>NC_080413.1:2295000-4795000 GCF_030265065.1 Corythoichthys intestinalis
TTTTTGCATCGAAATAACACTGAAAAAGAGGGGGTCGTCTTATATTCGCAGTCGATATTGTTATAATCATTTGTTTAGGATGAACTGTAATTATTTTCTATATAAAAATTAATTTGGTGTTCAAAATGTTTTTTCAAACTTGAGTCTTGAAAAAAAGGGGGATGTCTTATAATCAGGGCCGTCTTATATTCGGACCAATATGGTAATTGCAGGGATGCTTTTCAAAAATGTGTATGGCGGAAACCACAGACGACTGAAAAAGCAGTTTCTGCTCTTGCACTCATCTTTAAAAGAAACTGCTATATTTTAAGCCAAAAGAACTGTTGTGTTTGATAGGACAACATGTCTAGATGCTGCCATAGCAGATTCATGGCGCATGAAGCCCCCGAACTATTTTTAATTTGTGAGTTTTACCCTGGAAACCCCAATTTACAGACGTCGCGCAACTGCTTTTGTTTCAACCCAGCCATAAAACGAAGGTAATTATTTATATTTACCATTAAAATATCTTTAGCTTAGAATCATTAATTGATGTCTAATATTTCATAAAAAAAACGACTTTAAAAAACAATTCACTCGCATATTTTAAACTTTTAAACAAATTACGTCACAATGAAAAAAATGGCGTCTGTAAAAAAAGTCACAGATATCTGCCTCATAACTATCGCTTAATTGTACGATTTTTGTTACTTTTGCATTTTCTCCGATATGTTGGATGAGAAATAATCGATCCAAACAAAGAAAAATTGAAAAATAGACGTTTAAATTGGTAAATATCTTAAAAAGAAAATCTCGTTGGAGTTCTGTGTAAAATTACTATGATTTAATTTTTTTTCCATTCTCTTTTGTGTTTTTTCATTACTCGCAAAATAAATGAAGATATTACTGCCAACACATTTTTAATTGCAATCATTTTCTGGGAGAAATTGAGCATTACCAGACAGGATTGCAGGGGTGCCAATACTTTTGGCCAGCACTGTAAATATTTTCTAAATCCGCCCCTGTTCGTTCAACAGATGCTCCTTTTTGTCACTGGGCGCCATCTTGGGTAGGCTACAAATAAAATCTCAGAGTGGATAATGCAGCATGTTATTTCTTAGTACTCCTCAAAACCTCACTCATCTCTTATTTTTCACATTATTGCCACGACAGAAGCTATCTGGTATGTATGAGCTCCATTTTTGCGTTCGCATTCGCACGAGTTAACGCTTTCGAATTTGAATTCTTTTTCGCATAATTTCATAGGCGACCCAATAAGGCCCCAAACACTCGAGGCGCCGAAGTCATTTAGTTGCAAATAGCGGCGCAATTCTCTCAGGGCTGACTTGAGGTGTTTGATTTTTTTTTTCTGTTTGTTTTTTTTTTCTCCTCCCCCACCCCAGCTTTTCAAAATCAACATGTTTTCACGCTACACTAGACATGAGGAGGTATTGAAGCTGAAGCGGGGAGAGAAAGAGAAAAATTCAGTTAAGATGATTTTTTGGGAGAGGATGTAAGAGCTGTTTTGCTATGAGGGAGAAAATATTAGGGGCGGCTTTTTAGTGGAGCTAGCTGAGTGTTAAAATTGTGTGGTTCGCTGCCAACCTTCCCGTTTCACATGGATTGGACGTCGATCGCTGTCAATGGCAGCCACTGAGTAAATAACAGAGGCTTTTGACATTGATCAAATACAGATAGTGCCTGGTTACGAACGAGTTCCTACGCTAGCGACATAAACTGAAATTCCGCGCAAGTCTGAATTAATCTTGGAAGTACCCCAAAATAACTATCCAAAAAAGTCCAAAAGTATTGTAATTTGTTTAACCCTTTAATGCCAGCAATATGAAGCAATGATCAGAGAATCCCAAAATTTGAAAAATAAGGTCCTAATGAAATCTTTTTTTTTTTCCAAATTTGTGAAAAAAAAAAAAATATGTGTAATAAGCACTCAGATATCTATAACCCTTGCTAAATCCTGTTTGTTTTTTTTCATGGAACCTGCAGATGCATGTGTTGACTTGCATCCATCATCTTTTTTCCCCCCCAAAATGTCAAAATTCTGAATTAGTCTCAAAATCATGAAATTTTAGGTGTATCAAATGTAGGGCTGCAGCTATCAATTATTTTAGTAGTCGATTAATCGATGAACTAGTTAGTTCGAATAATCGAGTAATCAGATAAGGAACATGAAAAATTAAAATACCTGAGCTGAGCCTCAAACGGTAAAAAAAAAAAAAAAAGAAAACAAGGATTTATGTAAAACAAAAGAACAATGGCTAACTTACATAGCAAAAGTCCGCTAGCTTAAATGCTGTAAAACGCTAAAAGCTTTTTTTTTTTTTTTTTCTTAAAACAATGCTCTTAACAAATGGTTCAGAGACATATTCCCACAAAAAAAACAGCTAAATATGCCAATAATCTAAATTAAGAATGCATTAGACAAAACATTAGCTGAAACAAAAACTTATTTTGGTCTGAACATGGAGCAGCTGGATTCAGCCATGTGAAATGAGGCAGACTAGAGGGCAGTGTATCCACCCAAATCAATAAAACTACAGTAAATGCAAACACTTTCAAAATAAACCATTACAAAGCCACTTTAATTAAACGAATACTCGAAGCAGCAAAATTTAATTCGAATCTTTTTTTCTAATCGAATACTTGAGTTAATCCATTAATCGTTGCAGCACTAATCAAATGTGATACATTTCGCAATATAGGGTTAATGGTGGAGCATACACTTCCCTCTGGTGGCAGCATTGGGTATGGCTGTATTGTCGTTCAATAATGCATTCCATACAGCAGCACTCAGTGCTCACGTCTCTCATGGATAAAGGACAGCTGCGCTCTGCTTTGGCTCAAATTAGGCTGTAAGTTGGTTTAGCTAATACAGTGGTATGAAAAAGTATCTGAACCTTTTGGAATTTCTCACATTTCTGCATAAAATCAACAAATGTGATTTGATCTTTGTCAAAATCACAGATGTAAAAACAGTTTCTGCTTTAACTAAAATCACCAAAACATTAATAGGTTTTCATATTTTAATGAGGATAGCAAGCAAACAATGACAGAAGGGGGAAAAATAAAAGTGAACCCTCTGCCTAAGAGATGCCTACAAAACCATCTGTAAAAGTCTGGATGTTCATCAATCGACAGTCAGGGAAGTTGTCTACAAATGTAGAGTTTGGCACTGTTGCTTCTCTCCCAAGAGTTCAGCGCAGAATACTCAGAGAGATAAAAAAGAACCCTAGAACGTCTGCTAAAGACTTAGAGAAATCATTAGCACAGTCCAATATCTCTGTGCACACAACTATATGTAAAACTATGGCCAAGAAAGGTGTTCATGGGAGGACTCCACGGAGGAAGCCACGGCTATCTAAAAAAAAAAACAGGCATATTGAGGGCATATTGGAAGGGGTGACGAAATGTCTTTTCCTGCTTCTGCCGTCAACTAAAATGAGTTTATCACTAGTAGACGTCCAATCTACTTGAACTGAACAACACACAGATTGTGAAATAGCCAAATACCCAAATCCGCGAAATACCCAGATTCTGAAATACCCAAATCCGAGAAATACCCAGATTGTGAAATAACCAAAACCGCAAAATCCCCAGGTTGTGAAATACCAAAAATCCCGAAATACCCAACATCACGAAATACCCAGATTTTGAAATACCCAAATCTGTGAAATACCCAAAATCACAAAATACCCAGATTGTGAAATACCCAAAATTGCGAAATACCAAGATTTTGAAATACACAAAATTGCAAAATACCCAGATTGTGAAATAGCCAAATCCGTGAAATACCCAGATTGTGAAATACCCAAAATTGCGAAATACCCAGATTTTGAAATACCTAACTCGAAATACCCAGATTGTGAAATACCCAAATCTGTGAAATACCCAAATCTGTGAAATACCCAGATTGTGAAATAACCAAAACCGCAAAATCCCCAGGTTGTGAAATACCAAAAATCCCGAAATACCAGGATTGTGAAATAGCCAAATCCGTGAAATACCCAAATCTGGGAAATAGCCAAAATCGCAAAATACCCAGATTGTGAAATACCCAGATTTTGAAATACCTAACTCGAAATACCCAGATTGTGAAATACCCAAATCTGTGAAATACCCAAAATCACGAAATACCCAGATTGTGAAATATCCAAAATTGCGAAATACGCAGATTTTCAAATACCCAAAATTGCGAAATACCCAGATTGTGAAGTAGCCAAATCCGTGAAATACCCAAAACCGCGAAATACCCAGATTGTGAAACACCCAAAATCGCAAAATACCCAGATTGTGAAACACCCAAAATTGCCAAATACCCAGATTTTTAAATACCCAAAATCGCAAAATACAGATTGTGAAATACCCGAATCCGCGAAATACCCAAAATCGTGAAATACCCAGATTGTGAAACACCCAAAATCGCTAAATACCCAGATTTTGAAATACTCCAAATAGTAAAATACTTAGATTGTATATTACCCAAAATCGCAAAATACCGATTGTGAAATAGTCAAATTCGCAAAATACCCAACATCGCGAAATACCCAGATTGTGAAATACCCAAATCCGCAAAATACCCTGAATTTGAAATACCCATATCCGCGAAATACGCTCTTTGAAATACCCAGATTTGAAATATGCAAATATCTTTTAAGAACTACAAGTCTTTCTAACCGGGGATCCCTTTAATGCTTCTACCAGTCTAATCCATTTGGATTAAAAGGGCAGCAGTTTATTCGCTGCCGACCCTCCTATTTGAAATGGATTGCACGTCTAGAACCGTTAATGGCAGCCGGAATCTTCCAGAAAACAAAGCCGCAAACTCCTCAATGTAAAGATGCGCGGCCCCGGGGCGTTGATGGTCTAATTATCTTATGCAAATAGAATCAAGCGAAAGCCCATCTCATCCGTCGAGTGATGTGAATTAGCATGTCGGTTCCCGCTGTCCAATTTCCCGCCGGCCTGAATGACGGCGGCCATTAAGGCGCCCGGAGACGCACCGGTCGGCCGTATTTTTCCGAGCGCGCGGCGCTATCGAATTGCCTTCGGCCGCCGCGCTCGATGCGTTCCCGGCAGCCAAATTGAAGAAGCGCCGGCTCGCCGTTTCCTTCGAGGGGAGCCCCGGAAAACGGCGGCAAAGAAAATAACCTCATTACTTTTGCGGCAGAAAAGCGGGGAAGTCGTCGAGTTCGGCAGGTGCGACGATAAGCCGGTGGGATACTTTGTCCGCAAATTGGTTACAGAGACTTCCACCTCTACTCGCCGCTGTGTCCCTTAATTGGCTTTTCCGTTTAAAAGACAGCGGGACAAGGTTGTTCTTCTGTTCTGCATGCCTGCTAACAAATAAACAAGACATTAGCGTTTTAACTCTTGACGTTATTGACTGATGTGTATCCGTCTTTTGGCTTTGATGCATATAGCTGTCTTTTGCATTGACGGTTACACCATGAAGAAGTGTGAAATGCTTTTCGCGAACCGGTAAAATGTCAGAAAACTGGAAAAACTGTAAAAAATGGCCCAAAAAAATCACTAAAACTGTGAAAAATCAAAAACGTGTGAAAAACTACAACCGTAAAAGACAAAAGGAACATTAAAGGTTATTTTAAAGTTTTAGTGATTTTACATATTTGATTTTTGCGAATTTTCAGTTTGTTTCTTTTTTTTATAGTTGCAGTTTTTCACAAATTTTTTTTTTTTTTTTTTTTTAAACGGTTTCAGCAATTGTTCTTAATTTTTTTAAGATTTAAGATTTCCAGTTTTCTGGTGTTTTACAGGTTCCGCAAAAAGGTGTTTGTAGTTCTTCACGTTTTTCACATTTTTTGTTTTACTCATTTGAAAAAAAAAATGTTTATTTTTATTAAATTTTTTTTTTTTTGCAGGTGCAGTTTTTTGATTTTTAGTTGAAAGTTTTAGTGATTTTGCGTATTTGATTTTTGCAATTTTTCAGTTTGTATATTTTCTCATTTGCAGTTTTTTTTACAGTTGCAGTTTTTTGGCCAAGTTTTTTTTTTTTTTTTTTTTTTTACAGTTTTAGCAATTATTAGTTTTTTTTTTTTTTTTTTTTTCCCTCCAGATTTCCAGTTTTCTCACATTTTACAGTTTACACAAAAAGGCGTTTCATAGTTCTTCACGTTTTATGAATAAAAAAAAATCAGTTTTACAGATTTTTTTGCAGTCACAGTTTTTTAAAATTTATTTAACTTTTAGTGATTTCACTTTTTTGATTTTTGCGATTTTTTCCCCCCCAGTTTTTGGCAGTTTTTTTTTTAAGGGTTAAAAACTGCGACTTGGGAAAAAAAAAATGGTAAAACCGTGATTTTTTTCTTTCAATAAAACAAAAAATGTGAAGAACAAAGAAACACCGTTTTACGGAAACTAAAATGTCAGAAAACTGGAAATCTGCAAAAAACAGAGGAGAAAAAAAATGCAAACAATAGCTAAAACCGTGAAAAACTGTAAAAGACTGAAAAAGAAATGTAAAACAAAAATTTAAACTGCCAAAAAACTGCAAAAATCTAATACGTAAAAAACTAAAACTTTTAAATAAAGTAATGCGACTGCAAAAACAAAAATCGGTAAAAACGTGAATAACTATGAAACGCCTTTTTGTGGAAACTGTAAAATGCCATAAAACGAATAACTGCAAAAAAAAAAAAAAAAAAAAACGGGAAAAAAAACGGGAAAAAAAAGCAGACAATCGCTAAAACGGTGAAAAATCAAACACCAGAGAAAAACTGCAAAAGAAACAAACAAAAAAACTGATATACAAACGGAAAGCGATTTTTAAAAAATCGATATATTGATCCACATCCATTGTTACACAACTAGCGTCAACATATTGCAGATGTGTAAACATATTGAATCAGAGTTTGCTAAGAAATCGTATGAAGACACTACAAAAAGGCCCAATTGATATTTACAAACTCATTCATTCATTCATTCATTTTCCATGCCGCTTTTCCTCATATTTACAAACTGATGAAGAAAATTAGCTTGATACAATCCAATGTAATCAAAAGACAATTAGCCTGATACAATCTGAAGTAATCAAGTTTTTTTTTTTCTTATCGGCGCCGACTGAGGTGGCAAGTCTTTTAGAGTGGCAGTTGCCATCCCATACCGCCCCTTTGAACGAACGTCTACTGGTGATAAACACATCGTCAGTGGCGCTGAAAGAGTTCATGTTAACTGAGGACACTTGAGTTTTTAAAGGACCCAATCATTCAATCCTTTCCCCGGAGCTCATCGGTCAGCGTTAAAGTTTTCACGATGCCATCGAGCGACGGGTGGCCCGTCGACCGCCTCCGGGCGAAACTAAAACAAATCCCAGGAAAGTGAGAAAAGTCCCTCTGGCGCCAGAGTTCGGAAAGCCATTTTAAAATCGGCGAAGGAAAAATCAATGGGTCAGTCACCGTGACAAAGAATTGGAAAGAACAAAATTCAAGTCAATGGCCGCCCATCAAAACAATGAAATATCGTAAAATACTCCCTTAAAAAGAAATAATAACACAAAATAGTCTTGAAATAGCCCCATAACAAAATGAAACACCGCAATTATGAAATACCCAAATTGTGAAAAATCAGGATGCTGATGACGTACCAGGCTGGTGAAATACCTGGATCAGGACATACCCAAATTGTGAAACACCCGGTGCATGAAAGCCTGAGATCGCAAAACACATGAATTAAAAAATAATGAGAAATAACTAAATTGAGAAATACCCAGATGGCAAAATAGGTAGACTGTGCAATAACTACATTGCGAAAAATCCAGGTTCAGGAATAACCAGATTGCATAATCCCAGATTCTGGAATACCCAGATCACACGATACCCAGATTCGGGTATACCCAAATCGTGACATACCTAAATTGTGCTATAACCAAATTGCAAAAAAACCTAGATTGTGAATGAGCTGGATCGTGAAACACCGAGATCACGAAACAGACAAATTACGAATAATGAAAATGTGAAATACTCAGACTGTGCAATACCCAAATTGCAGAAACACCAATGTTTTTGAAACACCCAGATTTTCGGATGGATGGTTGGATGGGTGGATGGATCGCAAAACATCCCGATTTTCGGATGGATGGATGGATGGCAAAACACCCAGATTTTCAGATGGATGGATGGATGGCAAAACATCCAGATTTTCGGATGGATGGATGGATGGATGGATGGATGGATGGATGGATGGATGGATGGATGGATGGCGAAACACCCAGATTTTCAGATGGATGGATGGATGGCAAAACATCCAGATTTTCGGATGGATGGATGGATGGCGAAACACCCAGATTTTCGGATGGATGGATGGATGGATGGATCGCAAAACACCCAGATTTTCGGATGGATGGATGGCAAAACATCCAGATTTTTGGATGGATGGATGGATGGATGGATGGATGGATGGCAAAACATCCAGATTTTCGGATGGATGGATGGATGGATGGATGGATGGATGGATGGATGGATCGCAAAACACCCAGATTTTCGGATGGATGGATGGATGGATGGATGGCAAAACACCCAGATTTTAGGATGGACGGATGGATGGCAAAACACCCAGATTTTAGGATGGATGGATGGATGGATGGATCGCAAAACACCCAGATTTCCGGATGGATGGATGGAGGGCGAAACACTCAGATTTTCGGATGGATGGATGGACAGACGGATGGTGAAATACCCAGACTATGGTATTTCTAGATCGCAAAACACCCAGATTTTGCAATTCCCAAACCACGAAATACCCAGATTTTGGAATACCCAATTTGCGAAATACCCACATTTTGAATGACCAGGATGGTGAAACAGAAAAATGATGAAATATTGACATTGTGAAACAGCCATATCATGATAATTCCCAATGCCTAAATACCCTGCTCTTGAAATAAACATCGCATAAATATCCAGATGGTGAAATATCTGGATTGTGAACTAACCGGATGATGAAATACCATGATTTTAAAGTAACCAGTTCACGAATAATGAAGTCGTGAAATATCTGGAAGGCGGAATTCCTAAAAGTAACCAGAATGTGAAACGTCCCAATTCTTGAACAGCAGCCGTTTGGCGGACCGTGAAAAGTCCCAGATAGGAAGTGAAATTGCCAATTGATTTTCAAACGATGGATTGACAGACCTGGTAGAGCGTGTGCTCCTCATCTTTAAAGCAAGGCAGCAGGCGGCCGTAGATCTGCAGGGAGTAGTAGTAAGCGGCCAGCTGGAGCGACAAGGCCGAGTGGCACTGCTGCTCAAAACAACGGTTAGCATCCAGGACCTGCGTTGGGGGAAAAAAATGGTGAAAAGTGTGCTCGTTAGCTGTGAAAACTCCGTGATAGAATCTCATCTGTCAACCGGCTGAAATAGAGCCGTCTGCTCCGGACTTGGCGTCCGCCTCGCTTACCTGAGGCAGCGCCAGTAAGTAGGACAGCGCCAGCGTGGCGTCCCGGGGAAAGGCGTCGTTGGCCAGCTGAAGCAACACTGCATACAAACACGCGCGCTTGGATTAACGACCGGCAGGAGGATATTCAGCAAAATAGAAAAAGTCAAGCAGCATCATTAAAACTCTCCCCATTGACTTTGGCCAATTTTTTTTTTTTTTGCTTCCGGACGAGGACTCACTTATCTAAAGATTAAAAAGAACACGGCCACTCCTAATAAGTGCACTTCACCTAGCTTTCATCTAAAGTGCACTTTGAAAGTTTCCCCGGAATGCAAATGAGCTTAAGCACAGCTAAGGAAAGCCCTGGAATGGGGGAAAAAAAAAATTTAATGACAAATGTGAGTTGAGAAGTTCTATCAGCGTGTATCGAGGGAAAAAAGGGAAATAAAAAAATAAATATAACTAAAATATTAATATCTATATAATTTAAAAAAAAAATGGAATTATGTGAATAAAGAGGTTCTACAGGTATCCATAAAACTAAAAAAATGATTAAAAGAAAAAAGTAAAAATGACATGACAATGAAATAAAACCCCAAAATAAACTACAAAAAAATACAAACTAAAAAATGCAAAAGTTACATATATAAATTTCAAAGAACCAGCTTAATAATGAAAAAATAACCACATTTAAATTAATTAAATTGTTCTACATGTATGGAAAAAGCTTGATATAAATAAAAAGCAAAAAAAATATAAATTCAAACTATAAAAAACAAAAATACATTAAAAATGATGCGACAGTGAAATAAAACCCCTAAATTAACTATAAGAAATACAATAAAAAATGTATTAATTTCAAAAACCCCAAATTAAAAATAAAATCACAATTAAAAAGAAAAGTTCTACAAGCATTTATGAAAAAGATTACAATAAATAAAAAGCAAAAAAAAAATCAAATACAAAAAAATTAATGAAATCAAATGAGAAAATACAAAAATAGATTAAAATGACATGTGAATGAAACAAATAAAAAGCAAAAAAAATATTTAAAAAATATGCAAATAATAAAATTAGAAAATTCATTAAAAATGACGTGACAATGAAATAAAATTACTACAATACAAACTAAAAAATACAAAAAAGGAAAAAAAAATTACATAAAAATTTTTAAAAAAATAATGAAACCACAATTTTTTAAAAATGGTTCTGCATACATGTATGAAAAAGATTTAAATAAAAAGCACACAAAAAAAAAATCCCTAACCCGAACTAAAAAAATACCAAAAAAAACTAAAGAATGAAATGACAATTAACTAAATGTGAATAGAAAAGTTCTATGAGCATGTAGGAATGAAAAAAAGATTAAAAACTAGACAATAAATCCAACTACAAACTGAAAAAAATAGAAAATAAGAAAATAAAAATGAAATGACAATGAAACAAAATTCTAAAAATGTGTGTTCTACAACCAAATATCTACAGTATTAAAAATTAATTGAAAAAATACAAAAAAATTTCATTTAAAAACCATTTGGATTGGACGTCTATTTCCGTCAATGACATTGAATGAGTAGAATTAAAACATCAAAAGTGACCCACTGGTCCAACAAAAAAACAAAAAAATAAAAAATAAATGAAAAAAGGAATAGGTGTCCTCCAGCAATTCCATCAGCATCTGCAATTAGTCTCGAGTATCCTTTGTGAATTATTGGGAAAAAAAAAAATAATAATGAGACATCTTGATTCATTTCACAAATCCAGATGCATAATTAAAATAAGCGGCAATACTTGTGCGAGTGCCAAGAGGAGTCATTAACCTAACCGGAGGGGTTAATCACAAGGGAGGGGCGGGGGGGTGACAAAATAACTGTCAGGACGAAAAGGGGGGGGGGGGGGGGGAGGCTGCCGGGGAGGAGGAAATTATCAGTCGGTAATTATGAAGAGATTTTAAATTCCCATTTTAATACAAACACAGACAAGATGGGTTTTTTTTGTGTCTGTTTTCCAGCTTAACCCTTAATAGCGCTCTCATTGGTCGCCATTGACGGCCCAGAGACCTCAGGAAAAGGGTCCAGCTGTGGCCTGCAGTCCTCAACGTCCGCACCCTGTGCTTACAAAGACCCTAACCCTAACCCAGAGGCGGAACTTAGGGGCCATTTATACAGTGGCGCTCCGAGAATATGGTACATTTCATGTTTGCATTGTTGGAATTTGACCTTGCGGAAATCCAATGACTTGAACCGGCGCAACCCCTACCATTCCGGCCAAAAGGCCAAACTCCATGCGTTCACCTTAGTTTAACCCCATGCACTGACTCCATTTTAAAAGCTGGAAGAAAGCTCAAGAAGAACTGATGGCAGGATTTGGTGGTCCAAGCATGGGCTTGTAGATGTTTTGGTCATCACTTGCTTGTCTCGCTCCATCGGCGTCAATCTCCCTCAGTCGGCTGCATGACGTGCGCGTTGGGCTTCCGTAGTCAGCAAGCATCCTGTAGTTGTTATGCCCTTATCTGCCCTTTGTCTTGGCAATGCAAATTCTAATCACTCCAAGTCTAACTACTCATACTTCAAATACATTCTACTTGTTTTCTTAAACTATGATTTATATGATATTTATTTTATATTCTATGTTGAAGGACATAGTACCTTTTCTCGTAGGCACCGAATACCTGTTTGCATTATTCTAACACATTTGTTATAGTAAAGCATTTAACCATAGTTTAAGGAAACAAGCAGGCTATACTCCATGCGGTTTGACACAGTGAAGCAGACTGGCATATCAGCCCTCGTCTGATAAGCAAAGGAAAAGACGACAAGATCTCTTCGGTTGGACCAAGACACCCTGGCCTACAAAACCAACACGCAAGAACAAGAAGAACTAAGGCTGATAGCTCGGCGCCTCTCAGACGTCAAGGCAGGCCCAACCTCCTACCTCAGTTGCATCATAAAATATGACCCAGCAACGGTGACATACAAACTAAACAGCCCAAACTGGATTATCCTAAACACACCCTTCTTCCTGCCCACAGCCCGCCCTGCGAGAGCCTTAAAAAAGACAATGTTTAACTAAGCATTGTCATTTTTCCTCGGGAACCTTTTGTGGACTTGTAATATGGTGACCCTGAATACTCGCCTGGGTCCCTCTGTGCTGTATGATCGCTGTCGACCTAAATAAATTGTCATCTTGTGCTTTGAAGCCTTTTTCCAGCTTTCAAAATGGAGTCAGTACAAGAGGTTAAGACTAAGGTGACTTTTGGCCTTTTGGCCGGGTTTTTGGGGTTTTGCCGGCCCGGCTCGTTGGATATGGGCCAGCGCGGGTCCGGCAGTTCGGCTTGCTTGATTCCGGAGAAGGAATCTGACCTTCCAGCCGCCGGACCCGCGCTGGCGCAGATCCAACGACTCAGGCTGCGCGAGACCCCGGCCCTTTGGCCAGAAGGGCAAACCCCGCACGTTCACATTAGTCTTAACCCCTTAGTACTGACTTCATTTTGAAAGGTTAAAAGAAGGCTCACTGGAGAACAAGTTGACAATTTATTCGGGTCGACAGATAAAAAAGGGCAAAGCGGGGAGGCAAGGTCACCCTATCATACGTCAACAAAAGGTTCCCGAGAATAAATCAAAATGTTTAGTCAAACATTCAGTCTTTTGAAGGCACTCGCGGGGCGGGCTGTGGGCAGGAAGAAGGGTGTGTTTAGGATTATTGTCTGTTTGTGGATTGGACAGGAGGATTCAGGAGTTGCTGTTGTCCGGGCAATGAGGATTATGGATTTTGCCACCTCAGCATCAAAGGGGCTCTTGGAGTTGTCAGTCGTGTTATCAGTTGGATATCGGGCGTTCTCCTGTTTTAGGACAGACCGTCCCGCCATTTGTTGTGGACTGTCCGGGAGAATTGATTGCGAGACCTTGTGCGTCAATCCTGCTCATGACGCACACGTTGGGCTTCCGTGATAAGAAGGCGTCGTGTATCTTTTATGCCCTATATTCTTCTTGTTTTCTTTAAACTATAGTATAAGTACCATTTATTTTATATTGGTTGTGTTAGAGTAATACAAACAGTTAGACGGTGTCTACGAGAAAAGGTACAATCTCCTTCATCCGTTAAAAAAATCGTATATCGAGATCAAGATCGTTAAAAAATGATGGCAGTCTCGGAACCTGGGCTTAGCAAGTTGTGAAAAAAATCAGCAAGTCCCCCTCAGGGTTCCTTTTAAAAGATTCTTTAAGAAAATTCTTCTTTAGATACCACTTTAAAGAGTTATTCGCGGGGTCAAAACCTCGGTCTCTGGTCCTGTGGCTATAAGTATCAGCTCACAGTGCTCTCCTTTGTATGTGGCATAAACCCATCCAGTATAGGTGTATTAAGAACGATTTGTGCATGATCAATTAGACTGGCTACCAATCAAGTGAGTCCTTATGTTAGGAAAAAAAATGAGAAATGGAGTAAAATTTGGCCCAGTAAAAAAACCTTCACCCAATATGGCTAAAAGGTCAGATTCCTTCAGTGTGTAATACAAACAGTCAAACAGTAAATGTGCTAAAGGATACTCTTCCCTTCAGCATTTACATGGTTCCGTCTCCATTTGAACGATGTCGCAATTCTGCGATGTAATATTCATGCCGAACAGAAAATAACTGAGAAGCAGTGTCATAGCCCCTTTTCGGCATCATGGGGCACGGAAGGTACCAAAAAACACCCAAAAGGGGCGTGGATGTTAATGTTCAAGCGAGTACTGCGGGACCTAACTGGCCGTCAATAACAGCCAATCAGTTAAAGGAGTTAAAACGGGAAAAAAAGACTAACAAACAAACGGTAAATTGCTATTCTTGCGCTCGCTAACTCACTCTGCAGGGTCACGTCCAGGTGTCCCACGCGGTTAGCCGACGGGTGATGCGTTAGTATTTTATGTGTGGGCGGGTGAGAAAAACAAAAGATAACATCTTAGTCAACCGGCGTCGTGGTTAATTACCTCCCTCTTATCAGGAGCGAGTGGACAAAAATCAATGACTGTGTTTATTTTCTTAAAGGCCATCTGGCCGAATGCGTCACTACTTTCAAGGAGGCAAAAAAGTACTTTTATGTCTCATTTTTGGAACATTTTGAGGATGCTGACCTTCCGTAGCGGGAAAGACGGCGCTCCCTTCTGTTTTGGCTTCGGCCAGTTTGCCGGTCCTCAGCAAGACCTCTGCGAAGGTCTCGGGGGGGACGTCCTTGAAGGACGTATACACATCTTGACCCTAAAATGAGAATATTAGCATAAGAATTATTTCTAGAAAACTGACGGCGATAGAAAAAAAAAATACCTGGATGATGAAATACCACGATCATTAAAAATAATCATATACATATACACAGATATAGAAATAGATGGCCATAGATATGGCGGAAAACACTCAGGTGACTTGAAGTTCCGCTCTGATACCCTCAATTTGGCCAAATTTCAGAATTGTCCTACAGTGGGGAGAACAAGTATTTGATACACTGCCGATTTTGCTGTTTTTTCCACTTGCAAAGCATGTAGAGGTCTGCAATTTGTATCATAAGTTCTCTTCAACTGTGAGGGACGGAATCTAATACAAAAACCAGAAAATAACGTTGCATGATTTTTAAATAATAAATTTGCATTTAATTGCATGAAATAAGTATTTGATACATCACAAAAATCCAACTTAATATTTGGTACAGAAACCTTTGTTTGCTATTACAGATACCAAACAGTCCCTGTAGTCCTTGACAAGGTTTGCACACACTGCAGCAGGGATTTTGGCCCACTCCTCCATGCAGATCTTCTCCAGAGCCTTCAGGTTTCGGGGCTTCTGCCGGGCAACACGGACTTTCAGCTCCCTCCGTAGATTTTCTACCGGCTTCAGATCTGGTGGCTGGCTAGGCCACTCCAGGACCTTAAGATGCTTCTTACGGAGCCACTCTTTAGTTGCCTTGGCTGTGTGCTTTGGGTCGTTGTCATGCTGGAAGACCCAGCCACGACCCATCTTCAGGGATCTCACTGAAGGAAGGAGGTTGTCAGCCAAGATCTGGCGATGCATAGCCCCATCCATCCTCCCCTCAATACCGTGCAGTCGTCCTGTACCCTTGGCAGAGAAGCAGCCCCAAAAAATGATGTTTCACGGCTGGGATGGTGTTCTTGGGGTTTTACTCATCCTTCTTTTTCCTCCAAACACGACGAGCCGAGTTTAGACCAAAAAGTTCAATTTTGGTCTCATCCGACCACATGACCTTCTCCCATTGCTCCTCTGGAGCATCCAGACTGTCAGTGGCAAACTTCAGACGTGTCTGGACATGCACTGGCTTCAGCAGCGGGACCTTGTAGGATTTTAATCCATGACGGCGTAATGTGTTTCCGACGGTTTTCTCCGACACTGTGGTTCCAGCTCTCATCAGGTCATTGACCAGGTCCTGCTGTGTAGTTCTGGGCTGATCCCTCACCTTCCTCATGATCAGTGATGCCCCACAAGGTGAGATCTTGCATGGAGCCCCAGAACGAGACAGATTGACCGTCAGCTTGAACTTCTTCCATTTTCTAATAATCGCTCCAACAGTTGTTACCTTCTCACCAAGCTGCTTGCTTATTTTCCTGTGGCCCATTCCAGCCTTGTGCAGGTCTATTATTTTATCCCTGATGTCCTTACACCGCTCTTTGGTCTTGGCCACTGTGGAGAGGTTGGAGTTTGTTTGTTTGAGCACGTGAACAGGTGTCTTTTATACAGGTAACAAGTTCAAACAGGTGAAGTTACTTCCGGTAATGAGTGGAGAACAGGAGTGGTTCTTAAAAAAGAACTAAGAGCCGAAATATTTACTAGTTGGTAATGTATCAAATACTTATTTCATGCAGTTAAATACAAATTTATTATTTAAAAATTATACAATGTGATTTTCTGGATTTTTGTATTAGATTCCGTCCCTCAGAGTTGAAGAGAATTTATGATACAAATTACAGACCTCTACATGACTTGCAAGTGGGAAAACCAGCAAAATCGGCGGTGTATCAAATACTTGTTCTCCCCACTGTATATATATCTGAAAGTATTTTCATTTGACTTCAACCAGGAGTGACACAAGAGCCAATAAAAAGTTGTTTAATGTCTGACCACTTGTGTTGCCTAAAGATTCATGAAAAATATGCTTTGCTTTAGAATTTTAATGCTTTAATGCATCGTGACGCATTGCCGAATCGAACCGAATCGTGACCCTCTGCAGGGTCCCCCCAGGATTGATAAATCTTCTGTAATTTAGGTTGCACTGAGATGTTCTTGAAAATTAAGACCACGGTGAAAAAATTCCAGACTTACAACAGCTAATTTAATACTTTTAATACCTTTAATTATGGAAAACTAAATTCAATGCTTTTTTTTAAATACTTTTAATAACCCGCGGGTACCCTGCTCTGAATCGAATCGAATCCAATCGTGGCCATCCGAATCGTAATCGAATCGAATCGTGAGGGCAGTGCCGATGCACCTCTACCGGATTCAAGCAGCTGAAATGAGTTTCCTCCGCAGGATGTCCAGGCCACCATTAGAGCCTTTGCTCCTCCGCGTTGAGAGGAGCCAGCTGAGGTGGCTCAGGCACCTGGTCCGGATGCCTCCTGGACACCTCCTTAAAGAGGTGTTCTGGGCATGTCCCACCAGCGGGAGGCCCCGAGGACGACCCAGGACACGCTAGAGAGACTATGTCTTTTGGCTGGCCGGGGAATGCCTTGGGATCCCGCCGGAGGAGCTGGTAGAAGTGGCTGGGGTTGTTGAGTACAAACTTCTAAAACTTGGGTCTTTAAAACTACATCCTTATTATCAGCGACTCCCAATATTTTTAGCAATCGGCCAGATTTATGTCTCCGAGTTCAACAATCCAAATGAAAAAATTGCCCGCGGCGATTCCTTTTTGGCAGCATTACAGGTCCATCTCGTCTTTTGCTGGCTTTTTCTCCTTCTGTAGGCTTTTCTCCCCCGACAGCAGTAGCGGCAGATTCTTTGTTTATTTTTTTCCCCAGCACACGTCAAGTCGCGTTTGGATGTTCCGCCGTTGCTCTTCTTCTTCCTCTCACGCTGACGACTCGCAAATTGCTTTTGGCATTAAAATGACTTAGCGAAATCAATATTAATTTATTCCCGGCCTCGTTTTTTTTTTTTTTTTGTCGGGGATCTGTTTGAAGTGAAAGGGAGGAGGAAGAAAATCTAATTAAACGCCTCAAGTCAAGAAGCCACTCAGGCATATTTGCTGTAATTTAAGAATGTTGCTCGAGGCGAGAAGGGGTAATAATAAGCGCAACCAGAACTAGGGGAAGGAAAAAAAGAAATGCCTCGTCGTACACAAACCCGGCGGGTGGCGACTAATTGTTTATGAAAGTGTATGTTTATGTCGAGTGATTGTTCAACAAGAAATAAATCGGGTTAAAAGTTGGAAGGAAACCTATAGAATTAGGAAATTGATTTTCACTCACTTAACTTTGAGGTATTTGTGGGGTCACTTCTTTGTCAGCTCATTGGCTGCCATTGATGGCTGAAGATGTCCAATCAAAATCCTACAGTTAATTTTGGGTCACTTGCTTGTTCATTTTTACGGAGCCCCCCGGGTACCAGGGTAGAATTATTTTTTTTTAAATCATAGCTAATCTGTACCCACAGTTTACTAATCTGTAACCACAGATAACTAATCTGTACCCACAGTTTACTAATCTGTACCCACAGTTTACTAATCTGTAACCACAGATAACTAAACTGTACCCACAGATTACTAAACTGTACCCACAGTTTACAAATCTGTACCCACAGTTTACTAATCTGTACCCACAGATTACTAAACTGTACCCACAGATTACTAAACTCCGTATTACGGAGCCCCCCGGGTACCAGGGTAGAAAAAAAATCATAGCTAATCTGTACCCACAGTTTAGCAATGACCCGGAAACTGTAGTCACCAATGTTTGGCAGGGACTCCAAACGCCGAGGGACCGACTGAGCAAGCACCTGCACCTTTTGCCCTCGGCGAACAAAGGGGTTTTAAAAGGTAACTATTGCACATTTTCTTTGGTAGTCGTCTACATTTTCAGGTGTCATCAATCAATATGGCATGTTGTGTGTTAGTAGCCGCTAATGCGGCTACTAAAAATAGCTAACTGACAAATGAACACTACTTGAATTAAGCACACACGGACACGACAGCAGCTCAGAAAATGTGCAAACACAATATGCCATATTGATTGATGACACCTGAAAGACGCCTACCAAAGAAATCGTGCAATAGTTACCTTTTAAAACCCCTTTGTTCGCAGAGGGCAAATGGTGCAGATGCTTGCTCGGTCGGTCCCTGGCGTTTGGACTCTGAGTCCCCACCAAACATTGGTGACTACTGTTTCCGGGTCACTGCTAAACTCTGTAGTAGTAAACTGTGGGCACAGTTTAGTAATCTGTGGGTACAATTTAGTAAACTGTGGGTACAGTTTAGTAAACTGTGGGTACAGATTAGTAAACTGTGGGTACAATTTAGTAAACTGTGAGTACAGTTTAGTCAACTGTGGGTACAGTTTAGTAAACTGTGGGTACAGTTTAGTAATCTGTGGGTACAGATTGCTAAACTGTGAGTACAGTTTAGTAATCTGTGGGTACAGATTAGTAAACTGTGGGTACAGATTAGCTATGATTTTTTATTTTTTCTACCCTGGCACCTGAGGGGCTCTGTACATTTTAGAGGACTTATGGGGGTCATTTATTTTATTTTTGATCATTTCCTGTTGATTTTAAGACATTTCCAGGGTACTTCTTGTTGGTCGGTGACCTCCTGAAATATCTTCCTTTATTTTGATTGCAATGAAAAAACACAAAATAATTATCGTTTTACACAAAACTCCAAAAATGGGCCAGACAAAAGTATTGGCACCCTTTGAAAAAAATCATATGTTTCTCTAATTTATGTGATTAACAGCACCTGTTACTTACCTGGGGCACATAACAGGTGGTGACAATAACTAAATCACACATATGCAGCCAGTTAAAATGGATTAATGTTGACTCAACCTCTGTCCTGTGTTCTTGTGTGTACCATATTTAGCATGGAGAAAAGAAATAAGACCAAAGAACTGTTCGAGGACTTGAGAAGCAAAATTGTGAAGAAGCATGGGAAATCTCAAGTCTACAAGTCCATCTCCAAAAACCTGCATGTTCCTGTAGCTACCGTGCGCAGTGTCATCAATAAGTGTAAAGCCCACGACACTGTGGCTAACCACCCTAGATGTAGACAGAATTGATGACAGATTTCAACAAAACATTGTGGATAAAGAACCTTGACTAAAATCCAAACAAGTTCAAGCTGTCCTGCAGTCCGAGGTTACAAAAGTGTCAACCCGTACTATCCGTCAGCGTCTGAATGAAAAGGGACTCTTCCCAGGAAGATCCTACATCTGACCCGGAGACATCCAAAAGCCATGTTGGAGTTTACCAAAACTTACCTGAGAAAGCCAAAAACGTTTTGGAAGAATGTTCTCTGGTCAGATGAGACAAAAGTAGAGCTTTTTGTGAAGAGGCATCAACATAGAGTTTATGGGGGGGGGGGAACGATGCCTTCTAAGAAAAGAACACGGTCCCCACAGTCAAACATGGCGGAGGTTCCCTGATGTTTTGGGGTTGCTTTGCAACCTTTGGCACTGGACTGCTTGACCGTGTGCATGGCATTATGAAGTCTGAAGACTACCAACAGATTTTGCAGCATAATGTAGGGCCCAGTGTGAGAAAGCTGGATCTTCCAGCAGGACAATGACCCAAAACGCACTTCAAAAACCACTAGAAAATTGTTTGAGAGAAAGTACTGGAGACTTCTAAAGTGGCAAGCAATGGGTCCAAACCTGAATCCCATAGAACACCTGTGGAGAGATTTGAAAATGGCACCCTTCAAATCTCAGAGACCTGGAGCAGTTGGCCAAAAAAGAAGGGTCTGAAATTCCAGCAGAGCATTGTAAGAAACTCACTGATGGTTACCGGTAGCGGTTGTTCAGTTATTTTGTCTCAAGGTTGTGCTACCAAGTATGAGGTCGAGAGTGCCAATACTTTTGTATGAGTTTTGTATTCAATGATAAAGATTTTTTTTTTTCATCAATTCTCTTTTGTGTTTTTTCATTGCAAGCAAACTAAATGAAGACATTACTACCAAAGCATTTGTAATTGCAATCAGTTTCTTGGAGAAATTAAGCATTATCTGAGAGAATTGCAATGGTGCCAATACTTTTGCCCAGCAGTATAAATACATACATTTCTATATACCGTATTGGCCCGAAAATAAGACTGTGTTTTTTGCATTGAAATAAAATTGAAAAAGTGGGGGTCGTCTTATATTCGCGGTCTAGACATTATACCTATTCACGACGCTAAATGGCGTCAGATATCATTGAAGCGATGTTCTGTCATGACAGATCTCCGCTACTCTCAAGTTTAACCAGTTTGCATTATTTTATTGCAATGTTTTTCCTTATTCAGATTTGGTTCAAGACTACAGTTAGACCTCACTTTGATGGTTAAAACAGATATTGCAATTTTGTTTTATCACAATAGATTCTTTTATTTACATTTCAAAAACCAGAAGCCATTCATTTACAAATGTGACTGCACTTTAGTTTACATACTTAAATGTTCAGATATTAAGATTCAAATGAGGCAAAATAACATGCTTTTTCTCTTAAATATATTGTTGTAATCATTTTTCAGATGTACTGTAATTATTGTTCAAAAAGTCTGTTTTCAAACTTGAGTCTTGAAAAAGAGTCTTATAATCAGGGCCGTCTTATATTCGGGCCAATACGGTATTTTAGAAATTTTGGGGATGTCCCTTTTTTTCGTCGTCTGTACGGCTTTGGGTGGGAGGGGGGCGTACTTTATTTCTATTTCTGAAAGGTGCCAACCTTACTTTGGAAACAGGCCTCAAATTACTGCAGAATTTGTTTCAGTAAAAGACAATAAAAGTAAAGTAGACTGTGAACTGACCAGGGACTGTTGCTTCGGTCCAGCCCCGTTCCTCTGGACAGCAGTCCTGCTGTTGCAGCCTCAAACTCTTTGTGTTCGTTCACATGCTTCGTCTTCAAATGTTTTATCATGTAGAGGTATTGAAATTGGCCGATTTAATTCCACCTCTCGAAACTTTCAGGCCGCAAATCTTGCAAGAAGCCATTGATTATAATCGACTTGATTTCTATGCTGAAATATTTCCAGACCGCCGCCATTTCTCCTGGTTTGTTTTTCCTTCTTATGAAAAAGCTGCCCCAACATTGGTTAAGATCGGCTATTGGCTATTGTGGTTTTTTTCCCAAAGTTGAAAATCAATAGGATTGAACGGAAAAGTTTTGAATGCCATTGGAAATGACAAGGCCATCGAAAAGTTCTTAATCAAATTTTGGCAGAATTTCATCCACTCACCGGGTCGACGTACGGAAGGTCAATGAGATCTTGGTAGAAAGCGCAACATCCTTGACGTTCCAGCTTGGAATTTTCGCTCAAGCATTCCTGTCCCTTATCGTCCCCATCCTGTCGGACAAAAAAGAAACAGACAAATCAGTACACAAAACTCAACCACCAGATATTCAATTAAACATAAATACCTGCGACGGGCGCAGGTAGTCGAGTGACTGCTTCCACCAACGGTGATCGCCGACCGCGCTCAGAACGGCCTTGGTGGTCATACTCGTGGTAGCCAGAACTTCCATTGTTTTGGCCGTGGTCCTGTGGAGAAGGTCCCCCGTCATCGCCTCGTTGGAGGTTGTCACCTGGAAGCGGCAATGGCACTGTTTGAGACTCTTTTGCAACCAAACCAAAAGAAGGTGATCCAGAAATGTCTCCAAATCATCAGAAAATGACCTGTAAATGTCCTGAAACTAACAGGAAATCGGCAATATATTGACTGTAAGACTGTCCAATTGTAGGTGAGACCAACATCAAAGAATGAGTTAAAATGGGTTGGTTGACTACAACACCAAGGACTGACATTTGAAAATCACATTTGGAGGGCAACCAGGGCCGACTCTCATCAATACTTGAAAACCTCACTCAAACTCAAGATGTTTGTTTATGAAGAAAAAAAACACGAGGAGTCCTCTGGAGTTGTCTGGAGGCGGCCGACAACTTGAAAGGTGAAGAGCGGGGGACAACAAAATGACAACGGATCGCGAGGAACGAGCAGCCATCCATACGCGCCGTGTTCGTTCATGAAACATTAAACGGCCACTCAAGACATCAGAAAGCTAGCGAGAGAGAACATAAATAATCCAAAGGAACCCAGGAACCTTAACAACGGATTTACACCTTATCAAATATGCAGGAAGGTACGATGGAGTGTTAGGGGCTAGAACAAAGAAAGAAAAACAATAGAGCCATGAGAATAATGTCATAATATTATGAGATTAAAGCTGTAATGCTAGGTAACTTTACAAGAAAAAAAAATTGTAATACTACATAATGATGATATAGGATAGATGATAAATGATATAGATAAATGATAGATGAGAATTAGATGATTGATAAATAGATGATTGGTGAGATGATGAATGGATGATGGATGATAAATGATAGATAACAAATGATGGATGATGACAGATATAAATGATCTAGATAAATGAGGAGAAAAAAATGACAGATGATTGATAAATGATAGCTAATAGATGTTTGAAAAATGATAGATAAATGATAGACAATAGTAGATGATATAAATTATAGATAAATGATAGATGAAAAAAGATGATATATGAAAGATGATAAATGGCATAGATAAATGATGATGAGAATTAGATTGATAATGATTGATGAGATGGTAAATGATAGATGATTGATAGATGGGAAATAGAAAAATAGAACATGATTGATAGTTAAATAGATGAGCTGAAGGATGATACAGAGATATGAAAGAATAGAAATAGATGACAGATGATTGCTAAATGATAGCTGACTGATAAATGCTAGATCAATGATGACAGATAGATGATAAATGTTAGATGATAAATGATAGATGGGAAATAGATGATCGCTAGATGATTGATGAGATGATAATGGATGAGAGATGAGAGATATTAGATGATAAATGATATAAATGATAGCTGAGAAACATGACAGATTGATAAATGATACCTAATAGATGATTGATAAATGATTGATGCCATGTGATAGATGGTTAATGATTGATGATAAACGATACTCGATGGATTATAGATGTTATATAGATGATTGACAAATGATTGACTAAAGATTGATAATTGATATATGATAGATGAAATGATAGGTGACATATGATATAGATAATTGATTGATAGATGGCAGATGAGATTGATGATAGAAGATAGATGGAAAGTAGATGATAGATGATTGATAAATGATTGATAGTTGATAGAGCATAGATTATTTAAATTGATAAATGATTGATGAAAGATGATTGATAAATGACTGATAGATGATTGATAGTTAATGATTGAAAAATGAAATGACAGGTGGATGATAGGAGATAGATCATACAGATGATTGATAGATGAGATAAATGATAGATGACAGTAGATGGAAAATAGATTATTGATAAATGATTGATAGTCATTAGATCATAGATGGTTTAGATTGATAAATGATTGATAAAAGATGATTGATAAATGATAGTTAATGATTGAAAAATGAAATGATAGGTAGATGACAGTAGATAAAGATGATTGAAAGATGATAGATGAGAAAATTGACGATAGATCATACATGGATGGTTGATAAATGATATGTATATAATGCATATAGGAAAGCCTTACAAAAAAGGAACAAAGAAAACACACCTGGGACAAGTCACTCTCGTCCGCCCTCTCCCCAACATCCATTTGGTAGTTGACCGCCCGGTACAGGACGTGGGTCTGCAAGTCGCTGGAAGCCGCCAGGAGAGATTGGATGCGGTCGGGCGGGCAGTGAGCTAGCGAAAATGCCAGTAGCTGACGGCGACCTTCCCAATCGTCGAATCCTTCGCACTGGCCTAGCAGGCTGCAAACGTCCCACGCCGGACTGTAACCTGGAAGGCAACTTGATCAACACCCCTCAGTGTTGCCATTTACAGCAATAAGATATCCAACTCATTTGGATAAAGTAGTAATAAAAACACGGCAGAAGCATTTAATTTTCCCCACACATTGGCACTAAACAAAAAAATTAAGTTGCTATTTTGGTCAAAAACCTATATGTTAAATATTGCTATTGATCCCGAAAATATAGGTGATTATCTCTGCATTTGGGGATTCTGCATCTAGTGTAAAATCTGAGACTTATAGCCATTTTAAGTTGTGTTATACTTATATAGGAAATAATTAATCGGGATTTTATAAGGGAACGACTTTTTTATGCTGCTGCTCATGGAGACTCATATATGGCTAAGGTAGGTAGGCGCCTGTTTTGGTTTTAGGTCGGTAGCAGCTTTGGTTTTGTAAATATTTGAAGTCTTTGAAAACAGGCCCCGTACGAATCGGCCCCGTTTCCCATGTCATGTCAATAGGTTATGAAGTCTATGGACTTTTTAACCCTACCGAACGGTATTTTATGTCAACGGAGTTAGTCTGTGTCTTGTCATTTCGCAGCGGAAAGGCAAGTGTAAACAAAAGAGAAGTGTGATAGCTAGGCTACATGCTAATCCAAACCGAGGGGTTCTTCCAAGTCTCTTCCTCGCCTTTCGAAAACGAAAAATCACAGAAAAATACCACGACTCCTGCCATACACGGTGGCGTGGGTGATTGCCTTCACCGATCGGCCAGCCCCCGGCGGCGACCAAGTTTCGGCTTGTCGTCCCTCTGCTGCGGTCCGGGCAGGAATGAACGGGGAATGAACGCCGAAAATGGCATATTCTCGGTGGACAAACCAGCCAAAAGGAGCACAAAATACCGTGTATAATATGAAATAAAGATGGCGGATAACACTCAGGTTACTTGAAGTTCCGCTTTGAACCCCCAATTTAGGCAAATTTCAAAATTGTCCGATATGCTTGTGTGATACATCATTGAAAAGCTTAAAATCTCAATTTTCTGAGGGAAGAAAAATTTTGAACAGGAGGGCATTTAAAAAAAAAAAAGTTTTTTAAACAGCAAAACCCTATCTGGAGGTCGGAGCATGAAAGAGCAGAATTAAAGATGCCATGACTTTAACGAGATATTATCGCGTACTTACCTTGTTTCGATTCAAAAACTCCATGTACCATGTATCAATGAGTCTCAAGTCACAGCTGTGAATGGCCACAGCTGGATTTTTGGGGGATTTTATGGGTGAAACAGGGTCATATAACAAGGGCCGTGATGCAGAAATCGCAGACATCAAGGAGTGGTCGAGATTTTGTTTTTCATATATTTGCCCTTTGAAACTTTTTTTTTTCCCCCTTTGGATCAGTTATCTAAAATAGGAGAAAGTGCCCCAAAAAAATACAATGAAGCGATAGTTATGAGGCAAATATCCGTGACTTATTTACAGACTCCATTTTTTTCATTGTGAAATTTAAAATATGCGAGTGAATAATTTTTGAAAGTCTTTTTTTTTTTTTTAAACTAAATATTAGACATCAATTAATGATGCATCCTAAAAATGGCAGACATTTTGAAAAATAAATATTAGGACTGTCAAACGATTAAAATTCTTAATCGAGTTAATTACAGCTTAAAAATTAATTAATCGTAATTAATCGCAATTCAAACCATCTATAAAATATGCCATATTTTTCTGTAAATTATTGTTGGAATGGAAAGATAAGACACAAGACGGATATATACATTCAACATACGGTACATAAGTACTGTATTTGTTTATTATAACAATAAATCAACAAGATGGCATTAACATTATTAACATTCTCTTAAAACGATCCATGGATAGGAAGACCTGTAGTTCTTAAAAGATAAATGTTAGTACAAGTTATAGAAATTTTATATCAAAACCCCTCTTAATGTTTTCGTTTTATTAAAATTTGTAAAATTTTCACTCAAAAAATAAATTAGCAGCCCGTCATTGTTGATGTCAATAATTACACCATGCTCACTCCCCAAACCCATAAAATCATTTGGACCCAAGCGCCAGCAGAGGGCGCCAAACACCAAAAAACAAGTAACAAGCGGACATTACACTGCTGTCATTTTAATCTGTTTGAGCGGGGCTTGTGCTTTAATTGGGACAAATATTTTAACGTGATTAATTCAAAAAATTAATTACTGCCCGTTAACGCGATAATTTTGACAGCCCTAATAAATATTATTAATGACCTTCGTTTATGGCTGGGTTGAAACAAATGCAGTTGCGCAACATCTGTAAACGAGGGTTTCCAGGGTAAAACGGACAAATTAAAAATAGGTCGGCGGCTTAATGCGCCATGAATCTGCTATGGCAGTATATAGACATATTGTTCTATCAAACATAACAGTTCTTGCAAGAGCAAAAACTGCTTTTTCAGTCTTGTCTGTGTTTTCCGCCACATGCTTTTTTTGTGTCACAGGCACTTTGAAGTGGGTTAGAAAAGTATTTTTGCCAATGGGAAAGAAGGCTGACGCTCGGTGAAACAGTGCTGCTGCTGCGGAGATTTTAAACGTACACATTTAAAACATCAGGGCTCTGTGCACTCATCGGGGCATTAGTAGAGGGAATGTGCATGGAGTAGAAAAATATTTGAAAAGAAAAGTCCGTATGAAACCGTTAACACGTGTATTTTAGTTTAACACTTTTACATGTGTTCAAAGCTGAAGCTTCCTTTATGACTTCTGTCATTTTTAATATTTCGTTTGCCAGCATTTTAAACAATTAGCCCGCTCGCACGGTCCTATTCAAGGTCGAACGCGCTCCGCTCGGGAGAGCCATTAGTACAATATAATACATCACTGTGTTTAATTGTTCTCTGTGTGTGCTTCACACAATTAGCCTGCAGGGATTTAGTCAGAGCATAAATTGTCTAGTTGAGCAAGGTAGATGTGAAGTGCAAACAGACGGGACGTCTATCAATGTCAACGGCAGTGAGAGATGAGCGCTTACCTGCGGCCATCAGGTCTTGACAGTGGATATAAGAAGCCTTGAAGTCCAGACACTGGAGGGCTTGTTCAGCCAGCAGGGTCAGCACTTGGCCTTTGCGGGTGGCCTCGTCATCCCCTGGACACCCCAAATAAACACACAAAAGCCATTTTTAATAGGGCGTCATCTCCATCTCATAACCCCGCTTCGTCACGTCCGACATCTGTCTCAATAAATCTGGTAGGGCCCGGCGAAGGTCGCGACGTATTAATCGCCGTCCGCCCCGCTAAATGAGGTTACTGCGGTGGCTCTTCATCTCCGCCGGGCACAAATTAAATATGGAGAAAGAAGGCATAAAGCAGGGAATCGGTGGCGGGATTGCTTTTTGTTAGTATTCGCACGGCGTCTCGGAACTGCATACATACAAAAAGGGACCGAGCCAACGGTGGGTGAAAAATGTAGTCTTTCTCCGCAGTCATTCGGAATTAAAAAATGCAATTGGGATAATAACTAAAAATAAGAAACACATGATTTGTCCTATGAGAATTGAGAACAGTGGTATCTGAACCTTTTGGAATTTCTCACATTTCTGCATAAAATCACCATCAAATGTAATTGGATCTTTGTCAAATCACACAGATGTAAAAACAGTGTCTGCTTTTACTAAAACCACTCAAACTTTCAAAGTTTCATATTTTAATGAGGATAACATGCAAACAATGACAGAAGAAGAAGTGAGCCCTCTGCCTAAGGAGACAAAGAGCAGTTTAAACTAGGGCTGTTCCGGTCATGTTTATTTTGCTCCCGATCCGATCCCGATCGTTTTAGTTTGAGTATCTGCCGATCCCGATATTTCCCAATCCGATTGCTGTTTTTTATTCCCGATTCAATTCCAGTCATTCCCTATAATTTTTTCCCGATCATATACATTTTGGAAAAGCATTAAGAAAAAAAATAAAACTCTGACGAAGATATGCATTCAACATACAGTACATAAGTACTGTATTTGTTTATTATGACAATAAATCCTCAAGATGGCATTTACATTATTAACATTCTTTCTGTGAGAGGGATTCACGGATAGAAAGACTTGTAATTCTTAAAGGACAAATGTGACTTTGTATTTTGTGACTAAATATTGCCATCTAGTGTATTTGTTGAGCTTTCAGTAAATGATACTGTAGCCATGCCCAAATACATGATGGGAAGTGGAACCATGACTGTGCGTAGTGCTACCAATTGATATATCTTCTCTGCGTTGGGAAATAACATAGGGTGTTAAGAAAAAGATCAATTACTACCTTGCTTCCCCACATTGCTTCCCATGATATTTCTAATCGTAGGGAGAGGGATTGTAAGGCTTTAGCCAATTAAAAAAAGGCTCCTAAGGCTTCCAAAATTCACTGTATTCATTTTAAGCTGCCTTTTAGCTCTCTATATAGGTAAAACGGCGCCATTACAGATTGAGCGCGACAATGCGTGAGTGGGTCGTGCAGCGCATGCATTAATTGCGTTAAATATTTTAACGCGACACATTTTTTAAAAAAATTAATTGCCGCTATTATCGGGATAAATTTGATAACCCTACCTTAAGCCAAAACTAAAGACTCTGGATGAGTAACATATTATGTCTGTAACGTTAAATACAATTAGAAAACCATTAAAAAATATACTGTATATATATTAAAAAAAGGCATGTCCTATATTTTTTTGCCGATTCCGATACTTTGAAAATGCCAATTTTTACCAATCATTTTACGCACACGAAAAATTAAATGTGATGGTTCACCTACTTATTTTATCTCCTTCTGTCATTGTTGGCATACTATCCTCATTAAAATATGAAAACCTATAAATGTTTGGGTGGTTTTAGTTAAAGGAGACACTTTTTTCATCTGTGTGATTTTGACAAAGATCAGCTCACATTTGATGGTGAATTTACGCAGATATGCAAGAAATTCCAAAAGGTTCAGATACTTTTTCATACCACTGTAAATATGTTAGCATTCGTAACATTTAAACTAACAGACTTTGGCTAATTTAATCGACAAAATTTAAATATCGTTCAGACTAGATGGACGTTTGAACACCAATTGCTTTGAGTCAAGAGTTTGTTTAAGGGAACCTCGAACTTAAAGACCTTTAGGCTCTAATAAGCCACAATTGCTCTCTTTTACAAAAAATATGTTATCAGAAACATATAATACTGCCATTGATTTAAAAATCTATAATATTTAGTAGATGTTTTGACCAACAGAGGGTGCCATGATTTACCCCACGCAATGCACGCTGGGGGTGTTGACACGGTTGGGCTGGACTGGGAGAAACAGCAGTTCTAGCTTGCAAGCGAAGAGAGTATGACGACTTGCATGATTTTTTCACATTCTGCTGCTGGTCAGATTGTTTTGTTAGAGATGTGGAAGGAGTTCTCAAAGTCGTACCTGCAACCAATTCCAGCTCATCAGCAGTGTCTTTAAGCCGATCCTAGGCGGCTTGCCAGGAATTGACTTGCTGCCATTTGACAGATCGTACATCGAGTCATTGCATCATTGCCTGTTTTTTTTTTTTTCAATTTGTCTGCCTTTCACTACGGTTTTCCCTCTTTCTTTTTTTTTTTTTTTTTTATTGATCCCGATCTACTGTTACAGGCTCTTTTTAATGTCTCCCTTTTTGCGATCCTGTGTCTTGTCAGAGTATTCTCACCAAGCTGCTTTCCAATTTTCCCATAGCCTTTTTCAGCTTTGTGGAGCTCAACATTTTTTTTTTCTCTGGTGTCTATCAAAAGCTCTATGGTCTTGCCCATGGTAGCAGTTGGATTATGACTTACTGTGGGGTGCACAGGTGACAATATTGAGCTCAAACAGGTGGTGGGTGGGTGGTTACTCATGGAGTAAATGTGGATTTTTTTTCAGGTGGACTGACAACTCTGAGTGTCACAATTTTTGCTGATTCTCATGGGTACAAATTAGGGCTGTCAAACGATTAAAATTTTTAATCGAGTTAATTACAGCTTAAAAATTAATTAATCGTAATTAATCGCAATTCAAACCATCTATAAAATATGCCATTTTTTTCTGTAAATTATTGTTGGACTGGAAAGATAAAATACAAGATGGATATATACATTCAACATACGGTACATTAGTACTGTATTTGTTTATTGTAACAATAAATCAACAAGATGGCTTTATTAACATTCTGTTAAAGCGATCCATGGATAGAAAGACTTGTAGTTCTTAAAAGATAAATGTTAGTACAAGTTATAGAAATTTTATATTAAAACCCCTCTTAATGTTTTAGTTTTAATCAAATTTGTAAAATTTTCAATCAAAAAATAAACTAGTAGCCCACCGTTGTTGATGTCAATAATTACACAATGCTCATGGGAGCTGAAGCCCATAAAATCAGTCGCACCCAAGCGCCAGCAGAGGGCGACAAAACTCAAGTTAACATTAACAAGTGGACATTGCACTGTGCTGTCATTTTAATCTGTTTGAGCGGGGCATGTGCGTTAATTGCGTCAAATATTTTAACGTGATTAATTTAAAAAATTCATTCCCGCCCGTTAACGCGATAATTTTGACAGCCCTAGTAAAAATATTTATGAACCCCGGTAAATTGCAAATAAATTATTGAAAAATCATACAATGTGACTTCCGGATTTTTTTTTTTTTAGATTATGTCTTTATAGGTGGAAACCTCTACCTATTTTCTAAGTGGATGGACTTGCTAAATCAAAAGGGGTACAGCTACTTCTGTTCCTCACTGTATGTGCCTAAGGTGCCAGTCTTGGTTTTAAGCTGCGAGCTGCTTTGGTTTTGAAAATATTTGAATTTTAAGTTTTTGAAAATAGGCCCCCTACGGAGTGTTTCTACGTCCCATTAACCATTACTCATAAATTAGTGGCTGATAATGAGGGTTACCTTCAGACAGAAACCACTCCAAAAACCTGAATGCTTCACAAAACCTCTAATAATCAGATTTTTTTTTTTTCAGCCTTCAGGGGTTTTTTTTCTTTCTGGCGGCCGTGCCTGAGAGATACCAGCATTAATTCACCTGGCAGTCCCAGAGCTGCGCACCCCTTCAAAAGCAGCCGCCCCTCCCTTTCCGACCGTGGCGTTTTATTTATTTAAAAATATGTTTATTCCGGCTCTCATCTCGAGCCGCCTGTGGTGAGTCGCCGCGTTCGCTATCCGCATGAAAGGAGAAGAAAATGCCACCGGGCCAGTCGGCGGGCGGGGGAAGCTTTTCGCTTTTCAAATGAATCTCCTTTATTTGGCTTGATTAACTTCAGTAGGAACTTTGATTTTCAACTTCGGAGTAGTGGCCAATCAATGACAAGTGCACTCATTGGTTCAAATATGAATTTCATGTTATCTACCGTTTTATTAATCTGGGTCTGACATGATAGCTCGGAATGAGAAAAATAATTACAAAAAATAGATGAAACAATTTTTAAAAATATTTTTTGTATCTACATTTTTTCGATGACTTTAAATATTTTTCATTTAAAGAACTGTACATTTGTAAATAATTAAATATACATACATTATTATTAAAATATAAAATAAAGGGTTCCAAAATGTTTGACCCCATTTCGTAGGCCAAAAACTTTGACAATTTTCGTTGGAATGACCTCAAATGTTCACAGCTTGTGTAGAAACATTTCAAATTTTTGTGTGTAACGTTTGGCATTGCTATCTTTTCAGGTTAAGAAATGCCGTTCACTTCAAAAGAAAAGGTATTTTAATACGGCATTTTGCAGGCTGTGCTCATATCGAACATTTATGAAAATCTGTCATAGAACCAACAAATATTTGTACTTTTCTTTGTAAATTTAACCAATAAAACTTATGACCTTCAACATGAAGTATATTAAGTCTAATTAAGATCCATCAAGTAGTTTCCGAGTTATGAGCATTTAGTATGGGTCAACCATTTTGGGACACCCTGTATTTAGTTTTTCTTTTTCTTTTCTTTTTTTTTAAATGAATAAAATTTAATGAAGAAAAAAAAAAAGGCAATATTAAGGCAATATTTTCTGTCATTTATGTTTTTCTTTATCATAAAGGGACATCGACAGCAATAAATTTAAGTAATCTGGTGCACACCAGAAACGACTTTTGCTATGCAAGTTAGCCAATTGTTGCATTGTTGCAAAAAGTCCGCTAGCTCAAATGCTATATAATGCTAATGTTTCCAACAATTGGCTAACTTGCGTAGCAAATGCTACATAATGCTAATGAAAACAGCAATTGGCTAACTTGCATTGCAAAAGTCCGCTATCTTAAATGCTATATAATGGTAATGTTTACATCAATTGGCTAACTTGTATAGCAAATGTCAGCTAGCTTAAATGCTATGTAATGCTAATCGTTACAACAATTGGCTAACTTGCATAGCAAAAGTCTGCTAGCTTAAATGCCATTTAATGCTACTGTTAACAACAATTGGCTAACTTGCTTAACAAAAGTCTGCTAACTTAAATGCTATTTAATGCTACTGTTAACAACAATTGGCTAACTTGCGTAGCAAATGCTACATAAGGCTAATGTAAACAACAATTGGCTAACTTGCATTGCAAAAGTCAGCTAGCTTAAATGCTATGTAATGCTAATCGTTACAACAATTGGCTAACTTGCATAGCAAAAGTCTGCTAGCTTAAATGCTATTTAAGGCTACTGTTAACAACAATTTGCTAACTTGCTTAGCAAAAGTCTGCTAACTTAAATGCTATATAATGCTAATATTTCCAACAATTGGCTAACTTCCATAGCAAAAGTCCGCTAGTTTAAATGCTATACAACGCTAATGTTAACAACAATTGGCTAACTTGCATAGTAAAAAGTACGCTAGCTTAAATGCTACATCATGCTAAAGTAAACAACAATTGGCTAACTTCCATAGCAAAAGTCCGCTAGCTTAAATGCTATACAATGCTAATGTTAACAACAATTGGCTAACTTGCATAGTAAAAAGTATGCTAGGTTAAATGCTACATAATGCTAAAGTAAACAACAATTGGCTAACTTGCATTGCAAAAGTCCACTAGCTTAAATGGTATATAATGCTAATGTTTACAACAATTGGCTAACTTGTATAGCAAATGTCAGCTAGCTTAAATGCTATGTCATGCTAATCTTTACAACAATTGGCTAACTTGCATAGCAAAAGTCCACTAGCTTAAATGCTATTTAATGCTACTGTTAACAACAATTGTCTAACTTGCATAGTAAAAAGTACGCTAGCAGCTTAAATGCTATATAACGCTAATGTTAACAACAATTGGCAAACTTGCAAAGCAAAAAGTCTGCTAGCTCAAATGCTATCCAATGCTAATGTTTACCAGAATTTTTTCTAGTGCGCACCAAAAACCATCTGGTGCCCAACAGATTGCTTAAATTTATTTTCTTTCTGTCAATGTTCCTTTAGGGGCTGCATATAAAACACAAACTTACTTTTTTTAAAATTTAAAATAATAAAGAATTTAAAATATGTATTTGTTACTTTTTTCTGTTTTTGAATAAAAGCACTGACCATCATCTTTATTAAAAAAAAAAAAAAAATGAAAAAATGGCGACTGTTTTTTCCCCCTTGAAACCTGATCGGTTTTGTGCGCACGCTGAGTCAGAGGTCAGAAGCGGGGTACCTGCCACTCGTAGAAGAGACGCCAGACTGAGCATAGTGGTGGACTGCTTGTAGGCACTGGAGCAACTGGCCACGCCCTCCTCCACCAGAGACAGACGCTCCGAACGCAGACGGACTACAAACAAGCAGACGGAAAAATACTTATGAGTAGGTGGGCAAAAATCCCAGAATATTTCAACTATGTGGCTCTCAAAATCCAAATTCAAATCTCATTGAAATTCTCAGAAGAAAGATGACCCGACGTCATTTTAGTTGCAGTTACAGTCAAAGGCGTAGGTTTGCATAGGAACGGTAGGGACATAACCAACTTTTCAAATTATCCCCACCAACTTTTAAGCAACCTTATTTGCATTATATAATGACTTCAGTTATATAGGTCATTTAGATTGTCTTTCTATATGTCGTAAGGATAGAATTGATCCTACCATTATTAAGTGAATTACAGTACTTTACACTGACCCCTTTTCACTCGCTGAATGTGCCAGTCCATTTTTTTCTCCCTAAAACGCACGTTTGTCTGGCTGATGACTTGACCCCCCCCCCCCCCCACACACACACACACACACACACCCATTCACAGCCCGACAGAAATACAACATGCCGCCTTCCCCCGCCCCGTTCAAAGACTAGGGATATTAGAAGTTTTTTTCCGCCAGCAGCAGCAACAGCCACTGTATGTAAAAAGTAGGGCTGTTAAAATTATCGCGTTAACGGGCGGTAATTAATTTTTTTAATGAATCACGTTAAAATATTTGACGCAATTAAACGCACATGCCCCGCTCACAGATTAAAATGACAGCACAGTGACATGTCCATTTGTTACTTGTGTTTTTTGTCTCCCTCTGCTGGCGCTTTGATGTGACTGAATTTATGGGTTTAAGCACTCATGAGCATTGTGTAATTATTGACATCAACAACGGCGGGCTACTAGTTTATTTTTTGATTGAAAATTTTACAAATTTTATTAAAACGAAAACATTAAGAGGGGTTTTAATATAAAATTTCTATAACTTGTACTGACATTTATCTTTTAAGAACTACAAGTCTTTATATCCGTGGATCGCTTTAACAGAATGTTAATAATGTTATTGCCATCTTGTTGATTTATTGTTATAATAAACAAATACAGTACTTATGTACCGTATGTCGAATGTATATATCCATCTTATGTCTTATCTTTCCATTCCAACAATAATTTACAGAAAAATATGGCATGTTTTATAGATGATTTGAATTGCGATTAATTACGATTAATTCATTTTTAAGCTGTAATTAACTCGATTAAATATTTTAATCGTTTGACAGCCCCGGTAAAAAGACGTCAATGTTGTGGAGGTGGGGAACACCCCACTAATTTTGCTACTGCTACAGCGCTTCAAGTCGATTTTACTCACTCAGATTTCTTGAAATAAGACAAACAGCTAGATGAAAATAAACTGAACAGACTTACTTTAAGCCAAAAGTTTGTATATTTAATCTTCATAGAAAAACTTGTTCGTCAGAAATGTTCTCAATTCAAGAATATTGTTCAAAATATTCTTTGAAAGAATTTTTTTCTTGATTTAGGTGAAAAATGACCAACTTTTAGATGTATGGGCTCAATACGAACAAATAGTAATATTTTACTTAAAGTAAATGGAAGAATCTGACGCACTAATCTGTTAACTAGCCTTTAACACTCAAAAAAGGAGAAAATTATATGATTAGATTTAACAAAAATGATCAGATTAAGACGTTATAAATTTGCAGTGTGAATGTTAGTATAGGTCAATACAGCTTTATTTTGCATTAATCATTTAGCCTATCAATCAATTAGATTCCTATTGGTGAGAAATGTAGCCCTGACCCCCATTCACCAAATATGTTTGTTCTTATTAATGTACCGTCCCTAGCAAAAAGTGTACATGCAGGTTATGCTGTTATATCGTCCCTACCAATATTAAAACCAAACCTACGCCCTTGGTTACAGTCATGTCTGAACATAGATGTAAAACATGTAAGTAGTAGAGATAAGTAAGAACTGTAAACAGTCTTTGCTTGAAAGAAATTATTTGGGCCCTCTTTTATCTAATCCCTCCATTCTGCCCTCTTGCACATGCATTTTGACACTACAAAAATAAATAAAAATAAAAATAAGTGAATACAATAGACACGTTCCTCCGTGTAAATAGAAGACGGGCGGACGGGCGGGACAATGGCGTGGCCTTGAGCTATAGAAAAAGTCGTACAATAAGCGCACACAAACAACCTTTTCTTTGCCCACCCAGTCACTTTTGTTCCGCTGTTCGGCAACGGCACCAAAAAAAAGAAAAACTGAGGGGAAATATTATATACAAAGTAAAATATATATATATATGCTTCTAGTTTTTTTGTGAAAAATATTTCATTACACTTAAAATAAGGGAATCCCTTAACCTCTTGTTGCCTCAAATTACATTTAAATATACATTGAGGAAAACATACATGCATTTTCCACACTATAACATGCACTTAAATGCCTTCCATTTTCTCAAAAGCCGACAGTGCGCCTTATAATCCGATGCCCCTTATACATGGATCAATATTGATTAATGATGGCATGACATTCCCTTTAGCAAAGCTCCAGCTAGTGGATGTATAACACAACCACTACAACTGCTCCTTATAATGCGGTGCGCCAATATGTGAAAACAGTTTTAAAATAGGCCATGGTGAGTCTTGTATGTCGATGCAAAAAATACGGTATATGAAAATGTTATTAATACAAAAATAGTAAATATCGAAAATTAAAGTGGAAAAAAATACTACAAAAGGAGCAAATATACCATTTTTAAAACTCATAAAAAGAAAAAATATTATGAAAAGAAATTTTAATATATTACTCCTTTTATTTATGTGTTCCAAAAATATTTTTCTTTAATTTTGCAATTTTTATTATTTTTTTATGTATTTATTCTTATGTTTTATCGGGTTTTTTTAATTCAGGATTTTTATGAATAAGATGAATATGAAAAAAAAATAAATGTATAAATGTGAATAAAGATACAGAGGCTTATTTTGAGACAATTTTTACTTATTTTATTGTTTTGTTTATTTACTTTATATACATATTTTCCGCACCTAAAAGCCTTCTTTTTTTCTCCACAGCCTTATAATCCGATGCTCTTTATACATGGATCAATATTGATTAATCATGGATTAATCATGCATAACACAACCACAATCGCTATTACTACGCATTATGTGGTGCGTTCTATATGAAAACTGTTTTAAAATAGGCCATTCATTAATAGTGCGTCTTATCTGCCGATGCGCCTTATAGTGCGAAAAATACGATATATCAAAATTTAGTCAATAAAATAAAATAAAAATAGTAAATATAGAAAATTAAAGTGGAAAAAAAACTACTAAATAGGAGGAAACACGCAATTTTTAAAAATCAGAAAAATATATGAAAAATAAAAATCAATATTAAACTATATTCTCTCCCTAATTGAAGTTTTTAAATTTCCTAAAATTTTAAAATTTGAAATTGTAATACATAACACTTGTTATGAACTCCAAAAATATTTTTCTTTAAGAAGACCTTTATTGATCCCACCATGGGGAAATTAATTTTGTCATTTTTTTTTTTCTTCAATTTTATTTTATTTTTTTATTCAGGATTTCCCATAGGATTTTGTGAATAAGATAAATATGAAAAAATATAAATACATGAATAAATGTGAATAAAATAAAGATATTAAGGCTTTTTGGAGACAATTTTAGTTGTTCCAACTTTTTTTAAAAATAACTTTTTATACCGTACTTTCCGCACTATAAGGCGCACCTAAAAGCATTCAATTTTCTCAAAAGCCGACAGTGCACCTTATAATCCAGTGCACCTTGTTTATGAATCTATATTTAGCTGCAAGAGACGCCAAAAAATATTAAATGTGATAATGTGTGTTCACTTACTTATTTTTCCCCCTTTCTGTCATTGTTTGCATACTTTCCTCATTAAAATATGAAAACCTATAATTTTTTGGGTGGTTTTAGTCAAAGCAGACACTGTTTTTTCATCTGTGTGATTTTGACAAATATCAGATCACATTTGATGGTAATTTTATGCAGAAATGTGAGAAATTCCAAAAGGTTCAGATACTTTTTCATACAACTGTATGTATAAAAAAAGTAATTTAAAAAATCCATTCTTTCAAGGTGCGCTTTATATTGCAGTGCGCATTATAGCACGGAAAATACGGCAATAAAAAAAGAACTTGTGTTACTGAACTTTTTAAAGTGGCATTTTTTTCCAGTGCACTTGTTGATAGATGTCCAATCCGTCACAAAACAGGTGGTGGAGAGTTACCTTGCAGCGGCAGGATGTTGACGCCAAAGTCCTCCAGCAGGCCCAGAGCGTCGATGAGGTCCAGCTCCTCTTGGACAGCGGGAGGACGGTCGCTGATGAGCTGCAGGCAAGCCCTGCCAGGAAGCCGCCACAAAAACTATTACGGAAAGGATTATTTATATACAAAGGATTATTTAAAAAGCCATCTGGACTGGGAAAATTCTCAGCCAACCCTCCCAGTACAAATGGATTGGACATATATCACCGTCAATGGCAACTAAAGAGCTAAAAAAAAACAGATACAGACAGGCAAATCCAAGGTCAACAATGTCTTTTAACGATTTATCGACGATCAAACTATGTTTTGGGGGAAAAAATGAATGATAAAATCATGAAGTTGCCAAAAATTATGTCTATTAAGTAGGCTTGCAACTATCGATTATTTTAGTCGTCGATTAATCGATGAAATAGTTAGTTCGAATAATCGAGTAATCGGATAAAGAACATGAAAAATTAAAATTCCATGAGCTGTGCCTCAAACGGTATTTAAAAAACAAAAAAAATCTATAAACAACAAAACAATTGGCTAACTTACATAGCAAAAGCCCGCTAGCTTAAATGCTATAAAATGCTTTTTTCTTTTTTTTTTTTACAATGCTCTTTCAAACACATATTCCTACAAAAAAGGTTAAATATATCTATAAATGAAATTACAAATTTACTAAAAAACATTAGCTCAAACAAAAACAGCTTATGTTGGTCTTAACAGGAAGCAGTTGCATTCAGCAATGTGAAATGAGGCAGACCAGAGGGCAGTGGATCCACCCTAATCAATAAAACTAAATGCAAACACTTTTAAAAATAACCATTACAACACCACTTTAAATAAACGAATACTCGAAGCAATAAAATTCAATTCAAATATTTCTTTTAATCGAATACTCGGGTTAATCGATTAATCGTTGCAGCACTACTATTAAGTGTTATTATTAACAACACTTCAATATAGATTCTTACAAAAAGGTGCAATTTTGTTTTAAAAAAGAAACAAAATACAATGCAATTCAGTGGGACAGGTTTATTCACATGTTGACCACAAGATGTCGCCAATGTCTTTGTAGTTAAAATCATATCTTTTGTAGTACTGTTTTACCTGGTGGCCCACCAGGCTTATAAAGCAACCCTGCAAAATACTTGTCGATTCATTTGACGTCAGTTTGTTGATTTAGCACCATAGACTTCATTATGATATTGACGGGTCAGATTCAACCTTCACTGCGCCACGCCGTCAAGTAGGGACCATCCCACAATCTCCTTCAGTTATTCGTAGTCGGTCGCAGCGACACATGTACGACCCAACGCCGGATTTATGTTGAAAAAGTACCAAAGCTGTACCGCATACAAACAGAAAGGATCGTCTCAGGAGTGGTTTCTTCGACGAGTCAAGGTAATTATTATATTGTTCGTTTTTTTCACAAGAAATTTCAACGTAAAAAGCTCTTTGTTGTAAGGCTGCCGCCACATTGTCTAACAGACCAGCATCATCAACATATTTACGTAAAAAACATGCTAACTGCCCGTTTTTTGTTTTGTTTTTTGCTTTTAACCACGAATCGAGACTGCTTTACGTCCATATCTATTAAGAATTCAGGGATTTAAGCATCTATTCACAAGATTTTTCACGAGAAAAGCTCTGTTTACATATACCGGCCGCCACATTGACTAACAGACTAGCATCGTACTTCGACATATTTACGTAAAAGAAATGCTAAATGAACGTTTTATTTTTTTTTTGCTTTCAATCAAGAAACGAGACTGTTTTACATCCATATCTATAAAGATTTCAGGGATTTAAGCAATTATTTACAAGAATTATGACCGAAAAAGCTGTTTTCATCAGGCGGCCACTAGCTACATTCACTAAAAGACTAGCATCGTACTTCGACATATTTACCTAAAATAAATGCTAACTGCTCATTTTTTTTGTTTTTAACCAAGAATCGAGACTGTTTTACGTCCATATCTATAAAGAATTCGGGGATTTAAGCATCTATTCACAAGATTTTTCACGAGAAAAGCTCTGTTTACATATACCGGCCGCCACATTGACTAACAGACTAGCATCGTACTTCGACATATTTACGTAAAATAAATGCTAAATGAACGTTTTTTTTTTTTTTTTGCTGTCAATCAAGAAACGAGACTGTTTTACATCCATATCTATAAAGATTTCAGGGATTTAAGCAATTATTTACAAGAATTATGACCGAAAAAGCTGTTTTCATCAGGCGGCCACTAGCTACATTCACTAAAAGACTAGCATCGTACTTCGACATATTTACCTAAAATAAATGCTAACTGCTCATTTTTTTTTGTTTTTAACCAAGAATCGAGACTGTTTTACGTCCATATCTATAAAGAATTCGGGGATTTAAGCATTTATTCACCAGAATTTTCACCGGAAAAGCTGTTTACATATGGCGGCCACCACATTGACTAACAGACTAGCATCGTACTTCGACATATTTACGTACAATAAATGCTAACTGCAGGTCTTTTTTTTTGTTGCTTTTAACCAAGAATCGAGACGGTTTTGCGTCCATATCTATAAAGAATTCAGGGATTTAAGCATTTATTCACAAGAATTTTCACAGAAAAAGCTCTGTTTATATCAGGCGGCCGCTAGCTACATTCACTAAAAGACTAGCATCATACTTCGACATATTTACGTATAATAAATGCTAACTGCACGTTTTTTTTTTTCCCCACATTTAAACAAGAACAGAGACTTTTTGCGTCCATGTCTATAAAGAATTCAGGGATTTAAGCATTTATTCACGAGAATTTTCCACAAAAAAGACGCTCTTTGTGATTTCACTCGGTCAGCTTTGACGGCCGCGCCAACAATGCAGGCCCCATATTAATCGGCACCGCACCCCGTCAATATTATTATGAAGTCTATGTTAGCACGAATAACAATACAAGCAAAATATATAAAGTGCAACTATGAGATGCCTCAATTACTGGCAGATTTGCAGCCGGGGCTCGAAAACGGTAATAGCGAGAAAGCCGTTTATTGCGCTTAGAAGAAAAGGCGGCGATGAGATTGTGTTTTGTAGCCGGGCCAAATGAGCCGCTTCATTACGGCCAAATCAAACATTATTCAGATGAATGTGATCTGCCGGCGACGTCCGGCGGGATAAACGAGTTCATTCCACTTAGTTGGCAAATGATGCGGTCCGGACGGCGGCGACGTTCCGTCGCGTAATTGGCATCAATTGTGGGGGGAAAATGAACAATTGGGAAAAATTTGGCTCACTTGCAGTGTTTGCGGTGCGAACGATCAATGATGCTTTGTTTGCACACGAAAAGCATTTTTGGGAATAATGACAAGGCAATTGATGTCAATTGAGAGCAGAGTTTCAAAATAAATGAAGAGGAATGGGCGCAAACAACTGCAAATTCAAATTTGGTAGTCATGTCCATCATGAATAGACCTATGAAACAGCCTGAAAAAAAAACACACACAGGAAGTCAGCCATTTTTGTAGAAAGCAGACATTTTTTTGGCGTTATAGAAATTCCCAGGTTTAAAAATTAAATTCAGCCCCCGGAGCCAGTTTCACTTATCAACTTGAATCTTTGTAGTCATGTCTACCCAGAGGCGTCTTGTCCCATTAGGCAAACCAGGCAATTGCCTAGGGCCCCCAACCAGCAGGGGGCCCCAGAGGGCCAACAGATTTAGCACACGCAGCTTTGTGAAAGCCTTGTGTCTCAGTTCCCTGAAGGGGCCCCTTCACCCGCTCTGCACCCCCCCCCCCCCCCCCACATGACAGTGACCGGCGATTTGGCTTTTTTTTTTTAAATTGGCGTATATCCAAAATGAAGAGAAGCGACAAAAGAAAGAGAAAAAAAAGCAGAAAAGGAAGCAAGACAGTGGTGAGTGTACTATGTTACTGTAGTTTTATGTTTTAATGTAGTAAAAGACAAGCACTTTGAGTGTCCTAAAAAGCGCTCTATGAGACCGAGGCGTTATTATACTTTTATTAAATATGCTATTGCTCCAAGTCCAACTGTCCCCGTTTCTTGCACATGCTCGAAAGGCCCCATGTTGCTTGTTGCCTGGGGACCCCGGGGAACCTTACTACGCCTCTGTGTCTACCATTAGTAGACCTACAACAAAGTCAAGAAGTTATGCCTGAAAAGATACAGGAAGTCAGCCATGTTGGTATAAAGACACCATTTTAGGTCATTTTTTGGCTTGATCGAACCCATTTGGTTAAAAAAAAAAATTCTGCCTCCGGAGCCAATTACATTAAGCAACATTAAACTTGGTGGTCATGTCGATCATGAACAGACATACAAAAAAAGTCTCAAGAAGTCTGCCTGAAAAGACGCAGGAAGTCGGCCATATTGGTATGAAGCCGCCAATTTAGGACAGTTTTTGGCTGGGGAGAACCTCCAGGGTTTGAAACAATATTCAGCCCGCGGAACCATAGTCACTTATGAACATGAAACTTGGTAGTCATGTATATCATGAGTTAATCTCCAAAAACGTCTCAATAAATCATGCCTGAAAAGACGAAAGTCAGCCATGTTTGTATAAAACAGTGATTTCAGGTCATTTTTTTTTTGACTTGATAGAACACCATGGGTTAAAAAAAAATTCAGCCCTCGGAGCCAGTTTCACTTAGCAACATGAAACTTGGTGGTCATGTCTATCATGAGTTGACATACAAAAAAGTCTCATAAAGTCATGCCTGAAAAGACACATGAATTCGGCCATGTTGGTTAAAAAGCAGCGATTTCAGTTCATTTTTTTGACTTGATAGAACCCCATTGGTTTAAGAAAAAATTAAGCCCCCGGAGCCAGTTTCACCTAGCAACATGAAACTTGATAATCATGTCTGTCATGGGTAGACCTACAAAAAAAGTCTCAAGAAGTTCTGACTGAAAAGACACAGGAAGTCAGCCATGTTGGTATGAAGCAGCAATTTCAGGACATTTTTTGACTTGATAGAGCCTCCAGGGCTTAAAAAAAATTCAGCCCCCACAGCCAATTTCACTTATCAACATGAAACTTGGTAGTCATGTCAATCATGGGTAGACATACAAAAAAAGTCTCAACAAGTCATTCCAGAAAAGACACAGGAAGTCTGCTAAGTTGGTATAAAGCAGCGATTTAAGGACATTTTTTGACTTGATAGAACCTCCAGGGTTTAAAAAAAAAAATTCAGCCCCCGCAGCCAGTTTCACTTAGCAACACGAAACTTGGTAGTCATGTCTATCATGGGTAGAGCTACAAAAACCTCTCAAGAAGTCATGCCAGAAAAGACACAGGAAGTCTGCTACGTTGGTATAAAGCAGCGATTTAAGGACATTTTTTGACTTGAACCTCCAGGGTTTAAAAAAAAAAAAATTCAGCCCCCGCAGCCAGTTTCACTTAGCAACACGAAACTTGGTAGTCATGGGTAGAGCTACAAAAACTTCTCAAGAAGTCATGCCAGAAAAGACACAGGAAGTCTGCTACGTTGGTATAAAGCAGCGATTTAAGGACATTTTTTGACTTGATAGAACCTCCAGGGTTTAAAAAAAAAAAAAATTCAGCCCCCGCAGCCAGTTTCACGTAGCAACACGAAACTTGGTAGTCATGTCTATCATGGGTAGAGCTACAAAAACTTCTCAAGAAGTCATGCCTGAAAAGACACAGGAAGTCTGCTATGTTTGTATAAAGAAGCAATTTCAGGTCATTTTTGACTTGATAGAACCTCCAGGGCTTAAAAAAAAAATCAGCCCCATAGCTACTTCCACTTATCAACAGGAAACTTGGTAGACCCATCATTCATAGGTAAACCGACAAAAAAGTCTCAAGAAGTCATGCCTGAAAAGACACAGGAAGTCTGCCATGTTGGTATTAAGCAGCCATTTTAGGTCATTTTTAACTTGGGACAACCCCGTGGTTTAAAAAAAAAAAAAATCAACCCCCGGAGCCAGTTTCACTTATCAACATGAAACTTGGTTGTCATGTCTATCATATGTAGACGTACAAAAAAGTCTCAGGAAGTGGGTTTTATTGTACAACATTTGGTAGACAAATCAACCCGGATTAGAAGCTTCAGAAATCATGCAAAAAATGGTACATAAAGTCAGCTATTTTAGTGTCACTCAGCAATTTCTTTACTTGGAAGTTCATTGACTTTGTCCAAAAAAACTGTTTGGCCGAGGCCAAGAAAAGTGCTGTGACTGCAAAGCAGCGGGCAACCGAGCCAGCTTTTTAAGTGACAAAACCATGCAGTGTGCAGTGTGGACATCAGCAGTAAAGCCAGTGCATATTTTTGTTCACAAAAGCCAGCGAAAGTTGGCGCAGAAACAGCTTTTTTGAGTAGAGGTTGGCGTCTTCTCACCTGGCCAACCCCATGCAGGGGTCAGTCAGCGCGGTGGAGGAGTTGAAATACTCCCTGGCGGCGGCCAGCACCAATTCCACGCTCTTGTCGTAGGCCACTTTGACAGCGGGTCCTTTTCCCAGGAAGGACAGCCCGACGGGGACGTCCTGGCCTGCCTAAATAAAGCGGCTCGCATTTAAAAAAAAAAATAAATAAAAAATAAAAAAAGAACAAAGACAAAGAACGGCGAGGTCGGCATACCTCGGAGCGCCGCATCAGCTGACCCGCCAGACATACGTTCTCCACCCGGCTGGAGCACAGCAGCGACTCCACAAAGATCTGTGGCCATTTTATTTGACAGTGATTTATTTCTATTCTTCTATGAATTTTTTTTTTTTTTTTTGTCGACGCAATTGTTTCACAATGGCAGCCAACAAGTTAGAGTTTAAATAAACCAGTTTTTAATAAAGCTTAATAAAGCAAATAAAAATGTGGATTAAGTTTTGTAATAATGATCAATTTCATTACAAATTTGTCTAATAATAATAATTTCAAAAGTAGTCATTAGCAAACATCAAGTTTAAATGTATTCCGTATTAATGAAATGTGTAATACTCTATTATAATATATAGTCGTATAATTCAAATGACATTTAAAGCAACACTAGGTAACTTTCCAACCTTTATAAAATAGTTTGATCTCTTTTATATCCGGGGGGTCTACTGCTTTCACCAGCACGAATTAAAGGGGCAGGGAAGGGAGACAGGTAGCTGGAGACGGACGGACGGACGGAGACAGACAGAGAGACAGATGGGCGGATAGAGAGACAGAAAGGCTAGCTAGCTAGCTAAACAGATAGATCGAGACAGCTAGCTCGAGACAGCTAGCTCGAGACAGCTAGCTAGACGGACAGACAGCAAGAGATAGAGATGGACGGGCGGACAGACAGACAGAAAGGCAAGCTAGCTCGCTAGCGAGATAGAGCGAGACAGGTAGCTCAAGACAGCTAGCCAGACAACTAGCTAGACAGACAGCAAGAGATAGAGATGGCGGACAGAGAGCGAGACAGATAGATCGAGACAGCTAGACAGACAACTACCTAGACAGACAACTAGCTAGACAGACAGCTACCTAGACAGACAGCAAGAGATAGAGATGGCGGACAGAGAGCGAGACAGATAGATTGTGACAGCTAGACAGCGAGCTAGACAGACAGCCAGACAGCTGGCTCGAGACACCTAGACAGCTAGCCAGACGGACAGACAGCAAGAGATCGAGACGGACGGGCAAACAGAGAAAGAAAGGCTAGCTAGCTAGCTAGATATAGATAGAACAAGACAGCTAGCCCGACAACTAGACGGACGGACGGACGGACGGACAGACAGACAGACAGACAGACAGACCAAGGCTAGCTAGCTAGCTAGCTATATAGATCAAGACAGCGAGCACTAGACGCCTAGACAGCTAGCTAGACAGACAGATGGACAGACAGCAAGAGATTGAGACGGGCAGGCAAACAGAGAGAAAGAAAGGCTAGCTAGCTAGCTAGATATAGATAGATCAAGACAGCTAGCTCGAAACAGCTAGACAGACAACTAACTAGACAGACGGACAAACAGCGAGACAGCTAGCTAGACAGATAGACAGCAAGAGATAGAGACGGACAGGCGGAGAGAGAGACAAAGGCTAGCTAGCTAGCTAGACACCTAGACAGACAGCTAGCTAGACAGACAGACGGCCAGAGAGACAGAAAGGCTATCTATGTATCTATCTATCTATTCTTAAATAGATCTAGATAGATTAGCTAGCTAGCTAGATAGATCGAGACAGCTAGCTCGAGACAGCTAGACCGACAGCTAGCTAGACAGATGGACAGACAGCAAGAGATAGAGACCTGATGGCACGTGTGCGGTTGGAGACACGTGTAGACGTTGTGCTGCATGTCTAGCAGATCCTGCAGAAGACCCCTCCACACAGATTCACCTACTGGTGGCTTCCTATCATCAAAAATATCAAATCCAAAGCGAACGTCAATCATAAAATCAGTCCCTCCATCTCAGCATGAAGAAATGTCATACTTGCGTCCGGTGTGCCGACACAACTTGACCATGAGCTGGTGGGCCTCCTCCGGGCTCTTCTGACTCTTCCTCACGTACGAAATGGGCTTCTGCAGGCCGTGCTTCTCCAGAACTTCCGCCACGCTGTTGACATCAACACTGTTTTTGCACCGATACATTTTTTTGGCTCACGATACAGTTTTTTTGAATGGCGGCCATCTTGGTAGGTACACCAGCGCTTATTTTTTAGTGTTTTTTTACCGATGATGTCATTTTAGTGCCGAGACGTGTTGTCGTTTTCAACACAGAAGCTAAAATTCTGCAATCTTGCCCCTCCCACATCTTCATCATTATCCTCATTCCTCCCCATCACCGCGGTGCGTTCAGGGGTTCACCCTGAGGGGAAGCGAGGCAGAAGAGGAGGAGGAGAAGAAGAGTTGCGCGACACGGAGGTGATTTTAAACTGTAGCAGCCAAAAACGCCGCGGGCCGTTTGAACGCCACGGGACCGACGCCGCGCCTTTGATATACTAGTACACTGTGTGTGCGCGGATGAAGACGGCGCTTGCTCTTCTTTTTCCTCCATCAGGGGGCCATTAAAAGGGAGAACTACACTAACTACAAAGCCCACGTCTTCAGACGCCTTTGCGGCACGATTGCAATTGCTTCCACTTGGCGAATATTTTCGGTTAATTCCTGATTAACTCGTTGACTGCTATAGACGTCCAATAATATGAATTTACAGTAATCGGACATCGTCAGAGGTTGAACTCATTGACGATGCTAAACGTCCAATCCATTTTGACTGGGAAGGCGATATATTTATTCAATTTTTTTCAATCCCGCGTACTACAGTATGCAGAGAGACTGCGGATTCAGTTGATTTTGCGGATTAATTCGCTTATTTTTCGCATCACGCCAGCCCAATGTGTTGCAGGCTTTTGTTGCTGCACCAGGGAGAGCCGTGTGAGCCTTTTTGGGTTTCAAAAAGATCTTGCTCACCGTGAAAAATGGGCAAAACAAGTCTGACAACTGTGGGACCATTGGACCGAAGTCCAGTTGGAAGGAAGTGAGTAAGCTACAGTGCTAGCCAAAAGTATTGGCACACCTGCAATTCTGTAAGATTATGCTCAATTTCTCCCAGAAAATGATTGCAATTACAGATGCTTTGGTAGTATTTATTTTGTTTGCAATGAAAAAACACAAAAGAAAATGGGGGGGGGGGGGGGATATTAAATCATGATCATTTTACACATAACTCCAAAAATGGGCTGGACAAAAGTATTGGCACCCTCAGGCCAATGCTTGGTAGCAGAACCTTTAGATAAAATAACTGTGAATAACCGCGTCCGGTCTCCATTCATGAGTTTCTTACAATGTTCTGCTGGAATTTTAGACCATTCTTCTTTGTCCAACTGCTCCAACTCCCTTTGAAAAATCATGTGATGTTTCTCTAATTTGTGTAATTAACAGCACCTGTTACTTACCTGTGGCACATAACAGGTGGCGGCAAAAACTAAATCCCACTTGCAGCCAGTTAAAATGAATTAAAGTTGACTCAACCTCTGTCCTTGTGTGTACCACATTGAGCATGGAGAAAAGAAAGAAAACCAAAGGTCTGAGGACTCGAGAAGCAAAATTGTGAGGAAGCATGTTCCTGTGTCTACCGTGCGCAGTGTCATCAATAAGTGTAAAGCCGACAGCACTGTGGCTCACCTCCCTAGATGTGGATGGAAAAGAAAAATTGACGAGATATTTCAACGAAAGATTGTGCGGATGTTAGATAAAGAACCTCGACTCACATCCAAACAAGTTCAAGTCCGAGGGTACAATAGTGTCAACCCGTACTATCCGTCGGCGTCTGAATCAAAAGGTAGGATACCCAGGAAGACCCCACTTTTGACCCAGAGACATAAAAAAGCCAGGCTGGAGTTTGCCAAAACTTACCTGAGAAAGCCAAAAACATTTTGGAAGCATGTTCGCTGGTCAGATGAGACAAAAGTAGAGCTTTTTGGGAAAAGGCATCAACATAGAGTTTACAGGGGAAAAAAAAAACAAGGCCTTCAAAGAACACGGTCCCCATAGTCAAACATGGCGGAGGTTCCCTGATGTTTTGGGGTTGCTTTGCTGCCTCTGGCACTGGACTGCTTGACCTTTTGCATGGCATTATGAAGCCTGAAGACGACCAACAAATTTTGCGGCATAATGTAGGGCCCAGTGTGAGAAAGCTAGGTCTCCCTCAGAGGTAATGGGTCTTCCAGCGTGACAATAAACCAAAACACACTTCAAAAAGCACTTGGATACAGGACAGAGGTTGAGTCAACTTGAATCCATTTTAACTGGTTCCAAGTGTGATTTAGTGATTGCCACCACCTGTTATATGCCACAGATAAGTAACAGGTGATGTTAATTACACAAATTAGACAAGCATCACATGATTTTTCAAAGGGTGACAAGACTTTTGTCTGGCCCATTTTTGGAGTTCTGTGTAAAAATATCATGATTTAATTTTTTTACCATTCTCTTTTGTGTTTTTTCATTGCAAGTAAAATCAATGAAGTTATCACTACCAAATCATGTGTAATTGCATTAATGAAAGCATTATCTGGCAGAATTGCAGGGGTGCCAATACTTTTGGCTAGCACTGAGCTGGGTAATGTTGATGTTAATCACCATTAATCCTATTCTGTATTCATGTGTCATTTGCGTTCATTATGGGTTCATTCAAAAGTAGCAAGAGGATACATTTATTTTAAATGTACTGCCATAGTCATTAAATCAAATAACTCATTGGTTGCTATTGATGGCGATAGACGACCAATGGGAGTCTCTCTTTACCTGAGGTGCTTCTCAAGTTGGTCCACTTGATCATGCAGAGATGAGGTGGCGTCCGTTTCAGGCCTGGAGGAGGAGGAGAAAAATACTTTTTTAATGAGATGGAGTCCAAAGTCCAGCCAGTAGGACATTTATGGTCTGTAGCATATACGGAATGGTCCAAGTAGAAAGACATATATTTCTTGAAGGATCAATTTTAGTACGAGTTATAATAATTTGATATTAAAAGCTCTCGTAACGTTTTTGTTTTAATAAAATTTGTAAAATTTCAAATAAAAAAATTAACTAGTAGCTCGCCATTGTTGTTGACGTCAAAGGGCGGTGATGTCACATGGGTAAGCTGCCGGACTTCCACAGTGTCACTCTTTAACGATGTAAGGTAGTGATTTAAATACACCACCAGGTGTCAATGGCGAGTTTTAAATTAATTAGAGATCAAGCCAATGAGTGCGTTTTGTCCCTTGACTGACGCCGTAGTTTCTTTTATAGTGCGGATCTATTGTGCCTTATGTTCATTTTTATGTTGTCTTCACAACATACCCGACTCCGGATAATGACTCCCAGCGTCATAGTTTGTATCTTATGACTAAATATTGCCATCCAGTGTATTTGATTAGCTAAACGAGTGGCTAAAATGTTCAAATAGAGTCTGAGTTTGATGTATTTTGCATATCTATTTTGATTGTGAATGCCAGTTCTCTTTGCATTGTTGTTTAATACATTTATTCATTTTCCGTGTCGCTTATCCACCGGGAAGCAGGCTTCGGGAACAACATCTGATAAGTATGATAAATCTGAGAACGCTGGCAGGATGATGATCGAACTGGGCAGTGCTTTTATGTGACAAAAATAAGGTAAGACGTCATTAGACACTATTAGACGTCTCAGTAGAAGCAAACTGCATCAGCACTTTCGTGTGCTGTGATGCATGAATAATCAAACTGCTGTGTTTCACTGTAAAGCACACAACTCTGGATGCTAACTATCTCCACAAAAATATTGGAATAAGTTGGATCACACAATAATTTATCGTGAAGATCTGCAAACAGTTTTTGACATCAAACACTCTGCTGTCACAAGAGAACTTGACACAGGAACTCTACTCGTCTCGTCCCGTCTTTCCTTTTCATTCTGCTTTTGCTGTCCTTCTCATTAATGTATCACTCGGGGTCAAATTCGAAGGGCAGAACCGATTGCATGTTTATGTACCATAATTTTCTCACTATAAGGCGCACTTGACTATAAGCCGCCACCCACCAAATTTGACACGAAAACAACATTTGTTCATAGATAAGCCGCACTGGACTATAAGCCGCAGCTGTCCTCACTGTATTATGGGATATTTACACCAAAAGATATTAACCGGTAACACTTTATTTGACAGCGGCATCATAAGACTGTCGTAAGACCAAATGAACCACCATGAAGCTTTGAACCAATTGTATGCAAAACTTCATTGCTTTAAGAAGCTTAATTTGGTCATTATTGCTCCCTTGGGGAAGACAGTCAACCTCTGCTTCAACCTGCTGTCAACACTGATGTTGTCCAACATGCCTCCTAGCATGCATTGCAGCGCTAATGATGTAAATAATAATCAAAATTCATGTTCTGTGCTAATTATTTCTTCAGTTACTGTTCCAGTTGTTGCATTGGTTACTAGTTATGGTATTTGGTAACACTTTATTTGACTGTGGCACCATAAGACTGTCATTAGACAATCATAATTATGACATGACACTGTCATGACCATTAATATATGCTTATAACATGTCATTTAGTGTTATCCGGCAAATTAGCTCACTTTTGAATGGATGTAAAATAACCGAGCTGGACATAAAATGAGTTAGTGGCATAATTTGCCGGATGACACCTAATGACATCTGTCATAAGCATTCAGTATGGTCCATGATAGTGTCATGTCACAATAATGACGGTCTTATGATGTTGCTGTCATATAAAGTGTAACCTATTAACCCAAATAAAGCCGCATTGGACTATAAGCCGCAGGATTCAAAGTGAGGGGAAAAAAGTAGCGGCTTATAGTCCGAAAATTACGGTAGTTAAAAAGTGACACTGTGGAAGTCCGGCAGCGTACCCATGTGACGTCACTGCCCTGCGAAGTCAACAACAATGGCGACCTACTAGTTTAAATAATTTGACAAATGTTATTAAAACAAAAACATTAAGAGGGGTTTTAATAGACCCTACTCACGTGACGTCACAGCCACGCCCCCGCGCCATGTTGTCCGTATACTCGTCATGTTAATGCATTAACGCTTCGTAAATTCCTCCTATTATGGCGTGTTTTTCTGCTCGTTAACATTAATAATCAAAATGGTGAAGTCGTGTGTGGCGGTCGGTTGCAAAAACAGAGAAGATAGACGGAGAGACTTGAATTTTTACCGTAATCCGAGAGACCCGAAGAGGAGACCGAGATTGACTGCTGCAATTCGACGAGAAAACTGGGCTCCAAACGACTACCACAGATTATGTAGTAGTCATTTTATATCTGGTAAGATGCATTTAATATATATTTAGAGGGTTTTGGGCTGACAACCACAATTAAAATCATTGCTAGGCTAATCGCCGACAACATACACTCAGATGTTGTGAATGAACTACCTGAAAATATATAATTATAAGGGGATAATCAGACAGTTGTCGTACAATTAATTTACAATTTCACTATTGAGGTTAAAAGCCAAAAAATAAATTCAACTAGGGACAATCTGGGGTAGTGCTATCGCACTTCATATTTATTACATATTATGTATGTATGTAGTGAAAGTGCTATCGCTAAACCATATAAACATTAAAAGCCCTAGCTCCATTGACAAATGATATGAAATACATTAAACTTGACAGTGGATGTTAGCAAGAACAAAAGATTTTGAATTGTAAATTTCGTAACTCACCTTCCGAGCACAAGATTCCTGCCAAATTTTCGTGTACGAGGACCTGTTTCACCCAACCAGCAACGTAGCATTTATAAGCCTCCAAGCTCTTAAAGTTTTTCAAACTTTCGTGAGAATAGGCTGATTTTGTGTGAGAAGATAGTTGTAAATATCAGGATAGCAGATGTCAGGCGAAGCCAGCGGGTCGAAAAACATCGATTTAGGCATCAAATACGGATCTGGCGAATGGATAAACGGAAGCTTTTCCACGTAACGCCTTTTATGCAACGCATCCAATGAGTTTACAGCCTCAGATAACACCGGGGCTTCCATGAATTGCTCTATAACTTGCTCGACTAATTGAAAACAATGAGAATAGGTCTAAAAAATAGGTACAATATGGCGGCCGGAAACAGCGACACGCCCATTTTGTGACGTAGGTGAGTAGGGTCTATATCAATTATATCTCGTACTAACATTTGTTTTTTAAGAGCTACATGTCTTTCTATGCATGGTACCCTTTAAGATGAGAAAACTGACAATAACTCTAAACTGTTAGATTTCAAACAAACAGTTTTATTTTTGGGCTGTTACCTAAACAATTCTGGACTACCGGTAATTTTTTAACTACGCGGCCCTGGATCCCTGTCAAAAAAAATTGTGTCCAGGCGTGTCATTCAGCCACTTTTCAAATTAGTAACAAGGCTATGAGGCCATCCTAAAAATAAAAAGCCCGTGTGACGCTCGGCCTCCGGGCCGATGAAAGAGGTGACCTAAACCCGACGAACCCGAGCGCATGCATCCGTATACGTTGCTTTCTTTTTTAATCATTGACAGTCTGGCTCATACCAAAAGAGATTTTGCAGTTTTTTTGTCTTACCCAAAACCTCGCTGAGGAAGACACTCAAGGATGTCGTAGCAGAGGCTGAGCTGGTCATCCCTCTCGCTGCAGTAGATGCACTCCAAGGCAACGCGCATCAGCTGGTCGGGGTCGCCGATCACCTTCTGCGAGCACTGAACGCAAAGTTTTGCACTAGGATTAATGACGACTTTTACGAGTTTTATGGACGGCTACTCACGTCGGGTTTGGAGTGCTGGAAGATGATGAGCGGGAAGGAAAGGTCGCGGCTGGCCAAGCCCACCAGGAAGTCTCGGAGAAGACGCGCGGCGGCGCCCGCCTCCTGTCGCTCACAGCGGTGCAGGAACGGAAGCATCCACTGGAAGGCGTCTTTTACGTAGCGATCCTTGCTGGACTGGAGACATGATCCAATGTTAACGCTAGTAGAAACACTTTACATTTCTCTATGTATTCATTTTAAAGTTTTCTGATGACACTTTATTTGACAGTCACGTCATAAGATCGGCATAATAATGACATGGCACTGCCATGTCAGATTTTGTCACGAACTCCATTTTTTAAAAATTAAACAGATTTTTTCATTACTGATTATATATTGATTAATGTAAAAACATTTAGAAAAAATAAATGTTAAAAAAAACTTTTTGGGGGATAAAAAAAAAATTAAATTGTATTTACTTAACATATCACAAATACCATTTTTAATTTTGACAATATTAAATGACTTTTTTTTAACTATTTGTGACGTTTTGAATAAATGAAAACAATTTGAAATTTTAAAAATATTTTTTACAATTTTTTTCTCTTTTTTTTAAAATAATAAGATTAGTCTTTTATTTTTTTCATTTGTGATATTTTTAAATAAATGAAAACAATTCATAATAATTACATTTTTTAAATTTACAAATATACAATTTTTCAAATTTATAGATAAAAATAATGTTAATATGTTCATCATTCTTTAACCTGGTTTTAATTAAGACAATATTATATCATTTTAACTTTACTAATAAGAAGCTTAAAAAGGGTATTTGTGATATGTATTTTAAATAACTGAAAACAATTTGAAATTTTTATATCATTTTTAACAATCTTATAATTAAAATATTAAAAACAATTACATCTGTAAAGAATAAAGATATTAACTGTTATTTAATTTTGAATTGATAAAGAATATTTACTGTTTTCCCCTTTACTTTTTAAAATTTACTTTTTAAAACTTTTTGTTTTTACAATTTTTTTATTTTTAAAATGAAACAGTTGATGTTTTCATTATTTTTAAATTTTAGAAAATTGTAAAAATTTTAATTAGAAAAAAATTGTAAAAAAAATTTTTTTTACAGAAAGTATATAATTTGTAAAAAAAAAATGTATAGATTAAAAAAAAGTGAGAAAAAAAAGTTTTTTTTTTATTTCAAATTGTTTTTAATCAAAACGTCAAATACATTTAAAAAAAAACCTGTATTGTCTTCATTACTTGAAAACTAAATAAAATCATCAGTTAATAATCCTCAACTCTTAATTTATAAATTAAAAAATTGTAAATATTTTGATTACAAAAATTTTTTGAAAATAAAAATACATTTTTTAAATAAAGTATTTCAAATTGTTTTCATCTATTTAAAAATATCACAAATACCCTTAAGCCTTTTATTAAAGTTTATTAAAGTAAAAAAATAGTATCCTCAATATTCGTTATTTACCATTTTAATTTTTAAAATATATTTCTATTTGTAAAAAAATTGAAAAATTGTAAAAAAAAAAAAAAACAGTTGATGTTTTCATTATTTTTAAATTTTAGAAAATTGTAAAAATTTTTATTAGAAAAAATTGTAAAAAAAAATATATTTTTTGAGAAAGTATATAATTTGTAAAAATTGTATAGATAAAAAAAGTGAGAAAAAAATTTTTTTTTTACATTTCAAATTGTTTTTAATCAAAACGTCAAATACATAAAAAAAAAACTATTGTCTTCATTACTTGAAAACTAAATAAAATCATCAGTTAATAATCCTCGTTTCTTAATTTATAAATTAAAAAATTGTAAATATTTTGATTACAAAATTTAAAAAAATAAAAATACATTTTTTAAATAAAGTATTTCAAATTGTTTTCATCTATTTAAAAATATCACAAAAACCCTTAAGCCTTTTATTAAAGTTTATTAAAGTCAAAAAATAATATCCTCAATATTCGTTATTTAGCATTTAAATTTTTTTTAATATATTTCTATTTGTAAAAAAATTGAAAAATTGTAAAAAAAAAAAAAAAAATTTCAAATTGTTTTCATTTATTTTTTTGTATCACAAACAAAAAAAATCTTGTTAGTAAAGATAAAAACAGCAAATAATGTCTTTATTCATTCAAAATTGTTTATATTAAAATATTTTTAATTAAAAAAACAGCCTTTTAATCGTAAAATGTGTAGTCCATATTTAAAAAAAAAAAAAAAAAAAAAAAAAATGTTTTTTTCCCCACAAATATATATAACCATAATGAGCAATAGTTTCCGATGTCGAACATCCATTTTTTGACGGGATGTCACCGAACCGGCGCAAAAATCTCTTACGTCGTTCATGAGTAGGCGGAGCTTGTCGATGTGGTCCATCTGCTGCAGCTCTCGGAGCGTCAGGCCCGGGTGTCGTCGCGTCTCGTAGACCAGCGTCTCCATGGTGACCAGGTCGTCACACAGCGCCTCCAAACCGGGGATGTCGCGCTCCGTCCCGAGACGTACCAGGGACAAGGCACAGTCCACCTGCGGTGCAGTGATAACGACAGCTAAGTTTGTCAATAGTAGGCGTCCAATTTATTTGAAGTGGGAGGCTGGCAGCGAATGAACATTCGCTGCCAGCCTCCCACTTCAAATAAATTGGACGTTGAGCGCCGTCAACGAGTTCAAAAAAGCAGCGTTAATTACAAGCTGGCCTCCCTCTCCTGATTTTCTACCCGGTAACAAGTCACTCGTGAGCTCTCTGGTCTTCTTTCTTTCTCACACTAATTAGCTGATGTTTTTCGCTTCAATTCCCAACAAGCAGTCTTCTTTGTCTTCCATTTTGGTGAGGAAAAAAAATGTTTTTTTCCCCCGTTCTAATGGAAGGAAGGAAATCATTTTTCAAATCTCAATGACACAAGAGTTGGTATACTAATAAAAATGGCTTAAAAAAAAAAAAAAAAAAAAAAAAAAAAAAAAAAACGTTTTCTTTAAGTTGAAGAAAGTATATGTTTTTTATGAAATATTAATAGAAATATTATGGAATCCAAACTAGTACTGCAACGATTAACTCGAGTAATTCGATTCGAAAACAGATTCAAATTAAATTTTCGATTATTCGTTTCATTAAATTGGCGTTGTCATGGTTTGTTTTGAAAGTGTTTGCATTTAGTTTTATTGATTTGGGTGGCTACACTGCCCTCTAGTGGCAACAGTGAGTATGACATAACTCATTTCACATGGCTGAATCCAGTTGCTCCCTGTGAAGACCAACATAAGATCAGTTTTTGTTTGAGCTAATATTTTTTTAATGCATTTGTAATTTAGTTTATTGGTATTTTTTTGTGGGAATATGTGTTTGACCAATTTAAGAGCATTGTGTAAAAAAAAAAAAAAAAAAAAAGTTAGCATTTTTTAGCATTTAAGCTAGCAGACTTTTGCTATGTAAGTTAGCCAGTTATATTGTTGTACTTAGAGCCTCATTTATTTATTTTTTTTATACAGTTTGAGGCTCAGCTCAAATATTTTTATTTTTTTATGATCCTTATCCAATTACTCGATTATCTGAACTAACTAGTTTATCGATTAATCGACTACTAAAATAATCGATAGTTGTAGCCCTAATCCAAACACCGCCATATGAAAACCAAAAGATTTCATTGATTCATTCCAAAAAATGTGATTTGTTTGTTGTTGTTGTTTTTTAATCATATTACATATAAAAAAATAAAATAAAATAAAAAATATCACAGAAAAAAAAAATTCTCACGAAGTGATTAAATTTGCAAATATAAAAAAATGAATTTAGGTTACCGGTTTATTTCACTCTTTTTAAATCATTTGTACAAGATAATAAACATTTTAAAATAAAAAAGTGTTTTTAAGAGATGGAAAAATGTAAAACTGTAAATAATTAAATTTCTTAATTAAAACAATAAAAACAGTTTGAACCAATAATAGAAGCACTTTCATGAGCTTTTATCACTTTAAAAAAACTAACCCAAGCACACAAAATCGATTATTTTTATGATATGCCGCAATCCAATTAAAAAAACCCTCATATAACAGGCCAATAAAAAAAATAAGATAAAATTCAAACTGATGATTTCCTAGTGAAGGTTTGCGCTCAAAGCGTCTCCAGCGCAGGCTAAAGCACCATGGGACTGAGGGAGGATCCCTGGGGCCTCCCAGAGCGCTGCAGAGAGCCAGAAAGAGCGAATGGAGGTCTAATTAGTAAGGACGTCAAGAAGGAAAGAGTTGCTGTGATTTCTGGAGATTAAGAAAGACGGCCTCACGCTTGTCGTGGCTTGGTCTCCAGAGAAAAACCAATAGGAGATTCCCTGCAGTAGTCTTGAAAAATGAGCAATGAGGCCTCCAACCTCCACTTAGCAAATGGCAGCCATTTTGACGCATTTTGCATTATTCACACTGTTGCTGTCGACAATAACATATATATATATATTTTTTAAGTATTAATTTTTGTTTTTGTAAATGTAGTAAAAAAATTAAGATTTACAAATGAATAACATAATAATATCATATATAATAAACAAAAGAAACATAAAAAAAATGTTTAAACAGCTTTTCAGTGTTAATGTACAGTTTTATATTAAAAATTATACATATATTTAAGTATTACAAAATAACCAGTAATTTGAAAATGTAAAAAAAAAAAAAAAAAAACAACTAAAAATCAACAAAAAAATGTGGAATATTTATCAAAATGATATTATTAGGTATATATAGAAATGATTTAAAAAGGTTGTGGAAAAAAATAAAATGGAAAAAAATGTCAAGAATTAAAGAATAAAAATTTCATGAAATAAATTATAGCAATAAAAATATTTAATAGATTGAAAAGAGTTAAGAAACTTCAAAAAATTAACAAAAAAGTAAAACATTGAAAAAAAAAATCAAAATTAAAAAAAAAAAAAAAATTGGATATTAAAGTCCTAAAAAATAACCAGTAATCTAAAAATGTTGTTAAAAAAAAAAAAAAATATATATATATATATACATACTGGAGATATATATATATATATATATATATATATAATATTTACAAAAACTAATTTAATAATGATTTAAAAAAAAAGGTTGTGGGAAAAAAATGTCAAGAATTAAAGAATTAAATTTTCTTAAATATAGATATAAAAATATTTAGTTTTAAATAATGAGTTTGTTTTTGTTTTTAAACTTGGATATTAAAGTCTTAAAATAACCAGTAATTTGAGATTAACAACAAAACAAAAGAAAGGTTGTGGGGAAAAAATGAACAAAAAATGTAAAGAAAAAGAATTTTTTAAGATTAAATAAATTATAAAAATAAAAATACTTAAAATGGATTAAAAATGTTTTTAAAAAAACAAACAAAAAAAAGTATTAAATAAGTATTAAAAAATTACCAGTAATTAAAAAATGTTTTTAAAAAAATGTAGAATGATTACAAAAATGATATAAAAAATGATTAAATTGGGAAGAAATTATTTTGTTGGGAAAAAAATGAGTAATGAACAAAAAAGGTCAAGAATTAAATAATATAAAATTAAATAAATTATAGAAATAATAATAATAATATAAATAAAAGGATTTTGAAAAAAACTAAACAAAATAAATGCATGAAAAAAGTAATAGATTAAAAAAAATAAACAACAATAATGAAATTTTTATAAAAAATTATCCCACCCATCCACCCAAAAAAAGATGTTTGACGTAGCAGACAAGCATACCTGTCGGGAGCACGATTCGATCTGCCGCGCGCGACTGCAATACCAGTCGGACAGGAGCGTGACGGAGGGCGTCACCCAGCGGAAGCGCAGCAGATCCGGCGCGTCCTCATACAGCGACGTGTCGTCATCAAACGGGTTCTGCTCCAACACGGCCCTGAGGGAGGTCGCGACGACATTGGCGGCGCTCTCGACTCGAGGAACCGGCCCCGGTTTTACGATTCGATCACCTGCACTCATCTGTCTCGCACCAGTCGGTTTGTCGGTGTCTGCGCTCGTCCCAGGCGATCAGCGAGCGCTCGCCTCGCTCGTCCACGCTACCAAAAAAACACAGACAATTTGGGAACTCTGGGTAGCTCATAGAACGATACCATTTGCGATATACTCGTGATAACGATGCTCTCACAGTATGGCGATACAACAATTATCAGGACAAATTATAGTATATTTATAAAACAAATTAATTAGCAAATGAACATTTGTTCTTAGGCACTGATTAGTGAGGATTCACAGCCAATATAAATTGGATGTTTCAGTGTCAATGGCAGCATTAAGGTTATTTTTGGTTATTAAATACAGATCACTTTAGATCACTTGTTGTTGATTTTAAGGCATTTTTCGTCAATTTTTGTTGATTTTGAATCACTTCAGACGATAGAAGCCCACCGTCTCTGAAAGGGTTGAATGGGTTCCTTCCTTGCTTGATTTTATAGGTTATTACAATTGAAGCAGTTTAAACATTACACACAGAAGGTTTTGACGGTCCCCAGTATTTGTTTTTCTGGCAAAAATAAAAATGTCTTGTAAAATTGACAAGGCACAGAAGAGCGTTGTTAACTGCGCTCCCAAATTGGAGTCGTTAAAGTGCCGAGTATATAAAATCAGGCTCCAGAACCGTGAACTCAGTGTTAAATTCAGTGCGAGTAGTAAGATGCAATTTCTGGAGAAATTGGGATAGGGATGCTTTGCGGCTGTAGATTTTTCCGTTTTCTCAAAAAATATGTTACGAGATACGAGATATTGAAACATACCAAGCCTCGGGCAGCAAGGCCGTGTACTCGTGCGGCGATGTCGTTTCCGGGAAGTTGGACAGGATGGCCAACCGATGTTGAAGCAGTTCTGCGCCGTGATACGTGAAGAGGATGTCCAGAGCCTGCACGTTGCTCTCCTGAAGAAGAAAAATGTTCGTTCCGAGCAAGGAAAAGCCAGATTTTCCACGGTGGGAATGACATTTTACCCTGGCATAACTTCGCGCCGACAGAACGATATTCTGACTGCGGAATTTCTTGAAGAACTCTGCGTCGTATTTCTGCTCGGCGGCATGGGGGCCGCCCAGTATCTCCTGTTGGGCAAAAAAACACACTTTCACTTTACTCGTGACTGCTACCTCTGGCCTAAAGTGTAACTATGTGTTGAGCTCGCGTATGTGAGGGCCATGTAGTGAGAGATTTTGAGTGTAAATCTCCTTCCATCAGCAAGGGCATTGAAGATGAGACGTGGCTTGGTCTTTCAGCATGACAATGATCCCAAACACACAGCCGGGGCAACAAAGGAGTGGCTTCGTAAGAAGCATTTCAAGGTTCTGGAGTGGCCCAGCCATTCTCCAGATCTCAACCCCATAAAAAAATCTGTGGAGGGAGTTGAAAGTCCGTGTTGCCCAATGACCAGTGTTGTTAATAACGGCGTTACAATATAACGGCGTTATTTTTTTCAGTAGTGGGTAATCTAATTAATTACTTTTCTCATTTTGGCAACGCCGTTACAGTTACTGAGGACGGAAAGGCATGCGTTACTATTCGTTACTATATTGGTCGAAAAGTCTGAGGGAGACGGACTCACCGAGACACAGAGCAGAGCAGGAGCGGGGAGGAGGCAAGAAAGTTGTGACGCTGAGCAAACGCGATGCTAGGTAGCTCCAATAATACATGTTGTAGCCGATAGCTGACAAACTACGCCCGCATGTTATGGTAGATATGGTAGACATGGTAGATAACACATGTACTGTATATAGATATAACCAGATGCAAAATGACAGACATGGCACTAAATGCGTTAGTAGACAGCCGCCATCTTAAAGCAGTAGGCTTTTTAGGAGCGCTCTGTTGTAGAGAACCTTCCTAGCGAACCTACGTAACTTTTTATCTAAAATACGTCTAAATCGGCAAAATCTTGACTTGAATCTATCTTTAAATGATGAAACGGTTTTAAAACGTTCATATGTCGAAAGTAGAGAGAAGGGAACTAATGCAATAATGGGAGCAATTTTAACAACTTTTAACAGTTGATTCAGGGTAAAGGGTAAATTAGGGTAAAGAATTGGGCTCGGGCCAATTGTACCAAAAACCTCCACAAAAAACTTCACATAGTGTGGCCAAAAAAAAATTTTTTTTTTTTTTGGAGGGAAAAAAAAAAAGTAATTATCACCAATTACTTTGCCAAGTAACTAATTACTCTTACATTCAGGTAATTGAGTTACTAACGCAATTACTTTTTAGGAGAAGTAATTTGTAACTATAATTAATTAATTTTTTTCAGTAAGATTAACAACACTCCCAACGACAGCCCCAAAACATCACTGCTCTAGAGGAGATCTGCATGGAGGAATGGGCCAAAATACCAGCAACAGTGTGTGAAAAGCTGGTGAAGAGTTACAGAAAACGTTTGGCCTCCGTTATTGCCAACAAAGGGTACATAACAAAGTATTGAGATTAAGCCTGTCGCAATATGCAATAATTCCATTTATCGCGCGATATATAAAAATGAAGGCGGTAATTTTTCCGCTGCGATTTATCGCCTCGCGTGCACGTGTGTGCGCGCGTGCGGCAGACATGCTGTTAAAAGTTCGTTACCAACTGCGCAAAATGCATCTTCGTTCCAGGTCCGGCAAAAACTAGCGCCGGAGCCAATCGTTCCTATTATATCCCATTGTTCAACGTATACCGGCCGCGTCAGTGCTCCGGAGTGACTGTGGACCATCTATGGCGCGCCGGTGTTGTTGACGTGTGGGCGCTCCCGTCAGGAGTGACATTTCACGCGGGGCGGCTATTTTTCGGCACAACGCTGGATATTTATATCGAAGTCCGCCAAAACATTGTTACCGACTTGGCTGCTACGAATAACCTCACTTTGACAATGAACATCTGAATGAAATTAAGAGCGCTGTGCTTCAAACTCGTCCTGTTTATGAAAGCCGTCATATGCTGGTGTTGTGTAGTAATGAGCAGACGTGACTTCAGCGGCGCCTGCTAACTTTTTTAATGCGCGGTTGCGCGCACACACTAGATATCATGAAATGGCAAACTAGATGTGCTACGTCCCATGCCATTGGCTACGTGAGCCCAGAGTGATTATGGGACATGTAGTCTATATACTACATCGATGAATTCTAAACTGTCATTTGTCACATGAGGTTAAGAAGGCCAAATCAATCCATACCAGTGACTACAGATAATGTTGCAAATATTGTTAATTCGGTACGTGACACAGATGGATTCGGACCATAAATAGGATGTCTTGCTCATGTAGTAAACCTAGCTGCTAAGAGAGCTGTAGCAATCAACGGTGTGCCCTGCCTCACTTTACAAACAGTAAAGATTGTTCTCAGCACTTTTATACAAATTTTTTTCATATCAGTAAGAAGTAAGCACGTAAATATTATGCACTAAAATGCATGTTTATATGATGGCAATTTAATTTTTGCTCGTTAGCAAAAAAAAAACAACAACAACAAAAAATGAAACAAAAAATACAATTGTTATTTTTTTTTTACAGAGCATTAAATGTATTGAATTGGATCGAGTCCCCCGTATCAAAATTCGTACCGAACCATGACTTAACCTGCATCCCTATGGAACACCATTGCAGAAGCAATGACGGGAAAAGTTTTCATTCTCCTAAATGCTTAAGTTATTAAGTGCAATTTTTTTTTTTTAAACACATTTTATTTATTGTGTGTCTCTGTGCGGTATCAATATTGTTGTTTTTTACTTAAGAGGCTGGGTCTATTGTTTTTAGTTGGGATTTCTTAAAAAGTATATTTGAATTTAAGAGTAAATATTTATCGTGTTTAAATGGGTGTACTTGATCTATTAATATATACTGTATTCGCACTGTTTTATTGTAAATTGGTTAAAAAAAAATTGGGGGGGGGGGGCGCAATAATATCGCATATCGCAATAATTTATGAGAATAATTATCGCACACTAAAATTTGTTATCGCGTCAGGCCTAATTGAGATGAACTTTTGCTATTGACCAAATACTTGTTTCCCACCATGATTTGCAAATAAATTCTTTAAAACTCAGACAATGTGATTTCTTCTTTTTTTTCTCCCCGCATTATGTCTCTCACGGTTGAGGTTTACCCATGTTGACAATTACAGGCCTCTAATATTTTCAAGTGGGAGAACGTGCACAATTAGTGGTTGGCTAAATACTTATTTGCCCCACTGTAGTATTAAAAACGGTATCGAGTATTTTTTGAGCTGTGGTTGCTCTCCTTCAGTCAAACTGGATTGGACATCTATCGCCGTCATTGACATTGAACGTAAAAAAAAAAATTTAAAAAAGCAATTCCTTCTTTCTCTCTCCCGCCCAAAGCCAAAAAAGGATTTTATCATCATCCTTCCGTGGATACTCTCTCTTAACCGCTCTAATCTCATTCTGGGAAGAAGTCGTAGTTGGCGTGAGCGGCATTTCAAGAATCCGCCGGCGAAACGGATGGCTTTTCACCCGGAAATGTGCTTTTATTGCACTCGTCCAAGGCCACCAAAAGTATATCAAGCAGCAGAGTTGAGATTCAAGGTGAGTAATGCCGCCTTCCGCGCTCCATAAATCGCCGCGCTTCACGGCGGAAAGATGAGATTTCGGGGCGCTTAGATAGAGCCCGGCCAGACGGACATTGTCATGGTAACGCCGCCGTTCCGTCCGTTCTCGCCTGCCGTCTATGAATATGATATGAAATGGGGTTTTATCATCACAAAAAAAAAAAAAAAAACTAATTCACTGCCAGTCTAAGGCTAAATTCATACCGCAGGTATTAATGCACAAATCCGATTTTTTCATGTTTTTCCGACTCGAGTGAGGCATTAACTTGACAGTCTGAACGGAAAAAGTCGCATAAAAGTGGACCATTTCAAATCCGATCTATGTCACTTTTGTATGTCGTTAAAAATCCGATCTGGGCCCCATTTTCCCAGAATGTGGTGGCGGTCTGAACTGCCGAGTCCCGCAAATCGGAATTCATGCAGCAGTTACAGTGGTATGAAAAAGTATCTGAACCTTTTGGAATTTCTCACATTTCTGCATGAAATAAACATTAAATGTGATCTTTGTCAAAATAACACTGATGAAAAAACTGCCTGGTCTAACTAAAACCACCCAAACATTTATAGGTTTTCATGTTTTAATAGGGATGGTATACAAACAATAACAGAAGGAGGAAAATAACTAAGTGAACCATCACATTTAATATTTTGTAACCTGCTATTTGGCAGCAATAACTTCAACCAGACGCTTCCTGTAGCTGCAGATCAGTTTGGCACATCGATCAGGACTAATCTCAGCCCATTCTTCTTTACAAAACTGTTGTAGTTCAGTCAGATTCCTGGAATGTCTGGTATGAATCACTGTCTTTAGGTCCTGCAACAGCATCTAAATGGTGCTCAAGTCTCCAGAACATGTATTTTGTTTTTCTGAAACCATTCAGAAGTTGATTTACTTCTGTGTTTTGGATCATTGTCTTGTTGCAGCATCATCCTCTTTTTAGCTTCAACTGTCTGACAGACAGCCTCAGATTATCCTGCAAAACATCCTGATAAATTTTTGATTTCATTCTTCCATTAATGATTGCAAGTTGTCCAGGCCCCGAGGCAGCAAAACAGCCCCAAATATTGATGCTCCCTCCAACATGCTTCAAGGTGGGGAAGAGGTGTTGATGTTGGTGAGCTGTTCCATTTTTCCTCCCCATATGACGTTGTGTGTTACTCCCAAACAATTCAACTGTGGTTTCATCATCACACAAAATATTTTGCCAAAACTTCTGTGGAGTGTCCAAGTGCCTTTTTGCGAACATTAAACGAGCAACATTTATTTTTAGACAGTAGTGTCTTCCTCCGTGGAGTCTTCCCATGGACACAGTTCTTGGCCATAGTTTTACATATAGTTGATGTGTGCACAGATATATTTGGACTGTGCCAGTGATTTCTATAAGTCTTTAGCAAACACGCTAGGGTTCTTTTTTTACATCTCTGAGTATTCTGCGCTGAACTCTTGGCATCATCTTTGGTGGACGTCCACTCATTGGGAGAGAAGCAACAGTGCCAAACTCTCTCCATTTGTAGACAACTTCTTTGACTGTCAACTGATGAACATCCAGACTTTTAGAAATGGTTTTGTATCCTTTCCCAGCTTTATATAAATCAACAATCCTTGATCGCAGGTCTTCAGACAGCTCTTTTGACCGATGCATGCATATCAGGCAATGCTTCTCATCAAGACAATTCTTACTAGGTGTGTGTTTCATAGTGGTCAGCGCAGCTTTAAACCAGTCATCAGTGATTGGGCACACACCTGACTTAAAATGTTTGGTAAAAATTGGTTTCAATTGCTCTTTAAGTCTCCATAGACAGAGGGTTCACTTCCGTATTTTCCCCCTTCTATCATTGTTTGCATGCTATCCTTATTAAAATCTGAAAACCTATAAATGCTTGGGTGGTTTTAGTTAAAACAGACACTTTATTTTCATCTGTGTGATTTTGACAAAGATCAGATCGCATTTAATGGCGATTTTATGCAGAAATGTGAGAAATTCCAAAAGGTTCAGATACTTTTTCATACCACTGTACATCTGAGGCATCCAAAGTAGTCTCATGAAATTCTGATGTGCGATTTCATTTCACTTTTTCTTTCATGTCAGTTCGTGTCAGTGTTCATGTTGTATACATTCAAAAGCGCAGATTTTAACCCCTCTGCCAGTTTTTTTATCTGTCACCAATTGACCACGCAAAACCGGAGATCTTTTTAGTTTCAAAATAGGATATATCATAGGATATATGTTTTCTCCACTTAAGGGCACTAATCCTCTTTCAACGAATGAGGCATCCTTTCAGTATTTTTTCCACTTGCTAGAATTCAATTATTGTTTTTGTGTGTATTTCTTTGACTTGAAGTGGTTATGTAAAAGGTTATAGTCTTCTTCTTCTTCTTCAAAGTATAATAATAACAACAGTTCATATCGATCAAAAAAACTTTTATAAAAAAGAAAAATCGAACATCATAAGCGATCAATCACAATGTTACTTATTACTTGAGTATTCTTTTCACCAAATACTTTTTTTATTATTTGTACTCGAGTAAATTTTTTTGGGTGACTACTTTTACTTTTACTTCAGTATTTTTATTTTGAAGTAACACTACTCTTAACTGAGTCACATTTTTGGCTACTCTACCCACCTCTGCCATTAACTAAATAGCAGCCATTGAGTACATTTACAAAACAATTGATGATAAATTATGGGAGAACTTTGTTACCTCGTACGTGGCCAGCCTGTCCAGGTACGACAGCAGCTTCAGGCGGCTTCGACACAACTCCTTCTGCTCCAGTGTCAACCTGAAATTTCAATTTCATTTCCATTTTAACAAACAAACGGACGTGTTAGCATAAATATGTTAGCCTAACAAATGTTAGCAAGTACAGAATTCAACGCACAGTAGGGTGAACAAACACACAGTTGTATAAAAAAAAGTATCTGAACCTTTTGGAATTTCTCACATCTCTGCATAAAATCATCAAATGTGATCTGATCTTTGTCACAATCATACAGATGTAAAAACAGTCTCTGCTTTAACTAAAACCACCCAAACAGTTATAGGTTTTTCATATTTTAATGAGGATAGCATGCAAACAATGACAAAAGGGGGAAAAATAAGTAAGTGAACCTAAGGAGACTTAAAGAGGAATTGAAACCAATTTTTTACCAAACAATTTAAGTCCGGTGAGTGCCCAATCACTGATGAGTGGTTTAAAGCTGCCCTGGCCACTATAAAACATACACCTAGTAAGAATTGTCTTGATGAGAAGCATTGTCTGATGTGCATCATGGCCCGGTCAAAAGAGCTGTTTGAAAACTTGCAATCAAGGATTGTTGATTTGTATAAAGCTGGGAAAGGATACAAAACCTTCTCTAAAAGTTTGGATGTTCATCAATCGACAGTCAGAGAAGTTGTCTACAAATGGAGAGAGTTTGGCACTGTTGGTTCTCTCTTAAGCAGTGGCCGCCCACCAAAGAGGACGCCAAGAGTTCAGCGCAGAATACTCAGAAAGGTAAAAAAGTACCCCAAAGTGTGTGCTAAAGACTTACAGAAATCACTGGCACTGTCCAATATCTCTGTGCACACACAAGCTATATGTTAAACTATACCCAAGAATGGTGTTCATGGGAGGACTCCACGGAGGAAGCCACTGCTGTCTAAAAAAAAAAAAAAAACATTGTTGCTCGTTTAATGTTCGCAAAAAGGCACTTGAACGCTCCACAGACATTTTGACAAAATATTTTGTGGACTGATGAAACCAAAGTTGAATTGTTTGGGAGTAACACACAATGTGGGGAGGGAAAAATGGAACAGCTCACCAACATCAACACCTCATTTCCACTGTGAAGCATGGTGGAGGGAACATCATCATTTGGGGCTGTTTTGCTTCCTCGGGGCCTGGACAACTTTCAATCAATAATGGAAGAATGAATTCAAAAGTTTATCAGGATGTCTTTCAGGAAAACCCGAGGCCGTCTGTCAGGCAGTTGAAGCTAAAAAGAGGATGGATGCTGCAAAAAGACAATGGTTTCAGGAGAACAAAATACACATTCTGGAGAGGCCAATTCCAGACTTGAACACCATTAAGATCCTGTGGCATGACCTAAAGATAGCGATTCATGCCAGAGAACCCAGGAATCTGACTGAACTACCGCAGTTTTGTCGAGAAGAATGGGCCCAAATTAGTCCTGATCAATGTGCCAGACTGATCTGTAGCTACTGGAAGCATCTGATTGAAGTTATTGCCGCCAAAATATTTTATGTGATGGTTCTCTTACTTATTTTCCTTTCTTCTGTCATTGTTTTGACACTATCCTCATTCAGATAAGAAAACCTTTGAATGTTTGGGTGGTTTTAGTTTAAGCAGACACTGTTTTTTCCTCTGTGTGATTTTGACAAAGATCAGATCACATTTGATGGTGATTTTATGCAGAAATGTGAGAAATTCCAAAAGGTTCAGACACTTTTTCATGCCACTTTATTTTCTGGGAATGTTTCCTTTTTCCCCCCATTTAAAAGTATATGGCGGAAAACACTCAGGTGACTTGAAGTTCTGCTGTGAGACCCCCAATTTGGCCAAATTTCAAATTTGTCCGATAAGCATGTGTGATACATCATTGGAAAGCATAAAATCTCAATTTTCTGGGGAAAGAAAAATTTTGAACAGGAGGGCATTTTTAAAAAAATATATATATATTTTTTATACAGCAAAACCCTAGGTGGGGGTGAGAGCACGCGAGAGCAGAATTACAGACGCCATGACTTTAACGAGATATTATTGCGTACTTACCTTGTTTCGATCCAAAAACTCTTTTTCGCGTGTATCACTGAGTGTCAAAGCACAGCTGTGAATGGCCACAGCTGGATTTTTTGGGGATTTTTTTTGAGTGAAAAATGGTAATATAACAAGGGTCGCGATGCAGAAATCGCAGACATCAAGGAGTGGTCGAGACTTTCTTTTTCATATATTTACCCTTTTAAACTTTTTTTTTCCTTCAATTTTTCTTTTTTGGATCGATTATTCATCATCTAACATATCGGAGAAGATGCGACAGTAACAAAAAAAAAAAAATTTCAATTAAGCGATAGTTATGAGGTAGATATCTGTGGCTTTTTTTTACAGACGCCATTTTTTTCATTGTGACATTATTTGTTTAAAAGTTTAAAATATGTGAGTGAATAATTTTTTAGTCATTTTTTAAAATGAAATATGAGGCATCAATTAATGATTCTAAGCTAAAAACGACAGACGTTTTGAAAAATAAATATAATTATTTACCTTCATTTTATGGCTGGGTTGAAACAAAAGTATGGGCCCCTTTGCATTATTTTGCTTAGGGCCCCCAAATGGCCTGGGCCGGCCCTGCACACAACAGTTGTTTTGGCTTAAAATATAGCAGTTTCTTTTAAAGAGGAGTGCAAGAGCAGAAACTGCTTTTTCAGTCTTGTCTGCGTTTTCCGCCATATACAGGTAGTCTCCGGGTTACGCCTTACCAGACTTAATGTGATTTCGACTTTATGACGCCGGAGTTTTGTTAACAGTAACCAGTTAACATTTTAAGAGAGCAGAGAAACAAACAGCGCGAAGTCAGCGATACCCTATTTGTGGAATAAGAAACACATGAATTCTTTGAATTGCATTCATCTGAGGGGGCCGCCATTTTGTCCAGTGTTAGTGCCACTTTACAGGGGAGCATCTCTACTTCGCGGTACTACACTGACGCCGTCCAACCGTCAATCGCTGGGAAAAACCCATAATCTTCACGGCAATTGCAGTCCAACAACTCCAAGGTTGCGCGTAATAAGCCGCAAGTGTCAAAAGCGGCATAACAGCCCCCATCGAGCCGGGACTGACCACAGGGGAGCTGACCCGTCCGTTGCCGTCTTAATCCCTCATTACCGAGTGCGCTATCACTCCTTATCGGCCTTCCTCGACACGCGCTAGCAGAGATTAACACCGGCTCGACGCACGCCGGCTTAGCGCTCACATTGGCAGTAATCACGGCGCCGTTCTTTGGAGTCCTGGAGTGGACAAAGGCGGTAAAAAAATGGAACTCATTCACAGACATTGACCGAGATAGACTGGGTAGCTAGCTACAAGCCTCGGAACTTTTTTTAATTTTTTTAATCATGGCTATTAATTAACTCATCTACTGACACTGCCTTCGAAAGCTGTCCAACAAATTTAACAAAAGACCTAAAAATGTTTCTTTTTAGCTCTTAACCCTTTAAAGGGAGCTCATTTACCTCACTGGCAACTAGGGTTGTTCCGATCATGTTTTTTTGCTCCCGACCCAATCGTTTTAGTTTGAGTATCTGCCGATCCCGATATTTCCCGATCCGATTGCATTTTTTTTTGCTGGCGATTCAATTCCAATCATTCCCGATAATTTTTCCCGATCATATACATTTTGGCAATGCATTAAGAAAAAAATGAATAAAACTCGGACCAATATATACATTAAACAAACAGTACATAAGTATTGTATTTGTTTATTATGACAATAAATCCTCAAGATGGTATTTACATTATTAACATTTTTTCTGTTAGAGGGATCCACGGATAGTGAGACTTCTTAAAGGATAAATGTGACTTTGTATATTGTGACTAAATATTGCCATCTTGTGTATTTGTTGAGCTTTCAGTAAACGATACTGTAGCCATGCCCAAATGCATGATGGGAAGTGGAACCATGACTGTGCGTAGAGCTACCAATTGATATATCTTCTCTGCGTTGGGAAATAACAGGGTGTTAAGAAAAAGACCAGTTACTACCTTGCTTCCCCACATTGCTTCCCACGATATTTCTAATCGTAGGGAGAGGGATTGTAAGGCTTTAGCCAATTAATAAAAGGCTCCTAAGGCTTCCAAAATTCACTCTACTCATTTTATGCTGCCTTTTAGCTCTATATATAGGTATAACGGCGCCATTACAGACTGAACGCGACAATGCGTGAGTGGGTCGTGCAGCGCATGCGTTAATTGCGTTAAATATTTTAACGTGATAAATTTATTAAAAAATTAATTACTGCCGTTAACGGGATAAATTTGATAACCCTACTTTAAGCCTAAACTAAAGACTCTGGATGACTGTAACATATTATGTCTGTAACGTTAAATACAATTAAAAAACAATTAAAATATATATATATGTTAAAAAAAGACATGTCCGATATTTTTTTGCCGATTCCGATACTTCGAACATGACGTGATCGGACCCGATCGATCGGCATCCCAATCGATCGGGACATCTCTACTGGCAACCATTAATGGCACTAGACGTCCCATTCATTTTGACTCAGAGGGGTGAATGAACATTAAAGTTTACTTTAAAGACCAAATGTGAAGTAATTTCATAAAATGCCAAATAGGGTCACAATTAAAGTAATTAAACATTGTCCAACAAATAAAGCATGAAAATTTATATGTTGTATATTTGACAAAATAATCGCGTTTCCGAAGTTCGAGCCTGAAAGGGGACGAACCCGGAAGTGATACGTCACACCGAGAACAGCGATGGCAGCGCTCCATACAGCCGCCATACAAAGCCCTTCAAACAATGATTCAAACAGCGATATAAGCGATAGATCGAGCGCAAGTGAGACGATCCAAGTTTTTGAAGAGTTGGGAGGAAGAGGAGGAGGAGGTTGGAATTTTATGTTGGACCTAACATGTATTAGCCAGACGCTAATCAGGATGCAAACAATGTGCCCACACTACCTGACATGGAATGGAGACAAGACCCATCGAGATTACAAGACTGGTAAGATATAGGCTGTTATTATTTTTATGATTTAAAGCATGTCAGGTAAATAAACCACCTACTATTGCCTGGGATAAAAGAAAAGTTTTGACGAATCCCCGATCATGTTGTGGAATGAACAGTAGAAGCTAGCGACGTTAGCTGCTACGTTGGTAGCAGGTAGCGTCTGATGAGTCTCATAGAGATCACATGTATGTTGAACTAGATGCGAAATGACAGACTCAGCAGCGTTAGTAAACAGCCGCCATCTTAAAGCAGTAGAGCGCTAAGCGCTAATAAATAAGATTTACGTTACTGTCACTAGCTCAAGTAACGTTAGCTCTGCGGAGGGCTAGGTTTCTATTAATTATGACCACTTTCGATGCGTGGCTAACGAGTCTTACATACAGGCTTTAACATAACAGTGTTGTGGAGTGATGAGGGTGTAAAATAAAAACTCAGTAATGCTAACTATCAATTTTAGCTCAGTAGTCATTGCTGGATAAAACACCAAGTAGCGCTGGTCCCTAATGTGCTCCAATATAGCCTGTATCATACATTTATTTTGAACACTGCAAAAACTCAAAATCCTATCAGGACTTACAGTTTAGACTAACTTAAAACTTAACTAGAACTTAAAAATGGCTTGACACAGATAGAAATTCAATTGAAACACGTGGGGAAAAAAAATCCTAACTTTTAAGTGATGTGTTATCAAGCGTAACAGCATTTTTAGGTATATATATATATATATATATATATATATATATATATTTTTTTTTTTTTTTTTAATAAGATCTAAAGGTGTTTTTAGTGAAAGCAGTGAATTTGTCTTTTTTTTATTCTAGTTACATCTGAGATGCAATTGTTGGCTGTTTTCAATAGAGCTGGGAATCTTTGGGCACCTAACGATTCGTTTACGATTCAGAGGCTCCGATTCGATTATAAAACGATTATTGATGCACCCCCCTCCTTTTTTATTTTTTATTTTATTTTTTTTAATGTTTTGTACATTAGTTCCAAAATTGTTCAAAAATCCTCTCAGGCTAAACCAAACTACTATTTCAGTATCAAGTTAACATATAACAGTAAACAAATATATAAAAATAACAGTAAATAAAAAAACTCCTGTCCCCATTCTGAATCAGCAGCTTTAAACTACATTCAATTAATTTAATGTTGTGAATCAACTGTTACAGTTGTTAAAATTGCTCCCGTTATTACATTATTTCCCTTCTGTCTACTTTTGTCAAAGTTTTAAAACTAATTCATCATTTAAAGATAGATTCAAGACAAGATTCTGCCGATTATTTTAGAGTATTTTAGATAAAAAGTTAATTAAGTTCGCTACAACAGAGCCTTCTAGAGAGGTCTACTGCTTTAAGATGGCGGCTGTTTACTTATACCGGAAAGTCTGTCATTTCGCATCTCTGTTCAAAATTACATCTTCTAACACTGACGTCGTCTGTCATATTGCATCTAGTTCGACATATACAGTATATGATATCTGTCTACTGTCGCCGTATGTTTGTAGCAACTAGCAACTGGGCGTTGTTTGTAGCGGCTGTCGGCCGCAATCAGGTTTTTTTTATCTAGCGGCATGAGTTGAACATGATATTTACTCTCGGTCCGTTCCTCATTGCGTCCCAAAGACCGCGCTGACTGTGTTTTACTTCCGCTTTACCTGGTATAATTCAATAATCGGAATTTGTGAATCGTTCTCGAATCTTCCACGGCCGAATCGCGAATAATCTAAGAATCGGAAATTTCGCACGCCTCTAGTTTTCAACAATATACATCGAAAATAAAGACATTGATTGACTGAAAATGGTTCAAGATTAGATGAAATGTCTTGTTTTCTCATGTATATTTATAAATGCTCTTCACCTAAAAATATATTGGTTTTATCCGATTACTCGATTAATCGATAGAATTTTCAGTCGATTACTAAAATATTCGATAGCTGTAGCCCTAATTGATTTGATTGTTATCATTTTTTTAAAGCCCTTGACAAGGCCCAATACAGCGGTATTATCGCCAACGGCGTGGAAACGTGACGATTCACCGCTAGTTTTCTCGACTACGGATTTGCTGCGCCCACGCACAAACCCGTGGAACAGATGTGATCGATACCGAGCCATTTCTATAACGGCGATGTACTTAAAAAGAAATTAAGAGAATTATTATCCATCTCTGGCTCGTGCCGCGGGCCTCGCGGCGACGTTAGCGGGAGGCAGAAGAATATCTCGAAAAGGCAATTCATTACAGCCTCAAGTGATTTCTTTCAATCCAATCATATTTTCTTTTCAGGGAAAGAACGCGCACACCTTCCACCGCCGCTCATTCAAATGAGGGTTAAGCGTCTTAAGAGCGAGAGCAAAAAAAAAAATCTGCCCGCAAATGCATTTTTAACGAGCGCCATTTATACGGGTAAACGCCGCGGTTTTGTACCTTTCCGAGGTTTTAACGCGAACCCGTCCGCGTGCGCGAGAGGTGATTAGTGGCCACTGAAGGCGTTTTCATTAGTCTTTCCCCAAGCGCTTAACAACAAAGGCATAAATTACACCGGGCTGATTAGCCGCTAATCTCCGTTGTCCCCGCTAATGTCCCCCCACCGTCTCCCCCGTACTCATCAAAGCATTATTGGGAAAGGTGGAGGGCTCGCTCTCATGTTTCCTCCCACGCCGCCGCCGACCGACTCCGCTTCGGTGGAAAAATTAATGACCTCATCTAAAACGACCGCAGAAGGCAACACGGGGGTTTATCAAAATCAGATAAGGTTTTCTTACATGGGGATTGTGGCCCACTATGATATGTACGCTCGCTTTAACTCACTACCAGCACATTGTTACACATGATTTTTTTTTAACCCTAAGAGCCAAGGCCCAGGTGCAGCCACACTACCCGCAACACCCCAAACTCCACCCCTGCTACTGTCCTATGCAAATAGAAAATTAGCTCTTTTTGGGGAGAAAATTTGGGGGAATGTTTTCATTTTAATGACGACTTTTTGGTCAAAAATAGTAAGCATTTGGTCAGAAGTGTGAACATGTGAAATGTGTCCACTTATGGGAATAGGCAAAGTTACCTTGTGTTTGAATTTGTAAATAAGATTTCACGTTTTTGGTCAAAATATCAATGACTATTGGGTCAAAAGTACGGTGGCCGAGAGGTGTCAGGCGAAATGCAAAGTCCAAACACTTTGCGAATAGAAAAAAAGCACGAACCCAAATTGCAAACGCTTTGCAAAAGAAAAAAGCACGACTGCAAACTGCCACAACACGATCCCCAATTCCTAAAGCGCGATTACAAATTGGCAAAAGCACGAACCCCAATTGCCACAACACGACAGCAAATGGCTCGTAGCATGAATGCAAATTGTCACAACACGATCCCCAATTCCTGAACCGCGATTGCAAATTGGCCAAAGCACGAATCCCAACTGCCACAACACGACAGCAAATAGCTCGTAGCACAACCGCAAACGGTTCACAGCACAGCAGCAAAATCACGCAACACAACAGCAAGAGGATGACCCGGAAGTTTTAAAAAAAAAAAAAAAAAGGACGACACTTTAAATGTGCTTTGTGACCATCTATACGGACCTCCATGAAGTTGCCCCCACCCCGCAAATTTATATAAAAATGATGTTAATCGTTTGTGCTGCAACGGTTTTGTAGCTACAGTATTATGCTTTTATTGAGATATTAATTTCGAGCGGTAACGTCACTCGTAGCTTTTCCTCAGTTTAGCTCCCGCGGCTAATGGAGTGTACCAACTCTCTCAATACCAGAGGGGTGTCATAACACAAATTCGGGTCCATTTTGCAGTAAATTGGGGGCTTGAGATACTAATTTCGAGTGCTGACATCCCTCTAAGTCCCTCATTTACAGCAAAATGGTTCCGAAGTGGTGCCATTCGTTTGTGCTACGTTCCTGCTAGCTAGTTTTTAGGACACCCCCCTGTTATCGAGAGAGTTGCTACGCTCCGTTAGCCGCGGGAGCTAAACTGAGGAAAAGCTACTAGTGACATCACCACTCGAAATTAGTATCTCTATAAAAGCATAATACTGCATCAACAAAACCGGTGCAGCACAAACGATTGACATCATTTTTATATAAATTTGCGTCCGATGGGGGTGTGGGGGGGGGCAACTTCATGGAGGTCCGTATAGATGGTCACAAAGCACATATAAAGTGTATAAAGTGTCGTCCTTTATTTATTTATTTTTTATTTTTTTTTAACTTCCGGGTCATCCTCTTGCCGTTGTGTTGCGTAATTTTGCTGCTGTGCTGTGAGCCGTTTGCTGTTGTGCTACGAGCTATTTGCTGTCAGGTTGTGGCAGTTGGGATTCGTGCTTTTGCCAATTTGCAATCGCACTTTAGGAATCGGGGATCGTGTTGTGGCAGTTTGCATGCGTGCTTTTTTCTTTTGCAAAGCGTTTGTAATTTGGGTTCATGCTTTTTTCTATTTGCAAAGTGTTTGGACTTTGCATTTCGCCTGACAACTCTCGGCCACCGTACAAAAGTGTGCACGTGTGAAATGTGTGTCCAATTTTGACATGAGATGTAGAAATGTGAATTACAGGAACAGGGAAAGATACCTTGTGTGTGAATTTGTGAATGGGATTACATGACACGTTGTTGGTCAAAAATGTGAACATGTGACAAGTGTCAATCAGAAAATATTTATTGTCACTGAAATGGAAACAAAAAGCAATATTATGGGATGTTTCTTTGGTCGAAAAAGTATCCAGAAACGTGTCGAAATGTAAATTTAAATTTGCAAATGGGATTTCGTAGGAGGTTTTTGGTCAAAAGTGATGACCGTTGGTCAGAAGTGTGAACACGAGAAGAGCATTCATTCATTGGTAATATGTCGAAATGTGAATAGGTTAAGATGTGAACCTTCTTATTGATTTTGTAAAAGGGGTTTCATGGTATTCTTTAGGGGTCAAAAATGACCATTGGTTATTATTGTCACTGGAATTGAAACAAAAGCTGCTTTATGGGATGTTTTTGGTCGAAAAAGTGTCCAGTAACATGTCGAAATGTAAATTTTTTATTTGTTGATTTCATGGGAGGTTTTTAGTCAGAAATGTGAACATGTGAAAAGTCCTTTTTTTGGCAAGATGTAGAAATGTGAATCATGGGAAGGGGCAAAGATAACTAAACATAATTTTATGGGATGTTTTTGGTCTAAATCAGCGACCATTTGGTCAAAAGTGAACATGTGACATATGTCAATCAGAAAATATTTATTGTGACTGAAACAAAACCGGCTTTTGGGATGTTTTTTGGTCGGAAAAGTGTACAGTAACATGTCGAAATGTGAATTTTAATTTGTTGATTTCATAGGAGGTTTTTGGTCAAAAGTGATGACCTTTGTTTAGAAGTGTGAACATGTGAAAAGTGTCCATTTTTGGCAAGATGTAGAAATGTGAGTCATGGAAACGGGAAAAGATACCTTGTGTTTGAATTTGTAAATATAATTTTATGGGAGGTTTTTGGTCAAAATCAACTACCATTTGATCAAAAGTGTGAACATGTGACATGTGTCAATCAGAAAATATCTATTGTCACTGAAACAAAAGCAGTTTTTGGGATGTTTTTTGGTCGGAAAAGTGTACAGTAAAATGTCGAAATGTGAATTTTAATTTGTTGACTTCATAGACGTGTTCGTTCGTTAGAAGTGCGAACATGTGAAAAATGTTCATTTTTTGGTAACATGTAGAAATGTGAATAGGTTAAGATGTGAACCTTGTCGTTGAATTTGTAAAAGCGGTTTCATGGTATGTTTTTGATCAAAAACAATAAAAATTTGGTCAAAAGTGTGAACCTGTGAAATGTGTCCATTTTTGTTGTGATATGTAGAAATGTGAATGATGGGAATAGGCAAAGATATGAACCTTGTTTGAATTTGTAAATGGCATTTCATGGGAAGATTTTGGTAAAAAACAATGACCATTGTTCAAAAATGTGAACATGTGTAATGTGTCCATTTTTGTCACGATGTATGAATGATGGGAACAGGCAAAGGTACCTTGTGTTTGAATTTGTAAATATGATTTCATGAGTTTTCAAGTTTTTGGTCAAAAACAATGACCATTAGGTCAAAAGTGTGAACATGTGAAAAGTCTCTCTCAGAATGTATTTATTGTAACAGAGCATAATTCTTTTTTAAATAAAAGCAGTTTTTGCCCCCCCCCCCACCCCCCAAAAAAAAACGTGTCCACTAACACCGAAATGTAAATGAGCAAAATCGTGAACTTTGGTTTTTGGTCAAACATGATGACCATTGTGATGACCAAGTGTGAACATGTGAAAAGGTTGCGATGTGAACGTTGTTTTTCATTTTGTAAAAGGGATTTTATTATATGTTTTTGGTCAAAATTGACCACTAGTCAAAAGTGTGTAACATGGGGAAAAACTCAATTTTTGTAGTAGTGTTTGAATTTGTAAAAATAGCAATAACCACCTGAGGAGGCGGGGCCAAGTATCGATGAGTATGGATTTTTAAAAAAAACTTTTATGGAATTTTAGGTGGCGCGGCTTACAAAGTTTTTTTTTTTTTTTTTAAACGCACTTGTGTGGAACACACCTGCGCAAAATCTGGCTTTTGAGGCTGAATTTTCCCTTACTAGCTGGAAACGTGATTGAAATTGAGTAGTTTTGCCCTCCTGACCTGCTGAAGTCGACCTTGTCCAGCAGCTCTCGCTTCCTCCTGCCCTCCCTCTCCGTCAGCTCCTCCTCGTCCGACAGGTCTTCGTAAGGAAGGTCGTCCAGGTCCAGGTCGCCGGGCATGATGAATCTGCCCCCGTCCTCCCTGTTGCCGATGGCGATCAGCGCCTCCAGGTCGGTGCCCTTCAGGCCGTACTGTAGCAGCTCCTTAGCCGCGTCCACGTTCTCCGGGACGCGTTCGACGCACTCGTGGAGTACCCAGGAGCGCTTGCGGATCTTGCTCTAGTTGGAAAACAAAGCGTGGGAGCGGCGTCAGGGAAAGGACGTGCGAAATGGAGAAACGAGGATCTTACGAGATAATCTTGTATGGAAGCGATGCTAACTGTACTCTTCCGCCATTGTCTCTGGTAGACCAAGTCCGAGTCCAGGTTGTACGCTTGTGCCAGAGACAAGGCCTCGCCGTATTCTTCGTTGTCAATCTGGAAAGCACAGATATCACAACGATACGAGATCAATTCTTTTGTAAACCATATGATATTTGCCGAGTGACAAAAATGGCATTTGTAATATTTATTCTTTAGAGAGTTAACTACACTGCTGGCCAAAAGCATTGGCTCCCCTGCAATTCTGTCAGATAATGCTCAATTTTTCCCGGAAAAATGATTGCAATTACATAGCGTTGGTAATAATATCTTCATTTAGTTTGCTTGCAATGAAAAAAACACAAAAGAAAATGGAGAAAAAAAATTCAATAATTTGTCTTACGAAATTTACGGGTTCGCGGTGAGTCAGCAACAAGCACACTTTTGCTCAATAGACAATGTTTATTGATGATTATTGCAGAATTCAAAAGGTTTATTGAGTACAGTCCCTCACAAAGGTAAGCAAACAAATATCAAAACAAGCATAACATGTAATAACGATAACGCTAGATCTAGATTGTCACTTCTAGTATCCCCACGCTACCGTCTAAGCACAAGTATTCCTCTAATAATGCAAAGAACTCCTACCGTGACAAAAGGGCGGAGAGCCAACGCCCCGATCAGAGTCAGAAGAGGAATAAAGCCAAGCGATTCATACGTCATCCTTTGGCGGGGGACTAACGGGGTGGAGAATTCTCCTGGCTTTATAACAGTACATCTCGTGAGCACGAAGGTGGCCGGCCTCTAAGCTCAGAAGATGAACCATTTTGCCCATATTCCCTCCCCGCTATGGTATGAGATTCCCTCCCAGTTGAGGTTTGTTGTGTTACAGAGGCGCCAGTATGTCGTGAGATTCCCTCCCAACTGTGGAACCCAGACGACAGGATGGTGTGAAGAACAATAACAGGTGGCGGAGTAAACAAGTTTATTGTAAGCAATATTATGGCTATTCACTCCGGGTCATATAATCACATACTTTACCCATCATTTCACCCTTTGACCCGGAATGAATTTTAATTAATCAACCCTTCTATTCACTCCGGGTCATATAATCACATATTTTACCCATCATCATTTTACACAAAACTCCAAAAATGGGCCGAACTAAAGTATTGGCACCCTTAGCCTAATACTTGGTAGCACAACCTTTAGACAAAATAACTGCAAACAACCGCTTCAGTTATCCATCAATGAGATTCTTACAGTGCTCTGCTGGAATTTTAGACCGTTCTTCTTTGGCCAACTGCTCCAGGTCTCTGAGATTTTGAAGGGTGCCATTTTCAGATCTCTCCACAGGTCTTCTATGGGAATCAGGTCTGGCCACTTTAGAAGTCTCCAGTGCTTTCTCTCGGACCATTTTCTAGTGATTTTTGAACTGCATTTTGGGTCATTGTCCTGCTGGAAGACCCATGATCTCTGAGGGAGACCCAGCTTTCTCACACTGGGCCCTACGTTATGCTGCAAAATTTGTTGGTATCCTTCAGACTTAATAATGCCATGCACACGGTCAAGCAGTCCAGTGCCAGTCAACGGGGTACACACAAAGACACAGGACAGAGGTTGAGTCACCTTTAATCCATTTTAATTAGCTGCAAGGGTGATTTAGTTAATGCCATTGAAATTATTATTTATTCTAATGTAAATACTACGACTTTAATCTCGTAATATTACGATTTTTATCATACTAAATGACTTTAATCTTGTAATATTAATACTTTTGTCGTACTAATACTACAACTTTAAAATTACGACTTATTCTCGTACGAATGCTATGACTTTAATCTCATAATATTATAACATTTTTCTCATACTAATACTACGATTTAAATCTTGTAATATTACAATCTTTTTCTCATATTAATATGACTTTAATCTCATAATATTAATACTTTTCTCTGACTAATACTATGACTAATATTGCACTATTACGACTTCTAATATTTATACTACAACTTCAATCTCGTAAAATTACGACTTATTCTCGTACAAATACTTCGACTTTAATCTTGTAATATTATGATTTTTTTTTCTCTTACGAATACAATGTTAATCTCTTAGTCCTTTTTCCTTTGGCCCTAATATTCAGTCATACATATGATCCATTAGTCGACTAATGGCAAAAATAATTAGACATAAATTGACTCAAAACAATCATTTGTGGAAGCCCCAGCGTACGCTACATTATAACACGGCTACGTGCCAGGTGAAAAAAAAACAAAAACCTATGATAAGCGTCAGCCATCAGAGTCCCGATTGAAATAGCTGTCCTTTGTTGGCAACGCGGATGCATTTGTGTCCTATCATTGCCTTGAAAACGATTCGATTGGACAATAGCCAGCCCACGCGTATTGTGCGCCAGTCCAAACACGCACGCGGCGTGTACACACACACGGCGTGTGGGAGTACAAAGCGGCACATTAGCCAGACTGCACTTCCTCGAGGGCAGAGAGAAGCCCGCGCAGTTAAAGCCGTCGTAGGAGGACATTTAAAAAAAAAAAAAAAAAAAAAGACTGAAAAAAATAGCGCTCTTGCTCCCCTCTAGCTTCGTCGCGGTGGGTCGGCCTAATGATAATGTTGGCGGCGGCTTCGCACGTGTTGCGCAAAGGTCCGACTGCGGCGGAGGAATGTGTTTCCTGGGTTGAATGTGTCAGAGAGCGATAAAGAAATTTGAGAAAAAGGTTATCTTAACCCAGGGGGCGTTGGAAGACACTCACAGCAGGAGAGACAGCGAGAACCAAAAGTGGTATTTGCAATGTGGCAAAATGGATTTTGACATGGGGCATTTTTTTCCATGTGGCATCTTTTTCAGTGTGGCAAAAAGGACTTTCCCATGTTGATTTTTTTTTTTTTTTTTTTGCCATGTGGCATTTTTTCAAAATCAATTTTGCCACATTGCAAAAAAATGTGGCAAAAAAAAAAAAAATGCCACATGGCAAAAAAAATTTTTTTAAAAATGACACATGTCAAAAATTTTTGGGGGGCAAAATCAATTTTGCCACATTGTAAAAAAAATGCCACAAGCCGAAATCCATTTTGCCACATGGCAAAAAAAAAAATGCCACATGACAAAATCAATTTTGCCACATGCAAAATCAATTTTGCCACATTGCAAAAAAAATGCCACATGCAAAATCAATTTTGCCACATTGCAAAAAAAATGCCACATGGCGAAAAAAATGCCACATGGCAAAATAAAAATTGACACATGCCAAAAAAAGTTGTTGCCACATGGCAAAAATTTTTGGGGGCAAAATCAATTTTGCCACATTGTAAAAAAAAATGCCACAAGCCGAAATCCGTTTTGCCATATGGCAAAATCAATCTTGCCATATGGCAAAAAAATGTTTTAGCAAAATCAATTTTGCCACATGGCAAAAAAATGCCACAAGGCGAAATCCATTATGCCACATGACCAAAAAAATGCCACATGGCAAAAAATGCCGAATGGCAGAAAAATGCCACATGGCAAAATCAATTTCTCCACACAGCAAAAAAAACGCCACATGGCAAAATCAGTTTTCTCCACACGGCAGAAAAATGCCACATGGCAAAATCCGTTTTGCCAAATGCCAAAAAAATGCCACATGGTAAAATCAGTTTTCTCCACATGGCAAAAAAAAATGCCACAAGGCAAAATCAATTTTTTATGGTGTCCGACTTTTTTCACACGACTGTATGTAAATTGTTACTAAATAAAAATTTCAGTTAATCAATGATAAAATGTAAAAAAAAAAAGTGTATGTTTCAGTCATACCGGAATTGAAAATGGGTGCGAAAATTTGCCCAAAAATCTCCCATATTGTGGTGCGACCTTTATGAGGATCAACTTATATACATTTTTTAACCACAAACTAGGGGTGCAGGATTGACCTCTACACTAATTAATACTGTATATAAAATATTTATATTAACAATCAACAAAGGTAGTTTTTGGATAAAGCACAGCCAATTTTGAGATACGAGCATCCAGAGTTTCGTCGCGGTGAAAGGAGGAGAAATGCGGCGCATCTGCCGCAGGACGGCGAGTGTTCCAAAGCGATAGTAATAATGATGTATGCCTTTTAACTGCGCGCAGTTGGAAGCGATGGCCAAGACTAATGGCCTCCGATGATGATGACAGTGATGAAGAAGGCGCTGCACGCAGGCTCATAAAAATAACGGATGTGTCGGCAGCGCTCAAACTTGGAGGGCTTTGTCAAAGTGCACGTTGTGGCTTTCGCCGCAATTTGTCGCCTTCCGACGCCGCAATTAGCATTCGCGGGCAGCAAAAAAAAAACACTTCGTTCGGTCCATTTCATTGCGAAGCTACTGCTTTGTTGGAATCATAGTAGTCTGGCTAGTGTTTTGTCTGAATCACTCAATAAAAATAATGATAAAAAGCAGGGATGTCCCAGAAGCTAATGCTAACTCAAATGCTACACTAACGCTACAAGTTACATTTAGAGTAAAAGGATAACTCGGTAAACGCCTTAAAAGGCTAAAGCAACATTGCATATTCTCTTATGCAACATTTTTTTTTAAATCTTACAATATTTACAAAATAGGCAAGACTGAAGCTTCCTGTAGCAGCCTGCGATTCAAGCTGTGCAGGGTCCTTCCAGGGTTCTAGCGTCAGTTAGCAGAAGCCACAGTTGCCCACAAAAATGCCTGATTAAAATCCCTTTGTTATCAGCTTATTTTTTTTGTTAATCGATGGCCGATGTTGGAAAAAAGTCCAAGTATCGACCCAAAATATCGGCCGGCCGACATATCTGTCGACCTGTAGAGCAGAGTATGAAATGTATATATATTTTTGTTTCTTTTGGTCATGTCACTGTATTTTCGGATTGTTTTGTTACTTTTTAGCCCTTAGAAAATAAAAAAAAATAAAATAAAATACAGGTAGTCCCTGGGTTTTTTTTGTTTTTTATTAATTTATTTTTTCTTATTTACATGGCAATTTCATGCCGTACTCGACTTAATCGATTTTAACTTTACGACGCTGGAGTCTCGTCCGCCATTTTTGTCTCCAGTCTTATTTTTTACTTTACATTATTAACATGACTTGTTCTGTCCTCACTAAACATGAAATTATGTAGCTTGACTTACAGCAAACAAAGCATTTCAGCTTTTTGAAGTTTTTTACTTCACTTTTGACAATTTGTAACGCTACAACACACACGTACAAAACTAGTGTTCAAACGTCCATCTAGTCTGATCAATGTGTAAATTTAGTATTTTAAATTAGCCTAATTTGCTTAACAAATGTCCAAAACTTAAATGCTACGAATGCTAACGTATTTACAATTCTAATAAAAAAAAATCGCTCACACGTAACTTCACAAATTGTAGCTGTAAACCTAATTACAAATGCATACAGAAACATATGTTAGCTGAAACAACTTACAGCCTGATGTGGGCCAAACCAGAGTGCAGCTATCCTTTATCTATGTATGTCATCTGAGTGCTCTTGTATGGAAGCATTTTTTAACAACAGTCCAGACCACAGTGTACCCGCCACCATTAAACACAATACTTTTGGACTTTTTGGATGGTTATTTTGATTTTTTTTTTAAAATCAAAAACCCAATCCTTTTTCACCAGACTCTGAAAAATGGCCCGATCAGCCCGATTTCCGAACACGTGATAAGCTCGGGGACATGTCTAATAAAAATAATCATAATATATGCATTTTTAAAAATGACTTCATTTTTTTAAAATAAAATTGTCCGATAATATTGGGTAGCAGATAATATCAGTCGATAAAAGCATTTTAAAATGAACACTGATAATTTCGACATTGGTTTTTCACTATCTGTTTTAATGGTACTTTGCACTTGCGCCCAAAAAAATGTTTGCACTTTTTTTCATTTTAACAATAAATATAGTGGTGCAACATAGGCACTTTTTCCATAACTTTAGTTGAAGTTGTTCTCCATTTTTCACAGAATGCTTATTGGAAAACCTTAAGTTGTTATATTTATCACGATTAAAGCATCCACTGAGGCATCACAATACAATTAACCATAATATGTTAAGTCCACGACCACATATATTGGTTTCAAATGTTTGGAGTTGCACAATATCGGTTAAAAAGTCATTATCTGACAACTTTAATTTCTAAGAATGTATATTTTTTTTCAAATCATGTTTCTTTGTTTTTTCTTTTTGTTGGACACCTGCAATTTCTATCATTTGATATTAAAATGAAGCATTTCCAACAAAGTCAATTCAGTTGTCCTACCTTTCTCTGGTAGAGTTCCTCAGGTGTGGTGGACCGGAGACTAACCAGCCGGTAGTTCTTGAGGATGGTGCGAGAGCGCTTGCGCGGCGGGGCAAAGCGTTCCATTTCCGTCACGTAGTACAAGCCTTGCTTGAGGTAACCGAAGTAGCGGGCCTTGGCGGAGGTCTCGTCGTCCGAGTCGGAATCCCCGCCGCCATCGTCGCCGCCCTCGTCGTCCTCGCCGAGGTTGCTCTCCGGCCGCCCGCGCTTCTGGGCTAGCTTCACCTCGCACTGTGGGACAGAAAAACTGATTTGAGATTGTGTAAGAGGCAGAATTATAATCTATTTATTTTAAAGTAAATTTGGCTTTATTATTATTTTTTTTGTTTGTTTGTTTTTTTGAAAAAGTCATTATTTTTTAAATGTTTTTTTCTAACCCCCTTGGCTGCCATTGACAGCGATAGCCAGACAGACAGCTAGACAGACAGCCAGCAGGCCAGCTAGCTAGACACGCAGCCAGCCAGCTAGCTACACACCCAGCCAGCCAGCTATCTAGTGAGACAACCAGCGACCTATCTAGACAGCCAGTCAGTCAGTCAGCCAGCCAGGCAGGCAGACAGCTAGCTAGACAGCTAGCTAGACAGCCAGCCAAACAGACAGCTAGCTAGACAGCCAGCCAGCCAGCCAGCCAGCCAAACAGACAGCTAGCTAGACAGCCAGCCAGCCAGCCAGCCAGCCAAACAGACAGCTAGCTAGACAGCCAGCCAGCCAGTCAGTCAGCTAGCTAGCTAGACAGCCATTCAGCCAGCCAGCTAACTAAACACCCAGCCAGACAGCTAGCTAGACAGCCAGTCAACCAGCCAGACAGACAGCTAGCCAAACAGACAGACAGACAGCCAGAACGCTAGCTAGACAGCCAGCGAGACAGACAACTAGCCAGCCAAACAGCTAGCTAGACAGCCATTCAGCCAGCCAGACAGCTAGCCAAACAGACAGACAGACAGACAGAACGCTAGCTAGACAGCCAGCGAGACAGACAGCTAGCTAGACACCCAGCCAGCCAGCTAGCTAGACAGCAAGTCAGCCAGCCAAACCGACAGCTAGCTAGACAGCAAGTCAGACAACAAAACTTGGAAGGCTGACATTGAACAAATATTTTTCAGGTAAGACTTGTATTCCAAAAAATACGCTATTTAAATATCTTGTGGTATTTTTTTTTTCATTTAAAATATATATATATATATACCTCTCACAAAAAAAGTCAGTTGTTAGACAATTGTCAAAATAATGGTTTTGAAGCAGCCCTTCCTTCTTTGGTGGTCGTAAAACTATTAGCATTGGTGAAATATAACAAAGTACTTCGTTACTGTTCATAAGTACATTTTTGTGCATCTGTACTCGAGTACAAATATGAAGTGGTATTTTTTACTTTTACTTCACTAAATTTCACAACAGATATCTGTACTTTTTACTCTACTACTTTTCAAATTGTCGCCTGCGTTAAACATTACTTTTGTTTGTTTTTCTCTTATCGGGAATTGATAGTTTCATTTTCATGTTTCCGGCGAAATCGATGAGCCCTGTGCAACTATACCGTTATTGAGCACTAGAGGGAGCAACACGAGTACAAGCAAGATAGTTGATTGCGATCTGCCATTAAGATGTGCAGTCAATTTTGCATCAGGAGAAAATACTTTTAAAGTTGAGTAATTTTTTTTTTAGATACTTGTACTTTTAAAATAAGTGAGTACTTCATCCACCAGTGACCATTATATTAGTAGTAGTAGGTGTAGTGTCTGTCTGACCTCAAGGCTTAGGAATCCCCCGTCGTGCGCGGCGGTGACTCTCGGCGAGGTCTCGAACCACTCGCAGGATTTGCCCAGCAGGTTGCGCAGGTTCCGGACGGACGAGACGGTGACGGCGCCCGAGCAGCGAGCCAGAATCAGCACGTTGGCGCTCCACCAGTTGACGTCCACCAGCGGACGGTACTGCTCCTTGTCTGAACCAAGCAATAACGAGTCAATCATCGGTTCAAACGTATTAGACGTCTATCGCCGTCAATGGCGGCCTCCCCCCGAAAAAAAATCTGCTTTGTGCCAAGAGCTCCGCGAGCTAAACTACCTTTTATTTTCTTCCTCCTCTCCAATGAGGTTTTCCACTCCGGATTGATCTCCTCAAATCCTGGCTGCGGGGGCGGAATGGAGAAAAGATGGAGATTAATCTCTTCACCCTGTTTGCACTTCGGGGGAGAATTTGCACAAATGCTGCGAACATTTTCTAAAAAAGGTCTCTCGCTTCACACGTACACAAATAAGTGGAACCAATGCTAGCTTGTGTGGTAAAAAAAATGTTAGTCAAACCACTAGAGAAGCATTTCTGAACGTGGGTTGGATCAAACCCAAGGGTGACCAAGTTTAAGGGGTCCGAGCTTTGTAGCTGGTTGGTGATCAAAACATTCCACTTCCAACCATATACAGTAGTATGAAAAAGTATCTGAACCTTCCGGAATTTCTCAGATTTCTGCATAAAATCGCCATCAAATGTGATCTGATCTTTGTCAAAATCACACAAATGAAAAAACAGTTTCTGTTTCACTAAAACCACCCAAACATTTATAGGTTTTCATATTTTGATGAGACTAGCATGCAAACAATGATACAAGGTGGAAAAATAAGTAAGTGAACCCTCTGCCTAAGGAGACTGAAAGAGAAATTGAAAAAAAATTTACCAAACAATTTAAATCAGATATGTGCCCAATCACTGAGGAGTGGTATAAAGCTGCCCTGCCCGCTATAAAACACACACCTGGTAAGAATTGTTTTGATGATAAGCATTGTCCGATGTGCATCATGGCTCGGTCAAAAGAGCTGTCTGAAGACTTGCAATCAAGGATTGTTAATTTGTATAAAGCTGGGAAAGGATATAAAACCATCTCTAAAAGTCTAGATGTTCATCAATCGACAGTCAAGGAAGTCTACAAATGGAGAGGAAGTCTACAAATGGAGAGTTTGGCAATGTTGCTTCTCTCTCAAGGACCAAAAAGCAAGCCAAGAGTTCAGCGCGGAATACTTGGAGAGGTAAAAAAAGAACCCTAGCGTGTCTGCTATAGACTTACAGAAATCACTGGCAAAGTCCAATATCTATGTGCACTGCTGTCTAAAAAAACATAGTTGCTCGTTTAATGTTCGCAAAAAGGCACTTGGACACTCCACAGAAGTTTTGGCAAAATATTTTGTGGACTGATGAAACCAAAGTTGAATTGTTCGGGAGTACAGAGGAAAAATGGAACAGCTCACCAACATCAACAACTCATCCCCACCGTGAGGCATGGTGGAGGGAGCATCATGATTTGGAGCTGTTTTGCTGCCTCAGGGCCTGGACAACTTGCAATCATTCACGGAAGAATGAATTCAAAAGTTTTGCAGGAAAACCTGAGGCTGTCTGTCAATCAGTTGAAGCTAAAGAGAAGATTGATGCTGCAAAAAGACAATGATCCAAAACCAACTTCAGAATGGTTTCAGATGAACAAAATACACGTTCCGGTGTGGCCAAGTCAAAGTCCAGACTTGAACCCCATAGAGATGCTCTGGCATGACCTAAAGGCAGCGATTCATGCTAGACATCCCAGGAATCTGACTGAACTACAGCAGTTTTGTAGAGAAAAATGGGCCAAGATTAGTCCTGGTCGATGTGCCAGACTGATTGGCAGCTACAGGAAGCGTCTGGTTGAAGTTGTTGCTGCCAAAGCAGGGGCCACAAAATATTAAATGTGATCGTTTACTTACTTATTTTTCCCCCCTTCTGTCATTGTTTGCATACTATCTTCATTAAAATATGAAAATCTATAAATGTTTGGGTGGTTCTAGTTAAAGCAGACCCTGTATTTTCATCTGTGTGATTTTAACAAAGCTCAGATCCCATTTGATGGTGATTTTATGCAGAAATGTAAGAAATTCCAAAAGGTTCAGATACTTTTTCATACCACTGTACCTATGAACCCCAGTAAATTACAAATAAATTATTCAAAAAATCATACAGTGTAATTTCTGGATTTGTTTTTAGATTGTGTCTATGAGTGCAAATGCATCTATGACTGGAATTTCGGCCCTCTTCCTATTTTCTAAGTGGGTGAACTTGCAAAATCACAAGGGCTGCAAATACTTCCGCTCCTCCCTGTATACAGGCGCTTCCCGGAGTTCACGCACTGCACAGAAAGTCCCGGAGCCTCATCTACGTTGTGCTGAATGCATTTTTGTAGATTCCGTGTGTTCCTCTGGTTTTATTTAGTGATGCACGATAATACATTTTTCAACCGATATCGATAACCCATAATTTCCTGCCCCTTCAACCCGATAACCGATAATGTCACTCCGATAATTCTATTCAAATATGTGTGTAAAAATTTAAAGTATACAAAGAGCAAATGTTACTGTGCAAAAATGTAATTTAGTCCTATTTTTTTCCACATCAAATGTGAACAAGTAGTAAATTCCAACAACTGAACAATGGCAATGATGTGTAATGGTAAGCTTTTGGCAAAAATTACTTAGAGAGTAAACACCCAAGTTGCACAAAAATGCCTTTAAAAGTAAGCCATTCCTAACATATATCATATTACTACACTGCAAAAACACCTCCTTAAAACTAGCAGAAGTGGACAAAACTGTTGATTGCGCACATTTGGAGGCTAAATCAAGTATATAATTACCGGATTGCATTATCGGTTGAATTTCGTTTTATCTGGATTATCTGTGTGACGTCATAATTGCCATTATCGGCCGATAATTATCGGTGACCGATATTATCGTGCATCTCTAGTTTTATTATGCAATTAACTTTGTCTACACACCGCTTACTTCAGCCATGCTTGACGTTGTTCTGTCTAAACCGAAAGTACGTAGCAGAAAATGTCAAAGATGGTGTCGTCCATATTTTGCTCAGGAAACTTGTATCAGCCCATAAAGATAAAACTATATATCTGGTGAAAGAACTTTTTCCAGGTTCAAAATGTACGCTTTGCTTCGTTGGCTTCTTGTCATTTACCTGTTGTTCCTGCTCCCACGCCGCCCTCTCCTTAAGCGAGGGCACGTCCCAGAGCGACAGGCGACCCGAGAAGTGGATGACGGCCAGCAGCGTCCCGTCGGGGCTCAGGCTCATGCGGAAGACGCCGTCCTGAGGCACACGCGCTTAGCTCCCAGAGTGAGGCAGAACAAAGAGAAATGGGAAAAGCTACCTTTTCATCTCCTTGTCTGCTAAACAGCCTCAAGCTGGGCATCCTCAGGAAACCTCGCTTCTGGCTCTGACGGGAGACAAACAACGATCGGCAAGGTCAAATCGTCACATCGCTATGTATTTATTAGGGCTGTTAAAATTATCGCGTTAACGGGCGGTAATTAATTTTTTAAATTAATCACGTTAAAATATTTGACGCAATTAACGCACATGCCCCGCTCAAACAGATTAAAATGACAGTACAATGTAATGTCCGCTTGCTAATTGTTTTTTGGTGTTTGGCGCCCTCTGCTGGCATTTGGGTCCAACTGATTTTATGGGTTGGTACCATGAGTGAGCATGGTGTAATTATTGAAATCAACAATGGCGAGCTACTAGTTTTTGATTGAAAATTTTACAAATATTAATAAAACGAAAACATTAAGAGGGGGTTTTATTATAAAATTTCTATAACTTGTACTAACATTTATCTTTTAGGAACTACAAGTCTTTCTATCCATGGATCGCTTTAACAGTTAATAATGTTAATGCCATCTTGTTGATTTATTGTTATAATAAACAAATACAGTACTTACGTACCGTATGTTGAATGTATATATCCGTCCTGTGTCTTAGCTTTCCATTCCAACAATAATTTACAGAAAAATATGGCATATTTTGTACATGGTTTGAATTGCGATTAATTACGATTAATTCATTTTTAAGCTGTGATTAACTCGATTAAAAATTTTAATCGTTTGACAGCCCTAATTCAAACATTTCTCAAATATATATTTTCAAAAATTAAAAAGTGATAGAATATATTTCTTTTTTTTTTTTTTTAATGCAAACATCTAAGAAAAAACTGGGAAAACATTTACTGTTAGGAGGCTCAGAAGAAAAAAAAAAACAGTTCTGGATTAATGCTAAAAAGAGTCGATTATTCAAGGTATTCAATTACCGCAATTTAGAAAATCATAAGGCGTTTGATTTATTTATGTCTGCTTTTTGTATTTATATGATACACTACGTCCAATCCCTTAACAGTTATAACAGAGAAATCAGCCAATTCATTTCAAGATTCTAACTCGTTGGGTGCCAATCCATTTTAACTTTTTGGGTTGATTGAAAAACGGACTGTCAAGAAAGTGTGGGAACATCCCTCACGATACGATACAGTACAAGGCTCATGATAATGATGATCTCACGATCCAATTTTCTATAAATTTGCGTGGGGGACTTCACGGAGGTACAGAAAGTTACCCGTAAATGCCCTGAAAATCGGAATGACTGGCTGCGAATGCTATGGTTTCCAATGGGGCGAACGTTCATTCAGCTCTCCCAGTCTAAATGGACTGGAAATGGATGGAGTTAGCAGGGACACAATTCTGTGGAAGACATTGGTAACAACTTGTTGCTTACGTTCTTTTTTGTTGTAGTTTTTAAACAGTGACACCTTTTTAAAACGCCACCTCGATTCTTGGTGGGAGCACATCCATAACCGTTTGGGACACAAAGTATCACGATATTCCACCATTTTGATATTTTGTCACACCCCAACTGTCAAATTATTCCCATAAAATGAAGGGGGGGGGGAGAACATTTTACAGCAGAAAAAGCTTAAGAAGAGTATGAGGGTTCTAAAGGCTCACCGTGCTGACGTCGTCTTGGTAGCTGGTGACCTGCTTGTAGTGGGGCGAGGCGGACAGCGCCCTCCACGCGGTCAGGCCGCAGGAGCTGGCTTTGGACGAGCCGTCGTCTCCCGAGTGGCAGCCAGCCACCAGCAGCAGCCTGCCGCGCCAGAGCAACATCATTAGTTGGCAATAAAAAACGCGTAATCATGCCAATCGCTCGGATGAAGCTCAACAGGCGCATTGCTAGGTTCAACATTACCCCCTGCTGCTTAAAAAAGGAATAGCAAGCAGCATTGAAGGCCGGTCATTGGCCGATTCACAATTATTCGACATTTAATATTTAGCAATATTAATGACCTAAAAATGTACTGCAGCCTGTTTTTGATACATTTTCTAAATTTTTCTTTATATTCATATATTGCATTTTTTAAAACTAAAAATACTGTTTCATTGTATTTTTCGAGATGAGTTTTTTTCTTCTTTCTAATCTTATTCAAAATATTTTTTTAAATATATTTTAAAAGTTATTATTAAAAAAAATAATAATAAGGAAAGTTTTTTATCCACATCTTATTTATATCAATAAAAATTTTGATATTTTCAAAATTGATTAAATTCGGAATACTTTAAATTACAAAACAAATTTTGTGAACAATAGAAAAATAAAAAGAATTTTGGGGGGAAAGTTTATTTAAATTTTTCTCTTATTCATTTAAAGAAATAAAAAATTTGATATTTTTAAAATTGATTAAATTCTGAATATTTGAGATGACATAACATTTTGTAAACAATCGAAAAAAACAAAAATTGGGATTTTTTTTATTTTAAATATATATATATATAAAAAACTTTTTAAAAAAAATTGATTAAATTCTGAATACTTTAAATTTCAAAATTTTGTAAACAATAGAAAAAATTAAAAAGGAAATTTGGGAAAGTTTTTTTTATTACTCATCTAAATTAATTTTAAAAAATTTGATTAATAAAATAATTCGATTTTTTAAAAAATTGATTAAATTCGGAATTTTTAAAATCACATAACAAATTTTGTAAACAATAGAAAAAAAAGAAAAGAAAATGAATTTTTTAAATTTTGATCTTATTTAAATCAATAAAAAACATTTACAAAAATTAAATTCTGAATACTTTAAATTAGATAACAAACTTTGTGAACAATAGAAAAAAATCAAGGAAATTTGGGAAAGTTTATGCTTATCTTATTTATCTAAATTCATAAAAAATAATTTGATTTTAAAAATTAGATTTTTTAAAAAATGGATTGAATTCTAAATATTTCAATTGTTAAAATTTCAAACACATTTTGTAAAAACAGGGAAAAAGACAATTTATTTAAAAGTTATTTTTAAAAATAAAAAGGAAAATTTTCAAAGTTGGAAAAAGCAAGCATTAAATTATTTTTAAAAAAAAAAGATATTTAAAAAATAGAAAAAGGGTAGTTTTCATTGATATTTCCCCCTATTCCTTTATATATACATACATATATATATATATATATATATATATATATATATATAAATTCTTAAATTAAAAAATAATATATATATATACAAAACCACGTTTAAAAACCATAAAAAGGGTATTTTATTATCGAGTTCATTTATTTGAAAGTACATAATTTAAATTAAAAAAGGGATTTCAAAACTAGTAAATAATACTTTGTTTTCTTTAGTCTTTAATACAAGCAGATTATAAATAAACACAACCATTTTTCACCATTGGCAAATCAAGGTTATGTCAGGGAAACCCAATAGTAAACGGTGCTCAACTGTACATCCAGCGGGACGGACTACTTGTTGTGTCTCGCTCTGGCTCTAATCTATATGCGCTGACCCACTTTTCACACGGCGGATCATTAAAGTTTCATCCGCTCCGTCGGCCGGGTCAGGATTCGCCCGTCAAAGCCAATCAGCCGGTCGAAGACGCTAACGTTGAATTTGGTGGGAAACGTGTCAAGATTTTGCTCCGGGTTAAGTTGGCGGATTTACCGGTGGCCCGGGTGGTAAACGCCCGAGGTGATGCCGTGGGGGTAGTGGCCGGAGAAGCTGAAGGTGTGGTTCTCCTGGAAGTTCTGAGTGGTGCCCACGCTGTTAAAACAACACATTTATTCATTTTCAACGACCCAAAGGAACAACTGAGACAATGTCAACATGCAACAGTACCAAAAAAAAATTGGAATTGAAATTAAAAAAATATATATTTAAAGCAACACTTGGTAACTTTTCAGTTTTGGTTGATTTTAGCAACACTGGTGGACAAAAGCGGCAGTGTTTTGCTTTACGGAAGACTGCGTTTCCCATGAGGACCAGCGCAAAGTGTTGTAAAATCATGATCTCCCAGTCGCCTGCAGATGGATTAAATTATATATTATATTTTAATATATAAATAAATGTATATATCAAATTAACAAACCCCCCCAAAAAAATTTCCACACCATTTTTTTAATTAAAAAAGCAAAATGAATGAATAAAAAAAGAGGAATATTTAGTTGTTGTTTTTTTTACATAATTTCTTTTTTTTTTATTTGAAAGAAATAACTGAGTATTGATTTATTTTTTAATCTGAAAAAAATTTTTTTTTAAAGAAATCAATAAGTGTATTTACCGTTTTTCTTTTTCTATGGATTTACATTTTTATTTTTTACAAAAAATGCAATAAAACAAAAAGTAAATTGATTTGGTTTTTTATTTCAATTTCATTTAAATACAAAAAAATGAGTATATACTTTTTTTATTTAAACAAATCAATGAAAAATGAATAAAAGGAGAATGTTAACTTTTTTTAAATTGAAAAAAAATTTGATAAAAAAGGTAGAAATAACAGATTAATGACTTTTTATTATTGGGGGGGAATCTATAAAAGAATATTTACAGTTTTACTTTTTTTTTTTTTTTTTAACAAAAATACAACAAAAGAAAATAAAGAAAAAAAAAGTAGAATGATTTCTGTTTCTTCTCTTTTTGATTTAAAAACAAAAAAAATCGACTACAGCCATTTTTTCCCCTTTTTTAAAATAAAAAAAAATTCCCCCCCCCAAAAAATTAATCAGGTAAATATTTTCTGGCCATTTTTATTTTTAAAAAAATGAATGAAAACAAATAAAACAAGATTTTTTTTTTTAAAATACACGAAAAACAAAAATTAAAAAGAGACACCTTTTTTCTCCTTTTTTCCTTCTTTTTTCTTAAAAAAACAAACAAACACGTTTTCTTTTCATTATTATGACAATATTTACAGTTTTGAAGCTCAAAAAAGGGTCACCAAGCCATTCATCCAAATAGTCTGCTCACAAAACTATCGATTAGTATTCACGGCGGCATCTTTATGTTCAATTCAAAGCGTCGAGAAAGAAGCGGGAGCGCCGTAAGCTCCGTAACAAAACCCGTAGCAATCATTCCGAGTAAAGGCCCCCACTTTCTGGGCGCATTTCTCCCGCGACTTAATTCCTCATTTCAACGCGCTTGTCGACTGCGGTAAAAGCCTCGAATAATAGAAACATGTTTCCTCCATTCAGCGCCGTAAAGCCTTTCCGGCTTACATCGCAGTTTCCCCTAATACTTGAGCAAACTCTGCTAAATTCACACCGCGGCCATGACGTACATAGAAATACTACACAATGACTCGAATAAGAGATTAATTAAACTAGACTGGATGTTCTTTCCATATCGCTCACCTGACCAAGTAGCTCTTGAGCCCGCCCCCGTACGTGATGACGAGCAGCTCGGCCGACCACTGGGCGCTTCCCGTGTACTCCAGGAAGATGAGACCCGCCACGGCGCAGCTGAAATCACCGGGGAAACTCAGCGCCTTTGTGGTAGGGAGGACATGACAACATTAAAAAAAAAAAAAAAAAAGTTTAAATTCAATGTATGGAAGCCTCATCTCCTCAAAACTTTTCAAAATAGCACTAATTTGAGTATTTCTTAATAACACTAAACGTGTTTCTGATGTGTTGTTGCCATTACCAGTTGTGGTAAATCACTGGACAAATATAACAGATGCAGCAGTGAACTCTCTCTCTCTCTCTCTTGCTTGAATCACTAGCACGTGAGCAAATTGCGCTTACCGGCGGTATGACAAAGAGCTCGCTGCCCACCAGGTCGAAGAGGCGCACCGTGCCCGTGCTGTCAGCAAACGCCAGCAGGGCGCAGTCGTGACTCCATGCCACTCGCCGCCATTGGGGGTTGGGGTCTTTCGGCACTGAAGGAGTAGCACAACAAATGTGTGTGAGACTCATTTTGCAATGAGGAACGCAGATGAGGAGACAGTGGCTGGCCACGATGCTTTAAAGTGTGATGTGAGAAATTCCCAAAGGTTCAGATTAAGGCTGGGACTTTAACGCGTTAATTTCGATTAATTACAGTGCCTTGCAAAAGTATTCGGCCCCCTTGAACCTTGCAACCTTTCGCCACATTTCAGGCTTCAAACATAAAGATATAAAATTTAAATTTTTTGTCAAGAATCAACAACAAGTGGGACACAATCGTGAAGTGGAACAAAATTTATTGGATCATTTAAACCTTTTTAACAAATAAAAAACTGAAAAGTGGAGCGTGCAATATTATTCGGCCCCCTTGCGTTAATACTTTGTAGCGCCACCTTTTGCTCCAGTTACAGCTGCAAGTCGCTTGGGGTATGTTTCTATCAGTTTTGCACATCGAGAGACTGACATTCTTGCCCATTCTTCCTTGCAAAACAGCTCGAGCTCAGTGAGGTTGGATGGAGAGTGTTTGTGAACAGCAGTCTTCAGCTCTTTCCACAGATTCTCCATTGGATTCATGGTCTGGACTTTGACTTGGCCATTCTAACACCTGGATACGTTTATTTTTGAACCATTCCATTGTAGATTTGGCTTTATGTTTTGGATCATTGTCCTGTTGGAAGATAAATCTCCGTCCCAGTCTCAGGTCTTGTGCAGATACCAACAGGTTTTCTTCCAGAATGTTCCTGTATTTGGCTGCATCCATCTTCCCGTCAATTTTAACCATCTTCCCTCTCCCTGCTGAAGAAAAGCAGGCCCAAACCATGATGCTGCCACCACCATGTTTGACAGTGCGGATGGTGTGTTCAGGATGATGAGCTGTGTTGCTTTTACGCCAAACATATCGTTTTGCATTGTGGCCAAAAAGTTCAATTTTGGTTTCATCTGACCAGACCACCTTCTTCCACACATTTGGTGTGTCTCCTAGGTGGCTTGTGGCAAACTTTAAATGAGACTTTTTATGGATATCTTTGAGAAATGGCTTTCTTCTTGCCACTCTTCCATAAAGGCCAGATTTGTGCAGTGTACGACTGATTGTTGCCCTATGGACAGACTCTCCCACCTCAGCTGTAGATCTCTGCAGTTCATCCAGAGTGATCATGGGCCTCTTGGCTGCATCTCTGATCAGTTTTCTCCTTGTTTGAGAAGAAAGTTTGGAAGGACGGCCGGGTCTTGGTAGATTTGCAGTGGTCTGATGCTCCTTCCGTTTCAATATGATGGCTTGCACAGTGCTCCTTGAAATGTTTAAAGCTTGGGAAATCTTTTTGTATCCAAATCCGGCTTTAAACTTCTCCACAACAGCATCTCTGACCTGCCTGGTGTGTTCCTTGGTTTTCATAATGCTCTCTGCACTTTAAACAGAACCCTGAGACTATCACAGAGCAGGTGCATTTATACGGAGACTTGATTACACACAGGTGGATTCTATTTATCATCATCGGTCATTTAGGACAACATTGGATCATTCTGAGATCCTCACTGAACTTCTGGAGTGAGTTTGCTGCACTGAAAGTAAAGGGGCACGCCCCACTTTTCAGTTTTTTATTTGTTAAAAAAGTTTAAATTATCCAATAAATGTTGTTCCACTTCACGTTGTGTCCCACTTGTTGTTGATTCTTGACAAAAAAATTAAATTTCATATCTTTATGTTTGAAGCCTGAAATGTGGCGAAAGGTTGCAAGATTCAAGGGGGCCGAATACTTTTGCAAGGCACTGTAAATCAATGCCATTGACGGCCATGTATGACATCTATTGCCATCAATGCCGCTGTAACATTTTCATTCACTTCCCTTTCAATTTCATACCATACAAATTGTTTGGAAACAACAACTCGTCTATAGTTAGCGCACAAAAGTCTTGTAGTGTGTTTCCGCACAGATTTGTCGAACAACAAGCAACACAAAAGCAAAGCAAAGCGACAAAGTTATGAAAATCAAGCCCCCCACACACACACAACGGCGCTTATGTTGTTTACAGCGGCCCCCGACCGCAATCCGGTGGACAAAAAGGACGCGCGAGGTGATGAACAATAAATCCAGCACCCGCTGAGAGAAATAATAAGCCGCTCCCAGATCGTAATGACTAATGAGTGAGGACCGAAGCGTCAAATTGCTCCCGAGGTCGCTAAGAACACGGCACAACGCCGAGAAATCACAGAATATTTACGCTTTTCCGAAATAAATAAAAATATTGGAAAATAGAATATTTCCTTATTTTGTCTTACTCAATTTAAAACATTTAAATACTGTAAATAGAATTAACAATGTAAACTAATACATGAAAAATTGAATATTTACAAGTTTTGCTTTACCAAAAACAAATGTAATAACGATATATATTTTTGAAATAATGAATTTTTATAGAGCAACACCGTATTCAGGCGGCGACTGACAGGTACTGCAACAAATTAAAATACCATTTTTATAGCGGTGGCTTGAGATACGAGTTTACAGACCTCTTAAAGAGACATCGACAGAAATAAAATAAATTTAAGCAATCTGGTGCGCACCAGAAACTTTCTGGTAACATTAGCATTATATAGCATTTAAGCTAGCAAACTTTTGCTATGCAAGTTAGCCAATTGTTGTATACATTTGCATTATATAGCATTTAAGCTAGCGGACTATTGCCTTGCAGGTTAGCCAATTGTTGTTGTAAACATTAGCATTACTGTATATAGCATTTAAGCTAGCATACTTTGCTTTGCAAGTTAGGCAATTGCAACAATGCAACAAGTGGATAACTTGCATAGCAAAAGTCTGCTAGCTTAAATGCTATATACAGTAATGCTAATGTTTACAACAACAATTGGCTAACTTGCATAATGCTAATGTTTACCAGATTTTTTAAAATTATGACTTTTTGTAGAGCAACACTGTTATCTGGCCACAATTGACCGGTACTGCAGCAAATTAAATGCCGTGTTTTATAGCGGTGGCTTGAGATACGAGTTCAGGTCGTTTGGCAAAGATGCTTGTAATTCAAAATGTAAAATAAAACAATAAAAAGTGAATATTTACAGGATTTTTTTGTTTTATTAAAAAACAAACGTAATATTTCTTTTTGAAATTATGAATTTTTGCAGGGCAACACCGTTATCTGGCAACGATTGACAGGTACTGCAGACAATTAAAAGCCGTGTTTTATAGCAATAGCTTGAGAAACAAGTTCAACTCAATTGGCAAAGATACTTGTAACTCAAAATGTAGATTAATAAATTAAAAAGTGAATATTTACAGGCTCCATTTCTGTTTTACTAAAAAAATGTAATGTATTTTGGGGAAATTATTCATTTTTGTAGAGCAACACTGTCATCAAGCAGCGATTGACAGATACTGCAGATATTGAGATGCCGTGTTTTATAGCTTTAACTTGAGATATGAGTTAAACTTGTTTGGCAAAGATGCTTGTAATTCAAAATGTAAAATAATATATTAAAAAGTGAATATTTACAGGCTTTGTTCTTGTTTTACTCAAAAACAAATGTACTATATATTTTTTTAAATTACGAATTTTTGTAGAACAGCACTGTCATCTGGCGGCGATTGACGGTACTGCAGCTAATTAAAAGCTGTTTTATAGCGGTGCTTTTATATACGAGTTCAACTCATTTGGTAAACATGCTTGTAACTCAAAATGTAAAATAATCCATTAAAAAGTAAATATTTACAGGCTTTTTTTGTTTGACTAAAAAACAAACGCAATATAGTTTTTTGAAATTATGAATTATTGCAAATCAACACCATTATCTGGCGGCGACTGACAGGTACTGCAGCAAATACGAATTCAACTCGTTTGGCAAGGATGCTTGTAACTCAAAATGCAAACTAATACATTAAAAAGTAAATATTTACAGGCTCCATTTTTGTTTTACTAAAAAAAACAAAGGTAATATATTTTTAGGAAATTATGAATTTTGCGGCGCAACACCGTCATCTGGGGGCGACTGAGGGGTACTGCAGCAAATTAAATAATGAGATACGACTTCAACTCGATTGGCAAAGATTCTTCTCACTCAAAATATAAATATTACTAATAAAAATACATATAAAGAAGCATTTTAGTTGGAAATATATTCCAAATTGAGTCAGTGAGGATGTTCAATAATTTACCTTTTATAAAATGATTTTTTTTTAATTGATTAAATTCTGTTATTAATAATAAAGTGACGCAAGTATTTCAGAAAAATATATATTTGCACTAGTAAAAACCGTCCATTTTATGTTCAAATTGCCACCCATCATAAATTAAATTGACATTTTTTTTAATGAAACAACCCTAATGATTATCCACGGGTTGCACCTCGCATTGTATATTGTAACTCTGTAATTTCCACGGCGTCATTACCCCCAAAACTGCAATATACATTTCTTTTTTGGAGTACTGGCTTTGAACACACGCCTCCCTTGATGCTTTGGTGTTATTGTGCGTGTTCGCTTCTATAATACATGGCTGTCGAGCGGTGATAAAGCGTGCTTCTTTACATCCGAGGCGGCGCGGCGGCTTTCCCTCCCCGACTTCCACCCACGCCGACGCAAACATCCTATTTTCCGGCTTCTTATCCGCCAGAAAAAAAGCCATTTATGTGGAAATGGAGCCCCCTCTCTGTTGCGTAGCATAATGGATGAGGGAGGGTGAACTACGAAAAAAAAATTGGAAAAAAGGGAGGGGGCGCACAATCAAAATGAGGCATTGGCTGACATTGACGGCGCTGGACCATCCATTTAAACTGCGTTGTGTATCATTTGACGATATATCGAAATACATAACATTACACAATCCGTCGGAAAAAATGGATAGTGAAATAATGACTAGAGGCACTGCCTTGTAACTCAGCATCCTTACCACAAGTATCCACCAGGCATTTGTGGCATTCATGAGAAAGGATCAGAAGAATTGGTTTTGTGTAGACCAGTACTCCAAGGTAATTAAATCAAGGTTATTCAAGCTCATTGTTTTTAAACCAAACTAAAATGATCACATAACAACAAACTAAATAGCATAACTAGCATTTGATGAAACAACTGGTACAGTAACTGAAGAAATAATTTGCACAGAACATCGACTGTGAAAGTGATTTATATCCTCAACGCCGCCTTGCATGCTCGGAGGCATGAGGCACGAGTAGCAATATTTTGCGACAATGGCGTTGACAGCAGGTGGCAGCAGAGGCGTTTGTCCCTTTCATAGGAATTGAGATATTACAGTTATCCCTCGCTATTTCGCACTTCAAACATATTGCCCTCAGTCAATCACGGATTTTTTTTTCGGATTAAAAAAATAAATAAATATAGATGAGCTATCCCGAGTCAATCGCGCAGTCTCACACTCGGCTCCCTCCCTCCCTCTCCCTGTTGTGTGTTTGTCAAGAGAGTGAATTGGCGTTGCTTATTAAAGTAAACGATGATTGACAGACGGTTAAGCTTTGTTCTTGCCAGAGACCTTCAAAGCGCCTCATGCGTCAATCATCGTTTAACTTGTTAAACGGTTGCTGTGGCAACTCATTGTGTGTAAGTGAGCAGGTGGAGCGGATTTCAGTGGACACTCAATGAAGCATTTAATAAAGACAAGCATTTTTTTTTTTTTTTTTTTACTTTTTTTTTTAAATGGATTGGGCGTCTCCGTTTTTCCTTGTTTAAAAATAATTCAGTGGGACAGTAACATGTTTAAAACGTATCATAATTATGCATTTAAAGTGCTTAAAAACATTTATAAATATTAATATAAACATATATAAAAGTTTTTTTAAATTAAATATTAGGGGAAAAAGGTAAAAACAAAAACAAAAACTTATAACACATCTTATATGTTTCTCTTTCCAATGATAAATCTAAATAAATACATTGATTTTTTTTTTTTTGGATGGCCGAATGAAGCTTCATGAAGCAATGAAGCTCTGCAACCAATTTGTTTAAAGCTTCATGGTGGTTCATTTGCTCTATGGTGCTATTAAGTGTTGAGAATTATATGGCTATTTGTTTAAGAAAATAGGAATGTGCTTGTTTTCTTTTTCTTCTTTTTTTTTGCAAGCTCTTCACAGCCAGAAATCCACAGAATGTGAGATGTCAGGCAATCACTGCATTTGGATGGGCAACTGAAACAAAAATAAATACTTTATAATTACATATACCGAAATTTTCGGGCAATAAGGCGCACCTGACTATAAGCCGTCACCCACCAAATTTGACACGAAAACGGCATTTGTCCATAGATAAGCCGCACTGGACTATAAGCCGCAGCTCTTCTGACTGTATTAGAAGATATTTACACCAAGAGATATCAACCAGTAATACTGTATTTGGCAGCGGCATCATAAAATTGTCCTAAGATTAAATGAACCACCATGATCATTGCCATCATTGCTTCAAGAAGCTTTATTTTGGCCATCACTGCTCCCTCAGGGAGACAGTCAACCTCTGCTGCCACTGGCTGTCAATGCTTTTGTTGTCCAACATGCCTCCTAACATGCATTGCAGCGCTACAGATGTAAATAACAATCAGAAGTCATGTTCTGTGCCAATTATTTCTTCAGTTAATGTTCCAGTTGTTTCATTAATTGCTAGTTATGGTATTTGGTAACGTGGCACATTAAGACTGTCATAATTATGCCATTACACTGTCATGAGCATTAATGAATGCTTATGACAGATGTAATTTTGTGTCATCCGACAAATTATCTCACTTTTTAATGGATGTAAAAGATCTGAGCTGGACATAAATGGAGTTAGTGACATAATTTGCCAGATGACACTAAATGACATCTGTCATGAGCTTTCATTAATGCCTATGATAGCGTCATGTCATAATTATGAGGGTCTTATGACAGTCTGATAGTGCCAGTGTCAAATAAAATGTTACCAAACACCTTAATTAGCCATTAATGAAACAACTGAAAAAGTAACTGAAGAAATAATTAGCACAGAACATGAATTTTGATTGTTATTGACATCGTTAGCGCTGCAATGCATGCCAGGAGACATGTTGGACGACATCATAAATGTTTTTTTTTGTTTGTTTGTTTTTTTTACTTCTTTTGATATTGTATTGTCACCCTGGCATATCGAAGTGCAATTTGTATTGTCGCATCCCTGGCAGCCAATGTGGCTTGACGAGGTTAAAAAGGGGGTCTTACCCTGGCACTTCCCAATGACGGAGCCAAAGTCATCCCTCACAGACCTGAAAAGAAGGAAAAAACGCTAAAAAAATGTATGACAACATTAAGACATTTCATGGGGGGAGTGCTTTTTAGTCAAAAAACATGAACATGTGAAAATATTCAGTTGCTTTACAAATATATTGAAATATATGAATGATGTGAATAGGCAAAGAGGTGGCCCGTGTATTTGAATGTATCAATTGGATTTAATGGGAGGTTTTGGGCCAAAAATAATGTTGTCAATGGGATTATAAGGGATGTTTTTGGTCAAATTGGGTCATAAATGTGAATAGAAGTGATTTTTTTTGTGAATATGTTCAAAATAGGATATTTGGCAATTGTGTGGTGTTGAATTGGTCAATGGGAGGTGTTTGGTCCATAATAATGACTTTTTGGTCAAAAATGAGAAGGTGGAAATATGTCAATTCCCATAATTTTCAGACTATAAACTGCTACTTTTTCCCCTACTTTTGAATCCTGTGTCTTATAGTCTAGTGTGGCTTATTTTTTATTTCATTTGGGTTAATAGGTAACACTTTCTTCGACATCTGCGTCATAACACTGCCATTAGACCGTCATAATTATGACATGACACTATCATGGGCATTAATGACACTATGAATTATGTCACTAAGTCCATTCATGTCCAGCTTGGATCTTTACAGCCACACAAAATGACATCTGTCATAAGCATTCAGTGATGCTCATGGCATTGTCATAATTATGACAGTCTTATGGCGCCACTGTCAAATAAAGTGTTACCAAATACCATAACTAGCAATTAATGAAACAACTGGAAGAGTAAGTGAAGAAATAATTAGCACAGATCATGAATTTTCATTGCTATTTACATCTGTAGCGGTGCTATGCATTTTAGGAGGCATGTTGGACGACAACAGTGTTAAGAGCAGGTGACAGCAGAGGTTAACGGTCTCCCCTAAGGGAGCAGTGATGGCCAAATGAAGCTTCTTGAAGCTTTGCAGCCAATTGGTTCAAAGCTTCATGGTGGTTCATTTGGTCTTATGACAGTCCTATGATGCCGATGTGAAATATAGTGTTACCAGTTAATATCTGTTGGTGTAAATATTGCATAATACAGTAAGGACAGCTGCGGTTTATATATGAACTAGGGCTGTCAGAATTATCGTGTTAACGGGCATTAATTAATTTTTTAAATTAATCACGTTAAAATATTTGACGCAATTAACACACATGCCCCGCTCACACAGATTAAAATGACAGCAGTGTCATGTCCACTTGTTACTTGTGTTTTTTGTCTCCCTCTGCTGGCGCTTTTGTGCGACTGATTTTATGGGTTGACATCAACAATGGCGAGCTACTAGTTTATTTTTTTGATTGAAAATTTTACAAACTTTATTAAAACGAAAACATTAAGAGGGGTTTTAATATAAAATTTCTATGACTTGTACTAACATTTATCTTTTAAGAACTACAAGTCTTTCTATCCATGGACCGCTTTAACAGAATGTTAATGTTAATGCCATCTTGTTGATTTATTGTTATAATAAACAAATACAGTACTTATGTACAGTATGTTGAATGTACATATCCGTCTTGTGTCTTATGTTTCCATTCCAACAATAATTTACAAAAAAATATGGCATATTTTATAGATGGTTTGAATTGAGATTAATTACGATTAATTAATTTTTAAGCTGTGATTAACTTGATTAAAAATTTTAATCGTTTAACAGCCCTAATATGAACAAATGCCTTTATTGCGTCAAATTTGGCGGGTAGCGGCTTACTGTCAGGTGCGCTTTATAGTCCAAAAATTACGATAGTTTGGGAATATGTTGAATTGCTTATAGGATAGGAATGACATGAATGTGTATTGCTTAAGTGTTGTTAGGATTAAAAGAGAAGATTTGTCAAAAACTGCTCAAATTTGGTCAAAAAATGTGAAAATAAATGTTTTGTGTAAACGTTCAAACATGTGGATTGAATACTTACTGTTTACTAGCTCAAACAAAAGGACTCAGACCGATTTTCAAATAACTCAAGCAGTTGACAGGTTATTAAAAAAGTATTAATCGATAATCAAATGGCAGCCATGACACATAGTATGTGCAATAAAGTGATCCCCTTGACATTGTGATGCATTTTAGTTACCTGATCTCCACGCACTGGTCCTGAACCACCGCCAGGAGTTTGCCATTACTGTCAGCACAATTCATAAGAATTATATTTCATGTAAGGCAAATAAAATTGAGAAATAGGAAGCAAACTTTACGTACCTGGCCAGCACCAACTGCCATCCAATCTGCTTGTTGACCAAATGTAGAAGACCAGGTGGCAGAGAAGAGCTAGAGGGGCTGATATTGAAAGAGGTTTTTTTCAGTCACCACCAAAAATATATATATTAAAAAAAAAAAAAAAAAACGCATTCTACATTTCAAAGTCATAATTCGTTAGCATAATAACTACGGCTGTCAAACGATTAAAATTTTTAATCGAGTTAATTAGAGCCTAAAAATTAATTAATCGTAATTAATCGCAATTAATCGCAATTCAAACCATCTATAAAATATGACATATTTTTCTGTAAATTATTGTTGAAATGGAAAGATAAGACACAAGATGGATATATACATTCAACATACGGTACATAGGGACAGTATTTGTTTATTTCAACAATAAATCACCAAGATGGCATTAACATTATTAACATTCTGTTAAAGTGATCCATGGATAGAAAGACTTGTAGTTCTTAAAAGATAAATGTTAGCACAAGTTATAGAAATTTTATATTAAAACCCCTCTTAATGTTTTCGTTTTAATAAAATTTGTAAAAATTTCGATCGTAAAATAAACTAGTCGCCCGCCATTGTTGATGTCAATAATTACTTACAAAATGCTCATAGGTGCTGAAGTCTATAAAATCAGTCGCACCCAAGCGCCAGCAGAGGGCGGCAAAACTCCATAAAACACAATTAACTTGTGGGCATTTCACTGTACTGTCATTTAAATCTGTCTGAGCAGGGGATGAGCGTTAATTGCGTCAAATATTTTAACGTGATTAATTTTTAAAAATTAATTACCGCCCGTTAATGCGATTAATAACATAATTGCCTGACTCATATTTTAACATTTTCAGGGGGAAAACACATTTTTTGCAAACAAAAATATTTTTATGACAAAGGCAGTGAGTGTTTTGAACAGTTCTGATTGGCTTAGGAGAGAATCAGTAGACTACGGCCGTATCCTGCAGCAGTGGTAAGAAAATAACATACATAAATCTCAATTTGGCAAAAATATGACTAGGACAATTATGCTGTTGGGCTAACGATTTGTTCAAAGTAACAAGTTGCACAATAAGGGTAAATATATTTCTTTTTAGAGAAAACACATCTGTACACTTTTGAAATAATCGTTTAAAAAGTGGCATAATTCGGAAGTAAAATTCGTAAAGAAACCAAAAATTATAATAATGCACGAACAAGCACAATTGTCTCTACCAAGTCCGTTCAAGCAGCTTTTAACTTTGTAAAAGTAACATTTATTTATTAGTTTTTTAAATAAACGTACCTGTACCACAGATATTGCAAGATGAGTCGAAATGGGCCTAAAGAAATGCATCAATTAGAACTTATTTTACACTGGAGACAAAACAAGCCGATGACTAAAAGTATAAATAGCTGAGCAAAACATCTCTTACCTGTCAGTGCTTTTGCAACAAGGGACGTGTTATGTTCTTTGTTGCCTCGTAGCTGGAAATACAACAAAGTTTTTTGTCAATTCCCATTTTAATGGTAGTTTTTACTCATTCCCTGCCATTGACACTGTTAGATATCAAACCCATTTCCACTAGAGTGATCGTATATGACCATCATTGACGGCGATAGACATCCAATTCAATTTGACTTGACCTCCCAGTCAAAATGGATTGGACGTCTATCGCCGTCAATTGTAGCAAATGAGTGGATGGCTCTTTGTGATGACTGGTACAAATTAAATGCACCTGGTTGCATCATTGAGCATCCACCAATACAACAGCGTACCACGTAAAAGCCAAAAACATGAAAATATGACTACAAACATTTAAAAATAAAAATAAAATTAAAAATACAGTAATATTCTGCGTGCCTGTGCAATGGTTTGCACACCACGTCCACGTCACCGAATGCTTTTATAAGTCACGCAGGCACAAAGATGAGAAACGCGAGGGCAAGGCACGAGTTGCAAATTGTAGCATACTAACCTGAGTGTCAGTCTCCGGAGGCCATTCCGTAATAACGAGTAAATCGTATAAAATGTTTTCTTCTTCACCTTCGAGTAGACTGTCTTCCGCCATGTTGACTGGAAAGCACAGCTGTCAAAGATTACTACGGCAAGTGGCGTGGGATAGAAAGCAGGACGTAATTGTTACACAAAATATTACATAACGGTAGATGTCTAACTAGCGGCGTTAGTATTTGGCGGCCATCTTGCATCGGGAGTATTTTATTTTATTTTTGTCATAAATTGATTTTATTTTAAAACTTTTTTAAAGAATGCAATACATTTACTGCATCTCTTCTTTTATTAAAAACCAATCTGTTTGAAAATCGATCAATTGAGAAAAATATTGCTACTTATAGTATGAATCATGTATTGTGTTGTATTACTTGAATATTGTGAATAAATCTTCAATCTACAGTGTTTGGGCAAAATAATGGAAACACCTAACATTTTGGCATCATAATCATTGAACATAATTTTTAAAGAATGGCATGAGGAACATTCTAATGAAGTTGTACATCTCCTATGGCCGGCACATTACCCAGACTTCAACATTATTGAGCAATTATGGTCAGTTTTAGAGATTTAATTGAGACGTGGATTTCCAATGCCGTCGTCTCTACAAGACTTAGAGGGTATTCTAACTGAAATTTCTTTTGGAAACAGTTTACAAGTTGTATGTGTAACGCTGTCTTCTGGGATGCCTTCACGAAGGAACCGAGGAGACTTTGTGGCTTGTGTTGACAGCTTTTTTTATGGTTGACAATTTCTATGCATTTGCACCAAGGGGAAAGGAAAAAGGCAACGTCACGTGGGCAACAGAACCATCTTGAGAACGAATCCAGGACGACTGAAGTGAATATGTTCCCACAACCACTTGCAGCAAATGGACCTGCAATTACGCGGTTGCACCACAAGATGACGCATTTCTCAATTTAACTGGATTTTATAAAACTTTTTTTTTACCTACGTTACATATGTCTATCTATCTAATACCTCGAAGAATTGAGGCTGTTATGGCCCAAAGGCGGACCTACACCATATTAAATTATTATTTTTGTTGATTTTGTTTCAAGGTGTGCATAAATATATGTACTGTATTTAAAAATACACGCTCCATTGACTTTTATTTTGCGAATGACCCCGACGCAAAATGCCCGAAAAGTGCCTACGTCCGTTAACTTTTACGTACACCGCGCATTTGACATATCTAGCCTTTCATATATGATATCTAACGTAGGACTTTCTCGTTGTTTAATATTAAATTATTAATATTATTATACGAAATAAGGACTCTCTTTCTTATACTTTAAGTTGTAATAGGTTATTAAATTATTACATTTCAAAACAAAATTCCAATTTCTTGTTTACAGTTCATTTATACATACATTTCTTTAGTCAATATTTAAAAAAAGAAAAAAAGTGTTTCATCATCAACACAATGTTGCACCCATTTACACCAAAACTATTTTTCCGTACTTTAATAGTCTTATCAATCTTTTTAGATTTCAAAAAACATAAGCTAACGATGTCTTGCAATGTCGTTTCCGGTTTTTGTTTCTTTTACTCGTGTTTATTTTATTATAGTTAAAAATCATTAATATATTTTATTATCATTATTATTATTATTTTAGACCAACACACTACATTAAATTTGAAATTGACAACACGGAACCATATCACTCGTTTTTTTTTTTTATTCGCTTTAAAATGCTGCACCTCGGCTAGCTTAGCTTCATTAAACGTCACTTCCGTCGAACTCCGACGCTACAATGGCAGCCTTTTCTGGTGAGATTTACTTCAAACATTGCCGCATGGCTGACGTGACATCTTTTTAAAAAATTAATATGATTGTAAATTAACGTTATTTTGCGCAGAAATGGGCGTTATGCCCGAAATCGCGCAAGCTGTTGAAGAAATGGACTGGCTGTAAGTCACTTGCTCGTATCCACGTCGCCGTGTATGTCATGTCAATACGTTTGCTCTATTTATACATTTTTCCAATGCTAGCCTTCCTACTGATATTCAAGCGGAGTCAATTCCGCTGATTCTCGGTGGGGGAGATGTTCTCATGGTAAGCTTACCAATATTTGTGAGTGTTGATTACTGATACTAATTTTCCCGTTTTTCCTGAAGGCAGCAGAAACGGGTAGCGGTAAAACAGGAGTGAGTATTGAACACAAAAAACCTATATTTAAAGACATTTACAGTCGAAAATTCAAACTTGTTGTCACTTTCAGGCCTTTAGCATTCCTGTCATCCAAATTGTACACGAAACGCTGACCGACCAGCTGCAAGGCAAGAAAGGCAGAGTCAACATTAAAACGGGAGGCGCTGGTGAGCCCGATTGCTTCAATGTCAACTAAGAATGTGGTTTATTACGCTTACTATCTGTCTTCTTTGTTAGTCTTCAACAAATGGCAGATGAACCCTTACGACCGCAGCCCTGCCTTTGGTAAGACAAGAAAAATAAATACATTAGTGCAAATTTGATGAATTTACTGCTGTTTTTCAGCTATCGGCCCGGATGGCTTGTGTTGCCAGAGCCGAGAGTTTAAGGAATGGCACGGATCGCGCTCCACCAAGGGCGTATCTAAAGGTGACAACCTCCGACGTCGAACTGGTTAACGTCCGGGACATTCTTGACCCCCAAAAAACACCCGTGTGTTAACCGTTGAACGTATCCTACTTTGTATATTGCTTTTGAAAACAGGCAAGTACTACTATGAAGTCTCCTGCCATGACCAGGGATTGTGTCGCATCGGATGGTCCACCAGCCAAGCCGCTCTGGACTTGGGTGCGTACCTATTTTATTAAAAATCATCAAACTAAAATAATCATTTTGAATGTATATTACCTTTTTCTTCGTTTCTAGGAACGGATAAGTACGGCTTTGGTTTTGGAGGAACCGGCAAGAAATCGAACAATAAGCAATTCGACAGCTATGGCGAGGTGAACTTTTATATACAATTAGCGCTGATAAGTTCGGGTGGGGTGGGGGTGGGGGGTTTAGCCACACGGTAGCTAACCATAATACATTACCTTATTCTTATTCATCCTTCACACAGCCGCTGGAAACAGACATGTTATTTAATCCATCATCAGGTGTCTAATTTTTGATGGATTGATGACTTTACAACACTGTGTGTGTGTGTGCTGGTCCTCATGGGAAACGCAGTCTTCCATTGAGGGGGAATTATTCAGAACGAGGAAAATGTGACAAAGAGGGCCGCAAAATGTCATTGTTTCAGTCTCTCTTTACAGGATATTCTTTTTATCCAAGTATTTTTCCCCAATAGCTAAATAAATGGCATGGTCATGACAAATAAGTCTTGTGCTAAATGGAATATGAAGTAATAAAAATGCATTTATTCCAGACGACATGGCAAAATGACTCCATAATGGTCAAAACTGTCCACTTCACCTTTACTATCGCACCTCCCGAATGATATTTTATGCCACCCAAATCGGGCTTATGTCATTTTCCTTCCCCGGCTTTGGAGAGGGTAAACAAACCAAGAGGCGTGACAGCTAGCCGACATGCTAACCCGAACCGAGTGATGTTTCAAAGTCTTCGAAGCGGAAAATCACACATAACTAGCCCGGATCATTTCACATGACGACTGGGTTGTCGATTGTCTTCGCCGATCGGCAGCCTGCCCGGCGGAGAGCAATTTACAACTCGTTCCCCTGCTACAACGGACAGGAGAGCTCGCCATGGAAGCAGCTAGACAATGACCGCCGAACAATCCGGCCTACATCAGAGGAGCGTGTAGCTGCCAAATGGTCAACACTAATATGGCAAAATAATGCTTTACTACACGGCGAAGACGTAAACGGTTATAGCGCGGCTGCAGTTGTTGTGCAGCTAATGTGTATGAGGAGAGCTTTTTACATGCCCATCCATGATCAAACGTAAGTAGTCCTTTATTTAAAGAAAGTTTTTGTAGCGTTTAATTTGTAATCTCTGTATTCGCGGCTATTTTTAACACAAAGTTGCAAGTTCTGATCGGTTGGAAAATTTGACAGAACACCTGGCACATGAAGGGGGCAATAAGGCGAGTATAGTGCTCTCCCGCCGGGGGGATGTGCGACAAGCCGTCGGCTGAGGGGACAAGGAGCATGTCAGCCACAAAATGCAAGCCACCTACATATTAAAATGATCCCAGTATTTGACATAATACAAAAAACGATGTTTACTCACTTCCTCGTAAGTCCCATGGTCCCACAGTAGTAGGGCTTGTTTTGGCCAATATCCACCTGTGACTGAGAACCTTTTGAAACCCCGAAAACGCCTCTCCCTTGTACAGCAAGATTTTTCCTGCAGCCGTTTGGCTGGGGTGATGCGGAAAAATAAACAATCCGCAAAATCAGCTGAATCCTTAGTCCTTCTCATACAACAGTACGGCTGTATAGTGAAGAGGACTCCTTCCTCTGTACACGTCACAGCGCCCTCTTCCTCAATGCAAGACCGAAGCCGGAAGTCATTTTTGTAGCGCGGGATTTAAAAAATTGTATAAATATATCGATCGCGTCACACATCCAAGTGGTCCATTTCATTCAGGAGCATAAAATACCACGTGTATTATGAAATAAACATGCTTTTTCGTGTCACAGGCACTTTAAGGCCAAAAACTACCACTTTTGTCCACCGGTGTCACTAAAAATCCACCAAAACTGAAAAGTTACCAATTGTTAAAGATGGATTAATGTCAAGATTTTGCCAATTTAGGAGTGTTTTAGATAAAAAGTGACTCACCTTAGGTTCGCTACAACAGAGCCTGCCTGAGAAGTTTACTGCTTTAAGATGGCGGCTGTTTACCAACGCCGATGAGTCTGTCATTTCGCATCTAGTTCTATATACATGAGATATCTATGAGACTCATCAGACACTACCACTGTAGCATCATGTGGGCGTGGTTTGTAGTGGCTGTTGCTTGGCTCTGGGCTGCAGTCAGGTATTATTGCTGCATGATAAATCGATCGGGAAGTACCGTCTTGCTTACAAGGCTAATCCTGCCTTCATATGATGTCATAATTATGGTAAATACCACTTGTCGAGTCAAAATTTGCATGTAATAGTTCCTTTCAAGTCGTTTTTTTGACTGGGAAACTGGGATTTTATGGTGATACCTGAGTTTCCGTTTTCAAAATGACAGAGAACGAACAAGAAGTTGTGAATGGTAAGAATTTCTTTTTTAATTCTTGTCAATTTGCACGTTTTTTTTTGTGTGTTTTTTTTTTACACCAGCATCAAAAAGGACTGTACACATTTAAACTTTTTTTGTTGTTGTTAAAATGTTCAGTTCAATAAACACTTAGGTTTTCAATGAAGCTCAGTGTTTGCATGATTTTTTTTTTTTAATATCAATTTTTACTTTTACTGCAAATGAATATGTGCTCCAAAAATCTGTTACTGGCCCCTCTAACTACTAAATATAGGTATTGGTCGAACTCTGCTACACAAAAACGTATCATTTGTACTTTGATTCAATCTCTTGAATTAATATTAGTTTTAACTACCAATTAGCAAGGGGTAAGGTTCATCTTTCCAAGCACATGTGAGGGCAGCATAAATGATTATGTGCTCAAACCCACAAAAATCATCAGGAAGTGACCTGTAATTGCCATAAACTCAAAAATTAACAGTGGTTTGTCGACCAGCATGTAAGCATTCTAATGCAATTCCTTGATCAATTGTATTTTGTAGTCTTTAATTTTGGGGGCATTTTTATTTTATTTTTGCAGGAGTTCACCATGCATGACACGATTGGATGCTACCTCGACCTGGACAAGAGCCACATTTCATTCTCCAAAAATGGTATTGTATATAGTTGACTTCAAAAAAAGTCATAAAAACTGACTAACATGCGTTTTTATTGAAATCAACCAGGTAACGATCTGGGTTTGGCGTTCGAGATCCCTTCAAATCTTAGGAATCAGCCATTTTTTGCTTCCTGTGTCCTCAAGGTATCGCTTTCAAGAACTAACTACTCTGCCGTTGACGGCGATGGACGTCTGATTCATCGGTCATTTTGTTTTGTTCTATCAGAACGCAGAACTAAAGTTCAACTTTGGCGGCGAGGACTTTAAGCATCCACCCAAGAGCGGCTTTGTGGCCTTGGACAAGGCGCCAGACACTCACACGGTCAAGTCTTCGCAGACAGGTGAGTACGGATGGTCCTTTCCTGACATTTACAGTGGTATGAAAAAGTACTGTACCTTTTGGAATTTCTCACATTTCTGTATAAAATCACCATCAAAGGTGATCTGATCTTTGTCAAAATCACACAGATGAAGAAAACCGTGTCTGTTTTAACTAAAACCACCCGTTAATAGGTTTTCATGTTTTTAATGAGGATAGAATGCAAAAAATTACAGAAAGGGAGAAAAATAAGTAAGTGAACTAGGGCTACAGCTATCGGATATTTTAGTAATCGAGTAATTGACTGAAAATTCTATCGATTAATCGGATAAAACATATATTTTTAGGCGAAGAGCAATTATAAATATACATGTGAAAACAATTAATCTCATCTTGAACCATTTTCAGTCAATCAATGTCTTTAGTTTCGATGTATATTGTTGAAAACAGCCAACAATTGCATCTCAGATGTAACTAGAATAAAAAAAAGACTAATTCACGGCTTTCACTGAAAAAACCTTTAGATCTTATTAAAAACATTTTTTTTTTGCAGTGTTCAAAATAAATGTATGATACTGGCTGTATTGGAGCACATTAGGGACCAGTGCTGCTTGGTGGTTTATCCAGCAATGACTACTGAGCTAAAATTGATAGTTAGCATTATTGAGTTTTTATTTTACACCCTCATCACTCCACAACGCTATGTTATGTTAAAGCCTGTATGTAAGACACATTAGCCACGTATCGAAAGTGGTCATAATTAATAGAAACCTAGCCCTCCGCAGGGCTAACGTTACGTGAGCTAATGACAGTAAAGTTAATCTTATTTATTAGGGTTTAGCGCTCTTTATCAGCGCTTAGCGCTCTACTCCTTTAAGATGGCGGCTGTTTACTAACGCTGGCCAGATGCGGCCGAGTCCGTCATTTCGCATCTAGTTCAACATACATGTGATCTCTATGTGACTCATCAGACGCTACCTGCTACCAACGTAGCATCGTGCGGGCTAGTATTTAGCAATGTCGGCGTCGTTTGTAGCGGCTGTCGGCTGCTGTAAGTTTTTTTTTTTTTTTTGCTTCTTCCTTTACGCGCGTTGTCCCGCATTTAAAGTAGTCCAAGCAAAACGTGATGCTTAGAGCTGTCAAAATAAACGATTACTCGAGGTGAATAAAATTACTCGGATCAGTTTTTAAACTCGAGTTGCTCGAGTATTCGTTTCAGCTCTAAAGTGAACCCTATGCCTTAGGAGACTTAAAGAGCAATTGAAACATATTTTTACCAAACAATTTAAGTCAGGTGTGTGCCCAATCACTGATGAGTGGTTCAAAATATTAAATGTGATGGTTCACTTCTGTCATTGTTTGCATACGATCCTCATTAAAATATGAAAACCTATAAATGTTTGGGTGGTTTTACTTAAAGTAGACCCTGTTTTTCATCTGTGTGATTTTGACAAGATCAGATCACATTTGAGGGTTATTTTATGGAGAAATATGAGAAATTCCAAAAGGTTCAGATACTTTTTCATACCACTGTATTTGGTGAAAAAGAGCTTTGTTTCTTTTAGGCAGCGCCAAAGTGAGTCAGGCCAAAGGCTCTAGCAACGCCCCCAAGGCGCTGATCATCGAGCCATCCAAGGAATTGGCTGAGCAGACGCTCAACAACGTTTCGCAGTTCAAGAAATACGTAATGGAGCCAAAGCTCAGGTAGGCAAATTGCAAACGTTTATCTTTGGGACAAAAGCTAACGTATTTAGACAAAATTTTAGCCTTTTTTTTTTTTTAAATCAATTATCTTTTTTATATTGTTCTGATGATTATTTTTTATGACAGTCAGATTTATTTTATTTTGTATTGATATTTAAAATTAAAATAATAATTTGTAGCTTGTATTCATTCTTTTGGTAATCTGCATATTTTTTAAATTTATAGAATTATACATATATTTAAAAACTAATCCAGCCGTGATTTTGATCTCATTTCTTTCTACCTTATTTTCCCTAAAGTGCAATGCAAAGCTTTCACCAACAGATGCCGCCAACACTCCAGTCAAAGTGTGACTTTTTTTTTGTGTGTGTGTGTGTTTGTCTTTTGTCGCTGGCAGAGAGCTGCTGGTGATCGGCGGCGTGGCCGCCAAGGAGCAAATGGCTGCCCTGGAGCAAGGAGTACGTTCCCGCCCGCTCTGTCTAGCTCACCTGCGCTTCCCGTCGTTTCAACCGAATTTTCTCGTCAGGTGGACATCGTGGTGGGGACGCCCGGTCGTTTGGACGATTTAATCTCCACGGGGAAACTTAGCCTGTCCCAAGTCCGCTTTCTGGTCCTGGATGAATGTGTAAGAATGACACGGAGATGGTGAGCTTTTTAGGGCAGAGATTTGCAATTGTTTTATCGCTTCCAGGATGGCCTTCTGTCAGCGGGCTACACGGACTTTATCAACAGAATTCACGGTCAGATCCCTCAAGTCACGTCTGACGGCAAACGGCTGCAGGTACCGCTCTGAGTTGGGGGAGGGGGGGGGTCTGTACATGGGTAAACATCTATCAGAGTCTACCATTCATGTTCCCCTCTTGTTTAGATGAGCGCAAAGCCAATATCCTGGCAGGAATCTTGTTCAACAGCTCTTAGTCTCTGTTTTTATTTTTTTATAAACAGTTTAAAAACTTTACCTTTTGTAGTTTTATAGATAGTATTTTTTTTACTTGAAAAACAACGTACTATTATAGTAATAGTAGTTTTGTCAAAAAAAGTTGCCTGTTTCTCTTGCGTTTTCACAAAGGCGAACAAAATGGTCCATCGACATATTCTGAAGCGACGGTTGTTTCGTTTGGAGATGACATTTAAGCTTGCTTGGCACCATAGCTGCTCGTGCCGCATTCAAGAACTGCTCGGATTTCTAGCCATCGGCTACCTTGCTGTCCTTGATAATGTGTTGGAATAAAACACAGGGGGAGGATTGACTGTCGTCCCATATGGATGAAATGGAAAGGACACTTTCGTGGACTTAATGAGTCTAATCAAATAATGTACAGTAGACGTACTGGTCCACATTGTCGCAGACAGCAAGGTTGCTGATGGCTAGAAATCTGAGCATTTCTTGAACGCAACACGTGCAATGCCTCGCTCATCTGAACACCTGAGAAGTTCCTTCCTTCTGCAACTTTGCCTGATGTAAAAAAAAAAAAAAAAAAAGATATTGGATAATTTATTGCTGCACGCTGGTTGAAAAACACTGCATTAAACTACCGTAATTTTCGGACTATAAGCCGCTACTTTTTTCCCCTCATTTTGAATCCTGTGGTTTATAGTCCAGTCTGGTTTATTTGTTGATTTATTTGGGTTGATAGATAACACTTAATTTGACAGTGGCGTCATAAAACTGTCATTACACAATCATAATTTTGACATGACACTATCATAGGCATTAATGAATGCTTATGTCATTAAGTGTCATCTGGCAAATTATGTCACTAACTCCATTTATGTCCAGCTTGGATCTTTTACATCCATACAAAAGTGAGATAATTTGCCAGATAACACTAAACGACATCTGTTATAAGCATTCATTAATGCTCATGACAATGCCATAATTATGATTGTGTATGACAGTCTTATGACGCCATTGTCAAATAAAGTGTTACCAAATACCATAACTTGCAATTCATGAAACAACTGGAACAGTAACTGAAGAAATAATTGACAAAGAAAATGAATTTTGATTGTTATTTACATTTGAACTGCTGCAATGCATGCTAGGAGACATGTTGGATGACAACAGTGTTGACAGCAGGTGGCATCAGAAGTTGACTGCAATGATGGCCAAATGAAGCTTCTTGAAGCAATGAAGGTTTGCACCAAATGAACAACCATGGTTATTCACGGTCATGGTTATTCATTTGGTGTTATGACAGTCATATGATGCCGCTGTAGAATAAACGGTTACCAGTTAATATCTTTTGGTGTATGTATCCCATCATACAGTGAGGATGGCTGCGGCTTATAGTCCAGTGCGGCTTATCTATGAACAAATGCCGTTTTCGTGCCATACTTGGTGGGTGGCGGCTTATAGTCAGGTGCACCTTATAGTGCGAAAATTACGGTACATTTTATGTTTCCTTACGTTCGAGTCGCCCCTCAAATTCCTAAAGGATGGGACATCAAGTTCATATCGTTTCCAAATGATACTCAGGTGATCGTGTGCTCTGCGACGCTGCATTCGTTCGACGTGAAAAAATTGTCGGATCGCATCATGCACTTCCCTACGTGGGTGGACCTGAAGGGCGAGGACTCCGTGCCTGAGACGGTGCACCACGTGGTGGTCCCTGTGGACCCCAAGGCCGACCGCCTCTGGGAGCGTCTGGGCAAGAACCACATCAAGGTGAGCCGGACGCCGTGTCGAGACTGCGAAACATTTGACGTTTGGATTATTTTGGGGGGCTAGACGGACGAGGTGCACGCCAACGACAACACCCGGCCGGGCGGCAACTCGGCGGAAATGTGGTCGGAGGCCATCAAGGTGCTGAAAGGAGAGTACGCGGTCCGGGCCATCAAAGAGCACAAAATGGACCAGGCGATCATCTTTTGCCGTACCAAAATCGACTGCGACAACATGGAGCACTACTTTATCCGCCAAGGAGGAGGTGAAAATAAATATAAAAGTTCTGCAGCCTTTTTTTTGTATTTTATTTTCATCATCATCATCATAATGTGATGTCTTGCCTTTAGGCCCTGATAGTAAAAACCACCAGTTCTCCTGCGTTTGTCTCCATGGTGATCGCAAACCGCAAGAGAGGAAGAACAACTTGGATCGCTTCAAGGTAGAGGTAAAAAGTAGTTTTCTTGTTAACCAAAATTTGAGCTCACCTTGTGTCGGCAGAGGAAAGAAGTCCGGCTTCTTATCTGCACCGACGTCGCCGCTAGAGGGATTGACATCCGTGGCGTTCCCTATGGTAAAACGATTAATCATGATTGAGATCTATATTTTGGTGGTTGTTTTTTTTTTTTTTCATTTGGAGTCTTTTATTCATAAATGTTAAGGTTGTCACAAGTATCGATGCCGAAATTTTGGATCCCTATGCACTAGTAATTTGTTTTTGCATGACCACAGGTTACCAGAAATTTGTTGTCAAGTTTGATTTTGCACGACTTTTGATAGTAATGTGTATAATAATGCATTTTCCTTATTAACACATTGGATACCATTAACGGCACTTGACGCCCAAAGGGATGTGCGAATCATTCGCTGCCACCTTCCCACTTCAAACGGATTTTGGGCATCCACTAGTGATAAATTTAGGCCATGTCTACACGTAGCGGGGTATCCGGATGATAGGCCAAACAGTAGCAAAAGTTTTTGTCACACGCTCATTTTGGGTGTTGAAAACAAGAGTTCTTAAAAACTCCATCCAAAGTGAAGATGTGCGAATTCTGCATTTGTGACGCCATCATGTGGACACTTATAACCGAAGATGTAACTGTGGAAACGTCAATGACTGCGACAAACTTTGTTCCTACGTCACACATGAGACCAATATTTACATCATTTACCTTTACATTTAATTACTATATTACACGGGTGCTTTTTGCTTCCAATGTATTTCCAAACCTTTGCAGTGCTTTATATTGATGAACACCTGCAAAGGATGGGGGTATTTTGGACAGTTATTTTTGCACATTGTTACAAATGTACTTAAAAACTAGGGCTGTCAAATTATCACGTTAATGGGCGGTAATTTTTTTTTTTTTTAATTAATCACGTTAAAATATTTGACGCAATTAACGCACATGCCCCGCTCAAACAGATTAAAATGACAGCACAGGATCATATGCACTTGTTATTGTTGTTGTTTTTGGAGTTTTTTCGCCCTCTGCTGGCGCTTGGGTGCGACTGATTTTATAGGTTCAGCACCATGAGAATTGTGTAATTATTGACATCAACAATGGCGAGCTACTACCTGGTAGTTTATTTTTTGATTGAAAATTTTACGAAAACATTAAGAGGGGTTTTAATGTAAAATTTCTATAACTTGTACTAACATTTATCTTTTAAGAACTACGTCTTTCTATCCATGGATCGCTTTAACACAATGTTAATAATGTTAATGCCATCTTATTGATTTACTGTTATAATAAACAAATACAGTACTTATGTACAGTATGTTGAATGTATATATATATCAGTCTTGTGTCTTATCTTTGCATTCCAACAATTTACAGAAAAATATGGCATATTTTATTGATGTTTGAATTGCGATTAATTACGATTAATTTTTAAGCTGTGATTAACTCGATTAAAAATTTTAATCATTTGACAGCCCTATTAAAAACAAGACTGCGATTGGCTGATTTATTTATTTATATTTTTTTACAAACACGCTGGTATAGATGTAATTAATTTTTTCCTGTGCGACAGTCTGAAAAATACAGTAATTTTTACATATAAAAGGAAGGGGAAAAAAGTTTTTTTTTTTTTTTCCCCCTCTTTCTCCGTACAGTGATAAACGTCACGCTGCCAGACGAGAAACAGAACTACGTCCACCGGATCGGCAGAGTGGGTCGAGCTGAAAGGTGAGCTGTGAAACTTGCAGAGTTTGTTCGCTAGCTTGGAGGCCAACTTATTTTCCGTCTAACCCCGCAGGATGGGCTTAGCCATTTCACTGGTTGCCATGCAGAAAGAGAAGGTCCACTTTTCTCCGTTTGTACAAATAATTTCGACTGTTTGAGGTTTTGTAGTCATTTTTGGGTATTTGCGATGTTGCAGGTGTGGTATCACGTCTGCGCCAGCCGTGGCAGAGGCTGCTACAACACCCAGCTCAAGCAGGACGGAGGGTGCACCATCTGGTACAATGAGAAAGAGGTGACTACTGCTAGCGCTCGCCCTCACTTTGTGGGTGGTGAACTTTATTTTTGTTTTGTCGTATAATGACAGCTCCTGTCAGAAATCGAGGAACACCTCAAGTGCACCATCACTCAATGCGAGCCCGACATCAAGGTACCCTTGGACGACTTTGACGGGAAGGTCACTTACGGACAGCGCAGGACCTTGGGAGGTAGGGCTATACAACGATTATCGATACAATTATAAATAATTTATAAACAGATCATTAATTCTATATGAAATCACAACTTATTATAGAAATATATATAATATATTGTAGAGCTGAAACGAGTACTCGAGCAACTCGAGTAACTCGAGTTTAAAAACTGATCCGAGTAATTTTATTCACCTCGAGTAATCGTTTATTTTGACAGCTCTAAGCATCACGTTTTGCTCGGACTACTTTTAATGCGGGACAACGCGCTGTCACGTGCGGAGAGGAAGAAGGCGGAAAAAAAGCTTACTGCAGCTGACAGCCGCCACAAAAGACGCCGATGTTGCCAAATACTAGCCCGCACGATGCTACGTTGGTAACAGCTAGCGTCTGATAAAGATCACATGTATGTTGAACTAGGTGCGCAATGACAGACTCGGCCGCGTCTGGGCAGCGTTATTAAACAGCCGCCATCTTAAAGCAGTACAGCGCTAAGCGCTAATAAAGAGCGCTAAGCACTAATAAATAAGATTAACGTTACTGTCGCTACTAGCTCACGTAAAGTTAGCCCTGCGGAGGACTAGGTTTCAATTAATTATGACCACTGTCGTTGCGTGGCTAACGTGTCTTACATACAGGCTTTAACATAACATAGCATTGTGGAGTGATGAGGGTGTAAAATAAAAACTTAATCATGCTAACTATCAATTTTAGCTCAGTAGTCATTGCTGGATAAAACACCAAGTAGCACTGGTCCCTAATGTGCTCCAGTACAGCCTGTATCATACATTTATTTTGAACACTGCAAAAACTCAAAATCCTATCAGGACTTACAGTTTAGACTAACTTAAAACAACTGGAACTTAAAAATGGCTTGACACAAAGAGAAATTCAATTGAAACACGTGGGGAAAAATCCTAACTTTTAAGTGATGTGTGTTATCAAGCGTAACGGCATTTTTAGGTAATATATATATATATATTAAATAAGATCTAAAAGTTTTTTGAGTGAAAGCAGTGAATTAGTCTTTTTTTTTTAATTCTAGCTACAATATCGAAAATAAAGACATTGATTGACTGAAAATGGTTCAAGATTAGATGAAATGTCTTGTTTTCTCATGTATATTTATAATTGCTCTTCACCTAAAAATATATTTGTTTTATCAGATTACTCGATTAATCGATAGAATTTTCAGTCGATCACTAAAATATTCGATAGCTGCAGCCCTAATATATTGTCATTATACAGTTGTATAGTTAGTTATATAATTGTAGTGAGTTGTAGAGGCGGAACTGACATCGACAGACCTTTTCTAGCGAAAATTCTTGTGAATAAATGCTTAAATCCCAGAATTCTTCATAGCTATAGACGTTAAACAGTCTTGATTCTTGGTTAAAAGCAAAAAACCCGTGCATTTAGCATTTATTTTACGTAAATATGTCTAAGTACAATGCTACTCTGTTAGCGAATGAGGCTAGTGGCTGCCTGATGTAAATGGAGCTTCTCTGGTGAAAATCTTGTGAATAAATGCTTAAATCCCTGAATTCTTCATAGATATGAACGTAAAACATTCTCTATTCTCGGTTAAAAGCGGGAAAAAAAAAACGTGCATTTGGTGTTCATTTTACGTAAATATGTCTAAATCTCAGAATTCTTCATTGCTATAGACGTTAAACAGTCTTGATTCTTGGTTAAAAGTAAAAAACCCGTGCATTTAGCATTTATTTTACGTAAATATGTCTAAGTACAATGCTACTCTGTTAGCGAATGAGGCTAGTGGCTGCCTGATGTAAGCAGAGCTTTTCTGGTGAAAATCTTGTGAATAAATGCTTAAATCCCCGAATTCTTCATAGATATAAACGTAAAACATTCTCGATTCTCGGTTAAAAGCAAAAAAAAAAACGTGCATTTGGTGTTCATTTTACGTAAATATGTCTAAGTACCATGCTACTTTGTTAGCGAATGAGGCTAGCGGCCGCCTGACGTAAACAGAGCTTTTCTGGCGAAAATTCTTGTGAATAAATGCTTAAATCCCCAAATTCTTCATAGATATGGACGTAAAACAGTCTCGATTCTTGGTTAAAAGCAAAAAAAAAAACGTGCAGTTGTCATTTATTTTACGTAAATATGTTGAAGTACAATGCTAGATTGTTAGTAAAGGCAGCCGCTAGCTACATTATGTAAACATTCTATTCTTTGTTAAAAGAGCAAAAAAATGGGCAGTTAGCATTTATTTCATGTAAATATGTCGAAGAATGATGCTAGTTTGTTAGACAATATGGCAGCAGCCTTACAACAAAGAGCTTTTCATGTGAAAACTCTTGTGGGGGGGAAAAAAAAACAAATATAATAATTACCTTGAATCCTCGAATAAATCACTCCTGATACAGTCCTTCCTGTTTGTATGCGGTACATGTTTCGTACTTTTTCAACCTAAATACGGTGTTGAATCACTGCATTTATCGCTGTGACCGACTGCGAACAACTGAAGCGGATTGTGGGAAGCCCCTCTACTTGAAGGCGGAATCTGACCCGTCTATCATTACGAAGTCGATGGATGAGTTATGTCATATTCACTGTTGCCACTAGAGGGCAGTGTATCCACCCAAATCAATTAAACGAAATGGAAACACTTTCAAAACAAAACATTACAACGCCACTAATTAAATGAATCCTTGAAGCTTTTTTTTTTTTTTTTTTTTCCTAATCGATAAAATCAAGTATATTTTCTTTGTGGAGGAGCAACTGGAGAATTTGCATGTGTGTTGTCAGGTGGCAACTACAAGGGTCACGTGGACGTGCTGGCCCCGACGGTGCAAGAGTTGGCCAACCTGGAGCGAGAGGCTCAGACGTCATTTCTTCAACTGGGATACCTGCCCAACCAGCTTTTCAAAGCCTTCTGAAGCGCATGTCCATCTGCAGAAAAGACAACGATACAAGAAAATACATTTTTTCTTTGTGTATGCATTTGGCTGAATGAAATGAGTTTGCTTTATTGTGGTGGCTTTTTGTTTCAAAATAAACTGTGGTGACCACTCGCCGGGGAGTTGCCATTGACGGGGTAGATGTGGAAACTAAGATACAGAAAATTTGGAAATCTAAAACAGTTGAAAATCCCTAAAATTAGAGGGGGAAATGAAAACATACTAAAAAATTAATTTTCCCCAAAAATAATTTTTCAAACGTTTTATTTTGAATTTTTGATTTTTTTTTTTTTTCAAGTACCGGTACTTATGTATTCCTCAAATATAAATTGAGCACCAATTGGTTCATCGGCAGCATGTTTGACGCTCATGAAAAATCAATCTGTTTGAAAACATCAAAAGTGTACCGTATGAATGCAATTTTTAGACCGTGACGTCACCATCGTAACCCGGATGTGGGTCAACATGGACACGCCCTCGCATACAATCCATGTTTTTACTGCTTGTTTTCTGCTAGCAATCTTTCAACAACAAAAAAAAAAAAAGAACATGCCAAGTAAACACTGCTGCTATGGAACTTATAGAAACGACTCTAGACATGATGACTAATAAACAAATGCTTCATCTTAGTTCTTTTAGGACACATTGGATAAATTTCTAATATTACTATTATTGTCTTAGATATTATCACAAATATTATCATTGGTTTTGTCAGATTATTTTTAATTGGTTTTATCTTGTCCAAAATAAAGCATTCATTCATTTATGTGCTCGAGGACTAACATTTAAAAGAAATTGATTAAGCCTGTAAATTGGGAGCAAATAACAGATTTTATAATATTTGACGTTATTTTACATTTAACTACACTAGAACTACCAAGCGTGGATCAGTATCCACATGATGGCGCCACAAACTAATTTGCACATCTTCACTTAAAATGTGCGTGTGGATGATAGGACAAACTGTAGAAATACCTTGCTAAGTATAGACATGGCTTATGATACAGAAAATTAATTTGGAAAGCACAGCTAAATTTGAAACTTTTATGTATTCCTCAAATACCTTTTTGATATTCATTAAATATAAATTGAGCATCAAGTGGTTCATCTGCAACATGTTTGACGTTCATGAAAAACCAACCCGTTTGAAAATGAAATCATTTCTAGGTATTTCAAAGTACACGCTCCTTAAAAGTCTGTCGAATGGCACTGACTTAAAATGGCCGACAAGTGATAACGGCTTTCCCGATTGGCTTACAGAGTAACAACACATCTAGTTCTATGTATACGATATCTAAAACGTTTAGGTTGAAATTCCCAGCCGGAAATTTGCTTGTAAATAACTTCCTGCCAGACTCTGTGGCTCCGCCCCCCTGCAAACAAGCACGCTCGGTCCCGCCTTCCTTCCTTCCTTCCTTTCCTTCCTCCTCCTTCTCTAGCAAATTGCCCTCCTGTGAACGTCTTGACTACCGGCTTGCCGCTGTTCCTCCGCAACAGGTAAATAACCCGTTAACAGCGGCAAATTGCGTGTTTTGCTCTTAATTGAATCGCTACTAAGGGCGAGAGCTTGCTTGGCTCGCGCGTTAACGCGTGGACTGATATCAACACGCTTTTTTTTTTTTTTTTTTTTTAAAAGACGTCTGAATCCTTCCACTTTTCATTTTCTTTTGTTTTTTTTGGAAGCGTATACCGTTTGTTTTGCAGTCTGGCACTAAGCTTCATTATGAAAGTCAACAAATATTGCCTTTCTTCCCATCTGCTTGGGTTAAGAAATGCCATAATATTTGGTATGCCCTTCAAAAATCATATTCCTTACTGTATTCAACTACATTAACTCATAATTTGCCGGTGACTGTCATAGACGTCAAATCCATTTCAACTAAAGATGGCTGAAAGTGATCATTTTTCACTGACAGTGACGGCGATAGACGTCCAATTTCTGTTTTTAATACCAGACATCTCTAGAGTGTCAGCAAATGTTTATTTATTTATTTTTTAAATTACATTAATATAGGACAGGGGTCTCAAACATGCGGCCCAGGGGCCACTTGTAGCTCAAGGGACAATATTTAGCGGTCCCCGATTGACATCCAATTGGCGTACGAGTCTTGTTCGCACATAAAAATGAATATAAATATGAATTTAATAAAACTAATGATGAAAAAAAAATCTGTTATTTAAAAAGTTATATAAATTTTTTAAAAAATAAATAAATAATAAAAATAAAATATAATAATTTAAATAAAAATATATAAATAAATTGAATATTTTTGAATCAATGTGCAATTCGTGTGTATAATAGGGCTGTCAAAATTATCGCGTTAACGGGCGGTAATTAATTTTTAAAATTACGTTAAAATATTTGACGCAATTAACGCACATGCCCCGCTCAAACAGATTAAAATGACAGCACAGTGACATGTCCATTTGTTACTTGTGTTTTTTGTCTCCCTCTGCTGGCGCTTTGATGCGACTGAATTTATGGGTTTAAGCACAATGAGCATTGTGTAATTATTGACATCAACAATGGAGAGCTACTAGTTAATTTTTTTGATTGAAAATTTTACAAACTTTATTAAAACCAAAACATTAAAAGGGGTTTTAATATAAATTTCTATAACTTGTTCTAACATTTATCCTTTAAGAACTACAAGTCTTTCTATCCATGGATCGCTTTAACAATGTTAATAATGTTAATGCCATCATGTTGATTTATTGTTATAATAAACAAATACAGTACTTAAGTACAGTATGTTGAATGTATATACCCGTCTTGTGTCTTATCTTTCCATTCCAACAATAATTTACAGAAAAATATGGCATATTTTACAGATGGTTTGAATTGAGTTTGATTTGAATTAATTAATTTTTAAGCTGTGATTAACTCGATTAAAAATTTTAATCGTTTGACAGCCCTAGTGTATAACATTGCGATTAATCACAGTTAATCTCGTGCGATTCATTTTGATTTAAAAGATGTATTTTAAATTCAAATACATATTTCCATTCGCTGTTCAAAGTCTGCTGTTCAACCATAGACTTCATAATGACATTGACGGGTCAGGTTCGACCTTCAGTGCGCCACGCCTTCAAGTAGGGGGCCATCCTACAATCTGCTTCAGTTATTCGCTGTTGGTCGCAGCGACACATGCAGCGATCCAACACCAGATTCATGTTGAAAAAGAATGAGAGCTGTGCCGCATACAAACAGGAAGGATTGTCTCAGGAGTGATTTGTTTGAGGATTCAAGGTAATGATTATATTTTTCGTACCATCCATGCATTTTCAAACGTTGTGAAACAAACCTTGGCATTATACTTCGCAATATTTGCGTAAAATAAATGCTACCTGCATGTTTTTTTGCTTTCAACCAAGAATCGAGACTATTTTACATCAATATCTATAAAGAATTCAGGGATTTGGGCATTTATTCACAAGAATTTTCAACGGAAAAAGCTCTTTGTTTACATATGGCGGCCGCTAATTTCCTTACTGACTAGCTTCAAAGTTCCCGATATTTACGTAAAATAAATGCTACCTAGATGTTTTTTTTTTTTTTTTTTTTTGCTTTTAACCAAGAATTGAGACTGTTTTACGTCCATATCTATAATGAATTCATGGATTTAAGCATTTATTCACAAGAATTTTCACCGGAAAAACTCTGTTTACATATGGCGGCTGCCACATTGACTGACAGACTAGCATCGTAAAATATTTACGTAAAATAAATGCTAACTGCACTTTTTTTTTTTTTTTTGCATTTAACCAAGAATAGAGACTGTTTTACATCCATATCTATAAAGAATTCTGTGATTTAAGCATTTATTCAAAAGAATTTTCTACGAAAAAAAGCTATTTATCTGTGATTCCACTCGGTCAGCTTTGACGGCCACGCCAACAATGCAGGCCCCCTATTAATCGGCCCCGTGTCCTGTCAATATCATTATGAAGTCTATCGTTCACCCCTTTCGAATACATTATTGGATTACGTGAATAATGAATGAACAATACGATTAATCACAGTTAATCTCATGTAATGAATTGCAATTAAAATGTGTCATTATCCCACAGTCCTAATATATATATCTCCACATAATGTTATGGTAGATATCATTAAATATACATTTATATATATTTATATATATATATATATATATATATATATATATATATATATATATATATACACACATATGTTGGCTGTCAAAATTATCGCATTAACAGGCGTTAAAATATTTGACGCAATTAACGCACATGCCCCGCTCAAACAGATTAAAATGACAGCACAGTGTTATGTCCATTTGTTACTTGTGTTTTTTGGAGTTTTGTCACCCTCTGCTGGAGCTTGGGTGCGACTGATTTTATGGGCTTAAGCACCCATGAGCATTGTGTAATTATTGACATCAACAATGGCAGGCTACTAGTTTATTTTTTATTGAACATTTTTGATATTTTATTAAAACGAAAACATTAAGAGGAGTTTAAATATAAAATTTCTATAACTTGTACTAACATTTATCTTTTAAGAACTACAAGTCTTTCTATCCATGGATCGCTTTAACACAATGTTAATAATATTTATGCCATCTTGTTGATTTATTGTTATAATAAACAAATACAGTACTTATTAGAGCCGGGAATCTTTGGGCACCTAACGATTCGATTACGATTACGATTCAGAGGCTCCGATTCGATTATAAAACGATTATTGATGCACCCCCCTCCTTTTTTTTTTTTTTAAATTTTTTTTTTTTTTTTTTATATAAATGTTTTGTACATTAGTTCTAAAATTGTTCAAAAATACTATTTCAGTATGAAGTTAACATATAGCAGTAAATAAAATGTACAAAAACAACAGTAAATAAAAAACAGTCCCCATTCTGTATCAGCAGCCTTAAACTACATTCAATTAATTTAATGTTGTGAATCAACCGTTAAAGTTGTTAAAATTGCTCCCGTTATTCCATAATTTCCCTTTTGTCTACTTTCGACATGTGAAAGTTTTAAAACTATTTTAAAGATAGATTCAAGTCAATATTTTACCGATTTAGGAGTATTTTAGATAAAAAGTTAATTAGGTTTGCTTGGAAGGTTCGCTACAACAGCCTTGCAGGGAAGTGTACTGCTTTAAGATGGCGGCCGTTCACTAACGCCCGTATCTAGCTTTTTGTAGGTGTGCTGCTAACGCTACCTAATCAATTGCATTTAGTCCCATATAAATGATATCTACCGTAACATTATGTGGATGTACTTTGTAGCAGCTTTTCGGCAGCAGTCAGGTATGTTGTTGTGTTTTTTTATCTCGTGGCATGAGTTGAGTTAGAGCCGTGAGTTGAGCAGTGGCATTACCCGAGGGGCCGGGTAATGAGAAGCATGACGTTTAGCTACTCTCGCTTCATTCCTCATTGGCCGCGTGGCGCGCTGAGAGTGTTGTACTTCCGCTTTACTTGGCATATTTCAATAATCGGAATTTGGATGTTTGTGAATCGTTCTCGAATCTTTCACGGCCAAATCGCGAATAATCTAAGAATCGGAAATTTTGCACACCTCTAGTACTTATGTACCGTATTTTGAATGTATATATCCACCTTGTGTCTTATCTTTCCATTTCAACAATAATTTTACAGAAAAATATGGCATATTTTATAAATGATTTGAATTGCGATTAATTACGATTAATTATGATTAATTAATTTTTAAGCTGTAATTAAGCCCTAATATATATATTTGTATGTACAGTATATAACTACTATATTGTATTTGTCATTCACATGTGTTGCGGTAGTTAGAAAAATGTGCGTTTAAAACACATCTATTGCTGTTAATGGAAGCCAGAGTTACGGTAATACATTGATAATTTTGCTTTTCTTTTGATGAATCATTTTTTATTGATAAGAAAAATCAAGAGTCATCTCAGTATTGTTTACCTTTGAATATATTTTAATTGGCTCTATTTTTAAAGGCCCATCCAGGTTGCAGTGGCCCACTCGAGCATTATCTATGCAACCCAAGATGTCAAATTAATTGCACGTGTGTTGTCTTCAGATGAGCCCAAAGGAGCTTTAACATTGATTTACTCGTGCAGCAGCAGCAGTAGAATAACAGGGGGAAGGTGAATACGAGTGTTAGTACACAAACACTGGCTTCTTTCTTCCCAGTGGCTCTGCAAAGCTTCCTGCGCTCCAGCCTTCTATGCAAAGTCTGCCTGCCTGTGACACAGTGATGCATTGATAGGCACATCCCAGCGCAGGTGGCAATCAGCATGCGGGGAGAGTCCACGCACGTGTCTCTTCTTTAGATCATTGGCTGCCATTGACTGCGTCCAATCCGTTTGAAGCTTCAAAATGGATTGGATGTCACTAGTGATGAAATCATTGATGGGAGGGTTGGCAGCGAATGAACGTTCAATTAAAAAAAAATGGATTAGATGTCTACTAGTGGCAAACTCGTTTCAATTCAAGAGTTTGGACGGCTATTATCGTCAATGGGACAGAAGAGTTGTTGGTTTTTGTTTCGTTTTTGACAAAAAGGAAGAAACATTTTAAAACTAAAAACAGGTTAAAAAATATTTTTTGTTCTTTTAGTATTTTTCAGTTGTTATTATTAGCTGTGATAAGCTCCAGAACCCCCGCAACCCAGGTGAGGATAAGCAGTTAACCCTTTAATGCCTGCAATATGAAGCAATTGTCAGAGAATCACAAAATTTGAAAAATAAGGTCTTAATGAAACTTTTTTTTTTTTCCAATTTATAAAAAAGAAAAAAATTAATATTTGTAATAAGCGGTCTAATATCTAAACTTGCTAAATCCTGTTTTTTTTTTTGTCATGGAACCTGCGGATGCATGAGGTCACTTGCATCCATCCATTTTTTTTTTTTTTTTTTTTTTTTTTTTTTTTTGAGGAAAGATGTCAAAATTCTGAATAAGTCTCAAAATCATGAAATTCTAAGTATCAAATGTGATACATTTGGCAAGAAAGGGGTTAAGAAGAAAAATCATTTTAAAAAATTGATCAATTTAGTATTATTCTTCCCCTTTTTTGCTCTAATTTTAAAGATTTTCCTAAATAATAAAAATTGCCAAAAAAAAAAAAAAAAAAGAATATTTAGTAGTGTTTTTTAATACTATATTTTTTTTAAATGTCAAAAAAATAATAAAGCAAACATTAAAAAAAAAAATAAAATAGAATATTTACAGCTGTTTGGGGGTTTTGTTTAAAATACTGTATTTTAAATGACAATATAAAAAATAAGTTTAAAAAAATGTTTTTTCTGAAGTTTTTTTTTTTTTTTAGTAGTTATTTTAGAAATTAAAAAATACCCATTTTATTTCACTAAAAAGAAAAAAGATTTACCCTAATTTTCGCACTATAAGGCGCACCTGACTATAAGCCGCAGCCCACCAAATTTGGCACAAAAACGGCATTTGTTCATAGATAAGCCGCACTGGACTATAAGCCGCAGTTGTCCTCACTGTATCATGGGATATTTACACCAAAAGATATTAACCGGTAAAACTTTATTTGACAGCGGCATCATACTGTCATAAGACCAAATGAACCATCATTAAACTTTGAACCAATTACTGCAAAGCTTTATTGCTTCAAGAAGCTTCATTTGGCCATCACTGCTACCTTGGGGAAGACAATCAACCTCTGCTGCCACCTGCTGTTGACTGTTGTCATCCAGCATGCCTCTTAGCATGCATTGCAGCGCGACAGATGTAAATATCAAAAATCATGTTCTGTGCTAAATATTTCCTCAGTTACTGTTCCAGTTGTTTCATCAATTGCTAGTTATGGTATATGCTAACATTTTATTTGACAGTGGTGCCATAAGACTGTCATTACACAATTATAATTATGACATGTGTCTGTCCTGAGCATTCATGAATGTTTATAACAGATGTCATTAAGTGTTATCCGGCAAATGATCTCACTTATGAATGAATGCAAAAGATCCAAGATGGACAAAAATTGAGTTAGTGACATAATTTGCCAAATGACACTTAATGACATAAGCATTCAGTAATGTCCATGATAGTGTCATGTCATAATTTTGATTATCTTATGACAGTCTTATGACACCACTGTCAAATAAAGTGTTACCTAAAAAAAAATCAACAAATAAGCCGCACTGGACTATAAGCCACAGGTATCAAAACGAAGGAAAGAAGTAGCGGCTTATAGTCCGAAAATTACGGTACTTTTTTCCTCATTCAATGTCATTATTTTTATATATACTGTATGTATACATATTTTAGAGCTGTCCGGACTAGTCGCTGTCATTAATGACATAAATGCGTCGACGAGCACAACATCCCATCGATGGTTAATGAAGGATTAAAAAAAACATGCATGGAAAGTTGAGAATGTTGGACGCTCAGTATGCAAGCGGGGAAAGCGGCACAAACCCAAAAAAAGCACACCAGAGTGGCCAAAACATTGACTTTACATTCAACGAAACAGAGGAGGGTACACTGTTGTGTCCTGACTTTTCAATGGCAAGCTTGCAGACCAGCTGCACGCGGGCTGTGAATGAACACCTAAAGCATCGTCAACCAGTTGTAATTTTGGAAGACGACAGGAGACAGTAAGCTGGCAGACCGTAACTCCATCTAACTAACGACATGTGTTAATGAAGTTGCTAAGCTTGTCGCAATATGCAATGAGTCCATTTATCGCACGGTAAATAAAAAGGATTGCGCTAATTTTCACGACTGCGTTTTATCACTGTGAGCGTGCATACTTTTGTGCGTGCGTGTTGACGGCATATTAGACTCCAGTACCTATCACAGATGTTTATTGGTCATCAACACGCTGTAGAATTAAAGTTCAAACATAGAAAATAAGGAAACACATCTATATTAAACACTGTAGACGTTAGCATTGCTAAACTGAGGCTAATGGGGGGGGGGCAACCTACTTCAGCCTGCTATAAAACATTGGCAGTCTTCTCCAAAACGCAAACTTGCGGTTAAAAGGTGACAGTTCAAACATGAGAAATCCTTTGCAAACGAAAAAAAAAAAAAATCCATTACTGACACCACATGCAATGATGAAAAGTGCACTTTTTTGCAGAGTGTAAAGCTTACGGTTAGAGGTTTAGCAAAAGTGTTTCCGTTGAATATTTCTAAATAATAATATAATAATATAATACATGTTCAACATATAAATAACAATTTCTGGAGTTAATCTCACATACTTCAGAATTCAGATTCTACACTAAGAATAGCTTTAAAATGACACCCTGTATATCAGGGGTCCCCAAACCTTTTCCTGTGAGGGCCACATAACTTTTCCCTTCTCTGCTGAGTGGCCGGGGTCAGTTTGTAACAGAAAAAGTGTGACGAATGCAGGAGTGCCTAAATGTAAAAATTTATTGTTTTTCAGAAAGCCACAATCAAATAACCCTTTCTGGATTCTTAAAGGAACAAAAGTAAATGAAATAATAATATAATAATAAATAATAATAACACTAGGGCTGTCAAAATGATCGCGTTAACGGGCGGTAATTAATTTTTTTAATTAATCATGTTAAAATATTTGACGCATTTAACGCACATGCCCCGCTCACTCAAACCAATGAAAATGACAGCACAGTGTCATGTCCACTTGTTACTTGTGTTTTTTGGTGTTTTGTCGCCCTCTGCTGGCGCTTGGGTGCGACTGATTTTATGGGTTTCAGCACTATGAGCATTGTGTAATTATTGAGTTGATTTTTGAATGAAGATTTAGCAAATTTTATTAAAACGAAAACATTGAGGGGTTTTATAATAAAATTTCTATAGACCCTACCCACGTGACGTCACAACTCCGCTCTCCTGAATGGTACCGCCCAACTGTCCGTCAAAACATAGTGTTAACCTGTTACGGCTACGTACATTCGTCCTATTTACTCGTGTTTTTCTGCTCCTTAACGTTAATAATCAAAATGGTGAAGGCGTGTGTGGCTGTTGGTTGCACTAACAGAGAAGATGGAAGGAGAGACTTGAAGTTTTACCGTATTCCGAGGGATCCAAAGAGGAGAGCGAAATGGACGGCTGCAATTCGACGTGAAAACTGGGCACCAAAAAATCACCACAGACTATGTAGTAGTCATTTTATATCCGGTAAGATGCATTTAAGATATACTTAGAGGGTTTTGGGCTGACAAATAACCACAATTAAGATCATTGCTAGACTAATCGCCGACAACATACACGTATGTATGTAGTGAGAGTGCTATCGCTAAACCATATAAACATTAAAAGCCTTAACTCCATTGACAAACGACATGACATACATTAGACTTGACAGTGGATGTTAGCAATAACAAAAGATTTTGAATTGAAAATTTCGTAACTCACCTTTCCAAGCACAAGATAGATTCCTGCCGAATTTTCGTGGACGAGGACCTGTTTCACCCAACCAGCAACGAAGTATTTATAAGCCTCCAAGCTCTTGAAGTTTTTCAAATTTTCGTGAGAATAGGCTGATTTTGTGTGGACAAGATAATTGTAAATATCAGCGTAGCAGATGTCAGGCAGACAGGGCGAAGACAGTGGGTCGAAAAACATCGATTTGGGCATCAAATATGGATCTGGCGACTGTATAGAACGAAGCTTTTCCACATAACGCCTTTTATGCAACACATCCAGTGAGTTTACGGCATCAGAAAGCACCGGGTCTTCCATGAAATGCATTTTAAATTCCTCGATCAATTGAAACCAATGCTAATACAGAGACAAAATGACGGACAAGTGGGCGGAACCATACAGCGAGCACGTGGTTTTGTGACGTCGGTGGGTAGGGTCTATAGCTTGTACTAACATTTATCTTTTAAGAACTACAAGTCTTTCTATCCATGGATCGCTTTAATTTCAATAATGTTAATGCCGTCTTGTTGATTTTATGTTATAATAAACAAATGCAGTACTTATGTACAGTATGTTGAATGTATATATCCATCTTGTGTCTTATCTTTCCATTCCAACAATAATTTACAGAAAAATATGGCTTATTTTAAAGATGGTTTGAATTGCAATTGATTACAATTAATTTTTAAGCTGTGATTAACTCGATTAAAAATTTTATCGTTTGACAGCCCTAAATAACACTATTAATTAAATAGATAATAACCAAATAACCCTCTCTGAGCTCTTCACAGAAAAAGGCCAGGAAATAAATAACACTATTAAGAAAAAAAAAAAAATCAAAATGCTCTCTAGTAGTGTTCAGGGGGCTGGACAAAATGTGGCCATAACCAGCCCGCAGGCCGTAGTTTGGGGACCACTGATGTATATAGTAGTATACTATAATATCATTGCACTAGTTAATGTTATCAGCATTTGACCTCATTGTTTATTTGTGATTTATGTGTTTATTTGCACTATAATAAAGAATTTAAGGGTTCCAAAATGTTTTTTGTGAATTAATAAGTGTCAACAAATATTTCATTAATTAGTCCAAAAAAAAGTTTTAATCAGATTAGTCAACTAATCGTAAAAATTGTCGGCTGACTAATCGGGAAAAAATTTGTCATTTGGGACATCCCTACATATTTTTAATTAAATCTTAAGAATAAGTACAAATGATCCTACTCACAGTTTTTCCTTTTTTTGTTTTCAGTTTTAAAAATAATATCAAGAATACTCTTAACTCTTTAGCTGCCATTGAATCCAAAAGTCGCCACTCACGTGTATTTGACACCGCTCGCTACAATACACCCGAGAGCGCAAAAAGTGTTTGTTAACCAGGGTGGATACCACTTCTTTGTTTGCACAAAGAAAAGTACCGCAGTACCTTGACTTCCAACTTTTCATTCTATCTGTGACTCAATTGACTTCCACTGCAAAAACAGAGTTTTTTTTAATCCATTTTTTTCTAATCAAAACATTGACTTGTATCTATTAGTCCCGAGCCGAGTGCGTGTCGCCGGTCGTAAACGTCACCGGGGAAATCAAGACAGACGCTCGTACGCCGCTTCCCTCCAGAGCTTGGTTTTTCCTTCCCGATTTTTTTTTCCTGTCAGCTTCTTCTCTCCCCTGAAGCAAGCCAAACGTACACTCGCTCTCTCGCACGCCGCATGCTCTCGGTGTACTCACTCAGTCATGTCGCCTTCTCTCTCTCTTTCTGCAGATGTCTGCGAGCTAGCCAACCGTGCGGAGGACTCCCCTCTGGCCACCTCCACCTGCAGCCATGAACGGTAAGTAAGCAGATGGGCGATAAACAGATGACATGTAATGTGTGAACAAACTATATTGGGACTGTGGCTTTTGTGTGCAGCTGAACAGGGTCTCCCCCAGTGCTTTATAAACCTGGCGGGCCTCTAGGCTAAGAGAGTGCAGGTATAAAGGCCAAATCAATGGTCTCAGACATGTATTTTTTTCCAGCTTGACCCTATTACATTATTTAAAGGGCCGCTGCCCATTTTTTATTGGCTCGCTGTAAATTATGTAAATAAAATTGAAAATGGCCTGCATTCAATGTTCCCTTTAAACTGCGCGCATGCGCAATCACGCACTGCTTGACCATACTCTGCACACAAGAAAATCTATGCAGGGCACAAAATAAAATTCAACATAAACGTATTGTAGCGTCTCTACTACTGTCAGCGCCGCAGTAGTTTGTTAACGGACACTCCTATTGGTGTGTTCGATACAGCAATGCAACGCTCCTATTGGTGAGTTCGATAGGCAACGCGACGCTCCCGTTGGTGGTGAAAAGAGAGCTAGACTCCTGTGCTAATTTTTTGAAGCAACATTCTGTTGCTAATTATTGCAAGCGCTACAGTATTAATTAATATCTAATTTTAGAACTGATATAATCTAGTTAATTAAACCAACTGATCACCTAAGAAAATAAAGAATCACCAGGATCACTGTAAGAGCTCCAGCTGGGCCGCTAGACTAGATCAAAATTTTTACAGTTCGCCGTCACTCCTTTTGGCCCACCTTCAAGTTACAAACATTGCAAAAGACACGGAACAGGAAATACACTAAATTAAAGGCGTAACAGGAAGTTATGGTGAATTACAAAATAAAATACGTTCAGGAGGCAGAAATTAAGCTTTGATTATTTACACTCCCACCAAAATTATGCATACCAGTAACAACAAATTAATAATTTTCAACAATGAAAAAACAACATAAAAACCGCTCCAAAGCATGATGTTTCCACCACCATGCTTCACAGTGGGTATGGTGTTCTTCGGATGCAATTCAGTATTCTTTCTCCTCCAAACACGAGAACCTGTGTTTCTACCAAAAAGTTCTATTTTGGTTTCATCTGACCATAACACATTCTCCCAGTCCTCTTCTGGATCATCCAAATGTTCTCTAACGAACCGCAGACGGGCCTGGACGTGTACTTTCTTCAGCAGGGGGACACGTCTGGCAGTGCATGATTTGAGTCCCTGGCGGCGCATTGTGTTACTGATTGTAGCCTTTGTTACTGTGGTCCCAGCTCTTTGTAGGTTATTCACTAGGTCCCCCCGTGATGTTCTGGGATTTTTGCTCACCGTTCTTGTTATCATTTTGACACCACGGGGTGAGATCTTGCATGGAGCCCCAGATCGAGGGAGATTATCAGTGGTCTTGTATGTCTTCCATTTTCTACTAATTGCTCCCACAGATGATTTCTTTACACCAAGCATTTTACCTATTGCAGATTCAATCTTTCCAGCCTGGTGCAGGTCTACAATTTTGTCTCTGGTGTCCTTTGACAGCTCTTTGGTCTTGGCCATAGCGGAGTTTGGAGTGTGACTGACTGAGGTTGATAACAGGTGTCTTTTATACCGATAATGAGTTAAAACCAGTGTTGTTAATAACGGCGTTACAATATAACGGCGTTACTAACGGCGTTATTTTTTTCAGTAGTGGGTAATCTAATTAATTACTTTTCTCATCTTGGCAACGCCATTACCGTTACTGAGGACGGAAAGGCATGCGTTACTATGCGTGACTATATTGGTCAAAAAGTCTGAGGGAGACGGACTCACCGAGACGACAGAGCAGAGCAGGAGCAGGGAGGAGGCAAGAAAGTTGTGACGCCGAGCAAACGCGATGCTAGGTAGCTCCAATAATACATGTTGTAGCCGATAGCCTACAAACTACGCCCGCATGTTATGGTAGATATGGTAGACATGGTAGATATCACATGTACTGTATATAGATATAACTAGATGCAAAATGACAGACATGGCACTAAAAGCGTTAGTAGACAGCCGCCATCTTAAAGCAGTAGACTTTTTAGGACGGCTCCGTTGTAGAGAACCTTCCTAGCGAACCTAAGTAACTTTTTATCTAAAATACTTCTAAATCGGCAAAATCGTGACTTGAATCTATCTTTGAATGATGAAACAGTTTTAAAACTTTCATGTCGAAAGTAGAGAAGAGGGAACTAATGCAATAATGGGAGCAATTTTAACAACTTTTAACAGTTGATTCAGGGTAAAGGGTAAATTAGGGTAAAGAATTGGGCTCGGGCCAATTGTACCAAAAACCTTCACAAAAAACTTCACATAGTGTGGCCAATGTTTTTTTTTTTTTTTTTTAAATGATCACCAATTACTTTGCCAAGTAACTAATTACTCTTACATTCAGGTAATTGAGTTACTAACGCAATTACTTTTTGGGAGAAGTAATTTGTTAACTATAACTAATTACTTTTTTTCAGTAAGATTAACAACACTGGTTAAAACAGGTGCCATTAATACAGGTAACGAGTGGAGCCTTGTTAGACTTCGTTACACCTCGTTAGAAGTTAGACCTCTTTGACTGCCAGAAATCTTGCTTGTTTGTAGGTGGCCAAATACTTATTTTCCACTCTAATTTGGAAATCTTTAAAAATCAAACAATGTGATTTTCAGTTTTTTTTCTCCACATTTTGTCTCTCATGGTTGAGGTTTTACCCATGTTGACAATTACAGGCCTCTCTAATCTTTTCGAGTAGGAGAACTTGCACAATTGGTGGTTGACTAAATACTTATTTGCCCCACTGTATGTGGGCCAAATTAATTATATTAAAAGTAAACTAATGAAAATTGCTGCTGTAGTTTCATTTTTTTAATAAGCCATGTAAGTTGCTATGATCCAGGGTTTTGAAGAGGCGTGATACTGATGTGTGGCCCAAGGGTACACATCTGATGTTGCTCACTGTGGTCCGCTGTGTGCTCAGGGAGCTTGTGTGTCTGCTCAGACCCATGAAAAATTAGAGGGAACATTGCCTGCATTAGAAGCTTGAGTTAAGCCTACATTCTGTTGCACTTCTCAGCTTCAACACTAGATGGAGCTCTTCGCTTGAACAGTGCCTCTCAATTAACTCTGGGGTCAAAGCACGACGTGTTGAAATCAATGTAGGAAACAACTGAAATATCAGTATTATGTTTTACATGGTGTAGTGGTACATTCGCCTGACTTCGGTGCGGGCAGCGTGGAGTCCATTCCCACTCAGTGGCAGCCGGATTATGAATGCGAATTGAAGGCCGCGCGATATATGGATTTTTTTTAAAAATCGGCCATTAGCCTATACCAGGGGTGTCCAAGTCCGGTCCTCAAGAGCCCCTATCCAGCTTGTTTTCCATGTCTCCCTACTTTAACACACCTGAATCAAATGATCAGCTCATCAGCAAGAGCTGCAGGAGCCTGATGAAGATCCTGATTATTTGATTCAGGTGTGTTAGAAGAGGGAGACATGGAAATCAAGCTGGATAGGGGTTCTCAAGGACTGGACTTGGGCACCCCTGGCCTATACAGTGCTGGCCAAAAGTATTGGCTCCCCTGCAATTCTGTCAGATAATGCTCAATTTCTCCTAGAAAATGATTGCAATTACAAAGGCTTTGGTAGTAATATCTTCATTTAAAGAGAATGAAAACATTTTTAAAATCATGATCATTTTACACAAAACTCCAAAAATGGGCCGGACAAAAGTATTGGCACCCTCAGCCTAATACTTGGTAGCACAACCTTTAGACAAAATAACTTCGAACAACCGCTTCCGGTGTCTATCACTGAGTTTCTTACAATGCTCTGCTGGAATTTTAGACCATTCTTCTTTGGCCAACTGTTCCAGGTCTCTGAGATTTGAAGGGTGCCATTTTCAGATCTCTCCACAAGTGTTCTATGGGATTCATTGCTAGCCACTTTAGAAGTCTGCAGTGCTTTCTCTCAAACCATTTTCTAGTGCTATCTGAAGTTTTGGATCACCCATGACCTCTGAAGGAAACCCAGCTTTCTCACACTGGGCCCTACATTATGCTGCAAAATTTGTTGGTAGTCTTCATACTTCATAATGCCATGCACGCGGTCAAGCAGTCCAGTGCCAGAGGCAGCAAAGCAACCCCAAAATATCAGGAAACTCCACCATGTTTGACTGTGGGGACCGTGTTCGTTTCTTTGAAGGCCTCCTTTTTTCCCTGTAAACTTTATGTTGATGCCTTTACCCAAAAAGCTCTACTTTTGTCTCATCTGACCAGCGAACATTCTTCCAAAACGTTTTGGGCTTTCTCAGGTAAGTTTTGGCAAACTACAGCCTGACTTTTTTATGTCTCTGGGTCGGAAGTGGGGTGTTCCTGGGTATTCTACCATGGAGTCCCTTTTGATTCAGATGACAACGGATAGTGAGGATTGACACTGTCGTACCCTCGGACTGCGGGACAGCTTGAACTTGTTCGGATGTTAGTCGAGGTTCTTTATTCACCATCCGCAAAATCTCGTTGAAATCTCTCGTCAATTTTTCTTTTCCGTCCACATCTGGGGAGGTTCACCACAGTGGATGACACTGCGCATGGTAGACACAGGAACATTTAGGTCTTTGGAGATGAACTTGTACAGCCTTGAGATTGCCCATGCTTCCTCACAATTTTGTTTCTCAAGTCTTCAGACAGTTCTTTGGTCTTCTTTCTTTGGTACACACAAGGACAGAGGTTGAGTCAACTTTAATCCATTTTAACTGGCTGCAAGTGTGATTTAGTTATGTGCCACATGTAAGTACTAGCTGCTGTTAATTACACAAATTAGAGAAGCGTCACATGATTTTTCAAAGGGTGCCGATTCATTTGTCTGGCCCATTTTTGGCCCAGTTTTGTGTAAAATGGTCATGATTTGATTTTTTTTTCCCATTCTCTTTTGTGTTTTTTCATTGCAAGCAAAAGAAATGAAGATATTACTACCAAAGCATTTGTAATTGCAATCATTTTCTGGGAGGAATTGAGCAGTATCTGACAGAATTGCAGGGGTGCCAATACTTTTGGCCAGCCCTGTACATGGTGTTGTGGTATATTCTCCTGATTTTGGTGCAAGCAGCGTGGGATTGATTCTGACTCAGTGAGTTAGGGTAAGGGGCAAATGGTTGTCTCTCTCTGTGTGTGTGCCCTACAACTGACTGGCGACCAGTTTAGGGTATCGTCTGCCTTTCACCCTAAATCAGCTGGGATTAGCTCCAGCAACCCACATTCTGACAAGGATAAGTGGTATGGGAAATACCGTTTTACATTAATAAATTTGTATTAGAAAAAAAATAATGTGAAATTGAGCCATCTCAGTTGTTTTTTGGATGCATTTTGCTGTCGATGGACATTTTTTCTTTGTTCTGCAGTTTCTTTCTAACCTAGCGTGCCAGATTGATTGTTCCATCCAATCAATCAATCAAATTGAGACCTAATTTATGCAAGGAACCTTCTCAAAAATATATGACTGCTGATTGGATGATGGCTTTTCTGGTCACACTCGTGAAAACAAAGCTTTTAGTGAATTTTTTTTTTTTTTTATGCTTTTCTTTTAATGAGACAAAACTTGAGAAATTGAATTATCTACAAGAACTGCTTCTTGGTCCCGCCTCTTTCTACTGATTGGCTCCAACATCAGATGACCAGGGAAGTGCTTGGAAGGTTTTTATTTATTTATTTTTTATTAACAAACAACAACAAACATTACAACATAAGTGGCATGGTACAATGTTAAACAACTTTAAAAGTAACAGACAAGCCTACAGAATAATCATGAATACTATATCAGAAATTACAATCACATATAACTGCAAAATTAAAAGAGAAATGGAGGAAAGAAAAAAAAGATATGAAATAAATAGGGCTGTCAAAATTATCGTGTTAACGGGCGGTAATTAATTTTTTAAATTAATCACGGTAAAATATTTGACGTATTTAACGCACATGCCCCGCTCAAACAGATTAACATGACAGATACAGTGTCATGTCCATTTGTTATTTGTGTTTTTGGGTGTTTTGTCGCTCTCTGCTGGCGCTTGGGTGCGACTGATTTTATGGGTTTCAGCACCATGAGCATTGTGTAATTATTGACATCAACAATGGTGAGCATTAGAGGTGTGCAAAATTTCCGATTCTTAGATTATTCGCGATTCGGCCGTGGAAGATTCGAGAAGGATTCACAAACATCCAAATTCCGATTATTGAAATATGCCAAGTAAAGCGGAAGTACAACACACTCAGCGCGCCGCGCGTTCTTCGGGGCGCAATGAGCAAGAACGCAGCGAAAGTAGCTAAACATCATGCTTCTCATTACCCGGCCCCTCGGGTAATGCCAATGCTCAACTCACGGCTCTAGCTCAACTCATGCCACGAGATAAAAAAACACAACAACATACCTGACTGCTGCCGAATAGCTGCTACAAAGTACGTCATCCACATAATGTGACGGTAGATATCATTTATATAGGACTAGATGCATTAGAGATTTGGTAGCGTTGGCAGCACATCTACAAAAAGCTAGATGCGGGCATTAGTAAACGGCCGCCATCTTAAAGCAGTATACTTCCCTGCAAGGCTGTTGTAGCGAACCTTCCAAGCAAACCTAATTAACTTTTTATCTAAAATACTCCTAAATCGGTAAAATATTGACTTGAATCTATCTTTAAAATAGTTTTAAAACTTTCACATGTCGAAAGTAGACAAAAGGGAAATTATGGAATAACGGGAGCAATTTTAACAACTTTAACGGTTGATTCACAACATTAAATTAATTGAATGTAGTTTAAAGCTGCTGTTACAGAATGGGGACTGGAGTTTTTTATTTACTGTTATTTTTGTATATTTGTTTACTGCTATATTATGTTAACTTGATATTGAAATAGTAGTTTGGTTTAGCCTGAGAGTATTTTTGAACAATTTTGGAACTAATGTACAAAACATTCAATTTAAAAAAAAAAAAAAAAAAAAAAAAGGAGGGTGGGGGTGCATCAATAATCGTTTTAGAATCGAATCTGAGCCTCTGAATTGTAATCGAATCGTTAGGTGCCCAAAGATTCCCAGCTCTAGTGAGCATACTAGTTTATTTTTTGTTTGAAAATTTTACAAATTTTATTAAAATGAAAATATTAAGAGGGGTTTTAATATAAAATTTCTATAACTCGTACTAACATTCATCTTTTAAGAACTACAAGTCTTTCTATCCATGGATCGCTTTAACAGAATGTTAATAATGTTAATGCCATCTTGTTGATTTACTGTTATAATAAACAAATACAGTACTTATGTACCGTACAGTACTTATGTACAGTATGTTAAATATATATATCTGTCGTCTTATCTTTCCATTCCAACAATAATTTACATAAAAATATGGCATATTTTATAGACGGTTTGAATTGCGATTAATTTTTAAGCTGTGATTAACTCGATTAAAAATTTTAATCGTTTGACAGCCCTAAAAATAAATAATAGTGAAAGAAAAATTCTAGGGTCTACGAGCCAAGTCAAGCTCTTAAACAATTTTACACAGTTTTAAAGGATTTTTCCCCTTCATATATTTCAAAGAAGGCAAATAGTAACATAATTCTTTGTGAAAAATATTAAAATTAGGAATAGATTTGAAATATTTATTCTTATATATGAAAAATTTCCCAAGAATTATAATTATGTTGCAGGATGAATCAATGAATTGCTTGCAAGGCTAGTCGTTTCTTTCATGCGGAAGTGATGGCGCCACTTGCTGGTATGGAGGTGCTTCAGTCTTGTTCTAACCCTTTAAAACCTGAAAAGCTCAGTGTTGAGTAACAAAGCTCATATGCCGCTTCCCTCCGAACCGTCGGCGGGTTAAGGAGCTTTGCCGCGTCCCACTTCCTGTCCCTGCGGGGCTGTGCCAAATCCTGCACGCCAAGCGGCGCCTTCGCATCTGTCAACGCCACTTTAATTACCGTAGGTTTTGCTGACAACACTAGAAAGTGGGTCAGAAATTTACCTACTTGAAACATGTGACTAAGAAACGGGAATGTTAAAAGTAAAATGGGTGCCATCTGCTGGCAGATGTGCGATAAAGAAATTCATTTTCCAAGCTTGAAATTGCTAATATACAGGTGGATCTGGCGCGGCGTGGTCCATCAGCGCTGAGGAGCGGGGGAAGCACGATAAGCAGTTTGACAGCCTGGCCCCCGTCATGGGCTATGTCTCAGGTAGGTTGTTCTGATTTAACGGTTCGTCGCAGAATATTCGTTGACGCCGGCGCTCCTGTTGGCAGGCAAGCAAGCCCGAGGATTCTTCCTACAGTCGGGCCTGCCTCCCTCTGTCCTGGCCCAGATCTGGTGAGTCGGCACTCTCGGTTTAAACGCTCGAAGCGCACAAACGTGTCTTAAATCGGCGTCTCTCGCGGAAGGAACCTGGCCGACGCGGACGGCGACGGCAAAATGGATCGGCAGGAGTTCTCCGTGGCTATGAAGCTCATTAAGATGAAGCTGCAGGGGCGGAGTTTACCCGCCACGCTGCCGATGGGCATGAAGCAGCCTCCTCCCGCCAATGTCGGACCTTCGTCTGCACGATTTGGTAAAAAAAAAACTCAAATTTCGTCATGATTTCCAGTAAATTTCCATTAGGATTTAACCAATTAACTGTCATTGACAGCCCATTTGATCTGGAAAAATCTTTTAACTTTCCAAATTGCTCATCTGTTCATCCTAAGCCACTTTCCACATGGTCCTCACAGGGATGGGCTCTTTGCCAAACCTGTCGTTCGGCATGCCGTCGTCCATGTCCATCCTAACCCCCATCCCCGCTAACCCCGTCGTGCCAGCGGCCAGGCCCGCCATGATGCTGCCTGTCGTCGCCCCGCTGGGAAATGCCTACTTTCCTAACTACCGCCTGCAGCTCCCTGGCCCCGTGCTTCCCGTCGCCGCAGGTGAACGTGTTTCAGCGCCATCAACAGTGATGAGACGTCCAATTGGACAGCGGAGCATTTATTGATGATATTATACTTTTATACGTTTTTTTTTTTATTTAAAACCATTTTATTTTAATTTTATTAAAAACACTCTTTTGTTCATCTTTTGCTTTATTTAATACATATATATGAGAACAATTACAATTTTTACTCAATTTTGACATAGTTTTATTCTTTTACATTTATTTGTTGTTTTTAATTTGAAAAAAAAAAATAATAATCTTTTTTTTTTTTTTTTTTTTTAATAACTCATTTTGTTCCTTTTTTGTTTTATTTCTGAAATTTCAATGTATTTATACAGCCCCCCCATACACACACACAACAAAATGAAAATATTTAACTAATACAAGACTATTTAAAATTAATTTGGACCAAGTGTAATATTTATTCATTTATTTATTTTTAAATATTTAAATCTAAAGTACAAAAAAAAAAAAGGAATTAATTTTTTTTTTTTTTTTTTTAACCAGTGTTTGAATTTTAGGAAAGCACTTGTTTTGTTGTTCTTGCTTTATTTCAAATCTGAAAATATATGTATAAAAAAGAATAATTATAATTAAATTTTAAACTTCATAATAAATGTTTTGTCTTTTTTTTTTTAAATACAAAAAAAAAGATAATATATTTTTTAAAAAGAATATTGACTGTTCATTTGGACCACATCTCCCAAGTGTAATTCTTTGTCACTTAAAGCAACACTAGGTAATTTTTCAGTTTTGGAAAAAACGATAATATTTTTCTAAAATAATATTGACTGTTCATTTCGACCACATTTCCCAAGTGTAATTCTTTGTGTCTTAAAGCAACACTAGGTAACTTTTCAGTTTTGGTTGATTTTAGCGACAAATCTAAAAAAATATATCTATAAAAAGAATAATTATAATTAAATTTAAAATGTTATAATTAATGTTTTTGTCTGTTTTTAAATTAAAAAAAAAAAATATATATATATATATATATATATATATATATATTTTTTTTTTTTTTTTAAAAGAATATTGACTTAATTTGGACCAACTTTCCCAAGTGTAATTCTTTGTCACTTAAAGCAACACTAGGTAACTTTTCAGTTTTGGTTGATTTTAGCGACAAATCTAAAAAAATATATCTATAAAAAGAATAATTATAATTAAATTTAAAATGTTATAATTAATGTTTTTGTCATTTTTTAAAATTAAAAAAAAAAATATATATATATATACATACATATATATATATATATATATATATATATATATTTTTTTTTTTTTTTTTTTTAAAGAATATTGACTTAATTTGGACCAACTTTCCCAAGTGTAATTCTTTGTCACTTAAAGCAACACTAGGTAACTTTTCAGTTTTGGTTGATTTTAGCGATGCAGGTGGACAAAAGCGGTAGTTTTTTTGCCTTAAGGAAGACTGCGTTTCCCATGAGGACAAGCACACAGTGTCGTAAAATGACATTTCGGTTTCCAGTGGCTGTTTGAAGTATGAATAGTAATGAGTTAATGAATCCAATTGTAGCTATGCCTATGACGATGTTGATCATAAGAAACATTTGATTTTGTACTACTCGAAGTTAATTAGTGCAGGTGAAAGCGATAGACTCCCTCAAGAACTAAAAGAAGTGTCATTCAACTTGTCGTCAGTTGACATATCGTCAAAAATGTTATGAAAATATTTTAAAATGGTTGAAAAGTTACCTAGTGTTGTTTTAATACATTTTTGTGTATAAAAAGTGTACTTTTTGGGGCTATTTCATCCTTTAGATTTATTATTTTGGTCAAAAAGTCTACCATTTTTTCCCCCGCAGGCCTTCCTCTGTCAGGTTTTTCCTCCCCGCTGACATTTTCTCCGCCCGGCAGCGGCGGCGTGTCTCAAGCCAACTCCCTCGTGGACCTTGGCTCCAGCAGGTGAGCCTGCCAACGAATGCGTCGTTAATGTCTTACCACAACCAAAGTCGTGTGATGAGGACCGATTGAACGCTGTGATAACCGAGCAGAACAGGAAGTACTTTTTCCTAAATCAGATGACATGCCAGGAAGTTCCCAGTTCCCTGAAATTCCCATGTTCAGGACATTTAACATACCAGGCTGATTAGTTGACAGCAATGCTGGGCAATAAGGAAAAAAACCATCACTCATTGGCTGCCATTGACGGCACTTAACGTCCAATTTATTTTGACAGGGAGGGGTGGATGAACGTAATATGGTGTTAAAGAGGACAGGAGTGAAGTTTTTTTTAACAATAGTATGTAATATTACTCTTGGTAGATATGTGTGTGTGTTTTAAGAGAACAGGTTGGGTCTTGTATCTGATTTCACTGTTTTTGTATTCAGTGTTCACCTCGCGGTAAGATGTTCGAACAAGTACTAGGAATGTGCCTACGACTCACATAGATGAGAATAGAACCTTTATTGTCATTGTAACACGTACAACGAAATTAAACCAGTTGGTGCAAAAATAATTCAAATCATAAAGTAGCTAATATACAGTACCAATATACCAAGTTGTTAGTGGTTGTTTTTTTGGGGGGTAAAAAAAAACCAACAAAAATATACATATTTTGAGCCTGTATCTCTGTGTTCAAGATCATCCCTGCAGCTATCGAATATTTTAGTAGTCGATGATTTGATGGACTAGTTAGTTCGAATAATCGAGTAATCGGACAAGGAACATGAAAAATTAAAATACCTGAGCTGAGCCTCAAACGGTATAAATTTTTTTTCAAAAATTAGGATCAATGTACAACAAAACAACAATTGGCTAATATACGTAGAAAACATCCGCTAGCTTAAATGCTAAAAAATGCTCTTAACAAATGTTTCAGACACATATTCCCACAAAAAACGGCTAAATATACCTATAAACTAAATTATGAATGCATTAAAAAACATGAGCTCAAACAAAAACTTAGCTTACGTTGCTCTTAAATGGGAGCTGTTAGATTCTGCCATGTGAAAAGAGGCAGACCAGAAGGCAGTGTATCCACCCTAATCAATAAAACTAAATGCAAACACTTTCAAAATAAACCATTACAACGGCACTTTAATTAAACGAATACTCAAAGCAACAATATTTAATTTGAATTTTTTTTTTCTAATCGTATACTCGAGTTAATCGATTAATCGTTGCAACATTAATCCCTTTATTCGTTCTTGAGTTATCATCAAGCTTGCAGGGATATGAAACGGAAGAGGCAATTAACTTTTTTGGGTCATTAGGTTAAAGGTCATAGAGGTCAGAAAAGACATTTAATTATAATAACTAGAGAGGTCCGATCACGTCATTTTCAAAGTATCGGAATCGGCAAAAAAATATTGGCCATGCTTTTTTAAATATATATATATATATATATATATATATATATATATATATATATATATATATATATATATATATATATATATATATTTTTTTTTTTTTTTTTTTTAATTAAATCGTTTTCCAATTGTATTTATTGTTACAGACATAATATGCTACACTCATCCAGAGTCTTCAGTTTAGGCTTAAGGTAGGGTTATCAAATTTATCCCGATAACGGCGGTAATTAATTTTTAAAAAATGTATCACGTTAAATATTTAACGCAATGCATGCGTTACACGACCTACTCACGCATTGTCGCGCTCAACCTGTAATGGCGCCGTTTTACCCATTTAGAGAGATAAAAGGCAGCGGTTAATGAGTAGAGTGAATTTTGGCAGCCTTTGGAGCCTTTTTTTAATAGGCTAAAGCCTTACAATCCCTCTCCCTACGATTAGAAATATCATGGGAAGCAATGTGGGGAAGCAAGGTAGCAATTGATCTTTTTCTTAACACCTTAGGTTAATTTCCAACGCAGGGAAGATATGTCAATTGGTAGCACTACACACAGTCATGGTTCCACTTCCCATCATGCATTTGGGTTGAATGGCTGCACTATCATTTACTGAAAGCTCAACAAATACACAAGATGGCAATATTTAGTCACAATATACAAAGTCACAAGTCTTTCTATCCGTGGATCCCTCTCACAGAAAGAATGTTAATAATGTTAATGCCATCTTGAGGATTTATTGTCATAATAAACAAATACAGTACTTATGTACTGTATGTTGAATGTATATATTTGTCCGAGTTTTATTCATTTTTTTCTTAATGCATTGCCAAAATGCATATGATCGGGAAAAATTATCGGGAATGATTGGAATTCAATCGGGAGCAAAAAAAAAGCAGTCGGATTGGGAAATATTGGGATCGGCAGATACTCAAACGATCGGGATCGGATCGGGAGCAAAAAAAACATGATCGGAACAACCCTAATAATAACAATAGTGGTACAATTGAACTCATTAGCAACCAATAACGGTGCTATACATCCAATCCATTTGAACTCCCAGTGAGATAAGATGAGCATTCACAGCCAGTTTGCCCAGTGGAAAATGAAATGGACATTTATCGTTATCAATGGCAAGCAATGAGTTAATAATGGATTAACATATTTAACTCAAATTTTCTGGGTAGGTGATACTATTTGTCAATGGTGATGCTATTTGTCAATGGCACTGAAACATAAGTCAGTCCTCCCAGTTGTTATAAACGGGACATTTATCCTTGTCAATGGCAGGCACTGAGTTAATCACGGATTAAGTCATTACCTACGTACGAGATGATATGACAAGAGAAAGGCTCAAAGGTCACAGAGGTCAGATGCTTTGGTGATGCTATGGTGATGCTTTGAATTTTGTGTTTGAATTTTATTTCTCAATGGAATACTTCTGTAGTTTGAAGCAGTTTTCAATTTTAAAGATGTATATTTTGTTAAGTTTGTCTTCGTCTTGTGTCATTTTATTTAGCTCCAATTCGTCCTCCACCACATCTCTAGCTAGCAACTCGCCCAAAATGGCGGCGGGGGGCTCCAACGACTGGGCCGTGCCCCAAGCGTCCAGACTCAAGTACCGGCAGCAGTTCAACACGCTGGATAAGCTCATGAGTGGCTACTTGTCGGGTAAGGCTAAACCAACTGAATTTCTGCATGACTGATTGGTTACCAAAAAAAAACAGTTTTTTAAAAATCTTTTTTTTATAGGAGCTCAAGTAAGGAACGCACTGATTGCATCCAACCTAACGCAGACTCAGTTAGCTACAATCTGGTGAGTTCAGCATTAATCACATGGATTCCTAACCAATGGGCGCCCTCTAGCGGGCTTCAAAATAATTAACTCTTTAAACTCAATGGCTCAATTGTGAAGGAACCTGGCCGACGTGGACAAGGACGGCCAGCTGCGGGCCGACGAGTTCATACTGGCCATGCATCTGGTGGACACGGCCAAGACGGGCCGCCCGCTCCCGCTGAGCTTGCCCCAAGACCTCGTACCGCCTCAAATGAGGTACCGTTTGAACCAAAAGCGAAGTACGCTGGCGCTTACTGTTTTCTGACGTGAAACCGTGTGCTGCAGAGGAGGCGGCAAGTGCAATGAGCTCGTCAATGGAGGAGGACCTTATGGAAGCTCTTCTTTGTTGGACACGCTGGAGATAGAACCTATCCTGAAGAACAAAAGCAGTGGTATTTGTGGACAGTCACAAAACATTAGTATAGTTGGCTAATCAGCAAATATCTTATATTAATATAGATAATCTGCTTTCATCAACCACTACTGAAATCAGGGAATATTTACTGTTTTTTGTTGTTGTTTTTTTGTTTTTGTTTTTTGATTGGGGGCTTTAATATTTCAAAACTTTTTAAAGATGTTTAAAAAATATTAATGAAAATAACTAAAAAATTAAATTTAAGAAAAATATAATAATTAATAAGGAATATTTAATAGTTTAACTAAAAAATTTAAGATATTTTAATCTCTTTTTTCAAAATACTGTACATTTAAAAAAAACTCAGACTGTATCATTAAGGATTTTTTTTTTTTTTGCACTTTTTAAATTAATTTATTATCATATATTATAATAATTTATTATTATCATTATCAGGGAATATTTATGTTTCATTATTTTTGGGGTGCTTTTTTAAATGTGAAAATACTTTTTTTTTTTTTTTTTGAAAAATGTAAAAATATTAACATAATAACTCAAAATAAATTTAAGAAAAATATAATAAAAAGGAATATTTACTACTTTTTTTTTAATGAAAAAATGAGAAAATATGAAGAAAATAGCAAGGCTTTCCTCCCCCCCCCCAAAAAAAACACATTTTAAAAGAAAAAGAATGTTTCATTAAGAATATTGTCTTTTTTGCACATTTTTAATTTAAAAATAGACTTTCTTCATTAGAAAAAAAAATCAAGTTTTTCTGAAAAATAAGGTTATGAAACACTTTAACTTGTCGTGTCATTGTCATATAGATTAATATTTCATGGATGTGGCAATAAACTAAAAATAAGTGTTATTTTACGAGCAAAACATTCATCGTTTCCTTTCATAATCAATTAGTTGTCGATTCGTGGTCCGTCACATAACAGAACGCCAATGGCGGAATGCGACACAGTACTTTGTTACTGTACTTAATGAGCATACGACAGGAGACAAATCTTCTCAAGTAAAAAGTATTGCATGGTTAAAGTACTCGAAGAAGTAAATTTTTCTCAAAATGTTACTCAAGTAAATGTAAAACGTTACTACCCACCTCTGGCTAACATATACCTTGTGTCTTCTCCCCAGTGTCCTACGAGGACAAACTGAAGGAAAACTTTGCGCGAGGAAGTGCCGAACTGGAGAAGCGGAGGCAAGCCCTGGAGGAGCAGCAGAGAAAGGAGCGAGAGCGCCGAGCGCGCCAAGAGCGGGAGGACAGGGAGCGGCGCGAGAGAGAGGCCCGCGAAGCCGAGCAGCGCCGCCGGCTGGAAGAGGAACGTCGCCGGGAGCTGGAGCGCCAACGTGAAGAAGAGAGACGCAAGGAGACGGAGAGGATGGAGGTGAGCGTGAACACAGCGCAAAACTGACTTTCAATGAACCCCATGCGTTGGTTTCAGGCCGCCAAGCAAGAGCTGGAGCGCCAGCGTCGGGAGCAGTGGGAGCGGGAACGCAGGGAGGAGCTGAGCGGTACCCGCGAGGCCGAGCGCCGAGAACTCGCTCGCCTCCGGGCCAAGAAGAAGAGTCTGGAGTTGGAGCTGGAAGCCGCGGTGAGAGCCACGGACAGGCTGCGTTTCCAATCGGGAGGCACGACGTGACAGCGATTTTTCGTCCGTCTGGCAGGGCGACCGCCACAAGCAGATCTCGGACCGTCTACGCGATGCGCAAAGCAAGAGACGACTCCGGAAGGCCGAGGTGGAACTGGTCAATCAGAAGAGAGATGCGCGCAACGTGGAGATCGACGCGCTTCAGCTTCAGTTGGAGGTGGGAGCATTTACGCACGTGCCATTACTTTAACACGAGTTGCCATTTTTTAATGTGTGTTGAAGGACTGGCAGAGCAAGCTCTCCTTGCTGCTTCCTGAGCAACAGAAACTAACCGAGAAACTAAGGAACATGAAGCTGGAGAAAATTTTACGTGAGTATCCTGAAGCGGGTGAGACGCAAAACTAGCGCCGCCACGATTACCGATACTAGAGCAATTAGTCGCTGTTTGTGGCAGCCCTCCTACCTGTAACGCAAAGCTCCCCTGCAGCGGTGACATTGGCCTCCCTGAGCGCCGCAGTGACCGATAAAGGTGTCACCTGCCGCAAGCTAAAGGAGCAACTGGACGCCCTGCAGAAGGAAAGCACGGACAAGCTGACGCAGATGGAACAATATAACAAAGAACTTAAGGTGATTTAGGAGCATTCTCTGTTGATTTTGGGGCATTTTCGCATCACTTCCTGTTGATTTAGGATCTGTTTTGGTTTCGGGGCAATAGACCCTACTCACATGACGTCACAACCACGCCTCCGTGCCATATTGTCCGTCTACTCGTCGTGTTAATGCATTACCGCGACGTAAATTCCTCCTATTGTGGCGTGTTTTTCTGCTCGTTAACATTAATAATCAAAATGGTGAAGGTGTGTGGCGGTTGGTTGCAATAACAGAGAAGATAGACGGAGAGACTTGAAGTTCTACAGTATTCCGAGAGACCCGGAGAGGAGAGCGAGATGGACTGCTGCAATTCGACGAGAAAACTGGGCTCCAAACGATTACCACGGATTATGTAGTAGACATTTTATATCTGGTAAGATGCATTTAATATATATTTTGAGGGTTTTGGGCTGACAACCACAATTAAGATCATTGCGAGGCTAATCGCCGACAACATACAGTTTCAAATTCAAGATGCTTATTTCTTCCACCATCATTACATTTTGAATAATATTTAGCTGGTACCAAGTGAAAGAAGCTGGCCTCGTCTACGGATTATCAGTTAAACAGGTGTGTCCAAACCTTTTGCAAAGGGGGCCACGTTTGGTGTGGTAAAAATTAGAGGTGTGCAAAATTTCCGATTCTTAGATTATTCGCGATTCGGCCGTGGAAGATTCGAGAACGATTCACAAACATCCAAATTCCAATTATTGAAATATGCCAAGTAAAGCGGAAGAACAACACACTCAGCGCGCCGCACGTTCTTCGGGGCGCAACGAGGAAGAACGCAGCGAGAGTAGCTAAACATCATGCTTCTCATTACCCGGCCCCTCGGGTAATGCCAATGCTCAACTCACGGCTCTAGCTCAACTCATGCCACGAGATAAAAAAACACAGCAACATACCTGACTGCTGCCGAAAAGCGGCTACAAAGTACGTCATCCACATGTTACGGTAGATATCATTTTTATAGGACTAGATGCATTAGAGATTTGGTAGCGTTGGCAGCACATCTACAAAAAGCTAGATGCGGGCGTTAGTAAACGGCCGCCATCTTAAAGCAGTACACTTCCCTGACAGGCTGTTGTAGCGAACCTTCCAAGCAAACCTAATTAACTTTTTATCTAAAATACTCCTAAATCGGTAAAATATTGACTTGATTCTATCTTTAAAATAGTTTTAAAACTTTCACATGTCGAAAGTAGACAAAAGGGAAATTATGGAATAACGGGAGCAATTTTAACAACTTTAACGGTTGATTCACAACATTAAATTAATTGAATTAAAGCTGCTGTTACAGAATGGGGACTGGAGTTTTTTATTTACTGTTATTTTTGTATATTTGTTTACTGCTATATTATGTTAACTTGATACTGAAATAGTAGTTTGGTTTAGCCTGAGAGTATTTTTGAACAATTTTGGAACTAATGTACAAAACATTTAATTTAAAAAAAAAAAAAAAAAAAAAAAAGGAGGGTGGGGGTGCATCAATAATCGTTTTATAATCGAATCGGAGCCTCTGAATCGTAATCGAATCGTTAGGTGCCCAAAGACTCCCAGCTCTAGTAAAAATGCGGGGGGCTACCTTGGCTGATTTACATAGAACAATATATTTAAACAAATTTTAGCAAGCCCTTCTGTGTGTCACATTTGCTTTATTATTTTTTTTAATTCATAATTTCAACAGTCTCGTCTTTGTGGCTTTCTCTTTCGACACTCGGACTCTTGCGAAATACTGCTGCTGTGAAATTAAATTAGCTTCAAATTGCTATAATTTCACGCTGCATATCTTCCCTGTAATGTTGTCGTACATGTCAGCGTGTCTTGTTTAGTAATATTGCATCACATTGAACTCTTTGAAAACAGCGACTGTCTCTTTGCAAATGAGGCAGACACAGTTGTTGCGTGTTTTATTGAAGAAATAGTCCAATATCCACCTATCCTTGAAGCGTCGGCCATCGCAGTCAACTTTTTTTGGGGGGGGGATTGTCGCCATTTTAGAAATCACACAGGGTAATGTTGCTTAGAGTGCTGCTCTTAAAGTTTTTCAAACTTTCATGAGAATAGGCTGATTTTGTGTGGACAAGATAGTTGTAGATATCAGGGTAGCAGATGTCAGGCAGAGAGGGCGAAGACAGCGGGTCGAAAAATATCGATTTAGGCATCAAATATGGATCTGGCGAATGGATAGACTGAAGCTTTTCCACATAACGCCTTTTATGCAACGCATCCAATGAGTTTGCAGCGTCTGAAAGCACCGGGGCTTCCATGAATTGCTCTATAAACTGAACGACTAATTGAAACCATTGAGAATAGGGCTAAACAGAGACGGACAATATGGCGGCCGGATACAGCGACACTTCATTCTGTGACGTTGGTGAGTAGGGTCTATATCAGGTCACTTTCTGTCAAGGGTCTAGGTTTGGTCTCAATATTGGTAGGGACGATATAACAGCACAAACTGCATGTACCGTATTTTTCGGACTATAAGTCACAGTTTTTTCATAGTTTGACTGGGGATGCGACTTAGGCTAGGTTCATACTACAGGTCTTAATGCACAAATCCGATTTTTTGTCATATGTGTTTTTTTGTTCAGAATGCCTTTGTCCATTGAGACCATTCAAGTATTACGCATGCGCACTAATTCGCAGTCCGACACGCGCTGAGCAAGAGGACCCGCATGCGCAAAAGCATCAAAACAAATGACCACACATGCTGGCTGTCATCCGTCATTCCAGGGATATCATATTTTGCTTTTTAAAAAGAGGACACAAATAACAGACATAAATAATCCCGGTTTAGGCTTATGTTCAAAGTAAATGGATTAGTGCTGCAACGATTAATCGATTAACTCGAGTATTCGATTAGAAAAAAAGTTTCGAATTAAATTTTGCTGCCTCGAGTATTCGTTTAGTTAAAGTGGGGTTGTAATGGTTTATTTTGAAAGTGTTTGCATTGAGTTTTATTGATTTGGGCTCCTCCACTGCCCTCTAGTCTGCATGATTTCACATGGCTGAATCCAGCTGCCCCATGTTAAGACCGACATAAGCTAAATTTTTGTTTGAACTAATGTTTTTTAATGCATTCATAATTTAGTTTATAGGTATATTCAGCCATTTTCTGTGGAAAAATGTCTGAACCATTTGTCAAGAGCATTGCACAAAAAAGTTAGCATTTTATAGCATTTAAGCTAGCATACTTTTGCTGTGTAAATTAGCCAATTGTTCTTTTGTTGTACATAAATCCTTATTTATTTTTTTATACTGTTTCAGGCTCAGCTCAAGTATTTTAACTTTTCATGTTCCTTATCCGATTACTCGATTATTCGAACTTACTAAAATAATCAATAGCTGCAGGTCTAATATGGATCGATAGCATGCACGCACTGTCCGGGCAGTTTGCCCCGACTCGGCCGTGTAAGCAATGTTGAAATATTGCTTATATGGAGCAGACAGAAAACCGATCATTCTCAGGCTTATCCTCAACCCATTTTTATTTTTTTAATGACTGTTGTCAAGTCCGACCCTTCCTAAAAAGCCGTGTTCAAGGCAAGCTCGGCGCTAATGACGCACAGCTGCACCGCTACCGTAGCATTTCTCTCGCTTTTTGATGACGTAATTGCTGCATGAATTCCGATTTGAGAGACTGGACAGTACAGACAGCCGCGACAGTCTGGAAAAATGTGGCCCAGATCGGATTTGAACCACATACGAAAGTGACCCAGATCAGATTTGAAATGGTCCAGTTGTATGCGACTTGTCACGTTCTTCAGACTGTCAAGTTAATGCCTCACTTGAGTCGGAAAAACACGAAAAAATCGGATTCGTGCATTAAGACCTGTAGTATGAACGTAGCCTTATACTCTGGAGTGTCTTATGTGTGAAATTATTAACACATTATTATATCATTTCACATGTTATTTTGGTGTTTTGGAGTGGCACTGATGGTTTGGTAAACTTGTTACCATGTTCCTTATGCAATAGCTATCTGAAAAACTCTTAACAGCTATGGCCATGTTAACGTACCAGCCACGTTCGCATTTCGTTGTTCATGCATCATGTAACATTATCATACTGTACACTTATTTAGCATGTTGTTCTCTATTGTATCTATTTTAAATTGCCTTTCAAGATGACGTATCTGTTCTATGTGTTGGATTTTATCAAGTACATTTCACTCCAAAATGCAACTTATACTCCGGTGCGACTTATACTGTATATGTTTTTTTCGTCTTCGTTGGGCATTTTATGGCTCATGCGACTTATACTCAGGTGCGACTTGTAGTCCGAAAAATACAGTATACAGTGGTACCTCTACATACGATCGCTTCGACACACGAACTTTTCGACATGCGACATAAAATTTGACTCGCCATTTGTTTCTACATCCGACGACATGCTCGAAATACGACGACAATGGCAGCACCGCAGACAAATGCACGGCGGATTTTCTTGTGTGACAAATCAACACTGGTTTCAGAAAAGGCTGGTACAGGTGGTGAAACAAGGAAAAAGTTGACGCTTACCTTCTAAATGAAGATGCAAATGACAGAAAAATATGAGCGTAGGGTGGGCATCCGTGAAATGGCTCAACAATACATCTCCACGGTCCTCCTCCGACCATCGTTCGCCAGTCTTTATAAGTTAAGCTGACAATTCTTATTGTGGTAACATCTCCAGAGAAATCGCCAACTTCGCCACGTTTTTATCATTTATTTCACAACTTATTCAAAACAAAAACACCTTCTGTCTGCCGCAATTGACGGTGTTCTCAAGTAAACATTCAAAGTGAAAGTGAAACTCAAGCTCACCGGTCTGTCTCTGGCACGTCAGCCCCGCGGTGCGTTCAGGGTCAGCAAAAAACTTCCGCCACATTAGAACCCGATTCGTTACATTAATACAGGAATTATTATTATTATTATTATTATTCCGATTTTGATTTATAATTTATTTGTTTTGCTATGTGTAATTGCCATTTGTAATAGTACCAGCAGTATTTTTTAAGGATTTAGTGAAGGTTTTTGGGCTGTGGAACGAATTAATGGAATTATAATGTATTCCTATGGGAAAATCCTGCTCGACATACGACCATTTCGACTTACAAACAAGGTCCTGGAACGGATTAACTTCGTATGTAGAGGTACCACTGTACTTTAATTTCTGAGTACCAAGAGATCGGAGTTCGACGTCAAGAGTTTTAAAGCATTGAAACATTACAAAAGTACAATACTAGCGTACTTTTGCCAAAAACTGGCTGATCACTTTTATGTGCCTCGCTTTTCAGAATTTCTTTTGATTGTGTGAATTATGAAAATTTGTCAAAAACTGTTGGACAAGTAGCGTTTTGGGAAAAAAAATTGCCATTGGGAATGAATGAGGATTTTTTTTTTGGGTCCCACCCAAAAAAGTTTTGTGTGGAGTATATCTGCTTTTTAACTCCTCTTTTCTCTCCTTTTCCTTTTTAATCCCGCTACCTGGATGCCTTCTATCCTTTTTCAATCTCGCCTGCTTACCTCCATGTTATCCTCCCTGTCAGCTGGAGGACATGGACGACTGTCTCCTGCGTGCGCTTTTGTCCCTGCTGGCCTGTCTCAGCCAACTCTTTCTCCTCCTCAAGGTTCTCTTTTCATCAGTGTTAACAATTCATTTTCTCCTTCTCATCGTTCACGATGCCCTTAAAGGTTAAAAAATCGGGGTAAAGTGTTTTGTATGTTATCTGGGTACGTATCAGATCACACGCGGTGGCCGCTCTTGTGCGTCCTTATGACAGTTATGATGTTGCGCCCCCTTGTCAGGAGCTGAGAGAGAAGCAGGCCAGGCAACAGTCCGTCCTAGACGACTTGCGGCGCGTCAAGGAGGAGAAACAGCGTGAGTTGAAGAGACGCAAGGAGGAAGAAGAGGAGCGGCAAAGGAGGAACAGAATCCAGGAGGAGGAGAGGCGCAGGAAGGAGGAAGAGGAGGAACGGGAGAGACGGAGGAAGGAGGAAGAGGAGGAGCGGGAGAGACGGAGGCAAGAGGAAGAGGAGAGGGAGAGATGGAGAAAAGAAGAAGAGGAGAGGGAGAGACTGAGGAAGGAGGAAGAGGAGGCCAGGTAACTCAGTTCAGGTTTTTTACTGTTGAATGACTCTAGGCTTGACATTTTAGCTGCAAATTCAGAGAATATTTTACTAGTTTTCAGCTTCTTTGCCTTTCTTTTTACTTGAAATGAATATAGTTATGGCGGAAAACACTCGGGTGACTTGAAGTTCCACTCTGAGACCCCCAATTTGGCCAAATTTCAAAATCGTCCGATATGCATGTGTGATACATCATTGGAAAGCTTAAAATTAAAATTTAAAATTTTCTGGGGGAATGAATTTAACGAGATATTACCGCGTAGTTATCTTGTTTTGATCCAAAAACTCCATGTCGCATGTATCACTGAGTGTCAAGACACAGCTGTGAATGGCCACAGCTGGGTTTTTTGGGGATTTTATGGGTGAAACATGGTCATACAACAATGGTCGCGATGCAGAAATCGCAGACATCAAGGAGTGGTCGAGATTTCCATATACTTACTCTTTTAAACGTTTTTTTTTTCTTTTCAATTTTTCTTTGTTTGGATCATTATTTATCATCTGACATATCGAGGAAAATGCAACAGTAACAAAAAAATACAATTGAGCGATAGTTATGAGGTAGGTATCTGTGACTTTTTTACAGACGCCATTTTTTTCGTTGTGACGTAATTAGTTTAAAAGTTAAAAAAATGCGAGTAAATAATTTTTTTTAAGTCGTTTTTTTTTTTTTTTTTTTAAACAAAATACTAGACATCAATTAATGATTGTAAGCTTAAAATGACAGACATTTTGAATAATGAATATGATTACTTACCTTGTTTTCATGGCTGCGTTAAAACAAAAACGGTTGCGCGACGTCTGTAAACGGGGGTTTTGAGGGTAAAACGAGCAAATTAAAAATAGTTTGGGGGCTTCATGTGCCATGAATCTGCTATGGCAGCATATAGGCATATAGTTCTATCAAACACGACAGTTGTTTTGGCTTTAAAATACAGAAGTTTCTTTTAAAGAGGAGTGCAAGAGCAGAAACTGCTTTTTCAGCCTTGTTTGTGTTTTCCGCCTTATATAAAAAATAAATATTTCGTTTTATCTGCCTAAAATATTTGCAACTAGGTCATTTTGATTAATTGCAAATATAATTATCTGCCTTATTAGAGGACAACAGGAATTAAAGAATACATTTATTTTCACTTTTTACAGTGAACTGAAATAAACTGCTGTATTTTAAGCCAAAAGAACTGTTGTGTTTGATAGAATAATATGTCTATATGCTGCCATAGCAGATTCATGGCGCGTTAAGCCCCCGAACAATTTTTAATTTGTCCGTTTTACCTTGGAGACCCCCGTTTACAGACGTCGCGCAACCGCTTTTGTTTAATCCCAGCCATAAAACGAATGTAGTTAATTATATTTATAATTCAAAATGTCAGTCGTTTTTAGCTTAGAATCATTAATTGATGTCTAATATTTCGTTTAAAACAAAACAAAACAAAAACGACTTTAAAAAATGATTCACTTGCATATTTTAAACTTTTAAACAAATTACATCACAATGAAAATGTGTCTGTAAAAAAGTCACGGATATCTACCTCATAACTATCGCCTAATTGTATTTTTTTGTTGTTGTTGTTACTGTCGCATTTTTCCAATATGCTAGATGATAATCGATCCAAACAAAGAAAAATTGGGGGGGGGAAAAGAAAAAAAAACTTTTAAAAGTGTAAATATATGAAAAAGAAAATCTCGACCACTCCTTGATGTCTGCAATTTCTGCATCGTGACCCTTGTTATATTACCATGTTTTACCCATAAAATCACCAAAAAAATCCAGCTGTGGCCATTCACAGCTGTGTCTTCACACTCAGTGATACATGCTAGATGGAGTTTTTGGATCGAAACAAGGTAAGTACGCGATAATATCTCGTTAAAGTCATGGCATCTTTAATTCTGCCGGTTTGATTTTTTTTTTTTTAAATGCCCTCCTGTTCAAAAATTTTCTTCCCCCAGAAAATTGAGATTTTAAGCTTTCCAATGATGTATCACACACGCATATCAGACAATTTTGAAAGTTGGCCAAATTGGGGGTCTCAGAGCGAAACTTCAAGTCACCTGATTGTTTTCCGCCATATATATAATTTTTGAATAAAACTTTTTTTTTGGTATCAGGACTCAGTATCGGAAGATTCTTAAAATCAGGTCTCTTGGCCTCGGGTGCAAAAACATCTCTACTGTCTATTAAAGGCTTTTAGGTGTATTATAGTGCAGAAAATGCAGTAGTAGTTTTGCATGTGCATTCAATAAACTCCTTTCAGTAATACTGTATGTAATAAGGACTTTTTTTCTGTTGCAGACGGGCAAAATTGGAGCAGGAGAGGAAGGCGAGGGAGGAGGAAGAGAAGAAAAAGAAAGCGGACGAGAAGAAAATGACAGAGGCAGTGGAGGCCAGCATTTACAAAGCGCTATACTCCTTCTCAGCTCGCAACAAGGACGAACTGAGCATCGACGCCGACTGTCTAATTGAGGTCGGCGTCTCTGTTTTCGACGCTTGCGCTGACGATAGGTGACGAACACGTTGTTTGCAGGTGGACGAGCGGACGCTGGGAGAGCCGGGCTGGCTGTGCGGGAGTTACCGTGGAAACAAGGGCTGGTTCCCTCACAGTTATGCCGAGAAGTTGACGGAAAGCACCACGCCGACGTCGGGACCGGCTTCCGGTCCTCCGTTGCTCCCCGTCGTAGTGTAAGCCTCCTACCTTGGCCACAAGATGGCAGCAAATCACTTTGGAATCACGTGTTCTTTTGCTGTTTAGAGTCCCTGATGGAGAAAGAACAGGCGATAGTGGACAGTCAGACGCATTGCAGGTAAATTGTGAAAGTGAGCCATTATGTTTCAGGCCAATCTATTTGGCCTAGGAGGTTTGGCAGCAATCATTTGATAATAGCTTGTATTGAGGACTACAGAAATGAGACTTTTTTTTTTCTTGGCTTTTTTTTTTAAAAAAAAGTTTTCAATTGAAAAAAAAAAAAAAATTCAAAATAGAAAAACAATATTTAGGGTGGTTTTTTTTTTCTTCAAAATACGCTTAAAATAAATACATTTTCAAAATCTGACATAACTGATTTAAATTTAGTTTTCTTTTTCCTTTTTTAAATTTAAAAAATATATTTAAAAATTAAGATAATTGTTTTTTGTTGTCATTAAAAATCTTTTAAAGTTTAAGGCTATTTTTTGGGAAAAAATAAAAATACAAATTATTTTTTGTTTCCCACTTTTTTTTTTTTTAATTAAAAATATATGAAATATATTTTTTTTAAGTTTAAAATGATCACTGCCAGCGCCTCCCAATTTAAATACATAGATTGGAAGTCCATTGATAATTCACATCCAGAAAGCATTTTGATTTGTAACTTTTAAAACAATATATCGATTCTTGGCGGGAGCATATCAATAACCTATTGGGATACAAAATACCATGATATACTATCATTTCGATGTATTCACACCCAAAGTCTGTTAGTCACTTTTGTTGTTATCAATAATAAAGTTTGAAAATTTTTCTTTTCAGTTTCCAATTTTGACGCAGGATACCAGCGGCACTTCCTCCGAAAACCACCTCAACCCCACGTTTTGTGATGAGTATGACATTACATTACATTTACGTCACTTCTGTCTGTCAGTTTAGCTAACGCTTTATCGCCGTCGTTCAAGAACGGAGGCGCCGGATGGAGGCGAAGGCGTTCGACTGGAAGGTAAAACAGACGCTTTGGCTCGGCTCGGGTTTACTGTAACGCCTCCTGGTGTTGTTACCCAAAACAGAGTATGTGGCGCTGTATACCTATGAGAGCCCGGAAGCGGGCGACCTCACCTTTGAGGAGGGCGACGTGGTGGTGGTGACGGAGCAGGAAGGCGAATGGTGGCGGGGGTGCATCGGCGACCAAATCGGCGTTTTCCCTTCCAACTATGTGCGGCCTGTGGAGCCAGAGGTAACCCAAGTCATGCCATCGACTCATAGTCAGTTAATTGACCGTCAGATTTATGTACAACTGTTTTGGTTCATCGTTTTGAGACATTGTTCAACACAAAATCCACTTTTTTGAGCCTTTTAACTGCAAATATATTCTGGGTATTTGATGTTGTTTTTTTTCCAAAAAGTAAAGCAAACATTCTTTTATTTAACAAACGAGTAAGCATTATCTATATACAGTGGTACCTCGACATACGATCGCTTCGACACACGATCTTTTCGACATCCGACGTAAAATTTGACGCGCCATTTGTTTCTACATCCGACGACATGCTCGAAATACGACGACACGACAGCAACGCAAACGAACTCACGGCGGATTTTCTTGTGTGAGAAATCAACACAGGTTTCCAAAAAGTTGGTGCAGTTGGTGAAACAAGGAAAAAAGTGATGCTTACCTTTGAAATGAAGATGCAAATTATAGAAAAATATGAGCGTGGGGTGCGCATCCGTGAGCTGGCTCAACAATACAGCTCATCGGTCCTCTTCCGACCACCGTTCGCCAGTCTTTATAAGTTAAGGTGACAATTATTATTGTGGTAACATCGCCAAAGAAATCGCCAGCTTCGTCACGTTTTTATAATTTATTTAAGAACTTATTCAACACAAAACGCCCATTGCCCTCTGCAGTTGACTGTGCTCTCAAGAAAGCGAAAGTATTATCTCTACCGCACTGACCTATCTCACTGTGACGTCAGCCCCGCGGTGCATTCAGGTACAGTAAAAAGTGTCCGCCACATTAGAATCGAATTTGTTACATTATTAACGGAATCATTTTTATTTTTTTATTATTATTATTATCATTATTATATTATTCTGATTTTTATTAATAACTTATTTATTTTGCTATGTTTAATTGCCATTTATAATAATTGTACCAGCAGTATTTATTATGGATTTAGTGTAGGTTTTTGGGTGTGGAACGAATTAATGGAATTTTAATGTATTCCTATGGGAAAATCCTGCTCGACATACGACCATTTCGACTTACAAACAAGGTCTTGGAACGAATTAACTTCGTATGTAGAGGTACCACTGTAGTATTGTTTTTTTAAATACCCTAATTTTCTGACTATAAGCCGCTACTTTTTGCCCTCACATTTGGAATCCTGCTGCTTATAGTTCAGTGCGGCTTGTTTGTTGATTTTTTTGGGGTTAATAGGTAACACTTTACTTGACAGCGGCGTCATCAGACTGTCATAAGACCGTCCTGTATGACATGACACTATCATGGTGAAGGAGATAATACCTATTCTCGTAGGCACCGTCAACTGTTTGCATTATTCTAACACACTTAATTTAATCAACCTATATAAAGTAAATAGCACTTATACTATAGTTTAAGAAGAACAAGCAGAAAATAGGGCATAAGAGATACATGACACCTTGTTATCACGGAAACCTAACGTGTGCGTCATGCAAGTGACTGAGCAAGATTGACGCTGACAAGCCCACGTCTGCACCACCACCTGGCAATCAGTTCTCCCGGATAGCCCAGAACAAATGGCAGGACACGCTGTCCCAGGACAAGGAACACTGGAGAACTGATATCACGACTGATAAGACTCCAAGAGCCCCTTTGTCGCTGAGATGGCAAAATCTACAACCCTTGTTGCCCTGACAACAGCTACTGCCAAATAGAAGAAGGGTGTGTTTGGACGTTGTTTTGGATTATTTTCTGTTTGTGTATAACCCTTCTGCCCGTATGACTGGGTTGTAAGTTGTATAATTTTAGGGTTCAACTAATCTAGATTCGGTAGGAGATTGGCAACGGCTCTCAACAACATAAGACACACTGACAGAAGAACATGTAGTGGAACACAACTGCATTATTTTTTTTTTTTTAACAATATATAAACAGTAAATGCAATTTAAAAACTTTTTTTTAACCTAGAGCAACACCTAGAGTCAGTGAGAAAAAAATAAAATACAATTGCAATCACTTTTTTTCTCCTTAGTCTGGTGTCAGGCCTGACTCCCCAAAAAATGAAAATCTGAGATCTCAGAAAAAATATAATCCAAAGACTGCGGGTGAATCCTTTTGTCCTACCACCCTCAACGAACATAGGTAGTCCAGGTCGCAAGCAGGTAGTCTCTGATTCACGAGTGAATAAAAAAACAAACAAAAAAAACAGCCTGCACGAAATGTGCAGGTTCATTCATCAAGGTGCAAACAATGCAACACACATACCAGTAATGGATTAGCTAAAATAAAAAAATGAATATATATTGGACTCTAATATACATAGTCAACACCATTATTTCCCCCACAAGCACAGCTCATGTGCTAATGCTAGAAAAAAACACATTGAAAGGTTTGCTAAAAACACTTTTTTTCCCCTATTTCACAACTCAACATAAATGACATAACAGAACTCTAATCATAAGTCTTTTGTCCATAGCAGTTCATAACAATTGTCCTGGCTGGTTTTATAATTTTTCGTGTGGATTTATCGACATTGTTTAGCACACATCGACAACTAGCCCAACTTAGCATATATGGGAAACTCACCAGAATAGGTTTGGTTCTACAACTTTTCTCTCCTTGGCTCAATATGGACTGCAGTCGTCTCCAACACCTTTTAGCCCAGAATAAAATGTGAATGATTAACCTTAAATGATCAGGGAATGCTATTTTGTCTAATAGAATTTACACGGAAGCTTCTGGAAGTTTTCCTAGGGTCTAACGTTCCCGCTATCTCTCTTGCAATGAGTGGGCGAGCAAGAGATGGCATACATAGCACCGTGGTGCATTCAGGTGCATCGGAAGTAATTCCATTTTATAAAACATGAATTTTCTGGTTATTTAACACTGGGTTACATGTGGATTGGACAGGAGGATTCGGGAGTTACTGTCGTCGGGGCAACGAGGGTTGTGGATTTTGCCACCTCAGCGCAACGTGAGTGCTGAGAGTTCACTTCTCGGTGGCGAATTCCTCCTTATCGGATGTTCCTTGTCAAGAGAAGATGTTCCGCCATCTGTTCTGGACTCTCCGGAAGAACTGATTGCGGGAGTTGGTGGTGTAGACGTGGGCTTGTAGATGTCTTGCCTCGTCAGCGTCAATCTTGCTCAGTCAGAGCTTCCATGATAAGAAGTCGTCATGTATCTCTTATGCCCTATGTCAAATATATTCTGCTTGTTTTCCCTTAACCCTTTAACACCTAAGACTATTTTGGCCGAATTTGCATGCATTTGATGTTGCCTTTATATTTCAAAGAAAAAATTGTTCACAATGGCCAAGTTGGGTCCCTTTTTTAAGGACACCTTGAACTTCATGTCCAAACTGTTGTTTTCTTCACTGACCAATTATAATCCACATTTTGGACCCAAAAAGACAAAAAAATCCCAAAATATTTTTTCAAAATTTGTAATGTTGATGTCCCATTGACAACCAAACATGCTCGACCAAACGTTTTGAAGCCTGATAATATTTATTCTACTTGTTAGGATAAACATTCAATAGAAAAAAATAAGATTGAATAGTTTTATGTTTGACAATTCAACACAAACTGCAAATATGGTCATAGGCGTTTTTGGCCTTTACACATACTATGGTCAAAACGGGTTATATACAGTGCAAAATAGTGAGAGAAAAAAAAAATATATATATATATATCATCTAACACAAAAAGGGCTTGTAGGATATCTCTTTGTGAAGTTAGGTATTATACCCATCACCTTATCTAAAGTATTTACGTACATGCAACCAAGCTTCTCGAACACTCATCTTTATAAGATTTTCTTGAAGAAAAATATATATAACATTGAAAAAAAGTATTTAAAAAAAATATTGACAAGTAGTTCAGTTCAATTCAAATTTTTCTGGCATACGACCCAATAAAGTTTCTTTTTTTTTTTTTTTTTTTTTTTGCGAACTCAATAAAGCTTCTGCATGAACAGGTCACGGAGCTGCGTCACACACAACGTCACACAGCCTACTCCGTCCCGTTTGCGCGCTGCTGTCAGCCTGTCACTTCTACTCGTAGAAACGCCGACTCATCCCAGGAAAACAACGGCAAATACGGCTCATCTTCTTCTTTGAGTAAATGAAATAATGCATTAGCTTGCGCAAAATTTAGTTTTAGATTTATTCTGCACGTTTCAAAGTCGCTCGCTCAAACTGGCCGTTGTTTGCTTCAGCATGCCTCCTTTTCCTTAGTTGGCGCCTCGCTTGGAAATTTATTATTATTTTATTTTTTCAACAAATGTCCACATTCGGTTCATCCTTCTTGACATCACAACAACTGTTGGGATATGTAGTCTTTCGTGCTTCTTTCGGTTTTGAAAAAGGACAAGAAATGATGGAAATATGGAGATAGATACATGGTCCATGCAGCGTTTTAATGCATATTTATGAGTGCAATAAAACTATAAAACTCAAATGACAATATCTCCCGTTTTTCTTGGTCGATTGACTTCAAATAAAAACTGGTGTGGACATCAACTTCCGTACTTTCAAATGAGACCAACCAGCGGCACGTGGGTGACGTAATTACAGCGTGACGAAGCTTCTAAGACGACATGGGTAAACGCGTCGCTGCCGACACGTTCGGTGTTAAAGGGTTAAACTATGATATAAGGGCTATTTTTTTTATATTGGGTGTGTTAGAGTAATACAAACAGTCGATCGGTAAATACGAGAAAAGATACTATTCCCTTCAGAAGGGAAAAAAGCATCGTTGAAACTATTTTAATTTATATTTAAAAAAAATAATAATAATTCACACCCACAAACATACTCATTTTGTTTTTTTAAGGGGGGGGGACAGATTTTTGTTGTCCTCGATGAAAGCAGATGATTAACTTTATAATCAGTGATTAGTCTATCAAAAAAATATATATATTTTTTCTAAATCCCATTTAATCTTAGGAGTCCAAACCCGGCGGGCCCAACAAGAAGCCTGGTGAGATTCCGCCAGTGATAATACTCACACGGGATGACAACGACGCGGCTTTAAATTCATCGCGCCGCTCTCCGATTGGTCAGCAGAGATCGCTCAGGCCGTTGCGCCTTCTGCCGCTGCCATACATCGCCTGTGTTTGTCTCCCGGGCAGCTCATTGTGGTTTTGGCCAAGAACTCATCCGGGTGGTGGCTCGGAGAACTGCGGGTAAGTTTGGACACAGCGCGAAGAGTCAGAGACGCCTATTGATGTTGAGTTTTCAGCATGTTGTGTTTTTGTGAAGGCTCGGGGAAAGAAACGTCAGAGGGGCTGGGTTCTGTCTTCGCACGTCAAGCTGCTCGGACCCTCCGGCAATAAGTCGTCACCGTCGCCTTTGCCAGGTCAGAACGAAGGCCGAGTGATTGATGAGTAAATTCATTATTTTTATAGTCGATGAATGTTTGGAAACATTTTTTCCTCTAATCCTTTTGAATAGTAAATAGTTTTTTTGTTTTTTTTTTTATTGGTAAATATTGATGACCTGCATGGAACTCAAATAAGAACCTCATTCACAGGCTTTGAAATGCGATAGAGCTCCAAATAATCAAATACTGTGTATAAAAAGATGTGTAATAAATGTGTTAAACCGATATTTAATTTATTAATTTTAATTTATTAATGTGAAAAGCTCTTCGTTATGGTAAGGCTGCGCCACAGTGACTTAAAGAGGAGCAGCACATTTGACATATTTACATAAAATAAATGCTAAATGCCTGTTTTTTTGTGTGCTTTTAACCAAGAATTGAGATTGTTTTACCCATATTTATAAAGAATTCAGAGATTTAGGCATTTATTCAAGAGAATTTTCAACAGAAAAAGCTCTTTGTCTGTGTTTCCACCCGGTCAGCTTTGACAGAGATAGGCCCTCTATTAATCGGCTCCGTGTGACGTTAATGACATTATGAAGTCTATGATCATATATATCAATAACATTGACTTTATCAATACAGTATATACAGTGCCTTGCAAAAGTATTCGGCCCCCTTGAACCTTGCAACCTTTCGCCACATTTCAGGCTTCAAACATAAAGATATAAAATTTTAATTTTTTGTCAAGAATCAACAAGTGGGACACAATCGTGAAGTGGAACAAAATTTATTGGATAATTTAAACTTTTTTAACAAATAAAAAACTGAAAAGTGGGGTGTGCAATATTATTCGGCCCCCTTGCGTTAATACTTTGTAGCGCCACCTTTTGCTCCAATTACAGCTGCAAGTCGCTTGGGGTATGTTTCTATCAGTTTTGCACATCGAGAGACTGACATTCTTGCCCATTCTTCCTTGCAAAACAGCTCGAGCTCAGTGAGGTTGGATGGAGAGTGTTTGTGAACAGCAGTCTTCAGCTCTTTCCACAGATTCTCCATTGGATTCAGGTCTGGACTTTGACTTGGCCATTCTAACACCTGGATACGTTAATTTTTTAACCATTCCATTGTAGGTTTGGCTTTATGTTTTGGATCATTGTCCTGTTGGAAGATAAATCTCCGTCCCAGTCTCAGGTCTTGTGCAGATACCAACAGGTTTTCTTCCAGAATGTTCCTGTATTTGGCTGCATCCATCTTCCCGTCAATTTTAACCATCTTCCCTGTCCCTGCTGAAGAAAAGCAGGCCCAAACCATGATGCTGCCGCCACCATGTTTGACAGTGGGGATGGTGTGTTCAGGGTGATGAGCTGTGTTGCTTTTACGCCAAACATATCGTTTTGCATTGTGGCCAAAAAGTTCAATTTTGGTTTCATCTGACCAGAGCACCTTCTTCCACATGTTTGGTGTGTCTCCCAGGTGGCTTGTGGCAAACTTAAACGAGACTTTTTATGGATATCTTTGAGAAATGGCTTTCTTCTTGCCACTCTTCCATAAAGGCCAGATTTGTGCAGTGTACGACTGATTGTTGTTCTATGGACAGACTCTCCCATCTCAGCTGTAGATCTCTGCAGTTCATCCAAAGTGATCATGGGCCTCTTGGCTGCATCTCTGATCAGTTTTCTCCTTGTTTGAGAAGAAAGTTTGGAAGGACGGCCAGGTCTTGGTAGATTTGCAGTGGTCTGATGCTCTTTCCATTTCAATATGATGGCTTGCACAGTGCTCCTTGAGATGTTTAAAGCTTGGGAAATCTTTTTGTATCCAAATCCGGCTTTAAACTTCTCCACAACAGTATCTCGGACCTGCCTGGTGTGTTCCTTGGTTTTTATAATGCTCTCTGCACTCTAAACAGAACCCTGAGACTATCACAGAGCAGGTGCATTTATACGGAGACTTGATTACACACAGATGGATTCTATTTATCATCATCGGTCATTTAGGACAACATTGGATCATTCAGAGATCCTCACTGAACTTCTGGAGTGAGTTTGCTGCACTGAAAGTAAAGGGGCCGAATAATATTGCACGCCCCACTTTTCAGTTTTTTATTTGTTAAAAAAGTTTAAATTATCCAATAAATGTTGTTCCACTTCACGATTGTGTCCCACTTGTTGTTGATTCTTGACAAAAAAATTAAATTTCATATCTTTATGTTTGAAGCCTGAAATGTGGCGAAAGGTTGCAAGATTCAAGGGGGCCGAATACTTTTGCAAGGCACTGTATATATATATATATACATATATATATATATATATATATATATATATATATATATATATATATATATATATAAACAACACAAATATATGTAAACTACGAAATATTTATATTTTTTTCGTTCCATTTTCAACTAAATAAATATGTGCAATTTTCCTTTCCTTATTAATTCAAAAAAGGGGGAAAAAAAACAGTAAATATCTTATGTTTTTTTTTTCAAACTAAAAAACAAAAAGGGAAAATTGGCTTTTTTAAAAATATTTATATTTATGTGTATTCAAAAAAAATCTTTATTTTCAGTAGTTCTTCATGACAGTATGATTTTGACACCAATGCACATTTACAGCTAAAATCCAGTGGACAAAATGTCATTTGAAGCAACACTTAGTAACTTTTCAGTTTTAGTCGATTTTAGCGACACTGGTGGACAAAAGCGGTAGTGCTTTGCCTTAAGGAAGACTGCGTTTCCCATGAGGACCAGCGCACACCCGCATAGTGTGGTAAAATCATGCAGATGGATTAAACAATGTTTCCAGCGGCTGTGTGAAGGATGAATAGTAATAAGGTAATGAATCCAGTTGTGGCTAAACAATAGCATATGATGGTTAGCAACGGTGTGGCTAACTCCCCCACCCCAACTGAACTTGTCAGCGCTGATGAGTTCAGTTGGGGGGGAGCTGGAAGTGACGTATGTCGTAAAGCAGTCAGCACACTTGTAGTTTTTTGTGTGGCAGGTTCCTACCACCCTCCTCAAAGTTAATTAGTTCTGATGAAAGTGATACAGCCCCCCCAAGATATAAAAGAGCTGTCATACAACTGGTTGTCAGTCGACATATCACAAATGTTATGTAAATATTTTATAAAAAGTTACCTAGTATTGCTTTAAGTCAACCCACTGCAAAAATAACGGGTGATTAAACGATTATCAAAATAATTGTGTTAGCCCTAGTTATAATCGACTTGCCGTGGTTTAAATAAAGTACACTGTGAACTATTTCCCCATGTGCTCAGTGTGCCAAGTGATCGCCATGTACAACTACACGGCGGCCAATCCCGACGAGCTGAGCTTCTCCAAAGGCCAGCTCATAAACGTCTTGGATAAAACCAACCCGGATTGGTGGAAAGGGGAGGCCGACGGCGCCACCGGTCTGCTGCCCACCAACTACGTCAAAATGACCACCGAGTCCGACCCCAGTCAGCAATGTGAGTTAAAAGAATCAACTTTTATTTTTTGAGCCTTTCAACTCTCCATCGACAGCAGTTGACTGGGCGGCGATCATTCATCCCCGCATGATTTTTGCAGCTTTATTAATAACGTGTCTGCTTTGTGCCTCACCTGACTCACTCACCTTCCCCTTCTCCTGCTTCATCTCTCCTTTGTTTCCTCTCTAGGACAACAATTGTGGGCTTCCCTTGTCCTCCTTTTCCTCTTCTCTTCCTCCTCCTTCTTGTCCTCTTGTTCCTCACCTTACACGGAATTCCGACTACCTGCGGGGACAGAACCAGCCTTTTTTTTTTTTTAATCAAGAGAACTTACATTTTTGTCGACTAACTTTCACATCGAGAGCCTGCAAAATTAATCCTGAATTTACACTTATCAAATACAGTATGCATAAAGCAATGGAAGTACATGAAAATAGCAATTATTTTAAAAATTAAAGATTCAATTGAAAATACAAATACAACATTGGAAAACGTATATATATATATATATATATATATATATATATATATATATATATTTTTTTTTTAGTTTGCCCCCAAATTTATAGAAAAATTGTGTCAATCGTTTGTGCTAGGTTTGTGCTGCTATCATTTTTGAGATATTAACAATACTATTACAGGTCAATCTGAGGTCAACCAGCCCCCCATTTTGATTAAAAATGGCTAAAAATGGTTTCAATTGTTTGTGCTACGTTTGCGCTTGTTTGTGCTGTAAACATTTTCATTTGTGCTGCCATGGTTTTATAGATATTTTGATATTAATTTCAAATGACGACCGTCAAAGCAGACCAAGTTAAATGACAAAGAGCTTTTTTCGTTGAAAATTCTTGTGAGTAAATGCTTAAATCCCGTAATTCTGTTTAGATATGGACTCGATTCTTGGTTCAAAGCAAAAAAACAAAAAACAAAACGTGCAGTTAGCCTTCATTTTACGTAAATATGTCGAAGTGCAATGCAAGTCTGTTAGTGAATGTAGCTAGTGGCCACCTGATGAAAGCTGAGCTTTTCTGTTGAAAATTCTTGTGAAGAAATGCTGAAATCCTCGAATTTTTTTTATAGATATGGACGTAAAATAGTCTCGATTCTTGGTTAAAAGCAACAACAACAAAAATCGTGCAGTTAGCATTTATTTTATGTAAATATGTCGAAGTGCAATGCTAGTCTGTTAGTGAATGTAGCTAGCAGCTGCCTGATGTAAACAGAGCTTTTCCGGTGAAAATTCTTGCGAATAAATGCTTAAATCCCTGAATTCTTTATAGATATGGACATAAAACAGTCTCGATTTTTGCTTAAAAGCGAAAACTAAAAAAAACTTGCAGTTAGCATTTGTTTTTACGTAAATATTGCGAACTATGATGCCAATGCGGTAGCGGCTAATTTTTCCCATTGATTTTTTTCACGTTTTATAATGCATGCATGGTACGAAAAATATAATAATTAACTTTAATCCTCTAACAAATCACTCCTGAGACCATCTTTCCTGTTTAGATGCGGTACAGCTTTCATACATTTTTCAACAGAAATCCGGCATTAGGTCGCTGAATGCGTGTTTGTGAATAGCTCCTGTTGATGTGGGCGGCCCTACTTGAATGCAAGGCGCGGTGCACTGACTGATCTGACCTGTCAATACACTATGGAGTCTATGCGAAAATTTATACAGCACAAACAAGCACAAAGGATTGACACAATTTTTAGCCATTTTCTTAAAAATGGGGGACTGGTTGACCTCAAATTGACCTATAATAATAATAATTGTTAATATCTCCAAAGCAATAGCAGCACAAATTATTATTTTTTTTTTTGTAAGCACAAAACTCGGACAAACGAATGACATAATTTGTCTACAAATTTGCCTCTGATGGGTGGACAACTTCAGAGGGGTAAAAAAAAATTTTTTTTAAATACCCGTTTATATATAAAAGAAAATATAGAGAATTAAACATTTTGAATTTTAAATTAATATTTAAAAAGTTCTATAAAATGTAGCAATAAAAAAAATTAACACTAAAAATTTATAAACATTTATAATTTGGGGGGGATTTATAACAGCTAAAATGAGAAAATCCTAAAATAGAAAAATGTATAGAGAAAATTTTGAATATATGTATTTACAATAAAAATATAAACATTTTTATAACAAAGAAATTGGTACTTATCAATAAATTCCTTTTATTTATTTGGCATGTTTAGAACAAAAAGCAGCCTCATAGTCAGTTCATCCGTCTTTGCCTTTACAAAGAACTGAACTAAAAAGTGGAAATATCAGAAAATTTCTACAAAAATTGTTATTTGCGATGTGGGGTTGTTTTAGGTAGAAAGAATACATTTAAGGAAATAAAATTGCCTATTATGAATGTAAAATGCCACCACAATATTAGGAACACATATACGTATATACCTAATAATGGAGATTACTAGCAAACCTAACAGCCTTACTAAAACGGACCAATGTGAAGCCTTCCTGCTTGTAATGGCACAAACTAAAGACGCCGTCATGACATCACCAGCATTTGCGCTCCCTCCATTCCGGCCTATGCAAGCTCACTTTCACTTGCTCACCCTTCGGTCTACGCCAATGAAAAAATATAAATAAAACAACTTTAGAGTACACATTTGCCAACTTGTGTGTTTTGTTGATGTTCGTGTGTGTGTGCGGGCGGGTGTCGGGGTCAAAGGGTGCGCGGACCTGATGACCCTGGAGACCATGAGCCCACAGGAGAGGAAGCGGCAGGGTTACATCCACGAGCTCATCCATACCGAGGAGACCTACGTGGACGACCTGGAGCTAGTGCTGGAGGTCAACACATTTTATGTTTTGTGAAAATCAATGAAAACAAAATCACTCAACGCCAACCCTCCATTTTGTCAGGTGTTCTACAAGCCAATGTCAGAATCGGGCCGACTAACAGAAGCGGAGATGGGTGTCATATTCGTCAACTGGCGGGAGCTCATTATGTGTAACAGCAAACTGCTCAAGTGAGTACATCAAAACCGACGTCTGTCAGTGGTCATCTCCACATGCGCTTTGCTTTCAGGGCTCTGCGCGTGCGCAAGAAGATGGGCGGCGACAACATGCCGGTGCAGCTGATCGGAGAGCTACTGGCGTCGGAGCTGACGCGCATGCAGCCTTACGTCCGATTCTGCTCCTGCCAGCTCAACGCTGCCGCCCTGCTGCAGAGCAAAATGCATGACCAGCCAGACTTCAAGGACTTCCTCAAGGTGTCACCATCTGTTGACTAATCCAGTGGTCCCCAAACTTTTTTTGCACCACGGACCGGTGTAATGTGTGGCAGAAAATGACAGTAAATATAAAATATCACTCAGCATACACCAAATTAACCTTTTTTTTTTAAACAGCGGCCTCTCCTAAAACTTGTCAGAAAATATCCGTGGTCGCAAGCATAATGAGTTCTTCTCCAATCGTGAAACGTTCGCTTTTGTTGCCTCATTTGCTGGCTTTTAGCCACATTATGCAGAATGGACTACGTAGTAGGGTCCTCTGCTGGCTCAGCAGGTGGTAAAAAAGCTGTCCAAAGACGTCACCGCCAGCAACACACAGCCAGCAGCAGCTAAAATTACTGTTTACATTGACTGGCGCTAGGCTGCTACAGGTGTGCAAACACGCTAGTAATTGCAGCCAACCACTAGATGGCAACCTATAGAAATCTTTACTCGGATTAGTCTGTAGAGTAGATACGGATATTGATGTGTCAAGAGCCACAGGCCAGATTGCAGTCGGTAATTATTTCTCTGCGGCCCGGTGCTTGGGGACCACTGGACTATTCGACAACTCATCAATATCTAAAATTTATGGACTACTACTTTTGAGAATAGATGTTTACAGACGTTGTTGACCTCAAAATGGTCCAAATCCTCGTTCAACTTAATAGTAAATATTCTTATTTTATCTTTTTTCCCTTATAGTTTAGAAGAAATAACAAAAAAAAATAAGCAAATATTTTTTTAAAAATGTAATTTTTTTAATATATATTTAAAAAAGGGGGAACCAATGGAAATACCTTAATTCAAAAAGCAAATTTTTTCTTTCCATTTTTTTTTCAATGTGAAAAAAAATAAGGGAAAAAAAGTAGAAATATCTTTTTTTTTTATATTTTAAATTAAAACGAAACAGCAAATACTAAATATAAAATAATTTAAAAAAAGGGGGGGAATGGAAATATCTTAATTTAAAAAGCAAATATTTTCTTTATAATTTCCCTCCCCGAAATTACCCAATTCAAAAAAGGGGAAAAAGTCTAAATATCCTTATCATTTTTTCCAAAATAATAAATAAAACAAAAATAACACGGCAAATACATAGAATGATTTTTAAAAAGGGGGGGGGGGGGGGGGCAATGGAAAGATCTTAATTTAAAAGGCAAATATTTTATTTACATTTGTTTTTCCCATTTAAAAAAAAAGGAAAATTAAAATCTCCTTATCATCTCCCTCTCCCAAAAAAGTATTTTAAATTAAAAAAGGGGGGAACCAATGGAAAAATATCTTAAAAGGCAAATAGTGTATTTTATTTAAATTTCTTTCTTTTAAAAAAAAAAATTTGGAATACATTTAAGAATTTTTTTAAATTAAAATGAAACAGCAAATGCAATACATAACTACAAAATAATTTTATATAATAAGAATAAGATGATGGATAATTTACTTTATTTTAAATAAAACAAAAAGACAGCAAATACTTTTAATTCATTTAAAATATGCATTTTTAAAAAGAAAGACACTAAATATGAATATAATTTGAATTCTAATATATCTTTTATTAATTTATTTTTGATTCAAACAAAACTGTAAACATATTGAAATAGTCATTATAGAACAATGATGAGTTTTACAAAATGCTTTCAAACTTTTATCAATTTGTCACTCGACAACCAATCGTGAGCCTGCAAGCTGCGGGTTGAGGGCCGGATGTGGCTCATCACCCCTATACTGAGAATTCACTGTATATTAGTTTGTCATTAAATAGAAGGGAGGGCCTGGAAGCGGTCGTTGGATTGCTGCCAGTTCAAACGGATTGCTGGTCTCTCACTGTCAACGGTCTAAGATTATCCGTCTGTCCTTACTATGCGGAGCAGAAGATTGCCACTAACTACCGCTGCAGAGGAATGCCTCTATCCAGCTTCCTCCTCAAGCCCATGCAGAGAATCACACGCTACCCTCTGCTCATCAAAAACGTAATGGCAACATACTCTGGTACTCCCTCCTTAGCATCTGTAGCTCTCCAACGTAGCACCTGATGTCACTCTAGATCCTGGAGCACACGCCCGAGCACCAGGCGGACCACTCGCCCCTGAGGGACGCTCTGGAGCGGGCCGAGGAGCTCTGCTCGCAGGTCAACGAGGGCGTCAGGGAGAAAGAGAACTCGGATCGTTTAGAGTGGATCCAGAGCCACGTGCAGTGCGACGGCGCCATCGAGGTGAGCTCTCGCTTCAGAGACGAGAAGTTCTCAAGTTTCCGGCAGTGACGGTTTTGTCCTTTTGTAGCACTTAGTGTTCAACTCGCTGACTAACTGCCTGGGGCCACGCAAGCTGCTCCACAGCGGCCGTCTGCACAAGACCAAAAGCAGCCGGGAATTGTGGGCTTTTCTTTTTAACGACTTCCTGCTCCTGACGCAGAGCACCAAATCTTTGTCCTCCTCCGATAAGCTCTTCGGTCCTAAGAGCGGCATTCAGTTCAAGATGTACAAGACGGTGAGCAAAAGTGCCGACGGCCGGTGTAACACTTAGCGTGACTTTTTTTTTTTGTTCGACAAAAGCCGCTATTCCTCAATGAAGTTTTGGTGAAAATGCCGCCGGACCCGTCGAGCGACGAGCCGCTCTTCCTAGTCTCACACATCGACCGCGTTTACTCGCTCAGGACGGACACCTTGAATGAAAGGTTAGTGCCGCCACTCTTTTTTGGCACTGATTGTGTATTTTAGGGCTGCAGCTATCGATTATTTTAGTAGTCGATGATTCTATCAACTAGTTAGTTCAAATAATCCAATTAGGAACATTTAATGCGTCGCAGAATAAATTTTAGGGGATGTGAAACAAAGGCTTACCAAGATTGCACTTTCAAAAGAGCATGAAATGTGAATACAAAATAAATTCCTGAGTGTTTCTTCAAACCATGCAGAAATGTACTTTCATTTAAAAATAAATTAAAATACCTGAGCTTAGCCTCAACCAGTATAAAAAACAATAAACAAATGAGGACCGAAGTACAACAAGAGAACAATTGGCTAACTTAGATAGCAAAAGTCTGCTAGCTTAAATGCTATAAAATGCTGTTGTTGTTTTTTTTTAATAACAATGCTCATAACAAATTGTTCAAACACAGATTCCCACAAAAATCTGCTAAATATACAGTAATTCTAAATGAACTAACAAATGCATGAACAAACATTAGCTAACAAAAAAAAAAAACATACCTTATGTTGGTCTTAACAGGGAGCAGCTGGATTTGGCCATGTTAAATGAGTTTTCTTATTTGCTGTTGCCACTAGAGGTCAGTGTATGTCATATCAAATCAATAAAACTGAACGCAAACACTTTCAAAACAAAACGTTACAACGCCACAAGTTGAACAAATCCTCCAAGCATCAAAATTTGATTTGAAGCTCTTTTCTAATCAAATTAATCGATTAATTGTTGCAGCACCAGTTTTATATTTTTTTTTTGCAATTTTTTAGTTTTTTGTTTATTTTTCTATTACAAATACATTATTTTAGTTATTAAAATGCTCATTTTTTATTTTAATGAATTGTATATTTTTATTAAAATCGTATTTGTGTTTACAATTTAAGTGTTTTTTTTTTTTTTTTTTAGTTTAATAACAAAAGAAAATATTTTTAATTTTACTTTCAAAACGGGTATTTTCAAACGGGGAAAAAAACAGTAAATATTCCCAATTTTTATTTTTATATATTTATTCCTTACTGTTATATTTATTGTATATTATTCTTAAAATCATATATTCTCAATATTTTTAAAAAATTTAAATTTTCGTTTTAATTATGTCTTATGCATTATGTTGTTTTTTTCATTTATTTTTTTGCACTGAAAAACTTTATTGATTTTAAAAAAGGGAAAAAATATATATTTTTGTTATCTAGCTTCAATGGTAGCGAAGGAAAATATATATATATTTTTTTATCTAGCTTCAAAGGTAGCGAAGGAGTTGAGGGTCACATTTGAGTTCCGCGCAGTTCGGATGTCAAAATTCACAAAGTTGATAAGTGTTGTCTAATATATCCAAACATAGGGCAGCGTGGGTGCAAAAAATCAAAGCGGCCTCGGAGCTCTTCATCGAGACTGAGAAGAAAAAACGTGAGAAGGCCTATCAAGGTACGTCCGCGTGGCCGCCTCGTCTTCTAGTGTCATCCTCTCACGAGGCCGCGTTTGCTAGCTCGTTCGCTGAAGACCGGCGGCATCGGCAGGCTACTGGTGACCGTCTCGGAAGCCCAGGAGCTTAAAGCCTGCAAGCCCAATGGTAAAACTAACAGCGGCGTCACCGAAGAAAGCTCTCGTAACGTGTCTGCATTTGACCCTCACAGGAAAGAGCAACCCTTACTGCGAGCTGACCATGGGGGCACAGTGCTACACGTCCCGATCGATTAGCAACACACTGAACCCCAAGTGGAATTTCAACTGCCAGTTTTTCGTCAAAGACCTCTACCAGGACGTCCTGTGCATCACCGTCTTTGAGAAGGACCAGTTTTCACCAGACGGTGAGTAAAAACCGGGATCTAAAAAGACTCATGAAAATATGATCAGGTTTTTCATATATTGGACTACAACAAATTATACTGTAGTAGTAGGAGTGCCACAAGCTCTTTTTAAGATGGGTCATTACTGTTTATTTTTTGCATTTTGATTTATTAGCAAATAATCCTCTGCTTTCATCCTGGACTACAAAAATAAAATATTTAGTTTTTTTTTTTTTGTTTGTTTTTATCAATAAAACCAATAAAAGAATATTTCCTGTTTTTTTTTTTTGTTTTATTAAAAACTTTTTTTAAAAGTACATTTTCAACGAAAATGATCTTTTTTATCTGGGGGAAAAAACTTTCCTGGTTTTTCCATTCTTTTAATTCAAACTAGGGCTGTAAAAATTATCGCGTTAACAGGCGGTAATTATTTTTTAAAATTAATCACGTTAAAATATTTGACGCAATTAATGCACGTCCCGCTCAAACAGATTAAAATGACAGTGTCATGTCCATTTGTTACTTGTGTTTTTTGGTGTTTTTTCGCCCTCCGCTGGCGCTTGGGTGCGACTGATTTTATGGGTTTCAGCACCATCCATGAGCACTATGTAACTAGAAACTGCTATTTCGGGAGAAATTACACCTGGGTCTTTCCTCTGTGGAGATACATTTCTTAGCCCCACTCAGGTCTATCAATGGAATGGACAATAATGCCAGTCAATGGCATTAAAGTAAACGCCATTAGAAATGCTTGGGAAAATTGGACGTCCATGTCCGTCAATGGCAGCACCCTCCATAAGCGTCAATGCAATCGGGGACATTTGGGGTGCACGTCCTATTGATATCTGGTCATTTCCTGTTGATTTGGGGATTGTTTTTTTTTGCCATTGAAAATGAATGGGAAAAAATTGACATCAACAATGGCGAGGCACTAGTTTATTTTTTGTTTGAAAACTTTACAAATTTTATTAAAACGAAAACATTAAGAGGGGTTTTAATATAAAATTTCTATAACTTGTACTAACATTAATCTTTTAAGAACTACAAGTCTTTCTATCCATGGATCGCTTAACCCTTTAACACCGAACGTGTCGGCAGCTACGCGTTTACGCATGTCGTCTTTGAAGCTTCGTCACGCTGTAATTACGTCACCCACGTGCTGCTGGTTGGTCTCGTTTGAAAGTACGGAAGTTGATGTCCACACCAGTTTTTATTTGAAGTCAATTGACCCAGAAAAACGGGAGATAATGTCATTTGAGTTTTATAGCTTTATTGCACTCGTAAATATGCATTAAAACGCTGCATGGACCATATATCTATCTCCATATTTCCATCATTTCTTGTCCTTTTTCAAAACCGAAAGCCGCACAAAAGAATACATATATCCCAAGAGCCGTTGTGATGTCAGGAAGGGCGAACCGAATGTGGACATTTTTAATAAATTTCCGAGCGAGGCGCCAACTAAGGAAAAGGAGACACGAGTAGCAAGCAACGGCCGGTTGGATTGAGCGAGGGACTTTGAAACGTGCAGAATAAATCTAAAACTAAATTTAGCGTAAGCTAATGCATTATTTCATTAACTCAAGGAAGAAGATGAGCCGTATTTGTCGTTGTTTTCCTGGGATGAGTCGGCGTCTCGGCAAGTAGAAGTGACAGGCTGACAGCCGCGCGCAAACGGCAAAAGAGTAGGCTGTGTGACGTTGTGTGTGACGCAGCTCTGTGTCCTGTTCATGCATAAGCTTTATTGAGTTCGCAAAAAACAAAAAAACAAAACAAAAAAAACAAAAAAAAAAAAAAACTTTATTGGGTCGTATGCCAGAAAATTTTGAATTGAACTCAACTACTTGTCAATATTTTTGAAATAACTTTTTTTCAATGTTACATATATTTTTTCTACACTATAATCTTTTCAAATATTATAAAGATGAGTGTTCGAGAAGCTTGGTTGCATGTACTATATACTTAAGATAAGGTGGTGGGTATAATACCTAACTTCAAAAGAGATATCCTCCAAACCCTTTTTGTGTTAGATGATATATATATTTTTTTTTCCTCACTATTTTGCACTGTATATAACCCGTTTTGACCATAGTATGTGTAAAGGCCAAAAACGCCTTTGACCATACTTGCTGTTTGTGTTGAATTGTCAAACTAAAACTATTCAATCTTATTTTTTTCTATTGAATGTTTGTCCTAACAAGTAGAATAAATATTATCAATCTTCAAAACGTTTGGTCGAGCATGTTTGGTTGTCAATGGGACATCAACATTACAAATTTTGAAAAAATATTTTGGGATTTTTTTGTCTTTTTGGGTCCAAAATGTGGATTGTAATTGGTCAGTGAAGAAAACAACAGTTTGGACATGAAGTTCAAGGTGTCCTTAAAAAAGGGGCCCAACTTGGCCATTGTGAACAATTTTTTCTTTGAAATATAAAAGCAACATCAAATGCATGCAAATTCGGCCAAAATAGGCTTAGGTGTTAAAGGGTTAAACAGAATGTTGATAATGTTAATGCTATCTTGTTAATTTATTGTTATAATAAACAAATACAGTACCCATGTACCATATGTTGAATGTATATATCCATCTTGTGTCTTATCTTTCCATTCCAACAATAATTTACAGAAAAATATGGCATATTTTATCGATGGTTTGAATTGCGATTAATTACGATTAATTTGTAAGCTGTGATAAACTAGATTAAAACTTTTAAGCGTTTGACAGCCCTATATCAAACATTTCTCATATATATGTTTTCAAAAATTAAAAAGTGATAGAATATATTCCATTTTTATTATTTTTTTATGCAAACATCTAAGAAAAAACTGGGAAAATATATTTACTGTTAGGAGGCTCAGAAAAAAAAAACAGTTCTGGATTAATTCGAAAAACAGTCGATTATTCAAGGTACTCAATTACCGCAATTTAGAAAATCATAAGGCGTTTGATTTATTTATTTATTTATGTCTGCTTTTTTTCATAGACTTCCTGGGCCGCACCGAAGTTCCCGTGGCGACCATCAAAAAGGAAATGGAAAGCAAAGGCGCCGCCAGTCGCCGCTTGTTGCTCCACGAAGTTCCCACAGGAGAAGTCTGGGTCAAGCTGGACCTGCAGCTCTATGAGACACCACTCAAATGAAACACCACTTGACAACTCATCACCTTATCTTATCTTCCACTCAAAAGCTTTGCTTGATCTCAAATCCATAGCCCTTTAGGACCTCAAAAGATACATACTAGCGACCAAGTCCTGGAAAATGACTAGCGTGGCAGCTCATAACTCAGACAGCACATATGTAAGAAAATCGACATGTTTAATGAATAAATTGTACATACTGTACAGTTCTGTCCATTGTACTCAAAGTCCTCTTTTCTTGGGGCTTCATTACTCACCACCGGTGAGGATGATAAAATGGACTTCAAGGTAATCATCAGGAGAACCCACAGCCCTCGTGATGGCACGTCCCATCCCGGGTGGCGTACTTGCGGAGAAAGTACGGTACGTCTAGGCTGTACGCACATAAGGTTCAAGTCAGTTCAGTTGTTCATTTAAAATGAGCCTAAAAAAACTGCATTTTCCCTTTATAAGTGTATTTTAACCCAGGGGTATCAAACTCAATTTATCAGGGCGGCTAGAAATAGAGTCTGGGTGCAACAAGGGAACTGCTATATTTTCCGCACTATAAGGCGCGCCACATTATAAATTGCAGCTTTAATGAATGGCCTATTTTAAAACTTTTTTTATATTACAGGCGCACTGCATTATAAGGCACATAGAATAAACGGTGTCGTAAATCGTCTTATTTCGAGCATGCCGTCAGATGCAGAAACAATTGGCGAGTCAAATTTTACGTCGGATGTCGAAAGATCGTGTGTCGAAGGAATCATATGTCGAGGTACCGCTGTACAATACTTTTGGACTTTTTGGATCGTTATTTAGGGGTACTTAAAGGGTTAATTCCAATTTACGCGGAAATTCGGTTTACGTCGTCATCGTAGGAACAGAACTCTTTCGTAACCCGGGCACAACCTGTGATTAGAATTGAGACATTTTGGGTCATACCAGGGGTCGCGTTAACCGAATATTTTCCGTCGTTGACCGGTTTTTTAAAACGGTGACGGAAAAAACTGAAGTCCATCTGTCATTTTGACAGGTTGCAATTCACACCCCAGACCACAGGGTGGCGAGTGAGCATATTAATTAGCTATTGTCTCTCTTGATGCATGACGTCGTTTGCCTTACTCGGAAAAATGTCAAGGCAACTGAGTGTCCGAAGTTTCTTCAAAAAAGCCCCAACACGACGATAGTGTTGATAAAAGAGGTGAAAAAAGAGGGACTGATGCAGTGAAGGATGACAACGAATCAAGTGAATCGCCGGTTCACTCCTCACTGCGGCGAGCAGTTGAAAACGCCGCCAATTACCAAGAAGTGCAGAATTGGTAACACGGTGAAAGCGGCATAAAGCCAAAAAGCGGACCAGACTAGCCAGAGCCTGAAATTATTTCAAGGAAAATATGGAGCACTGTGTGTACTCTTTTTGCTAAGCTGAGCTCGCATACCACGGTAGCACGTCGGCTATGAACGAACATATTTCGTATTTCGGAAGACAACAGGAAACAACAAACCAGCGGATTGTAAGTCCATACAACTTTTTAACGATTTTTTTAAAAATGGAAGTTTCCAGTATGTGCGTCGTATCAACGTGCATTTTTATTTAATAATAATAATTTAAAAAATTAAAAAATAAATAAATATATATATATATATATATATATAAAATGGAATTATATAATATGTTATTATTATTAAATGTATTAGGATCATGGAAGGTCCCACTTGGGGGGGGTATATATATCCTGTATATACATAATATAATAAAAATATATATGGAAACACAGCACTGGCCTGCTTACTGTAATCCATGACTGCACTAATGTTAGTTACTTTATTATAAAGTATTATTGTATTATTGTGTATATACATATAGTGACTGCATCAAGATATAGTCATTTTAAAAACTTAAGTGACGGGTAAAAATAGATTATGACCGGATTTTTATGACCCTGTCAGTCAAAATGACAGACAACGAAAAAGTCTAGCGCAACCTCTGGGTCATACATACCACACACTTGCCCTATATATGGATAAATATTGTTAATTAGGGTTAAGGTTAATAATAATGTTAACTATAATTGTAATAATGTAATTACATAGACTTCGTAATGGTATTGATGGGTCAGATCGGTCATGCACTGCGCCTCGCATTCAACTAGGGGGCCGCCTACATCAAGAGGAGCCATTCACAAACACGCACGGAGCGATCTAACGCCGGATTTCTGTTGAAAAAGTACGAACGCTGTACCGCATACAAACAGGAAGGATTGTCTACGGAGTGATTTGTTCGAGGATTCCAGGTAATTATTTTATTTTTCGTTCCATGCATGCATTTTGATACGTTGTGAAAAAAATCAATGGGAGAAATTAGCCGCTACTGCATTGGCATCATAGTTCGCAATATGTACGTAAAATAAATGCTAACTGCACTTTTTGTTTTTCTTGCTCTCAACAAGTTGGTGTTATTTGTCCATATTCTGGCTTTTTTTTTTTTTTTTGTAGGTTTTTTTTCTGTGTTTCATCAAAGAAAAAGCATTGGAAAAATTACACTAGGAAGCCAATATTTCACCAGGATAGTAAAAACATGTAAAGATAAAAATGGCACCATGCTGCAATTTCTAATTTATTGCAAACAGGTTGGGGAGATTCGCACTAAATTCTTGTAATTATGTTCTGGCTCATTGACTCATATTATAAATCATAATTTTTGATATGCTGTAAACCTGATGTGTGATAATGCATTTTCCGTGATTACTGATGCAATCGCTTCTTTGGTGAGTCAAAAACATGGAAATAAGAGAAATTTGTGTGTTGAGAGTCTTAACACCCAAAAGTCACTAGGGGGCGCCAAAGGCCAAAACATAAATTTGCTTGCAAAGAAATTCTGTTGTTATGACTTATGGACTTATTTGGGCCTCTATGTCATATGAAGTATTCAGATTAGACTTTTTATTTTATATATGGGCTGTCCAAATTATTATGTTAACGGGCGTTAATTAATTTTTAAAATTAATCACGTTAAAAGATTTGACGCAATTAACGCACATGCCCCGCTCAGACAGATTTAAATGACAGTACAGTGAAACGCTCACTTGTTTGTTTTATGGAGTTTTGCCGCCCTCTGCTGGCGCTTGGGTACGACTGATTTTATAGGCTTCAGCACCCATGAGCATTGTGTAAGTAATTATTGACATCAACAATGGCGGGCTACTAGTTTATTTTTTGATTGAAAATTTTACAAATTTTATTGAAACGAAAACATTAAGAGGGGTTTTAATATAAAAATTCTATAACTTGTACCAACATTTTTCTTTTAAGAACTACAAGTCCTTCTATCCACGGATCGCTTTAACAGAATGTTAATAATGTTAATGCCATCTTGTTGATTTATTGTTATAATAAACAAATACAGTCCTTATGTACCGTATGTTGAATGTATATATCAATCTTGTGTCTTATTTTTCCATTCCAACAATAATTTACAGAAAAATATGGCATATTTTATAGATGGTTTGAATTGCGATTAATTACGATTAATTAATTTTTAAGCTGTAATTAACTCGATTAAAAATTTTAATCGTTTGACAGCCCTAATAGTTAGTTTTGCTATTCGAATAATACTGCTATTAATGTCCATAGGGGGCATTAAAAAAATGTTTAAAAATAAAAACTATAAATGTGTAGATAGGTCTGATGCCAATGAACATTTTTGAGTGGTTGAAAGTGAAAAAATATTCATAAATGACTTCGTTATCACACTTCAAAGGAAAAGCCATACTTTGGACAAAATCACAAGAATTTAGTCAAAATAAAATAACACCCGCGGGTTAAGCAAGAATTTAGACTGTTTTACGTCCATAGCTAATTCGGGGATTTAAGCATTTTTTCACAAGTATTTTCACCGGAAAAGCTTTGTTAACATCAGGCGGCCGCTAGCTATTTTCACTAACAGACTAGCACTGTACTTGAACAAAGAGCTGCAAAATATTGTCCCGCAGGCCGCAATGGACCGCCATCCCGAAGGTTTGAGACCGCCGTTTCAACCCAAGAAACCAACTATACTTTAATTTCCAAGTATGTAAGAGATCTTCGAGTTTTACGACTAGAGTTAAAATTATGGAAAAGTACCAAGTCCTGCTGTATTGTGCGTGGCTCTCCTCTGCTGGCTCGACATAGAACGGGTCGATCACGGGTGTGACGTCACCGCCGTCTTGGACTTCGCTCTGACGTGTCCATTTATACTGACAACCTGAATGGAAATGTATTATTCCAAAAGTTTTGCACAGATTGAGCGATTAATAGTTAGGTAGTAGTTACCTGCTAGACAGCGAGCGGTGTTCTTCCTCTTGGGCCTCTCGTGAAACAGCTTCTTCAGTTCAGTCGTCCTGCGCTGTGTGGGGAATGTCATTTTAAAATACCAGTCTAGGACAAGCTGATATGACAAAGTACTTTTGCATTGTATGTATTTTTTAAAATAGGATTTTATTTCATACATTTCATTTTCTATATTTTAAAAAGGAAAAAAATGATCATGCTTCATTTCTTTTGTTTAAAAATGTTTTTAGGATATTTTTGTAATTTAATCTTTTTTTCTTCTAAGTATTATGTTTCAGTGCCATTGCAAGTCAGAGAGTTTAAACAAAAATTGTTGCAGCAAAAAAAATGTTTTTAAAAATAGACATAAGGTGGTTTAATACAAATTTTTAAAAAAAAAAAGTTTCTATTTTTTAATCACATTTTTTTAATTGCCTGGTAGTGATCATTCATTTTCAGCGGAGAATAAGCGAAGTAGAGGCGTAGCTTACAGTGGTATGAAAATATATCTGAACCTTTTGGAATTTCAGGATGAAATCACCATCAAATGTGATCTGATCTTTGTCAAAACCATACAGATGAAAAAACTGTGTGCTTTACCTAAATCCACCCAAAAGTTTATGGGTTTTCATATATTAATGAGGATAGTATGCAAACAATGACAGAAGGGGGATAAATAAGTAAGTGAACCATCAAAAAATTAATATTTTGTGCCCCCCCCCCCCCCCCCTTTGGCAACAATAACTTCAACCAGAGGCTTTCTGTAGCTGCAGATCAGTCTGGATCATCGATCGGGACTAATTTTGGCCCATTCTTCTCTACAAAACTGATGTAGTTCAGTCAGATTCCTGGGATGTCTGGCATGCATCGCTGTCTTTAGGTCATGCCACAGCATCTCAAGTCCGGACTTTGACTTGGCGACTCCAGAACGTGTGTTTTGTTCTTCTGAAACCATTCTGAAGTTGATTTACTCCTGTGTTTTGGATAAATGTCTTGTTGCAGCATCCATCCTCTTTTTAGCTTTAAATTTCTGACAGACGGCCTCAAGTTTTCCTGAAAAACATCCCGATAAACTTTTGAATTCATTCTTCCATTAATGACTGCAAGTTGTCCAGGCCCTGAGGGAGCAAAACAGCCCCAAATCATGTTGCTCCCTCCACCATGCTTCACGGTGGGGATGAGGTGTTGATGTTGGTGAGCTGTTCCATTTTTCCTCTACACATGACGTTGTGTGTTACTCCCAAACACTTCAACTTTGGTTTCATAACTCCACAAAATATTTTGCCACAACTTCTGTGGCGTGTCCAAGTGCCTTTTTTTTGCAGACATTAAATGAGCAACAATGTTTTTTTAATACAGCAGTGGCTTCCTCCGTTGAGTACTCCCATGAACACCATTCTTGGCCATAGTTTTACATATAGTTGATGTGTGCACAGAGATATTGGACTGTGCCAGTGACTTCTGTAAGTCTTTAGCAGACACTCAAGGGTTCTTTTTTTATACCTCTCTGAGTATTCTGCGCTGAACTCTTGACGTCATCTTTGGTGGACGGCCACTCCTTGGGAGGGAAGCAACAGTGCCAAACTCTCTCTATTTGTAGACAACTTCTCTGACTGTCGATTGATGAACATCCAGACTTTTAGAGATGGTTTTGCATCCTTTCCCAGCTTCATACAAATCAACAATCCTTGATCGCAGGTCTTCAGACAGCTCTTTTGACTGAGCCATGATGCATATCAGACAATGCTTCTCATCAAGACAGGTGTGTGTTTTATAGTGGGCAGCTTCAAACCACTCACCAGTGATTGGGCACACACCTGACTTAAACTGTTTGGTAAAATTGGTTTCAATTGCTCTTTAAGTCTCCTTAGGCAGAGGGTTCGCTTATTTTTCCCCCATTCTGTCGTTGTTTGCATGCTATCCTCATTCAAATATAAAAACCTACAAATGTTTGGGTGGTTTTAGTTAAAGCAGAAACTATTTTCATCTGTGTGATTTTGACAAAGATCAGAAATTCCAAAAGGTTCAGATACTTTTTCCTACCACTGTATTTACATAAATAAATATTGTTGTTGTTTCTTTTTTTTGGGGGGGGGGGCGGGGGGGGGTTCAGTGTATTTATTCAGATTAACAGCATTGGAAAGAAATACATATAATACTTTTTTTTTTTTTACCCCTTCTCCCCCCCCCAAAAAAAAAAACAACAACAAAAAACACTCATGTATATTTTAATAGTTTAAAAGTTTTTAAGCACTGAAAATCTATTATGATATAAATGAGATGTATATAAAAGAAAACAATGATTTGTACATGTATACATGCATACATACATTTATGAATATTGTTTTTTTTTTTTTTGATTGAAAAATATCCGCGATGGACTGAGAGCGCAAAGTTTGAAGCACATTACAGCGAAGAATCACTGCATTTCCCCCCCCCAATTTTTGTTTCATATTTTATATTTTTTCTCTTCTGAGCCATTGCAGCCCAGTCCAGAGATCTGACGTCTATCGCTGTCAATAGCAGCCAATGAGTTGGAAAAAAAACTTTCATTCAAACAAATATATCAAAAAAAATATGCAAATGGCAAAAAATTAAATAAATCAGCCAATTTACTGAACGTTGAAGTTTTAAATATGTATATTATATACGTGTCCAATCAAATTTTGAGCTGAAATCAGCATTGAGAAATGTCCAAACTAATTCAACTCCACTCACCTTACACCTGTGCGGCTTTTTGTCGCGTAAGAGGTAGGGGTTGTATACCTCCAGGTCACAATCATCCAAAAAGACGTCACCCTGAAAAGTACAGCCGAGGTGAGGCTGAATGTTCGACGTCGGACGGGGCTCGCGTGGGCGTCACGTCCGCAAACCTTGATGTTTCCGTGTTGGAGGTATCGTTGGTACAACTTCTGCCGCATCTTGACTTCCAGCGGGTTGCAGACGGCCATGTGGCGGTCCAGCTTGCTTTGGAGCGGGCCCAAAACGTCCTCGTGTAACCACTTGCGCGTCAGCTCTCTCTTCATCATTTTGTCTTCGTCGTACCTGTTCAAGAACATCTCCAACTCCTCCATGTGCAGACAAGTTGGTTTGGTTTTCTTATGTTTACTCTCTGAGTATAGTGATACTTTGACTTAAGAGTTATTTGTTTACGAGGCTCGCTCGTAAATCAAGTTAGATTACAACTAGGGCTGCCACAAATGATTTAGCTCGTCGACGAATCATTGATTATTTTTGCTAATAGTTGATGTGATCACGTTATTTTCTGATTGTTTTCCAAAGCCGATGTTCGCAAATAATCTCATTTTGAATAAAGAAAAATACTCATGTACTTTCATGGAATACTACAGTAATCTGAATTTTTTCTAGTTTTTCAATGTTTTCAATTTTTTTTTTTTAATTAACTATAGTTGGGCTGCAGCTATTGATTATTTTAGAAGTCGATTAATCGATGAACTAGTTAGTTCGAATAATCGCCTAATCGGATAAGGAACATAAAAAATTAAAATACCTGCGCTAAGCCTCAAACGGTATAAAAAAATAATAAATGAGGATTTAAGTGCAACTAAAGACCCATTGGCTAACTTACATATCAAAAGTCTGCTAGCTTAAATGCTATATATATGCTTTTTTTACAATGCTTTTAACAAATGGTTCTAACACAGCTTGCCACAAAAAAAAAAAAAAAAAAAAAAAAAAAAAACGGCTAAATATTCTGTACCTATAAACTAATTTACGAATGCATTAAAAAAATATGAGCTCAAACAAAAACTTAGCTTATGTTGGTCTTAACAGGGAGCAGCTGGATTCAGTCACGTGAAATGAGTTATGTCATTTTCACTGTTGCTACTAGAGGGAAGTGTATCCACCCAAATCAATAAAACTAACTGCAAACACTTTCCAAAACAAACCATTACAACGCCACCTTAATTAAACGAATACTCGAAGCAGCAAAATTTGATTCAAAGCTTTTTTCTAATCGAATTACTCAACTTAATTGATTAGCATTGTAGAGCATTACTACAGCACTAAACTACAGTTATTCTAAAATATTAATGAATTTTAAGTTTTCAATTAAAAAATTAACTCTGTTGCCATTGATGGCAAAAGACAATGACACATTTTCCTTTTTTAATTAAAAATAAATAAATAAATAAAGGGATTTTTCTTTTTTACTTAAAAAATTTAAGAAAAAAACAAGAATATTTACGATGAGAAAGCTCAAAGAAGAGGATTTGGACATTTTAAAGTTCAAGGTCTCCAAACAATACATCGACTATCAAAATAGTTCGATCGATTTAGTTGTCGAATAATTGTAGCGGCCCTAATTACGCCCCCCAAAAAAATTAACCAAGCCACAGCCCCTAACTTGAAAAACCCCCTATACTGACACACTCTAAGTCAATGTATGTTTTATCAAGATGGTACCGTTTGTCTCTCTAGCAAAGGCCAAATCAATTCTTGTGCCTCTTGAATTCCATTTGCCAGTTTCCCCTGAAACAAAAGTAAAAAATTGAGAATCGTTCAATTCGTGCCCAATGAGCACACTTTTCACGCAGTACCTGAACTCGCCTAGTAGAGGCGTAAGAGAGAGTGCCTTGCCGATCCCTGGATCTTGGCACCACGGTAACGTCCTCCCGATTTACGCACGCATTTGTCTTCTTCTTGGGTGCAATCGCCTCAGGCCACTCAACCTGAAGAAATTTAGCGAGTTACACCAACCATTAGATATGTGCCGATTACCTGTTTCAGGCTATACTGTGGTATGAAAACATGGTTTCAAAACAACAACAAAAATTTCGTCCTACCATCCCTAAGGTATTAGCTATATTTTTAAAGGCTCAACCCTGCCCCATCGCTGTTGCTCAGTGTCAGTTAGTTAGCTGTGCTACACGATGGCTGGAGGAGGTGTAACTCCTGAACTATTTCCCCCATCGAAGAAAACGAAATTGCTGGTAAGGGAATACTTCGGCTACAGAAAACTTACAGATGGCCGCGGCTTAGAGAAGGACCAACCGACGTGTTAAACATGTTTGCGGAGGGTGGCTGCCGAGGAGGCAATACGATCAATATGATTTGGCATTTATACAAAATTAAAGGTTAGTAAACACTGCCATGAAGGTTTCCCACTAGCTAAGAGAGTTAACTCCAGCGGGTTTAGTGTGTCTAGCGGTGGTAAAACATGTGTTTCTCTCTGGCAACTGTCTCTTTTAAGAAAGTGTGTGTATAATGTAGGGCTGTCAAACGATTAAAATTTTTAATCGATTTAATCACAGCTTAAAAATTAATTAATCGTAATTAATCGCAATTCTAACTATCTATAAAATACGCCATATTTTTCTGTAAATTATTGTTGGAATGGAAAGATAAGACACAAGACGGATATATACATTCAACATACTGTACATAAGTACTGTATTTGTTCATTATAACAAACAACAAGATGGCATTAACATTCTGTTAAAGCGATCCGTGGATAGAAAGACTTTTAGTTCTTAAAAGATAAATGTTAGTACAAGTTATAGAAATTTTATATTAAGACCGCTCTTAATGTTTTCGTTTTAATAAAATTTGTAAAATTTTCAATCAAATAATAAACTAGTAGCTCGCCATTGTTGATGTCAATAATTACACATGGTGCTTAAACCCATAAAAATCAGTCGCACCAAAGCGCCAGCAGAGGGAGACAAAAAAACACAAGTAACAAGTGGACATGACACTGAGCTGTCATTTTAATCTGTTTGAGCGGGGCATGTGCGTTAATTGCCTCAAATATTTTATCGTGATTAATTAGAAAAATTAATTACCGCCCGTTAACGCGATAATTTTGACAGGCCTAGTATAATGTAAACATGATATGAGTTATAATTATAAACACGTTTTTTCATGGAAAATAGTTCAATTATTTTTGTTCTGATGGTAATAATGGTGAGCTGTGGGTTTAGGATCACCTAAAGGACTGCATTTATTTTTATTTAGAATATTTCAGTTACTTTTTTTCCAATTTATTTTAACATTATACTTATGTTCCAATTTGCTAATATGTTTTGAAAAATAAAAATCATGTTCAATGGAAAAAAGGTTGTTTTTTTTAATCCAGATATCTCAAAGTAAGACATTTTACAGCTGTAATTGCAATAGTGATACCGTGAAATTTTGGCTTAAGGGTATCATTCTGTCAGAATCTCATACCGGCACATGCCTACCAACCATCATTGCAACGAAAATGAAGTCATAAATCTAACACGCTTAAATTTTACTACAACTATGGCAAGTTGCTGCGGTTGCAAAGAATAAACAAGTCATTTTAATTTTCTCCTAAAAAGCATACTTTTCTTAAACAGTCAATCAGAATAACGATAATTTTACGATCTGATCTGGAACACTTCAAACGGATAGGACGTTTATCGTCGTCAATGGCAGCCAATGAGTTATATGGAAAATGCAAAAATATCTTCCAATATCATTACAATCAAGAGAAGTACAAAATCAAATTTACCCTTTAGTAAATTTCTGGTGACTCGTGCAAGTAAAAAAATAAATAAATAACTGATTGCACCATGTAACACTTTTTTGTTCTCAGGTTGCAAGTGGTATTTCCTAGTTTGTTTTGTCACATTGACGTATAAAAACACTTTTGTTTACCAAAAAGTTTGGGTTTGTGGTCCATAACATTCATAATGGTATTGACGAGTCAGAAAAAGTGAAAAAAAAAAGTGAAAAAAATCAATGGGAGAAATTAGCCGCTACTGCATTGGCATCATAGTTCGCAATATTTACGTAAAATAAATACTAACTGCACGTTATTTTTGCTTTCAACCAAGAAACGAGACTGTTTAACATCCATACCCATAAAGAATTCGGGGATATAAGCATTTATTAACAAGAATTTTCACTGGAAAAGCTCCGTTTACATAAGGCGACTGCTAGCTACATTCACTAACAGACTAGCATTGCACTTGGACATATCCGCGTAAAATAAATGCTAACTGCACTTTTTTTTTTTTTTTTTTTTTTTTTTGCTTTTAACCAAGAATCGAGACTGTTTTACATCTATATCTAGAAAGAATTCGGGGATTTAAGCATTTATTCACAAGAATTTTCACTGGAAAAGCTGTTTACATAAGGCGGCCGTTAGCTATATTCACTGACAGACTAGCATTGTACTTTGACATATTTACGTAAAATAAATGCTAACTGCACGTTTTGTTTTTGCTTTTAACCAAGAAACGAGTCTGATATACATCCATATCTACAAAGAATTCCGGGATTTAAGCATTTATTCAAAAGAATTTTTAACGAAAAAAGCTCTTTGTGATTCTACTTTGACGGCCTCGCAATGCAGGCCCCCTATTTATCGGCCCGGCGCCTTTCATCCAGTCAATACATTATGAAGTCTATGTGTGGTCACAACTTTGAAATTTATTTTGTACTTTTCCTTACTGTTATACGTTCTGATGCTTTTATATATATATGAGCATTTTCCTCCTTATTTTATACACTAAGTTTGACCTGAAACACGGAAAAAATGACATTTAACAAATATTTTCTGCATAACTAGGTCGTAAAATCGGAAATTTTGAAGATAGCTTCTAATTTTAGCAAATGTTTACCTTTTTAATGGTAACTTTTCCTTTAATTTGGACCCAAGCAACACAAATAAAATGATTACAAGCCAGGAACAAAATTTTTACTTCTGTGAGATGGTTTTATCAATGCTTTTCATATATGCTGACCTACCTCAGATGCCAGTAATCGTATATTAACCGGTACGTGGTAGGTGATGGCGCCATCTTTGTACTTTTTCCATCGCATGACTAAAAAGGGGGGAAAAAGGATACATTTTCTCCACTTTAAAAAGCAACATTTTATCTTTTTTTCACTCATTCATTACAGTGTAATGTCATAAATGCCCAAAATGGCGCCTTTGAAATTGCAACATTCCTCAAATGGTCAGCATGCCTCTTCATAAAAGCTTCGGATGTGAAGGTACATATTCAGAATACATTTTTATGTGTTATTTATTGTAAAAAAAAAAAAATGTTGTCTTGGTCAGCTTCCAAGTCATAAAAAGTGAATTATTCACTGTTACTAGCCTGTTATGCAAGCCGGGTCGCCGACGAAGGAACTCCCGCCTTTTCCACGATTCATTGCGGCAATGTTTAGAAGCTCCTTCGAAGTTTGAAGGCGTTTAGAAGTCGAGCGAAAGCAAACGGAAACACAAGTCGTGGACTTGGTTCACATTTTTTATTTACCGTTTGTGAAACGCTCGTTATTTTTGTCCAATTTAGTAGACAAGTAGCTAGGGAGTAGGGGCTTCCTTCTTTCCTCGCGCAGGTGCTTTAAATGATTGCGCGCGACGCCCGTTGCCGTGACAACTGCGTGACGTCACATACTCTGCGACAGAGGCCGGTCAAATCGTGATTTGCTTTCAAACAAACTTTTAACTCGAAATGCTGTTATTAAAATGAGTTCAGACGTCATTACAGAGCTCGAGGACAGTTAAGGTAATTTTTAAGAGGTTAATGTATTATTTTTATTTTTATTTTAATAGCAATACATGAATACTTGTTGAATTTTAACCTTTTCAGGGACAGTGATTACTACAGTGGACAAATGTTATCATTAGATCGTTTCCAGGTCCCTAGTCAAAATGGACGTCTGCCATTGGACTTCTTTTGCAGCCGAAGAGTTAGGCTATGTGAGGTTACAACATTAAGAAAAAAAAATGAAGGAATAAAATTCTCAGAACAAAATACACACGCGCCACACTTATTTGAATTCATTTTTAAAGGTTTTATTTTTTCAGTTTAATACAATTTTTTAAATGTATTTACTTTTATTTTTTATTTAGAATTATTTTTTTTTATAACGCATGGCTTTTTTAATTTGACTTTATTTTTAAATGACTTTTTAAAAAAATAGTATTTAAAGCAACACTAGGTAACTTTTCAGTTTTAGTCGATTTTAGCGACGCCAGTGGACAAAAGCGACAGTGTTTTGCCTTAAGGAACACTGTGTTTCCCATCAGGACCAGCGCACAGTGTTGTAAAATCCTGATCTTCCGGTCGCCTGCAGATGGATTGAAGTTTTTTAAACAATATTTCTGTTTCTATCGGTTCTGTTAAGAATGAATAGTAATAAGGTAATAAATCCAGTTGTGGCTAAACAAAAGCATATGACGGTTAGCAACAATTTGGCGTAGGGTAGCTAAACCACCCACCCCACCCAACTCATCAGTGCTGATGAGTTCGGTTTGGTTGCGGGTCAAGCCAGCGAGTGAAAACCAGGCCAATGTTTATTCTTGAGTATCCTTTTATCCTGTTTGCCTTTTTTTCCTCCTTGGACAAAACTTTTTGTCTCATTTGTTGCTCTGCCATCTTTGCAGAAGTCGTGGTTCCTACCACCCTCCTCAAAGTCACTTAGTTCCGGTGAAAGCGGTACAGACCCCGTCAAAATGTAAAAGACGTATCATCACAAATGTTATGAAAATACTTTAGAACGAAGGTACCTAGTGTTGCTTTAAATAATTGGGTTTCCCCCCGTAAATGACCCTTCAATTAAATTCATTTATTGTATTAAAACGTATTTATTTTTTATTGCCCATCCCAAAATACGTGTGTGAAACACCAATGCAACAATAAAAATATTCCGCAAAGTAATCAGAACATTGAAGAAAAGAAAATATCGTAGTATGGTCATGAAAGTGATAAAAAAAAAAATTATTTTTTTTCAGTCACTTAATTCTAGCGCGTGTAAACGCACTGGCCTTGATTCACATGCTGCGTTATCTCCCGAACATTGAGTACATTTCCAATTTTTTGAATCATCATTGGATCTTTGTTGTTTGCCTGCATGTGACCTTCCCTTCTGAGAGGAGCGTTTGATTGTAAAAAATGGAATGGTTACACTCATGTTTCCGCTTCGATCATATTATTGTAGACAGGAACATTGGGTTCTCAACATGTACATTGGGTCAAACAGTATAAATGTCCTTTTTGTAACTATCACACCACATACTCTTTGAATATTATACTGTGCATGTACACGTCTGGCAGTGATTCCAATTCCGATATTTGGCATTGTAGAATTTTGTTAGCCGAGCAATTAGGCATTTTCTAGAGGATATATAGGACACCAGGTAACTTATTTTTCCGTCCCTTGACAGATACAAAGGTAAAGATGGGAACATTTGAGAAAGTTTCAGAACACATTTACAGGTTTAAGAAATACAAGTTAAAACTGCAATTCATTTTACTGTGGAGGTCCAGGAGTGCCAAAATTATTAAAATAGAATTGTCCCAATGAAAACCTATGTATATGTATAAATGCATAGTTCAGTACAAAATTAAAAGTGCCATTAAATAATGTATTTTAATGTTATTTTTTATATTGATGTTAATATTTGCTTATTTTATTTACTTGTTTTAATTTGTATTCATTCCAGTTGTAATTTGTTCATTTATCTTTATCAGGGCTGTCAAAATAATCGCGTTAACGGGCGGTAATTAATTTTTTAAATTAATCACGTTAAAATATTTGACGCAATTAACGCACATGCCCCGCTCAAACAGATTAAAATGACAGCAGTGTAATGTCCGCTTGTGACTTGTTCTTTTTGTGTTTGGCGCCCTCTGCTGGTGCTTGGTTCCAAATGATTTTATGGGTTTGAGCACAATGAGTGAGCATGGTGTAATTATTGACATCAACAATGGCGAGCTACTAGTTTATTTTTTGACTGAAAATTTTACAAATTTTAACAAAACGAAAACATTAAGAGGGGTTTTAATATAAAATTTCTATAACTTGTACTAACATTTATCTTTTAAGAACTACAAGTCTTTCTATCCATGGATCGCCTTAAGAGAATGTTAATAATGTTAATGCCATCTTGTTGATTTATTGTTATAAAAAACAAATACAGTACCTATGTACCGTATGTTAAATGTATATATCCATTTTGTGTCTTATCTTTCCATTCCAACAATAATTTACAGAAAAATATGGAATATTTTATACATGGTTTGAATTGCGATTAATTACGATTAATTAATTTTTAAGCTGTAATTAGCTCGATTAAAAATTTTAATCGTTTGACATCCCTAATCTTTACATTTTTCAGTTTTAATTAATTTCTTATGTATTTAAACATTATTTTTCCCCCTAAATATATTCAAAAGACATTTCTATTTTTAAAAATGTATGTATTGTAGTCCTGAAACGATTATTCCATTAACTCGAGTATTCAATTAGAAAAAAATATATTCGAATTGAATTTTGCTGCTTCGAGTATTTGTTTAATTAAAGTGGTGTTGTAATGGTTTGTTTTGAAAGTGTTTGCATTTAGTTTTATTGTTTTTGGTGGATACACTGCCCTCTGCCTCATTTTACATGGCTGAATCCAGCTGCTCCCTGTTAAGACCAACTTAAGTTTTTGTTTGAGCTGATGTTTTTTTAATGCATTTGTAATTTTGTTTAAAGGTAAATCTAGCCGTTTTTGTGGGAATATGTGTTACAACTATTTGTTAAGAGCACTGTAAAAAAAAAATGTTGGAATTTTATAGCATTTAAGCTAGCGGACTTTTGCTATGTAAGTTAGCCAATTGTTTTTTTGTTGTACATATATCGTCATTTATTAATTTTTTTATACCGTTTGAGGCTCAGGTCAGGTATTTTTATTTAGTCACAATATACAAAGTCACATTTATCCTTTAAGAATTACAAGTCTTTCTATCCGTGGATCCCTCTCACAGAAAGAATGTTAATAATGTAAATGCCATCTTGGGGATTTATTGTCATAATAAACGAATACAGTACTTATGTACTGTATGTTGAATGTATATATTCGTCCGAGTTTTATTCATTTTTTTCTTGATGCATTGGCAAAATCTATATGATCGGGTAAAATTATCGGGAATGATTGGAATTGAATCGGGAGCAAAAAAAAAAAAAAAAAAAGCAATCGGATCTGGAAATATCGGGATCGGCAGATACTCAAACTAAAACGATCGGGATCGGATCGGTAGCAAAAAAACATGATCCGAACAACCCTAGTTGTAATGGTTTGTTTTGAAAGTGTTTGCATTTAGTTGTATTGTTTTTGGTGGATACACTGCCCTCTGCCTCATTTTACATGGCTGAATCCAGCTGCTCCCTCTTAAGACAAACTTAAGCTAAGTTTTTGTTTGAGCTGATGTTTTTTTAATGCATTTGCAATTTTGTTTAAAGGTAAATTTAGCCGTTTTTGTGGAAATATGTGTTAGAACTATTTGTTAAGACCATTGTAAAAAAATTAATAAAAAAAAAAAAAAAACGTTGGAATTTTATAGCATTTAAGCTTTTGCTTTTGCTATGTGAGTTAGCCAATTGTTCTTTTGTTGTACATATATCGTCTTTTTTTTTTTTTTTTTAATACCATTTGAGGCTCAGGTCAGGTATTTCTTATGTTCCTTATCCGATTACTCGATTATTCGAATTAACTAGTTCATCGATTAATCGACTACTACAATGTATTGTATTAAAAATGTATTTCAACATCTTTAATTTCCCTTTTTATTTATTTTTTTATTGGCATACCTGGTACCCTTTACAACTGAACAAAAAATTGGTCCATAAAACCTGATTTTTTTTTTCATTTCTACAATTTTTTATTCATTTATTTATTGATGAAAAAAAATTTAAAATTATAAGCATTTGACATAGTCACTACTGCAGGAAGGAAGCGGTGGCGGACGAGTCTTATAGACTCGCTGACAGCACTGAGGGGGCGGAGCTTGCCCACTACCCCCGTAAGCCAGGAGAGAAAACGCAGAAGGAGGCTGGAGCAGATGTTCATTTCCATCCTCATCACCTACTGAAGAGCATCTCCACTTCCATCTCACCTTTTTGACCTTATGCTTTTTCTCCTCTCGTACTGACTTTTAGTCAACCCTTCTGCCCTCTCAGCATGCCCGTGCCGAAGGACCCGTGGAGTCCCAAGCTCGGCCAGAAGGACGGCTGGGGGCGCCTGAAGACCCCGCTGCTCACCTGTGGCGGCTTGGCGCTGGCGTTGGAGCTCCAAGCTGTGGTGCGGCAGCTGAGGGCCAACTGGCGATTGCGCAGGAGGGGAGAAGAAGTGAAGCATGGAGATGATACACATCTTAAAGGTAAATAAATGAGTTTTGCTGCAAGTTCTAGTGATTTGTGAAATCCAGATGAGACAAACTAAATGTTCTATTGGTCCCAGTGACTTCTAAAATGACAATTTCAAGCCAAAATGCTCAGTTTTATTTGACCAATTTAGATTTTTCTTAACATTTTGCTGTTCTACTCATGATAGACATGCCTACTAAAATTTGTCTTTCTTGAAAAAAAAAACTTGAGGACAAAAATTCGGTTTGAAACACTTCTGAAAAGGTTTGGATTTGCCCGAAAATGTCTACTCTAGACCAGAAAAGTAGTATCTTTTCAAGCATGGTTCCGTGAGACCTTTTTGGTGGGTCTACTCATGAAAGACTTACCAAATTTTAATACTACAAAGCAAACAGATTTCTCAGGCCACCTGGAAATGTGACCCATTAATGGCAGATTCAAACCAAAATGCATGACTTCCTCTGTGTTTTTGGGCATGGCTCCTTGAGACTTTTTTGTGGTTCTACTCATAATAGACATGTCTGTCAACATTCAAGTCGCTTCTTTAAACCAGCTCCACGGGCTGAATTTTCTTTAAAGCACTATTGCAGAATACCAAAATGACCTTAACATGGTGCCTTCAAATCTAAATGGCTGACCTCCTGTGTCTTTTTGGTGACATGTTCTTGAGACTTTTTTGTGGGTCTACTCATAATCGACATGTCTGGTAAATTTCATGTTGGTAAGTACAACCACTTTTGGGGGCTGAATTTTCTCAGAATCACAACTGGAAATGTTCAAAATGACCATAAACTGATAGCTTAAAACCAAAATGGCTGGCATCTTGTGTGTTTTTGGAGATAATTTCTTAGTCTTTTTTGTGGGTCTACTCATAATGGACGTGTCCGCCAACATTCAAATCACTACTTTAAACTAGCCCCAGGGGCTGAATTTTCTTTAAAGGACAATTGCAAAATACCAAAATGACCTTAATATGGCGGCTTCAAATCAAAATGGCCGATTTCCTGTGTCTTTTTGGTGACACATGCTAGAGGCTTTTTTGTAGGTCTGATTATAGTCGACATGTCTGCTAAATTTCATGTTGGTAAGTAGAACCATTTTTGGGGGCTGAATTTTCTTAGAATCACAACTGGAAATGTCCAAAGTGACCTTAAACTCTTAAACTGGTAGCTTCAAACCAAAATGGCTGGCATCTTGTGTGTTTTGGGGTATGGTTTCTTAGACCTTTTTTGTCGGTCTACTCGTAATAGACATCTCCGCCAACATTCAAGTTGCTACGTAAAACTGGCTTCAGGGGCTGAATTTTCTTTCAAGGTCTATTGCAAAATACCAAAATGACCTTGACATGGCCCCTTTAAATCAAATTGACCGGCTTCCTGTGTCTTTTTGGTGACATGTTCTTGAGACTTTTTTGTCCATCTACCCATTATCGACATGTCTGGTAAATTTCTCGCTGGTAAGTAGAACCATTTTTGGTGGCTGAATTTTCTTTGACTCACTAAAGGAAATGTTCAAAATGACCATCTAACGGCAGCTTCAATGCAAAATGGCTGACTTCCTGGGTGGTTTTGAGCATGGCTTCTTCAGACTTTTTTGTTGGTCTACTCATAATAGAGATGTCTACAGACATTCAAGTCGCTAGGTAAAACTGGCTCCAGGGGCTGAATTTCTTTAAAGGACGATTGCAAAATACCACATTGACCTTAACGTAGCTCCTTCAAATCAAAATGGCCGGCTTGCTGTGTCTTTTTGGTGACGTGTTCTTGAGAGTTTTTTGTGCATCTACCCATAATCGTCATGTCTAGTTAATTTCATGACCGTATATGGAACCATTTTTGGGGGCTGAATTTTCTGACTCATTAAAGGAAATATTCAAAAGCACCATAAAATGGCAGCTTCAATGCAAAATGGCTGACTTCCTGAGTGTTTTTGAGCTTGGCTTCATGAGACTTTTTGTGGGTCTACTCATAATAGACAAGTCTACCAACATTCAAGTCGCTACATAAAACTGGCTCCAGGGGCTGGATTGCAAAACACCAAAATGACCTTAACCTGGCCCTTTCAAATCAAAATTGCCGACTTCCTATGTCTTTTTGGTGACATGTTCTTGAGACTTTTTTGTCCATCTACCCATTATCGACATGTCAGGTAAATTTCTCGCTGGTAAGTAGAAGCATTTTTGGTGGCTGAATTTTCTTTGACTCACTAAAGGAAATGTTCAAAATGACCATCAAACGGCAGCTTCAATGCAAAACTTCCTGAGTGGTTTTGAGCATGGCTTCTTGAGACTTTTTTGTGGATCTACTCATAATCAACATGTCTACCAACATTTAAGTCACTATGTAAAACTGGCTCCAGGGGCTGAATTTTTTTTAAAGGACTATTGCAAAATACCAAAATGACCTTAAAATGTCCCCTTCAAATCAAAAAGCTGACTTCCTGTGTCTTTTTTTTTGGTGATTTGTTACTGAGACTTTTTTGTGCATCTACCCATACATAATTGACATGTCTGGTAAATTTCATGTCGGTAAGTGGAACCATTTTGGGGGGCTGAATTTTCTTCGACTTACTCAAGGAAATATTCAAAATAGCCCTAAAACAACTGCTTCAATGCAAAATGGCTGACTTCTTGAGTGGTTTTGAGCATGGCTTCTTGAGACTTTTTTGTGGATCTACTCATAATCAACATGTCTACCAACATTTAAGTCGCTATGTAAAACTGGCTCCAGGGGCAGAATTTTTTTTAAAGGACTATTGCAAAATACCAAAATGACCTTAAAATGGCCCCTTCAAATCAAAAAGCTGACTTCCTGTGTCTTATTTTTTTGGTGACTTGTTATTGAGACTTTTTTGTGCATCTACCCATAATTGACATGTCTGGTAAATTGCATGTCGGTAAGTGGAACCATTTTGGGGGGCTGAATTTTCTTCGACTTACTCAAGGAAATATTCAAAATAGCCCTAAAACAACTGCTTCAATGCAAAATGGCTGACTTCCTGAGTGGTTTTGAGCATGGCTTCTTGAGACTTTTTTGTGGATCTTCTCATAATCAACATGTCTACCAACATTTAAGTCGCTATGTAAAACTGGCTCCAGGTGTTGAATTTTCTTTAAAGGACTATTGTAAAAAACGATATTGACCTTAACATGGCCCCTTAAAATCAAAATGGCCGACTTCCTATGTTTTTTTTGGTGACGTATTCTTAAGACTTTTTTGTGTGTCTACCCATAATCAACATGTCTGATACATTTCATATTAGTAAGTGGAACCATTTTGGTGGTGGGAATGAATTTTCTTGGAACCACAACTGGACATGTACAAAATGACCATAAAACGTTAGCTTCAAACCAAAATGGCTGACATCTTGTATATTTTTGGGCATGGCTCCTTGAGACTTTTTTGTGGGTCTACTCATAATAGGCATTTCTATCTAATTTCATGTTGCTAAGTGTAACGATTTCCGGGGGCTGAATTTTTTTCTAAACTAGACCAGGCTAGGAATGGCGAAAATGACCACTTGAAATCAAAATGTGTCTTTTGGGTAATTGGTTCTTAAGGCTTTTTCGTGGTTCTAGTCATGATGCACACGGCTACTTAATTTCATGTTGAAAGTACGCAAAAGGGGCTGAGTTTTCCCACCGTTCATTTTGGACGAGCGGCTTGCGATCGTGGCAACTGGGCTTTCCGTGACCCAACCGCGCTTTGGTTAGCCGTGATGTATTTGCTCTGCAGGTTGTTGTTACTTAAGCAGTCCTTCGGTCCAATACCGGCAGGAAGTTCGACCCCTGCAGTTTGCGTTCGTTTTTCCACCACTTAGGCAGAAATGAGTCAGTGTGAGTGCACAGGTAATTCCCCCAAAAGTCACTTGTGTAACTGTGATACTGTCAACTCTTTTCAAGCATTTGAAATGATGTCTTAAATTTCACCAATAGGCCTTTACTTCAAGGGCGTAGGTTTGGTTTCAACATTGGTAGGGACAACATAGCAACATAAACTGCATGTAAACTTTTTGCTGGGGACAGGACATTATTAAGACCAAACAGATTATTGGACAGGCGTCAGGGCTACATTTCTCACGAATATGAGATAAGAGATCATGATCAATGCAAAATAAATCTATATTGATTTATAGTAACTTTCATGCGTATTGGTTCAGGTGAAACAACGTTCAATTCAATCATTTGTTATCAAAAACTACTAAAGGACCATTTGAAGTGCAAGTCCATTTATTGAAAAAACGGGGAACTATCAAAGAATGGGTCCACTTTTGGGGGACACTGGAGCACTCCAAGACTCAAACTAAAGTATTGTAACATAAAAGTGATTTGGGAAAAAAATCGATGAAAAAAAAAGAAAGATGTCCAAGGACCGATCTACATCTGAGCCATACTAGACTACCCCAAGACTTTAAGGGGACTTGCAATCTGAAGCCACCGTGTTGCATTACCGTAATGCAGATAATGCAAATAATGATCCAAATGAGGGATGGCTAGCTGGACTTCATTGTTCCTTGTGGAAGCTGTCTTGACGGCAGTCGTATTGCAGGTTAGCAAGTTCGCACAGTTTAATCTTATGCCAACTCTGATGCTGGTCCGACATTCAGTAGCAAAATTAGTGGTGTGCTCCCCACTTCCACAACATTGACGTATTTTTATATCACTTACAGTGGCTGCTGCTGGCTGAAAAAATTTCTAATATCCGTCCTCTTTTAGGGGGCGGAGGAGGCGGCATGTTGTCAACGAGAATCTATCGGGGTTGTGTGAGTGTGCGTGTGTGTTTGTGTTGTGGGAGGGTGTGTGTGTGTGTGTGCGTGTGGGAGTCATCAACCAATCAAAAGTGCATTTGAGTGGGGAAAAATGAACCGCACATTCAGCAAGTGAAAATAAAAGTAAAGTAAAAAAATCTAAGTTTGAACATAATGAAAATAATTCACTTAATAAGAGGGGTGAAAGTGGGCCAGAACGGTCAGGAACGCAGTTGCAATATAAGATTCAGGGCCGGAATGCTGCTCCGGTACACGGTGCTTTGATTCCGAAAATATGATGGCAACTGTCAAAACACATTGTAAAAAAAATTTTTTTTAAATGCTAAGCTGCCACACATGCATTTCTTCTCCAAAAATGAAACAATCTACCAACATCAGATTTACATACACAAGTGTTAACAACAAGCATAATTAAGTGCTTGTGTAGCGTAATCCGTTTCCACCAATATATTCCACGGAGGTTTCCCCAGCTGCTGCAGTTATTCGAGTCTGACGATGATGAGTCATGTCAATGTGCGAATACACAAAGCAAAGCAAAACGCCTGAACTCATTTATCTCTTCAATTGGCTGACATGTGATCAGCAGTGATAGTTAGCTCTGATTGGTTCAGATGTGCATAATTTCTGGAACAGGTTTAAAAAAAAAAAAAGTTGTTAAATTGATGCGACAAAAAAAGGGCAATGCAACATAATATAGATCAAATCTTTAAGAGCAACGAAAGAGTTGAGGAGGCTCATTCATCATATTTAGTTTTATTTTCTTCTGATGGGGAGGTTCAGAACATCTTAGCTGTCAGTGTGCACTTTGGACTTAAATTTGTTCATTTATGTTAGGCTACTTATTTATTTCCTTTGTTCATTTATGTTAGACTACTTATTCATTTCCTTATGATTTAAAAAAGTCAATGTTTGCATTGTATTCATTTAATTTGGTTAATATTTCCATTCTTATGAATTTATTTTATGATTTTATGTTTATTTCAGCATTTACTTATTCAACTTTTTAATGTATTCATTTCAATTTCTGTTGATTTATTCCAATTTCTGTGCATTTATTTCAACATTTATTCATTTCAAAATCTGTCCGTTTTTGTTTTGTATTCATTTCAACATGTATTGACTTGACTTTCATATTGGTCTAATCCCATCTGGCTTGCCCAAAGAAATCCCATCACAGCCCGAGTGGCATCTGCGCGCATGTTTATCTTGTTGGCGGCAGGCAGGAAAACATCAGCTGCTTTGGCGTTTACGTGTACGACAGTTATCCGGGTGCCCCTCGGCTGAATTTGTACCACTTCCATGCAAGTCAGTGCGCGTGGGTGACGTGTGCCAAACATGCCTCACTTGTCAGCGAGCGGGGGAGGCCGCATCAAGTGTCTTTCATCCTCTTGTCTTTCCCAAATGACCCAGTTCTGCACTGGTGTGGAGACAATGACCTATTTACTAGAGCGAGAGGTAATCGAGGATGAGTGGTTGAGTTTTCGACAGGTTGAACAAAAATTTCATTGCTAAACTACTAAAAAAAAAGAAAATTATTAGTAGGGCTGTCAAAAGATTAAAATTTTTAATCGAGTTAATTATTGCAGCTTAAAAATTAATTAATCGTAATTAATTGGAATTCAAACCATCAATAAAATATGCCATATTTTTTTGTAAATTGTTGTTGGAAAGGAAAGATAAGACACAAGACAGATATATACATTCAACATACGGTATATAAGTACTGTATTTGTTTACTATAACAATAAATCAACAAGATGGCATTAACATTATTAACATTCTCTTAAAGCAATCCATGGATAGAAAGACTTGTAGTTCTTACAAGATAAATGTTAGTACAAGTTATAGAAATTTTATATTAAAACCCCTCTTGATGTTTTTTTTATTAAAATTTTAAAATTCGGGTTTAGGCTGCACAATTTGTAAGGCCAGAGAAGACAAGGGGGGATGAAACTCGCAAAAGAATGGGTTTGTGTTATTTATTGTAATCTTAGTTTTTTTTTTTTTTTTTTATGTTTTACAAGTTAGACTGTACGTTACTGTAAGTCCCACCTGTTGTTATGTGGGCAATTGCCCGTGCTGTGTAGAGTATGGCCTAAATCAGGGGTGGGCAATTAATTCCACAAAGGGCCGCAGTGGGTGCGGGTTTTTGTTCATACCCATCATGAGGACCGCCTTTCACCAATCTGGTTTCTTACAAGTGCAATCAGTTGATTGCAGTCAGGTGCTCCTTGTTTCCACTGAAACCTCACAGGTTATACTGTGTGTGCTGAATCAGTTGGAACAAAGGCCAGGATCCACTGCGGCCCTCGAGGACCGGTTTGCCCACCCCTGGCCTAAATAATTGTAAATTGTTGTCATTACATATATACCATGGATATTATCTGAAATTGAGGTTTGTAAGTCCCACAGCATGGCAAGTGGGCGTTTGCGTGTTGTTTTCAGCACCATTTTCTGTGAATGTTCCGGGACCTGTGCCCGTCTTGTCATCCCTGCGCTGTCATATGTACTTTGCACATTATGATTACAAATTAAGCACTGCAGATGTAATGGAGTGTCATCCGGCCAATTATGTCACAAACTACTTTTATATCCAGTCCGCATCTTTTACATCCATTCAAAATTGACATTTGCCGGATGGCACTTAATGACATCTTTCATAAGCATTCCTTAATGCTCATGACAGTGTCTTGTAGTTATTATGACAGTCTTATGATAGTCTTGTGACACGGCTGTCAAATAAAGTGTTAGCAAAGTTTGTTTCTGCATCAGAAACAACATTGTTGATATGTTTTTGGGAGTGAATGTGTTAAAAAGATTTACAGTTAATTCATAAAATTTTCAGATTTATCACATTAAAATCACACTTATCATGTCAAAATGCAAAATTTACAGTGGGGCAAATAAGTATTTAGCCAAGCACTAATTGTGCAAGTTCTCCCACTTGAAAATATTAGAGAGGCCTGTAATTGTCAACATGGGTAAACCTCAACCACGAGAGACAGAATGTGGAAAAAAAAAAAACAGAAAATCACATTGTTTGATTTTTAAAGAATTTATTTGCAAATCATGGTGGAAAATAAGTATTTCGTCAATACCAAAAGTTCCTCTTAATGCTTTGTTATGTACCCTTTGTTGGCAATAACGGGGGCCAAACGTTTTCTGTGACTTGGCCCATTCCTCCATGAAGATCTCCTCTAGAGCAGTGATGCTTTGGGGCTGTCGTTGGGCAACACGGACTTTCAACTCCCTCCTCACCCTGTGGCGTCAAAATGATAACAAGAACGGTGAGCAAAAATCCCAGAACCACACGGGGGGACCTAGTGAATGACCTACAGAGAGCTGGGACCACAGTAACAAAGGCTACTATCAGTAACACAATGGGCCGCCAGGGACTCAAACCCTGCATTGCCAGACGTGTCCCCCTGCTGAAGAAAGAACACATCCAGACCCGTCTGCAGTTCACTAGAGCGCATTTGGATGATCCAGAAGAGGACTGGGAGAATGTGTTATGGTCAGATGAAACCAAAATAGAACTTTTTGGTAGAAACCCAGGTTCTCGTGTTTGGAAGAGAAATACCGTATTTTCCGGACTATAAGTCGCAGCTTTTTTCAAAGTTTGGCTGGGGGTGCGACTTATACTCAGGAGCGACTTATGTGTGAAATTATTCACACATTATTATTATATCAGTTCACATGTTATTTTGGTATTTTGGAGTGCCACTGATGGTTTGGTAAACTTGTTAGCATGTTCTTTATGATATTGTTATCTGAATAAATCTTAATAGCTATGTTACGTTACATACCGGCCACGTTCGCATTTGGTTGTTCATGCATCATGTAGCATTATCATACTGTACACTTATCAACATGTTGTTCTCTATTGTATTTTTATTTTAAATTGCCTTTCAATCTGACATATCTGTTCTATGTGTTGGATTTGATCAAGTAAATTTCCCCCCAAAATGCGACTTATACTCCAGTGCGACTTATATGTTTTTTATTTTATGGCTGGTGCGACTTATACTCAGGTGCGACTTATAGTCCGAAAAATACGGTAATACTAAATTGCATCCGAAGAACACCATACCCACTGTGAAGCATGGAATCATCATGCTTTGGGGCTGTTTTTCTGCTAAAGGACCAGGACAACTGTTCTGTGTAAAGGAAAGAATGAATGGGGCCATGTATCGAGAGATTTTGAGTGAAGATCTCCTTCCATCAGCAAGGGCATTGAAGATGAGACGTGGCTGGGTCTTTCAGCATGACAATAATCCCAAACACACAGCCAGGGCAAGAAAGGAGTGGCTTTGTAAGAAGCATTTTAAGGTTCTGGAGTGGCATAGCCAGTCTCAACCCCATAGAAAATCTGTGGAGGGAGTTGAAGGCCATGTTGCCCAACGACAGCCCCAAAACATCACTGCTCTAGAAGAGATCTGCATGGAGGAATGGGCCAAAATACCAGCAACAGTGTGTGAAAAGCTTGTGAATAGTTACAGAAAATGTTTGGCCTCCGTTATTGCCAAGAAAGGGTACATAACAAAGTATTAAGATGAACTTTTGGTATTGACCAAATACTTATTTTCCACCATGATTTGCAAATAAATTCTTTAAAAATCAAACAATGTGATTTTCTGGTGTTTTTTTTCCACATTCTGTCTCTCATGGTTGAGGTTTACCCATGTTGACAATTACAGGCCTCTCTAATATTTTCAAGTGGGAGAACTTGCACAATTAGTGGTTGACTTAATACTTATTTGCCCCACTGTATATGGTTGTTTTTAAATGTATCATCATTTCTAGTTAAAAGCTGAAAGGTATTTTAAGACTTGAAATGCATCATGTTACATAAAATTCACGTTATTTTTTTTTTTTTAGGTTAAAATGTGAAAGTTGTATTCAAAAAGTGAATGTTATCACTTTGAAGTGGAAAAACATCACATTGTGATGTCATATTTACACATATATTGATTAATACTTGTCATTTCAAAGTAAAAATGTTAAATCGGAAATGTGATTACATAAAAAACTTGAAAATGTAATATATTATTTTGGAATAAAACATGAACATTATCGTTAAAATGTTAAAACAACCAAACAGCTTCGCAAGTGACAGGTGTTACATTTGAGAAAGAAAAAAAACCCTCGTCTTGTATAATTGACCGCTGATGTCACAAAGCTTTGTTGTCTATGATGAAATGGGAACAAACAGTTGAAAGAGCGAAAGTGAGTTTTTGTTTTGAGTGTTGATTTCTAAAGAGTTTGGGACACTTAACATGAACACAACTCAAGTTAAGCCACACTACGGTGCTCACGGTAAGTCAAATTTGGATTAAATTCCGATAAATTTTACTTATGCTCAGCAGTAGATGTACTACTTAAAGTTTTCATTTGGCTTAATGTAAATCTTTTGTAAATAGTGAACTCATTCATCACTGCCATTAATGGTGATAGACAATATAGGCAATCAAATTTTACTGGGTTTGCTGGCATATTGAACTTCTATCAGCATCAATGGCAGCCATAGAGTTAAAAAAAAAAAGAGTGATGGTTGTGCATTTCAAATCAATGTGCTGAATACTACATTTGAATTTTTTGACTATACAGAACGCGATTAATCGCAATTCATCTGACAGTTGTTTATTTTAACTGCTCATGAACTCATTGTCTCTCATTGACAGGGATAGGTGTCCAATGTAATTTGACGGGGAGGGTTGACAGGTTGGGCGCAAAAGAAAGGACCGTCTTTAAGCTGCTAGTTACATGATCTGTTTGAAAAATAATTTTGGCCCATCATGAAATGTTTTGTAGGTTTATTGTTCATTTCATTCATTTTTATTAAGGGTGTAACGGTACATGTACAGTGCCCTCCATAATTATTGGATTTATAATAAGTATGTGATTTTTAGCTTCTAATAATTTTTTTTTCTAAATAATATGGGACCTTAAAGGAAAAAAAGAGAAAAATCCAACCTTCAATACAAGCGCAAAAATCCCACATAAAGAAATAATTATTTGACATCAAATAACGTGTGTCACAATTATTAGCACCCCTGGTGTTAATACTTTGTACAACCCCCTTTTGCCAACAAAACAGCACCTAATCTTCTATAATGTTTAACAAGATGGGAAAAGACAGAAAGAGGGATCTTCAGCCATTCCTCTTTGCAGAATCTCTCTAAATCATCCAGAGACCTGGGTCCTCTCCTCTCCTCCTCCCTGCTGTCTACACACCAACAAGCTGTTTGGGAGGCATGCACGGAGAAAACCTTTCCTCACTCACAATCATAAACGCAAACGTCTGGAGTTCGCCAAGCGGTATTGGGGCTTCAACTGGGACCGTGTGCTTTGGTCCGATGAGACCAAGATTGAGCTTTTTGGCAACAAACACTCTAAGTGGGTCTGGCGTGCCACGAAAGATGCGCATGCTGTAAAGCACCTCATACCCACTGTGAAGTATGGGGGTGGGTCAGTGATGCTGTGGGGCTGTTTCGCTTCCCATGGCCCTGGGAACTTTGTTAGGGTGCATGGCATCATGAATGCTTTGAAATACCAGGACATTTTAAATCAAAATCTGTTGCCCTCTGCCCGAAAGCTGAAGATGGTTCATCACTGGGTCTTTCAGCAAGACAATGACCCTAAACATATGGCCAAATCTACACAGAAATGGTTCACCAGACACAAAATCAAGCTCCTCCCATGGCCATTCAGTCCCCAGACCTCAACCCCATTGAAAACCTGTGGGGTGAGCTGAAGAGGAGAGCTTTTTTCTTCTTTCTTTCAGAAAGAAAGCTGACCAATACGCGGGGTCTGAAAGGCAAATTGTTGTTGGATTATCTTTAACTACCTTATCTTTAGCTACTTTTTTAGCAGAATTCTAGCTTTGTATAGGCTAATGTTACTATTGTTGAAAGCACAAAGGTGTGTAATGTTGAAATTCGCCCCCCCCCGGCCCAGACGCACCCGGGGACAGCACCAACCAAAACAAGTGCCGCTCGGCTCACGTTGCCCCGCGTGCGCCCGCCGTCCTCTTATTTTAACCCTTTGTACTGACTCCCATGTTAGGTTGACAATTTATTCGTCGACAATGGTAAAAACAAGGCAAAAACAGACGACGGAGGGACAATTCTGGATCCAAAACAAGGCTACAGGTTTCCGAGCAGAAAAAATCTGTGTTATCTCAGTGTCCAGTCTTTTTAAAGTCTTTGCTGAGGCGGGCCTTGTCGAAGGCGTTTCTGGGCGTTGCTTTTGGGTCATCCCCTCTGTGGCCGGTTTTGGGCGGCTTAGGTTCGTGCGCGGATTGGGACGCCCTCTATCAACTTTGCTGTCCGGGCTGGTTGTACTTGTTTTAGGACAAAGCGCTTTGTCCTTGGAGTTTGCTGGGAGAGCTGATTGCCAGAGTTGGTGCGTCAATCTTGTGATAAGACGGCATTGTGTATCTCTTCTATTTCTTCTCATTAAACTATGGTGTTCTATTTATTTTATATTAGTAGTGTAGTCCTACCGTAAATATGAAAATGATACTATTTCCTGATTAATTATATTACGTGTGTTAGAGTAATGCAAACAGTTAGACGGTGCCAACCTGTACCATACCTGTATGTATGTGTTAGACTATATATATGTTAGACTAATGCAGACAATTATATGGTGTGTGCGATGACGATATCTTTTCCCCTTTAAACAACTAGCACATTTATATTTTGCATTTCGTTTTCTTACTGTACCGAAAATGAACCGAACCTTGACCTCAAAACCGAGGTATGTACCGAACCGAGATTTTTGTGTACCGTTACACCCCTAATTTTTGTTGTTTATTTTATTCCTTTATGGATAACATTTTACCGGCTAAGTCTTTATTTTAAATTGATATACAAGGAAGTCAATTACATGCAGTGACAATTTTTGGGCCATCGGAGGTGGGAGGGGGTATATGTGGGGGGGGGCCGGCCCGCTTTCAATCTCTGTGAATGTTGGACATTTATCATTGTCAATGGCAGCCAATGAGTTAAAAGGGTGAAATACTCAAACAAACGTTGGCGCAAGCTGAAATGTAACTCGTTCACTTCTGACATTGGTACAACGTGGTACCATCATACATGACAAATGAATACTCAGTGGGTACTGTTTGTGTTTTAAGATGGCTCACCGAAATCCTGTCTCAGTGTTCCAGCGCCGACAGAGAGGAGAGGCTCTTACCCTTTGGTTGACAAGCACATCGTTAAAGGTAAGTAACGTCGGAATATGACACGGAAAAATCGGAACTGTTACGCTCGTCGCAAATACTCTCAGAGTCATGTTTTTAATGAGTTGGTGTCGTTTAATAATAATAATAATACATTTTATGCAGCAGAATAGGTGAGGGAGGGGCGGAGGCGGGCTATGTTCTTGAGGTGGAAGAAGGCAGTTCTGGTGATGTGGTTGATGTGCTGGTTGAATCTTAGTTTATTGTCAAAAATGATACCTAGGTTGCGGGAGTGTGTTGAGAGAGGGAGGGTACAGTTGTCGATAGTAAGGGTGAATTGACTGTTATCTGTAGGGTCTATGATGATTATGTCCGATTTGTTGCTGTTGAGTTGAAGATAGTTAAGTTGCATCCAGGATTTAATTTGGCTGAGGCAGTTGTGAAGTGTAGATTTGGTGCTGTGTGAGATGGTTTTTGTGGAGATGTACAGTGCCTTGCATAAGTATTCGGCCCTCTTGAATCTTGCAACCTTTCGCCACATTTCAGGCTTCAAACATAAAGATATGAAATTTAATTTTTTTGTCAAGAGTCAACAACAAGTGGGACACAATCGTGAAGTGGAACAACATTTATTGGATAATTTAAACTTTTTTAACAAATAAAAAACTGAAAAGTGGGGCGTGCAATATTATTCGGCCCCTTTACTTTCAGTGCAGCAAACTCACTCCAGAAGTTCAGTGAGGATCTCTGAATGATCCAATGTTGTCCTAAATGACCGATGATGATAAATAGAATCCACCTGTGTGTAATCAAGTCTCCGTATAAATGCACCTGCTCTGTGATAGTCTCAGGGTTCTGTTTAAAGTGCAGAGAGCATTATGAAAACCAAGGAACACACCAGGCAGGTCCGAGATACTGTTGTGGAGAAGTTTAAAGCCGGATTTGGATACAAAAAGATTTCCCAAGCTTTAAACATCTGAAAGGAGCACTGTGCAAGCCATCATATTGAAATGGAAGGAGGATCAGACCACTGCAAATCTACCAAGACCCGGCCGTCCTTCCAAACTTTCTTCTCAAACAAGGAGAAAACTGATCAGAGATGCAGCCAAGAGGTCCATGATCACTCTGGATGAACTGCAGAGATCTACAGCTGAGGTGGGAGAGTCTGTCCATAGGACAACAATCAGTCGTACACTGCACAAATCTGGCCTTTATGGAAGAGTGGCAAGGAGAAAGCCATTTCTCAAAGATATCCATAAAAAGTCTCGTTTAAAGTTTGCCACAAGCCACCTGGGAGACACACCAAACATTTGGAAAAAGGTGCTCTGGTCAGATGAAACCAAAATTGAACTTTTTGGCCACAATGCAAAACGATATGTTTGGCGTAAAAGCAACACAGCTCATCACCCTGAACACACCATCCCCACTGTCAAACATGGTGGTGGCAGCATCATGGTTTGGGCCTGCTTTTCTTCAGCAGGGACAGGGAAGATGGTTAAAATTGATGGGAAGATGGATGCAGCCAAATACAGGAACATTCTGGAAGAAAACCTGTTGGTATCTGCACAAGACCTGAGACTGGGACGGAGATTTATCTTCCAACAGGACAATGATCCAAAACATAAAGCCAAATCTACAATGGAATGGTTCAAAAATAAACGTATCCAGGTGTTAGAATGGCCAAGTCAAAGTCCAGACCTGAATCCAATGGAGAATCTGTGGAAAGAGCTGAAGACTGCTGTTCACAAACACTCTCCATCCAACCTCACTGAGCTCGAGCTGTTTTGCAAGGAAGAATGGGCAAGAATGTCAGTCTCTCGATGTGCAAAACTGATAGAAACATACCCCAAGCGACTTGCAGCTGTAATTGGAGCAAAAGGTGGCGCTTCAAAGTATTAACGCAAGGGGGCCGAATAATATTGCACGCCCCGCTTTTTAGTTTTTTATTTGTTAAAAAAGTTTAAATTATCCAATAAATTTTGTTCCACTTCACGATTGTGTCCCACTTGTTGTTGATTCTTGACAAAAAATTTAAATTTCATATCTTTATGTTTGAAGCCTGAAATGTGGCGAAAGGTTGCAAGGTTCAAGGGGGCCGAATACTTTTGCAAGGCACTGTAGGTAAGTTGCATCCAGGATTTAATTTTGCTGAGGCAGTTGTGAAGTGTCGATTTGGTGCTGTGTGAGATGGTTTTTGTGGAGATGTATATTTGGATGTCATCGGCGTAGCAGTGAAATTGCAGTCCAAATTTATGGATGATCTGACCAAGGGGGAGGATGTAAAGAATGAAGAGCAGGGGGCCAAGAACTGAACCTTGGGGGACACCTTGTGGTAGGGAAACAGCAGGGGACGTGCAGTTGTTAATGCTGATGAATTGTTGTCGGCCGGTGAGGTAGGAGTGGAACCAGGAAAATGCAGTGCCAGTGATGTGTAGAGACTCTAGTCGGGAGAGCAGGATGGTGTGGTTGATTGTGTCAAAAGCAGCAGTGAGATCCAGGAGGATGAGAATGGTGAGTTGTCCGGAGTCCGAGGGGAGGAGGATGTCGTTGGTTACTTTGAGAAGTGCTGTTTCGGTGCTGTGTTGTGAGCGGAAGCCAGATTGGAAAAGTTCAAATAGCTTATTGTGGGTAAGGTGGGTTCGGAGTTGTGACGCATCTGCCCTTTCCAGAATTTTTGATAGAAAAGGCAGATTTGAAATGGGTCGGTAGTTAGTCGGGATATCGGGTCTACACCAGTTTTCTTTATGATCAGCGTGATGGCAGCCAGTTTGAGAAGTTGGGGGACAGAGCCAGAGCGGAGGGAGGTGTTAATGATATCAGTGATAAGTGAGGAGATGACAGTCTTTTATTAGAACAGAGGGAATGGGATCTAGGGTGCAGGTGGCAGTTTTCATTCCAGACATAATGGTTGCAAGTTGAGTGGATGTTATTGGAGAAAGCTCAGTGAGTTCCTGGATAGTTGTGGGCGTAGAGGCAGATGGTAAAAAAGATGGAGGGCAAGGTGGAGCAGTAGACTGGATCCTGGAGGTGTTTAGGTTACTGTAAATGTTGTCTATTTTTGTTTGGAATGATTTAATTGCACTTGTCATTTTAACGATTGTTTGCAAGATCGGAATTCGGGTTAAGGGATGTCGTGAAACGGTGCAAAAAAAATATTGCAAAGTGTTTTTGATAACATTGTGTCGTATGAAAATGATTGAATTGCAAATTGGATGAGTATGAATCGGAATTTTAACAATTGTTCGTAAGTTGGTGCAATGTCATGGGACAAAACATCGGAATTTGGATGAAGGAATGTCGTAATAGCGCTTAACAAAGTTGTGTTTTTTAACGAGAGGGTGTTGTAATATAACCATTAACATATACATTTGACAAGAATGAATTGTAGTGTTGTTAGATAATCGAAAACGTGTTACAAAATGGAAATTAGTTGAATGACTGAATATAACCGATGGCAAAAAAAATCAGAATTTGGAGTGGCTGTATTAACATGGTAATAATATGGTTATTACAAAATTATTACAACTGTTTAGCGAATGTTTGAATTTCGATGTCATTTTTCCGCATTGGTATGTTGGCGTTTCAGCCAGTGACCAGCAGAGGGAACCTGAGTGGGTCAGGAGGAGGCACATGAAGAATTTGCTGAGCTTCCAGAGGTTCCGCCACGCTTCGCGTCTCCTGAGGGGGTCGCTGCCTCGCACCCCTGAATCTTTACATCTGGTAGACTACGACTACCTGGGCCAGGCTGCGGTAAGAAGATATTTAGTTTTTTTCCCTCTGTTATGAATAAGAAAATTTAAATAACATTCTTTTACTTTGACAGCACATGCTGCCAAAAGTGGGCACCTGGAACTTTGACATTTTCCTCTTTGACCGCCTCACAAACGGTGAGCTGCCTTCTAGTTAATCGACTTTTCGTTCATTATGATTGAACAATCATTTTCTATGTGTTCTAATCATAGGTAACAGCCTAGTGACGCTAATGTGCCACCTCTTCAACCTCTACGGCCTGGTTCAACACTTCCAGCTAGACATGGTCAAACTGCACAGGTTTTTCAGTACGTTGGGCTGGATTGGCGTTTTGGTAGACCGTTAGCGCCATGTTTAGCGACAAAGCATCCATTTGTCCTTACAGGCATGGTGCAAAGTGACTACCATTCACAAAACCCTTACCACAATGCCATGCACGCTGCCGACGTCATCCAGGCCATGTACTGCTTCCTACGGGAGCCCAGAGTAGGTTCCGCGTGGCTTAAATCTTTGTCTTTTTGGCGGTTTTTTTAATACATAGATTTTGTTTATTAGCTAGCGGAGCAGCTGAACCCGCTGGACGTTTTCCTCGGCTTGATGGCGGCCGCCGCCCACGACGTCGACCACCCCGGGGTCAACCAGCCTTTCCTCATTAAGACACAACACCACCTGGCGTCGCTCTATCAGGTAATGCGCAAAAATACTAGTGCCGATACTGCACCGATGCCATTTAAAAATAGAAGAAGAAAAAAACTGAATTACTGCATACTCACTTGAATGTAAAGTCATCGCTAGCATGGCTAACAGGGCTGCCTTGAGGCCCTGTTGGAAGGGGCGGAGTTCCCAATCAAAGTCATTGCATTGATATTAAAATTGTCAAAGTTAATATTTAACCCTTAGATGCATAAGTGGTAAAGATGTCCCGATCGATCGGGTCCGATCACGTCATTTTCAAAGTATCGGAATCGACAAAAAAATATCGGACATGCCTTTTTTTAATATATATATATATATTTTTTAATTAAATCGTTTTCTAATTGTATTTAACGGGACAGACGAAATGTCTTACATTCATCCAGAGTCTTTAGTTTTGGCTTAAAGTAGGGCTATCAAATTTATCGCGTAAACGGCGGTAATTAATTTTTAAAAAATTAATCACGTTAAAATATTTAATGCAATTAACGCATGCGCTGCATGACCCACTCACGCATTGTCGCGTTCAATCTATAACAGCGTCGTTTTACCTATATATAGAGCTAATAGGCAGCGTAAAATGAGTAGAGAGAGTTTTGGCAGTCTTTGGAGCTTCTTTTTAATTGGATAAAGCCTTAAAATCCCTCTCTCAACTATTAGAAATATCGTGGGAAGCAATATGGGGAAGAACGGTAGTGGTTGATCTTTTCCTTAACACCCTATGTTACTTCCCAACGAAGAGAAGATATATCAATTGGTGCCACGACGCACGGTCATGGTTGCACTTCCCATCATGCATTTGGGCAGAACAGTTAAATGGCTACAGTATCATTTACTGAAAGCTCAACAAATACACTAGATGGCAATATTTAGTCACAATATACAAAGTCAAATGTATCCTTTAAGAATTTCAAATCTTTCTATCCGTGGATCCCTCTCACAGAAATAATGTTAATAATGTAAATGCCATCTTGAGGATTTATTGTCATAATAAACAAATACAGTACTTGTGTACTGTATGTTGAATGTATATATTCGTCCGAGTTTTATTCATTTTTTTCTTAATGCGTTGCCAAAATGTGTATGATCGGGAAAAATTTTCGGGAATGATTGGAATTGAATCGGGAGCAAAAAAAAGCAATCGGATCGGGAAATATCGGGATTGGCAGATACTCAAACTAAAATGATCCGGATCGGATCGGGAGAAAAAAACATGATCGGAACAACCCTACTTATTAATATTCAAGTGATTATTCTTTGCCCAAAAACATAAAAACACATTGGTTCTAATATGGGTCATTTTTGACCCACTTATGGAAGAGTTTAAGGTCCAGTAACTTGTGCATCTAAGGGTTAAAGCAAAATTAGGGAACTCTTTAACCTTTATCAAATATTTCCATAACATTTGTGATGATATGTCGTCTGAGAGCTAGTTGAATGACACCTCTTTTATATCTTGAGGGGGGTCTGCAACACTTTCACTAGTACTAATTAACTTTGACGAGGGTGGCAGGAAACCTGCCACACAAAAAACCTGCAAATTTGTTGACTGCTTTACGGCATACGTCACTTTACCCTTTAATTATAAAGACGGAAGTCGATGCGAACGCGTTCGCACGAATTCTGCAAAGATGGCAGCGCAACAGAAAAGACAAAACGTTTTGTCCGAAGAGCGAAAAAAAAGGGCGGCTACCATGGATAAGGATACTCATGAATAAACATTGGCCTGACTTTCACTTGCTAGCGTCAGCCATAGACTTCATAATGATATTGACTAGGGCTGTCAAAATTATCGCGTTAACGGGCGATAATTAATTATTTTAATTAATCACATTAAAATATTTGACGCAATTAACGCACATGCCCCGCTCAAACAGACTAAAATGACAGTAAATGGTAAATGGTGTTATACTTATATAGCGCTTTTCCACCTTTCAAGGCGCTCAAAGCGCTTTACACTACAGTGTAATGTCCGCTTGTTACTTGTTTTTTGGTGTTTGGCGCCGTCTGCTGGCATTTGGGTCCAACTGATTTTATGGGTTAGTACCATGACTGAGCATGGTGTAATATTTGACATTAACAATGGCGAGCTACTAGTTTATTTTTGATTGAAAATTTTACAAATTTTAATAAAACTAAAACATTACGAGGGGTTTTAATATAACATTTCTATAACTTGTACTAACATTTATCTTTTAATAACTACACGTCTTTCTATCCATGGATCGATTCAAGAGAATGTTAGTAGTGTTAATGCCATCTTGTTGATTGATTGTTATAATAAACAAATACAGTACTTATGTACCGTATGTTGAATGTATATCTCCGTCTTGTGTCTTATCTTTCCATTCCAACAATAATTTACAGAAAAATATGGCATATTTTATAGATGGTTTGAATTGCGATTAATTACGATGAATTAATTTTCAAGCTGTAATTAACTCAATTAAAAATTTTAATCGTTTGACAGCCCTAATATTGACGGGACACGGGGCCGATTAATAGGGGGCCTGCATTGTTGGCGTGGCCGTCAAAGCTGACCGAGTGGAATCACAGACAAAGAGCTTTTTTTCGTTGAAAAATCTTGTAAATAAATGCTTAAATCCCTAAACTCTTATAGATATGGACCAGGGGTCGCGTTAACCGAATATTTTCCGTCGTTGACCGGTTTTTTAAAACGGTGACGGAAAAAACTGGTCCATCTGTCATTTTGACAGGTTGCAATTCATACCCCAGACCACAGGGTGGCGAGTGAGCATATTAATTGGCTATTGTCTCTCTTGATGCGTGACGTCGTTGGCCTTACTCGGAAAAATGTCAAGGCAACTGAGTGTCCGAAGTTTCTTCAAAAAGCCCTAAAACGCCGATGGTGTTGATAAAAGAGGTGAAAAAAGAGGGACTGATGCATTGGAGGATGAAAGATGACAACGAATCAAGTGAATCGCCGGTTCACTCCTCACTGCGGCGAGCAGTTGAAAACACCGCCAATTACCAGGAAGGGCAGAATTGGTAACACGGTGAAAGCGGCAACAAGTCAAAAAAGCGGACCAGATTAGCCAGAGCCTGAAATTATTTCAAGGAAAATATGGAAGGTGCCACCACTGTGTCTACTCTTTTTGCTAAACTAAGCTCGCATACCACGGGAGCACGTCGGCTATGAACGAACACTTGACGCGCCGTCACCCAGGTGTATTTCGGAAGACAACAGGAAACAACAAGCTAGCGGATTGTAAGTCCATACAACTTTCTAACGATTTTTGGGGAAAAAAAAGAAGATGCCTTTATGTGCGTCGTATCAACGTGCATTTTTATTTAATAATAATAATAAATTAAAAATATACAATATATATATAATGGAATTATATAATATTTTATTATTATTAAATGTATTGGGATCATGGTACCACTTGGGGGAAAAAAACAAATATATATATATATATATATTAGGGCTGTCAAACGATTAAAAATTTTAACCGAGTTAATTACAGCTTAAAAATTAATTAATCGTAATTAATCGCAATTCAAACCATCTATAAAATATGCCATATTTTTCTGTAAATTATATATATTCTGTAAAATAAATTGTTCGAATGGAAAGATAAGACACAAGATGGATATATACAGTGGGGAGAACAAGTATTTGATACACTGCCAATGGAAAAATCCATTGGCAGTGTATCAAATACTTCTCCCCACTGTACATTCAACATACGGTACATAAGGACTGTAGTGGGCATTTCACTCTACTGTCATTTAAATCTGTCTATGCTGTCCTCACTCCGAAGCGTCTACTTTTTCCAAAGCTAGACAGCTAGTGAACGATGCCTTAATAATCAGACTTCTTCCTTTTTCATCTGATTTATTCATAAAAAAGCCTCAAACCATTGTCCTCTTTAGACCGTCATAAAACTACAAAAAAAAGTACACAAGCATTGCATTAGCAACAACGTCAGCTTAGCACGCTATACAGGTTCACTAAACATAAACAAAAAGAGTCTCATACAAAAAATAGAACATTTCGCTTACTAACATAATATGTACATTCTTTACAACAACCATACTTACGGACAAATCTTGTCCAAGGATCATATAAGCACAACATTACAACGTAGGCTTCAGCCCGAGACGTCGTGCAGCCATATGAACTGGCAAGTAAAAAATAAACCATGTCGCAAGGCGACCACAAGAGTTCGCTGTTGTGCTGCAGCACAAAAAGCCTTGCTGTAAAACTTACCAAAAGGCAGAATACTGTCTGAGCGGGACATGTGCGTTAATTGCGTCAAATATTTTAACGTGATTAATTTAAAAAATTAATTACCGCGCGTTAACGCGATAATTTTGACAGCCCTAATATATATATTTATATTTATATATGTGTGGAAACACAGCACTGGCCTGCTTACTGTAATCCATGACTGCACTAATGTTAGTGACTTTATATTATAAAGTATTATTGTATTATTGTGTATATACATATAGTGACTGCATCAAGATATAGTCATTTTAAAAATTTAAGTGACGGGTAAAAATAGATTATGACCGGATTTTTATGACCCTGTCAGTCAAAATGACAGACAACGAAAAAGTCTAGCGCAACCTCTGATATGGACGTATAACAGTCTCGATTCTTGGTTAAAAGCAACAACAAAAAAACGTGTAGTTAGCATTTATTTAATGTAAATATGTCAAAAGGACGATGCTAGTCTGTCCGTCAATGTGGTGGCAGCCATTTGTAAACAAAGAGCTTTTTCCGTTGAAAAATCTTGTGAATAATGCTTAAATCCTTAATGCTGATAAAAAATGCTTAAATCCTTTATAGATATGGACGTAAAACAGTCTCGATTCTTGGTTAAAAGCAAAAAAAAACGCGCTGGTAGCATTTATTTTACGTAAATATTGCGAACTATGAGGCTAGTCATCATAAAGTCTATGGATGGGCCATGTTTTAAAACCTCGTAGATAACTACACTTCACCAAAACATGGAAATCAATCATATTTTTTCATGTATTGTCAAATTTCCAAATATCGGCACCGATAAGCTCTGGTTTTTGGGTGCCTTAACCAGAGTTTTAATCTTGATTTTTGTGTGTAATAGTACTGCAACGATTTATTAACTCGAGTATTCGATGAGAAAAAGAGATTCGAATTAAAATTTGCTGCTTCAAGTATTCGTTTAATTAAAGTGGTGTTGTAATGGTTTCTTTTGAAAGCGTTTGCCTTTAGTTTTATTATTTGGGTGGATACACTGCCCTCAAATCTGCCCCATTTCACATGGCTAAATCCAGCTGCTCCCTGTTAAGTTTTTGTTTGAGCTAATGTTTTTTTTTTTTTAATGCATTCGCAATTTAGTTTATCGGTATATTTAGCCTTTTTGTAGGAATATGTGTTTGAAACATTTTAGGGGCATAAAAAAAAAAAAAAACATTAGCATTTTCTAGCATTTAAGCTAGCGGACTTTTGCTATTTAAGTTAGCCAATTGTCCTTTTGTTGTACATCGATCCTCATCTATTTATTTTTTATATCATTTGTTGCTCAGCTCAGGTATTTTAATTTTTCATGTTCCTTAACCGATTACTCGATTATTCGAACTAACTAGTTCATCGATTAATCGACTACTAAAATAATCGATAGCTGCAGCCTTACTATGATAGTTAAAATATTTTGGTTAAATGACATACTTTGCATTCTTTCATTCCTCATTGGCTACACAGAACATGTCAGTACTGGAGAGTCACCACTGGAGGTCGACAGTAGGCATGCTTCGACAGTCGCGATTGCTGTCGCACCTCCCCGCCGACATATCGTAAGAAAAAAAAAAAAAAACGCACGCGACATGGCGCGCGTGGAAATTTCAATCGTCTGATCTCTGGATGACGCAGGCAGAAAGTGGAACAGCAGCTGGGATCGCTCATCCTGGCCACCGACATCAGCCGGCAGAACGAATTCCTGCTGACCTTCAGGGCGCATCTGGACAAGCGAGACTTGGATCTGAAGTTGCCCTCGCATCGACACTTTATTCTACAGGTTAGGATAAAAAAAAAAAATGCCGTGGAGTTGATGAAAGGCTAGCGTGACGGAGATCTCCTCTCGGACGCAGATCGCCCTCAAGTGTGCCGACATTTGCAATCCGTGTCGAGTTTGGCCACTCAGCAAGCAGTGGAGCGAGAGGGTGTGCGAGGAGTTCTTCAGGCAAGGTGACCTGGAGAGGAAGTTCAACTTGGAGATTAGCCCGCTATGCGACCAGCAAGTCGACTCCATTCCAGTCATCCAGAGCGGTGAGCTACAACTAGCGTAGGAAAATGATTCAAATCATTTCATTCAAATCAAATACAGTGGAACCTCATGATCCGAAATCATGTGACGAATAACATTGTGTATAGAAGCTTTCATATCTTGAGTTACCACTGTACGCTTTATTTTCCAGTGTCAGCAATAAAATTAACTTATAAGAATTTATAATAATAAGTTGAAAAATAGCGGGGGGTTTTTTTGTTTCCCATCATTCATGAGGGGAATTCTAAATCGGGCTGCTTAGATCGTCATCCATTGAATATGGTACAGTCGCTGGTGTCGTGCCAATGTAGTTACCCCGGCCAAAAAACTAATATGGGACCTTAACGGAAAAAAAGAGAAAAATCCAACCTTCAATACAAGTGCATTTATTCGGTGGGGGAAAAATCCCACATAAAGAAATAATTATTTGACACCAAATAATGTGTTTCACAATTATTAGCACCCCTGGTGTTAATTCTTTGTACAACCCCCTTTTGTCAACAAAACAGCGCCTGTCTTCTCCTATAATGTTTCACAAGATGGGAAAAGACAGAAAGAGGGATCTTCAGCCATTCCTCTTTGCAGAATCTCTCTAAATCATCCAGAGACCTGGGTCCTCTCCTCTGTAGCTCACCCCACAGGTTTTCAATGGGGTTGAGGTCTGGGGACTGAGATGGCCATGGGAGGAGCTTGATTTTGTGTCTGGTGAACCATTTCTGTGTAGATTTGGCCATATGTTTAGGGTCATTGTCTTGCTGAAAGACCCAGTGACCACCCATCTTCAGCTGTGGGTCAGTGATGCTGTGGGGCTGTTTTGCTTCCAAAGGCCCTGGGAACCTTGTTAGGGTTCATGGCATCATGAATGCTTTGAAATACCAGGACATTTTAAATCAAAATCTGTTGCCCTCTGCCCGAAAGCTGAAGATGGGATTTTTTTCCCCACTGAATAAATGCACTTGTATTGAAGGTAGGATTTTTCTGTTTTTTCCATTAAGGTCCCATATTATTTAGAGAGAAAAAAAATATTAGAAGCTAAAAAACACATAATTATTATAAATCCAATAATTATGGAGGGTACTGTATCTACTGAACGTAAAAAAAAGCACTGTTTTACTGTTTTACTCATACAATGACCTATAACTGTTATTACTGTAATTCAAGTCCTGTATGGAGTTCCTCCAGTTTAATAAATGTCGATGTCCAAAATATATAACAGAAGCTCTTTTTTGACTTCAATTAATTGTTTAAGTTTTTGACGTGGGGTAACTACATTGGCAAGACACCAGTGGTGGCTCTGTTGTACAATTAGGGTCTTTAGTGGGGCAAATTGAAATTCCACTCACCATTTTGACGGTAGTCTCTGGCGTTTCATGGTCCACATTTTCAATCCTTGGTTCTTGCTCACTAGTTGTTGTCACTTTTGAAAGCTTAGGTTTGAAAAAATTCTATTTTGCCTCTTCGGTCTTCGGGTGGTTTTGGCTAAGCAAAGCAAATGACCGGCAGGGGTCCCCATACAAGTCCTCAAGGGCCATTGTGGGTCCTGGTTTTAGTGAGGTTTCTTTTCTGCTAAACCAAGCAGCACCCAAATATATTTAACCGATTACACTTGTAAGACACAAGATTGGTGCAAAGGTGTCGTCCTATTGTGTTGCAAAGAAATCCAGCACCCACTGCGGCCCGATGTGGAATAGTTTGGGGACCCTTGGTCTATGGTGCTAGTCACGTGATTTGCTTGAAAAATAATTTTGATTGATTATAAAAATATCTTTTTTTGTTCATTTCCTTAATTTTTGTTGTTTGTTTTTTTACAACTTTTATAGATAGTATTTTACCGGAAAACTCTTAATTTTAAAATCATATATAGGAAAGTCAATTATATGCACTGACACTTTTCGGCCCCCATGGAGGGCCTGGCCCACCTTTAAACTCCGCGTTTACTGAAGGCAAGGCAAGGCAAATTTATTTATATAGCACAATTCAACACAAGGCAATTCAAAGTGCTTTACATCACATGAAGACCATAAAAATCACATTTAAATCAACACAACGTAAAAACCAAGACAAATGATCACATCTAATCACAGAATAAAAATAAATAAATAAAAATAAAACAAAAATAAAAATAAAGCAAAAACTACTACTACTAATAATCATTGAAATCAGCAATGGAGATAAGCACAATAGGAATAGAAGGCAGGTAGGTTGAAATATATAGACAGTTATGGATATGCAGTGCCAAACAAAAGCGTTTTTAGCCCTGATTTAAAGGAGCTAACAGTTTGAGCATACTTCAGACGTTCGGGTAACTTGTTCCAGAGGTGAGGAGCATAATAACTAAATGCTGCCTCACCCCTCTTGGTTCTTGTTCTTGGAACATGCAGAAGACCCGTTCCAGACGACCTTAGGGGTCTAGATGTCTCATAGGAATCTAACAAGTCAAGCATGTATTTTGGTCCAAGGCCATTAAGTGTTTTGTAGACGAGCAGTAGTATTTTATAGTCTATCCTTTGACTCACTGGAAGCCAGTGTAGCGATTTCAAAACCGGTGTAATGTGGTCCAGCTTCCTTGTATTTGTGAGGACTCTGGCTGCAGCATTCTGTACTAGCTGCAGCTTCCTGACTGATTTTTTATCAAGACCTGTAAATATACCGTTGCAGTAGTCCAATCTGCTGAAAATGAATGCATGCATAAGTTTTTCCATGTCTTGTTGAGTCAGAAGCCCCTTAATTCTGGTTATATTTTTTAGGTGGTAATAAGCGGATTTAGTGACGGACTTTAGATGGCTATCAAATTTTAGGTCTGAGTCAATAATTACGCCAAGGTTTCTGACTTGATTTGTAGCTGTTAGTGACATTGTGCTAAGTTGGCTGCTTATCTTTGACCTTTCCTTTTTTGGCCCAAAAATGATCACCTCTGTCTTCTCTACATTTAACTGGAGAAAATTCTGGCACATCCATTCATTGATTTGACGAATGCATTTACTCAGGGAGACTAAGGGACTATAATCATGTGGGGACACAGAAATGTACAGTTGTGTGTCATCTGCATAGGCGTGATAGGAGATATCATACTGTTCCATTATCTGAGCTAACGGAAGCATATAGATGTTAAATAAGAGTGGTCCAAGAATTGACCCTTGAGGGACTCCACACGTGAATTTGGTTCGTTCTGACTGATAGTTTCCAATTGACACAAAGAAATCTCTATCATGTAAATAGGATGTGAACCACTGAAGAATAGTGTCAGTAAACCCTACCCACTGTTCCAATCTGCTGAGTAGTATGTTGTGATCAACCGTGTCAAATGCGGCGCTGAGATCCAATAGTAGCAGAACAGATGATTTGCCTGCATCGGTATTCCGACGAATATCATTTAGGAATTTGATAAGCACGGTCTCGGTGCTGTGTTGTGGCCGAAATCCAGACTGAAATGAGTTAAAAAGATTGTTTTGCATCATAAAAGTCTGGATCTGTTCAAACACAGCCCTTTCGATAATTTTCCCCAGGAATGTCAGATTTGATATTGGCCTGTAATTACTAATGGTTGAGGCATCCAGATTAGGTTTTTTTAGGAGAGGTTTTATTACTGCAGTTTTTAAAGTCTGAGGAAACTCTCCTGTTTGGAGGGAAGTATTTATAATCTGAAGTATGTCTGGGGCTATGCAATGAAAAACAGTTTTGAAAAAGTTTGAAGGAAGGATGTCAAGGCAGCATGTTGTGGGCTTTAATTTCGACACAATTTCTGTTAAAGTGGCATAGTCCAGGAGGCTAAACTGTCTAAGATTGACGTGGGGGACATTTTGGGAGGTGTTTAGTGTAACATTTGTTAATCCGGAGTTGCACACAGCCTGTCTAATCTTTAGTACTTTGTGTGTAAAGAATGCTGCGAAATTATTACAGGACACCTCAGATGCCAATTCCTGAGGTATTGATGCTTGTGGGTTTGTCAGTTTGTCAACAACAGAAAATAGTGTGCGAGTATTGTTGGTGTTTCTACTAATGATCTCTGAAAAATATGATTGTCTAGCATTTTTCAGTTCCTGGTTGTATTTGCGAAGACTCTCTTTGTAGATATCATAAAAAACTAGGAGTTTGTTTTTTCGCCATCTGCGTTCTGCTCGTCTACAAACTTGTTTTTGTTTTATAGCTAGTGTGGCATTTCTCCAGGGTGACCTCTTCTTTCTTGACAAAGTTTTTGTCTTAATCGGGGCAATAGTGTCCATTACAGTCATCACACTGGAACTGAAACTATTTACAAGTTCTTCCACTGGAGCTATTGTAGAGGTTAATGATGAGGCATAGGCCTGTGTGAATAACGCACATGTGTTATCACTTATGTAACGCTTCCTAATCACCTCTGTTTCCCTTTTCAGAGGATGGACAGGGGTGGTCATTTTAAACATAATGCAGTAGTGATCAGACAGAGCAACATCATTCACTGTGACCTCAGAGATGTTAAGATGTTAAGACCTTTGGATATTATTATTATTATATATTACTGAAATGAGTCTTTTTTTTGGTCAGGTTTTATCTCATACATCGTGGAGCCTCTTTTCGCGGAGTGGCGGCGCTTCAGCGAGCCCAGCGCCCTGAGCGGCACCATGATGGCCAACATGCGGCAGAACAAGGCCCGGTGGATCCGTCTGCTGCAAGACGGCAAAACGCGACCTCTCGAATCGGAGGACGTCTCTTGAGAACGCGAGAAAAGAGTCGTGTGGAACTTTTATTAGGAACAAAATTAGTGCATGTTTTTCACAGGTGCTGCACAAGCCTTAAATCATTGGCTGCCTTTGACGCCGATAGACGTCAGGCCCGCTTTTGTGTACTTTGGTCTGTTTTGCCTCCAGTTTTCTGACAGGCAAAGACCTTTTTTATTTCGACTGAGGACTCAAATCGTTTATTTTTGGCAACAACAAAAAAATCCACTACCACAAAGTATTATGAGATTATAAATATGGTGCTGTGTCAGTACAATTTAAAAGAAATTTAGTTTTTTGTTTGTTTTTTTCCCAAGGTGCTCAGCAACAAAAGGTACGACACAGGACTGAAAAGTATTTTTATATTTTTTAATTTTCCACCTGAGTGGCAATAATGAATATTGTATGTTGTTGTTGTGCTGCTATAAACAACTTAAAATGCGTGTTTTTTTTTTTTTTTTGTTTTTTTTGCAAAGCCTTCATTAAAAATCAGGCCTAAAATTTATTTGAAAAATATTTTTCAAAAATTTACACCATGAAAAACCAGATAATATTGGATGTTTTAAATTATTTATATTTTTAAAAAATATTAAAATATTTTTAAAATATTATAATTTAAAAATATTTCAATATTTAAAAAAAAATAAATAAATGATTAAAACATTCAATTTTTTTGCAGAGCCTTCATTAAAAATCAGGCCTAAAATTTTCTTGAAAAATATTTTTTCTAAAATTTACACCATGAAAAATAAGATGATATTAGATGTTTTAATTATTTATGTTTTTAAAAAATATTAATATAATTAAAAAAATATTTCAATATTTAAAAAAAAAAAAAAGAATGATTAAAACATTAAAAAATTAGGCCTAATCAATTTTTTTGTAGCGCCTTCATTAAAAATTAGGCCTAAAATTTTCTTGAAAAATATTTTTCTAAAATTTACACCGTGAAAAATAAGATTATATTGGATGTTTTAATTATCTATATTTTTTAAAAAATATTTAAATATTAATATAATTTAAAAAATATTTCAATATTTTTTAAAAAATTATTAAAAACATTAAAAATTAGGCCTAATCAAATTTTTTGCTGAGCCTTCATTAAAAATTAGGCCTTAAAGTTTCTTGAAAAATATTTTTCTAAAATTTACACCATGAAAAATAAGATAATATTGGATGTTTTAATTATATTTAAAAAAAAATTTAAATATTAATATAATTTAAAAAAATATTGCAATATTTAAAAAAATAAATGAATGATTAAAACATTAAAAAATTAGGCCTAATCAATTTTTTGCAGGGCCTTCATTAAAAATTAGGCCTAAAATTTTCTTGAAAAATATTTTTCTAAAATTTACACCATGAAAAATAAGATATTTAATATTTTAATTAATCATATTTTTAAAAAATATTTAATTTTTTTAAAAAATTATATTAGTTTTTTTTTTTTTTTTTTTTTTACAACTCACAAAATTTTGTTGACTAATTTTTTTGTATTAATAATCTATTGAAATATACTATTAAGATTAAGCAACCTCCATTCATTGTAAACAGTATAGGGGGAAAATAACTACTGTAGTACTGTAATCGCACGGTATTATAAATAACCGCTAGAGGGCAGCAATGTAACGTCAGTGCATTACAGTGCGTAACACATTTGGAGGGAAAAACAAGAAGAAAAGTAATAAAAGGGTTGAAGCTGAGGTTATGTTTGATCAATTTTAATATCCTTCGTTACACTATCATTTGCATATTTATTATTTGCAAAGCAAATATGACCGTATACGATGACGCGCTGCTTTTTATGTGTCAAAGTGATCAATTATGCTTTTCATATCTAACCCCTTGATGCCTGAATTTACATATGAAAATAATGATAATATATGGAGAACATTAACTGAAAATAAAACCAACTTCATTTGGAAAATCATGAATTAGAAGATTTTAAAACTTTTTTTTTTTTTTTTAATTATAAGTAAAATACAGCATTTTTAAATTGACATTGTGAACCATAGTCTTATTTTTAGGCATATTTTAGCTCAGTCACGCCTTGCTATGTTTAGTCAAGAAAATATTGTTTGCGCCTATTTTCTCACATTTGAACAAGCAAAGAGCTAAAACAAATTTGATTTTTTTTCCCACCCCCACCCACAGTGTTCAAATTATGCATCTTGTGACGTTTGACTTGCATTCATGCTCATCGTTCCACACACACAGTGTCGTAGTTGGGAGCAAGAAGTCTTCCAGCGTGTAAATATTGACAGTACAAACAGACCCCCCCCCCATCCCCATTCTGGGTGTGCGGCCCCCGAAATGACAGTGAAGACACCACTCCCATTTGAACAACAAAGCGTGCTGATAATCATCTCATGAACCTGAAAAATGGTGCGCTTGCAGTTTGTAATCTCTCAAAATCGCTTAAAAGTCAAACGTCATACGTTTTAAAATGTGAAATTTAACAAATCAAAAAATGTATATACCTATTTTAACTGAACACCTAAAGATGTGAAGAGTATCACTTTAAAATGTAATGAAACATGTTAAAATGTGACATTGATCACATTAAAACCTGAAATAGTAGTTATTACCATTAATTAACCCTTTATAAAGCAAGTGTGTGGTGTATACATAACCCAAAATGTAATTACAGGTAGTCCCTGGGGGTACGAACGAGTTCCGTTCCTATGCTGGCGACGTAAATTTAATTAAAACAGTGCTGTATTTTGTTTAATGATGGAGGATACACTGCCCTCTGGTGGCAGAGTTGGGACTGACTGGACTGTCGCCTTGTATGAGAGAAGCAGACTCGGCATGGATATAAGATAGCTGCGCTCTGGTTTGGCCCACATAAGTAAGTTGTTTCAGCTAATAGAGTATATGTTTGCGGATGCATTTATAATTAAGTTTACATCTACAGTTTGCGGAGTTATGTGTGAGCGATTTGCTATGAGAATTGTAAATACGTTAGCATTCGTAGCATTTAATTTAGCAGACTTTTGTGAAGCAAATAGCGTACCGTACGAATTCTATTTTTAGACTTTTGTTACCATCGTGTCGCAGAAGTGGGTCAACAAAGACATGCCCTCGCATACAATCGATATTATTTCTGGTTGTTTTCTCCGGTGATCTTTCAAAAAAGAACACTGAAACATTGAAATTGAACATTGAAAAAAGAACCAGCCGATCAAACACTGCTGCTATGGAACTTGTAGAAATGACTCTAGACATTACGACAAATGAAGAATTTTCAGCCCTGGACACTCATGCAAACTCTATAACTGAACATTTATATGTTCTTCCACATCTTTACAAGTGAATTTGGCACCAGGGACATCATTTTCGGACAGAATTTGTAGGTTTAGCTCAGTAAGCATCTGGTTCGTACACTATTTCCATGCATTCACTATTACTGACAAACGGGAGGTTGACTCGCCTAGCCACAATTGCTAACGCCATGAATATTAATGAGCAAAAGTGACGTGTTGCTTGCGGTACGCCATTAGGCTAATTTAATCGACTAAATTTACATATCGATCAGACTAGATGGATGTTTGAACACCAATTGTTTTGTATTGAGTGTTTTTTGTTAAAATGTGTAACTGTACATAATTGTGTTACAGCTTTACAAATTGTCAAAAGCTTCAGAAAGCACAATTGTTTGATGTCTGTAATAGTGCTGCAACGATTATTCGATTAACTCGAGTATTCGATTAGAAAAAAAGATTCAAATTCAATTTTGCTGCTTCGAGTATTCTTTTAATTAAAGTGGTGTTGTAATGATCAATTTTGAAAGTGTTTGTATTTAGTTTTATTGATTTGGGTGGATACACTGCCCTCTAGACTGCCTCATTTCACATGGCTGAATCCAGCTGCTCCATGTTAAGACCAACATAAGTTTTTGTTTGAGCTAACGTTTTTTTAATGCATTCGTTATTTAGTTTATATGTATATTTAGCTGTTTTTTGTAGGAATATGTGTCTGAACTGTTTGTCAAGAGCATTGTTTAAAAATTTTTTTTTAAAAGTTTTGTAGCATTTAAGCTAGCGGCGTTATGCTATGTAAGTTAGCCAATTCTTCTTTTGTTGTACATAGATCCTTATTTATTTTTCTATACCGTTTGAGGCTCAGCTCAGGTATTTTAATTTTTCATGTTCCTTATCCGATTACTCGATTATTCGAACTAACTAGTTCATCGATTAATCGACTACTAAAATAATCCATAGCTGCAGCCCTAGTCTGTAAAGCTAAACCACTTCATTTTTAGTAAGGCCACAACATGTCATATTAATAAAGTGAAGTTAAAAAAATAACATACTATGAGGTACAATAAGGTACTGTTTATGCGACAAAATTAACGACGGGGGTCAAAATGGTGGATGAGACTTCGGCGTCGTAAAGTCGAAATCACGTAAGTTGAGTGTGTTGTAACCCAGGGACTATCTTATATTTTTAAAAACAGATATTTTTCCACTATGACTTACTGAATAATTAAACTAGAAAATGCCATTTCTGGAGAAATTGCAATGGAAAGCATCGATTTTAGGGCAGTCAAACGATTTAAATTTTTAATCGAGTTAATTACAGCTTAAAAATTAATTAATCGTAATTAAACGCAATTCAAACCGTCTATAAAATATGCCATATTTTTCTGTAAATTATTGTTAGAATGGAAAGATAAGACACAAGACGGATATATACATTCAACATACGGTACATAAGTACTGTATTTGTTTATTATAACATTAAATCAACAACATGGCATTAACATTATTAACATTCTCTTAAAGCGATCCATAGATAGAAAGACTTGTAGTTCTTAAAAGATAAATGTTAGTACAAGTTATAGAAATTTGGCTGGCATGGTACTAACTCATAAAATCAGTTGGACCCAAGCGCCAGCAGAGGGCGCCAAACACCAAAAAAACAAGTAACAAGTGTACTGTACATTTTAATCTGTTTGAGCGGGGCATGTGCGTTAATTGCGTCAAATATTTTAACGTGATTAATTTAAAAAATTAATTACCGCCCGTTAACGCGATAATTTTGACAGCCCTAATCGATTTAGATATGCGTCAATGGAATCCGAATACATTGGCATCAATAGAATCGAGATAATGGTTGTCAACCGCATCGACATACATGGCCGTCATTGGCAAGGACGTACATGGCTGTGAATGGCATCGACTTACTTGAGTGCCAGTTGAATTTCAATGGGCTGTAATGGAACGTTTTTGGTTAAAAATCACAACTGCCCATGGTTTTCTGCAATTGAAAATGAAGGGGAAATTTTGGCCATTAGAAATAAATGGGAAAGTTTTTGGCGAATTTGGGGGGAACTGAAGGTTTTTGGCATATTTTGTATACAGCTTAAGGTTTTTAACTAAAAATCAATACAATTAGAATGTATAAAAACTAGGGGTGTCAAAATTATCGCGTTAACGAGCAGTAATTAATTTTCTAAATTAATCCCGTTAAAATATTTGACGCAATTAACACACAAATGCCCCGCTCAAACAGAAAGGACAACAAAAAGGACTGCAAAGTGAAAGGTGTACTTGTTGTGTTTTTCGGAGTTTTGCCGCCCTCTGCTGGCGCTTGTGTGTGACTGATTTTATAGGCTTTAGCACCCATGAGCATTGTGTAAGTAATTATTGACATCAACAATGGCGGGCTACTAGTTTATTTTTTGATTGAACATTTTACAAATTTTATTCAAACGAAAACATGAAGAGGGGTTTTAATATAACATTTCTATAACTTGTACTAGTTATTATCTTTTATTTTCTATAAATTTTGATAAATATTTATATATTTTATTTATTTATATATTTTATTTATTATTTTTATTTATCTTTTAAGAACTACAGGTCTTTCTATCCATGGATCGCTTTAACAGAATGTTAATAATGGTAATGCCATATTGTTGATTTATTGTTATAATAAAGAAATACAGTACTTATGTACCGTATGTTGAATGTATATATCCATCTCGGTCTTATCTTTCCATTCCAACAATAATTTACAGAAAAATATGGCATATTTTATAGACACTTTGAATTGCGATTAATTACGATTAATTAATTTTTGAGCTGTAATTAACTCGATTAAAAATTTTAATCGTTTGACACCCCTAATAAAAACAAAAACAATATGATTATGGGCTCCCCAATAACATTCATCCAATTCATTTAAACTGGCTCATGTTTCAATGCCATAGACTGCACGAGACGTCCAATCCATTTTGACTTGGATTGGTGTATGAATATTGGAGCATATGAAAACAACATCTTGGTTGGTTCAAATGTGTTACATGAATCAATGACGATGGACATCAAATCCACAGCCTCTCCCAGTCCAAACGGATTGGACATCCATTGCCGTCAATGGCACTGAAAGGTGATTATTCACACACACAAAACATTTGACTTGCAAATTTTGGCTATGCAAATTCTGCCAAGGTGAATACAAGTTAAGGTGCGGTTCTGAATTCCAATGTTTATAAAAAAAAAAAATCATGCTCGATAATGGACTTCATGAGAACATGTAGTGCTAACTCATGAATTCCCATTACATGACGTGTTCTGTCCTCACTCAACGTGAAGTTGTTTAGCTTTACTGACAGTAAACAAGGCAATTGTGCTTTTTGCAGCTTTTTATTTCCGTCACTTTTGACAATTTGTAAACCTGTAGCAGTAGCACACACATGTACACTTACAGTGGTATGAAAAAGTGTCTGAACCTTTTGGAATTTCTCACATTTCTGCATAAAATCACTATCAAATGTGATCTGATCTTTGTCAAACTCACACTGATGAAAAAGCGGTGTCTGCTTTAACTAAAACCAACCAAACATTTATAGGTTTTCATGATAATGGGGCTAGTATGCAAACAATGACAGAAGGGGGGAAAATAAAAAAGTGAGCCAATGCTTTTAATTAGGGTTGTTCCGATCATGTTTATTTGCTCCCGATCGTTTTAGTTCGAGTATCTGCCGATCCCGATATTTCCCGATCTGATTGTTGTTTTTTTTGCTCCCGATTCAATTCCAATCATTCCTGATAAATTTTACCGATCATATACATTTTGGCAATGCATTAAGAAAAAAATGAATAAAACTCGGATGAATATAAACATTCAACATACAGTACATAAGTACTGTATTTGTTTATTATGACAATAAATACTCAAGATGGCATTTACATTATTAACATTATTCCTGTGAGAGGGATCCATAGAAAGACTTGTAATTCTTAAAGGATAAATGTGACTTTGTATATTGTGACTAAATATTGCCATCAAGTGTATTTGTTGAGCTTTCAGTAAATGATACTGTAGCCATTTAACTGTTCTGTCCAAATGCATGATGGGAAGTGCAACCATGACTGTGCGTAGTGGCACCAATTGATATATGTTCTCTGCGTTGGGAAATAACGGGGTGTTAAGAAAAAGATCAATTACTACCTTTCTTCCCCACATTGCTTCCCACGATATATCTAATTGTTGAGAGAGGGATTGTTAGGCTTTAGCCAATTAAAAAAAGGCTCCAAACGTTGCCAAAATTCACTCTACTCATTTTACGCTGCTGTTTAGCTCTACATATAGGTAAAACGGCGCCATTATAGATTCAACGCGACAATGCGTGAGTGGGTCGTGCAGCGCATGCGTTAATTGCGTTAAATATTTTAACGTGATTAATTTTTTTAAAAATTAATTACCGCCGTTAACGCGATAAATTTGATAACCCTACTTTACGCCAAAACTAAAGACTCTGGATGAGTGTAAAACATTTTGTCTGTAACATTAAATACAATTAGAAAATGATTTAATTTAAAAAATATATATATATTAAAAAAGGCATGTCCGATATTTTTTTGCCGATTCCGATACTTTGAAAATGACTTGATCAGACCCGATCGATCGATATCTTTACTTTGAATGTTTTCTGCCCCCTTTGGCAGCAATAACTTCAAGCAGACGCTTCCAGTAGCTGGCACATCGATCAGGACTAATCTTGGCACATTCTTCCCTACAAAACTGCTGTAGTTCAGTCAGATTCCTGGGATGTCTGGCATCTCAGTGGGGTTGAAGTCTGGACTTTGACATGTGTTTTGTTCTTCTGAAACCATTCTGAAGTTGATTTATTTTGGATCATCGTCTTGTTGCAGCATCCATCCTCTAGCGTCAACTGTCTGACAGACGGCCTCAGGTTTTCCTGCAAAACATTTGAATTCATTCTTCCATTAATGATTGCAAGTTGTCCAGGCCCTAAGGAAGCAAAACAGCCCCAAATCACGATGCTCCCTCCACCATGCTTCACAGTGGGGATGAGGTATTGATGTTGGTGAGCTGTTCCATTTTTCCTCCACACATGACGTTGTGTGTTACTCCCAAACAATTCAACTTTGGTTTCAACAGTCCACAATTTTTTTTGCCAAAACATCTGTGGAGTGCTATTTGCAAACGTTAAACGAGCAACTATGTATTTTTTTTTTGATAGCAGTGGCTTCCTCCGTGGAGTCCTCCCATGAACATCGTTGTTGGCCATAGTTTTACATATAGCTGATGTGTGCAAAGAGATATTGGACAGTTCCGGAGATTTCTGTAAGTCTTTAGCAGACACTCTATGGTTCTTTTTTTACAACTCTGCGTATTCTGCGCTGAACTCTTGGCGTCATCTTTGGTGGACGACTACTCCTTGGGAGAGAAGCAACAGTGCCAAACTCTCTTGATATGTAGACAACTTCTCTGACTGTCAATTGATGATCATCCAGACTTTTAGAGATGGTTTTGTATCGTGTATTCTGGGAGCAAGAAGCAAGGCTTAAGGTGCGCATTTCGAGCAGAGGAAGGCCACCTGTTAAAATGTGTGCGTCCATGAACGAATATTAGTACATCCATATGAGTCAGTGTAAGGTGCATAGTTTTCGCCACTTTTATGGCCAAGATGACCGCACGTGCACGCAGGGCGCACTCACCCCCCCCACCTTTGTGTTCATTATACTGCGCGGGTATGTATGTGTGTCAAGTGACTTGGAAGGGCCCAGTGTTGTTTGTTGCCTGGGGCCACGGGGACCCTTGCTACGCCTCTGGGTAGGGTCAATTTTTTCCTTACAACATATGGGAAGACAATCCAAATGATTTACAGTAGGGCAAATAAGTATTTAGTCAACCACTAATTGTGCAAGTTCTCCCACTTGAAAATATTAGAGAGGCCTGTAATTGTCCACATGGGTAAACCTCAACCATGAGAGACAGAATGTGGAAAGAAAAAACAGAAAATCACATTGTTTGATTTTTAAAGAATTTATTTGCAAATCATGGTGGAAAATAAGTATTTGGCCAATACCAAAAGTTCATCTCAATACTATGTTATGTACACTTTGTTGGCAATAACGGAGGCCAAACGTTTTATGTAACTCTTCACAAGCTTTTCACACACTGTTGCTGGTATTTTGGCCCATTCCTCCATGCAGATCTCCTCTAGAGCAGTGATGTTTTGGGGCTGTCGTCGGGCAACACGGACTTTCAACTCCCTCCACAGATTTTCGATGGGGTTGAGATCTGGAGACTGGCTAGGCCACTCCAGGACCTTGAAATGCTTCTTACGAAGCCACTCCTTTGTTGCGCTGGCTGTGTGTTTGGGATCATTGTCATGCTGAAAGACCCAGCCACGTCTCATCTTCAATGCCCTTGCTGACGGAAGGAGATTTTCACTCAAAATCTCTCGATACATGGTCCCATTCATACTTTCCTTTACACAGATCAGTCGTCCTGGTCCCTTTGCAGAAAAACAGCCCCGAAGCATGATGTTTCCACCACCATGCTTCACAGTGAGTATGGTGTTCTTCGGATGCAATTCAGTATTCTTTCTCCTCCAAACACGAGAACCTGTGTTTCTAACAAAAAGTTCTATTTTGGTTTCATCTGACCATAACACATTCTCCCAGTCCTCTTCTGGATCATCCAAATGCTCTCTAGCGAACCGCAGACGCCTGGACGTGTACTGTCTTCAGCAGGGGGACACGTCTGGCAGTGCAGGAATTGAGTCCCTGGCGGCGCATTGTGTTATTGTGGGAGAACTTGCACAATTGGTGGTTGACTAAATACTTATTTGCCCCACTGTATATAACTTAACCTCATTGTATCTGGCATATAAGCAGGGACGGCCCAGGCCATTTGGGGGCCCTAAGGAAAATAATGCCAAGGGGCCCATATTTTCGGCCAACCATTTCGTCACAGTGTACTGTGAAACCCATACATGCAATCCAATCTATACGTCCATATTTTGTATATTAATCATATTTTGTTGCACTGCATACTTCAAACTTCTCACCCCAAATGACATGTAATGACAAGAAAATGGACGTTTGCATGGATAAACGGCAATGTGCGCCACATTATTCACGATGCTCTATTAACAACGTATAAAATGAAGTTACCAGATTGGGGGCCTCCTAGTGGTCAGGGGCCCTAAGCAGCTGCATCGTCTGTCTATAGACCCTACTCACGTGACGTCACAGCCACGCCCCCGCGCCATGTTGTCCGTATACTCGTCATGTTAATGCATTAGCGCTTCGTAAATTCCTTCTATTATGGCGTGTTTTTCTGCTCGTTAATATTAATAATCAAAATGGTGAAGTCGTGTGTGGCGGTCAGTTGCAAAAACAGAGAAGATAGACGGAGAGACTTGAAGTTTTACCGTATTCCGAGAGACCCGAAGAGGAGATCGAGATTGACTGCTGCAGTTTGACGAGAAAACTGGGCTCCAAACGACTACCACAGATTATGTTGTAGTCATTTTATATCTGGTAAAATGCATTTAATATATATTTAGAGGGTTTTGGGCTGACAACCACAATTAAGATTATTGCTAGGCTAATCGCCGACAACATACACTCAGACGTTGTGAATGAACTACCTGAAAATATAGTTATAAGGGGATAATCAGACAGTTGTCATACAATTAATTTACAATTTCACTATTGAGGTCAAAAGCCAAAAAATAAATTCAACTAGGAACAATCTGGAGTAGTGCTATCGCACTTCATATTTATTACATATTATATATGTATGTAGTGAGAGTGCTATCGCTAAACCATATAAACATTAAAAGCCCTAGCTCCATTGACAAATGACATGAAATACATTAGACTTGACAGTGGATGTTAGCAAGAACAAAAGATTTTGAATTGAAAATTTCGTAACTCACCTTCCGAGCACAAGATTCCTGCCGAATTTTCGTGTACGAGGACCTGTTTCACCCAACCAGCAACGTAGCATTTATAAGCCTCCAAGCTCTTAAAGTTTTTCAAACTTTCGTGAGAATAGGCTGATTTTGTGTGGACAAGATAGTTGTAAATATCAGGATAGCAGATGTCAGGCGTAGCCAGCGGGTCGAAAAACATCGATTTAGGCATCAAATACGGATCTGGCGAATGGATAAACTGAAGCTTTTCCACGTAACGCCTTTTATGCAACGCATCCAATGAGTTTACAGCTTCAGATAACACCGGGGCTTCCATGAATTGCTCTATAACTTGCTCGACTAATTGAAAACAATGAGAATAGATCTAAAAAATAGGTACAATATGGCGGCCGGAAACAGCGACACGCCCATTTTGTGACGTAGGTGAGTAGGGTCTATAGGCTGGGCCGGCCTTGCATATAAGGTTGCTTAAAATTTGGTTGGGATAACTTGAGCATCCTGAAAATTTGCGAGTGTTATGCCCCTACCGTCGCTTTGCAAACCTACGCTGCATATATCGGTATCGGTTCGATATCAGTTTCAGATTTTTGGAGTTGGACAATAACAGGTATCAGTTAAAAAGTATTATCAGACAACTTTACCTACACTTTGCATATGTGTGTGTGCAACTATTGCAAGTTGGGCATGGGGATTAAATTAGTTTGAAGTGGCATTGAATGAGATTTGCTGATACCTGTCAGAAAGCCTGTCATTACATTCCTTAATATAAATTCACAAGTAGTAATTAGCACTGGGAAGGACGTCTCACACCGTCAATGGCAGCCAGTGAGTTCAAAATAGTGACCAAACTATAAGAACAATTACACTAAAATCGCTTTTTTGAAAAGCCACTTTTACAGAAACCGAGCAAATAGTATTTTATTTGAACAAAATGAGGAACTTTTTGGTTCCGCGTGGCTGTCTGATCCGCCAGGAACGACAATAAACAAACAAAGCCAGATGCTAACGTCTTTCGTATCGGGGTAAAAAAAAAAAAAGGATATTCTCTTTCATTAAGGTTTCCATTTTTTTTCCTTTTTTTTTACTACACACTTCCCCTCCAGGCGGCAACTTCCTCACGGTTCGACACCAGCGAGTACTACGAGTATTCGAGTTGTTTTGCAACAGCAAAGAGGAAGGCGCACATGTCACTCATTCTCTTGTGATGAAACTTGAAACCTATCATTATAATTATTATTTTGTAGTAATGAGTAGTGTGCCGCCAATGACGCTAAAATATGCGCGTTCACAGCTAGCCCTCCCGTTGATCGTTGTCAATGGTGAGAAATAAGTTTATGGGAAATGTATGTGTGAAACCCTGTTTATTGGCTTTTGAAAAGGTTATGTAAGGTTTGTTTTTTTATGCATTCGATGCCTGAATTTACATTTAACATATGTGCATAAAAAAAGGATCGGGGAAATACATAAGTACATGAAAATGATAACAATAATAATAAAAAAAAAATTAGAAAATTAATTAGTAAAATTTAAAAAATGGAAAATCTTATGTAAAAAAATCATTAAAGGATTTTTTTTAAATAGTAAATTGATTACAAATTCAAATTTGAAAAATTTAAGAAAATATTTTTGACAATAGATAAACAATAAGGACTCTATTATTAAGCTACGCCATGTTTATTTATTTATTTTTTAATCTGACTTTTTTAAATATAGTAAATTAATTACACATTAAAATTTGAAACATTTAAACAAATATTTTTGTCAAAAAGTAAATAAGGAGAACTCTAATAATTAAAATTTGAAAAATTTAAGAAAATATTTTTGACAAAAGATAAATAATAAGGACTCTATTATTAAACTACGCCATGTTTTTTTTACATATAGTAAAATAATTACACATTAAAATTTGACAAATTTAAACAAATATTTTTGGCAAAAAAGTAAATAAGGAGAACTCTACTAATATACTTATCCATGTTTCATTTTGAATTTTTTTTTTTTTTTTTTACATTTTAAAATGTACAGTGCTGGCCAAAAGTATTGGCATTCTGTCTGCTCAATTTCTCCCAGAAAATGATTGCAATTACAAATGCTTTGGTAGTAATATCATCATTTATTATTATGAAAGAGAATGGGGGAAAAAAATCATTATCATTTTACACAAAACTCAAAAAATGGTTCGGAAAAAATATATTGGCACCCTTTGAAAAATCATGTGATGCTTCTCTAATTTGTCTAATTAACAGCACTTGTTACTTACCTGTGGCTCATAACAGGTGGTGGCGATAACTAAATCACACTTGCAGCCAGTTAAAATGGATTAAAGTTGACTCGAGCTCTGTCTCGTGGCCTTGTATGTACCACATTGAGCATGGAGGAAAGAAAGAACACCAAAGAACTGTCTAAGGACTTGAGAAGCAAAATTGTGAGGAAACATGGCTAATCTCAAGGCTGCAAGTCCATCTCCAAAGACCTGAATGTTCCTGTGTCTACCGTGTGCAGAGTCATCAATGAGTGTAAAGCCCACGGCACTGTGGCTAACCTCCCTAGATGTGGATGGAAAAGAAAAATTGACGAGAGATTTCTAAGACTGAGGATGGTGGATAAAGAACCTCGACTAACAACAGTGTCAACCAGTACTATCCGTCAGCGTCTGAATGAAAAAGGAGTGTATGGTAGGATATCCAGGAAGACCCCACTTCTGACCCAGAGACATAAAAAAGCCAGGCCGGAGTTTGCCAAAACTTACTTGAGAAAGCCAAAAACGTTTTGGAAGAATGTTCTCTGGTCAGATGAGACAAAAGTAGAGCTTTTTGGGGAAAGGACTCAACATAGAGTTTACAGGGAAAAAACGAGGACTTCAAAGAAAAGAACACGGTCCCCACAGTCAAACATGGCAGATGTTTCCTGATGTTTTGGGGTTGCTTTGCTGGCTTTGGCACTGGACTGCTTGACCGTGTACGTGGCGTTATGAAGTCTGAAGACTACCAACAAATTTTGCAGCATAATGTAGGACCCAGTGTGAGAAAGCTGGGTCTCCCTCATAGGTCATGGGTCTTTCAGCAGGACAATGAACCAAAACACACTTCAAACAGCACTAGAAAATGGTTTGAGAGAAAGCAATGAGTCCAAACCTGAATCCTGTGGAGAGATCTGAAAATGGCACCCTTCAAATCTCAGAGACCTGGAGCAGTTGGCCAAAGAAGAATGGTCTAAAATTCCAGCAGAGCATTGTAAGAAACTCACTGATAGATACCGTAAGCGGTTGTTCGCAGTTATTTTGTCTAAAGGTTGTGCTACCAAGTTTTAGGCTGAGGGTGTGAATACTTTTGGAGTTTTATGTAAAATGATCATGTTTTTTTTTTTGCCTTTTCATTCTTTTTTGTGTTTTTTCATTGCAAGCAAAATAAATGAAGATATTAGTACCAACACATTTGTAATTGCACTCATTTTCTGGAAGAAACTGAGCATTATCTGTCAGAATTGCAGGAGTGGCAATACTTTTGGCCATTGGTGTAGACAACTGCAGCTTTTGGAAGATGTAAAAAGGTTGTCCTTGGCGGTCCACTGTCCTACTGGACAAGCTTTTTCAGAAGGGGGAGAGGAAATGACCTCTAAAGATGTTCATTGCCTCAGACTTCAATGGCACCTTTCTGTCTCCATACAGTTTACACACACATACAGTGTATAGGAGGCATACTGTAAGTCTGACCACAGTATGGTTCCATGCATGAAGTTTAAAAAAAAAAACCAAGAAAGAAAAGAAAACCTGACTATTATGTTCCATTTGGTTTACACAGAGGATAAAATTGGAAGAGTTGAAGGGACAAGTAAACACTTGAAAAGAAGAGTCACATCCTGTCAGTAGTTTGGTCTATTTTATGGTGGCTTTTTCACCACAAACTGCCTTCTGGGCTTGAAAGTGACTACCGGCCAGCTAGAATAACACCAGTTTACCCCTCCCCCATCAACCAAGGCACCCCTGCCCTGCAAAAACTCAAGATGCCAATTGGAGCAATCCAACCCTGTGGTTTTGCGAATGGGAATGGGAATAACTAATGAGGATCTCAATGATCACAAAAGATATGCTGATTAGGGTCAGATGACCCTTCTCTGGATACAGAAGTGATTTGTATCAAATGATCCTCCTTGGTAGTTTTGGTGTTAATAAAGTCATCCATATTTATTTTTTAAATTGAAATTCAAAGTTTTTTTGTTTTTTTTTTTGTAGATTTTTAAATGTATATTTTTGTTTTAAATTCATTTTTATTTCAAGTCTGATTTTTCAAAATAGTCAATTAATTACACATTAAAATTTGAAAAAGTAAGAAAATATTTTTGACAAAAAAATATGGAGTACTCTATTAATTAACTCATCCATGTTTATTTTTTAAATGTATTATTTTTTTAATTTTTAAATGTATATTTTTGTTTTGAATGAATGAATTTTATTTTAAATCTGGCTTTTTTTTTTTTTTTTAAATATAGTAAATTTAAATAATTATTTTTGACAAAAAACAAATAAGGAGGACTCTATTAACAAATTCATCCTTGTTAATTTTCGAAACGTTTTTTTTTTAATGTATATTTTTGTTTTGAATGAATTTCTATTTTATATCTGACTGTTTTAAATATTGCAAATTAATTACAAATTGAAAAAAAATATATTTTTGATTAAAAAATACGGAGTACTCTATTAATATACTCATCCATGTTTTTATAAAAATGTATTAATTTTTTTATTTCAAAATCTATATTTTTATTTTGAATTATTTTTTTAATCTTAAATCAGATTTTTTTAAAATACGAAATTAATTACAATTTGAAAAATTTGAGAAAATATTTTTGACAAAACATATATAAGGAGGACTCTATTAATAAACTCATTCATTTAAAAAAAAAATTTTAATATATTAATTTTTTATTTTGAAATGTATATTTTTATTTTGAAATAACAAATTGTTATTTTGTATCTGTTTTTTATTTTTATTTTTTAAGTATAGTCAATTAATTACACATTAAATTTTGAAAAAAATTTAATAAAATATTTTTGGCAAAAAATAAATAAGGAGGACTCAATGAACTCATCCATGTATATTTTTTGTTTAGAAATAATTTTTATTTTAAATCCAATTTTTTTGTTCATTTCAGAATTTTCAAAATATTTTTGTTATATTTTTCAAATTTTTTTGTTTAATATTTTGTTGATTTTTCTTGTGCATATTGAAGGCCTTTTTGGCATTTGCTAAAATCTGTATTATTTTTTAGTATTTCATCATTTGTTTTGAAGTCAGAAAAACAAGTTAAGTAATGATCATCCAGTATTCGATTTAAAAAACAGAAACCTGGAGTCGTGCCTGAACCCCAAGAGGATCCGGCCTAGCAGGAAGACCTTCCTCCCCAACCCGACGCGAGTGCGAGTCCGGACTTGACGGCCGTCGTCACCTCGTCCGGACCCTGACAAACGGGATTCCGATGTACCTGATGTTCCCACGAGAAAAAAGACTTTTGGTTTTTCCTGCTGGGTTCGGTCTATCGCGGAAGGTTCTGAGTGTGGGAATAAGTGTTCAAACCTTGGACTCATTCTTTTAATGCCATCGATGGTAATTGGCTTCCATCCATTGCTCTCTATAGCAGTGGGGATCAAACGTGGGCCAGAAGCGGCCCATCAAGGGGTCCAATTTGACCCCTTGGCGGTGTTATTCTGCCTGACATGCACGTTTAGCTCATTTATACTATACATACACACTTTTATTTTGACATTGGTGCCATAAAAGCAAATCCCTCACTTATCGCGGTTAATGGGGACCAGAACCGACCACATAAAGTGAAAAACCGCAAAGTCGTGTCACTCCCTCGTCCCCCATTTTTAACATACTTTTTTTGTGTACATATAATATTAATTAGCATATATATATATATATATTAAATCCTATAAATGTTACAATTAGAACATGAAAGAATGGTTTGAAACATATAGATAAAATGTTAATAATATAACTGAGACACATGAAAAAAATATATAAATTAGGGCTGATTTTAATCGAGTTAATTACATCTTAAAAATTAATTAATCGCAATTAATCGCAATTCAAACCATCTATAAAATATGCCATATTTTTCTGTAAATTGTATATATTCTGTAAAATAAATTGTTGGAATGGAAAGATAAGACACAAAATGGATATACACATTCAACATACAGTACATAAGGACTGTATTTGTTTATTATAACAATAAAGCAACAAGATGGCATTAACATTATTAACATTCTGTTAAAGCGATCCACGGATAGAAAGACTTGTAGTCCTTAAAAGATAAATGTTAGCACAAGTTATAGAATTTTTATATTAAAACCCCTCCTAATGTTTTCGTTTTAATAAAATTTGTAAAATTTTCAATCAAAAAATAAACTGGTAGCTCGCCATTGTTGATAATGGCGGGCAATAATTACTTACACAATGCTCATGGGTGCTGAAGCCTATAAAATCAGTCGCACCCAAGCGCCAGCAGAGGGCAGCAAAACTCCATAAAACACAATTAACAAGTGGGCATTTCACTCTACTGTCATTTAATGTCCGTCTGAGCGGGACATGTGCGTTAATTGCGTCAAATATTTTAACATGATTAATTTTAAAAAATTAGTTACAGCCCGTTAACGCGATAATTTTGACAGCCCTAATATAAATTGTACATTCTCTCACTCTCTCGTATGATACGTGTGTGTAAGTGTACATACGTACATACATAGCTGTAGAAAAAACATAAATATGTTTTTAGAATTACAGTGTATCACAAAAGTGAGTACACCTCTTGCATTTCTGCAAATATTTAAGTGGGTCTTTTCATGGGACAACACTGACAAAATGACACTTTGACACAATGAAAAGTAGTCTGTGTGCAGCTTATATCATAAAGTTAATTTATTTTCCCCTCAAAATAACTCAAACTATAGCCATTAATATCGAAACCCCTGGCAACAAAAACTGAGTACACCCCTTAGAAACGACATCCCTAAATGTCCAAATTGAGTACTGCTTGTCATTTTCCCTCATTACAGGAGTGCTGTCGGCATTGCTGCAGAGATTGAAGAGGTGGGGGGGTCAGCCTGTTAGTGCTCAGACCATACATCAAATTGGTGTGCATGGCTGTCACCCCAGGACGAAGCTTCTTCTGAAGAAAGCCCGCAAACAGTTTGCTGAAGACATGCCAACAAAGTACATGGATTACTGGAGCCATGTCCTATGGTCTGATGAGACGAAGATTCATTTGTTTGGTTCCGATGGTTTCAAGCATGTGTGGCGGCTACCAGGCGAGGAGTACAAAGATAAGTGTGTCATGCCTACAGTCAAGCATGGTGGTGGGAATGACCCCCCCCCCCCCCCCCCCCACCACCACCTCTTCAATCTCTGCAGCAATGCTGACAGCACTCCTGTAACGAGTCACATGACATTTTGGAGGGAAAATGACCAGCAGTACTCAATTTGGACATTTAGGGATGTCGTTTCTAAGGGGTGTACTCACTTTTGTTGCCAGTTGTTTAGATATTATTGGCTATATTTTGAGTTATTTTGGGGGGGGAAATACATGAAATCAATTATATAAGCTGCACAGAGACTACTTTTCATTGTGTCAAAGTGTCATTTTGTCAGTGTTGTCCCATGAAAAGATAAACTCAAATATCTGCCGAAATACGAGGGGTGTACTCACTTTTGTGATACACTGTACTTTAGTATTATAATAAGATAAGAGGTCGACCGATACGGGATTTTCAAATGCCGATACCGATATCTAAAAAAAAAATTCCAGCCGGTTGCCGATATCCAAAGCCGATTTTGTAAGCCGATATTTGTTAGGTTTTGGGTATGTTTCCCCCTAGTGTGCCTTGTCCCTGTGATTGCTTACTGATTTCACCTGTTGTGCCTGCTCTTTGTGTATCCTTGAACCTGCTGCAACTTCCCATTTCACCCACCTGTTCCTCGTTGTCTTATTACTCTGTGTCTGTGTGTATATAATCTCCTTGAGCATTTATCGCGACATTGTCCATGTTCACGTCAGCATCCATTCTTGCCCTGTCCTACGTCCCAGCCCTCGTGTTCTTCTGCCTGAGTAAATTTTTGATACCAGTCTTTTGTTAGTACCCTGAGTTTTGTTTGCCTCTGTGTTTTTTGGATCACCACAGTTTTGTTTGTACTTTGTTTTTGTTTTTTTTGTTGGCGTTAATTAAAACATTTTTGCACTGCCTTTCTGCCTCGCCTCCCTTTCCCTGCATTTGGGTCCACACCACCTGCATTCCCTGACACCGATATACTTGTTTTGTTTTTTTTAAAGCACGTAGATTATGAGAGGCGTTTTTTTTTTTAATTGCTTCAACAGCTTCAAATTTACAACGATGACGTGAGACTTCAAGGAATTATTATGTCTATTGCTAGAAAACCAACGGATGCAGTTCTTATTTCTATGATTATACACAAGAACAGTACATTATTTTCAAACTAGAAACTGCAATTTCAAGAGAAATTACTTTGGGTCTTTGCTCTGTGGTGATGCAGATCATAACCCCGCCCAGGTTGACTTGGGGACATTTCGGGGACAATATCAGGTCACTTCCTGTTGATTTGAGGTCTTTTTTTTTTTTTTTGCCATTGAAAATGAATGGGAAAAATTTGGACGTCCATGGATGTCAATGGCAGCACCCTCCATAAGAGTCAATGGAATCGGGGACATTTGTGGGACATATAAATATCTGTTCATTTCCTGTTGATCTGGCGAAACTGTTTTTTTGCCTTTGAAAATGAATGGGAAAATTTTGGACGTCCATGGACGTCAATGGTATCAACTTACATAGGTGTCAGTGGAATCCAAGTACATTAGCATCAACAGAATGAAAAAACATGATTAAATGCCATTGGAAATGAATGGGAAGTTTGGACGTCAATGGCAGCACCCTCCAAAAGTGTCAATGGATTTGTGGACATTTGGGGGACACGTCCTATTGATATCTGATCATTTCCTGTTGATTTGGGGACATTTTTTTATCCATTGAAAATGAATGGGAAAAAATTTGGACGTCCATGGACGTCAATGGCAGCACCCTCCATAAGCGTCAATGGATTCAGGGACAATTGGGGGACACGTCCTGTTGATATCTGGTCATTTCCTGTTGATTTGGGGACATTGTTTTTTTTTGCCATTGAAAATGTATGGGGAAAAATTTTGGCCATCATGGCTGTCAATGGAATCGGCTTACATAGGCGTCAATGGAATCCAAGTACATTGGCATCTATAAAATCGACATACATGGCCGTCAATGGCATTAAAGTAAATGCCATTGAAATGGTCATTTTCTGTTGATTTGGGGACATTGTTTTTTTCCCTATGAAAATGAATGGGAAAAGTTTTGGACGTCTATGGCCATCTTTGGCATCGGGTTACATAGGCCTCAATGGAATCTAAGTACATTAGCATCAATAGATTCGACATGCATGGCCGTCAATGGCATCGATGCAATGTAAATTCCATTGGAAATCCTATTGGAAGTGAATGGGAAATTTTCCCATTAGAAATGAATGGGAAAGTTTTTGGCAAATTTCCGGGGAACTGTAATTTTTTTCTAAATTCTGTATACAATCTTTATGCCCCTCACCATCCCAGAATTTTTCATGTCCAAATTATGTGATATGGTCAAAAATTGTCGAACAAGCAGCGTTTTGAAAAATTTTCTAAGAACCGGAAAATCAGCGTTTACAAAAAATTTGCGGGGTCATTCAAAAAAGTCCCTGCGTTGCGCGAAAACTCCGGTTGTGTTGATACTTGTGCGGTGCCGATCGGTCAAATGGTTCGGGCTGCGCGGCACGCCGAAAAAACGCGAAGACATTGATTAATAGTAACATTAAGAAAAAAAAGTTGCAGAACAACACTATCGAAAAAGACCCAGATAATAATTAAAGCCACCAGAACGTCACGACGAGATGTAAACAAGTCAGAGTTGAACACGATGCTCGCGGAAGTTACGCTAACGTCTTTAGTGGAGCAAACTGAAACTCCACTCACCATATTAGCGGTGCTCTCCGGCGTTTCATGGTCCACATCTTCAATCCTTGGTTCTCACTCAGTAGTTGTTGTCGCTTTTGAAAGCTTAGGTTTGATAAGAATTACGTTCATCCATCTTGCCTCTTCTGTCCTCAGGTGTTTTTTTTTTTTTTTGGCTAAGCAAAGCTGTGTTGGCTATGCCCCCCCCCCCCCCCCCCCTTTTATCTGCAGTCCATAAAGTCCATATATTTTGTTTAGAAGTTGGCCGATATATCGGTCGACCTCCAAACAAGACACGTATAACAAGATGAAAAAATCCGCAATGCACCGAGGGCACAAAAGTGGAGCCACAAAGTAGCGAGGGATCACTGTACTCACTTTTGTTACATTTGTTCATTGGCCTCCTCCCTGTCAAAATGAAGTTGACGTCTTGCGCCGTCAATGGCAATCCATGAATTAACAAAGAAATGACCCAAAAATGCCCCGAAACCAACAGAAATTGACCCGAAATAAACAGGAATTAACCTGGAAATGCTCCAAAATCAACATGAAGTGACCAATGAACTTGAAGTGGCCCGGAAATACCCTTAAATCAACAGGAAATTATCCAAAATGTACAGGAAATGACACGTTGATACCCCAAAATGCACCGGAAGTGACCCCTAAGTACCTTAAAATTACAAGAAAGTGACCCAAAATGAACTCCTTGGCTTCCACAGTCCACTGAAAACATTAGACGTCCAATTGACTTAAACTGGGAGGAGTAGCTGTAAATGCTCATATTTCAGTGTCATTGATGGCGCTAGACATCCAATCCATTTGGACTGGGGGGGGGGGGGGTTGAATGAATGTATAATACAGGTAGTCCCCGTGATATGAAGGAGTTCCGTTCCAACGCTGGCGATGTAACCCAAATTTCCGCGTAAATCAGAATGAACCCGTTAAGTACCCCTAAACACCTCCTAAATATCAAAATCACAATCCAAAACATGTATTATGAGTGATTGTACTGTCCTCGCCAAGACATTGCAGCTAAGTCCAAGCTAAACTTACAATGGTATCAAAAAGTATCAGAGCCATTTGGAATTTCTCACATTTCTGCATAAAATCACCATGAAATGTGATCTGATCTTTGTCAAAATCACACAGACATAAAAACAGTGTCTGTTTTAACTAAAACCACCTAAACATTTATAGGTTTTCATATTTTAATAAAGATAGCATGCAAACAATGACAGAAGAGGGTGAAATAAGCAAGTGAACCCTTTGCCTAAGAAGACAAAGAGCAATTGACACCAATTTTTACCAAATCTTTTAAGTCAGGTATGTTCCTAATCACTGATAAGTGGTTTAAAGCTGCCCTACCCACTATAAAACACACACCTGGTAAGAATTGTCTTGAAGAGAAATATTGTCTGATGTGCATCATGGCTCGGTCAAAAGAAGACCTGCGATCAAGGATTGTTGATTTGTATAAAGCTGGGAAAGGATACAAAACCATGGATGTTCATCAATCGACAGTCAGAGAAGTTGTCTACAAATGGAGAGAGTTTGGCACGGCACTGTCGCTTCTCTCCCAAAGAGTGGCCGTCCACAAAAGATGACGCCAAGAGTTCAGCGCAGAATACTCAGAGAGGTAAAAAAGAACCCTAGATTGTCTGCTAAAGACTTACAGAAATCACTGGCACAGTCCAATATCTCTGTGCACACATCAACTATATGTAAAACTATGGCCAAGAATGGTGTTCATGGGAGGAATCCACAGAGGAAGCCAATGCTGTCGAAAACAAAACATTGTTGCTCGTTTAATATTCGCAAAAAGGCACTTGGACACTCTACAGAAGTTTTGGCAAAATATTTTGTGGACTGATGAAACCAAAGTTGAATTGTTTGGGAGTAACACACAATGTCATGTGTGGAGGAAAAATGGAACAGCTCACCAACGTCAACACCTCATCCCCACCGTAAAGAATGGTGGAGGGAGAATTATGATTTGGGGCTGTTTTGCTGCTTCAGGGCCTGGGCAACTTGAAATCATCAATGGAAGAATGAATTCCAAAGTTTTGCGAGAAAACCTGAGGCTGTCTGTCAGACAGTCGAAGCTAAAAAGAGGATGGATGCTACAACAAGACAATGATCCAAAACGTATAAGTAAATCAACTTCAGAAGAAGAAAATACACGTTCTGGAATGGCCAATTCAAACTCCAGACTTGAACCCCATTGAGATGTTGTGGCATGACCTAAAGACAGCGATTCATGGCAGACATCCCAGGAATCTGACTGAACTACAGCAGTTTTGTGGAGAAGAATGGGCCAAGATTCATCCTGATTGATGTGCCAGACTGATCTGCATCTACAGGAAGTTATTGCTGCCAAACGGGGGGCACAAAATATGAAATGTGATGGTTCACTTACTTTTTTTCCCCCCTTTTGTCATTGTTTGCATTCTATCCTCATTAAAATGTGAAAACCTGTAAATTTTGGGTGGTTTTGGTTAAAGCAGCTACTGTGTTTTCATCTGTGTGATTTTGACATAGATCAGATCACATTTGATGGTGATTTTATGCAAAAATGTGAGAAATTCCAAAAGGTTCAGATACTTCTTCATAACGCTGTAGGAGCTAAGTGGTTAGCTCCTAAGTCCAGAGCTAAGGTCAGACGTCCATGTGGTTTGCTGACTTCATTCAGCTGCTCATGACGTCAGAACTTGCAGAATGAAACTAAAATAAAAATGAAATTACTTTCATCTCCAATAACAACATATCTTATAACATCTTTTTACCGGACTACCAGTACTTCTATCCTTAAAATCTAGTAATAATAATCCTTTTCTTTCCTTTCATCTTGCCTAACGCCAGGTGGGAATTTCTCCCCAAAACGCTGACTCAGTCTTTGCATCTGATTTGCATGATTTTGCATGGGCCGACGTGTCCATTCACTGTTCTGTTTGCTCCGAAAAGAAAGAAAAGAACCTCCCCCCGAGCCATACAGGTACGTCAATGTTGCTCGGAGATGTTTATCAAATGCTACTTTCACCTCCATCTTTTTTTTTTTTTGTCTCATGTGTTGCTTCACCTCTTGTGCAAACATTGGCTATAGAAACATGACGCTATTTGCACAGCGGCTGGCTACATCCTGTTCTGCGCGCGTACACACAAGTAGACCGCGAGTTGTCATGTGATCGAGGTGGTCACATGATTGATGTATTCTCATAATTCATAGGTATTGGGGGAATACAGAAGTGCATGAAAATAATTATTATGGGAAAAAATATATCTGTATATAAACGGTATATGTATATAGATGGAAAATTGTGTTAAAAAATACAATTAAATAAAAGAGAAAATCCTTAATTAAAAAGAAGAATTATTGGCCATTGGATGTACACCATATTAAATGAGTTTTAGTTGATTTTTAAGGTGTTTCCATTATTTTGTCTGTCAATGGCTTTGAAAAATATATTTTTTTAATTGTAGCAAAATATTATTTAAAAAAAAAAACTTGACTCTTTGAAGACAGGCCAACTAAGTATCGTAAAAATAAATTATTTAATTGGAGAAAAAAAAGAAGAAAAAAAACACACACACCAAAGATGCTACATTTTATTTTAAAATTCTTCCTAGCAACAAGTGACAAAACAACTACACAGCATGCCATTGGACAACCCCCCCCCAAAAAAAGTATATGAATATATAAATACATATAAAAACCCGCAATTAATAAATAAATACATATAAAAACCTGCAATCATAATGACATTACGATTAATGTTTAAAAATTTATTCTTAATGATATGTTTTTTATCCTATCTGAGCAGGACAAAAAAATTCAAAAGGATTAAAAAAAAAAATATATATATATATATATATATATATATATATATATATATTTTTTTTTTTTTTTTTTTTTTTTTAAGAACAACAACAACAAAATTTCAAAAATAAAATCAGTCTTTATTTTTTTTATTATCAAAAAATATTTTCTGTAGTTTAATAATAAATAATTAACAAATAAATAATAATGTATAATAATAAAAAAAACTACGTAAAATACGTATATAAATAAAAATACAGAAAAATAATAGTTGTTATTATTAGTCATAAATAAATAAATGTATTTTTAAAAATAGTTCAATAAAATAAAAAACATTGCTATTTTACATTTTGTATTTTTAATTAATTACATATATTTTCTTCTATTTCTTTCATTTACATTGAAAAAAAAAATCTTAAGAATTTTTCATTTTGATTTTCCTATTGTTGGCAGTGTCTTTCAATTTATTAATTTTTACTATTATTTTCATGTACTTATGTATTCCCCAGTATTTTTTGCTGTATTCTTGTTAAATGTAAAATCAAGCAATAAGGGGTTAATTAAACTGGTAGGACTTGCTGTGAACGTTTTAATACCAATGACGGCACAGTACGTCCAATCCATTATGAATGGTCGCCCCATTAAAAAATGGATTGGACGTCCCGCGCAATCAAAGATGAATTTAAAGACTATATTTTCAACATGAAATTTCTCTTTTACAAAGTCCCCCAACACAATTTGAATCCCTCCCAGTCAAACCAATTAGACGTCTATCGCCGTCAATGGCAGTTCAATGTAAAGCGTGAGTACTTATGTATTATTTTTCCTGTTCATCAGGATGAGTGATTATGACATACGCGCAACTACATATCACACGCTATGCGGCGTATAGAGGAGGCGGTGCACGCGTTTTCGTATCAATTTTTGTGTATGCGCGTGTGCACGCGCGTGTGCGTGTTATCGAGACCTGTGTTTCCTGTTTGGCAATCCCATCTCTGCCCTCCCAGAAACATCTGCTGCTCGATGATTCAGGAGCGGCCTGTTTTCGTTCGAAAAAAAAAAAAAAAAAAAAACACGCAAAAAAAAAAAGGCAAGATTCAGAAATCTTTGACTTGGAGGTGGATAAGAACTTTCATTTCAAGTGGGAGGGCAGCCATAGAATCACCTGTTTTTAGTGCCTTTTTTGAATAAGAAATGTGTAAAAAGAATTTTTTTTAAATTAAAAAAAAAAAACCTATATTTTAATTCTGTGCCATTAACGTGTATAGACGTCCAATCCATTTGAACTCGCAGGTGTGGCAGTTAATGATCATGTTTTTTGCGCCATTTAAAAAAAGAAATTCAACAACAACAACAACAAAAACATATAAAATATTAATTGGAAAGAAATTTCTACAATTAAAAAAATCCTCTTCCATTGACGGTAATAGACGTCCAATCCAGTTAAACCAGTAAGTTTGGCAGTTAATGATCATGTTGATCTAATTTTGTTATTGTGATTCCATCTTCCCAGCTTGTGAAGCATCTTTGTGTGGCTTGGAAAGAACTCTAGAAATAAAATGTATTGTTTATTATTATGTTTTTGTGCCAAATTTTTTTTAATTAAAAAATAATAATAATGCATGGTGATAGACATCCAATCCATTTGAACTAGCAGATATGGCAGTCATGCAGTGCTGGCCAAAAGTATTGGCACCCCTGCAATTGTGTCAGATAATCTAAATTTCTCCCATAGAAAATGATTGCAATTACTAATGCTTTGGTAGTAATATCTTCATTTATTTTGCTTGCAATTAAAAACCCAAAAGAGAATGGAAAAACCAAAATAAATCATTATCATTTTACAAAAAACTCCAAAAATGGGCCGGACAAAAGTATTGGCACCCTCAGCGTAATACTTGGTAGCACAACCTTTAGACAAAATAACTGCGAACAACTTCATCCGGTATCCATCAATGAGATTCTTACAATGCTGTGCTGGAATTTTAGACCATTCTTCTTTGGCCAACTGCTCCAGGTCTCTGACATTTGAAAGGGGCCTTCTCCAAACTGCCATTTTCAGATCTCTCCACAGCAGGGCCGGCCCAGCCTAAACGCGGACTATGCAGCTGCTTAGGGCCCCTGACCACTAGGGGGCCCCCAATCTGGCAATTATTTAATTTATATTCTATTTTGTTTACTACAGTTTGCTTTATTTGACTTTTGTGAGTTTTGATACTTGATTACAAGCTTAAAAAATAAAAGTTCTTCCTTAACTTCTTTCTTTCCTCTTTTAGAAAAAGGTTTGGCGCTATCTACTGTAAGTACTCTGACAATCATTTGGGGTGAGAAGTTTGAAGTATGCAGTGCAACAAAATCTGATTAATATAAAAAAAAATCCAGCGTACGGGTGGATGTTATTGGGTGCACTCGGGCGGCGGGTCCCGGTGCCGGGATTGGCGATGGGGCGGCGTAGGGTCGGTCGCCAACGGGCTAACACTCACAAGGCATTCACACGATTACTGGGTTCTAGATCACAGAGATGATTTGTGTACACTCTACCCCTTTCTATCACTTAGCTTATAGACTCCTCCACCTTCTTCCCCCTCTTTCCCTGGTCAACAGGCCCCCCACATGGTGTAAACCGGAAATACATTTAGCTGACGATAGCACCAACATATTAGTAGTTAGTGTAGTAGGTGTTCAATGTATTTCTTGTTGTGTTTCTTCTCTTTCTTCTCTTGTGTTTCTTTTCTTCTGTTCCCCCATAACCCCTTCCTGTTCGCTATAAGAAAAGAAGAAAAAAATATATATATATATATATATAAAAACATTATTTTGCTTAGGGCCCCCAAATGGCCTGGGCCGGCCATGCTCCACAGGTGTTCTGTGGGATTCAGGTCTGGACTCATTGCTGGCCATATTAGAAGTCTACAATGCTTTCTCTCAAACCATTTTCCAGTGCTTCTTAAAGTGTGTATGGGGTCATCGTCCTGCTGGAAGACCCATGACCTCTGAGGGAGACCCAGATTTCTAACACTGGGCTCTACATTACGCTGCAAGATTTGTTGGTCGTCTTCAGACCTCATAATGGCATGCACACGGTCAAGCAGTCCAGTGCCAGAGAGAGCAAAGCAACCCCAAAACATCTGGGAACCTCGGCCATGTTTGACTGTGGGGACTGTGTTCTTTTCTTTGAATGCCTCATTTTTTCCCTGTAAACTCTATGTTGATGCCTTTTCCCAAAAAGCTCTACTTTTGTCTCATCTAACCAGAGAACATTCTTCCAAAACGTTTTTGGCTTTCTCAGGTAAGTTTTGGCAAATGCCAGCCAGCGTTTTTTATGTCCCTACCATAGTGTTCCTTTTCATTCAGACGCCGACGGGTTGACACTGTTGTACCCTCGGACTGCGGGACAGCTTGAACTTGTTTGGATGTTAGTCGAGGTTCTTTATCCACCATCCGCAAAATCTTTCATTGAAATTTCCTCGTCAATTTTTCTTTTCTGTCCAAATCTAGGGAGGTTAGCCACAGTGCCATGGGTTTTACACTTGTTGATGACACTGCGCATGGTAGACACAGGAACATTCAGGTCTTTGGAGATGGACTGGTAGCCTTGAGATTGCCCAGGCTTCCTCACAATTTTGCTTCTCAAGTCCTTAGACAATTCTTTGGTCTTCTTTCTTTTCTCCATGCTCAATGTGCTACACACAAGGACACAGGACAGAGGTTGAGTCAACTTTAATCCATTTTAACTGGCTGCAAGTGTGATTTAGTTATTGCCACCACCTGTTATGTGCCACAGGTAAGTAACAGGTGCTGTTAATTACACAAATTAGAGAAGTATAACATGATTTTTCAAAGGGTGCCAATACTTTCGTCCGGCCCATTTTTGGAGTTTTGTGTAAAATGATAATGATTTCATTTTTTTCCCATTCTCTTTTGTGTTTTTTCATTGCAAGCAAAATAAATGAAGATATTACTACCGAAGCATTTGTAATTTTCTGGGAGAAATTGAGCATTGTCTGACAGAATTGCAGGGGTGCTAATACTTTTGGCCATTAGTGTATTATGCCTTGAGTTGAGTTTTGTTAAAAGTTTGCCCTAGTGTGTCTGGTCATTGTGATTACCCATTGATTTCACCTGGTGTGGCCTGCTCCTTGCATGTTGACCAATCCGCTGCCTCTTGTGTCACCCACCTGTGCCTCATTGTCTCGTTACCCCTTGTCTGTGTATTTAAGCCCTCAGTTTCTGTTACCTCCTTGTCGCAACATTGTCACGTTCGTGTTTCTCCCAAGGTCTGGTCTTGGTCATGTCAATTCTGCCGTTCATTGACCTCGTGTTCCTGCATCCTCTGCTTATGTAAGTTTTGGTGCTTTTTGTTTGTACTTTGTTTTTGTAGTTATCATTAAATCATTTTTTGAGTTCACTGCCACTAGTGTTGTTTTTGGCAGCCCTTTTAATATTCGTCTTAGTCTTTTGAAATATAATACTTATTAGTCTTAGTCGTAGTTTAGACGTTTCAAAATGTGTTTGTCTTCGTCTAGTTTTTGTTGACGAAAACTCAAGACTAATTTTGTCTTGTTTTAGTGGACGTTAACTCAATATTTTGGTCCGTAAATTTCTAAAGTTTCACTTCAAAAATAAGATTTCCAATGAACATTGACAGACGAGCACATACTGTAGCATCTACAAATCTATCACTTGATAATTGAGTGGGTGATTTTGGAGGGCCACAATGCATCAAACGAGTGACACAACCAGGTAGGCTAACTACACATAAAATGTCACACATTGTGACCATGTGACGGAAACTATGGCGCATTTTCGTCTAGTTCTCGTCTCGTCAGACGAAAACTGGCATTTGTGTCAAGTTTTCGTCTCCCAAGACCCGTTTTTAGCTCATTATCGTCTCGTCACCGTCATGAAAAAAATTGTCAACGAAATATTTTCGTAATAGTCATCGTTGACGAAAACGACACTGACCGCCACCCTGCCTCACCTCACTGTTTTTGTTTCCCCGCATTTGGTTCCTCCATGCCGCCGCCACCTGACAAGTTCATGATCATGTATTAATGCCGTTTTTTTTTTTTTTAAATTGAAAAAAATAATTCAACAGACACCCCCAAAATATTTTTTTTAATTTAAAACAAATTTAACCAACCTGAAAAATTTAAATTGAAAAAAATATATGGCGGAAAACACTAAGGTGACTTGAATTTCCGCTCTGAGACCCCCAATTTGGTCAAATTTCAAAATTGTCCTATATGCATGTGTGATACATCATTGGAAAGCTTAAAATCCCAATTTTCTGGGGGAAGAAAAATTTTCAACAGGAGGGCATTTTAAAAAAAAAAAAAAAAATTAAACTGCAAAACCCTAACTGGAGGCGAGAGCACGCGAAAGCAGAATTAAAGACGCCACGATTTTAACGAGATATTATCGCGTACTTACCTTGTTTCAATCCAAAAACTCCATGTAGCATGTATCACTGAGCGTCAAGACACAGCTGTGAATGGCCACAGCCGGAGTTTGGGGGGATTTTATGGGTGAAACATGGTGATATAACAAGGGTTGCGATGCAGAAATCGCAGACAACAAGGAGTGTTTGAGATGTTCTTTTTCATATAGTAACCTTTTTAAACGCTATTTTTCAATTTTTCTGTTTTTGGATCGATTATTTAGCATTTAACGATTTGGGGGAAATGCGAAGGTAACAAAAAAATACAATTAAACGATAGTTATGAAGTGGATATCTGTGACTTTTTTTTTTTTTACAGACACCAAATTTTTCATTGTGACATAATTTGTTTAAAAGTATGCGAGTAAATAATTTTTTAAAACTAAATATTAGACATCAATTAATGATTCTAAGCTAAAAATGACGGACATTTTGAATAATAAATATTCTATTCAATTTTATTTGTATGGCCCTATATCACAACAAGGTTGCCTCAAAGGGCTTTGCAGAGGCAATATGATACACAGTCAAAAACAACAGATGAAATAAATAAAGGTCAAGTCCTGGGCATCCCCCATCCTTAGATCCTCCATGTCGGCAAGGAAAAACTCCAAAACTCTTTGGGAGAAATGAGAAACCTTGGGGAGTACCACAGTCAGGAGAGATCCACTCCCAGGGCGGATAGACAGGATGCCCCAGGACTGCTAATAGGAATTAGCAGACTGAGTTACAGTTTGTAAAGATGCAGTAGAGTAAGGGAACAAGAAGAGGTCCATCTAGCCAGATGAGACAGGGGGCAACGAGGACCCCCATCCAGCCAGTGGTCCGGATATTCAGGAGGCTGCAGCTGAAAAATAGCTCCTCCCCAGGGGGAAGGGGGGAAATGGGACACCGGGTGACTAGCGATGAAGAGACGAGTCAACTAGATATTAAAATTAGAAAATAGAAATAAAGTAAGACAAGAGGTAGGTAGAGTAAGAAAAAGGAGATAGGACTCAGTGGCTGTACTTCCCCCAGCATTATAACTGCTAGTGCAGCTTAGACTGAACTGTGAGTCTAGTCCGATTTCAACTAGCCTGACCATAAGCTTTGTCGAATAGGAACGTTTTTAGTCTAGCACAGGGGTGATGTGCTCTCTTCTATTAGTTCCTGTTAAAAGTCTTGCTGCTGCTGCTGGACTAGCTGAAGACCTTTTAGAGAACTTTTAGGACAAGCTGCAAGTAGGGAGTTACAGTAATCCAGATTCTAGATGTAACAAACGCGTGAATTAATTTTTCTGCATCGTTTTTAAATAAAAGATTTCTAATTTTGGCTATGTTGCGCAGGTGAAAAAAAGGCCGTTCTGCAGGTTTGTTTAATATGAGCTTTAAATGATAAGTCTAGGTCAAATAGAACTCCTAGGTTTTTAACTGTGGTGCTGGAATATACACTTACATTGTCCAGAGTGACTATTTGGGCAGTTAAAGAGTCTCTCTATATATGAGTCTCTCTCGCTCTCTCTCTAATTACTTGCCTTCTTTTAATGGCTAGGTTGAAACAAAAGTGGTTGTGCGACGTCTGTAAATGGGGGTTTTCAGGGTAAAACGGACAAATTAAAAATAGCACGGAGGCTTAGTGCGCCATGAATCTGCTATGGCAGCAAACAGACATATTGTTCTATCAAACACAAAAGTTGTTTTGGCTTGAAATACAGCAGTTTGTTTTAAACAGGGGTGCAAGAGCAGAAACTGCTTTTTCAGTCTTGTCTGTGTTTTCCGTCAAATACAATTTAAAAAAAAATCCTCTAACAATTAAGGTGAGAGACATCCAATTCAGTTAAACTAGGAGGTACGGCAGTTCATGGTTATCTTTTAACTGCATTTTTTGTTCAATAAAAAAATTCAACAAAACAAAAAAAATTATAATTTTTTTTAGAAAAATCCTTTTGTACTGACGGTGACTGATGTCCAATCGATTTAATTTATTAAGTTTGGCAGTTAATGATCATGTTTTTGTGCCATGTTTTTTGATTAAAAAAAATATATATATATCAAAAATAATTGATGCATGCACAAAAATATTTAATGTGATAGTTCAATTACTTATTTTCCCCCTTCTGTCATAGTTTGCATACTCATTAAAATACGAAAACCTATAAATTGGTGGCTTTAAAGCAGACGCTGTTTTTTCATCTGTGTGATTTTTGACAAAGATCTGATCACATTTGATGGTGATTTTATGCAGAAATGTGAGAAATTCCAAAAGGTTCAGATACTTTTTCATACCCACTACATATTTTAAAAATTTCCCCATAACAGCGATGGACTGGATCACTGCCAACCTTTACGACCCAAAAGCATTTGGCTTCTACTGTCGTCTATGGCGGCTAATTAACTAGGCTCCTAAGCTGTTAAAGGCGGCATCTTCACAAACACTGGACGCGTATAGTGAGTGCACCTGTACTTTTACAACTCACCTGCTATCCACTTCAACTTTCACCTTTCTATGCATGCCATTAATTTGTGGGTCATCATGAAGACTCAAGTTAAAGTGCGGTGCTTTCCCCGGTGGCAGGTGCCTGCCGAGGATCCTTCACTTGTCAATAGTAGTCTGTTATCAAGTCAAGTGCTTGTAAACGAGCAGAAAAAAAAAAGAAATCTAGTTGAAGTGTTAGGTTGCATAAGAGCGGGGCCAACCCCGAGGTGTGCCCTTTGTGGTCATGTGCTACCTCGCTAACTCACTTTTGTGGTCACCTTTGTGATGGGTGGAGTTTTCTTCAGAAGAATGTGACCCATTTAGAGTGAATTTAAAGGGTCCAAGCTAAACAACAATACGACAGCGATGGACGTATATTACATTATGATTGGCCGCCTCCCCCACTTCAAATGAATTGGACGTTCATCATCGTCAGTAGCACTAAAACAAATTCTTTTTTTTTCCTTGATTAAAGAAATGGTGCTGAAACATTTTTAATTATGATTTTAATTTGTTTTTTATGTATAGTTCATTGTTTTATTTAAATTTTATTATTAAAAATGGTGGATAAAGCAGCAGATGACGGATGGATGTATAGATAATTAAAAATGGCACTGACAGTATTTTTAATTTCTACAAATATATATATACATGTATAATTTGATTAAATTTTATTTCATAATTTTTTGAATTCACATTTATTTTATTTATTTTGTATTTTTTAATTTAAAAGTGGCACTGAAATCTTTTATTTTAAAGAAATTTTTTTTTTAATTCATTTTTTTTGTTTTTCAAATTCGTTTTTATTTTGTTTTGAATTTATTTGTATTTTATTTTATATTATTCATTGTTTTATTTCATACTTTTATATTCTATTTTTTCCATTTTTATTTTATTGGATTTTTAAAAATTTATTGTTGATATATTTTTTATCAAAAAATGACTTTTGTTTGTTTGTTTTTGTTTACAATACTTTTATGTATACGTTTTTTTTTATTTATTTGTATTTTATTTTATATTATTCATTGTTTTATTTCTTTCATATTTTTGTTTAGCATTTTTATTTTTGAATCCATTTTTTTTTTCATTTATTTATCTTTTTCATCAAAAAATGGCACAATGTTTTTTTGTTTTACAAAACTTTAATATTTATATATTTTATAGTTTTATGTGTTTAATTTTTTATTTTGCTTTTTATTTTATTGTATTTTTTATTGTTTTTTTTTTTTCATTAAAAAAATGGCACTGAAACATTTTTACAAACGTTTTGTATTCATTTTATTATTTATTATCTTTTGTTTTTATTTTCATATGATATTTTTGTATAATTTTTTGAAATGGAAAACGATAACACTGAAATTCCCGGTTTATTGCAGGGAATTGCATACCTAAAAAATCCATAACATTATATTTCGAGCGCCTCGTCGTCCGCCACGAGTGCGCACACGCGCTTCACAAAGACTAAGCTGTATATTTTTGTGGAAAGTCTTTTCTCTATTAGCAGCTGCGATTGTGACAGTGTTGTTGTTTTGACGAGGAAGTCTCCCTCTCACTTCCTGCCGCAGGACCTCAACATGCTTATAAACACGCCGCGCGAACACGTGACACGCGTCCCGAAACGCGGCAAAACAAAACCTCACCGCCTCTCCCGCCTCATTTTTTCACCGTGCCTTCGATGACGTCGACTCGCGTCACGTGACAATCTTTGCGTATCGCTAGCGTGTCTTTCCCATTGTGCGCTGGCGCCGAGCGAAATGTCGGAAAAGCTGAAAATGACAAAGACGTGAGTTAATCTCGTTCTTTCTTTGCAGTTGCCGATCAGGAGTAAGGAAGTGGGAATCCCGTCTTTAACGGCCTCCCTGATAAAGACGGCAGATGGTGAGTGGATAAGATTTGGCGAGTTTGTTGTTGTTCACAACGCAAAGGAGTGGCGGCTTTTTCAGGGATTTCCCATCGTCGATCGCCATATTGTGTTTGCAGGCTTCCCAAAAGTGGCTCAGTAGAAACCCAATAGTTATTAGCTTATAATTAGCTTAACTATTGAGAGTATGTGTTGTGGTCATTAGTAAAAGAAGGAAATTGATATTCCATGGAGATGCCGGCCTTGAAGGAGCCCGGTTTCCAGGCGAAAAGTGGTTGGTCAAAGAGAAAGGTAAGAGTTGTAATTGTCCACTAGTATGTACCATTCGCCTCCGTTGTTTACAATGCCGTAATGCCACACAAAAAATAGCAATGGCGTTCTCCATGGCATCACTTTCTTTGGCTCACATTATGACAGTACACAGATAACCAGTCTATATTAGGTGGCGGATCCTTAGTTCATGAAATTACACGGCCCCCTACCCAGTGTCATAAAATCTTCGGACAAAAGGTACATTAGTGTAGCCGACATGCCGTGTAGTCTAATAAATTAAACGTTTAAGGCCATTGTCAGTCTTTGCATACAGTCCCTGACAAAAGTCTTGTCACTTATCCATTTTGAAGAAACAATTGCTAATAACCTGACTTTGAATAATTCAATTGGTTTCAGAAATGGCTCATATGAAAGTTAAGACTCTCCCAAACGATGTTGAATGTACAAAAATATATTTGTTTCACTGAAAGAAGATTTAATGAAGACATAAATGTCAAATTTTGGCAAGACAAAAGTTTTGTCGTCTACAGAAAGTAGTGTGAAAATTGAAAGAAAAAAAGTACTTCAAATATAAAAATGTTACATAACATAAGCGAATTAAGTAGTGGTGCTGTGAGATCCACATTGAATATTTTGTATGACTTCCATCGGCTTGAAGGACTGCATCAATGCGGTTTGGCGATGATTCAGACAATTTATTGATGAAGTCATCAGGAACATCAAAGAAAGCTGTCTTGCATGCCTCCCAGAGTTCAGCAACATTCTTGGTTTTCGTCTTCCATGCTTCCTCTTTCAACCTACTCCAGACATGCTCAATGATGTTCATGTCTGGGGACTGGGCTGGCCAGTCCTGGAGGATCTTGATCTTCTTTGCCTTGAGGAACTTTGAGGTAGATTGAAGTATGCAATGGAGCTGCAGAATTTGTCCCTTTTTATGGTTAGGAATGTAAGAAGCAGCTAAGATTTGTTGAGATTTGACTATGTATGTTGCCTTCCACCCTGCAGATCTCTCGCACACCCCCATACTGGATGTAACCCCATACCATGATTTTGCCACCACCAAACTTCACTATTTTCTGAGTGAATCTCGGATCCATGCGGGCTCCAGCAGGTCTCCTGCAATATTTGCGGTGACTGTGGTGTAATTGAATGGAAGATTCATCTGAAAAATCCACTTTTCCAGCGTCCATCCTTTTGACAGGCTGTGGGCCTTGGCAAATGCCACACGGTTTTTGAATTGCCTTTTGTTTACTGCTGGTGCCTGGGCACTGATTCGACCATGGAGGCCATTTCTAGACAGAATTCGACAGACTGTTCTGGTTGACACAGGGATTTCAGGTGACCAGGTCTCGTGGAGCTCTGCTGCAGCGGAAAAAGATCAAGGTCTTAGCTTTCATATGAGCCATTTCTGAAACCAATTGAATAATTAAAAGTCAGGTTATTAACAAATGTTTCAACAAAATGGATAAGCGACAAGACTTTTGTCAGGGACTGTAGATGTATTCTTAGTTTACAGTGCGTACAGAGCTTTGGCAACCCGTACCAAGACTGGAAACTGGCCGTACGCTCTGGCCGTGCAGGGGGGTGCACAGTGTTCTTTTCTTTGTAGGCTTCATTCTTTTTTCTGGCGCTAGGCACTAGTCTCCAGCCATTTCTTGGTGTTGCCGAAGCAAGTTTTCCTTCTGTGCCTTCTTTGCGCCCCCATAAGAGTGAGCCAATTCCTTTGCAAGACCCACCAAGAAGTCCACCCATCTCTCTTCCCTTCCGGTGCATGCCTGATACAATACTATTGATTGATTTGATTTTTATTTCTTTGTTTGTTTCTCATGATTCCATCTATTTGTCCTCAGAATGGAGTGATTATTTATTTCCCTGCGCTTGCTCTATACTGTATAAGTAACATTTACTGACCACCACAATGTTTTTATTCATTTCTTTTAGTGTTTCTGAATGCTAAAGAGTTGCATTTTTGAACCAACTCATTATTTTTTCAAGCTTTTTATCAGAGTTTGCGCTACATTATAAAATGTCTGAGTGAGTGCTCATCTGAGACTGGTGATTCCATACTTTTACTAGGGGTTGTATATTCCTAATATATGGGAATACAAAGTATGGTGATGTATTGTCGCAACCTCAATTTTGAGGGGTTCCTCCATTTTGTGCCCTCCCTCCCAATGTGAAAACCACAGAGCTCCCAGTCAACTTATCACAAGTCAACACTCGGCCCGTTTCACGCTTTAGCTCGTCGAAGGTGCGCGCGTGGAAGGCGAGATAAGACGTTGCGGGATGGTAGAAGAAAAACAGATGGATAACAAGCTATTGTTTCTCAGCGGCGCTATTTTATTATTATTTACGAGGCGTCACGCCGTGTCTTTTCCAAACAGCTCGGCTTTGTTGACTGTCAACACTGTCAAATTGTTGAGTAAACTTAGCGGGGCGGTTAGCGCGCGCCGCGCTTCACCTAGATTTGGAAAACAAGCAGTGTTAGTCATTTGACACTTTATGAGGCAGTCATTTAGTTCATTGGCTGCCATTGACAGCGCTAGGCGTCCAACCCTTTCTCGTTTTTGGTTTTAACCCTTTCAGGGACAGTGGTTACGACAGTGGACAGCTATTTAATAGTAAGACCTTTAGATACTATTTTAAGGATAGACGTCCATTTAAACCAGGAAGATTGGCTGGGAGTGCTTACTTTTGTGTGCCATTGACGGTGCTAGACGTCCAATCCATTTTGACTGGGAGTCAAAATGGATTGGACGTCTACCGCCGTCATTGGCAGCCAATGAGTTCAATGAGCGCCCTGAAAGAAATATATACAAAAATAAATTTAAAATATTATTCAAGAAAAGGAAATGGTGATCCCTCGCGACTTCACGGCATCAGTCCATCGTGGATTTTTTTTTTTTTTTCACTTTAAAGTAGGGCTGTCAAACGATTAAAATTTTTAATCGAGTTAATTACAGCTTAAAAATTAATTAATCGTAATTGATCGCAATTAATCGCAATTCAAACCATTTATAAAATATGCCATATTTTTCTGTAAATTATATATATATTCTGTAAAATAAATTGTTGGAATGGAAAGATAAGACACAAGATGGATATATACATTCAACATACGGTACATAAGGACTGTATTTGTTTATTATAACAATAAATCAACAAGATGGCATTAACATGATTAACATTCTGTTAAAGCGATCCATGGATAGAAAGACTTGTAGTTCTTAAAAGATAAATGTTAGTACAAGTTATAGAACTTTTATATCAAAACCCCTCTTAATGTTTTCCTTTTAATAAAATTTGTAAAATTTTCTATCAAAAAATAAACTAGTAGCACGCCATTGTTGATGTCAATAATTACTTACACAATGCTCATGGGTGCTGAAGCCTATAAAATCAGTCGCACCCAAGCGCCAGCAGAGAGTGGCAAAACTCCATAAAACACAATTAACAAGTGGGCATTTCACTCTACTGTCATTTAAATCTGTCTGAGCGGGACATGTGCGTTAATTGCGTCAAATATTTTAACGTGATTAATTTTAAAAATTAATTACTGCCCGTTAACACGATAATTTTGACAGCCCTAATTTAAAATGATCCTCTAACTTAAATACATGTATGCTCTAATAAACCACGATTGTTCTTTTGTACTAAAATATGTTGTTAGAAACACACAAAATGTTAAATCAATGGCAAAATTTTATAATATTTAGTCCATATTTTGACCGTTAGTTGGCGCCATGGTTTGCGGGCTCGCAGTGATGACGTCATTGCTATCTTGCGTGTTCAACAATTGCTTATTGCTGCCTGAACTCATTAGTAAAATGCAACGATGTGCTGCTTTTGGATGCAATTTCCAGTCAAATGGAAACAAAGGAGTGAAGTGAGTGGTCAAGGTGGAATTATTGTTTTTAGTGAATAAATGTGCATAAGTGGAAGCTTCTCCCCCTTTTTGGTCCCTGTATGCACGTATCCTATCCACCACGCGTTATAACTGGCGCCCAAACATTTTTCCTGGATCCTCAGTCAAGTAAGGGATCCGTCTATTTTCTGGATCCGACGGTCCCACAGCGTCTGCAATATTGGTTTCGGATCTGTCCATTTTTTTGATTCGTCGGTCCCACGGTGACTTTTCGGATCAGTCTATTTTGTGGAATCGATGGCCTGATCGCGGCTGCGACATTGCAATGGGATCGGTCTAATTCCTGGATCTCCGAGTGAGTAAAAAACGCGGATTTGGATTACTGTTGCTATCTTTTTTGTTGACTATTCTTCGTGGGAGTTTTCCCCAAATCATACCAAATAATTAAAGCACTATGGCACGCTACAGTGACGAGTGACTCTGACGTGGACCTTACAACAATGTTGGAGTTCATCAGGGAACGCGTGTTTGCGTACTGCTGAGCTCCCGAGTGAAGAGTGGTCAAGGTGGAAATATTATTTTTTGTGTATAAATGTGCATAAGTGGAAGCTTATCCCCTTTTTGGTACTTTTATACACGTATCTTAGCTACCACGCGTTACAATGCACAAGACATGGATTACAAAAGGTGTGCTCTTTGTCCTGTACTGTATGTAAAGCACACGACAGCTCTGGATGCTAACAATCTACATAATTATATTGGGATAAGTTTGAAAACGCAATATGCTTACCTTGAATATCTGCTAATAAAACCAGAGTTCCAAACGACATACACTCTCACTCCCAACAGCACTCTCTCGCATCACCAATTTTGCCCAACTTTTATCAGGTATTTGCTGCACGCATTTTTCCCCGAAGCTCGTCTTGTAAACGACCGACAATGCTGTCCTGCTCTTCACTTTTCAGATCTGGTTCAAATAGGAAGGGTAGAACTGACGACATGTTGGGAAAGCTAACAAAGGACACGCTGGAATTTCAGCAAAGGGACCGGTGACGTCACGCACTGCGACGTAACAAGTAGAGATGTCGATCGATCGGGTCCGATCACGTCATTTTCAAAGTATCGGAATCGGCAAAAAAATATCGGCCATGCCTTTTTTTAATATATATATATATTTTTTTTTTTAATTAAATCGTTTTCTAATTGTATTTAACGTTACAGACATAATATGTTACACTTCTCCAGAGTCTTTAGTTTAAGCTTAAGGTAGTGTTATCAAATTTATCCCAATAACGGCGGTAATTTTTTTTTTTTTTTTTAAATGACGCAATGCATGCGCTGCGCGACCCACTCACGCATTATTGCGCTCAATCTGTAATGGCGCCGTTTTGCCTATATAGAGGGCTAAAAGGCAGCGTAAGATGAGTAGAGTGAATTTTGGCAGCCTTTAGAGCCTTATATTAATTGGCTAAAGGCTTACAATTCCTCTCCCTACGATTAGAAATGTCATGGGAAGCAATATGAGGAAGCATGGTAGCAATTGCTCTTTTTCTTAACACCTCAAGTTTTATCCCATCGCAGAGAAGATATATGAATTGGTAGCACGACGCACAGTCGTGGTTTCACTTGTCATGGTTCCACTTCCCATCATGCATTGGGCATGGCCTTCAGTATCATTTACTGAAAGCTGAACAAATACACTAGATGGCAATATTTAGTCACAATATACAAAGTCAAGTCTTTCTATCCGTGGATCCCTCTCACAGAAAGAATGTTAATAATGTAAAAGCCATCTTGAGGATTTGTCATAATAAACAAATACAGTACTTATGTACTGTATGTTGAATGTATATATTCGTCCGAGTTTTATTCATTTTTTTCTTAATGCATTGCCAAAATGTATATGATCGGGAAAAATTATCGGGAATGATTGGAATTGAATCGTGAGCAAAAAAAAAGCAATCGGATCGAGAAATATCGGGATCGGCAGATACTCAAACTAAAACGATCGGGATCAGATCGGGAGCAAAAAAACATCATCGGAACAACCCTAGTAACAAGAATGGCGACCTATCACTTGAAATAATTTTACAAACTTTATTAAAACAAAAACATTAAGAAGGGTTTTAATATCAAATTATTATAACTCATACTAACATTTATCTTTTAAGAATTACTTGTCTTAAAAATAGAGGATCCCTTTAAAAAAGAGAGAATTCAGATGAGCCGATCGGGTAGTCTACTCTCCCTCATGCCTTAAACATCGTGTAACTTGTTAAACAGTTGCTTTGGCAACTCATTGTGTGTAAGTGAGCAGTTTGAGTGGACTCACTCGAAGTGTTGCGAGTGCTGCCGTGGAACAAACAGGCTCTGTGTGCGTATGCGTGGACGGGGGGATAAGGAAGCATGCGCTGTAATGTGTGTGTGTGTGAGGTGACGTTCGAGACAGCCGGACGTGTTGCGTTCGCGGCAATAAATGCCACATGTAAAAAGCGATGCTGAACAGTTTGTAATTTCCATGTCACTCCGATTCACATTCAAGGGAGGTAACAAAAGCATTTAATAAAGCCAAGTGTTTTTCTACTACAGTACTGTATTCTTGTTTTTTTAAAAAAAATCGGTATGACAATAACATGTTTAAAACATTATTATTACATTTGAGGTGCTTAAAAACCATTTATCAATATACTGTACATATAGACCCTACCCACATGACGTCACAACTCCGCTCTCCTGAATGGTACCGCCCAATTGTCCATCAAAACATAGAGTTAACCTGTTACGGCTACGTACATTCCTCCTATTTACGGCGTGTTTTTCTGCTCCTTAACATTAATAATAAAAATGGTGAAGGCGTGTGTGGCTGTTGGTTGCACTAACAGAGAAGATGGAAGGAGAGACTTGAAGTTTTACCGTATTCCGAGGGATCCAAAGAGGAGAGCGAAATGGACGGCTGCAATTCGACGTGAAAACTGGGCACCAAAAAATCACCACAGACTGTGTAGTAGTCATTTTATATCCGGTAAGATGCATTTAAGATATACTTAGAGGGTTTTGGGCTGACAAATAACCACAATTAAGATCATTGCGAGGCTAATCGCAAGTACGCACTAGTACGACATAGTTTCAAATTCAAGATGTTTGTGACTTCCCTTTCTTCCACCATCGTTATTTTTTGAATAATATTTAGCTGGTACCAAGTGAAAGAAACTGGCCTCGTCTACGGGGCTGACAAATAACCACAATTAAGATCATTGCTAGGCTAATTGCCGACAACATACACGTATGTATGTAGTGAGAGTGCTATCGCTAAACCATATAAACATTAAAAGCCTTAACTCCATTGACAAACGACATGAAATACATTAGACTTGACAGTGGATGTTAGCAATAACAAAAGATTTTGAATTGAAAATTTCGTAACTCACCTTTCCAAGCACAAGATAGATTCCTGCCGAATTTTCGTGGACGAGGACCTGTTTCACCCAACCAGCAACGAAGTATTTATAAGCCTCCAAGCTCTTGAAGTTTTTCATATTTTCGTGAGAATAGGCTGATTTTGTGTGGACAAGATAATTGTAAATATCAGCGTAGCAGATGTCAGGCAGACAGGGCGAAGACAGTGGGTCGAAAAACATCGATTTGGGCATCAAATATGGATCTGGCGACTGTATAGAATGAAGCTTTTCCACATAACACCTTTTATGCAACACATCCAGTGAGTTTACGGCATCAGAAAGCACCGGGTCTTCCATGAAATGCATTTTAAATTCCTCGATCAATTGAAAACAATGCCAATACAGAGACAAAATGACGGACAAGTGGGCGGAACCATACAGCGAGCGTGTGGTTTCGTGACGTCGATGGGTAGGGTCTATATGGCGGAAAACACTCAGGTGACTTGAAGTTCCGCTCTGAGACCCCAATTTGGCCAAATTTCAAAATTGTCCGATATGCATGTGTGATACATCATTGGAAAGCTTAAAATCTCAATTTTCTGGGGGAAGAAACATTTTGAACAGGAGGGCATTTATTTAAAAAAAAAAAAAAAAAAAAAAAACAGCAACACCCTAACTGGAGGTGAGAGCATGACAGAGCAGAATTAAAGACGCACCGATTTTTAACAAGATATCGCGTACTTACCTCTTTTCGATCCAAAAACTCCATGTAGCATGTATCACCGAGTGTCAAGACAGCTGTGAATGGCTCGGCCCGGATATTTAGGGAATTTTATGGGTGAAACATTGTAATATAACAAGGGTCGCAATGCAGATATCGCAGACATCAAGGAGTGGTCGAAATTGACATTTATTTACCCATTCAAAATGTTTTGTCTTCATTTTTTCTTTGATTCGATTATCATCTAAAATATTGGGGGAAATGCAAGAGTAACAAGAAATTACAATTAAGCGATAGTTATGTGGTAAATATCCGTGACTTATTTACACCTTTTTTTTCATTGTGACGTAATTTGTTTAAAATATGCTAGTGAATAACTACAGTGGGGAGAACACTTATTTGATACACAGTCGATGGGAAAACCCATTGGCAGTGTATCAAATACTTGTTCTCCCCACTGTATATTGTCATTTTTTATTACACTAAATATTAGACATCAATTAATGATTCTAAGCTAAAAATGAGAAATTTTGAATAGCAAATATAATTAATTACCTTCGTTTTGTGGCTGGGTTGAAATAAAAGTGGTTGGGTGACGTCTGTAAACGGGGGTTTCCAGAGTAAAACGAACAAATTAAAAATAGTTCAGCGGCTTATTGCGCCCTGAATATGCTATGACAGCATATAGACATATTGTTCTATCAAACACAACAGTTCTTTTGGCTTAAAATATAGCAGTTTATTTTAAAGACTATATAAATATATATAGGAAAATTTCGAAATTTGGCCAAATTGGGGGTCTTAGAGCGGAACTTCAAGTCACCTGAGTGTTTTGCGCCATCCGTATATTTTAATGTTTTTAATAGGGGTGTCAAAATTATCGCGTTAAAGGGCGGTAATTAATTTTTTAAATTAATCATGTTGAAATATTTGACGCCATTAATGCACATGCCCCGCTCAGATTAAAATGACAGCAGTGTAATGTCCGCTTGTTACTTTTTTGTTGTTTGGCGCCCTCTGCTGGCGCTTGGGTCCAAATGATTTTATGAGTTTGGGGAGTGAGCGTGGTGTAATGACATCAACAATGACGAGCTACTAGTTTATTTTTTGATTGCAAATTTTAATAAAACGAAAACATTAAGAGGGGTTTTAATATGAAATTTCTATAACTTGTACTAACATTTATCTTTTAAGAACTACAAGTCTTTCTATCCATGGATCACTTTAAAACAGGGGTGGGCAAACTATTCCACAAACGGCCGCTGTGAGTGCGGGTTTTTGCTGCAACCCATCAAGAGGACACCTTTTCACCAATCTGGTATAAGTGCAATCAGTTGATTGGAGTCAGGTGCTTTTGTTTCCATTGAAACCTCATTGGTTAAAAGCTCTGTTATCAGTTGGAACAAAAACCAGGGCCCACTGCGGCCCTCGAGGACCGGTTTGCCCACCCCTGCTTTAAAAGAATGTTAATAATGATAATGCCATCTTGTTGATTTATTATGATAAACAAATACAGTACGTATGTACCCTATGTTGAATGTATATATCCGTCTTGTGTCTTATCTTTTCATTCCAACAATAATTTACAGAAAAATATGGCATATTTTATCGATGGTTTGAATTGCGATTAATTACGATTAATTTTTAAGCTGTAAGTACCTCGATTAAAAATTTTAATTGTTTGACAGCCCTAGTTTTTAAGCACTGCAAATATAGCAATTATGATATAAGGGGGAGAAATATATATGAATTATATGAAATTAAAAAAATATTTGTACATGTCCACATGCTTTAAACAAAATACTGCATTTGTTTTTTGTTTTTTTTTTTAATTGAAAAAAAAAAATCCACAATGGACTGAGGGTGCAAATTTTGAAGCGCGAAGTAGCAATTTTTTTTTTTTTTTTTTAATTGTTAAAATTTGTTTTTTAAAAAAACAAAAAATGTTCTTTCATTTATTTAGTCCTCAATGAAAACAAATGATCTTTTCAATCTATAAGAAAGAGTTCATTCCTATTGCACTTCAATTTTTCTCAGCACATCATTTTCATCAATCGCCGTCAGTGAGTCAATAAATCCAAATGCTTTTCTTTCATTTTTTTTTTTCTTTTTTTTAGTGTGTTTAAAGTGTTTTCTTTTTTTCTTGGCTTCCTCTCCCACATTTGCATTTGTTCTTTTTCCTCCCACTTGCTGACTGTTGAGCCCACAGGCTTTTCTCCATTTTCCTAACAAGAGAGGAGCCTATTATTAACATGTACACACGCACACACCCAATTGTCATATAATGGTATGTTTGTCTTATTTTTGTCTTAAGACAATACAAATCAGTTTTTATTGTTGAGCCCTTTGAGAGACAGTAAGGGCGTTACAATATATCGAAAACGTGATAGCCGAGATCGCGATACTTTAGCCAGTGATGTTTTCGTCAACGATGACGATAACGAAAATATTTCGGCAACAATTTTTTTCATGACGATGACGTGACAAAGACGAGCTAAAAACATGTCTCGGGAGACTAAAACATAACGAGATGGATACCAGTTGTCGTCTGACGAGACTAGAACGAAATTAAAATTCACCATAGTTTAGTGTAGCCATAGTTGAGTTCACAATGTATGACATTTTCTTATCGTATGTGTAGTTAGCACGCATCGTAGCAGTGTTTGGTCGTGTCACTCATTTGATGTGCTGCCCTCCGGCCGGTGAGTAAGTGTGTGTCCACTCCAGATTTTCCTATTGTGCTGCTTGGAATGTTTTGTTTTCTTATCTTGACTAGATATGTCATGTTACTTTAGCCTTTAAAGAGCATACGAAAGGAGAAAAAAAGTCTTAAATAGCATTGTTATGTGAATTAGAATCATATTTTGAGACGATTCGACTATATACAACAATTTAGCAAAGCGCAGATGTCGAGAAATTAGTCTTTTAATCTCCCGGTTAGCCACGCCTACCATTATAGGGCTCTAGCGTCCCCAACAGGTGGATTACGTCAGCGGGTGAATGGGCTCATCGGTTTTACTATTCAGCCCATTGAGGGGGAATTATTCAGAACGAGGAAAAGAGCCGCAAAATGTAATTGTTTCAGTCTCTCTACTTCAATATTTTTACAGGATATTCTTTTTATCCAAGTATTTTTCCCTAATTGCTAAATAAATGGCATGGTCATGACAAATAAGTCTTGTGCTACATGGAATATGAAATAATAAAAATGCATTTATTCAGGACGACATGGCAAAATTACTCCATAATGGTCAAAACTGTCGACTTCACCTTTACTGTCGCACCTCCCGAACGATATTTTATGACACCTAAATCGGACATATGTCATTTCCCTTCCCCGGCTTCGGAGAATGTAAACAAACCAAGAGGCGTGACAGCTAGCCGACACGCTAACCCGAACCGAGTGATGTTTCAAAGTCTTCGAAGCGGAAAATCGCACATAACTAGCCCGGATTATTTGACATGACGACTAGGTTGTCAATTGTCGGCGGAGAGCAATTTACAGTTCGTTCCCCGGAGGAGGGCGGCTGCAGTTGTTGTGCAGCTAACGTGCCGCTAATGTGCATGAGGAGAGCTTTTTACATGCCTATCAATGATCAAACGTAAGTTGTCCTTTATTTAAAGAAAGTTGGTAGTGTTTACTTTGTAATCGCTGTATTAATATTTGACATAATACAAAAAAAGATGTCTACTCACTTCCTCGTATGTCCAATGGTCCCACAGTAGTAGGGCTTGTTTTGGCCAATATCCACGGTGAATGGGAACCTTTTGAAACTCCAAAAAGGCGCACACGCCTCTCCCTCATAAAGCAAGATTTTTCTGCAGCCGTTTGGCTGGCGTGATGCGAAAAATAAACGTATTAATCCGCAAAATCAGCTGAATCCTTAGTCCTCATAGGCAACAGTACGGCTGTTTAGTGAAGAGGACGCCTTCACCCGTACACGTCACAGCGCCCTCCTTCTCAATGCAAGACTGAAGCCGGAAGTCACTCATATTCATGGCGCGGAATTCAAAAAACTAAATAAATATAGCGATCGCTTCCACACACATCCAAGCGGTCCATATCATTCAGGAACATAAAATACCGCGTGTATTATGAAATAAACATGTTTTTTCGTGTCACATGCACTTTAAAGTTCTGTGCTGAGTGATCATAACACACTAAATTTAACTTGTAGTGTTAGCATAGCGTTCAAGTTAGCATTTAGTGTGCTGTGTCGTCTTAAACGCTTGGAAAACTTTTTACACGAAATTCGTAGCGTCCAGTTGAGTTTAATTAATTGAAAATAATGTACTGTTTTCATACTGAGTATTATCATGACGACGATGGTAATGTCCTTGTTGACTCTACAATTATGACTCAGGCGAGGAGGCACTCATGCCAAGGTCACCATATCAGAAGTCGACAAAAGGTTCCCGTGAAAAATGACAACGATTAGTTAAACATTGTCTTCTGAAGGCTCTCGCGGGGCGGGCCGTGGGCTGGAAGGTGTGTTTGGGATTATTGTCTGTTTGTGGATAGGACAGGAGGATTCAGGAGTCACTGTTGTAAGGGCAACGAGGGTTGTGGATTTTGCCACCTCGGCATCAAAGGGGCTCTTGGAGTCTATTTAGTTGGATATTGGGCGTTCTCCAGTGTTCCTTGTGTTGAGACAGAGCGTCCTGCCATTTGTTCTGGACTGTCCAGGAGAACTGATTGCTCAGTCAGTTGTCTGACGCATGCACTGGGCTTCCATGATATGAATGCGTTGTTTAACTCTTATGCCCAATGTTCTGCTTGTTTTTCTTAAACTATAAGTGCTATATATTTATATTGGGTGTGTTAGAGTAATACAAACAGTTAGACAGTACCTTTTCTCATAGGCACAATCTCCTTCAGATGCGACCCGTGAAATGTATACGTAATCTCAGTGTGTCAACTGGGAAATTGTTTTCACACATAAGGGCTAACCGTTAAAATCTCGCGATTTTCACGGTATTTTGGTGTGTGTGTGAAAGGGGCTTAAGAATTATCAGTATTTTTGTACTAAGACTAAATTTAAAAGGGCTACCAAAAACATCTGTTTGTAGCCTAAAAGGTTATCAATATGCTACCACTAAGAATCAATGTACTGTTTTTAAAAAAGTGTCGTTGTTAAAAAAAAAAAAAAAAAAAAAAGGAACTAACAGGTTACATCAATCTTTCATTAAAATTGTGACTACTACGTTGACTGGCTGCTATTGACTGCGCTAGACATCGAATTCATTTTGACTGGATTGGACGTCTAACGCCTTTACAGCCAGTCTTTAGTGGTCACTTCCTGTTGATTTTAGGGCATTTACAGGTGAATTCCATGTTGATTTTGAGTCACTTCTCAATCATTTGGGGACATTCTTGAGTCACTGCTCATGTGCCAGCACCACTGACTGCCCTACACGTCCGATTGATTTGGACTGGGAGGTGCGAATAAGTCCAAATGGATTGGACGTCTAGTGCCGTCAATGGCAGCTTATCAATTAAATGAGTGTCCTGAAAAGGTAAGAAACAAACAAAAATTCCTAATTTGTGCATTAAAGGTATTTTTTTGTGTATTTTTATTTATTCATTCATTATTTTTACATTTTATTATTTTTACTATTTTTATTATCTTTTTTTTATTTTTCTTAATCCATTTTTAAAAAATATTGAATTTGTTACAGTTGTGTCACATGCACAGCCTGCCGCATTGTCAAGTGATGTCAGAGCGGCCATTTTGTTTCACAACAGGTGTCGCGCTTAGTCGGAATTGTGTTTTTTTGGAGCAAACACTCGCGATGAGTTCAAGGTCAGTCGGGGGGTGATTTTTTTTCCCCCGGGTGGGGCAGAAGTGGTCCACATCAGTCAAGTGGAGCGTGATGGCCACATGTGAATCCACTTGTCAGCATCGCTTAGATGCAACAATGGAGCGCATGCAGGAAGACCACCGAAGGAGGACGGCGGGTGGGACGGCACAGGGCAGGGCAGGGCGGGATTTTCAGGAATACTGCAAAAATTTGACGAGGCACTTTTGATTTGTTTTATTGTTTGCGCGTGTATTGATATTGGCATGGAAAAGGAATAAAGTAATAAATGAGAACCACTTTACTGCTTGTCTCATCTTTGAAGCCACAAAAACATTTTTAAAAAATGCATGTCTTTCATGAGCTCATAGGCTGCCATTGACAGCACTAGACGTCCAATCCATTTTGACTGGGAGTCAACTCAATGAGTTAAATCTATAAAGTTGAAAGATGTCATGTAAAGTGAATATCACTAAGTTAAATCGCAACATGGCAGCAAGGCCAAGAACGAATAGTGGTATTTGGTAAGTGGCAAAATGGATTTTGGCATGTGGCATTGTTTTTGCCCTGTGGCATTTTTTGGGGGGTATGTGGCAAAATGGATTTTGCCATGTGGCATTTTTTTTTTTTGGCATATCGCAAAATGGATTTTGGCATGTGGGATTTTTTTTTTGCCATGTGGCAAAATGGATTTTGTCATGTGGCATTGTTTTTGCACTGTGGCATTTTTTGGGGGTATGTGGCTAAATGGATTTTGGTATGTGGCATTTTGTTTTTTGCCATGTTGCAAAATGGATTTTGCCATGTGGCATTTTTTTGCTATGTGGTATTTTTTGCCATGTAGCAAAATGGATTTTGTCATGTGGCATTGTTTTTGCCCTGTGGCATTTTTGGGGGGTATGTGGCAAAATGGATTTTGGTAGGTGGCATTTTTTTGCCATGTGGCAAAATGGATTTTGTCATGTGGCATTGTTTTTGCCCTGTGGCATTTTTGGGGGGTATGTGGCTAAATGGATTTTGGTATGTGGCATTTTGTTTTTTGCCATGTTGCAAAATGGATTTTGCCATGTGGCATTTTTTTGCTATGTGGCGTTTTTTTGCCATGTGGCAAAATGGATTTTGTCATGTGGCATTGCTTTTGCCCTGTGGTATTTTTGGGGGGTATGTGGCAAAATGGATTTTGGTATGTGGCATTTTGTTTTTTTGGCATATCGCAAAATGGATTTTGGCATGTGGCATTTTTTTTTTGCCCTGTCATTTTTTGGGGGTATGTGGCAAAATGGATTTTGGTATGTGGCATTTTGTTTTTTGGCATATCGCAAAATTAATTTTGCCATGTGGCATTTTTTTGCCATGTGGCAAAATTAATTTTGCCATGTGGCAAAATGGATTTTGGCATGTGGCATTGTTTTTGCCCTGTAGCATTTTTTGGTATGTGGCAAAACTGATTTTGCCATGTGGCTTTTTTTTTTTTTTTTTTGCCATGTGGCATTTTTTTGGTATGTGGCCAAAATCCATTTTGGTGTGTGTGGCATTTTTTTTTTTTTGTATGTGGCATTTGTTTTTTCTGGTATATGGCATTTTTGCAGGCCATGCACATCCATGCCATTGACGGCTATGCACGTCCAAATTTTCCATTCATTTTAAATGGCAGAAAAACGTGTGGCTGTGATTTTGGACACATACACATGGTCCAAAGAAAATTTTAAAAATGCCCCAAAATCAATAGGAAATGACCCAAAAACATGAAGAGCCGCCAAATTAGCGAATGAATTAATCAACACAAAGTGCTCCAATATTAATATGAAGTGACCCAAAACCAACAAAAAGTGCGCCAAAATTAGAAACTGACTCAAAATCAACAGGAAGTGCTACGATATTTACAGAAAGTGACCCAAAATCAACAGAAAGTGACCTGACTCAATATGTGTTCTATTTATCATGCTGAAATGAACTTCATAAAATGTGAAAAATACCAACTTGAATCACAAAACATTACATTTTAACGTGAAATTTTTCATGTTGTCATGTGAACATTATCAAGATCAAATGAGACATTTAATATCCATAAGTGTTCAATTCATCATGTTAAAAATTGTGAAATTTTTCATGAAATGTATCACTATAAAGCATGAAATGTATGATGCAACGATGACATTTCTGTACATATTAAATTCCGTACATTCCACAAGTAAAGGAGTTTTTTGTTGTTGAACTTGACTAGAGATTGTGAATACTTGAGTACTTTAGCCATCTTCCAATCACACACGCACACACGAAGAATGGCCAGATTGAGCAGATAGCAGCGCAGAGATGGCGACTGTTGGCGCTGCGGGCGAGGTGATTAGCCTCATCGCTAACAGTCTGCGCCGCGTCCTGATTTGCCCGACATTCGTTGGCGGATCGTTTGTTTGTTGTTTGTCCAAGATGAACAAAGAAAAAAAACACATACAGCATCGTGGACATGTGCCCATTCAAGATAGGCCCCGAACAATAACTGTACGTTATACTAGAAAGTGAGTCAGCCTACACGCTCGCTGCCAACTGTGTCAAAGGGCAAAATGAGGATAAAAAGGGTAGAAATTTGAAGGAAAAATGCCCTTCAAAGTTAATTTAGATAAGAGCCTGATACAGACTTACCACAAAAACTTTCATTGGCCTAAGATTAGCATGTTACGTTAACATAACAACTTTTAGCACGTTAGCTTCAAGGAAATTATACACACAGTGCAATGAAATTTGAGTAATTTAACAAAAGATTGAATAACTGTAGTAATTGGATGTGGAAAATCTAATCTCTAATCTAGGCCTTTTTAAATCTAGGTTAAAGACCCACTTTTTTTGGCTAGCTTGTCCTAAAGTCATTAAGGTCGCCTGGTTTTTAGGATTATTATTATTGTTGTTTTTTTTTGTAATGACTTTTAACGTGATTTTTTTCCTCGATTTTATTAGATTGGGCTTTGCAAGGCCAAAATAATAATTTTTTTATTTATTTTGGAATGGCGTTTTTTGGCGCAGCACATAACCCGAACTGTTTGACCATTTTCCGGTCGCCTGTAAACGCAGGTTTTTTTTTTTTGGGGGGGGGGGGATCAAAACACTACTTGTTCTACAATTTTTGACCAAATCACAAAATTTACACACCAAAAATTCCAGGACGGTACGGGGCATAAAGTCGTATACAAAATTTGGCAAAAACCTACAGTTCCACCAAAGTTCGCCAAAAACATGCCGATTCATTTCTAATGGGATGCCATTGACAGACATGTACGTCCACATTTCCCATTCATCTTCAATGGCAGGAATACATAGGTTCTTGTGATTTTTGACCCCTTTCCATGACCGGCGCTCAAGTAAGTCGGTGCCATTGACAGCCATGCACGTCCAAAATTTCCCATTCATTTTCAATGGCAGAAAAACCTGTGTGGTTGTGATTTTTTTTTTTTTTTTTTTTACCAAAAATTTACCACTACAGCACATTGACATTAAACTGGCGCCCAAGTAAGTCGATGCCATTGACAGCCATGCAACCAGACGTGTCCCCAAAATGACGCCAAATCAACAGGAAGTGACGGTAGCGGCTTATAGTCCGAAAATTATTAATTTGTCAGATCACACAAAATGATATGTCATAAGTCATGCTCATTGCAGTGTTATGTCATAATTATGATGGTCTTATGACAGTCTTATGGCGCCACAGCTAAATGAAGTGTTACCAAATACCAAAACTAACAATTAATGAAACTGGAATAGTAACTGAAATAATAATTAGCATGGAACATGAATTTTGATTATTTCCATCTGTAGCGCTGCAATGCATGCTAGGAGGCATATTGGACGACAAAAGTGTTGACAGCAGGTGGCAGCAGAAGTTGATTGTCTCCTGCAAGGGAGCAGTGGTGAAGCTTCTTGAAACAATGAAGCTTTTCAGCCAATTGGTTCAAAGCTTCATGGTGGTTCATTTGGTCTTATTACAGTCTTATAATGCTGTTGTCAATTAAAGTGTTACCGGTTAATATCTTTTGGTGTCGGTATTGGTATAATACAGTGAGGACAGCTACAGTTTAGTCCAGTGCGGCTTATCTATGAAAAAATGCTGTTTTTGTATCAAATTTGGTGGGTGGCGGCTTATAGTCAGGTGCGCCTTATAGTCCGAAAACTACGGTAATCAGGATCGTTATCAGACTCCTGCTGATGAGCTGATTTCATTCAGGTGTGTTAAAGGATTGAGACATGGGAAAATAAGCTGGATAGGGGCCCTCCAGGACCGGAGTTGGATATCCCTGGAATAGTGTGCATGTTAGTTCATTGGCTACCATTGACGGCACTAGACGTCCAATTTATTTTGAACGGGAGGAGGCGAATGAACGAATTAGAGCATTCAGGCATTTCTGATTCGCTTCCTGTAGAGTTGATCTTTTTTTCATTTGTTTTGCAAAGCATTCACACAATAAAATATACTGATGAAGTCAACTCATTGGTTGCCATGTAAGCCCCTCCCTCCCAGTTCAAATGGATTGGACGTGTATTGCCATCAGAAGAGGTTGAATCCAAGTTTTCTTGATTCCTAGCGCAAAAACACAAAGACGCTAATGTGTGTGTGTGTGGGGGGGGGGGGGGGTCACTCCTGACACTGGGGGAGTCCCGAACATACGCACAGCCAGCAAATGACACGATTTCCCGCTCAGGCTTGCTCCAACTTTTCTATTCACCTGGCTAAATAGAGCAGAAGGAAGGGCTTTTCAATGGGGGAGGGAGGGAAAGGGACCACCACGCACTAATCTAAATTGAGGCTTGGACCCTTCCGACACTAATAAACATGTACACTTAAAATAGAAAATAGATTGTTCAAAGCTTCTTTTTACGAGGGAGTATATAAAAAGACCCTCAGATTAAAATCAGTTTTTTAGTACGAGATTAAAATCCCTAATATTACATGATGTAATATGTATGGACGCAGTATGTTTATGTAAATTAGCTGCTACGTAGTTTACATAGCACGTATATTGAGCATCTCGTATTTTGGAATCAGTTTCACAAATAAAGAAATAAAAAAATCCTAATAATAACAGATACTGTTGATAACATCATTATTATTTTGATTTCAACGGGCAGTTTGGTAAAGCATGTAGCAGCTAATTTAGCTACATTAGCCGCACTGCATCCACACATATTTAATATCATACAACTTTTTTTCTCACACTAATAGTACAACATTAATTTTGTACCAAAACTACGACTTTATTCTCGCACTAATACTATTAATTTCACTTGGTCGTATGAGTACAGGATTAAAATTCTTCCGGAAAGTTCAGATACTTTTTTATACCACTGTATTGTTATGTCACACAGAAGCTCTCTGGTGGTGTTGTTGTTGTTGTCTTCTTCTCTCCTCCTTTTGGTACTCAAGACTGATGAAACCATTGGGCTAGTTATCAGGCCAAAGCAGCCCGGGCCTGCCCGGCCCTCCTACCTGACCGCCGCCCTTGTATCTCCAACCACAAGAGTGGCTAGGGAATGAGGAAATCAGGCTCGACTAATCTAGGCAAACCTTCTACTGCCTTCTACTGTAACTCTGTGAGCATAATGTACACACGTGTGTGTGTGTATACACAGTGTAGTATCGGTGCAGGAGCCCGCCACTTCTGCAACATCCGGCTATAAATCCATTGCGACACAGCAAACTGAATTTATGAGCCAATCTGCTTACGACAGACATGTTTGATTTGAAAAGGGAAAGGAGGTGGATTGAAAAAAGTTCTCCGCTTTTACAACTTCTGCTTTTGTAGTAAAATACATCCTGTATGTGACATCGAGAGATCAGCCCCCCATTTAATTTTTATGGCATCAGAAGCGTCACGTCGGCGATCAATGGGCTGTAGCGTCCGCGATAACATTCCCGCCGCGCTGTTCAAAGGTGATAAAAGGAGGCGAAGTCTCGTGTTGCTTCGTTTCTGATGTCCGCCAAGGTCAAACTGGGAAAGGGAAAATAATCATCAGAAAAGCAGTATTTGTACTGACAAAATAGGGGGACTTATCATGGAGCTTTGTGGAACGCCAAGTTAATTAGCATACAAAAAATGTTGACTCAATTGATGTCGATCGCTGATGGCCTCAGGTTTTTAATGAATGATTACAAGTTGTCCAGGCCCTGAGGCAGCAAAACAGCCCCAAATCATGAGTGTCCAAGTGCCTTTTTGCGAACTTTAAATGAGCAACAATGTTTTTTAGACAGCTGTGGCGTCCTCTGTTGAGTACTCCCATGAACACCATTCTTGGCCATAGTTTACATATAGTTGATGTGTGCACAGAGATATTGGACTGTGCCAGTGATTTCTGTAAGTCTTTAGCAGACACTCCAGGGTTCTTTTTTTACCTCTCTGAGTATTCTGCGCTAAACTCTTGGCGTCATCTTTGGTGGATGGCCACTCCTTGGGAGAGAAACAACAGTGCCAAACTCTCCATTTGTAGCCAACTTCTCTGTCAGCCTCAGGTTTTTAATGAATGATTACAAGTTGTCCAGGCCCTGAGGCAGCAAAACAGCCCCAAATCATGAGTGTCCAAGTGCCTTTTTGCGAACATTAAATGAGCAACAATGGTTTTTTTAGACAGCTGTGGCGTCCTCCGTTGAGTACTCCCATTAATACCATTCTTGGCCATAGTTTTACATATAGTTGATGTGTGCACAGAGATATTGGACTGTACCAGTGATTTCTGTAAGTCTTTAGCAGACACTCTAGCGTTCTTTTTTTACCTCTCTGAGTATTCTGTGCTAAACTCTTGCTGTCATCTTTGGTGGATGGCCACTCCTTGGGAGAGAAGAAACAGTGCCAAAGTCTCCATTTGTAGACAACTTCTCTTGACTGTCGATTGATGAACATCCATGGTTTTGTATCCTTTCCCAGCTTTATACAAATCAACAATCCTTGATCGCAGGTCTTCAGACAGCTCTTTTGACCAAGCCATGATACACATCAGACAATGCTTCTCATAAAGACTAGGTGTGTGTTTTATAGTGGGTAGGGAAGCTTTAAACCACTCATCAGTGATTGGGCACACACCTGTTTGGTAAAAATTGGTTTCAATTGCTTTTTAAGTCTACTTAGGCAGAGGGTTTACTTACTTATTTTTCCTCCTTCTATCATTATTAGTTGCATGATATCCTCAATTAAATATAAAGACCTTTGGGTGGTTTTAGGTAAAGCTGACACTGTTTTTACATCGGAGAAATTTAAAAGGTTCAGATACTTTTTCATACCACTGTATCTTATGAGGCCAGACAGGGACCATCCATGTTTTGCGTGTCACTCCACCGCAAGAAGACACGCTCACACGAGCTGTCAGCTGCCTTCTCACTCTCTCACTCCGCGAAAGCAGGTGTCTGCGTGTCTCGTGGGATCGGCTGTTTTTCAAGGGGAGTTTTATGTTGCGGTAATATTCCAAATGCGAGCATCTTTGGGGCCCCCCGTGCGACTTAGCTCCGCCCACCTCCTACATAAATACAACTAAAAGTACATTCATATCTCAAGTTCCTGTAACTGCGTGCCCTTTGAGACGATGCTAGGGGATTTCTTCTGTTTGATTTTGATTATTGGCGTCATAAATGGATCAAATGAATGAGTCCAAATGGATTGGAGGTCTATCAATGTCAATGGCAGATAAGTTTGATGCAATAAATTGACAATTAATAGACAGCTATTTTGATATCAGTTCATTATTTTCAAGACGTTGTTGTCCAAATCTTTCAATTCATGAGAATCTTAACTCTTTCAGCGCCATTGACGGTGCTAGACGTCCAATCGTATGGTGTCCAATCATCGTTTTGCTGTGAATTGAAATTAGTTTGTTACTAGTAGACGTCCAATGTGTTTGAAGCGAGAGGGTTTGCCGCGGTTTCGTTCATTCGCTGCCAACCCTCTCACTTCAAACTTATTGGACGTCTAGTGCCGTCAGTTAATAGGTAAAAGTAATAATAGTTAAAAGTTAAGATGAAATAATTTATTTTATTTTTTTGCGCATTTTTATTTGAAAGAATTATTTTTGTTTTAAAAATATTTCAAATAAGAGATAAATCCGTGAAAATTCCTTTTTCCACCTCAATGTTGATTTTTTTTCCTACATTTTATATTTTTAGTTTTTAAAAAATGTTAATATATATAAAATATATGTTAAAAAAACATATTTCAGATATATATAGTTATATTTAAAAAATGTATATTTTTATTTTAAAAAACATTAAATGTTCTAATTTTATTGTTATTTTTATTTCAAATTATTTATTTCAAAATATAAGCAAAAGGGGAAAAATATCATTACATTTTTTTTAATCTTTCGTGAAATAAATCATAATGAAATTATATATCTTAATTGTTATTTTATTTTCAATATTTATGAAAAATAATTAATTTTAAATGTAAATTTTCTTTAAAAAACACTTTATTCTAATTTGATTTATTTTTATTTAAAAATATTTCAAATAATAAGCAAAAGGGGAAAAAATCATTACATTTTTATCTTTTGCGAAATAAATCATAATTAAATTATATATCTTGTTATCATTATTTTATTTTCAATTTTTATGAAAAATAATTAATTTTACATGTAAATTTGCTTCGTGTTTTTTAAAAAATATTCTAATTTGATTTATTTTTATTTAAAAATATTTCAAATAATAAGCAAAAGGGGAAAAATATCATTAAACATTTTATTTTTTTTATCTTTCGTGAAATATTATAATTAAATTATATATCTTATCATTTTATTTTTTATTCTAAATTTTTATGAAAAATAATTTTAAATGAAAATTTTCATAATTAAAAAAACACTTTAAATATTCTAATTTGTTTTTTTTTTTAATTCAAAAATATTTCAAATAATAAGCAAAAGGGGAAAAATATTAAACCTCTATTTTTTTTTTTTTTTTTTATCTTTCGTAAAATAAATAATTATATATCTCAATTATTATTTTATTGTTTTAAATTTTTATGAAAAATACATTTTAAATGCAATTTTTAATAAAACACTTTATCAAGAATAAAACTTTTTGTTTTGCAGTAAACGGTAAATACGTATTTTGTAATTGTCAATTAATTAAATCCACAAACACTCTGTACACAAGATTGTAGTAAAAACAGCACACTTTATTTACTAGGCAGTATAGAAAAGTATAAAAATGTGAAAACTTGGCTGGTATAAATGTTTTTTTATATATATAAAATGATTTCTGCACAGCTAACGTTATAAAAAGTGTAAAAAATAAAAAAAAGAAAAGACAGTGTTTGAAATGGGTCACCGCAAAACGCCGATTGAATATGCATAACAAAAATATTCAAATACATTAAAAAAAAAAAAAAAAACTTGCACAGTGTTAATTTTCATGAAAAATATCAGTGTTTTGTAGTCTTTGAATGGCTAAATTCAAGTGCATCTTGATGTCACTCCTACTGGGTGAAACTTTTCACAATATACTGAAATCCTTTTGTTTTGGCTATAAAATGTTTGTTCTTTAAATGCAAAAAAAGGGAAAAAAATGAATGGAATTAAAAAGGTGACAATGTGGTAAACGGTTAATACTTCACGCGTAAAACACGACTGACATTAATACAGCTTGTTCAGTAGGACACTTGAAATCTTTTCTTAGAAAATAGAATTCAACAAACAGGTCAGTTTTTCAATTGTCAAGATGCCACTTAAATACTAAAATCGTCCAACGATACTCCATCGTATGACGGAGTATTAGGGCCAAGCAAAGGAAGAAAAAAAATTTCGAGAATTCGGTCGTAATGTTACGAGCTTTAAGTCATACGTCGTAATATTATGAGATTGGCCGGCCGATATACAGTGGTATGAAAAAGTATCTGAACCTTTTGGAATTTCTCACATTTCTGCATAAAATCACCATCAATAAGATCTGACCGTTGTCAAAATCTCACAGATGAAAAAACGGTATGCTTTAATAAAACCACCCAAACATTTATAGTTTTTCATATTTAATGAGGATAGCATGCAAACAATGACAGAAGGGGGAAAATATGTAAGTGAACCCTCTGCCTAAGGAGACTTGAAGAGCAAAATTTTTACCAAACATTTTAAGTCAGGTGTGTGCCCAATCACTGATGAGTGCTTTATAGCTGCTCTGCCCACTATAAACCCCACACCCAGAAAGAATTGCCTTGATGAGAAGCGTTGTCTGATGTGCATTATGGCTCGGTCAAAAAGCGGTATAAAGCTGGGAAAGGATACAAAACCATCTCTAAAAGTCTGGATGTTCATCAATCGACAGTCAGAGAAGTTGTCCATAAATGGAGACAGTTTGGCGCTGTTGCTTCTCTCCCAAGGATTGGCCGTCCACCAAAGATGCCCCCAAGAGTTCAGCGCAGAATATTCAGAGAGGTAAAAAAGAACCCTAGAGTGTCTGCTAAAGACTTACAGAAATCACTGGCACGGTCCAATATCTCTGTGGACACATCAACTGTATGTAAAACTATGGCCAAGAATGGTGTTCATGGAAAAAAGCCACTGCTGTCTAAAAAAACATTGTTGCTCGTTTAATGTTTGCAAAAAGGCACTTGGACACGCCACAGAAGTTTTGGCAAAATATTTTTCGGACTGATGACACCAATGTTGAATTGTCTGGGAGTAACACAAAACGTCATGTATAGAGGAAAAATGGAGCTCATCAACACCTCATCCCCACCGTGAAGCATGGTGGAAGGAGCATCATGATTTGGGTCTGTTTTGCTACCTCGGGGCCTGGAGAACTTGTAATCATTAATGGAAGAATAAATTCAAAAGTTTTGCAGGAAAGCCTGAGAACGTCTGTCAGACAGTTTAAGCTAAAAAGAGGATGGATGCTGCAACAAGACAATGATCCAAAACACAGAAGTAAATAAACTTCAGAATAGTTTCAGAAGAACAAAATACACGTTCTGGAGTGGCCAAGTCAACGTCCAGACTTAAACCCCTTTGAGATGTTGTTGCATGACCTAAAGACAGCGATTCATGCCAGACATCCTAGGAATCTGACTGAACTACAGCAGTTTTGTAGAGAAGAATGGGCCAAGATGAGTCCTGATCGATGTGCCAGACAGATCTGCAGCTACAGGAAGCATCTGGTTGAAGTTATTGCTGACAAAAGGGGAGCCACAACATATTAAATGTGATGGTTCACTGACTTATTTTTCCCCCTTCTGTCATTTTTTACATATCCTCTTCAAAATATGAAAATCTATAAATGTTTGGGTGGTTTTAGTTAAAGCATACAGTTTTTTCATCTGTGTGATTTTGACAAAGATCAGCTCTTATTGATGGGGATTTTATGCAGAAATGTGAGAAATTCTAAAAGGTTCAGATACTTTTTCATACCACTGTATGGACTTTTGTCCATACAGTGGTAAAAAATAAGCCGACAAAAAAGGATTTTTATCCGGCATCTGTGTGGGCAACTGTGGTAATCATTGTAATTAAAAAAATGTCTTTCATGATCTACGCGCTTTTAAAATATATATATATCGGCTTTGGATATGGAGATTTATTTTATCCCGAGATTTCCGAGATTTAAGCAATTGGTCGTTATATGACCAGAATAAAGTTATCATGTTACAAGATTTTAATCATACTGTAGTGAAATTTATGTCATACGTCGTAACGCTACGAGATTATCGTCGCAAAATTTTGAGAATAAAGTCAAAGAAAATAAAATCTGTCCTCATCAAATCGAGAAAGATTACGTAAAGTTACATTGTATTATGACTTTAATCCCGTAATATTCCGAATCTGTTCTTATTGTATTACGTTTTTCGTAATAATACGAGATTTTTTAAGACTTTATTCTCATTTTTCTTTCTTTGCCTGGTCCTAATACGCCATCGCACCATTGGCCAATTGCGTAAGAGTTTAAAAAAAAAAAAAAGAAACATTATAAAAAAGATCTCACCATCAAAAACATAGAAAATAAATTAATCAACTTGTTCTTTATATTAATATGAGAATTGGAAATGAATAATACACCCCAATGCTAATGAAATATCCCCACATTACAAAAATGAGAAGAAAAAACAGGACCGAAACAAACAAACCCTAAGCGACCATCTTCTTTGGATGGAGCTTTTCCCCATAAAGGGATACTCCGGCACCCCCGTTTACGCCACCAGCGTCCTGGCGGGGAAGGCGTTGGCGTACTTGATGTGGTTCTGCTCGCACGCCGTGACGCCTTCCTCCATTTTCCCACAGTGCTCCCACGTGTTCAGCGGCTGCCGAGAGGGAGGAGAATCGACGTGAGTAATTTGAGCTCATTGGCCGCCATTGACGGCGATAGACGTCCAATCCATTTGGAATGGACTGGACATCTACCGCCATTCATTTAAATATAATAATTTTTTTGAAATGTATGTGACAGCCAAAATATTTTGCTGAAATTAATTGAAACAACATTTGTTTTTGAAATTAAAAAAAAAAAAAGTTTTATCTTAAAATTAAAATATTTTTGTGGTATTTTTTTAAACGGCAATAGTCACATGAAAACAACCCCATTGAAATCAATTAAGTGAATAATTAATAATTTATAATAATAAAAAAATATATATATATTTTTTTTTAATTTCAAAAACAGATTTTATCTTGAAATTGAAATATTTTTCTTTGAATTTTTTTAAACGGGCAATAAAGTCACATGAAAACACCATTGAAATCGCTTAAGTGAATAATTAATAATTTATAGTAATAATTAAAAAAAAATAACAATACAATATAAATATTACGTCACGTGATCTGAAATCAGGCCGATCGCGTCGTTTTTCGGAGAACCGGAATCGGATGAAAAGCTCATGCTCGCACAGCGCCATACCCTCCCTCCTGTTAAGCAGTGCAACCAAACTGTCTAGTATGCGTTTGGTACTTCAAGTTAACGATGATTGACAGGTTTGTAACTTTGATTTTGCCAGAGAAGCTTGGTAACTCAACGATCAAAGGCACAAATGTGTCAATCATCGTTAAACTTGCATAAGTGTGCTCTGGCAACTCATTGTGTAACCCTGGTAATACAACAGGCGCGTCTGTGTTGCATCAACGCAGTGAAACGCGTCGGTAAAGTCAATTAGCGAGTGCACACCAGTTGAAGAGCGTCTGCGTTTCAGATGCGTCCCAGAAGCGGTTAAACGCGTCGCACCCGAAACGAACGGCAAGTTCATTATTTGTCACGAGACGCAACCCTCCTACGTCAATCAAGTACATAGAGAGTTCTCGGTTGTGTGCAGATGAGCGAAGTATTGCTCGTGTTACATTCAAGAACTGCTCTGATTTCTAGCCATCAGCCACCTTGCTGTCGCCGACAATGTGGACGCCAGCATGTCTACTGTACATCATTTGATTAGAATTTGCCAAGTGTCGATACACATGAAAGTGTCCTTTCCATTTTATCCATATGTGAGAGACCGTCCATCCTCCCCCTGTGTTTTATTCCAACATATTGTCGAAGACAGCGACGTGGCTGTTGGCTACAAATCCGAGCAGTTCTTGAACGCGACACAAGCAGCGCCACGGTTCCAAGCAAGCTTAAACGTCATCTCCAATAGGCCTGAACGATATTGGAAAAAAATATTGTTGCGATTTTTTGGAGGTTTGCGATGTATTGCAATATTAAAAAAAATGTACATATTTTTTTTTTTTAAAGAAATTTTCACTTGATGACTTGAATAGCTGTTTGGAAAGACTTTGGATGACTCATCATCACCACAGTGTACAGTGATCCTTCGTTTTTCGCGGTTAATGGGGACCAGAACCTGCCACGATAAGTGAAAAACCGCGAAGCAGCGCACCCCCCCAATTTTTTTTTTTTTTTTGGTGTGTTTTTTGTGCTCAATGTATTTATTCAGATTTAGCTTTGGAAAGAGATACATATAAGACATGTTATTCTCACTTTTCCCCCCAAAGTGATTTTAAAAATGTATATAAAATGGTTTTTAAGCACTTCATATGTCAAAATTATGATCAGTTTTAAACATAACTGTCCCACCAAATCATTTTTGAACAAGAATAAAGTAATGTAGTAGATAAATACTAGGCTTTATTAAATGCTTCTGTTTATCTACCTTAGCTGTGACTGTTGGAGTGACATGTAGAAATTTCAAGCTCCTCATGATCACTGCTGGCATTTATATGCCTCCAACGTCTCCACACACACACACATATTCATTCCAGGGCGGCTTCCTTGCAGAAACTGTTTAACAAGTTAAACGATGATTGACAGATGCCCGTGTGAAGGCTGCTTCTTTGGCCAGATCAAAACCATCGTTAACTTTAATACGCAAGTGCCGCAGTGACTGAGAGGAACAAAGGGCTGGGAGAGGGAGGGTGTGAGGCTGTGCGCAGAGTAGAAAGCAAGGCGTATATGAATTAAAAAAAAAAAAAAAAAAACTATCGCATGTGCTTGCGATGGGACTATCGCGCACGTGCACATCGCGATGGCGATGTTTAAACGATATATCATTCAGGCTTAATCTCCAAACGAAACACCCGTCACTTCAAAACCAGTCGGACTATTTTTTTCGCCTTCACAACACAAAGAAAATGGCAACTTTTTTTTTAGAAAAACTACATAGGTAAATGAGAAAGCCCTCAAAGCTAGTTACCTTGTTGCTGAACTTGTTGCTAAATCCCAAAAGATATTGTTAAAGTCCCCCTGTCTGATAATTCTGAGCTTTTCAAGAGTAACTGCTATAAAAAATAAAAACAGACTGAGAAATTTTGAAGAAGAGATCGTGTGTGTCTTCCATCAATTCCTGCCAGGATATCAGCTTTGTGTTCATCTAAAAAGGTTTCACACTGAGTAAGTATAAATAATGAGAAACTATTTTATAATTAAATACACTGTACAGATAGTAAATTTGGAACATTTTTGGTTTGTGGTGTGCCATTAGATTATTTTTTTCCCAATGTAAAAATGTGCTGTGGCCCGTGACTCAGAAAAGGTTGAAAAACACTGAGCTAGTGGATGCATAATGTAACCCCACCAACTACTACTACTGCGCCTTGTTATGTGGTGCACCCTACATATGAAAACAGTTTTAAAATAGGCCATTTATTGAATGTGCGCCTTATATTCCGATGTGCCTTATAGTGCGGAAAATACGGTAGTTAAAGCAAAAAAACAAAATGGGAATTGGATGTCACAACCGTTTTTATCTTTTTTTTTAGTTTTTTTTTTTTAATTAAAATTTTAAAAAGTTTTTTGCTGTCTAGTTGTCTGCCAATAACTGGACTCATGCACCCCTACTAGTCCAAATGGATTGGACATCTATCGACGTCAATGGGAATCAAACTAAATTATTTACATTTCATGTGACAGCCAAAATATTATGATAAAATTATAAATTATAACTTGAAATATTTTTCCTTTTTATTTTTTTTTCTTTTAATATGGGCAATAAAGTCACATTAAAAAACAACACTATTATTATTATTAATCAAAGCATTTTGATCATTTTTCAGTTTTGCTTTTTAATTAAAAAAAAAAAAAAATCTTTTTTGCTGTCTCGCTGTCTGCCACTGACGGCTCTAGACGTCCAATCCATTTGAAGTCAGAGGGTTGATCGCTGCCACTTTAAATGAATCAGACATCTACTACCGATAAACTCGTTTAGAAGGGCAATTGAATGCCGCACAATTGGACGTCTATCATCGGCAATAGCACTGACATAGCTAATCATAAATGAACGTACCAGTAGTTGACTGTCATTTGTCCTGTGCGGGAGCAGGTACATTTTGTGTCCATCTTCGCTTAGCAACGAGCTTGTCAACAAGTCCTGATTGGTGAAAAACCCACAATGAATTCCAGATTTTCCTGATTGATGATATAACTGGAAATGTTTGTACTTACCGGTACTTCCTGGGCATGAGCGTTTGGTGAGAAGAGCTCTTGGCCTTCCCACTGCATATATGGACTCCTTTCACACGGTGACTCCACCTTGGAAGTCAAAACACAAAAGGTTTTTTAAAAAAATCAGAGTACCTAAGATTGAGCCGTGGAGAACGCCAAATTCTCACCTCTTGTTTGATCTTTTTCAAAGGCGGGTGCTCGATGGGGCACTCCATTGGCTCCTGCTTAATAGAATCCACCATCTGCTGATCTAGAGAAGGCTGAAGAGCACGCAGAAAAAATTTCAAATAAGGCAGGATGTGATATTTGTACATTTTAGTTTTTATCCCGTATTAGCAGACAGCTGAAGCCAATTTCTCGCTCACCAGCAGCTTGAGCGGGACCAAGGAGGATCTGAACGACGTCGGAGATGATTCCAGGACGGTTCGGCCGATGTTTGGACTTCGGAAGCTGCGGCGGACAAAAATCGGTTCAATTTGGATCATTCCATCGGTAAAAATCCACATTCAAAGACGGACAGACACTCACATGTCGTTCTCCTTTGGAGACTTGCCGTCTACGGGTGCGCTCATTGGTAGACGGTCGCTGTCTGAGTGCTCCGGACTCATTGATTGGTTGAGCAACTGTAAAGTACAATAAAGAAAAAAAATTTAAAGTTATTTTTTTGTTTTGCATTTCATTTCATAATTGAGTGGTGTAATTCTTTACTATTCTGACAGATTTTGGGAGGAAAAACATGCAATATGATAAAGTAAAAAAATAATTTGTATTTTAGTTTATCAAAAAAAAACTTTTCATTTAGTTTATACTATGATTTATAATAGGGATGCGGCTATCGATTATATTAGTAGTCGATTAATCTATCAACTAGTTAGTTCAAATAATTGATTAATTGGATCAGGACCTTTAATGCGTTGCAGAATAAATTTTAGGAGAGGTAAAACAAAGTCTTAAAAAATTAAAAAATAAAATTTTCAAAAGAGCATTAAATGCGAATACAAAATAAAATACCTGTTCTTAGCTTCAAACGGCATACAAAAAACAATTACATGAGGATCTAAGTACAACAAAAGAACATTTGGCTAACTTGCCAGCAAAAGTCCGCTAGCTTAAATGCTATAAAATGCTAACGTTGTTTTACAATGCTCAAGTCGTTCAAACACATATTCCCACAAAATAACGGCTAAATATACCTATAAACTTACTTACGATTGCATTAAAAAAACATCAGCTCAAACAAAAACTTATGTTGGTCTTAACAGGGAGCAGCTGGATTCAGGTATGTTAAATTAGCTAAGTCATATTGACTGTTGCCATCAGAAGACAGTGTATCCACCCAAATCAATGAAACTAAATGCAAACACTTTCAAAACAAACCATAACAACGCCAATCGAAGCTTTTTTCTAATCGAATTACTCGAGTTAATCGATTAATTGTTGCAGCGCTAATTTATAATAATTTGAATATAATGAATTTACTAGAATTGTTTTTAAGTTTTAAAAATCTTTTTAAAATTGTAATTTATATAGTTTTAGTTTTATATAGTTTTATTGTAATTTATAATCAAATTTATCATAATCCTAAATATATAATTTATTGTTTTTGCAAACAAATTTTTAAATGAATGATACTCCATATTTCAATATTACTTAGATTTTATTTAAAGTACAACAAATGTGCCTATTTTTTCCCAATTTTTTTATTTTGAATATCAATTTATTAAAGAAATTTGTTTTGCTGTCGTTTATAATGAAATTTATAATAATCCTAAATATAGTTTAGTGTTTTTGCAGACTTTATATATCAATATTACCTTAAAAAAAAGTGAATAAAAATTACTAGAATTACAGAAATGATGTCATAATATTATGGCTTTATATTAAGACTTGTTAAGTACAATTTTCAAATTTTTCTTTTGTTATCTATTAGTTCCTTCATTGCCATTGAGTACATATTTTCCTATTTATCTATTTTATTTTAATTGAACACCTATTTCTATACTAGAGTGCCACGTCAAATTTCATTGTTGATAATGTTCGTTCGTTGCTGACAATGACAACAAAGTTCTATTCTAAGTCCTAATGTATCTGAGACACTTACTGAGTCAATGACCGACTCCATGAATTCCGGCATGGCGCCGCCGTGTGCCCTGGAAGCCGACACGCTCTCCTCAGGGAGGCAGCTCCGATCCAACGGCGCGGCCGCCCGGTGATCCGGCACCGAGTCCGAAGTGTGCGAGGACGAGCCGTGGGAGGCCCAGCTGGGATACGGCGAGTTGATCTGGAAAAAAACAGAAAGCGGGGCGTGAAATCGCAAGAAACGGGAAGTGAAGTTGGCAGGGGGGTGACGAGGGCGAGCGTTGTGTTGCGCAAGGGGGTCGTGGACACACATGGAGCGAGGCCAGGTCCTGTTTCATCACTGGTGTGCGGCAACAGGCCCCCCCAGATGTTTCCTCCGCAGAGCTAACCGCTGTCTGTGCCGAGCTCGCATGCACATAAATCTTTCTGTCACACAAGAAGACTCACCGGTAGCGACGGCTGGCCTCGCAATTCGTTCTCGGTGGACATGAGCAGCAGTTCGATCTCTTTCACTCGCTTCTCCTTCTCGGGGTCCTCCTCGCTATAGTGTCTCTGCCACGTAAACCAAAAAGCAAACGTTAAATTACGTTCAAATGTTCAATTCAATTGTTGGCTTAAAAATCGGAGAAATACTCTTATTTTGAATTCGTATTTTTTGGATTATAAGACGCACTTAAAATATTAATTTTTTCCCTTAAAACAATTGATTGTGCGCCCTATAAGAATAGAATATATCATTCTGCTTGTGCTTGATGATCCGAACCAAATTCTGTTGGAACATTACTGCTCCAATAAAATGCTCGACGCATTTATCTGTCATCAAACCCATAAATAAAAAAAATAATAAATAAATAAATGAAACAATTACAATGTTAAAAGATAAGAAACATGACAATTGCAGTACATTTTTGCACTTATAATCAGGTGAGCATTACGTATGAAAATAAAACTAACTTGTATACAGATGGTGCGCCTTTAACATATATAATAGGTTAAATATTCTCGTATTTATTTTGAATTATATTTATTTATTTATTTATTTACTTGGATATTTTTTTTAAATACATTTTTTTTTTTTATTCATAATGTTTTTAATTAAAATATTTCTATATTATTATTTTTAAAATATATGTTAAATTTTGTATTACTTGTATTTATTCTATTTGTCTATTAGTTTTTTTTAAACAGTAAGTATTTTATTATCTTTTTTAAGTATTTTATTTATTTATTTAAATAATATTTTAATTAGTAAACGCTTCTTTTTTTAATTTATAATTTTTATTTAAATTAATTTAAAATTTTAAATATATATTAAATTAAATATTTAAATTTAATTTAAATTCATATTTATTTTGGATTGTATTTATTTATTTACTTACTTGGATATTTTTAAATGAAAAAATGCCCAAAAAGAAAAGTGTTGTTTTTTTTAATTCATAAAAATGAATTTGTTTTTTCATTGGAACACCAGTTACCATTTTATTATAATATTTTTTATCTTATTATTTTGAAAATGTTTACATTTTTTTTGTTACTTGTATTTATTTTTGTATTTCCATTTTTTTTTATTTTTCTTTAAAAAAACTTATTTTGTTTTTTATTTAAGTATTTTCTTTATTTAAATATTTTAATTAGTAAAATTATCTATTCTTTAATTTTTATAAAATTATAATTTCTATAGATATATTTTATGTATAAATAATAAATTAAAATGTACAAATATTATATACTGCCTTATTCGAATTTTTTTGTGTGCTCTCCAGTCTATTGCCAATATATATATTTTATATATATATTTATAGAAATATTTTTTTATTAAAAAGAAAAAAAAAAAACAAGAACAAAAAATACAATAAATATTTGTGTTGTTCTTGTTGAAAACGGACTGATTATTTTTGTTATGAGTTATATTGAATCGTTTACCAACATCTGCTTTTGCTTTAAGAAACATACTTATTTTTAATATTCATTATCCAACCTTGAGCAGCACATGGTATTTGGTTCCAATTTGCATTTTCAGCTAAAATATTGGCAAATAACATTCAAAAACATAATTTGTAGTGTACTGTCAATTCATATTAGTGTTTTTTGTTGTTGTTTTTTTTACCTGTATGGCGGCGGTTCCATGCTGCGGGATGCTTAGGATGTTCAGGTGCAAAGCCACGGGGAAAGGGACCTGTTTAACCAATCACAAGTAGGATCATTAATGAATTGGACGTCTCGTACCGTCAATTGCAGAAAAAGCCATTTGACAAATGTTTACATGCTTTGATTAAAGCATCGTCTCAGCAGGTAAAAGGTGATATGTTGTCAAGTTGCTGTGGCAACGCCTAGCTATCACACAATTGGTTAGCCTATAACGCCAATCTTTTGCCCTGTGAATTGGACTACCCGATTAGTAGAATGTGTATATGAAACATTCACCCCAGGAGGAGGAGGTCTACTTGTGATAAACTCATTAAAAGGATGCCAAATGACTGGACGTCTATCGTCGTCAACGGCAGTAAAAGAGAACAGAATTAAAGAACATTTCAGCAAACTGACCCGTTGCGTGTCGGCCATATAGGATGCATAGTGTAGCGGCGACGCGGGTGCCGGTGAGTGGTGCGGAAAGGCCAAAATGTGGCCGGCGGGCTTGCCGTAGCCGTGACCCAACGACAGCGGCGAGCCGGCGCATTTGGCGGCGCTCTGCAGGTAGCCCTCCTGCTCCACCTTCCGCCGCATGGTGGAATTCCAGTGGTTCTTGATAGCGTTGTCGGTTCTAAGGAGGATATCGAGGACATCTTTAGAAAACTGGACAAACTTGCTCTGGTTATTTTATAGGCCAAATCGCTTCAATTTCTGACCAACGGAGACCAAAATACAAATAATATGAGGATTAATATGCATATTGATCAACTAACTGGCATTAACAAAAAAAACAACAAAAAAAAACTACAACAAAACTATTTAATAAAATAAAAAAACAACGAGGTATATCCCTTCCCCACATGGTGTCCCCTCAGTAAGAGTTGACAGCAATGCTACTTCTATTAGTGGCATATACAGTATGTATATTTAGTGATGTTTTTTTCTCCTTTAAAGCCCCAACTGCTTACTTTACATAAACAATACAATCTCAACTAGAGGTCGACCGATACGGTATTTCCAAATGCCAATATAGACTAGTGTTGCAACGATTAATCAATTAACTCAAGTAATTCGATTACATTCGAAATAAATTTTGCTGCTTCGATTATTCGTTTAATTAAAGTGGCGTTGTAAAGGTTTGTTTTGAAAGTGTTTGCTTTTAGTTTTATTAATTTAAGTGGATACACTGCCCTCTAGTGGCAAAAGTGAATACGACATAACTCATTTCACATGGCTGAATCCTGCTGCTCCCTGGTAAGTCCAACATAAGCTAAGTTTTTGTTTGAGCTAATGTTTTTAATGCATTCGTAATTTAGTTTATAGGTATATTAAACCTTTTTTGTGGGAATATGTGTTTGAACCATTTAGGAGCATTAAAAAAATAGCATTTTTAGCATTTAAGCTAGCAGACTTTTGCTATGTAAGTTAGCCAATTGTACTTTTTTTGTAGTTTGATCCTCATTTATTTTTTATAACGTTTGAGGCTCAGCTCAGGTATTTTATTTTTTTATGTTCCTTATCCGATTACTCGATTATTCGAACTGACTAGTTCATCGATTAATCGACTACTAAAAGATTGCCGAAATCTAAAGCTGATTTTGTAAGCCGATATTTGAGGCCGATTTTTTTTAACCACATAGATTTTTAGGGCAATTTTTAAAAATTGCTTCAACAGCTTCAAATTTACAATGATGACCAAGACTTTAGGGGTTAATTCGGGCTAGTGGTACCAAACCAACAAACGCAGCACTTATTTTTATGATTATACACACTCAGCAACAACAATACATTATTTTCAAATAATTAAACCAACCAGGACGTCAAGACGAGATGTAACAAGTGAGAGTTTAAGAGGACGCTCGCCATGCTAAAGCTAATGCTAACGCGAATGTTACGCTAATGCTACAAGTTACATTTAGAGTTAAAGGATCCCTCAGTAAAACCCTCCAAAGGCTAAAGCAATGTTACATATTCTTTCATGCAAGATAAAAAAAAAATATTACAATATTCCCAAAACATGCAAGCATAAAGCTTCCTGTAGCAGCCTGCCTTCAAACTGCTGTGGGGTCCTTCCGGGGTCCTACAGTCAATCGGCGGCGGCCACAGTTGCCCACACAGATGCCTGATCAAAATCCTTTTTTTTTTATCAGCTTATTTTTTCGTTTGTTAATTGGCCTTTTTTTTTTCTTTTTCTTTTTTTGCGAATTGGCTAATGGCCGATATTGGAAGAAAGTCCATATATCGGCCCCGTATATCTGCCTGCCAATATATCGGTCGACCTCTAAAATAAACTACCACAATGGGAGAACACTAAACTCCCATATGGCACATTAAAACTGTTCAGCCTTTAAAAACACTCAGAATCCCAAGCAGCAGAACAGGACAGGTGAAATTTTTTTTTTTCTCTCAATTTCTGTCCAAAAATATTTAAAAAATGACATCACACAATTCTCAAATGAAGTTCTAAATAAGGGGGTCACCAAATAACATCGCGTTTCAACAAACATTCCCAGTCAAAATGGACTGGACATCTCGCGCCGTTAAAGGCACCCAATGAGCGCGCTCACCTGCCAGGTAGCTGCTTAGCAATCTCGGCCCATCGGTTCCCGAGCTTCTCGTGCGCCTGGTAGATGATCCGATCCTCCTCCTCGGTCCAGGACGTCTTCTTCACCTCCGGATTGAGGTGGTTGTGCCAGCGCTCGCGGCACTGCTTGCCGATGCGCCCCTTCAGGTGTTTGGCGATGACCGACCAGCGCTTGGCGCCGTACTTCTGCACCAGCTCGATCACCTGCCGGGAAAGCGCGCGGAAAGTGAAGGAACTTCCCAGAGAACACCTGCCGAGCGGTCGGGGAGTTTCCAGTGAAACGTTAGCCACCCTGCTAATCATTACAGCCGCACCTGGACGGAAGCGTGGATGAGTCCAATAAAATGTTGCAGGCCAGTGGGGCTAAACACACTTTTTTTTTTTTTTTTTTGGTTTCCAGTGACCACGTGCTTCCGAAAAGCACTTTTTTTGCCTTTAAAATAGCTGAAGTGCATTGTGTTTTTCTTTACTTTTGCCAACCTGCTGCAAATTATTTTTGGGCGGTGCCACACTAAATTACAACTAAGTTTTTTTTCACCAATACAGTATATAACCTATTTATTCACTGTTTATCACCAAATCTTTCTAATTTCCTTTTTACCATTCTCAAGCTTTGCTTCTTTACTTTTTCCAACCATTTGCATCTTTTTGTCCGGTGCCACAAAACTTTAACACGGGAAAATGAAATTACTACGAATGTGTTTTAAGCAATTAAATAATCATCTACTTTTTTCACCCAATCATTCTCATTTCCTTTTTACCTTTCTCAAGCTTTGCTTTTTTACTTTTTCCAAACTGCTGCACTTTCTTTCTGGGGAGACAGGGCTTTAAAACTTGAACACGGGAAAAGTAAACCAAAACTTTTCACCCAATCACCTAATGACTCACTTTTCTTTTTACCACCAACAAGTCCATTTTTTTACTGCCACCACCTGTTTGTTTATTTGTTTTTACCCAAACACACGTTGTTTTAAATTTACTTTTTACTTTTCTCACTCTTTTCCTCTCTACTTTTTCCAACCTTTTGGATATTTTTGGGTGGTGCCACAAAACAACATTGTAAAATGAATTTGCTATGAACGTGTTTTAACCAATATAATCCAAATATTTACTTTTTTCACCCATTCTTCTCTTTAAATTTTTACCTTTCATGTTTTTTCTTTGCCCAAACATTCAATCACTCACTTTCTATTTACCACCATCACCCAACTCTGTTTTGTTTTTACTGCCACCACCTGTTTGTTGGTTTTTACACAAACAATGATTTTTTTTTTTTTAAATCCATTTTACCTTTCTTACGCTTCTTTACTTTTTCCAACCTGTTGCTTCTTTTTGGGTGGTGCCACAAAATTTTAACACGGGAAAAAAATACAACAAAGGTGTTTTAACCAGTACAAAGCAATTATTTACTTTTTTCACCCAATCATTCCCATTTCTTTTTTACATTTTAATGTTTTTTTTCTTTACATAATCACCCAATCATTCACTTTTCTTTTTACCACCACCACTCAATTACATTTTGTTTTTCACGCTACCACCTATTTTTTTATCCTATCCACAAATTGATTTATTTTTACATTATCCCTGGCTTATTAATGTTTTTTTTTTTTTTTTTTTTTTGGGGGGGGGGGGGTGTTTTTAAATCATGTCTTTTGATTAAAAAAAAAAATCCAATTCACTGCTTATGTGTTACTATCAATCACTTTTCTTTTTACCACAACCACCCAATTAAGTTTTGTTTTTACCACCACTACCTGTTTGTATTTCACACACCCTTTTAAAAAAATTCCTTTTTACCTTTCTCACGGTTTGCTTCATTACTTTTTCCAACCTGTTCCATTTTTTGGGCCGGTGCCACAAAACTTCATCACGGGAAAATGAAAATATAACGAAGGTGTTTTAACCAATATAAACCACTGATTTACTTTTTCACCCAATCATTCTCATTTCCTTTTTACCTTTCATGTTTTTTCTTTACCCAATCACCCACTTACCTTTTTACCACCACCACCCAATTCAGGTTTGTTTTTATCTCTACCACCTATTTGTTTGTTTGTTTGTTTATTTGATTTTATGACACAAACACCCTTTTTTTTAACCGTTGTTAGCATTTTTAACACACTTAATTGCATTTTTTTCAACCTGATCTCAAACAAATTTCATTTTTTTTTACCCTATTCACAATTTGATTTATTTCTACATGATTCTTGGCTTATTTGTGCTTTCCTTTGTTTTTCTGTTTTTTAAATCATGTCTTTTGATTTAAAAAAAAAAAAAATCCCAATTCACTGCTTATGTGTTATTATTGTTTGGATTTATCATGAAAGTCCAACTTTTGGCAGGTCTTGTTATTCAAAAGTAGCTTGCATTAACGAATACACTTTGCATTCGGTTGAACTTTTATGCTAAATTTACGAAACGATGAATGAGAAATTAAATTGTGCATTCTTTTTTTGTACAAAAAAACTCATATGAAAACTAAAGTTCTACTGTAGAGCTAAAACTTTAACATAACAAATAATCTTTTTAAGCAACTGAATGCTAAATTGGCGTCAATTTACCCCACTTTCAACCACTAAAAACTAAAGTTTTTCTTGCTTTTATTCTTACCCGCTGGTCTTCCTCTTTGGTCCAAGGCCCTTTGATAAGTTCTGGGTTGAGAACCTTCTGCCACCTGTGCTGGCACTGCACATCAGTACGATTCTGCACAGAGAAACAAATCCTTAGATGGCGTTCTTGGAAACTAGCTTCCAAGTTTATGACATGACTTACAGGTAGTAAATTTGCGATGAGTTTCCAGTCGTCGGATCCGTGAAGCTCCACCAGTTTCTTCAGTTTCTCATCCTGGTGAGCAGTGAATCCATAGATGGTTAGTTTTTTTCAAGATGGCTTGCGAAGAACGCTCATAGTTACCTCCTCTCGCGTCCAGCGTGTTTTCCCAAGGTGCCGCTTTCCGGGTTTCGCCAGCGAGCCTTCGTAATCGTGGTCGTACGTCTCGGCGTCCTCTTCGTCCTCCTCGCTACTGTAAACACTGCGGATGGAGAAAATACGGTCAGTTGGTCGATCTCGTGACCTCGTCACGCACTCTTGGGGAGAAGAGAACCAGTCATTCTTGAAGGTTTGGGTGCAGGCGTTTTGCCAAGGCACCCACAAGACGCTCCAGTGAAATCAGAGGGAGGGAGGTAAGGGGGGGTGGATTTATGGATGAACAGGTTCTTATGTTTTTGGTTTCTACAGATACTGGGATCGGCACACGCGCCGGTCATGAACGTGTTCAGACCTGCAGCCGCTCACGCACTTTGACTGACTGTAGCCAATCAGAATGCGGTGCAGGCGGCAAACAGGTGAACAGGAACCGCTCTCAGGTGTAGGATATTGTTCCGCAACTTCCCGATTCAGGGTTGTCAATTGGAGAACAAGCGGCTACACAACTTTGAGGAACTTTTACAGCGAGATAGAAGCGCTTTTGTCAGAAAGTTAAATGCTATAGATGATGTAGACGTGCAAGAATTCTTCCATTTTGCAAGCATTTGCTTTTAATTTGGGGAAAGTGCTACATTTTTTACTAGTTTTCTGACATTAATATAGAAGTGACATTACCATAATCAGTCTTTGTTTGTATATTTGGTGGAATTTGAAAGATGTTAAGTTTGCATCCCTGCCTATTGCCTAAAGTCCAAGTTCCAAGTGAGCATTCACACTAGGTACTGCGACTAAGCATCATTATCTCACACTTGTTGCGGCATTTTTGTGCAGTGTTGAACTTTATTGTTTTCCCACGTTATGCAGGGCTATAAAACTTAAGACGCATTGATGTTCACCGCTCGTTAAATAATTACACAGTAGGCGAAAGTGAAAATATCCGTCCCACTCGCTTTTATCCATCCGACGGCAGTCAGAAACAAAAAAATTATCATCAAGTAAATAAAAATAATTTAAAAATATAAAATTAGAAAATGAAGGGCAATAATAATACTTTTTTCTCTCGAATTAGGGTAAAGTTAAATAGAATTTATTTAAAAAAAAAAAAAAAAAAATCCATGCAAACCCACTTGAGTCATAGCGTGACACAATGACAGTAGCACCTGCTCGCCGCGCGCTCTCGCACTCCCCGTTACTATACAGCAATAAAGACAGGACCCTCACACGTTTTTGGGTGGTCATACAATATTGTTGCAAGACTCTAAATGAGAAGTCAACTTTTGCGACCCTGAAAAACACGCGCAAGCTCCAGAATAAAGCAAAAGGTTATCTTACTACCTGTTCCTCGGCCGCCGAGTCATGTCAGTCGTCCCCCGGGGGTGTGCGGCTCACAAGTTTGGCTGTAACTCGGGCGTACGTACTTTCACTCTCGGCGCCGGGTTTGTTCTCACGGCAAGCTTGCAGGTTGACATTAATTTAAACTCCGGCAGCCTTTTACTACGACTACAACTCGGGCTCCTCCTCCTCCTCCCACCGCGACACCCCCACCCTTTACCCCTTCTTCAAGTCCCGGTTCTTTTTGGCGGGCAACAATGCGCATGCGCAAATGCTCACTTCGAGAGGATTAGGTTCTTTCAGTCTTGACTCTTGGCGGTGGCAACGCGGGGAACTTGGCGCTCCCGTCTTGAACATTACACATCGAAAAGTGACAAACTTAAGTGAATGAAATCTTTTTCGAGTCACCGCTGCTGGTATTGACAAGTAAAAGAAGCATGGCATTCATTGACAAGTAAACTCGCCATACGTAAGACTATGTAATTTACGAGACACCAGTGGAGGCATCAATGCTGAACTTCAATACTGAGCGCTCAAATGTGTCTTTTTTCCCCTATTCATCATATTTTAAGCGTTACCTAACATTAAAATTAGCAAGTATAACATTTTGAGTCACCTGTACTGTTAGTAAAAAGGAAAAAAACACAGATTTCATTAACATTGAAATTAAACACCAAGAACAACAATTAAACTCCACTTTTACGCACGACTCTCTAACTTACGAGACTCAAGTGAAGGCATCAATACAGCTCTACTAAAAATGTGCTCAAATGTTTCTTTTTCTCTATATTTTAAGCGTCATCTTAAATTATTATTATTTTTATTTTGTGTCACCTGTCATGGTAGTGAAAAATTAAAAACGCATGGTCTTTATTAATATTCAAATTAAAAACTAAGAACAAGGAAATTCCCAATTTCATGCTAATTTACGAGGCACCTTTGGAGCCATCAATTCAGCACACTATGAATATAACATTTTTAGTCACCTGTATTGTTATTACCAAGTAAAAAAAAAAGCTCTACTAAACTCAGTTTTTACACACGACTGTCAAATTTACGTGACACAAGTGGAGCATGGGACAAAAGGGCACTCAAAATTCTTTTTTTCCCCATTCATCATATTTTAAGCGTTAGCTAGCATCAAATTTAGCAAGTATAACATTTTTGAGTCACCTGTACTGTTAACAAGTTAAAAAAAAAAAAAAAAGCACGGCGTTCATTAACATTCAAATTAAACACCAAGGACTACAGTTAAACTCCATTTTTAAGCACAACTGTGAAATTTACGTGACACAAGTGGAGGCATCAATACAGCATGCGACTATAGGGCGCTCAAAATTGTCTTTTGTTACCCCTATTCATCATATTTTAAGCGTTACCTAACATTAAATTTAGCAAGTATAACATTTTTCAGTCACCTGTACTGTTATTAACAAGTAAAAAAAGCACAGCCTTTAGTAACATTCAAATTAAACACCAAGGACAACATTAAAACTCAATTTTTAAGCATGACAATACGTCAATACAGCATGCTACTAATGCGCGCACAAATCCCCCCCCACCCCCATATTTTAAGCGTTACCTCCCATGTAATTTTAGCGACTAAAAGCTTTTTTGTCACCTGTTATGATAATAACAAATAAATAAACGCGTGGCCTTCATTAATATTCAAATTAAACACTTAGAACAACAAGAAAATTCCCAATTTCATGCTAATTTATGAAGACCATTGAAACCATCAATGTAGCACGCTACGAAGGGGGCCTCAAATGTGTTTTCATCACATTTTTAAACTCCTTTCCTGTTATTAACATTAATGAACGCCCCACCCATTTGGCCCAGGAGGCATGGCAGCAAACGGCACTGAAAGATGATCATTTGCTGCCAGCCCTTCCATTTCAAATGTTACTTCTCGTTCTTGTGCAAAGGAGAAGGAAGTTAGCGTAGCGAGAGAGACGAAGTAAACAATTGCGGAATGACCTTTTGGCATGCCGCGAAGAAGGAAAGTGAAGTTGCGTTCGCTATCTTTTTTTTTTCCCTCGCCTGCAGATAACAAAGCCTATATAAACGCGCAAGAACAAAGAACTATAAGTCCAGTTATGCTATGGAGAACAACCCGGCTGCCTTTGTTTGAACTTCTTATCTTAATACGCAACCTTGTGATTATGAAAACTACTAATGATAGTCCTTATTTGAAACGGAAACAGGTTAAGCCAGTTGAGCGGCTTTTTTTGCAAAGATGATTTCTTGCTTCATTTCTATACACTCCACATATCTGCATGGGTGCAGTCCGCGTATTATAATTTTGTTTTGCTACTTTCCCCCCCAACCCACATGTCCTCCCTTCTCTTTTCACTCGGTGAGAGGGTGGTGGGGGTCAGCGCTTTATTTGTATAAATTTGTCTTCGCATTGTATTAGTTCCTCCATACGCGACCGTATTGTCCCGGTCACTTGTAATTACGATCACCCCCGATGAGCCTTTTGTCCCAGGGCGCTCATCAAAATAGTGGCCTGATAAAGAGGTTCTCCAATGGGCTGCGTAGTAATGCACCGAGGGCTTAAAAAGAAACACTTGGAGTTTTAATGACTGAAAACATGTTTATTAAGAGTGCTGTTGAATATAATCACAAGGGTAGAATTTGTCATGTGACGTTAACCATTCATAGGGCACTTGTTCAAAGCAACACTACCTTTTGATTCATGACAATGGTAATCTGCTTTCATTAAGGATACACTATTGGCCAAAAGTATAAGCACCCCTGCAATTCTGTCAGATAATGCTCAATTTCTCCCAGAAAATGATTTCAATAACAAATGCATTGGTACTAATAACTTCATTTATTTTGCTTGCGATGAAAAAAACAAAAGAGAGAATGGGAAAAAAAAATTAAATCATAATAATTTCACACAAAACTCAAAAAATTGGCTGGACAAAAGCATTGGCACCCTTTGAAAAATCATATGATGCTTCTCTAATTTGTGTAAGTAACATCACCTGTTACTTACATGTGCCACATAACAGGTGGTGGCTATACCTAAATCCCACTTGCAGGCAGTTAAAATGGATTAAAGTTGACTCAACCTCTGTCCTGTGTCTTTGTGTGTACCACTTTGAGTGTGGAGAAAAGAAGAAAGACCAAAGAGCTGCCTGAGGACTTGAGAAGCAAAATTGTGAGAAAACATGGGCAATCTAAAATAGAGATGTGATCGGACCCCATCGTCCAATCACGTCATTTTCAAAGTATCGGAATCGGCAAAGAAATATCGGCCATGCCTTTTTTAAGATATATATATATTTTTTAATTAAATTGTTTTCTAATTGTATTTAACGTTACAGACATACTATGTTACACTCATCCAGAGTCTTTAGTTTAGGCTTAAGGTAGGATTATCAGATTTATCCTAATAACAGCGGTAATTAATTTAAAAAAAAAAAAATCACGTTAAAATATTTAACGCAATTAATGCATGCGCTGCACGACCCACTCACGCATTGTCGCGCTCATTCTGTAATGGCGCCGTTTTACCTATATAGAGAGATAAAAGGCAGCGTAAAATGAGTAGAGTGAATTTTGGCAGCCTTTGGCCCTTTTTTTAATTGGCTAAAGCCTTACAATCCCTTCTCCCTAAAATTAGATTAGATTAGATTAGATTAGATTAGATTAGATTAGATTAGATATCATGGGAAGCAATGTGGGGAAGGAAGGTAGCAATTGATCTTTTTCTTAACACCTTATGTTATTTCCCAACGCAGAGAAGATATATCAATTGGTAGCACTACGCACAGTCATGGTTCCACTTCCCATCATGCATTTGGGCATGGCCACAGTATCATTTACTGCAAGCTCAATAAATACACTAGATGGCAATATTTAGTCACAATATACAAAGTCACAAGTCTTTCTATCCGTGGATCCCTCTCACAGAAAGAATTTAATAATTCAGAAAAAAACAGAAAGAATTGTTAATAATGTAAATGCCATCTTGAGGACTTATTGTCATAATAAACAAATACAGTACTTATGTACTGTATGTTGAATGTATATATTCGTCTGAGTTTTATTCATTTTTTTCTTAATGCATTGCCAAAATGTATATGATCGGGAAAAATTACCGGGATTGATTGGAATTGAATCGGGAGCAAAAACAAGCAATCGGATCGGGAAATATCGGGATCAGCAGATACTCAAACTAAAACGATCGGGATTGGATCGGGAGCAAAAAAACATGATCGAAACAACCCTAATCTCAAGGCTATAAGTCCATCTCCAAAGACCTGAATGGTCCTGTGTCTACCGTTCGCATTGTCATCAATAAGTGTAAAGCCCATGGCACTGTGGCTAAACTCCATAGATGTGGACGAAAAAGAAAACTTGACGAGAATTGTGCGGATGGTGGATAAAGAACCTCGACTAACATCCAAACAAGCTGTCCTGCATTCCGAGGGTACAACAGTGTCGACCCGTACTATCCGTCACCGTCTGAATGAAAAGGGACTCTATGGTAAGATACCCAGAAAGACCACACTTCTGACCCAGAAACATAAAAAGCCAGGCTGGAGTTTGCCAAAACTTACCTGAAAAAGCCAAAAATGTTTTGGAAGAATGTTCTCTGGTCAGATGAGACAAAATAGAGCTTTTTGGGAAAATGCATCAAAATAAGGTTTACAGGGAAAAAAACGAGGCCTTCAAAGAAAAGAACACAGTCTCCACAGTCAAAAATAGCGGCAGTTCCCTTATGTTTTGGGGTTGCTTTGCGTCCTCTGGCACTGGACTGCTTCACTGTTTGCATGGCATTATGAAGTCTGAAGACTACCAACAATTTTTGCAGCGTAATGCAGGGCCCAGTCTGAGAAAGCTGGGTCCCCCTCAGAGGTCATGGGTCTTCCAGCAGGACAATGACCCAAAACACACTTCAAAAAGCACTAGAAAATGAGAGAAAGCACTGGAGACTTCTAAAATGACCAGCAATGACTCCAGACCTGAATCCTATTGAACACCTGTGGAGAGATCTGAAAATCTCAGAGACCTGGAGCAGTTGGCCAAAGAAGAATGGTCTAAAATTCCAGCAGAACAATGTAAGAAACTCATTGATGGATACCGGAAGCGGTTGTTCGCAGTTTTTTATCTAATGGTTGTGCTACCAAGTATTAGGCGGAGGGTGCCAATACTTCTGGGTCACTCCCTGTTGATTTTGGGTCACTTCAGCATCATTTTGGGGCATTCTGAGGTCATTTCATGTACACTTTAGATAAATTTGTGTTGATTTTAAGGCATTTCCAGGTCACTTTTTCTTGGCTTTGGGTCACTTCTGCTACATTTTGGGACATTCTGAGGTCACTTCATGTACACCTTGGATAGACTTCTGTTTATTTTAGGGCATTGCTGGGTCACTTCCTATTTGGATGTCACTTCCTGTTGATTTTTTGGGCATTTCAAGGTCACTTCTTGTTGGTTTCAGGTAATTTTTGTTGGGTTTGGGGCACTTACAAGTCACTTGTTGATTTTGAGTCACCTCTGTGACATTTTAGGGCATTCATGGGTCATTTAGTGTACGTTTTGGATCAATGTCTGTGGAATTAAGGGCATTTCTGGGTCCTGTTCATAAGTCACTTACTATTGATTTTGGGGCATTTCCAGATCATTTTCTTGCTGGTTTCGGGTCACTTTCTGTTGGTTTGAGGACATGTCCGCTACATTTTGGGGCATTCTGAGGTCACCAATGTACATTATGGATCAATTTCTGTTGATTTTAGGGCATTTCTGGGTCACTGTCTGTTCGTAGGTCACTTCCTGTTGATTTTTTGGCATTTCAGGGTCGCTTCTTGTCAGGGCCGGCCCAGCCTATACGCAGACTATGCAGCTGCTTAGGGCCCCTGACCACTAGGGGGTCCCCAATCTGGCAATTGTTTAATTTATATTCTATTTTGTTTACTACAGTTTGCTTTATTTGACTTTTGTGAGTTTTGATACCTGATTACAAGCTTAAAAAAAATAAAAGTTCTTCCTTAACTTCTTTCTTTCCTCTTTTAGAAAAAGGTTTGGCGCTATCTACTGTAAGTACTGACAATCATTTGGGGTGAGAAGTTTGAAGTATGCAGTGCAACAAAATCTGATTAATATACACAATATGGACGTATGGGTTGGATTGCATGTATGGGTTTCACAGTACACTGTGACGAAATGGTGGGCCAAAAATATGGGCCCCTTTGCATTATTTTGCTTAGGGCCCCCAAATGACCTGGGCCGGCCCTGGTTTCGGGTCACTTTCTATAGGTTCTGGGCCACTTAGGGATCACTTTCTGTTGATTTTGGGTCATTTTCCGATGATCATGGCAGATTCCCTGGTCACTTTCTGTTAATTTTGGGCCATTTGAGGAAGGTTTTTTTTTTTTTTTTTTTTTGTAAAAAAAAAAAAAAAAAAAGGACAATCAATGGATAACCACTGAAAGAGCTTATATAACATTTAATTAATTTTTTAAAATTTATGTAGTACAGAAAATGGTATTGCATTCTGAGTATTTTTTTTTAAGAGCAATATCAAATTGAAAGTTTTTGTATTCAGACAACAACACTCTGTATGGACGTCTAGCGCCGTCAGAGCCTCTGAAAGATGAGCAGCAAATGCTGATTTGAACTCATTGCCTGCCACTGACGGCGCTTGATGTCCAATTCATTTGAAGTGGAAGATCTGACAGCTCCTTCAACCTAACCCTACCATTTCAATTGAATTTGCACTTATGCAAATGAATCCCCCGCCTGGACTCGCTTCATGTAAACTATCCGACGCAAGTATGTCTACAACTGTTGCTTGCGCCTCGAGGGTATCATTAAATACTACATCTTGTTATCTGAAACCAAATTGAGGAGGACCTGAGCCAACCTATGCAAATAGTGGAGCAGTAATAGTCGGGAGCAGGAAGATCCATTGAATTTTCGCCCGGGATATTTGCATGGGCGCGATTGGGCAGGTTAAAAGCGGCCATTTTGACTTTGCAAAGCATTATGTGCACAGGTTGGCTGATTTGAATGTATTTAATGACGGCCCAAGGGGCTGCGGATAGGACTCAAACCAAACGAGCCAATCCGCTGCGAGGAAAACCAAACATATGAGATCCTGTACGCTTGTTTGATTTAGGAAAAAGCAAAGAGAAATAAAGTCATTGCTGGTAATAGGTCATACAGAGAAGCAGATTTTCATTGATGATTGTTTATTAGACGCGAATGTACTCGCTGTATGCTGTAAAACCTTTTGGAATTTCTCACATTTCGGCATAAAATCACCATCAAATGTGATCGGATCTTTGTCAAAATCACACAGATGAAAACACTCTGCTTTAACTAAAACCACCCAAACATTTATAGGTTTCATATTTTAATGCGGATAGTCTGCAAACAATGATAGGAGGGGGGAAGGATAAGTGAGTGAACCATCACATTTAATATTTTGTGCCCCCCTTTGGCAGCAATAACTTCAACCAGACGCTTCCTGTAGCTGCAGATCAGTCTGGCACATCGATCAGGACTAATCTTGGCCCATTCTTCTCTACAAAACTGCTGTAGTTCAGTCAGATTGGATGTCTGGCATGAATCGCTGTCTTTAGGTCATGCCACAGCATCTCAAGTCTGGACTTTGACTTGGCCACTCCAGAACCTGTATTTTGTTCTTCTGAAACCAATCTGAAGTTGATTTACTTCTGTGTTTTGGATCATTGTCTTGCTGCAGCATCCATCCTCTTTTTAGCTTCAACTGTCTGACAGACGGCTTTGGGTTTCCTGCAAAACATCCTGCAAAACTTTTGAATTCATTCTTCCATTAATGATTGCAAGTTGTCCAGGCCCTGAGGCAGCAAAACAGCCTCAAATCATGATGCTCCCTCCACCATGCTTCACAGTGGGGATGAAGTGTTGATGTTGGTGAACTGTTCCATTTTTCCTCCACACATGACGTTGTGTGTTACTCCCAATTCAACTTTGGTTTCATCAGTTCACAAAATATTTTACCAAAACGTCTGTGGCATGTCCAAGTGCCTTTTTGCAAACATTTCCCGAGCAACAATGTTTTTTTTAGATAGCAGTGGTTTCCTCGGTGGAGTCCTCCCATGATCCCCATTGGTGGCCATAGTTGTACATATAGTTGATGTGTTCACAGAGATATTGGACTGTGTCAGTGATTTCTGTAAGTCTTTAGCAGACACTCTTAGGTTCTTTTTTACCTCTCTGAGTATTCTGAGCTGAACTCCTGGCGTCATCTTTGGTGGACGGCCACTCCTTGGGAGAGAAGCAACAGTGCCAAACTCTCTCCATTTGTAGACAACTTTACTGAATGTTGATTGATGAACATCCAGACTTATAGAGATGGTTGTGTATCCTTTCCCAGCTTTTTACAATTGAACAATCCTTGATTGCAGGTCTTCTGACAGCTCTTTTGACCGAGCCATGATGCACATCAGACAATGCTTTTCATCAAGAAAATTCTTATCAGGTGTGTGTTTTAGGTAGGCAGGTCAGCTTTATAACAGTCATCAGTGATTGGGCACACACCTGACTTAAATTGTTTGGTAAAAATTGGTTTTCAATTGCTTTTTAAGTCTTCTTAGTCGGAGGCTCTACTTACTTATATTACCCACTTCTGTCATTGTTTGCTTGCTTTCCTTACTAAAACATGAAAACCTATAAATGTTTGGGTAGTTTTGATTAAACCATACACTGTTTTCACATCTGTGTGATTTTAACAAAGATCAGATCACATTTGATGGTGATTATATGCAGAAATGTGAGAAATCCCACAAGGTTCAGATACTTTTCCATACCAATGTATACAATGATCCAACGCTACTTCGCGCTTCAAACTTCACGCACTCAGTTTTTTTTCAATAAAAAAAAAACATTAAAAAAAAAACAATAAATGAATACAGATGAGCTGTCCCGATCCTATCGCGTAGTCACACTCTCCATCCTGCTACGTTTCTTGGTCAGGCAGTGCACTGGAGTTGCTTATTAAAGTTAACGATGATTAACAGACGTTAAGGTTTGATCTAGCTTGAGACGCAAGAAAGCCGAAACTTCAAAGCCCCGCATGAGTCAATCATCGTTTAGCTTGTTAAACAGTTGCTGGGGCAACTTATTGTGTGTCAGTATGTAGCTTGTGCGGATTTGAGTGGACTCACTCAATTAAGCATTTAATAAAGACAAGCATTTTTATACGTTTTTCTTGTTTAGAAATAATTCGGTGGGACAGTAACATGCTCTTTACCCTCGGCTGGGTCCCCGAGGATGCATGGGAGTTCGGCCAACCGGTCTTGATGTGTTTTGTGGAATTGGAGAAGGCGTTCAACCGTTGGACTATTATGGTTAATTGTATCGTGATGCCCAGGTCAAATGGTCTGCTCACATAACAAATCCAAAGCATCTTAGTTTGGAGACATCTAATGGTCAATAAGCATAACTGTTTTGCTAAGCTGTGACCAGCCCTTGTACAAAGGCAGAAGGTCACAGTCATTCCTCCCTGGTTAAATAAATTGGATGACTATCGTTTTCAAAGGCGTTTTGCTTCCTTGTTAATGTTTCGGGTTTCTGTTGGTTTTGGGAAATCTACAGGTTTTGGTTTTGGATTATAAGGCATTTACGGGTCACTTCCGGTTCATAGTTCACTTCCAGTTGATTTTTAGGGCATTTCCGGGTCACTTTTTGGTGGTTTTGGGGCACTTCCGCAACATTTTGGAACATTCTGGGGTCTCTTCATGTATATTTTGGATTAATTTCTGTTGATTTTAGGGCATTTCTGGTCACTTCTTGGTCACATCATGTTCATGGGTCACCTCCTGTTAGTTTTGGGGCACTTACAGGTCACTTCCTGTTGATTTTGGGTCACTTCTGCTACATATTGGGGCTTCTGAGGTCACTTTATGTTCACTTTGGATCAATTTCTGTTGATTTTAGGACATTTCTGGGTCACTTTCTGTTGGTAGATCCCTTTCTCTTGATTTTTGGGGCATTTCTGGATCACTTTCTGTTGGTTTTGGTGCTCTTATAGGCCACATTCTGTTGATTTTGGTTCAATTCCGCAACATTTTGATGGATTCTGAGGTCACTTCATGTACATTTTGGATCAGTTTTAGGGCATTTCTGGGTCACTTCCTTTATATAAGTCACTTCCTGTTGATTTTGGGCATTTCCAGGTCACCTTGTGTAAGGTTTTGGGGCACTTCCTCTACATTTTGGAGCATTCTGGGGTCACCTCATGTACTATTTGGATCAATTTCTGCGGATTTTACTGCATTTCTGTGTCACTTTCTGTTCGTAGGTTACTTCTTGTTGATTTTGGGCCATTTCCGGGGCACTTTTGGTTGGTTTTGGGTCACTTTCTGTGGGTTTTGGGGCACTTATGGGCCACATCCTGTTGATTTTGGGTCACTTCCGCAGCATTTTGTTGCATTCTGACGTCACGTTATGCACATTTTGGATCCGTTTTAGGGCATTTCTTGGTCACTTTTTGGTATCATAGGTCACTTCTCATTGATTTTGAGGCATTTCTGGGTCACTTTCTGTAGGTTTTGGGGCACTTCCGCTACATTTTGGGGCAATCTGAGGTCAGTTCATGTACACTTTAGATCAATTTCTGTTGATTTTAGGGCATTTCTGGTCACTTCTTGGTCACATCATGTTCATAGGTCACCATCTGTTAGTTTTAGGGCACTTACAGGTAAGTTCCTGTTGATTTTGGGTCACTTCTGCTACATTTTGGGGCTTCTGAGGTCACATTATGTACACTTTGGATCAATTTCTGTTAATTTTGGGGTATTTCTGGATCACTTCCCTTGTATAAGTTTTTGGGGCATTTCTGGATCACTTTCTGTTGGTTTTGGTGCTCTTATAGGCCACATTCTGTTGATTTTGGTTCAATTCCGCAACATTTTGATGGATTCTGGGGTCACTTCATGTATTATTTGGATCAATTTCTGCTGATTTTACGGCATTTCTTGGTCACTTTCTGTTGATTTTGGGGCATTTCCGGGGCACTTTCGGTTGGTTTTGGGTTACTTTCTGTTGGTTTTGGGGCACTTATGGGCCACATCCTGTTGATTTTGGGTCACTTCCGCAGCATTTTGTTGCATTCTGACGTCACATTATGCACATTTTGGATCCGTCATTTCTGGGTCACTTTTTTTGTATCAGAGGTCACTTCTCATTGATTTTGAGGCATTTCTGGGTCAATTTCTGAAGGTTTTGGGGCACTTCTGCTACATTTTGGGGCATTCTGAGGTCAGTTCATGTACACTTTGGATCAATTTCTGTTGATTTTACGGCATTTATGGGTCACTTCCTGTTTGTACGTCACTTCCTGTTGATTTTGGGGCAACTCTGGGTCACTTCCTGTTGATTTTGGATCACTTCAGCAGCATTTTGTTGCATTCTGAGGTCACTTCATGTACATTTTGGATCCGGTTTAGGGCATTTCTGGGTCACTTCTGGTTCATAGGACACGTTCTACTGATTTTGCAGTTCTTCGGCTACCTTTTAGAGCATTCTGGGGTCGCTTCATATATATTTAGGAATACTTTCTGTTGAATTTAGGGCATTTATGGGTCACTTCCTGTTAGTAGGTCACTTGCTGTTGATTTTGTGGCATTTTCAGGTCACTTTCGGTTGGTTTGGGGCCACTTCCGTTACATTTTGGGGTATTCTAGGCCCATTTCATGAACATTTTGAATCATTTTTGCTTAATTTTGCGGCATTTCTGGGCCATTTTCTGTTGGTTTTTAGGGCACTTGTGGGCCACCTGTTGATTTTTAAGCATTTCCGGGTCACTTCTTGTTGGTTTCTGGCCACTCTCTGTTGGTTTTGGGGCACTTACTCATCACTTTCTATTGATTTTGTTTCATTTTATGATGATGTTGGCAGATTGCCGGGGTCACTTCCTGTACATTTTGGGTCATTTCCTGTTAATTTTGAGGATTTTTTTTTTTCCTCAGAAGGCTTCCACATTCACTTTGAAGGCAACTTACAGTATATTGGCCCAATACCGATGTCGATATTATGCAATATCATTTTAAAATGCCCGATAATATCGGACAACTCTACGAGGACCTGAACATAAAAAATGCATTAGCAAATGAAGCGTTTTCAGCATTCGACTACATGCTAATCTGTTATCTTGCTGTGAATGCATAAATCATATTTTTTTTAAAACAAAAACGCAAATCTGATGATCCTCCCATTCATACAGCAATCTGTCCTTCCATCTGTTTAATCCATCTAATCAGCTCACGAATCGTTTTTTTTATATTTTCCCCAAACAAAAGACTTTGCAGGGGCGGAAGCAATGTTGTCATTTTTAATAGCATGCAAAAATAATTACATTGGGATTAAGGAAGCCCGCAAATAGGCCAGAAATGTATTTTAAAAGTTTTGTTGCTTGCGAAAGGTTATGAGATAAAATCAGATCAGCACGCTCCAACTTCTTGCAATATTTTCCATTTCCATTGCGTAGCTTTGGTGGCTTTTTAGCTGTCGTCCTAGAAACATTTGAGCTGTGATGCGCTTCATGATTGAACATTATTATTCCCTCAGCAGATGTCTTTTTTTCTGCTCTAATTTCACACAAACCTCACATGATTCCATCACTGAATGAATACGTTGCACCTGCTTTTATCAGATTGCTAGACGTTTCCATCCTCTTTTTCATCTAGGCAGGCTACTGCGGATGCCCACGCAAGCGCGCATCTGTATTATGTTATTTTTGACTGCGTACGTATGGTATTTCAATGACCTGATTGATAAATATCTGCACGTGAATGTGACAGTTTGAGCCGAAATAGTCACTTTGAGATTCAACGTTATACACAGATTGTAAACTAAACATGGCGAATCCCCAAACTTTAACCCTATAGAGCAGAGATTCCCAATAATGAGCCAAAAAACACATTTCATTCTAACAAAGTGACTCAAATATAAATTTATCAACAGGAATAGCTTTCAGTTGTACAGTGGTATGAAAAAGTATCTGAACCCTTTGGAATTTCTCACATTTCTGCATAAAATGACCATCAAATGTTATCTGATCTTTGGCAAAATCACACAGATGAAAAAAACAGTCTGCTTTAACTAAAACCACCCAAACAATTATAGGTTTTCATATTTTGAAAGAGGATATGAATGAGGATAGTATGCAAACAATGACAGATGGGGGGAAAATAAGTGAGTGAACTATCACATTTAATATTTTGTGGCCCACTTTGGCAGCAATAACTTCAGCCAGACGCTTCCTGTAGCTGGCACATCGATCAGGACTAATCTTGGCCCATTCTTGTCTACAAAACTGCTGTAGTTCAGTCAGATTCCTGGGATGTCTGGCATGAATGGCTGTCTTTAGGTCATGCCACAGCATCTCAATGGGGTTCAAGTCTGGACTTTGGCTTGGCCACTCCAGAATGTGTATTTTGCTCTTCTGAAACCATTGTGAAGTTGATTTACCTTTGTGTTTTGGATCATTGTCTTGTTGCAGCATCCGTCCTCTTTGGCGTCAACTGTCTGACAGACGGCCTTAGGTTTTCCTGCAAAACTTTTGAATTCATTCTTTCATTAATGATTGCAAGTTGTCCAGGCCCTGAGGAAGCAAAGCAGCCCCAAATTATGATGCTTCCTCCACCGTGCTTCGCGATGGGGATAAGGTGTTAATGTTGGTGAGCTGTTCCATTTTTCCTCCACACATGATGTTGTGTGTTACTCCCCTACAATTCAACTTTGGTTTCATCAGTCCACAAAATATTTTGCCAAAACGTCTGCGGAGTGTCCAAGTGTCTTTTTGCGGACATTAAACGAGCAACGATGTTTTTTTTTTTTTTTTTAGATAGCAGTGGCTTCCTATGTGGAGTCCTCCCATGAATACCATTCTTGGCCATAGTTTTACATAACGTGGATGTGTGCACAGAGAGATGTGCCAGTGATTTCTGTAAGTCTTTAGCAGACACTTAGGTTCTTTTTTACCTCTCTGAGTATTCTGCGCATCATTTCTCACCAGGTTTGAGTTTTATCGTGGGCAGGCCAGCTTTAAACCACTAATCAGTAATTGGGCACACAACTGACTTAAAATGTTTGGTAAAAATTGCTTTCAATTGCTCTTTAAGTTTCCTAAGGCACTTACTTATTTCCCCCCTTCAATGAATGAATGAATGTCATTGTTTGCATGCTATCCTCATTAAAATATGAAAACCTATAAATGTTTGGGTGGTTTTAGTTAAAGCAGACACTGTTTTTACATCTCTGTGATTTTGACAAAGATCAGATCACATTTGATGGTGATTTTAAGCAGAAATGTGAGAAATTCCAAAAGGTTCAGATACTCTTTCATACCGCTGTAAGTATTTGTCATTGATAAGATTTTTGTTATAACAAATTGGGTTAAAATAATAATTAAAATTATTACCCAGTTAATTCAAGATCTGATAAATTGTTTATTTGTTCTAATTTTCTTGCGGTTTACGAACATTCATTGCCCCCCGGTCAAAATGAATTGGACATCTATCGTCGTCAATGGTAGCCAGTGAGTTAAACGAGTGCCCTAAAGGGTTAAACGTGAGTCGACGAAATGGAGATGCACGTTTCTGATTAATAATTATACATTGTTACATTTAACAAAGATAACATTTACTTTGTAAATAGAATTTCAAAAATACACAGAAATAGACTTTTTTATTTAATTATTTGAATTTTTGGAATTTTTTATTTCTGGTACTTTATTTTTTATTTGGGTCTGGAAAAGTTTTGGAAACAATACTTTTTTTTTTTTTTTTTTTTTTTTGCCCTGAAACGGAGGCAAACGTGTACATTCACTGTAGAAAGATACAAATATTATTTTTTAAAATATAGTTACTAATGTTTGAATCAGTGCTGAAAAGTTGATATTAAATGAGGTATTTCATGGAGTGAAACTTTTTTTAAAAGTAATATTACTTTAATATTAAAAAAAAAAAAAAAAGTTCGGCTGGTGAATCTGCTCTATTACGTCATTTCTGCCCCACGTGACTGCCTGTTTCCCTCTATTGGATGTTACGCATGCGCAGAAGCGACGCAAAATGGCTCCCGTACCCTGACACACATGTAACAACAGTTCGACAACAAACAAAACAAAAAAAAGAGACAACACATTGTGTCGACTATTGACACTTTTGCCAAAATGTCTCGCCACAGAAACGTCCGAGGCTACAACTACGACGAAGGTACTTTTATTTGGCTAGCAGTTTACACCTCATGGTCAGGCCGCTGCATGCTAAGCTATTTAGCCGGGGAGCTAAATTCCTGTGTTGTTCAATGGAACACTAGTAGCTAACGATATCTTGCTGAATGTTTTGTTTTTGCTGTCGTGTCAGTTGGCAACCACTGCAACATGTTATTTATCTGCGTTCCATTGAGTATGTGTTTTGTTGTCAACGTGACAAAACGTGCTGGACAATAAACATGTACAATGTTAGTTAACGTCTGCTAAGTAAGTAGTTTCCAAACTGTTATGATTTGAGAATAAATAGGATACAATTACAATGTGTTTAGGACAAAGTCAGTAGGGGTCGAGGTATTTACTGAACACAACTTTAGAAATAGCTACATTTGCTCACTTGTAATATGTCAATCTACCAGTGCTAACTGCCTAAATCCTCCATTTTTTTAGATTTTGAAGATGATGACATGTATGGACAATCTGTGGAGGACGATTACTGCATATCGCCAGCTACAGGTGGGTTTATTGCAAGCTCCGTGAACTAAATATATACTTTAGCAGGGCTCCAGACTAACATTTTTTTACTAGGAGCATAGTGGTGACTAACTTAAAATTTTAGGGCAGCAAGCAGAAGATTCAGGGGCACGCACTTTAAATCGACAAGTAGAGTTTTCCTCTAATTTTCACTGTTTAACCAATAAATACTTTCATAATAAATGTATGTATTAAAAAATGCATTGTTATAGTAGTAAGCCTGCTAGAGACTGTCATTTTGACAATTCATTAGTGGCTAAAATCTGCAGTTTTCTGTCTTTGTATAGCAAATCAGTTCATCTACTCTCGTCGGGAGAAGCAGGTGCCGAAGGAGGAGCCCCTCGAAGAGGAAGAATACGAAGATGACGTACCCATGTCCCCGACCATCAGCCGCAACCTTGACCCGCTTGAGCAAGGTACCTTGTTTTTAGCTTAATTTGATGAATCCATATAATTGATCATAGTCTCTCCCCGCTCAGCCAAACTCTACTCCTGCCTGGACCACATGAGGGCCGTGTTAGGCGACTCAATGCCAGACTCTGTGTTGAACCAGGCAGCCATAAGATGCGGATTCGATGCACAGAGGGCGCTCGATGCGATTTTATCCGAAGAGCCAAAAAGAAGTCACGTTCCCGCCGACGTCCAGAGAGTGAGCGAGGAGAAAGCGCCGTTACCGCAAAGAAGCAGGCAGGCGGCGGTTATTGAGAAAGGTAGTTGTAGTTGCTTGAAATGGAACCAGTGCGATGGAAACAGTACTGGAAGTATTTTTAACTCTTTCACTGCCATTGAGAAACAATTATTTAGTCACCTTCCCAAAATAATTAATACATTTATTTAGGGCTGCAGCTATGGATTATTTTAGTAGTCGATTATTGATGAACTAGTTAGTTCGAAGAATCGAGTAATCGGATAAAGAACATGAAAAATTTAAATACCTGAGCTGAGCCTCAAATGGTATTAAAAAATAAATAAATGAGGATCTATGTACAAGAAAAGAACAATTGGCTAACTTACATAGCAAAAGTCTGCTAGCTTAAATGCTATAAAATGCTACCTTTTTTTTTTTTTTACAATGCTCTCAACAAATGGCTCAGACACATATTCCCACAAAAAAACGGCTAAATATACTTACAAACTAAATTCCCAATGCATTTAAAAAAAAAACATTAGCTCACACAACAACTAGGCTTATGTTGGTCTTAACAGGGAGCAGCTGGATTCAGCCATGTGAAATGAGGCAGGCTAGAGGGCAGTGTATCCACCCAAGTCAATAAAACTAAAGCACTTTAAAAATAAACCATTACAACCCTACTTAAATTAAACGACTACTCGAGGCAGCAAAATTTAATTCGAATCATTTTCTAATTGAATACTCAAGTTAATCGATTAATTGTTGCAGCTCTACAATTTTTACAAAAAGGATTAGAATTGTAACAGATAGTTTGCAGTTTTTAAATAGTGGTCATGTTTCAGGGCCTTTTTTTAAATTAAAATAAGCCACTGAAATTCTTAAATAGTTAATATTTTTAAGCCTCTTTATGAATGGAAAAAAAGAGGGAAAAAATATCATAATACAGCTAATTGACTAAGGGTTAGGGTTAAACCCTAACCCTGGGTGCGAGTTCCGTTCCTGCGCTGGCGATGTAACCCAGATTTCTGCGCAAGTTTGAATTGCCCCTTTAAATACCTCAAAACACACCCTCTAAATTAAAAAATATATATATATATCCAAAAACATGTATTATACGTCATTGTACTGTCCTCACCAACACGTTGGAGCTAAGTCCTAGCTAGACAATGAGCTAAGCTTCGTAATGACGGTGTCAGACATCCGTGTGGTTTGCTGACTTTCATCAACACTTGCTGAATGAAACTAAAAGAAAATGAAATGAAATCAGTCTCATTTTCAATAACACTCATTCCAATTTGCGTTTACAAGTAGCTGCTGATACAGCAATAACAAACGATTAGCATGTGTCAGTTGGCGTCCGCACATCAAAAACAATCACGTAAACTCGCCCAAAGTACAGTGCTGGCCAAAACTATTGGCACCCCTGAAATTCTGTCAGATAATGCTCAATTTCTCCCAGAAAATGATTGCAATTACAAATGCTTTGGTAGTAATATCTTCATTTACTTTGCTTGCAATGAAAAAACACAAATCATTATCATTTTACACAAAAAATGGGCCGGACAAAATTGACACCGTCAGCCTAATACTTGGTAGCACAACCTTTAAACAAAATAACTGCAAACAACCGCTTCCGGTGTCCATGAATGAGATTCTTATGATGCTCTGCTGGAATTTCAGACCATTCTTCTTTGGCCAACTGCTCCAGGTCTCTGAGATTTGAAGGGTGCCATTTTCAGATCTCTCCACAGGTGTTCTATGGGATTCAGTTCTGGACTCATTGCTGGCCACTCTCCAGTGCTCTCTCAAAGCATTTTTTAGTGCTTTTTGAAGTGTGTTTTGGGTCATTGTCCTGCTGGAAGACCCATGACCTCTGAGGGAGACCCAGCTTTCTCACACTTAGCCCTACATTATGCTGCAAAATATGTTGGTAGTCTTCAGACTTCATAATGCCATACACAGGGTCAAACAGTCCAGTGCCAGAGGTAGCAAAGCAACCCCAAAACATCAGGGAACCTTCACCATGTTTGACTGTGGGGACCATGTTCTTTTCTTTGAAGGCCTCATTTCTCTCCTTTAAACTCAATGTGGATGCCTTTTCCCAAAAAGCTCTACTTTTGTCTCATATACCAGAGAATATTCTTCCAAAACGTTTTTGGCTTTCTCGGGTAAGTTTTGGCAAACTCCAGCCTAGCTTTTTAATTTGTGGGTCAGAAGTGGGGTCTTCCTGGGTATAGAGTCCCTTTTCATTCAGATGCCGGTGGATAGTACGGGTTGACACTGTTGTAGAGCTGAAACGAATCCTCGAGTAACTCGAGTTTAAAAACTGATCCGAGTAATTTTATTCACCTCGAGTAATCGTTTATTTTGAAAGCTCTAAGCATCACGTTTTGCTCGGACTACTTTTAATGCGGGACAACGCGCTGATATCACGTGCGTAGAGGAAGAAGCACACTTTGCTGACTTTGCTAAATACTAGCCCGCACTATGCTACGTTGGGAGCAGGTAGCGTCTGATGAGTCTCATAGAGATCACATGTATGTTGAACTAGATGTGAAATGACACTCGGCCGCGTCTGGGCAGCGTTAGTAAACAGCCGCCATCTTAAAGCAGTAGAGCGCCAAGCGCTAATAAAGAGCGCTAAGCGCTAATAAATAAGATTAACATTATTGTCATTAGCTCACGTAACGTTTGCCCTGCGGAGGGCTAGGTTTCTATTAATTATGACCACTGTCGATGCGTGGCTAACGTGTCTTACATACAGGCTTTAACATAACATAGCGCTGTGGAGTGATGAGGGTGTAAAATAAAAACTTAATAATGCTAACTATCAATTTTAGCTCAGTAGTCATTGCTGGATAAAACACCAAGTAGCACTGGTCCCTTTTGTGCTCCAATACGGCCTGTATTATGTATTTATTTTGAACACTGCAAAAACTCAAAATCCTATCAGGACTTATAGTTAACACTAACTTAAAACTAGAACTTTAAAATGGCTTGGCACAAATAGAAATTCAATTGAAGCACGTGGGAAAAAATCCTAACTTTTAAGTGATGTATGTTATCAAGCGTAACTGCATTTTTAGGTGTGATATATATATATATATATATTTTTTTTAATAAGATCTAACGTTTTTTTGAGTGAAAACAGTGAATTTGTCTTTTTTTTTTTTTAATTCTAGTTACATCTGAGATGCAATTGTTGGCTGTTTTCAACAATATACATCGAAAATAAAGACATTGATTGACTGAAAATGGTTCAAGATTAGATGAAATGTCTTGTTTTCTCATGTATAGTTATAATTGCTCTTCACCTAAAAATGTATTTGTTTTGTCTGATTATTCGATTAATCGATAGAATTTTCAGTCGCTTACTTGATTACTAAAATATTCGATAGCTGCAGCCCTACACTGTTGTACCCTCGGACTGCGGGACAGCTTGAACTTCACTCGTCAAGTCACTCGTCAATTTTTCTTTTCCGTCCACATCTAGGGAGGTTAGCCACAGTGCCGTGGGCTTCGTACTTATTGATGATACTGCGCACAGTAGACACAGGAACATACAGGTCTTTGGAGATGGACTTGTCGCCTTGAGATTGCCTATGCTTCCTCACAATTTTGCTTATCAAGTCCTCAGACAGTTCTTTGGTCTCCTTTGTTTTCTCCATGCTCAATGTGGTACACACAGACAGAGGTTGAGTTGACTTTAATCCATTTTAATTGGCTGCAAGAAGTGTGATTTAGTTATTGCCACCACCTGTTATGTGGTTAGTAACAGGTGTGCTGTAGCATCACATGATTTTTAAAGGGTGCCAATACTTTTGTCTGGCCCATTTTTGGAGTTTTATGTTAAATGATAAGAGAATAGGGAAGTAAAAAAATGAAATCGTTTTGTGTTTTTTCCATAGCAAGCAAAATAAATGAAGATATTACTACCAAAGCATATGTAATTGCAATCATTTTCTGGGAGAAATTGAGCATTATCCGACAGAATTGCAGGGGTGCCAATACTTTTGGCCAGCAGTGTAGGTGCTGGTGAAAGCGAGACTCCCTCAAGATATAAAAGAGGTGATATGAAATTATTTAATACAAGTTAAAAAGTTACGTAGTGTTGCTTTAATGCTTTAACATGAATTATTAGTAAAATTATTTTTCCCATGCGTGTAAAATGTATAATTCAGTAGCTTAACAAGTCGGACTGTATATCTATTCTGTTTTCAATATGACACTAATAAAGGCTTCGAGCAAAGCAAATGGACGCAAATCAGGAAATGCATATGTAGTGTATTAACTTCACTTCCTATTTTCTACTACAAACACTATTCTTAATATCAAGAAATAAATATTCAACCGCAACGGTTTGTATTTCCTATGGAAGTTTATTGTTGCCACAAGCAAATTGAAGACAAATTTTTAACAAATTGCCTCTTTTCCCCCTCTTTTTTTCCCCTCCGTATCGGTGGCACGATCCCTCCGTCGTCTCTGCGTTGTCCCTCATCCTCGTCAACTGCGATCGGCTTCTGTAAGGTAAGGAGCCGACTCGTTTGCCTCTTTGTCAGACACGACAGCCCCACATAAACCCGCACATCCTCGCCCGCTCGATATTTCGTCACCGGTTAGGACGCTCGACGGTCGCCAAAGATTGGACAATGGCGGATTGGGCGTTAGCTTGTCGCAGCTAATGTCAGAACCTCCGTCGAACTTTTTTAATAGCAATTTCTCTTTGGGAGCGTTGCCATCTTTAAATATGGCGTCAGCACCTTCGCTACTTTCAGCTTCGCTAAGTAGCCTGGTCTTAACGCAACCTCCCGTCAAAACTGCAGCACCTCCTCCTGGATTTGGGTGTCTCGGTTCTTTCCAGAACAAGGGCTCGGCCACTCACGCTAGCGGAAGCCTCTCATTGGCCGATTTAATCCAAGAGCACTCCAACCGGAGCCCGATTTTCACCGACTCTGGAAAAACAACAGGATTACCTGAGGCGACGCTGTCGCTATCCGAGCTAGCATCGCAGCACCAAACCAGAGTGAACCATAGTCAGATGAACTCGGAGTTAAACGTTAGCGGGACGGCGTCGCTAGCTCGTCAGCCCGCAGAAGTTCCGGCGGCACCTCTAGCTTCGCGTTTGACCTCGCTCGCCTCAAATGGGTCGCAGTACTTCCTCAGCTCACCGGAAACCGGAGACAGACCAGAGCTCCGCCGCGACGACCAGAAATCAAACCGGAGCGTCGATTTGAGCGCTCTCGTGGCTAACGTCGACGATTTCCCCTCGCCGCCCTCTTCGGGCAGTTTTCAGTCTTCGGTTTTCGCTCGACCATCCGTCTTCGCCATCACGTTGACGCTCCGGAGCTGCAAGCGGCACAGGAAAACCAAAAAGTTGGGAAGAGTCGGGCAAAAAGCGGGAAGCGGCCGCTTGCTTTTTCACGGCAAAGCCAAAGAACAACAAGGACTATTGGAGGAAATCACCCCGTTTGCGTTTGATACGCCTTCGCCGGACGACATCGTGAAGGCCAATCAGAAAAAAGCTTTCACCAGGTAGACGAAAGGTTACATATCATCAGTTAATACACCATTTGGACCAATGAACTTTTTCTGCGAAGATATTATTAATCATACAGAAACTACATATGTGATTTTTTTTTGTTTTGTTTTATATTAACATGATCAAATTCAGATGAATATGTGTTTTGGTACCACACTAGAACAAATTCAGTTTCAAGTTACTATGAATCTTACATTTTACATTTAACATTGCAATGCTAGCACTCTTCTTTTTATGTATTTGCTTAGTTTTTTGGCAGCTAAATGGAAGTCTTACTAACTTTTAAAGATTTCATTTTCTTAATTATCTGTATAAAAATGTTTTCATAACTTTTTAAAAACTGTTTCTTTTACCACAGTTCTTTTAACCACACTCGAGTGAATTTGAAATAATATTTTCTAGTTTTGGGTGTCACGAGCAGGTGCAACAATTGGATCTGGATCAGCTAACCATACCGCTAGTTGACACATGATGGAGGGGGGTGGGGAGGAGACTTTTTTTGTGTTTGCGCAAGTGACACCTGGGGTTTTTCTCACGAGTGTCCTACACACACACACAATTTAAAAAACAAATATGAATATTACACAAAATCAGTATTAATGAGGGTATAGAATTGACTTTAAAGAATAATGATGAGAGTGAATTATGTGTTTAAGTAGGTGTGTCCCCACAAGATGCCTGGGGTTCATTTGCTAAATTTGAAATAAAGGTGAATGTAAATCATGTTTGAGATCCTCCTCCCATGTGTTTGCATTACGGTAATGGGGAATAATTCTTGATCGAGTCCTATGTAGGAAATTTGTTTAATCATTGGCTGCGTGGCTCAGTGTTTAATCATTGGGTGGCGTGGCTCATTGGTAGAGTAGTTGTCCCCCAACCTAGAGGTTGTGGGTTCAATTCTTTGCCCAGATGAACTCGTCTAAGTGTCCTTGAGCAAGATACTGAACCCCACGTTGCTCCTGGTGCTGCGTCACCAGTAGGTGGATGGCGAGATAGTGTAAAGCGCTTTGAGGTGGAAAAGCGCTATATAAGTACAACAACATTTACCATTTACCATTGACGGTGCTAGACTTCCAATCTATTTGAAGTGTTAGGGCTTGCAGCGAACAAATGTTAATTTCCTCCCAGCCTCCCGTTTCATTGGATTGGATGTCTACTAGGGGCGTGCCATCTTAGGCACACCACGATTTGATTCGATTACGATTCAGGGTGTTGCGATTCGATTATTGAACGATGATCATGATTAGGGCTGCAGCTATCGATTATTTTAGTAGTCGATTAATCTATGAACTACTTAGTTCGAATAATCGATTAATCTGATAAGGAACATAGAAAATTAAAATACCTTAGCTGAGCCCCAAAACGGTTTAGAAAATAAACAAGAATCTAGGTACAACAAAAGAACAATTGGCTAACTTACATAGTAAAAGTCCGCTAGCTTAAATGGTATAAAAATACTAACTTTTTTTTTTTTTTTTAAATTTATACAATGCTCTAAACAAATGGTTCAGACACATATTCCTACAGAAATTCGCTAAATATACCTTTTAACTAAATTACAACTGCACGAAGAAAAACGTTAGTTCAAACAAAAACTCAGCTTATGTTGGTCTAAACAGGGAGCAAATGGATTCAGCCATGTGAATGAGGCAGTTACTTTTGAATAACATTGGATGAATTTGTAAATGTCTTTTCATTTTAAAAATATTTTTTAAAAGTATTTTTTTTTTTCTATAAATCAGGGGTGGGCAAACCAGTCCTCAAGGCCCGCAGTGGGTCCTGGTCTTTGTTCCAACTGTTTCAGCACAGACAGTAAGGTTAATAATAAGGTTTCAGTGGAAATAAGAAGCCCCTGACTGCAATCAATTATTGTACTTGTAAGACACCAGATTGGTGAAAGGCTGCCCTCATGATGGGTTGGAACAAAATCCCGCACCCACTGCGGCCCTTTGTGGAATAGTTTGCCCACCCTTGCTATAAATACTGTATTGGCCTGAATATAAGACAGTGTTTTTGCATTGAAATAAGACTGAAAAAGTGGGAGTCGTCATATTCAGGATCTAGACATTATACCCATTCACGACGCTAGATGGCGCCAGATATCAATTAAGCGAATGCTGAACTTGAGTAATGTTCTGTCATGACAGATCTCAGCTACTCTCAAGTTTAACCAGTTTGCATTATTTATTGCAATGTTTTTCCTTATTCAGATCTGTTTCAAGACTACAGTTACAGTTAGACCTCACTTTGATGATTAATGCAGTTATTGTAATTTTGTTGTTTTATCACAATAGATTGGTTTATTTACATTTCAAAAACCAGAAGCCATTCATTTACAAATATGATTGCACTTTAGTTTACATTAGGGCTGTCAAATGATTAAAATTTTTAATCGAGTTAATTATAGCTTAAAAATTAATTAATCGTAATTATTCGTAATTAATCGCAATTCAAACCATCTATAAAATATGCCATATTTTTCTGTAAATTATTGTTGGAATGGAAAGATAAGACACAAGATGGATATATACATTCAACATACGATACATAAGTACTGTCTTTGTTTATTATAACAAGATGGCATTAACATTATTAACATTCTGTTAAAACGATCCATGGATAGAAAGACTTGTAGTTCTTTAAAGATAAATGTTAGTACAAGTTATAGAAATGTTATATTAAAACCCCTCTTAATGTTTTCGTTTTAGTAAAATTTGTAAAATTTTCAATCAAGAAATAAACTAGTATCCCGTCATTGTTGATGTCAATAATTACACAATGCTCATGGGTGCTTAAGCCCATAAAATCAGTCGCACCCAAGCGCCAACAGAGGGCGACAAAACTCCCAAAAACACAAGTAACAAGTTGGCATTGCACTGTGCTGTCATTTTAATCTGTTTTAGCGGGGCATGTCCGTTAAATGCGTCAAATATTTTAACGTGATTAAAAAATTAATTACCGCCCGTTAACGCGATAATTTTGACAGCCCTAGTTTACATATTTAAATGTTCAGATGTACAGTAATTATTTTCTGTATAAAAATTTGGTGTACAAAAAGTCTTTTTTTCATACTTGAGTCTTGAACAAGAGGGGATCGTCTTATAATCAGGGCCGTCTTATATTCGGGCCAATACGGTAATACAATTGCTATTTTTTTCTTCTTCGATGTACAGAAAGGGTTAGGGTTAAAATAGTTATAGAAATAGTTTCTTGCCATATTAAGTGTACCCCATTTTTTCAATTACCTATGACCTTGTCAAATGTGATTTCATAAGTCAACTTAGGCTAGGACCATACCGCATGCACGAATATGATTTTTCGTGTTTTTTCGACTCGAGTGAGACATTATAAACTTGACTGTTTGAAGGGGAAAAGTCTCATCAAAGTGGACCATTTCAAATCCAATCTGGGTCAATTTCGTATGTGGTTAAAATCCGATCCGGGCCACATTTTTCCAGAATGTGGCTGCGGTCTGAACTGTAAAGTGTCACCGCGTGCGTGATATTTGAACGGGCTCAATGGACAAAGGCAGTCTGAACGGGCACGCCAAAAAAACAGATATGGCAAAAAATCAGAAGCGTTAGTGTTTGCCATTGATCTAATCCCTTTTGAGTCCAAAACCTCAAAAAGCTGAGCAAAACCGGCTTGACTCGTTTTGTCACTATCTGCTAAAATGATCAATCCGTTTCCTTGGGCTGGCTGATCTGTGTTTGACGGCCTCAGGGGTCACGTGTAGTTTTGCGCACCTGCGTGGCATTGACACCCGTCAACACAAACGCTGGCCCACTTTAGACAGCGTCACCGCATTAAACCATGGGGGAAAAGAAATGACTGGACGAGTATCTGGAACATCGGCCCATATTTTCTCAGCCTGAATTAAAAGTACAGACAAACAGTCCACGGTCGTCATTCGCTCGCCAGGTGATTCAAAGCAAAACTTGATCGTGACTCATGATACAAAATGGAAAAAAAAGATAGCGCAACTTCTGCAAAGCTACACACATACATGCTTTGTTCAAATAATCATAATTGTACTGTTTTAACGGTTCGCCTCCCAGTCAAAACGGATTGGACATCTAGCAAGGCTAATGGCAGCTCATGAAATCAATGAGTGCCCTGTAAGGGTTAAAAAAAAAATTGTGCATGAAAGGGTTGATATCATTAACCATTATTGGATAATTGTGTTTTTTAGATGTATAATACATAATCTGTAAATACATGATTAATTTAATAAAAGGCAATTGACCAGATAATACCATTTTGGTAGAAATTGTGTGGGGATGCTTTGCTCTGCGGGTCAGTTCCTGTGGTTTTGGGGGGATTTGCGAGTCACTTTCTGTTAATTTTGCTTCACTTCCAGGTAATTTTGGTGCATGGTTTACTTTATGCTGATTATGGGGCAATTCTGGGTCACTTCCTAATGATTTAGTTTAAATTTCAGCATAGACTTCATTAGGGCTGCAGCTCTCGATTATTTTAGTAGTCGATTAATCGATGAAGTAGTTAGTTCGAATAATCGAGTAATCGGATAAGGAACATGAAAAATGAAAATACCTGAGCTGAGCCTCAAACAGTAAAAAAAATAATAAATGGGGATCTATGTACAACAAAAGAACAATTGGCTAATGTCCGCTAGCTTAAATGCTATAATTTGCTAAGGTTTCTTTTTTTTTTTTAAATACAATGATCTCAACAAATGGTCCAGACACGTATTACAACAACAAACAAAAAAAAAACCGGCCAAATATACCTATAAACTAAATTACTAATGCATTTAAAAAAAAACAAAAAACCTTTAGCTTATGTAGGTCTTAACAGGCAGCAGCTGGATTCAGCCACGTGAAATGAAGCAGACTAGAGGGCAGTGTTTCCACCCAAATCAATAAAACTAAATGCAAAAACTTTCAAAACAAACCATTACAACGCCACTTCAACCAAACGAATACTCGAAGCAGCAAGATTTAATTCGAATCTTTTTTTTTTTTTTTTTTTTATCGATTACTGGAGTTAATCGATTAATCGTTGCGGCACTAGACTTCATAACCTATTGACATGATACGGGAAACTGGGCCGATTCATAGGGGGCCTATTTTCAAAAACTTCAAATTCAAATATTTACAAAACCAAAGCTGCTACCGACCTAAAACCAAAAAGAGCACCTACCTTCGCCATATATGAGTCTCCATGAACAGCGGCATCCAAAAATTCAAAGTCGTTCCCTTATCATATCTCGATGAATTTTTTATATAAGTATAACACACCTTAAAATGGCTATAAAAGTTTAGATTTTACACTAGATGCACAAAAACCACCAAATGCAGAGGTAATCACCTATATTTTCAGGATCAATAGTACTATTCATCATATAAGGTTTTGACCAAAATAGCAACTTGTTTTTGTTTTTTTTATTTATTGCAAGTTTTCATCAGCTAATAAATCACTCTATTTAACATCAGAAACTTAATACTTGAGGAAAACATGCAGAATCAATTATAAATAATATGTAAATAGTTTATTAATAAATTCTATATACAATCACAACTTATTATAGATTAGAATAGCCCTTTATTATCTTAGCGAATGAGGCTAGCGCGCGCCTGGCGTAACATGAGTTTTTCTGGCGAACATTCTTGTGAATAAATGCTCAAATCCCCGAATTCCTCATAGATATGGACGTCTCGATTCTTGGTTAAAAGCAAAGAAACCGTACAGTTAGCGTTTATTTTACGTATATTGACTAAGTACAATGCTACTATGTTAGCGGATGAGGCTAAAAGTAGCTTTTCTGGCGAAAATTCTCGTGAATAAATGCTTAAATCCGCAAATTCTTCATAGATATGGACGTAAACAATGAGGCTAGTCAGTTACGAAAATTGGCCGCCTCTATGTGTAAACATAGAAGAAGATTCCAGCGGATAAATGCTTCAATCAAGCATGCATGGTACTAAAAATAAGATATTTACCTTGAATCCTCAAACAAATCACTCCTGTGACAATCCTTCCTGTTTGTATGCGGTACAGCTTTCGTAGTTAAATCCAATCGTAAGTAAATCCAAACTTAAATCCGACACGAGCGTGTGCCGTCTTCGGCTATTACTAAATGCAGCTCGGCCCCCTCTGATAAGGCGTCGCGCAAAGAATGACGAAGTGACACGTCAATAGTAATGATGTCTATGATTCCAGGTAAATTCCTGCTAATTTTGTGTAATTTCCTGGTCATCTCCTGTTTATTGTGCCATACTGTGGCTTTTTTTTAGGTCAGTTCCTGTTCATTTTGGCGCTTATCCATAAGAAATCAACTGTTGTTGTTATGGCCCCCATTAAGAAAAAAAACTTTGTATTTAGATGAAATGAGTGCCCTGGAAAGTGTTAATAGAGAAAATGTGAGAACCAATTGAAACATGATTACCCTAGTGCTAACACTCAAGACCCTAGGCATAAACCTCGAAAGGCGGCATCAGATTTTCCGACGTAGGTGGCACGAAAATGGTCGCCGTCTAAATGTGGCGAGTCGGTGTGGGCTTGTGGTGACATTTTCTACTCGAGCGCAGCATCCTGCTCCAAACCCACAGGGTCTTGTCTTCAAAAGGAATCGTCGGTCAAAAGGGGCCAGCGCAGCAGCAGCGTCGCTAGCAGATGCGTGGGATCTTTAGCTTTGAGATACGAGTGACTTGCTTATCACATTTATGGGAGCATGTTGAGCCGGCAGTGTGGTCTGGGAATGAATTGAGCACTTTTCACACTGTTAGCTGATATTTTTTGCTTCTCGTTTGAACCCTGTGCCTTTAAATAACGAAGAGTTTAGATTTTAGAAGATAACAAGCGTAATGCTATGTTGGAGTTAGCGGTTGGGACATCACTACTATGGGTGCAGTCGGTATTGACAGACGATAATTCACTGATGAAACCTCCCTGTTCAAGTGAATTGGACGTCTACTGCCGTCAACGGCATTGAAATGTTATTATAAGCTGTTAGACAACTACAGCTGTTTGTTTACATTCTAACAAGGCCTGGATGACAAATTGATTTGATGAAATAATTTTTATTTTTTTTTCAACTCACTAATTTATGTTTATTCCATGAGAAAGTTTGTTTCTTTGTGTACTTACTACTAGGGTTGTTCCGATGATGTTTTTTTGCTCCCGATCCGATCCCGATCGTTTTAGTTTGAGTATCTGCCGATCCCGATATTTCCCGATCCGATTGCTTTTTTTTGCTCCCGATTCAATTCCAATCATTCCCGATAATTTTTCCCGATCATATACATTTTGGCAATGCATTAAGAAAAAAATGAATAAAACTCAGACGAATATATACATTCAACATACAGTACATAAGTACTGCATTTGTTTATTATGACAATAAATCCTCAAGATGGCATTTACATTATTAACATTCTTCCTGTGAGAGGGATCCACGGATAGAAAGACTTGTGACTTTGTATATTGTGACTAAATATTGCCATCTAGTGTATTTGTTGAGCTTTCACTAAATGATACCGTAGCCATGCCCAAATGCATGATGGGAAGTGGAACCATGACTGTGCGTAGTGCTACCAATCTCTGCGTTGGGAAAATAACGTAAGGTGTAAAGAAAAAGATCAATTACTACCTTGCTTCCCCACATTGCTTCCCATGATATTTCTAATCGTAGAGAGAGGGATTGTAAGGCTTTAGTCAATTAAAAAAGGGCTCCAAAGGCTGCCAAAATTCACTCTACTCATTTTACGCTGCCTTTTATCTCTCTATATAGGTAAAACGGCGCCATTACATATTGAGCGCGACAATGCGTGAGTGGGTCGTGCAGCGCATGCATTAATTGCGTTAAATATTTAAACGCGATACATTTTTTAAAAATTAATTACCGCCGTTATCGGGATAAATTTGATAACCCTACCTTAAGCCTAAACTAAAGACTCCGGATGAGTGTAACATATTATGTCTGTAACGTTAAATACAATTAGAAAACGATTTAAATAAAATATATACATTATATATATTAAAAAAAGGCATGGCCGATATTTTTTTGCCGATTCCGATACTTTGAAAATGACGTGATCGGACCCGATCGATTGGGATGCCGATCGATCGGGACATCTCTACTTACTACTTTTTATTTTGGGGTTTGACAGCACAAATACGGGGAAAGAAAAAGATTGAAGTTGGACATTTTTTTTGTTTTTGTTTTTTTGTGTTTAAAAAGTAAGGGAGTGAAGAAAAAGTATATGAGATGATGAAAGAGTATGAGATTTAATTTTTAGGCCAAATCATCCAGTCAGAATTATGTACATATACTGTAGATAAAAATTCTAATTATATGGGGGTGGGGGGGACTCGGGAAGACCTGGTGTTCTCATACAGTGTATCACAAAAGTGAGTACACCCCTCGCATTTCAGGCAGATATTTAATCTATTTATCTTTTCATGGGACAACACTGACAAAATGACACTTTGGCACAATAAAAAGTAGTCTGTGTGCAGCTTATATAATAATTTTTTCCCCCCTCAATAACTCAAAATATAGCCATTAATATCTAAACCTCTGGCAACAAAAGTGAGTACACCCCTTAGAAACTACATCCCTAAATGTCCAAATTGAGTGCTGCTTGTCATTTTCCCTCCAAAATGTCATGTGACTCGTTAGTGTTACTAGGACCATATGTGCATAGGGAGCAGGTGTGTTCAAATTTGTAGTGCAGCTCTCACACTCTCCCCCACCTCTTCAATCTCTGCAGCAATGCGGACAGCACTCCTGCAACGATCTTTCAAAGAAAGCATTTGGATCTGATGCTCGGCACGTGCGCTCAGTTTCTTTGGACGACCAACCCGAGGCCTGTTCTGAGTGGACCCTGCTCTTTTAAAACGCTGGATGATCTTAGCCACTGTGCTGCAGCTCAGTTTCAGGGTGTTGGCAATCTTCTTGTAGCCTTGGCCATCTTCATGTAGTGCAACAATACATCTTTTAAGATCCTCAGAGTTCTTTGCCTTGTGGTGCCATGTTGGAACTTTTAGTGACCAGTATGAGAGAGCGTGAGAGCTGCACTACAAATTTGACACACCTACTCCCTATGCACACCTGGACCTAGTAACACTAACGAGTCACATGACATTTTGGAGGGAAAATGACAAGCAGTACTCAATTTGGACATTTAAGGATGTAGTTTCTAAGGGGTGTACTCACTTTTGTTGCCCGGGGTTTAGATATCAATGGCTATATTCGGGTTATTTTGAGGGGAAAATATATTAACTCTATTATATAAGCTGCACACAGACTACTTTACATTGTGTCAAAGTGTCATTTTGTCATTGTCCCAAGAAAAAGATGAACTTAAAGTGCCTGTGACACGAAAAAGCATGTTTATTTCATAATACACGCGGTATTTTATGCCCCTGAATGATATGGGCCGCTTGGATGTGTGTGGAAGCGATCGCTATTTTTATTTAGTTTTTTGAATTCCGCGCCATGAAAATGAGTGACTTCCGGCTTCGGTCTTGCATTGAGGAGGAGGGCGCTGTGTGACGTGTACGGTAGAAGATGTCCTCTTCACGCTACATTGTACTGTTGTGTATGAGGACGAAGGATTCAGCTGATTTTGCGGATTAATACGTTTATTTTTCGCATCACGCCAGCCAAACGGCTGCAGAAAAATCATTCTGTATGAGGGAGAGGCGTATGCGCCTTTTTGGAGTTTCAAAAGGTTCCCATTCACCGTGGATATTTACTGTGGGACCATTGGACTTATGAGGAAGTGAGTAAACATCTTGTTTTGTATTATGTCAAAAACGAATACAGCGATTACAAAGTAAACACTACAAACTTCCTTTAAATGAAGGACTACTTACGTTTGATCATTGATAGGCATGTAAAAGGCTCTCCTAATGGTCATTAGCAACACCACGTTAGCTGCACAACAAATCCAGCCACCCTCCTCCGGGGAACGAACTGTAAATTGCTCTCCGCCGGGCGGTTTGCCGATCCACTAAGACAATTGACAACCGGGTCGTCATGTCAAATAATCCAGGATAGTTATGTGTGATTTTCCACTTCAAAGACTTTGAAACATCACTCGGTTTGGGTTAGCATGTCGGCTAGCTGTCACGGCTTCTGGTTTGTTTACATTCTCCGAAGCCGGGGAAGGGAAATGACATATGTCCGATTTAGGTGTCATAAAATATCGTTCGGGAGGTGCGACAGTAAAGGTGAAGTCGACATTTTTGACCATTATGGAGTAATTTTGCCATGTCGTCCTGAATAAATGCATTTTTATTATTTCATATTCCATTCAGCACAATACTGTTATTTGTCATGAACATGCCATTTATTTAGCAATTGGGGAAAATACTTGGATAAAAAGAATATCCTGTAAAAATATTGAAGTAAAGAGACAGAAACAATGACATTTTGCCGCTCTCTTCGTCGCGTTTTCCTCGTTGTGAATAGTTCCCCCTCGACGGGCTGACTGGTCCTTCTCAAGCCATTTATATAGCTATTGGGGAAAAATACTTGGATAAAAAGAATATCCTGTAAAAATATTGGAGTAGAGAGACTGAAACAATGACATTTTGCGGCTCTCTTCGTCGCGTTTTCCTCGTTCTGAATAATTCCCCCTCAATGGGCTGAATAGTAAAACCGATGAGCCCAGTCTACCGCTGACGTCATCCACCTGTTGGGGACGCTAAAGCCCTATAATGGTAGGCGTGGCTAACCGGCAGATTAAAAGACTAATTTCTCGTCATCTGTGCTTTTCTAAATTGTTGTATATAGTCGAATCGTCTCAAAATATGATTCTAATTCACATAATAATGCCATTTAAGACTTTTTTTCTCGTGTCATATGCTCTTTAAATATCTGCAGAAATGCGAGGGGTGTACGCACTAAAAGTGATACACTGTATGTAGACATCACGTTACACTTTTTGTTGTTGTTTTTTCCATGTCCACTTCATTTAAACTGGTAGGACTGGCTCATGTTTCGGTGCCAAAATGGATTGGACGTCTAGCGCCGTCAACAGCAGCCAATGATTAAACATATAAGTACTATTATTCAATTTAAAACAAAAATGCTAAATAAGACAAATTTGTGTAATAACCCCTTTGACCCCCCACGTGGCTGTCAATCACCCACCTCCATCACCCACTGCCAGCCCTTCCTATTTAACTTCAGCTTGTGTGTTCTGAAGGGGTTGTGTGTGTGTGAAATTTGCATATCCTGTGCGAGCTCCTCGTATCCTGTGCTCAGTTAGGCCCTCGGGGGCTGAGTGGTATGAATGTCTGGCTCACTGCAAGATCCTGCTCCAAAGCCCAAGAACACCAGTCCCAGTTTGTAGTTGAGCTGAGGCTGCCCTCGGGCTAGCCAACACTCAAAAGAAACGAGTCGCCTGGGAGTCGTCCTCCACCATGGCCAAACAGCTATTGAAGATGGTAGTGTCTCGTTGCGAATAGGGCTGATGATTATTTTTGCAACCAGTCGACTCATTCACTCATGTGTAAATCACTTATTTCCTGGTACAGTACAGAATTTAGAAAATATTTATTTTTAAGAGGCTCAAAGGTAAACAATATCTTAAATTGATTATGCTAGTGATTATCGTTACTATTGTTTTTAGGTCTGACAGCAGATCTTAACCCTTTTGGGTGCGAAATATAAAACAAATTTCTATTTTTTTCCTATTCCGTCAAGTTTTTAAAACAACAACAACAACAAAAACTAGAGGAGCACTCCAAGCAGTCAATTTCAAAGCGTTGCCATATTTCTGAACTCTGTGACCTTTGACCCTTTTGCTTCTCATCCTATCACCTACACTGCAAATTTGATTTAAATAGGCTTGTCCGTTATGACATTAATGCAAAATTGCTTCTCTGACCTTTGACCTCATGACCCCAAAATTAAATCACGTCCTTTGTTTCATATTACAAACATCCTGTAAGTTTGATGACGCCTTTGTTTTTTAGTTGTCTTGACAGCAAAGACAAACCTGTGACCTTTGACGTCATTACTTCAAATGTAATCACCTTTTCCGTTTCATATTACAAACATCCAACACCTCATTTTTAATGTGTTTTTGCCCCAAATTTAGCAAAATTTACAAACATTTTTTTATTCATCTCATTTTTCAAATTGTATTGACATTTTAGCAAGAAACATTGCAAAATTACTTTTTGGACGTTTGACCTCCTGACCCCAAAATTCAATCACCTTTTCCGTTTCATATTACAAGCATCCTATAAGTTTGACAATAATCCCTTTATTCGTTTTGGAGTTATCTTGACTTCAAAGACAAAGCTGCGACCTTTGACCTCATTACTTCAAATGTAATCCCCCTTTCCATTTTATATTATAAACATATCCGACATCCTATTTTTAATGTGTTTTTTGCCTTATCTTAAGCAAAATTTTCAAATAATTTATCATTCATCATCTAATTTTTTAAATTTTATTTTTTTGACCTTTGACCCCAAAATTCGATTACTGCTTCTGTTGAATATTACAAGCATCCTGTTAGTTTGATAATAATCCCTTTTTTCGTTCTTGAGTTTGACAAATGTCTGATTACACTATTGACCTGGTTGCACACTAATACTTGCCCCCCACCCCCCCACCCCCCACCCCGCTATATTATTGGTGCAAAATACGTTCGGCGGTTGTGACAAAATCCGGAAGACAAACAAACCAAGACTTTCCACTCAAACCGAATAATAGAAGAAGAAAAAAAGAACCATGTAAACATGACTCATTCTTTGGCTGGATAGATGTACAACTATTTGGCAGCCTCATCTTATTGTGCTTGCTCAGCACAATGTGTTCGTTTACTTAAGATGTTTTTTTCCGTCAAACATTGGAAGTAACAGTTAAGGTGCACTGCGCAAATGAGCTAACTCTAAGCGGTTTGGTTTTTTTAGTATAGCATTGATACCATTCTTTGGCTCCCGATATTGATTCCAGCAAAGGGCAACTGCTTTCACAGTTAGTTATTGAGGAGGTACAACATGTTACTGCTACAGCAAGGGGGAGTCAGGATGCCAGGTCAGAAGGGGGTGTTGATTTGAACTCCCCCCAATACATTGGGTACCAAGCCCCACTACAGAAGAGCTAAATGAGAGAGTACCTGACCTAAGTGATAAGATAACGGCTAAGATAACTCCGACATAGACTAGCGGGAATGAGTGACGTACCACCAGAAAGTCTCCTAGCTGATGCAAATGCTGCAATAAGAACGATCCCTACTGCAACAATAACTGAAACCAATGAGATACAGTACAGCAACAGTAATCCTGGAGATGTTTGGAAAGCATCATGATAACAAGAAGAACAACAAGGAGGTACCAAGTCGGAGAAGGTCGGAAGCCGAAATCAGGACAGGAAGTAAGCCAATTGTCAGAACTGTACCCAAGAGGTAAAGTCAGATGTCCATACCTGAGGCTCTGGAAACTGCCAAACAAAGACTACAAGCATGACTGAAAAGATACACCTGAGAAATAGAAGCTCTACTAACCCAGCTAAAGTGTATTCTCAGCGGCAGGGCAGTACCATAAGAACTAACCTACCAAGGCTGGAGACTGAACAATTCTGGAAAGTATGGTTTTTTGCTCCCGATCCGGTCGTTTTAGTTTGAGTATCTGCCGATTCCGATATTTCCCGATCCGATTGCTTTTTTTTTTTTTTTTTTTTTGCTCCCGATTCAATTCCAATCATTCCCGATAATTTTTCCCGATCATATACATTTTGGCAATGCATTAAGAAAAAAATGAATAAAACTCGGACGAACATATACATTCAACATACAGTACATAAGTACTGTATTTGTTTATTATGACAATAAATCCTCAAGATGGTATTTACATTATTAACATTCTTTCTGTGAGAGGGATCCACGGATAGAAAGACTTGTGACTTTGTATATTGTGACTAAATATTGCCATCTAGTGTATTTGTTGAGCTTTCAGTAAATGATACTGTAGCCATGCCCAAATACGTGATGGGAAGTGCAACCATGACTGTGCGTAGTGCTACCAATTGATATATCTTCTCTGCGTAGGGAAATGACATAGGGTGTTATGAAAAATATAAATTACTACCTTCCTTCCCACGATGTTTCTAATCATAGGGAGAGGGATTGTAAGGCTTTAGCCAATTGAAAAAAGCCTCCAAAGGCTGCCAAAATTCACTCTACTCATTTTAAGCTGCCTTTTAGCTCTCTATATAGGTAAAACGGCGCCATTACAGATTCAGCGCGACAATGCGTGAGTGGGTCGTGCAGCGCATGCATTAATTACGTTAAATATTTTAATGTGATAAATTTTTTTAAAAATTAATTACAGTCGTTATCGGGATAAATTTGATAACCGTACCTTAAGCCAAAACTAAAGCCTCTGGATGAGTGTAACATATTATGTCTGTGACGTTAAATACAATTAGAAAACGATTTTTTAAAAAACAGCTACTGGTTAAAGAAGCTAACTTCACTCGCACAAATGAACCAACTGCTGAAGGACGGGACCCAAATAACCCGTGTCTCCTGAACATGGAAGCTCATGCCAGGCATCATAGCAGCTAAGATAAGTGGGCATATGGATAAACACATGACAGAGGCACAGAAAGGTATTGGTAAAAACACCAGAGGAGTCAAACACCAACTCCTGGTTGACAGAACTGTCGCCCCAGACTGCAAAACCAGACAGACAAACCTTTGCACTGGTTGGATCGATTACCTGAAAAGCCTATGACTCGATCCTACACACATGGATCCTTGAATGCCTGAAGGTGTACAAGGTCCACACCACACATAGGCAAGGTTCATACCGCAGGCTTTAATGCACAATTCCGATTTTTAGTCATATGTCTTTTTGGCGTGCCCTTTCAGACTGCCTTTGTCCATTCCGCCCGTTCAGGAGCGTCAAAACAAATGCTGTCTCAGCGTCATTCTAGGGTGATCATATTTTGATTTGCCAAAAGAGGATCAAATAACAGACATAAATAATCCCTGTTTCGTTTTATATTCAAAGTTTATATGGATTGATAGCATGCAAAGTGCGTGCATGCAATGCACAGATATAGGACAGTTTGCCCCGACTCTCGGCCGTGTAAGCAATCTTGAATTATTGCTCATTTGGAGCACATAAAGAAAAAAACGAGCATTGTTAGGCTTATCTCCCCGCCCCATTTTATATTTTTTTATATGACTGTTGTCTGGCTCGCCTCTCCTCTAAAAGCTGCGTTCAAGCTAGGCGCTAACGCCAATGCACAGCTCCATCGCTAAAGTAGCACCCTGTTTCTCTCGCTATTTGCTGACGTAGCTGCTGCATGAATTCTGATTTGGGGGACTTCACAGTTAAGACCGCAGCCACATTCTGGAAAAATGTGGCCCAGATCGGATATTAAAGTGCGTACTACAGGTGAAAAAAAAGTCTTAAATAGCATAATTATTTGAATTAGAATCATATTTTGAGACGATTCGACTATATACAACAATTTGACAAAGTGCAGATGACGAGAAATTAGTCTTTTAATCTGCCATTTAGCCACGCCTCCTATTACAGGGCTCTAGCGTCCCCGACAGGAGGATGATGTCGGCAGAGTAACGATTTCATCTGATTTTGTATACAGCCCATTAAGGGGGAATTATTCAGAACGAGGAAAATGCGACGAAGTGAGCCGCAAAATGTCATTGTTTCAGTCTCTTTACTCCTTACAGGGTATTCTTTTTATCGACATATTTTCCCCAATTGCTAAATAAATGGTATGGCCGTGACAAATAGCAGTCTTGTGCTCAATAGAATATGAAATATTAAAAATGCATTTATTCAGTACGACATGGCAAAATTACTCCATAATGGTCAAAACTGTCGACTTCACCTTTACTGTCGCACCTCTCGAACGATATTTTATGCCACCGGAATTAGTCCGGCGTTTGTCATTTCCCTGCCCCGGCTTCGGAGAGAGTTAACAAACCAGGAGGCATGACAGCTAGCCCACATGCTAATCCCAACTGGGTGATGTTTCAAAGTCTATTCTCAGCTTTCGAAGTGAAAAATCACTCAAAACTACTCGGGATCATGTCACACGGCGGCGGGGTTGTCGATTGTCTTCGCTGATTGGCAACCCGCCCGGCTGCGAGCAAGTTAGAGCTCGTCGTTCCCCTAGCTCAGGGCAGAGGGCTCGTTTGCAGGGAAGCAGCTGGGCAATTACCGCCGGACAAACCAGCCGACGTCGAAGGAGCGGGTAGCTGCTACATGGTCAACACGAGTATGACGTAAATTAATGCTTAACTACACGTCGAAGATGTAAATAGTGAGAGAGCGGAGTTGTTGTGCAGCTAACATGGCAGGATGTGTCTGAGGAGAACTTTTCTAAATGTCTGTCCAAGATCAAACGTAAATAAATAGTCTTTTATTTGAAGAAGGTTTGTAGTACTTTGTTAACGCTGTATTCGTGGCCATTTTTAACACAAAGTTGCAATTTCTGACCGGCTGGAAAATTTGACATAACACCTGGTACGCTAAGAGGGCAATAAGCCGAGTATAGCGCTCTCCCGGCGGGGGGATGTGCGACAAGCCACCGGTCGTTGGCCAAGTGGCATTCTAGGTGGACAAGGAGCATGTCAGCCAAAAAATGCCAGCCACCTCCATATTAAAACTAGTGCCATGATCCCAGTATTTGACATAATACAAAACACGATGTTTACTCACGTCCTCGTAATTCCGATGGTCCCACAGTTGTCGCACGCTTGTTTTGGCTGATCTCGGGGTGAACGGGAACTTTCTGAAACCCGAAAAGGCTCACATGCCTCTCCCTGGAGCAGCTACAGAAGCCTGCAGCCGTTTGGCTGCTGTGATCCGAAAAATAAACTAATTAATCCGCAAAATCAGCCGAATCTGCTGTCCATCTGCATGCTAGAAAGCAATGCTGTATTGTGAGATGCAGAGCCGGGTGACGTCACATTCACATTCGTCCTAAAGCCGAGACTGGAGGCGGAAGTCTGTCATTTTCATGGCACGGGATTCAAAAATTGAATGCATAAAATTATCGCTTCTGCACACATCCAACCGGTCCGTTTCATTCAGGAGAATAAAACACTGCGTGGAATAAGAAATAAACATGCTTTTTGGTGTTCTACGCCCTTGAACCACATCTGAAAGTGACCTAGATCGGATTTGAAATGGTCCACTTTTATGCGACTTTTCCAGTTCAGACCGTCAAGTTAATGCCTGAAAAACATGAAAAAATCGAATTTGTGCTTTAAGACCTACAGTATGAACCTAGCCTAGGAGAACTTCGTTGCAAATGTGTGTGGCAGACTACCCTTTAGGCCAACTTTGAGCCAATTGCGCAGGTCTCCATCAAATGTGGCATATACCAAGGAATGCAGTTCGACTTAACTATGTTCATTTTTAAGAAAAACATTCAAAATGGTAGAATCCATATTTTTCATGTTCAAAGTCCCTTCTTTCATTTGGTATATTGGGTGTATGTGTAATCATAGTTAATACTCCATCTTCTTTGCTTCAACACCCAAGAGGGACTTTCCCCCCTTTTTTTTGCTGAGTCAGTCATTCAGAGACTGCTAAAGTCCTATCAAAATTCTGCTGAGTCACACCTCTTGAATGCTTTTTTTCTAATGTATTTAATAACCAAGGAAACATGACACTCCTCCAATTTGCGCATTTGTCAAAATTCGACTCTGCAAAATGTCACGCTTTTTCAAAACGGGACGCAACGGCCTATTAAGCGTTTAACCCCTTGTGTGCCAGGAAGTCACACCGACAGCGTGAAACCCGACGGTGTTAAATGAATCAGTAGCAGCACGGTATGACTAGCGCAAGTGGCCATTTAGGACCAGGATGACAAAGCAGCAATTTGTGTGTGTGTTTTTTTTTTTTTTTTTTTTTTTTTTTAACATCAGGATTCTGCATTAGAACTGGTCGATACTGGTCTTTATATTCATATAGTCGTAGTTTGTTTGGCCTTTATTGTTATAGTGTAAGCTAAGCTAACCTCTCTTTTGTTTTGTAGCTAAAAGCAGAAACATCCCTCAAAATAAACTGGATTGTGAAGTCCTACCCAAAGTGGCTCGCATGACCGTCTCTGGAAAGAAGCAGACCATGGGATTCGATGTGCCCAGGTACAGAACTTATCAAACATATTGCCATGGACGGTGGTAGACGTACAATCTGATTGGACTAGGAGGGGCTGGCAGCGATCGTTCAACTTTTTGGGAGATATGTAACAAATTTACAGGTAGTCCCTGGGTTATGATGTACACGACTTACATGATTTTGACTTTACGATGCTGGAGACTTGTCCGCCATTTTGTCTCGAGTCTTTTTTTTGTTTTGTTTTGTTTTAAGTCACGTAAACAGTACCTTACTATGACTGTTCTGCCCTTTGGCGAAATGTGCATTTGATTACTTCCGCACGCAAGTAAGAGTACATGTACACATGAAGAAGAAAGTATTTGCGCACACAAAGAAGAGCGCAGTTACTCCCACGAAGGAGTCGCGCAGCCGAAAGAGAGGTGAAAGATTACTGTTTAGCGCACTGTCTAGCTAGGACGTCTTGGCTAGGACAGTATAATGACACATAATACTTGTTTTGGGATATTTATTTTGAGATTTAGTTTTTTTTTTAGGGGTATTTAAAGGGGTAATTCCAATTTATGCAAAATTTCGGGTTACGTCGCTAGGATAGGAACGGAACTCGTTCGTAACCCAGGGACTATCTGTGTATTAAACTTTTCTTTACAATTCAAATAACGCTCAATTTGAACAATTGTTTTATGAATTTATCAAGTTGTTTCACATTTTTTGGACAAGTTTAAGAATTTTCTTGGTGAAATGTTGCCATTTTTTGACAATTTTGGTGGGAGGAAATTTTAATATATTTTGGCTAGCATTTAAAACATTTTCTGGCACAAATTTGGAAAATATTGTGGCACATTTTAACAACTTTTTTGACACATTTCACACAATTCTGACTCAATTTGGACAATTTTTAGGAATTATTTTTCAAATTTGGAAAAATGTATCAAATTATTTTGGCCATTTCAGCAAATCGTTCATATCGGTTTTTTAAAAAACTTTTTTTTATCTAGCACAAATTTGACCCTTTTTGACAATTGGTGGGGACATTATTTGACACATTTCAGACAGTAATGACATATTTGGGACAATTTTGAGAAATTACACAATCTTAAATTTTGGCATTTTTGACTTTTTTTTTCTGCAAATCTAACATAATATTAAACAACAAAACTTTTTTTCCTACATTAAATTTGACAAGGTTCTGGTAAATTTTGGGCATAACTGATCACAGCTTTTTTTGACACTTCACACACAATTGTGAAAAAGTACAATATTGATTAAAAAAAAAAAAAAAAAAAAAAAGAGTGGCACCGACACTGATTGAATCATCCCTGCCACGTCCCTCCAAGTCTAATTTGATTGGACATCTATTGCCGTCAATGATTGATCTTTTCTTTCCTTTGCAGTGGAGACAACGGTGTCGTCACAACACTTGCTGCCGGCGAGGCCACACCCAAACGTCCAGAGACTCCATCCAAAGGGTCAAACGAAGACGAGCTAACTAGCGTTCCCACTCCCGGGCGCTCCGCCGGAAAGGCCCGGCAGGCCATTGATGTCAAGGCTGAAATGGAAAAGCGACAAGGAGGCAAACCTCTTTTGAATTTAGTAGTCATAGGTAGGGATCTGACAATATATCCATATGGTGATATGTCACGATACTTTGTATCCTAATAGGGTATCGATATGCTCCCAACAAGAATCGATTTATCGTTTGTAGGGCTGCAGCTATAGATTATTTAGATAATCGATTAATCTGTCATTTAGTTCGAATAATCGTGTCATCGGATTAAGAACATTTCATGGGTCGCAGAATAAATTTTTGGGAGAGGTAAAACAAAGGCTTGCTAATATTGAACTTTCGAAAGAGCATTAAATGTGAATACAAAATAAAATTCCCGACTATTTTATCAAACTATGCAGAGTTGCACTTTCATTTCGCAAGCAATAAATGCATGTAAAATAAATTAAAATACCCTACTATGCTCTTAACAAATCATGTAAATACGTATTCCCATAAAACAAAATCTAAATATCCCTCTAAACTAAATTACGAATACATAAAACATATTGACTCAACCAAAAATTTGTTGGTCTGGACAGGGAGCAGCTAGATCCAGCCATGTGGCATGAGTTGTACATGCTGAGTATACATGCAAATCAATAAAACCAAATGCAAACACTTTCAAAACAAATCATTACGCTATAAACGAATCCTCGAAGCAGCAAATTTTTAATTCGAAGCTCTTTTTTTTTCTAATCGAATTACCCTAGCTAAACAATTATTCGTTGGAGCACTAATCGTTTGGTTGTTACCATCATTTTCCACTAGACCCAAATTTTACATTAGAACACTGTCCGTTCATTCATCAAACATTGCATCGAACCTACGTGTTTGGACGACCTCTCCGAAGTGTGGCTGGCTTTTTTTTTTTTTTTTGGAGAATCTTTTATAGTGCGATCGTATGAGTTAACGCATACACTGCTGGCCAAAAGTATTGGCACCCCTGCAATTCTGTCAGATAATGCTCAACTTCTCTCAGAAAATGATGACAATTACAAATGCTTTGGTAGTAATGTCTTCATTTATTTTGCTTGCAATGAAAGAGCACAAAAGAGAATGGGAAAAAAAATTGAATCATGATCATTTTACACAAAACTCCACAAATGAGCCAGACAAAAGTTTCGGCACCCTCAGCCTAATACTTTGTAACACAAACTTTAGACAAAATAACCGTGAACAACCCCTTCCCGTCAAGGAGTTTCTTACAATGCTCTGCTGGAATTAGACTATTCTTCTTTGGCCAACTGCTCCAGGTCTCTGAGATTTGAAGCGTGCCTTCTTCAAACTGCCATTTTCAGATCTCTTCACCAGTGTTCTATGGAATTCAGGTCTGGACTCATCGCTGGCAACTTAAGAAGTATCCAGTGCTTTCCCTCAAACCATTTCTAGTGCTTTTTGTAGTGTGTTTTGGGTCATTGTCCTGCTGGAAGCTTTCTCATACTAGGTCCTACATTATGCTGCAAAATATGTTGGTAGTCTTCAGATTTCATAATGCCATGCACAGGGTCAAACAGTCCAGTGCCAGAGGTAGCAAAGCAACCCCAAAACATCATGGAACCCCCACCATGTTTGACTGTGGGGACCGTGTTTTTTTCTTTAAAGACCTCATTTTTTCCCTGTAAACTCTATGTTGGGGCCTTTTCCCCAGAAGCTCGTTTTTTTGTCTCATCCGACCAGAGAACATTCTTCCAAAACGTTTTTGGCTTCCTCAGGTAAGTTTTGGCAAACTCAAGCCTGGCTTTTTAAGTCTCTGGATCAAAAGTGGGGTCTTACTGGGTACGGGATGGCACTGTTGTACCCTCGGACTGCTGGACAGCTTGAACTGGTTTGGCTGTTAGTCGATGTTCTTTATCCACCATCTGCTCAATCTTTCGTTGAAATCTCTGGTCAATTTTTCTTTTCCGTCCACATCTAGAGAGGTTAGCCACAAAGCCATGGGATCTACACGCATTGATGAAACTGCACACAGTAGACACAGGAACATTCAGGTCTTTGGAGATGGACTTGTAGCCTTGAGACTTGAGAAGCCATTTTGCTTCTCAAGTCCTCAGGCAGTTCTTTTTTCCATGCTCAATGTGGTACACACAAGGACAGAGGTTGAGTCAACTTTAATCCATTTTAACTGGCTGCAAGTGTGATTTAATTATTGCCAACACCTGTTACATGCCACAGGCAAATAACGTGCTGTTAATTACACAAATTAGAGAAGCATCACATGATTTTTTCAAAGGGTGCCAATACTTTTGTCCGGCCCATTTATGGAGTTTTGTGTAAAATGATAATGATTTAATTTTTTTCCTTTCTCTTTGTGTTTTTTCTTTGCAAGCAAAATAAATTAAGATATTACTACTAAAACATTTGTATTCGCAATCATTTTCTGGGAGAAATTGAGCATTATCGGACAGAATTGCATGTGTGCCAGTACTTTTGGCCAGCAGTGTAGATCAAATGTTTCACCATTCTTTTGAGTTAACTCATCAACTTGCTTTCGTACGAGTATAAGATGTTCTTTTCAGGCTTTACGTTCATGCTCAGTAGTTTCATTTCTTGGTTTCCCTTTATGCCAAACTCGCTTCCATCTATCTGTCCGTCTTACTATCTCCCCTTTTGCAACTTTTCTTGTCACATCTCCAGCTTCCTTTGGATCATCTCTTATCATCCTCCTGCCCCTCTACCTGCTTTATCACTCGCGTCGCAGTCTTCCTCTCGCTTTCGCTTCACCGTCCTCCCCCGTCTTGTCTTTCTAACAGGTCACGTGGACGCGGGTAAAAGCACGCTCATGGGCCACCTGCTGTATCTGCTGGGCAACGTCAACAAGCGCACTATGCACAAGTACGAAACAGAGTCCAAGAAGGCCGGCAAGGCGTCGTTCGCGTACGCATGGGTGTTGGACGAAACCGGCGAGGAGCGCGACAGGTACGCTGAGATCATGGGATATGCTCGGGGATATCCAGTTTTGATGAAAACTAAAGAATAAGTTAGATATTACTTCCCTCTGGTAACACTGATCACACCATAGTTCTTCTTACAACTGACATTTATTGATTTGTCACCGTCAAACGATGAACACACGATTAGAAAATAAAATACAATAATGCCAAAGAATGTACAATATTGCTATAAAGTAAATCAAAAGAGACATATTTGGTTACAAAAACTACTACTACCTACCTAATTTAATGTCAATTTTTTCATGCTGTTCAATATCTTTAAATACAGAGGTGTGACGATGGACGTCGGCATGACCAAGTTTGAGACCAACACCAAGGTGGTGACACTAATGGATGCTCCCGGACACAAAGATTTCATCCCCAACATGATCACAGGAGCTGCCCAGGTAACGTCGCTTCCGCTGGCTAATTTTTGTAAAACCTTGTGGTTTAGGGCGTTTCTCACGACGGCGGCGGCGTAAGTCATTTCTCTTTGTACCATATGACTGTCCTTACGTGAAAAGTGCTCGCATCATTTTCATGATGTTTGAGTGGAGAGAATTGCAAACGATTTACTACCCTTGTTGGTGCGGCTTCTGAATTGTGTCTTCATCCTCTATACCAAAAGAAAAACTAAGAAACATGCATAAAGCCAAAGCATGTTCTCCCGGTTTAAATGAATTGGACATCTACCGTTGTCATTGGCAGGTGATGAGTTAAAAGTAATAATATGATAATATCATAAGAATATGTCATAAAAAACATTCCTTCTTTTTAAATCTAAATATAATCTACAAATATTATACATTATCTAATAAAAATTCCCAAACATTGCTTTTTGTATGTTTTTAAATGTAATATAAAATATGATAAACTATTTAAAAAATATATTAACATTGCTTTTTAAAAATAAATAAATATCATAAATAATAGTATAGTAAAAAAATATATATAAACATTGCTTTTTGTGTTTTTAAATTTGAATATAAATAATATACAATGAAACATGTATAAACATAGCTTTTTGTATGTTTTTAAATTTATAATACAGATATTATACATTATATAATGTATGTTTTAAAATAAAAATATAACAAAATATAACAAAAATTATAAACATTGCTTTTTTTGTTTTTGAATGTAATAACTGATACAATTTTAAAAAAATTATAAGCTTTGCTTTTATTAAAAAAAAATTATAATAGTATAGTAAAAATAAAAACATTGCTTTTTGGATGTTTTTAAATTTGAATATAAATATGAATAATACAATAAAAAATGCCATAATAAAAAATTTATAAACTGCTTTTTGTCTGTTTTTAAATTTAAATACAATACAAATATACATTTTTAAAATTAATTATAAACATGGCTTCTTGTATGTTTTAAAATGTAATATAAAAATATCATTTAAAAAATTATAAACATTGCTTTTTGGTTTTAAATGTAATAATCGAATAAATAATATGAATTATAAAAAAATAAGCATTGCTTTTAAAAAAAATATATATATAAATATAATAGTTTTTAAAAATTATAAATTTTGCTTTTGTATGTTTTTAAATTAAAAAAAGGAGAAAATCTATATAAAATATCATTTTTTCATTCGAAAAAAATGCTTAAATATACAACTGCGAATATCGATAGTCATATGAAAGCCTCACGTTAATTCATTTTAATTTTTATTAATAATTTAATGAAAAAAAGGAAGCAAACAATTTTGTTGTTAATGGAATTTTATTATTAACTAACCAAAGTGTATTTGTTTTATTCATTTTGATTTGTTTGTGTTAAATTTTTTACTAATCAATTTTTAACTATGCATATATTTAAAAATATTGATTACTAATAGATAAATCAATGAGACCTGGAATTCACATATGTGCTTATCTGTATTTTCAAATAATTGATTCATTTTGACATTTCTGCACGACAATATACACCTGTTACATTAGAAAAATTGTGGCGTTCCTCAGGGCTTCCAACAAAGTCCTCAGTTTTTTCCAATTAATCCTATTTTTTAGAAATGGCTTATTTCTAGAATTTATAATCACCCCTTTTCAAAAATCAAGTGTGCGCGCTATGTCTCCTCAGGCGGACGTGGCCGTGCTAGTGGTGGACGCCAGCCGAGGGGGCTTCGAGGCGGGCTTCGAAGCGGGCGGCCAAACCAGGGAGCACGGCTTGCTTGTGCGTTCGCTGGGCGTCACCCAGCTAGCGGTGGCCGTTAACAAGATGGACCAGGTCAGAATGTCGACACCAACTTTTATTTATTTCATGACACAACAAACCGCACCCCTCAACTTTGTACGCCTAGCCGGTCCGGTGGCTTGCGTGTCCCGACTCGCCTAGAATGCAGCTTGAACTCTTTGTACATTTTTATGGGCTACCCGATGCATAGTTTTGTGCTCCTCAGTTTTAATTGGTGCCACCGCTCCTCTACCTGCAGGTTGATTGGCAACGGGAACGCTTCCAGGAAATCACAACTAAACTTGGCCATTTCCTCAAGCAGGCGGGCTTCAAGGTCGGTTGAATTGGAATTTCCATCTCAAAAGCGTTTTTTCACTTTGCTCATTTCGAACCCCAGGACTCAGATGTTTTCTACATCCCCACCAGCGGCCTATCTGGAGAAAACCTTAGCACTAGGAGTTCACTTTCTGAGCTCAAGTCCTGGTATTCCGGGCTCAGCCTTCTGGAACAGATTGGTATGACACCATAGCATTTTCAAGTAGATTCGCCGTCAATGGTAGCGAATGAGTTGAAAAACTAATTGGTCTTTTTTGTTCTATAAAGATGCCTTCAAGCCTCCTCAACGCTCAGTGGACAAACCTTTCCGACTTTGTGTGTCTGATGTCTTTAAAGGTATCGTCACACAAAAACAAAAATGAAAGAATTAAACAATATATGGATAGTAACAAATACTATTTATATAAAAAAGAGAAATTGTTCATAAAGCGAGTCTTTTTTTTTATTTAAAGTTATTAGATATTAAAGTATTAAAGCAACACTAGGTCACTTTTCAACCTTTATAAAGTATTTTCATAACATTTGTTATAATATGTTGACTGACTAGTTGATTGACACCTCTCTTATGTCTTAAGGGGGTCTTTATCGCTTAAGAACGTGAAGTCTACACGAACGCTTTCGTGCAAATTCTGCAAAGATGGCAGAGCAACAAAAGAGACAAAGTTTTATCTGAGGAAGGAAAAAAAGGGGAGGCAACCAGGATTTCCTGAATTAACATTAGCTCGGCTTTCACCCGGGACTGACGAGTTCAGGTGGGATAGGGGGGTTTAGCCACACTAAGCCAAATGGTTGCTAACTGTCATATGCTATTGTTTAGCCACAACTGGATTCATTACCTCATTACTATTCATCCTTCGCACAGCCGCTTGAAACAGAAATGTTGTTTAATCCATCTGCAGGCGACTGGGAGATTGATTTTTGATTGATTGATTGATTGATTGATTTTACAACATCGTGCTGGTGTGCGTTGGTCCTCATGGGAAACGCAGTCTTCCTTAAGGCAAAACACAACTGCTTTTGTCCACCGGCGTTGCTAAAATGGACCAAAACTGAAACGTTACCAAGTGTTGCTTTAATATTAACTAAAATATTTTTTTAAATATCATCTTTAATAGTAAAGTCACAGAAGAAGTACTACAATTTTTTAAAAGTTAAAGTGGAAAATGAAATATGAAGGTAAATTCATGCAAAAGAAAAAAATGAAATTGAAACAAAAAGTTTAAAAAAATAATTAAATATATAATAAAGGTGATGGTAAAGTAGAAGAAAAATTAAATAATTAAAAATATATGAATAGGAATAAATATTATTCATGCATAAAAAATAAAAATAAAGATATTAAAGCTAGTGTCAAACAAAAATATTTTATTTTAAAAAAATACCTTAAAATCATTAATAGTATTTTCACAGAAAAAGTACAAAAAAAAGTTTTAAAAATTGTAACGAAAATGAAGGTAAACGGAAAATAAAAGGCAAAAGTCACACAAAAAAAATGAAATTAACTATAATACACCAAATGTAAACAAATTAATTTTAAAAAATATAATAAAAATAATGGTAAAATGAAATGAAAATGACAGGTAAATGCACACCAAAAGTATTTTAAAAAATTGATATATATAATAATAAAAAGTCACAGTGTAGGGTGGGTTGTGTGCAAGCACACTTTAGTCAAACTTTTCTTCTGTCTTCTTTGCCTGTTTCTTGTCACATGACCATTCTGGTTCTCCATCCAGACCAGGGCTCGGGCTTCTGCATCACCGGGAAGATTGAGGCGGGTTATATCCAGACGGGAGACAAACTGCTGGCTATGCCGCCTAACGAGACATGTCACGTCAAAGGTCAAAAATTGAATTACAGTAGAACGAACACTGCCATCTTGTGGACTTTCCATGACTTACATCCCCGCCCAACAGGAATCACTCTGCACGACGCCCCTTTGGATTGGGCCGCCGCCGGAGATCATGTCAGCCTGACTGTCACCGGCATGGACATAATCAAAATCAAGTAAACGCCCCCTGTATTTATCGTCGGAGGAAAGGCTGAGCAAATAATCAACGTCTTGCATCCGCTCCTGTTTTCAGCGTGGGCTGCGTCTTCTGTGATCCCAAAGAACCCATCCGAGTTTGCACGCGCTTCAGGGCCAGGTTATTACTCTTCAATTTTGAGGTCCCCATCACAAAGGGCTTCCCGGTAAGCACAACCTACTCCTTTTCAGTTAGAACACGTTCTTAACTAGGGGTGTGACAATCAAGTACCGTAATTTCCCGAATATAACGCACACTTTTTTTCCAAAAATTTACTCGTAAAATCATGGGTGCGCGTTATTCACGGGTACAGGGAAGGAGGCAGAAAAAAATTCATGATTCATGCTCCATTGTAAGCATGGACAAGCACTATATTACCTAATCCGAACGACAGTGATATAATAATCAAGTTTCATGTGGTAAATAATTGTTTTCATAATATTTTTCACATCTAATAAAATTAGAATGTTTTTTTGTACTATTCATTTATTGTTTATCCGTCCATTTTTCTTACCGTATCGTTGTAACATGCCAGCACTTGGCGATGTTGTCTTGAAGAGAACGTATACCGCAATCCGTTTCGTATAAATGTTGACCGTGTGGCGAGCTCGGACAGGAATCTGAGGAAGGGTATCGAACCACTGAGCCAAGTCGCGTTGTTTTATTTACATTGAAACTCGCAAAGTAACAACGTACGTCTTGCACGCAAATCGCGGGGCATTTGCTTACTTCCGGCTGTTCCCTTAACTAAACTCTCCTCCCCGGGAACTACACAACTTGCCAACATAAGTTCCGCTGGTGAATTCTGTTAAAACTCGCTACAACTCCTTACTTGGTGAAAATTTTTATCGTATACTGTGAGCAATTTTACCATAGAAAATTAATATTCTATTCTTTTTTTTTTTTTTAATATTTGACAAAAGGATTAAAAAGTGCTGCAACCGCTTACTTCATAAAAGCTCAAGACGCGAGAATCATATTTATTGGTGCTAAAATTAGGGTGCGCTTTATACACGGGTACAAGAATTTTTTCCTAGATTTTACAGGTAAAGTTGGGGTGCGCGTTATACACGGGTGCGCCATATATTTGGGAAATTACGGTAGTCCCCGGATTATGACGCCGGAGTCTCGTCTGCCATTATGTCTCCAGTCGTTCTTTTTTTATTTTTATGTTTTAATTTGCATAAACAATACCTTATTGTACCTCACAGTATCTTGTTTTTTTAGGTTAGTTACACTAATGATAAACTCATTCCAAGTCACAATTGAAGGACAAAAAGAGCATGTTTTTCTGTTTATTAGTTATTATGTAGAATATCGTATCGATCCACCCATTCCTATTCTTAACCGTGCTTTTTCACGGCAGATTTTGCTGCATTACGGGACGGTGAGCGAGCCGGCCACCATTACGAAACTCATAAGTGTCTTACACAAAAGTAGTGGCGAGGTCCTCAAGAAGAAACCCAAGTGAGTGAGGATGATTTTCACTTTTGGCTGAGAAGGTGACCAATTTGAGCGCGTGTGACCGGGTTTGAAGGTGTTTGGGGAAAGGCATGAACGCCGTGGTGGAGATCCGGACGCACAGGCCCGTGGCGTTGGAGTTGTATAAAGACTTTAAGGAGCTGGGTCGCTTCATGCTGCGCTACGTGGGATCCACCATCGCCGCAGGAGTCGTCACAGAGGTACGGAAGCAACAATTACTCTAGGACTTGTCAGTAGTTACTACTGTATTTTTCGGACTATAAGTCAAACTTTTTTTTTTTTAAACATAGTTTGGCGGGGCCTGCGACTTGCGTATATATACAGTGGTATGAAAAAGTATCTGAACCTTTTGGAATTTCTCACATTACTGTATAAAATCACCATTGATCTGATTTTTGTCAAAATCGCACAGATGAAAAAACAGTGCTTTAACTGAAATCACCCAAACATTTATACGTTTTCATATATTACTGGGGATAGTATGCAAATAATGACAGAAGGGGTAAAATAAGTAAGTGAACAGTCACATTTAATATTTTGAGCCCCACCCCCCCTCCCTTTGGCAGCAATAACTTTAACCAGACACCTCCTGTAGCTGCAGATCAGTCTGGCACATCAATCAGGACTCCTCTTGGTCCATTCTTCTCAACAAAACTGCTGTAGTTCAGTCAGATTCCTGGGATGTCTGGCATGAATCGCTGTTTTTAGGTCATGCTACACATCTCAATGGGGGTTAAGTCTGGACTTTGACTTGGCCACACCAGAAGATATATTTTGTTCTTCTGAAACCATTCTGAAGTTAATTTACTTCTGCATTTTGGATCCTTGTCTTGTTGCAGCATCCATCCTCTTTTTAGCTTTGACTGTCCTACAGATGGCCCCAGGTGTTCCTGCAAAACATCCTGATAAACATTTGAATTCATTCTTTCGTTCATGATTGCAAGTTGTCCAGGCCCCGAGGCAGAAAAACAGCCACAAATCATGATCCTCCCTCCACCATGCTTCACGGTGGGGATGAGGTGTTGATGTTGGTGAGCTGTTCCATTTTTCCTCCACACATGACGTTGTTTTACTCCCAAACAATTCAACTTTGGTTTCTTCACTTCACAAAATATTTTGCCAAATCTTCTGTGGAGTGTCCAAGTGCCTTTCTGCGAACATTAAGTGAGCAACAATGTTGTTGATGTGGAGTCCTCCCACCAACACCATTTTTGGCCGTAGTTTTACATATAGTTGACGAGATATTGGATGGTGCTAGTGATTTCTGCAAGTCTGTAGCAGACACTCTGGGGTTCTTTTTTATCACTCTGAGTATTCTGCGCTGAACTCTTGGAGTCATCTTTGGTGGACAGCCACTCCTTGATAGAGAAGCAACAGTGCCAAACTCTCTCCATTTGTAGACAACTTCTCTGACTGTGGATTGATGAACATCCACTTTCAGAGATGTTTTTGTATCCTTTCCCAGCTTTATACAAATCAACAATCCTTGATCGCTGGTCTTCAGACAGCTCTTTTGACCGAGCCATGGTGCACATCAGACAATGCTTCTCATCAAGACAATTCTTACCAGGTGTTTGTGTTTTATAGTGGGTATAGCAGCTTTAATCCACTCATCAGGGATTGGGCACACACCTGACTTAAATTGTTTGGTAAAAATAGGTTTCAATTACTCTTTTAAGTCTCCTTAGACAGAGGGTTCACTTACATATTTTTCGCCCTTTTGTCATTGTTTGCATGCTATAATCGTTAAAATATGAAAACCTATCAATGTTTGGGTGGTTTTAGTTAAAGCAGACACTGTCTCTACATCTGTGTGATTTTAACAACGATCAGATCACATTTGATGGTGGTTTTATGCAGAAATGTGACAAATTCCAAAAGGTTCAGATACATTTTCATTCTACTCTATTTTTAATACTACTGTATTTTTCGGAATACATGTCGCAGTTTGACCGGGAGTGCAATCTATACTCTGGAGCGACTTATATGTGAAATTAATAACACATTATCATATCATTTCACATTTTATTTTCACAATAAGGCCTGTGTTTTAACATTGGCGGTAACTTATAAAAACAACTGAGAAAGTCTGGCTAAACAAAAATCTAGTGATTTGGAGTGACACTGATGGTTTGGCAGACTTGGTAGAACGTTCTTTATGTTATACTTATTGTATCTGAATAGCTGTGCTACATAAACATACAGGACGTGTTATCAGTTGTTCATGCGTCATGTAACGTTAGCATACCGTGCACTTATCCAGCTTGTTGTTTTCTAGTCTACTTTTATTTTGAATTGTCTTTCAAGATCTGTTCTTTGCGTTGGATTTTATCAAATATATTTCCCCCAAAATGCAACTTAGGGGCAGTTTACATGGCGACTCTGCGACACAAAGACGCAATGACTGAGTTGCGGACTCGCCTCGCGTGCATACGGTGTCGACGAAGACGAAAAATTCTGAATCCTGCCTCCAAAGTGGAAGAATCCGATTGTGGGGGGTTAAGGTGGGCTTCCTCGCCATGCATATCAAAGGCTCCTGCGGCGCGAGACCGCACTGTTAATGTCAGCACTTGTACACGTCACATTGGGCGTGCGTAGCGGTGCTACTAACGTTAAAAACAGCAAATATGGCGGAATATCGGCTTTAATTTACTGTTTTAATAATATTTTTAAATTAAATTTGTTGAATGTTTAAATTTTTGTGCGTTTTTGAACAAAAGAAAAATGACATTGCTTCGAGTGGGCGGGCATATTTTTTTCCCGGGCCGAGGGAGCTTGGTGGGGTCAAAGTGCATCATTCTCTGTTGCCTAGTAAATCTGCACTGCCCCCTAGGGCCTGGCATGAATACGACATCGTTTTCATGCGGAATTGCGACATTGTTCAAATGGAGACGCAAATGCAAATGCAAATTTGAAATTGTTCGTATTCTCGGAGAGTCACCATGTAAACGGCCCCTTATACTCCGGTGCGACTTAAAAAGAAATGAAATCATGAAAAGAAATGTTTTTATCTGCTTCATTGCGAATTTTTTGGCTAGTGGGACTTACTCACGTGTGGGTTATAGTCCTAAAAATTGGTCGAATTTTTATGAACTTGGGTGTTCACCCAATGCTTTCTTTAAAGCATATTTAATAAATGTAAATTCAAGCATTAAGGGGTTAAAATCAATGCACTACTAGATTTAGTTAAGTGCCTAACACCCTCCGAAATGTATCACGTTGAACTCATTTAAACCCCTCGGATTGCCAGGTGTATAATAATAATGTGTCAATACAATTATTGTATCTTTTCTACTCCAGATCAAAGAATGAAGACTACTTCCATCGATGGCATCCCCGGAGCGCCCCCACCCGATCGCGTCTCGTCAAGCGACCCCGCAGTCGCGAGCCCGAAGAAGCACGCAGCGCCTTTTTCAGGCGATCACCACCCAAAAAAAAAAGGCTCGCTCGACAACCAAGCTTCGGCCAAGCCTACAGTGATTAATGGCACTCGTGGTTTGTGAAAATAGTGTAACAAATTGAACCGGCGCTGGTTGTGAAGCTGCGCTCGGTTAGCCTCGGCAGAACAAAGCGATTATTTATAGCATTTCTGAACTGAAAACTCGTCAAGTTGAAATGTGATCACGGAGTAAATGTTCGGTCCATTGACGGACTTTTAAAGAAGCTTGATGTGTTGAAGATAAAGGAACAATGCTCACAAAATGGGGTTCTCTGGTTTCGTTTTTGAGAAGAAATTTTGGTCGAACACAACTCTGATTGTGCGCGCCACATTTAAACATCAAATCATGCGGCGTCCAGTCATCCTTCTAGTAGATGTCAAATTATTTGAATTGGGAGTTTTCATTTGAAAAAAAAAAATAGAAATAAAGGAGTAACGTCCTGAAAAAAAAGGCATTTTAGTTTAGCTTACTTTAAACCAGTGTTGTTTTTGGCTTCCCTTTTACTTTTCGTCTTAGTCTTTTGAACGATAATACTTATTCGTCTTAGTCATATTTTAGTAATCGAAAAATGTATGTCTTCTAGTTTTTGTTGATGAAACCTCAAGACTAATTTCGTCTAGTTTTAGTTGACGTTTACTAAAATTTGTCTAATTTTAAAAAATTACCCCCAAAATATATAACTAAAGTTTTCCAACTATTTTGAGTGACAGACAACATTGACAGACGAGCATCTACTTGGACAACGCCAACTTGGTGATAATACACTCTCAGCAGAAAATCAGTGCATTATTTTAAATGAATTATACCCACCTGGACGCCACGTACTGTTTGTTAAAAAAAAAAAAAAAAGTTGTCAGAGACTTAAAGAGGAACTCGCCGTTAGCATTCGTTAACACGATTGCTATGCTAATGCTACGAGTTACATTTAGTGTGTGATGATCACTCAGCACAGACCTTTAAAGGCTACAGCAACATTGCATATTCTCTCTGGCCAAGATAAGAAAACAAATTTACCTTGTGTGCAAGCTTTGAGACTGGAGAAGATGCACTGGTGAGTCAGGGCATCACATGAGTGACACACCCAGACACTGCTACGATGCAGTCTAACTACACATAAAATGTCATACATTGTGAACATGTGACGGAAATATTGCACATTTTCATCTCCTCGTCGCCATGATGAAATATTTTCGTTATTGTCATCATTGACAAAAATAACACTGCTTTAAACAACGGAACTAATTTTTCAGGAACAAAAATATAACATTTTCATTGAAACTTCTAAGTAATTTGCAGCTGTAATTTTTGATTTTATCCATCCATTAATTTTTTTACAAATTAAAACTATATATATTGGGCATTAAAACTACAAAATCAAAATTCTTCAAAGACTGAAAACATGATTAAAATACTCATTTTTACAAACCTTAGTCATTTTCAGCTGCTACACTGCTGGCCAAAAGTATTGGCACCCATGCAATTCTGTCAGATAATGCTCAATTTCTCCCAGCAAAAGATTGCAATTACAAATGCTTCGGTAGTAATATTTTCATTGATTTGACTTGCGATGAAAAAACACAAAAGAGAATGGGGAAAAAAATCATTTTCATTTTACACAAAACTCCAAAAATGGGCCAGACAAAAGTATTGGCACCCTTTGAAAAATCACGTGATGCTTCTCTAATTTGTGTAATTAACAGCACCTGTTACTAACCTGTGGCACATAACAGGTGGTGGCAATAACTAAATCACACTGGCAGCCAGTTAAAATGGATTAAAGTTGACTCAATCTCTGTTCTGTGTTCTTGTGTGTACCACATTGAGAATGGAGAAAAGAAAGAAGACCAAAGAAATTTGTGAGGACTTGAGAAGCAAAATTGTGAGGAATTATGGGCAATCTCAAGGCTACAAGTCCATCTCCAAAGACCTGAATGTTCCTGTGTCTACCATACGCAGTGTCATCAATAAGTGTAAAGCCCATGGCACTGTGGGTAACCTCCCTAGATGTTGACGGAAAAGAAAAATTGACGAGAGATTTCAACGAAAGATTGTGGATGGTGGATAAAGAACCTCGACAAACATCCAAACAAGTTCAAGCTGTCCCGCCGTCCGAGGGTACAACAGTGTCAACCCGTACTATCCGTCACCGTCTGAATGAAAAGGGACTCTTTATGGTAGTATAGACCCCACTTCTGACTCAGAGTCATGAAAAAAGCCAGGCTTGAGTTTGCCAAAACTTAACTGAGAAAGCCAAAAACCGTTTTGGGAAAAATGTTCTCTGGTCTGATTTTTGGGAAAAGGCATCAACACAGCGTTTACAGGAATAAAAAAAACCGAGGCCTTCAAAGAAAAGAACACTGTTCGCACAGTCAAACATGGCGGAGGTTGCCTCATGTTTTGGGGTTGCTTTGCTGCCTCTGGCACTGGACCGCTTGACCGTGTGCATGGCACTATGAAGTCTGAAGACTACCAACAAATTTTTAAGCAAAAGTAAGACCCAGTGTGAGAAAGTAGTACTTTTGTCCAGCCCATTTTTGGAGTTTTGTGTAAAATGATTATTTTTCCTTTCTCTTTTGTGTTTTTCATTGCAAGCAAAATAAATAAAGATATTACTACCAAAGCATTTGTAATTCCAATCATTTTCTGGGAGAAATTGAGCATTATATGAGAGAATTGCAGGGGTGCCAATACTTTGGCCAGCAGTGTATTTAAAAAAAATATTTTTTTTTAATAATAAAATGGAGGAAAATGCATTTTAGTATTTTAAGCATCAAACCCAAAAATCTGTAGGAACAAAAATCTGAATAAACATTTTTTTAATGAACATTAAAATAATTTTCAGCTGCATTTTTTTTTTAATCTATTAAAACAGACTATAAGATAATCAAAATTCTTCAGAGACAAAACACAATTAAAATTATAACATTTAATAACCTCAAATCATTTTCACCTCTTTTTCAAATTAAAAGTAAAACATGGAGTAAAATCTTGAAACGCGATAAAAATCCACTATTAAATCCTACATTGGTTACTTGTTTTTCCTTTCAACTTTCCATGGAGCTGAAAGGTAATTAGAAACGTTAGACATCAAATAACTGTTTTTAGTTTTGAACGATGATTAAGTAAATAGTGCGTAAAATGTACTTCTGTGCAGTGATAATAAGCCAAAATGTTTGATCGTCTCTATCCAAGGGGTTCAACATATCTTTCATGTCACGCCAGAATGGTTGATTTGAATGTTAATGTTGATACTACTGTGTTGTTTTATGATAAGTCGGGAGCAAATATTGTTCTTTTTGACACTTTGGGGGAAAACAAACACAGGCTGCGCTCATCCCACCTCTTCATTTAGTTGTCACATTAGTCAGGAAGGTTTCCCTTGAGAAAGTATGTTATTAAAATAAACAACACATTAGCTGCTGTTGACGGTGATGAAAGTCCAATCCACTTTAATTAGTGCAAAACACATTGAAATTGATCACGTTGCCACCTGAAATTTGGTCATGTTAAAACATAAAATGGATCAGTTTTTCGCTCGCAACCCTCACAGGTCAAATGGATTGGATGTCTATCGCCGTCAATGACACTGAAACGTGATCATTCACTGCCACCCTTCCCGGTTAACTCATTGGCTGCCAATGACAGCAATAGACGTCCAGTCCATTTGGAGTATTGTCACTCACAGCTAAAAAGTTAAATGAATAGTACCCTATTTTCCACACTACAGTATAAGGCGCACCTAAAAGCCTTTTCTCAAAAGCCAACAGTGCGCCTTATAATCCATATATAAACCTTATATATGGATCAATATTGGTTAATCATGGAATGACATTCCCTTTAGCACAGCTCCATCTAGTGGATGCATAACACCAGGTGCGCCTTATACTCAGATGCGCCTTCAAGTGCAGAAAATGCGGTACTTTTTTTTTTTTTTTTTTTAATTAAAAAACAACAAAAAGGTATTCTCAAGCCACATTTACATTTTTAATATGCATTTTCTCATAAAAGGTCTTAAATACTATTTTGAAAGGTCTTTAAAAATCTTGACATTACTACTTTGCTACTACTACTACTGGTAGTAGTTGTACTTCGTGCTCATTTGTATCACAGTGTGAAAGAGCTGGGAATAAATTCATATACTGTATTTTCTGCACTGGAAGGTGCACCTAAAAGCCATAATTTTTCTCAAAAGCCGACAGTGTGCCTACGAGTTCCATTTAGTGTGTGATGACCACTCAGCACAGACCTTTAAAGGCTAAAGCATATGGGGCGCCGTTTGTAAAGCAGCACATGCTGAAAATTACGGCAACATTTTCTCAAATTTAGCGCCACTCTGTGTTTAAAATGCTGTGTGAATTTATTAATTTTTTTTTTTTGCACATTTAACATAATTTAGCAACTTACATATTTATTTTTAAGTAATAAGTTTTGGACTTAAATCATAAGATTAAATCTTAAATGTAAATCATTAATTTATATCCTAAATATGCATCTCTAAATGTTAAATATATATCTTAAATCCAAATGTTAAATTGATATCCTAAATGTAAATCTTAAACATGTATCTAAATACTAAATTGAAATGTTAAATCTGGAAACGGTTGAAACTAAATATTTTGCTTAATATGCAAATTCACATGACTGGAGACCGGAAGTAACAAAATAAGAGCTGGAGCAGCTCAGACTGTTTGTTCACGTTGCTTGAAAATGAATACAACCTACTCAACGGTCAGATTTTGTACATGAAGCATTGTGAAAATAACAATATAGAATAGAATAGAAGAGAACTTTTAAGTTTCTCCTAATTTAAATTTAGTATTTAGATATATTTTTAAGAATTACTTTTAGGATATAAATTTAACATTTACATGTAAGATATATATGTAACATTTGGATTTAAGATATATTTTTAACATTTAGATTTAAGATCTATATTTAGGATATAAATTTAAGATTTACATCTAAGATTTAAATTAGATACTTCTGGATTTAAACATTCAGGCCCAATACTTATTATTTAAAAATATATTTCAAGCAAGCAACTATCAGGTGCATACTGCCACCTACTGTACAGGAGTGTGCAGCAGCCATCCGGAGGCGCACTCCTCTCACTGTTGGTTTTTAATTGGTCAATATCTTGTTCACCTGCCTAATCTTGCTTGTACTTGTGTTGCTGCCTCTAGTGCTCAAATATGGTATAGTTCCACGGCTGGTTATCTACTGCGCCAGAAGCATGAAAACAAAACTATCAATTCACAATGAGAAAAACCAAACAAAAATAATGTGTAATGCATGAGACAATTTGAATAGTAGTTGAGTAAAAACTACAGATACGTGCTGTAAAATGGAGTGAAGTAAAAAAGTAACACTTCATATTTGTACCCAGGTACTGTGACAAAGTACTTTTACTTCATTACAGTCCACCACTGATGCACATGTATAAAGGTATGTCACCAAACACACTTCCTGTGCACATTTTGTGTTTTCCTTTCATGAGTGAGAGCACAAGTTGTCAAGTGGGCGGTTGTGTATTGTCCCTCAGCGCCTCTTTTACACTTTAACTCCTTGTTTTTGGACTCTCGATCAGCGGCATGGAGCCCGGCACTTTTTTGGTTCTGGAAAACTACATTGGAGGCGAGTTCATCCCGTGCGCGAATCACATCGATTCGTACGACCCGTCCACGGGGGATGTGTACTGCAAAGTACCGGACAGTGGCCCAGAAGAGGTAGAAGATTTAACTGTTTGGATAGAACCGAGCACATTATTCTCCACTTTTTCTTTATTGCATTAGAATCACGCTTGTTGAGGATTACTAAATAAAAAGTTCTTTCTTAAAATGGTAGGAACCTTTGCTCTCTGCAGAATCAACAGGTAAGTAAATCATTAAGCGCATGCAAGGGAGTTTACGTCACGCTTCCCAGTTGATATGGATTGGATGTAGTGCTGTGCAATACGAAAAAAATGATCAAGATATTGATAAATGTCCAATTTATCTAAATTGGGAGGACAGGCTTTGAAAGCTCTTGTTTGACTGCCATTGACGGTGCTCGCTAGACGTCAAATTTATTTTGAGTGGGAGGGTCGAATGAACGAATCAATTAGTAAAGCCTGTTTTTAAAGAACCGGTTATGGTCTGACATATCACAAGAGGGCGCCAAAGCACATTACATGCATGAATGTTTTTTTAAAAAATGTTTTAAATAGCCTAATAATGACTTTTTAACCGATATCCCGGTATTTTCCAACTCCAAAAATTTGATACCGATATCAAACCTATACCGATACATGCATTCCTGTATTTAACATATTATGGCGAATTGTATTATGATACCCCATCGGATGCTTTAATCAGTATTATTCTCACATAAGAGAAGGGACGTAGTGAGTGGTGAGGAGTCTGAGGACATCTGGTGGTTGAAAACAAACTGTGTTACCCTATTAAACCGTGTTCAAGCAAATACTGTGGTGAAAATTCTTACACCAGGTTTATTGTGGGTTTTAAAAAATATTATAAAAATATTATTTAAAAAAAATCTCTCATATAGTTTTCTACTTTAATAATGAATTACCCCCCCGCCCCGTGGCTATTTCCATCTTTGTGTCCCTCTCTATAAGCAACCATATTTGTCTGTTCTCTTCACAACGTAATCTAGAAAGGTACACATCTTTAAGTTCTCCAATAATGAAACAATATTTTTGAAAAAACTGCTGATGGTGGCTCAGTGAAGATCTTATTGAGTAAGGGAGTTTTGATATAGAGGTTAAGGAAGAAAAGAGGCAAAGCCTGAGTCACAACGAGAAAGTATGATGACAGTGTTGATTTCTATTCACTATTCCTCTGTCACAATTAAAGTCTGTCACAGTCACAGCCAATTATACTGTAAAGCTGGTTAAACTGGATGTTATGTTGTTGTAAGGTTATTAAATTTTTGTTCATGTGCCCCTTTTAATCTATTAGCACATGCCCTGCCATCGTTCTCTTCACAGCCCTGCATAACAGATCCCAGGCATCTTAGTTTGGAGACAACTAATGGTCAATAAGCATAACTACTGTGCTAAGGTTTCTACATTCACTTTGAAGTTAACATGCATATTGGCCCAAAACGGATGTCGATATCATCTGATATTATTTTAAGATGCTTTTATTGACAGATATTATCGACTGCCCCATAATATTGGACAGATTACAATATGGGCTGAATGTCCAACTCATCTGAACTCGGAGGGCTGGCTTTGAATGCTCATGTTTGAGTGCCATTGACGGTGCTAAACGTCCAATTTATGAATGAACGAAAGCAATCTGGTGCGCTCTAAAAACTGTCTGGTAAACATTAGCATTGTATAGCATTTAAGATAGCGGACTTTTGCCATGCAAGTTAACCAATTGCAACAATTGGCTAACTTGCTGAGCAAAAGTCCGCTAGGAGTCCAACTGCTTTTTTAAACAAAACATAGCATTTAAGCTAGCAGATTTTTGCCATGCAAGTTAGCCAATTGCAACAATTAGCTAACAACAATTGGCTAACTTGCATGGCAAATGTCTGCTAGCTTAAATGCTATATAATGCTAATATTTACAACAATTGGCCAACGTGCATAGCAAAGGTCCGCTAGTGTAAATGCTATATAATGTTTACCAGATAGTTTCTGGTGCGCACTAGAAACAATCAGGTGCGCACCAGATAGCTTGAATCTATTTTATTTCTGTCGATGTCCCTTTAGGGCAGGGGTCGGCAATCCAAAATGTTGAAAGAGCCATATTGGACCGAAAACACAAAAAACATCTGGAGCCGCAAAAAGTTAAAAGCGTTATATAAACCTTATAATGAAGGGAACACATGTATGATGTATGTAACTATATTAGCTATATTAGCCTACAATCAAAATGAATAAGTTAGCTACAAATACATTATGAGCCTTCATGATGAAATGTTTATTTTCTCTGTAGTGCATCCTATAGAGAATGATGCACTATGTGATTACTCTGTTGTACGATGCGAATTACAATTAGAAGAAGAGAAATGTTTGTGTCATGTTTGTAATCCTACAGTAACCATATTAAAACAAAAAATATATTTCCCTCCCCCATCTTTTTCCATTTTCAAACAGTGGCGCCACCAGGGTGTGGCCAGGGGTGGCCACGGCCACCCGTATAAATTGGTTGGCCACCCCGCTTGCCAGTATATCGTTAGATTGTTGTAGCATCAGTTATGCATTTCATCCCAAATGAATGCATTTATTTTGTTTTGTTAAATGTAAGGCTGTCAAATTTATCGCGTTAACGGGCGGTAATTAATTTTTTAAAAAATTAATCAAGTGAAAATATTTATTGCAATTAACACATTCGCAGTACGACTCATTCACGCATTGCCGCAAACAGCCTACAATGGCGCCCCTTTACTTCAATACAGAGATAAGGGGCAGTGTCAAGTGAGTGGAGTAGATAAAAGCATTCATTGGGGCCGTGCTTTTCATTGGCAACAGCTTTGTCATCTCTCCCCCAGCAACTATAAATATTGTGGGAAGCGACGTGGGGAAGAATGACAGGAGTTGATCTTTTTCTTAACACCCTGTAGTGTATCCAACGCAGAGAAGATATAGCATTTGCAGCCACCACCCACAGTCATGGTTGCACCACTTCCCATCATGCATTTGGGCAGAACAGTTAAGTCGCTACAGTATCATTTACTGAAAGCTCAACAAATACACTAGATGGCAATATTTAGTCACAATATACAAACTCACATTTGTCCTTTAAGAATTACAAGTCTTTCTATCCGTGGATCTCTTTCACAGAAAGAATGTTCATAATGTTAATGCCATCTTGTGGGTTTATTGTTATAATAAACAAATACAGTACTTATGTACCGTATGTTGAATGTATATATCCGCCTTGTGTCTTATCTTTCCATTCCAACAATAATTTACAGAAAAATATGGCATATTTTAGAGATGGTTTGAATTGCGATTAATTACGATTAATTCATTTTTAAGCTGTGATTAACTCGATAAAAAATTTTAATCGTTTGACAGCTCTAGTTAAATGTACAGCTTATGCCTAATATATACTACATAACACAATAAAACAGAATTGTTGTGGAACTCAAAATGTTGACTGGACAGTTACGGACTATGCACATGATGAAATCATTAGTAACATCAAATATTACACAATCCACCAAAATATATCGGTAGCCGTGTCCTTAAGTCTTTCTGATAGTTTTCCCCTGACCTTTTTACTGCAATAATATAATGAAAACCTGAAATTATGGCTTTAGTTTTGGCCACCCCAAGATTTTAAGTGGCCCCATCTGGCCACCCCTATGAAAAATTTCTGGAGGCACCACTGTTTTCAGACATTTTTGAAAAAGCTCCAGGGACCCATTAGGGAAGCGCTAAAGAGCCGTATGTGGCTCTAGAACTGCTGGTTGCTGACCCCCGCTTTCGGGGCTCTGTACAAATGAATAATTAAATCCTGTTTTTTAGGCAACAGTTATGGCCTGACATGACACAAGAGGGCGCCAAAGCACATTACATGCATTATATATTTTGGGCACTCATTTACCTCATTGGCTAGTGCCAATGAGTTGACATGGACTATTTATAATGGAAAATTTTGGTTATCCTTCCGGTTTGAAATGTCATCTTGATTCCGTCAGGTGGAGGCGGCGGTGGCCGCAGCCAAGAAGGCTTTCCCGGGCTGGGCGGCTCGCAGCCCGGAGCAGAGGGCTGAGGTCCTCAACAAGATGGCCGACTTGATCGAGACCCACCTGGAGGAGTTAGCGCAGGCCGAGTCCAAAGACCAAGGTCAGATGAGACTGGGTCCGTGTACAGAGTAGGGGTGTGACAAAATATCAAAATGGTGATACTAGGGCTGCAGTTGTCGATTATTTTAGTAATCGAGTAATCGGTTTACAAACATTTAATACCTTGCAGATTAAAAAAAATTCTTCTATTTATTAGTTGTTTGCAGAATGATATCGTGAGTTTTGTATCGCAAATTATATCGTCTCATGAGGTACCCAGAGGTTCCCAACCCTAGTACCAAGCCATGTGGTACACCTTAGTGGGGGCGTGTTAACCACTTATAGGACACTCATTTTTCGGGGAGGGTCTATTTATTTATTATGTTGTTTGAATGTTGCAAAATCTCCAGGCAAAACGTTGACGTTCGCCCGGACAGTGGACATTCCGCGATCGGCATACAACTTCCGCTTCTTCGCCTCTTCAGTGCTGCACCACACCAACGACTGCAGCCAGATGGACCACCTGGGCTGCCTCAACTACACTGTGCGCTGCCCCGTGGGAGTGGGTAAGATACAGTTTCCAATTTCTACACTGTAAGAAAAGAACATTCCCAAATCATTGTGCTAAGTTAATATTTTAATGAGCTCAAATTTTGAAGTTGTTTCACACTCGCGGCAGCCTAGTGTGAAAAGCGGCCCAAGGCAAGCACAAAACGGGACGACCTACATAGGCTGACGTAGATGCGGTCAGGAAATAAAAAGTGGGTGGACTCCAGCAAACCTATTTACTATAGTCCCAAGCACCAATGCATTTATTTTTCATTGTTGCACCAGAAAACAGCAACTTAACCCATTTCAAGGAGTAGGGAGTATTATAATAACCATGTAAAAAGTTTTACTAGTTCAGTGAGAACGTGAATTCTTTTTTGTCATTCATGAACTACATTTCCACAAAAACGCACATTGAGTTTAGCAAAGAGAAGTGTGAGTCATTTTTCGAGTGTATCTGACCTTGTGAAACTATATCATTTATAGAGGTTGCGACGGCCGTGATTTGTGTGTATCCGTCTGCCGAAACAGCCTGATAGCACAGATATCAGTACGCCTGCCCTCCTGTTATTGGATGCGTTGTTGATGTCAGAACAGGTTTTGGGCCCTGCACCTTGACGAAAATTCACTCAAGATTCACTGCTCCAAAATGGCCACCGCCCCCTTTCAACTTTCGACGAGAAGTCCCCTCCCACACAGGGGCGGAACTTAGGGGGGTGCTTGGGATGCGACCACACCTGGGCCCAGGCCTCTGAGGGGCCCGGTTTGTAGACATCAAGTGGGTGTTGTTGGGAGGGGTCTGTGAAAAAATTTCCACATGACCCCGCCCCCCCCCCCCCCCCACACACACACACACACACAAACACGCACACACACACACACACACAGAGGTTGCAAAACTAATCGGTTAAAATAGATGAATAAATTAGATAAATTTGATAATTGATCTCTGAGCAGTCCCGTTTGGGTCCTTGTTTGTGTGTAATGTGAGGCTGTGCACGTGCACGCCAGTGATTTCAGCAAGAGAGAGAGAGTTCCCTGCTACACTCAGGTTTGGTTACTAAATCAATAATATTACAAAGTGTCGAGATAGATTGTCTTTTGTGTTGTTAGATACAGTCAGTGGAGAGTAAATGATAGCAATTGTATTGTTTATATTCTTTGTTGATGAGACGTTACTAGTTAGCACAGAGTGCTAAGCTAGTTAGCGATTATGCTCATCAGTGTTTTAAGTACCGGTATCTGTTTGTATTGTGTTTTGGAGAAGCACATTCGCACTTAACTTATTGTTAGATCGTAAAGTTGTCTCATTTCTCTTTATAAAGAAACCACACACAAAAACCCATTCATATAACATTCTCGACAATCAATTCAGGGAGTCCCGTTTATGCTTATCGTACCCGGGCCCTGTTCACATTTGTGCCGCCACTGCTCCCACATATACAATGAATGGGTTACCACGCCCCCTTTTACACCGGACTGCCACTAGTACGAAACGGCCTTTATTGCCGGTAACTTCTTTTGAGTAGTGTCGTCCCTTACCTGGCTATATATCTGAATTTTATTTTAATTGTAATGTTGGTTATGTGGTAGCTGGCCTAATCAGCCCGTGGAATCTTCCTCTGTACCTGCTGACGTGGAAGATCGCACCCGCCATTGCCGCGGGCAACACAGTGGTCGCTAAACCCAGCGAGATGACCTCTGTGACCGCCTGGATGATGTGCAAGCTGATGCGGGAAGCCGGTAGGCCTGCCTTGAGATTCCAACTGATTGGACGTCTATTGCCGTCAATGGCGTTAAAAGATAAATCTTCCAGGCGTTCCTCCTGGCGTGGTGAACATCGTATTTGGGACAGGCCCGCGCGCAGGAGATGCCTTAGTAAGCCACCCCGACGTGCCCCTCATCTCTTTCACGGGCTCCACGGCGACGGCGAGGCTCATCACCGAGCGCAGCGCCCCCTACTGTAAGAAGCTGTCGCTGGAGCTCGGCGGCAAGAACCCGGCTATTATTTTCGCCGACGCCGATTTGGACCGCTGCGTTGAGACCACCGTCCGATCCAGCTTTTCCAATCAGGTGAGTCGTTTTGGTACAGAATACTACAAATTGTTCCCGGGTTACGACGTACTCGACTTATTCGATTTCGACTTTACGACGGCGGAGTCTCGTCCGCCATTTTGTCTCCAGTCATTTTTTTTGTGTTTGTTTTTTTTAGTCGCATAAACAGTACCTTATTGTACCTCACAGTATCTTATTTTTTACTTTACTTTAGTGGTGCAACGATTAATCAATTAACTCGAGTAATTCGATTAGTAAAAAGATTCAAATTTAATTTTGCTGCTTCGAGTATTCATTAATTAAAGTGGCGTTGTAAGTGTTTGCATTTATTTGTATTGATTTGGGTGGGTACACTTCCCTCTAGTGGGAACAGTAAATATGACATAACTTATTTCACATGGCTGAATCCTGCTGCTCCCTGTTAAGACCAACATAAGTCAAAAACATACGTTTTTGTTTGAGCTAATGGTTTTTAATGCATTCGTAATTTAGTTTTTAGGTACTGAATATTTAGTTGTTTTTTCGTGGGAATGTGTGTTTGAACCATTTGTTAAGAACATTGTAAAAAAAAAAAAAAAAGAAAAGTGCATTTTATTATAGCATTTAAGCTAGCAGACATTTGCTATGTAAGTTAGTCAGTTGTTCTTTTGTTGTACTTAGATCCTCATTTATTTATTGTTTTATACCGTTTGAGGCTCAGGTATTCTAATTTTTTATGTTCCTTATCCGATTACTCGATTATTCGAACTAAGTAGTTCATCGATTAATTGACTACTAAAATAATCAATACGTGCCCTAGTTTTACTTCATTACTATGACGTGTTCTGTCCTCACTGAAGTTGCTCAGTTTTAGACATCAAACAATTGTGCTTTTGAAGCTTTTGACTTCACTTTTGAAAATTTGTAAAGCTATAACACACATATATGCACTTATGTTTAAAACGGCACGCAATTTAACAATAAAACACTTGACACAAAACAATTGGTGTTCGAATGTCTATCTAGTCTGATCAATATGTAAATTTAGTGGATTAAATTAGCGTAATTTGCCTGACAAAAGTCTGCTAGCTTAAATGTTACGAATGCTAACGTATTTACAATTCTCATAGCAAATCGCTCACACGTACCTGCACAAACTGTAGGTGTAAACTTAATTTCATAATGCATACACAAACATATATTAGCTGAAACAACTTACAGATTTATGTGGGCCAAACCATGGCGAAACTGTCCTTTATTCATGTCAGACGACAATCTGCTCCTCGGTCGTAAGGCGACAGTCCAAGCAGACTCAACGCTACCACCAGAAGGCAGTGTATCCTCCATCATTAAACAAAATACAATACTTTTGGACTTTTTGGATAGCTATTTCGGGGTGCTTAAAGGGTTAATTCCGACTTATGTTACGTTGCCAGTGTAGGAACGGAACTCATTCTTGCCCCGGGGACTACCTTTATATGAAAAAGGTGATACATCATGATACTTTGGAGCTCAAGAGGTTGTTTTTCACATTTCACACGTTTTTCTGACATTTAAAATGAAAGGAAAATTTGGATGTGCATAGCCGTCAATGGCATGGATGCGCATGGCCTTCAAAACTGCCATATAGCCCCCAAAAATGCTACATACCCCCTCAAAATGTGACACACCAAAATCCATTTTGCCACATGGCAAAAAAAATGCCACATGTCAAAATCCATTTTGCCACATGGCAAAAAAAATGCCCCATGGCAAAATCCATTTTGCCACAAGGCAAAAAAAAATGCCACATGTCAAAATCCATTTTGCCACATGGCAAAAAAAATGCCCCATGGCAAAATCCATTTTGCCACATGGCTAAAAAAAAAGCTACATTGGAAAATCCATTTTGCCACCCGAAAAAAAGAATGTTTCATGGCAAAATCCATTTTGCCACATGGCGAAAAAATGCCACATGGCAAAAAAAAATGCCACAAGGCAAAATCCATTTCGCCACATGGCAAAAAAAATGCCACATGCAAAGTCAATTTTGTCACACAGCAAAAAATGCCACATTGAAAAATCCATTTTGCCACCCGACAAAAAAAATTGCTTCATGGCAAAATCCATTTTGCCACATGGCGAAAAAATGCCACATGGCAAAAAAAATGCAACATGGCAAAACCCATTTTGCCACATGGCAAAAAAAATGCCACATGGCAAAATCCATTTTGCCACATGGCAAAAAAAATGCCACATGCAAAGTCAATTTTGTCACACGGCAAAAAATGCCACATCGAAAAATCCATTTTGCCACCCGACAAAAAAAATTGCTTCATGGCAAAATCCATTTTGCCACATGGCGAAAAAATGCCACATGGCAAAAAAAATGCAACATGGCAAAACCCATTTTGCCACATGGCAAAAAAAATGCCACATGGCAAAATCCATTTTGCCACATGGCAAAAAAAATGCCACATGCAAAGTCAATTTTGTCACACGGCAAAAAAAATGCCATATTGGAAAATCCATTTTGCCACCTGACATAAAAATGGCACATGGCAAAATCCATTTTGCCACATGGCGAAAAAATGCCAAATGGAAAAATCCATTTTGCCACATGGCAAAAAAATGCCACCTGGCCCTAAAAAATGCTATATACGCCCCCAAGAAAATGTGACAAACCAAAATCCATTTTGCCACCCGACAAAAAAAAATGCTTCAAGGCAAAATCCATTTTGCCACATGACGAAAAAATGCCACATGGCAAAAAAAAATGCCACATGCAAAGTTCATTTTGCCACACGGCAAAAAAATGCCACATGCAAAGTTCATTTTGCCACACGGCAAAAAAATGCCACATTGGAAAATCCATTTTGCCACCTGACATAAAAATGGCACATGGCAAAATGCGTTTTGCCACATGGCAAAAAAAATCTCACTTGTCAAAATCCGTTTTGCCACATGGTAAAAAAATGCCACATGGCAAAATCCATTTTGCCACAAGGCAAATACTACTTTTGCTTCTCGGCCCTGCTGGAGGGAACCCAGGGAGTGGACTACCTTTACTTGGTGTGACTTGAGTGCAGTGAGCACGCTTTCCCACATGAGGGCGGTAAAGGATTTTTGGAAAGAGATTCAAGCGGTAAATAAAAAAATAAAATACAGTACAGTACAACATTTTTAAAAAGCCCTAAAAATATGGAGAATTTTCGGGTTATTTCCTTGTCTGCCACTGACGGATGTATACATTCAATTGATTTTGACTGGGAAAGGGCAAATGACCCCACGCATTTGGCATTACAGCATCATGTGAATTTTTAAAACGGTGAGAATTGGTAGTGAATGAGTTGAATATGTTTTCCCAGGGAGAAATCTGCTTGTGCACTAGTCGCATTTATGTGGAGCGGAGTATTTACTCGACGTTTTTGGAGAAGTTTGTGGCCGCCGCCAAGAAATGGAAGACCGGTGTGCCTTCTGATCCCGACTGCAGCAATGGTGCACTCATCAGCAAGGAGCACTTGGAAAAGGTCACATAGCTCTTTTGCCAGCATTTGTACTTTAAAATAAAAAGGAAAAAAGTAGTACTGTAATTTCCGCTCTATAAGGCGCTTTAGGAGTATAGGGCGCAACCTCAATGAATATTTTGAAAGTATTTTCATATATAAGACACACCGCATAAGGCGCAGAGGTAGTAGCAGTAGTGGTAGTAATGGTTGAGTCTTGCATCCACTAGATAGAGCTGCGCTGAAGGGAATGTCATGCCATGATTAATCAATATTGATACATATTTTAGGCGCCTTGGATTATAGGGCGCACTGTCGGCTTTTGAGAAAATTGAAAGCTTTTAGGTGCGCCTTATAGTGCGGAAAATGTGGTAAATATTTTCTTTTTTCATATATTTCCTAAATTTAAAAACAAAAAGGGAAGACAAAAAATGTCAGAGTGAAGATTAAAAATTTGATCAAATTTTGTGAATGTTATTTTTAATGGATAAACAACATTTGTTTTGGTTGGAAAAACATACTTTTTTGTATTTATTTCTTCTTTAAAATTTGGAGCAAATTTGGAGACGAGCTAACGTTTTTGGAGTTAAAACCTTTCTAGTAATTTTATTCAATTTTCTCATGTAGTAGAAGTGCAAAATTATTCAATATTTTTGGATAAACATGCAATTTTTTGCAGTCAGGCCAAAGTTTCACGTGTCAAAGTATTATGTATTTTTGACATAAAGTTTTTTTATTTTGTTAATTTCATTTGAAAAAACGGGGGAAATGTTTATTTTATTATGTATTAGTTTTATTTTTTAAATTTTTTTTAAAGAAAATATTTTAAAGTCTTTTTTAATTGAAAAATACATCTAAAATGGAAATATAATATATATATATTATTAAAAAAAGAAAAGGAAGTATAGAAAATTAATATACACAGATTTTAAAATAGAAAAGTCAATAAAAACTAATATTTACTTTATTTATTTTGTCCACCGGCGTTGCTAAAATTGACCAAAACTGAAGTTACCTAGTGTTGCTTTAAAACAGGAATATCCTATTTTGTGTATTGTTAAAAAAAAAAAAAAAAAGTAAATAGTCTCCTTTTTATTTAAATCCTAATTCTTCAAATAATTATTTTTCATTAAAAATATTTTTTTTTAAATAATGAATTTTCTATTTAGGAAAAACAAAGGCAAAAAGCAGTTAATCTAAAAAAATATTAAATTTTTTCTATTTAAGAAAATCAAGGTTAAAAGCAGTTAATTACTTTTTTTTTTTTTTTAATGTTCATTTGATTTTAAAAAATACTAACTCTTACTCTTTTAATTATTCTTAAAAAACATTTTTTTAAGGGAAACAATTTTAATGATTCTCTTTCCTAAAATAGGAATCTCTCAATTTCCAAAATGTTTACAACAGAAAAGTACAAATTCTCCTTTTTATTTACTTTTTTTTTTTTTTATTCTTAATGATCATTTTCTTGTATCTATTAAATTTGGAAAAACAAACCAATCACAATAGTCTTTTGTGGCTGCCATTTCCCCCCCCCCTTCCGCACATTTTAACGATATAACTTTGTCTAGGTCCGCGGCTTCGTGGCCCTGGCCAAATCGGAAGGCGCCACGGTGCACTGCGGCGAAGGTGTGGACCCTCTAAACCTCCCCCGCCGCAACGCTGGCGGCTACTTCATGCCCACCACCGTCATCTCCGGCGTCTCCCGTAAATCCCGCGTCACGCAGGAGGAGATCTTCGGCCCGGTGACCTGCGTGGCCCCCTTCGACGACGAGGAGGGGGCGCTGGCCGAGGCCAACGGGGTGCGCTACGGGCTGGCCGCCACCGTGTGGTCGCGGGACGTGGCCCGGGTGCACCGCGTGGCCGCCCGTCTTCAGTCCGGTCTGGTGTGGGCCAACTGCTGGCTGGTGAGGGATCTCAAGCTACCTTTCGGAGGCGTCAAGAACTCCGGCGTCGGCAGGGAAGGCGGCAAGGATTCCTACCACTTCTTCACCGACGTCAAGACCGTCACCGTCAAGCACTGAAAGGTCGTTTTAACTATACTGAGATTAATATATATAAAAAACATCACAGTGTCACATAACTACGTAACTTTATGAGTAAAAAGTGCTGGCCAAAAGTATTGGCACCCCTGCAATTCTGTCAGGTAATGCTTAATTTCTCCCAGAAAATGATTGCAATTACAAATGCTTTGGTAGTAATATCTTCAGTTATTTTGCTTGCTATGAAAAAACACAAACGAGAATGGGGGAAAAAAAAAAAAAAAAGATCATTTTACACAAAACTCCAAAAATGGGCCGGACAAAAGTATTGGCACCATCGCCCTAATACTTGGTAGCGCAACCTTTAGACGAAATAAATGCGACCAACTACTTCCGGGATCCATCAGTGAGTTTCTTACAATGCTCTGCTGGAATTTTAGACCATTCTACTTTGGCCAACTGCTCCAGGTCTCTGAGATTTGAAGGGTGCCATTTTCAGATCTCTCCACAGGTGTTCTATGGGATTCAGATCTGGCCACTATAGAAGTCTCCAGTGCTTTCTCTCAAACCATTTTCTAGTATGTTTTGGGTCATTGTCTTGCTGGAAGACCCATGACCTCTGAGGGAGACCCAGTTTTCTCCCACTGGACCCTACATTATGCTGCAAAATTTGTTGGTCGTCTTCAGACTTCATAATGTCACACACACGGTCAAGCAGTCCAGTGTCAGAGGCAGCAAAGCAACCCCAAAACATCAGGGAACCTTCGCCATGTTTGACTATGGGGACCGTGTTCTTTTCTTTGAAGGCCTCGTTTTTTTTTCCTGTAAACTCTGTCAGGGTTCACTAAATCCGGACCTCGGAGCCACTTTTCCTGTCATGTTTTCCATTTCTCCCTCCTCCAACACACCTGAATAAAATAATCAGGATCATTACCAGGCTTCTGGAGAGGTTGCTGATGACATAATCATTTGATTCAGGTGTGTTGGGGGAGAGAGACGTGGAAAACACGGCAGGATAGATGGAATCAAGGTCCAGATTTGGTGAACCCTGCTCTATGTTGATGCCTTTTCCCAAAAAGCTATAATTTTGTCTCTCTGACCAGAGAACATTCTTCCAAAAGGTTTTTGGCTTTCTCAGGTAAGTTCTGGCAAACTCCAGCCAGGCTTTTTTTATGTCTCTGGCTCAGAAGTGGGGTCTTCCTGGGTATAGAGTCCCTTTTCATTCAGACGCCAACAGACAGTAGGGATTGACAATGTTGTACCCTCGGACTGCGGGACAGCTTGAACTTGTTTGGATGTTAGTCGAGGTTGTTTATCCACCATCCACACAAAGTTTTGTTGAAATCTCTCGTCAGATTTTCTTTTCCGTCCACATCTAGGAAGGTTAGCCACAGTGCCATGGGCTTTACAATTATTGATGACACTGCGCACGGTAGACCCAGGAACATTCAGGTCTTTGGAGATGGACTTGGAGCCTTAATATTGCCCATGCTTCCTCACAATTTTTCTTCTCAAGTCCTCAGACAGTTCTTTGGTCTTCTTTCTTTTCTCCATGATCAATGTGGTACACAGGACAGAGGGTGAGTCATCTTGAATCCATTTTAACTGGCTGCGAGTGTGATTTAGTCATTGCCATCACCTGTTATGTGCCACAGGTGCTGTTAATGGCACAAATTAGAGAAGCACCACATGATTTTTCAAACGGTGCTAATACTTTTTTCCGGCCCATTATTTGGAGTTTTGTATAAAATGATAATGATTGAATTTTTTTTTCTCCATTTTCTTTTGTGTTTTTTCATTGAAGGCAAAATCAATGAAGATATTACTACCAAAGCATTTGTAATTGCAATCATTTTCTGGGAGAAATTGAGCATTATTTGGCAGAATTGCAGGGGTGCCAACACTTTTGGACAGCACTTTACGTAAAGTCAGGGCCGGCCCAGGCCATTTGGGGGCCCTAAGCAAAATAATGCAAAGGGGCCCATGTTTTTGGCCCACCATTTCGTCACAGTGTACTGTGAAACCCATACATGCAATCCAACCCATACGTCCATATTTTGTATATTAATCAGATTTAGTTGCACTGCATACTTCAAACGTCTCACCCCAAATGATTGTCAGTACTTACAGTAGATAGCGCCAAACCTTTTTCTAAAAGAGGAAAGAAAGAAGTGAAGGAAGAACTTTTATTTTTTAAAGCTTGTAATCAAGTATCAAAACTCACAAAAGTCAAATAAAGTAAACTGTAGTAAACAAAATTGAATATAAATTAAACAATTGCCAGATTGAGGGCCCCTTATTGGTCAGGGGCCCTAAGCAGCTGCATAGTCTGCGTATAGGCTGGGCCGGCCCTGCGTAAAGTCTTAATACCACGTAATCTTACATAATATTACAAGAAGTCAGAATGTACGAAATATTACAAGGAAAACTCATACAACTTTAATCGTAATATTTCAGCATATGACTGTATGATTGTATTATTACTTTTTTCTCAAATTATTACAACGTACGACTTTTTTCTCGTCTTTTACAAGTAATTCCGGGTCTCCTTCAAATAATTTGTGAGATGGGTCTTAAATTTCATTCATTATGGTCTTTAAAAAGTCTTCAAAAGTCTTAAATTTGGCTTGTTGAAGCCTGCAGAGACACTGACATATCTACGGCCCCGATGTCAAAATAAAAGCATGGGATTTTGCACGTATAGTATGAATGAGTTAAAACGTGCTCATCAGGCCGACCAGCTGGACATTTGACACCTCTGAGTTAAATCATGTTTTTTTGTTGTCTTTTTACATGCAGAAATTCATGATTTTCGGCCAAATTGACAATGACTGTTATCTCACTGCCGTCTAGTGGATAATAAATGAATTACGTCCAAAAGAAATGGGAATCAATGTTTTGTTTGTTTTTTTTTGGGGGGGGGATATTCCACCATTCAAGAGAAAATGGCAATTTAGGACCCAAATGTTGTATGACAAGAATACAAAAGGTAATTTTGCAACGGTAGTTGTAATAGAAATATTTTGAAGACTCATATTTTTATATTGAAGTAATTCTTGAAGGGAAAACCAACCTATACTTTTAAAGTGATAAATATTGTGCTACATTATTTTGTTGGAAAATCCTAGTTGACAACCAGTCCTAATAAACAACTAGAAATGTCCTCAATTGGAGTCAAGTGCAACTACTGTATCCACTAATCAGGTTATGTCATTCTGTCATAGGACGCAGTGACAATTTAAGACATTTTACAATGTTGACAAGAGGACTTTGTCACTTTCCCACTTCACGCTTTGCGTACTCGGGTCAAGTCCGCTTTGTGTTCTGGGAAGATTCTTGACCTGAGCTGCTGACGTAAGACAGGTGAATTAAGACTAACCCGTGTCACGACATCATTCTTATAAACCAAATAGAAATGACCCCAAGTTACCTATGTTGGCCTACATATGGCGCTTGACAACAAGTCTGAACATTGAACTAAACAAAAAAGATGGGAGACGGCGGCGGTGGGTGCTGATTGGTCGGAATCCAACTGGTTTTGGTGGTCCGACCGGATGCCAGAGTAAGTCTAGTCTCAATCTTTCCAGTACTTTTCTGTGAATACGTAGAAACAAACAAGCAGCAGTGAAAACTGGAGCTCCTCACATAAACATGCAATGGTAGTTTGGGTAAAACTGAAAAAGTCTGATACTTTATGGTAACAAAATATTTTAACACGTGACACTTTGACGTGATTGTATATTCCAAATATATGTAATATTTCTCCACCTCTAATGCATTATCAAATTAGTCAAATTATAAGAATGGTTTTAGACCCTCAAAAATGACCTCTGCCAAATTTGGACAAAATTTACATTTTCAATTTTTTTTCCCCAGTCAAAAATGTTTTTTTCCCACCTTACCCAAAATATTTTTTGTCCCCTCTAAAATGACCTCACCCAAATTTGCTCAAAATGTCAATTTTTAAACATTTTTAGCTCGTCCCCAAATTTGCTCAAAATTTAAGAAAAAAAAATGTAAATACAAAAATTATGATTTTCCTACCTAAACAAATTTTGTTCGTACCTTAAAAATGATCTCCACCAAATTTGTTCAAAATTTTCATTTTCACTCCTACATTTTTTTAGGAGAAAGGTTTTAACCTCAAAAATATTTTTAGACCTTCAAAAATGATCTCTGCCAAATTTGCTCAAAATATACATTTTCAAGCAACAATTTTTTTAAATTAAAAAAATATTTTTTTTCTCCTTACAAATACTAAATATATTTTGTACTCCAAAATGACCTCCCCTAAATTTGCTCAAAATTGAAAGAAAAAAAAAAAAAAGTAAATACAATAAATGTTTTTCCTACCCAAAAAATTTTAGAGCAAATTTGGGGTAGGTCATTTTGGAGTGGAAAAACTATTTTGTCTAAATAAAGAGAAAAGAATATTTTTTCTCGCCAAAAAATAACTCAAAAATGTATATTTTGAGCAAATTTGGCAGAGGTCATTTTTGAGGGGCTAATAGTATTTTTGGGGGTTAAAACTTTTCTCTTAAAAAATGTAGGAGTGAAAATTAAAATTTTGAGAAAATTTGGTGGCGATCATTTTAAGGGTTGAACAAAATTTGGCAAGACAAAATATCTTTTCTACGCCAAGATAACCTCCCTCAAATTTGCTCAAAATTGAGAAAAAAAAGTAAATACAATCAGTATGTTTTTCTACCAAAACAAATTTTGTTCAACCCTTAAAATGATTTCCACCAAATTTTTTCAAAAAAAATTTCACTCCTACATTTTTTAAGAGAAAAGTTTTCACCCCAAAAATACTTTTAGCCCCTCAAAAATGACCTCTGCCAAATTTGGGCAAAATTTACATTTTCAAGCAACAATTTTCTTTCCCAGTCAAAAATGTTTTTTTCCCACCTTACCCAAAATATTTTTTGTTCCCTCTAAAATGACCTCACCCAAATTTGCTCAAAATGTCAATTTTTAAACATTTTTAGCTTGTCCCCAAATTTGCTCAAAATTTAAGAAAAGAAAAGTAAACACAAAAATGATGATTTTCCTACCAAAACAAATTTTGTTCATACTTTAAAAATGATCTCCACCAAATTTGTTCAAAATGTTCATTTTTACTCCTACATTTTTTAGGGGAAATGTTTTAACCTCAAAAATATTTTTAGACCTTCAAAAATGATCTCTGCCAAATTTGCTCAAAATATACATTTTCAAGCCACAATGTTTTTAATAAAATTTTTTTTTTTTTTTGTCCTTACCAAGACAAAATATCTTTTGTACTCCAAAATGACCTCCCCCAAATTTGCTCAAAATTGAAAGAAAAAAAATAATACATTTTTTGAGCAAATTTGGGGTTGGTCATTTTGGAGTGGAAAAAACTATTTTGTCTAAATAAAGAGAAAAACATTTTTTTCCTCCCCAAAAAATGTAACTCAAAAATGTATATTTTGAGCAAATTTGGCAGAGGTCATTTTTGAGGGGCTAAGAGTATTTTGGGGGGTTAAAACCTTTCTCTTAAAAAATGTAGGAGTGAAAATTAAAATTTTGAGAAAATTTGGTGGAGATCATTTTAAGGGTTGAACAAAATTTGACAAGACAAAATATCTTTTCTACTCCAAAATAACCTCCCTCAAATTTGCTCAAAATAGAGGAAAAAAAAGTAAATACAATCAGTATGTTTGTCTACCAAAAGAAATTTTGTTCAACCCTTAAAATGATTTCCACTAAATTTTCTCAAAAAATTTTCACTCCTACATTTTTTAAGAGAAAAGTTTTCACCCCAAAAATACTTTTAGCCCCTCAAAAATGACCTATGCCAAATTTGCTCAAAATATACATTTTCAAGTTACAATTTTTGGGGGAAAACATATATTCTTTCATTTTATTAAGACAAAATATTTCCCCCCTCTAAAATGACCTAATGCAAATTTGTCAAAATTAGAATTTTCACTCCCCATTTTTTTTTCCCGCAAATTTTTTTCCTACGCCTTTTTTTACACCCCTACAAAATGACTATCCTCAAATATACTCCAAATGAATCAAAATCTCCCCAAAAAACAAAACTATTCCTTCCAAAATCTTTTTTCTGAATCCCCTCTTCCCCACACAAAAAACTTGCGAAATATTCTTTATTGCTTCTTTTATCCTCTTAAAACACATCATGAAACATACGGTCCTCAATTACTATATAAATAATACACATTTACTTGTTCTCTCCAATATTGATAAGTATTTGTTGGTTTGTTTTGGACCAAACTGTTCCCAATCCTCAAAGTTGATTGACCCCATCCTTTATCGACATCATCATCCACCTTAAAATTTCCCCTCCATTGATTTAAGCCCGACCCTCGCGTCCTGATGTCCCATTGGCCGCCTTGAGACACACCGCCTGTGAAGCCCCGCCCCTTCGAGAGCAAACATGACCAACGACGCACGAGAGAGTCATTGACCCTTTAGGAAAAAACCCGAATCACGTTTGACAAACAACTTCATCGGTAAATATTAAACTTCCCGGGTCATCGCGTTAGGACGTCTACATTTATTATTCTACATTTATTATCTCATCGGCTGCCATCGACGGCGATAGACGTCCAATCCATTTGGACTGGATGGCTAGCCGCAACTAGAAATTTGTCATTTCAAAGATTTTAAATTGATCCAATCATGAGTCAAATATCATCTTAACTCATTGCCTGCCATCGACGGCAACAGACGTCAGATTCATTTGGACCTGGAGTCCAAATGGATCCGACGTCTATTGTTGCGAATGGCACTGAAATTTGATCAAGTGTTGTCAGGTCTCCGCGATTGTCCGGCAGACGACGAGGCACCGCGCAGGAAGCATTATTGTTCTCCGAGTACATGCGAGAACAATAGTCCCATCAAAAAAAGGGCGGGGGGGGATGCCAGTGCTGACAGGCAGGCAGGCACATCTTTTTTTATGGGTGGGGGTTGAGGCATTTTAAACAATTCCTGAGCCTAAATAGAAAAGTAGAAAGTATTTCAATAATTGTATAGAAAAAATGCATTGACTCTACCATCAGTTGAAAAGACAGCTCCCACAGACATTGCGCCACGCCTTCCCGTAAGGGGCCGACCCAGCCAGAACGTTGAGTTGGCGTTCACTATAAAAAACTCAAACACACGCTGCGTTCTAACGCTGGATTTACAGTGCCCTCCATAATTATTGGCACCCCTGGTTAAAATGTGTTTTTTAGCTTCTCATATATTTTTTAATTCAAATAATATGCGACCTTAATGGAAAAAAAGAGAAAAATCCAACCTTCAATACAAGTGCATTTATTCAGTGGGGGAAAAATCCCACATCAAGAAAAAAAATATTTGACATCAAATAATGTGTGTCACAATTATTAGCACCCCTGGTGTTAATACTTTGTACAACCCCCTTTTGCCAACAAAACAGCACCTAATCTATAATGTTTCACAAGATGGGAAAAGACAGAAAGAGGGATCGTCAGCCTTTCCTCTTTGCAGAATCTCTCTAAATCATCCAGAGACCTGGGTCCTCTCCTCTGTACTCTCATCATCAGCTCACCCCACAGGTTTTCAATGGGGTTGAGGTCTGGGGACTGAGATGGCCATGGGAGGAGCTTGATTTTGTGTCTGATGAACCATTTCTGTGTAGATTTGGCCATATGTTTAGGGTCAGTGTCTTGCTGAAAGACCCAGTGACGACCCATCTTTAGCTTTCGGGCAGAGGGCAACAGATTTTGATTCAAAATGTCCTGGTATTTCAAAGGATTCATGATGCCACGCACCCTAACAAGGTTCCCAGGGTCTTTGGAAGCAAAACAGCCCCACAGCATCACTGACCCACCTCCATACTTCACAGTGGGTATGAGGTGCTTTTCAGCATGCGCATCTTTCGTGGCACGCCAGACCCACTTAGACTGTTTGTTGCCAAAAAGCCAAACAGCCCCACAGCATCACTGACTGGGACGGTGTGCTTTGGTCAGATGAGACCAAGATTGAGCTTTTTGGCAACAAACACTCTTAAGTGGGTCTGGCGTGTAACGAAAGATGCGCATGCTGAAAAGCACCTCATACCCACTGCGAAGTATGGGGGTGGGTCAGTGATGCTGTGGGGCTGTTTCGCTTCCAAAGGCCCTGGGAACCTTGTTAGGGTGCATGGCATCATGAATGCTTTGAAATACCAGGACATTTGAAATCAAAATCGAAAGCTGAAGATGGGTCGTCACTGGGTCTTTCAGCAAGACAATGACCCTAAACATATGGCCAAATCTACACAGAAATGGTTCACCAGACACAAAATCAAGCTCCTCCCATGGCCATCTCAGTCCCCAGACCTTGTTTTGTTGGCAAAAGGGGGTTGTACGAAGTATTAACACCAGGGGTGCTAGTAATAATTGTGACACACATTATTTGATGTCAAATAATTATTTCTTTATGTGGGATTTTTTCCCCTCTGAATAAATGCACTTGTATTGAAGGTTGGATTTTTCTCTTTTTTTCCATTAAGGTCGCATATTATTTGAATTTTAAAAAAATTATTAGAAGCTAAAAAACACATCTTAACCAGGGGTGCCAATAATTATGGAGGGCACTGTAGGTGGAAATAGGACGAAGGTTTTCCTGCATACAAGCAGGCAGGAGTGTGTCAAGAGTGATCTGGTCGAGGAGTCGAGGTAGTTATTACATTAAATAGCACACATGCACTTTGAAACGTTGTGAATACAATTAAATAAATGGGAAAAAAATAGCTTTAGCTTTAGCTTGAAAGATTTAAAATGAATGATAACTGCCCATTTTTTGCTTTTAAACAAGAATCTAGAATCTTTTACATTCATATCTCTAGAAATTACATGATTTAAGCATTTATTTACAAGAATTTTCAACTAAAAGAGCTCAGTTTTGTGACGGCTGCCATGTTGGATTACACAATACCGTAACTTATGCGTGAAGTATTGACGTAAAATGAACGCTAACTGCCCGTTTTTTGCTTTTAACCAAGAATCTAGACGTTTATGTTGATATATACGTAAATTCCACGATTTAAGCATTTACACTGCTGGCCAAAAGTATTAGCACCCCTGCAATTCTGTCAGACAAGTCTCAATTTCTCACAGAAAATGATTGCAAAACTCCAAAAATAGGCCAGAAAAAAGTATTGGCACCCTTTGAAAAGTCATGTGATGCTTCTGTAATTTGTGTCATAAAACGCACCTGTTACTTACCTGTGGCAGTAACTAAATCACACTTACAGCCAGTTAAAATGGATTAAAGTTGACTCAACCACTCTCCTTGTGAGCACGGTCCCCACAGTCAAACATGGTGGAGGTTCCCTGATGTTTTGGGGTTGCTTTGCTGCCTCTGGCACTGGACTGCTTGACCGTGTGCATGGTATTATGAAGTCTGAAGTCTACCAACAAATTTTGCTGCATAATGTAGGGCTCAGTGAGAGAAAACTGGGTCTCCCTCCCTTGTGTTTTTTCATTGCAAGCAAAATAAATGAAGATATAACTACCAAAGCATTTGTAATTGCAATCATTTTATGGGAGAAATTGAGTATGATATCCGACTGAATTGCAGGGGTGCCAATACTTTTGGCCAGCAGTGTATATATACTAACTAAAGTAAGTACAGGTGGAATATAAAGTCTCAAATATGTTAAATACATCATCCAAGATGGGAAAGATGTTTTACTAAAAAAATATATTTTAAAAAGGCCCAAAAAAACTGAAAGATTTACTCCGCAATCCCCACTTTGCTGTCATGATCTTCGCCTCATGAATGACTTTTGTCACTTTGTATTCCAGACGGCTCTTCCCTCCCTGCGTCCCTCTCTCCCCTCACGTGCCCTTGGCGTGCCGGCGTGTGCGAGTCGCCGAGTAGTTTAACCAGACTGCCGGTCCGCGGGGCCCCTCATTGGCCCGTGCGCAAGACGCGTCCGCCAATGACAACGCGGCTACATTTTTACGACCTCGCCGATGCGCGCCATCAATTCCGCGGGCAGGTCCCAAACTGGATGATGACACCGACGGCAATCCCGTCGTCGGGTAGAAAGAAAGAAAATGCTGAGTCATCTCTCACCGCCATTGACGGCGATAGACGTCCAATCATCTTTCTGTTAGGAATTGATATGAGTAGGTCCAGAAGGTCGTCCAATACACTTAAAGTTGGATTGGGCGTCTATCAATGGGTGTCAATGTTAACCCTTTATAGGGCACTTATTTAAAAGCTATACAATTTAAAAAATTAAATTATTGGGTGAACTAACCACATGTTATTTCTTGAAGTCATTTATGAATTATTCATAAAAAGTAATATAAAAATAGTGTTACAAATTCAATAATGATCAATACAAAAATATAAAGAGAATTCAGACAATATAAAGACAATTACCAATATAAAAGTTAATATTTTCATCTGAACAAACACGGTCACTTTTCTTGTAAATTTATTGATATAAAAATATACAGAAATTTTATTTAAAAAAAAAAACATGAATAATTATTTTAAAAATATTTTATCAGCAATATAATGACAATAATATTAGTTATTTTTGCCAATGTAAAAAAAAACAACTTAATCACTTGCACTATTTATTTATAGAAAAAAATATATAAAATATTATTCTAAATTTAATGATTAATAATATCAGAAATGGAAAAAAATCACACCATTTATTTACAGGAAAAAAATAGTATCATAAATCTAATAATTAATTTTTTAATTATCGATTTTACTCATCACTTGCATTATTTATAGAAAAAACTATATTATTATGAATAAAATGATTAAAAATATCAATAATAATTTTTAAAAACTATGTAAAGACAAGTCACAATATTGAAATTTTATTTTTTAAAGGCCCCAAAATAATGACTTGCTCTGTAAATTTATTTATATAAAAATAAAAATAATTTGAAATAGTACATTAAAAATGATTAATTGAAAAAAAATATACAAACGATATAGTGACCATTTATAGTATTAAAGTGTTTTTTAAAAAGAAAAAAAATAGTCACTTGCTCTGTAAATTCATTTATTTAAAAAAAAAAAAGTATATGTAGTATAAATAAAAATACGTTAATAATTGAAAAAATATGTACAGTAATTTTCGCACTATAAGGCGCACCTGATTATAAGCCACTACCCACCAAATTTGGCACGGAAATGGCATTTGTTCATAGATAAGCCGCACTGGACTGTAAGCCGCAGCTGTCCTCATTGTATTATGGGATACAGCACTTCTTTTGACAGCGGCATCATACGACTGTCATAAGACCAAATGAACCACCACCATAAAGCTTTACAGACAATTGGTTCATTGCTTCAAGAAGCTTCATTTGGTCATCACTGCTCCCTTGGGGAAGACAGTCCACCTCTGCTGCCACCTGCTGTTAGCACTGTTGTTGTCCAACATTCCTCTTAGCATGCACTGCAGCGCTACAGATGTACATAACAATCACAATTCATTTTCTGTGCTAATTATTTCTTCAGTTACGTTTCCAGTTTTTTCTTTATTTGCTAGTTATGGTATTTGGTAACACTATTTGACAGTGGCGCCATCAGATTGTCATTAGACAATCATAATTATGATATAACACTGTCATGAGCATTCATGAAGGCTTATAACAGATGTCATTTAGTGTTAACTGGAAAATTATCTCAATTTTGCATGGATGTAAAAGATCCAAGTTGGACATGACACTTAATAACATAAGCATTCAGTAACACCCATGATAGAGTCATGTCATTATTATTACGGTCTTATGACAGTGTTATTAAACCGTTGTTAAATAAAGTGTTACCTATTAACCCAAGTAAATCAACAAATAGGCCGCATTGGACTATAAGCCGCAGGATTCAAAATGAAGGAAAAAAGTAGCGGCTTATAGTCTGAAAATTACGGTATATTCAATTTTTGAAATGAACAAAAATAGTCACTAGCCCTATGATGATTCCTTGATTTTTAGCTCTTAGAAAACTTGAAATGGTGACGCTGTGCACAGTCTTTCCTTATTTTTGAAACGTTTCAATCTCCGCACGTGTGTGCGCGCACGTGTAATGTGAGAGAAAGCAGGCCAAGCTCCCCGCGGATCGCGACTGGAGCTCATCACGGATGCTCTTTCTCAAACTGGCGGGCGTCGGCCTTCATCTTACAGCGCTTCATCTTTTTTTTTCTTTCTTCTTTGGTGTCTCCCAAAGCTCGCTGGCTGGCTCTTTTATGTGCTTCCTCCTCTCACTTTCCCTGTCTGACTTTCGTGAAAAAATTCAGTGAAAAGGAGGAAAGACAAAAACTTGTTGAAAAGGTGATCTGAGCATTAAAGGTGTGTGAAAAACACGTCAATAATGGCGGTCAGGGAATATATATACACATTTCTTTGATATATAAATTATGTTATGGATTTGGAATAGATAAAAAAAAAAAAAAGTCTACACACCCCTGTTTTCGTGCTAAAAGAGAAAAAAAAAGTTACTTTAAATCCAAGTCAAACAATGAAAAGAAGTAGAATACAGACAGTTTATTATATAACACTTTTTTTTGGACACGTGACTGGACGTCTATCACCGTCAATGGCAGCGAATGAATTTGATACATTTTATTAATTTCATTTATTTTGATTTGATCTCTTTCATTTATAAATACGGGGAAGTCAAATAAGTTAGGCATTAGGTTTTATTGTGTTTTCTTTTTTTTTTTTTTTTGTAAATAAACTGTTTTAAAATATTACTGCACGGTACTCGTATTTCAAAAATTTCCTTGCCGGTCAAAACTAAAGTTTTTTTTGGGTGTAATTCTATTAACTCATTTGCTCCCAAAAACGTATAAATACGTTCTATTTTTAATTGTTTCAGTGTCACAAAGACGTATTCATACATCTTTTATGTTTTGTTTTTTTTTAACAAGAGACATCTTTAGGTTCTGATTCAACTTAGCTCCAAAGCACAAAGCTGAAAATCCATTTTTAAAGCAATAAAACTGGCCACTGGAGGGCAGTAGTGCATTTAATGAGACCCCTAACCCGATTCAACGGAACGCGCGGCGGACGACCGAGCGGAACGACTGGGACCACCAGTGCAGCAGAGGATGCCGTTGAGTCGGTGGTGGAAAGACTAAAAAAAATCCATCTACAGTGCCTTGCAAAAGTATTCGGCCCCCTTGAACCTTGCAACCTTTCGCCACATTTCAGGCTTCAAACATAAAGATATAAAATTTTAATTTTTTGTCAAGAATCAACAACAAGTGGGACACAATCGTGAAGTGGAACAACATTTATTGGATAATTTAAACTTTTTTAACAAATAAAAAACTGAAAAGTGGGGCGTGCAATATTATTTGGCCCCCTTGCGTTAATACTTTGTAGCGCCACCTTTTGCTCCAATTACAGCTGCAAGTTGCTTGGGGTATGTTTCTATCAGTTTTGCACATCGAGAGACTGACATTCTTGCCCATTCTTCCTTGCAAAACAGCTCGAGCTCAGTGAGGTTGGATGGAGAGTGTTTGTGAACAGCAGTCTTCAGCTCTTTCCACAGATTCTCGATTGGATTCAGGTCTGGACTTTGACTTGGCCATTCTAACACCTGGATATGTTTATTTTTGAACCATTCCATTGTAGATTTGGCTTTATGTTTTGGATCATTGTCCTGTTGGAAGATAAATCTCCGTCCCAGTCTCAGGTCTTGTGCAGATACCAACAGGTTTTCTTCCAGAATGTTCCTGTATTTGGCTGCATCCATCTTCCCGTCAATTTTAACCATCTTCCCTGTCCCTGTTGAAGAAAAGCAGGCCCAAACCACGATGCTGCCACCACCATGTTTGACAGTGGGGATGGTGTGTTCAGGGTGATGAGCTGTGTTGCTTTTACGCCAAACATATCGTTTTGCATTGTGGCCAAAAAGTTCAATTTTGGTTTCATCTGACCAGAGCACCTTCTTCCACATGTTTGGTGTCTCCCAGGTGGCTTGTGGCAAACTTTAAACGAGACTTTTTATGGATATCTTTGAGAAATGGCTTTCTTCCTGCCACTCTTCCATAAAGGCCAGATTTGTGCAGTGTACGACTGATTGTTGTCCTATGGACAGACTCTCCCACCTCAGCTGTAGATCTCTGCAGTTCATCCAGAGTGATCATGGGCCTCTTGGCTGCATCTCTGATCAGTTTTCTCCTTGTTTGAGAAGAAAGTTTGGAAGGACGGCCGGATCTTGGTAGATTTGCAGTGGTCTGATGCTCCTTCCATTTCAATATGCTGGCTTGCACAGTGCTTCTTGAGATGTTTAAAGCTTGGGAAATCTTTATGTATCCAAATCCGGCTTTAAACTTCTCCACAACAGTATCTCGGACCTGCCTGGTGTGTTCCTTGGTTTTCATAATGCTCTCTGCACTTTAAACTGAATCCTGAGACTATCACAGAGCAGGTGCATTTATACGGAGACTTGATTACACACAGGTGGATTCTATTTATCATCATCGGTCATTTAGGACAACATTGGATCATTCAGAGATCCTCACTGAACTTCTGGAGTGAGTTTGCTGCACTGAAAGTAAAGGGGCCGAATAATATTGCACGCCCCACTTTTCAGTTTTTTATTTGTTAAAAAAGTTTAAATTATCCAATAAATGTTGTTCCACTTCACGATTGTGTCCCACTTGTTGTTGATTCTTGACAAAAAAATTTCATATCTTTCTGTTTGAAGCCTGAAATGTGGCGAAAGGTTGCAAGATTCAAGGGGGCCGAATACTTTTGCAAGGCACTGTATATGAGACAGGCGGCGATGAGGGAAAAGTTTACCCCGGCCGTCGCGGACACAACAGTGTCATCTCTCAGTTAGTTATGTGTAAATAAAATGTTACTTTGCTATCAAAAGCTCTATTTGTCTTGTTGTTTATGTTATTTTGTAAAAGGAAAACATCATTCAGATGTTTGGGATGTAACTAAGGCAAAAAATAGCTGTGTTTAAGTTAACGGTTTTTTTTTGTTTTGTTTTGTTTTTTAAATGTATGCGTTTCCAAAAAGCTCAATTTCTCTGTTTTTTCATCAGAAATTGCTCAAACTAAGCTATTTTCTAATACTGATTTCTAAAGAATGGAAAAAGATATAAACTAACTTTTTTTCCTGCTGAAAGAAAATAGTCTAATCTTTCTTTTGGTGGGTTTCATGTTTATATAGCAATAGAACAGAATTTTCTGTGGGCCTTGCAAAATCAGTCAAAATCCAGTAAAACGGCCGGGAGCGAAGGGGGTTTGCACCGGTGAAAATGGCTGGGAGTGAATGAATTAAAAATAAAATCCCAGATAAAAAAAAAAATTTTTTTTAAATCATAACTCTACCCTCATTTATCATGATGACATACATGACTGACACCTTGTGACTTGTCGCTTGTGACTTCTCGCTATTCAGATCCTGATAAGAACGTCGGAATGCGGAGACGCGATGTTCTTGACAACCTGAGAATGCCAACGGGAAGTCACGGCCTTCGATGGCAATACGCGTCCGACCCGCGGTCGGCCAAACAATGTAAAACGTGGACCTCATGGGCCCGAATCTGGTCGATGGCGACCGATAAGGAAGCCCTGGCTATTTCCAGACGATGCGCCATTGTCTTGTCGCCTACTTTTGTCCTTTATTGTCCGCTTCCTGCAGGCAGGGCAGCCGTTTCCTGGCGCCGCGGCGGGCGATGAGCAGCGCGTCGCCCGCCGGAAAAGCCGGAGAGACGCCGCGGATGACTTTGAGCCTCGCTTTCCTAAACAATGGAGCCATAGGCGTTACATTTAAATCTTTCAGCTGTCCAAATATGTGGCGTCCAATCCTCCTCCTGCTGTGAGTTTATCTCTAGTTCACTTCAAACGGATTGGACATCTACTAGCGATAAACTCACAGCAGAAGAAAGAGAATAGCTTGTTTTTCAGTTTTCGCTAATTGTTGTATCGCCATATCGTGAGATCATCGTTATCTTGTATCGCAAATCATAACGTATCAGAGGTTCCAACCGGGAGTATTAATGTCGGCGAACTTGCACAATCCTGGATGAGACAACGGCGCTCTCACTTTTAATTGAACAATCGCGAGCGTCGACAAACAACCGTTAAGAACCTGCTGAACAGGAACGAGTTGGAAGAGAATGTTCCTGCAAGATTAAAATCAAATAGCGCACCATCGTCAAGACGGCGATACTCCAGCAGCGCCCACGACCAAAAATGAGACTTGAGTTGAGTCAACAAAGTGGTGTTACGCAAGCGTCGGCACGTCCGGACTCGAGGATTTGTTGCGTAATTTGCCGTCATTAGTCAAATATTTGCATCCTGTTGTTGATCGGCGTTGACTAATTAGCATCATGTGCTGAAGGGCTTTTGTTCGCTGGTAATTGTACTTTTTAATTTTTTAATTAGACGTTAGATCACTTTTAAATAATAATAATTGCTTTAAACTGAGAGCAAAAATTTGAGATACAAGCACAGTATGTTGGCAGCAAATTAAACTTGCGAAAAAGGTCAGTCTTTTTTCAAGATACAAGGCCAATTTTTTTTTTTTTTTTGACTTGAGAGCAAAATTGTGAGATACAAGCACTGTATGTTAGCAGTGAATTGAACATAACAACATATCAGTCACTTTTTTCAAGATACAACTCTAAAATTGTTATGTTTGTTTATAATTATTATTATTATTATCATTGACGTAAAAGCAAAAATTTGAGATACAAGCCCGGTATGTTGGCAGTGAATGAAACATAACAAAATATCAGTCACTTTTTTCAAGATACACGGCCAAATTTTTTTTTTTTTTTTTTGCTTTGATATAAGAGCAAAAATTTGAGATACAAACACTGTATGTTGGCAGTGAATTAAACATAACAAACATAACATAAACATTTTTTCAAGATACAAGCCCAACATTGTTATTTTTATAGTTTTTGCTTTTACTTGAGAGCAAAAATTTGAGGTACAAAAACTGTATGTTGGCAGTGAATTGAACATAACAAAAGATCAGTCACTTTTCCCGAGATACAAGCCCCAATTTTTTTTATTTTGCTTTGACTTCAGAGCAAAAATTTGAGATACAAACACTGTTGGCAGTGAATTAAACAAAACAAAAGATCACTCACTTTTTTCGAGGTACAAGCCCAACATTGTTATTTTTATAGTTTTTGCTTTGACTTGAGAGCAAAAATTTGACGTACAAAAACTGTATTTTGGCAGTGAATTGAACATAACAAAAAATCAGTCACTTTTTCCAAGATACAAGCCCCAATTTTTTTAATGTGCTTTGACATAAGAGCAAAAATTTGATATACAAGCGCAGTATGGTGGCAGTGAAATAATCATAACAAAAGATCACTCACTTTTTTCAAGATATAAGCCCAGCAATATTTTTTTTTTTTTTTTTTTTTTGCTTTCACGTAAGAGCAAAAATTGGCAATACAAACACTGTATGTTGGCTGTGAATTGAACATAGCAAAAGATCACACCCACATTTTTCAAGATACAAGCCCAAAATTATTTTTATTTTTAAACTAATTTAGTAACTTCCTGTGCACTGGCAGAGCAGGTTTTCTCCCAAGATATGTTAAAAAAAATAATGATAACCAAAAACTAGCTAGCGTTTCTTCCTGAGGTTTTGCCTTCCTGATGTTTGAAAACATGCCCCGCGGAGCTCATTAGGAGCGCGACCGTTGCGCCGCCGCCTTAAAAGAATCCCGCTTGGCGATGGGTCGCCCGTCATTCTTTTACTGCATCCGTGCGAGCCGTCCAGCGCTTAAGAAATAGGCTATGAATTATTTATGGGCCCTTCATTTGAAATTCTGAGCGTCTTTTGGCTACGGATCACAGAATTATTGATGCGCTTGCTTCTATTCCAGATGAAGAGGATGCCACCGCACTAAGAATGGTAACATTGTTGACGACGATAGACGTCTGATCCATTTAGACGCCGATCGGCTCAGAATTAAATGTCAACTTATCAAGTTAAAAGTAAGGCTGGGTGAGCCACATTCATGGCAATTATCTCATGTGGGCCGGACCAGTTTATAAATTACCTAACTGGCTGCCATTGACAGTGCTAGATGTCAATCCGTTCGAATGGATTAGACTTCTAGTGCTGATGGCACGGAAATATGAGCATTCGTGGGCCATCTTCCCAGTTTAAGTCAATTTACTTTTTTTGTTTTTTTTAATCTATCCTGTTCAGCTGTTTGACACGGAGATTGGAAGTGTCCAGTTGGTCTGAACAGTTTTAATGTTTCACACTGGATTATGACATACTCCCATTCTGATCATTCAACATACCTCGTTTATTTAGACAAAGCAGCGAACAGAAAGGGATTATGGTGGAACAGAAGAAAAGAAGGAGAGAGACAGAAGAAACACAAACAACAACAAGAAATACATTGAACGCCTACACTAACTATGAAAATATTGGTGTTATCATCAGCTAGATGTATTTCTGGTTGACACCATGTGGTGGGCCTTTTAACCATGGAAAGGGGGGGTGGGTTTAGAACATAAGTGATTGGGAGGGGTGGAGAGTAGACAAATCATCCCTGTGATCTAGAACCCAGTAATCGTGTGAATCCCTTGTGAGTGTGAGCCCGTTGGCAACCCACCCTACGCCGCCCTATCGCCAATCTCGGCACTGAGGACCTCCACCCGAGCGTGCCCATTCACATCCAGCCATGTGCAAATCCCACCGAACGTACTATAGCCACGCAGATGAGCGGGCACCACCCAAGGGCTATGCCCCCCCCCAGCCGACCCAGGTGAGGAGAGGGTTGGCTGGGGGCGGGGAGGCGGGGCAGCGTAGCCCATCCCTTCTCCCGCAGCCCAGCAAAGGGGCCATCGTCACCCCCCGTGGATCCAGGGTGTTTCCCAGGGGATGGGGAGAGGGGACGCACCACCAACCTCCACTCTCACGCCCAATCCCGCTCGCCCACCTGGCCCATGAGTCACAGCCACGCAGACGAGTGGGCGCCACCCCAGGGCCACGCGCCCCCCCCAGCCAACCCAGGGGAGGGGAGGTTTGGCTGGGAGGAAGGCCAGTGTAGCCCATCCCTCCTCCCGCAGCCCAGCAAAGGGGCCATCGTCGCCCCCCCCAAGGATCCAGGGTGGTTACCCTGGAATGGGGAAAGGGGACGCACCACCAACCTCCATCAATTTTTCCATATCAGAGCGTGAAACAATAGATTTCACTTTAGCAATCTGGCGAAGCTGATAAAAACAGTCCCGAACAACACAAGAAATCTGCTTCTCAAATTTAAAATCAGCATCAAATTGGACCCCTAGATTTTTGACATAATTCTTAAGAAACGGAGACAATAAACCGAGGTCAACATTCAGGGAGGCCTGGCTACTCGGTTTGAACACCATGACTTCAGACTTACTGTCATTCAAACTTAAAAAATTACATGAGAGCCACGACTTTATATCGTTGAGGCATTCAATAAGTTGACAGAAAGTGCCATTCTGCGCCAATGGAAAATAGATCTGACAGTCATCAGCATACAAATGAAATGAAACACCATGTTTTCTAAAAACAGAACCAAGAGGCAATAAATAAAGTGAAAATAAAAGAGGGCCGAGAACAGATCCCTGGGGAACCCCATGTGGAAGCGATGCCTTTTTGGACATGAAATTGCCCATTTTCACACAAAAACTCCGTTCATTTAGGTAAGACTTAAACCATTCAAGAGCGACACCTTGAATACCCGCACTGTGTTCAAGACGAGAAATTAAAATCTGATGGTCTACGGTATCAAATGCTGCAGATAAATCGAAAAGAACTAAAACAACAAACTTGCCAGAGTCTGTTGCCAGAAGTATATCATTTGATACTCTTAAAAGTGCCGACTCAGTGCTGTGGAGGGATTTAAAACCAGACTGGAATGGTTCCGAAATCTGGTTTTCTTCAAGGAATGGTAGCAGCTGACTATAGATAACCTTTTCTAGTATTTTAGAGATGTATGGAAGATGAGAAATGGGCCTAAAATTTGAACAGAGGGTGGAGTCTAGGCCTCTTTTCTTCAATAAAGGTTCTACTACTGCATGCTTAAAGTCACATGGCAATGTGCCAGTAAGGAGACTACAGTTAATAATTTTTAAGACGTGTGGAGCAATGATGTGTGTGGTGCGTTAAAAGAGGTGCGGGAATGACGGGGTCTGCCGTGAGGAGGTAACCGTGAGGCCATTTCCTATTGATTTCAGGGCATTTCCTATTCATGGGTCATTTCCTGTTGATTATGGGTCACTTCTTTGTAACTTTAGGGTACTTACAGGTCACTTCCTATAAATTTAGATGTATTGCAGTGTCACTCAATGAGTCAGGTAGTACCGTCATGCTAGCTCTTGCGTTTCAGGTTGCATCATTCGGCCTTCCCAGTCCAAATGGATTGGACATCAATGTCAGCCAATGTGTTAACAAAGAAAATGCACCAGAATGAATAACTGACCCCAAATTGACCCATGAAAGTGAGAATGGCCCATAAACCGTATTTATGTACGGTAATAGTGATTATCTCTTGCACCTGTGCTCGTTAGCATCAGCCAATCAGCTTCCCCAAGCCCCTCTGTCTTGCCCAGGTGTTCCTCGTTGTCTCGTCTCTTTGTTTGGAATTAGCCTGAGCTAGCTTCCTCGCGTTCCTGTCCCTCTCATGTAAGTTTACCAACTCATATTTTGGAAAAAAAATGATCATAATTGGGTTTTTTATTGCTAGAATCGAGAGCAAAGGGTTTCGATGGTTTCAAGTGCAGACATTTGACGTTAAAGGCCGGACGGTGTAGGTAGGCGAGTCAAGGGCGAACACGCGCTGTTAAACGCTCCGCGGGTTCCATTGAGAGAAATGAAGATGGAGGGAGGAGGAGAGGGAGGCAGACAAAAAGGCCGCTGATTGGCTGGCCGCGGAGCATCTCCATTGATAAAGCGCAAAGACTGCAGCAGGACAGCGGCAGTGACGTCGTCCGTCCGGGCATCCACTCGGACGCAAGCGGATTCACATCGAGGTGAGAGGCAGAAAATTGCATGCTGCTTTTGCTGCGTCGGTAGTTTGGCTGCCGTTGATGAAACATTGCGTTTTGAATTTCAAGGAGTTTATCACAAGTGGACATCCAATCCATTAGGAGTGGGAGGTTGGCAGCGAAAGCCTCCCACGTCAAATGGATAGGACATCTAGCGATACATTCTGTTCCATTCATGTGTTGCGTGATTGGACTTCTGTCGTCGTGAACGGCAGCCAAAGAGTAATGTTTTTGAAGATTTGGAATTTTTCTTATAAAAAGTACAATTTTATATATTATATTCACATTTAAATAGTCAATTATAAATGATTACTACTCATTTGGAAGTGGTCATTTAACATTTTTAATAATAATCCAAATATTCCAATTTTTTTTTTTTATTAATAGTTTAGAAAATATATTTCTAATTGTTGTTTATAATATATCTATAATATATGAATACAATATTTAATTTTTGTAATGTCATGCGTTGTTATCACAAAAATGTAAAATCAATTTTAAAATTATTTTTAAATCTTAAATATTCTCATTTGAATGTTATTTACTTACACTATATACACTAGCGATACAGTATATACTACATTTTTAATACCATGCACTCTTATCACAAAATTGTAAAAACCTTTAAAAAAAATAAATAAATAAATAATAATAATAATAATAATAATAATAATTTTAAATTATTACCACTCATTTAGAAGTGGTCATTACTCATTTACTATTTTTAACAATCCCAGTATTTGTAATTTAATAAAATAATAATTACAAAAAAAAAAAATAATAATAATTTTAAATTATTACTACTCATTTAGAAGTGGTCATTTACCATTTTTAATAATCCAATATTTTTTAATTTTTCAAAGATATTTCTAATTGTTGTTTATTTTATATCTTTAATATATGAAAACAATATTTTTTTGATGTCATGTCATCTCACAAAAATTTTAAATCATTTTAAAATGATTTTTAATTCTAAAATATTCAAATTTTAATATTTATCATTATTTACTTACATTATTTACAATTAAAAAAAAAAAAAAATATATATATATATATATATATATATATATATATATATATATACACACTAGCTATACAGTATATACTAATGGTGTTATACTTGTATAGTGCTTTTCCACCTTTCAAGGTGCTCAAAGCGCTTTACTCTACATTGAGGGCAGAGAATCAAACCCGCAAACGCTGGGTTGGGGTACAACTACTCTACCACTGAGCCACGCCATCCCAATTTTACATCTACATTTTTAAATTTTTTAATCTCATGCATTCTTATCAAAAAATTGTAAAAACATTTTTTTAAAAACCTTGAAACTGCAATTTCTGCAGAAATCACGATGGGGCTTTGTTGTGGTAGATACAGATCTATTAGGTGAATTCCTGTTGGTTTGGGGACATTTCGAGGACAAGTCTTGTTGCATGGCTGTCAATGGCATCGACGTACTTGGGTGCCAGTGTAATGTCAATGGGCTGTTTTTATGTCAAAAATCACAACTACACGTTTTTCTGCCATTAAAAATTAATGGGGAAATTTAGACGTACATGGCCGTCAATGGCATGGACGTCCATGACTTTCAATGGCATCGACTTACTTGGGCGCAATGAATGGGCTGTCATGGTAGATAATCCAAAATAACAAGGACCTACAGTATGAGTATGTTTTCCTGTCATTGAAAATGAATGGGAAATTTGGACGTACATGGCTGTCAATGGTATCCCATTAGAAATTAATGGGACAGTTTTTGGTGAATTTTGGGGAACCGTAAGTTTTTGGCAAAATCTGTATACAAATGTTATGCCCCTTTCCGTCTTGGATTTTTTCATGTGTAAATTATGTGATTTGTCAAAAAGTAGAGCTGGATAGAGCTTGAAATTTATTTATTTTTTGTTTTAGTAAACCCATTTTTACAGGCGAACGGAAAATAATGGGGGGTCATTGGAAAAATTCCCTGCGTCGCATGCAAATTTCGGTCAATTCGATATTTGAATGGTGACGGTCGGTCAAACGATTTGGGCTATGTGGTGCGGTGAAGAAACGCCATTACAAAAAAAATTTACTACCTAGGCTCCATCTAATTATTTCTAATCCTAAAATGTTCTATTTTGAATATTTATCATGATTCATTATTTATTTACCATTTACTCAATACATAGATACAGTATATACTCACACTGCTGGCCAAAAGTATTGGCACCCCTGCAATTCTGTCAGATAATGCTCGATTTCTCCCAGGAAATGATTGCAATTACAAATGCTCTGGTAGTAATATATTCATTTATTTTAATAAAAACACAAAACAGAATGGGGAAAAAAATTAAATCATTATCATTTTACACAAAACTCCAAAAATGGGCAAGACAAAATTATTGGCACCCTCAGCTGATCCTACAGCTGACAAAATAACTGCGAACAACCGCTTCCGCTATCCATAAATGAGTTTCTTACAATGCTCTGCTTGAATTTTAGACCATTCTTCTTCATTTTCTAGTGCTTTTGGGTCATTGTCCTGCTGGAAGACCTTTGACCTCTGAGGGCTTTCTCACACTGGCCCTAACATTATGCTGCAAAATTTGTTAGTAGTCTTCAGTTCAGACTTCATAATGCCATCCTCACGGTCAAGCAGTCCAGTGCCAGAGGCAGCAAAGCAACCCCAAAACATCAGGGAACCTCTGCCATGTTTGACTGTGGGGACCGTGTTCTTTTCTTTGAAGGCCTCGTTTTTTTTTTTCATGCCTTTTCCCAAAGAGCTCTACTTTTGTTTAATCTGGGCAGAGAACATTCTTCCAAAACGTTTTTGGCTTTCTCAGGTAAGTTTTGGCAAACTCCAGCCTGGCTTTTTTAAATGTCTCTGGGTCAGAAGTGAAGTCTTCTTGGGCATCCTACTAAAGAGTCCCTTTTCATTCAGATGCCGACGAATAGTACGGGTTGGCACTGTTGTACCCTCGGACTGTGGGACAGCTTGAACTTGGTTGGATGTTAGTCGAGGTTGTTTATCCACAATCTTTCGTTGAAATCTCGTCAATTTTTCTTTTCCGTCCACTCTAGGGAGGTTAGCCACAGTGCCATGGGCTTTACACTTATTGATGACACTGTGCACGGTAGACACAGGAACATTCAGGTCTTTGGAGATGGACTTGTAGCCTTGAGATTGCCCATGCTTCCTCACAATTTTGCTTCTCAAGTCCTCAGGCAGTTCTTTGGTCTTCTTTCTTTTGTCCATGCTCAATGTGGTACACACAAGGACAGAGGTTGAGTCAACTTGAATCCATTTTAACTGGTTTCAAGTGTGATTCAGTTATTGTCACCACTTGTTATGTGCCACAGGCAAGTAACAGGTGCTGTTAATTACACAAATTTGAGAAGCATCACATGATTTTTTTAAAGGGTGCCAATACTTTTGTCCGGCCCATTTTTCGAGTTTTGTGTAAAATGATAATGATTTAATTTTTTTCCCCATTCTCTTTTGTGTTTTTTCATTGCAAGCAAAATAAATACTACCAAAGCATTTGTAATTGCAATCATTTTCTGGGAGAAATTGAGCATTATCGGACAGAATTGCAGGGGTGCCAATACTTTTGGCCAGTACTGTATACAGTATATTTTGAATTTGTCAATGTCAACTGTGTATCATTGTTATCACAAAAACATTTTAAAATGTTATAATTTTTACATTTATTTGTAAATATTTTCAATTTCTAATTAGATATTTAACATTATTATACACTTGCACATATTTATTAAACATAGTAATATATTTTTTATGCAATTAAAAAAGAGTAATATATATACATTTTTTTAAACACCAACTCTGTTGTTCTCATTAAAAAAAACTAATTTTCTTCTTTTTTTGTCGATTTTTGTGACTGAAAAAGCTAGAAACCCCAATTTTTTTCCTGGTGAAAGAACCGAGTCCACTCTTTCTTTTTTTATGTTTAATGCTGAACATTTTTTCTTGAAAATACCAGTCAAAATGCTGCAAAACAGTCGCTGACTGATCCAACGATACATGACGTCATTGGCTCTCTCTCGCTCTCCCTCTGGTTGCTACGCCTCCTCCTCCTGCTCGCATCCTCCTCTGGCACGAAAGCATCCCATCTTGCGCAATTGAACTCTTGTTTTTCGGCAGCCCTCCGCCGTCCGTCACCCTGGGATCGACGGAGGCTAGCGTGTCGGCCATGAAGCTGGTGAGAGGAGGAGGAGGCGAGAAAGCGGCGTTCTCCTTCAAGAAGTGCTCGGCCTTTCAGTTCGTCAAGAGGAAGGTGAGTTGGCACGCGCGCACGATGTCCGTTGGCACGAGATGCCCACTCGCTCTCCTGGCTCCATCTGCGCTGGAGTAGGTAAACATGCAATGATGTCATAGTTGGCCTCCAATCATCCTTCTGCTGGAAATTGAAATGTTTGTCATTAGTTTATCAATAGTGGACATCCAATCCATTTGGCAGTGAATGAACATGCCTCCTACTTCAAATGGATTGGAAGTCGAGCATCATCAATGGCAGACACTGAGGAGGATTACATAAGTACATAAACAACAGCATTGATTAAAAACAACAACAACAAAAAACCCTAAATATAGAAAATTAATTTGAAAAATAAAGCTAAGAATTGGAATATCCCAAAATTAAAAAAAAAAAAAAAAAAGATAAAAATAATAATCATTTAAATAATAATCAAGTATTCATATATTAATGCCCATACCTAACTGGGATAGGCTCCAGCACCCCTGCAATCCTTGTGAGGATAAGTGTAACGCAAGTAGAAAGAATGAATTAATTTTATATTCCCTGAAAATGTTTTTTTTTTTTTTTTTTTACTTTTTAAATTGTTTTATTAGTTATTTATTTCATTTTTTTAAAATTATGTATTTGTATTATTCAATCTTATTATTTATTTCATTATTAATTTTTATTTTTTGATACATTTCCTTTTTTTTAATTTTTAAAAAAAATAATTTTCTTTGTTATTTTTATTGTGCATTAGGCATCTAATTCTTGAATTACGTTTCCAGTTCTATTCACATATTGATTTAAAAAAATATATACTTTTTACAAAAAAGTAACACAATAGTATACAAACAGCACAGTGGAAGAGTGGTTAGCATGACCGCCTCACACTTTTCAAGGGTTCAATTCCGGTCTCCGGTGTTCTCCCCATGCCTGCGTGGGTTTTCTCCAGGTACTCCAGTATCCCCAAACATCCCAAAAACATGCATGCTAGGCTGATCAAACACTCTAAATTGTCCCTACACTGCTGCCCAAAGTATTGGCACCCCTGCAATTCTGTCAGATAATGCTCAATTTCTCCCAGAAAATGATTGCGATGACAAATGATTTGGTAGTCATAGCTTCATTTATTTTGCTTGCAATGAAAAAACACAAAAGAGAATGGGAAAAAAATTAATCATCATCATTTTACACAAAACTCCAATTGAAAAATCATGTGATACTTGCCTAATTGTGTAATTAAGAGCACCTGTGACTTACCTGTGGCACATAACAGGTGGTGCCAATAATCAAATCACAATGGATTAAAGTTGACTCAATCTCTGTTCTGTGTTCTTGTGTGTACCACATTGAGAATGGAGAAAAGACAGAAGACCAAAGAACTGTGTGAGGACTTGAGAAGCAAAATTGTGAGGAAGCATGGGCAATCTCAAGGCTACAAGTCCACCTCCAAAGACCTGAATGCTTCTGTCTACCATGCGCAGTGTCATAAATAAGTGTAAAGCCCACGGCACTGTGGCTAACCTCCCTAGATTCGGACGGAAAAGAAAAATTGACAAGAGATTTCAACAAAAGATTGTGTGGATGGAGGATAAAGAACCTCGACCAACATCCAAACATGTTCAAGCTGTCCCGCAGTCTGAGGGTACAACAGTGTCCACCCGTAATATCCATCGGAGTCTGAATGAAAAGGGACTGTATGGTAGGATAGCCAGGAAGACCACACTTCTGACCCAGAGACATAAAAAAGCCAGGCTGGAGTTTGCCAAAACCTAGCTGAGAAAGCCAAAAACGTTTTGGAAGAATGTTCTCTGGTCAGATGAGACAAAAGTAGAACTTTTTGGGAAAAGGCACCAACATAGAGTTTACAGGAAAAAAACGAGGTCTTCAAAGAAAATACCTCGTTTTTTTAATTGGCGCAATCAGCTGCCACTCAAACACACCGGAACTAGCGTTGAAGTTGAATCTTTGTGTCAAAATGATTCAATCGAAAAAAAGTGCCTTCAAAACTTTTCCCACTTTGAAAAAAAAAAAAAAGAGTTTAAAACTTTTTGCTTTTCAAAAAAAGTGATACTTCAATAAAAAAATATATATATTTCAAATAAAAAAATATATATTTTTGCAAATGATTTTTTTTCTTTGATTAAAAATAGTCTTTGATTAAAGCAACTTTTATTGCGATTGAATGATTTTGACACAAATGTCCTACCCCTAATATGGCTTGAACACAAAAAGGATTGCTTCAATCAAAGAAAACGGTTTGAATAAAAAATAAAGTGTTCAAATGCGAATTTCTGAGTCTCAAATATTTTTTCACATTCAAACCTTTTTTTCTACGATTGAATTTTTAAAAATTTTGGATTGAAGTGATTTTTCTTTTGAAAATATTTTTTTGTTTGTTTGAAGCGACTTAATTTTTGATTGAATAATAAAGACACAAATGTCCTAGCCAAAATGTGGTCCAAACGCAAAATGACATGACTTCAATCAAAAATGGTGTTTCAATTAAAAAAATACTTGACTTAAATCAAAAAAAAAATTTCAATCAAAGAAAAATAGTTTTCAAATATATTTTTTTGAGTTTCAAATTTATTTTTGCATTCAAACACATTTTTTTTTGATTGAAGAGACGTTTTCTTCGATTGAAAATATATATTTTGATTGAAGCAACTTTTTATTTGATTGAAGCAACTTTTTTTTTGATTGAATAATAAAGACACAAATCTACCTCCATACACAGTCAAATATAGTGGAGGGTCCCTGATGCTTTGGGGTTGCTTTGCTACCTCTGGCACTGGACTGGTTGACTGTGTGCATGGCATTATGAAGTCTGAAGACTACCAACAAATTTTGCAACATAATGTAGGGCCCAGTGTGAGAAAGCTGGGTCTCCCTCAGAGATAATAGGTCTTCCAGCAGGACACTGACCCCAAGAACACTTCAAAAAGCACTCAGAATTGGTTTGAGAGAAAGCACTGGAGACTTCTAAAGTGGCCGGCAATGAGTCCAGACCGGAATCCTGTAGAGAGATCTAAAAAATGGCAGTTTGGAGAAGGCACCCTTCACGTTTCTGAGACCTGGAGCAGTTGACCAAAGAAGAATGGTCTAAAATTCCAGCAGAGCATTGTAAGAAACTCATTGATGCATACTGGAAGCACAGTTATTTTGTCGAAAGGTTGTGCTACCAATTACCAGGCTGAGGGTGCCAATACTTTTGTCCGGCCCATTTTTGGAGTTTTGTTTAAAATGATAGTGATAAAAAAAAAAAAAAGTATTCTCTTTTGTGTTTTTTCATTATAAGCAAAATAAATGAAGATATTACTCACAAAGCATTTGTAATTGCGATCATTTTCTGGGAGAAATTGAGCATTATCTGAATGAATTACAGGGGTGCAAATACTTTCGGCCAGCACTGTATGTATATCAATTTTTTTGTTTGTTTTTGCAGGTGCGTCGATGGATGAGGAACCCAAAAGTGAGTGCGGAGAAGGTGGCGGGCAAACGCCTGGCGTGCGTCAGGTGCCCGCTTTCCGACGAACCGTGTTTCCCGAGCTGTTGCCACTATTACGGGGCCCCGCCTTATTACGCCGGTGGCCCCGCCCACCTCTACCTTCCGGATCCCGCCTCGGAATCGTCGGGATTGTGTGACAAAAACAAAAGCTGCAAGGTGAGGTCATTCGAAATTTAATGCTAATGCTAATATACTGTGTGTAAAACATGACAGGCTAACAGAACTTAGCATGGATGTGATTACTACAATAGCACTACCCTTCAAAAACCCATGCCGGTCAAAATGGATTATTATTAATTTTTTAAATATCAAAAATTCCTAATTAACGAATTCCTAATTTTTATTCAATGTACTTTTTTTTTTTTTAAGTCAAATGTTAACTAAGAGTTTATAACTGTATTAACACAGTTAATTATACTAATTGCACATTAACTCATTGTCTCGTGAGTTGGTATCGATTCATATTTTATTAATACGACAGTAAAATAAAGATATGCTCAATAGTGCTTTTGAATTCATGATTACACAGAATTCGATTACCGTAATTTTCGCACTATAAGACGCACCTGACTATAAGCCGCCACCCACCAAATGTGACACGAAAACGGCATTTGTTCATAGATAAGCCGCACTGGACTATAAACTGCAGCTGTCCTCAGTGTATTATGGGATATTTACACCAAAAGATATTAACCGGTAACACTTTATTAGACAGCGGCATCATACGACGGTGAGAAGACTAAATGAACCACCATGAAGCTTTGAACCAATGGGCTGCAAAGCTCCATTGCTTCAAGAAGCTTCATTTTACAATCACTGCTCCCTTGGAGGAGACAGTCAACCTCAGCTACCACCTGCTGTCAGTAGTGTTGTTTCCCCACATGCCTCCTAGCATGCATTGCAGCACTACAGATGTAAATAACAACCAAAATTCATTTTCTGTGCTAATAATTTATTCAGTTACTGTTCCAGTTGTTTCATTAATTGCTAGTTATGGTATTTGGTAACACTTTATTAGACAGCGGCATCATACGACGGTGAGAAGACTAAATGAACCACCATGAAGCTTTGAACCAATGGGCTGCAAAGCTCCATTGCTTCAAGAAGCTTCGTTTTACAATCACTGCTCCCTTGGAGAAGACAGTCAACCTCAGCTACCACCTGCTATCAGTACTGTTGTTTCCCCACATGCCTCCTCGCATGCATTGCAGTGCTACAGATGTAAATAACAACCAAAATTCATTTTCTGTGCTAATATTTTCTTCAGTTACTGCTCCAGTTGTTTCATTAATTGCGAGTTATGGTTTTTGGTGACACTTTATTTGACAGTGGCTCCATAAGACTGTCATTAGACAATCATAATTCTGACATGACATTGTCAGGAGCGTTAATGAATGCTTATAACAGATGTCATTTCGTTTTATCTGGCAAATTATCTCGCTTGAATGGATGTAAAAGATCCGAGCAGGACATATATGGAGTGACATAATTTGCCAGATGACACTTAATGACATAAGCCAGGGTTCACTAAATCCGGACCTCGTGCCACTTTTCCTGTCGTGTTTTCCACGTCTCTTTCCCCTAACACACCTGAATCAAATGATTATGTAGCAACCTCTCCAGAAGCCTGATAACGATCCTGATTATTTTGATTCAGGTGTGTTGGAGGAGGGAAACATGGAAAACACGACAGAAAAATTGGCACCGAGGTCCGGATTTAGTGAACCCTGACATAAGCATTCAGTAATGCCCATGGTAGTGTCATGTCATAATCATGACCATCTTATGACAGTCTGATGACGCCGCAGTCAAAAACGTATTTCCAAATACATAACAAGCGATTAATGAAACAACTGGAACAGTAACTGAAGAAATAATTAGAACAGAACGTGAATTTTGATGATATAAAATCTGTAGCACTGCAATGCATTCTCGGAGGCATGTGCTGCCTATTAACCCAAATAAATCAACAAATAAGCCGCAGGCTTCAAAATGAAGGAAAAAGTAGCGGCTTGTAGTCAAACGGTAATCTCAATCTCAGTTCATTTTCTTAACGGTGCATTAACTCATTGTGAGTTAAAATACATTCATATTTTAATAATATTACACATACACAATAATATTACACATACATTTAGAATAAGTGTGCAAATTCCTATTTTTGAATTCATTATACGGAATGTGATTCATCACAATTTCACGTGATGAATAACCATTGCCAGCCCTAACTTTTATTTTTAAATCATTTCCATAATTTCCTTTTTCTTTATATTTTTAAGAGTTCATTAGAATTTTCCTTTTTTTTTTTTTTTTTTTGGTTGTATTTTTCAATTTAATTTTCTTTGTAGTTTACAATTTTTGGGGGGGTACTTACCGTATTAGCCCTGATTATAAGACGACCCCCTTTTTTTCAAGTCTCAAGTTTGAAAAAAAGACTTTTTGAACACCAAATAAATTTTATACAGAAAATAATTACAGTACATCTGAAAAAATGATTATAACAGTATATTTGAGAGAAAAAGCATGTTATTTTGCCTCATTCAAATCTTAACATCTGAGCATTTAAATATGTAAACTAAAGTGCAATCACATTTGGAAATGAATGGCTTCTGGTTTTTGAAATGTAAATAAACCAATCTATTGGGATAAAACGACAAAATTGCAATAACTGCATTAACCATCAAAGTGAGGTCTAACTGTAACTCTAGTCTTGAAACAAATCTGAATAACGAAAAACATTGCAATAAAATAATGCAAACTGGTTAAACGTGAGAGTAGCTGAGATCTGTCATGACAGAACAATGATTTCTGGCGCCATTTAGCGTCGTGAATGGGTATAACGTCTAGACCGCGAATATAAGACGACCGCCTTTTTCTCAGTCTTATTTCAATGCAAAAAACGCCCTCTTATATTAGGGCCAATACGGTAAGTATTCCATTCCCCAACCATTTTTTGGTGATTATTTGTTCCATGCATTTTCTGGGGTTAAACCTTCCAATACAAATACAATACAAAACATGTTCAATTTGATCTTCTACTATGATACATTTCCATCAGAATTTGGGAAATGATGACAAGCGAGCTCACGTTGGAATTTCCAGCGCCAGCGACACCATTTGAGCGATTGCCGGCGAGCCATTTTACGAGCACTTTTTCACATGGCCCTCCGCGGTGATGTAACCGCGGCCGTCACGCTTTCCCATAGACGGCGGTTAATGAGTCGCTGGTCACGCACGAAGGCCGCGACCTTTTTCTCCTGACACGAAAATGCACATTTTAGTCGCTGCAATCATGTCGTAACGCCGGCCGTTTATGATCCGGTGAACTCTACGACTGCTAGTCCAGTCTTCGTGTACAGCCAGCTTGTTAAACTGGTTACACCAAGGGAGTAGCTTTGGTCTTAATATTGGTAGGGACGATATACAGTGGGGCAATTAAGTATTTAGTCAACCACTAATTGTGCAAGTTCTCCTACTTGAAAAGATTACAGAGGCCTGTAATTGTCAACATGGGTAAACCTCAACCAAGAAAGACAGAATGTGGGGAAAAAAACAGAAAATCATATTGTTTGAATTTTAAAGAATTTATTGCCAAATTAGAGTGGAAAATAAGTATTTGGTCACCTACAAACAAGCAAGATTTCTGGCTGTCAAAGAGGTCTAACTTCTTCTAACGAGGCTCCACTAATTACCTGTATTAATGGCACCTGTTTTAACTCCTTATCGATATAAAAGACACCTGTCCACAATCTCAGTCAGTCACACTCCAAACTCCACTATGGCCAAGACCAAAGAGCTGTCGAAGGACACCAGAGACAAAATTGTAGACCTGCACCAGGGTGGGAAGACTGAATCTGCAATAGGTAAAATACTTGGTGTAAAGAAATCAACTGTGGGAGCAATTATTAGAAAATGGAAGACATACAAGACCACTGATAATCTCCCTCGATCTGGGGCTCCATGCAAGATCTCACCCCGTGGCGTCAAAATGATAACAAGAACGGTAAGCAAAAATCCCAGAACCACACGGGGGGACTAGTGAATGATCTACAGAGAGCTGGGACCACAGTAACAAAGGCTACTATCAGTAACACAATGCGCCGCCAGGGACTCAAATCCTGCACTGCCAGACGTGTCCCCCTGCTGAAGAAAGTACACGTCCAGGCCCGTCTGCGGTTCGCTAGAGAGCATTTGGATGATCCAGAAGAGGACTGGGAGAATGTGTTATGGTCAGATGAAACCAAAATAGAACTTTTTGGTAGAAACACAGGTTCTCGTGTTTGGAGGAGAAAGAATACTGAATTGCATCCGAAGAACACCATACCCACTGTGAAGCATGGGGGTGGAAACATCATGCTTTGGGGCTGTTTTTCTGCAAAGGGACCAGGACGACTGATCTGTGTAAAGGAAAGAATGAATGGGGCCATGTATCAAGAGATTTTGAGTGAAAATCTCCCTCTGTCAGCAAGGGCATTGAAGATGAGACGTGACTGGGTCTTTCAGCGTGACAATGATCCCAAACACACAGCCAGGCCAACAAAGGAGTGGCTTCGTAAGAAGCATTTCAAGGTCCTGGAGTGGCCTAGCCAGTCTCCAGATCTCAACCCCATAGAAAATCTGTGGAGGGAGTTGAAAGTCCGTGTTGCCCAACGACAGCCCCAAAACATCACTGCTCTAGAGGAGATCTGCAAGGAGGAATGGGCCAAAATACCAGCAACAGTGTGTGAAAAGCTTGTGAAGAGTTACAGAAAACGTTTGGCCTCCGTCATTGCCAACAAAGGGTACATGACAAAGTATTGAGATGAACTTTTGGTATTGACCAAATAATTATTTCCCACCATGATTTGCAAATAAATTCTTTAAAAATCAAACAATGTGATTTTCTGGGTTTCTTTTCCCACATTCTGTCTCTCATGGTTGAGGTTTACCCATGTCGACAATTACAGGCCTCTCAAAAATTTTCAAGTGGGAGAACTTGCACAATTAGTGGTTGACTAAATACTTATTTGCCCCACTGTAACAGCATAACCTGCAGGTATACTTTTTGCTGGGGACGGGACATTAATATGACCAAACATATTTGGTGAATGGTGGTCAGGACTACATTTCTCACCAGTATGAACCTAATTAATTGATAGGCTAAATGATTAATGCAAAATAAATCTGTATTAACCTATATTAACTTTCACACTGCAAATTTATAACTAATTTATAATCTGATCATTTTTGTTGAATCTAGTCAAATAATTTTCTCAATCTTTTTTAGAGTGTTAAAGGCTAATTAACAGATTAATGCATCAGATTCTTCCACTTTAAGTAAATATTACTATTTGTTCGTATTGAGCCCATACATCTAAAAGTTGTTCATTTTTCACCTAAATCATGAAAAAAATTCTTTCAAATAATGTTTTGAACAATATTCTTGAATTAAGAACATTTCTGACAAAAGAGTTTTTTTAAGATTAAATATTAGGGCTGTCAAACGATTAAAATTTTTAACCGAGTTAATTACAGCTTAAAAATTAATTAATCGTAATTATATGCCATATTTTTCTGTAAATTATTGTTGGAATGGAAAGATAAGACACAAGATGGATATATACATTCAACATACGGTACATAAGTACTGTATTTGTTTATTATAACAATAAACAAGATGGCATTAACATTATTAACATTCTGTTAAAGTGATCCATGGATAGAAAGACTTGTAGTTCTTAAAAGATGAATGTTTAGTACAAGTTATTGAAATTTTATATTTAAACCCCTTTTATTGTTTTCGTTTTAATAAAATTTGTAAAATTTTCAGTCAAAAAATTAACTAGTAGCCCGCCATTGTTGATGTCAAGAATTACACAATGCTCATGAGTGCTTAAGCCCATAAAATCAGTCGCACCCAAGCGCCAGCAGAGGGCGACAAAACTCCAAAAAACACAAAGTAACAAGTTGGCATTGCACTGTGCTGTCATTTTAATCTGTTTTAGCCGGGCATGTGCGTTCATTGCGTCAAATATTTTAACGTGATTAATTAAAATAAGTCTGTTAAGCTTATTTTCAGCTAGCTGTTTTCTTTTTTCAAGAAATCTCAGTGAGTAAAATCGACTTGAAGTGCTGTAGCAGTGGAAAAATTAGTGGAGTGTTCCCCACCTTCACAACATTGACGTCTTTTTACATTACTTACAGTGGCTGCTGCTGGCATAAAAACAAACTTCTAATATCCCTCATCTTTGAAGGGGGTCGGGGAGGCGGCATGTTGTATTTCTGTCGGGCTGTGAATGGGTGTGTGTGTGTGGGGAGAGGAGGGTCAAGTCATCAGCCAGTCAAACGTGTGTTTTAGGGGAAAAAATGGACTGGCACATTCAGCGAGTGAAAAGGGGTCAGTGTAAGTCTGAACATAATAAAAGTTCTGTAATTCACTTAATAATGGTAGTATCAATTCTATCCTTACAACATATAGGAAGACAATCTAAATGACCTATATAACTGAAGTCATTATATCACGCAAATAAGGTTGCTTAAAAGGTAGGTGGGGATAATTTGAGCATCCTGAAAAGTTGCTAGTGTTATGCTCCTACCGTCCCTATGCAAAGCTACGCCCTTGGGTTACACGGCAAATATGTTATTGCGTTTGATCAGCCTCACGTTACCTGACCTACTTTTCGAGGTAATGCTTTTGAGGAACAAAGATTTGGAACTTGTTTGACCGACTTTTCACAGCTGTTTCATACTCGAGTTGTCTGTTTTTCAGTGAGCAGCAGTAGAACGTGAAAGAGATCAAATGTTTCTTCCAGAAAACTCACAAACTGAGCTAATATGTTGAACTCATTGACAGTGATAGACGTCCAATTATTCACACACTCGCAGCCAACAACGAGGCGCTCTAGAGCAGCGATGCTACATCTCCACGTTTATTTTTTTTCAGCATTGATTTATTGATACAAATCTCACTTTTCATGTGTCTTAGAGCACAGAATGTAAGTACTTTGACTTACTTGACACCCAGCTGGGTTGCTATGACAACATGAAACATCCCGCTTAGGCCCGCCTGCTGAGAGTAAATAGGATCTGTGTCATGTTTTGATAAGGTGATGAAAGTCCAATCCATTAGAGCGATTGCTGCCAGCCTCTGTGTTTTTAACATAAATGTCCTTCTACTACTCACTATCACGGCACATCAAAACAATATATGTACTTGGGCGAGCAGTAAAAAGAGATTTTTTTTTTTTAATTAGCATTTATTGCAAATATTAGCGAGTGAAAAAATCTGACCTTTTAGCCTGATAGCCGTAATCATACCAGCTGAACCGTGCTATCGCAATTCCGAAGACCCGGGCCGGTGGAACCCCGACAACCCGGCCAAAAGGCCAAACTCTGCGTGTTCACCTCAGTCGTAACCCCATGTACTGACAGCATTTTAAAATCTGAAAAAAGGCTTCGAAACACAACTTGACAATTTATGCCAAGTTGGCAGGAATCATACAGCACAGAGAGACCCAGGCGGATCAAGGTTCACCATATCACAAGTCAGCAAAAAATTCCCAAGAAAAATGACAACGATTAGTTAAACATTCAGTCTTTTAAAGGCTCTGGCGAGGCGGGCTGTGGTCCGGAAGAAGGGTGTGTTTGGGCGTTGTTTAGGATTATTGTCTGTTGTGGATTGGACGGGAGGATTCAGGCGTTACTGTTGTCAGGGAAACGAAAGTTAAGGATTTTGCCATCCTCGGCGCCACGTGTGTGCTGAGTGTTCACTTCTCAGTCGCGGGTTCCTCCATATCCGATATTCCTTGTGGCAAGACAAGACGACCCGCCATTTGTTCTGGACTGTCCAGAAGAGCTGATTGCGGGATTTGATGGTGCAGACGTGAGATTGTAGAGTTCTCTCCTATCACCTTCTTGTCAGCATCAATCTTGCTCAGTCAGCTGCATGACGCGCATTAAGCTTCCATGGTCAGAAGGCGTCCTGTATCTGTTCTGTCCTTATCTGCCCGTTATCTTGACGCTGCAAATTCTAATCATTTCAAGTCCAAGTGATCATAATATCAAGTATATTCAGTTTTTTTCCTATGATATAAATGTTATTTGTTTTATATTGGGCGAGTAATTCAAACAGTAAATATGAGAAAAGGTACTATTTACTGATTGATTATATTGAGTGTGTAAGAGTAATTCAAACAGTAAATAGGAGAGAAGATACAATTCCCTTCTCTAGTGATTAGCTTGCTAGCTGTGCTACAGTTGTGGTCAAAAGTTTACATACACTTGTGAAGAACATAATGTCATGGCTCTCTTGAGTTTCCAGTTATTTCTACAACTCTGATTTTTCTCTGATAGAGTGATTGGAACAGATACTTCTTTGTCACAAAAAAACATTCATGAAGTTTGGTTCTTTTATGACTTTATTATGGGTGAACAGAAAAAAGTGATCAAATCTGCTGGGTCAAAAATATACATACAGCAGTGCTAATATTTGGTAACATGTCCCTTGGCCATTTTCACTTCAATTAGGCGCTTTTGGTAGCCATCCACAAGCTTCTGGCAAGCTTCTTTGACCACTCCTCTTGACAGAATTGGTGCAGTTCAGTTAAATTTGATGGCTTTCTGACATGGACTTGTTTCTTCAGCATTGGCCACAAGTTCTCAATGGGGTTGAAGTCAGGCCATTCGAAAACCTTAACTCTAGCCTGATTTAGCCATTCCATTACCACTTTTGACGTGTGTTTGGGGTCATTGTCCTGTTGGAACACCCAACTGCGCCCAAGACCCAATCTTCGGGCTGATGACTTTAGGTTATCTTGAAGAATTTGAATCATTCTTCATTGTCCCATGTACTTTCTGTAAAGCACCAGTTCCATTGGCAGCAAAACAGCCCCACAGCATAATACTACCACCACCGTGCTTGACGGTAGGCATGGTGTACTTGGGATTAAAGGCCTCACCTTCTCTCCTCCAAACATATTGCTGGGCATTGTGGCCAAACAGCTCGATTTTTGTTTCGTCTGACCACACAACTTTCCTCCAGAAGTTCTTATCTTTGTCCATGTGATCAGCAGCAAACTTCAGTCGAGTCTTAAGGTGCCGCTTTTGGAGCAAGGGCTTCCTTCTTGCACGGCAGCCTCTCAGTCCATGGAGATGCAAACACGCTTGACTGTGGACACTGACACCTGTGTTCCAGCAGCTTCTAATTCTTGGCAGATCTGCTTTTTGGTGATTCTCGGTTGAATCTTCACCCTCCTGACCAATTTTCTCTCAGCACCAGGTGACAGCTTGCGTTTTCTTCCTGTGCCATGCACTTTATACTTACAAACAATTGTTTGCACTGTTGCTCTTGGGACCTGCAGCTGCTTTGAAATGGCTCCAAGTGACTTTCCTGACTTGTTCAAGTCAATGATTCGCTTTTTCAGATCCATGTATGTATATTTTTGACCCAGCAGATTTGATCACTTTTTCTGTGAACCCATAATAAAGTCATAAAAGAACCAAACTTCATGAATGTTTTTTGTGACAAAGAAGTATCTCTTCCAATCACTCTATCGGAGAAAAATCAGAGTTGTAGAAATAACTGGAAACTCAAGACATTATGTTCTTCACAAGTGTATGTAAACTTTTGACCACAACTGTATGTTAAGGTGACCAAGCGTCCTCTTTTGCCCGGACAGGTGCACATTTTATGTCCTGTCTAGGGCGTTCAATAATGATTCGCTAATACAGAAGAGGCATTTTTTTAAAAATCATTATTTAATTCAATTTTTTAAACAATATTATCATTCTATTATTTTAGAAATAAGAAAGCCTGTTGAGTAGCCTCTGAGAATTTGAATTTGTGTCTTTCGTTATATAGCTATTATTTTGTTATAAAACTGAATTTTCCATCCAGGCGGAGGAGGCACACTTTTAATACATTAAATATTCATTTTATTCAATATTAAGTTAGGGCATCTTTGAGGGAACTTCGAGTGAAATCTAAGTATCTCGAGGCCATGCCGAGTGTCCCCTTTTTTGGATATCAAACCCTATGCTGTGCTGTTTTAATGGCAATCACTGATTAATAACTTCATTTTTGTGGTACAAGTGTGCTCAATAGTACTTTTGAGTTCATTATTGGATTGTGCGTACGACAATGCGATTAATCACAGTTAATCACACGCAATTCTCATAAAATGCATAATCCTACTTTTAATGTTGTATTGCAAAGAACAGTAGACGTCCAATTTAAACTGGGAGGATTGCTCATCGACCGCTCCCAATCAATGGCAGTGAATGAGTTAAAAGGCAGACTGGATTTTACGCGCCTCACTTTTTCATGGAAAACATGTTGAGCCCCAGGCGGTAAAATCACAAAGATGTCAGTGCATAAATGTAACCTGAAATGCACTTAGGTTACTAGATTAGTGTGACCTTCAGGAAAAATGGGAATGTTCAATTGGTGTTGACAGAATACGAACACTGTAAGAAACATGATCTTTTACAAAATTAGATTTCTATTGCCGTCAATGGCACTAAAACATAATCTTTAATGTGGTTTTCGCAGGTGAGGAAGTGGAAGATGTTGTCACGCCCGCACGGCGAAGCCAAGGACAGAGACGTGCCCGACGTCGGTGGACTGTCTTGGGGGTCGGGCGTTTGGGGAGCGCCCCCTTTCCCTCCGGAGTGTTGGGCGTGCGGCGGATTTTACGGCGGCCATGACGCATGGCAGCCGCGACAACGCGCGCAGGCGAGCACTTAAACGTAGTGTTTATCGACAATTGCGTTAGACAGTCGGAATTTTTTTCTGGAAAAAAACATTTGGAATATTACAAAGAATTTTTGTAGCTTGTTATTTATTTGGAAATGTTTCGAGTTTATTTTTCCGACAACACCGGAAAATTAATTTTATTTATCTAAATTATATAAATCTAAAAATTGTAATATTAAATTATTATGAAATATATATATCATTATCATAATATGCAGAATTTCTTTTTTTAATTGATTTTAGTGATTAGTATTTCACAAATTTTTATTAATTTTTTTTCAAACTAGCAAGCTTTCGTTTTCACCTTAACATGCTCGAAAACATACCAAAACTTGGCGTCAATTTTGATAATTTGTCAACCTTGTGAAAATCTGTAACAAATTGGCTCAACTTTGCCCCCTTAAATTTTTCAAAACGGCCTCTCCTATTAGGTTTTTTCAACATGGAGCAATGAAAATTGGAGAGTCGATACCTTGTGCAAAACTGCACCAAAAAGTCTCTTGGGCCTATATCCCAAACTCAACAGGATATAGGGTAATTTGGATTGAATGTGAAATGTTTTGTGATTTACGGGGTGGATTTTTGAGACATTAGCGCCTTGGGAGTTTGTTGGATCCCCCTCAAAATTGGAGAGAGTGTTCATGAGACATATGAGTTGTAAACTTATCAAAATAGTGAGTTTTAATTCACGAGCCTGACCTGGGCGGGGTACCGAAGTCAGCCTTTTTTTTTTTTTTTTGGCAACACGCCAAATAAAAAAAAAAGACCAATAACTCCCTGATCCAAATTTGTCTTTTTCATATCTGGCGTGTATGAGAGGTATTCCAGCCTGAACGTAACTGCATTGAAATATTAACCATTATGCCTGGCGCCCCCTGCTGGGAACAGGAAACAACATTTTTATGAGACAGGCGCCTCCCCCAAGGGAAAAAAAATCAATTGATGTCAAATCTGCATCAGGGGAGCCTTAAGATACGTGTTTAGGTGTCTGATGAAAAAATTGAGGTTTCATTAAAGAAGAGGGGTCCAAACAGGAAAGTGAAAATGACCATCGCCATTTTGTCTCACCACAAATTTTGAACAGTCATAACTTGGCAGATATACAACATATCTGTGCCAAACTTCCTGTGATTAATGAGCGTCGCACCCTGGTGGGTCCTGTTGTGGTCATTTGCATCAACCCTACAGCGCCAACTAGTGGCAACCAGTGTTGTTAATAACGGCATTAGAATATAACGGCGTTACTAACGGCGTTATTTTTTTTCAGTAATGAGTCATCTAAGTAATTACTTTTCTCATCTTGGCAACGCCATTACCGTTACTGAGGCGGGAATGGCGTGCGTTAAGTTGGTTGAATAAAAAAATGTCTGAGAGAGACGGACTCACGGAGACGAGAGCAGAGCAGGAGTGGGGAAGACGCCGTTGCTAACGCGATGCTAGGTGGCTCCAATAATACCTGACTGTAGCCGATAGCCTACAAACTACGCCCACATGATACAGTAGATATCACAATTATAGAACTAGATGCAAATGACAGACACGGCTGCATTGGCAACATGTTTTAAGGACTACATGCGTTAGTAAACAGCCGCCATCTTGAAGCAGTAGACCTCTCAGGAAGGCTCTGGTGTAGAGATCCTTCCTCGCGAACCTAAGTAACTTTTTTTATTTTTTATTTTTTTAAACTAAAATGCTCCTAAATCGGCAAGATCTTGACTTAAATCTATCTTGAAACGATGAAACAGTTTTAAAACTTACACATGTTGAAAGTAGACAGAAGGGAACTAATGCAATAACGGGAGCAATTTTAACAACTTTAACGGTTGATTCACAACTTTAACTGACTTCTACACATAGCAAAGGTTATCATCTAGTTATCACGATACCCTTGTGTCTAGTTAAGTGGAGGGTAAAGAATTGGGCTAGGGCCAATTGTCCCCAAAACCCTTTAAACATTGTGTGACCTGTTTTTTTTTATCACTAGTTACTTTGCCAAGTAACTAATTACTCTTACATTCAGGTAACTGAGTTACTAACGCAATTACTTTTTGGGAGAAGTCATTTGTAACTGTAATTAATTACTTTTTTAAAGTAAAATTAACAACACTGGTGGCAACAGGAAGTCACACATTTTACTTATAGATATCCAGTTCCTTTCTGGTTGGTCAGTGTAGTTACAAGACCTTTTGTAATATTACAATTTAAGGCCCATGTCCACATGTCTCTGTCTGTTGCTGTGACGGCCCTTTGTTCACCATTAAAATGAAGTAGATGTCTTCATGTGCTTAGGCAGCTTATAGATCCAAGAAATTTGGCACACTTGGTCGAATTGACCCAATTAGAAGATTTATTTGGGTTTTTGAATAAAGGGTGTGGCTGCACAGCTCAGTACTGCCTCCTTTTTTGAAGGACCCTCTTCAATAGGGTTTATTTCACCTAGGTGTGTGTGAATTCTCATCCCAGGATATACAAAAACACCTATGTCAGCCATGCCCACGACACAAAAGAGGTTCCACAAAAAAAAAACATGTTCGTTTTTCATGAGATGATGAGAGGGAGACGATCCGCCACCACCCTGAGCTGTGTGCCGTCAGATGTGCGAGGGCCCGTTCAGTCCTGCTTGCAGTTTTCACATTACACTTGAAGAGCACTAGTTTCTAGCGATCACACTTGCTCACACTACTTTCAATGTTTATCATCCGGCTCAGAATGGCCAAAACTGCAACCCATCAAACCGAAAAAATATAGAAACACATTTAATTGAATTTCTTGTTGACAAGATTTGTAGGAGGCGTCGAACAGGCCCAAACTCGCTCGTGTCCGCACGTGCGAAAACGATGCACGTGGCGTGAAGGAATTGTCAAAAACAAGTCAACAAAAAGTGAGCGCGCCTCAGCTCGTCTTTTACGTAATCGTCGGCGCCTAAAAAAATGTTTCTCGCTCAAGAAAAACATGACTTCAGCTCCTTACTTGTATTATTATGATTGCAATAATTGGACGTTATTCCATGTACAAAAATTAAAACTCTTTAAATGAGTTTATCACTAGTAGCGAGCGCTGCCATCCCTCCCACGTCAAATGGATTAGACGTCTAGTGCCGTCAATGGTAGTCAAGGAGATGAAGAACGTGCCAATGAAACAGCCGCCGCCTTCATCAGATTACACGGGTCGGCCTGTGATTTAAAGCAGCGTCACCTCGGCAACGCAGCTTCATTAAAAAGAAAGTAGGGCAGGAAGTTGTCTTCCCGCTGATTTAAGGGTGCGGTGCCGCTTAATTTTTTTTTTTTTAAGTGTGATAGGAAGCCAAGAACGTGTGACCCAGTATAATACGCCTGCCAATTCATTTTTTGTTTCGAGTAAGAGGAAGTCATGTTTTTTGTATCTTTTTTTTTTTTTTTTTGACTGGTAAATGTTTTCCATGGAGTAATGCCAAGTGTCCCCCCCCCCACAGGCTATGGACCTTTACTACCACAATGAGTCAGAAGTGGATGGGTACTGTTGCCCCGGCGACAACGGTAAGTCCAAAGAGCCACTATGGCGGCTTGTGAGTCAGCCTTCTGGTTTTTGATGACAGTGAATGTTGAGTATTAGGCCACTTTTGTCTCTACAATTTACTAATCTGTACTCACAGATTACTAAACTGTACCCACAATTTACGAATCTGTATGCACAGCTAGCTAAACTGTACCCAAAATTTACCGAACCTGTACCCACAGATTACTAAACTGTACCCACAGTTTAGCAATGACTCGGAAACCTCAAGTTGGTTTGCTGGAGACTCCAAAAGCCGACAGACCAAACAAGCAAGCATCTTGTTGACACAGGTTGCCCTTGACGAACTAAAATGTTTTGAAGGGTGACTAATGCACATTTTCTCGAGTAGCTATGAAAACTGACACTTTCAGTTGTCATCAATCAATATTGCATGTTTTGTACCTACAGTTTAGTCATTTGTGTGGGTACAGTTTAGTTAACTGTGGGTACAGATTACTATATTGTGGGTACAGATTACTAAACCGTGGGTACAGATGAGTAAACTGTGGGTACAGATCAGTAAACTGTGGGTACAGATCATTAAACTGTAGGTATAGTTTATTATCTTGTGGGTATAGTTTAGTAAACTGTACACACGGATTAGTAAACTGTGGTACAGATTAGTAAACTGTAGTAACAATTCATTTGTGGGCACAGATTAGTCAATGGCACACAGATTAGTAAACTATTAGTAAACTCTGGGTACAGATAAGTAAACTATAGGAACATTTTATTATTTTGTGAGAACAGTTTAGTAAACTGTGGTTACAGATTAGTACATTTTGGGTACAGTTTATTCATTTGTGAGTACAAATTTTTAAACTGTAGTTAGTTTATTAAATTGTGGATACAGATTAGTAAACTCTACTCAGATTAGTGAACTGTGGGTACAGATTAGTAAACTGTGGGTACAGATTATGAAAAATATATTTTTCTACCCTGGCACCCGGGGTGCTCCGTAGAAGCACGGTAGCTTGTTATTCCATTTTTTTTTTTTTTTTTGCATTGATTTTGGCTCCCAATCTTGTTGTTTGCTTGGAAAATAATTCCACAAGCCACAAGATTTTTCCTTACCTAATGCCGTTATTATTTGGCTCTAACCACGTCATACATGTTGTTCCAAAACCAAAATTACTACTTGCATCGTGCGGTCGGGAAGGCCGTCGTTGAATAATCACGCCTCGCTCACTCCCATTGACAGCGATAGATGTCAACCGCGGCTTGTGAGTGAATGCCTGTGGGACACTGTTGTGTCACTTGGCCCGGCGGGGAGAAAAGAGACCATTTTGATCTGAGCTGTCCGCTGATGAATGTGAATCAAGTCTGGAATGGTTACGTAAAAGCCTGCTTTATTCACCGGGCGTGTTTGGGGGCGCAAAAAATAGCCCAATTGGTCTCTTAGATTGCTGTACTATGGAAATATGTAAGTCAAAATTGTGGCTCTGATCACAAAGTAAAAGAATTGATAAAGCGGCGGTGGACTACTGAGGACTAAGTTAGGTTAGGCGAGGTCGCGAAAAGGTGAAAAACATGCGGTGACACGGGGACGGTGATGCGTACGTCTGGCGTGGGCGTGCGTTTGTTTTGGTTTAAGGGGCAAGCCCACACAGGAGAAAATGGCGGCTAGAAAAATAGTCGTTGACAGTTTGACTGATGTTCCAAAATTGGGTAGAGTTGAAAATGAATAAACGCCGACCCGTGAAAGTTTCACATGCAGATTACGTCGTAACCCATGACTTTTTTTTTGGGTCATTTGTGCACTTTTCTGCAATTATTATCTAATATATTGTAAAAATCACTATTATGATTATTAATTTTAAGTCTTTCAGTGCCATTGATGATAATAGACGTCCAAGCATGTGGTGTCCAATCATACTGCTGTGAATTTAAATGATTTTATCATTGGTAGATATCATATCCATTTGCTGCCGGCCCCTCCCACGTCAAATAGATTGGACGTCTACCATGGATGAAGTCATTAGAATTTCAAAATGAGTTAAAAAAAAAAAAAAAAAAGTAAAGAAATGTGAATAAAACAAAATGTAATGAATTTAAATTGAATGAAAACAAACTCAACCGAATGAACTCCAAGGTTTTTTTTGTTTTTTAATGAACAAACTTTGACCTCTGAAAGTTTCACATTCATATTAAGCCTTTTATACAAGAAGTGAAATTTTATTAGTAACTCATTCACTGCTATTGACAGTCGTCAAATCCAATTGATTGCCATTGACAGCGATTGTAGTCAAATATATTTGACTACCAAGTTCAAATGGATTGGACGTGTATTGCCGTCATTGGCACTGAAACATGACTCGCTGCCACCCCAACGTTTTGGTACTTTTCCCATGTTTTTGTATGACTTCATAATTTCCACATTGAAAGTGTGCCCATTTTGCTCATTGTGAAATTCAGAGCCCGTTTGTCATCGCTGCGTTAGGCCCCGCCTCCTTACGCAAACAACACTTAGCCGTCCGTAAAGAGCGAGCCGTCCCGGAAAAGTTGGGACAAAGCGGGTCGTTGTGACGGCGCTGACTGAGCTCTTTGTTGCCCAGCACAATGACGGCGGGTGGCGGCGGCGCTCGTCGGTCGCGGCGACCAATCGGGAGGCAAAGTGCTGCAAACACAAACAGCCGATTGATTTTTAATGGGCTCTCGCCAGACCAGTTGAATGGATTGGGGCAGTTCAAATCCCATTTGGGGGCATTTTTATTTGATTTTGATTTACACTGCTGTACTACATGACCAAAAATGCAGACAAAAATATATTTTTAAAGTATTTCCATGTATTTTTATTATCATTCAAACACTATTAGTGTAATTATGTGCATATTAGGGCTCTCAAAACATTAAAATTTTTAATCGAGTTAATTGCAGCTTAAAAATTAATCGTAATTAATTGCAATTCAAACCATCTATAAAATATGCCATATTTTTCTGTAAATTATTGTTGGAATGGAAAAATAAGACACAAGATGGATATATACATTCAACATACGGTACACAAGGACTGTATTTGTTTATTATAACAATAAATCAACAAGATGGCATTAACATTAACATTCTGTTAAAGCGATCCATGGAAAGAAAGACTTGTAGTTCTTAAAAGATAAATGTTAGTACAAGTTATAGAAATTTTATATTAAAACCCCTCTTCATTTTTTTGTTTTAATAAAACTAGTAAAATTTTCAATAAAAAAATAAACTAGTAGCTCGCCATTGTTGATGTCAATAATTACACCATGCTCACTCATGGTACTAACCCATAAAATCAGTTGGACCCAAGCGCCAGCAGAGGGCGCCAAACACCCAAAAACAAGTAACAAGCGGACATTACGCTGTACTGTACATTTTAATCTGTTTGAGCGGGCGTGTGCGTTAATTGCATCAAATATTTTAACGTGATTAATTAAAAAAATTAATTACCACCCGTTAACATGATAATTTATTCATCACGATGAAACGAGCAAGTTATACAGCAGCCTTAAAAAGAAAAGTCACATCTGTTTTGTTTTCTCCTAGATTCTGGTAAGTTGGAGAAGTTGTCAAATCATATTATTTATTACTAGGGCTGTCAAACAATTAAAAAATTTAATCGAGTTAATTACAGCTTAAAAACGTATTAATCGTAATTCAAACCATCTATAAAATATGCCATATTTTTCTGTAAATTATTGTTGGAATGGAAAGATAAGACACAAGACGGACATATACGCTCAACATACGGTACACAAGTACTGTATTTTATTAAAACATTAAATCAACAAGATGGCATTAACATTATTAACATTCTCTTAAAGAGATCCATGGACAGAAAGACTTGTAGTACTTAAAAGATAAATGTTAGTACAAGTTCTTAATGTTTTCGTTTTAATGAAATTTGTAAAATTCTCAATCAAAAAATAAACTAGTAGCTTGCCATAGTTGATGTCAATAATTATACGATGCTCATGGGTGCTGATGCTCATGGGTGCTGAAGTCCATAAAATCAGTCACACCCAAGTGCCAGCAGAGGGCGACAAAACTCCAAAAAACACAAGTAACATGTGGACATTGCACTATGCTGTCATGTTAATCTGTTTGAGCGGGGCATGTGCGGTAATTGCGTCAAATATTTTAACTAGGGCTGTCAAAATTATCGCGTTAATGGGCGGTAATTAATTTTTAAAAATTAATTACAGCTTAAAAATGAATAAATCGTAATTAATCACAATTCAAACCATCTATAAAATAGGCCATATTTTTCTGTAAATTATTGTTGGAATGGAAAGATAAGACACAAGATGGATATATACATTCAACATACGGGACATAATTACTGTATTTGTAATTTTTTTAAATTAATTACGTTAAAATATTTGACGCAATTAACGCACATGCCCCGCTCAAACAGATTAAAATGACAGCACAGCGTCATGTGCACTTGTTAGTAGTTACTTGTGTTTTTTGTCTCCCTCTGCTGGCGCTTGTGTGCGACTAAATTTATGGGTTTAAGCGCAGTGAGTATTGTGTAATTATTGCCATCAACAATGGCGGGCTACTAGTTTATTTTTTGATTGAAAATTTTACAAATTTTATTAAAACGAAAAAATTAAGAGGGGTTTTAATATAAAATTTCTATAACTTGTACTAACATTAATCTTTTAAGAGCTACAAGTCTTTCTATCCATGGATCGCTTTAAGAGAATGTTAAAAATGTTCATGCCATCTTGTTGATTTAATGTTATAATAAACAAATACAGTACTTATGTACCGTATGTTGAACGTATATATCCGTCTTGTGTCTTATCTTTCCATTCCAACAATAATTTACAGAAAAATATGGCATATTTTATAGATGGTTTGAATTGCGATTAATTACGATCAATTCATTGTTGAGCTGTAATTAACTCGATTAAAAATTTTAACCGTTGGACAGCCCTAATTTTAACGTGATTAATTAAAAAAATTAATTACCGCCCATTAACGCGATAATTTTGACAGCCCTAGTGTATATATATTTTAAATAGCAATGAAAGGCAGGTATAATAGGTATTGTACACGTTAAATCATTTTGAAGTGGAAGACCTGGCAATGACAGTTTTTGCTTTTTAGTACGTGTAAAAAAAATGTCAGATTTTAATTTGCTTTTAAAAATGCGTGCGAGCCCTTTTTCGTGCCCGCCTCTCCAAATTCCGACTTTTCCGTGGACCTCCTTGAACGCAGCAAATTGTCAGGAAAGGCGGAACGTCTCCGCCTTCGAGGCTCGCAAGAAGCGAGCAGAAAAAAAGAAAAAGACTCAGATGAAAGTCTCCTCCTGGTTGAGGAATGCGCCCCAGTGTGCTCACCTCTCGGAGCCCACCTTCACTTGCAACCTCGGACATTGGAACGTCCTTATGAAAGACACCACCGCGAGCGTTTTAACGTGTGAGTACGAGCCCGACTTTGACGTCAACGTCACTTTTACAAACACAAAAACGTAAAAAGGGTTATAGTCCACTTATGGAGGATGTATAACAAATGTATGTACACTCGGGGGGTGAACGGGGGGCATTACGTAAGATGGCAGTAACCTACTTTACGGAAAACACGTAAACGCGCCATTTATCACACGAATATGCTGCATTCGTCAACAATATGATTTCGCATGTCCCAGAATCGTTTATTGGGTGTATTATTGTAAAATGTGGCTTTGTGACGAATTTAGAACATTTTATTTGATGTTACACTTTTTTTATCGCAGTTATTTAAAGACTTTGTCTTACTTAATGTGTGACAAAGTGGACGTGGCCTTTCAGATGATATCGGTCACTCTAGATAAAACTCCAGCTGTCTTACATAATGACACTGTGCACAGTAGTGCATTTTTTTTTGCATTGAACTTGTATATGTTGATGCCCCCAATGTATCCCCATTCACTCTGTACTTTTCCACTACCAGCCACTTTTTTTGCATCAGACCCCCTCCCTTCCCTTCTCCTATTCAGACTCTCCCATTTTTCTTTTTTGTGTGTGTCAAGGGAGCCTGCGTCACTGCGTTGTTATAATTGAGCAGTAACCGATAGGCCGAGTTTCATTATTTGCTTGATTGCACATCGACTTGAATAGGGATGTGGGGAAACTAGATCCAGCCCAAAATGTACTCAAGTGTGTGAATAAAGAGTTGTGGAAAGTTTTAGCTAAATTCCACCTTATAAATTAACAAATGAATAAAGAGTTGTAGAAAGTTTTTGCGAAATTGTACCTAATAAGCAAGCAATCTTTCTAAAAGCTAATGTAAATGAACGAAGCGCATTCCATTTGAAATGTAAGGAATTTTTAACTTTCTCCATGCTTTTACATAATGTTGTAGGTTAGTGATGCTAACCAATAGACAGCCATGGCCCATAAGCTATAAAGCATGACTAGAAAGGGGCGAAACTAGCAAGTTTTGAGGTTTTGTACATTGAAAATCATAGGCGCTTTATTACGTTATGTCCGTTGTTATTTACGGGCACATCTGGTTGCAATTAGCTTTCACTATTTAACGTTTTATCGTCGTCTCTGTTCATTTTCCACTCTTAACATCACCCAAAGTCCTCAGGCTAAAGTGTTATTGCGTCAACTTGTCAAAGGAACATTTTGTGACTGTTATTTCTTCGCGATGTACACGAGATTGAAGGCGTGACCGTGTGAATTTCGGGGCGTGCGGTTGGTCCGTTCCCGGCACGACTCGTCCAATCAAATTGTCGAGTACCGCCTACCCGGAAGTATAACTCCCTCCTCCCCAAGTGCTTCATAAAAGCAAGGAATCCAACTTGAAACTGTTATATACTTACTTTTTGGTACAAGTCGGCAACATGACGATTAAAACAACTTCAGGAGAGCCGGAGATGACTTATTCCAAGTCCAAAGGGCTCGGGGCCTTAGTTAGCGGTATGGAATTGGATATTTATGCGTGGAATTTTGCGCGCAAATGGAGTGATGTGAGGATTTTCTTCCGTTTTCTTGCAGCTTTCATGAAACAGAGGAAGATGGGTTTGAACGATTTCATTCAGAGGCTCGCCACCAACGCGTACGCGTGCAAACAGTGAGTATGCATTCAAAAATTAGTCATTATTGCTTGGTAAAGTCCATGAAAAAAAAAAAAATGCCATAACTCTTTCAGTGCCATAGACGTCTAATGTAATTGAGATTATCACTAGGAGATGTCCAGTCCATTTGAACTTTGAGGTTTGGACTTTTGTTCATTTGCTGCCAACCCTCCCACTTCAAATGGATTGGACGTCTAGGGATGTCAATAGCAGGTTTTTCTAGAGAATTTGAGTGACGACTAATAAATTAAAAAAATATTCCCCCCCAATTTTTGGGGGTGCATTTTATAAAACTATTAATTCCTAAAATATTCTAAAAAAAAATCAATTTTAAAACAATAAAATTCTAAGGTTTCAGTCCTCGAATTAAGATTTTTTTTTTTTAACCATTTTTTTTATTTGATCAAATTCTTCAAAAATATTTAAATTAAAAAAAAAACAAAGCACCGTAGAATTCTTAGTTTGTTTTTTTTTGCAAATTTGCTTTTGCTTTATAAAACAAGTTACATTCATTTTTTTCCCAATACGTATTTCCAGCTAAAATATATCAAGCCCAAAGTAATTCAACTTTAAATAACATGCAATTTACTTACAAGCCAATGAGTCAACTCTTGTTAAAAATAATCAGTAGTTAATCAACTATCAAAATGCTTTGTCGTTACTTAGTTGCTCCATAATTCGGATAGTCTTAAAACAATCTTAAATGTTGTACTTTTTTCCTCATCTGATTTGATTTCTTGATGTTTTTTGTAGTCCGGAGGTGCAGTCCATTCTGAACCTGAGTCCTGCGCAGGATGCTGAATTGATGAGCAGTAGCCCCTCCCCTCCCGTGAGTCCCTTTAAACCAATGACGTTGAGTTTGGCGCCGTGTTTTTGCGTGGCTGACACGGTGTCTTTTACACAAAAAACAGCCGAGCCCGACGCAGCAGATCAACCTGGGCCCGTCGTCCAACCCTTCGGCCAAACCCAACGACTTCCACTTCCTCAAGGTGATCGGCAAGGGCAGCTTCGGCAAGGTACTGCTGGCCCGGCACCGCTCGGACGATCAGTTCTACGCCGTCAAGGTGTTGCAGAAGAAGGCCATCCTCAAGAAGAAGGAGGTAATTTATTTAACTCATTTTTTACTGTTGTCACCGTACGCATATTTTCAACTTGATATCAGTATTCCCCAAAATACTGAAAAACATTTTTGATGCATTTAAAAAAAAATTATACGATAATTTTCGGACTATAAGCTGCTACTTTTTTCCCTCATTTTGAATTCCGTGGCTTATTTGTTGATTTATTTGGATTAATAGGTAACAGTGGCGTCATAAGACTGTTATAAGACCGCCATAATTGTGACATGAGACTATCATGGACATTAACCAATGTTTATGACAGATATCATTAAGTGTCAATTGGCAAATTATGTCATTAACTCCACTTATGTCCAGCTCAGATCTCAGAAAAGTCAGATAGTTTGCTTGATGGACATGAATTTTGATTGTTATTTACATCCTTAGCACTTCAATGCATGCTAGGAGGCATGTTGGACAAAAAACAGTGTTTACAGCAGGTGGCAGCAGAAGTTGACTGTCACCCCCAAAGGAGCGGTGATGGCCAAATGAAGCTTTTTGAAGCTATGAAGCTTTACAGCACATTGGTTCATGGTGGTTCATTTGGTTTTGTGACAGTCTTATTATGCCGCTGTCAAATAAAGTGTTACCGGTTAATATCGTTTGGTGTAAATATCCCATAATACAGCGAGGACAGCTGTGGCCTATACTCCAGTGCGGCTTATCTATGAAAAAATGCTGTTTTCGCGTCAAATTTGGTGAGTGGTGGCTTTTAGTCTGGTGCAGCTTATAGTCCGAAAAGTATGGTACATAAAACTCTTCCAGTGTTTTTTCCATTGGTGGCCATTATACTTTTTGCAAAAAAATATTTTCAAATTGCCCCAAAATTAATAGGAGCTGACCTAGAAATGCTCCAAAATGTACCATAAGTGACCAGAAATCAATAGCAATAGAAAGTGTTCCAAAATTAGAAAAGGGAAGTTTTATTTAATTATTCTTTCAATGTTCCTCATTGTTGGTTGTATTTTTGACCCCCCCCCCCTAAAAAAAAAAAAGAATAACCAAAACAATAATTGCCTCAAAATTAACACAAACTGACCCAGGAATACCCCAAAATCAAAAGGAAATTACCTCGAATTGCCCCAAAATGTCTAAAATTAAAAAAGTTTTATTTATTCACTCTTTCAGTGTTCCTCTATTGTTGGCTGTTATGTTTGATCAAAAACCCAAAAAAATCCACTAATTGACCCGAAATCAACAGTAAGTGTCCTGAAATTAAAAGAGCATTTTTTTAAATTAATAATTCTTTCAGTGTTCATTCATTGGTCATTATTTTTGACACAGCCCCCCCCCCCCCCCCCAAAGGAAATGAAATCAATAAGAAGAGTTTTAAAATTTAAATGTTGTATGTATTCACTCTTTCATTGTTCATTTATTAGTCTTTATTTTTGAACCCCTAAAAAAACTCAAATTGCCCTAAAATTAACACAAAGTGACCCAGGAATACCACAAAATTAAAAGGAAATGACATGGAAATGCCCCCCAAAATCCCAGAGGTGACCTAAAATCAACAGGCGGACACTAAAATTAAAAATGAATGTTTTATTTATTCACGCTTTCAGTGTTTCTCTATTGTTGCTTGCTATTTTTGACCATTAAAAAAAATCCACAAATATCCCAAAATTAACACTAAGTGAATCAGGAATACCCCAAAATCAAAAGGGACCTGGAAATGCCCCAAAATCTAATTATAAGTGACCTGAAATCAATAAAAAGTGTTCTAAAATTTATATAAAAATATTTATTCACTCTTTCAGTGTTCATTTATTGGTCATTATTTTTGAACCAAAAAAAAAAACCAACAACCTCAAAGTGCCCCAAAATTAATACAAAGTAACCCAGGAATACCCCCAACTCAAAAGGAACTGACCTGGAATGACCCCCAAATGTCTAAAATTAAAAAAGAAAGTTTTCTTTATTCATTCTTTCAGTGTTCCTCTATTGTTAGCTGTCATGTTTTATCAAAAACAAAACAAAAAATCTAGTAATTGACCCGAAATTCAACAGTAAGTGTCCTGAAATAAAAAAATGATTATTTTTTATTATTAATTCTTTCAGTGTTCATTCATTGGTCATTATTTTTTACCCCCGCCCCCCCAAAAAAACGACCGACATTCATTTCATTTAAACTAGGCTGCAAATGCTCATCTTTGAAATGCCATTGATGGCACTAATAATTGAGTATCGATACTCTGGTTTTTAATATCTGTCCAGGAGAAACACATCATGTGCGAGCGTAACGTTCTCCTGAAGAACGTCAAGCACCCCTTCCTGGTGGGTCTCCACTACTCCTTCCAGACGGCCGACAAGCTCTACTTTGTTCTGGACTACATCAACGGCGGCGAGGTGAGTCCTCGCCCTGCCCCGCCGGGGAAGGAAGTCCAGAATTAGAGGTCCATTTCCCCCCATTGTCTTTTGGCGCGCAGCTCTTCTACCACCTCCAGCGGGAGCGCTGCTTCCTGGAGCCCCGGGCGCGCTTCTACGCCGCCGAGATCGCCAGCGCGCTGGGCTACCTGCACTCGCTCAACATCGTCTACCGCGACCTCAAGCCCGAGAACATCCTGCTGGACTCGCAGGGGCACGTGGTCCTCACCGACTTCGGCCTGTGCAAGGAGAACATCGAGCCCAACGGCACCACGTCCACTTTCTGCGGAACGCCGGAGGTAAAACGAGCAAACAAAAAAATAGAATTGTAATCAGAAGTCAAAACTTGGAATCTAAGAACATTTTTACACATAGCAAGGTATTTGGCAAAAAGAACTTTTTCTACGGTTTGGCTTATCATCCAGACACACGTACATTTAAGCGATGGTTCTTAAAAACTTTGTCCAAAGTGAAGATGTGCGAATTCTGTGTTTGTTGTGCTATCATATGAACACTGTTAACCGGACATTTAACTGTGGAAACGTCACTGACGGCGGCAAACTTTGTTCCTACGCACGTATCAAACAAATCAAAGATTAAAGAAAAAAATCACACACACACACAAAAATTAATTCATTTAGAATTTGAACTTTGAAACACAACAATTGATGTGAAAACTTCAAAATTCAATTTAAAGCATGAAAGACAAATGGTTGTTTTAACATGGAATTTAGCCACACTAAGCTAAAGGGTTGCTAACAATCATATGCTATTGTTTAGCCACAGTTACATTCATTACCTAATTACTAGAGTTGTTCCGATCATGTTTTTTTGCTCCAGATCCAACCCCGATCGTTTTAGTTTGAGTATCTGCCGAGTGCCAATCCCGATATTTCCCGATCCGATTGCTTTTTTTTTTCTCCAGATTCAATTCCAATCATTCCCGATAATTATCATATACATTTTGGCAATGCATTAAGAAAAAAAATGAATAAAACTCGGACGAATATATACATCCAACATACAGTACATAAGTACTGTATTTGTTTATTATGACAATAAATCCTCAAGATTGCATTTACATTATTAACATTCTTTCTGTGAGAGGGATCCACAGATAGAAAGACTTGTGACTTTGTATATTGTGACTAAATATTGCCATCTAGTGTATTTGTTGAGCTTTCAGTAAATGATACTGTAGCCATGCCCCAATGCATGATGGGAAGTGGAACCATGACTGTGCGTTGTGCTACCAATTGATATATCTTCTCTGCGTTAGGAAATAAAATAAGGGGTTAAGAAAAAGATCAATTGCTACCTTGCTTCCCCACATTGCTTCCCATATTTCTCATCGTAGGGAGAGGGATTGTAAGGCTTTAATGAGTGGGTCATGCAACACATGCATTAATTGCGTTAGACATTTTAACGTGATACATTACATACAAAACATACAAAAATGTCATTTAATCGGCTTTTAAAAAAACGTTTTTTTTTAATTAATTAGGCGACCGGTAAATCAGGATTTTACGACACTGTACGCTGGTTCTCGTGAGAAACGCAGTCTTCCTTGAGGGAAAACACTACCGCTTTTGTCCACTGGTGTCGCTAAATTCGACCAAAACTGGAAAAGTGTTGCTTTCCCTAATAATTTAACTAAAAAAAATATAATACAGACATGAAAATCTTTCACCTTTCAGCAAAATTCGCCGTTTTGAAGTAAAAAAGGGTGACCTACGTGAATTGTGTATATCCGAGGAGAAAATTTTTATGGGCGGGGGTGTTGGGAGGTTATTTTAATGTCGGACGCTTGGTATGCAAGCGGGGAAAGCGGCACAAAGTCAGAAAAGCGCAACAGAGTGGCCAAAAAATTGACTTACTTCAACGAAACAAACGAGGGTACACTGTTGTGTCCTGTCTCTTCAATGCCAAGGTTGGCTGCACGTCGGCCGTGAATGAACACCTGAAACGCCGTCACCCAGTTGTAATTTTGGAAGACAGGAGACAATTACGAGCTGTCAGATTGTAAGTCCATCTAACTAACGACATGTTTTATTGCAGTTGCTAAGCCTGTCGCGATATGCAATGAGTCCATTTATCGCACAGTAAATAAAAAGGGCGGTAGTTTTCATGGCTGTGTTTTATCAACGTGCGCGTGCGTGCATACATTTGTACGTGCGTGTTGATGGCATATGAGACTCCAATTCTTTTCATAGATGTTTATTGGTCATCAACACGCCGTAGAATTAAAGTTCATACAAAATAAGGAAACACATCTGTATTAACAACTGTAAATGTTAGCATTGCTACATTGAGGCTAATGGGGGAAAAGGCGACCTACTTTAGCCTGCTAAAAAACATTGGTAGTCTTCTTCAAAACGCAAACTTGCGGTTAAAAGGTGACACGTCAAACATGAAAAATCCCTGCTTAACAGTATTTGCAAACGAAAAAAATGAAAAAAATTGATGACTGACACCACATCCGATGACAAAAAGAGCTTATTTTTGCGGAGTGTAAAGCTTACGGTTAGCAGTTAGCAACGTACTTCTGGTGAACATTTAAAAAAAAAAAAAAAGCAAGTCCACTAGCTTAAATGATATGAATGCTATTGACAATTCTCATAGCAAATCACTCACACGTAACTCCACAAACTGTAGCTGTAAACTTCATTACAAATGCTTACACAAACATAAATTAGCTGAAATAACTTACAGCCTTATGTGGGCCAACCAGAGCACAGCTGTCCTTTATCTATGTCAGACATCTGAGTCTGCTTCAGTCCAGCCAGACCCAACGCTGCCACCAGAGGGCAGTGTATCCTCCATCATTCAACAAAATACAATACTTTTGGACTTTTTGAATAGTTATTTTTGGATACTTAAAGGGTTAATTCTGACTTTCGCAGAAATTCGGTTTATGTCAGACCCTCACAGTCTAAATGGATTGGCTGTCTAGCACCATTAATGGCACTGAGAGATGAGCATTTGCGGCCAATCTTCCCAGTTTAAAGCGGTCGTCTATCGCAGTCAATGGCATGCAATGAGTTAAATACACTAAGAAAAAGTCATTTTAAAATGAACAGTATTTGTAATTATACGAACAAATATAACAATGAATGAATGTGTAAAAAATGATATACTAATTGCTAATATATATTTTTTTAAATGACCAAAAATAGGGTTAAATGATCAAATTTTGAATAGCTGTTCATCTTTTGTCAGTATTTGGCTCCTGAGGTTCTGCACAAGCAGCCGTACGATCGCACAGTGGACTGGTGGTGCTTGGGCGCCGTCCTCTATGAGATGCTTTACGGCCTGGTGAGCGCTGCCATTTCCCCTTTTTTTTTTTTTGCGTACGGGACGCTAACGGGAGCCCTCCCTTTCGCTCAGCCGCCCTTTTACAGCCGCAACACGGCCGAGATGTACGACAACATCCTGAACAAGCCTCTGCAGCTCAAGCCCAACATCTCCAACGCCGCCCGCCACCTGCTGGAGGGGCTCTTGCAGAAGGAGCGCACCAAGCGGCTGGGCTGCGCCGACGACTTTGTAAGTAGCGCTTTTCTCCCGCCGTCTGCTTTGTAACTCGTCACATGGCTGAACTTGCATCATTTTTTTCTCTTTCTCAGGTGGAAATCCGGAACCACATGTTCTTCTCGCCCATTAACTGGGACGAGCTCAACGCCAAGAAGATCACGCCGCCCTTCAACCCTAACGTGGTGAGTACATCGATATTGATTGAATCGTGTGAAAAAAGCCTACTTTACAAATAGTAAAAGACCTGACTTGACATTTACTATATGGAGGCCAACAGGAAAAGTACACAAAAAGGGTTATAGTGCCATCAAGTGGACAAACACAAAATTGCATACAATACATTACATACGCTAATTGCATACAAAATGTAGAGTAACTGTTAACATTAAAGAATATATGTTCATGTTAAACCTTAATTTTCTGCAATAAAATTAGTGTTAGTGTCATATTTAATACAGGTGCACGATATCAATTTTTTGAAACCGATATCGATAACCGATAATATATAATTTAAAAAATGTATAACCTGAGTTTTTGAATACCTGGAGGTTTCAAAAAATATATAAATAGTGGATTCAACATGGATTTGCCTTTGATCTCGCCAGATTTTTCATAATCAATGGATGCACTTCCATAAACCACAAGGCTTGGTCTTTTCTTGCTTTTATGGGAAGACACACACGTCTTAATATTGTGAAAGTACACATATTCAATACTCAATATACAACAAAATGAACAATACACTTATATACACAACTATTACTGTATTAGCCCGAATATAAGACGGTGTTTTTCCGCATTGAAATACGACGGAAAAAGTGGGGGTCATCTTAAATTCGCGGTCTAGACGTTATACCCATTTACAACGCTAGATGGCGCCAGATATCACTGAAGCAATGTTCTGTCATGGCAGATCTCAGCTACTCTAAAGTTTCACCAGTTTGCATTATTTTATTGCAATGTTTTTCCCTATTCAGATTTGTTTCAAGACTACAGTTACAGTTAGACTTCACTTTGATGGTTAATGCAATTTTGTTGTTTTATCACAATAGATTGGTTTATTTACATTTCAAAAACCAGAGGTCATTTGTTTATGAATGTGATTGCACTTTAGTTTACATATTTAAATCTTCAGATATTAAGATTTGAATGAGGCAAAATAACATGCTTTTTCTCTCAAATATATTATTATAATCATTCCTTTCGGATGTACTGTAATTATTTTCTGTATGAAAAATAATTTGGTGTTTAAAAAGTCTTTTTTCAAACTTGAGTCTTGAAAAAGAGGGGATCGTCTTATAATCAGGGCCGTCTTATATTCGGGCCAATACTGTAAATTGTTGTATTATAAAGTTTCAAAAAAGACTTTTTGAACCCCAAATTAATTTTTATACAGAAAATAATTACAGTGCATCCGAAACAACATGTTATTTTGCCTCATTCAAATCTTAATATCTGAACATTTAAATGTGTAAACTAAAGTGCAATCACATTCGTAAATGAATGGCTTCTGGTTTTTGAAATGTAAATAAACCAATCTATTGTGATAAAACGACAAAATTGCTATAACTGCAACTGTAGTCTTGAAACAAATCTGAATAAGGAAAAACATTGCAATAAAAGAATGCAAACCGGTTAAACTAAAAAGAGTAGCTGAGATCTGTCATGACAGAACATCGCTTCAATGATATCTGGCGCCATCTAGCGTTGTGAATGGGTATAACGTCTAGACCGCGAATATAAGATGACCCCCTCTTTTCAGTGTTATTTCAATCCAAAAAACACCGTCTTATATTTGGGCCAGTACGGTATTAAGTTCTGTACATATGACCCTTTACCACAGAAGTAATGTTGCACATCCATATGTTATAGTAAACATAAAATACTTACGTTTACGCCTCGGAAATATATGTAACAGAAAGCATTCACGATTGTCAATGCTTCCGCTAGACACCGCAATGTGTATGTGAATGAGCTTGTAATGTGAACCAAACTACTGTAATAAAAAATAGATGCGAATTATTCTGACCAGCAGGTGGGAGCAATGCCCCGCAAATGGTCAAATGCTTTACCATACTAGTGTAAACTGTAAAGCCAGCACAGTACATATTATCGGTCCTATTAATAATTTTATTGGATTTATCGGGATGACGTCATAATTCCTATTATCGGACCAATAATTATCGTGCACCAGTAATATTTAAGTGAGGTTTTATGCGAAAACATCACACCTTTTCAGGTTAAAATGTGTTGTCACATCACCTTTCACATTAAAATAACATTTGATGTTAACTTGTCTGCAGACGGGCCCCAACGACCTGCGGCACTTTGACCCCGAATTCACCGACGAGCCCGTCCCCAACTCCATCGGCTGCTCGCCCGACAGCGCCCTGGTGACGTCCAGCATCAAAGAGGCGGCCGAGGCCTTCGTGGGCTTTTCCTACGCCCCCTCCATGGACTCCTACCTATAGGCCCCGCCCGGCTCCCCCTTTCCTCCCCGTAAACTGGCACTTTGCGACAAACTGCTGTGTGTAAATACTTTGAAACGTCGACGTAGCGATCCGTCCTCTTCCTTTCCTCCGCATTCCCTTTTTTGTTTTGGCTGAGATGAAAAAGGGAGCAAGTGAATGTTACAGAGCGAGCGTTTTGCTCAGAGGTGCCTTTTTTACACGACCGGTCATTTTGCACACAGAAATAATAAAGGAGAGACTCGCCGCTATGTTGCCATGGAAAGTCTTAGCACAGCACCACCTAGCGGAAAGAATTTCTTCCTCTTGATCTTAAGTTCTATTTAAGTTAGTTTGTATATTTGCGGACGCGTAAGGTTGCAATGTATATAGAACAGAAAACTAAAACCATGTTATGTAGATGTATGTCATGTTAATGTTTCAATGTACTGTACATTGTAAAATTGTTCGGAGAGTTTATGTGACTATGATGGCTTTGCAATAAAACTTGGAACTTTAACTCATTTGCTCCCGGAACCGTATAAATACGTTCTATTTCCAAATGCTTCAGTGTCCCGATTACGTATTTATACGTCTTTTGCGTTTTTTTTGTACAAGAAGCATCTAGAGCTTTCGATCTATCGCCAAAACAAAAAACAAGCCTCAAAACCCATTTTAAAGCAATAAAACTGGCCACTTGAGGGCAGTAGCGCATTTGTTAAGAGCCCACAACTCAATTCAAACAGTACAACTTTATTAGGGAAGCTAGCAGAGCCCCTCCGCAGCTTGCTGCTCACTTCCACCGCACGCTCGAGGGTCCTGCACGGAAACGCGCACGGCCAAACCAGTTCCCCCCCAGGAACATAAGTTCGCCTGGTGAACGAGACAGTGGTCACCACAAAAAAAGACTTTTAAAAAAATCCATCTTTACGAGACAGTCGGCAATGAGGGAAAAGTTTAACCACTGTCGCAGCCACCAAACGTCATCTCTCAGTTAGGTAAGTGTGAATAAATTGTTACTTTGCTATGAAAAGCTCTATTTGGCTGGTTGTTCATGTTATTTTGTAAAAGGAAAACATTATTCAGATGTTTGGGATGTCACTGAAGCTAAAAATAGCCGTGTTAAAGTCAAAATTATGTTTGAAATTTTTGCGTTTACAAAAAGCTCATTTTCTCCGTTTTTTCATCAGAAATTGGAAAAATGCTCAAACTAAGCTATTTTCTAATGCTGATTTCTAAAGAATGAAATAACGTATGAACTTACTTTTTTTTTTCTGCTGAAAGAAGAGAGTCTAATCTTTCTTTTGGTGGGTTCCATGTTTATATAGCAATAGAACAGAACTTTCTGTGGGCCGTGCAAAATCAGTCAAAATCCAGTAAAATGGCCGGGAGCGAAGGGCCTTGCTCCGGTGAAAATGGCTGGGAGTGAATGAGTTAATTATAGTAAGGCTTTTTTTCCCCTCAAAAAGTATCGAAAGACTTTTTTTTTTTTTGCCTAAAAACAGCCATGTAGAGTAAGGCTATTTTATTTTTGCCTAAAAAACGACTATGTATAGTAAGGCTTTTTTTCCCTCAAAAAAACTACATGTATAGTGATGCTCTTCAATAAAACGACAGTGTTTAGTCAGGCTTTTTTTCCTCAAAAAACGACCACGTATAGTAAGGCTTTTTTTTTCTAAAAAAAAAATGACCATGTATAGTAAGGCTGTTTTTTTATCCTAAAAAACAATCATGGACAGAAAGGCTTTTTTTCTCCCCAAAAATGACCATGTAAAGAAAGGCTTTTTTATTTTTGCTGAAGAACTATCATTTATAGTAAGACTTTTTTCCTCAAAACACGACCATGTATTGTAAGGCTTTTTTTTTTCTCCCAAAAAAAAAAAAACAACCATGTATAGCAAGGCTTATTTTTTTCCCCCAAAAAAACTACCACGCATAGTAAGGCTTTTCTTCTTCAAAAAACGACCATGTATAGTAGGGCTTTTTTATTCTCTCAAAAAAACGACCATGTATAGTAAGGCTTTTTTTGCCTAAAAAAAACGATTATGTATGGTAAGGCTTTTATTTTCTCCCAAAAAAAAAAAAAAAAAAGACCATGTATAGTAAGGCTTCTTTTCCTAAAAAAAAACAAAACATGTATAGTAAGGCTTTTTTTCTTTAAAAAATGACCATGTATATAGTAAGGCTGTTTTTTGCCTAAAAAACGATCATGTATAGTAAGGCTTTTTTTCTCCCCAAAAAAGGACCATGTATAGTAAGGCTTTTTTTTTCTTAAAAAAATGACCATGTATGGTAAGGCTGTTTTTTGCCTAAAAAATGATCATGTATAATAGTATGGCTTTTTTTCTCCCCAAAAAGGACCATGTATAGTAAGGCTTCTTTTCCCAAAAAAAAAAAAAAAACCATGTAAAGAAAGGCTTTTTTTTTTATTTTTGCTGAAGAACGATCATTTATAGACTTTTTTTCCTCAAAACACGACCATGTATTGTAAGGCTTTTTTTTTCTCCAAAAAAAACAACCATGTATAGCAAGGCTTATTTTTCCCCCCAAAAAACTATCATGGATAGTAAGGGTTTTTTTCTTCAAAAAACGACCATGTGTAGTAGGGCTTTTTTATTCTCTCAAAAAAAACGACCATGTATAGTAAGGCTTTTTTTGCCTAAAAAAACGATCATGTATGGTAAGGCTTTTATTTTCTCAAAAAAAAAAAAAAGACCATGTATAGTGAGGCTCTTTTCTTCAATAATACGGCAGTGTTTAGTCAGGCTTTTTTCCTAAAAAAATGACCATGTATAGTCAGGCTTTTTTTTTTTCTTCAAATAATGACTATGTATGCCCCCCCCCCCCCAAAAAAAACGACCTCAAATAATGACTATGTATGCCCCCCCTGCCCCCCCCAAAAAAACGACTGTTTAGTAAAGCTTTTTTTTTCTCAAGAAAAGACCATGTATAGTCAGGCTTTTGTTCCAATAAAAAATGACCATCTATCGTAACATTTTTTTTTCTCTCTCAAAAAACGACCTTGTATAGTGAGGCTTTTTTATTTTTGCTGAAAAACCATCATATATATTTAGTAAGGCTTTTTTTGCCCAAAAAAATGATCATGTCGAGTAAGGCTTTTTTTTCTCCCCAAAAAACGACCATGTATAGTAAGGCTTTTTTCCCCTCAAAAACAACCATGTATAGTTAGGCTTTTTTTTCTTAAAAAAAAAAAAAACAAAAAACGACCATGTATTGTAAGGATTTTTTTTCTTCCCAAAAAACGACCATGTATAGTAAGGCTTTTTTTCTCCCCCAAAGTCGACCATGCATAGTAAGGCTTTTTTAATTTTGCTGAAGAACGATAATTTATAGTAGGGCTTTTTTTTCTCCCAAAAAAATGACCATGTATAGTAAGGCTTTTTTTCTCCCCAAAAAAGGACCATGTATAGTAAGGCTGTTTTTTGTAAGGCTTTTTTATTTTTGCCGAAGAACGATCATTTATATTAAGGCTTTTTTATTCCCCAAAAAACGACCATGTATAGTGAGGCTTTTTTTTCTCTTAAAAAAACCCGACTGTTAAGTAAAGCTTTTTTTTTCTCAAGAAAAGACCATGTATATAGTCAGGCTTTTCTTCCAATAAAAAACAACCATCTATAGTAATGTTTTTTTTCTCTCTCAAAAAACGACCATGTATAGTAAGGCTTTTTTTCTCCCAAAAACAACCATGTATAGTAAGGCTTTTTTTTTTTTTTTTGCTGAAAAACGATCATATATAGTAAAGCTTTTTTTCATCAAAAACAACCATGTGTAGTAAGGCTTTTTTTCTCCCCAAAAAAATGACCATGTATCTAAAAAAAAAAAAAAAAACACAACCATGTATAGCAAGGCTTTACTTATTTATTTCCTCCCAAAAACTGACCATGTATAGTAAGGCTTTTTTTCTCAAAAATTTACCATGTATAGTAGGCTTTTTTTGCCTAAAAAAAACGCAGTCATGTATATTCAGGCTTTTTTTCTCCCCCCAAAACGACCCATGTATAGTAAGGCTTTTTTTTTTTGCTAAAAAAAAACAAAACAAAACAAAAACAACCATGTATAGGAAGGCTTTTTTTCCCGAGAAAAACGACCATTTACAGTAAAACTTTTTTTTTTCTTAAAAAAAAAAAAAAGACCATGTATAGTCAGGCTTTTTTTTTCTCTTAAAAAAACGACCGTTTAGTAAAGCTTTTTTTTCTCAAGAAAAGACCATTTATAGTCAGGCTTTTGTTCCAATAAAAAAACGACCATCTATAGTAACGTATTTTTTTTCTCTCAAAAAAACGACCATGTATAGTAGGGCTTTTTTGCCCTAAAAAATGATCATGTAAAGTTTTTTCCTCAAAAAACGACCATGTTTAGTGAGTTTTTTTTATATTCAGGCTTTAGGCATTATTTTTTCTCAAGAAAAAAAAAGACCATGTATAGTAAGGCTTTTTTTTGTAAGGCTTTTTTTATTTTTGCCGAAGAATGATCATTTTAGTAAGGCTATTTTTGTTCCCAAAAAAACGACCATGTATAGTGAGGCTTTTTTTCTCTTAAAAAAAACCTGACTGTTTAGTAAAGCTTTTTTTTTCTCAAGAAAAGACCATGTATAGTCAGGCTTTTCTTCCGATAAAAAACAACCATCTATAGTAATGTTTTTTTTCTCTCTCAAAAAACGTCCATGTATAGTAAGGCTTTTTTTCTCCCAAAAACGACCATGTATAGTAAGGCTTTTTTTTTATTTTTGCTGAAAAACGATCATATAAAGTAAAGCTTTTTTTCCTCAAAAACAACCATGTGTAGTAAGGCTTTTTTCTCCCCAAAAAACGACCATATATCTAAAAAATACCACAACCATGTATAGCAAGGCTTTACTTATTTATTTCCTCCCAAAAACTGACAATGTATAGTAAGGCTTTTTTTCTCAAAAAATGACCATGTATAGTAGGCTTTTTTTGCCTAAAAAAACGTGATCATCTATATTCAGCCTTTTTTTCTCCCCCCAAAAATGACCATGTATAGTAAGGCTTTTTTTGCCTAGAAAAACGACCATGTATAATAAAGCTTTTTTTTCTCCCAAAAAAACAACCATGTACAGTAAGGCTTTTTTATTTTTGCTGAAAAACGATCATATATAGTAAGGCTTTTTTTCCTCAAAAAACGACCATGTATAGTAAGGCTTTTTTGCCTCAAAAACGATCATGTATAGTCAGGCTTTTTTTCTCCCCAAAAACGACCATGTATTGTAAGGCTTTTTTATCTTTACTGAAAAACGATCATATATAGTAAGGCTTTTTTTGCCTAAAAAAACGATCATGTATAGTGAAGCCTTTTTTCTCCCCAAAAAACAACCATGTACAGTAAGGCTTTATTTTTGCTGAAAAACGATCATATATAGTAAGGCTTTTTTTCCTCAAAAAACGACCATGTATAGTAAGGCTTTTTTTTTCTCGAAAAAGAAAAGACCATGTGTAGTAAGGCTTTTTTTGCCTAAAAAACGACCATGTAGAGTGAGGCTTTTTTTTTTTCTAAAAAAAAAAAACCGACCATGTATAGAAATGTTTTTTTCTTAAAAATAAATAAATAAATAAATAAACAATCATGTATAGCAAGGCTTTATTTATTTTTCCCCAAAAAACGACCATGTATAGAAAGGCTTTTTTCTTAAAAAATAATCATGTATAGCAAGTTTTTATTTATCTATCCCCCCCCTCAAAAAAACGACCATGTATAGTAAGGCCTTTTTAATCCTAAAAAAAAAATCAAAACATAAAAATGACCATGTATAGTATGGCGTTTTTTTCTCTTTCGAAAACAACCATGTATTTGAGTTTGTTTTTTTAAACTGGGAAAAGACAACAACGATGCCAACAAAATGGCTTAACATTTTCCCCTAAAAAAAATTAGACTGCAGTCATGAATTTTTATCCTTCAAAAAATGTTTTTTTCCTAAAACTGCTCCTCTTTTAGCGTTCTTCTCACATTTAAATGTGAAACATCACATTATAATGCGACACGATTCATCCAATGGCCTCAAGCTACCTTTCAGTGGCCTTACACAACACTGGCGTATGTGTTAACGGAACGATAGGGCGAGCACAGATCAAAAGGTTAGGAAAAGGTAATTGCTAATCTCAAGCTGCAGTAGCAGCAGCGGCAGTTATACAATTTCAATTATCAGAAATACTACAGTACTCTTGTAACCACGCAAGAGTCCATTTCATTTTCCAACTTTCTTAAAGGGAGAAAGTCAAAATTAATTAAAGGATATTGGTTGCCAACTCCGAATTTCAAAAAATGGAGTATCTGTAATAAGGCTTTTCAAAAGTTGGCACTTGCCTTTAACTCTTTTTTACACCTACTTTGTGCCTCGCAACAGCGTCTGCCTTCTGCGGTCGCTCATCCTGCTTTCAGCTCGGCAACAAACGGTGCCGAGTCGTCGACAACTTCATTAAAAAGGATGTCCATCAGTTCTTTCACATAAGCTAAAACACACAAGAGGGCACATAAGGCGACATTAGTACGCATTACTTTAGAGCAATTATTTGAACACATTTACAATACATATGATCAAGTAAATTGACAGTGAACAAACCGGTAGTGAGTTTAGTCTTTACTACTTCCCCACTTTTGAGCTAAGGAACAGATATCAAGAATTTCCTTTCTCTGTCTGCATTGCTCACTTGAATAAGTGATGAGTTTTCATTAAAATGCAGTGCAGCCAGGTGAACCCTTAAAATGATAATAAAAGATTGTTGTATATAATAAAAATACTTTTAAGAGGGGTGAGTTCAACATGAATACAGGATTTGCTGTGCCAAGACTAAAAACCACCGTGTTGCACCACTACTGTTTTTTGGCTCCCGATACCAATACGTTTTTCGAAAACATACAAAATATCTTATTCTTTTTAGTACTTACTATGAAAAAGTGTCTGAACCTTTTGGAATTTCTCACATTTCTGCATAAACCCACCATCAAATGTGATCTGAACTTTGTCAAAATCACACAGATGAAAATACAGTGTCTGCTTTAACTAAAACCACCCACACATTTATAGGTTTTCATATTTTAATGAGGATAGCATGCAAACGATGACAGAAGGGGGAAAAATAAGTAAGTGAACTCTCTGGCAAAGGAGACTTAAAGAGCAATTGAAACCAATTTTTATCAAACAATTTAAGTCCGGTGTGTGCCCAATCACTGATGGTGGTTTAAACCTGCCCTGCCCACTATAAAACACACACCTAGTGAGAATTGTCTTGATGAGAAGCATTGTCTGATGTGCGTCATGGCTTGGTCAAAAGATACGTCTGAACACCTGCGATCAAGGATTGTGGATTTGTATAAAGCTGGGAAAGGATACAAATCTTTACTCTCCCCTTTTTGGTACTTTTAGTGTTTGTTGCCAAAAAGCTCAATCTTGGTCCCACACAAAAATACACACGGTCCCAGGCTTCAACTGCGACTGTGTGCTTTGGTCAGATGAGACCAAGACTGAGCTTTTTGGCAAAACACTAAGTGGGTCTGGCGTGCCACGAAAACACTCATACCCCCTGTGAAGTATGGGGGTGGGTCACTGATGCTGTGGGGCTATTTTGCTTCCAAAGGCCCTGGGAACCTTGTTAGGGTACATGGCATCATGAATGCTTTGAAATACCAGGACATTTTAATTCAAAATCTGTTGCCCTCTGCCCGAAAGCTGAAGATGGGTCGTAACTGGGTCTTTCAGCAAGACAATGACCCTAAACATATGGCCAAATCTACACAGAAATGGTTCACCAGACACAAAATCAAGCTCCTCCCAAGGCCATCTCAGTCCCCAGACCTTGTTTTGTTGCCAAAAGGGGGTTGTAGAAAGTATTAACAACAGGGGTGCTAATAATTGTGACACACATTATTTGATGTCAAATATTTTTTTCTTTATGTGGGATTTTTTCCCAAACTGAATGAATGCCCTTGTATAGAAGGTTGGATTTTTCTTTTTTTTTTTTCCATTAAGGTCCCATATTATTGGAATAAAAAAAAAATATTAGAAGCTAAAAACCACATCTTTTTCAGGGTTGCCAATAATTATGGAGGGCACTGTATATAATATATAGATATATTTCTGTCTCCATCCATGGACCCGTTTATAATGCGCACCATGATTTTACAAGTTGATTTTAGGGGAAAAAAAGTGCGCGTTATACTCGGGAAATTACGGTATTATTATTATAAAAGGCGACAGTCCAGCCAGACCTAATGCTACCACCAGAGGGCAGTGTATCCTTCATCATTAAACAAAATGCAATACTTTTGGACTTTTTGGATAGTTATTTTGGGGCACTTAAAAGGTTCGTTTCAACTTATGCGGAAATTCGAGTTAGATTGCCAGCATTGGAACGGAACTCGTTCATAATCCGGGAACTAGCTGATTTTAAATTGATGACAATAACTATTTTATAAAGCTCTATTGTCTCTCTGACACAATATAACAGAAAAACGTTGACTTACCGCTCGCTGTCGCTGCTGTCAAATTCTGATGAGGAGTTTTCCTTACAATCTGCACTAATGGAATCTGTTTGCGATTCTTGAAAAGAAGCAGACCCAACAACCGCTTGCTTTGCCGGTGGGTCATCTGATTGCCCGTTTTTTCGCTTTAGGGGAGTTGAGGAACCCAAAGGATGAAGATGTGCTAATGTTTCACCCATAAGCACATTAGTAGCGTCGAATGCAACTTGTACACCTGGAAAACATACACGCATATGTTTGTATTAATTACTGTTGTACTGATACTAGTATTGGTATCGGTATTAATAAAGCACTAAAAATTACATCATCATCTGGCACCACTCCCGCTTCAAATAGATTGGACATCTAGCACTGTCAGCGACACCCAATAAGTTGAACAAAAAAATTTGCCATGAAGAACCTTCTCACCAATTAGTTGTAGACGAATCAGCCAATCAGTAGTAGATATCCAATCCATTTGTTTGAATTGACAGCATTCTTAAAATTATGAATAGAAAGTGAGAGACACTGAGTAGTGTTTTTGACAGTAACCATAAAGAAAATTTACCTTTAGAACATCTTCTTCCCAGGGTATGATATGAGAGTTGCGTTTTGGCATGTTTTCTACTTATGAAATAGTCAGTTTGGCATCTAATTTCTCGATAATATTTAGGCGTCTCCTCATACTGGCAGGCTTTCTCCACTCTTTTTGGAATGGCAAGCTGTTTGAAAACAAACCAACAACGGCAAGGTGCTCAACTTTAAACTACGGCTGTCAAAATTATCGCGTTAACGGGCGGTAATTAATTTTAAAAATTAATCGCGTTAAAATATTTGACGCAATTAACGCACATGCCCCGCTCAAACAAATTAAAATGACGGGGGTGTAATGTCCGGTTGTTACTTGTTTTTTGTTGTTTGGCGCCCTCTGCTGGCGCTTGGGTCCAAATGATTTTATGGGTTTGGGGAGTGAGCATGGTGTAATTATTGACATCAACAATGGCGAGCTACTAGATTATTTTTTGATTGAAAATTTTACAAATTTTAATAAAACGAAAACATTAAGAGGGGTTTTAATATAAAATTTCTATTTATCTATCAATCTATCTTTTAATAACTACAAGTTTTTCTATCCATGGATCGCTTTAAGAGAATGTTAATAATGTAAATGCCATCTTGTTGATTTATTGTTATAATACAGTACTTATGTACTGTATGTTGAATGTATATATCCGTCTTGTGTCTTTCCATTCCAACAATAATTTACAGAAAAATATGGCATATTTTATAGATGATTTGAATTGCGATTAATTACGATTAATTAATTTTTAAGCCGTAATTAACTCGATTAAAAATGTTAATTGTTTGACAGCCCAACTTTAAACCCGTTTCATGTGGACTACGATATTTTTAGGGCCCAAGCACTAAGTGTGCGAAAGCCCTATTGTAATGCAAAGGATTCTTATTATTTTTTCTCCTCAGCGAATGAAAATGGCCAAATTAGAGGCCTGAACATGCTCGAAAACTCACCATAATTTGCACCTTTGCTTCACGTAAATTTGGATTATTTTGCAACGTTGCAAAAAAAAAAAGTGACAAAATGGCTCAGTGGCGCCCCCTTGAATTTTTAAAAAAGGCCTCTCCATTAAGGTTTTTTCAGCATAGAGCGATGAAATTTGGGGTGTCGATACATTGTGCAAAACTGCTTCAAAAAGTCTCTTGCATCCATATTCCAAACCCAACAGGAAATCAGGTATTTTAGATTGAATGCAAAATTTTTATTGATTAACAGGGTGCACATTTGAGACCTTGGTGCCTAGAGTGTTATTTGGATCCTCCTCAAAGTTGGTGAGACATATGAGATCTTAGGTTCTCAAAACTTGAGTTTAATTCACAGGCCTGACCTGGGCGGGGTGCCAAAGTCGGCCATTTTTTGGGGCGAAACACCACATTCAGAAAATGACTAAAAACTCCCTCATACAAGGTTCAATCTTTTTCATATCTGGCATGTATGTGAGGTATCCCAGCCTGAACACGACCGCATTGAAATATTACCCATTAGGCCTATACAGGAAATGCGATTTTTTTATGAGACAGGCTCTTCCTCCAAGGGAAAAAAATCCATTGACCTCAAACCTGTTTCAGGGAAGCCCTAAGAAATGTGTTCAGGTGCCTGATAAAAAATATTGAGGTTTCATTGAAGCGGAGGGGTCCAAACAGGAAAGTGAAAATGACCGTCGCCATTTCGTCTCGCCACAAATTCTGAACAGTCATAACTTGGCAGACATACAACATATCTGCGCGATCTGAGTCATACCCTGAGGGGTCATTTGCATCAACTCTGTAGCACCAACTAGTGGCAACAGAAAGTCACTCATCTTACTTATACATATTTAGTTCTTTTCAGGTTGGTCACTGTAGTTTCTAGACCTTTTGTAAGACTACAATTTAAGGCCCATGTCCACATGTCTCCGTCTGTTGCCGTGATGGCCCTTTGCTCGCCATTAAAAGGAAGTAGATTTTTTTCAGGGACTTAGGCAGCTTATAAACCCACAAAATTTGGCACACTTGGTCGAATTAGCCCAATTAGAAGATTCATTTTGGCTGCACAGTTCAATAGCGCCCCCTTTTTTGAAGGACTGTCTTCAATAGGGGCTTTTTCACCTAGGTGTGTGAATGTATTTGTAATCCCAAAAACAAGAGGCAAGTTCCGAAAGTTAGGTTCTCAGGAGATGATGAGAGGGAGACGATCTGCCACCACCCTGACCTGGTTCCCGTCCGAGTTGCGTCAAAGTGCGAGGGCTCGTTTAGTCCTGCTTGCAGGCCTAGTTCAAATACTAATTTTTTCAGTGCAAATTTCAACTTACACTCGTCGTTGGAGAGGATAGGCGTGAGTCACTGCCGCCCGGGGGCTCCGGTTGAAGTCCAGCTGGCGAGACAGTCGGTACCGCCCCGTTAACCAGTATAAAATGTCGGGTGAAGCCCTGCTGCTTCTGGTTGAAGTCGACAAAACAGTCCATTGTTAAATGATCGCTGCAGAGACGGGTTTGATTGTTAACTCGTAGATCTCGGTGCGCGTAGCTTTTAAAGATGTCCACCCACCTCTTTTTCACCTCCAAATTTTTCGGTAGTTTAAATAACGTCACCGTGTTTTGCGGTGCGCTGTGACATCCAGGGAATGTGCATTTTAAAGGCATCGCGGTATGAGCCTTTAGTAAAATGAACAACCGACTAATCAGGAATAGCCAGGAAAAGAGAAATTTAGGTGAAGTCACCTAATTCAATTTTTAAAATTTCAAAAAAATCCAGGCAAAAAAACTAAGGTTTGTGGCTCATTTGTTTTCAGCTTGTGCAATTATCCTTATACATATTTCATGTATTTGCAAGAAAATCTTCAAAACAACTGAAAAATAGTCAAGAGCTCATGATTATTGAACGTGTCAGGACGTGTCATTTGAGGTCATCCAGAAGCAGTAGCAAAGTTGAAATGGGACACCAAAACACTAACAAGGAAAATATTGACATTGTGTAAGCGTTAGAAACTATCATGAACATACTTCAATTTGTACACAGAAGATTATATCGTAAATTGTGCACACATTGCACGGTAAAACATATTACGACACTGAGCATGAAATAAACTGTATAATGAAAACACCAATAAACGTGCAGTATATAAACGACGCTTAGCATAGCTGCTAACTATCGGTTAGCAATTTCCATTTAAAAACAAACGCGGTAAAGTTCAACATGACGGCCATATTTGTGATGAATTAAAATGCGGATGACAATTATGTAATGGATTTTAATGCTTACCAATGAGGTAATACTGACGACGGCTGAGAACGAGGCATAAAAAGTTTAAAAACTGGCTAGCGTTGCCTTAGTGACCCTGTCGTAAATTAGTATACTGTCGTAAACCTGTAGTGCACTCTACGTTCAGTAAGGTGTCACTGTTTATTTTCAAATTTGGACTTCTGGCAACTTTTAAGCAACATACTTCATTTAACAATATATATTTTTACTCCAATATATTTAATAGTTAATTGTGTCGCATTATAATGACGTAAGAGGCGATAGGGAGCGTTTAAAAAAAGAAAAGCACAAGTTTCGGACAATTTTCGTCTTGAATTTATTGACAATCGACTTGAGAAAAAACTACACATGGAAATTAGCAGTGACCTTTAGACTGTCGCTATTAGGCTACCGGTAATAAAAACGTCAGATAATGGGTAGATATATAACATTATGAATTTATGTCCAGAGAATATTTGCTGACATAGCAGGACACCGCCCCCATCACCTTTTTTGTTGATTATTGCGTTACATAATAAGCTCGCGGTGGGAATCAAATGCTCTGAAAATATGACCCGGCTCCGAAATACACGTTTGTAAGTGTATATTAGTAAGTACGTGAGACAAATGCAGCGTTGGGGGGCAATGGAGGTCTCATGTTTGTATTTCTTGTCTGACCTCGTGTTGGGACAGGTGTGTGGTGATATAAAAGGCTTCACAAGGATATAAAAAAATTCTAAAATGTGGTTATTTCCGAGAAGAATAGCTTCCAGGGATATACGTTCAACACAAAACAACAAATATTATCACATTCTTGGTACTTTTTCGCTAGACAGCATTCATTTATATTATTGAATAGGTTTGGACCAATAGCAAGCGAATATGGGTGTTGCCTTTGAGTACCCGCGCTTCCTATTGGTCCTTCCGGCGAAAGCAGGCGTGGCTAGCGAAGTTAGCTTGACCAAAACAAGAAGGCCCGCGAGCACGAGCTTAGGAGTAAGTCGAGAAAAACTGCGTGACGAAAGCTAATGGAGGTACAAAGTCGAGTCTGAAACAGACAGCAAGCAGGTAGGAAACGAAAAATCTGTCAGTATTACTTCTTTTGATTTGTTTTTAAACTTTGTGTCAACTTTTGTCAGTTTTTTGAAGGCTTTGCACCAGAACGATTTAGACGACGTCACAATGTGACGTCACGAGTGGACTCGGGCATTATTATTATTGGATGGGGTAATGTCTAACTTTTGGGGGTAATCTTCAAACCATGGATACTGAGAAGTAAAGATTAAAAAGTAAGGCCGCAAGGCTCAAAGTTAGTAGTGTTTACTAGTTTACCTGATTTTTTTAAATCATTAATGTCCATTAAAAGCATTTTTCCCTAAAAACACTCACTCAATAACATTTCTAAGTCTTTTTTTGTTTTTGTTTGAATCTTCCACAAGATTTTATTAACATATGGAACGCAAAACCAACAGAAGACTTATGCACACCCATTTTCTAAACATTGTCTTAAAAGTGTCATAATGACGTCAGTTCCTGGAAAACATGGACCTGTTTTCAACAGAAAAAGTAATAAAATACTTATTTACAAGATTTACAGTAATTATTAAATTCACCAATTTATAGTGAAAATCAGAGGTGGGTAGTAACACAATACATTTACTCAGTTACATTTACTTGAGTAACGTTTTGAGTAAAAATTACTTCTCAGAGTAGTTTTATCACGCAATACTTTTTACTTTTACTTGAGTAGATCTGTGAAGAAACACTATGGTGTTATGGTGTTATGGTGTTATACTTATATAGCGCACTCCACGACTTTGGGCTACACTAGAGTCGTTACATTTATAATAGGGCTGTCAAACGATTAAAAATTTTAATCGAGTTAATTACAGCTTAAAAATTAATTAATCGTAATTAATCGCAATTAATCGCAATTCAAACCATCTATAAAATATGCCATATTTTTCTGTGAATTATATATATTCTGTAAAATAAATTGTTGGAATGGAAAGGTAAGACACAAGATGGATATATACAGTGGGGAGAACAAGTATTTGATACACTGCCAATGGATTTTCCCACTGTACATTCAACATACGGTACATAAGGACTGTAGTGGGCATTTCACTCTACTGTCATTTAAATCTGTCTATGCTGTCCTCACTCCGAAGCGTCTACTTTTTCCAAAGCTAGACAGCTAGTGAACGACGCCTTAATAATCAGACTTCTTCCTTTTTCATCTGATTTATTAATAAAATAGCCTCAAACCATTGTCCTCTTTAGACCGTCATAAAACTACAAAAAAAAAGTACACAAGCATTGCATTAGCAACAACGTTAGCTTAGCACGCTATACAGGTTCACTAAACATAAACAAAAAGCGTCTCACACAAAAAATAGAACATTTCGCTTACTAACATAATATGTACATTCTTTACAACAACCATACTTACGGACAAATCTTGTCCAAGGATCATATAAGCACAACATTACAACGTAGGCTTCAGCCCGAGACGTCGTGCAGCCATATGAACTGGCAAGAAGAAAAAAAAAAAACATGTCGCAAAGCGACCACAAGAGTTCGCTGTTGTGCTGCAGCACAAAACGCCTTGCTGCAAAACTTACCAAAAGGCAGAATACTGTCTGAGCGGGACATGTGCGTTAATTGCGTCAAATATTTTAACGTGATTAATTTTAAAAAATTAATTACTGCGCGTTAACGCGATAATTTTGACAGCCCTAATTTATAATCTTTATTCTCCATATTGACTTTATTATTGCCAAAGATGCCGACAGTGGCCGTCTCAGTTTTGCCAATGAGACGTCACAACAATAACCACATGACTCCATTATACTAATGAGAGGTAACTTATTTCCCCACTAGAGGGCACTCATGCTCTTTGGACAGGTGATGTTTTGTAGTGTTGTTCTAGTCTGAATTTGATGATTTTTGTGTATCTTTTTGGCCTAGTATGGTCATGTAATAGGTTATAGTACAGTGTAATAACAGTTCATTAAGATTAAGTTGTGCTGGGGGAAAAAATATTTACAATAGAACTTGTAAGCAGTTAGTCACAATGTTACTCATTACTTGAGTATTCTTTTCAGCGAATACTTTACTTGTACTTAAGTAATATTATTTAGAAGTAACAGTACTCTTACTTGAGTAAATTCTTTTGGCTCCTCTACCCATTTCTGGTGAAAATCTGCAAATTCCAGGGAACAGGAACATATATTGCGTCGTAGGTCAAAAACGAGCTTATCTGTTGTCAGTAATTTGGCGTATAAGCAAGAAATTGGTCTTCTTCTAGTATATTTTTCAATGAGTAAGTGTTCCTAGCTTGACTGTTGTAACAAACTTACAGACGGGTGTAGATTTGAGGTCAGCACAACTTTTGAGTGGAAGACAAAGATTAGGCCTTGACACATTGATCATAATGATTATTTTCTAGTCTTTGCAACAAAGTTGTTTTTTTGCTTCAAAATTTGGCAGGTTTGCTGCTCGGCTCTCGCAGATGGACTCTGACAGCAAAACCAAGATGACCTGCCATGACACCGAAAAAACAGCACCGGGTCCAGGTAGGGGCATTTTTATTTTTTGCAAATACAAACTAACATACTAACTATCCATTATTTAAGTAATTGAGTAATATATAGATGAGTTAGTTCGAATAATTGAATTACAAACATTACTGAGTGTTTCTTCAAACTGTGCAGAATTGCACTTTCATTTCACGAGAGCAATAAATGCATTTAAAACTAAATTAAAATACATTAGCTTAGCCTCAAACGGTATTAAAAAAATGAAATAAATGCCGATACAAGTACAATAAAAGAACGATTGGCTAACTTGCTTAGCGATCGTCCGCTAGCTTAAATGCTATAAAATGCTAACTTTTTTTTTTTTTTTTTTTTTTTTTACAGTGCTCTTAACAAATTGTTCACACATATTACCACAACAGTATAAAAAATAACAAAAGAACAATTGGCTAACTTGCAAGCACAACTCTGCTAGCTTAAAGGCTATAAAATGCTAAGGTTTTTTTTTTTTGTACAAAGCTCTTAACGAATCGTTCAAACACACATTACCACAACAGTATAAAAACCAAAATAAATGCTGATCTAAGTACAACAAAATAACAATTGGTTAACTTGCTTAGCAAAAATCCGCTAGCTTAAATGCTATAAAATTCTTTATTCTTACAAATCTCTCAACAAATTATTCAAACATATTACCACAATGATATAAAAATAAATAAATGCTGATTTAAGTACAACAAAAGAACAATTGGCTAACTTGCATAGCAAAAGACCGCTAGCTTAAATGTTATAAAATGCCAACTGTTTTTGTCTTTTTTTTTATTTTTATTTTTTTTTTATACAAAGCTTTTAACAAATCGTCCTAACACATATTACCACAACTGCATAAAAAAAATCTAAGTACAACAAAACAACAATTGGCCAACTTGCTTCGCAAAAGTCCGCTAGCTTAAATGCTATAAAATGCTAATGTTTTTTTTTTTTTTTTTTTACAAAGCTCTTGACAAATCGTTCACACGTATTACCACAACGGTATATAAAATAAATACTACTGAAAAGCTGATCTAAGTACAACAAAAGAACAATTGGCTAACTTCTAAAGCACAACTCCGCTACCTTAAATGCTATAAAATGCAAACTTTTTTTTTTTTTTTTTAAAACAAAGCTCTTTACAAATCGTTCAAACACATATTACCACAACGGTATAAAAAAATAAATAAATGCTGATCTAAGTACAACAGAAGAACAATTGGCTACCTTGCTTGGCAAAAATTCGCTAGCTTAAATGCTTAATTCTTTTATTTTATTTTTCCATTGTTCTTAACAAATCATTCAAACACATTATCACAACGGTAAAAAAATAAATGCTGATCTAAGTACAACGAAAGAACAACTGGCTAACTTGCAAAGCAGAAGTCGGCTAGCGTAAATGCTATAAATGTAAATAAATATATAAAACTTTTTTTTTTTTCTCTACAAAGCTCTTAACAAATTGTTCAAACACATTACCACAACGGTATAAAAATAAATAAATTCTGATTTCAGTACAACACAAGAACAATTGGCTAACTTGCAAAGCACAACTCTGCTAGCTTAAATGCTATAAAATCCTAACTTTTTTTTTTTTTTTTTTTTTTTTTTTTTTTTTTACAAAGCTCTTTACAAATATTTCAAACACATATTACCACGACGGTATAAAAAAAAAATTCTGAACTAAGTACAATGAAAGAACAATTAACTAACTTAACAATTAACTAATAAATGCTATAAAATCGTCGCGCTTTTTTTTTTTTTCTACAAAGCTCTTAACAAATTGTTCAAACACATTACCACAACGGTATAAAAATAAATACTGATTTCAGTACAACACAAGAACAATTGGCTAACTTGCAAAGCACAACTCTGCTAGCTTAAATGCTATAAAATCCTAACTTTTTTTTTTTTTTTTTTTTTACAAAGCTCTTTACAAATAGTTCAAACACATATTACCACGACGGTATAAAAAAAAATTCTGAACTAAGTACAATGAAAGAACAATTAACTAACTTAACAATTAACTAATAAATGCTATAAAATCGTCGCGCTTTTTAAAAAAAAACTTTTTTTTTTAACAAAGCTCTTATCAAATTGTTCAAACACATTACCACAACGGTATAAAAATAAATAAATTCTGATTTCAGTACAACACAAGAACAATATGCTAACTTGCAAAGCACAACTCTGCTAGCTTAAATGCTATAAAATCCTAACTTTTTTTTTTTTTTTTTACAAAGCTCTTTACAAATAGTTCAAACACATATTACCACGACGGTATAGAAAAAATTCTGAACTAAGTACAATGAAAGAACAATTAACTAACTTAACAATTAACTAATAAATGCTATAAAATGGTCGCGCTTTTTAAAAAATATATATATATATATATTTTTTTTACAAAGCTCTTAACAAATCGTTCAAACACATATTACCATAAAAATGTCACAATCACTGTTGCTACTAGAGGGCAGTTTATCCACCTAAATCAATAAAACAATGCCAACACTTTCAAAACAAACCATTACAACGCCACTCGAATTGAACAAATTCTTGCAGCAGCAAAATTTGATTCAAAGCTTTTTTCTCGAGTTAATCGATTAATCGTTGCATTAGTAAAAATTGTTAAAATGCTGATGGCCATATTCGTCCAATCATCACATTCATAAATCGCGGCTAGCGTGCGCAGAGTACATTCTGTACATTATGTTCCTTATACAACGTAGGTTATTGGGTTTGTTTTTCCAGTTTTTTTAACGAGCAAAAACCACATACATACATTCATCCACATAAAATGTCTGTCGAGAATCCCGCAGTCTGCAGCTGTGTTTCTTTACATTATTACGACGCCTGTTTAAGCTAGTCACGACAGGCGCAACGGGGGAGGGGACAAAAAAAAACCTCACTGACGGGAATTTCTGATGAGGTCGAATAATTAGATTACGACTGCGTGCTTCTCGTTTACTCTTTTGTGGCTTACTCGGCACTTTTTGAGAGCAAAGACGCAATCAGCTGTGGAATGTTGCGCTAACGTACTCGCGCTGTGTACACATAGTGAGGATAAAAGTCTACACACCCTGGTTTAAATGCTAAGCTTTTTGTGATATGAATATTGAGTTGGCGAGGAAAAAGGCACAAATTCCAAAAGTACAAACATTGTGTCACAGATTATGACGGCTTTTGTATTAGTCGTGGGATTTCTTTACGTAACAGACTTTGTTTATAGCTAACGGTTGGAAGCCACTCGAAAATATTACGTTTTATCATTTAGTTCAAGAAAACTACATTCTGTATATTTGAAGACAACAAAATGTTCAACCAAACCTCGTAGTTTTGTCTAAAAGTCTTGTGTGCTTAATGCTAATATATTATGTAAAACACTAAAGAGAGGCTAACGGGATTTAGCATCAGTGCTAATTTCACGTTTGTTCATTTGCTCCCACCTTCAATGGATTGGTCTAGAGCTGCAACTATCGATTATTTCAGAATCAATGTATTCATCAACTGTTGCCACTAGAAGGCAGTGTATCCACCCAAATCAGTAAAACTAAATGCAAACACTTTCAAAACAAACCATTACAACGCCACTCTAATTAAAACGAATCCTTGAAAATCTGATTTGAAGCTTTTTTTGTAATCGAATTACTCGAGTTAATTAATCGTTGCGGCATGAGATTGGACTAGAGCTGCAGCTATCGAATATTTTAGTAATCGACTGAAAATCGTATTGATTAATCGAGTAATCGGATAAAACATTTCTTTTTAGGTAAAAAGCAATTATAAATATACATGAGAAAACAAGACAATTCATCTAATATTGAACCATTTTCAGTCAATCAATGTCTTTATTTTCAATGTACGTTGTTGAAAACAGCCCACAATTGCCTCAGATGTGACTAGAATAAAAAAAAGACCAATTCACTGCTTTCACTCGAAAAACTTTTAGATCTTATAAAAAAAAAAATATATATATACATATATATGTGTACACATATATATATATTTCTTACCTAAAAATGCCATTACGCTTGATAACACACATCACTTAAAAGTTAGGATTTTTTCCCACCTGTTTCAATTGAATTTCTATTTGTGTCAAGCCATTTTTAAGTTCTAGTTAAGTTTTAAGTTAGTCTAAACTGTAAGTCCTGATAGGATTTTGAGTTTTTGCTGTGTTCAAAATAAATGTATTGTAACATATCAGGTTATAATATGGCGGGGATATTTGCATGCTTTCCTGAATGCACCGCGTGACGTGCGGGGGTGAGGGAGGTGCGGGAGAGCGAGAGACGTGCCTTTCTGTTGTTGTTGTCGTTTCACAAGATCTCAAAAAATAAATAATTGCAACCTAACGAAGCGGGTGACTCTTTGTCAACGTTACAGTATGATACCTGCTGTATTGGAGCACATTAGGGACCAGTGCAACTGGGTGTTTTATCCAGCAATGACTACTGAACTAAAATTGACAGTTAGCTTTATCATATTTTCATTTTACATCCTCATCACTCTACAACGCTATGTTTTCACAGATTAAATAAAACCTGTATGTAAGACACGTTAGCCACGCGCAGGGCTAACGTTACGTGAGCGAGTAACAATCTTATTTATTAGCGCTGTGAAGTGTATTGCTTTAAGATGGCGGCTGTTTACTAACACCGCTGACTCTGGCATTTCGCATCTAGTTCAACATACAGTGCCTTGCAAAAGTATTCGGCCCCCTTGAACCTTGCAACCTTTCGCCACATTTCAGGCTTCAAAAAGATATAAAATTTAAATTTTTTGTCAAGAATCAACAACAAGTGGGACACAATCGGAAGTGGAACAACTTTTATTGGATAATTTAAACTTTTTTAACAAATAAAAAACTGAAAAGTGGGGCGTGCAACATTATTCGGCCCCCTTGCGTTAATACTTTGTAGCGCCACCTTTTGCTCCAATTACAGCTGCAAGTCGCTTGGGGTATGTTTCTATCAGTTTTGCACATCGAGAGACTGACATTCTTGCCCATTCTTCCTTGCAAAACAGCTCGAGCTCAGTGAGGTTGGATGGAGAGTGTTTGTGAACATCAGTCTTCAGCTCTTTCCACAGATTCTCCATTGGATTCAGGTCTGGACTTTGACTTGGCCATTCTAACACCTGGATACGTTTATTTTTGAACCATTCCATTGTAGATTTGGCTTTATGTTTTGGATCATTGTCCTGTTGGAAGATAAATCTCCGTCCCAGTCTCAGGTCTTGTGCAGATACCAACAGGTTTTCTTCCAGAATGTTCCTGTATTTGGCTGCATCCATCTTCCCATCAATTTTAATCATCTTCCCTGTCCCTGCTGAAGAAAAGCAGGCCCAAACCATGATGCTGCCACCACCATGTTTGACAGTGGGGATTGGTGTGTTCAGAGTGATGAGCTGTGTTGCTTTTACGCCAAACATATCGTTTTGCATTGTGGCCAAAAAGTTCAATTTTGGTTTCATCTGACCAGAGCACCTTCTTCCACATGTTTGGTGTGTCTCCCAGGTGGCTTGTGGCAAACTTTAAAGGAGACTTTTTATGGATATCTTTGAGAAATGGCTTTCTTCTTGCCACTCTTCCATAAAGGCCAGATTTGTGCAGTGTACGACTGATTGTTGTCCTATGGACAGACTCTCCCACCTCAGCTGTAGATCTCTGCAGTTCATCCAGAGTGATCATGGGCCTCTTGGCTGCATCTCTGATCAGTTTTCTCCTTGTTTGAGAAGAAAGTTTGGAAGGACGGCCGGGTCTTGGTAGATTTGCAGTGGTCTGATGCTCCTTTCATTCCAATATGATGGCTTGCATAGTGCTCCTTGAGATGTTTAAAGCTTGGGAAATCTTTTTGCATCCAAATCCGGCTTTAAACTTCTCCACAACAGTATCTCGGACCTGCCTGGTGTGTTCCTTGGTTTTCATAATGCTCTCTGCACTTTAAACAGAACCCTGAGACTATCACAGAGAAGGTGCATTTATACGGAGACTTGATTACTCACAGGTGGATTCTATTTATCATCATCGGTCATTTAGGACAACATTGGATCATTCAGAGATCCTCACTGAACTTCTGGAGTGAGCTTGCTGCACTGAAAGTAAAGGGGCCGAATAATATTGCACGCCCCACTTTTCAGTTTTTTATTTGTTAAAAAAGTTTAAATTATCCAATAAATGTTGTTCCACTTCACGATTGTGTCCCACTTGTTGATTCTTTACAAAAAAATAAAATTTCATATCTTTATTTGGAGCCTGAAATGTGGCGAAAGGTTGCAAGATTCAAGGGAGGCGAATACTTTTGCAAGGCACTGTACATGTGATATCTATGAGACGCATTAGATGCTAACTGCTACTGCGGTAGCATCATGCGGGCTAGTTTTTAGCAACACCGGCGTAGTTTGTAGCGGCTGTCGGCTACAGAAAGGTATTTTAAATTTTTTTATTGCTTCCGCCTCTACGCACGTGACATCAGCGCGTTGTCCCGCATTAAAAGTAGTCTGGTCAAAACGTGATGCTTAGAGCTGGCAAAATTAAACAATTCCTCGAGGTGAATAAAATAACTCGGAGCAGTTTTTAAACTCGAGTTACTCGAGTATTCGTTTCAGCTCTAGATTGGACGTCTAGCGCTGTCAATAGCCAATGAGTTAAGCAGTGTCTGACCAAGCCATGATACAATGACTTTACATTTAAGTGAGTATGCAGAAATTTAGTATTAAAAAAAAAAAAAAATCCTTAAAAATACGTATCAGCATGGCCGTGTATCGGAATGGGGAGCCAAAAAATCGTACATCTCAGAGTAATAACAGTCAACATGATTTATGTTTAAGTTAGGGCTGTCAAACGATTAAAATTTTTAATCGAGTTAATTACAGCTTAAAAATTAATTAATCGTTATTAATCGAAATTCAAACCATCTATAAAATATGCCATATTTTTCTGTAAATTATTGTTGGAACGAAAAGACAAGACGGATATATACATTCAACATACGATACATAAGTACTGTATTTGTTTATTATAACAATAAATCAACAAGATGGCATTAACATTATTAACATTCTCTTAAAGCGATCCATGGATAGAAAAACTTGTAGTTCTTAAAAGATAATGTTAGTACAAATTAAAGAAATTTTATATTAAAACCCCTCTTAATCTTTTCGTTTTAATAAAATTTGTAACATTTTCAATTGAAAAATAAATTAGGAGCTCGCCATTGTTGATGTCATTACACCATGCTCACTCCCCAAACCCATAAAATCATTTGGACCCAAGCGCCAGCAGAGGGCGCCAAACAACAAAAAACAAGTAACAAGCGGACATTACAGTGCTGTCATTTTAATCTGAGCGGGGCATGTGCGTTAATTGCGTCAAATATTTTAACGTGATGAATTTTTAAAAAAAATTACCGCTTGTTAACGCGATAATTTTGACGGCCCTAGTTTAAGCTAATGTGTCGACTCACGTTAGCAAAAACAGACAACAATACTCACAGACATGCATTTCTTTCTTCTCCAGGTTGCAGCCGGTTGGTGGCAGTGGCTGCTGCGGCGGCGTCCTTGAGCGGGCTTATGCTAGGCTACGAGATGGGCCTGACGTCTAGCGTGCTCCTTCAACTACGCGGCGTTCTGACGCTTTCGTGCCGCCAACAGGAGCTGCTGGTCAGCTCTCCGTTGGTGGGCGCTCTGCTCATCTGCCTAGCCGGCGGTCCTGTCCTGGACCGCTACGGGCGCCGGCGCTCCCTGCTACTAAGCGCCGCCCTAGTGGTGGCGGGCACCATCCCGCTAGTGGCGCCTGCTTCGCTAGCGGCACTAGTGTCGGGCCGCATCGTGGTCGGAATGGGCACGTCACTTTCTGGCACGGCGGCGTGCCTGTACATCGCGGAGATCTCGCCGCGGGAGAGGCGGGGCTTGCTAGTGACGCTCTATGAGCTGATGCTAGTGTTGGGTGTGATGTTGGGGTTCGGGTGTAGCTACGCTTTCGCCACGCTCCCCGAAGGCTGGGCGTACACATTCGGACTGGTGATCCCGCCGGCGCTGCTTCAAATCGGCGCGATGGCCTTCCTCCCGTCCAGTCCGAGGTTTCTAGTAGCGCGGGGCGAGTCGGAACGCGCCAGAGAGGTTCTGGCGCGCCTGAGGGTTTGCGCCGGGGATGACGTGGAAGGAGAACTGCGGGAAATTCAGATGGCGTTGAAGGAGGAGTCGGAACACGGATTCGCAGAGCTCTTTAGCAAAGCGTCAAATCTAAGATCACGACTCCTGACTGGCGTGGCGCTAGCGTTTCTCCAGCAAGCCACGGGGCAGCCCAACATCTTGTCGTACGCGTCGCCCCTGCTACGCGGCGTAGGCTTCCACAGCGACGCCGCTGCCGCCCTGGCGTCCACCGGCTTCGGCGTGGTCAAAGTGGTGGGCACCATCCCGGCCGTGCTTTTGGTGGACCGCGTGGGGCCCAAGAGCTTCCTGTGCGCCGGCGCGGTCGCCATGATGATGTCCCTAGCGGCACTGGGTGCGCTGACGCTGCAGAGTCACACCGAACTTTCCAGCCTGTGCGTCAGCCAGCCGCCACCCAACGACACCGTCTTCGCGTGGGATCGGAACTGGACTGACACCCCGACGCTCGTCACCCCCGTATGGGTTACGGACAATCAAGAGTCGGTGTTGAGCGGGGTCTTGGACGGAGGATCTTCCTCGCTGAAGTGGGCGTCGCTCATCAGTTTACTGGTGTTTGTCGCCGCCTTCTCCATCGGATTGGGGCCAAGTAAGCATCACATGACTTGATGAACTTTAATGTTTGTCCGTGCTAGCCTTAGGATAGCTTGGTCATGGCGCATTGCAGCAATCTGTCAAACCACTCATTGCTAGCCTCAACTTGTTCTTCTTGGAGCTAAGCATTGGCTTAACTTTCTTGGCTTGCAGCACGCTAGCATACAGTGGGATGAAAAAGTATCTGAACCTTTTGGAATTTCTCACATTTCTGCATAAAATCATCAAATATGATCTGATCTTTGTCAAAATCACACAGATGAAAAAACTGCTTTAATTAAAACCACCCAAACATTTTGAGGCTTTAAGTAGGGCTGTCAAACGATTACAATTTTTAATCGAGTTAATTACAGCTTAAAAATGAATTAATCGTAATAAATCGCAATTCAAACCATCTATAAAATATGCCATATTTTTCTGTAAATTATTGTTGGAATGGAACGACACAAGACGGATATATACATTCAACATACGGTACATAAGTACTGTATTTGTTTATTATAACAATAAATAAACAAGATGGCATTAACATTCTGGTAAAGCGATCCATTGATAGAAAGACTTGTAGCTCTTAAAAGATAAATGTTAGTACAAGTTATAGAAATTTTATATTAAAACCCCTCTTAATGTTTTCAATCAAAAAATAAACTAGTAGCACGCCATTGTGCAATTATTGATGTCAGTAATTACACAATGCTCACTCATGGTGCTGAAACCCATAAAATCAGTCGCACCCAAGCGCCAGCAGAGGGCAACAAAACTCCAAAAAACAAGTAACAAGTGGAAATTAGACTGTGCTGTCATTTTAATCTGTTTGAGTGGGGCATGTGCGTTAATTGCGTCAAATATTTTAACGTGATTAATTTAAAAAATTAATTACCGCCCGTTAACACGATAATATTGACAGCCCTAGTTTTAAGATTTTAATGAGGATTGTATGCAAACAATGATAGAAGGGGGAAAATAAGTAAGTGAATTTTGTGCCCCCCCCTCTGGGAGCAATAACTTCAAACAGATGCTTCCTGTAGCTGCAGATCAGTCTAGCACATCGATCAGGACTAATCTTGGCCCATTCTTCTCTACAAAACTGCTTTAGTTCAGTCAGATTCCTAGGATGAATTGCTGTCTTGAGGTTATGCCAGAGCATCTCAAGTCAGGACTTTGACTTGGCCACTCTAGAACGTGTATTTTGTTCTTCAGAAACCATTCTGAAGTTGACTTACTTCTGTGTTTTGGATCATTGTCTTGTTGCAGCGTTCATCCTCTTTTTAGCTTCAAGTGTCTGACAGACGGTCTCAGGTTTTCCTGCAAAACTTCCTGATAAACTTTTAAATTCATTCTGCCATTAATGATTGCAAGTTGTCCAGGCCCCGAGGTACCAAAACAGCCCCAAATCATGATGCTCCCTCCACCATGCTTCACGGTGGGGATGATGTGTTGATTTTGGTGAGCTGTTCCATTTTTACTACCAAACAATTCAACTTTGGTTTCATCAGTCCACAAAATATTTTGCCAAAACATCTGTGGAGTGTCCAAGTGCCTTTATGCAAACATTAAACAAGCAACGTTTTTTTTTTTTTTTTTTAGACAGCAGTGGCTTCCTCCATGGAGTCCTCCCACGGACACCATTTTTGGCCATAGTTTTACATATAGTTGATGCGTGCACAGAGATGTTGGATTGTGCCAGTGATTTCTCTAAGTCTTTAGCATACATCATAGGGTTCTTTTTTTACTTCTCTGAGTATTCTGCGCTGAACTCTTGGCATCATCTTTGGTGGACGGCCACTCCTTGGGAGAGAAGCAACAGTGCCAAACTCTCTGCATTTGTAGACAACTTCTCTAACTGTTGATTGATAGATAACCAGTCTTTTAGAGATGGTTTTGTATCCTTTCCCAGCTTTATACAAATCAACAATCCTTGATCGCAGGTCAAGCTCTTTTGACCGAGCCATGATGCACATCAGACAATGCTTCTCATCAAGACAATTCTTACCAGGTGTGTTTTATAGAGTGCAGGGCAGCTTTAAACCACTCATCAGTGATTGGGCACACACCTGACTTCAAATGTTTGGTAAAAATTGTTTTTAATTACTCTTTAAGTGTTCTTAGGCAGAGGGTTCACTTACTTATTCTTCCCCCTTCTGTCATTGTTTGCATGCTATCCTCATTAAAAAATCAAAACCTATAAATGATTGGGTGGTTTTAGTTAAAGCAGACACTGTATTTTCATCTGTGTGATTTTGATTGGTGATTTTATACAGAAAAGTGAGAAATTCCAAAAGGTTCAGATTAGAGCTGAAACGAATACTCGAGCAACTCGAGTAACTTGAGTTTAAAAACTGATCCGAGTAATTTTATTCACCTCGAGTAATTGTTTATTTTGACAGCTCTAAGCATCACGTTTCGCTCGGACTACTTTTAACGGGACAACGCGCTGACGTCACATGCGTAGAGGAAGAAGCAATAAAAAAATATAAAAAACATTTCCGCAGCCGACAGCCGCTCCAAACTACGCCGACGTTGCTAAAAACTAGCCCGCATGATGTTAAGTTGGTAGCAGGTAGCATCTGAGGAGTCTCATAGAGATCACATGTACGTTGAACTAGATGCAATGTGATAGACTCGGCCGCGTCTGGGCAGCGTTAATAAACAGCGGCCATCTTAAAGCAGTAGAGCGCTAAGCGCTAATAAAGAGCGCTAAGCGCTAAAAAATAAGATTAACGTTACTGTCTGAGTCACTAGCTCACGTAACGTTAGCCCTGCGGAGGGCTAGGTTTCTATTAATTATGACCACTTTCGATGCGTGGCTAACGTGTCTTACATACAGGCTTTAACATAACATAGCTTTGTTGAGTGATAAGGGTGTAAAATAAAAACTCAATAATGCTAACTATCAATTTTAGCTTAGTAGTCATTGCTGGATAAAACACCAAGTAGCACTGGTCACTAATGTGCTCCAATACAGCCTGTATCATACATTTATCTTGAACACTGCAAAAACACAAAATCCTATCAGGACTTACAGTTTAGAGTAGCGTAAAACTTAACTAGAACTTAAAAATGGCTTGACACAAATAGAAATTCAATTGAAACAGGTGGGAAAAAATCCTAACTTTTAAGTGATGTGTGTTATCAAGCGTAATGGCATTTTTAGGTATAAATATATATATTTTTTAATATGATCTAAAGGTTTTTTGAGTGAAAGTAGTGAATTTGTCTTTTTTTTTTAATTCTAGTTACATCTGAGATGCAATTGTTGGCTGTTTTCAACAATATACATCGAAAATAAAGACATTGATTGACTGAAAATGGTTCAAGATTAGATGAAATGTCTTGTTTTCTCATGTATATTTATAATTGCTCTTCACCTAAAAATATATTTGTTTTATCCGATTACTCGATTAATCGATAGAATTTTCAGTCGTTTACTCGATTACTAAAATATTCGATAGCTGCAGCCCTAGTTCAGATACTTTTTCGTACCACTGTAGCTTGGTAATAGCGCATTGTAAATGTCTTCTGTGATGGAAATAATCAGATGGTGCTTCCGTCAATTAGTGCCTCAAACTAAACGTGTGCTAACATAACAAATTTGACTTGGCACGCTGCGGATGTCAGTTCCTTGGAAATCTGTCAGAGCACTCACAGCTCGCTTTAACTTGTTCTTTAACAGCACCAAACATCAGACGAAGCCTTCGTTGACGATGCTAGCAGAGCAGCTATGTCATAGAAAATTGTGGACAGGGGCGGACTGGTAATCTGTGGGTTCTGGAGGATCACAGAACGGCCGGTGCCCTGGACGGCCGGCGGCCGCCATTCATTATACATCACTGTTTTTATCCCCCCTAGCCTCTGATTATCTACAGTTCGTATCCAATCTGACAGGTGGCAGCAATGCGCCTTGCTGTTCATCGCCGGTCCGAACGAAGAAAGCACAAAGTAGCCTTCATTGGTTCTTTGTGGAAGCAAACTAGCGACGAGCGTCAATGCGCAATATGGATGGTGGTGGCAAAAAAAGAAAAGAGAAGGGTGGCGCAGAGAAGGTTAGGGAGAAAAAAATTAAAGAAACTGGAGAGCGAAGCATTAAAATGTCATATGTTGACAAATATTTTCGCAAGCAGCAGTCTGGCTGCAACGGCCGCGTCGGGTAACAAGTCAACAGCCCAGCCCCGGCGATGGTGAGAGGGGGAGCCGCTCTGACGTGCAGCCGCCGCCGGTGCAGGGAGAGAGAAAAGAAGAGGGAGGGTGTAACGATTAGCTGGAGGAAGTTCCCCAGACAAGCGCAGGGCAAGTAAAAAGGGACGAAGAGGGTCACTTGCTCGGTATACTTGCAATTGTTATCCACCAGGTAGGTACATTTTAAATGAAATAAATGACAATTAAAGGGTTAGTGCCAGCTAGTCCGTTTGCAATCGTGTCAAGTTACAGTATGCTAGTCCTACTATCACTCTCCTAAGGAAAAATATTTTAGCTGTAAAACAACATATGCACACGCAGCAGCAATATTAATTCAGAAGAAACATAACAAAATATTAATAAAATGAATGGTTTTACTTTAAAGATTAGTTCGTTAAATTGATATGATATATATTTTTAATCATGTATATATCGTTTTGTTTCCTGGTTAATACTTTCCAATGAAGGTTATGTATCCAGGATTTGTCTTGAAAATGTTATTGTATTTTCATTGAAATTTATTATTTGTATGGCAAGATTAATTATGGCAGGGGTCTCCAAACCGGTCCTCAAGGGCCGCTGTGGGGCCTGGTTTTTGTTTCAACCGATTGAGTACCGACAGTTTAACCAATGAAGTTTCTGCAGCACCTGACTGCAATCAACTGATTACACTTGTAAGAGTCCAGATTGGTGCATAGGTGTTGTCTTGTTTTGTTGGAATGAAATCCTGCGCCCGCTGCGGCCCTATGTGGAATAGTTTGGAGACCACTGAATTATGGCATAAACAATGAAATGAAATCATTTTATAGACAGAGATATATTGTAATCGATTGGATACATAAAATTTGCTTTGAAAAATACATTTTCATTTGTTTTTTCAGGCTGATCATAGAGCTAGTGCAGAAAATGAACCCAACTCCAGTTCAGCCTTGCAATACTTTGAGCGCCCCAAGTCAGACAGTCACAGTCTAGACACATTTTCTTCATTTTCTCTCAAAGTGAACGAAATTGCCGCATTTTACAATGAAATGTAAAAAAAAATAAATAAATAAAAAGTCTCCCGGGGGGGGCATGCCCCCGGACCCCCTAGGGGGTCTGTGTTTCCCTTCGTATAGCGATTCTTGTGGGCTGGGCTGAGTCAAAGTCCAGGGCTGCTTTTTAGTCCCAGTCCGCCCCTGATTGTGGATATCTTTTTTGCCTTAAATCCTTCTTCAGTAGTGACACCAAATGTCTTCTCACAAACATGGACCTGGAAGTAACTCGTCTCCTCACAAACATCAACAAAGCTACGACTGTACACTGCTTCTTTCAGAAACTATGTTGTTGGATAACGTCACACGCGTTAGCAAATCAAAGAAAAACTTATACGTGTGCTAACATAGCAACTTTAACTTGCACTCTAGTTGGCAGTTCCTTTGAAATCTGTCAGAGCCCTCACGGCTAGCTTTTACCAGCACCAAACATTAGACGAAGCCTTCGTTGACAATGCTAGCAAAGCTGCTATGTCATAGAAAACTGTGGATATCCATTTTTTTCAATCTGTCAAACCATCTAGTGTTAGTCCTAAATCCTTCAGTAGTGGCACCAAGTGTCTTCTCACGAACACAACATGTACCTGGAAATAACTTGTCTCCTCACAAACGTAGCAAAAAAGCTAGCACGACAAAAGTACACTGCTACTTTCAGATACTATGTTGATGGATAATGTCACATGCGCTAGCAAGTTGTCTCTGAACGCCCCTAAATTTGCAACGTAACCATGACACAAGTTAGCATGTTCATTTGCTCATAAAAATCCATCCAATACGCCAAGCTTCCACTATTTGCATGTTTCTGTAGTGGTGTACGTGGTCCTCAGCGAGATCTTCCCCACAAGCATCCGAGGGCGAGCAGTGTCAGTGGTGTCGGCTGTCAACTGGGCTACCAACCTGCTCATCTCAATGACCTTCCTCACCATGACAGGTTCGTAAACCGCACTGAAACATGCTAGCCTTTCCTGCCAAAAATGCTTTCCTTCCAGAGAGAATTGGCGTCCCCAACATGATGTTCCTGTACGCCGCCATGAGCTTCATCCTGCTGGTTTTCGTCATCCTCTGCGTGCCTGACACGCGAGGACGCACGCTGGAGGAAATCTCTAAAGAACTAGCTAAAAAGTGAGTAGCGGCTAAATTACGACGCTAATAGTCACACAACTTCTTTTTTTTTTTTTTTTTTTTTGCTTTCTCTATCTAGGAAGCACTTTCAATTCAGCTTGTGCAAGAAAGTCCCGAAAAACAAAGAGATGCCTTCAAACATCTTGTGACGACTACAAGAAAAACGGGAATATTTACCATTCAAGTTGCTGTAAAGGGGATGTTTGTGTTATTTTCACACTACAGATAAGTGATAACAACCTTTACAAATGTGAATGATCCCAAAAAAAAGTATATCAAGATAATGAAAAATGTGCTGTTTTATCACCGGTAAATTTGCAAAAACAAAATGGTGGACAACACGCGCCGCTATTTTAACAGCGCTATTAGAAATCTCCAAATTCACGTTACATGGTTTGTCATGTCGGGGTGACAACATCTGGGCACCTAACGATACGATACAAGGCTCACGCTAATCTCACAATATGGTGATACAACAATTATCGATACACATGTGAGGAAGTCATTCAACAAATCAACTAATACACAGAAAAACAAAATATTTTTGTCATTCTGGTATGAGTTTATCACTAATACAGTGCTGGCCAAAAGTATTTGCACCCCTGCAATTCTGTCAGATAATGCTCAACTTCTCCCAGAAAATGATTGCAATTACAAATGCTTTGGTAGTAATATCTTCATTTATTTTGCTTGCAATGACAAAACACAAAAGAGAATGGAAAAAAAACCCAAATCATTATCATTATACGCAAAACTCCAAAAATGGGCCGGACAAAAGTATTCACCCTTTGAAAAATCATGTGATGCTTCTCTAATTTGTGTCATTAACAGCACCTGTTACTTACACGTGTCACATAACAGGTGGTTGCAATAACAATCACACTTGAAGCCAGTTAAAATGGATTAAAGTCAACTCAACCTGTGTCCTTGTGTGTACCACATTGAGCATGGAGAAAAGAAAGAAGACCAAAGAACTGTCTGAGGACTTAAGAAGCAAAATTGTGAGGAAGCATGGGCAATCTCAAGGCTACAAGTCCATCTCCAACAGCTCCAGGTCTCTGAGATTTGAAAAGTGCCTTCTCAAAACTACCATTTTCAGATCTCTCCACAGGTGTTCTATGGGATTAAGGTTTGGACTCATCGCTGGCCACTTTAGAAGTCTCCAGTGCTTTCTCTCAAACCATTTTCTAGTGCTTTTTTAAGTGTGTTGTGGAAATTTGTCCTGCTGGAAAACCCATGACCTCTGAAGGAGACCCAGCTTTCTCAGACTAGGCCCTACATTATGCTGCAAAATTTGTAGACTTCATAATGCCATGCACAGTCAAGCGGTCCAGTGGCAGAGGTAGCAAAGCAACCCCAAAACATCAGGGATCCTCCGCTTTCTCGGCTAAGTTTTGGCAAACTCCAGGCTGTCTTTTTTATGTCTCCAGGTCAGAAGTGGGGTCTACCTGAGTATCCTATCATAGTCCCTTTACATTCAGACGCCGACGGATAGTACGGGTTGACACTGTTGTACCCTCGGACTTCAGGACAGCTTGAACTTGTTTGGATGTTAGTTGAGGTTCTTTATCCACCATCCGCACAATCTTTCGTTGAAATTTCTCGTCAATTTTTCTTTTCCGTCCACTCTAGGGAAGTTAGTCACAGTTCCGTGGGCTTTACGCTTATTGATGGCACTGTGCATAGACACAGGAACATTCAGGTCTTTGGAGATGGACTTGTAGCCTTACATTTGCCCATGCTTCCTCACAATTTTACTTCTCAAGTCCTCAGACAGTTCTGTGGTCTTCTTTCTTTTCTCCATGCTCAATGTGGTACACACAAGGACACAGGTTGAGTCAACTTTAATCCATTTTAACTGGCTGCAAGTGTGATTTAGTTATTGCCACCAACTATTATGTGCCACATTTAAGTAACAGGTGCTGTTAATTACACAAATTAGAGAAGCATCACGATTTTCCAAAGGGTGCCAATACTTTTGTCCAGCCCATTTTTCCCACCTGAGTTTTCTGTAAAATGCTCATGTTCTAAATTTTGTCTTTTCATTGCAAGCAAAACAAATGAAGATATTACTACCAAAGCATTTGTAATTGCAATCATTTTCTGGGAGAAATTGAGCGTTATCTGACAGAATTGCGGGGGTGCCAATACTTTTGGCCAGCACTGTATATCACCTTTTCGATATATTGTCACACGCCTATGTTCATGTGTTCCAAAAAATAACGATGAGCTTTAGTATGCATTTTTTACCCCACAATTTGCTAAAAATTGAGAATGACATAGCATTTTTTATGCTAGCAGGTGTAGCAAAATGTAAACTTTTCCAAACAATGACTATTAAATATCCTTTTTTAAAAGTTGTTCCCATTCTTTCAACAACACAAACAGCTTCTATGTTTTTTTAAGATCTTTATTTTCATATAAAATACAAAAGTCACACATTTTTAAGCGGTGGAAAAACATCGAGCTATCTTGGATGCCATTTAAATTACGTTGACGGGAATTAATAATACACGAGTTTTAAAAGTTGGGGTTTTCACGTTAGCATAAATATTAGGAAGGGCTCTCCCGTCACGGCAATCATTACAGTTTGAAACTTTGTATCAACCTGTGCGGAAATCCTAAAATTTTGTCCATACACTCACAGGGCTAATCCTGGAATCGTTAGCATAAAAAAAAAACCACACAATTCATATATTTACAATTTACAGTGAGTATATATAGAAATGTACAAGAAGTGAGCAACTTAGTGTATGTCGCTGTTGAACATGAGATGAGAAGTTTTGATCCGTGGACGGAGAAAATGAGCTTCGGCGCCATCGTGGCGGAACGATTTTTTAGCGTGTGCACTTTTTAAACGGTAGCGAGTCCACAAGAAGCGCTCCGTTTTGGCGTGACTGGACCGAGACTCACTTGCAGAGCGGTTTCTTGCACTCAAAGAGGAGCGGGTAGACCTGCTCCACGGCCGTGGCCACGTTCTGCACGTTTGGTCCTGGCCCGACGTGAGAAGAGAGCCACACATCAGTACGGCGGCGCCAAAATTCTTCCGGGGATCAGGATTATTGACGCAACGTGACCGGAATGCTTTTTTGGTGTGCGTGTAAGGTACCTGTGACTGTGAGGCTGCCCGTGGAGAACACCTGGATGGTGGCTCTTATGGTTTTGATCCTATAAGTGGCGGCGGGGTGGAGCTCCGGCTCATAACTTGGACAAAAACAACATTTTATACTCAATATTTATCCATAGATTTTTAAAAACCTTAACATTTTTACTTATTCTATTTGGACATTTAGTAGCACAAGAATTGGTTTCAACAAAATCACAGGATTTAAGAGTAGTTTAAAGTAGATAAAAACGGCACAAATCAGAGGGGGAAATAGTGTGAATATAAAATAACAAGTAATTACCGTAATTTTCGGACTATAGGTCGCTACTTTTTTCCCCTCATTTGGAATCCTGCGGCTTATTTGTTGATTCTAGGGGGTTAATAGATAACACTTTCTTTGACAGCGGCGTCATAAGACTGCCATAAGACCGTTACAATTATGACATGACAGTATCAAAGGCATTAACTCATTTGCTCCCAAAAATGTATAAATACGTTCTACGGGATGCCAGGCGCTGGATGACCGAGCAGAACGACCAGGACCACCAGTGCAGTGGACAATGTCGTTGAGTCCGTGCTACTCGCCAAGCAGACCCCGCATGGACTCAAAAAAATCCATCTTCATGAGACAGGCGGGGATGAGGGAAAAGTTTACGTGGTTGTCGCGGCAACAACAGCGTCATCTCTCAGTTAGTTATGTGTAAATAAATTGTTACTTTGCTATCAAAAGCTCTATTTGTCTTGTTGTTTATGTTATTTTGTAAAAGGAAAACATTATTCAGATGTTTGGGATGTAAATAAAGCAAAAAATAGCCATGTTAAAGTCAAAGTTATGTTTGAAATGTTTACGTCTACAAAAAGAAATTGGAAAATTGCTCAAACTAAGCTATTTTCTCATGCTGATTTCTAAAGAATGGAAAAAGATATGAACTAACTTTTTTTTTCCTGCTGAAAGAAGAGTAATCTTTTCTTTGGTTTGTATAGCAATAGAACAGAATTTTCTGTGGGCCTTGCAAAATCAGTCATAATCCAGTGAAACGGCCGGGACCGAAGGGGGTTGCACCGGTGAAAATGGCTGGGAGTGAATGAGTTAATGACAATATGAATTAGGTCACTAACTCCATTTATGTCCAGCTCGGATCTTTACATCCATTCAAAAGTGAGATAATCTGCCGGATGACACAAATTGACATGTCATAAGCATTCATTCATGCTTATGGCAGTGTCATGTCATAATTATGATGGTCTTATGAGAGTCTTATGGCGCCATTGTCAAATAAAGTGTTACCAAATAGCATAACTAGCAATTAATGAAATAACTAGAACAGTAACTGATGAAATAATTAGCACAGAACATGAATTTTGATTGTTATTTACATCTGTAGCGCTACAATGCATGCTAAGAGGCATGTTGGACGACAACAGTGGTGATAGCAGAGGTTGACTGTTTCCCCTAAGAGAACACTGATGGCCAAATGAAGCTTCTTGAAGCAATGAAGCTTTGCAGCCAATTGGTTCAAAGCTTCAGGGTGGTTCATTTGATAATAGCAAAAGTCCGCCCACTTAAATGCTATATAATGCTAATGTTTACCAGATTGTTTCTGGTGCGCACCAGAAACAATCAGGTGGTGCGATAAATGAAGGAAGACAAAATATGACCCCCCCAAAAAATAATATAATGCAAACCTTCCTACCTTCTAAATCCATAAAATAATTATAAAAAGCTAGCCCTTTAAAAAATTAAAAAGTATCAACTAGGGCTGTCAAAATTATTGCGTTAACGCGCGGTAATTATTTTTTTTTTATTAATCACGTTAAAATATTTGACGCAATTAACGCACATGTCCCGCTCAGAAAGTATTCTGCCTTTTGGTAAGTTTTACAGCAAGGCTTTTTGTCCTGTCCAACAGCGAACTCTTGTGGTCGCTTTGCGACATGGTTTATTGTTTTCTTGCCAGTTCATTATGGCTGCACGACGTCTCGGGCTAATAATGTTGTGCTTATATCCTTGGACAAGATTTGTCCGTAAGTATGGTTGGTGTAAAAAATGTACATATTATGTTAGTAAGCGAAATGTTATATGGCAGAAAACACTCAGGTGACTTGAAGTTCCGCTCTGAGACCCCCAATTTGGCCAGCTTTCAAAATTGTCCGATATGCATGTGTGATACATCATTGGAAAGCTTAAAATCTCAATTTTCTGGGGGAAGAAAAATTTTGAACAGGAGGGCATTTTTTTAAAAATGTTTTTTAAACAGCTAAACCCTATCTGAAGGTGAGAACACGCAAGAGCAGAATTACAGACGCCATGACTTTAACGAGATATTATCGCATACTTACCTTGTTTCGATCCAAAAACTCCATGTAGCATGTGTCGCTGAGAGTCAAGACATAGCTGTGAATGGCCACAGCCAGATTTTGGGGGGATTTTATGGGTGAAACATGGTAATATAACAAGGGTCGCGATGCAGAAATTGCAGACATCAAGGAGTGGTCGAGATTTTCTTTTTCATATATTTACCCTTTTAAACCGTTTTTTCCCCCATTTTTCTTTCTTTGGATCGATTATTAATCATCTAATATATCGGAGAAAATGCGACAGTAACAAAAAAATACAATTAAGCGATATTTATGAGGTCGCTATCCGTGACTTTTTTACAGACGCCATTTTTTTCATTGTAACATCATTTGTTTAAAGGTTTAAAATATGTGAGTGAATAATTAAAAAAAAATTTTTTTTTCTTTTTTAAACGAAATATGAGACATCAATGAATGATTCTAATCTAAAAACGACAGACATTTTGAATAATAAATATAATTAATTACCTTCGTTTTATGGCTGGGTTGAAACAAAAGCGGTTGCGCGACGTCTGTAAACGGGGGTTTTTGGAGTAAAACGGACAAATTAAAAATAGTTCGGGTGCTTAATGCGCCATGAATCTGCTATTTCAGCATATAGACATATTGTTCTATCAAACTCAACAGTTGTTTTGGCTTAAAATACAGCAGTTTCTTTTACAGAGGGGTGCAAGAGCAGAAACTGCTTTTCCAGTCTTGTCTGTGTTTTCCGCCATATATTTTGTATGAGACGCTTTTTGTTTATGTTTAGTGAACCTGTATAGCGTGCTAAGCTAACGTTGTTGCTAATGCAATGCTTGTGTACTTTTTGTTGTTGTAGTTTTACGACGGTCTAAAGAGGACAATGGTTTGAGGCCATTTTATTAATAAATCAGATGAAAAATGAAGAAGTCTAATTATTAAGGCGTCGTTCACTAGCTGTCTAGCTTTGGAAAAAGTAGACGCTTCGGAGTGAGGACAGTATAGACAGATTTAAATGACAGTAGAGTGAAATGCCCACTACAGTCCTTATGTACCGTATGTTGGATGTATATATATCCATCTTGTGTCTTATCTTTCCATTCCAACAATTTATTTTACAGAATATATATATAATTTACAGAAAAATATGGCATATTTTATAGATGGTTTGAATTGCGATTAATTCATTTCTAAGCTGTAATTAACTCGATTAAAAATTTTAATCGTTTGACAGCCCTAGTATCAACTCTAAGAAGTAAAAATAAGCTATTGAAAGATATCAAAAACGTATTAAATATAGACCGAACAAAAAAATAATAATGACAACTCAAATAAAACCAAAAGGTATGTACTAAGTTAAACTAATATAACAATAAAATGTAAAACACCTATATAATCAAACACAAGCACTAACTCTAAAAAATAAAACGTATGCAAAAAAAAAAATCAAAAATTCACGTCATTTTGCTGGATTGCCTTACATCACTCTCACCACTAGAGGTCCCACTTGGCCAATGTTAAAATACAAACCCACCTGGCAATAGGCCGGTTCTTCTTGGTGAAATCCACCAGATGGATAGCAAAGGGCATGGAGCAGACGGCCAGCACGTTCACGACCTTGAAGGCAGAAAAGCGCACCTGAACACAAGCCAGGTTACGCCGTCAGCCCTCTAGATTGACGGATCTACACATGAATGGCGGTTTCCCACCTTAAAGCCAATTTTCTGCAGACATCTGGCCAACCTACGGGCGCCTAGCTTCGCCTCTTCTTCACTAAAAATGCAACAACAACAAAAGTCAGGAGTTTGAACAGACCGCAAATTAGTCAAACTTCAACGTCCTACCTCGTTGCACCAGTGCAAATAATTTTCCCTGAGGACCAAATGGATGCGGTGATCTTGGGCTTCCGAAGCTTCATGAGGACTTTCTAAAAAATGGCACAGACTCTAATGATGATAAACCCCCCAAAATATCACAAACCTAAACGTTGAGGCGTCAAGCTCCTTACCCCCACCTCCGGCTTGTAGATGACGTTGGTTCCTTCCAGGGCGATGGTGCGCAGGTTGAGGTGGCACCTGGTACGGAAGGTCGCCACCACGTTGGTGACGATGATGTCCAGAGTGTCATCGTTGCTGGAATCCATGGAGGAAGTGTGTGTGAGGGTTGCAAACAGACGACCGCGCGGGGCTCGCTTCTCACTCGTCCGCCATCGTCATGACGTGAAGCGCTGGTGGCGCAGATTCAAGGCTGGCGAGAACAGAAATCCATTTTTCCAGAGTTGTCCGATAATGACTTTTGAACAGATAACCTGATATTGTCCAATTCCCAAAACCCGATCCCGATACATGTGGTCGTGAACCTAACATATGATGGCTAATTGTATTGTAATACCCCACTGGATGCTGATATTAAAAGTCACAAGCATCTTAGTTTGGTGACATCTAATGGTCAATAAGCAGAACTGCTGTGCTAAACTGTGACCAGCCCTTGTACTAAGGCTTCTACATTCACCTTGAAGACAACATACTAGTGCTGCAATGATTAATCGATTAACTCGAGTATTCAATTAGAAAAAAAGATTCAAATTAAATTTTGCTGCTTCGAGTATTCATTCACATTAATTTAAAGTGGCAATGTAATGGTTTGTTTTGAAAATGTTTGCATTTAGTTTTATTGATTTGGGTGGATACAAGGCCCTCTAGTCTACCTAATTCACATGGCTGAATCCATCTGCTCCCTGTTAAGACCAACATAAGCTTTTTTTTTTTTTTTAATGCATTCGTAATTTTGTTTATAGGTATAGTTAGCCATTTTTTGTGGGAATATGTATCCGATCCATTTGTTAAGAGCGTTGTAAAAAAAAAAGTTAGCATTTTATAGCATTAAAGCTAGAGGACTTTTGCTATGTAAGTTAGCCAACAGTTCTTTTATTGTACACAGATCATTTGCTAGTATTTTTTTTTTTTTAATACCGTTTGAGGCTCAGGTCAGGTATTTTAATTTTTTATGTTCCTTATCCGATTATTCTATTTTTCGAACTAGTTCATCGATTAATCAACTACTTAAATAATCGATAGCTGCAGCCCTACAACATACATAATGGTCCAAAACGATACTGAAAAACCGATGTCAAAATCAGTGCTGCAACGATTCATCGATTAACTCGAGTAAATCGATTAGGAAAAAGATTCAAATTTTGATACATCGATTATTCGTTTAATTACAGTGGCGTTTTAGTAATTTGTTTTGAAAGTGTTTGCATTTAGTTTTATTGATTTGGGTGGATACATTGCCCTCTAGTGGCAACAGTGAATATGACATAACTCATTTAACATGGTTGAATCCAGCTGCTCCCTGTTAAGACCAACATTAGTTAAGTGTCTGTTTGTGCCATAATGTTTTTTATGCATTTGTAATTTAGTTTAAAGAGACATTTAGCCATTTTTTGTGGGAATACCGTGTTTGAACGATTTGTTAAAAGCATTGTAATAATAATTTTTAAAAAACTAAGCCAGTAAACTTTTGCTATGCAAGTTAGCCAATTGTTCTTTTGTTGTAGTACTTAAGTCTTACTAATAGTACTTAGATATTCATTTTTTTAATAGTGTTCAAGGCTAAACTCAGATAGTTTAATTGAAAAATGAAAGTGCAATTATGCATTATTTGAAGAAACACTCAGGAATGTTATTTTGTATCCGCTTTTAATGCTGTTTTGAAAGTGAAATCTTAGCAAGCCTCCCAAAATTGATTCTTTAAGACATTAAAAGCTCCTGATCCAATTACTCGATTATTCGAAATAAGTAGTGGATCAATTAGTCGATTGCTAAAATAATCGATAGCTGCAGCCCTAGTCGATATCATCCCTTATCATTTTAATATGCTTTTATCGGCCACTATTATCGGTCACCTGATAACATTAGACATCTCTACATTTTTCTATGAATGTGATATTCAAAATTTCACTTATTTTGTAATCATATACGTAAATATGACGATACCGCTAAAAGATGAGCATTCACAGCTTTTCCTTCGAGTTTAATTCAAATTGACGTCTATTATTGTCTACGGCAGGTAATAAGTTAATATTAAATATTCTATTATTTTAAAAACTGTGGAAAATACATCTAAAAGAATTCAACTCCCTGGCTGCCATCGACGGTTCAAGACGTCCAAACTTTTATTTCACCAGCCATTACTATTTGCGCCATATTAATTCATTGGCGCTGAAACCGTTTACTTATTAGATGCCATTGGCGACAATAGACGTCTAATTAGGGCTAATTGCCAAACCCCACAGTCGAAAACGGCACTTGAACATGATTGATCAATGCTTTCCAACCTACCTTGACGTGTAGATAATGCTCTTTGATCGTTTTATTTTGCCCGCTTCCGAGTAAATTTGCCCACTTCCTGTCCCAGATCCTCAACCGCAAGCAGTCTTTTAGCCACAAACCTCCTTAATACAAACAAAGACTGTGTTACACCTGTTTCTTAGCTTTGTTGAGAACCCTCACAAGCTACTTTTGCGAGTTTCCCCTCCGACTAAACACGACAGACGCTTTGATTAATAAACGCAATAGTCGAGCAGGGACAAAATCGTGCGTTACGCGCACGTTTACGTCAACTCGGCTAGCTTGAAAGCTAATCTAAGCTCTAGTGAAGGGTGTGATGCTATTTATCAAATTACGGATACTTATTATCAATTCACCGCCACGCAACAACCGGCATACGAATTATCGTAGCGTTGTGACGTTAAAAAGGAGAAAAGGGAATAATTATAAGCACCAGAGCGGTTTTGACTATGAATGAAAAGTTGTTAGCATCCCGAGCTAATTGTGTAGCCGCCTTTATATATCATTTCGTGATGAATCGATGTGAAATGTTGCTATTGAGTTGTTTTCGCTACCTCATCCGCTTTTCATTGCGGGAGCCCCCGAAGTTCTAAGAGTGAACCCCGTCAACAGAATTGTTTATTCCTTCCGCAGTTTTGGCGAGAAAAAAAAAAACAATACAAACGACTGTGCCAACGACGAAAACAGTTTCCGGGTTCAGCTTAAAAAAATAAAAGTATTTTCCGGTTGAAGCCTTCAGTGTTAAATTGTAGATGAAACAATAACGAAACATTGCAGTACACTATAGCTGTAAATAATACCAATAAAGTTAAACGGTAGCCTATTAATTGTTCACTAAATCGAGAAATTAGAAATAAATGCAACAGTGTCGGTTACATTACTGCGTTTTGTCATGCCACAAAATTTTTAAATTAAGGTAAAATAATATTGCAACACATTACGTGTTTAATTAAATTTAGGGTTGGACAATAATTACATCTTTTAATCGCAACATAAAGACACAACAATTAACATACAGTCCCTGACAAAAGTCTTGTCGCTTATCCATTTTGTAGAAACAATTGCTAATAACTAAAATTTTTAATCGAGTTAATCACAGCTTAAAAACTAATTAATCGTAATTAGTCGCAATTCAAACCATCTCTAAAATATGCCATATTTTTCTGTAAATTATTGTTGGAATGGAAAGATAAGACAGATATATACATTCAACATACTGTACATAAGTACTGTATTTGTTTATTATAACAATAAATCCACAAGACGGCATTAACATTAACATTCTTTCTGTGAAAGGGATCCACGGATAGAAAGACTTGTAATTCTTAAAAGATAAATGTGAGTACAAGTTATAGTAACTTTGATAGTTTGTATATTGTGACTAAATATTGCCATCTAGTGTATTGGATGAGCTAAACTTAATGTTTGAATAGAGTATTATTTTGCATAGGTATTTTGATTGGGAATGCCAGATCTCTTTGCATTGAGCGCTTTTCTTTTTGTGAACATTATTTTATTTTTGAGAGATGGGGATATTATTTTTGTTGTGCTTTCATTAAATGATACTGTATTGACTTAAATGCTCTTAACTGCTCAAATGCATGATGGGAATTTGAGCAACCGTCACAGACATATTATGTTACCCTCATCCAGAGTCTTTAGTTTAGGCTTAAGGTAGGGTTATCAAATTTATCCCGATAACGGCGGCAATTAATTTTTAAAAAAATGTGTCACGTTAAAATATTTAACGCAATTAATGCATGCGCTGCATGACCCTCTCACTCATTGTCGCGCTCAATCTGTAATGACGCCGTTTGACCGATGTAGAGAGATAAAAGGCAGCGCAAAATGAGTAGAGTGAACTTTAGCAGCCTTTGGAGCCTTTTATTAATTGGCTAAAGCCTTGCAATCCCTCTCCCTATAATTAGAAATATCATGGGAAGCAATGTGGAGCAATTGGTAGCACGTTGCACAGTCATGGTTCCACTTCCCATCATGCATTTGGGATGGCCACAGTATCATTTACTGAAAGCTCAACAAATACACAAGATGGCAATATTTAGTCACAATATACAAAGTCACAAGTCTTTCTATCCGTGGATCCCTCTCACAGAAAGAATGTTAATAATGTAAATGCCATCTTGAGGATTTATTGTCATAATAAACAAATGCAATACTTATGTACTGTATGTTGAATGTATATATTCGTCCGAGTTTTATTCATTTTTTTCTTGCATTGCCAAAATGTATATGATCGGGAAAAATTATCAGGAATGATTGGAATTGAATCGGGAGCAAAAAAAAAAAAAAGCAATCGGATCGGGAAATATCGGGATCGGCAGATACTCAAACTAAAACGATCGGGATCGGATCGGGAGCAAAAAAACATGATCAGAACAACCCTAGTCCAAATGCATGATGGGACGTTGGGCAAACATGGCTGTCAATGGTGGCTGCAAATGGTATACAGTAGGTTCTGCGTTGTGTTCAATTAGGCGTATTAAGAAACAGAACGTCTTCTACTCCGCCCAAATGCATGATGGGAAGTTGGGCAACCATGACTGTCAGTAGTGGCTGCAAATGGTATACAATATGTTCTGCGTTGTGTTCAATTAAGCGTGTTATGAAAAAAATCGTCTCATGCTCTGCCCAAATGCATGATGGGAAGTTGGGGAACCATGAATGTTAGTAGTGGCTGCCAAAGGTTAAGCCAATTAAAGGCGCGGCCCAATGAAAGCCTGTGTCCACTCGCATTTCTCTGCCTTTTCGCTCTCCATGTGCTAAAACGGCATCATTGTAAACTGTTTGAGGCAACGCATGAAAGGGTCATTCCGTGCATGCGTTAATTGCGTCAAAAATTTTAAAGTGATTAATTAAAAAAAAAAAATTACCGCCCGTTAAAGTGTTAAATTTGACAGCCCTACTATAAATTTTATATTCTTAAGAGCGAAAGGTGTCAAACTCAAGGCTTGGGGGACATTGTTCTGTGAGGCCCAGAAAAGCAAATTATGTCCATCGACTTCATCTTTCTTGCAAAAATTCCCAATTTCCAAATTGTCATCACTTAAACACATTCCGATATTTCAAGAAATTTTGAACAAAACTGAACGATTTCTGAGCAAAATGTTTTACTGGCTTTTGATTTCAAAAGCAGTTTTACGTGGAGATTTCGCTACTTCTCCAATGGGGAGGCGAGGAACCGACATCTGCTCTGGAAAGCTTCTGGGGAGGCTATGAAAAGAAGGAGGAGAGCTGAGATAGTGTTTACAAGCTAGTGGGAATGTTTGTGTTATCAATGAGAGCGTTGGGCCTCATGAATGAGTGCCGTAAAGAGAAATGTATCTTTATAATTCACGTTCATGGTGCTCGAGAGCGTTGTTGAGATGTCCGGAGATGTTTATTGCAGAGGTTTACAATGCTGCTTTTCTTTCTTAGGCAGATGTGAGCACTTAAAGCACGCAGATATGTGTGAGAATAAACAACAAGTTCTTCAAAAAAACATTCTCTCATTGATACAGTTGACTTCATTGTGAATTTTCAACAATCGTGGATGTATATGGAACTATAACGCCTAATGAATAGGACTCTGTAGCTGTCATGTGTGTACGTGTGTCGGAGACAAAGACAGACGGCGTGTGAGTCAATCCAGCAGCGTACCGGTGCAGCTCTGGGATCTGCCAGAGTAAACAGAGACGTGGGAACGACCCAGCCTGTTTACATCATCTTCATTCTTAGTGGAACCACTCGACATTGTACGCACACACGCAGCATTCAAAATGCCACTCTTATTATTTGTTTTATGTTAAATATCTACATGTTTTTTAATGTTTGATTGAACAAGCATTTATCTACCTCTAGCCATTCTACACTACATACCTACTTAGCAACAGAATCTTACTTACCTATCAGGAACTGCCGACTAACCCTCTACATAATTACATAACATGCACCGAGCACCGATACTCCTAACCAACTTCACATCCACAAACCAACCCACCACCAGACCAACCAATTTACCAACCAACATATCAATAACGAACCAACTGTCAATCACCCATCCAACCAAAACAAGTGACCAAGTATTTAATTTACCAGCGATACTGCCAACCAACCAAACCGGCCAGTAAACCAAACACTCAACCAACCAATTTACTAACCAACTCACCAACAAATCAATAATGAAACAATCAATCCACCCACGCATCCAACCAGCCAGCCGCCAAACCAACTAACCAAGAAACAAATTTACCACCAATCCTACCAACCAAGCAGGACGCCAAACAACCAGCCAACAAATGAATAAACAAATCAATAAAGAAGCAACCGTCAATCACCCATTCAAACGACCCCCAAACCAACTGACCAAGTACTCAACTTACCATCAGTCCAACCAACACAACCTGCCAGTAAGCCAGCCAACCAACCAACCCACAAAAACCATCCAACTTCCCAGCCAGTAAGCCAGCCAGCCAGCTAACCAACCAACCAACCAACAACAATCTCACCAACCCACAAAAAACAACCAACCTCCAACCCAGTTACTAACCAACTCACCAACAAATCAATAACAAACCAATCACTTCACCCAACCAACCGACCGACCGACCGACCAACCGCCAAACCAACTAGCCAAGAACCAAACCTACCACCAATCCTACCAACCAACCCAACCAACTAGTAACCCAAACAATCAACCAACGAACCAACTGCCATTAACCAGCCCACAATAATCACCCAACCAACCTACCAACCAATTCACCAACAACTAACTAACCAACCATCAACCTCCCGACCATCCAACTCCTCATAACAGGCACCACCCAACCTCCCAACCAACCACTTACAAAAAACCACAATCATCTACTTAAAAAACACCCAACCAAACAACCAACCAATTTACTAACCAACTCACCAACAAATCAATAATGAAACAATCAATCCACCCACACATCCAACCAGCCAGCCACCAAACCAACTAACCAAAAAACAAATTTACCACCAATCCTACCAACCAACCAGGACGCCAAACAACTAGCCAATGAATGAATAAACAAATCAATAAAAAAACAACCGTCAATCACCCATTCAAACGACCCCCAAACCAACTAACCAAGCACCCAACTTACCATCAATCCAACCAACACAACCTGCCAGTAAGCCAGCCAGCCAGCCAGCCAACCAACCAACCAACCAACCCACAAAAACCAACCAACTTCCCAGCCAGTAAGCCAGCCAGCTAACCAACCAACAACAATCTCACCAACCCACAAAAAACCAACCAACCTCCAACCCATTTACTAACCAACCCACCAACAAATCAATAACAAACCAATCACTTCACCCAACCAACCAACCAACCAACCAACCAACCAACCAACCAACCAACCAACCAACCAACCAACCAACCAACCAACCAACCAACCAACCAACCAACCAACCAACCAACCAACCAGTCAGTCAGCCAAACAACCAACAAACAACATAACAAGCCAGCCAGCCAAACAACAAACCTCCTGTCCATCCAACTCCTCATACAAAGCAACCAACCTACTTACCAAAAACCAACCTGCCAGTCAAACAACCAACAAACATATAACAAAACAGCCAATCAATCAACCAATCAACCAACCAACCAACCAACCAACCAACCAACCAACCAACCAACCAACCAACCAACCAACCAACCAACCAACCAACCAACCAACCAACCAAAAACCTCAATCCTCCACTTAAAAAAACGCCCAACCAATTTACCAACCACCCATGAACATTTATTAACCACCCAGCCTACCAACCATCAACCACCCAACTATCCAACTCCTCATAACAAGCACCCAACCTAGTAGTACCAACCAAAAAGTCAGCCACACAACCAAAAAACATAATCCCAAACACAATCTAACCAACCAATAACCTACAAAAAACAACAACCAATCATCAACTTAAAAAACACCCAACCAAACAACCAACCAATTTAACTAAGACCCATTAAAGAACATGAATTACCCAACCAGCCTACCAATCAACCAACTCATGTCATTTCTCCTAATTAAAAGAAATCATCACCTATTGAAAAAGAATGCTAAATCTGTCTTTCCAGCCCGGAGGAGTTGAAGTAAGCGCAAGAAGCTTGATTTACGGCGCTAACGCCAACACACCTGCACAAACCGTGTTTAGACTAGCCCGACTAACGATAACACTGACGCATGCGCAATCTTTGGCTTCGCGCCGAAAACCACCGCTAAAGGGGAATAACGAGCATCCGTCAGGAGTGTCTAGTTGTCATTCACGTAGCGGTATTTTTAGCATTTTTCTCCATAGGAAATTGTGTAACGCCAAGTGTATTCCTAGACCACCTGCTCAACATTTGTCACGAAAAGCATGTTGATTTTGATCATTTATTCAAATCTGCTGACACACCCTTCAGACATCATCACGTCATTTATCTTTGACATTTTCATTTCGCACGTGGATTAGATTTATCCTTAAATACAGCGGAAACATTACACACACAAAATAAAGAACAGGACGGTCTCTAAGGGGCTGTAATTTAATGTACCTTAAAAAAAAAGTAAAGACAGTTTAATGTGTGCGCTATTTTTTATTAGGTTGAGATAACTCTGTTTCTGGTCCTTAATTTACTGTTAGTTTCCACAACTAGACACTTAAAGTAAGATTTAGTTAAAAAAACATTAAAAATGAGAAATGTTTATAAACAAATGGACTTGAATACAAAAAAAAACAAATAATTAAAAAAAAAAAGCACATTTTAGATGAATTAGAAAATTTTTTTTTTTTTTTTTTTTTAAATCAGTAAAAAAAAAAAGTATATATATATATATATATATATATATATTTACTCACTGGCTGCCATTGACGTCGATACACGTCCAATCCATTTTGACTGGGAGTTTATTTATATTCTAAAGCAATACATTGATGTGATTTAAAAAATGTGTTTAACTCATTCATGCACGAATTTTTTGTGTGTGTGTGTGTGGGGGGGGTCATTTTTTTTAGGCAGTCAAGGGTTTTAAACCTTTGGTCCAGGGGCCACTTGTGGCCAGCAGGACAAAGGTTTGTGGCCACAATTTGACATTCAATTGTAGTATTAGTGTATTTTGCAGAAATAGATAAACAGAAATACAAATAATAAAAAAAAAAAATCAAATTGAATTAATTGAGGTATAGACTTCATAATGATATTGACAGGACACGGGGCCGATTAATAGGGGGCCTGCATTATTGGCATGGCCGTCAAAGCTAACCGAGTGGATTTAGAGATTTAGAGACAAAGAGCTTTTCTCGTTGAAAATTATTTTCAAAAAATGCTTAAATCCCTGAATTCTTTATAGACATGGACGCCAAACAGTCTTGATTCTTGGTTAAAAGCAAAAAAAAAAAAAAAAAGTGCAGTTAGCATTTATTTTACGTAAATATGTCGAAGTACGATGCTAGTCTGTCAGTCAATGTGGCGGCTGCCGTATATAAACTGAGGTTTTCCGGTGGAAATTCCTGTGAATAAATGCTTAAATCCCCGAATTAGTTATAGATATGGATGTAAAACAGTCTTGATTCTTGGTTAAAAGAAAGAAAAAAAAAAACATGAAGTTAGCTTTTATTTTCCATAAATATGGCAAAGTACAATGCTAGTCTGTTAGTGAACGTAGCTAGCGGCCGCTTGATGTAAACAGAGCTTGTCCGGTTAAATTCTTGTGAATAAATGCTTAAATCCCTGAATTATTTATAGATATGGATGCAAAACAGTCTCGATTCTCATCTGACCAAAGCACACGGTCCCAGCGACTGTGCGTATTTTTGTGTGGGACCAAGATTGAGCTTTTTGGCAACAAACACCCTAAGTGGGTCTGGCGTGCCACGAAAGATGCGCATGCTGAAAAGCACCTCATACCCACTGTGAAGTATGGGGGTGGGTCAGTGATGCTGTGGGGCTGTTTTGCTTCCAAAGGCCCTGGGAACCTTGTTAGGGTGCATGGCATCATGAATGCTTTGAAATACCAGGACATTTTCAATCAAAATCTGTTGCCCTCTGCCCGTAAGCTGAAGATGGGTCGTCACTGGGTCTTTCAGCAAGACAATGACCCTAAACATATGGCCAAATCTACACAGAAATGGTTCACCAGACACAAAATCCAGCTCCTCCCATGGCCATCTCAGTCCCCAGACCTTGTTTTGTTGGCAAAAGGGGGTTGTACAAAGTATTAACACCAGGGGTGCTAATAATTGTGACACACATTATTTGGTGTCAAGTTATTTTTTCTTTATGTGGGATTTTTTCCCTACTGAATGAATGCACTTGTATTGAAGGTTGGATTTTTCTCTTTTTTCCATTAGGGTCCCATATTATTTGAATTTTTTTTAAAAAAAAGCTAAAAAACATCTTTTTCAGGGGTGCCAATAATTATGGAGGGCACTGTAAATGAAAACAAATTTTTATTAAATTGAAAAAAGAAAAAAAAAAAAGAATAAATAAACGAATTGAAATAAGTGTGACCCCTGTGTATTTTGCTCTGGAAATCTTATTTAGTGATCTCATATAGCTTCAATCCTTGGCTGCCACTTAGGCAATAGACGTCCAGTTCATTTTAACTGGAAACGATCGTTAAGCTAATAGTATCTTTGTCCACTGTAGTCACCACGGGCTCTGAAAGGCTTAAAAAAAATTAAACAGAAAACAATTATCCTAAAAACTTGACAAAACCCTAAATAATCAACACCGCAAGCGATGATAAGTGTCTTCTTCCTCTCGCCGAGCTTATGAAAACAAACATGAAGCGTAAGTGCGCGGCAGGAAAGGTCAAGGGTCACGCCCAAAATAAAAGGACAAAAGTATTGGGATGGCAATCCACTGCACCGACGGAGTTTTTCTTCGTGAACATTAGGGTTGTTCCGATCATGTTTTTTTGCTCCCGATCCGATCGTTTTAGTTTGAGTATCTGCCGATCCCGATATTTCCCGATCGATTGCTTTTTTTTTTTTGCTCCCGATTCAATTCCAATCATTCTCGATAATTTTTCCCGATCATATACATTTTGGCAATGCATTAAGAAAATAATGAATATATACATTCAACATACAGTACATAAGTACTGTATTTGTTTATTATGACAATAAATCCTCAAGATGGCATTTACATTATTAACATTCTTTCTGTGAGAGGGATCCACGGATAGAAAGACTTGTGACTTTGTATATTGTGACTAAATATTGCCATCTAGTGTATTTGTTGACCTTTCAGTAAATGATACTGTAGCCATGCCCAAATGCATGATGGGAAGTGGAACCATGACTGTGCGTAGTGCTACCAATTCATATATCTTCTCTGCGTTGGGAAATAACATAAGGTGTTAAGAAAAAGATCAATTGCTACCTTGCTTCCCCACATTGCTTCCCACGATATTTCTAATTGTTGACAGAGGGATAGTAAGGCTTTAGCCAATTAAAAAAAAGCTCCAAAGGCTGCCATAATTCACTCTACTCATTTTACACTGCCTTTTATCTCTCTATATAGGTAAAACGGCGCCATTACAGATTGAGCGCGACAATGCGAGAGTGGGTTGTGCAACGCATGCATTAATTGCGTTAAATATATTAACGTGATACATTTTTTTAAAAATTAATTACCGCCGTTATCAGGATAAATTTGATAACCCTACCTTAAGCCTAAACTAAAGACTCTGGATGAGTGTAACATATTATGTCTGTAACGTTAAAAACAATTAGAAAACGATTTAATTAAAAAAAGAAATAATTTTTTTTTTTAAAGGCATGGCCGATATTTTTTTGCCGATTCCAATACTTTGAAAATGACGTGATCGAACCCGATCCGATCGATCGGGACATCTCTAGTGAATATGATTAAGCTCACAAAAATTCTTGACCTTGACAGAGTGAGTGTTGTTTGCACACACACACACACACACACAAATGCGCACGCACTACTATCGAAATGAATGGTCTCCTCGGGGAGTCATCCAAAGGCCACGGGCGTTTGAGAGTAAAACTTCTCGGAAAACTTCATCATCATCAAAATATTTGCTCACTGCTAACCACATCTTAGGGGTTCGCTTACGTTAACTAAATACGCCGACGTGGTCAAATTGACGGCGTTCGATCAGGAAAAACACAAAAGATGAGCGATCCTCTTTTAGTATGACTCCGAAGCAGGAAGTCCTTCAAAGATGGAGCCTATAAAACGGGACTCAGACATGCGGCGTCCCGGACCTCCCGTTCCCATCGCGCCGAGATTTACGGGCCCGAAAATTTCGGGAGATGGAGTTGCTGGCTTTCGACGGCGCAGTTTCCGCTTTGATTGTGAAAAAAAGGTCAGCTTGGGTTACCCGCTTTCATTTGGAGTTTGGGAACTGCAACGAGAAGCCTTAGAAGAAAGGCAATGATGGACAATGGAAGGGCTTTTTCATTAAACAGGCTGGGTTGTTGGCAAGCGATGAGGCAAGGTTCACCGCTTTGTGAACAACTGCGTGAGCGAAATAAAGTCCGGTGGTTTAAAAATATTTTTTTAAAAATTGATTTATGCAATATCTGTTTATTTTCTATTTCTCTAAACTGTGCTTCTCACTTATTTTCTGTTACGTCCCCCCAGGAAGAAGAAAATGTTTCGCCCCCCCCCAAATTTCCACCACTATAAATAGTATCATTTGTCTCTAAAGTTATTTTTATACCTATTATTTTGTGTATATTATTTGTGTGATTCAATAAACATGCTTTGGGCATTTCAATGAAGTTCAGTGTTTGCATTATTCATTTTATTTTTTTACGCCAATTTTTACACTATTACTGCAAATGAATATCAGCTACAAAAATCGGTTTTTGGCCCCTCTAACTACTATTAATCAGTCCTGAAAAGCCCATATCGGTCGATCTCCAATTTTTGGACACTCAATATACCATATTGGCCCGAATATAAGACGGCCCTGATTATAAGACGACCCCCTCTTTTTCAAGACTCAAGTTTGAAAAAAAGACTTTTTGAACACCAAATTAATTTCTATACAGAAAATAATTACATTACATCTTAAACGAATGATTATGACAATATATTTGAGAGTAAAAGCATGTTATTTTGCCTCATTCAAATTTTAATATTTGAACATTTAAATATGTAAACTAAAGTGCAATCACATTTGTAAATGATGGGCTTCTGGTTTTTCAAATGTAAATAAACCAATCTATTGCAATAAAACAACAAAACTGCATTAACCATCAAAGTGAAGTCGAACTGTAGTCTTGAAACAAATCTGAATGAGGAAAAACATTGCAATAAAATAATGCAAACTGGTTAAACTAGTAGCTGCGCTCTATCATGACAGAACATCGCTTCAATGATATCTGGCGCCATCTAGCATCGTGAATGGGTATAATGTCTAGACCTCGAATATAAGACGACTCCCACTTTTTCAGTCTTATTTCAATGCAAAAAAAACCGTCTTATATTTGGGCCAATACCTTCCTCGTCACCCACTGTATTAAAAGTGTAGCCAAATGCTACGCACACTTTGTCATATTTCCTCTTCTTAGCTTTCGGGAGACTTCATATATCCTGCTCTTTGCTGTGTGCTCTTGTTTAATGCAAAAATACTGCGAACACACTGAGAATGAGAGCGCCACTGCCACCCACTGAGGGGATGTGCAATTGCACTTTATTCTAGTACGGCAAAAAAGTGTTCTGCGAGGTCACATGCGCAACCCCGCTCTTTGAGAAGTACTGCTTTAACATGTGAAGAGATATTTTGTAATAAAAATATTATATAATAATTAAAAAAAATTTTTAGATGTATATTTTATATATTAGATGGTTTTGCTTTGTTTCTAATGTGTGTGTGTGTTAAAAATCAATGACTCAATGTGCGACCAATAACGGCTCATCTCATCTTAAAAAAAACAATTTAGACACACAAAAAAAAAGTTTTTGTAAAAGCATCTTTTATCAATCTACTGAGCCCCAAAAGGTACATCCAGAGAAATAAAAAAAAATTAAGCTTTTAGTGGGCACCAGAAACTATCTGGTAAACATTAGCAATATATAGCATTTAAGGTAGAAGACTTTCGCTATGCGACTTAGCCAATTGTTGCATTGTCGCAAATGGCTAACTTGTATAGCAAAAGTCCACTAGCCTAAACGCTAAATAATTCTAATGTTCCAACAACTGGCTAACTTGCATAGCAAAAGTCGGCTAGCTTAAATGCTATATCATGCTAATGTTTACAACAAATGGCTAACTTGCATGGCAAAAGTCGGCTAGCTTAAATGCTATATAAAATGCTAATGTTTACAACAATTGGCTAACTTGCATAGCAAACGTCAGCTAGCTTAAATGCTATATAATGCTAATGTTTGCAACAAGTGGCTAACTTGCATAGCAAAAGTCAGCTAGCCTAAATGCTATATAATGCTAATGTTTACAACAATTCGCTAACTTGCTTAGCAAAAGTCAGCTAGTTTAAATGCTATATAATGCTAATGTTTACAACAATTGGCTAACTTGCATAGCAAAAGTCAGCTAGCCTAAATGCTATATAATGCTAATGTTTACAACTATTGGCTAACTTGCATAGCAAACGTCAGCTAGCTTAAATGCTATATAATGCTAATGTTTACAACAATTGGCTAACTTGCATAGCAAAAGTCAGCTAGCTTGAATGCTATATAATGCTTATGTTTACAACAACTGGCTAACGTGCATAGCAAAAGTCAGCTAGCTTAAATGCTATATAATGCTAATGTTTACAACAACTGGCTAACTTGCATAGCAAAAGTCGGCTAGCTTAAATGCTATATCATGCTAATGTTTACAACAATTGGCCAACTTGCATAGCAAAAGTCGGCTAGCTGAAATGCTATATGTAATGCTAATGTTTACAACAATTGGCCAACTTGCATAGCAAAAGTTGGCTAGATTAAGTGCTATATAATACTAATGTTTACCAGGTTTTGTTTTTCAAATTATTTATAGTGTGCACCAGTTTCTGGTCCGCACCAGAAACAATTTAGTGTGCACCAACTTGTTTCTGGTGTGCACCAGATTGCTTAAATTTATTTCATTTCTGTCGCTGTCCAGAAAGGAAATCTACCTTTGGTGTCTTAAATAGGTAAGACATACAGTGCACCTAAAGGGACATGGACAGAAATAAAATAAACCCTCTGGTGCGCACCTGATTGTTTCTAGTGCACACCAGGAACAATCTGGTAAACATTAGCATTATATAGCATCAAAGCCTTTTTGCTAATTTTTGTTCTTTCGTAAGATCTTCATTTATTTATATCATTTGAGGCTAAGCTCAGGCGCGCATCGGAAACCAGCAGTTTTAGCGTGCTAACAATGATAATACAGGATTTAGATGAGCTTGTCTGGTACACGACGGAGGAACCACAGACACAGGATTTTATTGATGTTGACTGGCAAAGAAAACAATCAGTTCAAGCGGTAATGGCTAGTTAGCATGCAAACGTATCCTGAATTGCTGACGACCTGACACTGAACGCTATGGTTTCGTGCCTTATATACTGTTCTCAGTTGTCTCTGTGACATATTAAAGAGTACACAGTCTTTGTGATGGAAGCTTTGTGATGCATGAGTGTGATGCAATATGCTGGCAATATGCTGGTACATTGGTACATGACAGAGCTTTACTTCAATCTTGGACTCAACTAGCACCTAAGCTTAGCCTCAAACTATATTAAAAAAAATGAATAAATGAGGATCTAAGTACAACAAAAGAACAATTGGCTAACTTGATTAGCAAAAGTCTGCTAGCTTAAATGCTGTATAATTCTAATGTTTACCAGATTGCTTATTTTCAACATTCCAAGTGTGCTTCCTGAAGACCACATTTACGCTTTATTCTCGAATGCATATCTGTCACGAGCGAGCCCTGCTTCAACCCCTCCAAGCGAGGAAGTACTTGTGATGATGTATGCTGTTTTCTTTGTACTGGGACTTGTTTTTCCACCTCCTTGGAAACCAATTGCGACATACGACGGGTGGACGGAAGCAAATTTGGAATCGTATTTCATTGCCGCTGATGAATGTCGAACGTAATTTCAATGTGTTTATCACGAATAGACGTCCAATTCATTTTGACTGCATTGTTCCACTCAGCGAAACCAGACGAGTCATTAGCTAAAGGCTGGGTTTATCCCACCCATCCGACGTGCATCTCTGGGGGTCTTTGGGCAGTGGGAGGGGCTCAGCTGGCCTGGACGCTCAGTTTCTATGCATGATGATTGGATGATCTCTCCAAGGCTAAATCCCTTTTTGATTGATCTTGTCATATTAGCATCCACAAGAGGCATTTTATCAATTTGAATTCTGTTGCTGTGGCTCATGGGCCGAGTGGACGGACGGGGATGAGGGCGGGCGTGATGGCTTCTTTGCTGGACCGCCCTCCCTCCCCGGGCTGGCTGGGTGGGGGCCGTGGCCCTGGATCGGCGCTCGCTGCGTCGCTGTCGCGTGTTTGGTGGGGCTTGTGTATGGCTGGATGTGATTGGGCACACTCAGGTCGGGGGTCCCGGTGCCGGACTGGCGGTGGTGCGGCGTAGGGTCGGTTGCCAACGAGCTTACACTCACAAGAGATTCACACGATTACTGGGTTCTAGATCACAGAGCTGATTTGTGTACACTCTACCCCTTTCCATCACTTAGCTTATAGACTTCCCCACCCCCCTCCTCTTCTTTCCTTGGTCAACAGGCCCCCCACATGGTGTCAACCGGAAATACATCTAGCTGACGAGAGCACCAACATATTTTGTTTGTGTTTCTGTTCTTTCTTCTCTTGTGTTTCTTTTCTTCTGTTCCCCCATAACCCCTTCCTATTCGCTGCTTTGTCATAATAACCGAGATATGTTGAATCATCACAATGGGAGTAAGTCATACTTGAAACATTAAAACTGTTCAGACCAACCGGACACTGTGTCAAACAGCTGAACAGGACAGGTTTTTATAAAAATAAATAATAATCATCCTAGCGATACTTGGTTTGTTGAAAACGACTAGCGGAAAACTGAACTTCTATTTTTGGTGTTCTTTGTTTGGAGACTTGACTTCTGTCACTCTAGTTTCTTTCCCTACCGAGCAGCCCCTCCACCGTCACAAAGCATTCACAGGCGGACACACTTTGAGCTTCCCGTCATTGAAAGACCAGCATCTGCCACACATAATTTCCTGTTGGGACATTTTTTGTTGGTTTGGGGGAAATTTCTGATTATTTTGTTGCATTTGTCAGGTCTTGTTCATTTTAGGGCAATTCGAGAATATTTTCTAGGTTTTTTGCATCGGCATATTGTGAAATGATCGTTACAAGGCTAACTATAACACCTTGTATCGCAAATCATATTGTATTGGAAGGTACCCAGAGGTTCCCAACCCTAATACAGATAGCGGGCTCGTGATGGAAGGACGCCAAGGATGGTTTGTTCATTCAAACAAAAGTGCACCCGCTTATTTTAACGACTGTCCATTCGGCCATTATCTGTCCTCTGAGTTATGTCGGAGTATAAATACAGAGCCGCATCAAGTGGGTGTGTGGTCAGGTTCGTCCTCACCGGCCAAACGCAATGCAACGTAATCGTTCCGCAACAGTTTATTCCATTTGAACTTTTGTTCGCTAATGGACAAAGAGTGCTTTCATCTTAGTGCTCAATAAAAAGTCAAAGATAATGCTGTTAAAAGTGGCCTGAGTGGAAAATGCAATGGCGCAGGTTGGAACAGCAGATGGGGCTATGTTTGTATAGTGTGGGGGAAAAAAATTGGTTATTTTTATTTGGGGTAGTCTTAGATCGATAGATGTATTCCAACAATTTGTGTTATGAGTTTCTATAAAATCATATGTCAAGGTGTTTTAGTATACAGAAACAAGTTAAGTTGCTGCATGCAATTTTTAAGGGCTCGTGGAAATATTCAAATTTATCATCAAAGCACAATGGCAGACTTCCTGTTTCTTTTCTAGCATGGGTTCTTGAGTCTTTTTTGTGTATCTACTCATGGTAGAGAAGTCTACCAAAATTCATGTTGCTAAGTGAAACAGCATTTGGAGGCTGAAATGTTTTTGAAGGGCTTCTACAAAATATCCAAAATTACTGCTTCAAAGCACAATAGCGCACTTCTTGTGTCTTTTTGGGCATGGGTTCTTGAGACTTTTTTGTTGGTCTACTCATGATAGACATGTCTACCAAAATTTATGTTGCTAAGTAAAACAGGCTTCAAGAGCTGAATTTTTGTTTAACAGAAACTAGAAAAAAATCTTACATGAAAATAACATGGCTGCTTCTAAGTAGCCAACAATGGCCAATTTCCAGTGTCTTTTCCGGCATGGGTTCTTGAGACTTTTTTGTTGGTCTACTCATGATACACATGCCTGATGACATTAGAGTTGCTAGGTAAAACTGGCTCAAGGGGCTGAATTTTCGAAAAATCAAGATGGTGCTATCAATACAAAAATCGACCTTAAAATGGTTGCTTTGTAGCTAATTGGCTGACTTTGTGTGTCTTATCAGGCATGGCTTCTTAGACTTTTTTGTAGGTCTACTAATGATAGACATGCCTACTAAGTTTTAAGTTGCTAGGTGAAACTGGCTCAAGGGGCTGAATTTTTGAAAAAACGAGGTGGTGCTATCAGGCCAAAAAATGAGCCTAAAATGGTTGCTTGTTGCAAAATGTCTGATTTTCTGTGTCTTTTCAGGCATGTCTTCTTGAGACTTTTTGTAGGTCTACTCATGATACACATGCCTACAAAGATTTAAGTTGCTAGGTGAAACTGGCCCAAGGGGCTGAATTTTTGAAAAATTGAGGTGGCGCTCTCAAGCCCAAAAAAAAAGACACTAAAATGGGTGCTTTACAGCAAAATGGCCGACTTCCTGTGTCTTTTCGGGCATGGGTTCTTGAGACTTTTTTTGTAGGTCTTTTTATTGTAGACGTATCTACCAAAATTCATGTTTCTATTTGAAACAGGCTTCAGGGGCTGAATTTTCTTTGAAAAGAACCCTAAAAATAACCTACAAAATGGCTGCTTCAAAGCACAACTACAGCTTTCTTGTATGTTTTTGGATATGGGTTCTTGAGACTTTTTTGTGGGTTTACACATGAAAGACATGCCTACCAAGTTTCATGCTGCTGTGTGAAACTGGCTTCAGGGGCTGAATTTTCTTTGAAAACCAAAACCAAACCAAAATGGCTGCTTCAAAGCACAACTACAGCTATAGCTTTCCTTGGTGTTTTTTGATATGGCTTCTTCAGACTTTTTTGTGGGTCTACTATACACATATCTACCAAAATTCCTGTTGCTATGTGAAACTGGCTTCAAGGGCTGAATTTTCAGGGGGAAAAAAACATTCTGCAGCCTGCCTTGAAGGCGTTTTAGGCAAAATTTGACCCAAACTGTTTACGTCAGTGAAGCCTTAGTTTTGGCTAGTAACAGTGTCGGGAGAACAAAAAAAAAAAAGCAAAGACAAATGAATCGACGTACGTGTGTCCGAGTCGATGCGTCATCATTCACCACTAGTGTAAACACGTATCGCGGCGTGAACTTTGGATGTACGGCGAGCACCTGCGGCGGGGCGGCCACATGTGCGCGAGTGCGAGGTCCGGCGGACAGGCGTGACGTGCCGTTTGGAGCGCCGGAGAAATGATCCGCACGGTTTATTATCTTTAATTAGCATCCCAGGTGGAAAAGAAAAGATAGATAAGGAGCGCCATTTAACTGATGGATGGGATCTGTGCCCCCCTTTTGACTCAAGTCTTGTAAAATGAGCTGGAAGAAAAGTGTCATCGCTTTTCTGCTCGTTTTTGCTTCCTCATTGAGCACAAAAAAGGTCATTTTAGCATGTTTTTATTATTATTGCGATCATTATTCTCTTTACTGTTATAGAATTTGTATTATATTTTTTATATTGAAATATCGATCAGACGATACCATCGTTATTTATTAAACATTCATATTTAGTATGTTTGTCTCCTTTTGCCCCGGGGTCTTAACACGTCTACTGCCCATTGTGAGCTCCAGCACCCCCGCGACCCTCGTGATGATAAGCACAATGGAAGATGAATAAATTTGTGAATTTTTACGTCTGTTTTAGTCCATAATTTTATAATTATTACTTATTTTATTCAATAAAATAATATCTATCAATTACTCAAGTAATGTTAATCGTGTGTTTGTGTTGGAGAGCTGGGCGGGATACCAAAAATTTACCGTTACCGAAATTCTTCACGATGACCTACATAATTTTGACCATGTCCGTAAATTCGGTAATTTAATAAAACATGAAAATATAGTCTTTTCATCCCGCTTTGACTCTGTGTTGTTTGGCCATGTTCATTCGCCTTTATGAAAGCAGTCAGTGTGCTTACATATTAAGTCACATGGTTATTAGGAACTCAAACAAACAGAAGCCCGGTAGGCTAACGCTAGCGTCTATCGCTACAAGCAAATGTGATGGAGTCGGACTTAAGGGAGCTTTGCCAAACTTTCCCCCAACATTAAGTAGACTCTTGGCGGCCTCCAATCAGGCTACTGGTAGCCAGGCCACAGGCTAACGCTAGCGGTTAACGCTACAAAATGAACGTGATGGAGTCGGATAGCGGCTCTAACCTTGTCAAAACTTTAGCCCACATCGCCCAGCCCTATTGAGCTGGATCATTTACCCCAACTTCACTCCAACTTGTCTCAACCTTGAAATGAAGATTTTTAATTCATTCTGTTAGTATTCATAACTCAAACAGTTATTTAATTCATTAACTATCGTTGACGATGCTAGATGTTCAATTTGTCCAATCACACTAAATCTCATGAGATTAATTACGACTGGACAAAAAAATGGTCCCATTCATGCAAACAATAAAACAATCTTGTGAATGTAACGCCAGATCGGCCAGTCAAAAGAAATTGACGGGCCTTACGTAGCCCATGAGCCGCGCTTTGACGTTTCAGCCCCAAGAGTGCGACTCTTATCGTCCCTTGAGATTTGGCCGACATAATGCGACCGGACGCCAACAGGAGGTGCAACGCAAATCTCCCGGGACCCCCTGCAATCCTGTGAACCCACCGGCAGGAAGAAGACAAGTGCCTGCTCATTAACGCGCTCGTGTTTGTTTGTATATGGCGGAAAACACTCAGGTGACTTGAAGTTCCGCTCCGAGACCCCCAATTTAGCCAACTTTCAAAAGTGTCCGATATGCACGTGTGATAACGCATTGAAAAGCTTTAAATCTAAATTTTCTGGGGAAGAAAAAATTTGAACAGGAAGGCATTTTCAAAAAAAATATTTTTTTTTAAACAGCAAAACCCTATCTGGAGTCGAGAGCACACGAGAGCAGAATTACAGACACCATACTGTATATATATATATATATATATATATATATATATATATATATATATATATATATTAGGGGTGTCAAACAATTTAAATCTTTAATCGAGTTAATTACAGCTTAAAAATTAATTAATCGTAATTAATCGCAATTCAAACCATCTATAAAATATGCCATATTTTTCAGTAAATTATTGTTGGAATGGAAAGATAAGACACAAGATGGATATAGACATTCATACAGTACATAAGTACTGTATTTGTTTATTATAACAATAAATCAACATTAACATTATTAACATTCTCTTAAAGCGATCCATGGATAGAAAGATAGAAAAGATAAATTTTAGTACAAGTTATAGAAATTTTATATTAAAACCCCTCTTCATGTTTTCGTTTTAATAAAATTTGTAAAATTTTCAATCAAAAAATAAACTAGTAGCCCGCCATTGTTGATGTCAATAATTACTTACACAATGCTCATGGGTGCTGAAGTCTATAAAATCAGTCGCACCCAAGCGCCAGCAGAGGGCGGCAAAACTCTGAAAAACACAACAAGTACACCTTTCACTATGCTGTCATTTTAATCTGTTTGAGCAGGGCATTTGTGCGTTAATTGCGTCAAATATTTTAACGGGATTAATTTAAAAAATTAATTACCGCTCGTTAATGCGATAATTTTGACAGCCCTAATATATATATATATATATATATATATATATATATATATATATATATATATATATATATATATATATATATATATATATATATATATATATATATATATATATATAATATTTTTTTCCCAATATGCAGGTGAGGCTTGAATCTCTTCCCTCTTCAATATTTGCTCTAGTTGTTTTGATTTAAAAAAAAAAAAAAAAAAAAAACACGGTTTATGGATATGTCATTCAAGAAAAGTTTAGGCAAGTGACTATTTTTGGTTATAAAAAACAAATTATTATTATTATATTGTAGCATCTACAAGGACAACATCCACTTGGTGATGATAATGCATACTGAAATGAAAGCAGTCCATTATTTTCAATTAATTGTACCCACTTGAACCCAACCGACTGTATGTAAAAAGTTTCCTGAGCGATTAACATGACGCTCGCCACACCAAATGCTAATGCTAGCGAGAACGCAAATGCTATGCTAACGCCCCGAACCACCTAGCATCGCGTTTGCAATGGCGTCACAACCCCTTTCCCTTCCTTCCCTCTCCCGCTCTGCTCTCTCCGTGTCTCTCAGACACTCGTCATTCGTCATTCAACCAACGTAGTAACGGTTAGTAACGGACGCCTTTCCATCTTCAATAACGGTAATGGCATTGTAAAGATGGGAAAAGTAATTACTCACTACTGACAAAAAATAACACCGTTAGTAATGCCGTTACAGTAAACTCTAACGCCGTTATTAACAACACTGGGCGGACAGTAGGCGTGTTATGTTGCACAAGATCTGAAAGAAACATTTAAAAACCTGAAGAAGTTGGCGATCTCTTTGGCGATGGTAGCACAATAATAATTGTCACCTAAACTAATAAACTAGTACCTAAATACATAAACCTAAACTGAGCAAATATAAGGCGTTACTACCCACCTCTGATTTTCACCTATTATATGTAAACTCATTCCACATTGATGTGCTGTTTATACATTAAGTGGAGATTGTATACTGTGTCTGCACACTATGTGCACGTAACACTTGAGTCAAATATTTGTACGCGTTACCTCCCTGTGCATCAGAATGACTCCCTCGACAGACGTGCGGAGGAGGAGGCGGGGACGGTGGACGTGGATGCTAGCCCGGAAAGAGTCTCGGCGGTGGGCCCGCGGGACCTGGCGGCAGGAAGGCAAGGGAGAGCAGTCAACACGCTGGCCCTATCGGACTTCGGGGGTTTGGCTTTATCCGCCGACGGGGCGGCGGGCTCAGCTCGCAGGAGACGAGATTTTGCTGGGGAGCAACCGGGAACTGATAATGAGAGCAGGTTACTATCAGTGAGCCAGTCGAGGAAGATAGGGATGCTGTGAGATCATGCTTTTTTTTTTTGCTTGTAAAAAACGATGCACTAAAGGTGAACAGTAGTAAAGCAAAAAAAAATAATAAAATAAATAAATAAATAAAAAAACTTTTAAAATAAATAAATAATTGTGTTTATAATATACCAAAATATGGAATAAAATTTTTTTTAAAAAATAAAACGGTACAAATACTATATATATATATATAAAATAAAAATTTAAAAATAAAATACAAATAAAATACATAAACAGAAATTGAAATAAAAAATGTTCATGAGCACTTAAAAATACTTTTTAAAAACATATACAATAGAAAAAAATGTCAGTAAATAAATTTAAAGAAATTAAAATTAAATAAATACAATTCATCGATAAAATGCCTCACTTTAAAAAAAGAAAGTTTGAACAAGTTTTTAAATATTTCACAACTATTAATGTAAAAAGTTATTGGATTAACATAAAATAAACATTTTTATAAAATAAATGCAATAAAAATACACGCAAATTACTTCATGAAAAAGAAAATATTTAAAAATCTAAAAAAAAAAAACAAGGAAAAAACAACTTTTGATTCAACCTTTATGTCTCAATTTACACAAAAATATTAAAGTTAATAAAATACATAATCAGCATATGCAATATAAAACATATATATAACATATATAAAACATATATAATAGAAAAATGTAAGTAAATAAATTTAAAGAACTTAAAATTAAATAAATACAATTAATCAATAAAATGCTTCTCTTAAAAAAAAAAGTTTGAACAAGTTTTTAAATATTTCACAACTATTCATGTAAAAAGTTATCCAATTAACATAAAATAAACATTTTTATAAAATAAATGCAATGAAAATAAACGCAAATTACTTCATGAAAAAGAAAACACTTAAAAATCTAACAGAAAACAAAAAATAAATGTAAATTCAAACTTTATGTCTCAATTTAGATAAAAATATTAAAGTAAAATAAAATACATAATCAACAAAAATCTAAATAAAAATACATTTTGTATGCGAGTGAAAACATTTCATTAAAAAATATTTCAAAAAATACATACAAATAGATATGTAATTAGTCAATAAACATAATAAAACAAATTAAATTTAAAATTTATAAAATAAAAATATGTAACTAAAAATACAGAGATAATCAAGTATTAAACTACAAAAAAAAAATTTGAACAAATCTCATAAGTACTGAAATGGATACAACTATAAAAGTAAAAAGTATTATGATTAATTAAAAAAAAAAAAAAAAAAAAAAACACACACACAAATATCACATAATTAAAAAATGTTACTAAATATAACTACCAAAACAGCAAAAATAAACGTGGGCTTCCCTTTTTATCCCAATTTATTTTGAATTCTTAAGCAAAGCCTAAACTGTTTGTGTGTTGTTCTGTCTTAGCTGTTAAAAGTTTGTTTGCGCTCAACTGTTTTGACTCTCCGTGTTGTGTCTGGACTTTCAGCTTAGATTGGTGAAGGGATCGCGGAGGATTTAGAAGACTCGCACACATAAACATGGACAAAACGCTTTCATGGCAGACAGAAAAGTCAACGGTGTGGCTTGGTTTTGTTTATAAACTCCAGACTGGTTTAATGTGACGGAGAGCAGAACTATTGAGGGACCCACCCACCTTGTTTAAGCATCATCAAGCACATTACATGATAAAAAAATGTAGTTTTTTGGGAATGCGATTTGAGATATGAGCGATCTGAACAACTCCTAAGGAAGACTTCCAGGCCATTAACTCGCCGGATACTGATTATCAAAGGGATTGTTGTCGTTTTGAAATAGAGTAATCATATTTCTAATCCAATAAACATGTTCATAACTCTTTCTTATTGTCCGCTACATCCTGTCCCCCGTTACTCCCCACTGGGTTTTTGCACTCCTGGCCCTCCCGTTTTTGTTTTTTTTATTTGTTTTACTTTGATTTTTTTTTTTTTTTTTTGCATGTGCCTAAAGACGGACTTGAACTGGGATGAAGTTGTGTGGGTGCGTCGGGGTGGGGGGTTGGTGGGAGTAGGGTGTGATAATGGACACAGAGCCGAAGCGCTCGGACAAAGATGGATGATGTTTTTCTCGCCCCCGGCTTCACTCGCAGATTACAGTTGTTATTCCTCGCAAAGACTCCCCGGCAACTGCTCCGTTTTGGATGTTGTTTTTCCCTTTTCCTGTTTTATAATTATGATTTAATCCTCTGTGTGATAGAAAATGCGTGGGATGTTTCCCCAGTGGTGAATAAGACTACGTTTGGTTTCTTGTTAAGCTTGTTGTCAAAATAATGATTGCTTTACAGCAAAATGGCCGATTTCCTGTGTCTTTTCGGGCATGCGTTATGCAGACTTTTTTGTAGGTCTACTCATGATAGACATCCCTACTGAGATTAAAGTTCCCAGGTAAAACTGGCTCAAGGGGCTGAATTTTTGAAAAATCGAGTTGGTGCTATCAAGCAAAACATGACCATAAAATGGGTGCTTTACAGCAAAATCGCCGACTTCCTGTGTCTTTTCGGGCATGCGTTATACAGACTTTTTTGTAGGTCTACTCATGATAGACATCCCTACTGAGATTAAAGTTCCCAGGTAAAACTGGCTCAAGGGGCTGAATTTTTGAAAAATCGAGTTGGTGCTATCAAGCAAAACATGACCCTAAAATGGGTGCTTTACAGCAAAATCGCCGACTTCCTGTGTCTTTTCGGGCATGGGTTCTTGGACTTTTTTTGTAGGTCTACTCATGATAGACATGCCCACTAAGTTTTAAGTTGATAGGTGAAATTGGCTCAAGGGGCTGAATTTTCGAAAAATCAAGGTGGTGCTATCAAGCCAAAAAATGAGCCTAAAAGGGTTACTTTACAGCAAAATGGCTGACTTCCTGTGTCTTTTTGAGCATGGGTTCTTGAGACTTTTTTGTAGGTCTACCCATGATAGACATGCCTACTAAGTTTTAAGTTGATCGGTGAAACTGGCTCAAGGGGCTGAATTTTTGAAAAATCAAGGTGGTGCTATCAAGGCAAAAAATGAGCCTAAAAGGGTTACTTTACAGCAAAATGGCTGACTTCCTGTGTCTTTTTGAGCATAGGTTCTTGAGACTTTTCTGTAGGTCTACTCATGATAGACATGCCCACTAAGTTTTAAGTTGCTAGGTGAAACTGGCTCAAAGGGCTGAATTTTCGAAAAATCGAGGTGGTGCTCCCATGCCAAAAAAATGACCCTAAAATGGGTGCTTTACAGCAAAATGGCCGACTTCCTGTCTCTTTTCAGTCATGGCTTCTTGTGACTTTTCTGTAGGTCTACTCATGATACACATGCCTACAAAGATTTAAGTTGCTAGGTGAATCTGGCTCAAGGGGCTGAATTTTTGAAAAATCGAGGTAGTGGTATCAAGCTAAAAAATGACCCAAAAATGGTTGCTTTACTGTAAAATGGCCGACTTCCTGTGTATTTTCAGACATGGTTTCATCATGAGACTTTTTTGTAGGTCTACTAATGATAGGCATGCATACTAAGTTGTAGGTTGCTAGGTGAAACTGGGTGAACGGGCTGAATTTTTTGAAAAATCAAGGTGGTGCTATCAGGCCAAAAAATGAGCCTAAAATGGTTACTTTACAGCAAAATGGCTGACTTCCTGTGTCTTTTTGGGCATAGGTTCTTGAGACTTTTTTGTAGGCCTACTCACGTTAGACATACTTAATAAATTTTAAGTTGATAGATGAAACTGACTGAAGGGGCTGATTTTTTTGAAAGATAAAGGTGGTGCTCTCAAGCCAAAAATCGGTTGCTTTACAGCAAAATGGCTGAGTTTTTGTGTCTTTTCAAGCATTGCTTATTGAGACTTTTTTGTAGGTCTACTAATGATAGACACACCTACAAAGTTTTAAACTGCTAGGTGAAAATGGCTCAAGGGGATGAATTTTTGAAAAATCGAGGTGGTGCTATCAAGCAAAAAATTACCCTAAAATGTGTGTTTTACAGCAGAATCGCCGACTTCCTGTGTCTTTTCGGGCATGAGTACTTGAGACTTTTTTGCAGGTCTACTCATGATAGACATGACTACTAAGTTTTAAGTTGCTACGTGAAACTGGCTCAAGGGGCGGAATTTTTAAAAAGCTCAAAGGAAGAATATCGAGCCAGAAAAATGACTCTAAAATGGTTGCTTTACAGAAAAATGGCTGACTTCCTGTCTCTTTTAAGACATGGCTTCTTGAGACTTTTTTGTGGGTCCACCTCTCGTGGACATGTCTAACAAGATTCAAATTTCTGAAATAAACTGTTTCCAAGGGCTGAATTATTTTAAACAAGTCAGAAACACCCCTTTCCATAATAATTCAGTCAGAGACATTTATTATTACTGATTAATGATCACTGCCAGCCCTATGAAGAAGTCTATTGTCGTCAATGGTAGCAAATGAGTTAAATAGAAGCATTATTGTCTCTATCGAGACAAAATTTGGGAACTATCTTATGAGATTAGATGACCACAAGCACCCCCCCTGTTACAAACAACATCTGGAAGCCGTCCCTTGGTGGTGACATCAGACCACCAGAGTGACCTTTGACACTTAACCGGCTAATTAGCAGCGTGTCCTTCCATAAGCACCCGGGTCCCCCGATTTTGTCTTTCTTCAACCTCTCCCCACCGCTAACACCCCTATTTCCACCTGTTGCCTAATGTCACAGCTGGCAAAGAACACGAGGGAATCCTTTGGTCTTTGTTTTAATAGCACCATGAGGAGTCAAGATCAATATACAACGATGCAACTTTACTTTTTTTGGGTCTACCTATGTCATAAATGCATACGTACATTCATGTTGCTAAGTGAAACTGGCTTGGGGGTTGAATTTTCTTGAAAGGAACACTCAAAATTTTTAAAATGACCAGAAAACACCTAATTGAAAGGGCAATGGCAGACTGTCTTTTTGGGCATGGGTTCTTGAAACTTATTTGTGGGTCTACTTTTGATAGACATGGCTACCAAAATTCATGTTGCTAAGTGTAACTGGCTTTGGGGGCTGAATTTTCATTGAAGGGAACCCACAAATTTTTAAAAAATGACTATAAAATAGCTGATTGAAAGGGCAATGGCAGACTGCGTGTCTTTTTGGGCATAGGTTCTTCAGAGTTTTTTGTGGGTCTACTTTTGATAGACATGCCTACCAAAATTCATGTTGCTAAGTGTAACTGGCTTTGGGGGCTGAATTTTCTTTAAAGGCAACCTTCAAAATTTTAAAAATTGACTATAAAGTAGCTGATTTAAAGGATAAAAGCAGATTGCCTGTGTCTTTTTGGGCAAGGGTTCTTGAGACTTTATTGTGGGTCTACTTTTGATAGACTTGCCTACCAAAATTCATGTTGCTAAGTGTAACTGGCTTTGGGGGCTGAATTTTCTTTGAAGGGAACCCTCAAAAATTTAAAGACGACTATAAAATAGTTGATTTTAAGGGCAATGGCAGACTGCCTGTATCTTTTTGGGCAAGGGTTCTTGAGACTTTTTTGTGGGTCTACTTTTGATAGACTTGCCTACAAAAATTCATGTTGCTAAGTGTAAATGGCTTCGGGGGCTGAATTTTCTTTGAAGGGAACACTCAAAATTTTAAAAATGACTATTATATAGCTGATTCAAAGGAGAAAATCAGATTGAGTGTGTTTTTTTGGGCATTGATTCTTGAGACTTTTTTGAAGGTCTACTCATGATAGACATGCCTACCAAAATTCATGTTGCTAAGTGTAACTGGCTTTGGGGGCTGAATTTTCTTTGAAGGGAACCCCCAAAATTTTTAAAATGACTATAAAATAGCTGATTGAAAGGGCAATGGCAGACTGCCTGTGTCTTTTTGGGCATAGGCTCTTGAGACTTTTTGTGGGTCTACTCATGACTACCAAAATTCATGTTCCTTAGTGAAACTGGCTTCGTGGGCTGAATTTTGTTTTAATGTAACCCTCAAATTTTTTAAAATGGCTATAAAATAGCTAATTGAAAGGGCAATGGCAGACTGCGTCTTTTTGGGCATAGGTTGTTGAGACTTTTTTCTGGGTCTACTCATTATAGACACGCCTACCAAAATTCATGTTGCTAAGTGAAACCGGCTTCGAGGGCTGACTTTTCGAAGAAAAAAAAATCTGAGCGCGCTATGAAGCCAATTTATTTGTCCTAAGAATAACAATGACAAGAAAATGAAGCAATTGCCAGAAGACCTTTGCACCAAATATAAATAAGAATCATAAATTCCTAAATAATGTTTTTTCAGCAAACAAAAAAATGACACGGACATCTTTTATTCACCATGTATTCCCCTTCTTCTCTCTGGCGGACGTGCGCAGCTCAGAGGTGCATCATCAATCTCGCCAATTCTACGACTTTGCGTCCGGGCCCACCCAGGAGAGACTTTGTGGCTATCCCTTCACCTCTTATTTCCAGCGTTTTCAAGCGGCAGCGATCCGGTGCGTGGCGCATCGGTGCCGAATGATGCGGAAGGCCAAACGGGGGGTTGCGGGGTACCTCGTATCCATTACATCAGAGGGGACCAAGGCGCCTCTTTGCCATTTGAGATGAGACCCCCCGCTTAATCTTTAACCCAGCCCCCCCAAAACAGCACTTGTCCTTGCACTCCACCCCGCTAACTGGCAAGATGTGCTGAAAGTTGCGTGAGTGGAAGGGGATGCGAACGAAGGACACTTGATCTCTTGATCTTGCTAACTTCCTGTTAGAAATGTCATGACATAGCTGGACTTAATCAGCGGTGGGAAGAAATAAAATCGGGGGGAAAAATTATATGCTTTGGTTTACATGCGACTTGGTTTTTGACCTTTTTCGTTGCACATAAAAACTTGACGCGAGTTACAGATCTGCCGATATTACTCAATTGGAGTTGATTCAAGGGCCTTCGATCAATTTTATACAATAATACTGTATGTAGTCTTTTAACACAATCAGCACCATTTTATCTAAAGTAATATCAAGTACAATGAAATTTTGTTGTTTTTTGACAATTTTTTTGACTGAGATTTTACAAATTTTTTTGTTTATGTAACCCGAGTCTGTTCTGTGCCGCCCCGCGTTCCGCTCCCACCTCTGACTAGGCTGGGACGCGAACCCGCGCGCCGCGACGATTCTAGTCGGCAGGCAAGTTCGGTAACCACTGCGCCAATAAAGCTCGGGCCAACGGCGCAGCCGTTAGCGACCTTACATGAAGGAATCGGCGGGGAGGTTTCCACGTGCTTCAACGGATACACTTTCTGTGTACCCGTTACATTTACATACTTTGTTAAAATTTTCTTCAAAAACTTTTGTTTTAGGTCCCTACATTGATTTAAAAATATTTTTACACTCATTTTCTCTCCAGTTTTTTTCTTTTGATATGGTTTAACCATTTTGTGCAGATTTGTTTTAGACGTTTTAATTTTTCCACCAAAATGTAAATATCCTTTCATTGAATTTTTTTTTAAGAGGCTGACTCTTTCCCATATTTTTACACTGCTTTTGAACTATAGAAATCTATTTACAAAAATTGCCCATTTTTTTGACTGAGATTTTTCAAACCATATTTTTATAGATGCTCAAATTTTCCTAAAAAAATTTAATTTTGTCTGATTGAGATGTGGACTTTTACCCATGCCATTTACACATTGATTTTGAAGTATATTTTTACACCATTTTTTTTAAAAAGCATTTTTTAAACCACATATTTTTCCATTAACATTACTTTTTTAGGAAGCTGACTTTTTCATGCCAATTATATTTATTATGTATTCTATTATTATATTACACTATATTATACTGTATTGATATTTATATATATTTTTCCATGACTGCTATCTTACAAACGTTTTTTAATGTGAAATGTTGCCTTGAAATTGTTAATTTTCTGTCATGGATTTTTTTGTAAGGGTGAAACTTTTTCCCCAACGAAGAAAACGAAATCGCTGGTATGGGATTACATCAGCTACAGAAAAGTTACAGACGGCCGCGTCTCAAAGGAGGATGGCCAACCAATACCTCCAATGTGATTTTGCATTTATACAAAATTAAACGTAAGTAAACACTGTCATGAACGTTTCCCACCAGCTATGAGAGTTAACACCAGCGTGGTTAGTGTGTCTAGCGGTGGTAAAAGTTGGTGTTTTTTTTCTCTGACAACTCTGTGCTAGGAAATAGTGTGTGCGTTTAAAGTAAACATGAGACGAGTCATACACATGTGCATTTTATGGAAAATAATTCAATTATTTTTCTTCTAATGGTAATAATGTTTAGCTGCGACTGTGGGTTTAGGATCACCTAAAGAACAGCATTTATTTTACTTTCTTTTAGAATATTTCAGTTATATTTTTCCGTTTATTTTAACTTAAAGCAACACTAGGCAACTTTTGAACCTTTATAAATATTTTCATAACATTTGTGATAATATGTCGACTGACAACTAGTTGAATGACACCGGATCCGTATCGCTTTGACCGGCACTAATTAACTTTGAGGAAGGTGGCAGTAACCCAGCCACACAAAAAAAAAAAACACCCTTCAAATGTGCTGACTGCTTTACGGCATACGTCACTTGCCCCTTTTATTATAAAAAACGGAAGTCAATGCAAACGCTTTCGCGCTAATGCTGCTAAGATGGCAGAGCAACAAAAGACAAAAGTTTTGTCTGAGGGGGAAAAAAAGGGAGGCTACCAGGATGTACAGAATAAACATTTTTGGCCTGGCTATCACTCACTGGCGTGACCCCCCGCCCCTCAACCGAACTCGGTGGGGTGCAGGAGCTTAGCCATACTAAGCCACACAGTTGCTAACCGTCATATGCCATTATTTAGTCACAACTGGATTATTTTTTTTTAAATTAAATTAATTTATTACTATTCGTCCTTCACAGAGCCGCTGGAAACAGAAATTTTGTTTAATCCATCTGCAGGTGACCTGGAGAATGATTTTTGGTTGACTGATGATTTTACGACACTGTTCGGGTGTGCGCTGGTCCTCATGGGAAACACAGTCTTCCTAAAGGCAAAATACTACCGCTTTTGTCCATCAGTGTCGCTAAAATGGACCAAACTCAAAAGTTACAAAGTGTTGCTTTAACATTATACTTATGTTAAAAATCCTGTTCAATGGAAAGAAGGTGTTTTTTTTTCTTCTTTTTAACCCAGATATCTCAAAGTAACATATTTTAGAGCTGTAATTGCAAAACAGTGTGAAACAGGAACATTTTGGTTTAAGGTTATCATACAGTCATACTGTCACCTTGGATCTTTTTACACCATATGAGAAAAAAAGCAGTAATATTTGTTTGTGCTTAGGCTTGAAAAGTTGACAAACCTTGAATCCAGGCTTCTTCATTCAATTTGGGAGGTCCCGCCGGCTTTCCTCCTCCCCTTCTGTCAGGCCGCCGCCCTCCCTGCTCACAGAGATAAAACAACCCCAGCCTGGATGTGGACCACCACTCATGAGCGCACCCACGCCACCCCCGTTCTGAAGCCGGCCTCCTTACCCGCCTCGCCCCGATCATGTCCACGGGCTCCCTGAGCGACGTGGACGACGAGCTGCTGGACGGCATCCTCAAGTTGACCTCCAGCGCCGAGGAGAGCTCCAACGGCGAGGGCCGAGTGCCGCCCGCTAAGCGGCGCAGGACGGCGGCGCGCAAGGCCGCGTCGCGCCGCGCCTCCGCGGCGGAGGACGAAGACGGCAGCGGGACCTTGCGGGAGGGCAAGCAGGTGCAACGCAATGCGGCCAACGCGAGGGAGAGGGCCCGCATGCGGGTCCTGTCCAAAGCCTTTTCGCGGCTCAAGACGTCCCTGCCGTGGGTGCCGGCCGATACCAAGCTATCCAAGTTGGACACCTTGCGGCTGGCGTCGAGTTACATCGCCCACCTCAGGCAAGTTCTGGCCAACGACAAGTACGAGAGCGGATACGTCCATCCTGTCAACCTGGTGAGAACAAGTTCTGAATGGATTTTACGCAGGCATAAAAAATTGAAGTAGTCTTTCTTTACTTTACTACATCATTATTACCTCCACTAGTAGGTAAATTCAAGATAATTTAAGAATGAACAAAAAGATTATTTTCAAACTTTCAGAATATGTTTGTAAATGGTTAAACTATTACATTTTGTGGTGATGAGGTCAAAGGTCAGATAAGGATTTTCAAGATACCTCATTTCATGCTTAACTCACTGGCTGCCATTGACAGTGATAGACGTCCTTCTGTTGTGAATTTAAATGAGTTTACCATTAGTAGTCGCAAAGGTCCAACCCTCCCTGTTCCAATAGATTGGACGTCTAGTGCCATCAAAAGCAGACAATGAGTCGGAGTGTTGACGCTAACAAATATGGCGATGCTTTGAATTTGGCTTCTTAGGCGGACGTGTGCTTTCTCAGAGAAAAACAAAACAACACTTCAAACCTTTAGTGTGACCTTTTTTTAAAAGCTAGATTTTTGTTCTAAAACACCTAAGGCCAATATACAGTAAACTTCAAACTTTCTTGCATTGCTTGGGAGATATTGTGTAAAATTGTGTTTAAAATGATTTATTTGAACACGTTTTAACCCAATGATGCATGAATTGACACTTAACAAATATATACAGTATAGACACTGGTACATAAAAACAGTATTTATATTAGGCCTGCAGCTATCGATTATTTTAGTAGTCGATTAATCGATGAACTAGTTAGTTCCAATAATCGAGTAATCGGATAAAGAACATAAAAATTCAGATACCTGAACTGAGCCTCAAACGGTATAAAAAAAAATAATAATAAATGAGGATCTAAGTACAACAAAAGAACAATTGGCTAACTTACATAGCAAAAGTCCGCTAGCTTAAATCCTATAAAATGCTAACGTTACTCTTAACAAATGGTTCAAACACATATTCCCACAGTTTAAAAAAAACCCGGCTAATAATACCTAAATTAAACTAAACTAAATTACAAATGCATTAAAAAAACATTAGCTTAAACAAAAACTTACAACCGTTACAAAGCATTAACTTTTGGCTCACAAAAAATATTAAGCCCATAGTAAAATAATATTAAGAATAATTAACATGATTTATATCCAAGTAAACTTGTCTAAAAAAATAAATGCTAAATAGTTAAGACATTAATAAACTTATGCTTTTGCTTTAAAAAAAAAAAAAAATGATACCATTACAAAGCATTAGCTTCTGGCTAGCAATGCACACGTATTGCAAAAAATATTAGGCCCAATGTAAAATAACTGCAATTAACATGATTTATATTGGGGCTGCAGCTATCAATTATTTTAGTAGTCGATAAATCGATGAACTTGTTAGTTCGAATAATCAGATAAGGATCATAAAAGAATTAAAATACCTGAGCTGAGACCCAAACACTATAACAAAATAAACGAGGATCTAAGTACAACAAAAGAACAATTGGCTAACTTACATAGCAAAAGTCCGCTATCTTAAATGCTATAAAATGCTAATGTTTTAAAAAAAAAAATTTTTTTTAAACAATGCTCTTAACAAATGGTTCAAATACATATTCCCAAAAAAAAAAAAAAAAAAAACGGATCAACATACCTATAAACTAAATTACAAATGCATTAAAAAAAATTAGCTCAAACAAAAACTTAGCTGATGTTGGTCTTAACAGGGAGCAGCTGGATTCAGCCATGTGAAATGAGTTATATCATATTCGCTGTTGCCACTAGAGGGCAGTGTATCCACCCAAATCCTCATCCATCCCCATTACAAATGCCACTTTATTAAAACGAATCCTCGAAGCACCAAAATTTAATCCGAATATTTTTCTTAATCAAATTACTTGAGTCAATCGATTAATCATTGCAGCACTAATTTTTATCTAAAAAATACTAAACAAAGAATATTAATTTAAAAAAAAATACAGCCAAAAATGTGAATTAAAAAAAACTAAACATTGAAAAAATGTCTAAAAAAAATACAGCTACAAATTTGAAATAAAAAAATAAAGGTAAATATTACAAATTCCCAAAGTAAAAAAAAAATCATAAAAGTTTTTTTTTTTTTAAGTGAAACATTTTTTTTTAAAGTAAATGGATAAAATCATGAAAAAAAATTACGAATGCATTAAAAAACAATTAGCTCAAAGACTTAGCTTATGTTGGTCATAACAGGGAGAAGCTGGATTCAGCCATGTGAAATGAGTTGTATCCCATTCCCTGTTGCCACTAGAGGGCACTGTATCCACCCAAATCAATAAAACGAAATGTAAACACTTTCAAAACAAACCATGACAACGCCACTTTAATTAAATAAATCCTCGAAGCAGCAAAATTTAATTGGAATCTTTTTTTTTTTTTTTTAAATCAAATTACTGAAGTCAATCGATTAATCGTTGCAGCACTAATTTATATATAAAGTACTAAATTGAGATTAATAAATAAAAAAAAACACACAGCTAAAAATTTGAATTAGAAAAAACTAAATATAGAAAATTAGTTTTAAAAATACAGCTAAAATTTTGAAATAAAAAAATAAAGCCAAATATTACACATTCCCAAATTTTTAAAAATCATGTTTTTTTTAAAAAGTTAAAAAAAAAAAAAAAAAGTAAATGAATAAAATAATGGAGAAAAAAAATTACGAAAGCATAAAAAAAAACATTAGCTTAAACAAAAACTCAGCTTATGTTGGTCTTAACAGGGATCAGCTGGATCCAGCCATGTGAAATGAGTTATATAACATTCAACACTGTTGCCACTAGAGAGCATTGTATCCACCCAAATCAATAAAACTAAATGCAAACACTTTCAAAACCATGACAAGCCAAACCAAGCAAAATATAATTTGAATCTTTTTTTTAATCTAATTACTCGAGTCAATTGATTAATCGTTGCAGCACTAATTTATATCTAAAAAAATACTAAATAAAGAATATTAATTTTTAAAAAAACAGCTAAAATTTTGAATTAAAAAACTAAATAAGGGAAATTAATTTTAAAAATACAGATAATTTAAGGTAAAAAAAAATAAAATAAAGCTAAATATTAGAAATTCTCAAACTAAAAAAAATCATTAAAGATTTTTTTTAAGTAAAAAAATTAATTAAATAATTTTTAAAAATTTCAAAAAGAATATGCAATTTTAATTTTTAAAAAAATTAATAAAATATTCCTCCTTCTTATTTATGTTTTAATTTACTCCAGAAATATTTTCTTTAATTATTTTGTTGTTGTTTTTGTTACCAATGTAGAATTTTTCACTATTTTGTTGTATAGTTTACTTTAATTTTCTATATATGTAAAATATATAGTTATCCTCATAGTATAAGTCAGTTTTGGCCAAATTGTGAAATCTGCCTCACTTTATGCTCCTTTCAGTTCTGCATAATCGTGCCTTTCTGCTTGTAATCTTAACTAATCATAACACTTTTTACAAACCATTCCTATATCAAGAAAAAATGCCAATTTGTTTTCAGACAAATATGTTTTTTTTGTTTTCCTAATCCAGTGAAACATCATTTAGGCAAATATGCTAAGGGGCTAACAATATATCTTTATCATTTCATGTACTTATGTACGAGTATTTCCTAATACTTTTTGATGTATTTTTGTTCAATATTAATATCAGGCATCTAGGTGTTTTAAAGGGACAAATCACATTTTGTAAAGAATCTTTTGGCTCAACAGACGTGGCCCTTCATGGTGGCGGGCAAGCCGGAAAGCGATCTGAAGGAGATGCTGAGCTCCACGCGTTTATGCGGGACCACCGCGTCGTGACCCCCCTCTTCACGAGAACTCAAAGTCAGCCTCTCATCTCCTCAAACTCTCGAGTGGGAATAACTTTTTCATTCCCGTAAAAAACCCCACAACTATTTAAATGCATCGTCTTCTTTTTTTGAAGTCACTCTTCTTTTTTTAATTGTCTTTGCTGGTCCAAAGACAAACTGTCTGTATTCGTACTCATGCATAAGTGTTTTTAAATGTCTAGTGAAGTTGTACAGATGTTATAAATATATATTTGTATCACTTTTGACATTTTGCTATCCTTTGGTGTGTTTGTGTTCCCCCCTCGGAATAATAGTCCGACCCGAGTAGATAAGCCGTGTTGTTGCTAAAAGATAACGCTGGACGCGGTCGCCTTTGTGTAAACAAACGCAACGAAAGACGGCTTTAAAAAGCTCCCATTTGTGTGATTTCAGGCAAAAAAAAAAAAAAAACTGTAAACGTGAAGTTGTTTTTGTGCTTTGTGAGTGGAATTAAGAGAAAAAGGGAAAAAAAATTCAGTTCATCTTGCCCAGAGCGCTTGTTTTAATTCTACTGGGTTATGACCGGTGATGTTTACATCCCGCGGACAGTTATTTATGCATTCTGACAAAAGGCCTCTCTGGCGCACTCTCCTCCTCTGATAGCACCCCTCCACCCCCACCCTCTTGGTCGCCATTTTGTTGGCAAATACTTTCATTGGGAGAGAAAAAACAAGAGAGTTGCTAAAACTGAGAGAAGACGTTTTCTAGTCGGTTAAAAACAGCTAAGAATGTTGTCGGATGAACTAGCGTTTGGGTTCATACAGTGCTGGCCAAAAGTATTGGCACCCCTGCAATTCTGTCAGAAAATGCTCTATTTCTCCAAGAAAATGATTGCAGTTACAAATGTTTTGGTAGTAATATCTTCATTTATTTTGCTTGCAATGAAAAAACACATGAGAATGGGGGAAAAAATCATTATCATTTTACACAAAACTCCAAAAATGGGCCGGACAAAAGTATTGGCACCAGTGTTGTTAATCTTACTTTAAAAAAGTAATTAATTACAGTTACAAATGACTTCTTCCAAAAAGTAATTGCGTTAGTAACTAAAGATGTCCCGATCGATCGGCATCATTTTCAAAGTATCGGAATTGGCAAAAAAATATCGTGCCAACATGCCTTTTTTAAAATATATATATATATTTTAAATAAATCGTTTTCTAATTGTATTTAATGTTACAGACCAAATGTCTTACATTCATCAAGAGTCTTTAGTTTTGGCTTAAAGTAGGGCTATCAAATTTATCTCGTAAACGGCGGTAATTAATTTTTTAAAGATTAATCACGTTAGAATATTTAATGCAATCAACGCAAGCGCTGCACGACCCACTCACGCATTGTCGCGTTCAACCTATAATGGCACCGTTTTACGTATATATAGAGCTAACAGGCAGCGTAAAATGAGTAGAGTGAATTTTGGCAATCTTTGGAGCCTCTTTTTAATTGGCTAAAGCCTTAAAATCCCCCTCTCAACAATTAGAAATATCGTGGGAAGCAAAGTGGGGAAGAACGGTAGTAGTTGATCTTTTCCTTAACACCCTATGTTACTTCTTCTTCTTCTTCTTCTTTTTGTTTATTGGCAGTTTACCCCTCGGTGCCGTGGGGCATTACCGCCACCTACTCCCCTATGTTACTTCCCAACACAGAGAAGATATATCAATTTGTGCCACTACGCACAGTCATGGTTGCACAGAACAGTTAAATGGCTACAGTATCATTTACTGAAAGCTCAACAAATATACTAGATGGCAATATTTAGTCACAATATACAAAGTCACATTTATCCTTTATGAATTACAAGTCTTTCTATCCGTGGATCCCTCTCACAGAAAGAATGTTAATAATGTAAATGCCATCTTGAGGATTTATTGTCATAATAAACAAATACAGTACTTATGTACTGTATATTGAACGTATATATTCACTTGAGTTTTTTTCATTTTTTTTCTTAACGCATTGTCAAAATGTATATGATTGGGAAAAATTATCGGGAATGATTGGAATTGAATAGGGAGCAAAAAAAAAAAAAAAAGCAATCGGATCGGGAAATATCGGGATCGGCAGATACTCAAACTAAAACGATCGGGATCGGATCGGGAGCAAAAAAACATGATCGGAACAACCCTATTAGTAACTCAGTTACCTGAATGTAAGAGTAATCAGTTACTTGGCAAAGTAACTGGTGATAATTTTCATGTTTTTTTTTCTCAAAAAAAACCAAAACAAACAACAACAAAAAAACGGTCACATAATGTGAAGTTTAAAGGGTTTTTGGGACAATTGGCCCGAGCCCAATTCTTTACCCTCCACTTAACTAGACACAGAGGTATTGCGATAACTAGTAGCCTTTGCTATGTGTGGAAGTCATTTAATGTTGTGAATCAACCATTAAAGTTGTTAAAATTGCTCCCGTTATTGCATTAGTTCCCTTCTGTCTACTTTCAACATGTGTAAGTTTTAAAACTGTTTCATCATTTAAAGATAGATTTAAGTCAAGATTTTGCCGATTTAGGAGCATTTTAGGTAAAAAAAAAAAAAAAAGTTACTTAGGTTCGCTAGGAAGGACAAGAGAGCCTTCCTGAGAGGTCCACTGCTTTAAGATGGCGGCTATTTACTAACGCATGTAGTCCTTAAAACATGTTGCCAGTGCAGCCGTGTCTGTCATTTGCATCTACTTCTATAATATGTGACATCTACCGTATCATGTGGGCGTAGTTTGTAGGCTATCGGCTACAGTCAGGTATTATTGGAGCCACCTAGCAATAGCATTGCGTTTGCAACGGCGTCTTCCCCACTCCTGCTCTGCTCTCTCGTCTCCGTGAGTCCGTCTCGCTCAGACTTTTTCTATCCAACCAACTTAGTAACACATAGTAACAGGCGCCTTTCCGGCCTCAGTAATGGTAACGGCGTTGCCAAGATGAGAAAAGTAATTAATTAGATTACTCATTACTGAAAAAAATAACGCCATTAGTAACGCCGTTATATTCTAACGCCGTTATTAAAAACACTGATTGGCACCCTTTGAAAAATCATGTGATGCTTCTCTAATTTGTGTCATTAACAGCACCTGTTACTTACCTGTGGCACATAACCGGTGGTGGCATTAACTAAATCACACTTGCAGCCAGTTAAAATGGATTAAAGGTGACTCAACCTGTGTCCTTGTGTGTACCACATTGAGCATGGAGAAAAGAAAGAAGACCAAAGAACTGTCTGAGGACTTGAGAAGTAAAATTGTGAGGAAGCATGGGCAAACGTAAGGCTACAAGTCCATCTCCAAAGACCTTAATCTTCCTGTGTCTACCGTGCGCAATGTCATCAATAAGTGTAAAGCCCATGGCACTGTAGCTAACCTCCCTAGATGTGGACGGGAAAGAAAAATTGAGAGATTTGGACGAAAGATTGCGCTGATGGTGGATAAAGAACCTCGACTAACATCCAAAAAAGTTCGAGCTCTCCTGCAGTCCGAGTGTACAACAGTGTCAACCCATACTATCCGTCGGCGTCTGAATAAAAAGGGACTCTACCCAGGAAGACCTCACTTCTGAACCAGAGACATAAAAAAGTGAGGCTGAGTTTGCCAAAACTTACCTGAGAAAGCCAAAAACCTTTTGGAAGAATGTTCTCTGATCAGATGAGACAAAAGTAGAGCTTTTTGGGAAAATGCATCAACATAGAGTTTATAGGGCAAAAAAAAACGAGGCCTTCAAAAACAAGAACACGGTCCCCACTGTCAAACATGGCGGCGGTTCCTTAATGTTTTGGGGTTGCTTTGCTGCCTATGGCACTGGACTGCTTGACCGTGTGCATGGCATTATGAAGTCTGAAGACTACCAACAAATTTTGCAGCATAATGTAGGGCCCAGTGTGAGAAAGCTGGGTCTCCCTCAGAGGTCATGGGTCTTCCAGCAGGAAAATGACCCAAGACACACTTTAAAACGCACTAGAAAATGGTTTGAGAGAAAGCACTGGAGACTTCTAAAGTAGCCAGCAATGAGTCCAGAGCTAATTCCGAAAATGGCAGTTTGGAGAAGGCACCCTTTAAATCTCAGGGACCTGGACCAGTTGGGCAAAGAAAAATTCCAGCAGAGCATTGTAAGAAATTCATTGATGGATACCGGAAGCGGTTGTTCGCAGGTATTTTGTCTAAAGGTTGTGCTACCAAGTGCTAATACTTTTGTTTCCCACCCACCCAATATTGGAGTTTGGTGTAAAATGATAATGATGTAATTATTTTTTTCATTTTGGTGTAAAATGATAATGATGTAATTATTTTTTTCATTCTTTTTTGTGGTTTTTCATTGCAAGCAAAAAAAATGAAGATATTACTACCAAAACATTTGTAATTGCGATCATTTTCTGGGAGAAATTGAGCATTACCTGACAGAATTGCAAGGGGGCCAATACTTTTGGCCAGCGCTGTACTTTATGTTTTTTAGTTTTGTTATAGTTTTTTTTCCAACTCATTCATACATCTACTGAACCGCTTATTCTCACAAGGGTCAAGGGGGTGCTGGAGTCAATGTGGCAGGAGGCAGGGAAAGCCCCAAACTGGTTGCCAGGTAGTCACAGAATTTTTCAATTCATTAATGAGCTTCTATTATTTTTAAAATTTGTATTCATTCATTTTATTTCTGTCATTGAGTTTTTAATTCAATATGAATTTATCTTTTTTTTTTTAACTTTTAACAAAAATAATTACATCTCCACCAATGGCTGTTTTTTTCCCCCATTTCCTTATAAATCTGGAAAAGTGACAACAGTGAGCCCTCGCTACTTCGCGCTTCAAACTTTGAGCCCTCAGTCCGTCTTAAAATGTTTTTTTCATATTAAAAATGAAATACAGATGAGCTGTTCCGAGCCGATCGCGTAGTCTCACTCTTCCTCCCTCTCACTGCTCTTTGTTGGTCAGGCTTAATGATGATTGACAGACGTTTGGGTTTGATCTTGCCAGAGACTCGAACTTCAAAGCGCCGCATGCGTCAATCATCATTTAACTTGTTGCTGTGGCAACTCATTCTAAGTGAGCAGCTTGAGCAAATTTGACTGGACTCACTCAATGAAGCATTTGATAAAGACAAGCATTTTTCTACTTTATTCTTGTCTAAAAAGAATTCGGTGGGACAGTAAAATGTTTAAAACTTGAAGTGCTTAGAATTAAAATATATTTATACACATGTTTTTTTTTAATTATACTCTCAGAAAAAAAAGTGAAAAAACAAGTCTTATATTTATATCTTTCCAATGCTAAATCTGAATAAATACGTTGAACACACACACACACGTTGTGACACTACTTCACCTATTGTGGCGGGTTCTGGTCCCCATTATCTGCGAAAAACAAAGGATCACTGTATTTTAGGACGGCGTCAATAATTTTGTTTGTGTTCATTTTTAAAAAAAAATTTTCCATTTCTATTTTTTAAATTATTATTCCTCCACTTATCCTTTATTTATCCTTTTTTTTTTTTTTTTTTTTTTAACAAAACTGATTAAAAATGGTCGTAAATATCAAAGATTCAACAAAGGGTTACGTCTTTTAAATGAATGAATGAATGAGTTGATTTTGTTGTTTGTTTGTTGCTTTTGTCTATTATATTCAGAAGGCATCATTTATTTAAGATATTTTATATATATTTTTTAATTAATCCTCTATTTTATTTACACATTCATTTATTTTTAATTCTATTTCATGTATACTGTATATATTTATCCCCTTGCAATTCCACTATCAACCACCAGATGCCAGCATTTGACGCCACTTTGTAAATGTGCCTAAAAAGGAATCTTGAAAACGGGACAGCCCAGGTTTTGCTCCTTAAATCTTAGAATTCGAGAGCGAATTTACACAATAACCCCTCTAATTCTAAACGGACGCCTCTAAAGCAACTTTGGTACAAAACAACATCACTAAGCGAAGCAAAACTGCACTAGTACGTCGAGCCAAAGTCTAGCCCACAGGAAACCGACGACGCAATAAAAGAGACGCAGCGATGTCACTTCAAGGACCCTCACCTAATACATCAGCGGTGGCGTGGCAGGGCCCCCGACACCACCCTTTGAGGGACCACCTGGGAGAAAATAAACTTGGCCGTCTGCCCCTCGGCGCTGGAGGGAGGGGAGGATTCCCATACTTGCTAATAGTTTTGTTGGACGTTTGCCCGAAAGGGGAAAAAGAAAAGGGAGGGAAGGATACGATACGTCCCGTTTAGTGGCAGCTGATGCTGTCATTTTTTCGGCTTGCTTTCACTTTGTTCCCATGAGAATTTCGGAAGAAAAAGTTAACAAGGATTTCAGCGAGGAAACAAATCTCTCACTTCACAGGGACTCGAAGCAATTGGCTGCCATTGACAGCAATAGACCGTTTGGAATGTTAGGGCTTAACTTAGTTCTGTAAATACTATAATTACTTTTCCAAAAACAATCATGTCAGTAAGAATTTGTTGTTTTTAAATCAACATTTTTTTTTAAATTATTATTTTGTTTGATATTAAAAAACTCCCTTTAGGGTCAAACGTGTATGCATATAATTTTGATTTTTTTTTTTTCTTTTCTCAAAAATTGCATTTATTTCCTTGTTCTGTTAATTTTAAAGACTACTTTTGTGGTTAAAAAAAAAAACAATATTTGATTATGATTTTTTTAAAAAAACATTTATTTTGTTTTTTAGCTTTTAATTTATTTTCGTTAAAAAAGAACAGATTTTTTTCTTTTTAACCAATGAAGGATCCCTTAAAGTAACACTCCCACCTAGCGGTCAATATTAAGAGATCCCTCTTTTTTTTTTTTTTTTTTTGCTGTGAATGGTATGGAAGCTAAGCTAAAAAAAAACTAAAAAAAATTTTTTTTTAAAGTATGAAAACTTTTTTTCAACAAAACAAGCCCATTTGCGCCAGTATAAAAGAAAATTTGGGAATGGGGAACGCTCCCTGCGAAAATAAAATATACGCGAAGTAGAGGTTATTTAAACTAAAAAAAAAAAAATATATATATATATATATATATATATATATATATATATTGTTGTGTTTCTAATGTATTTATTCAGATTTAACAACCTTGGAAAGCGATACAGTACATATAAGACATGTTTTTCCCTTAAAAACATTAAATGTATATTTCAATAAATGGTATTTAAGCACTGAAAATGTCATTATTATGACATGAATACGATATATATAAAAGAAAACTTTGATTTTTACATGTATGCATGCATGTAACTGAACATTTTAGATAAAATACTGTATTTTTAATTGAAAAAAAATCTGCGATAGACTGAGGGCGCGAAGTAGCGAGGGATCACAGTAATGGTACCGAATCACATAAAATTTAAAACGTTTCCTATTCTGCATTTTGAAATGAGTCCTCATTTTGCTGCCGTTTCCCCCTCCAACCACAAGATGGCAATATCTCACTGCAGCAGAGTACAGAAAAATAGTCCGCACTCAGGCAGCGTGAGGACATATTGCTTGGAGCAATTTAAACTTTATGCTAATTGTTAGCCCTTGTATGCTGTTTCCCATAATGTGTTAGCATAAAGTCAGCATACTTTAGGGTTCACTATTGGTTGTAGGTAAAATATATTTTAAAAAATGAATTAAAGGCAAACACATAAAAATACAAATACAAATCAGGAAATTTTGGAACTGGAGTCAGAAAAAATACAATGAATTAGACGTCCAACGCAGCCAGTGATTTCAACCACGTGTCGTCGCCCAACTGCTTGTACCGCAACGTGTTCCGCTCCTCGACTTTGATTTCTGCGCCGATCCGATCCAATTACGCCGATCAAAGCTCGGTCCGAGGGTAGAGGCGGCCGCTCCCCCGAGGTGTAGTGAGAGCCGCGTTAGTGGACGGAAAGGGGCGCCGCGCTAAATGATGTTTTACCAGGTGGGCACAATTACTCGGCGCGCAGCACAATTACTCCGCGTGTTGTTTTTACGGGATTGAAGTCCATTACAATTAGGAAGACATGAATCACAATCACCTGCCGTGTGTTTTTGCACTTTTTTTTGCCCGCCAGATGACTCCGTTTCCTTCTGCTTTCCTTGTTAATAACGCCACTTAGAATGATAGGGCGCAGACAAGCGGGATTCCGTGAAAGTGTCCCAACAAGCGGCCATTCATTCCCCGACGACGTTGGCAGGAAGTCCGAACGTCGCTGGAGACAAGCGCTCACTGTTGAGGAGGCTAATACCGGGGCGGGCAGGGTTAAACTAGAAGCTAGCGGAGGCACGCGGCATGCTAACGCTTGTGTTAGCATGTATCGAGTTGAGATGGCTAACAGGCGATATTTAATTGCTTGATTTAAATTAGACGTCCGATTCGGGGATTAAGAGTACAAATGCAGAGCTCTGTGAAGTTCAGATGAAAATTTATTTAAAAAATGATGTCAATTGTTTGTGCTAGTTTGTGCTGTAAAGTTTTGTGCTGCTATCGTTTTTAAAATATTTACAATTCTTTTATTGGTCAATCTGAGGTCAACCAGCCCCTCATTTTGATTAAAAATGGCTAAAAATGTTGTCAATAGTTTAGGGCTGCAGCTATCGAATATTTTAGTAGTCGATTAATCGATGAACTAGTTTGTTCGAATAATCCGATAAAGAATATAAAAAAGTACCTGACCTGAGCCTCAAACAGTATAAAAAAATATTTAGGATATATGTACAACAAAATAACAATTGGCCAACTTACATAGCAAAAGTCCGCTAGCTTAAATGCTATAAAATGCCAACCTTTTTTTTTTTTCTTACAATGCTCTTAACAAATAGTTTAAACACATATTCCCACAAAAAAACGGCTAAATATACCTTTTAAACTAAATTACAAATGCATTAATAAAACATTAGCTCCAACAAAAACTTAGCTTATGTTGGTCTTAACAGGGAGCAGCTGGATTCAGCCATGTGAAACGAGGCAGATTAGAGGGCACTGTATCCACCCAAATCAATAAAACTAAATGTAAAGACTTTGAAAACACACCATTACAACGCCACTTTAATTAATCGAATACTCGAAGCAGCAAAATTTGAATTTTTTTTCTTCTAATTTTCTAATCGAATACTCGAGTTAATTGAATAATCGTTTCAGCACTACAATAGTTTGTGCTTCGTTTGTGCGGTAAAATGTTTAGTTTGTGCTGCTAGCGTTTTTGAGATATTGAGATATTAATTAAAAGTGATGATGTCACGCAGCTCCCATTTATTGCAAATTGTACCCAAAATGGTGCCATTCATTTATGCTACGTTAGTGCTTAATTGTACTGTACAAATTTTCGTTTGTGCTATCGTTTTATAGATATTGATATATTAATTTTGAGTGATGACATCAATCCCTGCCCCGCGGCTGATGGAGCGTACCAACTCTCGCAAAAATGTACCGAACCCCAAATGTTCAACATGTGGATTCAATGGAATTAGTTAATAGAGCTTTTTTTTTTTCAAATTCAAAACTGATATATCCAAGCTAGCAAGCTAATAATTTAGCGAATTGAAGTTCAAAATTATTCTCATTTTGACAGCATGTTTTATAAACAGGTCAAAATTTGAGACAACGCTGCTTATTGGTCTGTTGTATTCCCTCATACAAAATGCGAGTCAACCTTCCACTGAGCAAACCAGTTCCTCCTTCCTCCTCGAGGACTAGCAGTTAAAAGAAATCGATTAAGCCTGTAAATGCAGAGCAAACCAGTCCAAAACCTGGTCCAAAAAGCCACTTTGCCAAGATTTAATCAGTGTACCAAAAGAGGGGTCTGCGTTTACCTCCGCCAAACCCCTTAGGCTTACCCACCGAACCCAGGTTAACCACCACTGACAACCCTAAGCGTAGCCTGACGTGCACCTCCACAAAATCCTGACTACGCATCACGTCAACGCATAGTGACGTGACCGTCAATGGACTGCGATTGGCCCGCTCAGAACGTTGTTTCCGGTTCAGCGCGAAATCATTGAACAACAAATGTTGATCATACAAATGTTAAGACGTCGGCTTGGTCAATTTTTGCGTGTAGCGCAAGAATGTAAATGGCGGTACATGGAGGGCTTAACATATTAATTTCGAGTGATGGCGTGACTCGCAGCCCCTCATTTACTTCAAAATGGACCCATAGGGATGCCATCTGTTTGTGCTACATTTGCGCTAGTTTTTGTGACACCCCAGTTAATGAGTGAGTTGGTACACTCCGTCAGCCACTGGAGTTGGATACGGAAAAGCTGTGAGTGACGTCATCACTCAGAATTAATCTGATGATCTTTACTACTTTATAGAGGTGCACGATAATTATCGGTTCGATAATTATCAGTCCGATAATAGGAATTATGACGTCATCCCAATAAATACAATCACATAATATATTATCGGCCCTATTAACAATATTTTTGGCACGGTGTCGGATTGGGATTTGTGCGTTTGTTTCCACTCCTGTTTTTCCAGTATGCAAAGTTTTGTTACTGTCTTTGTTTTGTTCATTATAATAATGTTTATGTCATCATGAAAATTCTGGTTCGGTCAAAGGCAAATCTAAGCTGAATCAACCACTAGTATTTTTTGACCTACAGTTGTTCAAAAACTCAGGTGAATGTACATTGAAAATCATATATATATTATCGGTATCGGCCATGAGGAGCAGGAAGTTATCGATATCAGTATCGGTTTCAAAAAATGGATATCGTGCACCCCTACTACTTTACATTATTACCTCCACCAGTAGGCGAAACCGACATTTACTTATGAAAATGTTCAAGATAACTCAAAAATGAATAAAGAGATTAATATTATTATCAAATTTGTGGGACGTGTGTATAACAGGAAACGGTTAAACTATTAAATTTGAGGTTGATGAGGTCAAAGGTCAAAGAAGTAATTTCACGATACTTAGTTTAAGTGGCTTCCATTGACGGTGATAAACGTCCAGTCTTGTGGCGCTTACTGTCCTTCTGTTGTAAATTTAAATGAGTTTATGACTAGTAGTAGCAAACTATTCACTGCCAGCCCTCCTTGTTTCAATAGATTAGACGTCTAGTGCCGTCAATGGTAGACAATGAGTTAATGGCAGTGTGGACGCAACCAAATGTATATAGTATACATAACAAATATATAAAATTAAAATAAATTTATCACTATTTGTCGCAGTTTCAATAGATGTGAGGAACGTGACATGCTAACCTGTGTTAGCATGTATCGATTTAATTGCTTGATCTAAATTAGGCGTCCACGTCAAGAATTAAGAGTTGCTTAATGCTATTGTTGCACCGATATGTTTTTTGAAAATATACATTCGAATATGTTTTTAATACTAAATTAATTCACACTCTCTTGAATGTAAAGTAATTGCTATCATAGCCTGGTCAGACAATACAGCTCGTTTGTTCATTTGCAGTCAGTCCTCCCACTTCAATTGGATTGGACGTCTACTATCATTAAGCTCATATAAAATCACAGCAGACACATTAAAAATATCTTTCATTGCCCCAACCAACATGGCCGCCGTGAGGCTACGTTCCAATCAAAGTCAACGCATTGACAGTAAAATGAAGTCACACCTAGTTTATTTCTCAACCGATTTTCAAAAGATTATTTGATCAATTTCAAATCTTGATGGCGCTACATTTCTAATCAATTTGGACTGGGAGGATCGACAGCAAAGTAATGAACGATTGGACATTTACTAGTGATAATTTCCTTAAAATTCACAGCAAACAGATGATGGAAGGCCACATGATTGGACGTCTATCATCGTCCAGGGATGGGCAACAAAGTGCTCCTTTTTTTTACGGCGGCCATGTTGTAAAAAACCAACTTTAGGAAGGGGAACGTGTAAATAAATTATAGAATTAAGATTCGTTATCAATGAAAAAAATTAAAAGTGTTCGTTGGCTGTCATTGAGTAGCATTTGTAATCGCTGCACAAAATATAAATTACCCCCAAGAACGGTCAGAGACGTAGGACAACCAGAGGATATAATATATAAGAAAGACAGGGCTGGTGGTAAAGGATAGCTTGTTGAAACAGGAGAATGTCATTGTGAGTTGCGTAAGAAAAAGGTGACGATAAAAAAGCGAAGGCTATGCTAAGGTGGGCTTGTTTTTTTTCGTCTTTTTCAGCCTTCAACACTCAAGCCATTTCTTTAACTGAACATTTTTATGTACTTCCACATCTTTGCAAGTGTATTTGGCACCAGGGACATAATTTTCGGAGAGAATTGGTAGGTTTAGCTTTGTAAACATCTCCTTCGTACACGATTTCTATTCATTTCCTATTGGGGACAAACGGTTCCGTGTCCTCCCTTAGCAACAGTAGCTAACGTCATGAATATTAATGAGCGGAAGTGACGTGTTGCTTGCGGTACACCATTGCAAACCAGATCTTGAAAAGTATATATCTTTACCTAATAATATGACAAAAACAACTCAAAAAATGCATTGTACTCACCAGGGACGCTGATAGTTAGTGTTGACCAACCAATCAGACGACAGGAAAATGTTGACATCATCAAGAGCCACTCACGCACTGAAAAGACGAATTTGGGCGGGTGAGCTCAACATAGCAATACAAAAACGCTGCAATCTGATTGGACAAGCAAAAATCGAGCATCCAAATAAGCAAAATGGGAGTCAATCCAACCAATGGAAATGCAGGGAATATACAGTTAAGAGTCAATTCATAGGAATTCATCAAAGAACTGTCCGACTGTAAAAAACGGCGACACCTCCGACTAGAGCCCACACGTGGCTTCCATTACCATTGCGTGGAATTCCGCAAAAGTAGTCGGCAATAAGGAAAATATTCCTCTAATCTGGGGTCTTCCTCAAAATGGGTGTGAAGGAAATACAAGAGGGGGGGTCCCCCGTTTAATTGGGTCCAGATTTGACCACCCGATTGAAAAAGCACCGGCTTATTTGGTCGCGGGGCGATTTTGCTTGTGTGCCAATAAATGGCCGAGATTCCTCCGAGTGGCTTAGAGGGAGCGGAGAAAGGAAAGAAAACAGACACCAGAAATAGAAAACAGAGCACGAACACACATTGGATGCCATTGACGGTGATAGACGTCCGATCTATTTGGACTGGGAGAGAAGGGCTGGCAGTGATGGAATCATGGTGTGTTCCTGCTTCTTTGAACATTTTTGATGATCAATTTACAGTGGTTCGAGTATCTGAATCTTTTAGAATTTCTCACATTTCTGCATAAAATCACGATCAAATGTGATCTGATCTTTGTCAACATCATACAGATGTAAAAACTGTCTGCTTAAAATAAAACCACCAAAACATTTATAGGTTTTCATATTCTAATGAACACAGCATGCACACAATGCCAAAAGGGGAAAAATTAGTAAGTGAAGCCTCTGACTAAGGAGACTTAAAGAGCAATTAAAACCAATTATTACCAAACAATTTAAGTTAGGTGTGTGCCCGATCACTGATGAGTGGTTTAAAGCTGCCCTGCCCACTATAAAACACACACCAGGTAAGAATTGTCTTGATGAGAAGATTGTCTGAAGTGCATCATCGGTCAAAAGAGCTGTCTGAAGACCTGCAGTCAAGGATTGTTAATTTGTATAAAGCTGGGAAAGGATACAAAACCATCTCTAAAAGTGTGGATGTTCATCAATCGACAGTTAGAGAAGTCGTCTACAAATTGAGAGAGTTTGGCACAGTTGCTTCCCTTCCAAGGAGTGGCCGTCCACCAAAGATGACGCCAAGAGTTCAGCGCAGAATACTCAGGAGGTAAAAAAGAACCCTAGAGTGTCTGCTAAAGACTTACAGAAATCACTGGCACAGTCCAATAATTCTGTGCACAGGTCAACTATATGTAAAACTATGGTAAAAGAATGGTGTTCATTAGAGGACTCCACGGAGGAAGCCACTGCTGTCTAAAAAAAAACATTGCCGCTCGTTTAATGTTCGCATAAAGTCACTTGGACACTCCACAGAAGTTGTGGCAAAATATTTTGTGGACTGATAAAACCAAAGTTGAATTATTTGGGAGTAACACACAACTTACTGTGTTGAGGAAAAATGGAACAGCTCACCAACATCAAGACTTCATCCCCACTGTGAAGCATGGTGGAGGGAGCATCATGGTTTGGGGCTGTTTTGCTACCTCAAGGCCTGGACAACTTGCAATCATTAATCGAAGAATTAATTCAAAAGTTTATCAGGATGTTTTGCAGGAAAACCTGATGCCGTCTTTCAGACAATTGAAGCTGAAAAGAGGGTGGATGCTCCAACAAGACAATGATCCAAAACACAGAAGTAAATCAACGTCAGAATGGTTTCAGAAGAACAAAATACACGTTCTGGAGTGGCCAAGTCAAAGTCCAGACGTGAACCCCATTGAGATGCTGTGGCATAACCTAAAGACAGCGATTCATGCCAGACATTCCAGGAATCTGACTGAACTACAGCAGTTTTGTAGAGAAGAATGCGCCAAGATTTGTCCTGATTGATGTGCCAGACTGATCTCCAGCTACAGGAAGCGTCTGGGTGAAGTTATTGCTGCCAAAGGGGACCACAAAATATTAAATGTGATGGTTCACTTACTTATTTTCCCCCCTTCTGTCATTGTTTGCATGCTATCCTCATTAAAATATGAAAACCTATAAATGTTTGGGTGGTTTTAGTTAAAGCAGACACTGTTATTTCATCTGTGTGATTTTGACCGCGATCAGCTCACATTTGATGGTGATTTTACGCAGAAATGTGACAAATTCCAATAGGTTTACTTTTTCATACAACTGTATTTATTTAGGAAGGACTATATGCAGCCACCTGGGTGCATATACAGTACTCATGAGTCACCACGTGTGGTCTCACAATGCCAATTCTAATTCGGACCTAATCTGTATTAAAGCGGCTTTTAAAGTCGTTGTTAATGGTTTTCAGATTGACTCTAATCCCCATTTAATGAAGGCCTCTGCGGGCTTGGACGCCGGCCCGTCGCAAGTCAGTCGGACATTTAAGCAAATGCTCCATGCGAAGTAAGAGGACGTACGCGTCTTATCAAAAAGTTCATTCTTGACTCTTGTTTTGCACATGAGCGCGCGCATTCTTCACCGTCGGGCCTATGTAACTGGAGCCGCCCACCCCTGTCAAAAATAAAAATCATTTGTCCGCTGCATGAGCGTGGCCATTAAATATGCATGGCGTTCGCAGGGGTGGGGGCAGCGGGACGCCGGTGGGGGGCGCTTCTCTGCTCCTAAGGGATGAAAGATGACGCTCCAGTCTCCGGAAGGGCATCAGGACCCGAGTGGACAAAGTGGATTCAAAGAGAAAAAGTGGACAGAAAGGGGGATCGATTTGGGGGATGAAGAAGAAAAAGAAGTCTTGACATGCAAAGATTGATAAGACAGAGACTTACAGTGGGCCAAATAAGTATTTAGTCAACCACTAATTGTGCAAGTTCTCCCACTTGAAAATATTAGAGGCCTGTAATTGTCAACATGGGTAAACCTCAACCATGAGAGAGAATGTGGAAAAAAAAACAGAAAATCACATTGTTTTATTTTTAAAGAATTTATTTGCAGATCATGGTGGAAAATAAGTATTTGGTCAATACCAATAGTGCATCTCAAAACTTGCGTTACGTACCCTTTGTTGGCAATAACGGAGGCCAAATGTTTTCTGTAACTCTTCACAAGCTTTTCACACACTGTTGCTGGTATTTTGGCCCATTCCTCCATGCAGATCTCCTCTAGAGCAGTGATGTTTTGGGGCAGTCGTTAGGCAACACGGACATTCAACTCCCTCCTCACCCAGTGGCGTCAAAATGATAACAAGAATGGGGAGCAAAAATAACAGAACCACATGAGGGGACCGGGTAAATGACCTCCAGAGAGCTGGGACCACAGTAACAAAGGCTACTATCAGTAACACAATGCGCTGCCAGGGACTCAAATCCTGCACTGCCAGACGTGTCCCCCTGCTGAAGAAAGTACACGTCCAGGCCCGTCTGCGGTTCGCTCGAGAGCATTTGGATGATCCAGAAGAGCACTGGGAGAATGTGTTACGGTCAGATGAAACCAAAATAGAACGTTTTGGTAGAAACACAGGTTCTCGTGTTTGGAGGAAAAAGAATACTGAATTGCACCATACCCACTGTGAAGCATTGGGGGTGGAAACATCATGCTTTGGGGCTGTTTTTCTGCAAAGGGACCAGCACAACTGATCTGTGTAAAGGAAAGAATGAATGGGGCCATGTATCGAGAGATTTTGAGTGAAAATCTCCTTCCATCAGCAAGGGCATTGAAGATGAGACGTGGCTGGGTCTTTCAGCATGCATGCTCTAGAGGAGATCTGCATGGAGGAATGGACCAAAATACCAGCAACAGTGTGTGAAAAGCTTGTGAAGAGTTACAGAAAATGTTTGGCCTCCGTTATTGCCAACAAAGGGTACGTAACAAAGTATTGAGATGAACTTTTGGTATTGACCAAATACTTATTTTTAATCATGATTTGCAAATAAATTCTTTGAAAATCAAACAATGTGATTTTCTGTTTTTTTTCCACATTCTGTCTCTCATGGTTGAGGTTTACCTATGTTGACAATTACAGGCCTAATATTTTCAAGAGGGAGAACTTGCACAATTAGTGGTTGACTAAATACTTATTTGCCCCACTGTATATACTGCATATGTTGTAGAAATATTTGTTCCCCTATCTTTGCTCATTTTACTTGATATAATTCTTTTCTATATTGTTTTTCTGAATTCTGAATTTATGTAAGACTGCAGCTCTCAGGATACCACAGCTGCCCAAAATGCCACTTTCTTGTGAGCCACTCTATGGGCTGACAGGGGGGCCTGCCTATTTGCATTTCGAACAACAAAAAGTACAGGTAATCGCCAGGTTACGATGTACTTGACTTACATGATTTCGACTTCACAACACCAAAGTCTCGTCCGCCATTTTTTTTTGTCGCGTAAACAGTACCTTATTGTACCTCAGTCTCTTATTTTTTACGACGTGTTCTGTCCTCACTCAATGTGAAGTTGTTCAGCTTTATAGACAGCAAACAAGGGAATTGTGCTTTTTGAAGCTTTTTACTTCACTTTTGGCAATTTGTAAAGCTGTAACACACATATGTACACTTATGTTCAAAAACGGCACGCATTTTAAACGGATCCACAGATAGAAAGACTTGTAGTTCTTAAAAGATAAACGTTACTATGAGTTAAAATAATTTGGTATTGAAACCACTCTTAGTTTAACTAGTAGGTCGCCATTGTTGTTGACGTCACAGGGCAATAATGGAACATGGTTACGCTGCCGGGCTTCCGGAAAATGACTCTAGCGACATAAACATGTCATCAAGCTTTTCAATTTGAGCCCGAGAGGGACATTAATGAGCATGACAGCAATGTCGGTATTTCATAAAACTAGCAGCAAAAGCAAAATGAACAGGATAGACGGGTTGAGACGAGAGTATGACAAAACCGTTGTTCTACCAAAATTTGCTACACCGACGAAACGCCATACAAGAGGCGAATTTGACACCCAAAGTTCTACCATGCGGTTTCAGCTTGTTTTATTTAGATACATGCAGACGGGACCTACTAAAGATGCCTTAAGAAAATACTCAAACATCGTAATATCAAATAAGTGTTGACTAATGAGATCAACAGATCAACAATCTGCTTTAAAGCTACCACAATCCAAGATGCTGGAAAATTCATTCATCTGAAAAAAATATTGGGAGGGAGACCTCTCCCCGTCCAGCGAACGTGAATTTGTGCTTAGGGCAAGATCATCTGTCGCAATTAGCGATCTTTCACGCTATCCTTTTTTTCCACTTGAAGCTTGTGTCTCACTCAGCGGTTGTGAGACTTAAAACCTTGACGAAGTTGCTCTTCCAGCTAAGCCTAGGCTAACATTCGCCTTTGTAAATTTTTAATTAGTTTGTATTTTGAATTTGAAAGGAAAATGTGTTTTGTTTTTGGCGAACTTTTTCTTGGTGCTAATCTCTTGAAGCTACTCACAAATGGAAAAATACAATTGTACAACGTTTTAAATGTATTCATTTTGTATATTTCAGTTATCACGATTTGACAGCTGAATAAATTGAAGAACGCCTTGTGTTGTGTTTTGCTGGAATAGCGTCACTGACACACAAAGCAACCAACAGGGGAAGGGATGAGCGCTGCCGTGCCAATTTTGGCTGCATTTTTGACACATGACAAATAATAGCGAATCCCGTACTAAGGTATGACAGATAATTTTAGTGGTTTTGAAACCGCGACGTTTTCATACCATGGTAAACCGTGACCCCGGAAACCAGCACATGCCTACTCCCGACCCTTAAAAAGTTTCTCCTCGGATCTACACGATTCACGTAGGTCACCCTTTTTTGACTTCAAAACAGCAAATTTCGCCGAAAGGTGAGATTTTCATGCCTGCAACCTTTATGAGATAAGGTGAAAATCATTATTACTGTAAGATTATTTCAGAACTTGTGCAACACAACACCGTTGTCAGTGAGTAATAAGTTGAATTCATTTACTTTTTAAGTTAATGTATGAAAAAAGGTTTGACATAAAAGTTCAGATCGGCAGCTGTTAGATATGAGCAAACAGATGGCACAGGTACAACACACAGACTCAACTCCATCCCCGTCGTCTTCCCATTGTTTCTCGGGTGGACCCCGTTGGGAAAGGGGGTGCGGCCAGCGGGACCACCGTGGGGAGAAAATAGGGAGCTGGATCACGTTACTCCCCAAAAATGCCTACAAAAGAGCAACGAGACAGGAGGGTGACGGAGGCAGAGCTAGGTAACAGGAGAGCACATGAAAGAGTGCATTAGTGAAGTGGGGGGGGGGGGCTTGATTGGGATGGAGGGATGAGCAGTGCTGAAAGGAAGAGAGTAAATTCAGCTTTTGTTTTGGAAGTGTATCATTGACGGCTATAGACGTCCGATACCAGTTCAAACGGATTGGACGTGTATTGCTGTCAATGGGGCCCAAAGATTTTGTTCCATGACTAAATTTACACTTGCACAGAAGCCTTAAGGCTAAGTGTCAGCAATAGAGTTACTAGCAACTAATTTACATCTGAGCCATTTGGAGTGGGAAGGTCGGCAGCGAATGAACGAACGATTGGACATGCGAATTACTGCTGCAATGATTAATCAATTTGATTAGAAAAAAAGTAATGCCTAATTTGTTGGTTGCCAATGATGGCACTAGGCTCTAGAGCTGCAACGATTAATCGATTAACTCGAGTATTCAATTAGAAAAAAATATTTGAATTAAATTAGGTTCTTTCGAGTATTCGTTTAATTAAAGTGACGTTGTAATGGTTTATTTTGAAAGTGTTTGGATTAAGTTTTATTGATTAGGGTGGATACACTGCCCTCTGGTCTGCCTCTTTTCACATGGCTGAATCCAACTGCTCCCTGTTAAGACTAAGTAAACAAAGTTTTTGTTTGAACTCATGTTTTTTAATGCATTCATAGTTTAGTTTATAGGTCTATTTAGCCGTTTTTTTGTGGGAATATGTGTCTGAACCATTTGTTAAGAGGATTGTTAAAATTTTTTTTTTAAAAAAACACTAGCATTTTATAGCATCTAAGCTAGCGGACTTTTTCTATGTAAGTTAGCCAATTGATCTTTTGTTGTACATGGATCCTCATTTTAAAAAATATATACTGGTATATACCGTTTGAGGCTCAGCTCAGGTATTTTAATTTTTCATGTTCCTTATCCGATTACTCGATTATTCGAACTAACTAGTCTATCGATTAATCGACTACTAAAATATTCGATAGCTGCAGCCCTACTAGGTTCATTAGCTGCCAACCCTCCCACTTCAAATGGATTGGACGTCTACAAGCAATAAAGTCATTGAAATTCACAGCAGTAGGCAGCCATTTAGTTAATGAATTGCTCCCCATTTCAAGTCTCCCTAGAGGGCGCTGTTTTTTTTTATTTTTTATTCAGCGCCTGGGTCAAAAAGATGAAGACATTAACGGTCATCTGATGCCGCGGGAGTATCGATCTGCTCTCGGGGGCATTGAAGAGTGAGAGAACAGCAGACAGCACTTCATTTAAGCACTTCGCTATCCTCATGTGTGATATAGATAAGTATATTAACTCCATTTAATATGCATTTCTTCCTGTGAGGTCCGCAGTGACACGTGCAATCTCCATCTCCAGCGTTATAAAGACCAGACTGAAGCTCAATCGAGGCTACGTGTGTGTGAGAATGTTATGTTTGAATTCTGAATGAGGGAAAAAACAGACAAGCCAATACCAAACTAAACAAAAGTCGAGTTTGATTAACTCGGGATTTGTGGATTGTGGTTGTATAGTGAAAAGTGAGGAAAACGACACAATTGACGCATAAATTTGGGGGACGGGGGTTTTATAGGTATGAATTTGTGTGTCTTTATATACGTCGGATAGCTTGTACCATGTGATATAAGCCAGTGTAATGTTCCAAAATTAATTTCTATACAGTATATTTAATTATAAAACAATTTCTATTTATATTTACTCGATGTGAAACTTAGGCCTGTTTAGATGAACGCAAACCCGATATCCTGGCAGGAATCTTTTTCAACAGCTCTCAGTCTCGCTCAGTTTTTTAATTTTATTATTACTATTTTTTTATAGCAGTTAGGCTTGAAAAGCTCAAAATTATCAGACAGTGGGACTTTAGCAATGTCTTTAACCGCATCAGGGCTGAGCATCTCTTGACAAATCATTCATACACGTGTTCCCACAAAAAAAACGGCTAAATGTACCAACAAGCCTAAATTACAAATGCATTTAAAAAACATTAGCACAAAAAAACTTACCTTACGTTGATCTAAACAGGGAGCAGCTGGTTCAAGCCATGTTAAATGAGCTCTGACATATTCACTGTTGCCACTAGAGGGTAGTGTATCCAGCCAAATCAATAATAATGAATACTCAAAGCATCAAAATTTATTCGAAGCTTTTTTTCTAATCGAATTACTCGAGTTAATCGATTAATCGTCGCAGTACTAAAATATAGGACATAAAAACATCGAATGTCTTGACCCCCTGAACCCCGTTCAGACATTTAGCATTATATATGCCAAATCCATGTTCAAAACTAAAGGCCCTGCTAGCTTAATGCTAACATACAGTGAAAAACCTAGTTAACTTGCTAAAAATTAGCATTGAAAGTTTTAGAAGACGTGAACTCGTCGAAGACACATAAAGATAATATAACAATAGCGACGAGCATATTTTCTGTATCCTCTGTGAAGAACAACTAATATGACTATATCGGTATATCAGTTTCATACTGCCCCCAGGTGGCCACGATGTGCACACCAGAAGGAGAAACATCAGCACAAAATATGAGAAAAAAATGCAAATTTTCTGCTAATATTCTCTTTATTGATGCCTTGACTTTGCTCATTTTTCCTTTATGTAAAGTGGATTTAGTATAGAGCCTTGTGGAACTCCGCTAGTTAATTCTGCTGTCATTGATAGACGTCCAATCTGTTTCAACAGCAAAATGGATTGGACGTCTATCATTGTCCATTGCAGGTAATGACTCAAATGAGTGCACTATAACTTGCGAGTTCAAATTTTCACCTAATATAGGATAAACTGTGGTTGACTGTGATTGGTTGATGCTTCATTAGCTTGATTAGCTTATCTTTCATAAGTATAAAAAAAAAACAAAAAAAAAAAACGATTTGTCGGCGTTATCTTTCGTCCAAACAAAAGATTCTGAAATTGATTGACACAAATTTTGTTTTCTTCCCTCTCCTCTTTTTTTAATTAATTTTGTCCCTCTCTATTTGTTTTCCTTTATTCTTTCATTAGTTGAAACAACATAGCAGGCATTCCTGCTGTAATACCTTGGAGATTCAGTGTCAGTGTGGGGATTTGTGGCCAGAGAGCAAGACTTACTACACATTGAGCATTGCCTCATCGTGATTTATCCCTTAAACGCCGGTCCCCGGTGACTCGCAAATCATTACGCCCACGTCCCGCGGCGCCGCAAGGCCAACAGTAGGCTGCGGTAGTTGATTAGTATTATTAGACGTAGGCGATCATTAGGTAAATACATTTAAGGTCAGTAAAAAGCTTGCCGTGGAATTTAATTGGGGAAAAACTAACTACAGAAGAGTTTGGTGGAACTTCCTTTGTATTTGTAGCTAGCCGTTAGCTATAAATGTATCATTTAAAATAAGTAGGGCTGTCAAAATTATCGCGTTAACGCGCGGTAATTATTTTTTTAAATTAATCACGTTAAAATATTTGACGCAATTAACGCACATGCCCCGCTCAAACAGATTAAAATGACAGCACAGTGCAATGTTACTTGCTACTTGTGTTTTTTGGAGTTTTGTCGCCCTCTGCTGGCGCTTGGGTGCGACTGGGCTTAAGCACCCATGAGTATTGTGTAATTATTGACATAACAGTGGCGGGCTACTAGTTATTTTTTGATTGAAAATTTAACAATTTTTATAAAACAAAAACATTAAGAGGGGATTTAATATAAAATTTCTATAACTTGTACTAACATTTATCTTTTAAGAACTGCAAGTCTTTCTATCCATGGATCACTTTAAAAGAATGTTAATGTTAATGCCATCTTGTTGATTTATTGTTATAATAAACAAATACAGTACTTATGTACTGTATGTTGAATGTATATTTCGGTCTTGTGTGTTATCTTTCCGTTCCAACAATAATTTACAGAAAAATATGGCATATTTTATAGATGGTTTGAATTGCGATTAATTACGATTAATTCATTTTTAAGCTGTAATTAACTCGATTAAAAATTTTAATCGTTTGACAACCCAAAATATATATATATATATATATTAGTATAACTAAATATTGTTATTACATTATTTTAATGTAGGTGGTGCAATACTACATCTCGTAATATTGCGTAAAGTACATAGTTACGTAAAGTTGTAATATTACATAGGGTACATACCGTGACATATCATTATGATGTTCATCTCGAAATACTATGATTTTTTAAAAATCGTAATATTATGATTTGAATCTTGTAATATTACAGCTTTTATTATAAATTTAAGACTTCAACCTCGTAATACTTTGACGTATGTCTTAAAGACACACTTGGTAACTTTTCAGTTTTGGTTGATTTCAGCCACGCCGGTGGACATAAGCGGTAGTGATTTGCCTAAAGGAAGACTGTGTTGCCCCTGAGGACCACCGCACACAGGCAGATTGTCGTAAAATCATCAGTCAATCAAAAAACAATCTCCCTGCCGCCTGCAGATGGATTAGACAACATTTCTGTTTCCAGAGGCTAAGTGAAGGACGAACAATAATGGGGTAATGAATCCAGGTACCAATAATTTAGGTAATCGCTTAATCTATCGATTGGTTAGTTCGAGTAATCGAGTCATCGGATTAGGAACATTTAATGCGTTGCTGAATAAATTTTAGGAGATGGAAAAACAAAGAAAGTGTTTATGCCTGCAATAACATTTATTTTGGCTTCAAACTATGCAGAACTGCACTTTCATTTCACAAGAGCAATAAATGCCTTTAAATCCAAATTAATATACCTGCTGAGCCTCAAACGGTATAAAACAATAAATAAATGAAGATCTAAATACAACAAAATTAGCAATTGGCTAACCTCAAGTCAGCTAGCTTAAATGCTGTAAAATGCGAACATATTTTTCACAAAGCTCTTAAATTGATCAAACACATATTTCCACAAAAAACTGATAAATATACTTCTAAACTAAATGACGAATGCATAAACAAACATCATAGCTCAGACAAAAACACCTTATGTTGGTCTTAACAGGGAGCAGCTGAATTCAGCCATGTTAGACGAGTTATGGCATATTCACGGGTGCCACTGGAGGTGTGTAACAAACTATTACAATGTCACGCCTATTCAAACGATATCTTCGAAGAATCAAAATTTGAGTCGAAGCTTTTTTTTCCCCAATCGAATTACTCGAGCTAATCGATTAATCGTTGCAGCGCTAGTTGTGTTTTTCCTTTTATTGAATTACGTTCAATTGATTTTATTTACATGGGACATTATTTTGGCACTTTTGTTAGTTCAGTTGAAGTTGTTCTCTTATTTTTCACAAAATGTTTATTTTATCTGGAAAGCTTTTAAGTTGTTACATTTATCATTATTAAAGCATCCAGTGGGAAATTACAATACAATTAGCAATAACATGTTCAGCCTACGACCGCATATATCTGTTAAAAAAGTCATTTTCGGACAACTCTTCTCAAAACGTATCATACATGTGGATATGAATTAAAATGTGCGACAAGTGCAGTGCAACTCAGTATTATTCCCACACAGTGCAAGGAGCATTTACTGTATTAGATTGGAAGCTTTAACAATCCCAATGGATTTGCCCTCTTGACTACTACAATCACAGGTTAACTGTTTTAACATGACAGACATATTTTTTTTTTCTCCTTTCTTTGCACGTTTTATCCGAGTTCTGACAGATTTTTAAGTCCGCTAATCAATTCAACAGCGGCGTCTTGCATATTTTGGGTCAAACCAGCCGCTGGCTTATGCGTGGGTTGACTTTTATGGAAACTTTTCCTGTACTTAAACATTATGTCTGGTCCTATAAAACATTCCCTCCACATAAAGCCAAGTTGGAAGAGCCACGAAAAGTGCAGTAGTAAAACCCCAAGCGGCCATTCGGAGGACGTTTATTCTATCTCTGTGTCTGTCGACGTCGCCGCTGCGTGACATCTTATTTTGCACACCAAAGAGGCACTAAAATAGTTCCAAGTGTAACTGGAGCGGTCGCTTCGGGGAAGGACATTATAGGAATTTACAATGTGCCAAATGTTTCCTTTTGTTCTTCCTCACTCTGACAATTAGGGGCATCATTAGCTCTTTTTACATTGTCGTCATTTGTTACAAATGGCAACTCATTGACAGCGGTAGACGTTTAAACTAGGGGTGTGACAAAATATCAAAATGGGGATATATCGTGATACTTCATACGCAGCGCAATGTCTACACAATGCTCAGCGCGCTTGCACAAGCATCTGCACGCATGCGCACATCGGTTAAAAGCGGCGGGGACTCACTATTTTTGTTTTAATTTAACGCTCAACACAATGAATATTTCCACTCAAATGCTATTTGTATGCTGCGAAAAATAAGATGCCATTGACAAGCTAATGAAAATTAGCATCGAGCTAGGGCTGCACCCATCGATTATTTCAGTAGTCGATAAATCTATCAACTAGTTAGTTCGAATAATCGAGTAATCGGACTTGGAACCATTAGTAGGTTGCAAAATAGATTCTAGAATATGTAAAACAAAGGTTTGCTGGGCCTGCACTTCCAAAAGAGCATAAAATGCAAATACAAAATTAAAGTTTCACAAGTGTTTCTTAAAATTTGCAAAATTGAACTTTCATTTAAAAATAAAATACCTGAGCTTATCCTCAAACGGCATTAAAAAATAAATAAATTAGGATCTAAGGACTACAAAAGAATAATTGGCTAACTTACAGAGCAAAAGTCCGCAAGCTTAAATGCTATTAGATGCTAACATGTTTTTACAATACTCCTAATAAATGGTTCAAACACATTTTCCCACAAAAAAAAGCCTATAATACCTATAAACTACATTGAAAATGCATTAAAAAACATCTTAGCTCAAACAAAAACTTACCTTATGTTGGTCTTAACAGGGAGCAATTGGATTCAGCCATGTTAAATGAGTTATATCATATTCACTGTTGCCACTAGAGGGCAGAGTATCCACCCAAATCAATAAAACTAAATGCAAACACTTTCAAAACAAACCATTACAACGCCACTCTAATTAAACGAATAGTCGAAGCAGCAAAATTTGGATTGAAAGCTTTTTTTCTAATCGAATTACTCGAGATAATCGATTAATCGTTGTGGCACTACATCGGGCTGTGGTATTTAACTCCCAAAACAATGACTATTCAAACACGAAAGCACTTTGTAAGACGCCAAAAACAAGTTACATAAACAGTTTTATTGAAATTTCTTCTACACACTTCTACTATTCTACGTTACTGTCAGTGCTTCTCTGAACCTGTACTTAATTTTGCAAAAGTTGGGGGGTGGGGGAGGGGACCATCCAGGTATTTCATCCATGCGCGGGTGCCTGAAATAACCCTCATTTGGCAATCCAATTTGGAGGTAGTAATAATCATAAATCACGTCTGAAACGTTGCCATGTGACATGCCGGCCCGCGCGACTAATGGCCGGGCCCATCGTTCAGCGGGTATTTTTATCTTTGCACCCTGACACTCCGGACTTTCTGGAAGCGTCCACTCGTTTTACGTCGTCAGCACCTCGGGCCAGAGCGAGCGACAGTTCCGTGCAAAGCTATAAATACCGGCCGGCCGGCGGCCATTTTCTTTTGGGCCCGGCGAGAACAGGGAGTGCCGTGAGCGGGCTCGCAAATTGAGGGGTGCATCTGCCGCCGCCTTGAAATTCCTCGGGCCAGACACCTCTAAAAACACCTGGACACGCTTCCTACGTGAGGGGTGTTGTGCGAAGTGTTCTAAGCTCGCCTGACACGCGGCACCGCAGGCCGCTTGCTGCTTCCTGCTATTTCGGGCTTCGTCAAAGCTTGAGCTATTCATTTATTTGGGCACTGCCTGTCAATCATGACAGGCCTCGATTTATGGATGCATAGAAGTCTTTTTTTCTTTAAATCGCAATTGACCCTTTAAGGGTCACACGGGTAGAAATACTATAGAAAAACAGTCCACACTAACATATATATATAGGGCTGCAGCTATCGAGTAATCGGATAAAACATTTTTTTTTTAGGTAAAGAACAATTATACATACAGATGCGAAAACAAGACATTTCATGTAATATTGAACCATTTTCAGTCAATGTCTTTTCGATGTACATTGTTGAAAACAGCCAACGATTTCATCTCAAATGTGACTAAAAAAAAAAAGACTAATTCACTGCTTTCACTCCAAAAACTTTGAGATCTTATAAATGTGTGTATATATATATATATATATATATTTATACATTTCTTACCTAAAAATGTAATTACGCTTGATAACACACGACTTAAAAGTTAGGTGTTTTTCCTACGTGTTTCAACTGAATTTTCACTTGTGTCAAGCTTTAAGTTCTAGTTAAGTTTTAAGTCTAAACTGTAAGTCCTGATAGGATTTTGAGTTTTTGCAGTGTTCAAAATAAATGCCGTGCTGTATTGGAGCACATTAGGCAGCAGTGCTACTTGGTGCTTTATCCAGCAATGACTACTGAGCTAAAATTGACAGTTAGCATTATTATGTTTTTATTTTACACCCTAAATCACTCTACAGCGCTGTTTTCACAGATTAAATAAAGCCTGTATGTAAGAGTTAGCCACGCATCGACAGTGGTCATAATGAATAGAAACCTAGCCTCACGCAGGGATAACGTTACGTGAGTGAGTGAAAGTAACGTTAATCTTATTTATGAGCGCCGAGAAGTGTACTCCTTTAAGATGGCGGCTGTTTTATTAACGCCGCCGAGTCGGTCATTTCGCATCTAGGTCTATGTACATGTGATATCTATGAGACGCATCAGACGCTACCTGCTAGGCTGCTACCACCGTAGCAACATGCAGTTTGTAATGGCTGTCGGCTGCAGTAAGGTATTTTTTTTATTGCTTCTTCCTTTACGCACATGACGTCAGCACGTTGTCCCGCATTAAAAGTAGTCCGGGCACAACGTGATGCTTAGAGCTGGCAAAATTAAACGATTCCTCGAGGTGAATAAAATTACTCGGATCAGTTTTCAAACTCGAGTTACTCGAGTCGCTCGAGTATTCGTTTCAGCTCTAATGTATATATATACTAGGGCTGTCAAAATGATCGCGTTAACGGGCGGTAATTCATTTTTTAAATTAATCACGTTAAAATATTTGACGCAATTAAAGCACAAATGCCCCTCTCAAACATTAAAATGACAGCACAGTGAAATCTGTACTTGTGTTTTTCGGAGTTTTGGCTCCCTCTGCTGGCGCCCATGAGCATTGTGTAAGTAATTATTGACATCAACCATGGCGGGCTACTAGTTTATTTTTGGATTGAAAATTTTACAAATTTTATTAAAACGAAAACATGAAGAGGGGTTTTGATATAAAATTTCTATAAGTTGTACTAACATTTATCTTTTAAGAACTACAAGTCTTTCTATCCATGGATCGCTTTAACAGAATGTTAATGGTAATGCCATCTTGTTGATTTATTGTAATAATAAATACAGTACTTATGTACCGTATGTTGAATGGATATATCCATCTTGTGTCTTATCTTTTCATTCCAACAATAATTTACAGAAAAATATGGCATATTTTATAGATGGTTTGAATAGCGACTAATTGCGATTAATTACGATTAATTTTTAAGCTGTAATTAACTCGATTAAAAATTTTAATCGTTTGACACCCCTAATATATATATATATAAATAATTCGCATCGTATGCAATTTTCTGTGATTCTGCCAAATGTGATGTGAACTGATCAATCGCATACTTGGGGGGGATTTTTTTTTGCTGCGGTAGCCCATAATATTTCACTTCCAGCTAATTTCATGGATTTCATCAACAACAAACAGTTTATATTTCTGCTTTTTATAGTCCTTTGCATGTATTTTAACAACAATGCATGCATTGAGTACCAAAATTTTCAAATTTGACTTTGGAATAAATGAATGCGCAGTATATAGCAAGATTTCCAATGATTCCAACCTTTGAAAAATTGTATAAATTTGAAGAAATATGCGCGAGTGTCGAGGAAACTGGGATTCAACAAAAAAAAAAATCACAACTTGAGCTCCATTATTTTAACATTTATTGGCCAGAAATTAGGACAATATCACCTGTTTTCACTTGTATCATCGAAATTAACTTTGAATAATAATTTTGATACTGTAAATTCCATTTAAATTAGCGAGAGTTATTAGCCTAATACCAAATTAGTACGTTTGAAAAATAACGCTTGCAGTTAGCAACCTAGCTTCTAAACTAGCACTGACGACTTTACGCAGAATTGGACATAAAATATAGGTCAAGTGACGTCTAAAATGATTGAATGATTGTACAGTGGCTAAAACAAAACATAAACATATTAGTGAGTCAAACATCTTTGAAAAAATAAGTAAAATCAAAGTATTTCTATCTTCCCGCCCATCACTTACTTTTTGGTCATCAGCGTCGTAATGTGGGCATCGCGCATGCGCAGTGGCGGCTCCTGCGTCCTTAATGAAGTTGGCTCTAATGGCTCGGAAGAAACCCTCTGCTCCTCCACCAACTTGGACTTGTCGGCTCCCGGCGAAGTTGTTTGGTGCTGTCGTCGCTGTCAGCTCACTTGTTTCTCACTGTTAGACTTTTGTCAGCTTGTTGTAGCAATTTTTTTTGGGAGGCTGGCTAAAGTTCCGAGCGGCGATGTTGTAAACGAGTGGCAGCTCGCGAGTGGCATGGAGAGCGCCGCACGTCATTAGGATGAGCGCCACAAGCAAGTAAACCGGACCTGGGACCAGACTATTTGCTGGCACAACGCAGGTACAGTGCAACTTTTAGATGTAGCCGTAGTTTAACCTTTCATAGTGAACTAATGGGCTGCCATTGACGGAGCTAGACGTCCATTTTGACTGGGAGGATTGCTGTCAGCTTCTCCCAGTCAAAATGGATTTGGCCGTCTAGCGCCGTCAATGGCAGGGATTGAGATAACACTATGGTTAAAAAGTAAAATTAAATTTAGAGTGTTTGGAGTGTTTTTCTTTGTATTTATTTTAACTACATTTTTATTATTTTATTTATTCATTAAAATATATACAAGAATATTTTTAAAAAATATCATATTTAAGACTTGGCGTCCACATATGGGTGTAAAAGGTGTTTTGTTTTGTTTTTTTAATGACAAAAATCGTCATTAATCATAGAGTACTGGGTATTTCAAGTAGTATATACCGTAATTTTAGGACTATAAGGCGCTACTTTTTTCCCTCATTTTGAATCTTGCGGCTTAAGGTCCAGTGCGGCTTATTTGTTAATTTATTTGGGTTAATAGGTAACACTTCTTTGGCAGCGCCGCCATAAGAACGTCATATTAATGATATGATATTATCATGGGCATTAATGAATGATTATGACATGTCATTGCTGCCCCCTCCCTTTGAAACTCCCTAAACCCATCCACACTTGTTCAGACCTTCCCACATTCAAAAAACTGTTAAAAACTCACCGTTTTAAACTAGCTTTTAACTTATAATTATTTTCTTTGTTTAGTTCTGTTCACGTTATTTGCTGTTTTTTGTTTCAACTGTAAAGCGTCTTTGAGCATTGGTAAAAGCGCTCTACAAATAAATGTATCATTAAGTTTCATCCTGCAAATTTGGCACTAACTCCATTTATGTCCAGCTCAGCTCTTTTACATCCATTCAAAAGTGAGATAATTTGCCGGATGACACAAAATGACATCTGTCATAAGCATTCATTAATGCTCATGGCAGTGTCATGTCATAATTATGATGGTCTTATTACAGTCTTAAAGCAGCACCGTCAAATAAAGTGTTACCAAATAACATAACTAGCAATGACTGAAACAACTGGAATAGTAACTGAAGAAATAATTAGCACAGAACATACATTTTGATTGTTATTTACATCTGTAGCGATGCAATGCATGCTAGGAGGCATGTTGGACAACAACAGTGTTGACTGCAGGTGGCAGCAGAGGTTGAATGTGTCACCCAAGGGAGCAGTGATGGCCAAATGAAGCGTCTTAAAGCAATGAAGCTTTGAGCTTCATTGCTTCAAGAAGCTTCATTTGGTCGGTGTTGTATTTGAGCTTATGGCAGTCTTATAATGCAGCTGTCAAATAAAGTGTTACCGGTTAATATCTTTTGGTGTAAATATCTCATAATACAATGAGGACATCTGCGGCTTATAGTCCAGTGTGGCTCATCTACGAACAAATGCCGCTTTCGTGTCAAATTTGGTGGGTGGCGGCTTATACTGAGGTGTGCGGTATATATATAGGGTTACGTTTTGAATTCACATGTCAATAAAGGCTAAAATTAATTTAACCAACAAACAAAAAACATTACTCATGGTCACTTAAGTGTTTTAAAAACTTTTGACCGTGCGTGTACTTATTCAGACATATAAAACATTTCTTAAAAGAAATGTAACACCAAAAAAAAATCTATAAAAGTGGTCACTTAAATATTTAAAATATTGTGACAAGTTTGAAGATTTTCACTAGGGCTGCAGCTATCGAATACCTTAGTAGTCGATTAATCGGTGGACTAGTTAGTTCGAATAATCGAGTAATCGGATAAGGAACATGAAAAATTCAAATACATGAGCTGAGCCTCAAACGGTAGATATATTTTCTTAAATGAGGATTTATGTACAAGAAAAAAAACAATTGGCTAACTCACATAGAAAAAGTTCGCTAGCTTAAATTCTATAAAATGCAAAAGTTTTTTTACAATGCTCTTAAATTTTTCGACACATATTCCCACAAAAAACGGTTAAATATACCTATAAACAATTATAAATGCAATAAAAAACATTGGCTCAAACAAAAACTTACCTTACTTTGGTCTTAACAGGGAGCAGTTGGCTCATTTGTTCAGCCATGTGAAAAGAGGCAGATCAGAGGGCAGTGTGTCCACCCTAACCAATAAAACTGAATGCAAACACTTTCAAAATAAACCATTACAACGCCGCTTTAATTAAACGAGTACTCGAAGCAACAAAATTTAATTCAAATATTTTTTTCTAATCGTATACTCGAGTTAAATCGATTAATCGTTGCAGCACTAATTTTCACATTCAACATATTGAATAATATTGTCGTTTATTAGCCTTTTGCTAAACAAAAAAAATCATTACCAACATTGTTAATTCAAAGAAAAATCATTAGTTAAGTCATTTTACATTTAAATCTTGGTAATTTTAACGTAACACAGCCAATAAATAATTAAAATCATATTTCAATCACACATGAAAGATTTTTATCACATGACATATTAATCGAATATACCTGATGTATTATGTCTTCCTAACCAGTGTATGCGGGTAAGTGAAATAATATCCGAGGGACAAGTAGGTCTAATCTTTCCCAGCTCATTTCTCATCCCACGTGGCGTTTGTGTTCCTACCTGATACGTCGGAAACGGGAACACCTCGGGCTCTTTGGCGTGTCTTTGGGCTTGTCCCGTCCTAATCCGCGCGCTGCCGGATTATATTTCACATACGTACAAAGTGGAGTGGACATAAATTCAAGGGCTACGGACGCATAACTGGGATGGCTTGTGCAGATGTCGTTGCAGGGCTCTGGAAATAAATGATTAAGTGGCGTACAAGTGTGATTTATACTCGCTGGACTATTTCGAATCAATGACCTTTGCGCGTGTGATATAAGGGAGAGGTTTGTTGTTGGGAGCTAGCAAAAAAAAAAAAATGGATGTAGTCATGGCTTAATAGCCAGGGTTGTCAAAAGTATCGCTGATGAAATGTTCTATCCAGATATATTGGATTGCAAATGTATGGATAGTAAGGGCGCGACAATATATCTAAAAGGTGATATATCCAGGGGTGAAAGTGGCTAGAATTTCTTGCAGGAACTCCCTGACGTGAAGGTTGCCACGGAGCCAGAAATTTTATTTAATTTTTATTTATTTATTTATTTTGGGGGGGGGGCAAACCTGCTAAAACAACTGAAATGCAAAGAAAACTGTTTTGGCACAGTTATTTCTATAAAACATACAAAAACTGATTTTCATCAATGATTTGCAAAATAAAAGTTAACAAAAACAGCAATAACCCCAACCTCCATCTCCTAATTTTTATTTTCCCTCATTTCCTCACATACTAAATACCAATTCTAAATTTTAACTACTTAAGAACACATGATGTATATTAGAATTGAAGTCAATGTCAACATTTACTTTTGCTTTCTTTATTTTTTGTTTAATAATAAAGCTGTAAGTAACATACAATCAGAAAAATCCAAATGACTTATATTATGCAGAGTGAAATGGGATATATTTTGAAGATCGTGCAAACACTGACTTTTTTAAATCATAAGGAAATGAATAAGTAGCCTAACATAAATGAACAAATATAAGTCTGAACCTCCCCATCAGAGCAAACAAAACTAAATATGATAAATAAGCCTCCTCAACTCTTTCCTTGCTCTAAAAGATTTGATCCATTTTCTGTTGCATTGCCCTTTTTTGTGCCATCAATTCAAAAAACTTTTTTGCTGTTGTTGCTTTTCCAGAAAACATGCAAGTTAAGTTTTCTTTCTTTTAGTGGCAATTATGTGTCTCTTGTTTTATTTTGGGTATGATATGTACAGATACAGTGGGGAGAACAAGTATTTGATACCCATTGGCAGTGTATCAAATACTTGTTCTCCCCACTGTATATGTTATACAGTAAAGGCGAGTGGACACATGCATTCTTTGGACCGCGCCGTTTATTGGCATAAGCTTCTCCTTCACAACAAACATAAGTATCGTTTAGTGAAAGCACAACAAAAATAATATTCCTATCTCTCTCAAAAAAAAAATAATGTTCACAAAAAGAAAAGCACTTCAGTCTATAGTAATGAGGCCCTATTCTGACACACAGTTAAACAACAATGCAAAATGAACTGGCATTCCATATCAAAATAGCTATGCAAAATACACGTAAAACTTTTCACTCTATTTTTATTATTGTTATTTTTATTCTTCTTATTATTATATTAACTCTACTTTTGATTGAAAATTTTACAAATTTTATTGAAACGAAAACATGAAGAGGGGTTTTAATATAAAATTACTATAACTTGTAACTATAACATTTATCGTTTAAGAACTACAAGTCTTTCTATCCGTGGATCACTTTAACAGAAAGAATGTTAATAATGCCATTTGTGGATTTATTGTTACAATAAACAAATACAGTACTGATGTACAGTATGTTGTATGTATATATCAGTCGTGTGTCTTATCTTCCCATTCCAAATATAATTTACATAAAAATATGGCATATTTTAGAGATGGTTTGAATTGCGATTAATTGCGATTAATTAATTTTGAAGCTGTAATTAACTCGATTAAAAATTTTAATCGTTTGACAGCCCTAAAATAAATAATAAATATCGGTGGAAACGGATTATGCTACACAAGCACTTTATTATGCCTGTTGTTAACACTTGTGTATGTAAATCTGATGCTGGTAAATTGTTTTCTTCTTGTAGATGAAATGCATGTGTGGCAGATCAGCATTTTTTTTTTTTTTTTTTTTTTAACATAACATTTTGACAGTTGCTGTCATATTTTTGGAATCAAAGCACCGTGTACCGGAACAGCATTCCGGCCCTGAATCTTATACCGGAAGTGCGTTCCTGACCGTTCTGGCCCACTTTCACCCCTGGAATATCACGATACTTTTTAGCCCAATTTATCGAAACGCTCCAACCAAGAAACCATATATCGTTTTGAAGCGGTGTCACTGTTCCAATTAAAAAAATACATAAAAAGGAACCAACAGGTTGCTGCCAAAATTTTTCATTAGTATACATTAGCTCGCTGGCTACCATTGAGGGTGCTAGACATCCAATTCATGTTGACCGGATTGATCGTCGAGCGCCGTCAATGGCACTGAAACCAATGTATTCATAGTCAGTCTTGTGGGCATACAGTGCTGGCCAAAAGTATTGGCCGCCCTGCAATACCTTCAGATAATGCTCAATTTCTACCAGAAAATTATTTCATTTACAAATGCTTTGGTAGTAATATCTTCCTTTATTTTGCTTGAAATGAAAAAAAAACAAAACAAAAGAGAATGGAAAAAAAAGAAATCATTATACACAAAAGTCCAAAAATGGGCCGGACAAAAGTATTGGCACCCTCAGCCTAATTATTGGTAGCACAACCTTTAGACAAAATAACTGCGAACAACTGCTCCAGGTCTCTGAGATTTGAAGGGTGCCATTTTCAGATCTCTCCACAGGTGTTCTATGTTATTCAGGTCTGGCCACTTCAGAATTCTCCAGCACTTTCACTCAAACCATTTTCTAATGCTTTTTGAAGTGTGTTTTGGGTCATTGTCCTGCTTGAAGACCCATGACCTCCGTGGGAGACCCAGCTTTCTCACACTGGGCCCTACATTATGTTGCAAAATTTGTTGGTAGTCTTCAGACTTCACAATGCCATGCGCACATTCAAGCAGTCCAGTGCCAGAGGCAGCAAAGCAACCCCAGAACATCAGGGAACCTCCGCTATGTTTGACTGGGGACAGTATTCTTTTTTTTTTTTGAAAGCCTCGTTTTTTTCCCCTGTAAACTCTATGTTGATGCCTTTTTACAAAAAGCTCAGTTTTGTCTCATCTGACCAGAGAATATTCTTTCAAAACGTTTTTGGCTTTCTCAGGTAGGTTTTGGCAAACTCCACCCTGGCTTTTTATGTCTCTGGGTCTGAAGTGGGGTCTTCCTGTGTATCCTACCGTAGAGTCCCTTTTCATTCAGACGCCGACGGATAATACGGGTTGACACCGTTGTACCCTCGGACCGTGGGACAGCTTGAACTTGTTTGGATGTTAGTCGAGGTTCTTTATCCACCATCCGCACAATCTTTTGTTGAAATCTCTCGTCAATTTTTCTTTTCCGTCCACATCTAGAGAGCTACAGTGCCGTGGGCTTTACACTTATTGATGACACTGCGCACGGTAGACACAGGAACATTCAGGTCTTTGGAGATGGACTTTTAGCCTTGAGATTGCCCATGCTTCCTCACAATTTTGCTTCTCAAGTCGTCAGACAGTTCTTTGGTCTTCTTTCTTTTCTCCATGCTCAGTGTGGTACACACAAGGACACAGGACAGAGGTTGAGTCATCTTTAATCCATTTTAACTGGCTGCAAGTGTGATTTAGTTATTGCCACCACCTGCTTTGTGCCACAGGTAAGTAACAGGTGTTGTTAATTACACAAATTAGAGAAGCATTACATGATTTTTCAAAGGGTGCCAATACTTTTGTCCGGACCATTTTTGGAGTTTCGTGTAAAATGATAATGATTTTTTTTTCATTCTCTTTTGTGGTTTTTTCATTGCAAGCAAAATAAATGAAGATATTACTACCAAAAGCATTTGTAATTGCAATCATTTTCTGCGAAAAATTGAGCATTATCTGACAGAATTGTAGGGATGTGCACATCAAGCTTCAGTTTGCTTTCAGAAAATCAAAATACACGTTCTGGAGTGCCTAAGTCAAAGTGCAGACTTCAGATGCTGTGGCATGACCTAAAGACAGTTATTCATGCCAGACATCCCAGGAATCTGACTGAACTACAGCAGTTTTGTAGAGAAGAATGGGCCAAGATTAGTCCTGATCGATGTGCCAGACTGATCTGCAGCTACAGGAAGCGTCCGGTTGAAGTTATTACTGCCAAAGGGGGGGGCCTCAAAATAATAAACGTGATGGTTCACTTACTTATGTTTTCCCTCTTCTGTCATTGTTTGCATACTATCCTCATTCAAATATGAAAACCTATAAATGTTTGGGTGGTTTTAGTTAAAGCAGACACTGTTTTTTCATCTGTGTGATTTTGACAAACATCAGCTAACATTTGACGGTGATTTTATGCTGAAATGTGAGAAATTCCGAAACGTTCAGATACTTCTTCATACCACTGCATAAATGTTATAATAAAACGTTTAAGTTGTTAGTTGCCGATTAATCGATTAATTGTTGCACCTCTAGATTGGACGTCAGCTACCAATAAACTCATCAAAATTAGATGAAACAATGTTTTAATTTTGGTAGGGCTGTCAAAATTATCGCGTTAACGGGCGTTAATTAATTTTTTTAATCACGTTAAAATATTTGACGCAATTAACGCAGATTACCCGCTCAGACAGATTTAAATGACGGTACAGTGAAACACCACTTGTTAATTGTGTTTTATGGAGTTTTGCCGCCCTCTGCTGGCGCTTGGGTGCGACTGATTTTACGGCTTTCAGCACCATGAGTGAGCATTGTGTAATTATTGACATCAACAATGGCGGGCTACGAGTTTATTTTTTGATTGAAAATTTTACAAATTTTATTAAAACGAAAACATTAAGAAGGGTTTTAATATATAGTTTCTCTAACTTGTACTAAAAAATTTTTTAAGAACTACAAGTCTTTCTATCCATGGATCGCTTTAACAGAATGTTAATAATGTTAATGCCATCTTGTTGATTAATTGTTATAATAAACAAATAGTCCTAATGTACCGTATGTTGAATGTATATATCCATCTTGTGTCTTATCTTTCCATTCCAACAATAATTTACAGAAAAATATGGCATATTTTATAGATGGTTTGAATTGCGATTAATTGCGATTAATTACAATTAATAAATTTTTAAGCTGTAATTAACTCGATTAAAAATTTTAATCGTTTGACAGCCCTAAATTTTGGACATGGTCACCTTTACGAACACTTTTATTTTCCGAAGCCACAGTGACATTTTCCCGCTCGATACAAGTCAAAGTCGCTAGCGTCCTTTGAATTTTTCATAGCTACTGAAACCCAAGACAATAATGCAGCTCTCGAGCCAATTGATTTGTCCTCCTTTTTTCTTTTTTCTTTTTTTTTTTTTTCCTGGGCGGAGGGCATCCAAGCTCCTCAAATAAATTCCCATTAAATTAACAATTAAAAGTCGGAATGAATCATAGTCCCGCATTAGTTTCGTTCCGCTGCCTCGACGGGAGGATTAGAGGTCACTTGACACCGGGCGGCCAATCAATGATGCCTGCCATTTCCTCTGTCGTGCCACAAGAGAGAATTCTATTTCTCACTGTAAGGTATGCTGATGGAGGGGTTGCTGAGGATTTTAAAAAAGTGGGGGCCACAATGTGCGCATATACTGTATGTTGAACAAACCGCAGGATGAGCTTGCGGTGGAAAGCACGTGGCGGGATTTAAACTTTATCATTAACTCCATTGATGCCTGAATTTACATTAAGAAACCTAAGAAAACCATTGAAGGAATACATAAGTACATAACAATAACATTAATACAAATATTCATTCATTCATTCATTTTCCATGCCGCTTTTCCTCACGAGGGTCGCGGAGGTGCTGGAGCCTATCCCAGCCAACTTCGGGCAGTAGGCAGGGGACACCCTGAACTGGTTGCCAGCCAATCGCAGGGCACAAGGAGACATACAACCATTCACGCACACATTCATACCTACGGACAATTTAGAGTGTTCAATCAGCCTACCATGCATGTTTTTGGGATGTGGGAGGAAACCGGAGTTCCCGGAGGAAACCCACGCAGGCACGGGGAGAACATGCAAACTCCACACAGGAAGGCCGAAGCCCGGGATTGAACCCTTGATCTCAGAATTGTGAGGCAGATGTGCTAACCACTAAGCCACCGTGCCGCCTGATACAAATATATTAAAGAAAAATATAGCTAGAAATCGGAAAATCACAGAAAATGCATGAATCAAGTTTTATTTATAACCCTTACAGGGTACTAGGGTTGTTCCGATCATGTTTTTTTGCTCCCGATCCGATCCCGATCGTTTTAGTTTGAGTATCTGCCGATCCCGATATGTCCCGATCTGATTGCTTCTTTTTTTTTTTTTGCTCCCGATTCAATTCCAATCATTCTCGATAATTTTTCCCGATCATATACATTTTGGCAATGCATTAAGAAAAAAATGAATACAACTCGGACGAATATATACATTCAACATACAGTACATAAGTACTGTATTTGTTTATTATGACAATAAATCCTCAAGATTGCATTTACATTATTAACATTCTTTCTGTGAGAGGGATCCACGGATATAAAGACTTGTAATTCTTAAAGGATGAATGTGACTTTGTATATTGTGACTAAATATTGCCATCTAGTGTATTTGTTGAGCTTTCAGTAAATGATACCGTAGCCATTTAACTGTTCTGCCCAAATGCATGATGGGAAGTGCACCCATGACTGTGCATAGCGGCACCAATTGATATATCTTCTCTGCGTTGGGAAATAACATGGGGTGTTAAGAAAAAGATCAACTACTACCTTTCTTCCCCACATTGCTTCCCACGATATTTCTAATTGTTGAGAGAGAGATTGTAAGGCTTTAGCCAATTAAAAAAAGGCTCTAAAGGCTGCCAAAATTCACTCTACTCAATTTACGCTGCCTTTTAGCTCAATATATAGGTAAAACGGCGCCATTATAGATTGAACGCGACAATGCGTGAGTGGGCCGTGCAGCGCATTCGTTAATTGCGTTAAATACTTTAACGTGATTAATTTTTTTATATATTACTGCCGTTAACGCGATAAATTTGATAACCCCACTTTAAGTCAAAACTAAAGACTCTGGATGAGTGTAAGACATTTTGTCTGTAACGTTAAATACAATAGAAAACGATTTACTTAAAAAAAATATATATATATATATATATATATATATATGTATATATATATATTAAAAAAAGGTATGTCTGCTATTTTTTTGCCGATTCCGATACTTTGAAAATGACGTGATCGTACCCGATCGATCGGGACATCTTTACAGGGTACTCATTTAACTCATTGTCTAAGCTGCAAAATTGCTACTAATATTCTATTAATTTACCGGTATGTTTTTATGTTGCCCTTTTTTCATTTATGTAAAGTGGATTTAGTATAGAGCCTTGTGTAACACCGCTAGTCAACATTGCTGCCAATGACGGCACTAAACATCCAATCCATTTTGATTAGAGAAAGAGAGCACGTTTAGGTAAAGTGGGTTTAGTATAGAGCCATCGCCAGTTAACTACATTAAGCACCCACAAATTAAGTTTATCACTAGTAGACATCCAATCCATTTTGACCGGGAGGGGGCAAATTAACAGCCAAAATGGATTGGACATCTAGCGCCGTCAATGGCACGGAAAGATGAGCATTCATGGCCATTCCTCCCAGTTAAAATGAATGGGACATCTATCACCGCCAATGGCGTGCAATACGTTAAATACATGTAGTCCCTGATTTACGAATGAATTGCCTTCCTACGCTGGCAACGTAACCCGAATTTCTGTGTTAGTCAGAATGAACCCTTTAAGTACCCCAAAATAACTATTAAAAAAGTCCAAAAGTATTGTATTTTGTTTCATGATGGTGGATACACTGCCCTCTGGTGGCAGGGTTGGGTCTGGCTGGACCTTGTATGACCTAGCAGACTCAAGGCTGCGTTCCGGTGATCCCTGAGCGTTCGATTGCATTGAGCATTCGATGTTCTGCGTCAAGGGAATGTGTTGCTCTGTAATTCACCATCATGCCGCTAGAGGGATGTGGCTGTGTCTTTGTACAATTTTGGAGGACTGCAGCTAATCAATACTGAACAAACAAATACTTTTAATACAAATGTTGAAGCTTAGGCGACAAAGAAGACGTTTGCGAATGTTTGGAAACGGCGGTGTTGTAGTGCTGAACCGGAAACGTTCTGATCGGACCAATCACAGTCCTTCGACGTTCACGTCACGCACAATGACGTGACGCACTGTCAGGATTTTTGGGATATCCATGTCAGGCTACGGCATAGGGTCGTAAATCAGGTCTGCGTTAACGGCGTAGGTCCGCCGTTACCGCTTCGCAGAAGTATAAATCAGCCTTTAGACATCTGACATGGATAAAGGATAGGCTGTAACATAAGGCTGTAAGTTGTGTCAGCTAATATATGTTTGTGTATGCATTTGTAATTAAATTTAGAGCTACAGTTTGTGGAGTTACGTGTGAGCGATTTACAATGAGAAATGTAAATCAATTAGCATTCGTAGCATTTAAGCTAGCGTACTTTTGTTAGGCAATTTATATTAAGATAATCTACTAAATTTACATATTGATCGGACTACATTGACATTTGAACACCAATTCTTCTGTGTCAAGTGTTTTATTGTCAAAATGTGTGTCGTTTTTAACATAAGTGTACATTCCTGCGTTACAGCTTTACAAATTGTCAAAATTGAAGTAAATAGCTTCAAAAAGAACAATTGCCTTGTTCCCTGAGAGACAAAATGGTGGACGAGACTCCGGCGTCGTAAAGTCGAAATCGCGTAAGTCGAGTACGTCGTAACCCTGGCACTACCTGTACTATGAGAAAAAAAACCAACATTAATATTCAAATTATTCTTGATTAATAGACTGTATTTTTTATGAACATTGTATAAATCTATAAATTTATGTGTAATTATAAAAAATATATTAAACATTTTTTTAAATTATTAATTAACCGAATTATAAGTTTTTTTAAATGACTTAAATGAATAAAGATGTAAGTCTCAACTTTTGATTAATTAGCTGTCCACTGTAATGACCACTCTCCCGCTAAAGCGTGAATATAAATTCCACACTTTCATTTATCTATTTTAATATCCCCCCCCAAAATATTTTTGAAAATTATTTTATTTATTAATTTTCTATATCTACTTTTTGTTTTTTTAGTTTTATTTATCGTTCATTTGTGCCTCCCAGCCAAAAAAATTAGGACGTCTGACGCCCTCAATGGCAGCAGAGTTAACTAGTGGTGTTCCACAAGACTCTATACTAAATCCACCTTACATTAATGAAAAAGGGGCAACGTAAAGACATTAATTAATTGTTTTAGCCTTTTAGACATAGACACTATTCTAGTAGAAAATTTTGTTATCATCCTTTATTAAACGATTCTCGGTGGGAGAATATCGATAACCTTTTGGGATACAAAGTATGACGATATACATTAGCTTATTGATATAGTATCATCACACCCCTATTGACCCAACTTTGTGGGCGTGAAGTGGACTCACGACAGACGAGAATGCGTTTCTACATACTTTTTTGTGTCTTGACATCTTACCCCACGCGTGTCACTTTGTCACCCAATCACGTCGCAGCGCGGTCAGTCTGGTCGCCCCGGAGTGCGTCCGCCGGCCAAGCGCGGGGATCATTTACGCGTCTCCCTTTTCATTGTTGATATTTACTCGCGCAATTATCCGCGCGCCGGCCGGACGGACTAGGACATCCCACTGGCCGGCCGGCTCCTGTTGCTCGCACATAAACACAGCAGGCTGACACATCAACACACGCGCAACACAAAGCAAGTGCATTCGAGATAATGTTTGGATTTATTACTTTGTTTTTTAAAGCTAGTTTATCTATTTTTTGATATAAATAAAGGAAAAACAACATTTTTAGCTTTACCTCTACTACACGCTGTAAAACATTTGCCAGGTCACTTCCTGGCAGCCCCCTGGTCTAATTGGATTGGACGTCTATTACCGTCCATGGCAGGGAAACAGACCTACTGTCACTTTCAAAAACATCAGTCTGTAATATACGATTACTTTGAGGAATGCATAAGATTTCTTTGAAGAAGACGCTTCAAGTCCGTGGTCAGCAGGGGCGGATCTAGAAAAATATTCGGAGGGGGGGGCCAAGAACTTTTTGAGGGTGGCAAATATTTACTGATTGTGTAATACATCATCGATTGCTCGAACAACAGTGTAGTATTCTGCCACGATTCGATTCAAGGGCATTTGATCGATTTCAGTCAGCGGCGGCCAGTTGTCCACACAGATGCCTGATCAAAATATTTTTTTAATGGGCTTATTTTTTAGTTAATCAGCCAATGGCTGATACTGGAAAAAAGACCATATATTTGCCACTATATCGCGAATATATAGTAATAATAAAATAAATCATTTTAACATCTATTTATGTTGTACATAACAACAGGTAGTCCCCGGGTTACGGGGTTACTTGCGTGATTTTGACTTTACGAGGCAGTGTCTCGTCATTTTTTTTTTTTTTTTGTTATGTATTGACTGCTCAGATCGGTCATGCACTGCGCCTGGCACTCAAGTCGGGGACCGCCCACATCAAGAGGAGCTATTCACAAACACGCACGGAGCGATCTAATGCTGGATTTCTGGTGAAAAAGTACGAAAGCTATACCACATACAAACAGGAAGGATTGTCTTCGGAGTGATTTGTTCGAGTATTATATTTTTGTACAATGCATGCATTTTGAAACGCTGTGAAAAAATTGTGAGAAATTAGCTGCTACTGCATTGGCGTCATAGTTTGCAATATTGCTAAATGCACTTTTTTTTTGTTGCTTTTAACCATGAATCGAGACTGTTTTACGTCCATATCTATAAAGAATTTGGGGATTTAAGCATTTATTCACAAGAATTTTCACCGAAAAAAGCTCGGCTTACATCAGGTGGCTGCTAGCTACATTAACTAACAGACTAGCATTGTATTTTGACATATTTACATAAAATAAACGCTAACTGCACTTTTTTTCTTTTAACCAAGAATGGAGACTGTTTTACGTCCATATCTATATTTATTCACAAGAATTTTCACTTGAAAAGCTGTGTTTACATCAGGCGACTGCAAGCTTTGTTTACAAACAGACCAGCATTGTACTTCGACATATTTACGTAAAATAAACACTAACTGCATGTTTTTTGTTTTTTTTTTGCTTTTAACCAAGAATCGAGATGGTTTTACATCCATATCTATAATGAATTTGGGGATTTAAGCATTTATTCACAAGAATTTTCAACAAAAAAAGCTGTTTACACCAGGCAGCCACTAGCTACATTCACTAACAGACTAGCATTGTCTCTGGACATATTTACATAAAATAAACACTAACTGCACTTTTTTTTGCTTTTAACCAAGAATTGAAACTGTTTTACGTCCATATCTATTAAGAATTTGGGGATTTAAGCATTTTTCACAATAATTTTCAACGAAAAAAGCTCTTTGTGATTCCATTCGGCCAGCGTTGATGGCCTCGCCAACAATGCAGGCCCCCTATGTATCGGCTCCGCGCCCCGTCAATACATTATGAAGTCTATGCAGCGGTGACATCCTGCGCGCACATTTGTTGCTTGTGAAGCATCCAAAGAGGTGACTCCTGTATATAACACCTTTTGTAGCGTTTATTGTGCATTTTCAATTGTGGTCGAATACTCGGGGCAAGTTTATGTGATCGTTTTTGATGATGTGCAGACGCTAACTGATACATGCTAATCGTTTGTTATTGCTGTATCAGCAGCTACTTGTAAATGCAAATTTGAATTGCTGTTATTGAAGATGAGATTGATTTAATTCCATTTTATTTTAGTGTCATTCTGCAAGTGTTGATGTTATGAGCAGCTGAATAAAGTAAGCAAACCACACGGATGTCTAACATGGTCATTTCGGAGCTTAGCTCACTGTCTACCTTGGACTTAGCTCCACCGTCTTGGCCAAGACAGGACAGTGATGTATAATACATGTTTTTGGATAGTTTTTTTTTTCTAATTTAGAGGGTGTTTTGAGGTATTTAAAGGATTAATTCCAGGGGTGAAAGTGGGCCAGAACGGTCAGGAACGATGTTCCGGTGTAAGATTCAAGGCCGGAACGCAGTTCCGGTATAAGATTCAGGTGCTGTTCCGGTACACGGTGCTTTGGATTCCAAAAATATGACGGCAACTGTCAAAACGCTTTGTAAAAAAATTAATGAATGCTAAGCTGCCACACATGCATTTCATCTCCAAGAAGAAAACAATCTACCAACATCAAGATCTGGCATTTAGTATGTGAGGAAATGTGGGGAAAATCAAAATTAGGAGATGGAGGTTGAGGTTATTGCTGTTTTTGTTAACTTTTATTTTGCAAATCATTGAAAAAAGTATAATTTTGAATGAAAATCAGTTTTTGTATGTGTTATAGAAATAACTGTGCCAAAACAGTTTTCTTTGCATTTCAGTAGGCTGAGGAGGTTTGAACCCTCCCCAAAAATGAAAGAAAAATATATATATAAATTAATTAAATAAATAGGTGAAGGTGGCGACTGGTGCTGCCACGATTAATTGATTAACTCGAGTATTCGATTAGAAAAAAAATATTCGAATTAAATTTTGTTGCTTCGATTATTCGTTTAATTAAAGTGGCGTTGTAATGGTTTATTTTGAAAGTGTTTGCATTTCGTTTTATTGATTAGGGTGGATACACCCTCCTCTGGTCTGCCTCATTTCATATGGCTGAATCCAACGGCTCCCTGTTCAGACCAATGTAAGTTTTTGTTTGAGCTGAATTTTTTTGATACATTCGTAATTTAGTTTATAGGTATATTTCGCCGTTTTTTTGTGGGAATATGTCTGAACCATTTGTTAGGAGCATTGTAAAAAAAAAAATAAAAATAAAAAGTTAACATTTTATAGCATTTAAGCTAGCGGACTTTTGCTGTGTAAATTAGCTAATTTTTCTTTTCTTGTACATAGATCCTTATTTATTCATGTTTTTATATGGCTTGTGGCTAACCTCAGGTATTTTAATTTTTCAAATAACTAGTTCATCGATTAATCGACTACTAAAATAATCGATAGCTGCAGCCCTAGTGGCAACCTACACGTAGGGGAGTTCCGGCAAGAAATTCTAGCCACTTTCACCCCTGGTTAATTCCAATTTACGCGGAAATCAGGGTTACATCGCCAGCACAGGAACGGAACTCGTTCGTAAACCAGGGACTACCTGTATTGCATTGTAAGTATGGTAATTGAATTGATGTTAACTGATTAAAAAAAAAAAAAAAAAAAAATCAAAAAGTTAACTCTCCATTGCACTTTCAATGGCTGTCCATTTATTCACAAGCAACTGATTGTTGTATTATTTCAAATTCGAAATGGTTCTAAAATCCAGTTTGGGATTTTTTTCCACTAATGCTGATGTTGTGGTTTTCTTACAGTTGAAGGTTTGAAGGCCGCGAAGCCATGGAGGCCTCACAGGACCTCAACCAGCAAATAGTAAGTTGGTATTATTATGACATGTTGGCTTGTGTGTGTGTGGTGGCTGTCAACATTTTGTTTCCAATTTCTTTTATCATTTTTTTTTCATTCAAGATTTTCCCATTTTTTTGTTGTATTTTTCAAATTTTCCTTTTCCCCCCTATTTTTCTTAATTAGTAGTAATATTATGGTTTTTATGAACATGTTTTTATGGGTTGGCAGCACTTTGCATGGCGGCAACACCATTGGTGTGTGAATGTGTGCCCATGTAAAGCGCTTTGGACATTGTGACAATGTAGATAAATGCGCTATATAAGTACTCTCCATTTACCATATGTATACTTCAATGCATTTTTGATGTATATTTGGTAACTCAGTGGCTGCCATTTACGGCAGTAGAAGTCCAATCCATTTAGACTCAGAGAAAAAAAAAGTTCTATAAATCCTACATTTAAAAAAGTAAATAAAACAACAAAGTAAATATACGTAGACAATTAAAAATTAGGGCTGTCAAACGATTAAAAATTTTAACCGAGTTAATTACAGCTTAAAAATTAATTAATCGTAATTAATCGCAATTCAAACCATCTATAAAATATGCCATATTTTTCTGTAAATTATTGTTGCAATGGATAGATAAGACACAAGACGGATATATACATTCAACATACGGTGTATAAGTACTGTATTTGTTTATTATAACAATAAATCAACAAGATGGCATTAACATTAACATTCTCTTAAAGCGATCCATGGATAGAAAGACTTGTAGTTCTTAAAAGATAAATGTTAGTACAAGTTATAGAAATTTTATATTAAAACCCCTCTTAATGTTTTCGTTTTATTAACATTTGTAAAATTTTCAATCAAAAAATAAACCTACATGCAATCACATTCGTAAGTGAATGGCTTCTGGTTTTTGAAATGTAAATAAACTAATGTGATAAAACAACAAAATTGCAATAACTGCATTAAACATCAAAGTGAAGTCTAACTGTAACTGTAGTCTTGAAACAAATCTGAATAAGGAAAAACATTGCAATAAAATAATGCAAACTGGTTAAACTAAAAAGAGTAGCTGAGATCTGTCATGACAGAACATCGCTTCAATGATAACTGACGCCATCTAGCGTCGTGAATAGGGAGAGTAGCTGAGGTCAGTCATAACAGAACATCGCTTCAATGATATCTGGCGTCATCTCGCGTCGTGAATGGGTATAATGTCTAGACCGCGAATATAAGACGACCCGCTCTTTTTCAATCTTATTTCAATGCAAAAAACACCGTCTTATATTCGGGCCAATACGGTAATAAGTAAAAATTAAGATACTCTGAGGTACAATAAAGTACTGTATATATGATTGGAGACAAAATGGTGGATGAGACTTGCCTAAGTCGAAGACAACGTAACCTGGTGTAATTATTGACATTAACAATGGCGAGCTACGAGGTTATTTTTTGATTGAAAATGTTACAAATTTTAATCAAATGAAAACATTAAGAGGGGTTTTAATATAAAATTTCTATAACTTGTACTAACATTTATCTTTTAAGAACTACAAGTCTTTCTATCCATGGATCGCGTTAACAGAATGTTAATAATGTTAATGCCATCTTGTTGATTTATTGTTATAATAAACATACAGTACTTATGCACCGTATGTCGAATGTATATATCCCTCTTGTGTCTTATCTTTCCATTCCAACAATCATTTACAGAAAAATAAGGCATATTTTAGAGATGGTTTGAATAGCGATTAATTATGATTAATTTTTAAGCTGTGATTAACTCGATTAAAGTTTTTAATCGTTTGACAGCCCTAAAATATATAATATAAAGTGCTGCCGTCCATGCGCGCTACAATCAGTGCGTGACATCACCATTTTGCTTATTTAAAGCTCGTCGGCGTATTGTTGGGAAAATGATTTGGAGGCGCGCTCGCATTTCAAAGTGGTTCGTCAGCCAGCAGAACAGGTGTAATTTCATCTCCTCCATCCCCCGCCGACCGACCGACCACACTGTAATAATAGCGATAGCAAAGTGGGCCACGTCGCATCAACTATGTTGTTTTTCCTCCATTTTTTTATGCGGGACGGCGGTGTGGATTTCGGGTCCGACGCGGCCGAGCGCTGTCGCTCAAATTTACAGGAGGCGAAAAATAATAAAATAAAAAAATAAGAAATGGGTCTTGTTCATTAAATATTAATGCGCTTATATTCCTGGGTTACTTCACCTGCTTTAAATAGGACACTGACATCATTTATAACGCGAATTTGAGCTTCGGCTACATTGATTCATTGTTGGGAAATTAGATATCGGGAACCATTGTCCCAACAACTCGCAGCTTTTAAAACACAGGTGTCCAACTGTCGGCCCGTGAGCCGGATTTGGACCGCCGCGTTATTTTGTGTGGCCCGCAAATGTGTATAATATAACACGATTTTGTTTTTCGCTAAAATAAAATTTCGTGGAACTCGATGGAAGATCGACGAATAAAGATATCGGAAAATATTAGGGCTGCAATTAACGATTATTTTTATAATCGATTAACTCGAATAATTTGATTGGGAAAAAAAATATTCGAAATTAAATTTTGCTGCTCGGAGTATTTTAAAATGGCGTTGTAATGGTTTGCTTTGAAAGTGTTTGCATTTTGTTTTGATTTGGGTGGATACAATGTCCTCTAGTGGCAACAGTGAATATGACAACTCATTTCACATGGCTGAATCCAGCTGCTCCCTGTTAAGACCAACATAAACTAAGTATTTGGTTGAGATAATGTTTTTTTTAATGCATTCGTAGTTTAGTTTATAGGTATATTTTGCCTTTTTTTGTGGGGATATGTGTTGGAATGATTTGTTAAGAGCATTGAAGAAAAAAGAAAAACGTTAGCATTTTATAGCATTGCAGCTAGCTGACTTTTGATATGTAAGTTAGCCATTTACAGTTTTGTTGTACTTAGATCCTTGTTTATTTTTTATACCGTTTGAGGCTTGTCTACGTTTTTTTTTTTTTTTTTTCATTTTTTATGTTCCTTATCCATTTACTTGATTATTCGAACTATAACTAGTTCACCGATTAATCGACGACTAAAATAATCGAGAGCTGCAGCCTTAAATCGATTAATCGGACAATTAATTAAACGATTAATCGATTGAATGGGATAAATGGCACTTTTTTTGAATTACCTTTACAGTTTAACTTGAAGTTGTTTTAGGCATGTTGTAAGAAACAATGAAGATAAAATCCAATTTCAAAGCACACTCTCTTGTATGACAGTTTACAGTTTCAATGGGAGTTTGTCTTGAGACTCAACTGTTATATGAATGGGTTCAGTTGTGTCGTTAGGGCTATTTTAGAGAGGCTTCAGCCATTCTTCCACCATTTCTGCATAAAATCACCATCAAATGTGAGCTGATCTTTGTCAAAATCACACAGATGAAAATATAGTGTTTGCTTTAACTAACACCACCCAAACATTTATAGGTTTTCATATTTTAATGAGGTTAGCATGCAAACAATGACAAGGGGGAAAAATAAGTAAGTGAAATCTCTGCCTAAGCAGACTTAAAGAGCAATTGAAACCAATTTTTACCAAACATTTTAAGTTAGGTGTGTGCCCAATCACTGATGAGTGGTTTAAAACTGCCCTGCCCACTATAAAACACACACCTGGTAAGAAATGTCTTGATGAGAAGCATTGTCCAATGAGCATCATGGCTCCGTCAAAAGAGCTGTCTGAAGACCTGCGATCAAAGATTGTTGATTTGAATAAAGCTTGGAAAGGATAAAAAAAACATCTCTAAAAGTCTGGATGTTCATCAATCGACAGTCAGAGAAGTTGTCTACAAATGGAGAGAGTTTGGCAATGTTGCTTCTCTCCCAAGGAGTGGCGGTCCACCAAAGATGACGCCAGGAGTTCAGCGCAGAATACTCAGAGAGGTAAGAAAGAACCCTGGGGTGTCTGCTAAGGACTTATATCTGTGTGCACACATCAACTACATGTAAAACTTTGGCCAAGAATGGTGCACTTCACGGAGGAAGCCAATGCTGTCTAAAAAAACATTGTTGCTCGTTTAATGTTTGCAAAAAGGCACTCGACAGAAGTTTAGGCAACATATTTTGTGGACTGATGAAACAAAGTTGAATTATTTGGGAGTAACACACAACGTCATGTGTGGAGGAAAAATGGAACAGCTCACCAACATCAACACCTCCTCCTCACCGTGAAGCATGGTGGAGGAAGCATCATGACTTGGGGCTGTTTTGCTTCCCCGGGGCCTGGACAACTTGCAATCATTAATGGAAAAATGAATTCAAAAGTTTAGTAGGATGTTTTGCAGGAAAACCTGAGGCCGTTTGTCAGACAGATGAATCTAAAAAAAGGATGGATGCTGCAACAAGACAATGATCCAAAACACAGAAGTAAATACGCTTCAGAAAAGTTTCAGAAGAACAAAATACACGTTCTGGAGTGGCCAAGTTCAGACTTGAGATGCTGTGGCATGACCTAAAGACAGCGATTCATTCCAGGAATCTGACTGAACTACAGCAGTTTTGTAGAGAAGAATGGCCAAGATTAGTCCTGATCGATGTGCCAGACTGATCTGCAGCCACAAGGAGCGTCTGGTTGAAGTTGTTGCTGCCAAAGGGGGGGCCACAAAATATTAAATGTGATGGTTCACTTATTTTTCCCCTTCTGTCATTGTTTGCATACTATCCTCATTAAACTATGAAAACTTGTTTCGGTGGTTTTTCGGTGTTCTTTCATCTGTGTGATTTTGACAAATTCAGATCACATTTGATGGTGATTTTACGCAGAAATGTGAGAAATTCCAAAAGGTCAGATACTTGTTCAGAATGTATTTTAAACTGAACATGATAAAATTATCAGTGAAATACATAACATTATGTATTTTAAATTGAACATATTAAAATTAACAATGAAATAGAATAAAATACATTTGAAGTCTTCATTTTTTAATTTAGTTACATTTAATTTGAATTTAATCCAAAAATTCTGTTTAAAAAAACGATTTTAACACTTGAAAAGATTTTAACTCCTTCATAAAATTGTAATTTAAAATTTAAAGGTAAAATGTCAATAGAATACAAAAAATATTGTTTGAAATCTTTTTTAATTTTGTTACATTTAATGAAAATCTAAATCCAAATTTCTGTTTCAAAAAGATTTTAAAAGACAAAAGATTTCAATTCCTTCTGAAAATTATGTATTGTTTTAAGTTGAACATAATAAAATTGTCAATTCAATACAACCGTATTTTTTGAGGTCTTCGTTTTTAATTTTGTTACATTTAATTAGAATTCAAATCAAAATTTGTTTAAAAAATGATTTCAAAAGACTTCCATTCCTTCATTAAATTACAATATCATTTATGATAAACATTTTATCATTAATATGTTTTATTATTAATATTCTTGATTTCTAATCTATTCAATTCGATACAGTCAACATTTTAATTAAAATGTATCTACCGTATATAAAAAAAGCTTTAGTGTTATTTGTCATGTGTTTTAAGATTAATGTTCAAAAATTAATGGATTAGACGTCTATAGGCGTCATTGGCACGGAAGATGAAACAGGAAAAATAGTGATGCTAACTAATATGCGAGTTAACTCACCTTTAGTTCAAATGAACTGTGTTTACTTCTCGATTTCTCCCGAGACGTTTTGGTGTATTTGACAGGTTCATTGGGTGTGTCCGCTCATATTTAGCCGCGATGTAAAAGTTGTATGCTGGTCGCTTCAGGGCAGGGCGACAAAAAAAAATCCTTCGCATTGTGGAAATGTTAAGTAAGGCGACAGGAAGCGTTCACCAAATGAACAATGTGTACTTCTCGTATTACAAGATCAGCTTGCAGTAAACAACTTCTTCCAATGTTTTGGAAAGTAACTGGGAATTTTTTTTGCTTATTACTCATTAGAAAATTCACAGTAAGTTAGCGACAACCACACTTTTGTTGCTAGTGAAAGGAGCTAATTTGGTCCTTGAAAAAGGCGCGTCTCGGGTGACCGACTATTTGACAAATAAACAATAAACGGATGACCATTTTGATAGTCGATGAATTGTTCAGGGACATTGTTGACCAAACAACTGGCTAGATCCTCTTTTTTTGAGCTTTTCATTAGCAAATATTCTCTCATATATGAATTTTTAAACGTTTTAATTTACATTTATTTGTTAGCTCCGCGTGTATTTGGTTCTCAATGTATGTTTGTTTTCAAGATAACTCAAGAACGAATTAAGGGATTATTACCTAACATGCTGGATATTTTTGTCAGGTGAAACAGAAGAGGTGATTAGATTTTGGGGTCATTAGGTCAAAGGTGACAAGGGTCAGAAAAGGAATTTTGCCACAACTTCATAGTTTTTAAATTTCTTCATATTTTAATTAAAAACAAAGAAATGGAGGAAAAGGAAGAACTTTCGTTTTCATTATTACTTTTTTTTATTTTTTTTTACAAATAACAATATTATAATATAGTAATATAAAAATATTTTCAAAAAACATTTCCTAAAATGATTTTTTTTTTTTAATATTTCAAAACAGTTCATAATCTTTTATTTTTTTCTTTACATTTGATAGTTTATTTTTCTATTACTGATTAAAGGAAAAAAAAACAACTATCATCATTAATTTATTCATTTTGTTAGATTATATATTTATTATTTAAATAAAAATGCCTCTATGTATATATATATGTATATGCCTTATATATAACAAAAATATTTTTTAATTTTACTTATATTTTTAAAAAGTAGTCAATATTTACCTATAGAAATATAAAAATATATAGGCATATTTTTATGAAAAAAATTTTTTTTCATTACTTCTATACACTACATTATATAGATATGTATATACATATATATATACACACACATACATCTGTCATTGTTTACATGCTATCCTCATTAAAAATGAAAACCTATAAATGTTTGGGTGGTTTTAGTTAAAGCAGACACTGTATTTTCATCCGTGTGATTTTGACAAAAATCAAATAACATTTAACGGTGACTTTATGCAGAAGTCTGAGAAATTCCAAAAAGTTTCAATACTTTTTCATACCACTGTAAAAGATATATTTTATCATCTTTTGCTCTAGAAAACAGTGATACAGTGACATAATTCTTAATTATCTATATAAACTTATAGCCTAAACTAATATAGCAATAAACAAGACCGATTCATTGACTCATTACAAAAATAATTCACGATTAATCAACTATTAAGATTGCTAACACGCAACGTTTCTGGGAGTTGCCTGTTGCTACCCGACACCCCGACTTCTAAAGCAGTCATTTGGGCCCACCCGGGGTCCCTCGGGGTGGCCCAGAAGGAGCCTGGGTCCGCGCCAGAATCGCTCGCTAATGCTACTTTTAGCCCGTTTAACTGTCCCGCTCCACCTGTTGTCACGTACTTGTTTAGCCGTGGCGAAACGGTGTTAACAATTTTGTGTGACGAAAGTGACGTCTCGGTGTCAACTACGAGATTGATTTAGCATCCAAGCTCGCTTGATGTCATACGCAGGCAAGTTTGTATGTAGAGAGAGAACATTTATGTCAAGTGGCTTTAGTATAGTGCCTTGTGGAACACCTATAGTTAACTCTGCTGGCATTGTCGTCTAGCGCCGTCAATGGCAGGCAATGAGTTAATACGAAAAATACAAGCTGTTTAATATGTCTGTAGTCATCAACCTTACAAGAATCCCTCTACATAAGGCTGAAACCAAAGCGCGCACTGCTTGTCGTCGGGCAGATTTAAAAACTTTCAAAAAAATGGCAATGACGCCAGAGCGGTTCTGGCCTCGCTCGCATTTAGCTACCGCTGCTCTGTGCAGGCGAGTGTATGGGCGTGAAAGCGAGGTGCAACCTGACCCCCTTTGCCTCTTCTAACTGGGACAGCTGCCATACTGCGCGCCTGTTGACGCTTAACTCATTGGCTGCCATTGACACCGCTGGACGTCCAATCTGTTTTGACTGGGAGAATACATTGGACGTGCACTGATAACTGAGTAATCTGAACTGTTTTTAGGAACACTTGCAAACATGCACAATTTTTTAATGATGTTTTAGTGATCCACATTGCGAGGGCAAGGTAAAATTTTATTAACACAATTCAACACAAGGTAATTCAATGTGCTTGACATTTTTAAACAATAATTTTGAATATTTTTTTTTTTACTTCTTGAAGCCAAAAACAAGAAATTGTGCACCAAAACAACTGCTTCATGCTTCTAAACTTTTTTTTTCTGATAATTTTTGACATTTTTGATTTAAAAATATATTTGGGGGGGGGGGGGGGGGGTTAAACGTCTCTGTATTTACAAAAAAAAATGTAATTTTTTTTTTTTTTTTTTGTAAACCGTGTTTTTCGGACTATAAGGCGTACCTGACTATAAGCTGCCACCCACAAAATTGGAAACAAAAACGGCATTTGTTCATAGATAAGCCGCACTGGACTGTAAGCTGCAGCTGTCCTCACTGTATTATGGGATATTTACAGCAAAAGATATTAACCATTAACACTTTATTTGACAGCAGCATCATAATACTGTCATAAGACCAAATGAACCACCATGAAGTTTTGAACCAATTGGCTGTAAAGCTTCATTTGGCCAACACTGCTCCCTTGGGGGAGATAGTCAACCTCCGCTGCTACCTGCTGTCAACACTGTTGTCGTCCAACATGCCTCCTAGCATGCATTGCAGCGCAACAGATGTAAAAACAATCAAAATTCATGTTCTTCAGTTACTGTTCCAGTTGTTTCATTAATTTAGTTATGGTATTTGGTAACACTTTATTTGACAGTCGTGCCATAAAACTGTCATAAGAAAATCATAACTATGACATGGCACTGTCATGAGTAGGGCTGCAGCTATCGATTATTTTAGTTGTCAATTTATCGATGAACTAGTTTGTCGAATAATCGAGTGATCGGATAAGGAACATGAAAAATTAAAATACCTGAGCTGAGCCTCAAGCAGTATGAAAAATAATTAAATAAAGATCTATGTACAACAAAAGAACAATTGGCTAACTTACATAGCAAAAGTCCACTAGCTTAAATGCTACAAAACGTTAACTTTTTTTTTTTTTTCACAATACTCTTAACAAATGGTTCGGACACATATTCCCACAAAAACGGCTAAATATACCCATAAACTAAATTAGGAATGCATTAAAAAAAAAAAAAACATTAGCTCAAACAAAAACTTAGTTTATGTTGGTCTTAACGTGGAGCAGTTGGATTCAGCCATGTGAAATGAGGCAGACTAGAGGGCAGTGTATCCACTCAAATAAAAAAAACAATGCAAACACTTTCAAAATAAACCATTACAACACCACAATAATTAAAACGAATTCTCGAAGCAGCAAAATTTAGTTTGAATCTTTTTTTCTAATCGAATACTCGAGTTAATCGATTTAATCGTTGCAGCACTAGTCATGAGCATTAATGTACGCTTATAACAGATGTCATTTAGTGTTGTCCGGCAAATTATCTCACTTTTAACTGGATATTCAAGATCCGAGCTGGACATAAATGGAGTTAGTGTCATAGGCATTCATTAATGCCTATGACAGCGTCATGTCATAATTATGACGGTCTTATGACAGTCTTATGACGCCACTGTCAAATAAAGTGTTACCTATTAACCCAAATAAATCAACAAATATGCGCCGGATTCAAAATGAGGGATAAAAGTAGCAGCTTAAAGTCGGAAAATTACGGTTGTTAAATTTTTGTAATTAAAAAACGTGTGCTTATCACTAAATAAATTAATAATTATGTTTATTTGTAGTGATTTAAAAATAAAAAATTGGGGAAAAAAAACAGTAAATATTATTTTACTTCATTTTAACTAAAGTTTTTTATTTAAAAAAAACAAACTCGCAGCATATATTTCGCTCCATTTTTTTTTGTTTAAATTTTTTTTTTACATCTTTTATTTGTTCCAAATTTTGTCTTGGTCAGCCTTTGACTATTTTTTAATCATTTAAAAAGATAATAAGTAATGTCTTAAAATCTGGTGTCCATATATGAGGCCATCATATTTTAGGTGACAAAGGCCTACAAAATGTAAACTTAATGAATTGGACATCTATTGCCGTTAATTGTACTCAAAGATGTAGCATTCACAGCCAGTACTCCTATTTTAAATGGAGTTTTTTTTTTACTTACAGTAGTATCAAAAACAGTTTTTTGTTGTTGTTGAAAATGTTAGCATCATGACAACAGTACCAGAAACACGACTTCTAAGTTGAAATGTCTATCAAATATCTAAAGTGGTGCGTAGTCAGCTAACGAATATTTATGAGTCAGAAGTATGTCGCTAAATGCGTCGTGATGCTCTTGTGTGTGCGTCTTTGTGCGCCCGTGGACGAGCAAGATGCTTCTATTGTGAAGACGGCAATCCGATACACGGGCAGCCCGCCAGCGGGGGTGTGCGCGCATTTGGTGGGGGGTCAAGCATGAAGGGAGTCGTGGCGGGGGCGCTCGGTGTTCTCATAGCAGGTCCCTGCTGTCTGGAACCCCCCATCAGAGGGGCCCCTCGTACCTAGCTTGACTCTTAAACCAGTTGTTATTTTTAGCATTGGATGATACAATTTTTTGGGGTCCCGATATCTCGCTGTGTGATACCGATAACACGCTTTTTGAAAAAAATATCTAGAGGATATTGAATTAAACTGCGCACTCATTTGAATGTAAAGTCTGATGGGGAGGGGGGCCAACCTCATGGAGGTGAACTGTAAGTACCCGACAAAGACAAGGAAGTGACCCAAAATGAACTCTTTGGCTTTGACTGACGATGATACACGTCCAATTGACTTAAACTGGGAGGACTGTCTATGAATGCTCATATTTTAGTACCACTGACGGCTGTAGACATCCAATTCATTTGAAGTGGGAGGGTTGGTAGTGAGTCTGCTCATGATAAAGTCATTTAAATTGACGGCAGAAGCAGGAAAACAAATTTTATCGCCGCTACCAACATGGCAGCCTTAAGTTACCTTCCCATCAAAGTCAATGCATTGACATTGACGTGAAGTCAAAACTATCTCCTCGTTTGTACCGCACGCGGACATTTTGACTGACTTCGTCAGGAAACCTATATAAAGTGTTCTTTTAACAGCTGCTTGTTAGCCGCTACATTGAATCATTGCTAAGAGCAGATGGCGCGTGTGAATGTAGACGAAGGATCTGTCTCTAGTCTGTCGTGAAAAGATGTTTTTAAAGGATATCTACCTTATGTCGGGATGTCACATGCAGCATTATTTAACAGGCGGCTGGGAGGCCATTCATCATTTAATTAAAAGGCGCCTGAAAAGGAGCTCAGACCTAATGACATTAGCTTCAATTATTGATGATGATGATGCCCCTGCTGCTCCTGACACACATACGCGCACACACGCAGGACAGGGACTATAAATTATATTGACTTCCTTGACCTTCCAAAAGAGTCATTGAACTTAAAAAAAAAAAAAAAAGTAGCATTGGAAAAAAATCTTGTGATTGGTGAATTAAAAAAAAAATTGCTATTATTATTTATTCAATGCTGAAAAAAAGTGCACGCTATTTCCACTATCGGTGTTGTTAACAACGATGTTATTTTTTTCAGTAGTGTGTAATCTAATTGATTACTTTTCCCATCTTTGCAACACCATTACACTTACTGAGGATGTGAGGCTGCACGTGAGCGGGTTCCTACAATTTGGTTGAATGAAGCGGTAGTTGTCTGATTTTGTCACACATCCACCTGCCGGCCTGCCTGCCAGGGAGAGTCATCCTTCTCGAATCCAAAATTTTTCCAGACAACCGACCTCGAGTTCTTTCTTGGCACCAACACCACACTATGAGCTATGACTAATGCTATACCCAAAATGCCCGCGGCCATCGTTACAGTGGTATGAAAAAGTATGTGAACGTTTTGGAATTTCTCACATATTTGCATAAAATCACCATCAAATATAATCTGATCTGTCAAACTCACACAGATGAAAAAACAGTCTGCTTTAGCTAAAACCATCCAAAGATTTAGAAGTTTTCATATTTTAATGAGGATAGCATGTAAACAATGACAGAAGGGGGAAAATAAGTACCGTAAATCCTGGACTATAAGGCGCACCTGATTATAAGCCGCCACGCATTAAATCTGACACGAAAACGACATTTGTTCATAGATAAACAGCACTGGACTATAGGATGCAGTTGTCCTCACTGTATTATGGAATTTAATCCCAAAAAATATTAATCGGTAACACTTTATTCGACAGCAGCAGCATCAGACAGTCATAGGACCAAATGAACCACCATGAAGCTTTGAACCAATTGGCTGCAGAGATTCATTGCTTCAAGAAGCTTCATTTGGCCATCACTTCTCTCTTGGGGGAGACGGTCAAACTCTGCTGTCAACATTGTTGTCGACCAACATGCCTCCTAGCCTGCATTGCGGCGCTACTGATAGAAATAGCCATCAAAATTCATGTACTGTGCTATTTCTTCAGGTATTGTTCCAGTTGTTTCATTAATTGATAGTTTTGGTGTTCGGTAACACTTTATTTGACAATGGCACCATAAGACTGTCATAAGACAATCATAATTATGACACTGTCATGAGCATGAATAAATACTTATAACAGATGTCATTTTGTGTCATCAGGCAAATTATCTCACTTTTGAATGGATGTAAAAGATCCTAGCTGGACATAATGACATAATATGCTGGATGACATTTAATGGCATCTGTCATAAGCATTCAGTAATGCCCATGATAGTGTCATGTCATAATTATTGTTTTGAAAATAGGCCCCCTACGGATCGGCCCCGTTTCTTGTGTCATGTCGAGTATTATGAAGTCTACGGCTCATGACAGTGTCATGTCATACTTATGACGGTCTTAAGACGGCACTGTCAAATAAAGAGTTACCTATTAACCCAAATAAATCAACAAATAAGCCGCAGGATTCAAAATGAGGGCAAAAAGTAGCAGCTTATAGTCCGAAAATTACGGTAAGTGAACCCTCTGCTTAAGACTTAAAAAGCAACGGAAACCAATTTTAACCAAATAATTTAAGTCTGGCGTGTCCAATCACTGACGAGTGGTTTAAAGCTGCCCTGCCCACTGTAAAACACACACCTGGTAAAAATTGTCTTGATGAGAAGCATTATCTGATGTGCATCATGGCGTGATCAAAAGAGTTGTCTGAAGACCTGCGATCAAGGATTGTTGATTTGTATAAAGCTGGGAAAGGATGCAAAACCATCTCTAAAAGTCTGGATGTTCATCAATCGACAGAGAAGTTGTCTACAAATGAAGAAAGTTTAGCACTGTAGCTTCTCTCCCAAGGAGTGGCTGTCCACTAAAGATGAGGCCATGAGTTTAGTGCAGAATACTCAGTGAGGCAAAAAAGAACCGTAGAGTGTCTGTTTAAGACTTACATAAATCACTGGCACAGTCCAATATCTCTGTGCACACATCAACTATATGTAAAACTATGGCCAAGAATGGTGTTCATGGGAGGACTCCACGGTGGAAGCCACTGCTGTTTAAAAAAAAAACAAAAAAAAACATTGTGGCTCGTTTAATGTTCGCAAAAAGCCACTTGGACACTCCACAGAGGTTTTGGCAAAATATTTTGTGGACTGATGAAACCAAAGTGGAATTGTTTGGGAGTAACACACAACATCATGTGTGGAAGAAAGATGGAACAGCTCACCGACATCAACACCTCATCCCCACCGTGCATGGTGGAGGGAGCATCATAATTTGGGGTTGTTTTGCTACCTCAGGGCCTGGACAACTTGCAATCATTAATAGAAGAATGAATTCAAAAGTTTTATCAGGATGTTTTGCAGGAAAACCTGAGGCCATCTGTCAGACAGTTAAAGCTAAAAAGAGGATGGATGCTGCAACAAGACAATGATCCAAAACACAGAAGTAAATCAACTTCAGAATGGTTTCAGAAGAACAAAATACACGTTCTGGAGTGGCCAAGTCAAAGTCCGGACTTGAGATGCTGTGGCATGACCTAAAGACAGCGATTCATGCCAAACATCCCAGGAATCTGAGTAAACTACAGCAGTCTTGTAGAGAACAATGGGCCAAGATAAGTCCTGATCGACGTGCCAGACTGATCTGCAGTTACAGGAAGTGTCTGGTTGAAGTTATTGCTGCCAAAGGAGGAGGTGGCACAAAATATTAAATGTGATGGTTCACTTACTTATCCCACTTACCCCCTTCCGTCATTGTTTGCATACTATCCTAGTTAAAATATGAAAACCTATTGGTGGTTTTAGTTAAAACATATTTTTCATCTGTGTGATTTTAATAAAAGATCAGGAAATGTGAGAAATTTGAAAAGGTTCAAATACTTTTTCATACCACTGTAGATAGAAACTGTGATTAATCGCGAAGAATTTGACGTGATTAATTGCGATTAAAAGTAGTAACCATTAGCCCAGCCCTCATTTTAAACGTCATATACAGTAGATAGAAACTATAAGAATGGAAAGATAAGACACAAGACGGATATATATACATTCAACATACGGTACATAAGTACTGTATTAGTTCGTTATAACAATAAATCAACAAGATGGCATTAACATTATTAACATTCTCTTAAAGCGATCCATGGATAGAAAGACTTGTAGTTCTTAAAAGATAAACGTTAATACAAGATATAGAATTTTTATATTAAAAACCCCTCTTAATGTTTTCGTTTTATTAAAATTTATAAAATTTTCAATCAAAAAATAAACTAGTAGCTCGCCATTGTTGATGTCAATAATTACACCATGCTCACTCATGGTTTAACACATAAAATCAGTTGGACCCAAGCACCAGCAGAGGGCGCCAAACACCCCAAAAAACAAGTAACAAGCGAACATTAAGCTGTGCTGTCATTTTAATCTGTTTGAGCGGGGCATGTGCGTTAATTGCGTCAAATATTTTAACGTGATTTATTTTAAAAATTAATTACCGCCCGTTAACGCGATAATTTTGACAGCCCTATTTGAAATTGAACGATTCCTGTTCCAATTCCGGTCCTGAACAACAAAGCTGTCTCAAATTTGTACTATATTACGTATCACAGCGCCTAGCTGGACCTTTCATTGCCTCAGCGGGAAGTGAGTGCGCAAACCCGACACAACACCTCATAACAGCAACCCTGTCAGTCTTTCGCTTTGTTTTGAAAAAACACGTAACACGATAATTAGTTAGGCGCTGGCCAGCTCTCCGAGGTCGTAGGGTCGTCGGCGAGCGCAACGTCTGGCCAAAGCGACTGGAGAATCCATCGTCAGGAAAGCGGCGTGGGCTTTCTCGCCAGAGACAGGAAACCGCACCATATTTGCGCTGAAGCTTGTGCGTACGCTCCAAGATTCCCGTCTTTATTGATTAAGTCAAAGACTTTTCAAGACCGAGGCGTCTCGGCTGCCAGATTGTGAAATTGTTTTTGCTAGGAAGGAAAGGGCTTCGCTACAATGGAGTGTTGGTTACGGGGTAAGGGACGGCTTTGCCCGCGGGGAGAAGTTCCTCCGCTGTGCTGCTGCTGCGGGATTGGATTTCTGTCTGCGCGGCGGAGAACCGCAGCGGATGTCCAGGCTGATTTGCTTTTGACCTGACTCTTCGTGCAGAAATTGTTGCTGCTTTTTGACATAGGCAGAGTTTGACTTTTGGGGCAGGGGGACACAACATGTTGATCACCCCGAAAACGCAGTGTCAGCAATAAAATTAACTTACAAGTATATTGATAATAACTAGAAACTGCAATTTCGGGAGAAATTACTTCTGGTCTTTGCCATGTGTAGATACAGATCTTAGCCCCAGCCTAGGTTGGTTTGGGGATAATTCGGGGACTATATTAGGTCAGTTCCTGTCTATTTGGGGACATTTATGGGGCCTGGGATAATGATATCAGGTCATCTGGGAACATTTGGGAGGCGTGGCCTATTCATATAAGGTGATTTGGGAGCATTTAGGGGCGTGGCCTAGTCATATTTCATTTGGGAACATTTAGGGGGCGTGGCCTGATCATATCAGGTCATTTGGGAACATTTAGGGGGCGTCGCCTGATCATATAAGGTCATTTGGGAACATTTGGGGGGCGTGGCCTGATCATATCAGGTCAGTTGGGGGCGTGTCCTATTAATATCTGGTTATTTCCTGTTGATTTGGGGACATTGTTTTTTTTTGCCATTGAAAATGAATGGGAAAAAATTTGGACGTTCATAGCCATCAATGGCATCCAAGTACATTGGCATCTATAGAATTGACAAACATGCCCGTCAATGGCATTAAACCGAGGAAATGCTATTGGAAAGGAATGGAAAATTTGGACGTCCATGTCCATCAATGGCAGCACCCTCAAGCACCCATAAGCGTCAATGGAAGCGGGGAATTTTGGGGGACACGCCCTGTTGATATCTGGTCATTTTCTGCAATAAAATTAATTTACAAGGATATTTATAATAATAAGTTGACAATGAGCATTTTTTTGTTTCCCATCATTCTTGAGGGGAATTCTAAATCAGGCTGCTTAGGCAATACTTTTCGCCAAGATCGTCATCCATTGAATATGGTACGCCCGCCGGTGTCGTGCCAATGTAGTTACCACCGTCAAAAATTGTATCTTCTAAGCGGAGCCATATGGAGGTAGATTTGTGTCTTTATTATTCAATCCCCCCAAAAAAAGTTGCTTCAATCAAAAATATATATTGTCAACCAAAAAAAAAAAAAAAAAAAAAAAAAAGTGTTTGAATGTAAAAATTAATTTGAAACTCAAAAAACTCCCCCAAAAATGCGTGTGAAAGCTATTTTTCTTTGATTTTTTTTTTTTTTTTTTGATTGAAGTCATTTTGGCTAGGACATTTTTGTATTTATTATTCAATCAAAAAATAAGTTGCTTTAAAAAATATATGTTTAAAAAGAAAAATCACTCCAATCAAAAAGAGAAAAATTTCAATCATAGAAAAAGTTTTTGAATGCGAAAAAATATTTGAAATTAAAAAATTTGCATTTGAACACTTCATTTTTCATTGAAAAAGTTTTCTTTGATTCAGGCTATCCTTCTTGTGTTTGGGCAGGACAAGGGTAGGACATTTGTATCTCAATCATTTAATCCCTCAAAAAGTTATGTTCATTATTTTAAATATTTTCAATCAAAGAAAAAAATCATTTGAAAAATAAAATTGCCCTCCCCTAATATTTTTGTTTTTTCAATTGAAAATTTTATGCCAAGCAAATGACCACCTAAGGTGCTAGTCACATGATCTTTTTGAAAAATAATTTTGACCTATTATAAAAATTTATTTTTTTGTTTATTTCATTCATTGTTGTTGCAGTTTTATTGCTTTACTATATATATTATTAGGGCTATCAAACGATTAAAATTTTTTATCGAATTAATTACAGCTTAAAAATTAATTAATCGTAATTAATCACAATTCAAACCATCTATAGAATATGCCATATTTTTCAGTAATTTTTTGTTGGAATGGAAAGATAAGACAAGACGGATATATACATTCAACATACGGTACATAAGTACTGTATTTGTATTTTATAACAATAAATCAAGATGGCATTAACATTATTAACATTCTGTTAAAGCGATCCATGGATAGAAAGACTTGTTAGTGCAAGTTATAGAAATATTATATTAAAACCCCTCTTAATGTTTTTGTTTTAATAAAATTTGTAAAATTTTCAATCAAAAAATAAACTAGTATCCTGCCTTTGTTGGTGTCAATAATTACACAATGTTCATGGGTGCTTAAGCCCATAAAATTAGTCGCACCCAAGCGCCAACAGAGGGCGTCAAAACTCCAAAAAACACAAGTAACAACTGGACATTGTGACACTTTGCTGACATTTTAATCTGTTTGAGCGGGGCATGTGCGTTAATTGCGTCAAATATTTTAACGTGATTAATTTTAAAAAATTAATTACCGCCCGTTAACGCAATAATTTTGACAGCCCTAATATATATATTTATATATGTATAGGAAAGTCAATTACATGGAATGACACTTTTCGGCCACCAGGGGGGGCCTGCCCCCCCCCCCCAACTTAAAATCCGCTTATGCTTTTTGCGATAATTATCGATACGCGGGTCAGGAATTCGATCTACAGATACAACTAATGCATCCTTTTGCTGTGAATTTAAATGAGCTCATCACTTGTAGACGACCAATAATTTGAAGTGGGACTATAAAAGAGCCATCCAGCTAAAAATCAGATTATAGTTACCGGTCTGAACAAGGCCTTGTCGTCGGAAAAATACGGCGCTCATGTCAAACACAAGTGACAACATTCAGTACGTCTAAATTTTGCGCACGTTTGGCTTGTGTGCAAAAAAGTTGTGTTCACAGTTTGAGGTCTGCGCGAGTTGAGGTGCTCACGGGGTAGCTTGTTCCATTTTTTTTTTTTTTAAGGGGGGAGTCGGAGGATGTGGTTTAGAGGTCTGCGTGGGGGTGGAACTTCTGCGGTCAGGTCAGGGAAAAGTGGTGTTGTGTGTCTAGAGAAGCTCACTCAAGTCATCTTCCCCAATGGCGGCTTCATTCTCCTAGTGGTTGATTAGATATTTAGATTGTGAACTGAAATAGGGTCTGATTGGGATCAGGTAAAAAAAAAAATATATATATATTTTTTGTATTTTTAAGTATTAACTTATTGGCGACCATTGATGGTGATAGATGTCCAATTTAATTTGTCTGGGATGGTTGGCAGTTTGATCACTGCCCCTCCCCCAATCAGATTGGATTGGACGTCGATCCCTTTTTTTTTTTTTTTTTTTTTTTTTAAACCTGTCCTGTTCAGCTGTTTGACACAGAGAATGGAAGTCTAAGTGCCCGGATTCTGAACAGTTTTAATGTTTCACATGGAGAGTCTGACATACTCCCATTGTGATCCTTCAAAATACCTTTTTATTATGACAAAGCAGCGAACAGGAAGGGATTATGGGGGGACAGAAGAAAAGAAATACAAGAGAAGAAAGAAAAGAAACACATACACAAACAACAACAAGAAATACATTGAACATCTAAACTAGTTACTAATATGCTGGTGCTATCGTCAGCGAGATGTATTTCCGGTTTACACCATGTGGGGGCCAATTGGCCAGTGAAAGAGGAGAATGGGGGTGGGGGTGTCTATAAGACTATAAGCTAAGTGATTGAAAGGGGTAGAGTGTACACAAATCAGTTCTGTGATCTAGAACCCAGTAATCGTGTGAATCTCTTATGAGTGTAAGCCCGTTGGCGACCAACCCTACGCTGCCGCATCGCCAATCCCGGCACCGGAACCCCCAACCCGAGCATGCCCTACCACATCCAGCAGACGTCGATCCCTATTAATGCTAGTAAAACATGATCACTAAATGCCAGCCTTACCAACTTAACAAGCTAAACGATGATTGACACATTCAGCTTCTTTGAAGATAGCGTTGCCAAGCTTCTCTAGCAAGATCAAAGCGTCAACACCTGTCAGTCATTAGCCACGTTTACATGCTGACTTTTATTCATACCGATTCAAATCATTCCGAATGGAAATTTCAGATCAGCTGTTTACATGTCACCTCATCTATTCCGATCCAGCGTTTACATGTGAATGCCTTTATTCCGAAAGGACGTTTGACAACTGCCGTCTGACATGCGCAGATTAATCAAAACAAAGCGTCACGTTGCAAAACATGGAGATCGATCGTCAGAGTGCTGCTGTTTTAACTTTAACCCACTTGTTGTGTTTGTGGGGTCGTATCCGCTTCTGCTGTTTTCCTCTTTTGCCTTGTCGTAGCCGGTTTTCCACCGGTTTCTAATCTGGTCAACGCTCCGGTCTATTCCGGCTTCGTGTAACCTCTCGTGAACATTTTTAAATAGTTCACTGTTCCTCGTTTTACGCCCGTCTAAGCGAGCAATTATATTAAATTCTTTTAAAGTTTGAATTAAATACAATCTTTCCGCCGGACTCCAATTAGGTGCGCTGTGCTTGGAAGCCATGTTGCAAGTGACGTTACTTACGTTACAAAGTGACGTCACCACGTCAGTACGGAGCATGTGCAGAAAGAACGCAACCAGACACCATTCCGCTTCCCTGTTTACATGATATCATTTTACTTCTAATCGGTTTGGGAAAAGGAATATTCTACCCCTGTGAATCGGAATGAAATTCCATTCGGTTTGGGCCTGTTCATTCCGAATGAGGTGTTTATATGGAACACATTTATTCGGTTTGAACAAATATTCCGATTGTAATTGGAATATTTGGCTCCATGTAAACGTGGCAAGTGTGAACTTTAACAGGCAAAACTCGCAATGCACTGCTGACCAAGAAAAGAAGCAGGAGGGTCAGGTTGTATGGGCATGAAACAGAAATTTTTAAAATTAAAAATCCGATCCTTTTCACCCGATTCCGATCCTCTGAAAAAAGGTACGATCCCTTGTCCCTGTCCCTAGTTTTAAAATGACTTTTCCCACATCAACTGTTCAGAGTTAAAAAAAAAAAAAAAGGCTAATACTGTCAAATTTCCAAATATCGGCCGACCAATATATTGTTATATATATAAAAAAATATATATATATATAAATCTGTATAAATGCAAACATGAAATTTGTTGTATTCTTGGAGCGTCACCATCTAAACGGCCGCTCAGCGCGTTACAGTCTCGTCATAGTCATGAAAAAAATTGTTCGACGACGAAATATTTTTGTTATAGTCACCACTGGACGAAAACTAGTAGGCTGTCCCAAACGAGTCATTTTTGTCCCGATTATTCAGCCGATTATTTATATATTTTTTTTTACTATTTTTACTAATTTAGCAAATAAATTTTTCTTGACGCTTATTAATTCACAAAAACATTTTGGAACAATTAAGTTATTTATTAAAGTACAAATAAACACGTAATTAACAATAATAAATCACAAACAATGAGGTCAAATGCTGATCACATAACTAGTGCTACAGAATGGAATGTAAACGAATTCAGAACACTGACTTCGCCTTTCCAACATGATTCAAAACAATTCTTAAAAAAAAAAAAAAATCTAGCAAAATCTTCGAAATGCTAATGTTTCATTTACAAGGCAAAAAATAGCTAAAACAGTAAAAAAAATGCTAATGTTTTATTTACTATGCTCTTAACAAATCATTCAAACACATATTCCCGCAAAAAAACTGCTAAATATGCCTCTGAACTAAATTACGAATGCATAAACAATATATTAACGCAAACAAATACTTACAACTTTATGTTGGTCTTAACAGGGAGCAGCTGTATCCAGCCATGTTAGATGAGTAATGTCATATTCACTGCTACCACTAGCAATGTATCCATCCAAATCAATCAAGCTAAATGCAAACAGTTTCAAAGCAAACTATTAACAAGTCACTCTAAGCAGCAAAACTTGAGTCGAAGCTTTTTTCCAACCAACTTAATCGATTAATCGTTGCAGCACTAGTTTAAAGTTAAAAAGTTAAGCTTTTGCATAAAGGGTGTCATTTTAAAGCTATTCTTAGTGTAAAATCTGAATTCTGAAGTATGTGGGATTAACTCCAAAAATTGTTATTTATATGACGAACATGACGTGCTTTTATTTTGAAATGTTCACCGGAAGAACGTTTGCTAAACCGCTAACCGTAAACTTTACACGCCGCAAAAAATGCACTTTTCGTCATTGCACGTGGTGTCAGTAATAGATTTTCTTTTTCATTTTATCGTTTTCAAATGCTGTTAACCAGTGATTTTTCATGTTTGAAGTGCCACCTTTTAACCTCAAGTTTGCGTTTTGGCAAAGACAGCAGGCTAAAGTAGGTTGTCTTTTTTCCCTCATTAGCCTCAACATAGCAATGCTAACTTTTGCAGTGTTTAATATGGCTGTGTTTGCTTATTTTGTATGTCCGAACTTTAAACTTTGAATTTCTGAACTGAAATTCTACGGCGTGCTGATGATCCATAAACATCTGTGAAAGGAACTAGAGTCTCATATGCCATCAACACGCACTCACAAATGTATGCACACATGTACGCACGTGGCGATAAAACACAGCTGTGAGAATTTCCGCCCTCATTTTTATATACCGTGCGAAAAATGGACTCATTATATATATTGACAGGCTTAGCAACTTCAATAAAACATGTTGTTAGTTAATTAGATGGACTTACGATCTGCCAGCTTATTGTGTCCTGTCGTCTTCCAAAATTACAACTGGGTGGCGGCACTTTAGGTGTTCATTCACGGCTGACGTGCAGCCAAGCTTGGCATTGAAGAGACAGGACAGAACAGTGTACCCTCCTTTGTTTCGTTGAAATAAGTCAATGTTTTGGCCACTCTGGTGCGCTTTTTTTGGCTTTGTGCCGCTTTCCGCGCTTGCATACCGAACGTCCGACATTCTCAACTTTCCACGCATATATTTTTTAACCCTTCATTAACCGTCTACGGGATGTTGTGCTCGTCGACGCATTTATGTCATCGCTGACATCTACTAATACAATTAATTAGGGTTGTTCCGATCATGTTTTTTTGCTCCCGATCTGATCCCGATCGTTTTAGTTTGAGTATCTGCCGATCCCGATATTTCCCGATCCGATTGCTTTTATTTTTCTCCCAATTCAATTCCAATCATTCCTGACAATTTTTCCCGATCATATACATTTTGGCAATGCATTAAGAAAAAAATGAATAAAACTCGGACAAATTTAAACATTCAACATACAGTACAAAAGTACTGTATTTGTTTATTATGACAATAAATCCTCAAGATGGCATTTACATTCTTAACATTCTTTCTGTGAGAGGGATCCACGGATTGAAAGACTTGTAATTCTTAAAGGATAAATGTGACTTTGTATATTGTGACTAAATATTGTCATCTAGTGTATTTGTTGAGCTTTCAGTAAATGATACTGTAGCCATCTGTTCTGCCCAAATGCATGATGGGAAGTGCACCCATGACTGTGCGTAGTGGTACCAATTGATTTATCTTCTCTGGGTTGGAAATATCATAGGGTGTTAAGAAAAATATCAATTACTACCTTTCTTACCCACATTGCTTCCCACGATGTTTCTAATCGTAGGGAGAGGGATTGTAAGGCTTTAGCCAATTTAAAAAAGGCTCGAAAAGGCTGCCAAAATTCACTCTACTCATTTTACGCTGCCTTTTAGCTCTATATATATATAGGTAAAATGGCGCCATTACAGATTGAACGCGATAATGCGTGAGTGGGCCGTGCAGCGCATGCATTAATTGCGTTAAATATTTTAACATGAGAATTTTTTTTTTTTTAATTACCGTCGTTAACGGTAGAAATTTGATAACCCTACCTAAGCCTAAACTAAAGACTCTGGATTGGGGTAACATATTATGTCTGTAACGTTAAATACAATTAGAAAACAATTTATTTTAATATATATATATATATTAGGGCTGTCAAAATCATCGCGTTAATGGGCGGTAATTAATTTTTTAAATTAATCACGTTAAAATATTTGACGCAATTAACGCACATGTCCCGCTCAGACAGTATAGACTCTACCCACGTGACGTCACAACTCCTTCCTCCTGACTGGTGCCGCCCAATTGTCCGTCAACACATCATGTTTCCCTGTTACGGCTACGTACATTCCTCCTATTTACGACGTGTTTTTCTGCTCGTTAACATTAATAATCAAAATGGTGAAGGCGTGTGTGGCGGTCGGTTGCAATAACAGAGAAGATAGACGAAGAGACTTGAAGTTCTACCGGATTCCGAGAGACCCGGAGAGAAGAGAGCGAGATGGGCTGCTGCAATTCGACGAGAAAACTGGGCTCCAAACGATTACCACAGATTATGTAGTAGTCATTTTATATCTGGTAAGATGCATTTAATATATATTTAGAGGGTTTTGGGCTGACAACCACAATTAAGATCATTGCTAGGCTAATCGCCGACAACATACACGTATGTATGTAGTGAGAGTGCTATCGCTAAACCATATAAACATTAAAAGCCCTAACTCCATTGACAAACGACATGAAATACATTAGACTTGACAGTGGATATTAGCAATAACAAAAGATTTTGAATTGAAAATTTCGTAACTCACCTTTCCAAGCACAAGATAGATTCCTGCCGAATTTTCCTGGACGAGGACCTGTTTCACCCAACCAGCAACGAAGTATTTATAAGCCTCCAAGCTCTTAAAGTTTTTCAAACTTTCGTGAGAATAGGCTGATTTTGTGTGGACAAGATAGTTGTACAGTTCAGGGTAGCTAGCAGATGTCAGGCAAATACGGCGGAGACAGCGGGTCGAAAAACATCGATTTAGGCATCAAATATGGATCTGGCGAATGGATAAACTGAAGCTTTTCCACATAACGCCTTTTACGCATCAAGTGAGTTTACGGCATCCGAAAGCACCGAGTCTTCCATGAAATGCATTATAAATTGCTCGATCAATTGAGACCATTGATAATACAGACACAAAATGACGGACAAGTGGGCGGAACCATACAGCGAGCACGTGATTTTGTGACGTCGGTGGGTAGGGTCTATTCTGCCTTTGGTAAGTTTTACAGCAAGGCTTTTTGTGCTGTCTAACAGCGAACTCTTGTGGTCGCTTTGCGACATGGTTTATTGTTTTCTTGCCAGTTCAATATGGCTGCACGACGTCTCGGGCTGACGCCTACGTTGTTATGTTGCGCTTATATGATCCTTGGACAAGATTTGTCCGTAAGTATGGTTGTTGTAAAGAATGTACATATTATGTAAGCGAAATGTTCTATTTTTTGTATGAGACGCTTTTTGTTTGTTTAGTGAACCTGTATAGCGTGCTAAGCTAACGTTGTTGCTAATGCAATGCTTGTGCACTTTTTTTTTTGTAGTTTTACGACGGTCTAAAGAGGACAATGGTTTGAGGCCATTTTATTAATAAATCAGATGAAAAAGGAAGTCTGATTATTAAGGTGTCGTTCACTAGCTGTCTAGCTTTGGAAAAAGTAGACGCTTCGGAGTGAGGACAGCATAGACAGATTTAAATGAAAGTAGAGTGAAATGCCCACTACAGTCCTTATGTACCGTATGTTGAATGTATATATCCATCTTGTGTCTTATCTTTCCATTCCAACATTTTACAGAATATATAATTTACAGAAAAATATGGCATATTTTATAGATGGTTTGAATTGCGATTAATTGCGATTAATTAATTTTTAAGCTGTAATTAACTCGATTAAAAATTTTAATCGTTTGACAGCCCTAATATATATTTTAAAAAGGCATGTCCGATATTTTTTTGCCGATTCCGATACTCTGAAAATGACGTGATCGGACCCGATCAATGGAACTTCTCTACAATGAATACATTGTTGAAGTATAGGATCAGGACTCAAAACCGGGCGACTTGGACTCGCCTGCAAAAATATGTGATCTGGACATCCCTGATTTGGACGTCCGAGCCGTGAGACAAAATGGAAGGAAACAATGGACTCATTCACGACAGTGTCCTCTGAAATGTAGACAATCTGTTCAATCTGCAAATGTTTCACCCACTGTCTGACTTTGCTGCCATGTGCGCGCACGCTTTTGTGCGTCTAGTCATCCGCGGAGCGAGCGGTGTAGGTTTCTTCCACTGGGTGTCTGTTATTTTTTTAATCACTCTCATCAGATTAGCTAGCGGGGGCAGTCCAGGCCAAACGCTTCACAATTAACGGAGCGCGCGAGCGCAAGCACACATCCGTCAGTTACTTTTCATTTGTGGCCACAGAGTTAAGCGGCATTAAATCATGGAGCTGATCCCATCGTTCTCTGGAGCGCGATCAAGCGGAGCGTACCAAGACCACCGGGAAGGGGGGTAAAAGTAGCAGCGCTACTTTGACTTGAACTTGTTCGGTGACTTTATGTCCATTTTGAGCCCGCTGAATAGAACTGAATTGTTTGTTAGTCTATTGCAGCCTGATGGAGGACGAGTTTTGAAACGAAATGAATTAAAATGTGAAATCAAGTAATAAAAATTGAAAATTAAATACAATTGAAACAAAACATGTTGGAATAAAAAAAAAAAAAAAAAACGTAAGACGTAAACTTAAATATTAACCCTTTAACACTGGACGTGTTGGAGGTGACACATTTACGCATATAATCTTTGAAGCCTCGTCACGCTGTAATTATGTCACCTACGTATCATTTGAAAGTACGGAGGTTGAGGTCCACCCCCGTATATACTTGAAGTCAATCGAACATGTATATAAATGTATTATAAATAAAGCGAGAGATATTATCATTTGAGTTTTATTCGCCTCATAAATAAACATTAAAACGCTGCATGGACCATGCGTTCATGTCCATCATTTCTTGTCCTTTTTCAAAATTGAAAGCACCACCATTAACGACATATCCCAGGAGCCATTGTGAGGTCACGAAGGATGGACGTAATGTGAACATTTTTAATAAATTGCCGAGCGAGGCGCCACCTAAGGAGAGGGAGCTGAGGTATCAAGCGACGGCCGGTTGGATTGAACAAGCAATTCTGAAACGAATGAATCGAAAACTAAATTTAGCGCAAGCTAATGCATTCGTTTATCAACTCGAGGAAGAGGTGGGACTCAACCAGGCCACTGTGTGAACCATTTTTTCTTTGAAATATCAATGCAACATCAAAGGCATGCAAATTCGGACAACACAGGCTCACGTGTTAAAGGGTAAAAAAATAAAAAAATTAAAAAAAATCTTGAAATAAATTAATCAATTTGAGAGAAACAACAATACATGGAAACAAACCCAGAAAATGAATAAAATAAATAGAAATTGCAGCAAAGGTTGAAACTGAAGTACAATGCAAATTGAAAAAGATATACAAATAAAATAAACATGATAAATACCATTTAAAATGAAATGATTTAAAGTGGACGCTATAAAAAATGAATCCAAAAAAATAACTTAAAATAAATAAAAATAGCAATCAAGGTTCAAACTGAAGTACAACGCTAATTGAAAAACATACTGTATATGATAAAAGTGCATGTTGAAAAAAAAATTAAAATAAAATAAACATGATAAAATACCATTTAAAATGAAATGAATAAAAGTGGACGCATATAAATGTCAAAATAAAATGCTAAATTAAAATTTCAATGAATTTACAAAAATATTCAATAAATGTATATTAAAATAAGTTTAAATGAACAAAAAAATTAATAAAATAAAAAATTAATAAATCAATAATTAAATTAATTAAATCAAATAATTAAAATACATTAATAATAATAAAATACAAATGAAAATAACTATATTCAAATAAAAATAAATTTTTAAAAAAACAATAAAATAAGGGGGGGGAAAACCTTTAAAAATATAAATTGAAATAAAGTGATCCCTCTTTTTTCACAGTTAATGGGCACCATGACACCCCCCCCCCCACACACACACACACACCCCGCAAAAAGTGACAAACCGCGAAGTAGCGTACATTAAAAAAAATTATAATTTTTTAAAATTGTTTTTGTTTTGTGTATTCAATAAATTTATTCAGATTTAGCATTGGAAAAAGATACATATAACACTTTTTTTTCACCAAAGTATAGTTAAAAAAAAAAAAAAAAAAACTTATGTATATATATATTGATATTTTATCTCAATGGCTGCTTTGATACATACATACAGTGGGGAGAACAAGTATTTGATACACTGCCAATGGGTTTTCCCATTGACTGTGTATCAAATACTTGTTCTCCCCACTGTACATACATACATTTTCTCCCGCTTATCCAAGATAGAGTAGTGGAGGTCGCAGCTCCAGTATTTTAAGCACTTCAAATGTAAGAATTATGATAACTTTCACAAGTAACTGTCTCACCGAATTATTTTTAAACAAGAATAATAGAAAAATGCATGTTTAAATGCTTCATTGAGTGAGTCCACTCACACTGTTCACTTACAGAGTTGCCACAGCAAATGTTTAACAAGCTAAACGATGATTGACGCATGCGGCGCCTTGAAGTTTTGGCTTGCGAGCTCCCATGGCATGATCAAACCATAACGCCTGTCAATCATCAATAACTTTTACAAGCAACTCCAGTGCACTGCCTGACCAAGAAAAACAGCAGGAGGCAGAGTGATTGGATCGGGACAGCTCTATAAAATACTGATTTTTTTTTAAATTGAAAAAAAACTCTGCGATGGACTAAGGGCACAAAGTTTGAAGCGCAACGTAGCGAGGAATCACTGTGATGACAAATTATTTACCTATGAATTTATTCATTTTAATTTCGACACTCCTGGACCCTTCATTCAACCGCCCGCCAAAATTTCCACATATCAAATATCTAACAAGCGATAAAAACATTTGAAACAGCCAATCATTGCCTTCCATTGTCAGTATCGCCAGGTAGAAAAGAAAAGCTGAACTTTTCCCGTGACATTCTCAAGGTGGCACATTCGTGTGAATGTCGGCAGGTAAAACCTCCTCCCTTTTTGGCTTGTTCTTCCCTTCCCTCTCTCTTGTCCAAAGTTCTAGTGCACCCCGAAGGGGGTCATTTTTGCAGACATAAAGAGCAGGGATAGTTTTACACCTCCCCGGGCTGGGGCACAACTGCTGGGGGGCGGGGCACTGGAGGCACAATGTATTTTACATGAAAGGAAGGGGATTGAGTTACCGCTGTGATAAGCACTCACACAAATGGGAGAGAGAGAGAGAGACAAGGGGGACAAAAAAAAAAAAAAAAAAGTGGGACAGACACAAATGTAGGAAGTCACAGTGGGAGGAGTCATCCCAATTTTTGGGATTTATATTTTTTTAAATATTGTGCTTTTTGAAGCTTTTGACTTCCTTCCCTTTTGACAACTTGTAAAGCCGTTAACACACATATGTACACTTGTGTTCGAAACGACACGCATTTTAACAATAAAACACTTGACACAAAAACAATTGTTCAAACGTCCATCTAGTCAAATCAATGTTTAAATATTAGTAGATTAAATTAGCCTAATTTGCCTAACAAAAGTCCGCTAGCTTAAATGCTACGAATGCTAACGTTCTAATAGCAAATCGCTCACACTTAACTCAACAAACTGTAGCTGTAAATTTAATTACAAATGCATACGCAAACATATACAGTGGGGCAAATAAGTATTTAGTCAACAACTAATTGTGCAAGTTCTCCTACTTGAAAATATTAGAGAGGCCTGTAATTGTCAACATGGTTAAACCTCAACCATGAGAGACAGAATTTGGAAAAATATCCAGAAAATCACATTGTTTGATTTTTAAAGAATTTATTTGTAAATCATTGTAGAAAATAAGTATTTGGTCAATACCAAAAGTTCATCTCAATACTTTGTTATGTACCCTTTGTTGGCAATAACGGAGGCCATACGTTTTCTGTAACTCTTCACAGGCTTTTCACACACCGTTGCTGGTATATTGGCCCAATCCTCCATGCAGATCTCCTCTAGGGTAGTGATGTTTTGGGGCTGTTGTTGGGCAACACGGACATTTCAACTCCCTCCACAGATTTTCTATGGGGTTGAGACCTGGAGACTGACTAGGCCACTCCAGGACCTTGAAATGCTTCTTACGAAGCCACTCCTTTATTGCCCTTGCTGTGTGTTTGTGATCATTGTCATGCTGAAAGACCCAGCCACGTCTCATCTCAATGCCCTTGCTGATGGAAGATTTTCACTCAAAATCTCCCGATACATGGCCCCATTCATTCTTTCCTTTACACAGATCAGTCGTCCTGGTCCCTTTGCAGAAAACCAGCCCCAAAGCATGATGTTTCCACCCCCATGCTTCACAGTGGGCATGGTGCAATTCAGTATTCTTTTTCCTCCAAATAAGAGAACCTGTGTTTCTACCAAAAAGTTCTATTTTGGTTTCATCTGACCATAACACATTCTCATAGTCCTCTTCTGGATCATCCAAATGCTCTCGAGCGAACCGCAGACGGGCCTGGACGTGTACTTTCTTCAGCAGGGGGACACGTCTGGCAGTGCAGGATTTGAGTCCATGGCGGCGCATTGTGTTCCTGATAGTAGCCTTTGTTACTTTGGTCCCAGCTCTCTGTAGGTCATTCACTAGGTCCCCCCGTGGTTCTGGGATTTTTGCTCACCGTTCTTGTTATCATTTTGACGCCACGGGGTAAGGAGAGAGTTGAAAGTCTGTGTTGCCCAACGACAGCCCCAAAACATCACTGCTCTAGAGGAGATCTGCATGGAGGAATGGGCCAAAATACCAGCAACAGTGTGTGAAAAGCTTGTGAAGAGTTACAGAAAACGTTTGGCCTCCGTTATTGCCAACAAAGGGTGTATAACAAAGTATTGAGTATTTTTGGTATAGACCAAATACTTATTTTCCACTCTAATTTGGAAAGAAATTCTATAAAAATCAAACAATGTGATTTTCTGGGGTTTTTTTCCACATTCTGTCTCTCATGGTTGAGGAATATCCATGTTGAATATTACAGGCCTCTCTAATATTTTCAAGTGGGAGAACTTGCACAATTAGTGGTTGATGAAATACTTATTTGCCCTACTGTATTAGCTGAAACAACTTACAGCCTTATATGGGCAGCTTTCCTTTATCCATGTCAGACGAGAGTAGTGGTTCTTAACTTTGCTAAAGGTACTGAACCCCACGAGTTTCACAGGTGCATTCACCAAACCCTTTGAAATTTCATTACAAAGCCTTTTTTTTTTTTTTTAACGAATTCAAAACCTAGCAAGCTAACATCTAAGTGAATTCCTGTTCAAATTCATTCCAGATTTCTAATTTACTAGAAATAATTTTGCCTTTTGCTGTTGATTTGACAAAAATGTTTTTTAAAAAAAAATTTTTATTTTAATTATCGACGCATTTCACGGTTATACTTCTTCATACCGATTGCGAGTCAACCTTCCACCGAGCAAACAGATTTTTCCTCCCATTCAATAGAGAGCTAGCAGTTGAAAGAAATGGAATAAAGCCTGCAAATTGAGGGCAAACCAGTCTAAAACCTGGTCAGAAACGACACTTTGCCTAGATTTAGTCAGCTTCCATAAATAGGGCTCTACGGTTCTTAACCTTTACCAAACCCCAGGGGTTTGGTAAAGGTTAAGAACCATTGGACGAGCCTGCTACTCAGTCATACAAGGCGGCAGCCCAGCTAGACCCAAAGCTGCCACCAGAGGGCAGTGTATCCTCCATCAGTAAACAAAATCCAATCCTCATGGACTTTTGGGATTGTTTTTTGAGGTACCTAAAGGGTTAATTCCGAATAACGCGGAAATTCGGTTTACGTCGCCAGCGTCGAAACGCAACTCATAACCCGGGGACTACCTGTAAATTTAAAAATATATATATAGTACGCCGTTAATGTCAGCGAATGACTTCCAAATGCATTTCGTGTGAATATCACGCAAGCGATAATAGTGTCTCACTGTGCCGTAAAAAGTGCAGGTCAAACAATAAAATTGTCGCCGTGCAACATACGCTCTCTTTTACGAGTACCTGAACATGCCACACACCAGTCGGTGTTAATTGTAGCCACCTGGAAACACGGGTGTGCGCTACCTTGACACTTCATTCTGTAACTCAAACCCAATCTACTCCGCTAACAAAAGGGAAAAAAACACAGTATCATTTTAAAATACTTGTTGGGGTTTAGAACAGATTATTTCGGATAATAACTGATATTTTAACTCACTTGCTGCTATTTAGAGTGATAGATGTCAAGTCTATTTTGATTGGAAGAGTTTGAATTCAAATAAAATACTTGTTTGGGTTTAGATCAGGGGATTTCATCAATGATTTTTATTTTTAATATTAACTTATTTACTATGTATTTGAACTCATTGGCTGCATATCGCTGTCAAACTATTTTGACTGGGAGGGTTCGTATCATTTTAAAATACTTGTTTGGGTTTAGATGAGGGGAAGTGTTTAATGTTTCTTTCTTCTAATATTTACTTATTTAGACTTTTACTCATTGGCTGCCATTGACAGTGATGGACGTCCAATGTATTTTGACGGGGAGGGATGGTATATTAAATGACTTGTTTGGCTTTAGATCAGGGGATGTGATCAATGATTTCTAATATTAATTCATTTATATTTTTACCTTATTGGCTGCCATTGACGGCGCCAAACGTCCAATCCATTTTGACTGGAAGGGCTGATATTATATTAAAATACTTGTTTGGGTTTAGATCAGGATATGTGATAAATTATTTTTAATTCTAATTAAAACCCATTTATTTTTTAACTCACTGGCTGCCAATGACGGGGATAGATGTCCAATGTATTTTGACTGGGAGGGCTGGTATATTAAATTATTTGTTTATTTACTAATTTATATGTTACCTTATTGGCTGCCATTGACGGCGCTAGATGTCCAATCATTTTGACTGGAAGGGCTGGTATTATATTGTTTGGGTTTAGATCAGGGGATGTGTGTAATGATTTTTTATTTCTAATATATACCCAATTATATTTTAACTCATTGGCTGCCAATGACGGGGATAGATGTCCAATCCATTTTGACTGGAAGGGTTGGTATTATATTAAAATAATTGTTTGGGATTAGATAAGGGGATGTGTTTAGTGATTTATGGTTGTAATATTTGACCATTTTTATTTTAACTCATTGGCTTCCAATGACAGGGATTGACATCCAATCCATTTTGACTGAAAGGTCTGGTATTGTATTAAATTACTTGTTTGGGTTTGGATCAGGGAATGTATTTAATGATGTTTATTTCTAATATTTACCCATTTATATTTTAACTTATTGGCTCCCAATGACTGGGATAGTTATCCTATTAATTTTGACTGGAAGGGCTTCTATTAAGCTATATTAAAATACTTGTTTGGGTTTAGATCAGGGGATGTGTTTAATGATTTTTGTTTCTAATATTTACCCATTTATATTTTACCTCATTGGCTGCCCATGGCAGGGATAGATGTCCGATCCATTTTGACTGGAAGAGCTGATATTAAAATACATGTTTGGGTTTAGATCAGGGGATGTGTTTAGTGATTTTTATTTTTAATATTTACCCACTTATTTTTTAACTCTGGCTGCCAATGACGGGGATAGACGTCCAATCCATTTTGACTTGAACGGCTGGCGTTATATTAAAATACTTGTTTGGGTTTAGATCAGGGGATGGGTTTAGTGATTATTATTTCTAATATTTACCTATTCATATTTTTGAGTGGAAGGGCTGGTATTATATAAAATACTTGTTTGGGTTTAGATCAGGGGATGGGTTCATTGATTTTTGATTCTAATATTTACCCATTTATATATTACCCCATTGGCTGACCATGACTTGGATAGATGCCTAATTCATTATGACTGCAAGGGCTGGTATTATATTAAAATACTTGTTTGGGTTTAGATCAGGGGATCCGTTTAGTGATTTTTATTTCTACCTGTTCATATTTTAGCTCATTGGCTGCCAATGACAGTGATAGGCGGTGATAGCAGTAAAACAGATCACTCGATGCTAGCCTCCCCAATTGAAATGGATTAGATATCGATTACTGTATGAGGGATATTGAAAAAAAAAAAAAAAAAAAAAAATTCTACAATATTTGTCAGCAAAGGGTCAGATGGACGGAATTTTCGTACAAAAATACTGATGTCACTCTTTCGTGAGAAGTCGCTCCTCTGTATAGCAATCGGATATGGGTTATTAAAGTCACCATTATTGAGCTCTATTGTTTTTATGCCGCTTGGAATGTTCCTTCAAAATTTGCGGAGGGAGGAAAGGTCTAGCTGATGAAATGTTTTCACAGCAAATGGAGAAGGCAAGCCGGGGAGGTGTCCGAAAACATGCCTGAAGGAAAAAAAATACGGTAGCGCGGCGTGGGCGGATCACAGGAGAGAAAACAGAACGGGTAGTAGATTAGACGAAGGGATGACAAGTACGTTTGGGTTTTTGTTGACATTTCTAGTGACTGGAAAAGGCGCCGACACGACATGGTTTGTATCCAGTAGACCGAAACGCATGCCGTCGCATTGACATTTTGCGGACAAATCAACAGCAGACTTGACTTAACTGCGCAGCGACTGATGAGATTTCTGAGTTACGATCAAGTACTGTATGTTGTTGACTTTTCGTTTTTGTGCCCAGAGAAAAAGAGGAACCTCAATTTTTCGTCTGTTGTTAAATGTCGAGCTAAAAGCAAATAGTAGAAAAAGCAATCGACACTGTGCTAGCCAAAAGTATTGGCACCCCTGCAATTCTGTCAAATAATGCTCAATTTCTCCCAGAAAGTGATCGCAATTACAAATGCTTTGGTAGTAATATCTTCATTTATTTTGCTTGCAATGCAAAAACAAAAGTATTGGCAGGCCTTATGGTGTTCTTCGGATGCAATTCAGTATTCTTTCTCCTCCAAACACGAGAACCTGTGTTTCTACCAAAAAGTTCTATTTCGGTTTCATCTGACCATAACACATTCCTCTTCTGGATCATCCAAATGCTCTGTAGCGAACCGCAGACGGGCATGGACGTGTACTTTCTTCAGCAGGGGGACACGTCTGGCAGTGCAGGATTTGAGACCCTGGCGGCGCATTGTGTTACTGTGGTTCCAGCTCTTTGTAGGTCATTCACTAGGTGCCCCCGTGTGGTTGTGGGATTTTTGCTCACCGTTCTTATCATTTTGACGCCACGGGGTGAGATCTTGCATGGAGCCCCAGATCGGGGGAGATTATTAGTGGTCTTGTATGTCTTCCATTTTCTAATAATTGCTCCCACAGTTGATTTCTTCACTCCAAGCGTTTTACCTATTTCAGATTCAGTCTTCCCAGCCTGGTGCAGGTCTACAATTTTGTCTCTGGTGTCCTTCGACAGCTCTTTGGTCTTGGCCATAGTGGAGTTTGGAATGTGACTGACTGAGGTTGTGGACAGGTGTCTTTTATAACGATAACGAGTTAAAACAGGTGCCATTAATACAGGTAACGAGTGGAGCCTCGTTAGAAGAAGTTAGACCTCTTTGACTGCCGGAAATCTTGCTTGTTTGTAGGTGACCAAATACTTATTTTCCACTCTAATTTGGAAATAAATTCTTTAAAAATCAAACAATGTGATTTTATGTTGTTTTTTTCCCACATTCTGTCTCATGTTTACCCATGTTGACAATTACAGGCCTCTCTAATCTTTTCAAGTAGGAGAACTTGCACAATTGGTGGTTGACTAAATGCTTATTTGCCCCACTGTACATGCGATGACATTTTTCTGTTGTCATTTTTATGAAAATTTGGTAAAAAGTAACTGGTATGTTACCTTTAAAGTAACTTAGTTACATTGATAATAAAGTAATCGGTCAAGTAACTAGATTACTTTTTTTAGGTGTAGTCAGTAATCAGTAATTAAATTACTTTTTCAAAAAATCTGTGACAACACTGTTGACTTGATTTGGGGACATTTCAGGGTCATTTCTTGTTGATATTTTGACATACATGGCCGTCAATGGGATTGACTTCCATATGTGTCAATGGCAAGGACATACATGGCATACAATGGCATCGACTTACTTGGGTGCCTGCTGAATGTTAATGGACTGTAATGGTAAGTTTTGTTGTTATAGGGGGAAATTTCGGCCATTAGAAATGAATGGGACGGTGTACATAGTTTTTAAAAAAGTTTATAAAAGTTTTTAGCAAACCTTTATGCCCCTTACCAGGGCCTGCCCAGGCCATTTGGGGGCCCTAAGCAAAATAATGCAAAGGGGCCCATATTTTTGGCCCACCATTTCGTCACAGTGTACAGTGAAACCCATATATGCAATCCAACCCATACGTCCATATTTTGTATATTAATCAGATTTTGTAGCATTGCATACTTGAAACTTCTCACCCCAAATGATTGTCAGTACTTATGGTAGATAGCGCCAAACCTTTTTCTAAAAGAGGAAAGAAAGAAGTTAAGGAAGAACTTTTATTTTTTTAAGCTTGTAATCAAGTATCAAAACTCACAAAAGTCAAATTAAGCAAACTGTAGTAAACAAAATAGAATATAAATTAAACAATTGCCAGATTGGGGGCCCCCTAGTGGTCAGGGGCCCTAAGCAGCTGCATAGTCTGCGTATAGGCTGGGCCGGCCCTGCGCCTTACTTTCCTGAAATGTTTGATGGATGATTTATGTGGATTGGATAAAAAACACTTTATAGGACTAGATATAACTTTTTTTTTTTTCTTTAAAAAAAAAAACGTTTTGGCGCAAATGGTCTTTTTTTTTGTGGGGTCATTCAAAAGATTCCCAGAAGAAAGTTGCCCAAAAATGCAAGTTGAGTGACAGGTGAGCGAGCGAGTGCTCGGAGAAGGAGGAGCAAAGTGGGGGAGGGCGAACGAGAGAGGAGGAAAAGGAGGAGCGGGTTGGAAAAGCTGAGCCAAAGTCTCCCCGTTAGCGGACTTGAAGACAGCAGCTGCGCGCGGATGGACCGCCTCGCCCTCGAAAACCTCCGTTAGCTCCCACCGTGTCGTTTTTCATCGAGCCGACGGAAACTTTTTTTTTTTTTTTTTTTTTAAATCGAGACGGGACTAAGAGATGAAAAGAGGGAATTAAACGTCATTGAACGAGACCCACGCGGCACCTGCGGGACGATAGACGCGCTTTTAATTGGCGTGAGAGCGGATGACGTCGCGGTGTAATGTGCAAAAGTGACCTGAGGTGAGACTGTAGCTTGTGTGGACAGTGTTATTTCATGGTGTTTCAGGTATTGTTGACAATCAGATGTCCAAATTGTTTAAACTGTGAACGCTCATTTCAGTCCCAATGACGGCGGGTGACGTCCAATCCATTTCGACTGGGAGGGGCGAATGAACTCGCCCCTCCCAGTCAAAATGGATTGGACATCTTGCGCCATCATTGGCGGCTAAAGAGTTCACGTTTTGGGTCATTTAAAGAACACTTGTATGCAAAAAATGTTTGAATTTTTTTTCTACATGAGCTAAAAATGTAAAGTATATGTGGATGCTAGGTTTTGATGAGGAAGTTTTTCAAAAATAGTCAAACATTGACTAGACAAAATTTAAAATGAGTAAATGCTAGGAAAATAATCATTCATTTAAGCAATGAATGCACACTGCGAGTAATGTTTCCTTTCTTCTTTTTTTTTTTTTAAACACAAAAATGTAATCAAACAAATGATTTTTAAAAATATTTACTTTTTTGTTATCCTTTAAAGAAATAATCCCCCCCCAAATTGAATAATATAGCTTCGCTAAGCTTTGAAAGTCATATTTTAGTCTTCAATCATACAAGCATGTTATGAGGCGCTACAGCAGCCATTTTACATTAAAAAAAAAAAATTATAAATTCAAGTTTTTTAATTAAAAAAATGAAAAAATTCAGTTTACTGTTTTTTTTTACCCTTTAAAAAATAATTTAAAATAATCAATCCTTTTTTTTAAACACAAAAATTTAATGAAAAAAATAATAAATATATATATATATTATATATTATAAATTCAAGTTTTTTAATTAAAAAAATTAAAAAATTCAGTTTACTGTTTTTTTACCCTTTAAAAAATAATTTAAAATAATCAATCCTTTTTTTTAAACACTAAAATTTAATGAAAAAAAAAAATATATATATATATATATATATATATATATAGTTTTGTTACCCTTTAAAATATCATATACAAAAAATCACAAAACTAAAATAAAAATAGAATAGCTTAGCTAAGCATTGAAAGTCATGTTTTAGTCTTCAATCCTACAAGCAATGTATGAGGTGCTGCAGCAGCCATTTTAAATAAAAAACAGTAAATTATTTTGATAAACTCATGCTGTTTGATTTAAAAAAAAAATTAAATTACTGTTTTGTTACCCTTTAAAAAAATAAAAATAGTCACAATCCTTTTTAAACACAAAAATTTAATTTAAAAAATAGTTAAAACAAAATATTTACTGTTTTGTTACCCTTTAAAAATATCCCCAAAAAAAATCACAAAACTAAAATGAAAATAGAATAGCTTAGCTAAGCACTGAAAGTCATATTTTAGTCTTCAATCATACAAGCAAGGTATGGGGTGCTGCGGCAGCCATTTAAAATAAAAAAATATATATATTATTTTGATAAGTTGTTTAAAAAATAATTGAAAAAATTATGTTTACCGTTTTGTTACCCTTTAAAAAAAAAAAAAAAATCACAATACTTTTTTTAAACACAAAATGTAATCAAAAAAATAATGTAAAAAGTAATATTTACCGTTTTGATACCCTTTAAAAATATCATTTACAAAAAAAAATCCCAAAACTAAAACAAAAATAGAATAGAATAGCCTTGCTAAACTTTAAAAGATATTTTAGTCTTCAATCTTACAAGCATGATAATGGACGCTGCGGCTGCCATTTTACATTTAAAAAAAAGTATATTATTTTGATAAGTCTTTTAATTATGCTTTTTTTTTTAATTTATCACCAAAAACAAAAAAATTAAAAAGATTTTTTTTAAAGATGTTTTTTAATGAATGTCAACACTAACATAAAAACAGTAGAATAGTGATAGAACAGTGGTGGATTAATTTGATAAACGACAGGCGGCATGGAAAATGAATTAGTTATAATCCTCAATTAATCATGACGGCTTTGTTAAATTACCCCCCAGAAAATACATACATCAAGTGTTTCTCATACTGAGTCTAAAGAAGTTAAGATTTTTGAAAATATTGTTAAAAATGTTCAATTTAGATGACTAAATCTCCATAAAATGTGCATGTTTTTCTAGACACTTTGACAACAAGCAAAATATCTATAGTAGCTATAATCATGTTGAAATTGCTTTGAAATGAGCTTTATTTGTAAAAGTTGAATATGTTTATCAGTGTAAATCCAATATTAAACATGTATTTAATCATATTTTATGATTGTAGGCTTGATGTAGTGACTGCGTATTAGGTTAATATTAAAAAAAGATTAAGTTGAGTTTGTGATGATAAACTGTGGTTATTTTTCCTTTTGTTTACCAAAATATAGCAACATTTTGATCCCTAAATAGTTCAAAACATGTCTTTTACTTCTCATAAGAAGCGAGTACTACTTATAACGCGGCTTAGTAATTAAGCGCTAATTACCTGGAGTTCTACTGTTGCGGTTGGATTAGGCTGGCCGTGTTTGCGAGCGCTCACCCGCCCGCCGGCTTCAAAGGTCTGGTCATTTTTTTCCCACCAAAGTGGCTCAAGTGACACAGATGGCTTCTTCAATTTAAGGAAGCTTAAGGCCCTTTAAGATGACAACAAAAAAAGTTTTTTGTCAGATGGCAATTTGGCAGACATGGCATCCGTTTTCTATTGCACTTGTCCTTATTACAACCCCTAGCAAAAAGTATGGAATCACCAGTCTTGGACGAGCACTCACTCAGACATTTTATCATGTAGAACAAACTCTGATAAAAAGCTTGGAAAAAAATAAGGAATTAGTTCAAAAGTGCAACTCTTTAGCATTCAGAAACACTAAAAGAAATGAATAAAAAACATCGTGGTGGTCAGTAAATGTTACTTTTATAGAGCAAGTGCTGGGAAATATATATGAAATCACTCCATTCTGAGGAAAAAAACATGAAATCTTGAGAAACAAACAAAGAAATAGTCACCCTGTAAAGAGTCAAGAATCTGCATTGGACAAGGTGATGATGCTGGAACGTTTGTTTGGTGCTGTTCCAGTGAGATTTACAAAGATGACTGCCTGAAGAAAACATCAAAATTCCCTCAGTTCTTGATGATATGGAGCTGCTTGTCAGGCAAAGGCACTGTGGTTAAATCTTCAAAAAAATGCACAAATTTACATTGACATTTTTTGACAGCTTTCTTATCCCTTCAATTGAAAATATGTCATTTTCCAAGATGACAATGCATCATGCCACACAGCTAAAACTGTTAAAGCATTCCTAGGAGAAAGACTCATCCAGTCAATGTCATGGCCTGCAAATAGCCCAGATCTCAACCCTATTGAAAACCTGTGGTGGAAATGGAAAAAAGATGGTCCACAACAAGGCTGCGACCTGCAAGGATGATCTGGCAACTGCAATCAAAGAGAGTTGGCACCAATTTGATGAAGAATACTCATCAAGTCCAACAAATCCTCGAAGCAGCAAAATTTGATTCGAAGTTTTTTATTCTAATCTAATTACTCGAGTTAATCGATTAATTGTTGCAGCACTAAGCCAGTTCACTGTCGCCCATTTCACGCTCATATTTTTCTATCATTTCCATCTTCATTTCAATGCTAAGCGACGCCCTTCTCCTTTTTACACCACCTGCATTAACCTTCTTGGGACCCATGTTGAATTCTCTCACAAGGAAATCAGCCGTGCTGCCGTCTTGCGGGAAAACAATGACATTGCGACGGTGTTGTAAATCGTCGTATTTTGAGCAAGTCGTCATATATCGAGACAAATGACGAATCATATTTTACGTCGGCTGTCGAAAGGATCATATGGCGAGCTACCACTGTACTACATAATTCAAAAAAAATTTTTTTTACGTTCAAAAATACAGAATATTTGCTGTTTTTTTGTTGTTTTTTTAATGCTAAAAATGTCACACACAAAAAATAAAAATACGAGAATAGATTTATTGTCAATTATTTGATCAACAGTTTTCAATTAATAGTGACTAACGGCTTTAGAGACATTGAATTAATCTTTCGTGCCTCACAATCTATAAACATGAAATAATATAATCATACCAGTATAGTATATAGTAAGTGTAACGCCGTACTACATAATTCAAAAAAAAAAATTTTTTTACGTTCAAAAATACAAAATATTTGCTCTTTTTTCTTGTTTTTTTATGCTAAAAATGTCACCAAAAAAAAAATAAAAATACGGGAATAGATTTATTGTCAATTATTTGATCAACAATTAGTTTTCAATTAATAGTGACTGACGGCTTTAGAGAATGAATTAATCTTTCGTGCCTCACAATCTATAAACGTGAAATAAACAATATATATAATCATACCAGTATAGTATATAGTAAGCGTAACGCCATCAATGGCAGACGATAAGTTCAAAAAATTCCAAGCAGCGTGCCTTGTGTCCAGACGGCGAGCGCTTCGTGACTGACAGCCTTGTTAAATTTCAGCAAAGCATGAAAGGCGACATGAAAGTGCGTGTAAATTGATCCGTGCGAGGTCCCCCGCCCGCCCGTCCGTCCGTCTTAAACAGCTAAGTGCCGCCCGCTTCTTATTGGCCGCTAAGCGAGGAACCCCTAATCAGAACCATCACACCTAAATAATAACAGCACTGACACCGTCTATGGAAATTGCAAAGAGGTTCAAAGTTTGGTCAGCTCTGTAAAGTTTGGTTGTGAAATATGCCCAAAAATTGGTATTCGATTTGGTTGAAAATGGTTGTAAATGCATTCAATTTTGTCAGGTAGTTGTTAAATTGCTTCACTTTTAATATCTGCAATATTTTGTGAAATTGTGTGAGGGATTTTATGACCTTGCGAGATTGGTAAATTTGCCCAAAAATTAGTTTCAAATTTTGTCGCAAGTGGTTTTAAATGAATTCAACTTTTTAGGTATTACTTTAATGGCTTAAACTTTAATTTCTGCTATATTTTGTGAACATGTGTGAGAGATTTTATGACCTTTTAGTATTTTTTTTGCTAGGCTGGTAGTGAAATTTTCCCCAAAAAATTGGTGTTAAATTTGGTTCTGAGTGTTTTGAAATGCAGTCATGTTTGTCTCATAGGTCTTAAATTGCTTTAGTTTAAATTTGTGCTTTTTTGTGGGCTTACATTTTGTTGTAAGGTGTTCTAATACATTAAATTTTGTGCTAAACTTGTGCAAAAATGTGTGAAATTGTATGAGAAATTTTATGACCCTTTTAGGATTTAACAATTTTCTTGTCCTTTTTTTTTTTTTTTTTTTTTGCGAGATTGTAAAATTTACCCAAAAATTGGGTTTTGTTGCAAGTGGCTTTAAATGCATTGAATTTTGTCAAGTAATTGTTAAATCGCTTCAATTTTAATTTGTGCTATATTTTGTGAAATTGTGTGTGACCTTGTAGGATTTCATGTTTTATTGTTTTTTTGGCGAGGCTGGCTGTGAAATTTGCCTCAAAAATTGGTGTTAAATGTGGTTCTGAGTGTTTTGAAATGCATTCATGTTTGTCTCGTAGGTCTTAAATTGCTTTAGTTTAAATTTGTGCTTTTTTGTGGGTTTACATTTTGTTGTAAGGTGTTCTAATGCATTAAATTTTGTGCTAAACTTGTGCAAAAATTTGTGAAATTGTATGAGAAATTTTATGAGTCTTTTAGGATTTAACAATTTTCTTTTCCTTTTTTTTTTTTTTTTTTTGCGAGATTGTAAAATGTAGCCAAAAATTGGGTTTTGTTGCAGTGGTTTTAAATGCATTGAATTTTATCAGGTAATTGTTGAATGGCTTCAATTTTAATTTGTGCTATATTTTGTGAGTTGTGTGTGATCTTGTAGGATTTAAATTTTTTTTTTTTTCAACGCTGGCTATGAAATTTGCTTTAAAAATTTATTTAAATTAATTTATTTATGTGAGAAATGTTATGACGTTTTAGAACTTACCCAATTTTTCTTGAGCGTTTGGTTGTGGAATTTGGCCAAAAATTGGTGTAACGTTTTGTTCCAAGTCATTTTAAATGGATTAAATTTCAACGGGTAGTTCTTTAATTGCTACAATTTTAATTTGTGCAATATTTCATTTGTATGAGAAATTCTATGACCTTTTAGGACTTACCCGATTTTTTTTTTTTTTTTTTACTTTTTTTTTTTCCAGAGGTTGGGTGTGAAATTTGCCCAAAGAAATTGGTGTTTAATTTTGTCTGAGTATTTCGTAGGTCTTAAATTGCTTCAATGTAAATGTGTGCTGAATGTTATTAAAGTTTGAGAAAATTTTACGACCTTTTAGGATCTACCTGATTATTTTTATTTTTTGCGAGGCTGGTTGTGAAAATTGCCCAAAAATTGGTGTTACATTTTGTTCTGGGTTTGTCTCGGAGGTCTTAAATTGCATCAATATAAATTTGTGCTGAATGTTATTTGTGTGAGAAAATTTTATGACCTTTTAGGATTTACCCAGTTATTTTTTGGGAGAGGTTGGTGGTAAAATTTGCCCAAAAATGGGTGTTATGTTTTGTTCTAAGGCATTTCAAATGAAGGAAATTTAAACTGCCAGGTCATAAATTGCTTCAATCTTGTGCTAAAATTTGTGAAATTGTTTGAGAGGTTTTAAGACCTTTTTAGGATTTTTATTTTTTTACAAAATTGGTCATGAAATTTGCCCCCAAAAGTGATGTTAAGTGATGTTCTAAACTGAGTTAAATGCATGTAGTTGTGTCTAGCAGTTCTTAAATTGCTTCAATTTAAATGGTGCTCTATTTTATGAGAAGTTATATGACCTTTTATGATTTACCCAGTTTTTTGGGAGAGTTTGATCTTGAAATTTGTCCAAAAACTGGTGTTACATTTTCAAATTTGATCTGGTAGTCCTTGAATTGCTTTCATTTAAATTTGTGCGACAGTTTGTAAAATTGTGTGAGAGACTTTACGACCCTTTGGAATTTACCGATTATTTTGTGAGGTTGGTCATGAAATTTGATTTGATCGCTGCTTACCCTACAGCTTTATCACTAGTTTGCATCCAGCTGCGAGAGTGGCAGCGAATGCTGTCTATCGCCGTCAATGGCAACCGACGTCTCCGAAATCTGCCGATTCGTGTGCGAGCTTCCACGTCGTGGTTTAAACCTCAGCGGCGTGTTGACACAGTGATTAGAAGGCAGCTGGTCCACATTGCCGGAGGCTCCGCCCTCCATTTACTGTCCTAATTAGTTCCTGTTCCAAATAAGAGGGAGGAATTTTAATAGAGACCCGCTGTGGCCACTCGCATTTTCTCGATCACATTCATAAAGTACGTCGACGAGCTGCGACGGACGCGAGCAAATGTCATGTCTGGTTATAGCGTCCGCCGGCGTGACCTAACATGACCTGGCGGTGACCTTTTCACCCTTTAAAGAGGAGAGGAAGGGGTTCCCAGAGGTCAAGGGTGAACAAGAGAAAGTTAATGTTCAAACGTAGAGGCCACTTAACGGCGCTGTCAATCAATTTGGGGTTTTGTATATCAAAACGTGGAAATGTTTGGGACGATGTTTTTATATATTTATTTATTTGATTTAACAGTTAATCATCGCTTTGAAATAATTATATGATGAATATGATAATATTAGTTAATATTTCAATGTCAGTTCTGTGTCTGTGATGCCCTTTGGGATCGTTTAGATGATTTAGTACCATTTTTTGTTCATCTTTAATGATTGAATTTTTCTGCTCTCGGTGATTTGCAGGTGAAGAAATCAAACAGTGACTCTCATGTTCCAGAACCTTCCGACAACAGGTAAAAAATAAATAAATAAATAAACCCGGGAGCAACATTGTGGACAACTATTAATCTGAATTTTTTTTTTTAATTTTAAAGATTTGAATTCCTTCCGTGAACTCACAATAAGAATAAAAAATATATATTCATTTATGAAAATTAGCCAACATCATGTTTACGGGACAAAACTTCCGAAAAAACTGACATGCTAAAATGTAACGCTTATCTCCACGACTGAGTATGACCAGAATGTCACTTACAAAATTTTACGCTTCACTACCAACCCAAAAAATATATATTCATTTATAAAAATTACAAAATGGCAAATTTACAGTATATAAAATCTGAAATGCTAAAATTGAACGCTAATTCCAACAACTGAGTTCGACAAAAATATTTTCAAATGTGTTGTATAGTTAGCTAACCTTTTAGCTAATTGAACTAGTACTGCAACAATTAATTGATTAACTTGAGTAATTTGATTGATAAAAAGCTTCGACTGGAGATTAGAGTGGAATTGGAATTAGAGTGGTGGTTTAATGGTTTGTTTTGAAAGTATTTGCATTTAGTTTGATTTATTTGGATGGATACACTTGTATTGGCAGCAGTGAAAATGACATAACTAATCTAACATGGCATGCTCCCTGTTGAGAACATAAGAACACACATTTTTGTTGGAGCTAATATGATTGTTTATGCATTCGTAATTTAGTTCAGAGGTATATTTATCAGTTTTTTGTGGGAAAATGTGTTTGAACGATTTGTTAAGAGCATCGTAAATAAAACATTAGCATTTTATAGCATTTAAGCTAGCGGACTTTTGCTATGCAAGTTAGCCGATTGTTCTTTGGTTTAACTTCAGTCTTCATTTATTATTTTTTTTAAACCATTTGAGGCCAAGCTCGGTTATTTTAATTCATTTTCAAATGCATTTATTGCTCTTGCATAAACTTCATTATGTACTGACGGGACACGGGGTCGGTTCATAGGGGTCCTATCTCCGTCAAAGCTGACCGAGTGGAATCACAGACAAAGAACTTTTTTAAATGCCTAAATCCCTGAATTCTTTATAGATATTAGAGCTGTCCCGACTAGTCGACATAATCGATGACGTAAATCCGTCGACGAGCACAACATCCCGTCGACGGTTAATGAAGGGTTAAAAAAATATATGCGTGGAAAGTTCAGAATGTCGGATGCTCTGTATGCAAGCGGGGAAAGCGGCACAAAGCCAAAAAAAGCGCACCAGATTGTCCAAAACATTGACTTATTTCAAAGAAACAAAGGAGGGTACACTCTTCTGTCCTGTCTCTTCAATGCCAAGCTTGGTTGCACGTCGGCCGTGAATAAACACCTCAAGCGCCGACACCCAGTTTGTAAAAATTTTTTTTTTCATTTTTTGTACACCAGAGGCTGCTGTCGCCTTACTAAATAATAATGTTTCATTGACAATGGGCCTATAAGTGCTATTAGTATTGTTCTTAATGCTAAATGAAAGGTTTATTTCATGTTATGGTTTATTTTATGGTATAGGAAATTATATAAGGTCATAAATATATACAGTATATACAGTGATTGCACTCAAGGGAGAGATTGTCAATGATAAGGTAATAAATTAAGGTAAAGGCAATTCATATAGGCAATTCATTGATATATAAATAAGGTTTAAAAGGAAAAAGGTGAAAAGTTTTTGTTAATTTCTAATTGTGTTGTTTTATTTTTGTGCACCGTAGCTCTTACGGTGTGATTACATCAAGGATGGAATAAAAGTTAAAAACCATCAGTTTAAGAGACCATCTTTTCAATCGGGATGCTACACTAGTTAATTCTATCAGCATTTGAACTCATTGTTTATTTGTGATTTATTATTGTTATTTACGTGTTTATTTGTACTTTAATAATTGAAGTGTTCCAATATGTTTTTTGTGACTTGATAAGCGTCAACAAAAATTTCATTGCTAAATTAGTAAACAAAAAAAAAGCAAAAACTTTTTTTTTTAAATTATTAGATTAGTCGACTAATCGTAAAAATAGTCGGCTGACTAATCGGGAGAAAATTAGTCGTTTGGGACAGCCCTAATAGATATGGACGTAAAACAATCTCGATTTTTGGGTGAAAGCAAAAAAAATGTGCAGTTAGCATTTATTTTACGTAAATATGTCAAAGTACAATGCTAGAAAATGTAGCTAGCGGCCGCCTGATGTACACAGAGCTTTTCCGGTGAAAATTCTTGTGAATAAATGCTTAAAACCTCGAATTCTTTATAGATATGGACGTAACACAGTCTCTCGTCTTGCTTAAAAGAAAAAAAAATGGTTAGCGTTTATTTTACGTAAATATGTCGAAGTACAATGCTAGTCTGTTAGTGAATGTAGCTAGTGGCCGCCTGATGTAAACAGAGCTTTTCTGCTGAAAATTCTTGTGAATAAATGCTTAAATCCCTGAATTCTTTATAGATATGGATGTAAAACAGTCTCAATTCTTGGTTAAAAGCAAAAAAAAACTGCATTTAGCACTTATTTTACATAAATATTGCGAACTATGATGCCAATGTAGTAGCGGCTAATTTCTCCCATTGATTTTCTTCACAACGTTTCAAAATGCATGCATGGTACGAAAAATATAATAATGACCTTGAATCCTCAAACAAATCACTCCTGAGGCAATCCTTCCTGTTTGAATGCTGTGCAGCTTTCGTACTTTTTCAACAGAAATCCTTCATTAGATCGCTGCGTGCGTGTTTTTGAATAGCTCCTCTTGATGTGGGAGGCCCCTACTTCAATGCGAGGCGCAGTGCATGACCGATCTGACCTGTCAATACATTATGAAGTCTATGGCTTTTGTGAAATAAAAGTATTTTTGCATAGTTTGAAAAAACACTCGGGAATTTCATTTTGTATTTGCATGTAATGCTCTTTTGAAAGTGCAATCATAGCAAGCCTTTGTTTTACGTTGCCTAAAATTTATTCTACTGCTGCGACGATTAAATCGAGTAATTCGATTAGAAAAAATTTGAATTCAATTTTGCTGCATCGATTCTAGAGCTGTCCCGACTAGTCGACATAGTCGACGTCATCGATGACGTAAATCCGTCGACGAGCACAACATCCCGTCGACGGTTAATGAAGGGTTAAAAAAATATATGCGTGGAAAGTTAGAATGTCGGATGCTCTGTTTGCAAGCGGGGAAAGCGGCACAAAGCCAAAAAAAGCGCACCAGAGTGTCCAAAACATTGACTTATTTCAAAGAAACAAAGGAGAGTACACTCTTCTGTCCTGTCTGTTCAGTGCCAAGCTTGGCTGCGCGTCGGCCGTGAATAAACAACTCAAGCGCCTTCATGCAGTTTGAATTTTTTTTTTTCCTTCATTTTTTGTACACCAGAGGGTGCTGTCGCCTTACTAAATAATAATGTTTCATTGACAATGGGCCTATAAGTGCTATTAGTATTGTTCTTAATGCTAATTGAAAGGTGTATTTCATGTTATGGTTTATTTTAATGTATAGAAAATTATATAAGGTTAAAAGGTCATAAATATATACAGTATATACAGTCATTGCACTCAAGGGAGAGATTGTCAATGATAAGGTAATAAGGCAAAGGCAATTCATATAGGCAATTCATTGATATATAAATAAGGTTTAAAAGGAAAAGGTGAAAAGTTTTTGTTAATTTCTAATTGTGTTGCTTTATTTGTGTGCACCGTAGCTCTTACAGTGTGTTTACATCAAGGATGGAATAAAAGTTGTAAACCATCAGTTTAAGAGACCATCTTATCAATCGGGATGCTACACTAGTTAATTCTATAGGCATTTGAACTCATTGTTTATTTGTGATTTATTATTGTTATTTACGTGTTTATTTGTACTTTAATAAATAATTTGAGTGTTCCAATATGTTTTTTGTGAATTGATAAGCGACAACAAAAATTTCATTGCTAAATTAGTAAAAAAAAAAATTTTTTTTTTTTTAAATTATTAGATAAGTCGACTAATCGTAAAAATAGTCGGCTGACTAATCGGGAGAAAATTAGTCGTTTGGGACAGCCCTAATCGATTCATTGTTAAAGTGCTGCTGCAATGGTTTGTTTTGAAAGTGTTGTACAGTATTTGGTTTTATCGATTTGGGAGGATACACTGCCCTCTGGTGGCAACTGTGAATAAGACATTACTCGTGTTTTTGTTTGAGCTAACATGTTTATGTATTTGTAATTTAGTTTCGAGGTATATTTAGCAATTTTTGGCAGAAATATGTGTTTTAACAATTTGTTAAGAGAATTGTAATAAAAAAAGTTAGCATTTGATAGCATTTAAGCTAGCGGACTTTTGCTATGCAAGTTCATTTGATCTACTAAATTTCCATATCAATTCGACTTATTAGACATTTAAACTCAATGTTTTGTGTTAAATATGTTATTGTCTAAATGTGATTCAGCTTTACAAAAAAAATCACAACATGGAAAAATTTAAATATTTTTTTTGTACTTACAATGCTGGCCAAAAGTATTGGCACCCCTGCACTTCTGTCAGATAATGCTCAATTTCTCCCAGAAAATGATTGCAATTACAAAATGCTTTGGTAGCAATATCTTCATTTATTTTGCTTGCTATGAAAAAACACAAAAGAGAATGAAAAAACATTAAATCATGATTATTTTACACAAAACTCCAAAAATGGGCCGTACAAAAGTGTTGGCACCCTCAGCCTAATACTTGGTGGCACAACCTTTAGACAAAAATAACTGCTGCTTCCAATATCCATCAATGAGTTTATTACAATGCTCTGCTGGAGTTTCAGACCATTCTTCTTTGGCCAACTTCTCCAGGTCTCTGAGATTTGAAGGGTGTCTTCTCCAAACTGCCATTTTCAGATCTTCTACAGGTGTTCTATGGGATTCAGGTCTGGATTCTTTGCTGGCCACTTTAGAAGTCTCCAGTGCTTTCTCTCAAACCATTTTCTAGTGCTTTTCGAAGTGTGTTTTGGGTCATTGTCCTGCTGGAAAACCCATGACCTATGAGGGAGACCCCGCTTTCTCACACTGGGCCGTACATAATGCTGGAAAATTTGTTGGTAGTCTTCATACTTCATAATGCCATGCACACAGTCAAGAAGTCCAGTGCCAGAGTTAGCAAAGCAACCCCAAAACTACAGGGAACCTCCGCCATGTTTGACTGTGGGGACCGTGTTCTTTTCTTTGAAGGCTTCATTTTTCCCCCCTGTAAATTCGATGTTGATGCCTTTTCCCAAAAAGCTCTACTTTTGTCTCATCTGACCAGAGAACATTCTTCCAAAACGTTTTTGGCTTTCTCAGGTAAGTTTTGGCAAACTCCAGCCTGGCTTTTTTTATGTCTCTGGGTCAAAAGTGTGGTCTTCCTGGGTATCCTACCATAGAGTCCCTTTTCATTCAGATGCCGATGGATAGTACGGGCTGACACTGTTGTACCTTCGAACTGCAGGACAGCTCGAACATGTTTGGATGTTAGTCGAGGTTCTTTATCAACCATCTGCACAATCTTTTGTTGAAATCTCTTGTCAATATTTATTTTCCGTCCACATCTACGGAGGTTAGCCACAGTGCCGTGGGCTTTACACTTATTGAAGACACTGCGCGCGCTAGACGCAGGAACATTCAGGTCTTTGGAGATGGACTTGTAGCCTTGAGATTGCCCATGGTTCCTTACAATTTTGCCTCTTTCTTTGGTCTTCTTTCTTTTTTCTCCATGCTCAGCGTGAACACAGGAGAGAGGTTGAGTCAACTTTAATCCATTTTAACTGGCTGCAAGTGTGATTTAGTTGTTGCCACCACCTGTTATGTGCCACAGGTGCTGTTAATTACACAAATTAGAGAAGCATCATATGATTTTTCAAAGGGTGCTAATACTTTTGTCTGGCCCATTTTTGGTGTTTTGTGTAAAATGATGATTTAATTTAGTTTTCCCATTCTCTTTTGTGTTTTTTCATTGTAGGCAAAAAAAAAAAAAATGACACATACATGTACAGTGGGGAGAACAAGTATTTGATACACAGTCAATGGGAAAACCCATTGGCAGAGTATCAAATACTTGTTCTCCCCACTGTACATTGTATCAACAGTCTGAGATCTGTGAATGTAATTACGTCTTCTATATACAGAAGTATTTTTCATTTTTGTCTTTGCAAGCTGGGTGAATGAGTGTGTGAATGTGTATAAGATTATTATTTTATTTTATTTATTTATTTTTTTTACTTAATTGGGTTGTAAATAGGGGTGCATTATATCCATTTTTTTGAAACCGATACCGATATCGATAACTTCCTGCTCCTCAAGGCCGATACCGATACGATAACCGAAAATATAATTTTTCAATGTATATTCACCTGAGTTTTTGAACACCTGTAGGTCAAAAATACTAATGGTTGATTCAGCTTAGATTTGCCTTTGACCGAACCAGAATTTTCATGATGGCATGAACATTATTATAATGAACAAAACAAAGACAGTAACAAAACTTTGCATACTGGAAAAACAGGAGTGGAAACAAACGCACAAATCCCAATCCGACACCGTGCCAAAAATATTATTAATAAAGATGTCCCGATCGATCGGGATGCTGATCGATCAGGTCCGATCACGTCATTTTCAAAGTATTGGAATTGGCAAAAAAATATCGGACATGCCTTTTTTAATATATATGTATTTATATATTTTTTAATGAAATCGTTTTCTAATTGTATTTAACGTTACAGACAAAATGTCTTACGCTCATCCAGAGACTTTAGTTTTGGCTTAAAGTAGGGCTAACAAATTTATCACGTTAACGGCAGTAATAACTTTAAAATATTTAACACAATTAACGCATGCGCTGCACTACCCACTCACGCATTGTCGCGTTCAATCTATAATGGCCCTGTTTTACGTACACATAGAGCCAAAAGGCAACGTAAAATGAGTGGAGAGAATTTTGGCAGCCTTTGAAGCCTTTTTTTAATTGGCTAAAGCCTTACAATCCCTTGCTCAACAATTAGAAATTTCGTGGGAAGAAATGTGGGGAAGAAAGGTTGTAGTTCTTCTTTTTCTTCCGATAATTGTCGTGCACCTCTAGTTGTAAAATATGACCTGCTTGTGGTCATCATGTTTTAAATTTTCAGTTCTTGTCTTATTTTTTGAAAAATTATAAAAATATGGGGGGGGGTCAGAAATGAAGATATTACTACCGAAGCATTAGTAATTGCAATCATTTTCTGGGAGAAATTGAGCATTATCTGACAGAATTGCAGGGGTGCCAATACTTTTGGCCAGCAGTGTAAGGATCGATAAGTATTTTTCTTCACTGTGGAAAAAGCCGGTCTAGAACTCCCGATTAGTACTGTTTGGATACATTAAAATAAAAACAAAAAGTGAATTTAGCCAGCCAAGTTGAAATGTTTAACTTCAACAAGCTGAGCCAAATCTGCTCTGACGCGTGAAATGTTTCAAGCTGTCACTCCGATATGCGGGTTTGTCAAAAAAAAAAGTCAAGTCGGACCCGCCTTGCTGAAAGCGCGACACACGTGCGCGTTTGTTTGGATTTTCTCTCTCTCGCTTTGAAGCGATGCTAAGAAGTGGCGACGGGCTAGCTTGCGGGCGGAGTGACTCACGAAGCGGGTCGGGCAGTTGAGTCAACACTGACGTACGCCGCACGTGTGGTTGCGGTCGTTGTGTCGTCAGCGAGTGTTTAACGTGTTTATTTACGAACCAAGCTGTTATCGTGTTATTACGATACATGGGTTAGGAATACGATCTGCGATAGTTTAGAATACAACTAATAAACAGGGAAAACGAGCTGTTTTCATGCTTCTGATGTGAAATGAGTTTATCGCCAGTAGACGTCCGATCTGTTTGAGGTGGGAGGGTGGCAGCGTTCATTCGCTGCCACCCTCCCACTTCACACAGATCGGACGTCTATGGCAGTCAATGGCAGCCAATGAGTTCATTTCATGTTGATTTTGGGTTACTGAACAGGAATTGACTTAGAAATGTATTGTAACACTCTTAGTTGCAGGTCTATGGAAATGCAGGACCTAGCCAGTCCTCATAATCGCGTGGGCGGCGGTGGCGATTCCAAACTGGACAAGAACAACCTGGAAAGCCCGTCCACGGTCACCGCTAATGGAACGGGAGGTGAGCGGCCATTTTGTTTTGACTCTTTACGAACGTGATGTTATTTTAACATTTGAATCGGGAAATTTGGGAAAAATATGCGGACTGACTGGAGAGCCTGGTTGGACGCCACCCGTTTTTTTGTTTTGTTTTGTTTTTTTTTAACTGGGAAGGGCTTGCAGCAGGTATTCGCAAATCGAATATTTCTTCATCATAATAGTAAGTTATGATTTTAAGATTTATGTTTTCTCTTTTGTAACTAATCTTTAATTTTGCTGCTTTGAGTATTCGTTTGATTAAAGTGGCGTTGTAATGGTTTGTTTTGAAAGTGTTTTACATGAAGTTTTATTGATTTGGGTGGATAAACTGCCCTCTAGTGGTACCAGTGAATATGACATAACTCATTTCACATAGCTGAATCCAGCTGCTCCCTGTTAAGACCAACATAAGGTAAGTTTTTGTTTGAGCTAATGTTTTTTTGATGGATTCGTAATTTAGATTATAGTAGGGCTGGAGCTATCGATTATTTTAGTAGTCGATTAATCGATGAACTAGTTTGTCGAATAATCGAGTAATCGGATAATAAACATGAAAAACTAAAATACCTGAGCTGAGCGTCAAACGGTATCGAAAAACAATTAAATAAGGATCTAGGTACAACAAAAGAACAATTGGCTAACTTACATAGCAAAAGTCCGCTAGCCTAAATGCTATAAAACGTTAACTTTTTTTTTTTTTAACAATGCTCTTAACAAATGGTTCAGACACATATACCCACAAAAAAAATGGCTAAATATACCCATAAACTCAATTACGAATGCATTAAAAAAAACTGCGCAAACAAAAACTTAGCTGATGTTGGTTTTAACATTGAGCAGCTGGATTCAGCCATGTGAAAGGAGGCAGACTAGAGGGCAGTGTAACCACTTAAATCTATAAAACTGATTGCAAACACTTTCAAAATAAACCATGACAACGCCACAATAATTAAATGAATACTCGAAGCAGCAAAATTTAATTCGAATCTTTTTTTCTAATCGAATACTCGAGTTAATCGATTAATTGTTGCAGCACTAGATCATAGGTATATTTAGCCGTTTTTTGTTAAAATATGTGTTTGAACAATTTGTTAAGAGCAATGCTTAAAAAAAAAAAAAAAGTTTGCATTTAATAGCATTTATGCTAGCGGACTTCTGCTATGTAAGTTGTTCTTTTGTTGTACTTAGACCCTCATTTATTTATTTTTTTATACCGTTTGAGGTTCAGCTCAAGTATTTTAATTTCTTATGATCCTTATCCGATTACTACATTATTCAAACTAACTCGTTCATCGATTAATTAACTACTTAAATAATCGATAGCTGGAGCTCTAGTATTTTTAACACGAATATTTCTATTTTTAAATATGAAATTAATGTATCTCCTAAAATATTTGTACTTTTCGACAACAAAACCTGTTGTTAAATATTTTTTAATCCGATTATAGAAGTTTTTTTTTTTAAAAAGTATTAAATACTAATAAGTGGTACTGCAACGATTAATCGATTAACTCGAGTATTCGATTAGAAAAAAAAGATTCGAATCAAATTTTGCAGCTTCGAGTATTCGTTTAGTCAAAGTGGCGTTGTAATGGTTTGTTTTGAAAGTGTTTGCATTTAGTTTTATTGATTTGGGTGGATCCATTGCCCTCTAGTCTGCCTCATTTCACTTGTCTGAATCCAGCTGCTCCCTGTTAAGACCAACATAAGCAAAGTTTTTGGTTGAGCTAATTTTTTATTTTTTTTAAATATATTTTCGTGATTTAGTTTATAGGTATATTTAGCCATTTTATTTTGGGAATATGTGTGTGAACCATTTGTTAGGAGCATTCTAAAAAAAAATGTTAGCATTTTATAGCATTTAAGCTAGTGGATTTTTCGCTAAGTAAGTTAGCTAATTGTTCTTATGTTGTACAAAGATCTTCATTTATATATATTTTTTATACCTTTGAGGTTCAGCTCAGGTATTTTATTTTTTTATGTTCCTTATCCGATTACTCGATTATTCGAACTAACTAGTTTAGCAATAAATCGACTACTAAAATAATCGATAGCTGCAGCCCTACTAATATGATTGTTTTTCTTTAATTTTTGGTATTTGTGGAATAATTTTTAAATCCTAATATTGAATACTAATTTTTGTCTGATTGCTTATACGATTTAAAACAATCTTTACAACATCATTTGAAATCCATCTCCACTGGAAGCTATTGCCTCCAGAAGCGCATTAAAGCATTACGTCAGTCATTGAAGGCCTCCTCGCGGCTCTCTCTTTTTGACCTTTTCCTGTCCTACTCGGACACGTTTGAATCATTTGGCTACGAGCCAAGAGTTCGTGGAGTGGAATTTAGGCGGGACGGCCAAAACAAACGGCATTGCTCGCATTCTCTTCACCTGACGTCTGCCGGATTGAGCTTTATATGTGGCGGACTTTTGTTCCGGCCGCATTTCTTTTTGTACGAGGCATTAATGGCGATAGGCGTCTAATTCATTTGAACTGGGAATGTTGGCTATGGCACGGAATAAGCTAATAACGCCTTCCCACCTCGTAGGTGAGAACATGACAGTTCTAAACACGGCGGAATGGCTGCTGGGCTGTAGCAGCCCGCCTCCGCCGCCGACCTCCAAGGACTATGGTACAGAGGTGCATGCGTGTGAATTGACTGCACCCGTCCCCCCGTAGACGTGTGTTTTGTTTGCATTTGCACTGAATTGGCTTTTGAGTTAGCTAGGCACTGTATTTGGCTTTAAATACTTCATGCATGTGTTTTAGAACTCGCGCAGTGATAGGGAAAACTACAAAATTCTGATTTATTCAATGGCTGTAAACAATTTTCCCCTAAAATGTAGTCTTCCCTACCACTGATTTAATTGTGTCATACTTTTGTTCATTAATGGTACGTTGACTTGCGAGCACCCTGACGTATTTTTTTCCCAGTGATAAATAGACAATACCTGTTTTTAGTTGGGTTTGAAAGTCAAGATACCATTGTCGTACTCCATTTTAGGTTTCCTTTGATTAGAATTCTTGATATGACATATGACCACAATTCGTTTTTCCCAATAGTTGTCTCACCTTACACTCATATTTGTGTTTTTTTAATGGTTTTGAAGTGAAGACAGAGCCCATGAACAACAACGATGCAGTGACCACGACAGGCGACGCCGTATTGGACTCGTACGCCGGCTCAGGTAACAAACAATATCGTTTTATGATAACAGTAAACAGGGGGCCTGCACCTTTTTCATGTTTAAAGTTAAACTAAGGCTGTCAAAATTATCGCAGTAACGGGCGTTAATTAATTTTTTAAATTAATCATGTTAAAATATTTGACGCAATTAACGCACATGCCCCACTCAAACAAATTAAAATGACAGCAGTGTAATGTCCACTTGTTACTTGTTTTTTGGTGTTTGGCGCCCTCTGCTGGCGCTTGGGTCCAAAAGATTTTATGGGTTTAAGCACAACGAGTGAGCATGGTGTAATTATTGACATCAACAATGGTGAGCTACTAGTTTATTTTTTGATTGAAAATTTTTACACATTTTAATAAAACGAAAACATTAAGAGGGGTTTTAATATAAAATTTCTATAACTTGTACTAACATTTATCTTTTAAGAACTGCAAGTCTTTCTATCCATGGATCACTTTGAGAATGTTGATAATGTTAATGCCATCTTGTTGATTTATTGTTATATAATAAACAAATACAGTACTTATGTACCGTATGTTGAATGTATATATCAGTCTTGTGTCTTATCTTTCCATTCCAACAATAATTTACAGCAAAATATGGCATATTTTATAGATGGTTTGAATTGCGATTAATTACGATTATTTTTACGCTGTGATTAACCGATTAAAAATTTTAGTCGTTTGACAGCCCTAAATTAAGCACATTATCAGGACTTTCAAGAACAATTTTCCAGTTTTTCTTGTACCTTTAATTTTTTAAAAGCAACACTAGGTCACTTTTCAACCTTTATAAAATATTTTCATCACATTTGTCATAATATGTCGACTGACAACTAGTTGAATGACACTTCTTTTATATCTTGAGGGAGTCTGTATTGTTCTCACCGCAACTACCGTAATTTTCGGGGACTTTAGCCCAACTTTTTTCCACTCATTTTGCATCCTGCGACTTATAGTCCATTGATGATTTATTTGGGTTAATAGGTAACACTTTATTTGACAGCGGCGTAATAAGACTGTCATAAGACAGTCATAATTTGACATTAACGCTATCACGGGCATTACTGAATGCTTCAGACGGATGTCATTCAGTGTTATCTGGCCAATTATGTCACTAGCTCCATTTATGTCCAGCTCGGACCTTTTACATCCATTTAAAAGTGAGATAATTTGCCGGATGACACTAAATGACATCTGTTATAAGCATTCATTAATGCTCATGATAGTGTAATACAGTGGTATGAAAAAGTATCTGAACTTTTTGGAATTTCCCACATTTCTGCATAAAATCGCCATATAATGTGATCTTTGTCAAAATCACACAGATGAAAAAACAGTGTCTGCTTTAACTAAAACCGTCCAAACATTTATAGGTTTTCATATTTTAATGAGGATGGCATGCAAACAATGACAGAAGGGGGAAAAAATAAGTAAGTGAACCCTCTGCCAAAGGAGACTTAAAGAGCAATTGAAACAGATTTTTACCAAACGATTTAAGTCAGCTGTGTGCCCAATCACTGATGAGTGGTTTAAAGCTGCCCTGCCCACTATAAAACACACACCTGGTAAGAATTGTTTTGATGAGAAGCGTTGTCTGATGTGCATCATGGCTCGGTCAAAAGAGCTGTCTGAAGACCTGCGATCAAAGATTGATTTGTAAAAAGCTGGGAAAGAATACAAAACCATCTCTAAAAGTGTGGATGTTCATCAATCGACAGTCAGAGAAGTTGTCTACAAATGGAGAGCACTGTTCTCTCCCAATCAGTGGGCGTCCACCAAAAACGACGCCAAGAGTTCCGCGCAGAATACTCAGAGACGTAAAAAAGAACCCTAAAGTGTCTGCTAAAGACTTACAGAAATCACTGGCACAGTCCAAATATCCCTGTGCACAGATCAACTATATGTAAAACGATGCCCAATAATAGTGTTCATGGGAGGACTACACTGTCAAAAAAAAAAAAAACATTGTTGCTCGTTTTATGTTCGTAAAAAGGCACTTGGACACTCCACAGAAATTTTGGCGAAACATTTTGTGGACTAATGAAACAAAAGTTGAATTGTTTGGGAGCAACACACAACGTCATGTGTGGAGGAAGCTCACCAACATCAAGACTTCATCCACACCGTGAAGCATGGTGGAGGGGGCATCATGATTTGGGGCTGTTTTGCTACCTTGGAGCCTGGACAACTTGCAATCATTAATGGAAGAATGAATTCCAAAGTGTATCAAGATTTTATGTAGGAAATCCTGAGGCAGTTTATTAGACCGTTGAAGCTACAAAGAGGATGTATCCTGCAACAAGACAATGATCCAAAAGACAGAAGTAAATCAACTTTAGAATGTTTTCAGAAGAACAAAATACAGGTTCTGAAGTGGCCAAGTCAAAGTCCAGACTTGAACCCCATTGAGATGCTGTGAAATGACCGAAAGACAGCGAATTATGCCAGACATCCCAGGAATCTGACTGAACTGCAGCAGTTCTGTAGAGAAGAATGGGCCGAGATTAGTCCTGATTGATGTGTCAGACTGATCTGCAGCTACAGGAGGCGTCTGGTTGAAGTTATTGCTGCCAAACGGGGCGGCCAAAAAATATGAAATGTGATGGTTCACTTACTTATTGTTCCCTTCTGTCATTGTTTGCATACTATACTCATTAAAATATGAAAACCTATAAATGTACGGGTGGTTTTAGTTAAAGCAGACACTGTTATTTCATCTGTGTGATTTTGACAAAGATCACAGTTGACGGTGATTTTATGCAGAAATGTGACAAATTCCAAAAAGGTTCAGATAAGTTTTCAAACCACTTTAATATATTAAGATGAATACATTTCAAATAATATTGATGATGTCTGTTCACAGTCATTACTAGCAGTGGATACAGTCCTCGCTCGGCGCACCAGTACTCTCCTCCCCTCTACCCGTCAAAGTAAATGCACTTACGTTCTATTTCAGTGCCGATTGTTCTCAAAATTTCACAAACTTTTTTTCCCCGCTTCAGGCCGTACCCTCACATCCTATCCACGCCGCCCGCCCCGTCCATGCCGGCGTACGCGGGCCAGCCGCAGTTCGGCGGCATGCAGCAGTCCGCCGTCTACACGTACTCGCAAACGGGGCAGGCTTACGGACTTTCCGGCTACGGTGAGGACACGCGAGACCCGTCTACGACGATGACGGTCAATCGTATTTGGACTTTTGTTCTTAGACCTGGGCGTGATGCTGCCGGGCATCAAAACGGAAAGCGGCCTAGCCCAGAGTCAGTCTCCTCTCCAGACGGGCCTCAGCTATAGCCCGGGATTCACTACGCCTCAACCCGGACAGACGGCCTACTCGCCCTATCAGATGCCAGGTCGCTATCTGCAAAAATTTTGCACCCTTCACGTTGATGGACGTCCAATCCAATTGGACCGGGAGGGTCCAAATGGATTGAACGTCCAATGCCATCAATGGCAACCACTGACGTTAAGACGTGCTATGAAATGGTGATTATGTCAAAAAATGACTGCTTTCATGTCATTTTACATGTAAAAAAAGGAATTTAGCACTCAAATTTTGTGAAATTTTTTCCAACAATTACATCACAACCAAAATTGTCAAATCATGTCTAGCTTTCTAGTGCTACCTACCTTGTCCACATGATCGAACATCTATGGCAGGGGTCCCCAAACTTTTTCCTGTGAGGGCCACATAACTTTTTCCTTCTCTGATGAGGGGCCGGGTCAGTTTGTACCAGAAAAAGTGTGACGATTGCAGAAGTGCCTAAATGTCAAAAAGTATTGTTTTTCAGAAAGCCACAATCAAATAACCTTTTCTGAATTCTTCACGGAACAAAAGTAAATAAAATAAATAACATAATATAATATATAGGGCTGTCAAAATTATCGCATTAATGGGCGGTTTATTAGTTTTTTTTAATTAATCACCTTAAAATATTTGAAGCATTTAACACACATGCCCCACTCGGACAGATTAAAATGACAGCACAGTGTCATGTCCATTTGTTACTTGTGTTTTTTGGCGTTTTGTCACCCTCTGCTGGCGCTTGGGTGCGACTGATTTTATGGGTTTCAGCACCATGAGCATTGAGTAATTATTGACATCAACAGTGGCGAGCTACTAGTTTATTTTTTGATTGAAAATTTTATTAATACGAAAACATTAAGAGGGGTTTTAATATAAAATTTCTCTAACTAGTACTAACATTTATCTTTTAAGAACTACGTCTTTCTATACATGGATTGCTTTAACAGAATGTTAATGTTAATGCCATCTTGTTGATTTATTGTTATAATAAACAAATACAGTCCCTATGTACCGTATGTTGAATGTATATATCCATCTTGTGTCTTATCTTTCCATTCCAACAATAATTTACTGAAAAATTTGGCATATTTTATAGATGGTTTCAATTGCGATTAATTACGATTAATTTTTAAGCTGTAATTAACTCGATTAAAAATTTTAGTCGTTTGACAGCCCTAATTTAAGCACATTATAAGGACTTTCAAGAACATTTTTCCAGTTTTTCTCGTACCTTTAATTTTTTTTTTAAAGCAACACTAGGTCACTTTACAACCTGTATAAAATATGTTCATCACATTTGTTATGTCGACTGACAACGAGTTGAATGACACTTCTTTTATATCTTGAAGGAGTCTGTATTGTTCTCACCGGCACTACCGTAATTTTCGGACTTTGGCCGCAACTTTTTCCCCCCTCATTTTGCATCCTGCGACTTATAGTCCAGTGCAGATTATACGTAGATATATTTGGGTTAATAGGTAACACTTTATCTGACAGCGGCATCACAAGACTGTCATAAGACCGTCATAATTTGACATGACACTATCATGGGCATTACTGAATGCTTCAGACAGATGTCATTCAGTGTTATCAGGCAAATTATGTCACTAACTCCAGCTGTGATTAGCTCGAAAATTGTAATCGTTTGACAGCCCAAAATATAATATAAAATAAACAATAACACTCTTAATTAAATAGATAATAACCAAATAACCCTGTCTGGGTTCTTCACAGAAAAAAGCCAGGAAATAAATAACACAATTGAGGGGGCAAAAAATTGTTCAGGGGGCCGGACCAAATGCGGAGGTGAGCTGTACTCGTAGTTTGGGGACCCCTGGTCTATGGATAGCATGCTAGCAGAAATCCCTTGCTCATTCTGGGTGTGACATCAGCTTCTTTTTAGAGATTTCTTAGTGGGTGGGGCTAAGACAGCTAGAAAGAAAGACTAATTCGGATCTAATTTCATCATAAAGCTGATTGTGTCATTTTTTTAGATGGATTGGTGTTCAAAACCTGGTCTTCTAGCATTTTAAAGTCGCACGCTGTAGTATTTCATATCACTTTTTTTTTTAACGTCTTTGTGGTTCTCCTCCAGGTTCAAGTTTCACCCCTTCCTCAGGCCTCTACGCCACCAACAATTCTGTGTCCAGTCCCGCCAACTACACCGCAACACAGCAGGTAGCGTCGCAACAACAAAAAAACACAAAAAGAGAATGGAAAAAAAATTAAATCATTATCATTTTACACAAAACTAAAAAAAAAAAATGGGCCGGAAAAAAGTATTGGCACCCTTTGAAAAATCATGTGATGCTTCTCTAATGTGTGTAATTAACACCACCTGTTACTTACCTGTGGCACATAACAGGTGGTGGCAATAACTAACTTACACTTGTAGCCAGTTAAAATGGATTAAAGTTGACTCAACGTCCATCCTGTGTCCTTATGTGTACCACATTGAGCATGGAGAAAAGAAAGAAGACCAAAGAACTGTCTGAGGACTTGAGAAGCAAAATTGTGAGGAAGCAATAGCAATCTCAAGGCTACAAGTCCATCTCTAAAGACCTGAATGTTCCTGTGTCTACCGTGTGCCGTGTCATCAATAAGTGTAAAGCCCATGGCACTGTGGCTAACATCCCTAGATGTGGACGGAAAAGAAAAACTGACAAGATATTTCAACGAAAGATTGTGCAGAGGGTGGATAAACAACCTCGACTAACATCCAAACAAGTTCAACCTATCCTGCAGTCCGAGTATACAACAGTGTCAAACTGCACTATCCGTCGACGTCTGAATGAAAAGGGACTCAGTGGTAAGGATACCCAGGAAGACCCCACTTCTGACCCAGAAACATAAAAAAGCCAGGCTGGAGTTTGCCAAAACTTACCTGTGAAAGCCAAAAACATTTTAACAACAGTTTTAGGTCTGTGACATGATGCATTGTCATCATGAAAAGAACAAACATATTTTCAATTGAAGGGATAAGAAAGCTGTCTAAAATTTCAATGTAAACTTGTCCATTTATTGAAGATTTAACTTGCACAGCCATCTCCCCAGTGCCTTTGCCTGACATGCAGCCCCATATCATCAAGGACTGGGGGAATTTTGATGTTTTTTTCGGGAAGTCATCTTTGTAAATCTCACTGGAACAGAACCAAACAAAAGTTCCAGCATCTTGTCAAGAGTCAAGAATCTGCATGGGACAAGGTGATGGTGTGGGAACTTTTGTCACGTCACAGTTTGTCCATAACGAACACCATGTTCAAACATAGGGGTGTCCATATGTGCACTTGGCACCAGGACACCCTAGGCCGCAGTTCGATGATCGACTTTGTAATCGTGTCATCGGACTTGCGGCCGCATGTTTTGGACACTCGGGTGAAGAGAGGGGCGGATATGTCAACTGATCACCACCTGGTGGTGTGTTGGCTCCGATGGCAGGGGAGAATGCTGGCCAGACCTGGCAGGCCCAAACGTATTGTGAGGGTCTGCTGGGAACGGCTGGCAGAATCCCCTGTCAGAAAGAGCTTTAACACCCACCTCCGGCAGTACTTCTCCCTTGTCCCGGGGGAGGTGGGGGACATTGAGTCCGAGTGGGCCGTGTTCCGCACCTCCATTGTTGAGGCGGCCGATCGGAGCTGTGGCCGTAAGGTAGTTGGTGCCTGTCGTGGTAGCAATCCCCGAACCCGCTGGTGGACACCAGTGGTAAGGGATGCCGTCAAGCTGAAGAAGGAGGCCTAATGGGCCTTTTTGGCCCATGGGACTCTGGAGGGCGCCGACAGGTACCGGCTGGCGAAGCGGACTGCGGCTTCGGTGGTCGTCAAGGCAAAAACTCGGACATGGGAGGAGTTCGGCGAGGCCATGGAAAACGACTTCCGGACGGCTTCGAGGAAATTCTGGTCCACCATCAGGCGTCTGAGGAGAGGAAAGCACTGCACCATTAACACTGTGTATAGTGAAGATGGTGTACTTCTGACCTCAACTCGGGACATCGGGAGAATACTTCGAAGCCCTCCTTAATTCCACCGACACGCCTTCCTTTGAGTAAGCGGAGTCTGGGGACTCCCAGGTGGGCTCTTCGATCTCTTGGGTTGAAGTCACTGAGGCTGATGGAAAGCTCCTCGGTGGCAAGGCCCCGGGGGTGGATAAGATCCGCCTGGAGTACCTAAAGGCTCTGGATGTTGTAGGGCTGTCGTGGCTGACACGCCTCGACAACATCGCGTGGACATCGGGGACAGTGCCTCTGGATTGGTAGACCGGGGTGGTGGTTCCCCTTTTTAAGAAGGGGGACCGGAGGGTGTGTTCCAATTATAGAGGGATCACACTCCTCAGCCTCCCCGGTAAAGTCTATTCAGGGGTGCTAGAGAGGAGGGTCCGTCGGGAAGTCGAATCTCGGATTCAGGAGGAGCAGTGTGGGTTTCGTCCCGGCCGTGGAACAGTGGACCAGCTGTACACTCTCTGCAGGGTCCTCAAGAGTGCACGGGAGTTCGCCCAACCAGTCTACATGTGTTTTGTGGATCTGGAGAAGGCGTTCGACCGTGTGCCTCGGGGAGTCCTGTGGGGGCTGCTCCGGGAGTACGGGGTACCGAGCCCCTTTGTACGGGCTGTTCAGTGGTAGTATGACCGATGTCAAAGTTTGGTCCGCATTGCCGGCAGTAAGTCGAATTCGTTCCCAGTGAGGGTTGGACTCCGCCAAGGCTGCCTTTTGTCACCGATTCTCTTCATAACTTTTATGGACAGAATTTCTAGGCGCAGCCGAAGCGTTGATGGGGTCCGGTTTGGTGACCTCAACATTGAATCTCTGCTTTTTGCAGATGATGTGGTGCTGTTGGCTTCATCAAGCCGTGACCTCCAACTCTCACTGGAACGGTTCGCGGCTGAGTGTGAAGTGGTTGGGATGAAGATCAGCACCTCCAAGTCCAGTTGGAAAAGGGTGGAGTGCCCTCTCCGGGTCGGGGATGAGATCCTGCCCCAAGTGGAGGAGTTCAAGTATCTTGGGGTCTTGTTCACGAGTGAGGGTAGGAGGGAGCGAGAGATTGACAGGCGGATCGGTGCAGCGTCTGCAGTAATGCGGATGCTGCACCGGTCCATAGTAGTGAAGAAGGAGCTGAGCCGAAAGGCAAAGCTCTCGATATACCAGTCGATCTACGTTCCTACTCTCACCTATGGTCACGAGCTGTGGGTCGTGACCGAAAGAACAAGATCCTGGATACAAGCGGCCGAAATGAGTTTCCTCCGCAGGGTGTCCGGGCTCTCCCTTAGAGATAGGGTGAGAAGCTCGGTCACCCAGGAGGGACTCGGCGTTGAGCCGCTACTCCTCCGCGTTGAGAGGAGGTGGCTCGGGCATCTGGTTCGGATGCCTCTGGACGCCTCTCCGGAGAGGTGTTCCGGGCATGTCCCACCGGCGGGAGGCCCCGGGGACGACCCAGGACACGCTGGAGAGACTATGTCTCTCGGCTGGCCTGGGAACACCTTGGGATCCAGCCAGAGGAGCTGGTTGAAGTGGCTGGGGAGAGGGAAGTCTGGGCTTCCCTGTTAAAGCTGCTGCCCCCGCAACCCGACACCGGAGCAAGCGGAAGATAATGGATGGATGGATGAATGCTGAAGAGTTGCAATTTTGAACTAATTAGTATATATTTCAAGCTTTTTATTCGAGTTTGTTCTACATAATAAAATGTCTGAGTGAGTGCTCATCCGAGACTGGTGATTCCATACTTTTTGCTAGGGGCTGTACTTATGTATTCCTCCCAATTCTTTAGTAAATTCAAAAGCTACATTTGCTCATTTTCTACGTTATGCCGAGTCATAATCACCATAACGGCCTAAGTATTCAAAGTCCTTGACTCCTTCAAACAATTGTTCCCCGCTGCTGCTTTCAACATCAATGTCAAGATCCTACATATGAACTTTCCCACGCAAGTTTCCTTGGCAGCCGTCAGCGTCGGAGCAGATGTTAGAGCGACGTCAAGCTTTGTTTTCCCTCAAAGGCACATTTGCAATAGCAGTTAAGACTGCAGTATTTTCGCAGACGCGGGAATCAAATAATACGCCGACTTTACAATAGGGACGCCTAGACTTTGTTGGAAGGATTTCGAGGAAAGACTCGTAAAAAAAACATCAAAATTGGAGCTGAGGCTATGTTGTTAAAAAGCCACAAAATCCTCTTGTTTCTCTGCAGGAATATCCCTCGTATACAAGCTTTGGCCAAAATCAGTACGCGCAGTATTATTCCGCCTCTACGTACGGGACGTATATGACGCCCGGCGGCGTGGATGGCAGCGGCGCTACCGTCGCCGCCTACCAGCTTCAAGACCCCACGCCGGCCATGACGGGACAGGCGGCAGAGCTTCACCCAGGTAAAGACCAACCAAAATAAGCTGTTTTAAATTGAGCATGCAAACACTTTGCCGAATGACATTAAATAAAGTCATTGGCTACTATTGACAGCCATAGACGTCAAATTCATTTGAATTGGGAGGCTTGACAGCGAATGAACAAACGCTCTTCTAACCGAAAATTATCTTAAAGTTTTGTTCTAAGCGGTTTTAAACGCATTCAATTAGGGCTGCAGATATTGCGTATTTGGGTAATCGATTAATCTATCAATTAGTTAGTTTGAATAATCAGGTAAAGTGATTATGAACATCTTAATGCGTTGCAGAGTCATTTTTAGGAGATTTAAATCAAGCAAGTGTTTATACTTGCAATATTCATTTTTGGCTTGCTAAGGTTACACTTTAAAAAAAACACAAATACAAAATAAAATTCCTTAGTGTGTCTTCAAACCATGCAGAATGGCACTTTCATTTCACAAGAGCAATAAATTCATTTAAGGTTAAATTAGAATACCTGAGCCTAGCCTCAAACTGTATAAAAAAATAAAATAAATGAGGATCTAAGAACAACAAAAGAACAATTGGCTAACTTGCATAGCAAAAGTCTGCTAGCTTAAATGCTATATAATACCAAGTTTTTTTTTGTTTTTGTTTTTTTTTTTTTCTGAAAAAGCGAATCTTTGACTTGAACAAGTCAGGAAAGTCACTTGGAGCCATTTCAAAGCAGCTGCAGGTCCCAAGAGCAACAGTGCAAACAATTGTTTGTAAGTATAAAGTGCATGGCACTGTTTTGTCACTGCCACGATCAGGAAGAAAACGCAAGCTATCACCTGCTGCTGAAAGAAAATTGGTCAGGAGGGTGAAGATTCAACCAAGGATCACCAAAAAGCAGATCTGCCAAGAATTAGAAGCTGCTGGAACACAGGTGTCAGTGTCCACAGTCAAGCGTGTTTTGCATCTCCATGGACTGAGAGGCTGCCGTGCAAGAAGGAAGCCCTTGCTCCAAAATCGGCACCTTAAGGCTCGACTGAAGTTTGCTGCTGATCACATGGACAAAGATAAGACCTTCTGGAGGAAAGTTCTGTGGTCAGACGAAACAAAAATCGAGCTGTTTGGCCACAATGCCCAGCAATATGTTTGGAGAAGAAAAGGTGAGGCCTTTAACCCCAAGTACACCATGCCTACCGTCAAGCACGGTGGTGGTAGTATTATGCTGTGGGACTGTTTTGCTGCCAATGGAACTGGTGCTTTACAGAGAGTAAATGGGATAATGAAGGAGGAGGATTACCTTCAAATTCTTCAAGATAACCTAACGTCATCAGCCGGAAGAATGGGTCTTGGGCACAGTTGGGTGTTCCAACAAGACAATGACCCCAAACACACGTCAAAAGTGGTAATGGAATGGCTAAATCAGGCTAGAATTAAGGTTTTCGAATGGCCGTCCCAAAGTACTGACTTAAACCCCATTGAGAACTTGTGGACAATGCTGCAGAAACAAGTCCATGTCAGAAAGCCATCGAATTTAACTGAACTGCACCAATTCTGTCAAGAGGAGTGGTCAAAGATTCAACCAGAAGCTTGCCAGAAGCTTGTGGATGGCTACCAAAAGCGCCTAATTGAAGTGAAAATGGCCAAAGGACATGTTACCAAATATTAGCGCTGCTGTGTGTATATTTTTGACCCAGCAGATTTGATCACTTTTTTCTGTTCACCCATAATAAAGTCATAAAAGAACCAAACTTCATGAATGTTTTTTGTGACAAAGAAGTATCTGTTCCAATCACTCTATCAGAGAAAAATCAGAGTTGTAGAAATAACTGGAAACTCAAGAGAGCCATGACATTATGTTCTTCACAAGTGTATGTCAACTTTTGACCACAACTGTATATAAAACTTGTAAGGCAAGAAAACAACCAAAATGAAATGAACAAAAAAAGATAATTGTATAATTAATTTTTTTTTTTTTTTCGAACAGATCATGTGAATAGCACCTTAGACGGTCATTTGCTTTGCATATTCTTTTCAAAAATAAAAAATAAAAAAATTTGGGAGGGCAATTTTATTTTTCCAAATGATTTTTTTTTTTTTTTGGATTGAATGATTTAGACACAAATGTTCTACCCATAATATGGGTAAAATGAAATGTATATGTTCAAATGCAAATTTTTGAGTCTCAAATATTTATTCGCATTCAAAAATTTTTTTAATGATATAATTTTTTCTTTTTTTTTTGATTGAATTAATTTTCCTTTTAAAAAAAATATTTTTTTTTTTCTATGAAGCACCTTATTTCTTGACTGAATAATAAAGGCACAAATGTCCTAGCCAAAACTTCAATCCCCCAAAAAAAATTCAAATAAAAATAGCTTTCAAATGCATTTTTTTGAATTTCAAATTTATTTTTGCATTCACATTTTTTTTGATTGAAGTGACTTTTTTTTTTAATTGAAAATATATATTTTGATTGAAGCAACTTTTTTTTGGATCAAATAATGAAAACACAAATATACCTACATATGGCTCGGCCCAGGGGATACAATTTTTGACTGAGGTAACTACATTGGCACGACACCAACGGGTGTACCATATTCAATGGATGACGATCTTGGCGAAAAATATTGCCTAAGCAGCCTGATTTAGAATTCCCCTCAAGAATGATGGGAAACAAAAAAAACACTCATTTTCAACTTATTATTGTAAATATTCTTATAAGTTAATTTTATTGCTGACACTGCGTTTCGGGGTCATCAACATGTTGTGCCCCCCCTGCCTCAAAAGTCAAAGTCCGCCTATGCGAATGAGTGAAAAAGATCCTAAAAAGTCTTTAAATTCCATTTCTTTGCAAAACCTGTTTTTATCTCGTGGGTAGTCTTTTTCCTTGTCACTAGAACACGTGCAGATCTATTCCCCCCCGCCCCCTCGCTGTAGTTTATCTTGGCTAAGTTTTCTGTAGAAGAGCTTATCCTGCTCCAATTGAGACATAACAATACGCGAGGCCAAGCCCGGTCGGGTTCGAGTTACGGCGGCGCGGCGGGAAGCATCTGGCCTTCTCCGAGCGTTTAGCCCATTTGGACGGTAGCTTTAAAAAAGAAATTAAACATGGCCTTCTCCGTCAGGGGACTTTGAGACGGTGCAGCGGCCCTCCACTCCCATCAAGGACCTGGACGAGCGAGCGTGCCGGAGCGGTGGCGGCACAAAGTCGCGGGGACGGAGTAGGAAGAACAATCCCTCACCGCCACCTGACAGCGATCTAGAGGTAATGTGGTCCAAAACTGCACTCACCTCTTGTTTTATGGACGCCGTTCTTGATTTTTTTTTTTTTTTTTTCCCGTGTTGGTGCAGAGGGTTTTCGTGTGGGATCTGGACGAGACCATCATCGTCTTCCATTCTCTGCTCACAGGTTCCTACGCACAGAAATACGGAAAGGTAAGATATGAAATGTGTCCAGGTAACACTGTCAAGCCGTTAAGATGACAGTACAAGTAGTCCCCCGGATTTTCATGTAAATTGGAATTACCCTTTAAGTACCTCTAAACACCCTTGTAATAAAAAAAAAAAAAACTATCCAAAAACATGTAATATACGTCATATGAAAAAAATTAAGTAAAAGGAAAATAAGTGAAAAGTGCACAACTGGCAATAAAATGGCGGACGCGGCACTGTTACTCGACTGAAAAAAAGGGGGGGGGGGGGGGTCGACTCGAGACAAAATGGCGGCCGAAACACCAGCATCATAAAGTCGAAATCGCGTAAACCGGGGACTACCTGTAATCCTGAAATAAAAAGGGAACCAAATGAATGGGGAAATAAATAATAAAATAAATTAATAAATACCGAAATTTATAATATGGTGACAACTGTTTAAATCACAAAAAAAAAAAAAAAAACATTTTTATGAAAATTGTAAAAATTGTAAAAAGAAATGAAATGTGTGACAAATGTCGAAATAAATAAAAATTAAACACATTTTTGGGAAAAATTTTTGAAATTGAATAAATGTCATATTTTCATTAGAGATGTCCCGATCGATCGGGTCCGATCACGTCAGTTTCAAAGTATCGGAATCGGCAAAAAAATATCGGCCATGCCTTTTTTTTTTTATATATATTTTTTAATTAAATTGTTTTCTAATTGTATTTAACGTTACAGACATAATATGTTACACTCATCCAGAGTCTTTAGTTTAGGTTTAAGGTAGGGTTATCAAATGTATCCCGATTACGGCGGTAATCAATTTTTTAAAAAAATGTATCACGTTAAAAACTTAAAATATTTAACGCAATTAATGCATGCGCTGCACAACCCACTCACGAATTATCGCGCTTAATCTGTAATGGTGCAGTTTTACCTATACAGAGTGATAAAAGGCAGCGTAAAATGAGTAGAGTGAATTTTGGCAGCCCTTGGAGCATTTTTTTAATTGGCTAAAGCCTTACAATCCCTCTCCCTACGATTAGAAATATTGTGGGAAGCAATGTGGGGAAGCAAGGTAGTAATTGATCTTTTTCTTAACACCCTATGTTATATCAATTGGTAGCACTGTGCACAGTCATGGTTCCACTTCCCATCATGCATTTGGGCATGGCTACAGTATCATTCACTGAAAGCTCAACAAATACACTAGATGGCAGTATTTAGTCACAATATACAAAGTCACAAGTCTTTCTATCCGTGGATCCCTCTCACAGAAAGCATGTTAATAATGTATATGCAATCTTGAGGATTTATTGTCATAATAAACAAATACAGTACTTATGTACTGTATGTCGAATGTATATATTCGTCCGAGTTTTATTCGTTTCTTAATGCATTGCCAAAATGTATATGATCGGGAAAATTTTTCGGGAATGATTGGAATTGAATTGGGAGCAAAAAAAAAAAGCAATCGGATTGGGAAATATCGGGATCGGCAGATACTCAAACTAAAACGATCGGGATCGTTGTAAGATTAGTCACCAGTTTGTAAGGGCATACCTCACTATTTGTAAGATTGCCAACGGCTTCGGGTTGACAGGTATGTGAACTATTTACTGCTATATTTATTGAATTGAACCAATCCTAGACATCTACTTTTCGTTTTTTTAACATCACTTCAAGAATATTACCTCGGTGCCACTGACGGTGACAGACGTCCAATCACGTGCCTCTTAAAAACTCAGTTAAAACACTTCAAATGACTATATCGCTGGCAGCTTCGAACGGGTCGAACGTCTACCGCCGTCCGACGCGTAAACAAAGCCGCGGGTAAGCGCTCGGCCGCCGTCCAACAATCTGCACGAATGTCCGCCTTAAAATAAGAGCGCGCCCCGCCAAAGCCCCGCTCGTGTGAGCTCTCGCGGCAGCTGTGTCTGTTCGCACCTCTCCCAAAATAGTGTTTACGTTGTCGCCGTAGCAACCGGCTAGCACGCGTCGGCCGGGAGTGATATTTCCCTTTTTCTGTTATGAGAACCAATAGAGAAGAGCGCGCTTTTGTCGCGTTCCCTGACTTTGGGCTCAGCGGGGAACGCCGGCCTCTCGTCCTCTCTTTCGCCAGCTTTTTCGCCGTTAGCCGGCGTCTATTCTGGTGCGCTGACAGCATCCGCCCCCTTGACCTATTGCGCGTGATGGTTTTTGCAGCTGAGCCTCACGCACGCTCGTACATGGCAAAGGGAATGTTGATGGGACGCAACAAGTGCGAGCTGTCACCGTTTTGGAGGGGTGGTGACTTGAAATCATTTTTTGGGAACAAAATGTCCAAAATTATATATTTTTTTTTTTTTTTTTTTTTTTTGCTCAGGACCCGCCCATGGCAGTCACGTTAGGGCTGAGGATGGAGGAGATGATCTTCAACTTGGCTGATTCGCATTTGTTCTTCAACGATTTGGAGGTGAGGAGGAAGTCCAATTTCAAAGTTTTTTTACAATTGTTTTGAGTTTGATCTGCAACTGCTGCCATCTTGTGGGGACAAATGAACATGAACATTTTTAAAAATATTTGACTTTTTTTTTTTCATTGGCAATCCAATCTATGACATCCAATCTATTTTGAGTGGGAGGGGCGAACGTTCTTTTAATTTTCATTCATTTTAAAGATAAAAAAATGATGTTTCATTGAGATTTTGGAGCTATATATATCATTCATTTCATTTAAAATTACCGTTTTTTAAGACATTGGCATTTAAGTCAAAACCATTTAACCACTTTTTTTTTAACTTTAAAAACAGATATAAATTTAAAGAATTTTTTTTTTAATAATGGTTATTTTTCAATTAGATTTTGGGGCCTGAAAAAAATTTTTTTTTAATTAGTTGACCTTTTTCTTGAATATTTTCAGATAAAATAATTATGTTCCAATGAGATTTTGTGGGTATTTATTTCATGAATCAGATTTATGTTGACCTTTTTTTAATACTGTATTTAAAGCTGAAAAAATGTGTCGTTAAGATTTTTGGGGGTATATATATATCATTCATTTCATCTAAATTGACCGTTTTTTAAGACATCGGCATTTAAATCAAAACCATTTAACCACTTTTTTTTTTTTTTTTACTTTAAAAACAGATATAAATTTAAATAATTAAAAAAAAAAAAAAAAAAAGGTTATTTTTTTCAATTTGATTTTGGGGCTTGAAAAAAAATATTTTTTAAATTAGTTGACCTTTTTCTTGAATATTTTCAGATAAAATAATTATGTTCCAATGAGATTTTGTGGGTATTTATTTCATGAATCGGATTTATGTTGACCTTTTTTTCATACTGTATTTAAAGCTGAAAAAAATGTGTCGTTAAGATTTTTGGAGGTATGTATATCATTCATTTAAATTGACTGTTTTTTAAGACATTGGCATTTAAGTCAAAACCATTTAACCACTTTTTTTTTTACTTTTAAAAACAGATATAAATTTAAAGATTTTTTTTTTTTTTAATAATGGTTATTTTTCAATTAGATTTGACCTTTTTTCATACTGTATTTAAAGCTGGAATAAATATGTGTCATTGAGATTTTTGGGGGTATTTTTTTTATGAATTAATATTTACATTGAGACCTTAAAGCAACACTTGGTAACTTTTCCACATTTCTAAAATATTTTCATAACATTTGTGATATGTCGACTGACAACTAGTTGAATGAAGCTGCGGCAGGTATCGCTTTCACCACCACTAATTAACTGCCACGGACAAAGAACTAGAAATGTTCTGACTACTTTACGGCCTACGTCAGGTCCAGCGTTGTTATTAACAGTGTTAGAATACAACGGCGTTACTAACTGCATTTTTTTTTTTCAGTAGTGCGTAATCTAATCAATTACTTTTCTCATCTTGGCAACGGCGTTACCGTTACTGAGGCGGAAAAGACGTGCGTTACTAAGCGTTACAATGTTGGTCCAAAAGTCTGAGGGAGACGGACTCACTGAGACGACAGAGCAGAGCAGGAGCAGGGAGGAGGCAAGAAAGTTGTGATGCCGAGCAAACGCGATGCTTGGTAGCTCCAATAGTACCTGACTGTAGCCAATAGCCTACAAACTACGCCCACATGATGTAGATATCACATATATATACTGTATATCAGGGCTGGCCCAGGCCATTTGGGGGCCCTAAGCAAAATAATGCCAAGGGGCCCATATTTTTGGCCCACCATTTCGTCACAGTGTACTGTGAAACCCATACATGCAATCCAACCTATATGTCCATTTTTTGTATATTAATCAGATTTTGTTGCACTGCATTCTTCAAACTTCTCACCCCAAATGATTGTCAGTACTTACAGTAGATAACGCCAAATCTTTTTCTAAAAGAGGAAAGAAAGAAGGAAGAACTTTTATTTTTTAAGCTTATAATCAAGTATCAAAACTCACAAAAGTCAAATAAAACAAACTGTAGTAAACAAAATAGAATATAAATAAAACATTGCCAGATTGCCCCCTAGTGGTCAGGGGCCCTAAGTAGCTGCATAGTCTGCGTATAGGCTGGGCCAGCCCTGATATATATAGAACAAGATGCAAATGGTGCATGTAAACGGTGGCATTAGCAACATGTATAAAGAACTCGATGCGTTAGTAAACAGCCGCCATCTTAAAGCAGTAGACTTCTCAGGAAGGCTGTGTTGTAGAGAACCTTCCTAGCGAATAAAATCTGTGCTGATTTTAACTCTACCTGAACAAAGCCATTTTTTGTTTGTAATGAGAAATGAGCACTTTTCGTTATCCTTTTTGAAGTCAGCCATTTTCAAAGAACCAAAAACAACAAAGAGATGTGCCAAACCTGATGATTGGATTTCGATTGGTAAAGTTTCATCCAATCATCTCCTAGAAGTGGCCATAGCAACTAAATTCAGTGTATTTATTGGTTGAGAGACGCGAACGCATTATGTCATTCAGCAGCATGCTTAGGTTTGAAGGGGTTAATTGTCATTTTAAGTCAAAACCTTGGAACAACGTTTGTTTACATAGTTTGAAAAAGAAAATTTACTTTTGATTGTGAAGTTGTTTTTCTCAGTATCATTTTAATGATCTTTAATTTATTAATTTGTTTTAATGTGCTATTAAATATATAAATAAATGCTATGATCGGACACTGTAAATTGTCCATAGGTATGAGTGTATGTGCGCCAATGGTAGTTCGTCTCCTTGTGCCCTGCGATTGGCTGGCAACCGATTCAGGGTGTACCCTGCCTACTGCCCATAGTTAGTTGGGATTGGCTCCAGCACCCCCCGTGACCCTTGTGAGGATAAGCGGCTTGGAAAATGAATGAATGAATGTATGTTGTGGACAGTTCTCCCTGCCAAATTATTTAGTTTGTTTTTTTTTAATGATTTGTTTTTGCGATTGACATTTTTCACAGGTTTATGTTACATTTTCCCCTTTTTTCCATATTTTTTTTAGCATTTTACCATCCCGTGACATTTTAAATTTCCATCGAACACACTATCATTTTAAAATACTTGTTAAGGTTTAGTTCAAGAGATGACATCGTTTTGTTTTGTTTTCGGGTTCTAATTAGGGCTGTCAAACGATTCAAATTTTTAATCGAGTTAATTACAGCTTAAAAATTAATCAATCGTAATTAATCGCAATTCAAACCATCTATAAAATATGCCATATTTTTCTGTAAATTATTGTTGGAATGGAAAGATAAGACACAAGATGGATATATACATTCAACATACGGTACATAAGGACTGTATTTGTTTATTATAACAATAAATCAACAAGATGGCATTAACATTATTAACATTCTCTTAAAGCGATCCATGGATAGAAAGACTTGTAGTTCTTAAAAGATAAATGTTAGTACAAGTTAGAGAAATTTTATATAAAACCCCTCTTAATGTTTTCATTTTAATAAAATTTGTAAAATTTTCAATCAAAAAATTTACTGGTAGCCCGCCATTGTTGATGTCAATAGTTACTTACACAATGCTCATGGGTGCTGAAGCCTATCAAATCAGTCGCACCCAAGCGCCAGTAGAGGGCGGCAAAACTCCCTAAAACACAATTAACTAGTGGGCATTTCACTGTACTAAGTAGTCATTTAAACCTGTCTTAGCAGAGCATGTGCGTTAATTGCGTCAAATATTTTAACGTGATTAATTTAAAAAATTTATTACCGCCCGTTAACGCGATAATTTTGACAGCCCTAGTTCTAATGTAAACTCATAATATTTGAACTCACTGGCTACTATTGTCAGCTATAGACATGCAATTCAATTTGGCTGCTAGCTGCTAGCCGTCCCAGTCAAAAACTTTGATCAAATCCTATCATGTCATATATTCTTGCAGGAGTGCGATCAGGTACATATTGATGACGTATCGTCCGACGACAACGGGCAGGACTTAAGGTAAAACTTCCCTCCTAAACTGCTCCGACTAATTGATAACGTATTTTACTCCACCAGCTGCGCTCTCTCCTCCAAATAAAACGTGTTATCGTTATCGACAGTACTTACAGTTTTGCAACTGATGGCTTCCATGCAGCTGCGACCAGCGCCAACCTGTGCCTGGCCACGGGCGTCCGCGGCGGCGTCGACTGGATGAGGAAGCTGGCTTTCCGCTACAGGCGCGTCAAAGAGTTGTATAGCACGTACAAAAACAATGTGGGGGGTAAGACGGACGCCTATCCGAGGGGCGCTTGGCAAAACGGACGTCGGCATTACCGGCGCGTGACGCGTGCTCTCGTAGGTCTGCTGGGTCCCGCCAAACGAGACGCCTGGTTGCAGCTGCGAGCCGAAGTGGAAGCGCTGACAGACTCCTGGTTGACGCACGCGCTCAAGTCGCTGTCCATCATCAGCTCCAGGTACGGCTCGTCGAGACGGGTGAGCGTCGGGGCGCTCAAGCGATCTCTGAACATGCAGGAGTAACTGCGTCAACGTGCTGGTGACCACCACGCAGCTCATACCGGCGCTGGCAAAAATTCTCCTGTACAGTCTGGGGTCGGTGTTCCCCATCGAGAACATCTACAGTGCGACAAAAATAGGTGAGGAGCGGGAAGGGTGGGTGAGGACGGCCGAACGTGAAGGCGTGGTCGCTATGGCTACGAGTGGACAGGTGGAAATTTGGTAGTAATTTGAAACCAGACAACATTGAAATGATGGTAAAAGTAGAGAAACATAACCAAAGCAAATTGAGAAAAATGGCGATTTAAGACTTGGTACAGTGCACAATAAATATGATTTAACTAGACATTGGGTAGTAACGCGTTACGCATTTACCGGAGTAACTTTTTCAGAAAAAAGTTTAACTACAACATACTTTACATAAAGTCTCGCTAAAGCCACGCTATATTTATAAAAAGACGTCACGGTTTCGAAATCATACAAAAGTAACACTTACCCAGAAAACCGTAAAGCCGCACCAAACTCCACTGGGAAAAATGCTGATTTAAGAGATGGTAGAAACTCCTGCAGATTAACTGGACATTTACTGGGACAACAGTCGTTATGGTAAAGTCGTATCGGCTAGCAATTAAGCAGACAATGGGACTCGAGTCACAGCAACTCCGACTTGAGCCGCAAATTTGATGACTTTCAGTTCGACTCCAACTTGAAGAAAAAATACACAGACTCGGACTTGACTGGACTTGAGATGCAATTAAATTGAGACCTCGTGACTCGACTCAATGTCGTGACTCGACTTGACCTGACTACGTGACTCGACCTGACCTCGTGACTTGACCTGACTTCGTGACTCGACTTTGTGACTCGCCCCGACCTGACCCTGTGACTCGACGCTTGACCTGACCTCATGACTGGATCCAACCTGACCCCTTGACTCGACCCTTGCCCTAACCCCGTGACTCGACTCGACCTGACTTCATGACTCGACGTCGTGACTCGACCTGACCTCGTGACTCGACCCGACCTGACCTTGTGACTCAACTCGACCCGACCTCGTGACTCGACCCGACCCCGTGACTCAACCCTTGACCTTACCTCATGACCTGACTCCTTGACTCGACCTCGTGACTTGACCCCGTGACTCGACTCGACCTCGTGACTCGACTCGACGTCGTGACTCGACCCGACCCCGTGACTCAACCCTTGACCTTACCTCGTGACCTGACGCCGTGACTCGACCTCGTGACTTGACCCCGTGACTCGACCTGACCTCGTGACCCGACTTGACGTCGTGACTCGACCTGACCTCGTGAGTCGACCTGACCTCGTGACTTGACCTGACCTCGTGACTCTACTCGACCTGACCTCGTGACTCGACCCGACCTCGTGACTCGACCCCGGACTCTGACTCGACCCCGTGACTCAACCCTTGACCTTACCTCATGACCTGACTCTTTGACTCGACTTCGTGACTTGACCCCGTGACTCGACTCGACCTGACCTCGTGACTCGACCTGACCCCGTGAGTCGACCTGACCCTGGACTCTGACTCGACCTGACCCCGTGACTCAACCCTTGACCTTACCTCGTGACTCGACTCGACCTGACCTCTTGAATCGACTCGACCTGACCTCGTGACTCGACCCGACCTCATGACTCGACTCCGTGACTTGACCCGACCCTGTGACTCGACCCGACCCGACCCCGGACTCTGACTCAACCCGACCTTGTGACTCGACCTCGTGACTCAACACGCCCACAACAGGTAAGACTCGGGACCTACTACTTGTGACTCGGATCATGGCGACCTGTGAAATTGTCTGCTATTTTGACAAAAATATCATGATAGTTATTTATAAGCAACGTTCAGTGAGGAAAACTGCAGACAAACCCAATTGAGAAAAATGCCAATTTAAGTCATGCCACAAAATCCAGAAATCAAGCAAGGCTGATCACATGACACCAATGCTGTACTGATTGGGCACCGGTGTTCTTTGCCTTGCATACTCTTAACATCAACAGTGCTAGGAAATAAGGATTTTCAGGCAATTTTCAAAGCGATGCTTTAAAAACAGACACTTGGCAACATTTACCACCAAATTTTGCATTTGATAATCGTTTCCCACCAATAATAGTGTCAAATTATGTTTCCGATGAACGGTTTACGCCAACAACAAGAAAAAGCTGTATAAGGCATTCTGTGTGTCCAGGCAAAGAGAGCTGTTTTGAGCGTATAGTGTCCCGCTTTGGCACTAACATTACATATGTTGTGATTGGCGATGGCAAGGATGAGGAGCATGCGGCCGGCCAGGTAAAATGACTTTTGGACTCCTTTTGTTTTCACCCTCCCCCTTTCTTCCTCCTCCTTTCTCCTGCAGGAAAAGAGAGTTGCTTTGAGCGCATAATGCAAAGGTTTGGCAGGAAAGTAGTGTATGTTGTAGTGGGGGACGGTGCGGAAGAGGAGCAGGCGGCCAAAAAGGTAACTGGAGCCCCGCCCACTCGGCCCAGACTCAGCTCTGATTGGATTGGCGCCTGCCTGTCGTAGTCTAGCGGTTCTCAACGGTTGGTCTTTTTTGGCTAACCGCTTGCAGTGGACGAGCTTCTTTACAAGAGGTTCAGTACAGTGAAAGCTCCTAAGTGGAAGTTGGTTGGGGAACAGCACCATCTAGCGGTTTCATGGCTCGTAATTCACAAAATTGGGGAGATTTTAGGTTCCAAGTTGAGAGCTTTCACTGGTTTGAACGATGCTTGTGTTAGCAACAAGTTTGCAGGTTCTTCTGAACGTGATATTACTTAGTAGTAGTTAGTTAATTAGTAAATTTTAGGAATGAGTTGGTGGGTGTTGGGAGTAGTGCAGTCAATTTAGGAAAGTGCTGGATTGCTTTTTTTGCCAAGGTAAATGCTCAACATTCAGATGTTCTGAAATTGTTAGAGAGAATTTGTCAGTTTAATCCATTTTTTTTAAATTCCAAACATAAAATTGACTCAAAATGGCAGATTATTGATGACATTATGGCATAGTTAGGTGAAATTCTTTAAATTTTGACCAAGCACAAAACCCATGGATAAATTGACCCAAAAAATTAAAATCACGATTTAGCAACTAATGTATATATTTGAAGATAAAATGTCTTTAAATTTAACTTGTCAAATTTCAGTATTTTTTTTCCTCAAAAGCTGTTTCAAGTACAAAAAAAAACAACCAAATTCTGCTTCTTGAAAATGGCGATAACTCAAGTATTGTTTCCCCAAAGTATTTAACATTTAACTCATTGGTTGCCATTGATGACACTAGCCCCTCCCAGTCAAAATGGACCTCAAGCGCCATCAATGTCACCCAATGAGCTAACATACTGTTCTAGAGGAAAATTGACTGTAACAGTCTTGTTAAAACCTTAAAAAAAAAAAGCCAAAAAACCGTGAAAAACCTGCAAAAAAATTGAACTCATTTAAGTGCAAAACCCCCCAAAAAATGTGTGAAAAATTGCAAACATTGAAAAAATGTTGCAAGAAATTGAAAAAAAAAAAGAAAAAAAAAAAAAGAAAAAAAAAAACTTTTTTGTCAAATTCTTACTGAAAATGTCAACTCAAATATTTTTCCCCCTAACTATTTAAGTCATTGGCTGCCATTGACGACACGATCGCCTCCCAGTCAAAATGAATTGGACGTCCTGGCGCCATTAATGGTAGCCAATCAGCTAACATATTGTTCTAGTGAAAAATTTCACTAGCAACCTGAAAAAAGAAAAAAAAAAGCCAAAAACTGATAAACCTGCAAAAACCCGGAAAAGTTCAATATGAAAAATTGCAAACCCCAAAAATCCATGACAAGAAATTGCTAAAAAATAAAGCCCAAAAAAAAATTTTCATTCAAATTCATATGGCTGCCATTAGAGACACTAGCACCTCCCTGTCAAAATTGGACGTCTGGGGCGGTCAATGGCAGCCAATCAGCTAACAGTGCTCCAGTGGACAATTTAGCTGGCAACCTGTAAGTCTTGTTATGACTTGCAAAAAAATATATATACATATATATATATGTTAGGGCTGTCAAAATGATCGCATTAACGGGCGGTAATTAATTTTTTAAATTAATCACGTTAAAATATTTGACGCAATTAACCCACATGCCCCGCTCAGACTAAGATGATAGTACAGTGTAATGTCCACTTGTTACTTGTTTTTTGGTGTTTGTGTCCAACTGATTTTATGGGTTAGTACCATGAGTGAGCATAGTGTAATTATTGACATCAACAATGGCGAGCTACTAGTTTATTTTTTGATTGAAAATTTTACAAATTTTAATTAAACGAAAACATTAAGAGGGGTTTTAATATAAAATTTCTATAACTATTACTACTAACATTTATCTTTTAAAAACTACAAGTCTTTCTATCCATGGATCGCTTTAACAGAAGGTTAATAATGTTAATGCCATCTTGATTTATTGTTATAATAAACAAATACAGTACTTATGTACCGTATGTTGAATGTATATATCCGTCTTGCGTCTGATCTTTCCATTCCAACAATAATTTATAGAAAAATATGGCATATTTTGTAGATGGTTTGAATTGCGATTAATTTCTAAGCTGTAATTAACTCGATTAAAGATTTTAATTGTTTGACAGCCCTAATATATGCCAAAAACCGGTGAAAAATTACAAAATACATTAAAGTGCCAAAAACACCAGATTTTTTTAATATAAGAAATTGCAAACACAAAAAAAAAACCTTCATTAAAAAGTTTTTGTCAAATTCTTATTGAATATGTCACCTGAAGTATTTTTTATCCCCAAAGTATTCAACTCATTGGCTGCCATTGACGACACTAGCACCTCCCAGTCAAAATCATTTGGACATCTGGCCCCGTCAATGGCAGCCAATCAGCTGGCAAACTGTTCTAGTGGAAAATTTAGCTAGTAACCTGTTGCAGTTAAATCCTGCAAAAGCAAATACACTAAAAACGGAAAAATCTGGGGGAAAAAACGGAATGAATGAATGAATGTGTATGAATGAAAAACGCATTAAAGTGCAAAAAATTTAAAATAAGGGGGAAAAACGTGACTGTTTATTGCATACACACAATATTTTTTCTTTCCATAGTATTTTGCTAACACAGGAACTGTTATAGATTCAAAATTATTTTTGCAACCTGTCCTTTTATTAATCGGCAACACCATTCCTGGCATGAGCATATCGATAACCTATTGCGATACTTTGGCAGAAAAGCAAATCTTCTCCCCAAATGCTTATCTGCATGCGAGTTTGCGGTGTTTTTTCTGGACGGCTACGTACGTGAGCGCCAAATGACCGTTTGTCCTTCCCCGACAGCACAACATGCCCTTCTGGAGAATATCCAGCCACTCTGACCTGCTGGCGTTACATCAAGCACTGGAGTTCGAGTACCTGTAAAGGATCCGCGAGGGACGTTTTTTAAAACTATTTAAGAACAAACTATACACTGCAATTTTTTTTTTTTTCCAACGCCTGGATTTACAAACTGAATGGTCTTAAAAGCAACAATGGAGGACCGCGAGTCCGGACTGAAGCTGGGTTTTTTTCCTGTACAGGCAGCACGTTAACACACCAGCTCATTTTCAATCTGTTCTGGGTCGTCTCACCTTTGTAAATTATTTGCAATAAAAATGAAGGGTGGGTGGTGTGTCGATTTTTTTTTTTTTGTGGGGTGCGGTGAATGGGGGTGTTGAGGATGTGCATCATGTGTTGTGCCTTAATGTGTTTTCATGTCAGTTCTTTTCATAAGTGTAAATATTAAAAGAGGATCAAATCTGGAGTGATTTTTGATTGGGAAGTACTACATATGAGTCCATTGAGAAGGGTGTGGAAAGTTTAACTTACTTGGGAAAAAAAGTCTCCTTATAATCTATTACATATTTAAAGGGAAAATTCAGTATCCTGAAAAAATTCGGGAAGAAAATAGTCCAAAAATTAGCAATGTTAGCTTCTCAAAAAAATTAAGTCTGGAAAAATAACCAAACAATTCATGTAGAGCAGGGGTCGGAAACCTATGGCTCACGAGCCAGATCTGCCTCTTTTGACAGCTGCATCTGGCTAGCAGACAAATCTTTATTTAAAAAAAAAAAAAAAAAGTTTAGTTATACTCCTTTGCGCATTTCACGAACGGTCACCGGTCATATGCTAGTGTTGTGCAGTAATGAGCAGACATAACTTTCGCAGCGTATGTTAACTTTTTTATTGCTCCGACAACACTCGCGCACTAGATATCAAATACCAACCAAGATGCGCTACGTTAGATCCCCCCCAAGTCCGATGCCGTTGGCTGCATGTGCCCAGGGTGATGGGACACGTAGTTCATATACTTCTACAACTGGCAACTAGAAAGCCTGTTCACAGTAATTTTAGTGAGAAAGTGGAAAACCTGTTGTCTATTAATCGCAACGCAGATGAGGCAGAGACACTGTTCAAGTGGGGTTGCCGTATTTTGCTGTCGAAAATAGCGGCCGATGCGCAAATGTGCGTCAGATCAAGAAGTAAACCTCGTTTTCTGTTTCGTTATCCACGTTGTAAGCTAATTTTAGAAACCCTTTTGAGAAGATGGCTAAAAGAAAAAAAAAAGACTAGGAGTATCATACTTTTCAGCAGGAATGGACAGAGGAATTTGCCTTTGTGGAGTTTTTGACGACTTTGCAGATACAGTTTAAAATTAAATGGATAAAAGGCATGCCTCTGTCGGCAAGAACTGTTCACGATCGTAACATGTCACGTCAAATTGAGGCAACACAAGTGAAGGACATAAATTTGGCAGTTTTCGCTCTCGCTGTGGATGACTCAACAGACGTAAGCAACTTATCCCAGTTCAGCGTGATTGCAAGGTTTTGACTATGAAAGGGACAAGAGGAAAGGATGTTCACGGTAATTTTAGGGGGGAAAGTGGAAAACGTGTATCAATCGCATAGGGAACGCAGATGAGGCAGACTCTGTTCAAGTGGGGTTGCCGTATTTTGCTGTCGAAAATTGAGGCCGATGCGCGAATATGCGCGAGATCATGAAGTAAACCTCGTTTTCAGTTTCGTTATCCACGTAAGCTAATTTTAGAAACCCTTTTGAGAAGATGGCTAAAAAAAAAAAAAAAGACGAGTATTGTGCTTTTCAGCAGGAATGGACAGAGGAATTTGCCTTTGTGGAGTGTTTTTGACGACTTTGCAGATAAAAAGTTTACAATTAAACAGGTAAAAGTAGGGCTGTCAAAATTATCGTGCTAACGGGCGGTAATTAATTTTTTAAATTAATCACGTTAAAATATTTCACGCATTTAACGCACATGGCCCACTCAAATAGATTAAAATGACAGTACAGTGTAATACCAGCTTGTTACTTGTTTTTGGTGTTTGGCGCCCTCTGCTGGCGCTTGGGTCCAACTGATTTTATGGGTTAGTACCATGAGTGAGCATGGTGTAATTGTTGACATCAACAATGGTGAGCTACTAGTTTATTTTTTGATTGAAAATTTTAATAAAACGAAAACATTAAGAGGGGTTTTAATTTCTATAACTTGTACTAACATTTATCTTTTAAAAACTACAAGCCTTTTTATCCATGGATCACTTTAAGAGAATGTTAATAATGTTAATGCCATCTTGATTTATTGTTATGATAAACAGTACTTATGTACCGTATGTTGAATGTATATATCCGTTTCGTCTTATCTTTCCATCCCAACAATATTTTACAGAAAAATGGCACATTTTATAGATGGTTTGAATTGCGATTAATTATGATTAATTTTTAAGTTGTAATTAACTCGATTAAAAATTTTAATCGTTTGACTGCCCTAGATAAAAGACATGCCTCTGTCGGCAAGAACTATTCACGATCATACCATCATGTCACATCAAATTGAGGCAACGCAGGTGAAGGACATAATTTTGGCAGTTTTTTTCTCGCTTTGGATGACTAAACAGACGTAAGCAATTTATCCCAGTTCAGCGTGATTGCAAGGTTTTGACTATGAAAGGGACAACAAGCGTGAATGATTTATTCAAGTCCTTCACAGAGTCCACCAAAGAAAAAAATCTACCGATGGATACTTATTTCGGTGTGCACTGATAGCACTCCATGCGTGGTGGGGGAAAACAGGATTCGTGCCGCTTCATGAACATGGAGAGACGCATCCCAAGTTTCTACGCCTGCGTGAAGCTTAACCTCACCAAGTATCAACCAGACTACAAAACCATGCAGCACCAGAAGTCGCATTAATGATAATACTCATCATTGATTAGCAACAGCATAACAACGTTATTAAAAAAAAATGACTTATTGTGCTCCAAGTGTTCAAATTACATAAAATGCACACATTACTTGTATACAGTATTTAGTTTTAAACATATTGTATGGCTCGCATGGAATTATTTAAAAATGGGGTCATGGCTTTCTCAGCCAAAAAGGTACCCAGCTGAGGAAAGGTAAGCTTCCTCCATAGCGAAAAAAAATTCTGATTCTAGTAAATAAAAAAGCTAAATAGTTTTGTATTGGGAAGTACTATTAGTCCAGTGAGAGGAGGGTTATTTGCGAAAACTAGTTTGACATAAGTCACCTGCTCAAAATATATTAAAAACTGTTATATACCATTAGTATTGTTTATATTTAAATATAGATGCATGTCATCATATACAACTAATATTAGTAGAGTACTAGTAATGTAAAAAAAAAAAAAAAAAATTATTTGGCTATCAAAAAAAAATAATACCAAAAATATTCAAAGTCAAATGTCATGAAAACACATTGACAGCAATAGACGTCCAATATAGTTTGACTGGGAGTGCTCAAAACACTTGTCGGGGTTTGGATCAGTGGATGACATTTTGATTTAATATTCATTTCAACTCGTTGGCTGCCATTGATATCGATAATCCTCCAATCCGCCAGTGGGGGCAGTCAAATTGGATTTGACGTCCATCACCGTCAATGGCAGTGAAACGTCATCACGCACTTAAAAATTAATTTGACCGTCAACGGCAGTGAATGAGTTTGATACTTTAAGTATTCAAAATTTTAAGTTGACGTTTCAATAAAGTTGAAGTTTTATACGCTGACAAAATTTTAAATTGAAAGTCAAAATGATATTCGTTTCATTCCGAAATATTGATGGATTTTTGCCCCAAAATTTTCACTGGTTTGCAATTATCTTTACAAATATATGTTCATTTTAAAGACATTTTTCAATCGTTTTAGACATCTTGACTTTTTTAGCAGATTCTCCATTGATGCCATTGACGTCAATAAGACATCCAATTCATTGCCTTGTCTATTACCGTCAATAGTGGCCTTCACACAATTAGGGCTACTTGAAAAGAAAACTTGAGACAAGCATATGTGTCAGTTCCAAACTTTTATTTTCTCCCTTTACTTCTTGGCTTTGAAGTATTCCTCAATGACGTCCTTTGCTTGCGACTCCTTCCCGTAGTCCTGTGGCGGGCGGGATTTCAGAAATCAAAACAAAAACTTGGCCCCAATGAAGAAAATAGCTCTTTTATAAAACTAGCAAGCGTCAATTTGAGCCTAGGCGCTTTTCCGACAGGTTGTGGCCATTTTCAGGGACCCCGATCACCAACGTTAGGATGACGGGGCTCGTACCGTGGCGCTCGTTCTAGCCAGATTAAAAAAACAGCTGCGTGGCACGGGAGCAGCACAGCAACTGGACTTGCATGGCATTGACAACCACATATGTCGAAATAAAAGTTATACATACTGTACAAAGTACCGCTGTTTATCAGGCAGTTACATTCATTTCCACTAGATGGCAGTATGCCCATTTTACTTACCTTCAGAAATCAGCATTAAACATTTCACACTCAGGGACTCATGATTGAAAAGATACTTTAGTACATAATTTTTTTTTTATACTAAAAACCATAAACAAAAATGCTGATAAGCATACAATTAAAAGATGTTAAAAAATATACATCTAGTTTAATAAATAATAAAAGTGAGCCATTCATTAGGAAACCCTGATAATTGCTAGTTAGCCAACTATCAAAAATAATTGTGCGCCATTTTTCACGAACAACACTCCACACTAATTTTTTTTTTAGTTAAAAATATCCGATTTTTTTTCTTGGTTACCTTGACGACAACGCAGCTGCAGCCCACCACCTTCCGGGGTTTGCCCTCGCGGTCAATCTTGCACAGACCGACCCACTCGCCGAGCTTTTTGTTGTCGTCGACCTGAAAAATTGAAATCAAATTGAGAGGTCGCGCGCCCAATCAAAATGTCCGCCGTCGGAAAGCCAAAAAAACTCTGCTGCATCTCAGACACAATTTGGGTAACAGTGGCAATATCGTCACGGTTTTCGGTAGAGGGAGCCAGATTATCATCAGTGATGCAAGCGAATTCAACTTTATCTGACATTTTGCTACATGGACGGGGCAGTTATTAGCGTAGCAAGAAGCCGCCTCACCTTAATCAGGTTGATCTGATGCTCGGCGCAGAGAGCCTCCACCAGCTTGACGTAGACGGGCTCGTCGCAGTTAGCGGCTAACACGCAAAGGTGGGCCTGGCGCCTGTTTTCAATGAAAAAAAACATTCCAACGTTAAATCCGGCAAAATTACTGTCAAAAACATGGTTTATTCAAAAGACAACATCTCAGACAAAATTGGGTAACAATGGCGCTTCTCCTCAGGGTGGTCAGTAGAGGGAGCCAAGATATCGTCACTGATACTTTGGATATAAAATAAGTGGTACCTTGATTTACGACTTTTTCCCATGAAATTAAACTGGATTCGTAAAAACATGATTAAAGAAATGCTAATTGTGCTGTCACTCAAGTGGCAATACCGCCATATATCAACTACCACTGACGGCAATAGACGTCCAATTCCTGAAAAAGCGGTTACGTTTTTTTTTTTTTTTTTTTTTTTACAAAAATAAGTTTCGAAGAAATTCAAATGCTAATTGTGCTGTCGCTCCAGAGTCAAGATGCCACCATACATTAGCTGCCATTGACAGCAATAGACGTCCAATTTGCGGGAAAACAAAAAACAAAAACACCTGTATTGGCTTTTTTTTTTTTTTTTAATGAAATTGCACAATCAACTAAAAAAACATGGTTCTTAAAAGAAATTCAATGCTTATTGTGCCGTCACTCCTAAGTCGAGGTACCACCACTCATTAGCTGCCATTGAAAGCAGATGTCCAATTCGTGAAAAGAGTGGCACCTGTTTTAGCCATTCTTTAAAAACATTTTTAATGAAATTGTACAATAAATCAAAAATAAGTTAAATACAATGCTAGTTGTGCTGTCACTCTTAAGCCGAGATACCGCCATATATTAGCTCCCACTGAAAGCAACAGAAGTCCAATTCATGAAAAAAAGTGGTATTTACCCCCCTTTTTCTTTTTTTTTTTTTTTTTTTTTTAAAAAGATTTTTAATGAAATTTTACAATAATTACGTTTTTATGAAATACAATGCTAGTTGTGCTGTCACTCTTAAGTCGAGGTACAACCGCACATTAGCTGCCATTGACAGCAATAGAGGTCCAATTTGTGAAAAAAGTACCTGTATTGGAAATTATTTTTTTTATGAAATTGCACAATTTAAAAAAAACATGCTTCTTAACTCATTCACTCCCAGCCATTTTCACCAGAGCAAGGCCCTTCGCTCCCGCCATTTTAATGGATTTTGACTGATTTTGCAAGGCCCACAAAAAATTCTGTTCTATTGGTATATAAACATGGAACCCACCAAGATTAGACTTTCTTTCAGCAGAAAAAAAAGTTATCTTTTTCCATTCTTTAGAAATCACCATTAGAAAATAGAAATAGAAAATTGTACCTGCATTTGCTTATTTTTAACAAAATTGCACAATAACCATAAAAACATGCTTATTAAAGAAATTCAATGTTAAGTGAGCTGTCACTCCCAAGTATAAGGACCACCATACATTAGTTGCCTTTGACTGCAATAAATGTCGAATGTGTGGTGGGAAAAAAGTATCTGGATTTCTTTTAACAAAATTGCACAATAAATCAAAAACATGCTTATCAAATGAGTTCCATGCTAATTGTGCCGTCACTCCTTAATTACCACCACACATTAGCTGCCATTGACAGCAATAGATGTCCAATTTTAAAAAAATAAAATTTTTAAACCTGTATTTGCTCTTTTTTCCTTTTACAAAATTGCACGGTAACAAATCATAAAAACATGCTTATTATAGAAATACAATGTTAATTTTGCCATCACTCCTAAGTAAACGTACCGCGATCATAGTGATTATTAAAATTGCACAATAAATCATAAATACATGTTTTGAAAAAATTCTATGCTAAATGTGTTATCAATCCTAAAACGAGGGACCGCCAAACATTAGCTGCCACTGACGGCAATTAACGTCCAATGATGAAAAAAAACAAGTACCTGTATTTGCTCATTCTTAACTTTTACACAATTGAACAACTCATAAAACCACGCTTACTAAAGAAATTAAATGCTTGTGGAAAAAAGGATCTGGATTTTTTTTTTTTTTACATAATGGTACAATGGAGTAAATCATAAAAACATGCTTATCAAATGACTTCCGTGCTAATTGTGCTGTCACTCCATACTTGAATTACAACCGCACAGTAGCCGCCATTGACAGCAACAAGTGTCCAATTTGTCAAAAATAGTTTTGTTTTACAAAATATTACAATAACAAATAAAAGCATGCTCATTAAAGAAATTCAATCCTAAGTGAGCTGTCACTCATAAGTCGAGGGCCCACCATACATTAGCTGCCATTGACAGCAATAAATGTCGAATTTGGGGGGGGGGGGGGGGGGGGGGACTATCTGGATATTTTTCTTTTTTTTTTTTTTTTACAAAATTGCACAATACCACCGCACATTAGCTGCCATTCACGGCGATAGACGTCCATTCCATTTTAAAAAACTTGTACCTTCATTTACAAATTGTTTTACATTTTTACAAAGCTGCACTCGCGATTACACCACAACAATTAAATCAAAGAAATTTCCAATTTGCCATGAGCTGCCACTGACGGCAATTGAAGTCCAATGCATTAAAAAAGTGGTGCCTTCATTAACACATTTTTAACGTACTTGCACCCAAGAGTAAATCATAAAAGCACTTTTCCAAAGGATTCAATGCTAATCGTTCTGTCACTCGTAAATCGAGGTACCACCGCACATTAGCTGCCGTTGACGGCGCTAGACGTCCAATTCCTTTCGACTAGGGATTGGAATCTAGCAATGTCAATGTTAGAAAATGAGTAAAGCCTCACACACTTGTCCAGGGCTTTGGCGGCCTCACGGATACCGCGAGCCAGGCCGTCATTGATGAGTGCTGTCTTGAGCACTTCGGGGAGAGCGGTGTTGACATCCATCACACCTCCAGCGGCAACGCTATTAAAAAAAATTGTACGTCAATTACAAAATACAAAGCATAAAATATCCTATTCATAATTAGTGAGCTCCCAGCTTGTCAGAACTGGATTATCAACCATTAAAAAAGGTGAAGGGGTATCCGACAAAAGATTTAAAGTCATCATTCAAGCACGTGGGAGCCCAATTGTATGCTAAATATTGCCTGTGTCTAGTCTGTGTCCAAGTACGCACTCTCTACGTTATTGAAATATAATTACGGTACAAATCGAAGTAAAGCATGATAAATATTCAGTATAACGTGCATATACACGTGAAAATTACAAGGTAATTGACTAAATGTATACATTCCACATGAGAGCGACGTCGCGCTTACCCTTCCTCGGCCATTGTTGATTAAAGATGGACGACGAACCTAAACTTCTGCAATAAAGCACAAAAAATGAATATTAGTTATTTTACATTGTAGATGAGTTGTTTAAATAAAGGGAAAAGGGAGGATGGTTAAGTTATTGGACGGATTGTAGCGTCAGAGTGGAAACGCACCCTTTCCTACTCTCGGGTAGCGGATGAAGAGGACGTCATCAGGCCGCGACGCGGTTTTGACGTAGCGAGGCCCCCAAGTTGACGCCGTCTGAGAACTGCCTGTTTAATTTGTTAATGTAAACCTAAATAAGTCACTTTAACATTTTAGAATAATGTTTACGGTGTTAATGTTAAATGCAGAGGTGTATGTTTTTATTTTGTATGTAATTAAACACTGTTGGATGACTATTTTGTGTTTCGTTTCTTTTATTTTTAAATTGTTTTTAATGAGTGTTTTGGCATACTTATCAAGGGTGAGGATTTTTGGGGTTTTATTTATTTATTTTTAGCATTGACTCATTCGTAGTAAATTTTAGCCACTTAATTTAATCGTTGTTTTCTTTTTAAATACCGTACGGGTACCGTAAATTTATTAAAAATGCAATTAATTTGATGTTTTATTCAGATTTATTCTATTGTATTCAGTGTTTATTAGTTTTTTATTACACTGCATTACTGACCTTAAGCAAAGGATTACTGATGCCATTGCCACAATTGATGAGGCTATGCTACAGCGAACATGGCAAGAAATTGAGTACCGTCTTAAATATCTAAACAATTGCAATTTTAATACATTTTTGAAATAGTAAAGAGACTTTATGGACACCCCGCAAGACGGTGTTTTTTGCATTGAAATAAACGTGAAAAAGAGGGGGTCGTCTTATATTCGCGGTCTAGACGTTATACCCATTCACGACGCTAGATGGCGCCAGATATCATTGAAGCGATGTTCTGTCATGACAGATATCAGCTACTCTCCCCATACACGACGCTAGATGGCGCCAGATATCATTGAAGCGATGTTCTGTCATGACAGATTTCAGCTTCTCTCAAATTTAACCAGTTTGCAATTTTTTATAGCAATGTTTTCCCTTATTCAGATTTGTTTCAAGACTACAGTTATAGTTAAGACTTCACTTTGATGGTTAACCCAGTTATTGCAATTTTTTTTGTTTTATCACAATAGATTGGTTTATTTACATTTCAAAAACCAAAAGCCATTCATTTACTAATTTGAATTTGAATTTATTGTCATTGTCATTTGTCATCATCATCATCAACATCATCATCATCATCATCAGCATTAAATCATGTGATAAGGAAGAAGAAAAGAAAAAGAAAAAAAATAAAAGAATATTTGTTTATCCAAGAAGATGAAAAGAGACATGACAAAGGGAACGGAAAAAAGCCAAAGCTTATCGGGACCCGTCCCCCTTCCACCAAGGTCGCACAAGCAACAGCTCATGATCAGTCCAATGACAGTCTAGCGCCTACTGTTCAAAAAGTCATTAATTTGCATGGCGATTTCACAATTAAATTTATGTAACTTCGATCAGTCCATGTCCTTGATTGGTGAGTGGTGACAGCTAGGGGTGTTTTGGAGGCTCGCCTGTGTTGCATCCACTTTGATTTGTAGTCAGCATCCCATTAGGAGTTTAGTCATCGTCATCTCTGGCCCGGTTGGCACGAGCGAATCTCTCTTGATCACGCAGCTCCACGTCAATCTTTGCGGCCAGTCGTGTGGCAGCGTCGCTTAGCATCGCCTGTAAATGTGATTGCACTTCAGCTTACACATTTAAATGTTCAGATATTAAGATTTGAATGAGGCAAAATAACATGCTTTTTCTCTCAAATATATTGTCATAATCATTTGTTTCGGATGTACTGTAATTATTTTCTGTATAAAAGTTAATTTGGTGTTCAAAAAGTCTTTTTTCAAACTTGAGTCTTGAAAAAGAGGGGGTCGTATTATATTTGGGCCAATACGGTAATTTAGTTTTCTTTTTAAATATATAACTGTATATTGCTGTAGTTTTTTTCCCCCACCTGATTCCATCATGTAACAATTTTGATACTGCTAAGAAGGCTCTTTTACATATCAACAACGTTTAAAAACTTTTTTAACTTTAAACTTTTAAACCTTTTTGATATTCTGATAAATCTAATTGTTGTATTTTTTTCCTGTACTAACCAGTGTATTTCAAAATGTTTTGTTACCGTTATGTTTTATTTACTTTTTCTTTTAATAAATAAAATACTGCTCATTTGGGAGCTTAAAAACCCAGCAGAAAACATGTTTTTCAATGCAACTTCACTGGTGAATACTAATTCGACACATTAGCAAACTGAGTTACGAACTTGTTCACAGAACGACTGAAGCACCACAATTTTATAACTCTTAGAAAAAAACTATTTTTTGAAGCCCCCTAAAAATGCTATTGAAAGTGTGACCACAATGTATCTGGACATATCGACTACATGTCAACCTCTGAAAATATCACAGTCAAAAAAAAAAACTGCTATCATCCTTTAACTCAATGACAGACAAATGAATTCATTTTCAATTGTTTATTGTTTTTTGTGAAGAAACCAAAGTAAAATTGTCTGACAAATTTGTCAGCAAAGCATTTATTTGGAACATGGTAGAAGATTCTTCAGCACAGTTTGAGAAAGGCCTCAAGTTCTTCACTCTCAACTGCTGCCTCGAACTTCTCAAAATCCTGAATGGTGAAAAAAGAATGGAAATATAAATATTTTACATATCTGCTCCTGTGCCACACCCCTTTGAGGAGAGGCAAACGGGTTTGGGAGTGACCTTCATTATCTAGCAACATTGTGGCCATAAAGCCAATTAACTCACTGGTGTTGAAAAAAGTTGAATCCATTCAAAAATGAGTGTTGACGTTTTTATTAAACCCGTGGGCACCTTAGGAGATTGCTCAAAGCTCAGCTTCTGCTAAAATGTCCAAAAATAAGTGATTCAACGACACAGTGAGACTTTATGGGTTCGGCTTTGCTTTTTTTTTTTTTCTCTCTCATGTCTTTTTCTCATATTTATAACATTATTCAGCAACTTATACTTAATATTTAAAAATAAATTAGACCTGAATGTTTAAATCCAGAACTAAATATTTGATTTAAATCTTAAATGTAAATCCTAAATATAAATCTGAATATAAATCTTAAAACTAAATCTTAAATATAAAGGAAGTACAAAACAAAAGCTGGAGCAGCTCAGACTGTTGACTGTTTTTGCAGTTGAAGTTGGAAAAGTCAACATTGCTGTCCAGTCCAGTCCAATACAGACCCCTCGCAGTTAGGGTAATCATGCATATTAACTTTACTGGGCTGAAGTACGTAAAAGTGACACAAAAACCACAAAATACTTTTTACATAAAGTTTCTCCTAAATGTGTATTTTACCTAGATGTTATTTTCAAAATGGTCCATGTCCAAGAGCCGACTGCCACAGTTGAGTAGGTTTTATTTTCAAGCAACGTGAACAAACACAGTTTGAACTGCTCCAGCTTTTATTTAGTGACTTGTGAATTTGCATATTAGCTAAATATTTAGTTTCACCCATTTCCAGATTTAATATTTAAATTTAGTATTTAGATTTACATTTGGGATATATATTTGAGATTTACATTTAAGATATTCATTTGATATTTATATTTAGTATTTAGATTTAAGACATATTTAAAATGTATATTTAAGATTTACATTTAACATTTAAATTAAATATTTAGTTCTGGATTTAAACATTCAGGTCAAATACCTTTTATTTAAAAATAAATAAGTTGCTAAATAATGTTATAAATATGCACCAAAAAAAAGAGACTACAATTTTCACACTACATTTTAAACACCGCTTGGCGCTATATGTGAGAAAATGTTGTCCTAATTTTCAGCATGTGCTGCTTTACAAACGGCGGCCCACAGAATCGGCGATATTGTTGTTTAACATCCGCCGGAAGAATTTTTCAGTTTTCATTCTATTGTTCTGAGTTGAACCGGAGACTCGTAATCAGCCTAGTGACACTTACGTATGTTAAAACGACTAGCGAAAAATCGAACTTCTGTTTTTTTTTTTTCCTTTTGTAGATGTTTGCGTTTGGAGACTGGCATCTGTCACTCTTGTTTCTTTCCCTACCAGACAAACTCTGAGCTTCCCATCACTGAAAGACCAGCAACCGCCACTGAAACATGGATGTGTTGACATTAGGGCTGTCAAAATTATCGCGTTAACGGGCGGAAATTAATTTTTTAAATTAATCACGTTAAAATATTTGACGCACTTAACGCACATGCCCCGCTCAAACAGATTAAAATGACAGTACAGTGTCATGTGCACTTGTTACTTGTGTTTTGTCGCCCTCTGCTGGCGCTTGGGTGCGACTGATTTTATGGTTTTCAGCACCATGAGAATTGTTGGTGCTGAACAATGGCGAGCTACTAGTTTATTTTTTGTTTGAAAATTTGACAAATTTTATTAAAACGAAAACATTGAGGGGTTTTAATATAAAATTTCTGTAACTTGTACTAACATTTATCTTTTAAGAACTACAAGTCTTTCTATCCATGGATCGCTTTAACAGAATGTTAATGTTAATGCCATCTTGTTTTATTGTTATAATAAACAAATGCAGTACTTATGTACAGTATCTTGAATGTATATATCCGTCTTGTGTCTTATCTTTCCATTCCAACAATAATTTACAGAAAAATATGGCATATTTTATAGATGGGTTTAAATTGCGATCAATTACGATTAATTTTTAAGCTGTGATTAACTCGATTAAGAATTTTAATCGTTTGACAGCCCTAAAAAAATATATATTCAATTTTTAATTAATTTTCTCAATTTTTGTATCTCCTCATGGTTTTAGATTTTCTCATTTTTACCTTTGTTTCGATAATTAGTATTTTTTCTTTTTTACGATTAAAAAGATAATAACCAAGTAACCCTCTGTGAGTTCGCCACAGAAAAAGACCAGGAAATAAATAACACTATTGAGGAAAAAAAAAATTTCAAAATGCTCTCTGATATTGTTCAGGGGGCCGGAACAAATGTGGAGGCGGGCCATAATCGGCCCGCGGGCCGTAGTTTATGGACCCCTGTTCTACATGATAACATGTCTGAGTGAGGGCTCGTCCGAGACTGGTGATTCAATACTTTCTCCTAAGGGTTGTAGATGCTTGTGTTTGGAGACTGACATCTTTCATTCTTGTTTCTTTCCCTACCGAGCAGCCACTCCACCGTTACAAAGCACTCAATGGCAAACACACTTTTGAGCTTCCCATTATTGAAAAACAAGCATCCGCCACTCAAGTGTGGATGTCTTGATATCCTATTCTATGCAACCTAATCGCTAACCCTGGCACTGACAATCTCTCCGCATGAGTGTGTCTAATTACACCCAGTCTGTGCAGTGTTTTAATAGTTCAAATATTGACTTTACGTCATGTTCCCTCACACCTGCGGCGACCAGGAATGAACTGTTTAAAAAAAAACAACCTTACCCCGCAATATTGGTCTCCGTTGCAAATTTGTGGGGGCAATGCCTTGGGGTCTCCTACTAGCTCCCTCATTTTAGCCTTAGCACCATCATCCGCTGCAATGTCAATCCTCTCATAATCTATCTTCTTGCTGTCGAGGATCATTTCGATTCTCTGCTGTTGTTTCTTCATCTGGCGGATAACATTTTTTGCACATCAAGGTACGTTTTTTTTTTTAACAAAGTTAGCAAAGTCAGGCTAAATGAAAAAAATACTATACCTCAAGGTTGCCTGTCACACTGGAATAATAATAATTTACTTTGCCCATGGTTGCAAGTTATCGAGAAAAAATGCTCTGATTTGCAAAGTGCAGTTGAAACTTTTTGAGAATGCAGACAAGGTGAGCAGGTTTGGGCATGATTTACCTGTGGGTGGCCACGCCCACTTTGTCTAGGTGTGGCTTGTTCACAGACACACACGAACTAAAGGGAAAAAAATGTTTCATAATAACTGTGGCATTGACGACCAATCATGTGATGTCTATTCATACATATGCAAATGAGTTTATCACGAGTAGATTCGTTCATTCGCTGCCATCCCTCCCACTTCAGATGGATTGGACGTCTAGCGCTGTCAATAGCAGTCAAGGAGTTAAGAAATATACATAAAGCATTGGAGGAAAACAGTGCATAAGAAAAATAGTACTGTATTAAGTCAATTCGTAAAAAAAAAAAATCTAAGTATCGAAACTTAAAGGTAAAAATGAGAAAATCTAAAACCATGAAGAGATACAAAAATAGAGAAAATTAATTAAAAATAATTAAAATTTTTAATCGAGTTAATCAGAGCTAAAAAAATTAATCGTAATTATTCGCAATTCAAATCATCTCTAAAATACGCCATATTTTTCTGTAAATTATTGTTGGAATGGAAAGATAAGACACAAGACGGAGTTATACATTTAACTTACTATACATAAGTACTGTATTTGTTTATTATAACAATATATCAACAAGATGGCATTAACATTTTTAACATTCTGTTAAAGTGATCCATGGATAGAAAGACTTGTAGTTCTTAAAAGATAAATGTGAGTACAAGTTATAGAAATTTTATATCAAAACCCCTCTTAATGTTTTCGTTTTAATAAATTTTGTAAAATTTTCAATCAAAAAATAAACTAGTAGTTCGCCATTGTCGATGTCAATAATTACACAATGCTCATGGTGCTGAAATCCATAAAATCAGTCGCACCTTAGCGCCAACAGCGGGCGACAAAACACCGAAAAACACAAGTAACAAGTGGACATGACACTGTGCTGTCATTTTAATTTGTTTGAGCGGGCATGTGCATTAAATGCGTCAAATATTTGAACGTGATTAATGAAGAAAATTAATAACCGCCCGTTGACACGATAATTTTGACAGCCCTAACATTTTTTTTAAATGATAATAAAGCAGGAGGAATTTATTCATAAATTCCTACGTTTTATTTTTTTTTTAATGTTTACTTAACTTTTTAATGATTATATATAAATGAATATAAATATACAATAATTTTAATTTTCTGCATTTCCCTCTATTTTATTTTTGTTATGATTTAAGTTTTACATTTCAATTTTTTTTTTACTTTTTAATTTAGAATTTTGCAATTTCTAGCTGCATGATTCAATTTTCTATATATTTCCATATATTATTATCATCATTTATTTACTGCCACACTAATGAAATATTATTCTATATGAGCTCACAACGATACAATGAGTTCATGTTCAATTAACTATGTTAATAGGCTAATTAACTCATTCATGATCAATGATTATTAAATATTTTTTCTGATATTTATTTATATATTTAACCAGTGCTTAATTTTTAAATCATAAGGTGCAGGAACACAAAGTACATATGACAGCGCAGGGATGACGAGACAGGCACAGGTCCCGGATCATACGCAGAAAATGGTGCTGAAAACAACACGCAAATGCCCACTTGCCATGCTGTGGGATTTACAAGCCTCAATTTCAGATAATATTCATGGTATACTGTAAATGTTATGACAACAATTTACAATTATTTAGGCTATACTCTGCACAGCATTGGTGATTGCCCACATAACCACAGGTGGGACTTACAGTAATGTATAGTCTAACTTACAATAACACAAACCCATTCTTTTGAGAGTTTCACCCCCCCCCCCCCCCCTCCATCTTCTCAGGCCCCCAAGTTCCCACCGCCTTACAAATTGCAGCCCAAGACCAAATTTCCCATAAGGGTACTGGCCTATTGCTCCGGCTGTTGGGTGTTCCACCTGGTTGACTGCTGGTGCTCTAGCTAGCTGAACCTGACCAGCTGCTGTCACGGTAGCGGCCTCCTGCTCCAGCTTGGCTGGCTGTCCGTGAACCTGGCTAGCTGCTGCGGCGCTAGCCTCCTGCTGCACCCGGTGGTCTGCCCGTTAGCGTGATCACTGCAGCTGCCGTCATCGCCGGTTGTTGCTTTTCTGACTCGTTTTGAACCTTCTTCCTTCTCTTTGAAAAAAGACAGTAAATGAAACTGTCATTTTGGCAAGTTGAAATACCGTTTGATCCAGGCTGCATGCTCCCCAGTTGCTGCAGATTTCCAAAGTTGTTTTTTTTTAATGTCAGGCGCGTTATTTGTTGGTCCAGCTTTTTAGTGTGTAAGCAGGATTTGTATAGCAGAGAAGACAGTCGTAAGATAGCAAGGAAACCGTGACACGATCTACCCAGACCCTCACGAGACTCGATAACTAAGTGCATCAACAAATCTCCGACTCTTTCAAAGGACCTTCAATTTTGATAAACAACATGCAATTCTTGGGATTTCTTCTGTAAATGAATTTATGCATATTATTATTTTATTTTATACTGTAATGTCCGTAACTATGCACGGTCCCTTTAAGAGACGCTGGGACTGGAGAGCTGTGAGGTAGAAGGAAGTGAGGGGGAGAGTTAACGGCAGTCCGCTGTTATTTTGTCTATTTTTTTGTTTTTGTTGCCACAATGAAGTGGAGAAAGCTATCAACGACTCCTCTCCTTCTTCCCCCCATTCAAGCCCATTACATTTCTATAAAAAAAAACATTTTTCTATTATTAGTATTTTCTATACACGAAAGGTGCCAGATCTGGCTAAATAAGTCCCGGAACGGCCAAAATCAAGAGGTGCCGGATCTTGTTCCGGCAAGATCCGACACAAATTGACCCTTGTATTTACCAATAAGTAAGAATTTAATGGCAGATGTTTTTTGCGTTTCATCAAATCTACCTAGCAACATGTGACCATTTTAAGTGATCCAACCACAAATGTTGCCCCCCTCTCCCACCCAAAAAAAAAAAAGCCATGATGACACAAGTTATCATTTATAAAATACAAATAAAATAAAATATTTACTTTTAACCAATTCAGAAATATAAAGAAGGTAAAGAAAGATCTGGGTAATATATCTGACGGTTTCCCGGCATCAGGAGAAAACGAGCGGTTCCAACTCGTAACAAACTCGGCCGGCCAGGTCCTCGGGGACTGTTTCCGCAGAGTTTTCCGTGTCTGCTGATGTTTCTGTGTCCGCCGGGAGCTTCGCAGCTCTTTCCTGGTTGGCGCCCGTGCTACCGTCCCTGAGGGAGGTCAAATGGGGAAAGTTGTCCAATTCATTTTTGACCGAGAGGGGCGAACGAAGGAATCCCAGTCCAAATCAATTGGAAATTTTTTGGTTCCCCACCTGCCATCGAGACCACCATTGCCTGCGTCTTCCAACTCGGCTTTGGTGGTTCTCCCGAACTGGTTGCGGAACTCGATCAAGGTGCCTGAAATGAAGAACAAAAGATCTATTTTAGCAGTGAATGTTTCATTGACGGTGATAGATGTCCAATTTATATATACGGTATATTTTTCAATTCATAAATATATTCATTTATATTTTTTTTTATATTTGGCAATCTTTTGCCAAAGTTGCGGCAAGTCAGCTGTAAAATAAAGATCGTTATATTACTCAGTGCTTTCCATTAATTTTAATTAAAATCAAGATTACAGGCTATTTTCATTGATGTGAAAAATATATTGATGAAAATGTTTAATTAAAAAAAAAAAACATACATTACAAAGTAATTTTGAAAAAATTTTTGAATATTTTCTGGTTTATGACCCAAATGTTTTTTTGTTTTTTTTAAAAAATAAAAATCAGATATTTGATTTAAAAATAATACGGAGCCCCTAAAGGGACATGGACAGAAATAAAATAAATTTAAGCAATCTGGTGCGCACTACAAACTATCTGGTAAACATTAGCATTATATAGCATTTAAGCTAGCGGCCTTTTGCTTATCAAGTTAGCCATTTGTTGTAAACATTAGCATTATTTAGCATTTAAGGTAGCGGATTTTTGCGATGCAAGTTAGCCAACTAGTATAAACATTAGCATAATACAGCATTTAAGCTAGCGGACTTTTGCCATGCAAGTTAGCCAATTGTTGTAAACATTAGCAGTATTTAGCATTTAAGCTAGAGGACTTTTGCTATGCAAGTTCGCCAATTGTCGTAAACATTAGCATTATATAGCATTTAAGCTAGCGGACTTTTGATAAGCAAGTTAGCCAATTGTTGTAAACATTAGCATTATATAGCATTTAAGGGGAGTTTTGCGATCCAAGTTAGCCAGTTGTTGTAATCATTAGCATTATGTCGCATTCAAGCTAACGGACTTTTGCAATGCAAGTTAGCCAGTTGTTGTAAACATTAGCATTATTTAGCATTTCAGCTAGCGGACTTTTGCTATGCAAGTTAGCCAATTGTTGTAATTGTAAACATTAGCATTATATAGCATTCAAGCACAATTGTTTGATGTCTGCAAAGCTGATAAACCTTACGTTTAGTGTTAATATTAATAAAGTAAAGTAAAAAATAAGATCCTGTGAAGTACAATAAGGTACTGCTTATGCGAGTAAAAAAAAAAAAATCACTGGAGACAAAATGGCGAAATTGCGTAGGTACTACCTGTACTTCCACCCCTGAAAATATCAAAATCAAATGCATGTATATTAGCAAATGTGCTTACGAGAATGTTGTCTTCTCCTCCTCCACACCAGATAACCCACTACGACAGTTAGCAGTAGCAACACCAACCCGGTCACGAGTCCCGAGACCACCGATGAAGACTCCGTTGCTGTGGATGATTCGGACCTTAATTTCAATCTGGGGCAAAAGAATTTTTGCGTCTTACCGACAACGTTGATATAAAGTGATGTGGAAGGGGTGGACCAAAATGCATTGGACGAGAAGTTGACGGCGTAAAGACAGACGTAATCTCCTTGGTCTTTATCCTGGATGTCGGGAAATTCGAACATTGCTACGTAAAAAACGGTATGTCCGAACGCAGCTTTGGCGGCGGTGACGTTGGTGTCGGTGTTCTTCAGGTAGAAAGTGCCGTGAGGGTACAAGGAATGGACGGAGCACGTGACGGAGAAGCCGCTGCCCCGCGTGACCGACACCTCGCGCGGACTGTACATCACCATCACTTGGTAGGTGGTCATTGTGATGATCGGCTTCTCCAAGGACACTGAAAACAAAACAGGAGACGCTTTTCTAAGTGAAAACAGGAACGGTCCAGGAGATATTCAAAAGGCGAGAACCTTTAACGCTGAGTTCCATGGGATCTCCTTGAGGGAAGTAGATGACGTTACTCTGGAGTTGTTTCTGGTACTCGCAGAAGTACGAGCCCCGGTGGCTGAAGTTGACTCTGGACAGGGTAAAGGTTGCTGCCTCGCTCTCGGAATACTTGTGAAGCTTAAACTCGCCCTGTAACTTTTTCAGCAAGAAAGTGCCGCCCATTTGCTCAGTCTGAAGGGTGCAGGTGAACTCCACGTTTTGACCCCAGCTGACATCCGCCGACGGGTTCACCGTGATCCGAGGCTTCGCCAGACCACCTGAGACCATCGGGAAAGGAACCGTATTCGATGATTTGATGTCTTTTGTTGATTGAGTTTGCAGAAATTCTTAAATTATTTTTTACCCTAATGGGACATAGCAGACAATTGGACTTGAGTCACAGGGACTCGAGTTGCAAATATGATAACTCACAACTCAACTTGGACTTGACTCATTTGAGCTGGGAGGGTCCAAGATTTGAGCCTCGACTCGACTTGTGAGGCAGTAACTCGAGACTCGACTCGTGAGACAATGACTCGAACTCAACAAGCTGATTCGAAAAACTTGTTGAATCGTTGATTACTTCCCACATGCTAGTGATCTGATTGGAACACCGTAATGCTGGTTTAAGTTTTTCTTTTACATTAACTTACATTGACAACAAGGTTTCCCTCAAAGACAAACCTGAGCGCTTTGTGGGTTGGTTGGGGTACAATGGTGTAGGCCTTGACTAACCTGTGCCTCAACTCGTCTTTATAACGTCATGACTCGGCTGCACTCAACAAAACATTGTGACTCAGCTGGACTCGACATAACGTCGTGGCTCGACTGGACTCGATATAACCTCGTGGCTCGACATAACCTCGTGACTCCGCTCGACATAACCTCGTGACTTGTCTCAGCTCGACTTTGTGTCTCGGCTCGGCTCGACATAGCCTCGTGACTCCGCTCGACTCGATATAGCCTCGTGACTTGGCGCAACATGACCTCATGACTCCACTCTACGAGTACTCGACTCGACTTAACCTCGTGACTCCACTAACATAACCTTGTGACTCGGCTCGACTCGACATAACCTCGTGACTCGCCTCGACATAACCTCGTGACTCCGCTCGGCATAACCTCGTGACTCCGCTCGGCTCGACATAACCTCGTGACTCGGCGCAACATAACCTCATGACTCCATTACTCTACTAGTACTTGACTAACATAACCTCGTGACTCCACTCACATGACCTTGTGACTCTGCTCGGCTCGACATAACCTCGTGTCTCCGCTCGGCTCGACATAACCCCGTGACTCGGCTCGGCATAACCTCGTGACTCGGCTCGGCTCGGCATAACCTCGTGACTCGGCTCGGCTCGGCTCCACATAGCCTCGTGACTCCGCTCGACTCGACATTATCTCGTGACTCCGCTCGACTCGACATAGCCTCATGACTCGGCGCAACATAACCTCATGACTCCACTCTACTAGTACTTGACTCGACATAAGCTCGTGACTCCACTAACATAACCTCGTGACTAGGCTCAACTCGACATAACCTCATGACTCGGCTCGGCTCGACATAACCTCGTGACCCGGCTCGGCTCCACATAGCCTCATGCCTCCGCTCGACTCGACATTATCTCGTGACTCCGCTCGACTCGACATAGCCTCATGACTCGGCGCAACATAACCTCATGACTCCACTCTACTAGTACTCGACTCGACATAACCTCGTGACTCCACTAACATAACCTCGTGACTAGGCTCGACTCGACCTAACCTCGTGACTCGTCTTGGCTCGACATAACCTCGTGACTCCTCTCGGCTCCACATAGCCTCGTGACTCCGCTCTGCTCGACATAGCCTCGTGACTCCGCTCTGCTCGACATAGCCTCGTGACTCCACTTTGTTCGACATAGCCTCGTGACTCCGCTCGACTCGACATAGCCTCGTGACTCCACTCTACTAGTACTTGACTCGACATGACCTCGTGACTCCACTAACATAACCTCGTGACTCGACTCGACATAACCTCGTGACTCGTCTCCGCTCGAAATAACCTCGTGACTAGGCTCGACTCGACATAACCTCGTGACTCCGCTCAAACTCGACATAGCCTCGTGACTCCGCTTGACTCGACATAGCCTCATGACTCGGCGCAATAGAACCTCATGACTCCACTCTACTAGTACTTGACTTGACATAACTTCGTAATTCGACTCGAAATAACCCCGTGACTCGACTCGAAATAACTTCGTGACTCGACTTGACTTGCCCACAACAGGTAAGCGTCAGGACTTGTGACTCGGATCATAGCGACTTACGCAATTGTCTGGGACTTAGACATTGGTGTTGAATTTGCCAATGGAAATGAATGAAGATGTTTTTGTCAAATTTTGGTGGTAAGACGTTAACACAATCTTGGTTCACCATTATTCTGTTGTATTTTTTAACACTATAAATCAGATTTTTAAAAACTGGGACTACAAGTTTTTGTTGATTACATTTTTTATAAAAAAACAAAAAAATCTTTCTCACCCAAACAAATGACTCCAGCGTCCTCAGAGTGGCCGCAGTTGTTCTCTCCAAATGGCTGGTGGTTGCAGTGTGTGATGGCCAACTCCTGACCTTCACACACCACGTTGTCCAGCCATATGGGACCAGTGCCCCGCCCGAAATGCGCGTTGCCAGGAGCCGACACGGCGTGGCCGCAGCCAAGCTGTCGGCACACCACGTCGGCAGCGCTCACTTCCCACTCGTCGTCGCAAATGGTCCCCCAAACGCCGGCGTGAAACACCTCCACTCGGCCGGAACAGCCGCTCCAGCCGCCAACTAGCTGTAGCTTGGCTGCGAGCAGAAACCCGGATGAATCGGCAATTCGTTTAGTTTGGTCGAAAACCTTTGCGATAGCGCAAAGTGACAAAATCGCTTCACCTGCACAGGAAACGCCGGCGTCTTGATCATGCGGGCACGTGGATTTAGTGAAACCTTTGAGCGAGCACTGCTCAAGATGGCTGATGTTAGCGAAACAGGCGTCGTTAGCCTCCACCACGGGGCCGCTACTTTGACCGTAATGAGCGGCACCGTGGACGCTGACCACGCGGCCGCACTCCAAACGATCGCACACCACCTCGGCTTTGGCCTGGTTCCAGTCGGCGTCGCAAACGGAGTGCCACGTGCCGTCGTACTGGACCTCCACGGTACCGGTGCACTCGATTTCGCTTTTCACCAAGCGCACCTCCAAGCTATCTGTGGGAGTTAAGGTTTAGCAATCTCTAGACACAAAGTATGATGATATGAAAAACAAAAACTGCGGTAAGTTTAGTCGACGAAAAGCTATTCAAAGGGTAGACAAAATACCGAAAGATTGAAATAGACAAAATCTGAAGTAGATTTAGTGAACTGCACTAAAACATGTAAAAGGTTATTGTTAACTTCCCCCTCAAGTTCTTAAAGACGTTCACCTAGCTAGGCGGTTCTAAGTGTGATACAAGTACTAGTACTCCACGAGCTCCCTCTAGTGGTACTTCAAAAATAGGCTTTTGAATAAATCTCATTCTGGCAAGACATTTCATCACATTTTCAACAGGTTTTCGGGATGTAGCAAGTCACCTGAGCAGACCACGCCGGCTAGCGAGGTGATGTTGCACAACCTATCCTGGAAAGACCGTTGCGAGCACTGCGCCAACGTGGACTCCATTCCGTTGCATTCGATCTGCTCGATCCAGACGTGTCCCGAACCGTGGCCGAACTCCGTCCCGGCAGTGATCTTGATGGCTTTGCCGCAGTCGAGCTGCCTACACACCACCGTCGCGTCGTCATTGTCCCACATTTCTCCGCACACGTCTCCCCAGCGGCCGTTATTGAAGAACTCCACCCTCCCGGTGCAGCGGTTTTGGCCGCCGGCCAGCCTCACGTTACCGGAGCATTCGACGGAGGCCTCCTGAACGCGATCGTGGCCGCTACGGACGTAATCCCGGAAGGAGCACTGTGTTAGCGAAGTCTCCCTTCCGTTGCAGTTGATTTTATAGCCGTTGACGTCGCCCCTTTGCCCGAAAGACCCCGAAGCTTTGACGGGATCGCCGCAGTTCATCTCCCGGCAGACCACCGCCGTTTCGTGCAAACTCCATTGAACGTTGAACACGGATGACCAGTGGCCTTCGTGGTGGACCTCCACCCGGCCTGAACACTGGTTGGTTCCATTTATCAGTCTGATGCTGGCTAAGAAACAAAGAGATAGAGAAATCAGGAATGAGGTGGTTGCGGAAATTTATCCCGACACTCTCAGCTAAATTAGGCGAGTCAGAAAGACATGGTCAATGAACTTTGAGCTAAGGACTGAAACTGATTCTGAGGTCTGCATTTTCTTTCAAGGAACTGTAGAAACAGACTAAGTGAACCTAAAATGCCTACTTGAGACAAAAACTGCTGCTGTGCCCTTTGGGGCATGGGTTTGACAAACTCAAGACTTTTTTTTGAAGGTCTACACATTAAAGATATGTCTAGTGATCTTCATGTTAAGAACTGAAACTGGTTCTGGGGGCGGCATTTTCTTGCAAGGACCCCAAGAAACATACAAGGAACCTACAATGGCTGCTTTAGACCAAAACTACTGACTTATGTGCAGGGCTTCCAGAAACTTTTTTGCACAGCAAAGACAGGGCTACTGAACTTAATGTTCAGAACCGAAACTGGTTTTGAGGGATGCATTTTCATGTAAAGACTCTAGACGGACTTAAAACGGCTAATTTAGACCTGTGTCCTTTCAGGCATGGTTTCTACAGACTTTTTTGTAGGTCTACAATTAAAAGTAATGACTACTAAACCTCATGTTAAGAACCGAAACTGGCTTTGAGGGCTGCATTTTCATGTAAGGACCCCTAGAAACAGACACAATGAACCTAAATGGCCGCTATAAACTGAAACGGCAGATTTTCAGCTATGGCACATTAAGGAAATTCAGGACAAAACAAGGTAGACCGGAGCGTGTTCCAATTATAGAGGGATCACGCTCCTCAGCCTCCCCGGTAGTCGTAAGTTTATTCAGGGGTGCTGGAGAGGAAGATCCATTCGGAAGTCGAATCTCTGATTCAGGACGACTAGTGTGGTTTTGTCCCGGCCGTGGAACAGTGGACCAGCTCTACACCCTTGGCAGGGTCCTCGAGAATGCATTGGAGTTCGTCCAACCAATCTACATGTGTTTTATGGATTTGGAGAAGACGTTCGACTGTGTGCCTCGGGAGTCCTGTGGGGGGTGCTCCGGGATTACGAGGTATCGTTTCCCCTGGTAAGGGCTATCCGGTCCCTGTACAACCGGTGTCAGAGTTTCATTGCCGGCAGTAAGTCAAATTCGTTCCCAGTGAGTGTTGGACTCCGCCAAGTCTGCCCTTTGTCACAGATTCTGTTCATAATTTCTATGAACAGAATTTCCAGGCGCAGCCGAAGCTTTGAGGGGGTGCGGTTTTGTGGCCTCACCGTTGCATCTCTGCTTTTTGCAGATGATGTCGTGTTGTTGGCTTTAACAAGCTGTGACCTCCAACTCTCACTGGAGCGGTTCGCAGCCAAGTGTGAAGCGGTCGGGATGAAGATCAGCACCTCCAAATCCGAGACCATGGTCCTCAGTCGGAAAAGGGGAGGCGTGCCCTCTCCGGGTCAGGGATGAGACTCCTGCCCCAAGTGGAGGAGTTATCTTGGGGTCTTGTTCAAGAGTGAGGGTAGGAGAGAGCGGGAGCTCAAGAGGCTGATTGGTGCAGCATCTAAAGGGATACGGACTCTGCACCGTTCCATAGTGATGAAGAAGGAGCCAAGCCGAAAGGCGAAGTTCTCAATTTACCAGTCGATCTACGTTCCTACCCTCACCTATGGTCACGAGCTGTGGGTCGTGACCGAAAGACAACAAGATCCTGGATACAAGCAGCCGAAATGAGTTTCCTCTGCAGGGTGTCCCGGCTCTCCCTTAGGGATAGGGTGACAAGTTCCGTCATCTGGGAGGGACTCTGCGTCGAGCCGCGACTCCTCCGTGTTGAGAGGAGCCAGTTAAGCTGGCTCGGGCATCTGGTTCGGATGCCACCTGGACACCTCACTGGATAGGTGTTCCAGGCATGTCCCATCGGCGGGAGGCCCCAGGGACGACCCAGGACACCCTGGAGAGTGTATGTCTCTAAGCTGGAATGGGAATGCCTTGGGATCCCGTTGGAGGAGCTTGTTCAAGTGGCTGGGGAGAGGGAAGTCTGGGCTTCCCTGCTAAAGCTGCTGCCCCCGGGACCTGACCGCGGATTAAGCAGATGATGGATAGATGGATGGATATAAGACAAAACAAACCTATCTTGGTCTGACAGTGATCGCTCACCTGAACACATAACGGAAGCGTCTTCGACGTGATTGCAGTTAGTATCTCCGAAGGGTGAATGCGGGCATTGAAGCAAGGACGACTCGTTGCCCAAGCATCCGACGTCGTCCAGCCAAATTTGACCCCCGCCTTCGCCGAAGTAGGCTCCTGATTTGGCCGTCATGGCCGTGCCGCAGTCCAATGCTCTGCACACTACTTGGGCATCTCTGATGTCCCAGGAGTCATCGCACACCGTCCCCCATATGCCGTCGTGGTAGACCTCCACTCGGCCTGAGCAGCGGTTGGTACCATTGACGAGCCGTAGTACGGGAGGTCCTATTGAAAATGCCCAAAATCAGAAACGGTCCCTCAAAAAACCAGTTAGCGTCTCTCGACACTTACCCGTACACGACAGCGAAACTCCTCGGCATGTATCCGGGTTGTCCTGGATGGTGCACTGCGAGAATGAGGTCGCGTCTCTGGGACAGGCGCCTCTGTATCTCTTGAGCTGGCTTTCGCCGAAGTACTCGACGGACTTGGACGGACCTCCGCAGTTGAGTTCCTTACATACAAAGGCGGCCTCTTTGGCGCTCCAGTTGTGATCGCACAGCTTGCCCCAACCGCCGTTGTGGAAGATCTCAAGGCGACCTGAGCAGGGCGTGCTTCCGTTGCTAAATCGGAAAGTTTCTGGATGAAGAAAAAAAAAATATGGCTACTTTTGTAGGGGTATCATGACTGTGTTTACTATAGCATTTACTATCAGTCAACTTTGAACGCTGTGGCTTTATTTGATGATGCGGCTAATTGTTAAAGGCTAACCATCACGCTTCCTTTAGCATCGTGGTGATGTTGCTACTTTGGGTGTGTCCAGAGACTAACTTACAAGCGTAAGCATTCCATTATCCAAAAACAGTTTTTAAATATAACAGTTTGCAATTGGAGTGCATTGTCCAACGCGCCTTTAGCAATAGCATTCCTGAGGCTACGTCATTTAGTCGAAAATGTTTTGTTGTCAAAAGAAGATTTGATGCCACTACACTACTGAATAAATATTATAAGATTAGCCAAGGCTGATTAGACCGAATAAAGTGATTTTTAAAAATTATATCCAAAATTGCTATGCTAGCCGAGTTCATTAGTCACAATGGTAGCGGTGATTCTGTCCATGCTTGGTACCAAAACAGAAGAATATTTTAAGGCTAGCCATAAGTGGTTTAACAGATTTTAAAAGAATGAACATCAAACGTATGCTATCACCAAGCTACTAAGCTAAAGCTAGCGATGATAGCCATTAGACCAGAGTTCTTTAGGCACCGTCTGATGCTTGGTGTTATTACAGATAAACAATTTAAGCCTTTTATTAAATTAAATTTTAAAACAGGATATCGAGAGTTTGCTAGGACAAAGCTGCTATGCTAACACGCTGCTCGCCAAGTTCATTCGGCACTATGGAGATTTTTTCCCACCGCTTGGCGCCATTCCAAAAGAACAAGGTCAGGCTAGCCAAGGCTAATTAGACAGAATAAAATGATTTAAAAAAGGATATCCACTGTTTCCTATGACAAAATTGCTATGCTAGCAGAGTTCATTAGTCACAATTGAGATTTTAGCGTTGAAGATTCTGTCCATGATTGGTGCAATTATGAAAGAATATCTTAAGGCTAGCCATAAGTGGTTTAATAGATCTTAAAAGAATGAGCATCGAAGGTAGGCTATGACCAAGCTACTATACTAAAGCTAGTGATAATAGCCATTAGCCCAGAGTTCTTTTGGCACTGTCTGATGCTTGTTGTCATTACAGAAGAACAATCCAAGCCTTTTTTATTCAATATTAAAACAGGATATCTCGAGTTTGCTTAGACAAAGCTGCAATGCTATAACAGGTTGCTCGCCAAGTTCATTCGGCACTATGGAGATTTTTTTTCCCCCGCTTGGCACCATTACCAAAGAACAAGTTAAGGCTAGCCACGGCTAATTGGACAGGATAAAATGATTTTAAAAAGGTTATCCACTGCTCCCGACGACAAAATTGCTATGATAGCCGAGTTCATTCGTACAATGGGGATTTTAGCGGTGAAGAAGCTTCTGTCCGATGCTTGGTGCCAAAACAGACAAATATATTAAGGCAAGCCATTAGCGGTTTAACAGATTTTAAAAGAATGAGAATCAAAAATAGGCTATGACCAAGCTACTATGCTAAAGCTAGCGATGATAGCCATTAACCTAGAGTTCTTTAGGCACCGTCTGATGCTTGATGTCATTACAGAAGAACAATGTAAAGCTAGCCCTGAGTGGTTTGACAAATTTTAAGACAACAGACATTCAGAGTACGCCACGACCAATCTACTATTCTAGGCCTGATAGCAATTAGAGTTCTTTCGGCACAATGAAGACTTTCTTCCCTAAGAAGACCCTGTTTAAGGCATGGTGAACAATAGAACAAGTTAAGGCTAACCATTAGTTGTCTGACAAATTTCAAAAGATTGGACAACTACTGTATGCTGCGACCAAGTTATTACACCACGGTTAGCCATTAGCCACAAGTTATTAGGATTGTAAGAGGACTGCTGCAAGTCTAAGTGGGTTTTGTTTGAGTTTTTTTGTCTTCCAGAGTGGCTACGAACACATCTGATGGACTAGTGACAGTTTAGTTAACATGAAATTTGGGTGGCGCAACTGATAGTCCGGTCAATTACGTTAAGCACCTGAACATACGACGCCGGCGTCTTCTGCGTGGCTGCAGTCGTGCTCGCCCATCCCTCTGTGCGAGCACTCGGAGAGCGACTTCTCCTGCCCCGTGCAATCTAGATCGTCCAGCCAGGTTTGATCGTCGCCGCTGCCGAAGAAGGCCTTGTACTTGACTTCCAAAGGAGCCCCACAGCCCATCTCGCGGCACGCCACGCTAGCCTCCTGAATCCCCCATTTGTCGTCGCACACCGTCCCCCACTGGTCCATGTGAAGGATCTCCACTCGGCCAGAGCAGCGGTTGGTTCCGTTGACCAGACGAATGGGTTGGCTGTCTGAAACCCGTGAAAGTGGAGCTTACTGACATCTGCCGACGTCAGTAATGGAGCTCACTGGACTTACTGTAGCAAGAAATGGTTGCGTCCGTGCATGTTTCCTTGACGGGTTTGTGCGAGCAATGCGCGACGGAGCTTTCGTTGCCCAAACACGTGGTCTTCACAGCCAAAACTTCGCGCGATTCGCCGAAATACTGTTTTTGGGCGGAAACCAGCGGGTTCCCGCAGCTCATCTCCCGGCACACCACCTTGGATTCGGGCATCCCAAACTCGCCGCACACTTTGTTCCAGTGACCGTCCGTGTAGACTTCCAGTCGGCCGTTGCAACGGCTGCTGCCGTTAGTTACCCGCAAGTGTTCTGAAACGTGTTATGGTAAAACTCACAGATAAAGTTTGAGTCAGCTGGCTTAGTAATGAGTTTTAAATTGTAGTATTACAACATTAAAGTAGTATTAGTGCAAGAATAAAATTGTCATATTGGAATTTTTTTGTCGCAAAATTATTTTTTGTCGTACTAATACTACGACGTCGATCTCGTAATATTACGATTTAAGTTAATTAGTCGTACTGCATCCATACATATTATGTCATATAATATTTCAACTTTTATCTAATAATATTACGATTTTTTTCTCACACAAATACAATTTTAATCTCGTAATTTTACGACTTTTTCTCATACTGAAATTACTTTTTCTCATAATAGTACAACTTTTTTCTCATACTAATCCTAGAAAATTAATCTCGTAATATTTCGGCTTTACTCTCATAATATTACGATTTTTTTTTCTCGCACTAAAACAAACTTTAATTTTGTAGTATTACGACTATTGTCTTATACTAATACTACTTTTTTCTCGTAATAATAATACTTTGAACAGTCCTATTTGTTCTGGTACTGATGCTACTTCTTTTTTTCGTAATATTAAAACTTATCGTATTAATACAATGATTTTAATCTAGTACTAATATCACGACTTTTTCTTGTACTAATAGTACGACTTTAATCTCGTAATATTGACTTATTTCTCGTACTTATTACTTGAATCTCATAAAATTGTGTCTTTTTTCTTGCACTAATACTACTTGAATCTCTGTAATACTTTACTTTTTATAACTTTAATCACATCATTTTACCTTTATCTCGTACTAATACGACTTTTTTCTTGTACTAAAACTATGACTTTAATATAGTAATATTACGAATTTTTTCCTTGTTCTATTACCATGGCTATATTATATATTATACAGTGATCCCTCGTTTTTCGCAGTTAACGGCGACCAGAACCCGCCGCGATAAGTGAAGAAACGTGAAGTAGCGCCCCCAAACCCAACAAAAAAAACCCACTTTTTTTGTGTGTGTGTGTTCAATTTATTTATTCAGATTTAGCATTGGAAAGAGATACATATAAGACATGTTTTTTTTTTTCACTTTTTTTCCCCAAAGTATAAAAAAAACAGGGCTGAAAAAGCAGTTTCTGCTCTTGCACCCGTCTTTAAAATAAACTGCTGTATTTTAAGCCCAAAGAACTGTTATGTTTAATAGAACAATGTCTATATACTGCCATAGCAGTTTCATGGTGCATTAAGCCCCCAAACTATTTTTAATTGCCTGTTTTACCCTGGAGACCCCCGTTTACAGACACCGCGCAACCGCTTTTGTTTCAACCCCGCCATAAAAAGAAGATAGGTAATCACATTATTTAAAACGTCTCACATTTTTAGCTTAGAATCATGAATTGATGTCTAAGATTTAGTTTAAAAAAATGACTATAAAATTATTCACTCGCATATTTTAAACTTTTAAACAAATTACGTCACAATGAAAGAAATAGTGTCTGTAATAAGGTCCCGGATATCTACCTCATAAATATCGCTTAAATTGTCGTTTTTTTTTTTTTTTTTGGGTTACTGTCGCATTTTCCCCAGAGTTTAGATGATAAATAATCGATCCGAACAATGAAAAATGAACAAAAAAAAAAAACGTTTCAAAAGGTAAATATTTGAAGAAGAAATCTCGACCACTCCTTGATGTCTATGATTTCTACATCGCAACCCTTGTTATATTACCGTGTTTCACCCATACAATCCCCAAAAGTCTGGCTATGGCTATTCACAGCTTTGTCTTTACTTGGTAAGACATGCTACACTGAGTTTTTGAATCGAAACAAGGTAAGTACGCGATAATATCTCGCTAATATCATGGCGTCTTTAATTATGCTCTCTCCTGCTCTTACCACAAGCTAGGGTTTAGGGGATAAACTTTTTTTTTTAATGCCCTCCAGTTCAAAAATTTTCTTCCCCCCAAAAATTTAGATTTTAAGCTTTCCAATGATGTATCACACATGCATATCAGACAATTTTGAAATGTGGCCAAATTGCGGGTCTCAGAGCGGAACTTCAAGTCACCTGAGAAATTTCCGCCATATGTATATTTCGATAAATGGTTTTTAATCACTTCAAATGTAATAATTATAAGTAGGGCTGTCAAAATTATCGTGTTAACGGGCGGTAATTAATTTTTTAAATTAATCACAGTAAAATATTTGACGCAATTAACGCACATTCCCCGCTCAAACAGATTAAAATGACAGCACAGTGCAATGCCAACTTGGTACTTGTGTTTTTTGGAGATTTGTCGCCCTCTGCTGACACTTGGGTGCGACTGATTTTATGGGCTTCAGCACCCATGAGCATTGCGTAATTATTGACAACAATGGCGGGCTACTAGTTTATTTTTTGATTGAAAATTTAACAAATTTTACGAAAACATTAAGAGGGGTTTTAATATAAAATTTCTATAACTTGTACTAACATTTATCTTTTAAGAACAACAAGTCTTTCTATCCATGGATCGCTTTAACAGAATGTTAATAATGTTAATGCCATCTTGTTGATTTATTCTTATAATAAACAAATACAGTACTTATGTACCGTATTTTGAATTTATATATCCATCTTGTGTCTTATCTTTCCATTCCAACAATAATTTGCAAAAAATATGGCATATTTTATAGATGGTTTGAATTGCGATTAATTACGATTAATTAATTTCTAAGCTGTAATTAACTCGATTAAAAATTCGAATCATTTGACAGCCCTAATTATAAGTTTTAAACATGTAACTGTCCCACTGAATTATTTTTAAACAAGAATAAAGTAAAAAAATGCTTGTCTTTATTAAATGCTTCATTGAGTGAGTTCACCCATATCCACTCAAGCTGCTTATTTACAAACAATGAGTTGCCACGAAAAATGTTTAACAAATTAAATGATGATTGACACATGCGCCGCTTTGATGCTTAGGCTTTTAGGCATCTGTGGCAAGATCAAAGCTTAACTGTCTGTCAATCATCATTAACTAAATAACTCCAATGCACTGCCTGAACAACAAAATGCAGGGCGAGGGAGTGAGACTACGCGATCGGCTCGGAGCAGCTAATGGTTTTTTTTTCTTTAATTAAAAAAAAAACAAATCTTTGATGGACTGAGGGCGCGAAGAAGCGAGGGATCAATGTATTCATGGAAGTGTTATCATTAAACGTACAAAAATCCTATAATCCAACCTCAAAATCTGCCTAGCAACCATGCAGTCACTGTCTCACCTGAGCAGACCACGCTGGCGTCTTCTTCGTGCCCGCAGTTATTGTCCCCGAAGGGGCGGTGCTGGCACTTGAGGATAGACAATTCGCTTCCGGTGCACTGCACGTCATCTAGCCAGATGGGGCCAACGGACATGCCGAAGCGCGACCCTTTATAGGCCGCTAGCGCTGTGCCGCACTGGAGCTCGCGGCACACCACCTGGGCGCTGTTCAGGTCCCAGAAGTCGTCGCAGACGGTGCCCCACTCGCCGGCATGGAGGACCTCCACTCTCCCCGAGCAGCGCGTGGACGAGGGGCCCGCCAGCCTCACAGTGGCGCTGGAGCATTCTGGGAAACAGAAGCGAGAACTGGAAAAATTGACATTTTATTTGGAAGTTTAATTGAATTTCAATAAGTTTCAGTTGTAGACGTCCAACCCATTTGAAGTGGGAGGGTGGCAGCGAAAGAAAGTTCGTTCATTCGCTGCCACCCTCCCACTTCAAATGGATTGGACAGCTATTGCTGTGAATGGCAGGCAATGTGTGTAGAAGTAAAATACCGACCTGTACAGATGAAAAGATGTAGAAGACCTGAAGTAGAAATAATTTCATTAATAATTTCAATAATATAGTCATTTTAAATCCTATTGGTTTACTTAAAAAAAAAAAACTTTTTTAAATGAAAATATTTAGATATACTGCATTTACTGTATTTTCCATTCCATTTTTTTTTATCCTTTCATAAAGAAATTACGATTTTTAAAATACAATTAAATAAATATATAAAAATAAATAAATTAAAAAAATAATTTAAAAAATATATGTAAAATAGAAAAATTAACCAAAATTTAAAAAAAAATATATATATATATAAGAAAAAACTTTTAAAAACGCAAACAAATATAAATATTACATTCAGTTAGGATAGTGAACTTAAACATGCCCCAAATTGACATCATTAATGTTGCTTGTATGTATTTTACAATGCGTAAAAAAATTTATATATAAAAATAAATAAAATAAAATGCATGATTCAATTGAAGGATACATTTTGGGGAAAAAAACAATTATTTAAATTATAAAATATAAAAAATAATTAATAAAATAACATCTTGAGCAATAAAAAAATACATAAAAATAATTCTAAATAAAATAAATGTATTTTTAAATGCAAAACATCAAAAAAATATATGACAATAAATTAAAAAAAACAAGAAATATTAAGAAAAATTCAAATAAGTGTGCTTAAACTTACCTATTGCTAGATAAAAAACACGTTTCTGGCCAGAAATGAACTTTGTCATGTCTTGTGAAGGTCGTCAAAACCTGCCATAATTAAAAAAGAAACGTTTACGCACGAGTGGGAAGATAGCGGCTATTTGTGTAAAAAGTACAGGACGTACCTGTTAAAAGCGATCATTTGGGGACGGGAGCCCCGTGTGCTGCTACCTGCCACTAAAGCTTGAAAATAAGACGGTGGACTCGGACCGCAAAAAGCCTCTTGTTGACATTGGCATCAATCATTAAAGTGGATTCTTTGACCCAATAAGTTCACTCAGCAAGCGAAACACATAGTAAACCAATATTAATTTCTATCACAGATCCCCCCCCCCCAATAAAAATGATCACTTTACAGCCCCCCCCCCCCAAAAAAAATGGTGATTACATTTTAGGGTCATAAGGTCAAAGGTCACAAGGCCAATTTGTATGTTTGTGTTGAAGGTGACTCAAAAATGAAGAAAGGGATTACTATTATCAAATTAATAGGATGTTTATAATATGAAACAGAAGTGGGGAATAAAGAGGGCAAAGGTCACAGAAACTGGTATGTTGGTGTTCAAGATAAAATCCCTTTATTAATTCTTGAGCTGTAAGCTTGGCAAGTCGTATTTTTATATGAAACAGAAAAGGTGATTAAAATTTTGGTGTTGTAAGGTCAAAGGTCTCAAGGGTCAAATTGAATTTGCGCGATTGAGTTCAAGGTCACTCATAAAGAAAGAAAGGAATTATCAAATTTGCAGCATTGTTTGAAATATGAAACAGAAGTGGGGATTTAATTTCAGGGGCATGATGCCAAAGGTCACAGAGGTCAAACTGAATTTGCCTGATTGTGTTCATGATAACTCATGAATGAAAGGGATTATCATCAAATTTGCAGGATGGTTTTATATATGAAACAAAAGAGGTGATATAATTTGGGGGTCAAAGTTCACAGAGGAGAACCTGAATTTAAATTTGCACGATTGTGTTCAAACTGACTCAACTGACTGAATACATATGTATAGATATAGATATTAAACAGAAAAGGTGATTTAAATTTGGGGTCATGAGGCCAAAGGTCACAGATGGTTGTATGTTTATGTGCAAAAATAAGCTATTTATTCATTCTTCGGTTATTATCAAATTTGCAGGTTATGTTTGTATATGAAACAGATGATGTGTATAAAATTTTGGCATGGTAATGTCAAAGGTCACAAGGCTAAATTAAATTTGCCTGTATGTTTGTGTTCAAGGGGACTCATGAACAAAGAAAGGGATTATTATCAAATTTACAGCATTGTTTGAAATATGAAACAGAAAACTGATTTAATTTTGGGGTCATGATTTCAAAGGTCACAGAGGTCAAATTTAATTTGTATGATTGTGTTCAAGATGTTCAAGTACCATCAAAGTGATCATCATCAAATTTACAGGATGTGTTTATACAGGAAAGAGAAGAGTTGATATAATTTTGGGATCAAAGTTCACAGAGGTCAAACTGAATTTGCATGATTGTGTTCAAAGTGACTCGAGAGCCAAGCAATAGATTATTATCATATCTAAAGCATCTGTCTATTTATGAAACAGAAAAGGTGATTTAAATTTGGGGTCATAAGGCCGAAGGTCACAGACGTTTGTATGTTTATGTTCAAGATAACTCAAGAATGAATAATGAGGTTATTATGAAATTTGCAGGTTATGTTTGTACATGAAACAGAAGAGGTGATTAAAATTTTGGCAAGGTAATGTCAAAGGTCACAAGGCTAAATTGAATTTGCCTATATGTTTGTGTTCAAGGTGACTCATGAACAAAAGGGTTTATTATGAAATTTGCAGCACTGTTCGAAATTCGAAACAGAAGAGGGTAATTTAATTTTGGGGTCATTATGTCAAAGGTCACAGAGGTCAAATTCAATTTATATGATTTTGTTCAAGGTGTTCAAGTACCAAGAAAGGGAAGATTATCAAATGCAGCATATGTTTGTAACATGAAACACAAGAGATTAAAATTTTTATGTGGTAAGGTCAAAGGTCACGGGGTTAAATTGAATTCGCCTGTATGTTTGTGTTCAATGTGCGTCATTAACAAAGAAAGGGATTCTTATCAAATTTGCAGCACTGTTTGAAATATGAAACAGAAGAGGTGATTTCATTTTTAGGGCCTGATGTCAAAGGTCACAGAGGTCAAACTGAATTTGTATGATTGTGTTCATGATAACTCCTGAACGAAGAAAGGGATTATTATCAAATTTCTATATATGTTGGTAACATGAAACAGAAGAGGTGATTTAGTTTTGGGGTCACGATGTCAAAGGTCATAGGGCCAAATGGAAATTGGCGGCTTAGGCAGAGGCCTGCTATTTCAGAGACCACTAGTTTTAAATTTGTTTGGTCTTTCCTGCAACTTTTTTTTTTTTTTTTTTACCAAATGACTTCATTAGGTGAATCGTCGAAATTCCGGCTTTCTCTTAAAATTCAGATTGTTTTTCCCCTCTCTTCCATATGAATATTTTCATAATTCATATCACATTCCCCTCATATTTTCAACTCTATCCTCCTGAAAATGACTTTTACTTTTACCCTTGGTAAAATCCAACTAAATTCCTAAAATAAAATCGAATATTATTCCCTGCAAAATCCCAACTTCATACTATTCGAACGACAAACTTCCCTGCCAATTTGCCCTCTATTGATTCCCGGGTAAATGATTACAGACGCGTGTTTTGATGGGAAATGACAAGCTCCGCGGGCCAAGAGGGCAGACAAAGTGCACCGACTCGTTGCGAAAGTAGCGTAAAAAGACCATTACAAAAATTAAATGTACTTATATCGACTTTATTACCTGGCAACGTGGCATAAATAGGATGAAAAATGGCACTGCACATGGAAAATATGACATTTACGGGCACGTACAAGAGGTTTTAGAGGACTTTCACGTTTGGCATCCACGAGATGAAGACACGGCTTTTGCTAAGAATTGGAATCCTGTCGTGTGAAAGCAAGCAAAAAAAAAAAAAAAATGGTAGAAATACACACTTGTTGGCTATTATTGACGGTGATAGACGGTAGTCGTTTAGTTCGGTGTCTTACTTTGATGGAAGCTTCAGAATTGAGGCCCAGGAAGGTTAAGACAGTGTTGTTTTCTTTAGATTGGAAGAAATCCTCGTAGTCCTGTTGGAAAGGAGAAATCTTTTAAGGCTTCATTTATCATTTCTGCATTGTTTGTTCCCTTTTTTTGTGTAAGACTTTAAAAATGTTTGGTTTCTAGATAAGAGAAGTCTGGTGGCCCATCAGGCTTATAAAGCACTCGCTAAAGTCCTGCTATTGGACGTATTTTAAAGTAACTCCCAAAAATCCTGTCTAGTCCCTTCAAGTAACGACTTGAAATGTCTTAAATTAATACATAACATTGATTTTAATTAGAAAGTGCAATTTCTGGAGAAATTACTATGGGGCTTTGCTGTGGTAGATACAGATCTAAGACCCGCCCAGTCGATCTGGGGACATTTGGTGGACACGTCCTGTTGATTTGGGGACAATTCAGGGACACCTCCTGTTGATATCAGGTCATTTCCTGTTGATTTGGGGACATTTCGGGGACATGTTCTGTTAACATCGGGTCACTTATTGTTGATTAGGGGACATTTTGGGGACGCGTCCTGTGGATATCAGGTCACTTCTTGTTGATTCGGGGACATTTTGGGGACACGTCCTGTTGATATCAGGACACTTCTTGTTGATATGGGGACATTTTTCGGACACGTCCCATTGATATCAGGTCACTTCCTGTTGATTGAGGACATTTCGGGGACACATCCTGTTGACAAGGTGGACAATTTGGGGACAAGTCTTGTGGATATAAGGTCACGTCCTGTTGTTTTGGGGACATTTCGGGGACACGTCCTGTTGATATCAGGTCACGTACTGTAGATTAGGGGACATTTCGGAGACACATCCTGTTGAAAAGTTGGACATTTCAGGAACATGTCCTGTGGATATCAGGTCAATTCCTGTTGATTTGGGACATTTTGGGGACACATCCAGTTGATATCAGGTCACTTCTTGTTCATACGGGGACAATTTGGGGACAGGTCCGGTGGACACCTCCTGTGGATTATTTGGGGACATTTCGGGGACACATCCTGTTGATAAGGGGGACATTTCGGGGAAATGTCCTGTGGATATCTGGCCGCTTACTGTTAATTAGGGGACATTTCGGGGACACATCCTGTTGATAAGGGGGACATTTCGGGGACATGTCCTGTGAATATCAGGCCACTTCCTGTTGATTTGGGGACATTTTGGGGACACATCCTATTGACAACTGGTCACCTTCTATTGATTTGGGGACATTTCGGGGACAAGTCCTGTAAATATTTGGTTCCTTCTTGTTCATTTGGGGACATTTTGGGGACACGTCCTGTTGCTATCAGGCCACTTCCTGTTGATATAGGGACATTGGGACATTCCGGGGACATGTCCTGTTGATATCTGGTCACTTCTTGTTGATTTGGGGACATTTTAGGGACACATCCTGTTGATAAGGGGGACATTTCAGGGTCATGGCCTGTTGATATTAGGTTACTTTCTGTTGATCTTGGGACATTTGGGGGACACTTCCTGTTGCTATCAGGTCACATCTTGTTGATTTGGGGACATTGGGACATTTCGGGGACACTTACTGTTGTTATCTGGTCACTTCCTGTTGATTTGGGGACATGTCCTGTGGATATCAGTTCACATCCTGTGTCGATTTGGGGACATTTCGGGGACAGGTCCTGTGGACGCGTCCTGTTGATTTGGGGACATTTTGGGGACACGTCCCGTTGATATCAGGTCATTTCCTGTTGATTTTGGGGACATTTCCAGGACACATCCTGCTGATAAGAGGAACATTTCGGGGACATGTCCTGTGGATATCAGATCACTTCCTGTTGATTTGGGGACATTTCCGGGACACATCCTGTTGATTTTGGGGACATTTCAGGGACACGTCCAGTTGACATCGGGTGACTAATTATTTTTATTTTAATTGGAAGAAAATCCATCAGGTCCGTCCCTTTAGAAAAGCATATTAAAAACAATACGTAATACAGCAGAATTACAAACACTTAAAAATCAATGAAGCGTGAGTTAAAATAAACTATCAGCCAAACATTTGTTCCAGCGAATCACACACGCATCGCATCATAAATTCCCATTTGAAAACCAATTCGATAAGCATGTCACTATGGATTACATCGGCCGGCGAGAGTGACGCCACGTAATCCGCGCTGGGATTATTGTGGGATTACAGCGGTGGCCTGCACTCCATAGGAGAGCGTAAAAATTCACAATAGATAGCAAAAAGCATTTTATGTTATCTTTCCCCTGTAAATGCCTACAAGACATGCTCTGGTTTCAGTGCCATTGACGGCTATGGACGTCCAATCCAGTCAAAATGTCTAGCGCTGTCAATGGCAGCCAGTGAGCTAGCATAGACACTATTATCATTGAGGATTTTGGTAGCAACCTGTTGATTCCTTTTTAAAACGATACATCTATTCTTGATGGGAGCATACCGATAACCTTTTGGGCTAGCATTTGGATGTATTGTCACACTCCTATTGTCAATGGGAGCCACGTAAAAAAGTGCACGGTACCCCGCAGTAGCGATCGCCGTTGAAAATCTGCGGAGGCAGCGGTTTGCCGTTCTTGGGTTGCTTATCCTTAGGGATGTGCTGGTACATCCAGAACTTTTGCTCCTCCAGCATGGCTATGTCTACTTCCTGGAATTGGATTCCATTGGCCTCCAGGAAGCCCACCACTGCCTGCTGTTGTTTTTTCACCTGCACACAAAACCATTTCATTAAAAGTGTGGGAGAACGTGAAATGTGTACGGTGGGGAAAGTACATTTGCAGTATGTTAATGAGGACGTTCAAGCATGCGGATGATGGATTTCGGGTCGGCGGGCACAATGGCCACTTTTGTATCGTGCGTTCGTGCACACAAACACGTCTGACCTGACGGTGAACATCGAGGACCGCAGAATTCAGAGAACATTTACTGTTTTTTTTCCCCTTGTTGTCTCAAATCAAAATGTGAATTAAAAAAAGAGAATAATGATACAGAATAATGTTATATTTTTATAATGTTATTTTTTTAAAATAAATATGTATACACAATAAGATCAAGCAGATCAAGCAAACTTTAAATAAACCTTTATGAAAAAATAACCAAAAAAAAGAAAAAAAAAATCTGTTAGCTTTTTTTAATTAAATAAATCAATGAAAATTAAGGTTTATTTTCCACTTTTTAAAAAAAAAATTATTATTATTTGAAGGTTTTGAAAAAAATAAAATCCACCAAAAATAATAAAGAAATATTTCCATTTTTTCTTTTTTTGTTTGTTAAGAAAATGAAAAAGTATATAGATTATAAATATATTTAAACATGAATAGTTACAGGTGTTTTCTACGGTGCCTCTAAAGGGACATTGACAGAAATGAATAAAATTTAAGCAATCTGGTAAACATTAGCATTACATATAGCATTTAAACTAGCGGGATTCGGCTATGAGAGTTAACCAATTGTTGTAAACATTTGCATTATGTAGCATTTAAGCTAGCGGACCTTTTGCTATGTAAATTAGCAAATTGTTGTAAACATTAGCATTATGTATCATTTAAGCTAGCTGACTTTAGCTATGCAAGTTATTGTTAAGAGCCCGTTTTTGTTTGTATTCTGTAGAGTTGTATTAATTAAAAAAAAAAAAAGTTGAAAGCAAATTGTTGCAAACATTAGCATTATATAGCATTTAAGCTAGCGGACTTTTTGTTATTCAAATTAGCTTAACTTGCATAGCAAAAGGCCGTTAGCCTGGATCCTATATAATGTTAATGTTCAATTGTAACAATGACCAATTGGCTAACTTGTATCGCAAAAGTCCACCAGCTTGAATGCCATATATGATCATGTTTACCAGATTGTTTCTAGTGCGCACCAGAACCTATCTGGTGCTAGCGGACTTTTGCCATGCAAGTTAGCCAATTGTCATTAAGATTTAGCCAATTGTCGTTAAGATTTACATTATATAGCATTTAAGCTAGCGAACTTTTGCTATGCAAGTTAGCCAATTGTTGTAAACATTAGCATTATATAGCATTTGAGATAGCGGACTTTTGCGATGCAAGTTAGCGAATTGCAACAATTGGATAACTTGCAAAGCAAAAGTCTGCTAGCTTGAATGCCATATCATGCTAATGTTTACCAGATAGTTTCTGGTGCATTGTGGTGCACCAGATTGCTTAAATTTATTGTATTTTTGTTGACGTCCCCTTAGGGACTCCGTAGTTTACTCCCCCCATTTTTGAAAAATTTTAAATAATTTTCAGAAACTAAATTACTAAAAAGAATACCCCAGTCATGTTTATTTTTTTTTTTCGTAAAAAATAACAATAAATACATAAATAAAACAGTTGTTTTGACTTATTAGTTTTTACTTACTATTTAAAAGTACTGAACAAATAAAATTACTCCAAAATAAAAGGAACCATTTTCCGATTTAAATACTGTAGTTACAAAGTTTTTGTCATTTTTATTTTCATTTCAAATACTTTTTAAAATAAAAAATATTTATAATTCCTTCTAAAAAAATGTAAAAACAATTTTAATTAAATGAAAATGAAATACAAATGAATAAATACAATAATATTAATTAACAAGAGGCTTATAATTTTTTTTTTTTTTTTAAAAAAACATTTGTTCAAATTTATCATTATCAAAATAGTCGATCATGTAAACTCAGTAGCAACCTGACCAAATCACATCCAAGCGCTCTTCTGGAAAAAAAATTCAGAACGATCAAATATTACTAATTATTGTCTCACCTTTTTTTGCGGTGCCACATTCAACACTTGCACGTGAAATATAAAAATAACCCACTCCTAAATATGTATTCAAATACCTCACACTGAACACACCATGCAAGTGTATTGTTCGCACAGTGAATGTCGGGATTAACTTGGATTAATCCTTTCATTACAGGACAAACGGGGACAAAACAGGACTCCTGAGGACATAACAAACACCAAAAACACATTCTCTGCCATTGACGGCGATAGACGTCGAATCCGTTTGGACTGGGAAGGGTTGCCATCCCTCCCAGTCCAAATGGAATGGATGTCCGTCACCGTCAATGGCATTAAAACATGAATATTCACAATTCCGTTTTTTGTAACTCTATTAAAAGCATTTAGAGGAAATTATTGTCATCACTGGTTTAATTTTTTTTAAATTTAATTTATTCATGCGTTCACAACATAACTCGAGTTTTTTCATCTTTTTGTGACGTGTCAGTCAATTCATATCACAGAAAACAACTGCATTTCAAAATATAACAGGCAAAATACTGTTTTAAACATAATTACTGCAAATTTCCGAGCAATTAAGCAAGCACTTACCGCCACAGAGCCACTTGACGAAGCGATGTAAACCTTAATGTTGACCATTTTAAGCTAACATTACGGGGGCGCCGATAAAGGACGAAGTTTAAATTTAATTTTAAAAAATGGATGCAAAGTAGCGAAAAAAGCGTTATTTTTAGTCGACGAGGTGAGTTTTATGGCGAAATAAAGGAGATGATATAGTAAAGTAAAACTGAGCGTTTGCTGTGATGAGTAGTTAGCTAAAGTGAAATAACACGCTTCTGGTTTAGCGTTTCAAACTAATATCATGGCAAGTTGATTGATAGCATTTTCACATTGTTATGCTTAATACATTCACGTATAATCTATATTAACACAAAATGTATGTCTTTATTACGCATTTATGCAAGAAATAAGTCAAATTTACGTTAGTTTCTTGTAAAATTTGACAAAGAGTCTGAATAAATCTTTTATTCTGAAAGGAAGACGTCTACTTGTTTCGAGTACTTTTGTGCAATTTTCCCCTACAGGTTGTTTTAAATTGAAGGGCTAAACTTTTAAACATTTAGTTAAACAGACTATATACATTAAAAATAATTAATTAGGTTATTTTTTAACTATCTATTCTTTGTTTGATGTTTAGATCCTGCATCAATGATTTCACTACAAAACAGGAACTCGTGTTTTTCGATTCACTTTGCCTAACTTGTTGGCAAAAAAAAAAAAAAAAACCCATATCTTTAAGAAAAGTTATTTGATCAATTATTATGTATGCTGAAAGCATATAGAATTGCGTTTTCCTTACATCAAATTATCAATGTTTGCCCATAGCACACAAGCATTGGTGGTTCAGTGGTAGAATTCTCGCCTGCCACGCGGGAGGCCCGGGTTCGATTCCCGGCCAATGCATCGTACTTTTTTTGTTTTATTTGTATATATATATTTTTTTTTTACCTGTACTCCTTTCTGTAAGTGTCTAAATGTGCGTAATTGTACGCCACCCGTCCAAATAACATCCCAACACGTGAAATGACGTGCATTTAGAAAACATTGATTTCAGTTAAGTGTGTTCAAAAGACATAGAAACATGCGTATAGCGCCATAATCGGACGTAGCGGTCAAAAAAGTAATGACACAACAGTTCATTCACTAGTCATTGGAAATGAATGAGCTAGAAGTCTCGTTTAACCAGACAAAAGGCGTTTTGAGTTTTACTTACTATAAAAAAAATTTTTTTTGAAACTTAATTATGCATTGCACATAAATGTTAAATATACATTGAACTTCAAGAGATGTTTAAGTTTTTAAATAAATGCGATTGTCTTGAATAAAAAATGTACAGGCAGTGTTATTTTCCCACCAACCACTAGAAGGAGCGCGCGTACCATCACTTGTAAAATCACTTGACACGCTAGACTCGAGTTCGATTCCCAAACTATAACATGCTAATATTATAACTTTTTTTCTTTCAATATGTGCGTCGACTTATTTCATTCATGTAAAAATCATTAGTTATTCCCGTGCAACTATTATAACGACTCGAAGGCTTTCGCGTCGTCTGTGCAATGGAAGACGAGCTGGTGACGTCACAGAAGCGATTCCCATGCTAACGGCAGCTAGCAATGGCGGTTGTTACAGCTTGGCGTTCCCTTCCAAAGTTATTTTTATCGATTCGGTGGGACCGTGCACGCTACCCACGCTTGCGAAACGGAATACTGCATTATTTTATTGAGAAATAACACGGGGCTGCTTCCTGGCACGTTATTTAATGATCTTAACCCAAAGTTTCAGCAGTATTTTTGTTGTTGTTCGAGCTTCTATACAAGCATTCCGCTCTTGAAACAATCGATTTATTGTCACATTTCACTGAAAACGAGGATTTATGTGGGATTAATGGCGGTGAAGGTGAAAGACGACACATAACGGTAAGACACAGCTCACCTGTTGCTATGATTTATTCATTCTAGCGGCTAGCCCGTTAGCTTTGCGTGTGGAGGACGTTAAAAATGTATTCAACGCTGACTTATGAGTGTTTATGTGTGTCAATGGCACTCGGTTTTGTCAACAATGCACCTGACAAGAGCAGACGGCGGTGAGGATTTTAGCCTAATCCTGTCAAAGATGATTTCCCAACGCTAGTCTCCATGTATGAGCTAACCAAATCTGGAATAAATTATGGTAGGAAAGATGATTTGTGCAGGGTTTGACAAAATAGGTCGCCCGTGAGGTGATTTAGAAATTTGATTTGGGCTTCGTGGATTGTGTTGCCATAGAAACAGACTCGGAACTAGATTTGCGCTGGAAAGCCTTGCAGTAGTTCCAATGTACTTACAAGATCCGGTTTTGTTGTAGTTTCATGTTCAACTAGAGGTATCAATATTAATTCACAACTAAACGACTCTGATCATCATTCTGCCTCCTATTAGGAAATATTATTTCTATAAGGCTCAAATTTAGACGCAAGGTGCAAACATGTTTTTATTTTGGAAAACATGCCAAAAAAAATGCCATAATTAATAATCCTTGATGATAAATTTATTGGAAAAAAAAAAAGTAGAATCCACTGTGAAATCATTGTTCTTACTATTTGGGCTGGGCGATTAATCAATCGTAATTGGTAATCCAAAAAAAATTGAAGGTAGACTAAGGTGATCAGAGCACTGGGGGAAACATTGTATCTTGTTTAATAATTCTTTATATACCTTTTCTTAAATACCTTAACATTGCTAACTTGCATAACAAAAATTCTGCTAGCTTAAATGCTATATAATGCTAAAGTTTACAACAATTGGCTAACTTGCATAGCAAAAGTCCTCTAGCTTATATGCTATATACTGCTAATTATATAGATAGCCAATTGCAACAAAGCAAAAATTGGCTAACTGGCATAGCAAAAGTCTGCTAACTTAAATGCTATATAATGCTAATATTTACAAAAATTGGCTAACTTACCTAGCAAAAGTCCTCTAGCTTAAATGCTATATACTGCTAATTATATAGTTCATGGCTAGCATAGCAAAAGTCCACTAGCATAAATGTTAAAAACTGCTAATTATAAAGTTGGCCAAATGCAACAAAGCAACATTTGGTTAACTTACATTGCAAAAAGTCTGTTACCCTAAATGCTTTATAATGCTGTTATAATGTTTACAAAAGTCCACGAGCATAAATGCTATATACTGCTAATTAAAAAGTTAGTCAATTGCAACAATTGGCTAACTTTCATTGCAAAAGTCCGCTAGCTTAAATGCTGTAGAATGCTAGTGTTTACAACAATTGGCTAACTTGTATAGCAAAAGTTCGCTAACATAAATGCTATATACTTCTAATTATATAATTAGCCAATTGTTGCTTTGTTGCAACTGGCTAACTGGCATAGCAAAAGTCCGCTAGCTTAAATGCTATATAATGCTAATGTTTACAGCAATTGGCTAAATTGTGTAGCAAAAGTCCGCTATCTTAAATGCGATATGATGCTAATGTTGACAACAATTGGCTAACTTGCCTAGCAAAAGTCCTCTTGCTTAAATGCTATATACTGCTAATTATATAGTTAGCCAAATACAACAAAGCAGCAATTGGTTAACTAAGTTGCATTGCAAAAAGTCTGTTAGCCTAAATGCTATATCATGCTCATGTTTGCAAAAGTCCACTAGCATAAATGCTATATACTGCTAATTATAAAGTTAGCCAATTGACTAACATGCATTGCAAATGTTCGCTAGGTTAAATGCTGTAGAATGCTAATGTTTACAACAATTGGCTAACTTGTATTGCAAAAGTCCGCTAACATACATGTTATATACTTCTAATTATATAATTAGCCGATTGCTGCTTTGTTGCAATTGGCCAACTAACATAGCGAAAGTCTGCTAGCTTAAATGCTATCTAATGCTAATGTTTACAACAATTGGCTAACTTGTGTAGCAAAAGTTCACTAGCTTAAATGCTATATAATGCTAATGTTTACAGCAATTGGCTGAATTGTGTAGCAAAAGTCCGTTAGCTTAAATGCTATATAATGCTAATGTTTACAACAATTGGCTAACTTGCATAGCAAAAGTATTCGATCTTAAATGCTATATGATGCTAATGTTGACAACAATTGGCTAACTTGCATAGCAATAGTCCACTAGCTTAAATGCTGGATAATGCTATTGTTGACCAGATAGTTTCTGGTGCGCACCAGATTGCTTACATTTATTTTATTTCTGTTGATGTCCCTTTAAAAAAAACAAATCAGGTGTATAAATTGTGAGTTATCCAATCATGCCTTTTTTGCTAGCTTGCCTAGGCGTGACTATAGTTTCCATGCACCAAAACCTAAAATAACCCCAGAAGTGTATATCAAAACTATAACTCTTCACATGAATCAATACCCAAAGGTAATTCTGATTCAAAACTATTGTCACCAATCTGTAAATAACCAATGGCAACAGGCTCATATTAAAATGATACATAAAAAATGTTGCTATGTACGCACAAAGAAGTCCTCAGCGCCACCTGTTTGTCTCGTTTTGTTGCTTAGCAGCAATGTTAGGTCAGGTAATCCTCTTCCACCTACTTTCCCCCATCCAGTCACATCAGTGCCGCTTTGGTCAACCAAACCCAAAATGGAGTCCAAGTGCGACGCTTCCGAAGACGACTGGGACGACAACCGGAGGCGCTCTGTCAGCAGCAGGAGGAGCCGAGGGTCCTCCGTGAAAAGGCAAAAGCACTACAGGAACTATCGAGACAGCGCCAAGGATGAAAAAGTCCTCACTAAAAGCGAGCGGTACCATGCCGACCCGGACCACGCGTCAGACGGGGACGGCAAGGGGGCGTGTTACTCCGATGATTACGAGTCGGACCGCTCGTTGTCGCCGTATAACAGAGCTCAAACTCTATCGCCGACGCCGCCTCCGAGGACAACAAATCTGATTTCCAGTAGTTCGCCCTACAACACAAGTTTGTCTCATGGGTTAACATTGATGTTAATGTTGGCGAACAAAATAGCTTTCAATTAATCGTATTTTTGTTGTCATAGCAATGGAAAGGCGGGTTCGAGCCCGTCCGCCGCATCCCGCCCGGAGTCGTGCGTCGCGCTCGCACAGCAAAGAGTCCCTCCCTCCGAAGGATTTGGACCCTTTGACCCGGCAAATGTTGTCGGGCCGTTTGCTAAAGATCAACGAGTTGCGAAACGTTCACGCCGAGCTGCAGCTGCGCATGGTGGAGCTGCAGAAGGAGAATCGGATTCTCAAGCAGGTACGCGTAACTCAAATCTTTCCCCCAGTAGTGTCAGTTATGCGACGGTGTGTTCAAAGCCAGTGAGAACCCACAAAAGCAGCTTAGCGTAGCTTTAAAAACTAGGTTGCTAAAATTACGATAAATGGAGAAAAAAAATCCACGTTACCTTGACTTCTTTCCTTGCAGCAGATGGGAGTCTTCTTAAAATCGGAAGGGTACTTGATAAACTCGAGGTTAACGGCTATCAACCCTAGCGTTAGCGTAGCAGCGTGGTGTTAGCAAACTATGAATATCAGTTCAATTGAAATCTGTCTTGTCATTTTTAATGGCACCCATAATTGGACAGAGCCTTTTTGAGTGATAAAATCCACATTGTGTCTGACGACCTCAGCCTTGCAGTGCACTAGCATTGTAGCGTCTTGGCATATATCCTGTCGATGTCATTTCTTTTTAAATCTGCAACTTGTTATTCTTTACTGGTACAAAGCATCGGACGAACCCTTTTTCAGTCATAAAATCTCATTAGAACCTAACTCAGAACTCAGCGAGCAGTATGCTAGCATAGCAGCTTCGTCAGTGCTTTTGAACTCTTGTCGAACATATTCAAGGCTAGTTTAACTTGTTCTTCCGTAACAGCACCAAGCATTGGACGGAGCCTTTTTGGCAATAAAATCATCATATTACGTAACGAACTTAGCTGGCAACATGCCAGCATAGCAACTTTGTCCGACCAAACTATGGATATCCTTGTTTTGTTAGTCTTTCAAACCATTCGTGTTTAGCTTTAAATGTTAAGCTAAGCTAAAAACACACACATAGCTACACTCGTTGTTGAATAATGGAACACTGGCGCTAGCAGGTAGAGACTCTGAACGCACCATAAGTGGCTACGTCACCATGTTGTGTAATACGAATACATTTAACAAGTTAGCATCACGCTAGTTAGCCTGTAAAAATCCACACGTTAGCTGCTTGGTTCTTAAAACGGGAAAAAAGTAGCAACTTTTAGTCCACAGATAACAACACAGCCGCAAATTTTACGTTTTTGTCCGCCGGCAGCTTCAGACCCGTCAAGAAAAAGCGCTCCAGAACTACACGGACGCCGAGAGCAAAATCTCTCAGATGTTGTCGTGCCATGCCAACGAGACGCACGCGTTGCGCGAGCGTCTGCGGCGCACGCGGGAGCGCGAACACGCCGCCGAGCGCCGTCTCAAGGAGAAGGAGGAGCAGCTGCTGAGGAGTCACGCAACCCTGGGACGCATGAAGAAGCTGGTGGAGCAGCGAGAACTGGGCGCGCGAGAGGATCTCAGTTCCAAGTTGGACCAGGAGAGGGCGCGCACGCACCAGGCCGAGCTAAAGATTAAGGTATGGGGTGGTTGACTGAGTGTTTCTATGACAATATGGCGATTAATTCCACTGGAGACATTTTTAAATTGAACGTCTGGCTTAAAGAGTTGTTGCTTTAATAGGCCACTCTTTTACTAAAATATGTTATTAGAAACATATTATTGCCATTGATTTAAACATCTATAATATTTAGTACGTTTTGACCTATGGAGGGCGCCATGTTGTATGCGCGCAATGCACGCTGGGGATGATGACGTGGTTGGGCTGGACTGGGAGAATAGCTATGCTAGCTAGTAAGTGAAGCTAGTATGACGACTGGCAGTATTTTGTCACATTCTGCTGCTGGTCAGATTGTTTTGTCAAAGAGATGCGGGATGAATTCGCAAAGTCTTACCTGCATCCAATTCAAGCTCATCAGCAGTGTCTTTAAACTGATCCTAGGCGGCTTGCCGAGATATTGACTTGCTGTCATTGGACAGTTTGTATATCCCTTCGTTGCATTACTGCGTTGTTTTTTTTTCTTTTGTCTGCCTCTCACCATGGTTTTACCTTGTTTTTTGTTTTTGTTTTTTTATCCCAACCTACTGTCGTGGGCCCTTTTTGTGTCTCCCTTTTACGCAATCCCTATGTTATTGTTGTTTGGCTGTTTCCGCATTCGCGGACCATAACACTTTCTGGTTTTACCGCACAAAGGCAGCTAATGCATGTGGGTTGCAATTGCTTTGCTTTATAAGAAAAATCATGAACGACTGCACGCAGAAGTATAGTCCTGTGGTCTATGATCTCGCCTGTCGCACGGGAAACGCGAGTTCGAATCCCGCTGGAGATCTTCATTTAATTGCTTTTGCTGCTCGTTTTGTGAAATATCGACAGTGCTGTCCTGCTCATCACTTTTCCTCTCGGGTTCAAACTGGAAGGGCAAAACTGACAACATTTTTATGTAGCTAAACCCAGCAAAGCCCAGAGTGCATTGCGTCGTCAACATGAATGACGACCTACTAGTTAATTTTTTAAATTTTATAAGAACGAAATTAAGAGGGCTTTGAATATCAATTATAACGCATACTAGCATTTATCTTTTAAGAACTACAAGTCTTTCTGTCCGTGGTTCCCTTTAAAAGGGTGCATATGTGAATTAAATATTAAATGTTAAAATATAAACAAAATATTGAATATACACTTTAATGCTTGATTAATGCAATAAATTAGCTCAAAATCTAGCTAGCGAAGTTTAGCACTAACAAAACAATTTGACAAAATTCTGGGAATTTCTTTTTAAGGATTAATTTTTTTTTAAATTTCTGGGGCTTAAACCTAATGTTTATTATAATGTTTGAAGAGTAAGCTAGCAAAGTAGCAACGTAAAAACTAAACAACTAGATGAAATTCTGTGACTTTTTTCTTAAAAGTTTAATACATATAGACCCTACTCACCTACGTCACAAAATGACGTGTCGCTGTATCCGGCCGCCATATTGTACCCATTTTTTTTTAGACCTATTTTCATTGTTTTCAATTAGTCGTGCAAGTTATACAGCAATTCATTGAAGCCCCGGTGTTATCTGACGCCGTAAACTCATTGGATGCGTTGCATAAAAGGCGTTACGTGCAAAAGCTTCAGTTTATCCATTCGCCCGATCCGTATTTGATGCCTAAATCGATATTTTTCGACCCGCTGTCTTCGCCCTCTCTGCCTGACATCTGCAACTATCTTTTCCACAGAAACTCGGCCTATTCTCACGAAACTTTGAAAAACATTAAGAGCAGCACTCTAAGCAACATTACCCTGTGTGATTTCTAAAATGGCGACAATCAAAAACAGAAAAAAGTTGACTGCGATGGCCGACGCTTCAAGGATAGGTGGATATTGGACTATTTCTTCAATAAAACACGCAACAACGGTGTCTGCCTCATTTGCAAAGAGACAGTCGCTGTTTTCAAAGAGTTCGATGTGCGCGATAATAACAAGACACGCTGACATGTACGACAACATTACAGGAAAGATACGCAGCGAGAAATTATAGCAACTTGAAGCTAGCACAGCAGCAGTATTTCGCAAGAGCCCGAGTGTCGAAAGAGAACGCCACAAAGACGAGACTGTTGAAATTATGTATTTAAAAAAATAATAATAAAGCAAATGTGACACACAGAAGGGCTTGCTAACATTTCTTTAAATGTATTGCTCTACGTAAATCAGCCCAGGTAGCCCCCCCCACATTTTTACCACACCAAATCAGGCCCCCTTTGCAAAAAGTTTGGACACCCCTATTTAACCGATGATCCGTAGACGAGGCAAGCTTCTTTCACTTGTTACCAACTAAATATTATTCAAAAAATAAAGATGGTGGAACAAATAAGCATCTTGAATTTGAAACTGTATGTTGTCGGCGATTAGCCTAGCAATGATCTTAATTGTGGTTGTCAGCCCCAAACCCTCTAAATATAGATTAAATGCATCTTAGCAGATATAAAATGACTACTACATAATCTGTGGTAGTCGTTTGGAGCCCAGTTTTCTTGTCGAATTGCAGCAGTCCATCTCGCTCTACTCTCCAAGTCTCTCCATCTATCTTCTCTGCTTTTGCAACCGACCGCCACACACGCCTTCACCATTTTGATTATTAATGTTAACGAGTAGAAAAACAGGCCATAATAGGAGGAATTTACGAAGCGGTAATGCATTAACATGACGAGTATACGGACAACATGCCGCGGGGGCGTGGCTGTGACGTCACGTGAGTAGGGTCTATATATTTGTGTTTTTCATTCACAAATAATCCCTTTTAAAATTTCCCACAGCAAAATGTAGCTACCAAGTGCTGCTAGCAAAGTAACAAATGTAGCTAGCAAAGTGAATGCCTATTGTCGTTAATAGCAGTTAACGACCTATAAAGACATCAACACAAAATGGTAGTTCTAGCAAACATGCTGCAAATCAGACAATTTTAGGCATTTTACAACCCAACAACACCACTGTATGTTTCCCTGGTAATTGGCTAACGATTTTCTTATCTATGCATTTTTACGAGCGGCATGACTGAAATAAGTTACATCTTGTAGGAACTGGAGAAGAGCATGGAGCTGAACCAACACAGCTACCAGAGGCAGCTGGCTGCAGAGAAGAAGAAGATGTACATCGCGCAGGAAGAGATCAGGAATCTTCAAAAGGAACTGGAGCAATTGACTAATAAACTCCGGGTGCTTACACAGTGACACAAAATACACACGATGCAGTTTTTCCCAATAACGTCCCTGTATTTTCCAGGAAAAAGAACGAGAACTGGAGACTATGAATATTTACGCTCACCGAATAGGGAAAATCTCGCCGAGAAAAGTGTCGGAGCCTGACAGCAAACAAAAACGTGAGGCAGATTCGGTGATACGACGACGAAGCTTACAGGCGATTGACGTTGCGTTTTGTTTTGTTTTTGCCGGAAAGCCAACAGCAGGACAAACAAAGCGGTGCAGACGTACGATCGGAGCAGCAGCCCCGAGTTCCCTTCTCCGCCGCCGCCCACCTCCGCGGAGGACAGCGATCCGGCGCCTGACGGCTACCTGTCGCTCAAGGTAACATCGTCCGCATATAGTTTTGAGGGAGCGATTCCGAACACAAGCAAAAATAAAAAATTGTTTTGTCAATACCAGCAAGTGGACGTGGTAGACAGCGGACCGAAACCGGACGAGGAACAGCAGAAGAAAATAAGCGAAGACCTAAAAAGCTCAAAGGAAGTGAAGGAGACTGACGAGGAACAACAAAAGAACATGCAGGAAGTTGTTGATATGAAGCTCAAAATACTAAAAGACGGTAAGAAAACAATACCATAGCAGAGTAGACGAGACTGTTTGTGTACAATCTGATTCCTCAAATACTTCCCAAAATTGCCCTCAATACTCTTAAATCTACACAAATAGGTAGTCCCCAGGTTATGACTTACTCGACTTGCGCGATTTTTACGACGCCAGAGTCTGGTCCGCCATTTTGTCTCCAGTATTTTTTTTGTAGTTGCATAAACAATACCTTATTGTACCTCACAGTATCTCTCTTTCTTTTTTTTTTTTTTTTTTTTACTTTATTAATATGATGTGGTCTCTCATCACTAAACTGGAAGTTTTTCAGCTTTAGACATCAAAAAATTGTGCTTTTTGAAGCTTTTTCCTTCACTTTTGATAATTTGTAAAGCTGGTCCGATCTGGTCTGATCAATAAGTAAATTTTGTTGATTAAATTAGCCTAATTCGCTAGATCAAATGGTACGAATGCTCACGTATTTACAATTCTCATAGCAAATCGCTCACACGTAACTCCACAAACTGGAGCTGTAAACTTAATTACAAATGCATGCACAAACATATAATAGCTGAAACAACTTACAGCCTCATGTGGGTCAAACCAGAGCGCAGCTGTCCTTTACCAGCGCTGCCACCAGAGGGCAGTGCCCCATCATTAAACAAAAGACAATAATTTTGTACTTTTTGGATAGTTATTTTGGGGTACTTTAACGGTCCATTCTGACTTACGCAGAAATTCGGCTTACGTCGCCAGCGTAGGAACGCAAATCTTTCATAACCCGGGAACTACCTGTAGTCCCTAAACGTGACAAATATGTTTAAAAACTCCCTAAAAGAGACTAAGGCTACGTTCATACTACAGGTCTTAATGCACAAATCCGATTTTTTTTGTGTTTTTCCGACTCGAGGGAGGCATTAACTTGACGGTCTGAACGTGACAAGTCGCATAGAACGGGACCATTTCAAATCCGATCTGGGTCACTTTCGTATGTGGTCTAAATCCGATCTGGGCCACATTTTTCCAGACTGTCGCGGCGGTCTGTACTGTCCAGTCCCGCAAATCGGATTTAATGCAGCAATTACGTCATCAAATAGCGAGAGAGTCGTTACCGTAGCGATGCACCTGTGCGTTATTAGCGCCTAGCTTGCAGTGAACACGGCTTTTGAGGAAGGGCTGAGCTTGACAACAGTCATAAAAAATAAAAATGGGTTGAGGATAAGCCTGAGAATGCTCAGTTTTCTCTCTGTTCCAAGTGAGCAATATTTCAACATTGCCTCCACGGCCGAGAGTCGGGGCAAACTGCCCGTATGTGTGTGTGACGTGCACGGACAGTGCGTGCATGCTATCGATCCATATAAACTTTGAATATAAGCTTAAACGGGGATTATTTATGTCTGTTATTTGTGTCCACCTTTTGAAAAGCAAAATATGATATCCCTGGAATGACGGATGATGTCTGTCATTTGTTTTGATGGTTCTGCGCATGCGGGTCTTCTTGCTTAGCGCGTGTCGGACTGCGAATTAGTGCGCATGCGTAATACTTGAACGGTCTCAATGGATAAAGGCAGTCTGAACGGGCACGCCAAAAAAACGGATATGACAAAAAATCGGATTCGTGCATTAAGACCTGTAGTATGAACGTAGCCTAAATGTGCTCAAAATACACCCTAGAAATAACCTAAATATTCACTTTTAACTCTAACCAAATCCTCACTTAAGGTGACTTGATACCCTTTAATCTACTGAAATACTCCTTAAAAATGACCTAAATACACTTTTATACTGAATTATTCCCCAGCAGTGACCTTAAATTTACATACACACTAAAAAGTAAAAGTGAACTATGCAGGGTTAAATTAATCAAAATACTTCCTAAAATGAACTGAAAAACACTTTAAACTACTGAAATATTTTAATGCAATTAAACAATATTAAATCTACTCAAATAGTCCATAAAAGTGACTCAAAACTGAAAATGGCCTACTCTTAAATAAAAAAATTTAAAAAACTCCCTTTAAGTGATTTCAGTATGCTACTGAAATACTTCTAAAAGTGACTCGAATAATCTAAAATCTGCTAAAATGCTCCTAAAACTAATCAAATAAACCCTCTAAGTGCCTCAATACTTTTTTAGTTATTGAAACATACCTTAGTAATTAAAGATGTCCCGATCGATCGGGTCCGATCACGTCATTTTCAAAGTATCGGAATCGGCAAAGAAATATTGGACATGCCTTTTTTAAATATATTTTATGTTGTTATTTTAACACACAGCCATTCTTTTAGTGCCATTAACATCCAATCATCCTCTAGCTATGAATTCAAATGATTTTATCACTAGTAGATGTCCAATACATTTGAACTGGGAGGCTGCCAACCCTCCCAGTTCAAATGGATTGGACATACCATTGCAGCTAATGCGCTAAAGTTACGCTTCTGATTTGCGCAGATTGGGAAAACGAAGCAAAGGGAGATTTCGTCAGCTTCCTGAGCAATTCGCTTAAGAGCGCCCGAGAAGAAACGGACCGCCGGAGGTCCAATCAGGATGGTGTGGACACAGGCGAATCGCGTCGCAAGAAAGACCAGCTGCTAGCCAAGATGCGCGAAATCGACCTTCAGAACGACAGCCCCCGTTTTGTGGACTCGCGCGATTCCAGCAACGAGACGCCGTCCCGCCGGCGGAGCCTGCGGTCGCTCAGGTCCGACGAAGAGCCGCTTTTCGGAAGCTACGCGCCGGCGTTCGGGAGCCCCCGCCAAAACGCCACCGGGGACGACGGCGGCCACGCGCTGGAGGCCATCGGCGTCTTTAGTCTTAAAACGACAGAAGCCGAGGAGAAGAGCAAGAAGTCGGCGCTCATGCAGCAGCTGTTCGGAACTTTGGCGGGCGATGCACGTAAAACGGAGCTGCTGGACGAAGTGGCCAGCGGCGACATTAGCGCACGTGGTGGCTCGCGAGCGTCGGGACGCTTCGGCTATAGCGCGCCACGCCACGTGGTGGACAGTCGGCCCGTCATTCGTGCTGTGGCGTCCTTCGACGAGGACATTGAAGAGCTGACGCTGTAGCAGTCACGTTAGCTAGCTTGAAGCACACAAATCACTCAGGTTTTTTTCTAATTTTTCTTTTGAAACTGTTGTAGTTTTTGGAAGTCTAGGGAATTTTCCACTGGAAATTTCCAAAGTTGGATAGAATTGTAATTAGTAAATTGAAAATCCCAGAATTTTGTATTATTGTTTTGTTCGTGTTAGCTCTGCTAACAACACCGTCACTTTTTTTTTAAACTTGTTAAACCCCCCAAAAATACTATAGTGTGTTTTTATGATGGCAAATTTCCTTCCAAGTCAAGTTAGGGAATTTTTGAAAGGCATAATATTCAAACATTAATATATATATATATATATATATATATATATATATATATATATATAAGTATTTGTCTATAAAGCAAACATCCATTCACATACATTTAGTACTATTTCTATTGTATCCAACTTTTGAAATTCCTGGAATGAAAATAAATGTAAAAATTTAATAATTTAAAAATAAGTACCGGTACACATTTTAAAAATTTGAAACGAAAAAAAAAAATTCTCACAATTTTGTCAGTTTGTGCTGTTAGCACAAAACCTAGCTGCTAGCTACTCAGAAGTCCACTTGCTCACCAAACAACCACTGAAGTGTTATGATTTTTTTAAATGTATAAATTATAAAAATTTAAAAAACAGTCCCAGACATTTGTCAGATTGCTTGTTTTGTTAGCTAGCGCTAGCTACCTTTGACTCATTACTCATCATACAACCACTAAAGTGTGTTTTTTCATGTATTTGTGAAATGTAATGTTTTTAGTCTGATTAAATTTGCACACTTTAACAGCATTTTGAGGCCATCCAATTTCTGTTATATAAAACATTTTGATGGATTAAGATGAACCCTTTTTATACACAAATTATGATTACATTCCTATTCTAAAATTGCGGCCCACATAAGACAACTAATTCGTGCTAACGCTCACTGACAGCAGGGCCCCACAAGGGGCCGGAACGATTGACAAAACCCTCTTTTAATGACCTGGACGGACCAGGCGATTACTTTAATAAAGTAGTCGTAACATAAAAGTACCAGAACAATCCCGTCAGTGCCAACAAATGGGATTAAGGATTATAACGTTACAGGAGGCAAATTAGGATGCTTTCAAGGATTTCACGCCGCTTTAATAATTACTCTCGCACCACATGTAGTTGCAATTCGTGGTTGCATGCTAATTATGTTTGCTAAACCTGTTGTGAACATTTTTTATTAGGATTGTGACAACATGTTGAATAGGTGATATATTGTGATACTTTGTAGCCCAAAATGTTGACTCGAGACATTACGACATGGCTGAATCCAGCGGCTCCCTGTTAAGACCAACATAGGGTAGGTTTTTGTTTAATGTTTTTTAATGCAGTCGTAATTTAGTTGACAGTTTTTTTGTGGGAATATCTTTGATTGATTTGTGAAGAGCATCGTAAAACAACTGGTTGATTTTTTCTATTATTCAGAGAGTCACTCTGATGAAGGCGGAAGTGTTCGCTGAAACATGTCAGGTAATTAAAACAACCTAAAACAATTGTCTGCGATAAAAGAAAAATTCAACTAATCTATAAGTGTAGACAAAATGAACTCGTATTAATACAACTATTGTAAAACAACGTTAGCATTTTATAGTGTTTACGGTAGCGGACTTTTGCTATGGAAGTTAGCCAATTTTCATTTTGTTGTACTTAGATTTGAGGCTAAGCTTAAGTATTTTAATTTATTTTTAAATGAAATTTTCCCAAATTCTGCATTGTTAGAAGATACACTCGCAGAATGTTATTTTGTATTCGCATTTAATGTTCTTTTGAAAGTGCAATCTTAGCAAGCCTTTGTTTTACAACTCCTAAAATTGATTCTGCAATGCATTAAATGTTCAAATTCAATTACTTTTACTAGTTGAAAGATTAATCGACTACTAAAATAATCGTCACCTGAAGCTCTACTTCCGATTCGGGACATTCTTGAGTCACTTCCTTCTCAGTAACCCAAAATGAAGAAATGACCCCGTAAATGCCTCAAAGCAAAAGGAAGTGACCAAAACATCAACAGGAAATGACGTGAAATGCCCCAAAATAAACCCATTGCCTGGGATTGTCTGCTACTGACGGCCAGAGACGTCCAAGTTCATTCGCTACCATCCCTCCCACTTCAAACAGATTGAACGTCTACTCATGATACTAATTCCAATTCACAGCAGAAGGATTAAAGTACCTATATTTTCTCGAATTATAATGGAATTTTTTGGCACATGATTAAACGGCTCACGATCAACGCTAGCAAAAAGCCAAAGTATCATAAACACGTTGTCAAATCGAAGCGAAATGTCAGTGTAAAGGACGATCAAAACCAAACAAATGTTGAAAAAGTAGCTGGTATTTAATAAACAAATGCAAAAGTCCATCGCATTTCAGTGTGCGGGACGACTTCGCAGCTGCGTCAAGGCACAAACGGGGATAAACGACAGAAAAACAAGTCAACACTTGAACTCGGGTAACATTTACATCGACGTGTGAATACATAGAATAAAAAAAATAAAAAAAAACGTGCTTGACAATCAAGCAGCCATTTTGGGTGCCCCCGAGCCTCATTTTGTGGCGTGTATAAATGCGTGAACAATAGAAATTCTGCAAATTGTGACTATTCAAGGAAATACTGTACACTAAAAAAACGTGGGGAATAAGGCAGTAATCATACAAAAAAATAGTGTCAGTCAAGACTCCATATTGTGAGGGTTTGTCGCTACATCGCTGACAGCGTTGGCAGATACTGCCTATAAAGAGTACAAAAATACTAACACATTGACTGCATGTCACCTTAAGTGCATTTGATTGGACTTCATTTGACGACTAACCTTCTGTGTGACGGTGGGATTAATCGGTAGGTTACAGCGCCGCGCCTTCGCCGTCCATGCTACAGCCTAGCGCTTCAATGTCGCTGCTGATATCGCTGATCATGCGGTCCCACTCGTCGCCCTCCGACGTCTCCTCGGGGCCCTCGTCGGAGGCGCCGCCGTCACCGCCTCCGTCCGCCGCCCCGTCGCCGTTGGCGGCCGTGTCGGAGGCGGAGCCGGCCGTCCGCCGGTAGCGGCCGAAGCTGTCGGTGATGATGCCGCGGCCGTCCTTGACGCCGATGGTCTCCAGGAAGTTTTCAAAGTGTTGGCTGTCCTTTTCGGGGATGAAGGGGCGCAGGCCTATGGAAGCCGAACAACGTTTGCTTTATAAATGGATTTTTTTTTTTTTTTTTTTACATTTAGCCACAGTAACTTCAAAAATCCGATACCAATATATGCAATAAAATACAGTGCATCACAAAAGCGAGTACACCCACGCTGGATGATCTTACCCACTGTGCTGTAGCTCAGTTTCAGGGTGGTGGCAATCTTCTTGTAGCCTTGGCCATCTTCATGTAGCGCAACAATACATCTTTTAAGATCCTCAGAGAGTTCTTTGCCATGTGGTGCCATGTTGGAACTTTCAGCGACCAGTATGAGAGTGCGTGTGAGCTGCACTACAAATTTGAACACACCGGCTCCATATGCACAACTGGACCTAGTAACACTAACGAGTCACATGACATTTTGGAGGGAATTTAGACATTTAAGGATGTAGTTTCTAAGGGGTGTACTCACTTTTGTTGCCAGGGGTTTAGATATTAATTGCCATATTTTGAGTTCTTTTGAGGGGAAAATAAATTAAATCTATTATATAAGCTGCACACAAACCACTTTTCATTGTGTCAAAGTGTCAATTTGTCAGTGTGGTCCCATGAAAAGATATACTTAAATATCTGCAGAAATGTGAGGGGTGTACTCACTTTTGTGATACACTATATATAACAATACAAACATAGTAATTTTGTATTTTATTACTTTTCTTAGTTCTACAAGGGGTCCCCGGGTTACGACGTACTCCGTCTGGGTCTCGTCCGCCATTTTGTCTCCAGTCTTTTTTTTTTTTTTAAAGACGCATAACAGACTTCATAATGATATTGACGGGTCAGATTCTACCTGCACTGCGCTACGCCGTCAAAGAGGGGGCCATCCCACAATCCGCTTCAGTTATTCGCAGTCGGTCGCAGCGACACATGCAGCGATCCAAAGCTGGATTTATGTTGAAAAAGTACGAAAGCTGTACTGCATACAAACAGGAAGGATTGTCTCAGGAGTGATTTGTTCGAGGATTCAAGGTAATTACTATATTTTTCGTTTTTTCACAAGAATTTTCAAAGTAAAAAGCTTTGTTGTAAGGCTGCCGCCACATTGTCTAACAGACTAGCACCGTACTTCGACATATTTATGTAAAATAAATGCCAACTGCACGTTTTTGTTTTTTTTTTTAATTTCTGCTTTTAACCAAGAATCAAGACTGTTTTACGTCCATATCTATCAAGAAGTCAGGGATTTAAGCATTTTTTCACAAGAATTTTCAACTGGAAAGGCTCTTTCTCTGTGATATGGCAGCCACTAATTTGCTTACCAACTAGCAACGAACTTTGACATATTTACTTAAAATAAATGCTAACTGCACGTTTTTTTTTTTTCGTTTTTTTTTTCTGCTTTTAACCAAGAATCAAGACGGTTTTACGTCCATATCTATAAAGAAGTCAGGGATTTAAGCATTTTTTAAAAAGAATTTTCACCTGGAAAGGCTCTTTGTGATATGGCGGCCGCTAATTTGCTTACCAACTAGCATCGAACTTTGACATATTTACTTAAAATAAATGCTAACTGCACGTTTTTTTTGCTTTTAATCAAGAATCAAGACTATTTACATCCATTTCTATAAAGAATTCAGGGATTTAAGCATTTATTCACTAGAATTTTCAACGGAAAAAGCTCTGTTTCCACTCAGTCAGCTTTGACGGAGATATGCCCTCTATGAATCGGCCCCGTGCCCAGTCAATAAATTATGAAGTCTATGAATTTATTATAATACAATCATAGTAATTTTGTATTTCATTACTTTTCCAAGTGACTTTTTCTTTCTGGTAACACAGTACAGGTGGTCCCCGGATTACAAAGTTCTTGACTTACATGATTTCAACTTTACGTTGTATTGGCAATAAGCCCCTGTATAAAGGCAGATGGCTTCTACATTCACTTTGAAGGCAAAATGCATATTTACCAAAATCCTACAATGTAAAACTGATTTCGATATTATCAGATAGAACTTTAAAATGTTATTATCGGCCGATATTATCGGCTACCTGGTAATATTGGACAACTTTACTTACAACTCTCAAATTAAGGACACAGCTTTAACTCTTTCATGCTAAAATTATGATTTTTTTTCTTCTTAAATATATTTTACAACATTCATTTAGGACAGTGGTCTCAATTATGCTGCCCAGGGGCCAGTTTCGGCCCAGGGGACAATGTTTTGCGGCCCCACCTTGACATCCAATGGTAGTGCTAGTGCTGCCTGGACATATTTTGCAATGGGCAACAAAAATATGCATATGTGAATAATTTTAAATAAGCTGAATGATTGAAAGATCCATTTTGGGGGTGTCTGATTGGGTGGGGGCAATAATTTAAAGAGTAATAAAAAAAGAGTGGGGAAAAAACAGTTAATTATGAAAAAAGCTATGAGTGATAAAAATAAATCTAAATAAAATAACCTTTAAAAATTTTGAAAATTTCAAAAAGGAAAAAAAATAATTGAAAAAGGAGAATAAAGACAAATTAAAATAATTGGGAAATTATTTTTTGTTGTATGAACAACATTGCTCAACTCTTTGGTTTCCGTCATTAGATGTCCAATCTGTGTGAACTGGAGGGGCCTAAAAGTAATCATATGTTCAAACTAAACTGATCAGGTGATTTTCAAAGTATCGGAATCGGCAAAAAAATATCGGACATGCCTTTATATATATATATATATATATATATATATATATATATATATTTTTTTTTTTTTTTTTAAATTTAAATCGTTTTCTAATTGTATTTAACGTTACAGACAAAACGCCTTACACTCATCCAGAGTAGTTTTGGCTTAAAGTAGGGCTATCAAATTTATTGTCTTAACGGCGGTAATTAACTTTATAAAATTAATCACGTTAAATAATTAACGGATGCGCTGCACACCCACTCACTCATTGTCGCGTTCAATCTATAAAGACGCCGTTTAACCTATAGATAGCGCTAGAAGGCAGTGTATAATGAGTAAAAAAGTTTGACAGCCTTTGGAGCCATTTTTTTATGTGGATAAAGCCTTACAATACCTCTCTCAGCAATTAAACATAACGTGGGAGGCAATGTGGGGAAGAAAGGTAGTAGCTGATCATTTTCTGAACATCCTATATTCTTTCCGTCCGCAGAGAAGATATATCAATTGGTGCCCCTACGCACAGTCATGGTTGCACTTCCCATCATGCATTTGGGCAGAAGTTAAATGTCTGCAGTATCATTTACTGAAAGCTCAACAAATACACTAGATGGCAATATTTAGTCACAATATACAAAGTCACATTTATCCTTTAAGAATTACAAGTCTTTCTGTCCGTGGATCCCTCTCACAGAAAGAATGTTAATAATGTAAATGCCATCTTGAGGATTTATTGTCATAATAAACAAATACAGTACTTATGTACTGTATGTTGAATGTATATATTCATCCGAGTTTTATTCATTTTTTTTTCTTAATGCATTGCCAAAATGTATATGATCGGGAAAAATTATCGGGAATGATTGGAATTGAATCGGGAGCAAAAAAACATGATCGGAACAACCCTAGTTCAAACCCCATTTTTCAACCTCTTAAAAGCAAATACTGTATATGCCTTAATTTTCCAAATGTGTTGTTTGTTCTTTCATTAAATAAACAAAAAGTTTAGAAACACTACATTTTTAAAAAAATTAATATGTACTTATTTTTTATGTTTATTTTATATGTTGAGAGAAAAAACTGTAAATATTCTCTGAATTCTGGAGTCCCGGAACTTATTGAAATTTCATATTTGCGAGAAAAGAAGTTGATGCACAAGATTCAGGTTCACGGGCCGGAACTTGCCCCTGTGCTTGACACCAGTGACTTAATGAGAGTTGCTATTAATTCATTTTTCCTCCACCAATCCATCCCAAAAAAAAAAAGAATTCTGTGTTTTTTCAGTTTTTTTCTTGCAAAAGGAATGCACATGATAAAAGTGTCTGTCTCTTTAAAAGGAGAAGCCATCATACCAAGCAGCAGGAACTTCCTGCTATCGCCGTACAGCTGCCGCAGGTTAATGCAGAACTCGTGGATGGACGAGCCGTTGCGGTATTCGTGCAGCAGCGCCGCAAACTGCTGGATTTCTTGCGATGACAGCTTTGTGCGTAGCTGGACGACACACAATTGTCAGCATGTTAGCGCTTTCGCCGCCATTGACAATGATAGACATCCAATCACCCTTCTGATAAATGAGTTAATCATTAGTAAACATGCTATCAGTTTAAAGTGAGAGGGATGGCAGCGAATGAACGCCATCACTCTCACTTCAAACGGATGGGACGTCTATAACAGTCAATAGCATCCGATGAGTCAACCCCTTGCTGCTTGAATTTACATTGAACAAATATACATTAAAAAGCATTGGTATTCCTCCGATAAGTGCAGAAAAAAAGTCATACTAAATATACATGACAATTTTTTCGGACTAGCACCAGCCATAGAATGCACAATGAAGAGGAAAAAGAAAATCAGTCGTGCTGAAAAAAGTGCAGCTTATAACAACAACAACAAAATATGTGTGTGTATACATAAAATTAAATTGAAAAATACTACTAAAATATTGAAATACTAAAATTATATATATATATATATATATATATATATATATATATACTATATATCAGAAACTATTAAAAAAAAAAAAAATTTTTTTAATGTTAAAAAATAAGAAAATATTTTTAAGTATAAACTACGGCTTAGCTAGCTAGCTTAAATGCTAGAGAATGCTAATGTTTAGAACAATTGGCTAACTTGCATAGCAAACGTCCGATATCTTAACGCTATAAAATGCTAATGTATACAACAATTGGCTAACTTGAAGAGCAAAAGTACGCTAGCTTAAATGCTATACAACGCTAACGTTTACAACAATTGGCTAACTTGCATAGTAAAAGTCCGCTTTCTTAAATGCTATATAATGCTAATGTTTACCAGATTGTTTCAGGTGCGCACCAGATTGCTTAAATTTATCTTATTTCTGTTTATGTCCCTTTAGGGGTTCTGTAAAAAAAAAAATCTTTTAAAATTATTTTTGAAATTTTCTTTTATTTTGGAAATTTCTATTATTTCTCAGTACTTTTTAAAAATCTTTACATAATTTTATATTTTTGGATTTTCTCCAGTCAAGTTTTCTGTATTTTTCTTTGTATTACTACTACTTTTATGCACTTCTGTATCCCTGCATGTATCATTTATATTTGGTATATTTAAATTCACACACCGTGAGGTAAATAAGTTAGGGAGCGTGACGAAGGCGTACCGTGGTCATGTAGTCCTGTAGCAGCTCGGCGGCCGTGGTGCTGAGCTCCCCTTCGCTCGCAGTCTTAGTCTGAGGGGAGGCGGGGCCGGAAGCTGGCGGAGAGCTGCTGTTGGCGTCCCCCGACGCCTGGAAAGGACTTGGCGAGGACAAAAAAACGTCTTTCTAAGGAGAGTATCGACAACTTTCGTGTCAAATATCAATAAGCTAAACCTTACAAAGGGCTGGTCTCTCCTTCGAATGCTTCTTTAATGTCCACTTTGCTTGACGAATCATCTAAGGAACAATTCCGGAGTGTCAGAATCGAGCCTTAAGGTGCAACGAAATGCTAAAACAAGTGACTTTAAAATGATACCAGCCCATATTTTTCAGCCAAATCCATCTGAAAAGGTTCTTTTTTAAAAGCTTACCACTGTAGAGAGAAAGATGTCTCGTGGGTGTGGTGGCGCCGTCAAAGATGGCTCTGTCCAAAAAGTCGATGGTGGACTCTGTATAGACGATTTGAAAGACTTGGCTGAGAAGAAGGCAAAGTTCCTCTGCTGCTGCCTGACAGGCAAAGAACGAATGAAGATGTTTTTTTTTGTTTTTGTTTTTTTTTGATAAGAAGTGACATCATTTGAGTCAAAACAGACCTTGTTGTCAACGGCGAGCACGAGAAGACAGCACACTTCCACTAGCACGGCGCCGCTCTCCGACAAGGAGCTCAGTGTCTGGGATTTGTTGATGTCGGGACAGGAGCTGGGACAGGGAGAACCTCCGGATTCTTGGGCTGACAGGAAAACATTGAAATGACGGATTGTGTGGAATATATTTCTCAACTCTTTGTTGCCTGAATTTACCTCAAAAAGCTTTGTGGAAATAATTTAAAAAATGGAATTTAGAAAACTACATAGAACCTAAAAAAAGTATCTAAAATTATGAAAATCCTGAAAATTCCAGCAGAGCATTGTAAGAAACTCATTGATAGATACCGGAAGCGGTTGTTCACAGTTATTTTGTCTAAAGGTTGTGCTACCAAGTATTAGGCTGAGGGTGCCAATACTTTTGTCTGGCCCATTTTTGGAGTTTTGTGTAAAATGATGATTGAATCCCCCCCCCCCCCCCCCATTTTCTTTTGTGTTTTTTTTCATAGCAAGCAAAATAAATGAAGATATTACTACCAAAGCATTTGTACTTGCAATCATTTTCTGGGAGAAATTTAACATTATCTGACAGAATTGCAGGGGTGCTAATACTTTTGGCCAGCACTGTATATTATTATTATTATTTTTTTTTTAAATAAGGTAGTAATACTAAGAATGCCTTATATTTTTCATTTATTACATTTAACAAAATATATATACAGTATTTGATATGTTTTCAATAGGGCTGTCAAAATGATCGCGTTAACGGGCGGTAATTAATTTTTTTAATTAATCACGTTAAAATATTTGACGCAATTAACTAGAGGCGTGCAAAATTTCCGATTCTTAGATTATTCGCGATTCGGCCGTGGAAGATTTGAGAACGATTCACAAACATCCAAATTCCGATTATTGAATTATACAGTGGGGAGACAAATACTTGTTCTCCCCACTGTACCATGTAAAGCAGAAATAAAACAGTGAGCGCGGTCTTCAGGACGCAATGTGGAACGGAGAGTAAATATCTTGTTCAACTCATGCCACTACATAAAAACTATATAAAAATAAAAAACAAAAGAATAATACCTGACTGCAGCCGTCAGTTGCTACAAACATACGGCAACATACGGCTATGGTAGATATAACATATATCTAGAACTAGATGTGAAATGACAGACGACGGCCGTGTTAGATCATATACCAAGAACTAGATGCGAAATGACAGATTTTCCCATGCTAGTAAACAGGCGCCATCTTAAAGCAGTAGACTTCTCTAGAAGGCTCTGTTGTAGCGAACCTAATTACTTTTTATCTAAAAAAACAAAAAAAACAAAAAAACAAATCGGCAAAATCTTGACTTGAATCTATCTTTAAATGATAAAACAGTTTTAAAACTTTTACGTCGAAAGTAGACAGAAGGGAAATTATGGAACAACGTGAGCATTTTTAACAACTTTAACGGTTGATTCACAACATTAAATTAATTGAATGTAGTTTAAAGCTACAAGATACAGAATGGGGACTTGAGTATTTTATTTACTGTTTTTAACGGTTAACTTGATACTGAAATAGTAGTTTGTTTAGCCTGAGAGTATTTTTGAACAATTTTGGAACTAGTGTACAAAAAATTAAAAGAGTGGGGGCATCAATAATCGATTTATAATCGAATCGGAGCCTCTGAATCGTAATCGAATCGTTAGGTGCCCAAAGATTCCGACCTCTACAATTAATGCACATGCACCGCTCAAACAGATTAAAATGACAGCACAGGGTCATGTGCACTTGTTACTTGTGTTTTTTGGAGTTTTGTCACCCTCTGCTGGCGCTTGGGTGCGACTGATTTTATGGGTTCAGCACCATGAGAATTGTGTAATTATTGACATCAACAATGGCGAGCTACTAGTTTATTTTTTGATTGAAAATTTTACAAATTTTATTAAAATGAAAATATTAAGAGGGGCTTTAATATAACATTTCTATAACTTGTACTAACATTTATCTTTTAAGAACTACAAGTCTTTCTATCCATGGATCGCTTTAACAGAATGTTAATGTTAATGCCATTTTGTTGATTTATTGTTATAATTAACAAATACAGTACTTATGTACCGTATGTTGAATGTATATATCAGTCTTGTGTCTTATCTTTCCAATTCAACAATAATTTACAGAAAAATATGGCATATTTTATAGATGGTTTGAATTGCGATTAATTACGATTAATTAATTTTTAAGCTGTGATTAATTCGATTAAAAATTTTAATCGTTTAACAGCCCTAGTTTTTAATTAATATTCTGTACTACTTATTTTGTTTATTAATATTTAAAGCTGTATTTTTCAATTTCCTATGTTTAGTCATTGCTAGACACCATTTTTTTACTGTATGTATTCCTCCAATGCTTTATGTTTGTCAACTCGTCTGCTTTGCTCAATTGCTGTCAACCCTCCCACTGCAAATGGATCGGACCTCCACTATTGATAAACTCCTTCGTGGGAAGGTGCCTCTTGGCTGCCACTGACAGTGCAGGACGTCCAATCAATTAAAAGTAGGAGGGTTTGCAGCGAATGAACAACTTCAAAAAGATTGGACGTCTATTAGTGACAAACTTGCAGCATCAGTTTTAAGGAAATCAAACATTCCATCTAGATGCAACATTTAAAGAATCAATACTTTTGACAACCCTGCTCCCTCGTACCAGTCTTCAGAACGACGAGGTGCAAAGAGTCGTCGCGGATGTACGAGACGGCGGCGATGTCGTGGATGGGCACCCTCAGGATGATGTCCTCGCCGTCACGCCAAACGAGCTTGACGTTGTACGCCGACAAGCTGACTACCGCGTCCTGCTCAGACGTCAGCTGGCCCGCCAACTGATGCGACTTCTGCAAAAACTAACATTACTTATGCTAATCGAGTTAACGAAACCTTCTTTCGCGCTTACTCTTGCGTTGTCTATGAGCTGGAGAACTTCAGTCCTGCTTGATGGGTTCAAGTATCCTGGCACAGATGTAAGCTGGCCCAAATACTAGCAAAAACACAGAGTCGTAACATATTAAACAGGTTTTCGGATAACTATAAACTAAAAAACACAACATTACAATCTCACCGTGCGAATTCTACACCACAAAATACTGTGATTTTTACTCACTTTGACTTCCTTCTCGATGTAGTCATTGAGCAGGATGTCAGGGTCAATGCGGTGGTCGGGCTGCGAGAGGGAGACGGTGTGGAGTGCCCGGCGCTCTGTGGACTTCTCCTGCGCTTTCTTGTCCCGTCCCTTTTCGCCCTTCAGGAAGACCCGCTTGAAGGGCGACACGATACCAGGCTAAAGGAAAAAAGTTTAGAGGACAACGAGATGATTATAGTTAAGTTAGTTGGTTGTAAATGTTGTAAACGTACACTGAAAAAGAAGAAGCAAGAACTGACTGAGCTACAAATTTGGGTTGCGTCAGTTGCTGTTGTAACAACATCAAACCGCAAAGTTAAAAATTGTTTTAAATCCTCTTTATGGAGCCTTTTAATATCAAATATTTTCATATATTTATACATTTTTTGGGTTAAACTTTTGTTATTCTTTGGAAAATGAGTTTATTGTTTTTAATGTTTCATTCATTCAGGCTTTTTTTGTATTTCTTTATTTACATGTTTTCATACATCAACAAACAAAACAGTTAATATTTTCTTATTTTTATTTTTTCAGCAAAAATATATTCCATTTAAAAAAAATATTACCTACCGTATTTTTCGGACTATAAGTGGCACCTGAGTAGAAGTCGCACTAACCATAAAATGCCCAATGAAGAGGAAAAAAACATATATAAGTCGCAGGGGGAAATTTACTTGATAAAATCCAGCACTTAGAACGGATATTTCTTCTTGAAAGGCAATTTAAAATAAAAACACAATATAGAACAACATGCTGAATAGGTGTACAGTATGATAATGTTACATGATGCATGAACAACAAAATGCGAACGTGGCCGGTATGTTAACAAAATATAGCTAATGAGTTATTCAGATTACTATAGCATAAAGAAGATGCTAACAAGTTTACCAAACTATTAGTGTCACACCATAGTTCCTAAATAACATGTGAAATTATATGATAATGTGTTAATAATTTCACACATAGGTCGCTCCAGAGTATAAGTCGCACCCCCAGCCAAACTATGAAAAAAAACTGCAATTTATAGTCCGAAAAATATGTTACTTAAAATTACTTTCCCCCATAAAAAGTAATATATTCTTGATTTTTTTAATTTTTATTTTATATTTTAAAAATTGATTTATTTATTGTTTTTCATTTTTATGTTTAGTTTTTGCTTTTGTACTATTAAATGTTTTCATTTGACTCCAAAAAATATATTCTTTCATTTTTTTGTTTATTTATATTTTTCATTTAAAAATGTCAACAAAGATAAAACAGTAACTCTTAAGTATTTTTTTTATTTACAAACATCCACTGTCACACCATCCCAATCCAAATAAAATGGACGTCTATTGCCGTCGCCATGTTTTGAACTAAATTTTACTAACTACCGCTACATATACTTTTGGAATACTACAAAAAACACGAGCCTACCTCATACTCCATGCACGCCGACACTGGGTGACTTGAGTCGCGAGTTAGCCGTTTACGGAATATATATATATATTTTTTAAATCACCTGTTGCCTCGCGGCTACGCTACCACAAATTGACAACTGTCTCGCTTGGAGACAGCAGAACCAAAACGAAAAAATAAAAGGGAAGCACCTCGCCACTTCATGATGACGCCAGAAAAGGAAGTGGACCGCCACAGCATCCTGTGACAACACCGGCGCTCAAGTTTGCGTTGCATTATTTAACACCGTGCGGCTACACACGACGAGTGCATTAACATTGTATGTTTGGTTGAGACGTGCGAGTGCACAGCTATTGTATTTAATCATGTGTATTGGCACGACATCTTGACACGCAAGAAAAAAAGCTAGTATAAATAGAATTCATATAAAAGACAGTTGCTTTAAGTGTGCAAACTGTGAATTTCCTTAGACCTCTTAGACCATTTTAAACCTTTATAGCTACGTCTCACATTTGATACACTTAGAATTACATGATTTGAGATCAAATCAGAATTTTTAAATCTCTCAAAAAAATGATGGCTGCAACTCAACACATGCATCTGCATTCTGCAGGTTTCACAAGAAAAAAAAATCAGGATTTATTATATTAAAATCATAATCAAATCAAATTTATTTATATACACATTCATTTTGAGTTTGTTTTTTTTTGCAAATTTGAAAAAAACAAACAAAAAAAATGTTCCAATAAGTCCATTAAGACCTTATTTTTCAAATTTTGGGATTCTTTGACAATTGCTTCATGTTGCAGGCCTTTAAGGGTTAATTAAATATATTAAAAATAAATAAATAAATAAAACATTTTTGAAACTACATAAATAACAAATAAAAAAAAACAAAAATGAGAGGTTAACTCTTTCAGTGCTTCTCCGTTGGTGGTCAGTATTTTTGACAAAAGAAAAAAAAAAGCGACCTGGATACAGTGGTATGAAAAAGTATCTGAATTTTTTGGAATTTCTCACATTTCTGCATAAAATCACCATCAAATGTGATGTGACCTTTGTCAAAATCACAAAGATCTTAAAAAAGTGTTTGCATATGTTTTCCGAAATTTCCGGGTTCGCGGTCAGTCAGTAACAAGCACACTTTTGTTCAATAGATGATGTTTATTGATTAGAAAATGCAGAATAAATGAGATTTATTGATTACAAATTACAATCCGACAAGAGCAAGCAAACAAGCATAACAAACGCTAACGATGAGGCTAGATTTGAGTTTGTCAATCCCAGAATCCCCGCGTTACCGTTACAGCACAACAAAATGTCCCTTAGCAATGAAAATCGCTTACCGTGACAAATGAGCGGGAAGCCAACACTCCGGTAAAGCGGCAAAAGGACAAAGCTGTGCGATCCGTACGTCTAATCCACCAGGGGACTTAACGGGTCGCCCGGAAATGTCCGGTCTTTGTAGGGACGCGCCCCGCGGAGGCCAACCTCCGTCTCCGAGCGGCGCGGCCCCACCCAATGACAGACATTAAAGCTACTTTTGGTTCAGCCCCCTTGAAAAAGGGCTTTTCACATGGGACAAATGAGCTGTGCTGCAACAGATGCAACAAATGGTAAATATTATCGGTGCAAAACAAGTTATTTTGTGAGATTCCCTTCTAGCTATGGGACCCAGGCATGTTACTATGGGACCCAGGTGTGTAATAAAACAATACTATGGTGCAAAACAAGTTGTCTCGTGAGATTCCCTTCTAACTATGGGCCCCAGGGTGAATGTGCTAATGTTAGGGCATCTAGGTCACAGCGGCAATCATACATAATGTGCTAATGTTAAGGCACGTAATATTTTCCCCCATCAGCATACTATACTAAAATATTAAAACCTATAAATGTTTGGGTGGTTTTAGTTAAAGCTGACACTTTTTTCATCTGTGTGATTTTGACAAAGATCAGATCACATCTGGATTTTATGCCCAAATGTGAGCAATTCCAAAATGTTCTGATAATTTTTCATACCACTGTATGTTCTGAAATCATCAGGAAGTGAGTCGAAATCAACTGGAAGTGACCCTATAATCAACAGAAACTGGGGGGACGGACTTTGAATGCCGTTGACAGCGCTAGACATCCAATTCATTTAGACATTTCGGAGGCAAATGAACGGATGTTCCCTCCCAAAATTGGAATTTCTATCGCAATCAATAGAAACCAATGAGTTAACAAGGATAATGCAAATATAACCTCCATCTCAAAATTTAATATCCAAAATGACAAAAAAATTCTGGTGAGCTATGATAGGGCAAAAACGGATAAATAAGTATTGATATTTTTGTAATTAAATACTGTAATTAAATATTGTATCAGTAGACAAGATTCCCGTATCAATACTTTGATACTTTTGACAACCCTACATAATAAGTATTAATGACATAACAAGAAAGTACAGGTAATGCAAGATACTCACATTTGATTGGCTAAAAAATACCGGCCTTGATAAAATGGTTGCCACCTCGTACAATGGCAACTTCCTGGAAATACTTTTATTTACATTTTTCCTTACTAGTACACATAACAATTGAACTGAATTCTGTTTTTTTCTATTTATTAAACCAGATTTTTAAATAATGTGTCTTTCTCTATAAGGTTTTATGTTGTATATTTTCTAGTTTATTTGAAAAGTTACATTAAAACGTATCAATTTTAAACATTAAAGTGTCAGTTTTTCTTGTGTATCAGCACGAAATAAACCAAGTTTTACATTAGGACTGCTTTTATTCTTGAAAACAACGCATTATCGCCACCAAGTGGTATAAGAGAAAACTGTACGCACCGATGACATCACTTGAAAAGACTGCTGACAAAACAGATTAGAATGAACATATATATTGCATTATGGAAACTAAAAATATCTACAGCTAGAGGTCGTGACAAAGGTGTTATTAAGCATGAATTAGTTGATATTACTAGTCCGCAGTAAAGCTAAATCTCAGCGTTCCAATACTAAACCTGTTATTACCTAATAAACGTTCTGTAATGTTGTTATACTATACTAATTGGCACAAATTAAACGCTATGACATCCCTAACAGCGATTTTACAAGACACGAAAAACTTAAGCGTCAAACTCAATGCGTTTCAAGAGCTAACTCGTGTTAGCAAGTAGGTGAGCGACAGAAATCTTGCGCATTAACTTACCTTTTTCACTTTTTTCACATCTTCCTCCATTTCTACGACAAGGTCGTCTTCTTCATGTTCGGCTCGTCGTCTCTTCCAACGTCCAAGCAAGACTCGACATAACCAAAACGAAGCTTTTTTTCCAAGACCGGGAACTCCTTCCGATGTTCGCCTAGCTTGTTAGCCTAGCATGGGTAACGTGAGACTGAATTTACGCGCCATTCTTTATTTCTGGACGCGTCCCGAGGTCTTTACGCGTGGGGACATTAAACGAGCGTTTCGAAGAGAAGCCGTAGGTGTTTTTTAAGCTACACGCTTCGGTGAATTAGCGGAAAACAAAGTCGAACAAAACAGTCCAAACTTTTCAACCGTGCCGCCATTTTGGGCGTAAAATGCGGCTCAATACGCACAGCAGCGCCCCAAGTGGTGGTTTCGTCAACGTGCAAGGAGTAGAGAATTCAAAAATATGTAATTTGCAAGCAAAACAGAACAAACAAAAAAAAAAAAAACGTAAAAACACGTAAATTGAACTATTATAGAGCTGTCATTGGCTGTCATTGAAAATGCCCTAAAATGACTGAAAATCTCCCAAAAAATAGCATTTTCTAGTTCAATCATAAGACATAAAAGTATTACGAACACACAGTTACTGTATTGCACTTTCAAATACCATATTTATTTTTCTCTTCTGGGATGAACAGTCTCATATATGACTCTACAGTAAGGCTTAACATTATATTTTCAGCATAATAGTCATCATTTCTTCTAAAAACAAACAAAAAAAAAAACATACAAAATGAACGGTAGCACCATATGTTATTAATAATATTCATATTGTTCCCTAAAACAGGGCAAAAACATACAATACTGGACATCAGCTTTGCTTTTTTTTCCCCTCCTCCCCGTGAATTATACTTTTTTTTTTTTAAATATACTTAACCACCACATAAAAATCCTCACTCTGTGCCAATATATATGTATTTTTTGCAATACAGCATCCATAAAAATCATATCGCCCAGGGAGAGGTTATTAAAATACACACCCACAAGCTAACACAACCTAGAAATTGAGGGAATATCAACAAAAGCAACATTTTTTTCCATAATATTTTTCAAATTAGCAGCAATTGACTCGACACTCATAGTTGCATTGTCGCAATATCAAATCCGTGTTCCCATAAAATCACAGCCAAATCTACAATAATTGCAAAAATAAATTACGACAGTATTAGGGCCAAAGAAAGAACGGGAAAAATAGGACGACAAGAATAAAATACACTAATATTTTGAGAATAAAGTCATACATTGTAATACGATGAAGAAAAACTTGCAGTCTCATGAGAAAAAAAAACATAATGTTACAAGAATAATCTCATAATATTACAACGTACAACTTCAAAGTTGTAAATGATCAGAAAAAAGTCGTAATATTACAAGAATATTACAAGAACAATCTCGTAATATCAGAATATCAAAACTTTGTCGTAATATTATTGGAAAAAAGGCATAATATTGCGTAAAATTCCATATTATGACCTTTTTCCTAATATTGCATAAATTTACGTAGTACTGTATTACTATTTTAATCTCCCAATATTAGGTAAATTTACGTAGTATTACAATTTTAATCTAAATTTCTTAATGTTACGACTTTTTTCTCATATTACGACTTAAATTTCGTAGTATTACGATTTATTTCTCGTAATATTACATACATTTATATAGTACTGTATTACGATTTTAATCTCCTAATATTCTGACTTTTATGTTACTAAATTACGTAACATGGTGACTTGTTTCTCACAATATCACGTAAATACACATAGTATTAGGATTTTAAACTAATCTCGTAATATCACGACTTTTTTCTCGTAATATTACGTCTTTACGCTCATATTTCGTAGTTAAGTAACATTACGATATTTTTCTCGTAATAATCTCATAATATGAATTTGTACCCGGAATATTACGATTTAAACCTCGTAGTATTACAACGCATGAAACTATTCTTGTAATCTTACGTAAATTTACATGACACTGCACTATTTTCTGATTACACGTAAATTTACGTAATATTTCAATCTAAATCTCTTAAAATGACTTTTTTCTCATATTACGACTTAAATTTCATAGTATTAGGACTTATTTCTCGTAATATTACGTAAATTTACATAGTACTGTATTACGATTTTAATCCCGTGATATTACGAAGTTACATAACATTACTTTTTTCTCGAGATATCACGTAAATTCACGTAGTGTTACGATTTTAATCTCGTAATATTACGACTTTACTCTCATATTACGTAGTTAAATCACCTCGTGTAACGATTTTGATCTCGTAATATTACGACTTTACTCTCATATTAGGTAGTTAAGTAATATTACGATGTTTTTCTCGAAATATCACGTAAATTCACCTGGTGTTACGATTTTAATCTCGTAATATTACGACTTTACTCTCATATTACGTAGTTAAGTAACATTACGATGTTTTTCCCGTAATATTCCAACTCCAATTTCATAATACGACCTTTTACTCAGAAAATTACAACTTCAGTCTCGTAGTATTACAACGTATGAACTATTCTTGTAATATTACGTAAATTTACATGACACTGCACTATTTTCTGATAATACGAAAATGTCGGTAATATTTCTATCTTAATCTTGTAATATTACAAATATTTTCTTGTCATATTACATAAATGTACATAACAATTCAGTTTTGTCTGATATTACGTAAATGTATGTAGTATTACGATTGTAATCTCGTAAATTCCGATTTTTTTCATGTAATACTGCGACTTGTTCTCGTAGTACCACAAGGTATGACATTATTCTCACAATATTACGTAAATTTACATAACACTGCACTTTTTTTTCTAAAAATCTTCCATAAATTTACGTAGTATTACGATTTTAATCTTGTAATATTACAACTTTTTTCTCATAATATTACGAATAAATCTCATGATGTTACAACGTATGACTATATTCTCTTAATATTCCGACATTTTTCTCATATGTTACAAGGTATGAAATTGTTCTCGTAATATTAAGATTTAAATCTCGTAAAATTACCGGTATGAGTTTATTCTCGTGATCCTATTTTTTCCCCCATTCTTTATTAGAGCCCTTGTACTCCGCCGTAATAAATAGATAGACACAGATAAAAGGACATATAGATGACAGGAAGTTACAACACAGCAATCACGTTCTAGATATATAGACTTCTTTTTTTCTTTTTGTTTTTTTTTTATTTCCATCCACAGTTTGTGCTCCAAAATCCAACTTTTCATTGTCCCGAGATATTAACAAATAAAACACATCTGTATGCTAACAATAGAACACCATGTGAAGACGAGGCGTGGCAAACAAAAATGGCACCATAGAGTTTTGCGGTAGTTATTGTGTGTGTCGATTGAGGTGGTGGAGCTTTGTGAGCATCACGTGTTGTTATTTTTGAGCTGTCTCGCACTTTGGATAGCCCCAAAAGTGAACTCGGCAGGCCACGGCGTTAGCACCACTGGGTGAAGTTGTTCAGCACCGGGTTGAAAAATGCTCTATACTGTAACGGAGAGTCGTGACATCAGAGTGTAGCGCAAATCGGACAGGGTGATGGAGTGCCGGGAGATGACGAGTAAGGTTACACAAGTAATGTAAGGAAGTTAGCCTTGCTGTTAGCGGCCGCCGTGGCTGCGATGAAGCACCCCGAAAGTTAAAAGGCACAACAAGGACTGAGAAGACCGAGCTTCGGGTGGGACCGCTCTTGCTGTGCCGTTCGGAGACGGGGAAAACGCCGCCGCCATCACAATTTGACGCCATATGTAGTTAGAGGCGTCAACCGACAGTCTGTTATCGTTAGCTTTAGCTCTTGAATTCCCTTTATCGCTGAAGTTGATGATGTAAAACGCATTAAAAACTCACAACGGTACCTTTAAATTATGAAACTGAATAGCAAATTATTTCTCGCCACTGAAATGAAGTCAAAGGTTCGCCGTCACAGTGTAGTTGCACCTGATTTGTTCATGTGTCTTTATGTGCAGCCATCGCTGGTAAAAAAAGGGAGATGCACCAGGTGAGGTGTCAGATTGACTAAATTTTTCAAGGTGACAACTGCATTGAGACACCCCTGATTCAGCTGCTAAAGTGGTCTTGGTTCTTGGTCCTGAGGAACCCCGGTATTTTATTTTGTAGTTTTGAATATTCTTGTGCAACCACAAAGAACTAACTGGCAACATGGCTAATAAGTACTGGATATTAAGGTAAGGGTATGCCGTGAAAAAATGTATAACCTACTGCAATGCTTCAGATCTATTCGCACGCGATACTGAATGTTTGATCTACTCTAGCTGACTTCTCAATTATTCAGGTCTGAACCCGACCTCTGGGTGGAGGGCGGCAGACCCTGGATGTTGATGTTCTTTGGCAGTTTAACCTCATTGCTCGGTCTCAACCCCAGCGTTCAGTTAGCAGAGACTTGGAATTGTGTCGCGGGGGTGTGTTAGCAATTGTGGGGGAGGGTACAGCAGCAACCAGGGAGGGAGAAGGAGGAGAACTGTGGCAAAGGACGGAGGAGACTTGAGGAATCTGTCGAAGGACTCTGTTCCTATGACGTAACTGATGCTAATGTACTTCATTGCTAATTAGTGGTAAGACCTTTTGTCAATGTATGCTTGGAAAGTCTGCAGTTATCCTGATGGTAACCTCTTGCTTAAAATCCTAAAAATGGCGCTTTCGCAGTGTGTTTCAATTCTGAAAATCAGCCCCGCCCACCTTGAGCTAGCTGATTGTACTACTTCGCACTACTGCGAAGGGAACTGGACTGATCACAAAATGAGACTCCAGTGCGGCACTCCAATTCCCAACTGTACTCTGCAATTTTGTGCTTTTGCTAATTTAATAGATCAAAACCCAAAAATGAGCCGTTTTGACAACCAACTGGATGGTTAGCTTGACCAGACACACATGAAAGGTTGTGAAAGTACTACGACCATGACAAGACAACTAGACAACATTGTTGTTTTTGTCAACAATGACAATAACAAAATTATTTCGTCAACGAACAATTTTTTACAGGACGATGACGAGCTAAAAACATGTCTTGGAAGACTAAAACATAACGAGATGGATGTAGTTTCTGTCTTGAGTTCACAATGTGTGACATTTTCTTATCTTATGTGTAGTTAGCCCGCATTGTAGCAGTGATTGGTTGCGTCACTCATGGGATGTGCTGTGCCTCCCGGCCGATGATTAGGCATGTGTCCACTCCAGGCCCCTTTTGTGAAACACGTGTCAGCTGCTGCTTGGTACGTTTTGTTTTCTTATCTTAGCTAGATATGCGATGTTGCTTTGGCCTTTAAAGGTCTGTTCTGAGTAATCATCACACACTGAATGTAACTTGTAGCATTAGCATAGCGTCTGTGTTAGCATTTAGCGGTGGGAGCGTCTTCTTAAACTCTTGGAGAACTTTTTACATACAATTTGTGGCTTCCAGGTGAGTTTAATAACGAAGAAAATGTTCTGTTTTCCTGCAGAGTGTGTATTATCATCAGGAAGATGTTGATGTCCTAGTAGACGCTTCAATTATGAGCTCGTATGTCAATGTTCGTTTGAAATTATTGGAAACCTTTTATCTATTTCTTTATTCGTGGACGAAAACATTTTGGGTAACTGTCGACTTAAACTAGACGAAATTTGTCTGTGTTTTTGTTGAATAAAATTAGACGAAAACAAACACATTTTGAAATGACTAAAATATGACCTAGACGAATAAGTATTTTCGTCTAAGACGAAAATTAAAAGGGATGCCAAAAAGAACACAGCAGCTAAACAAGTTTAGCCAACAAAGCTTCTCGTTGGACTCGAATGTAGCTTTGTTTTAGTCAACGATGACGATAACAAAAATATTTCGTCAACGAACAATTTTTTTCATGACGATGACATCACGATTACGAGCCAAAAACGTGTCTTGGGAAACTAAAACATAACGACGTGGATGCCAGTTGTTGTCTGACGAGAGAAGAATGAAATGAAATTTTGCCAAATTCCGTCATAAGTTCACCATGTGTGATATTTTCTCATCGTATGTGTAGTTAGCTCGCATCTTAGCGGTGTTTGGTCGTGTCACTCATGTGAAGTGCTGCGCAGCTCCCCAACCCACACACAGGTGAGTAAGCATGTGCAGATTCCAAGCTCCTTTGGTGAAACACATGTCAAGTGGTGCTTGGTAAGTTTTGTTTTCTAACTTGTAGTGTTAGCATAGCGTTTGTGTTAGCATAGAGTTCGCGTTAGCATAGCGTTCGCGCCAGCATTAGTATTTAGCGTGGTGACTGTCATCTTAAACTTTTGGAGAACTTTTTACATACAGTTCGTAGCATCCAGGTGAGTTTAATTACTTGAAAATAATGTACCGTTTTCCTGTATATTATCATCATGAAAATGGTGATGTCCTTGTAGACTCTTCAATTATGTGCTCGTCTGTCCGTGTTCATTCGACATTGTTGGAAAGCTTATCTATATATTTACAGTATTCATGGACTAAAACTTTCGAAGTTTACAGACGAAAACATTTTGAGTAATCGTCGACTAAATTGGACGAAATTTGTCTAGTCTAGTCTAGTCAACGACGTTTTTGTTGACTAAAACTAGAAAAAAAGGAACACATTTTGAAATGACTAAAATATGACTAATACGTATTTTCGTCCAAAAGACTTAGACGAAAATTAAAAGGGCTGTCAAAAACAACACTAGTTCCAAAGCTGTTACTTGCCAAGGTACAAAAGTATAGCTTGTTAAGTTAGCAAGACTTCACCTTTTAAAGCATTCATGTCCTTTACCACAGTTCTTTTCCATCCCTGGCTTATAAAAAAGAAACCCTCCCACCGTTGGTACCAAACTTACACCTGCCATTTTACAGTACGATGTTAACAGGCACCTGTGGCCGCGGAGAAGCAGAGAAACGGCGAACCAGGATAAAAGAAGCTCACTGTACGCTACCGTGTGTACATTTCTGCCAATTGAGCAAGAGGTGGCACTAAAACGAACTGAATAGTTGGACCAAGAAGCTATTTTCAAGCGTGGCGTATGATTTTAGAGCAAGTTTTGGATCAGAATCGAGAAGGGAATGGTGGCGGTTTTGTGGAAGGCCACGTTTGGAATGTGTTTACAATGGTTCTTTGAAAATTGTGCTGTCGTTCCTTAACCCCCACTAGAGGGCAATCTGCACTGAAAAGATTTCATGAATGGGTGGAACTGATTGAAGGTCAGTGTGCTTCTATTTCCCCCCCTCTCTCACCATACATGATGTGATTACGATTGAGGATTTTTGAACAGAAATAGAAACGGCACGGAAAGACTCGAACCGCCTCGCATTTTTCTGTTTTTCCTCCGTGTGCGGTCTCAGGTTCTCGGTAAACTTGGTTAATGTTGCATTATTTACATAAAGAATGGCAGTAAAAGTCAGGATGTGCAAAAAACCAGCACCCTCTGACACGCTTCCGGACATTCGGGCCATACCGATTGCCCTTCACAGGTATACACGAGTCCAATCAGAGCAATACAGAATAATGCATGAGACAAATTTCAGAATGAAACATTCATATGTTAGCTAGACACTCATACACAGCCGCGGAGGGATTCTTTATATAGAAGATATTGGAGGTGTGTTATTTTTTTTTGTTTCTCCAAAAATAAATCATGACTGTCAGATCTCACGAAAATGGACCGACCGTTGCGGATCAAACCAGGTCAGGAGTGATGAGTGTCCGCGTAAACGCCCTTCAGAATGAAGATTCATACTGCAGGAGTTCGTAGAGGAGGGGGCCATCCCTGTACCTGATGCCCACCGCGTTAGGACTCACGTACTGCAGCACGTTGATGGTCCTGCGGAGTCGCCGGTCCACAAAGTGCGCGTCCCAAGCCGGGTAGCGCTTCCTGGGCATGTCTATTTTGATGAGGGGGCCCTCGGGTCGGATGGGTCGTCCCGACGCGTCCACCGGTTCCGTGGACCTCACCTGGAATACCGGAAGGCAGGAGTCCGCGGTCATTTCGTCGGGCTCCGGGTACTCCCCGGCGACTCCCCGCGTAGGGGTGGCTTGGGAGCCCCGGGGACCGGGCGTGGGTGCCATAGGCTCAGCTTCGGGGGGTAAGGGCAGCCCCCAAAGCAGTTCGGCGCAACAGGAGCTAGCTAGGACCCTCAGCCGGGGGCCCATGGGGTGCAGAACCCCGTAGTAGAGGACCATGCAGGCCACACCTGAGGCAAAGCACAGGAAGACGCTGCAGAGGGCGTAAGAGGCGAAGGCGTCGGTGGTGGCTGGGTCACGGTACGCGTACCACAGCCCGCTGAGAACGGCGTTCTCCAAAAGTACCACGGTATAATAGACCACCATCCGGAAGCGAGTCCGGCCTTCCTGCACGTTGAACCAACAGAAGACGTACACCACCCCCACCACCATGTTGAAGAGCACCTCCTCCCACTTGGACATGCAGAAGTCGGTGCCGCCGTGGATGACCCAGAAAGCCATGGCGCACCAGTGGAGCACCACGAAAATGCCAAAATAGATGTGGAAAACGGAGGCAAACAGGGCAAAGGAGAGCACCCGGGAGGAAATGGTGAAGAGGCGCCAGAAGAGGTGCACCAGAGCGCCGCGGTAGCTCATGCTCTTCTTGTCGTCGCGGGAGTCGCGCAGGAGTTTGTGGTAGGACGCAAGGACCCACGCGAGAGACAGGAGGGAGGACATGACTGAAGAACCTGACAGAGAAATAGAAAAAGGAAGAGGTTATTTATGTTTATTGTTAGACGAAATTTTACGAACATCTACAGACTATTCTGGAAGATTTTGGACAAACGCAAGAAAGTTTCAGTCATTTGTCTAATGAACCCTGTACAGTAACTTAAGAAAACCCGACTAAAATAGAAGCTGAAATATGAGCCTTGACCCTCTTGGTCAGAAAAGCAACTTGAATCAAGTGCAGTGCCTGAAGAAAACCCTAGTAAGTCCAGAATGGACCGGCAGGAAGGCCGAAGTTGAAATCTGAATCTAGAACTGGTTGTTTTTTAGCTCAGGGTACTAGCAACCCTGTGATGCTTGTTGACAGAGAAGCACCCTGGACTGATCGCTAATAACTAAATGAATAGAGTGAGTTTTCAGGGTACAAGTAAGCCAGGTTCACACCGCAAGTCTTAATGCTCAATTCCGATTTTTTGTCATATCTGTTTTTTGGCCTTCCCATTCAGACTCCCTTTGTCCATAGAGTCCGTTCAAGTATCACGCATGCGCACTAATTCGCAGTCCGTGATGCACTGAGCAAACTGAGCCGCAGGAGCATCAAATAAAATGAATACATATGACCCACAAACACACATACGGGGACAGTTTGCTCCGATTCCCGGCAGTGTAAGCAATCTTGAAGTATTGCCTATTTGGAGCAGACACAAAAACCGAGCATTGTCAGGCTTATCCTCATGCCATTTTATTTTTTATGACTGTTGTCAAGCCCGTTCCTTCACCAAAAGCCGTGTCCGAAGTAGGAGCTAACGCTAATGCACAGATGCATCGCTACCGTAGTGCCCTGTCTGTCTCGCTCTTTTCTGACGTAATTGCTGCATGAATTCTGATTTGGGAGACTTGACAGTTCAGACCGCAGCCACATTCTGGACAAATGTGGCCCAGATCGGATTTAAACCACATAGGAAAGTGACCTAGATCTGATTTGAAATGGTCCACTTCTATGCAATTTGTCACTTTCAGACCATCAAGTTAATGCCGCACTCGAGTCGGAAAAACACACTAAAAATCGGATTCGTGCATTAAAGACTTACGGTCTGAACCTAGCCTTACCGTAGCATTTCATAGCACCTTTAAGTTTCATCCACTGGTCCCTGCTTCCTTCAATCGGGTCCTTAGTCCGGCCTCTCTAAGGCTAGGTTCAGACCGCAGGACTAGCCTTGGTGACTTTAAAATGATGTCGAACCATATTTTTGATCTGACCTAGTCCCTAGAATTGTAATTTTTCACCTACCTTGGCCCAGTCCATTAAAAAAGTCACAACTAAAATGATCTGCAGATTTTTGCTAGCATGCTAAGCATGGGTTTCCTATTCTGTTGCCATGTGACCGTGCTGTCATTTGTCAAGTATTTCTTACATGTGCTAGTACAGTACTAGAAAGCGAGGCACTTTGTCGGTTCTAGTTGTGATATCACAACCAGAATTGCTGAATTTTTTTTTTAACAGAATTATTTTGGATGGAATGAGTATCAAATACATTTTCTTGATGAAAAACATCATGATTTCAGTCATTTTGATGTTTCGTAAACTTCTTCTGGCACCTGTAAATGCCAGAATTAATATTTTTTAAAAAAGGGAAAACTGCAAAAATGTTCACTGTCAAATGAACAACAACCTACTGTAAAAAGAACGACATTTTAACTGTTGTTTTACAGCAAACGACTGTAAAAATGAATGTATGCGTAAACAATCTGATGGTGGTGATGGCGCGATCACCGTGGCAGTCGAGCGTGCTGACCGCTGAGATAATAGCCTAGCTTTGGCTGTCATTACGCTCTTGTAAGTTCTCAGGGACAAAGGTTCTCCAAACCTTGTACAACATACAGCACTTGCTCCAACCTGTCATTAGTAGCTCAGTAGTCAGGATGCTTGACTGCCAGTACAGGAAGAACTAGTCACCGTCATGATTGCCTAATCACTCGGTTTGAACCATTTTCCGTTTCTGTTGAGTGTCAGCATCAGCAGATCTTACTTACACTGCTGCCACTCAGCCTTGTTGCTCTGGATCATGATGCATAGCTGCAGCACCAGCTGGGGGGCGCTCTCCAGAAAAGTCTCCAGCAGTCGCAGCATGTTGACGTCGGCGTACTCGTACATCATGGCCCAGTAGAAGCGACGCTGGTTCTCCTTCTGGCGGTGGCTTTGGACACCCAAGTACATGGTGCGGATATACCTGCCGACACATGAAAGCGTACTGTAGCTCCGGGATGTGAGAAGTATACATGAGTAAAAAGCTGGTATTCTCTGACATTTTCAGCGAGGCTGGTAAATGTCAGATGGAATCAGTCAACCCCCCTACCAACCAAGTATTGTCTGTAATGACATGCCGCAGAGACCTTACATTGTCTTCACGCACTAACTTCCATTAGCCTCAGTATCTTCTGTAGGCCCTGAAGATGAGCGTCGGCTGCAAAGTGCTCTAAATTGACGGCGACACTGTAATAACGCTGTAATAACAGTAATAACTGTAATAACACAACATCAAGCGTTTTTCTTCATTAAACTGCTTAATATTCGGAATATTTCCTTCTGCGACAGTATAAAGACGTTCGACGGAGTATCAGGGCCAAGAAAAAGAAAAAAGAAAAAAATAGGAATAATATTATGACATTTAAGTCATACCTTGTAATTATATGGGGTTTTGCCCAGATAATAAAATTCTGGAACTTTATTTCTTTCATCATCTTATTTTTCGCGTTTTTTCGGCCTGCCGATCGGCACCGTTCAAATATCGAAACGACCGAAATTTTTGCGCGACGAAGGGAATTTTTCACACCACCCAAAAATTTTTTCCGTTTGCCCGCAAATGTGGGCTTTGTGAAAAAAAAAATTATTAAGTCCAAACATTTTTGACCAAATCACATTATTTGGACATCAAAAATTCCGGAACGGTCAGGGGCCTAAATGTTGTATACAGAATTTGAAAAATTTTTTTTACGGTTCTCCCAAAATTGACCAAAAACTGTCCAAATTATTTTTAATGGGATGCCAATGACAGCCATGTATGTCTAAATTTTCCATTCATTTCCAATGGCATTTACATTGCATTGAGGCTCATAACGGCCATGTATGTTGTTTCTATTCATGCCAATGTACTTGGATTCCATTGACGCATATGTAAGTCGATCCCATTGACGGCCATGTACGTCCAAATTTCCCATTAATTTCCAATGGCATTTACAATGCATTGACGCCAATCTACACAGATGCCAACGACGGCTATGCACGTCCATGCCATTGACCGCCATGTGTGTCGATTCTGTTGATACCAATGTACTTGGATTCCATTGACGCATAGGTAAGTCAATGCCATTGACGGCCATGAACGTCCAAATTTCCCATTCATTTTCAATGGCATTTACATTGCATTGACCTGATATCACAAGGACATGTCCCAGAAATGTCCCCTAATCAACAGCAAGTGACCTATTATCAACTGGACGTGTCCCCGAAATGTCCTCAAATCAACAGAAAGTGTCCCGGAAATGTCCCCAAATCAGCAAACCCCCATAGTAATTTCTTCAGAAATTGCAATGGCGTACCGCACGCATACTATTTTTAGACCGTGACGTTGCATCGTAAAGCGGAAGTAGAGCTGCAGTGGGACATTTTAGACCTGCCCTCGCATAGAAACAGTGTAATTTGGGCCACTTTTCTCCGGTAACCTTTCAAAAACGAATATGCCGATCACGCATTGCTTTTTTTGGAACTTGTAGAAACGACTCTAGACATTACGACACATGAAGGATGTTTTCTTCATACGTTTCCGGAAACCAAAAACTCGGGAGGAAAAAATGTGAAGACCGAATCAACTTGCGCGGCCTTTAACACCAGCTCGGTGAATCCATTCACATTTCATATGCAGTAAACATTTTGTTGGGTTGGCATGGTCTTTCAGAGGACAAAAAGGTAAGCCATTTTGATATTTTTAACTTATTTTTTGGCGCGATGTTGTGCCGTGCTGCTTCTGTCTGACAATGAATGACCTGAAAAGAATTAAAATGGTATCTGACTGCCACTGTTACCTTTTCTGTTGTAAAAAACAACTTTAGGAAGGGGAAAGTGTAAATAAATTATAGAATTAAGATTTGTCATCAATGAAAAAATTAAAAGTGTTCGTTGGCTGTCACTGAGTAGCATTTGCGATCGCTACACAAAGCTAACTAAATTACCCCGAAGAACGGTAAGAGTCGTAGGACAACCAGAGGATATATAAGAAAGACAGGGCTGATGGTAAAGGATAGTTTGTTGAAACAGGAGAATGTCATCGTCAGTTGCGTCGATAAAAAAAGCTAAGGCTATGCTTAGGTCGGCTCGTTTTTTCGTCTTTTTCAGCCTTCGACACTCAAGCCAACTCTTTAACTGAACATTTGTATGTTCTTCCACATCTTTGCCAGTGAATTTGCCACCAGGCACATCATTTTCGGAGAGAATTAGTAGGTTTAGCTCTGTAAACATCTCCTTCATACACGATTTCCATTCATTTCCTATTAGGGACGAACGGTGGCTTGTCCCTACTTAGCAACAGTAGCTAATGTCATGAATATTAATGAGCGGAAGTGACGTGTTGCTTGCGGTACGCCATTGCATTATCTAGTATTACATGATTATCTCATTACTGCCATTGACGGCACTAGATGTCCAATTCATTTTGACTGAGAGAGGTGGCAGCATTCAGGCTGGAAGCAATCATTCGATGCCTGCCCCTAGTTAAATTAGTAATTAGTTACTTGGCAAAGTAACTGGTGATAATTTTCATGGTTTTTTTTCCTCAAAAAAAAAAAAAAAAAAAAAAAAAAAAAACAGGTCACACAAGGTGAAGTTTAAAGGGTTTTTGGGACAATTGGCCCTAGCCCAATTCTTTACCTTAAACATAACTAAACACAGGGGTATTGCGGATATTGCGATAACTTGATAGTTACCTTTGCTATATTTGGAAGTCATTTAATGTTGGGAATCAACCGTTAAAGTTGTTAAAATTGCTCCCGTTATTGCAGGGGTGTCCAAACTTTTTGCAAATGGGGCCAGATTTGGTGTGGTAAAAATATGGGGGGCCGACCTTGGCTGACGTTCTTTACTTAGAACAATATACTTAAGCAAATTTTAGCAAGCCATTCCTTGTGTCACATTTGCTTTTTTATTATTTTTGATTAATAATTTCAACAATCTCGCAACTAGCCTTTGTGGCATTCTTTTTCGACTCTCGGGCTCTTGTGAAATACTGCTGCTGTAAAATTAAACTAGCTTCAAGTTGCTTAAATTTCTCGCTATGTATCTTCCTTGTAATCTTGTCATGTCATGTCAGTGTGTCTTGTTTGGTAATATCGCCTCAAATTGAACTCAAAAAGCGGCATTGAAAATGAATGAATGAATGAATGAAAAACAGTGACTGTCTCTTTCCAAATGAGGCAGACACAGTTGTTGCATATTTTAGTGAAGAAATAGTCCAATTTCCACCTATCCTTGAAGCGTCGGCCGTCGCAGTCAACATTTTTTTTTGTTGATTGTCGCCATTTTAGAAAATTGGGAGTAAAGAGTCACATGGGGTAATGTTGCTTAGAGTGCTGCTGCCTTTTAGTGGGTAAATTGAGAAGCAGCATTTAGTGTGTAAGTTACTTCATATGCTGGTAGCAGTACTTCTGACCGATTTATTAAGTCTGTGTGCGGGCCAGACATTATTGATTTTAGGACAGAGGCTGGGGGCCGGATGAAATTTGACCAAGGGCCGCATTTGGCCCCCGGGCCGGACTTTGGACATGCCTGCATTATTGCATTAGTTCCCTTCTGTCTATTCGACATGTGTAAGTTTCAAAACTGTTTCATCATTTATAGATAGATTTAAGTTAAGTTTTGCCGATTTAGGAGCATTTTAGATAAAAAGTTACTTAGGTTCGCTTTTGTAAGGTTTGGAAGGTTCTCTACAACAGAACCTTCCTGAGAAGTCTACTGCTTTAAGATGGCGGCTGTTTATTAACGCATCTAGTTCTTTATACATATTGCTAATGCCGCCGTGTCTGTCATTTGCATCTAGTTCTATATATATGTGATATCTACTGTAGCATCATGTGGGCGTAGTTTGTAGGCTATCGGCTACAGTCAGGTATTATTGGAGCCACCTAGCATAGTAGCATCGCGTTAGCAACGGCGTCACAACTCCCTTCCCTCCTCACCACTCCTGCTCTGCTTTCTCGTCTCCGTGAGTCCGTCTCTCTCAGACTTTTCTTATGTCATTCAACCAATATAACAACGCATAGTAACGCACGCCTTTCCCGCCTCAGTAACGATAACGGCGTTGCCAAGATGAGAAAAGTAATTAATTAGATTACTCACTACTGAAAAAAATAACGGCATTAGTAACGCCGTTATATTCTAACTCCGTTATTAACAACGCTGGTAACGACGTCAATGGCAGTGAAAGCGTTAAAATGAGACTAATAAAAAAACAGAAAATAGCTGCAGCACCCCCTTTACCGCGCCACTGCTTCACCAGAATTCAAGTGAAAAAATTGACAAAAAAACTAGGGCTGTCAAAATTATCGCGTTAACGGGCGGTAATTAATTTATTTAATTAATCGCGTTAAAATATTTGACGCATTTAACGCATATCCCCCACTCAAACAGATTAAAATGACAGCACAGTGTCATGTCCACTTGTTTTTTTGTTTTTTTTTTTGAATAATTTTATTGTCATCATCATCGGTATCATTGACAATCATTGACACATACAAAATGTGATATGATTTGCCCGAAGCAACTGAAGAAGAAGACATAGGCGGACGGGAAGAAGCATATGCTTATCAGCTTCCCGTCACCCATACAACTAAAGACGCACATTCAGACATGGTACATACATCAGATGGCCACAAAACTGTACAATAGCTTCAGGAGCTCAGAGAGTGCGTCTGTACACGGTGAAGTTCAGCCACGGAATGATTGAATTGAATTGAATTGTTACATGTGTTTTTTTGGTGTTTTGCCGCCCTCTGCTGGTACTTGGGTGTGGCTGATTTTATGGGTTTCAGCACCATGAGCATTGTGTAATTATTGACATCAACAATAGCGAGCTACTAGTTTATTTTTTGATTGAAAATTTTACAAATTTTATTAAAACAAAAACATTAAGAGGGGTTTTAATATAAAATTTCTATAACTTGTATTAACATTTATCTTTTAAGAACTACAAGTCTTTCTATCCATGGATTGCTTTAACAGAATGTTAATGTTAATGCCATCTTGTTGATTTATTGTTATAATAAACAAATACAGTACTTATGTACAGTATGTTGAATGTATATATCCGTCTTGTGTCTTATTTTTTCATTCCAACAATAATTTACAGAAAAATTTGGCATATTTTAGAGATGGTTTGAATTGCGATTAATTACGATCAATTAATTTTTAAGCTGTGATTAACTCGATTAGGAAATTTTAATCGTTTGACAGCTCTAGAAAAAACTAAATGAGGGGAGGAGCTACATTTTTCAACTGATTTGCTGATTTACTTTGCTGCCATCTAGTTGCAGTTACAGGCTATGACATCAATTGGTAAACAGCAGATGTTGACCGCATTGTAAAATGCTAGCGTTGCACCATTTTTTTGGCTCCTGAGACCCATTATACGGTGTGGTATCGGCTGATACCGTACCGATACCATATTTTATACAATATAATTACTATTTATTTTCTTCTAATACCAAATGTCTACATACTCTCTTAAATGTAAAATTGCTATCATGACTTGATCAGTCACTGTTTAACTCTTTGTCTGACAGTGCTAGACGTCCATTCCATTTGAGTTGGCAGTGAATGAACGTTCGTTCTGCCAAAAAAAACTTCAAAAACTCATTTCAATTGACTGCAGACGCATAAAAAGACCTTTATTTCCATGATTAAAATACCCCCAGGGCGGCCATGTTGGTAGAGGCGACGTCCCATCAAAGTCAATGCATTGACATTAAAATGAAGTCATAACTCGCTTATTTCTAGTACAGGCATGGGGGCAACACTTAAAAATGTATTAAAAAAAAAACGGTCGTCCCGAAAAATTGCGAGGCGGCGAAACGCTTTCGCGCCTGCCAGACAAATCTCGACTCACTCCATCACACTCCCGCTGCGTCTTTTTCCAAAACAAACGTCTCCCTGCGAACGTGCTCACTTGTCAGCTTTTGGGAAAAGAGGGAATTTCCCGCTACGGCGCCCCCTTGACGCCGTCCCTCCCGCTTGTCTCGCCGCTCTTCCGTAGAGCGCCTCATGAATTATTTGCGGCGCGATTGTAGCCGTTTGCTCTCGGCTCGTTAAGCCGCTAGTCTGTGTGCGTGTGTTTGTGTGTGTGGCTCAACCGTCTGCTGTCGAGACACCGACAACCATCATCGGCGTCATCATCGCTACACCTCCGCAGACGCGAGATGTCTGCGGGCGGACAGCCGAGCTGCTCTTTACACGAATTCTATGAGTGTTCGTTCATTGGAGGCCGGGCCTCCCACTTCAAATGGATTGGATCTCTGGCGCCGTCAATGATGCTTTGACATTGATCATATAATCTTAATATAAGAGTTTTTAGAGTTCACCGATAATGACTTTTCAACCGATAACCAATATCGCGATATTGCCCAACTTGAAGGGAATAGTATCTTTACTCTTATTGACTGCTTTACTGTTTGTATTATTCTATGATATTTGGTAAAGATGTCCCGATCACGTCATTTTCAAAGTATCGGAATCGGCAAAAATATATCGGACATGCCTTTTTTTAATGTATATATATTTTTTAAATTAAATCGTTTTCTAATTGTATTTAACGTTACAGACAAAATGTCTTACATTCATCCAGTCTTTAGCTTTGGCTTAAAGTAGGGCTATCAAATTTATCGCGTAAACGGCGGTAATTAATTTTTTAAAAATTAGTCACGTTAAAATATTTAATGCAATTAACGCATGCGCTGCACGACCCACTCGCGCATTGTCGCGTTCAATCTATAATGGCGCCGTTTTACCTATATATAGAGCTAACAGACAACGTAAAATGAGTAGAGCGAATTTTGGCAGTCATTGGAGCCTCTTTTTAATTGGCTAAAGCCTTAAAATCCCTCTCTCAACAATTAGAAATATCGTGGGAAGCAATGTGGGGAAGAACGGTAGTGGTTGATCTTTTCCTTAACACCCTATGTTACTTCCCAACGCAGAGAAGATATATCAATTGGTGTCACTATGCACAGTCATGGTTGCACTTCCCATCATGCATTTGGGCAGAAGTTAAATGGCTACAGTATCATTTACTGAAAGCTCAACAAATACACTAGATGGCAATATTTAGTCACAATATACAAAGTCACATTTATCCTTTAAGAATTACAAGTCTTTCTATCCGTGGATCCCTCTCAAAGAAAGAATGTTAATAATGTAAATTCCATCTTGAGGATTTAATGTCATAATAAACAAATACAGTATCTATGTACCATATGTTGAATGTATATATTTGTCCGAGTTTTATTCATTTTTTTCTTAATGTATTGCCAAAATGTATATGATCGGGAAAAATTATCGGGAATGATTGGAATTGAATCTGGAGCAAAAAAAAAAAAAGCAATCGGATCGGGAAATATCGGGATCGGCAGATACTCAAACTAAAACGATCGGGATCGGATCGGGAGCAAAAAAACATGATCGGAACAACCCTAATATTTGATATTATGAACAGTTGGACTTCAAATGATAAGAATTTGCAGCACCAAGACAACGGGCAGATAAGGCAAAACAGATACAGGATGCCTTCTGACCACGGAAGCCCAACGCGCGCGTCATGCAGCTGACTGAGCAAGATTGACGCTGACATGCAGGTGATAAGCAAGACATCTACAAGCCCACGTCTGCGCCACCAAATCCCACCCATATTAGCTCTTCTGGACAGTCCAGAATAAATGGCGGGACATCTTGTCTTGCCACAAGGAACATCTGATAACGAGCAACCCACACTGAGGTGGCAAAATACTCCACTCTTGTTGCCCTGACAACCATAAAGCTCGAAACCCTCCTGCCCAATCCACACAGAGAATAATCCCAAACAACGCCCAAACACACCCTTCTTCCGGACCACAGCCCACCTCACCAGTCTTTGAAAGACTGAATGTTTAACTAATCGTTGTCAATTTTCTCGGGAATCTTTTGTCGACTGGTGATATGGTGACCCTGGATCTCTCTCTCTTCACTTGGGTCTCTTTGCTGTTTTGCCGGTGTTGACCCAAATAAATTGTCAACTGTTGTGTTTCGAAGCGTTTTTCCAGCTTTTAAAATGGAGTCAGTACAAGGGGTAAAGACGAAGGTGAAGCCGCAGAGTTTGGCCTTTTGGCTGGGTTGTTGGCTTCCGCCGGTTCGGGTCGTTGGAATTGCGCTAGTGTGGTTTCGGCAGTTCGGCTAGCAAGATTCCGGCAATAAGGCTTCCTTCAAACTCCAAAAATCCGATACCGATATATGCCGTCGTGGACTGACAGGGATCCGCGGATAGAAAGACTTGTAGTTCTTAAAAGATAAACGTTAATATGAGTTAGAATAATTTGATATTAAAACCCTTCTTGATGTTTTCGTAAATACGTATACAATTTGTAAAATTAGTTAACAAGTAGGTCGGCATTGTTGTTGACGGTTGACGTCGCCGCACTGCTGCTAGATGCAGGAAAAAAAAACACAAAAAAGATTAAGTAACATCACAAGGACCGTGTTATTTTTTTCTATATTGATAGTAAGTGTATTGTTCATCGATCTAATAGCTGCAATCAGGGACTCAAGTCCTCAGATGAAAACCAACAAATCCTCCATCATGAAACAAAACACAATACTTTTGGACTTTTTGGATTGTTGTTTTGGGGTACTTAAAGGGTTCATTCTGATTTACGCGTAAAATAGGGCTACGTCGCCAGCGTAGGAACGGAACTCTTTCGTAACCCGACGACTACCTGTATTTTTAAAATGAACATTTTAGTTCTCTTATCGCAATATCTCCCGATGATGACAAACTGCCAACCTTTCACAGCAGCACCCACAAATCTTCCAGTCAGGTAAGATGTAAATGCCGCCTTCAACACATTTGCGCCCCGAGGCTGCGTGAATAAACGCTTTGCATTTAACGTTAAGCGCCACCATCTGTCGCCCCGGGGCTTCAACTGGCATCCCTGCTGGCATGAGCGCTACTTACACAATCCCAATGTCTCTCCCGCCCTACAGCGTTAGCAGAAAGACATTTGAATAGCATTTCCATGAAGATATATCAATTTAGCTAAAACCACTGTACGCTAACCCTACGGCTCACCAGGCGCTAAACCGGAACGCTGCTTTAAGACCCCTAAAGTCGAATTCAGCTTTTGTGGCACAGTGTGCGGCCTTTTTATGATTAGTAGTAGCGCTGGTCTGAGATCAGATATGTCTTTATCCTCCCTACGGCAACGATTAGAGCAAACTCGATATACCCGAGCCCGATACACACGCGAAGGCACAACGATCCGTGACCGCCGCCTCGCGGCCATTTGCAGGACACCGGAGCGGACGGATAGATGGAACGGATGGATGGAGCCGTAGAAGGGAGTCGACTTGATGCGAGCTGAAAGAGGCGAGCGGAGAAGTTTGATGCGTGCGCGTCCGCACGAAAATGTTATCGCCCCGTTTGCTCATGACACGACTCAGCATTTATAACACTACACTACACTACAAAGTCGCTCATGAATTGAACCGGAAAATAACTGCAAAAACACTTTGTTGTTGTAGTAGTAGTAGTAGTGATATTATTGTTTGATATGTTGTTGAATGAGGAATTTCAATTTGTTGCTCCTCCTGCTATTATCACAATTATTGCTATGTAATTACTATGTAACAACTTTTTAGTTACAATGTTTTCCCATGTAATTATATTTACTAGTACACACACTGTATAAAACATGTACAGAATGATAGTCATCAAAAAAGTTAAAAAATGAACATCAAAATAAATTATTATAATGAATATGCATTCATTCATTCATCTTCTGAACCGCTTATCCTCATGAGGGTCGCAGAGTTGCTGGAGCCTATCCCAGGTCTAACAACAGGCAGGATACTGTATATACACATACACAGTATATACTTGTATTTTCATAATGTGTATATATACATGTATATGCATACTGTGTATATGTATACAAATCTACATACTGTGTAAATGTATACATATATAGTATACGTACTGTGTATATGTACACATATACATACTGTGTATATGTATACATACTGTATTGTATATATGCACATACAGGATATACATACTGTTTATATGTACATGTATACATACGTAGATACTGTGTATGTATGCACATATTTACATACTGTGTATATATTCACATACAGTATATACATACTGTGTATATGTATAAATATGTACATACCGTGTATTTACAGTATACACATACAGTATATACATACTGTGTGTATATACACACATACAGTATATACATACTGTGTATATGTATACTTATATATACCTGTATACTGTGTATATATACAGTATATACACATATATATACTGTGTACGTGTAAACATATATACATACTGTGAATATTTATACATATGTACATACTGTGTGTATATCCACATATAGTATATACATATTATATTTATGTATACATATCAACATATTGTGTATATGTATACATATATACATACTGTGTACATGTATACATATATACATATATACATACCGTGTACGTATACACATACAGTATATAGATACTGTGTATATGTATACATATGTACATACAGTGTATTTATACACATACCGTATATACATACATACTGTGTCTACACATACTGTGTATACGTACACACATACACTATATAGATACTGTGTACATGTATACATATGAACACATATCGTGTACGTATACACATATATACATACTATGTATATGTATACATATCTACATATTGTGTATATGTATACATATAAACATACTGTGTATATGTATACATGCATACCGTGTAAATATATACAGTACATACATATATATATATATATATATACACACACACACACACACATGAACCCCCCACACAGACACATATATATACAATGATATTGATTTAAAAATAAACAAACAAAAATACATATTTACAGATAAATTAAAAAATAACCTTAAATTAAAAAAATGGAATCAATAAATATAATACAGACTGTACATAATGTAAGCTAAGAAAATACAAGGAAATGAAATCTAATAAAAATGTAACGTATGTAATGTAATATATTGTAACTCTAATCATATTATTGATGTTGATTTAAAAACAAACAAAAATACAGATTTACAGATAAATTAAAAAATAACCCTAAATTAAAAAAAAAAATGGAATCAATAAATATAATACCGACTGTACATAATATAAGCTAAGAAAATACAAGGAAATGAAATCTAATAAAAATGTAACGTATGTAATGAAATATATTGTAACTCTAATCATTCAAATTCATCCAAAATTTGTTTTGATGATGATCCCATGAACCAAATCCCCTCACTGCATACCACCTGGCGAGCTCACAAAACGCTCGATGTTTTCCCTTCACTCTCGCCGAGCCGCTCATTTGTTACCATTAGCAACCGCTCTCAGGTAGCCGCCACGTGATGCTTCAACTGAAGCCAATGGAAATGACAAACAACCCAACCCCCCCAAAAAAAGCCTCTAAAAGCAACTATTGATCATGGGCGCCAGTCATTAAAAGCCATCAGGGGCAGCGGGTCAGCGCAGTCCGATAGCCACGCCAGTAATTAAAATGAAGGACAAGCTTAATTAAATGATGGATTTCACGCGACACGTGAAATAACCCAGCGCGGCTCTGATCAGCACTATCACCGGATTACAGCTAGCGTCAAATCTTAAAAAGCCATAATGACTTTATTAGGGCCACAAAAAAAAAAAGACATTTTCTTTCTTCGAAGTGGCCCTAAAACTCCGTACGTCTGTCGCATGACAAAATATCCTGCACTTGAAGCAGTTTTTTTCAACACAATTGACGTCGTGTTGTTACAGTGTATAACCATGTTATTACAGTGTTTTACCCATGTTATTACAGTGTTTTACTTACACCAGAGCAATTAGCTTCCCTGGCTTCTGGCTAGCCTCTCCTTTGCTCTTTTGGAGCCAAGAGTCGAGGAAAGCCAGGAGTGAAATCTTTCCCTGTTTGGCGCCTGTTCTCTTCCACCACACCGGGAAGGGGAAGATTATGTGGCGGATTAAGAAGAAAAGGCTTTGACCCAGTTGCTTTTCAAAGAGAGCGTGACCAAAAAAAAAATGAGAGAAGAAAGTGCACCATAGCCGGATTTTAGTCGCTAGCCGCAGTCTACCCAATGCTGATTTGATTGTAGACGATGTGAAATTGGATTTTTCATGTTTTGACTAAACAATAAAAAGTGCATGTGTGAAGATATTTTGCGAGGGTTTGGTCAGAAACTAATTTTGAAGTTTGTTTTACTTTACATAAAATATATTTTTTTTTCAAATACTAAAAATGTTCTTCATTTTTTAGTAGTTTGAATTGGAAATGCTACCATTTTTATTTTAATTTAAAAAGTATAAATTTTTAAATAAATCCAATGTTTAAAATCCAATTAAAATTTTTTTTTTAATTATTGTTTTTTTCCCTCATTTTAGTATTCCATTTTACTTTAAATAATTAAAAAAAAAAAAAAAACCAAAAAAGAACTTTGTTGTTACCCTTTTTAATTAAAAAAAAAGAAAAGAAATTTTAAATAAACCCAATATAAATAAATTCCTATGATTTTTTTTCTTTTTTTAAAACAAAAAGTTTTTTTTTTCATTTTCAGTCGTGTTACTTTAAATGAAAAAAAAAAAACCGCCAAAAAACACTGTTGTTTCCATTTTTTAAAATATTTCTAAAAATATCAGTTTTTAAATAAGTCAAATTTTAAAAATCCAATTAAAAGTTTTTTTTATTTTATTTTTATTTATTTATTTTTAAACAAAAATAAGTGTTGGTTTTTTTCATTCTCAGTATTTTTACTTCAAATAATCAAAATAAAATCCCCCAAAACAAGAACTTGTAGTTACCTTTTTCAATTTAAAAAGTAAATATTTTCACATAAACCCAATAAAAGTAATCCAATTAAATTTTTTTTTTTTTTTTTTTTTTTTTAAACAACATTTCATATTTGGTATTTTTACTTTAAACAAAAAAACAAAATCCAAAATGAAGAACACTTTTGTTTGCATTTTTAATTTAAAAGTATATATATATATATATTTAAAATTAACATGCTGTTTTATTCTTTTGTTTTTGACAAAAAGGAGAAAACTTTTTCAGTATTTTATTTTACTTTAAATAAAAACTCCATAAAAAAAGAACACTGTTGCTATCATTTTCTTAAATTTAAAAAGTATATATTTTTTAAAAAATGTAACGAATAAAAATGTTTTTTCTTTTACATTTTTTAGTATTTTATTTTAAATTAAAAAAAAAAATCAACAAGAACACTGTTGTTCCCTTTTTTAATTAGAAAATAAAATTTAAAAAATATATATTTACATATATAGAATTTCTTACAAATAAATCTGATTCTAAAAATCCAATAAATTAAATTAAAATTAATTTTGTTTTTAATGAATATAATTTCCTACATGTTTTACATAGTGTGTATACATGTAAATAATCGCATGATTAAAAAAAAGTAATTACACAATTATTACATAGTAATTACATAGTAAAAATAGCGACAATAGCAAGAGGAGCAGCAAATATCAATAACATTACTACTACTACTATAATAAGGGCAAAAAATAAAATACAATTTGGACTATGTTTAGTACCAGAATGTCGCTAAATAATTCATCGACTAGCATAGCAGTCGATTCATTTGATTCAATTACATTTTTTCAATTTTGGCACATTGTTTTAACCAAGCGAACTCATAGACGATTTACGGAAAGTGTCGTTGGCCAAACGTTAGCGGCCGATAGACAGGGCGGCAAGCGACGGCGTTTGTGAGCGGAATAGCAAGAAGAGCGAGACGGTGGGGGGAGGGAGGGAGGAAGCGCACACAGGCAGAAAATTGCACGGCGTGCCGACTGATTAGTTTACCTACTCCACTCCCCCCTCGGCGTCTCCTCCTCTCGGCTTCCGGCGTCACTACATCACGCTGTCACGAGTCGCTTATCTTCTCCGAGTCTACTCGTGCCTCTTCCGTGTTATCGGCAAACTAGAGAGGGAGAGAAACGTACGCCCAAACTGCAGAAGACGACAAACAATGTGCTAATAGGCTTATAAAAAAATTAATTTACCATCATTTAAAATGTGTCTGTGGCATTCAAATTATAAAAAGTGGAATTTTGAGATACGAGTGACCTGAATTATGACCTATTTGAGATTAAAACTAATAAACAAGTAATCAATTAGCTCATTAATTGATTATGTGGTCATTTTTGTGCATTTTATTGTAAATATTATTTTACTAATTATTTTTTTCATTTATATTTATTGATTTATGATTTACTATTTTTATTTGGGGAAGTTGTTTTTGTTATTATTTTTATTTATTATTTATTTTTCCCAGTTTCAATGAATTGGACTTATATAAATATTAGTATATTATATTAAATATCTTTTTTTTTTTTTTTTTTTTCAATTTTTTTTTATTTTTTATTAAATTTTTTACTTATACTATATTGTTTTATTGTATCTATTGTATTTTTTACGATTTTTTAAAAATTTCTTTTTTTAAAATTTAATTTTATTTTTCTTATTATTTTTTTTATTAGTTTATTATTGCCGGAGAATGAGTTAAAAACAGGCAACTCTTTTTCCCTTTTTTTTTTTACACCTTTTAAAAAAAAAAGACAAATATTTTCATCTCATATTTTTAAATAGATCAATATTTTAATGTCATATTTTTGTTTCTAACCCTTCCCAGTCTGTATGAAATGGACATCTATCTCCGTCAATGGCAACCAACGAGTCAAGTCATCCAAAACCCCAAACAACCACCCCCCCCAAAAGAATCTGAATTTAATACACGCGTGATTTAAAAAATATATATACAATTTTTTAAATTCAATTTGATTATTTTTAATGTATTTATTTTTTCCATATCTTATTAATTCATCATTGGCAGTGGATGTATATATAAACATATATATACAGTATATATATATTAGGGCTTTCAAACGATTAAAATTTTTGATCGAGTTAATTGCAGCTTAAAAATGAATCGTAATTAATCGCAATTCAAACCATCTATAAAATATGCCATATTTTTCTGTAAATTATTGTTGGAATGGAAAGATAAGACACAAGACGGATATATACATTCAACATACTGTAAATAAGTACTGCATTTGTCTATTATAAGTTACAATAAATCAACAAGATGGCATTAACATTATTAACATTCTATTAAAGCGATCCTTGGATAGAAAGATTTGTAGTTCTTAAATGTTAGTACAAGTTATAGAAATGTTATATTAAAACCCCTCTTAATGTTTTCGTTTTAATAAAATGTGTAAAATTTTCAAACAAAAAATAAACTAGTAGCTCGCCATTGTTGATGTCAATAATTACACCATGCTCACTCATAGTACTAACCCATAAAATCAATTGGACCCATGCACCAGCAGAGGGCGCCAAACACCAAAAAACAAGTAACAAGCGGAGATTACACTGTACTGTCATTTTAATTAATTAAAAAAATTTAAAATTTAAAATTAAAAAAATTGTATTTATATTGTATAAAATACGGTATCGGAACAGTATCAGCCGATACCACACCGTATAATGGGTATTGGGAGCCAAAAAAATGGTGCAACGCTAGCATTTTTACAGTGCGGTCAACATCTGCTGTTTACCAATTGATGTCATAGCCCGTAATTGCAACTAGATGGCGGCAAAGTAAATCAGCAAATCAGTTGAAAATGTAGCTCCTCCCCTCATTTAGTTTTTTTAGAGCTGTCAAACAATTAAAATTTCCTAATCGAGTTCATCACAGCTTAAAAATTAATTAATCGTAATTAATCGCAATTCAAACCATCTCTAAAATATGCCAAATTTTTCTGTAAATTATTGTTGGAATGAAAAGATAAGACATAAGACGGATATATACATTCAACATACTGTACATAAGTACTGTATTTGTTTATTATAACAATAAATCAACAAGATGGCATTAACATTAACATTCTGTTAAAGTGATCCATAGATAAAAAGACTTGAAGTTCTTAAAAGATAAATGTTAGTACAAGTTATAGAAATGTTATATTAAAACCCCTATTGATGTTTTCGTTTTAATAAAATTTGTAAAATTTTCAAACAAAAAATAAACTAGTAGCTCGCCATTGTTGATGTCAATAATTACACCATGCTCACTCATAGTACTAACCCATAAAATCAATTGGACCCATGCGCCATCAGAGGGCGCCAAACACTAAAAAACAAGTAACAAGCGGACATTACACTGTACTGTCATTTTAATCTGTTTGAGCGGGGCATGTGCGTTAATTGCGTCAAATATTTTGACGTGATTAATTTAAAAAATTAATTACCGCCCGTTAACGAGATAATTCTGACAGCCCTAATGAAAACCCCTCTTAATGTTTTCGTTTTAATAAAATTTGTAAAAGTTTCGATTAAAAAAATAAACTAGTAGCTCGCCATTGTTGATGTCAATAATTACACAATGCTCATGTGGTGCTGAAACCCATCAAATCAATCACACCCAAGCGCCAGCAGAGGGCGACAAAACACAAAAAAACACAAGTAACAAATGGACATGACACTGTCATTTTAATCTGTTTGAGCGGGGCATGTGCGTTAATTGCGTCAAATATTTTGACGTGATTAATTTAAAAAAATAATTACCGCCAGTTAACACGATAATTTTGACACCCCTAATATTAATGGCTATATTTTGAGTTATTTTGAGGGGAAAATAAATGAACTTTAATATATAAGTTGCACACAGACTGCTTTTCATTGTGTCAAAGTGTCATTTTGTCAGTGCAGAAATGCAAGGGGTGTACTCACTTTTGTGATACACTGTAAATGACCTATATAACTGAATACACTAACGAATGCAAATAAGGTTGCTTAAAAGTTAGTGGGGACAATTTCAGCCACCTTAAAAGTTGGTAGTGTTTCGTCCCTACCGTCCCTATGCAAACCTTTGTTGTTATCAGAACCGATACCGATGTTAGTAGTGGTACGACACTACTCATAACATGTTCCCAAAGTTTTTCTTTTTGAGCGTGACAGTATATTTACTTAGCCAAGTTAAGCCACTATAACACTGTAGATTATGCAAAAAGAAGGCTCGTTTTTGCTATTTCGACGTCTTCCAAAACGTGTCCTCAAATGTCCCTTTGACGACTGCGACAAACACGGCCAGATTTCCTGCGGCTGCCTGTCCCTTTTAGGGCCCTGTTACCTTGGCAACACCTCCTTATTGCTCCTGCATCATTTTTAGTACCCCCACTGCGGCATGAACCGCACGTGACCCCGGCGAACCCCGCTTCGTCGCCAAACGTCTTTCTTTCTCGACCAACTGGCGTATTCGTTGTACGTGTCCCCGGATCCCCTCGGGTGACGCGGAGTGATGATGCGTTACACTCGGGGCTCGAGGTTCGATGGAAACAGACAGGTGTGTGTGAAAGTGTTATTTTCAAGGCAGCGTGGTATTAAATTTAGTTTTTTTTTGGATGACTTGACTCGTTGGTTGCCATTGACGGAGATAGATGTCCATTTCATACAGATTGGGAGGGGCTTTTTTTCTATTTTATTTGACATTTAAATGATTATGAATAAACTCTTACCTCAAAAAGTGTCACTCTAAGATTTGCATCCTAAGTTTTGTTTGAATACGCTTTTGTGAGCAGAAAAAAAAAAAAAGTTTTTTTTTTTAACTCATTCCCTGCCAATAATAAACTAATAAAACATTAATTAAAGCTAACAAAATTTTGAAAATTTTTACTTAACTTGTGTGGGGGGGGGGTTGGACGACTTGACTCCTTGGTTGCCATTGACAGAGATAGATGTCCAATTCATACAGACTGAAAATATCTTTTTTACATTTATGAATAAACTCTTACCTCAAAAAGTGTCACACAAGTTTTGCATCCTAAAGTTTTCTTTCAATATGCTTTTGTGAGGAGAAAAAAAGTTTTTAAACACATTTACCGCCAACAATAAACAAAAAGAAAAAAGAAATCAGATAAAAAGGACAAAATTAAATTTAAAAAGTGAGTAACCAAAAAATCAGTAATAAAAAAATAAAAGAATAAAATAAATACAATACATATATTAAATGAACTAAAACACAAGTTAAAAAAAATACATTGGATAAAAATATATATAACATTTATATAATTATATTTTATATAATATATAATTATATAACATATATATATATATAATATACTATTTATTTAAGAGCATTGAAAGTAGAAAAAAATTAATAAATCATAATATATATATATATATTTAAAATTTTTGTATAAACTCTTACATCAAAAAGTGTCACACAAGTTTTGCATCCTTAAGTTTTGTTTCAATATGCTTTTGTGAGAAGAAAGAAATTGCCCGTTTTTAACTCATTCACTGCCAATGATAAACTAATAAAAAATATAAAAATTAAAAATAATAAAAAAAATAATAAAAATAAAATTAAAAAAAGCTGTGTATTGAAATTAAAAAAATAAATGAATAAATTGAAAATAATAAAATTTAATTTACAAAATTAAAAGTAATTTTTAAAAGAATCAAGCGTAGTATTAAAATAGATTTTTTTTTTTGAGGGGGATGTGATTTGGGGGTTTGGATGACTTGACTCGTTGGTTGCCATTGACGGAGATTGATGTCCATTTCATACAGATTGGCAGGGTTTTTTTTCAATTTTATTTACATTTAAATGATTATGACTAAACTCTTACCTCAAAAAGGGTCACTCTAAGTTTTGTTTGAATATGATTTTGTGAGCAGAAAAAAAAAGTTTGTTTTTTTAAACTCATTCCCTGCCAATAATAAACTAATAAAACATTAATTAAAGCTAACAAAATTTAGAAAATTTTAACTTAAAAAAAAAAAAATCAAGCGAAGTATTAAATTCAGGTTTTTTTGGGGGGGTTGGATGACTTGACTCGTTGGTTGCCATTGACAGAGATAGATGTCCACTTCATACAGACTGAAAATATGCATCTTTTTTCACATTTATAAATAAACTCTTACTTCCAAAAAGTGTCGCACAAGTTTTGCGTCCTAAAGTTTTGTTTGAATATGCTTTTGTGAGGAGAAAAACTGTTTTTAACCCATTCACCACCAACAATAAACCAAAAAAATATATATATAATTAAGTAAAAAGGACAAAATTAAATTTAAAATATTAGTAACCAAAAAAATCAGAAATAAAAAAATAAAATAATTTTAAAAAAAATACAATACATATATTAAATAAACTAAAACACAAGTAAAAAGAAAATTTTAACTTAAAAAAAAAAAAAACAAGCGTAGTATTAAATTCAGTTTTTTTTTTTAGGGGGGGTTGGACGACTTGACTCGTTGGTTGCCATTGACAGAGATAGACTGAAAATATGCATCTTTTTTCACATTTATAAATAAACTCTGACTTCAAAAAAGTGTCACACAAGTTTTGCGTCCTAAAGTTTTGTTTCAATATGCTTTTGTGAGGAGAAAAAAAGTTTTTAACTCATTCACCGCCAACAATAAACCCAAAAAAAATAAAATAAATAAAATTAAAAAAATAAAAATAAAAAAAAATACAATACATATATAAAATTAACTATAACACAAGTAAAAAGAAAATTTTAAATTGAAAAAAAAAAAAACAAATATAACATTTATATAATTATATATTATGTAATATGATAATAAGACCGAGGAACCACAATAGGTTACCTAAAAAAACATTGTCACCTGCAAATCTATACTGTTCAGTTATGGATGTGTGCCCCCCCGGTAAGAAATAATGCCCACCCACACCTGACATCCTGGTAACACCACTGCCCCAAACACACCTCCAAGATGAACACTGCTTTACTGAAGAGGCTGAGGGTAAATGTGATGGACTGGCCAAGCATGTCTCCAGACTTGAACCCAATAGAACATCCTCAAGCGGAAGGTGGAGGTGCGCAAAGTCTCAAATATCCGGTAGCTCCGCAACGTCGTCATGGAGGAGTGGAAGAGCATTCCAGTGTGAAGCTTTGGTCAACTCCATGCCCAGGTATGGATAATAGTGGTGGCCACACGAAATATTGACAGTTGGCATGTACGTTAATATTGACAACTTTCACTAAGGGGGTGTACTCCCCTGAGACCAAACCTACGCACTTGGATAACAACACTAAAACAAGTCATCAGTGTCGGGGAGTACTAAGAAATAATGTGGCGATGTCGCGCAATATGTACTCTTTGAGACCTAGTTTTCAAACACTGCCCGCCCTACCCAAGATGGCCACCAGCTGGGCGTTCGTTTGACGCCAGCCATCCAACTTCAAGTGGGTTGGGTGTCTATCACCGTCAATGAGTAAATAGCAGATGCTTTGACATTGACATGATAAAATTAACAGTTGAGAAATAAGCTAGCTATGACTTCATTTGAATGTCAATTAGGGCTGCAGCTATCGAATATTTTAGTAATCGAGTAATCGACTGAAAATTCTATCGATTAATCGAGTAATCGGATAAAACAAATATATTTTTAGGTGAAGAGTAATTATAAATACACAGGAGAAAACAAGACATTTCATCTAATCTTGAACCATTTTCAGTCAATCAATGTCTTTATTTTCGATGTATATTGTTGAAAACAGCCAACAATTGCATCTCAGATGTAACTAGAATTACAAAAAAAAGACAAATTCACTGCTTTCAGTCAAGAAAAAACCTTTAGATCTTATTAAAAAAAAATCACTTGAAAGTTAGGATTTTTTTCCACGTGTTTCAATTGAATTTCTATTTGTGTCAAGCCATTTTTAAGTTCTAGTTAAGTTTTACACTACTCTAAACTGTAAGTCCTGATAGGATTTTGAGTTTTTGCAGTGTTCAAAATAAATATACGATACAGGCTGTATTGGAGCACATTAGGGACCAGTGCTACTTGGTGTTTTATCCAGCAATGACTACTAAGCTAAAATTGATAGTTAGCATTATTGAGTTTTTATTTTACACCCTTATCACTCCACAAAGCTATGTTATGTTAAAGCCTGTATGTAAGACACGTTAGCCACGCATCAAAAGTTGTCATAATTAATAGAAACCTAGCCCTCCGCAGGGCTAACGTTACGTGAGCTAGTGACTCGGACAGTAACGTTAATCTTATTTATTAGCGCTTAGCGCTCTTTATTAGCGCTTAGCGCTCTACTGCTTTAAGATGGCGGCTGTTTATTAACGCTGCCCAGACGCGGCCGAGTCTGTCATTTTGTATCTAGTTCAACATACATGTGATCTCTATGAGACTCATCAGATGCTACCTGCTACCAACTTAACATCATGCGGGCTAGTTTTTAGCAACGTCGGCGTAGTTTGGAGCGGCTGTCGGCTGCGGAAATGTTTTTTATATTTTTTTATTGCTTCTTCCTCTACGCACGTGACGTCAGCGCGTTGTCCCGCATTAAAAGTAGTCCGAGCGAAACGTGATACTTAGAGCTGTCAAAATAAAAGATTATTCGAGGTGAATAAAATTACTCGGATCAGACTCGAGTTACTCGAGTTGCTCGAGTATTCGTTTCAGCTCTAATGTCAATGCATTGACTTTAATGGGAATGTGGCTTAAGGGCGGCCATGTTGGTAGGGGCGACGAAAGGTCTTTTCATGCTTCTGCCGTGAATTGAAACGAGTCTCTAATTGACGTCCTATCCATTTGAAGCGGGAAGTATGGCAGCGTTCCGCCGGCGGCCATCTTCTATTGGACGTCCAAGCACGGTCGACGGCAGACAACGCGTTAAATAAAATAACTGACGAGAATATAGCCGTTATCATCCGAGTAGTCGCGTTTTGTCAATGAAATGGACGCCTTGGCTCGGCGCCGGTTACATTACATCCCTCGCTCGACTTCCAATTCATCACATTTCCCAGACTGCAACATGTCGGAGTCCGGTTACAACCACTTAGCAATCCCCACGGGGGGCGCCGTCGCACTAGCGCCGCCGCTTAAGTACGATGTTGAGGTTCAGTCCGGTCGTTCTGCTACCATTAGACATGAAATGTTAGACCCGGTTATTTAAAAAAAAAAAAAAAAGTTGATTAAAATACAGAAATATCTTGATTTGGTTTCAAAATAACAAACATTTTTTCACAGAACAAAAGTGCTCAAAACTATCATTTAAAGAACTGAATTCAATCATGATTTCAAACCATTACCAGCATTACCAGGTCCCTTCTTGTTCACTTCTTGTTGACTTTGAGGCATTTCCAATTCACTTCCTATTGATTTCGGGACATTTTTTGATGGTTTTGGGGCATTTCCAGGTCACTTCCTGATGATTTTGGGTCACTTTCTGATGATTTTTGGGGCATTCCTGGGTCACTTGTTGTCCATTTTGGGTCACTTCCTGTACATTGGTCACTTCCTGTTGATGTTGGGGCATTTCTGCGTCACTTCCTGTTGATTTGGGGTCTTTTTTTGTTGATTTCTATGAATTTTCTGATGATTAAGGGGCTTTCCTGGGTAACATGTTGTCCATTTTGGGTCACTTTCTCGACATTGGTCACTTCCTGTTGATTTTGTGACATTTTTCCAGGTCACTTCCTTTTGGTTTTGGGTCACTTTCTAATTAATTTTGGGCCATTCCTGGATTACATGCTGTCAATTTTGGGTCATTTCCTGTTGATTAGTCGTCTACTGTTAATTTAGGGGCGTGTCTCGATCATTTCCTGCTGATTTTGGGTCCCTTTCTGTTAATTTTGGGTCATTTTCTGATGATTTGGGGCCTTTCCTGGGTTACACGTTGTACATTTTGGGTCACTTCCTGTACATTAGTCACTTCCTGTTGATTTTGGGGCATTTCTGGGTCACTTTCTGATCATTTTTGGCATGCCTGGGTCACTTCCTTTTTATTGGTCACCTGATGTTAATTTTGGGGCATTTCTGGGTCACTTCCTGTTGATCTTGGGTCACTTTCTCATTATTTTTGGGCCATTCCTGGGTTACATGCTGTCCATTTTGCGTCAGTTCCTGTTCATTGGTCACTTCCTGTTGATTTGGGGTCACTTTTTGTTAATTTTGGGTCATTTTCTGATGATTTGGGGGTTTTCCTGGGTCCATTTTGGGTCACTTCCTGTTCACTGGTCAGTTGCTGTGAATTTTGGGACATTTTTGGGTCACTTTCTGTTGTTTTTGGGTCACTTTCTGATGATTTTGGGGCATTCCTGGGTCACGTGTTGTCCATTTTGAGTAACCTCCTGTACAATGGTCACTTCCTGTTGAGATTGGGGCATTTTGGGTCACTTTCTTTTGATTTCGGGTCATTTTCTGATGATTTGAGGGCTTTCCTGGGCTATATGTTGTCCATTTTGGGTAACTTCCTATTCATTGGTCACCTGATGTTAATTCTGGGGCATTTCTGGGTCACTTCCTGTTGATCTTGGGTCACTTTCTCATTATTTTTGGGCCATTCCTGGGTTACATGCTGTCCATTTTGGGTCAATTCCTGTTCATTGGTCACTTCCTGTTGATTTTGGGTCACTTTTTGTTAATTTTGGGTCATTTTTTGATGATTTGGGGGTTTTCCTGGGTCCATTTTGGGTCACTTCCTGTTCACTGGTCAGTTCCTGTGGATTTTGGAACATTTTTGGGTCGCTTTCTGATGATTTTGGGGCATTCCTGGGTCACTTGTTATCAATTTTGAGTAACCTCCTGTACATTGGTCACTTCCTGTTGAGATTGGGGCATTTTGGGTCACTTCCTGTTGATTTTGGGTCACTTTCTTTTGATTTCGGGTCATTTTCTTATAATTTGGGGGCTTTCCTGGGCTGTATGTTGTCCATTTCGGGTCATTTCCTGTTCAATAGTCACTTCCTGTTAATTCTGGGGCATATCTGTGTCGCTTCCTGATGCTTTTGGGTCATTTTCTGTTAATTTTGGGTCATTTTCTGATGATTTGAGGCCATTCCTGGGTTACAAATTGTCCATTTTGAGTCAATTCTTGTTCATTGGTCACTTCCTGTTGATTTTGGGGGATTTCTGGGCCACTACATGTTAATTTTGGGTCATTTTTTGTCGGTTTTGGGGCAGTTTCAGGTCACTTACTGTTTATTTGTGGTCACTTCGTGTTCATTGGTCACTTCTTGTTGATTTTGGGACATTTCTGGCTCACTTTCAGTTGTTTTTTGGAGCACTTACAGCTCACCTTTTTGATTTTGGGTCTCTTAATGTTCATTTTGCGTCCTTTCCTGTTCCATTGGTCACTTCCTCTTGATTTTGAGTCATGTTTTGTTGGTTTTGGGGCCCTTCTGGTCACTTCCTGTTTATTTCCTTCGCTATCTGCTAGCTTCGTTGCTCTTTTTATTAATGAACCGCGCTAGTTTTCATGGTAGAGGCCAAAATTTTGATCAGTCTGTTTTCCAACCCTGAAGGAATCGTTTCAGAAACGCAGCATAACAACATACGACGGCCGTCCAAGTCGCTTACAAAACGCCGACAGCTCCGGCTCCCTTACGTGACTTTGACTGTTATAACGCCGTGCCGGCTCGCTTTTAATTAGCGCTTTGCACGACATCTGCCCTTCTGTGTTGCAATTAAAGATATCTGACACTTCATTTTGCCAACCTCGTAATTGCCGCGGAAAATACAAACACTACAAGTCAGAGAAACACCTTTTGTTCTCTCAGTGTGGCCATGCCAATTAGGCATATGGGAATAGCTTCCTTTCCTTGATCATGATCATTCTTAATGTCTACATTTTGTCTCCCGTCGACAGCGCTAGACGTCCAATCCGTTTGAAGACGAACGAAAGAATCCAAGCGTCGATCCGGGCTCTCGGTTAAGTGGCGGAATCGCGGTGGCCCGCTGGGCGCCGTCTCGTCACAAAAAGGCTCGGGAAACGACCGCGCTCGGACCTCGGCGGGACGCCTGAGAGCCGATAAAAGGTTGCTATAGCAACAACGGTGTCAAAAAGACAAAGGCGACGGCAGTACTTAAACTGGACTTTTATTGGCTGAAACAAAACACAATATACTATTTCTAGCAGTTGTAAGGGAGTTGGTTTCATCAACTTTAGCCACAAAAAATTAAAAATTAATAAAATTGAAATAAATTCAAACATTAAATACATAAAAATGGAATATATATATATATATATATATATATATATATATATATATATATATATATATAGGTAAATCTAAATAAACGCATGTTAAAAAAAACAAAACAAAAGTGAACATGAATGAATATGAAAATAAATACAAAAGCTGCTTTATTAGCAATTTGGGGCCTAGCTGCTCCACTTCCTGTTACTAGGAAAATTTCGCTAGGGCAGAAATATTTGTGCCCCAAGTCCCAGTTAAGGAAGACTATTTTGTGCTCGTTACACTCAAAATATATATTTTTTAACATCATATTTTTATGTATTTGAATTTCAAATGATGTCTTATCAAAAATCATATTGTATATAACCATATTATATACTGTACATAAGTTCTCCTACTTGAAAAAGATTAGAGAGGCCTGTAATTGTCAACATGGGTAAACCTCAACCATTAGAGACAGAATGTGGGAAAAAAAAACAGAAAATCATATTGTTTGATTTTTAAAGAATTTATTTCCAAATTAGAGTGGAAAATAAGTATTTGGTCACCTACAAACAAGATTTCTGGCTTTCAAAGAGGTCTAACTTCTTCTAACGAGGTCTAACGAGGCTCCACTCATTCCCTGTATTAATGGCACCTGTTTTAACTCATTATCGGTATAAAAGACACCTGTCCACAACCTCAGTCAGTCAAACTCCACTATGGCCAAGACCAAAGAGTTGTCGAAGGACACCAGAGACGAAATTGTAGACCTGCACCAGGCTGGGAAGACTGAATCTGCAATAGGTAAACGTTTGGTGTAAAGACATCAACTGTAGGAGCAATTAGTAGAAAATGGAGGACATACAAGACCACTGATAATCTCCTTCGATCTGGGGCTCCATGCAAGATCTCACCCCGTGGCGTCAAAATGATAACAAGAACGGTGAGCAAAAATCCCAGAACCACACGGGGGGACCTAGTGAATGACCTACAGAGAGCTGGGACCACAGTAACAAAGGCTACTATCAGTAACACAATGCACCGCCAGGGACTCAAATCCTGCACTGCCAGACGTGTGCCCCTGATGAAGCCAGTACATGTCCAGGCCCGTCTACGGTTCGCTAGAGAGCATTTGGATGATCCAGAAGAGGACTGGGAGAATGTGTTATGGTCAGATGAAACCAAAATAGAAGTTTTTGTTAGAAACACAGGTTCTCGTGTTTGGAGGAGAAAGAATACTCAATTGCACCCGAAGAACACCATACCCACTGTGAAGCATGGGGGTGGAAACATCATGCTTTAGGGCTGTTTTTCTGCAAAGGGACCAGGAGGACTGATCTGTGTAAAGGAAAGAATGAATGGGGCTCTGTATCGAGAGATTTGAGTGAAAATCTCCTTCCATCAGCAAGGGCATTGAAGATGAGACGTGGCTGGGTCTTTCAGCGTGACAATGATCCCAAACACACAGCCAGGGCAACAAAGGAGTGGCTTCGTAAGAAGCATTTCCTGGCCTAGACAGTCTCCGGATCTCAACCCCATAGAAAATCTGTGGAGGGAGTTGAAAGTCCGTGTTGCCCAACGACAGCCCCAAAACATCACTGCTCTAGAGGAGATCTGCATGGAGGAATGGGCCAAAATACCAGCAACAGTGTATGAAAAGCTTGTGAAGAGTTACACAAAACATTTGGGCTCCGTTATTGCCAACAAAGGGTACATAACAAAGTATTGAGATGAACTTTTGGTATTGACCAAATACTTATTTTCCACTATGATTTGCAAATAAATTCTTTAAAAATCAAACAACGTGATTTTCGGTTTTTTTCCCCCCACATTCTGTCTCTCATGGTTGAGGTTTACCCATGTTGACAATTACAGGCCTCTCTAATATTTTCATGTGGGAGAACTTGCACAATTAGTGGTTGACTAAATACTTATTTACCCCACTGTATCTTACAATAAATCATATTATACATAAATATTATAATAAACAAATACAAATTGACATAAATAAAAATGGAAATAAATATAAACTAAATTCACAAATTGGAATAAATATATGAGAATGAAACTAAATGCATTTTTTCAAAAAATGTTAAAATAAATGAACTAATATTGAAAATAAAAGTTGCCTTGTTATAGCAATTTGGGGCCTAGCTGCCCCACTGCCTGTTACTAGGCAGAATTTGTAAGGGCAGAATTATTTGTGCCCCAAATCCTAGTTAAGGAACATTTGCTTGCGCTTCTCACACTAAGAATTTTTTTTTTTTCACATATTTTTATTTTATTTGAATTCTAAACTATGTCATATAACAAATCCCATTGTATTTCACCATATTATTCACATATATTATTATTAATGAATACAAATTCAGGTAAATAAAATGGAAATATAAACATGAAATACATAAAAAACATTTGGAAAAAATGTATGAAAATGAAAATAAATCCATGTCAGAAAAAAAAAATGTTAAAAAAATAAGTAAAAATTGAAGTGAATTGGAAAAACTTCGCAATTTCGGGCAGAGAGTGTACCCCTGTTACTAGGCAGAATTCCAAATATCTTTCAGGTCATAACAGAGATTAAGTTTGGCCTAGAAAAATGAAAAGTACTTTAAAATAAAAATGAATCAATGTCAAAATAAATTCATGAATACCAAAAAAAATATTGAAATAACTTTAATAATTTAACATTTTCTGTATTTATTCCTTTCTTTTTTAGCAACAGCAAAGGTCGTCTTTTTCTTCTCAAAATACTGTCGTTTCCCTTTCTGACTTGCTTTCATTCCTTTGTGCTGTATACGCTTTGCAACCCTCGCAGGCTTACTTTCGTCAACTAAGTGGACCTTTCGGAGGCAATTTGGCTCTCCCTTTTTTTTCTCTGCCGCGCCGCCTTTGATGAAAGTGTGTCATCCATTGCCGCAAAAAAAGAGACCTCGCCACTCACAAACTGGCTCATTATCCTCCGGCAGATGTTTAGAAATTCACAACTCCTGCTCCGAAAGATGACGTCACGAGCAAACGAGGTAAACATGTTTACTGGTGTGTTGACCAATCGGCCGCCACGTTATTGCGTGGGTTCGTCAAAACAGATGGCAGATGGTGACACATGCTTGCGAGTGTATGGAGGCGCTCATTATTTCTTTATTAACTCACTCGCTGCCAAAAAAACAAAAACAAAAAAAACAACATAAAATAGTAATGTTTAGTAGTTTAGTTCCCGCATGCTAAGGCGCAAGCAGAAAAAAAGGGTTCAGATAGTAAAGAGACTGCTGAAGAAAGCCAAAGATAGTAATGGTGATCTTTACCTTGTTTTATTAAGTTACAGATCAGCAGGCTCAAAAACAGACAGAAAATGGCATATGATAAAACAACTCGACGCTTGGAACCTCTCTTCGTGAATGACAGTGTAAGGCTCGAAGGACCGGATTGTTGGGACAGAAAAGCTACTGCGCTCAGCGAAATCAGTCCAAGATCTTTCATTGTTAAGACAGAGGATGGACACGGATTGAGAAATATGAGGAGTCTGTTAAAGGCTAAGGATACTGTAGCTGAAAAACAAAGTGCCACACAACCACCTGAGCTTCCTGTATCATCTTCATTGACAGAACCGCTGAAAAGATCTACTCAAATGAGAAAACCACCCGAAAGACTTATTGAAAATGTTTGAAATGTATTAATACATAGTAATATGTTGACAGCACCACTAGCTTTGGAAAGGGGATGTAACGATAATGATGCTACGAGTGTCCTATAGAGGGTGCTGCTTCCATTCTTATGTGCTTGTTTTACTTGGACTTTGACAAAATCATCAAAAATTGAACCAAAACCAACAGAAAGCGACCCGAAAACCAACAGAAAGCGACCCGAAAATCAACAGCAAGCGACCTGGAAATTCAACAAAATCAACAGAAGTAACCAATGAACAAGAAATGACCCAAAATGAACTTAAGTGGCCCAGAAATATCCCAAAATCAATAGGAAATGGTCAAAAACAACAGAAAGTGACCCAAAATCAACAGGAAGCTACCAGGAAATGCCCCAAAATCAACAGGAAGTGACTCAAAATGGACCAAAGTGACACAGAAATGCCCCAAAACCAACAGAAAGTGACCTGAAATAAACAGGAAGTAACCAATGAACAAGAAGTGACCCAAAATGGACAGAACTGACCAAGAAATACCCCAAAACCAACAGGAAATGGTCAAAATGTACACGAAGTGACCCAGGACTGCCCCAAAACCAACAAAAACTGACCACAAATCAACAGGAGGCGACCTGTAAATGCCCCAAAACCAACCGGAAGTGAACCAGAAATCAACAGGAAGTGACCAATGAACAAGAACTGACCCAAAATGAACTTAAGTGACCCAGAAATGCCCCAAAATCAACAGGAAGTTATCGATGAACAGAAAGCGACACAAAATGGACAGAAAATGACCCAACATCATCAGAGAGTGAACCAAAATCACCAGGAATTAACCAATGAACATGAAGTGTCCCAAAATGGACTGAACTGACCAAGAAATACCCCAAAACCAACAGGAAATGGTCAAAATGTACAGGAAGTGACCCAGGAGTGCCCCAAAACCAACAGAAACTGACCCAAAATACACAGGAAGCGACCTGGAAATGCCCCAAAACCAACAGGATGTGAATCAGAAATCAACAAGAAGTGACCAATGAACAAGAACTGACCCAAAATGAAAAAAAGTGACCCAGAAATGCCCCAAAATCAACAGGAAGTTATCAATGAACAGAAAGCGACTCAAAATGGACAGAAAATGATCCAAAATCACCAGAGAGTGAACCAAAATCACCAGGAATTAACCAATGAACAAGAACTGACCCAAAATGGACTCATGTGACCTAGAAATAAATGGTCAAAATATCAACAGGAAGCAACCTGGAAATGCCCCAAAATCAACAGGAAGTAACCAATGAACACTAAGTGACCCAAAATGGACTGAAGTGACCCATTAATTCCTCAAAATAAACAGGAAATCTTCTAAATGTACTGGGAGGAACCCCGGAATGCCCTAAAACCAGCAGAACGTGACCCGAAATCAACAGACGCTTGTAAACTCTATTCGTGAATGACAATGTAAGGATCGAAGGACCGGATTGTTGGGACAGAAAAGCTACTGTGCCCAGTGAAATCACTCCAAGATTTTTCATTGCTGAGATTGAGAAGAAATATGAGGAGTCTGTTAAAGGCTAAGGATTCTGGAGCTGAAAAACAAAGTGCCACACAACCACCTGAGCTTCCTGTATCATCTTCATTGACAGAACTACTGAAAAGATCTACTCGAATGAGAAAACCAGCCAAAAGCCTTATTGAAAATGTTTGAACTGTATTACTATATAGTAATATGTTGAAGTCCCTATTTGCTAATTGTTTATTGCACTAAGTGAAAGTTTATGGCCATTTCAAAATTTGAATTAGCACGTTACATATGTTATACAGCACCGCTAGCTTTGGAAGGGGTATGTAATGATAGCTATCCTACGAGTGTCCTATAAAGGGTGCTGCTTCCATTCTTATGTGCTTGTTTTACTTGTTGTACTTGGGTCATGTGGTCACATGAGAATAAAGCTAGCCGCTCACTGAAGCTCTGACTTAAACTGGAAATGCCCCAAAGTCAACTGGAAGTGACCCAATATGGACCGAAGTGACCCAGAAATGCCCCACAACCAACAGTAAGTGCCCCAAAATCAACAGGAAGTCACCAATGCACAGTGAGTGACTCAAAATGGAAAGAAAATGGCCTTGGCATAACCCAAGATCATCAGAAAGTGAATCAAAATCAATAGGAAGTGATCCCGGAATGCCCCAAAACCAACAGAAAGTGATCCAAAATCAACAGGAAGCTACCTGGAAATGCCCAAAAATCAACAGGAAGTAGCCAGTGAACAAGTAGCAAGTAGGAAGTAACCCTGGAATGCCCCAAAACGAACAGAAAGCGAGTAAAAATCAACAGGAAGTGACCAATGAACCGGAACTGACCCAAAATAAAATGAAGTGACCCTGAAAGCCTCAAAAATCAACAAGAAATGGTCAAAATATAACAAAAAGTAACCCCAGGATGCCTCAAAACCAACAGAAAGTGACCCAAAATCAACAGGAAGTGAACCAAAATGGACTGAAGAGACCCACAAATGCCCCACAACCAACAGAAAGTGACCTGAAATCAACAGGAATTGGCCAACGAACAGTAAGTGACACAAAATGGACAGAAAACAACCTGGGCATAACCTAAAAATGATCAGAAAATGAGCCAAAATCAACAGGAAGTGACCTCGTAATGCCCCAAAACCAACAGAAAGTGACCCAAAATCAACATAAAGTAACCAATGAACAAGAAGGGACTCAAAATGGACTGAAGAGACCCAGAAATGCCCCAAAATCAACAGGAAATGGTCAAAATGTACAGGAAGTGACCCTGGAATGCCCCAAAAACAACAGAAAGTGACCCAAAATCAATATGAAGTGACCCAGAAATGCCCCATAATCAGCAGGAAGTAACCAATGAACAAGAAGTGACCGGAAATGGAGTGAAGTGACCAAGAAATGCCCCAAAATCAAAAGGAAATCTTTGAAATATACAGGAAGTAACCCTGGAATGCCCCAAAACCAACAGAAAGTGACTAAAAATCAACAAGAAGTGACCAATGATCAAGAACTGACCCAAAATGAACTGAAGTGACCCAGAAATACCCCCAAATCAATAGGAAATGGTCAAAACCAACAGAAAAAGACCCAAAATCAACAGGAAGTGACCTGGAAATAACCCGAAATCACAAGGAACACCGGAGAACGCCCGATATCCAACTGATAACACGACTGACAAGACTCCAAGAGCCCCTTGACACTGAGGTGGCAAAATCCACAACCCTTGTTGCCCTGACAACAGTAACTCCCGAATCCACCTGTCCAATCCACAAAGACACCCTTTTTCCTGCCCACGGCCTGCCCCGCGAGAGCCTTCAAAAGACTGAATGTTTAACTAACCCTTTACCGAAAAAAAAAGATGGATGCAAGTCAACACATGCATCTGCAGGTTCAATGAGAAAAACAAATAGGATTTAGCAAGGGTTATAGATATCAGAGCGCTTATTACACATATTCATTTTGACTTTTCTTTTTACAAATTAAAAAAAAAAGGTTTCATTAGGACCTTATTTTTCCAATTTTGAGATTCTGTGATAATTGCTTCATGTTGCTGGTATTTAAAGTGCATGTGACACGAAAAAGCATGTTTATTTCATAATACACGTGGTATTTTATGCTCCTGAATGATATGGACCGCTTGGATGTTTGTGGAAGCGATCGTTATATTTATTTAGTTTTTTTAATCCCGCACCATGAAAATGAGTGACTTCCGGCTTCGGTCTTGCATTGAGGAGGAGGGCGCTGTGACGTGTACGGATGAAGGCGTCCTCTTCACTATACAGCCGTACTGTTGTGTATGAGGACTAAGGATTCAGCTGATTTTGCGGATTAATACGTTTATTTTTCGCATCACGCCAGCCAAACGGCTGCAGAAAAATCTTGCTGTATGAGGGAGAGGCGTGTGCGCCTTTTTGGAGTTTCGAAAGGTTCCCATTCACCGTGGATATTGGACAAAACAAGCCCTACTACTGTGGGACCATTGGACTTACGAGGAAGTGAGTAAACATCTTGTTTTGTATTATGTCAAATACGAATACAGGGATTACAAAGTAAACACTACAAACTTTCTTTAAATAAAGGACTACTTACGTTTGATCATTGATAGGCATGTAAAAAGCTCTCCTCATGCACATTAGCTGCACGTCAGCCGCCCTCCTCCGGGGAACGAGCTGTAAATTTCTCTCCTCCGGGCGGTTTGACGATCCGCGAAGACAATCGACAACCCAGTCGTCATGTCAAATAATCCGGGCTAGTTATGTGTGATTTTCCGCTTCGAAGACTTTGAAACATCACTCGGTTCGCGTTAGCGTGTCAGCTAGCTGTCACGCCTCGTGATTTGTTTACATTCTCCGAAGCCGGGTAAGGGAAATGACATATGTCCGATTTAGGCGTCATAAAATATCGTTCGGGAGGTGCGACAGTAAAGGTGAAGTCGACAGTTTTGAGCATTATGGAGTAATTTTGCCATGTCGTCCTGAATAAGTGCATTTTTATTATTTCATATTCCATTTAGCACAAGACTGTTATTTGTCATGACCATGCCATTTATTTAGCAATTGGGGAAAATACTTGGATGAAAAGAATATCCTGTAAAAATATTGAAGTAAAGAGACAGAAACAATGACATTTTGCCGCTCTCTTCGTCGCGTTTTCCTCGTTGTGAATAGATCCCCCTCGACGGGCTGACTGGTCCTTCTCAAGCCATTTATTTAGCTATTGGGGAAAAATACTTGGATAAAAAGAATATCCTGTAAAAATATTGGAGTAGAGAGACTGAAACAATTACATTTTGCGGTTCTCTTCGTCGCGTTTATCTCGTTCTGAATAATTCCCCCTCAATGGGCTGAATAGTAAAACCGATGAGGCCATTCTCCCGCTGACGTCATCCACCTGTTGGGGACGCTAGAGCCCTATAATGGTAGGCGTGATTAAAAGACACATTTCTCGTCATCTGCACTTTGCTAAATTGTTGTATATAGTCGAATCGTCTCAAAATATGATTCTAATTCACATAATAATGCTATTTAAGACTTTTTTTTTCTCCTGTCGTATGCTTTAAGGGCTAAGCATTGTCATTTTTTCCCCTGGGGAACCTTTTGTTGACTTGTGATATTGTGAACTTTGATCCTCGCCCGGGTCCCTATATGCTGTATGATTGCTGTCGACTCTGAATAAATTGTCAACTTGTGTTTCGAAGCCTTTTCGCAGCTTTCAAAATGAAGTCAGTACAAGGGGTTAAGACTAAGGTGAACGCGCAGAGTTTGGCCTTTTGGCCGTGTTTGACCGTGTGTTTGGCTCGGGTCGTTGGATTTTCGCCAGCGTAGGTCTGGCGGTTCGGCTGTAGTGATTCCGGAAATCTGGCTAAAAGGTCAGATTCCTTCAACAACAATGGACATCCAATTCATTTAAACTCGGTTCCTTGAGTGATCATAAATCAGTGGCATTGCCGGCGCAAGACGTCCGATCCATTTTGACGTAACAAGGTCCCGATAATGTCCCTAAAATTAATCACCAAGGCAAACGTATAGCACGACTAAATTAACTTACGAGCTTAGCCGCGTCTCACGCTAAACTCGTAACTCGAGCTAAACCGTTTGACAATGTTGCTCCGGATGATCCCGTTCCAAAAAAAAGGCTTTTTTTGGATCGCATTGGGAGAAATTAAGCTCATTTCAAAAGGCTCCGTGATTAGACATCCCGCTAATCTCTGCGTATTAAAACTCGGCAGAGTCCAAATCCACTTACTGCCGAATGTTTTGAGGTCGCGCGCCGAGCACAAAATGAGAATACGGCGTCGACGGGGGTTATAAATAGGTCGTTTTGCCTCAAATTTAGACTGTTAAAAGGCACGCGACCTTGAAACACGCCCTTGAACGTGCCGTACTGTACACGGAGAAGCCGCTGCGTAGACACCGTACGCGCTTAATTGTGTTCTAACTCATTTATATGCAGGGAAAGGAATGTCCGTCTTGGTCTGCCGTGTCCCTTGAAGGAACGCCGAACTAATCCACTCAGACACGCTAGCTGAAAATATCTCGTTGATGCTTTTTTTCTCTCCTTTTTTACTCGGTAAGTCACTGTGGAGGAAATCATCGAGTAGAACAAGACCGGGTGATATCCAAGAACTACACTGTCGGCTCAGACTAGATGAAAATATGCTTTCTAGAAGGAGAAATATGTAATAAAATGGTCAAAAAATTAGCAGTGGGCATAACAATCAGTCCAAGGTGTGACTCCTTCAATCAGGATCATAAAGTAGTCCAGCAATGTTCCATGTTTAGGAAGATCCTTATCAACGTTAGCAAACAACAGTACACAAAAAATATGCCATAACAATCAATCCTAAAGTAATACTCCTTACGCCAGTGAAGGAAAAACGCTGCACTAATTGCTTGCAGTCAAAAAAAATATGCATTTCAAATAGACAAACACGTGTTCAAACAGTAAAAAAAAAATGTAGACAAGGAATTGGCATAACAATCAATCCTCAAGTAATAATTCTGAAGCCACTGTAGAGAGTTTACAGAGTGGTACATCAATGACAAACTGTATGTTTAATAATATCCTTACCTCCATCCATTATATAGCACTGGACTAGGAATGGTCAGAACAATCAATCCTAAAGTAAAACTGAAGAAAAACACTGCCTTGAAGGCTTGTAGTAAATAAAATTAGACTTTCACATGGAGAAACAAATGTTCAAACCATCTTCCAAAAAATTCTACTGTCTTTAGTCAGCAATAGACTAGGAATTGGCATGACAATCATTCCTATTGTAATACTCCTGATGCCACCGTAGGATTATAGAGTAGAAGGGCAATGACTAACAATTTTGTCTAACAATTTTCTTACCTCCATTCAAAAATAGCAGTAAACTAGGAATGGGCATAACAATCAATCCTCAAGTAATGGTACTAACACCATTGTAAAGGAATCATAGGGTTGTACAGCAATAACGCACTATAGTTATAGTAATATCCTTACGTCCACCCACTTATAGCACTCGACAAAGAATGGGCATAACAATAAATCTGAATAATAATACTGCTTGAGCAGTGTGCCAGGATCATAGAGTAGAACCTTCACTGATTGCTGATAGTAGATAAAACATGAAGAAACACATGTTTAAACAGTCAAAAAATGTATTTCTTCTGTCTAGAGCATTGGCATAACAATCATTCCAAATACAATGCAGTTTGAGAGGTGTAATGGGGGTAATCATAGAGTAGAACATGCACTGATTGCTCATAGTAGACCAACTTCTCATAGAGAAACACATATTCTTGTAATCAGCATTAGATTAAAAATGGGTATAACAATCATTCCTAAATCACTAAGAAAAAAATTCATTGCTCATACTAGGCAAAAAAATCTGCTTTTTAGATCGATAAACACATGTTCCAGCAAGATAAAAAACGTCCCTTTGTCTAGATTGGGAATGGGCATAACAATCATTCCAAATATAATGAGCAGTGCAATGGAGGCAATCATAGAGTAGAACATGCACTGATTGCGCATAGTAGACGAACTCCTCATAGAGAAACCCATCTGCTTTTAATCAGCATTAGATTAGAAATGGGTATAACAATCATTCCCAAACCCCTAAGAACATAATTAGACAAAACCCTGCTATTTCGATCGAGAAACACACAAAAACACATGCTCCAGCTGTAAAAAACAACATATTTCCTCTGTCTAGATTGGGAATGGGCATAACAATCATTCCAAAGATAACTGTGTTGGAGAAGTACAATGCAAACATTGTGCAAGATAAAAATAGGCCTTTTACATGGGGAAAAACTTTAACTTGACTTTCCTCAGCCTAGATTCGGCATAACAATCATTCCTACAGTAATACAGTTAAATGCAGTATCATGCACTGATTGTTTATCCAATGTGACACTGTGAAACATGCTGTCAGAAAACTTGCTCGTGTCAATTATTACAGGTAAGAAATGGGCATAACAATCAATTCTGAAGTAAAATACCAAAATAACAGAGCAGGACAGCAATGAAACATGTTTCACAATATCCTTATTCCATGAATGGACAATACTAGACTAGGAGTGGGCATAACAATCCAGGGAGGCAGAGGGATCATAGGGTGCAACATGCATTGATTGCTCATAGTAGGAAAAAAATATGCATTTTCATGGAAAAACCCATCTGCTTGTAATCAGCATTAGATTTTAAATACATGGATAAATACAACAGCTCAAACAGTAACTAAAACATTTACATTGTCGATAACTAGCAGTAGGTAAGAAATGGGCATAACAATCAATACAAAAGTAAAAATCTTCAAACCAAAAGGAAGAAATATCAGCGCAGGACAGCAATGAAACAGGCTTCACAATATCCTTACTTAAATGAATCCATGCATCAAAACAAGAGTCGACTAGGAGTGGGCATAACAATCTACCATAAAGCAATAATCCCTAACTACTGGAGAGGGATCATAGAGTAGAGCATGCACTGGTTGCTCATAATAGACAAAAAATGTGTTTTCGTGGAGACACGACACATCTGCTTATATTCAGCATTAGATCAGGATTGGGCATAACAATCATTAACAATACTGAGAACATCTAAGAACAGCATAAACTGCTCATACTAGACTAAAATCTGCTATGTGCATGGACAAACACATGTTCAAACAGTAACTAAAACGTTTACTTTGTCCATAACAAGCTGTAGACAAGAAATAGGCATAACAATCCATCCTATAGCACGATATAACGACAACTAGCCAAGTAACATTAGAACACTTAATTTTTTCCTGCCCAAAACGGCAGTTGAGCAGTTGCTTACTGTCCCACCGAGAGTGTGAGAATTCACGCTCTCCGGCCATTTTTCATGCTAGTTGTACTCCTATTATATGTACGTCCCCTAATATGCTGTCTTGTCTGTTGAATTAGATGCTGCTCGCTAGCGCGCGCTCCCAGGTGTGCTCTTTGCGATGATGATGGTGCATTCTCCTCGCTTCTCTTGCCATCCATTAGCGTTAGCATCCCCCGACGTTAACGTACAAGCGCTATCACTCCTCGCAGCTATTAATGGTCTCCTTTTTAGCCTCTGTTCAGTCTTATCCTCCGGCGCTTTTGTTAGTTGGCCGCCTTAGCGCACCTGACCAAAGCAACGCCGTTCGAGTTTTTATTATATCCTTGACGTGCAGGTCAAGATCTACTTTGAAGTCATGACTTCAAAATAAAACGAGATGATGGTCGAATTAAATAAGGAAAAAAGCAAAAAAAAAATTTAACAGCTGGTACCAAAAGCATACTTTTATTTTGAAGCTTTTACACACAATCAAGTGTTGCTGAGCAGACCGAGTGGCTTGTTTTTATCCTTTTAGTAGTACAGTAATTTGTATGTACTTATTTCAGTTTGTATGTAAAACTATTGTTACTTTAAAATGTATTTTTGTTGTTGTTCAAGGTACCTCAAGAACAGATAAAGAGATTATCAGCAAACTATCAAGATATGTATATAATATTGGAAGAGGCGATGACATTTTGAGATCGTGAGGTCAAAGGTCACAGAGGTCAGAAAAAGAATTCTGCAATAACTCAAGAACAAAGGGATTATTAGCCAACTTGTAGCATATGTTTGTAATGTGAACTGGAAGAGGTGATGAAATTTTGAGGTTGTGAGGTCAAAGGTCACAGAGGTCAGAAAATTAATTTCACAACAACTCAAGAATGAAGAAAGGGATTTTTTAGCAAACTATCAAAATATGTTTGTTATATGACTTGGAAGAGGTTATGAAATTTTGAGGTTGCGAGGTCAAAGTTCACAAAAGGAAGTTCCCAATAACAAATAAAGGGATTACTAGCCAACTTGTAGGATATGTTTGTAATATGAACTGGCAGAGGTGATGAAATTTTGAGGTTGTGTGGTCAAAGGTCACAGAGGTCAGAAAAATAATTTTGCAAGAACTCAAGAAGAAGAAAGGGATTTTTTTTAGCAAACTATCAAGATATGTTTGTAATATGAAATGGAAGACGTAATGAAATTTCTAAGTCACGAGGTCAAAGGTCACAGAGGTCAGAAAAGGAATTTCACAACAACTCAAGAATGAAGAAAGGGATTTTTTAGCAAACTATCAAAAGATGTTTGTTATATGACTTGGAAGAGGTTAGGAAATTTTGAGGTTGCGATGTCAAAATTCACAAAAGGAATTTCCCAATAACAAACAAAGGGATTATTAGCCAACTTGTAGGATATGTTTGTAATATGAACTGGTAGAGGTGATGAAATTTTGAGGTTGTGTGGTCAAAGGTCACAGAGGTCAGAGAAAGAATTTTGCAAGAACTCAAGAAGAAGGGATTTTTTTTAGCAAACTCAAGATATGTTTGTAATATGAAATGGAAGACGTAATGAAATTTTGAAGTAATGAGGTCAAAGGTCACAGAGGTCAGAAAAGGAATTTCGCAAGAACGCATTAATGAAGAAATGTTTTTTTAGCACATTATCAAGTTATGTTCATAATATGAAATGGAAGACGTAATGAAATTTTGAGGTCATAAGGTCAAAGGTCATAGATGTGAGAAAAGGCATCTATTGCAATAACTTGTAATGTGTATTTTTGCTTCATAATTTGGTTTAGTAAGAGTTTTTGGAATGAGGTAATCACAAAAACCAACACTCCATTAAACCCTAAATGTTTTTGAATTAATGCTTTTGTTTGGTAAAAAAAATTCATTTATGAATTATTTGTTTAGGTTTTTAATTAATCTTTTTACTCCCTTTTTTTACTCCCTTATTGATAGACTTAAAAAAATATCTATTTTTTAAAACTTGTATTATTCATGTTTTTTCTTTTTGTCAACCCATTTATTGTAAGGTGTGCGTTCCCAGTGTGGTAGCCCGCCATTGATAAATGAACCATAAACAGACTATTGACACGTTAAAAAATGACTTCCCATTTCACTGAGTCGAGTTGAAGCGTAACGTTTGACGTCTCTTTGAAACGTTTTTTTGATAAACGCGCTGCTTTGTCGGAAAAATGCTTGCTGTGCAACATTCAGGGACGAGTCATCGCCTCACTTTTTTTTTCTTGGCATCGCACTCCGACGCATCCGCCCATCAACAAACGACGACGTGTGATGTGGTTGTTAGTATGGGTCGACCAATATGGGTTTTTCAAATGCCCATATTTGAAAACAAGTTCAGTCGATTGCCGATTCTGTAAGTCGATTTTGTAAACTGATATTTAATTGAAGTCAATATACTCTTTTTAAGCAATAGATCATATAGGCATTTTTTAAAAAAGCTTCAACAGCTTCAAATTTATAATGATGACCTGATATTTTTGGATTAATTCAGTCTAGTGCTACCAAACCAGCGAACGCAGCACTTCTTTTTATGATTATACACACTCAGCGAGAAGTTGTAACGCGTGACCGGTAGGATTCGTGTAAAAAAGTAACAAAATAAGGGAGCAGGCTTCCTCTTATGCACTTTTATTAAAAAAATGAATAAATAAATCCTTCTCGACCACTTGTTACTCGGGAGCTTAGCTGCTCGCACACACGCGTTTGCAGATGAACTCCAACAAAAAGTGAGCAATAACAGAAGAAGAAACCATTCAATATAAATAAAGCAGCGCCACCGTATAGTGGATGTCGCGAGGAACATGATTTACAGAGGTGACCGTTACAAACTGTACATTATTTTCAAATAATTAAACCCACCAGGACGTCACGAAGAGATGTAAGCAAGTGAGAGTTTAAGAGGATGCTCGCCATGCTAATGGTAATGTTAACGCAAATGCTACGCTAATGCTAGAAGTTACATTTCGAGCAGGGGTCGCGTTAACCGAATATTTTCCGTCGTTGACTGGTTTTTTAAAACGGTGACGGAAAAAATTGAAGTCCATCTGTTGTTTTGACAGGTAGCAATTCACACCCCAGAACACAGGGTGGCGAGTGAGCATGTTAATTAGCTATTGTCTCTCTTGATGCATGACGTCGTTGGCTTTACTCGTAAAAATGTCAAGGCAACTGAGTGTTTGCCTGGCACAGCCAGGCTGTTCTCCCTGTATTTTTCAAACACTGAGAGAAAAGTCTGGGACCCAGCCCATTAACGGCCTCTCGAGTAGGTACAAAATCAATCAACAAATCAGATTTGTTTATTTGCGTGACGTGTTCTTCACGAGCAACGTCACTCTTGCGCACCGAAAGTCGTCTCTACAAGAACACGGATGGCGAACGGGAGAGCCGAGAATATGTTCCAATCCGCGGTAAATTCCGTTTTAAATGAGCTAAAACACATCGACCAGAGTCATTGACAACAGTCTGTCTCGCGCTAGCCATGTTGAATAAACTCCGCTCTCCTCGTAAGTTTACTTCCGCGCGCAAGTCCCACGTCCTGCCCACGTCGCTTTGCTAACGGCACGTCTGCCCGTCGCTGACTGGTGCACTCCGATGTCTGTTTGCCTCTTGTTAAGCTTGTTCGGACAGAATATTCATTAAAAATGAATGAAAACTAAATATTATTGAATATGTCATTATTATCATTTTAAAAATGTAAGTGACAGGTAAAATTAGATTATGACCGGATTTTTATGACACTGTCAGTCAAAATGAAAGACAACGAAAAAGTCTAGCGCAACCTCTGATTTCGAGTGAAAGGGTCACTCAGTAAACACATTAAAAGGCAAAAGCAACATTGCATATTCTTTCATGCAAGATAAAAAAAAAAAATTACATATTATATTTACAAAGCAGGGTAGCCTGAAGCTTCCTGTAGCAGCCTGCCTTCAAGCTGCTGCGGGGTCCTTCCGGGGTCCGACTGTCCGTCAGCGGCGGCCACAGTTGCCTACACAAATGCCTGATCAAAATCCTTTTTTATCGGCGCATTTTTTTGTTTGCTAATCGGCTAATCGCCAATGTTGGACAAAAGTCCATGTATCGGCCCGATATATCGGTCGACCTCTATCTGATGTACCGTATCGGCCCGAATATGAGACGGTGTTTTTTGCATTGAAATAAGACTGAAAAAGAGGGGGTCGCCCTATATTTGCGGTCTAGACATTAATCCATTCACGAAGTCAGATGGCGCCAGATATCATTGAGTGATGTTCTGTAATGACAGATCTCAGCTACTCTCAAGGTTAACCAGTTTGCATTGTTTTATTGCAATGTTTTTCCTTATTCAGATTTCTTTCAAGACTACAGTTACAGTTAGACTTCACTTTGATGGTTAATGCAGTTATTGCAATTTTATTGTTTTGTCAAAATAGATTGGTTTATTTACATTTCAAAAACCAGAAGCCAATCATTTACGAATGTGATTGCACTTTAGTTTTCATATTTAAATGTTCAGCTATTAAGATTTGAATGAGACAAAATAACATGCTTTTTCTCTCAAATATATTATAATTAGGGTTGTTCCGATCATGTTTTTTTGCTCCCGATCCGATCCCGATCGTTTTAGTTTGAGTATCTGCCGATATTTCCCGATCCGATTGCTTTTTTTTTGCTCCCGATTCAATTCCAATCATTCCCGATAATTTTTCCCGATCATATACATTTTGGCAATGCATTAAGAAAAAAATGAATAAAACCCGGACGAATATATACATTCAACATACAGTACATAAGTACTGTATTTGTTTATTATGACAATAAATCCTCAAGATGGCATTTACATTATTAACATTCTTTCTGTGAGAAGGATCCACAGATAGAAAGACTTGTAATTCTTAAAGGATAAATGTGACTTTGTATATTGTGACTCAATATTGCCATCTAGTGTATTTGTTGAGCTTTCAATAAATGATACTGTAGCCATGCCCAAATGCATGATGGGAAGAGCAACCATGACTGTGCGTAGTGCTACCAATTGATATGTTCTCTGCTTTGGTAAATAACATAGGGTATTAAGAAAAGATCAATAACTACCTTGCTTCCCACATTATTTCTAATCGTGGGGAGAGGGATTGTAAGGCTTTAGCCAATTAAAAAAAGGCTCCAAAGGCTGCCAAAATTCACTCTACTCATTTTACGCTGCCATTTTGCTCTATATAGGTAATATGGCGCCATTACAGAATGAGCGCGACAATGCGTGAGTGGGTCAGGCAGCACATGCATTAACTGCGTTAAATATTTTAACGTGATACATTTTTTAAAAATTAATTACCGCCGTTATCGGGATAGATTTGATAACCCTATCTTAAGCCTAAACTAAAGACAAAGACTCTGGATGAGTGTAACATATTATGTCTGTAACGTTAAATACAATTAGAAAACGATTTAATTAAAAATATATATATATATTAAAAAAAGGCATGTCCGATATGTTTTTGCCAATTCCGATACTTTGAAAATGACATGATCGGATCCGATCGATCGGCATCTCTAATTATAATCATTTGTTTCGAACGTACTGTAATTATTTTCTGTATAAAAATTAATTTGGTGTTCAAAAAGTCTTTTTTCAAACTTGAGTCTTGAAAAAGGGGGTCATCTTTTACTCAGAGCCGTCTCATATTCGGGCCAATACGGTATTTTTAATGATCTCGCGCTCTCATTTTTACCTCAATTTTTTAAAATAAAGGGACTAGCTGCCATTCTATTTTAAAAGCTCTTTTCTACAATATTCTGATTTTCCATAGAAAAAAGTATCTGCTGATTTCATAACCTTCAATAATTGAATTTCCAATAAGACAAAAAAACATAAATTCATTTTTCGGGGGGGTTTAGTCCGTGTTTAATTAGGATGCTAGCCCGTGTAGCAATGCACCAAAAGACCCATCGCCATGGCAACAACCTCACCTGACCCCACACAGTAATGACCGACAAACACCCCATTAGCCATCCAGAACACCTTCTTACGAAATCTCACCAAACATTAAATTTACCCTTTAAAAAAGGAAAACAAAAAGTCATCATAATGCGGGAATTAAATACTATATGTTTTTCATTCACTGCTACATTTTGACTGACATGTATTATACTTTCATATTGCCTCAATTGGCTTGTTAGCGTGTTTACAGCGCTTTCTGTTCTGGCTACATTTGTCGCATGCACGCTTTGTACAACTTGGCTGGTGAGGCGGATTTATTGACTTTGTAGTATGGGCTGTTTGTTCAGCGTGTGTGTGTGCGTTGCGTATGTGTGTGTACGTGGGCCCAGTTGGCAGCTGGAGCGACTGCATCACTCCCATTCTCCGTCATCAGCAAGCTGTCGGTGATTCTATTTCCTCTCATGGGTGAAGTCTAAATGGGGAACGGGATGTTTTTCAGCATTAGTTGACGACTTCAACTCTTAAATAATCGGTGGGAAACTACGCTAGGTGAAAAGCTAGCGAGCTAACCTATAACGTGACACGGGAAATGAAAACGATGACTCAAATGGTAGCGTTTACTCGGTAGTGACGTTAAAAGATCCATGACGAGTTTCCTTTTCATGATATTTATATTCGTTCAACTAAAAACGTAAAAGTAGAAGGTGCAGCTTGTATATTATTACATTAAAAACTTGGGGTTTAAATTTCTCATGTTAAAGCATTCAAATTTACCACATTAAAATGTGCAGTTAATCATGTTACACTCATCACAAGTTAGTAAGATACGTCGTGAAAGTTAGCAAGTTACATTGTGAAAGTTAGCAAGTCACGGCATGAAAGTTAACAAGATACGTCGTGAAAGTTAACAAGATACGTTGTGAAAGTTAGCAAGTTACATTGTGAAAGTTAGCAAGTCACGGCGTGAAAGTTAACAAGATACATCGCGAAAGTTAGCAAGTTACATTGTGAAGGTTAGTAAGTCACGGCGTGAAAGTTGGCAAGTTACTTTGTGAAAGTTAGCAAGTTACACTGTGACATTTAGCAAATTAACTCATGAAATTTAGCAAGTAACATCGTTAAGATTAGCAAGTTACGCCGTGAAAGTCAGCAAGTTACCTCGTGAAAGTCAACAAGTCGAGAAAGTCAGCAAGATACGTCGTGAAAGTTAGAAAGTTTCTTCGGAAAAGTTACCAAGTTACATCGGGAAAGTTAGCAAGTCATGAAATTTAACAATGTACGTCATAAAGTCAGCAAGTTACGTCGTGAAAGTCAGTAAGTTAAGTCGAGAAAGTTAGCAATTTACGTCGTGAAAGTTAGCTAGTTCCTTTGGAAAAGTTACCAAGTTACATCGAAAAAGCAAGTCATGAAATTTAGCAATCTAAGTCATAAAGTTAGCAAGTTATTTTGTGAAAGTTACGTCGTGAAAATCAGCAAGTTATGTCGTGAAGGTCGGTAAATTACGTCGTGAAGGTCGGCAAATTACGTCGTGAAGGTCAGCAAGTTACGTCGTGAAGGTCAGCAAGTTACGTCGTGAAGGTTGGCAAGTTACGTCGTGAGGGTCGGCAAGTTATGCCGTGAAGTCTAGCAAGTTACGTCGTGGAGGTCAGCAAGTTGTCGTGAAAGCAAATTACGTTGAGAAAGTCAGCAAGTCACGTTGTGAAAGTTAGCAAGTCGAGAAAGTTACCAAGTTAAGTCGAGATATTTAGCAAGTTACAACGTGAAAGTTAACAAGTCCTGTCGTAAATGTTAGCAAGTTACGTCGAGAAAGTTAGCAAGTTACGCCATGAAGGTCAGCACGTTACGTCGTAAAAGCAAATTACGTCGTGAAAATCAGCAAGTCACGTTGTGAAAGTTAGCAAATCGAGAAAGTTAGCAAGTCGAGAAAATTTAGCAAGTTACATCGTGAAAGTTAGCAAGTTACGTCAAGAAAGTTAACAAGTTGTGAAATTTAACAAGTTACGCTATGAAATTTAGCACGTTATGTCGTGAAAGTCACCAAATTACGTCGTGAAAGTCAGCAAATTACGTCATGAAAGTCAGCAAATTACGTTGAGAAAGTCAGCAAGTCACGTTGTGAAAGTTACCAAGTCGAGAAAGTTAACAAGTTAAGTCAAGAAATTTAGCAAGTTACATCGTGAAAGTTAGCAAGTCCTGTTGTAAATGTTAGCAAGTTACGTCGAGAAAGTTAGCAAGTTAAGTCGTGAAATTTAGCAAGTTACGCCATGAAATTTAGCAAGTTACGTCGTGAAAGTTAGCAAGTTGCATTGCGACAGTTAGCAAATTAAGTCATGAAAATTAGCAAGTTACATTGTGAGGATTAGCAAGTTACCTCGTGAAAGTCAACAAGTTATGTCGTGAAAGTCAACAAGTTGTGAAAGTTAGCAAGATTTTTTGAAAAAGTTAGCAAGTTGAGAAAGTTAGCAAGTCGTAAATGTTAGCAAGTTACGTCGTGAAAGCAAGTTAAGTCGTGAAATTGACCAAGTAACGTCGTGAAATTTAGCAAGTTACGTTGTGAAATTTAGCAAATTACGTCGTGAAAGTTAGCAAGTTATGTTGTGATAGTCAGCGAGTTTTATCGTAAAAGTTACATCATAAAAGATACCAAGTTACATCATGAAAGTTAGCAAGTCACACTGTGAAAGTTAGCATGTAAAAACATGAATGTTAGCACGTTAAAATGCAAAAGTGCATTAAAGATGCGAGAGTTATCATGTCAAATGGTAAATTATGTTAAACTTTGCAGTTTCTTAAGTTAAAATATGAACGCTATGATGTTACATCGTGAAACCAAGCACGTTAAAACCTAAAAGTTAGCATGTTACATTGTGAAAGTTAGCATAAATAGACAAGAAATGGGCATAACAATTCATGCTAAAGTAAAAGCAAAACACAACACAGGAATACCAGAGCATGACAGCACCGAGACCTGTTTGAAATACTTCCTTGAATCCATGCATCAGAAATAGTACCTAGCCTAGAAACGTGCATAACTGTCCTTCCTTTAGACTCAACTTCCAAGTCAATTTAGTTCTCCAATGGCAAAGTTGAGATAAAAGGAGCGCAAGGTTGACTTGGCTGCGCGCTGCCCTACATTTCAATAAATGGGCCAGCTCGCGCTCGCCCTTCAATAGTAAAGCCCGCCAGCAAGACACGGGACACGCGGCCCAAATAAAAGCGCTCTCTTAACTCCGTACGCGGCCAATTTTCACCTTCTTAATTTCTCAGCGAGCGCTAACAGCATGCCTGGAGCCGCATCGCTAATGCTAAGGCTAGGAAAAGCCATTATCGGGGGTAGAATAACAAGAGTTGTTTTCAAAAATAGCGATTTTACAGTGACCAAACTATAAGGTTTTTTATGATCTAACTCATTGGCTGCTATTGACGGTGCTAGACGTCCAAACCACTGTCACTGCCGCCCTCCCGCTTCAAACGGATTGGACGTCTACTCCAGATAAACGCATTGGTCATATGAGGTGAACACACACACACTTGTGAGTGTGAGTGCCATGCTTATAAGCCCATCTGCGCTTAATATTCTCGCTGTCTGCCGTCCTCGACTAGAGTGCAGCGTCAAGGCGACGGCGACAATCAGCTCTTTAATCACGGCGGCTAAATTTAGAAAGCAAAACAGACTTCGGCCAAGGCGACGACCTCCAAAAGTCAGATGGTCGGAACGGTGATAAAAATGCGGCTAAGGGTTGACGGGGGCTATTTTTTAAAAAGCGGGTAGTTTGGTCGGCCAATGGGATGCTGCGTAGTGGTTGTGTCATTTGTTGCTAGGAGGAATTCAAAAAGAAAAGTTAATAAAAGTCACGGTTAATAGTTGACGTGACTTGTGAGGTTTTTTTATGCTTTGCTGATTTTTGGGAAGTGATTGAACATGTTTCGGTGCCGTTGACGGCAGTAGATGTCCGATCCATTTGGACAAGGAGGGGTGGCAGTGATTGAATGAAACATACAAAAAAAATTAATTTTTCAATTAAAAATGTATATATATATATATATATATATTTTTTTTTTTTTTAAAACTGTACGGTAATAATTTCTTTTTCGTTTTTTTTTTTATGTCTACTTGTTGCCAACTTCTCCTAGTCCAAATGGATTGGACGTGTATGGAGGTCAATGGCATTAAAACATTATTTTTTAATTGGAAAAAAAATATATTGAAATTAACTAATTTAAGCCATAGCAACTAAATATCGTAAAAAACACCCACACAAAAATTAAATTCTTCCTAGCGACAAGTGACAAAACAACCACAGAGCATGTCATTGGACAACCAAACAGTGGCGTTGATTTTTTTTTTTTTTAAATGTAATTTAAAAAAATATATATTTTAAAGTATTTTTCATACTCAAACTTACACTTAAATAAAATATTTTATAATGTATTTATTCATGTATTTTTTTTGCCAAATAACGGACGTTTTTAAAATACATTTTACTAACTACCACAACACATAACCTCACCAGTCCAAATGGATTGAACGCCAATCACTGTCAATGGCATTAACACATTTCTTTAAATTCTAAAAAAATAATATATACGTAAAAAAAACTGACTCATTTAAGCCATATCAACTAATTATCGTAAAAAAGCATGCACACAAAAATGTGTTTTTAATCTAAAATTCTTCCTAGCAACAAGCAACAAAACAACCACACAGCATGTCATTGGACAACCAAACAGTGTCGTTGATTTATTTTATTTTTCAAAAACTGCAATTAGAATACATATTTTTTAAAGTACATTTCTTACTTAAATTAATAATTCAATAAAATATTTTGTAATTTATTTATTCATTCATTATAAATTTTTTTGCCATGAAAAGGTGTTTTAATATACATTTTACCAACTACCACAACACATAACCTCACCAGTCCAAATGGATTGGAGGCCTATCACTGTCAATGGCATTGAAACATTTTAAATCATCTTACAAAAAAAATAATACATCACATTTTTTTCAAGCAAAAAACTTAATTTATTTTTTATTTTTTATTATTTTAATTTTGAATTGAAAAATATCATTTTTAAAACTGCATAATTTGTTTTCTTTTAATAGAAATTTCATATATATATATATATATATATATATATATATATAAATATGAAATAAATATATGTTGCTAACTACTCCTAATTTAAATGGATCGGACGTCGATCGCTGTCAATGGCAGTGATACATTTTTTTTTAATTATAAAAAAAATTGTATTGAATAAAATTGACTCACTGAGGCCAGGTCAACTTTTCTTTTCAACTCTTCCTAGCAACAAACGACAAAGCAACCAGACGGCATGCCATTGGACAACCAAAGAGTCGGGCTGGTTTATATTTTTATTTATTTTAATTCTAAACTATTTTAATTTTTTTAAAAGTACATTTCTTACTTAAACTTACTTCTAATTCAATAAAATATTTTATAATGTGTTTATTCATGTTTTTTTTTGCCATTAAAGCCTGTTTTGATTTACATTTTACCAACCAATTATTTTTATTTATTAATATCATTTTAAAAAACTGTATAGTTTGTTTTCTTTTGATAGAATTTTTTTTTTTTTTTTTTTAATGGTCACTTGTTGCCAACTGCTCCTAATTCAAATGGCTTAGACGTCAATCACTGTCAATGGCATTGAAACATTTTTTTAAACTATTATATAAAAAAAAAAAAAAATTAAATAATTTTTCTAAGCAAAACAATTCATAATTTATTTTTTATTATTTTTTTGAATCGTCACTCACTGCCAGCTACTCCCACTCCAAATGAATTGGACATCTATATCCGTCAACGGCATCTGACGCACTAATAATCATCTCAGGTATCGTCAGCTAATAGCGCGAATCTTGCGACTTCATTAGCGGCGAAAATCACAGTCAAGCGCTGACAGGAGTCACGTCTCATTACTCGCTTTTATCTTCACCTCCACAATCAATTAGCCACTTTCCCAGCATGCACGGCGGCGGCCCCCACTGCGTGTTTTTCTTTTTTTTGCTTTTTTCTGACAGCGCGCTCCCGTCTTTTAATCCCGACGGCGGGAAGGACGGCTTCATCGGCTCCGAGCTAAATTAGCGAGAGAAGTTTGCGGGGAAATCCCTGGCGGAAGGAGCTGGCTCGCTTCTTTTCTTCGCTGGCAATTTGTCACAATTGGCCGGAAACGCGGAATAATTGGCAATTATTGCAATTTCGCCACGAGAGGTTCGCTAGGCGGCTCTCCTGTAAGCACAGCGGGTTGCAATTTCACACCAAATAAACAGCACGTCGCTTCAAAAAGTCGTTTAAATGACACGGAATGCTTGAAGCGATTGGAAAAAGGCCATTTCTGGCTCTCCCGTGGGTCACTTTCTGTTAATTTTGGTTGGTTTTCGGTTCATTTCCTCGTTAGCTTGTTTGGTGCCGATGACGGCGCTAGATGAACGTCCATTCTAGCACTGAAGCACGAGCCATCCTCCCAGTTTGACTGAATTTGACGTCTATCGTTGTCAATGGCAGGTAATTCGCTTTTAATTTAGCGACGTATGCTATATTTCGGGGCATTCTGGGTAATTTCCTGCACATTTTGGATCACTTCTTGTAGATTTTTAGGGCATTTAAGAGTCACTTCCTGTTCATTAGTCACTTCCTGTTGATTTTAGGTCCTTTTCCAATGATTTCAAGCATTACCATGGCACTTCCTGTCCATTTTGGGTAACTTCCTGTTGATTTAGGGGCATTTAGGGACTTTTGTTATGCAATTTAGCCAATTGTTACATTGTTGCATGAGGCTAATTCACGTAGCAAAAGTCTGCTTGCGTAAATGCTATAGCCTATAATGCCAATGTTTACAACAATTGGCTAAATTGCATAGGAAAGGTCTGCTAGCTTAAATGCAATATAATGCAATAATGTAAAACTTGCATAGCAAAAGTCCGCTAGCTTAAATGCTATATAATGCTAATGTTTACAACAATAAGCTAACTTGCACAGCAAAAGTCAGCTAGCTTGAATGCTATATAATGCTAATGTTACAACAGTTGGCTAACTTGCATAGCAAAAGTTGGCTAGCTCAAATGCTATATAATGCTAATGTTTACCGCAATTGACCAACTTGCATAGCAAAAGTACAGTAGATTAAATGCTATATAATGCTAATAGTTACAACAATTGGCTAACTTGCATAGCAAAAGTACACTAGATTAAATGCTATATAATGCTAATAGTTACAACAATTGGCTAACTTGCATAGCAAAAATCCACTAGCTTAAATGCTATATCATGCTTATGTTACAACAGTTGGCTAACTTGCACAGCAAAAGTTTGCTAGCTTAATTGCTATATAATGCTAATGTTTACCGCAATTGGCCTTTTTGCATAGCACACGTCCGCTAGCTTAAATGCTATATCATGCTCATGTTTACAACAATTAGCTAACTTGTATGGCAAAAGTCCGCAAGCTTAAATGCTATATACTGTAATGCAATAATGCAAAAACTAGCATAGCAAAAGTCAGCTATCTTAAATGCTATGCAATGGTAATGTTTACAACAACTGGCTAACTTGCATAGCAAAAGTCTGCTAGCTTAAACGGTATATAATGCTAATGTTTACAGCAATTGGTTAACTTGCATAGCAAAAATCTGCTATATAATGCTAACGTTTACCAGATTGTTCTATTTGAGGACATTTATTTTATTTCTATCGATGTCTCTTTAGGGGCTCCGTAGTTTTTGTCAGATTTGTTTTTTTGCCTTTTATTTATATATACCTTTTGGGCTCTATGCTATGCTGAGTAAACGGACAGGAAAAAAATATTAGTATTATATGTGGAGAGCTTTGCTTAGCAAAGCATCCCCACGATTAGATGGAGAGGCGGACATTTTAGGTGCTTTACCATCTGTTCTGACTCAATTGGATGGACTATCTCCGTCGACCGGTCGTGTCAGGGTCAAAAGATGCTGCTGTAAGCTTAGCTCAACCAGAGTTCAACCCAAAGCTAACAAGGCGATATGGAGATTATTAGCCGGGAGACCAACGTCACACCAAGCGGGCAAAGATATGATGGGAGGATTAAGCCAGTGGACACAGGATTAGATGCACCCACACAAGAAAATGCAGTGTTGCCATGGTACGGAAAAAAACGGGTGGCAAAATGGCACACAAGGTAAATGAAAACAGTATTGCCTTGAGATACAAGTGTCTTGAATTAAAAGTCTTTTGGGATAAAGGCCACCTAGAGATACAAATGTTTTTTAAACGAGAGTCACCCAAAAATACAAATGTCTTGACATAAAGGTTTTTATTTTTAGATGAGAGTTGCCTTGAGATACAAATGTCTGAAAGGTTTTGGAAAATATGCATCGCCTTGATGGACGAGTTTCCAGAGTGATGTCTGTACTTTTGAATTTTCTTCGATTTGAAGCACTTTGAAATAAGAGCATCTTGAGTTACGTGGTTTTCAAGATATGAGCAACCTTCAGATACATCTATTGACTTACAACTTTTTTTGCGAGTCACCTTGACATACAAGCCTCATGGCTTACGAGATTTTCGAGATATGGGACCCCTTGAGATATGAGAATCTTGATTGATGAGTTTTTTGCAATTTAGCAACCTTGAGATGTGAGCGTCTTGGCTTTGGGTTTGTCTGAAATTGGAGCAGCTTTGAGATACAAGTATCTCAGCATAGAGGTTTTTCAAGATATGAGGCACCTTGCGATAAGAAAATTTGAACTTTCAATCCTTTTTTTTTTTTTTTTTTTTTTTTGTAGATTTGAGCAACCTTGAGATACAAATGTCTTAACTTAAGTGTTTTGGGAAATATGTGTCGCATTGAAAAGACTGATGTCTTAACTTTTGAATGTTCTTAGATTCTATCTGCTTTAACATAAGAGCATTTTGTTTTTTGTGTTTTTCAGGATATGAACAACCTTGAGATAAGGTTTTAAATTGCAAGTGGGTTTTTTGCAAGTTACCTTGAGATGCAAGCTTCATGGCTTATGTGTTTTTCAAGATATAAGCCACCTTGCAAGTTTTTGAAATAAGAGTCACCTTGATACGAGTATCTTGGCTCACAAACATTTTGAGATATTAGAAAATGATGAGATATTTTGAGATATGAGAAAATGAGATGAGAAAATCTTGATTTATGAGGGTTTTTTAAGATATGAGCAACCTGGAGTATGAGTATCTTGGCTTGTGAGTTTTTGAAATACGAGTATTTTGAGATATGAGTCACATTGAGATGAGAGAATGTTGAGTTGTGAGTTTTTTTTAAGATATAAGCAACCTTGAAATACAAGCGTCTTGGCTTGTGAGTTTTTGAAATACGGGTCACCTTGATACGAGCATCTTGGCTGACAAACATTTTGAAATATGAGAAAAGTATGAGCTATTTTTAGATATAAGACAATGAGATTAGAAAACCTTCATTTATGAGTTTGTTTTTTGTTTTTTACATATACCTTGAGTATGCGCAACTGGGCTTTGGGGTCGAAATAGGAGCCTCCTTAAGATACATGCATTTTGACCAGTTTTCGAGATATGAGTCATTTTGCAATAGGAAAATTTTGACTTGTCTTTTTTTCTGGTATGAGCATCCTTGAGATACAAATGTCTTAACTTGAAGATTTTGGGAGATATGCGTCGCCTTGTGCGACAAGTTTCCAGACTGATGTCTTCACTTTTTAACTTTCTTATATTTGAAGTGCTTTGGGATAAGAGTGTTTTAGTTTACGTGTTTTTAAACAGATGAGCCACCTTAAGATATACTGTAATGTGAAAAGTAATGTGTAAAGTTTTTTGCGAGTTACCAACCTTAAAATATGAGCGTCTTGACTTTGGGTTTGTTCCAAATAGGAGCCACCTAGAGATACAAGCGTCTTGTCTTATGAGATTTTTCAGATATGGGCCACCTTGAGATATGAGAATCCTGATTTATGAGTTTTATGAGGTATGAGCAACCTTGAGTATCAGGGTCTTGGCTTTGGGTTTGTTCGAAATAGAAGCCACCTCGAGATACAAGCATCTCGGCTTACCAGAGAATCTTGATTTACTGTATGATATATATATTTTTTTTTAGATATGAGGAACCTTGACTATGAGCCTCTTGGCTTGCGAGTTTTGAAATGCAAGTCACCTTGATACAGGCGTCTCGACTCACATATTTTTTGAGGTATGAGATTATTCCGAGATATTTTGAGATATGAGATGCTTTGAGATCAGAGAATCTTGATCCATGAGGTTTTTTTTCTCCATATGACAAACCTTGAGTATGAGTGTCTTGGCTTTGGGTTTGTTCGAAATAGGAGCCACCTTGAGCCAACTTGAGACAAGAGAGTCTTGATTCATGAGGGTTTTTTTCTCAATATGACAAGCCTTGACTATGAGCGTCTTGGCTTTGGGTTTGTTCAAAATAGGAACCACCTTGACATCCAAGCATCTCGACTTTCCGGTTTTTCGAGATAAAAGTCACCGTGCGATAGGAAAATTTTGACTTTGGAGTATCTCAATTTTTTATATGAGATTATTATGAGATATTTTGAAATATGAGACAGTTTGAGATGAGAGAATCTTGATTTATGACTTGTTTTTTTTTTCCAGCTCTGAGGAACCTTGACTATGAGCGTGAAATACGAGTCACCATGATACAGGCATCTTGGCTCACATATTTGTTGAGATATGAGATTATTATGATATTTTGAGATATGAGATATTTTGAGATGAGAGAATCTTGATTTATGAGTTTTTTTTTTTTGCCTTGAGTATGAGCGTCTTGACTTTGGGTTTGTTCGAAATAGGAACCACCTTGACATACAAGCATTTCGGTTTACCGGTTTTTCGAGATAAAAGTCAATTTACGATGGGAAAATTTTGACTTTGGAGTATCTAAATTTTTTTTTAAGGATGAGATATGATATTATTATGAGATATTTTGAGATATGAGACGGTTTGAGATGAGAGAATCTTGATTTATGAGTTTTTTTTTTTACTTAAGAGCAAGCTTGAAATATAAGCGCCTTGGCTTGCAAGTTTTTGAAATAAAAGTCACCATGATGCAAGCATCTTGGCTCACTAATCTTTCGAGATATCAGATTATTATGATATATTTTGAGATTTGAGACACTTTGAGATTGAATCTTGATTTATGACGGGGTTTTTTTTAGATACGAGCAACCTTGAGATACAGACATTTTGATGCACATTAAATAAATAATAAATAAATAAATAAAAGTCACCTTGAAGTATAAGGTTCTTGTTTTAGGAGTTTTCAAAATACAATTCGCCTTGATTTGTAAGTGTTTTGACTTTGCTTTTTTTTTTTTTTTTTGTTTTTTTAAATACGATGCCTTGACTTCAGACTTTTCTATGTCACCTTGGGATGCAAGTGTCTTAACCTACAATTTTTGAAGTCATCTGGAAATGCTAATTATCGAAGCTACAAGTCGCCTTAAGATAGGAGTGCCATGACTTGCTAGATTTTTTAGATACGAGCCATCATTCGACCAATTTGATCACAATCTTGAACTAATCTCACTGTCATTTCCCATATATGTTTTTCTTTTTTTTTCCTATATAATTGACATGCATCTGGAAAAGCGCACATCTGTCCCCCAATAAGAGCTGGACGGAAGGCTGTAGAAGTGGGGGTGGGGGCCAAAAATGCCGAGTGTTGCAGAAGAATCAATGACATCATGTCTGTGTACTGGGTTGGGGAGGCGCACGCGCGTGTGTGTGTATGGGGGGGTTCGTAGCGTAGCGTATCGTAGTATGGTGGACTGCAGCGTGAGAACAGATGCTCACTGGGGAGTGTTGCAATACCTAATTGCATGGAGTCTTCAATGCAGCTAGGGAAAAAGATGGGAACTCAACACCCACCACACGAGCGCAATGGCGCACCGTGCTTGAAACGCTATATCGACACCCCCCCCCGTTAACTCATTAGATGCATTGACGGTGATCAACGTCCAATCCGTTTTGACTGGGAAGGAGCGAACGGATTGGACGTCAAGCGCCGCCAATGGAACTCCAAGATAAGTATTCAGAGCCGGTCATTCTAGTTTCAATGAACTGGACGTCTATTGTTGTCAATGGCAGGCAATGAGTTGACACATTTCTTGACAAGGCAACGGGTCACTTCCTGTTAATTTTGGAGTATTGGTTTATTCGGCTCTCCCATTCAAAAGGAATTGGCCGTCAATGGCAGCCAGTGAGTTAAATGGCTTTAAAATTTTTGACAGATTATTCAAATTTATGAATGAACTGCAGCATTTTCGACGGATTTATCTACCATTTAGCAATTCTTCACCGTGAATTATGTTTCAGAAATATTTACCACTAAATGAGATTAATCTGACAATTTGTTGACAGATTAATTTTAATTAAAATGAGATTAATCTCACAATTTGTCGACAGATTAATCTGAATTAATTGCAATTTTTTACCTATAAATTTTGCATGGTTTTTCCATTTTTCTGGATTTTTCTCACAGGTTTTGTGATTTTTTTTTTTGTCTTTGTCAAGGTCAGGTCAATTCTTAACTTATTGATTGCCATTGACGACGATGGACGTCCAATCCATCCCCCCAAAAAACGGCAATTCGTACGTCGCTCAAGTTATTCCAGGTGAGAAAAAGTCTTACCTCCACACCTGTCCCATCTGAAAGATGTGCAACACACTCTGCCATACCCACACGGACAGTCGGCAGCAGCGGTCCCGGCGTAGACCGGCGGCGGCTCGGCGGCTGCTCAGCCCCTGCACGGAGCCCAGCGCGCCCTCGGTGTAATCCTGCACGAACCACCTGAAGCTGAGGATCTGCACCAGAACGGAGGGCACCAGCACGAAGAAGAGAGTGACGGCCGACCAGAGAAAGTGTCGTCCGCGGTAGTAGTACGCGGCCAGCCACACGTCGCTGCACACGTCCCAGAAGAAGACGAGCAGGGCCAGCACGATCCACAAGCAATCCAGCCACAGGCGCCGGCGCTGCTCCTCGAGTCCGCCGCCGTCGGACGCCGCCTCCCCCTCCCCTTCCCTCCGCCTGGCCCGCAGGTAGCGGAGGCAGGCGCTCCGGCAGCCCCAGTAACACGACGAGGTGTTGCAGCAGTGGCAGATGTGGAAGGAGCTGCCGTTGTCGGGGCCCTCCACCACCTCGTCCAGGTCGCGCAGCTGGGCGAAGCCGCTGACGACCCCGCGGCCGTCGGACTTGGCTGCCATCTTGCCCTCTGTACGTCTCTTCCCGGACACCTGTTTTGCACCCGCGGCCCCGGAGCCATGTACGAGCCGCCGCGGCTCACCCGGGCTCCGGGCTCGGATGGCGAGCCCCGCGGACGCAGCGCATTTCCCCCCCGCCGCGTCCGCCGCTCTCGCCCGCGCCCCCGCCCACTAAATCTGCGGGTTCGAGCGCTTGGAATCCGGCCGACTGTGACGGAAGGATTTCTAAACGTTCATCGCATCGAACCCCCCTCCTCCTGCTGATGCCGCTGCTTCAGCCGACCCCCCCGCGTCCCTCCTCCAGCTGCGAGCCGCCACCGTGCGCGTCCCTCCGCTGGCCCTCACCGACGTAATTCATCCCCTACCTCTGCCCCCTCCCATACACGCACCGATTCTCCCTTTCGGCGTGGTTGCCATCTAGTGTCTTGTTCTAAGTCCCGGCGCAGCATTTAGACCAATTTACAGTGATCCCTCGTTTTTCGCGGTTAATAGGGACAGAATCTGCCACCGTAAGTGAAAATCCGCGGATTAGCACCCCCCTCCATTTTTTTTTGTGTCCAATGTATTCATTCATATAAAAAAATAAAAAAAACCTCATGAATCAAGATTCATCTCAAAGTGTCTCAAATCTCAAAATATCTTACAATAATCTCATATCTCGAAAAATTTGTTAGCCAAGATGCTCGTATCAAGGTGACTCTTATTTCAAAAACTCGCAAGCCAAGACGCTCATATCTTAATGTTGCTCATATCTTTTTAAAAAAAAAAAAAAAAACCTCGGAAGGCAAAATTTTCCAACCTCAAGCTGGTCCATATCTCGAAAATCTCATTAGACAAGGCGCTTGTATCTCAAGGTGACTTGCAGAAAAAAAACAACAACTTGTAAGTCAATAGATATATGTTCCGCATCTCTTCAAAAACACGTAAAACAAAACGCTCTTATCTCAAAACAGCTCGAATCTGAGAAAATTCAAAAGTAAAGACGTCAGTCTTGGAAACTCGTCTCTCCAGGCAACGCATATCTCCCAAAACCTTTAAGTAAAGAAATTTTTATCTCAAAGTTCAGCTTTAGCATTGAAAAGACAAACATATTATATTTTTTTCACTTCTTTCCAAAAGTATAATAATAAATAATAATAATAAATATAATAAGTACATATATACATATGGTGGAAAACACAGACGAGGCTGAAAAAGCACGTTCTGCTCTTGCACCCCTCTATAAAATAAACTGCTGTATTTTAAGCCAAAAGAACTGTTATGTTTGATAGAACAACATGTCGATATGCTGCAATCACAGTTTCATGGCACATTAAGCCCCGGAAGTATTTTTAATTTGATTGCTTTACCCTGGAGACCCCCCGTTTACAGACACAGCGCAACCCCTTTTGTTTCAACCAGCCATAAAAAGGAGGCAAGTATATGTATTATTCGAAAGGTCCATCATTTTTAGCTTAGAATCATTAATTGATGTCTAATATTTAGTTTTTAAAAAAATGACTTGATAAAATTATTCACTCGCATATTTTAAACTTTTTTAACTTTTTGTTGTAGCATCTACCCTCTTTTTAGCTTCAACTGTCTGACAGATGGCCTCAGGTTTTCCTGCATAACATCCTGATAAAAGTTTGACTTCATTCTTCCATTAATGATTGCATGTTGTCTAGGCCCCGAGGCAGCAAAACAGCCCCAAATCATGATGCTCCCTCCACCATGCTTCACAGTGGGGATGAGGTGTTGATGTTCCATTTTTTCTCCACACATGACGTGGTGTGTTACTCCCAAACAATTCAACTTTGGTTTCATCAGTCCACAAAATATTTTGCCAAAACTTCTGTGGAGTGTCCGAGTGCCTTTCTGTGAACATTAAATGAGCAACAATGTTTTTTTAGACAGCAAAGGCTTCCTCGGTGGAGTCCTCCAATAAACTCCATTCTTGGCCATAGGTTTACATAGAGTTAATGTGTGCACAGAGATATTGGACTGTGCCAGTGATTTCTGTAAGTCTTCAGCAGACACTCCAGGGTTCTTTTTTACCTCTCTGAGTATTCTGCGCTGAACTCTTGGCGTAATCTTTTGTGGATGCAGTTCCAAACTCACTGCATTTGTAGATAACTTCACTAACTGTCAACTGATGAACATCCAGACTTTTAGAGATGGTTCTGTATCCTTTCCCAGTTTTATACAAATCAACAATCCTTGATCGCAGGTCTTCAGACTGGTCTTTTGACTGAGCCATGATGCACATCAGACAATGCTTCTCATCAAGACATTTCTTACCAGGTGTGTGTTTTATAGTGGGCAGGGCAGCTTTAAATCACTCATCAGTGATTGGGCACACACCTGATTTCAAATGTTTGGTAAAAATTGGTTTCAATTGCTCTTTAAGTCTCCTTAGGCATAGGGTTTACTTACTTATTTTTCCCCCTTCTGTCATTGTTTGCATGCTATCCTCATTAAAATATGAAAACCTATTAATGTTTGGGTGGTTTTAGTTAAAGCAGACACTGTTTTTTCATCTGTGTGATTTTGACAAAGACCTGATCACATTTGATGGTGATTTTATGCAGAAATGTGAGATATTCCAAAAGGTTCAGATACATTTTTATACCACTTTATGTCACTTCCCCCTTTCCTCATTCACTATAAGGACAGAAGTCGATGCATGTGACGCCCCCCACTTAGGGCGGGGGGGTTAGCCACACAAAGCCACACGGTTGCTAACCGTCATATGCTATTGTTTAGCCACAACTGGATTCATTACCTTATTACTATTTATCCTTTACACAGCCGCTGGAAACAGAAATGTCGTTTAATCCATCTGCGGGCGCCGGGAGATCATGATTTTACAACACTGTGCGTGTATGCGCTGGTCTTCCTTAAAGGGTATGACAGCACCTGGGGAAATGCTAATATTCCATCATTTATCCATCAACGCATGCCTTTTAAATTCATATCATGCCACTTGGTGTAATTACACACATCGCAACACCAAGAAAATGATAGAAATTAGGTCGATTGTCAAGCTAAAACGACCCGCCCCCGAGATGCCGGAAATCTAGCATATTGTGTGCGTGACGTCACTACTAGGAAACAACCGGCTCAGTGCTTAGTACTGAATGGCGGTGATGATGGCGGACAATTTTGTTTCTAGTTGCAGCGACGAATCCGACGTAACGAACATTCTTCTTATAGACCCTACCCACCGACGTCACAAAATCACGTGCTCGCTGTATGGTTCCGCCCACTTGTCCGTCATTTTGTGTCTGTATTATCAATGGTCTCAATTGATCGAGCAATTTATAATGCATTTCATGGAAGACCCGGTGCTTTCGGATGCCGTAAACTCACTTGATGCGTTGCATAAAAGGCGTTATGTGGAAAAGCTTCAGTTTATCCATTCGCCAGATCCATATTTGATGCCTAAATCGATATTTTTCGACCCGCTGTCTCCGCCGTATTTGCCTGACATCTGCTAGCTACCCTGAACTGTACAACTATCTTGTCCACACAAAATCAGCCTATTCTCACGAAAGTTTGAAAAACTTTAAGAGCTTGGAGGCTTATAAATACTTCGTTGCTGGTTGGGTGAAACAGGTCCTCGTCCAGGAAAATTCGGCAGGAATCTATCTTGTGCTTGGAAAGGTGAGTTACGAAATTTTCAATTCAAAATCTTTTGTTATTGCTAAGATCCACTGTCAAGTCTAATGTATTTCATGTCGTTTGTCAATGGAGTTAGGGCTTTTAATGTTTATATGGTTTAGCGATAGCACTCTAAATACATACATACGTGTATGTTGTCGGCGATTAGCCTAGCAATGATCTTAATTGTGGTTGTCAGCCCAAAACCCTCTAAATATATATTAAATGCATCTTACCAGATATAAAATGACTACTACATAATCTGTGGTAATCGTTTGGAGCCCAGTTTTCTCGTCGAATTGCAGCAGCCCATCTCGCTCTCTTCTCTCCGGGTCTCTCGGAATCCGGTAGAACTTCAAGTCTCTCCGTCTTCTCCGTCTATCTTCTCTGTTATTGCAACCGACCGCCACACACGCCTTCACCATTTTGATTATTAATGTTAACGAGCAGAAAAACACGTCGTAAATAGGAGGAATGTACGTAGCCGTAACAGGGAAACATGATGTGTTGACGGACAATTGGGCGGCACCAGTCAGGAGGAAGGAGTTGTGACGTCACGTGGGTAGGGTCTATAGTGACGAGGAGAGTTATGAACCTTTCTTTGGTGTTTTGGGTTATCAATTTGAGCCCAAACGAAAGCCAATGCAGCCTAATGAAAGGATCAATGAGGGGAGCAATCAGACTGATGAAACACCGGCCGGCGGCAACAGAATCACCGAATGGTTTGTTTTGCATTTCTTTTTGTGAAGCTGATACACCGTGACCGCAAAATAAAGTAATGTATAGAATGAGTATCATTTATTGTGCTATCATCGGTTTTCGCTCTGCCAACCGACACAAATATGAATGGGATTAGAGGATTTGTTGTACATATATTTTACGAGCGATAATTTATACATGTGTCCAGTCCTATATCCAATGCGTGATATGTTTTTTTATTATAAAAGAGTACTCACTTTGGCCATTTCCCTCCTTTGCTTTGCCTGGGGTGGTGGGGTGGTCTCATCAGAGCCAGTCATCGTCCTCTTTCACCGGGCACCGCATCTGCTTTCAGCAGCAATTTCTTAGCAAAACCTGATTTCATTTGCCCATAGTTCGTATAGCTTTCAGGTGTAAAATGAGCACCACACAAAATCGTGCCGGAGGCTGGGTCTGCAAAATTAGCCCTCTTAGCACTGACGAACTTTACTCATTGTCTGCGTAGTCCAGCTCTTTTTCTTGCGTTCGGGAACTCATGGGTACTACGTTGCGACAAATGGCGATTTGTAAACCACATAGCATGACAGGTTTAAACCATTTTAGCGATTTTTTGATAAAACACAAACGCAACTCTCTCGTCGATAAACAACGTTAGCAGCTGCCTCGACCTTTTGTTTCCTTGTTATGACGTCTTCGCCCCATTCGGCTCTTTCCGGAATACTTTTGGAAATGTTCGTCATTTTCGATCTATTTTCGATAATTGCTCATGAATGCGATTTATTTTTCTGTTAACTTTATTAATATTTGTTATCTTGCCACGTAACGGTTCTATTGATATCTCACAGCCCCTTAGTGTTTTCATTCCCCATTAAGGCAAAACACTACCACTTTTGTCCACCGGCGTCGCTAAAATCGACCAAACTGAAAAGTTACCTGGTGTTGCTTTAAAGTATTTTACACGCAACTTGATCATAATGTGTATTGCATTCTGAAGGTATGTAAACTTTATTTGTAAGTTTATTTGTACTCTGATTTTATGATCTCATGAGGTTAATTTTCATAACAGAAATTGGATGATTAATCGATTGGATGTCTGCCACCGTTAAAGCAGCCAATGACATAACTAATACATTTTTTGTATTATGATAAGAATTAAAAATAACATCAAAATTCCCTCTGGAACATAAGGCAGCCAAATGGATAAACATGACTCACACTGAATAAAGCAAGCAAAACTGCCTGCGTTTAAGCGCAAACTGTCAGCCTTTAAAAATCCCACTGTTCCGGAATAAATGTCAAACTGTGCGATGAATCAATTTTTATTATACAGACTAAGTAGCCTGCAAGTGAAGCAAATACAGTACTTGAGTGTTCAGTTCATATAAAGAAATGCTAAAAAAAAAAAGGCTGTAGAGTCTCATATTCAAGGATGTTTTATCGCTCATATCTGGACAGTGTCAAGTAGAATGACCTCAACGTTTATGATTTTGAAAAGTGATCAAATCAAAGCGAGTATAAAAGGAGGAGATGAAAACTGAGAATTGAGAAAAACATGGTGAACCCTACCAAAATAGCTTTGCACTTTTATTCAACCCTTTCATGCACAGGTTATGACGCATTGACTTCATAATGATATTGACAGGAGACGGGCCGATTAATAGGCGGCCTATCTCCGTCAAAGCTGACCTAGTTGAAACACAGACAAAGAGCTTTTTACGTTGAAAATTCTTGTGAATAAATGTTTAAATCCTTGAATTCTTTATAGATATGGACGTGCAACAGTCTCGATTCTCGGTTAAAAGCAAAAAAAGGGGCAGTTAGCATTTATTTTACATAAATATGCCGAATGTGCTGCTCATCTTTAAGTCATTGTGGTGTCGCCTTGTCACCATAAAGAGCTTTTTACGCTGAAATAATTATGAATTAAAGCTTAAATCTCTGAATTCTTTATAGCTATGGATGTAAAAAAGTTTCGATTCTTGGTTAAAAGCAAAAAAAAAAGTGCTGTTAGCATTTATTTGACGTAAATATTGCGACCTATGACGCCAATGCCGTAGCTGCTAATTTCTCCCATTGATTTTTTTCACGTTTCAAAATGCATGCATGGTACGAAAAATATAATAATTACCTTGAATCTTCGAACAAATCACTCGTGAGACAATCCTTCCTATTCGTATGCGGGACAACTTTCGTACTTTTTCAACCTAAATCCAGCGTTCGATCGCTGCATGTGTGTGTTTGAGAATAACCCCTCTTGATGTGGGTTACTTACTACTTGAAGGTGTGATGCAGTGTATGACGGAGGTGAGCCATCAATATAATTATGAAGTCTATGGCTAGAGGTCTATTCCATTTTGACTAGAAACAAACATATGCATACAGTGGGGCAAATAAGTATTTAGTCAACCACCAATTGTGCAAGTTCTACTTGAAAAGATTAGAGAGGCCTGTAATTGTCAACATGGGTAAACCTCAACAATGAGAGACAGAATGTGGAAAAAAAACAGAAAATCTCATTGTTTGATTTTTAAAGAATTTATTTCCAAATTAGAGTGGAAAATAAGTATATGGTCACCTACAAACAAGTAAGATTTCAGGCTGTCAAAGAGGTCTAACTTCTTCTAACCAGGTCTAACGAGGGTCCACTCGTTACCTGTGTTAATGGCACCTGTTTTAACTCATTATCGGTATAAAAGACACCTGTCCACAACCTCAGTCAGTCACACTCCAAACTCCACTATGGCCAAGACCGAAGAGCTGTCGAAGGACACCAGGGACAAAATTGTAGACCTGCACCAGGCTGGGAAGACTGAATCTGCAATAGGTAAAACGCTTGGTGTAAAGAAATCAACTGTGGGAGCAATTATTAGAAAATGGAAGACATACAAGACCACTGATAATCTCCCTCGATCTGTGGCTCCATGCAACCCCGTGGCGTCAAAATGATAACAATAACGGTGAGCAAAAATCCCACAACCACACGGGGAGGCCTAGTGAATGACCTACAGAGAGCTGGGACCATCACTAACAATGCGCCGCCAGGGACTCAAATCCTGCACTGCCACACGTGTCCCCCTGATGAAGAAAGTACACGTCCAGGCCCGTTTGCGGTTCGCTAGAGAGCATTTGGATGATCCAGAAGAGGACTGGAAGAATGTGTTATTGTCAGATGAAACCAAAATAGAAATTCTTGGTAGAAACACAGGTTCTCGTGTTCGGAGGAGAAAGAATACTGAATTGCATCCGAAGAACACCATACCCACTGTGAAGCAGGGGTGTGGAAACATCATGCTTTGGGACTGTTTTTCTGCAAAGGGACCAGGACGACTGATCTGTGTAAAGGAAAGAATGAATTGGGCCATGTATCGAGAGATTTTGAGTGAAAATCTCCTTCCATCAGCAAGGACATTGAAAATGAGAGGCGGCTGGGTCTTTCAGCATGACAATGATCCCAAACACACAGCCAGGGCAAAAAAGGATTGGCTTCGTAAGAAGCATTTCAAGGTCCTGGAGTGGCCTGGCCAGTCTCCAGATCTCAACCCCCTAGAAAATCAGTGGAGGGAGTTTAAAGTCCGTGTTGCCCAACGACAGCCCCAAAACATCACTGCTCAAGAGGAGATCTGCATGGAGGAATGGGCCAAAATACCAGCAACAGTGCGTGAAAAGCTTGTGAAGAGTTACAGAAAACGTTTGGCCACCGTTATTGCCAACAAAGGGTACATAACATAGTATTGAGATGAACTTTTGGTATTGACCAAATACTTATTTTCCACCATTATTTGCAAATAAATTCTTTAAAAATCAAACATAGTGATTTTCTGGGGGGGTTTCCACATTCTGTCTCTCATGGTTGACGTTTACCCATGTTGACTATTTCAGGCCTCTCTAATATTTTCAAGTGGGACAACTTGCACAATTAGTGGTTGACTAAATACTTATTTGCCCCACTGTATTTAAAGCACACTTGTTAACTTTTCAGTTTTGGTCGATTTTAGCGACGCCGGTGGACAAAAACGGAATTATTTTGCCTTAAGGAAGACTGCGTTTCCCATCAGGACCAGTGCACACCCGCACAGTGTCGTTAAATCATCTAACAATCAAAAATCAATCTCCCGGTCGCTTGCAGATGGATGATGGATTAAACAACATGTCTGTTTTCAGTGGCTGTGTGAAGGATGAATAATGATAAGGTAATGAATTCAGTTGTGGCTAAAAAAAATAGCATAGGACGGTTAGCAACCGTGTGGCTAACCCCGCCACCTCACCTGAACTCGTCAGCGCTACGCCACGCCAACGAGTGAAAGCCGGGCCAATGTTAATTCTGTATATCCTGGTAGCCGTCCTTTCTTTTTCCTCCTCAGACAAAACTTTTTGTCTCTGTTGCTCTGCCATCTTTGCGGAATTCTCGCGAAAGCATCGACTTCAGTCTTTATAATGAATGGAGAAAGGGGGAAGTGACATATGCCGCAAAGCAGTCAGCACATTTGTAGTTTTTTTTGTGTTGCAGGGTTCCTGCCACCCTCCTCAAAGTTGATTAGTGCCGGTGAAAGCGATACAGACCCCCTGAAGATAGAAAAGAGGTGCCATTCAACTAGGTGTCAGTTGACATATCATCACAAATGTTATGAAATATTTTATAAAGCAGGGGTCCCCAAACTACTGCCCGCGGGCCGGATACGGCCCGCCTCCACATTTGGTCCGGCCCTCTGAACAATTTTTTTTTTCTTTTTTTTTTTCCTTCTCAATAGTGTTATTTATTTCCTGGCTTTTTTCTGTGAAGAACCCAGAGAGGGTTATTTGGTTATTGTCTATTTAATTAATAGTGTTATTTTTCTATTCTATTCTATTCTATCGTTTTATTTACTTTTGTTCCATGAAGAATCCAGAAAGTGTTATTTGATTGCGGCTTTCTGAAAAACAATAAATTTTTACATTTAGGCACTCCTGCAATCTTCACACTTTTTCCTGTTACAAACTGACCCAGCCCTTCATCAGAGAAGGGAAAAGTTATGTGGCCCTCACAGAAAAATGTTTGGGGACCCCTGTTATAAAGGTTGAAAATTTACCTAGTGTTGCTTTAACTCAGTACTTCTCAAATAGTGGGGCGGGCCCCCCCGGGCCCCCCCAGGCGGGGCGCAGAGCGATGCTGGGGGTGGCGCATGTGACCTTGGGGAACATACTTTTTTGTCGTACTAGAGAAAGTGTCATTGCACATCCACTCAGTGGGAGGCAGTGCCGCTCTCATTTTCAGCGTGTGTGCAGTACTTTTGAACCAAACAAGAGCACACAGCAAAGAGAACTGAAGATATGAAAAGCTAAGACAAGGAAATATGACGAAGGATATGTAGCATTTAGCTTTTGGCTGTCTTTTAATACAGTGGGAGACGAGGAAAGACCAGTCCGTCTACTTTGTCTAAAAATGTTCGCAGCGGACAGCAGGAATTTTTTTTTCAGCGAGTGCCGAATATTGCCAGCAATCCTCCCGCTTTGTCAGTGTTACATCAGTAAACCAGCGAGCATGGTTAGCATCATATAAGGTGGCATACCAAGTTGCTCAGTGCAAAATAAACCCACACCATAGCAAATATAATATTATTTATTGATTTAATTAAACTGTCAAAAAATGTATCGAGTGTATTTTTACAGAATGATGTGGTTTTGTTTTTTTACACTTTATTGTAAGTTGATCTATATTACTTTTCTCTTTAATATTAAAAATAACAATGTTGTGCAGAGTTGTACTTATAATGATAAGAATTTTATGTACAAATGATACTATATTTACAGTGGTGTCAGAGAGTTTGGGGGGGGGGGGGGGGGCGGAACGTTTACATCTTCCCGGGGGGGCGTAACAGAAAATAATTGAGAAGCACTGCTTTAACTCATTGGCTGCCATTGATGGTGCTAGACGTCTCATCTATTTCGACTGGAAAGGGCGAAAAAAACCAAAATATATATATATATTTAAATATATATTTAAGTTTTTAAATGACCAAAACGAGTGACTTGCCCTATGCAGGGTTAAAGGTCTTAAGTGTAAACAATGTATACTAGTACATTAACAGTACTGTATTTGTAAAACATTTAAATTTTCATGAAAGTTAATGTTGTGCAATGCTACACCCTTGCGTCCATATTTGGTATCGCCTGATTTACAAGAAAATTCTTACGCAAACTTTCTCTTTGAAAAAAAAAATGATACCACAGATAAATGCGAAAAAATAATTTTGAATATACGTTCATAATATTTTATAATGTTATTCTCAAAATGTTCCCATTACGCCGAAAAAAACTGTTCCGCACCCTGTTTGTTTTGAGTCGGTGTTGTTTTTTTGCAACGAACGCGCGTGACTCTTTCGAACAAAAATACCAAAATATTCAGGTAATTACACACTAAATGTGCTTTAGAACTAACTCTATGTGGGTATAGTTTAAACTAACATTTGCCAAATGCATATTATTTTTCGTTATGTGCAAAGTAGAGGTTATTTGTTCCGTCTTCTTCCTGTTTTGGTTGCTAGTTAGCATTAGCGCTATCCCTGCCGGTAGCGTTCTAATTTTCTTATTTTCCTGGTTTGGCAGTAATATGTTAGAACATATATTGATTCGTATACTGTGGTCTTATAGTAAAATATATGTAAGATCCTGCTTTTGCTGTTTATTTGTGTGTTTTGTGTACCTGCAGGTGGTTCGGTGTCTTCACCATGGAGTTCGCCGAGTTAATCAAGACGCCGCGGGTGGACGGAGTGGTCCTTCACCGGCCCTTTATGCCCAAAGTTGAGGGAACCCTGTGCCTTACCGGCCACCATCTAATCCTCTCCTCCAGACAGGACAACACGGAGGAATTGTGGCTGCTTCACTCCAACATTGACTCCATAGAGAAGAGGTAACACCGTGTTAATCTGCCTGGGTAAAATAAACATTTATTGAATGTTTCTCGCAGGTTTGTGGGCTCTATCGGCAGAATTATAGTGAAATGCAAAGACCTGAGAGTGATTCAACTGGACATTCCTGGAATGGAGGAGTGTATCAACATTGCTAGCTCGACTGAGGTATAAAAATACATTAACTTAAAAAAGAAAAGATGATTTAAGTTTTATTTTGTAACTGTGTGTTGCGTTCTAGGCACTCTCGACACTTGATTCCGTCTCCCTAATGTACCCTTTCTTCTACCGACCCATGTTCGAGGTCGTCCATGACGGTTGGAATTGCTTCCGTCCTCAAGATGCCTTCAAAGACCTTGAGTCCATGGTAGGAAACTGTTAATTTGATGGGGCTTTGCAAGTCAAAGGCACAGATAGTAAAATTCTTTTTTTTTGTGTTTTTTTTTTTTTGAATGGCCTTTCTTCGGCGTGCCACAAAGCCCAAACCGTCTGACCGACCATCGCTGTTCGAATATTAAAATGACCACAATTTTTACGCAATGCAAGGAAATTTTCAAACAACTCTGCAAAAATGTTCATTTGCCCGTGAACTGGTAATCTGTGGGTTCTGGAGGATCACAGAACGGCCGGTGCCCTTGACGGCCGGCGGCTGCCATTCATTATAAACCCTACCCCCCGACGTCACAAAATCACGTGATCGCTGTATTGTTCCGCCCCCTTGTCCGTCATTTTGTGTCTGTATTATCAATGGTCTCAATTGATCGAGCAATTTATAATGCATTTCATGGAAGACCCGGTGCTTTCGGATGCCGTAAACTCACTGGATGCGTTGCATAAAAGGCGTTATGTGGAAAAGCTTCAGTTTATCCATTCGCCAGATCCATATTTGATGCCTAAATCAATGTTTTTTGACCCGCTGTCCTCGCCGTCTTTGCCTGACATCTGCTAGCTACCCTGATATTTAAAACTATCTTGTCCACACAAAATCAGCCTATTCTCACGAAAGTTTGAAAAACTTTAAGCGCTTGGAGGCTTATAAATACTTCGTTACTGGTTGGGTGAAACAGGTCCTCGTCCACGAAAATTCGGCAGGAATCTATCTTGTGCTTGGAAAGGTGAGTTACGAAATTTTCAATTCAAAATCTTTTGTTCTTGCTAACATCCACTGTCAAGTCTAATGTATTTCATGTCATTTGTCAATGGACCTAGGGCTTTTAATGTTTATATGGTTTAGCGATAGCACTCTCACTACATACATGCGTGTATGTTGTCGGCGATTAGCCTAGCAATGATCTTAATTGTGGTTGTCAGCCCAAAACCCTCTAAATATATATTAAATGCATCTTACCAGATATAAAATGACTACTACATAATCTGTGGTAATCGTTTGGAGCCCAGTTTTCTCGTCGAATTGCAGCAGCCCATCTCGCTCTCTCCTCTCCGGGTCTCCGGGTAGAACTTCAAGTCTCTCCGTCTATCTCCTCTGTTATTGCAACCGACCGCCACACACGCCTTCACCATTTTGATTATTAATGTTAACGAGCAGAAAAACACGCCGTAAATAGGAGGAATGTACGTAGCCGTAACAGGTAAACACGATGTGTTGACGGACAATTGGGCGGCACCAGTCAGGAGGGCGGAGTTGTGACGTCACATGGGTAGGGTCCATACATCACTGTTTTTATTCCCCCTAGCCTCTGATTATCTACAGTTCGAATCCAATCCGACAGGTGGCAGCAATGCGCCTGGCTGTTCATCGCCAGTCTGATGGAAGAACGAAGAAAGAACAAAGTAGCCTTCAGTGGTTCTTTGTAGAAGCAAACTAGCGACGAGCGTTAACGCATAATATGGATGGTGGTGGCAAAAAAAGAAAAGAGAAGGGTGGCGCGGAGAAGGTTAGGGAGAAAAAAATTCAAGAAACTGGAGAGCGAAGCATTAAAATGTCATAAGTTGACAAATATTTTTGCAAGCAGCTGTCTGGCTGCAACGGCCACATCGGGTAACAGCAGCCCAGACCCCGGCGATGGTGAGAGGGGGAGCGGGAGCCGCTCTGACGTGCAGCCGGTGCAGAGAGAGAGAAAAGAAGAGCGAGGGTGTAATGATAAGCTGGTGAAAGTTCCCCAGACAAGCGCAGGGCAAGTAAAAAGGGATGAAGAGGGTCACTTGCTCGGTATACTGGCAATTGTTATCCACCAGGTAGCTACATTTTAAATGAAATAAATGACAATTAAAGGGTTAGTGCCAGCTAGTCCGTTTGCAATCGTGTCAAGTTACAGCATGCTAGTCCTACTATCACTCTCCTAAGGAAAAATATTTTAGCTGTAAAACAACGCATGCACACGCAGCAGCAATATTAATTCAGAAGAAATATAACAAAATATTAATAAAATGAATGGTTTTACTTTAAAGTTTTGGTAGTTAAATTGATATGATATATTTTTGTAATCATGTATATATCGTTTTGTTTTCTGGTTAATACTTTCCAATGAAGGTTATGTATCCAGGATTTGTCTTCAAATGTTTATTGTATTTTCATTGAAATTTATTATTTGTATGGCAAGATTTATGGCAGGGGTCTCCAAACTGGTCCTCAAGGGCCGCTGTGGGGCCTGGTTTTTGTTTCAACCGATAGAGTACCGACAGTTTAACCAATGAAGTTTCTGCTAAAACAAGCAGCACATGACTGCAATCAACTGATTACACTTGTAAGACACCAGATTGGTGCATAAGTGTTGTCTTGTTTTGTTGGAATGAAATCCTGCGCCCGCTGCGGCCCTATGTGGAATAGTTTGGAGACCACTGAATTATGGCATAAACAATGAAATCATTTTATAGACAGAGATATATAGAGATATATTATAATCAATTGGTTACATAAAACTTGCTTTGAAAAATAAATTCTTTCATTTGTTTTTTCAGGTTGATCATAGAGCTAGTACAGAAAATGTCCAGTTCAGCCTTGCAGTACTTTGAGCGCCACAAGTCAGACAGAGTCTAGACACATTTTCTTCATTTTCTCTCATCAAAGTGCACGAAATTTATCCATTTTACAATAAAATGTAAAAAAAAAAAAAAAAAAAAAGACTTCGGGGGGGCATGCCCCCGGACCCCCTTAGGCCCGGGGGTCTGTGTTTCCCTTCGTATAGCGATTCTTGTGGGCTGGGCCGAGTCACAGTCCAGGGCTGCTTTTTAGTCCCATTCCGCCCCTGCCGTGATCACATAAATAAAATAAAAACACTACTTGTCCCCCAATTTTTGACCAAACCACACAATTTACGCATCAAAAATTCCAAGACAGTAAGGGGCATATAAGTTGATAATATACAGAATTTGTCAAAAACGTACGGTTCCCCCAAAATTCTCCAAAAACTGTCCCATTCATTTCTAATGGGATACCATTGACAGCCATGTCCGTCCAAATTCCCCATTCATTTTCTATGGAAGGAAAACATTGGTCCTAGTGATTTTTTTACCATTTACCATGGCAGCCCATTAACATTCAACTGGTGCCCAAATAAGTCGATGCCATTGACAGCCATGCACATCCATTCCATTGACTGCTATGTACGTCCAAATTTCCTTTTCATTTTCAATGGCAGAAAAACCTGTGCGGTTGTGATATATTAGACCAAAAACTTCCCATGACAGTTCATTGATATTTAACTGGAACGCATGTAAGTCCATGGCGTTGACAGCCATGCAAGAGGACATGTCACCGAAATGTCCCCAAAACAATAGGAAGTGACTTGATATCAACAGGACGCCTCCCCAAAATGGCCCCAAATCAAAATTGTCCCCAAATCAACAGTAAGTGACCTTATACATCTGTCTCTACCACAGCAAAAGCCCATGGTAATTTCTTCAGAAATTGCAGTTTCGAGTTAGAGTAGGGCTGCTCTTGGTTCGAATAAACGAGTCATCGGATTAGGAACATTTAATACGTTGCAGAATAAATCTTAGGAGTTGGTAAAACAAAGGCCTGCTAAGATTGCACTTTCAAAAGAGCATTAAATGCAAATACAAAAAAAAATTCCGAGTGTATTTCCTCAAACTATGCAGAATTGCACTTGCGTTTCATAAGAGCAATAAATGCATTTAAAAATGAATTAAAATACCCGAGCTTAGCCTGAAATGGTATAAGATATGAATAAAGGAGGATCTAAGTACAACAAAAGAACCCTTGACAAGTGACAGTAACGTTAATCTTATTTATTGGCGCTGAGAAATCTACTGCTAAGATGGCGACTGTTTACGAACGCCGCTGACTGTCATTTCGCATCTAGTTCAACATACATGTGATATCTATAAGTCGCATCAGACGCAACCTGCTACCACCGTAGCATCATGCGGGCTAGTTTTTAGCAACGTTGACGTAGTTTGTAGTGGCTGTCGGCTGCAGTAAGGTTTTTTTTTTATTATTGCTTCTTCTTCTACGCACATGACATCAGCGCGTTGTCCCGCATTAAAAGTAGTCCGGGCAAAACGTGATGCGTAGAGCTGGCAAAATTAAACGATTCCTCAGGGCGAATAAAATTACTCGGATCAGTTTTTAAACTCGAGTTACTCGAGTTGCTCCAGTATTCGTTTCAGCTGTAATGTCCTTCACTTCCTCTCTCAGACAGACGAATGGCGATTGAGCGAAGTCAACAAGGACTTCAGTGTGTGTCCATCCTACCCTCCGCTAGTCGCGGTACCGAAGGCTATCAACGACGATGCGCTAAAGGCGGCGGCGACGTTTCGTCACGGCGGCCGCTTTCCCGTGCTGAGTTACTACCATAAGAAGAACGGCATGGTTAGCAAACAAAATCGTAGACATTACAAAGTACAAAAAAATAACATTTTTGCATCGCAGGTGATGATGCGAGCATCTCAGCCTCTCACCGGCACCAACGGGCGGCGCTGCAAGGAAGACGAGAAGCTCATCAACGCCACCTTGAGGCCGGGCAAACGCGGCTACGTTATCGACACGCGTGCTATTAGCGTAGCCCAGCAGGCTAAAGCTAAAGGAGGAGGTTTTGAGTCTGAGGCTAACTATCCGCAGTGGAGGAGGATCCACAAAGCCATTGAAAGGTTAACGGTCAAAATTAGCTCTTCTAGGGTAAATTTTCAGCAACTGATGAAACATATATTGTTTGATTAGGTTCGGCGTGCTGCAGGAGAGTCTGATTAAACTGGTGGAAGCTTGTAACGATCAGTCGCACAATATGGACCGCTGGCTTAGCAAGCTAGAGGCGTCCAATTGGCTAGCTCACGTCAAGGAAATCCTGACGACTGCCTGCCTGGCTGCGCAGTGCATCGACAGGTAGGAACCTCGCATGAGGAATGACTTCAATTTGACGTTTTATTTATTTATTTATTTTTTTTTACTTTTAACAACACTACTATTGACGGTGATAGACGTCCAATCCAGGACATCAAGATAGCAGGCATGAAAATGGGTCAGGGGTTAAAAAGGTGAAAAGGGTGTGGGTGTGGCTTTGGGCCTCTTTTGACCTCGTTGTGAGTTTGTAAGGTTGTGACTTCTGATTAAACAAACTCGATGCCAATCAAAACCTTTGTACTTCTTTTCCCCCAAATTAGAATCAATAAGAGAATCGAATCATTAAGCAATATCGACAATTGAATCGGAATCGTAAAAATCCTATCAATTTCCATCCCTATTTATTACAACCCCTAGCGAAAAGTATGGAATCACCTGTCTCGGACGAGCTCTCACTCAGACATTTTATCGAGTAGAACAAACTCGGATAAAAACCTTGAAAAAATAATCAATTATTTCAAAAGTGCAAATCTTTAGCATTCAGAAACACTAAAATAAATGAATAAAACACATTGTGGTGGTCAATAAATGTTAATTTAATAGGACAAGTGCTGGGAAATATACAGTGGTACCTCTACATACGATCGCTTCGACACACAAACTTTTCGACATCCGACGTAAAATTTGACTCGCCATTTGTTTCTACATCCGACGACATGCTCGAAATACGACGACAATGGCAGCACCGCAGACGAATGCACGGCGGATTTTCTTGTGTGACAAATCAACACTGGTTTCAGAAAAGGTTGGTACAGGTGGTGAAACAAGGAAAAAGTTGACGCTTACCTTCTAAATGAAGATGCAAATGACAGAAAAATATGAGCATAGGGTGGGCATCCGTGAAATGGCTCAACAATACATCTCCACGGTCCTCCTCCGACCATCGTTCGCCAGTCTTTATAAGTTAAGCAGACAATTCTTATTGTGGTAACATCTCCAGAGAAATCGCCAACTTCGCCACGTTTTTATCATTTATTTCACAACTTATTCAAAACAAAAACACCTTCTGTCTGCCGCAATTGACGGTGTTCTCAAGAAAACATTCAAAGTGAAAGTGAAACTCAAGCTCACCGGTCTGTCTCTGGCACGTCAGCCCCGCGGTGCGTTCAGGGTCAGCAAAAAACGTCCGCCACATTAGAACCCGATTCGTTACATTAATACAGGAATTATTATTATTATTATTATTATTCCGATTTTGATTTATAATTTATTTGTTTTGCTATGTGTAATTGCCATTTGTAATAGTACCAGCAGTATTTTTTAAGGATTTAGTGAAGGTTTTTGGGCTGTGGAACGAATTAATGGAATTATAATGTATTCCTATGGGAAAATCCTGCTCGACATACGACCATTTCGACATACAAACAAGGTCCTGGAACGGATTAACTTCGTATGTAGAGGTACCACTGTATATGGAATCACTCCATTCTGAGGAAAAAATATGGAATCATCAGAAACAAACAAAGAAATAACCATCAAAACACATCTCTAGTTTTTAGTAGCAGCACCTCCGGCCTTTTATGACAGCTTGAAGTCTCTAAGGCATGGACTTGATGAGTATTCTTCATCAATTTGGTGCCAACTCTCTTTGATTGCAGTTCCCAGAACATCCTTGCAGGTCGGAACCTTGCTGTGGACCATTGTTTCCAATTTCCACCACAGGTTACCAATAGGGTTGAGATCTGGGCTATTTGCAGGCCATGACATTGACAGGATGAGTCTTTCTCCAAGGAATACTTTCACAGTTTTAGTTCTGTGGCATGATGCTATGTCATCTTGGAAAATGACAAACATACAGTGGTACCTCTACATACGATCACTTCGACACACGATCTTTTCGACATCCGACGTAAAATTTGAGCCGCCATTTGTTTCTACATCCGACGAGTTGCTCGAAATACGACGACATGACAGCACTGCAAACGAACCCACGGTGGATTTTCTTATGTGAGAAATCAACACAGTTTTCAAAAAAAGTTGATACAGTTGGAGAAACAAGGAAAAAAGTGATGCTTACCTTTGAAATGAAGATGCAAGTTATAGAAAAATATGAGCTTGGGGTGCGCGTCCCTGAACTGGCTCAACAATACAGCTCCATGATCCTCTTATGACCACCGTTCGCCACTATTTATAAGTTAAGGTGACAATTATTATTGTGGTAACATTGCCAAGGAAATCGCCAGCTTTGTCACGTTTTTATCATTTATTTAAGAACTTATCCAACACAAAACGCTCATTGTCTTAAGCAGTTGACTGCTCTCAGGAAAACGAAAGTATTATCTCTACCGCACCGACCTATCTCACTGGAGACGTCACCTTCGCGGTGCGTTCAGGGACAGTAAAAAGTGTCCGCCATATTAGAATCCGATTCGTTACATTATTTTCAGGAATAATTATTAATTCTTCTTCTTCTTCTTATATTATTCTGAATTATTTATTTATAACTTATTTGTTTTTCTATGTTTAATTGCCATTTGTAACAGTGCCAGCAGTATTTATTAAGAATTTAGTGTATGTTTTTAGGCTTTGGAACGAATTAATGGAATTATAATGTATTCCTATGGGAAAATCCTGCTCGACATACGACCATTTCGACTTACAAACAAGGTCCTGGAACGAATTAAATTCGTATGTAGAGGTACCACTGTATTTTTAATTGAAGGGATAAGAAAGCTGTCTTGGTGGAGAGCCCCCCCCCCCCTAAAAATTTTCTCCTCTGATCTACACAATTCATGTAGGACACCCTTTTTTACTTCAAACCGGGGAATTTCGCCAAAATGTGAGAGATTTTCATGCCTGAAGATAGATAGAAGATGTCTAATCGTGTGGCGTCCAATAATCATTTTACTGAGAATATCAATGAGTATCAGTAGGAGACGTCCAAGGACAGTATGCACCTGATATTTGCTTTCATTCCGCCATTAAGCAAATTTTTGAGATTATTAAGCTTCTGTTTACAGTACAGGCAAAGTTTTCCATTCTGCATAGTTTTAAATGAAATTCAGCAGTCAATGAATATTGTGGTTCTTTGCATGTTGACTCAGATTTGGTACACCACATTTTTGCATCGGGGGGAAGTACTTTTACTTTTGAAGTAAATTTTAAAGCAAGTACTTTTGTACTTGAGTCAATTTTATCTTAAATAATTTTTCTTTTTACTTTTTTTGCCATATCTGTACTTTTACTTAACTCATTCACACCCAGCCATTTTCACCGGAGCAAGGCCCTTCGCTCCCGGCCGTTTTACTGGATTTTGACTGATTTTGCAAGGCCCACAAAAAGTTCTGACCTATTGCTATATAAACATGGAACCCACCAAATGAAAGATTAGACTCTCTTCTTTCAGCAGAAAAAAAGTTAGTTCACATATTTTTCCATTCTTTAAAAATCAGTTATAGAAAACAGCTCAGTTTGAGCAATTTTCCAATTTCTGATGAAAAAACAGAGAAATTGAGCTTTTTGTAAAAGCATACATTTCAAACATAACTTTGACTTTTAGCTATTTTTTGCTTTTGTGACATCCTAAACATCTGAGTAATGTTTTCCTTCTACAAAATAATATAAACAACAAGACAAATAGAGTTTTTGATAGCAAAGTAACAATTTATTTACACATAACTAAACTATTGAACTGAGAGATGACGCTGTTGTGGCCGCGACAGCCAGGGTAAACTTTTCCCTCATCGTTGCCTGTCTCATCAAGATGGATTTTTTTTAGTCTTTCTTTTGTGGTGACCACTGCCTCGTGGTTGAGTTCGCCTGGGACTTGTGTGGGGCATGTTGTGTTCCTGGGGGGGAACTGGTTGGCCGTGCGCGTTTACAGCTGAGTCGCGGGACACTGGAGGGTGCGGGGGACACGAGCGGCAAAGCACGGCGGCGTGGGTTTTGCTCGGCAAGTAGCACGGACTCAACGCCTTCGTCCACTGCACCGGTGGTCCCAGTCGTTCTGCTCGGTCGTCCGGCGCCTGGCATCCCGGGCATCCTCCCGGTTGTTCTGCTCGGTCGTCCGCCGCCTGGCGTCCCGGACGTCCTCCTGGTCGTCGCACTTGGTCGTTTGTCGCCTGGCGTCCCGGACGTCCTCCCGGTCGTCCTACTCGGACTTCCCGTGCCTGGCGTCCTGGACGTCTTCCGCCGGCGCCCCAGCCGTGCGGCCCAGCCGTTCATTCCGTTGAATCAGGTTGCGGGTCTTACCAAATGCGCTACTGCCCTCTAGTGGCCAGTTTTATTGCTTTAAAATGGATTTTCAGCATTGTGCTGTATATCGTGGTGTATATTTTTTAAAAATGTGGTATCGGCATTGGCCAAGACTACACAGCGTCTGAATCGGAAGCCAAAAAATGGTTGTGTTGCATCACAAGCTGCTACATTCTGGTTCTTTGTGTTCGTTTATGGGACGCAGGGAAGGCGCATCGGTCCTCGTCCATGGAACGGAAGGCACCGACTCCACCCTCCAAATCACCTCCTTGGCGCAAATTATCTTGGATCCAGGCTGCAGGACCATCCGAGGCTTCCAGGGCCTGGTGGAGAGAGAGTGGCTACAGGTGAGCTTCGGCATTTTCAACATCACCATGTCACACCCCAAAAACAATAATAAGACGTGGATTTCTACTTTTTTTGTGTGTGTGTGAAGGCGGGTCACCCGTTCCAGCAGCGTTGCGCCCAGTCGGCCTACTCGAGCGGTAAACCCCGCCAGGAAGCTCCAGTCTTCTTGCTCTTCCTGGACTGCGTGTGGCAGATCATCCGGCAGTTTCCGTGTTCGTTCGAGTTTGGCGAGTCCTTCCTGGTGCTGCTTTTTGAGCATGTCTACGCTTCCCAGTTCGGCACGTTTTTGGGAAACAGTGCCGCCGACAGGTAAAGAAAGTCTAGTAAAATGCTGAGTCATCTAAACAGGGGTCCCCAAACTTTTTTGCACCACGGACCGGTGTAATTTGGCTCTTTTTTTCACGACCGGTGTTCTGTCAAATTTTGCACCCTTATAAAATTTTGCTCCCAAAGCTTTTGTGGCGGCGAAAAAGCCCTGGTTTATACTCAGTTGGACTCTCAATGTTATCCAACGGTGCTTAAAAAAACTAGTTACAACATAGGCCTTACATTTTACACACTAGTATGGGAAATCAGTTGACCATTTGCGGGGTATTGCTCCCACCTGCTGGTCAGAATAATTCACTGCATCTATTTTTTTTTTTTTTTTACATTTGTTTGGTTCAATCTTTTACACATTGCGATGTCTAGCGGTAGCATTGACAGTCGTGAATGCTTTCTGTTACATTACCGCCTCGGAAATATACAGTATGTAAGTATTTTATGTTTACTATAACATATGGATGTGCAATTTATGTTTATTTCTGTGGTGAAGGGTCATGTACAGAACTTCATAAGTTGTGTTATAGAAGCCAGCCAATGCTTTAGTAGCTCAAGCTAGTGTGCTATGCAATACATATAATACCGGTAGTTGTGTATATAAGTGTATTGTGCGGTTCGTTGTATGTTCAGTATTGAATATGTGTATTTTTCTGTTGTACTTTCACAATATTGAGACGAGTGTCTTCCCATAAAAGCAAGAAAAGATCAAACCTTGTGGTTTATGGAAGTGCATTCATTCTTAGCTGGCTGTCGGGCAGTGCAGAAGTGAAGCGCAGTTTTGTTCATGTCATTATGAAAAATCTAGTGAGATCAAAGGCAAATCTATGTTGAATCCCCCACTAGTTTTTTTTTTTATTTTTTTTTTTAAACCTCCAGGTGTTCAAAATGCATTAAAAAAATTATATATTTATTATCGGTTATCAATATCGGTTTCGGCTTTGAGGAGCAGGAAGTTATCGATATCGGTTTCAAAAAATGGATATCGTGCACCCCTAAAATTAATGCTTAGCGACACGGCAAAGTCGTTAAGTGAGAGGGCGGCGTGCAGTTGTTGTGTGCAGCTAACATGGCAGGATGTGTCTGAGGAGAACTTTTCTACATGTCCGTCCATGATCAAACGTAAGTTAATATTACTTTCTTTAAAGAAAGTTTGTAGTGTTTACTTTGGAATCGCTGCATTCGCGGCCATTTTTAACGTTAAGCGCTTGCAAAATTTGTCAGAACACAACGGTAATGTGCGGCAGAAAAATACAGCAAATATAAAATCGAGTGCAGGGAAAATATAACTCACCCGCTGAATCAGTGGGAGGCCTGAGCTTGTTTCGTTGAGACGAGATGGTCCCATCTAGGTGTGATGGGAGAGTGAGAGAAACCCGCTTCACAAAGATATGATGTTGGAAATCGTAGCACGGTTTTCAGTGCTCTCGTACCGATGTCAGGATATTCCAGGAGGACTTTAATCCAGAACCTCTTTAGAGTTGTTTTCTTAAAATGTACAGTACATTTAAGGTCGCCGTCATTTGCGATCGCTACAAGCTGATCCTCCTGTTGCACAGACATGCTCGAATCGCTCGGTTTATTCACAAACGGGTCATGAATCCACTCCTTCGCAATTTGTGGGTCTCTAGTGATTGGGAAGTAGCGTAGATTTTGTTTTCTTCGAGGTTGTAGACTCATCTTCTGGCTAGCCATTTTTTTCATGTTATTCTAGAGTGGGGGCTAATTATTTCCGGAAACAAATGTGATGCGCCCGCCCTACGTCATACGTTATTATCGAGGACAAGTGCACATAGATATACAAAACAAGATGTACTGCTAGCAGTCCAATCAATGGATTTCTATGTCGACATTCTATCCTGTAGTAGTATATCTAGAATAGACAGGGATATTAATGTGTTAATTGTCACAGGCCAAAGTTAATTCGGCCAGAATGCAGTTGTTAATAAATTATTATTTCTGTTAATAAATTTATTATTATTACGGCGGTTGGTGACCCCTGATCTACAATGATGATCAACGTTTACATCCTTAAACCTAGCCTCGAGAATGCTATTGCTAACGGTGCGTTCAACAATGCAATCAGTTTGGTGTAGTAGGGAGATATTCTGAAAGTTCTTCTGAGATAGAATTTCTCATATGCTAGCATAGAAGCTTTGTCGTAGCATTTACGATTAGCCTCAACTAATTCTTCGATAGTAGCAACGAAGTTTTTATCTTGACAATAAGTCGGCGTATACCTTTGAATAACGCTTCTTCTCACAAGCATAGCAATGCTATCTCATCAACAAAGGTAAAAGGGCCAACAAGAATAAATTGAGAAAGCATTATGCTAGTTAGCTTGTAACAAATGCAGCAATTAGCCATGTAATTAAAGGCACAGGGTTCAAAGGGAAAAATACGTAGTAGTTAATTGTAGGTAGATACTCTGAACGGACATAAAGAGCCAATTTGAACTGCTAACTTCTTTTTCGAGTGAATCCTAATATGCTAGGGTAAAAGCTTTGTCGTAGCACTTAGAATTAGCCTCAAATAATTCTTCTTTAGTAGTACCCAAGTTCTTATTTTGACAATAAGTCTGCTTAAACCTATAAATAACTCTTCTTCTCACAAACATAGCAATACTATATGATCAACAAAGCTAGAGGTGCCAACAAGAATAAATTGAGGACGCATTATGCTAGTTAGCTTGTAAAAAATACAGCAATTAGCTATGTTATTAAAGCCACAGGACTCCAAGGGAAAAATACGTAGTAGGTAGATACTCTGAACGAACCAATTTGAACCGCTAACTTGTTTTGCGATTGAATCCTAACATGCAAGCATAGAAGCTTTGTCTTAGCACCCACGATTAGCCCCAAAAGATAATTCCGCAGTAGTACCCAGGTTCTTATTTTGACAAAAAGTTGGCGTATACCTTTAAATAACTCTTCTTCTCACATAAGTAGCAATGGTATCTAATCAACAAAGATAAAAGTGCCAAAAACACTGAATAAAACAAGCAAGCTTTATGCTAGTTAGCTTATAAAAACACATAAATCAGCCATGTTGTTATTAAAGCCACATGCTTCAAAGACTATTGACAACTTAAATATCACCACAGCAGTGTTTGAATACAAAACATTGACATTTATTGTTTACTTAACTTGATAAAGTCATGATGATAACTTATTCATTCACATTTTATTTGTCCTGAGACTGCTCTTAGTACATGGTTAACCTAAACTCACACCAAAGGCGGTCCTCGGTCGATCGGAACAACAAACTATTCTTTTCACGCCTTCTTATATTTGTTCTCCCCAGGGCTAAACTTTCCGTTTCTGAGAAGACTGTCTCCTTGTGGTCGTGGGTGAATCGTCCCCAGGAACTGGAGCGTCTGACCAACCCGCTTTACGAGGCTAACGGACTGGTCATTTGGCCCTCGGTGGCCCCTCAGAGCCTGTTGCTGTGGGAGGGTAAGTTGCCTAATAGAAGTAATGCTTAAGTTTGACATGTACGCTTTCGAACAGAACAGGTGCAAGATTAGCGTACACGTGTCACTTTAGTCGTGAATTAGCATTTGTGGAATGTTTGACTTTTCAGGTCAGTCAGTTCAACATTGACAGGCCTAAATGTGAAAGCCCTGTAGGGTTTTTATTGAAAAACCAGACTGAAATGTGTTAAATCTTCCACAAGGAGTCAGTATTGTCTTCTGGATATATTATTATGGCATACAATACAGTACAGTACTTGTAAAGGTTGCTCAAATAAGCAAAACTCAATGTAAAAAGATAGTATACCACGCTAAACGACTAATTATGATCGCATTAGCCACATTTGCATTTGTTTGACAGTCTGAGCTTAGCGCCCAATGGATGACGATCTAAGTACCTTACAACAAATGAGCAATTGGCTAATTTCATAGCGAAAGTCCGCTAGCTTAAATGCTATAAAATGCTTTTTTTTGTTTTGTTTTTTACAGCTGTCTTAATAAATCGTTCAAAAACTTATTCCCACAAAAAAACTGCTAAATATACCTATTAACTAAATTACATAAAGAAACATTAGCTCAAACAAAAACTTAAGTACCTTGCGTCACCAGTAGGTAGATGGCAATGTAGTGTAAAGCGCTTTGAGCGCCTTGAAAGGTGGAAAAGCGCTATACAAGTATAACACCATTTACCATTTACCATTTATCTTGGTCTTCACAGGGAGCAGATAGATTAAACCAGGGTTAGAGTTATATCATATTCACTGTTGCCACTAGGGGGCAGCGTATCCCCCCCAAATCAATAAAACTACATGCAAAAACTTTTAAAACAGACCATTATAACGCCATTCTAATGAAACGAATACTCAAAGCAGCAAAATTGGTTCGAAGCTTTTTTCTAATCGAATTACTCGAGTTAATTGATTAATCGTTGCAGCACTAAATTTCATGGAAATGTGCATTGGAACCATAAAGTATGCCCTGAATTCTTCATTGGAGACGACGGAAATCTGAACAGTTATAGTTTTTCTTTCCTTTGTTTGTTAATATTTAATGAAAAAATAAATAAAACTAAAGAATGTTTACTGTTTTTTTAATCTAGAACAATAAAAGGATTATATTTGTTGTTTGTTTTAGTAATCTAAAAAGTTTAATAACTACTGCTTTCATACGCTATCTTTATTTTTTTATTATTATGTAATTATCATTACAGTATTCAAAAAATCAGAATAGTTGTTTTTATTAATAAACTTAGCAAAAATTAGCAATATTTACTGTTTTTTTTTTTTTTAAAGAAAATACTGTTTTTACTAACAAAAATTAGCAATATTTACAGTTTTTTTTTTTTTTTTTTTTTTCATTTAAAAATATATAAAAAATAAGTAAACAAAGAAATAAACAACATTCACGTGGCTCAAAAATAAGAATTCGGACAATTTTCAGGTCAACAATGTCTCCAAACAATTCATAAACCATCAAAATAGTTTGTTGATTAATTTCGGCTGCTCTAGTGTGTATGTCCATGCAATCAAACGTTCTAATCATTGTCCAGAATTCCCAAGTTGGGGCTCATGTGTTTCTCTTCGACAGTACATGAACAATACTTTTAGCACTATTTATACATCTCTTCATAATATGATGCCATACACGAACAGCTCACCCGCCGCATGTGATCTCGCAGCTCGTATAGCCGAACCCTCGTGTCGCTTTCGGCGCTTTTCACATGCTGCGCATTGTTGCAATTGCTCTATCTTGTGCGTTCGGCACCCGCCCTGTCGTTGAGGGATGCGTGTCAGCATGTTGTAGGAACAACGGATAGAAAGACTTGTAGTTCTTACAAGATAAATGCGTTAAAATAATGTGATATAAAAACCCCTCTTGATGTTTTTGTTTTTATACAATTTGTAAAATTAGTTTAACTAGTAGGTCACCATTGTTGTTGACGTCACAGAGCAGTGATGTCATTGGGTTACGCTGCCAGGCTTCGAGAGTACGACTCTCGATAAACATGTCTTCTGTTTCTGTTCAGCCCTTTCAGTTTAACCTGAGAGGAGCTTTAATGAGCAGGACAGCACTGTCGATATTTCACAAGACGAGCCAGCAAAAGCAAAATGAACAGGAAAGACGGAATGAGACAAGAGTAGGACAAAACCTGGGTTCCGCCAAAATGCGCTACACCAGCGAAACGTGCTGCAAGAGGCGAATTGGACACCCAAAGTACTACCGTGCGCTTTTAGCTTGTTTTGTTGAAATGCATACAGGCAAAACGTACTGAAAATACCTTAATGTAAAACTTAAATGTAGTAATATCAAATAAGGGTTGTATAAATATTCAACATGACTAATGTGGTCAACAAGAAAGCCCGCCCGTCTCATTAGATCATAGCACATGGTTCCAGTAATCCATGTGCTTTGTTGACATGTCTTCAGCAAACTGTTTGCGGGCTTTCTTGTGTACCGTCTTCAGAAGAGGCTTCCTCCTGGGGTGACAGCCATGAACACCAATTTGATGTAGAGTGTGGCGTATGATCTGAGCACTAACAGGCTGACCCCCCACCTCTTCCATCTCTGCAGCAATGCTGACAGCACTCCTGTAACGAGTCACATGACATTTTGGAAGGAAAATGACAAGCAGTACTCAATTTGGACATTTGGGGATGTACGTTTTTTCAAAAGGGTGTACTCACTTTTGTTGCCATGGCTATATTTTGAGTTATTTTGAGGGGAAAATAAATTAACTCTATTATACAGTGGGGCAAATAAGTATTTATTTATTGTGCAAGTTCTCCCACTTGAAAATATTAGAGAGGCCTGTAATTGTCAACATGGGTAAACCTCAACCATGAGAGACAGAATGTGGAAAAAAAACAACAGAAAATCACATTGTTTGAGTTTTAAAGAGTTTATTTGCAAACTCATGGTGGAAAATAAGTATTTGGTCAATACCAAAAGTTCATCTCAATACTTTGTTATGTACCCTTTGTTGGCAATAACGGAGGTCAAATGTTTTCTGTAACTCTTCACAAGCTTTTCACACACTGTTGCTGGTACTTTGGCCCATTCCTCCATGCAAATCTCCTCTAGAGCAGTGATGTTTTGGGGCTGTCGTTGGGCAACACGGACTTTCAACTCCCTCCACAGATTTTCTATGGGGTTGAGATCTGTAGACTGGCCAGGCCACTCCAGGACCTTGAAAGGCTTCTTATGAAGCCACTCCTTTGTTGCCCTGGCTGTGTGTTTGGGATCATTGTCATGCTGAAAGACCCAGCCACATCTCATCTTCAATGTCCTTGCTACTGGAAGGAGATTTTCACTCAAAATCTCTCGATGCGTGGCCCCATTCATTCTTTCCTTTACACAGATCAGTCGTCCTGGTCCCTTTGCAGAAAAACAGCCCCAAAGCATGATGTTTCCACCCCCATGCTTCACAGTGGGTATGGTGTTCTTCGGATGCAATTAAGTATTCTTTCTCCTCCAAACACGAGAACCTGTGTTTCTACCAAAAAGTTCTATTTGGTTTCGTCTGACCATAGTACATTCTCCCAGTCCTCTTCTGGATCATCCAAATGCTCTATAGCAAACCGCAGACGGGCCTGGACGTGTACTGGCTTTAGCAGGGGGACACGTCTGGCAGTGCAGGATTTGATTCCCTGGCGGCGCATTGTGTTACTGATAGTAGCCTTTGTTACTGTGGTCCCAGCTCTCTGTAGGTTATTCACTAGGTCCCCCTGCATGGTTCTGGGATTTTTGCTCACCGTTCTTGTTATCATTTTGACGCCACGGGGTGAGATCTTGCATGGAGCCCCAGATCGAGGGAGATTATCAGAGGTCTTGCATGTCTTCCATTTTCTAATAATTGCTCCCACAGTTGATTTCTTTACACCAAGCGTTTTACCTATTGCAGATTCAGTCTTCCCAGCCTGGTGCAGGTCTACAATTTTTTTCTCTGGTGTGCTTCGACAGCTCTTTGGTCTTGGCCATAGCGGAGTTTGGTGTGTGACTGACTGAGGTTGTGGACAGGTGTCTTTTATACCGATAATGAGTTAAAACAGGTGCCATTAATACAGATAACGAGTGGAGCCTCGTTAGACCTCGTTAGAAGAAAGACCTCTTTGACAGCCAGAAATCTTGATTGTTTGTAGGTGACCAAATACTTATTTTCCACTCTAATTTGGAAATAAATTCTTTAAAAATCAAACAATTTGATTTTCATTTTTTTTTTCCACATTCTGTCTCTAATGGTTGAGGTTTACCCATGTTGACAATTACAGGCCTCTCTAATCTTTTCAAGTAGGTGAACTTGCACAATTGATGGTTGACTAAATACTTATTTGCCCTACTGTATGTTATAAATGTCGATTGGCCCTCTTCCTCTCAGCCGTGGCCGTCTGCAACTTGCCTGTAGCCGAAGTATTACCATACCGACGACTTCGTTTACTTAGTTGGGGGAAAAGTTCACATGTTTCACCACCTCCAGCCATCGTGTAGCACAGCTGACTCACTTAGCAACAACTGGAGGGAGAGAGGTTAGGATCGGTTTAAAGACAATGCTGATGAGCTGGAATTGGATACAGGTACGACGTCGGGAATTCATCCCACAGCTCTGTAACAAAACAATCTGACCAGCAGCAGAAATAATTCCAGTCGTCATACTAGCTCTGCTAGTATAGAGCACACTATACTACTAGCATACACACAGTATAGAGCCCTACTCAAAATTACAAATACATAAACGAACATATTTGCTCAAACAAAAACTTTAAGCCTAATGTTGGCCTGAACCGGAAGCAGCTGAATTCAGCCTAGATGAGTTATGTCATATTCATTTTTGCCACCAGAGGGCAGTGTATCTTTCCAAATCAATAAAACTACATGCAACACCTTCAAAACAAACCATTACTATGCCACTTTAAACGTCGAAGCAGCAAAATTGAATTCGAAGTTTTTTCTTTTCAAATGAATCCAATTAATCAGTTTACTTGTTCTTATCATGAACACCTTTAATGCTCCCCTTTGCGCAACACATAGTTTTCATGAATTTATTGCTTAATTGTTCTCATTACCAGTAAGTAGGGCACCAATAAGGATCGTTGTGTAAATGCGATAACGTCAATAAAAGCCAGTACGCGTAACGGAAGTTATTGTTGTTATTGGATTTTGACTCACACCTCGTTCATTCAGAGCCTTTTGCTTGTGTAAAATAGAGCAACATACCTCGCAAGACCCCGCATGACCCAACCGCCGCTTCGTATTTGTGGCCGTGCGGGTCATTAAAGCGCAGACTGCTGACATTTATGGTTGTTATTGATGAGTGAGCAGAGAAAATAGCGCAATGTGACATTGGTGACTTATAGCGGCAATTATTGCGGGGACTTGTATGACCTGATAGTCTGTTTTTTCATGGGATTTTGATGTATTTAATTGGAAAAAATGATCGTTTTTGACAATGCGCAGTTCTGATTGCTGGGCTTTGTTTAATTTTACTATCTTCCCATTTTGAGCCATAATAATTACTTTTTAAGGTTGTTTTTGCATTGATAATTTTTTAACTAATGTCAGTACCTGTCATTGGTATGAAATAGCCATTTCTTTGTATTATTTTTAATCATTTATATTGCACTTTGCACAACGTAAAGGTTTTAAAACTAGAAAAGTGCATTTTTATTTTGAAGTGGGAGGCCAGCTTTTTTGGGGGGGTCACTACCACTCGTATCTCTCTAAACTTCCACCCATTCCATCCTTTAATCTCAGGCGTGTTCCTCCGCTGGAACCGCTCGTCCAAGTGCTTGGACGAGGCCTACGAAGAAATGGTGCACATAATTGAGTATAACAAGGAGCTTCAAAACCGAGTCAACCTCCTGCGCCGGCAGCTCGCCCAGCTGGAGACTCAAGACCCGCTCCTGCAAACGCCATAAAAGCAGGTAGAACCTGGGCGTGTGTCCTAAGTCATTTCAAGTTTTGCAAATTTTTTTTTTTTTACATCACTCGCTACGGAGCCCCTAAAGGGACATCAACAGAAATAAAATAAATTTAAGCAATCTGGTGCACACCAGAAACTATCTAGTAGACATTAGCATTATATAGCATTTAAGCAAGCGGACTTTTGAAATGTAAATTAGCCTATTGTTGTAAACATTAGCATTGTATATAGCATTTAAGCTAGCAGACTTTTGCCATACAAGTTAGCCAATTGTTGTAAACATTAGCATGATAGAGCATTTACACTTGGAACTTTTGCTACGCAAGTTAGCCAATTGCAACAATGCAACAATAACAATGAAATGCTAATGTTTACAACAATTAGCTAATTTGCATTGCAAATATCTGCTAGCTTAAATGCTAAATAATGCTAAGTTTTACAACACTTAGCTAACTTGCATGGCAAAAGTCCGCTAGCTTAAATGCTATGTATAATGCTAATGTTTATAACAATTGGCTAACTTGTATAACAAAATTCAGCTAGATTAAATGCTATATATAATGCTATTGTATACAACAATTAGCTAATTAGCATTGTGAATGTCTGCTAGCTTAAATGGTAAATAATGCTGAATTTTACAACAATTAGCTAACTTGGATAGCAAAGGTGCGCTAGCTTAAATGCTATTCATAATGCCAATGTATTCAACAATAGACTAACTTGTATTGCAAAAGTCTGCTAGCTTAAATGCTATATAATGCTAATGTTGATAACAATTGGCTAACTCGAATCGCAAAACTTCGCTAGCTTAAATGCTGTATAATGCTAATGTTTACAACAGTTGGCCAACTTGCATAATAAAAGTGAGCTAGCTTTAATGCTATATAATGCGAATGCTTACAACAATTTTCTAACTTGCATCGCAAAAGTGAACTAGTTTAAGTGCTATTTAATTCTAATGCTTACAACAATTGTCTAACTTGAATAGCAAAAGTCCGCTAGCTTAAATGCTATTTTTAATGCTAATGTTAAAACAATTGACTAATTTGCATTGCAGAAGTCCGCTAGCTTAAATGCTATATAATCCTAATGTTTACAACAATAGGCTAACTTGCATAGCAAAAGTCCGCTAGCTTAAATGCTATATATTGCTAATGTTTACAAAAATTGGCTAACTTGCGTAGCAAATGTCAGCTAGCTTAAATGCTATATAATGCTAATGTTCACTAGCTAGTTTCTGGAGCACACCGTACTGCTAAATTCTATATATAAGTATATATAATTTTATTTCTGTCTATGTCCCTTTAGGGGCTCTGTAACTCGCAGCTAGCTTTATGTGTCTTAAAATACATGAACATGTTATAAAAAGCCATACATGCCTCATAATGCAATGTAAGGACAACATTTTGTGTACATACTGTATAGTGTATCATATATACTGCGGAACACTGCATGGTAGCCATGGTAACCAGTCGAGTACTAGCCGTGAGGCATCATCGAGGTGGCAAAATTAGCATAGTAAGCGTAGGTGGGGTCAGCACTTAGCATTTCATATTCAATATAAGATTGAGTGGAGAATGCTTATACAGCAGTGGATTGGGTTTGGTTGCCGTGGTTACACATGGTCTTCGCAGTGGGTGTTTTGATTATTTTGCAAAAAAAATGCACTTTGACGGATTGTGTTTGCATTGCACATGTGTAAGCAGGTTTATATTATACAGTGGTGCCTTGAGATAAGAGTTTAGCATTGTAACTTTAACAAACCTATTCAGTGCCATTGACGGCGATGTACGTTCAATCCATTTGAACTGGGAGGGTCAGCAGCGATCGTTCGATCCAGTTCAAACGGATATCGCAATACACGCTAATGTCAATACAATGTGAAAAGAAATCCAATAAAAATGAAAAAACATGATAAGGATGTTAAAAAAAAAAATCCGAAAATAGTGAATAAAAACTTCACATCAAAGTGGGAAATTTTCACGTTGTTATGGGAAAGCTTTCATTTTAAAGTGAGAAACGTTTTCACGTGGAAGTTGGAACCCTTTGACGATAACGTAGCAAACGGTTTACAATGAAGTGGCAAATGTTTCACGATGAATTGGGTAAATTTCACGTTAAAGCGGCAAACCCCTCCCAGTTCAAATAGATTCGACATCCATTCCCGTCAATGGCACTGAATCAGTCATTCACTGCATGTTTTACCCCAAAACAGTTATGTCAAATTGCCAGAAAATGCACAAACGTAAATTGATTGTGATTTTGTCGCTGGTTTGGTCTGTAAACCTTTCAGAAAATGGGCAAAAATGTTAGCAATTTTTTTGCAAATTCCTATAAAAAAACACACACAAAAAGACAACAGACTTTTGAAAATATTTACTGTCGAAAGGCTGAAATCACAAAATTTACAACTATAGATGCTAATTGTTAGCTAGTCAATGGTGTTTTCCATCATCACTTAGCATTAAGCTAATGTGTAATCCACTCTTTTCGCTTTGCATATCTCTAAACTTTGACTCCAATCTAAAAAACTCTTAAATCAAGTCACTCCTATCTCAAAACACCACTGTACTACACTATAGCATTACTCTTGATTGTTTGTTGACCAATTTATGCACGATTTCGGGAAATAAGTGTCTGAAATGGACGCTTTTCCGCTCTTTCTTTTGTGTCATAAGGAGCGACTTGACTAAGTTATTTTCAAAAGAAAATAAATGTTTCTTTATATACTATCTTAAACTCCAATTGTTTGTCTATCAGGGACAAAAACACTCATATTGTAACACTGTCGCCAAGCATTCCGTTTATTTCCGTGACATCGAAGCGAGCTTTATTTTCAAATGACATGTTTAAATACTCTCATGCATGACTTTTTTGGCTCAAAAATGTTTGTTTGCTTATTTGCGCTGATATGAAACAGTGGAATTATACAGAATGTCCTTCTTGACTTTGTCACAGTAAATAAAACTCTATGGCGTTAAGAATTTAAGACTATTTTAGTTGTCATTCAGTGAATGCAAAAAGTTTACACAACCCTTGTTCAAATGCCACATTTAAGAAAAGTGTGTTAATTGTTACAAGAAGTGGGTAGTAATTCATTACATTTACTTCGTTATATTTAGTTGAGAAACCTTTGGAGAAAAATACAGTTCTTAGATTAGTTTTACCACACAATACTTGAGTAGATTTGTGAAGAAGAAACGCTACTCTTACTCCGCTACTTTGGGCTACGCTACAGTAGGCATGTGCCGGTTCCCGGTTTCAAAGTTTACCGTGGTATGAAAACATCACGGTTTCAAAACGGCTAAAATTTTCCGTTATACCGTAGTACGGTATTAGCTATTTTTTGTGTCCCAAAAATACAGTGAGAAATCCGTGGCTTGGAGCGGCAGCGCTCACCCAGACCACTTGTTGTTGATTGTTGGTCTTTCCTGTGTCTGTTGGTGACACTATACCTGAGCTTTTCCCCCCCTCAAAAAGACAAAGTCGCTAGTATGGGAGTACTTCGGCTAACGAAAAGAAACGTATGGCCGTGGCTTAGAGGGGGAACGACGGCCAACATGAGTTCACATTCACGTGACCATATTCCGTCACTTTACGCAAAATTTAAGGTAAGTAAATACTCCCATGAACATTTCCCACCTGTTACGAGAGTTCACTCCTATGTGTTTAGTGTGTCTAGCAATGGTAAAATAAATACTATAATGTAAGTTTGTTAACGAGGCAGATAACATGGTTAGTTAGCATGCCAAGACAGCTAACTAGTTTCTTCTCTACCATTAGCCTACTTTTGTAAAGTCTCCCGCCATTGTAAACATCTGTTCAAAATAACATTTTCATAATACAGTCTGTGGTGTTTTTTCTCTTCGTCGACTTTCTGTGTTGAGAGATGGTGGGTGTGAGTGTATAATGTGACATAATGATACAAGTCATACACATACGTCTCTTACGCTCTCCGTTAATATTCAACTAATTAATAGTAGTAGTGGTATGTGTTTTACATAAAATCAATTTGATCATATATTGTTGAGTAACTTGAACTGTGGCTGTGGGTTTAATCTATAATTTCTATTCATTTCAATATTATTTAAAAGTTTTTTTTTTTGTTATTTTAACATTATATTCATGTTGATGTCCGATTTTTGAATAAGTTGTGAAAAGTAAAGCTTTTTTTAACCCATACATCTCAAAATAACACATTATAGAGCTATAATTGCAATATTGTAATACTGTGAAACCGTGGTATTTCTTCTTAAGGTTATACCTAGGGCTGTCAAACGATTAAGATTTTTAATCGAGTTAAGTACAGCATAAAAATTAATTAATCGTAATTAATCGCAATTCAAACCATCTATAAAATATGCCATATTTTCCTGTAAATTATTTTTGGAATGGAAAGACAAGATGGATATATACATTCAACACACAGTACATAAGGACTGTATTTGTTTATTATAACAATAAATCAACAAGATGGCATTTACATTATTAACATTCTGTTAAAGCGATCCATGGATAGAAAGACTTGTAGTTCTTAAAAGAAAAAGGTTGTACAATTTATAGAAATTTTATATTAAAACCCCTCTTAATGTTTTCGTTTTAATGAAATTTGTAAAATTTTCAATCAAAAAATAAACTAGTAGCCCGCCATTGTTGATGTCAATAATTACTTACACAATGCTCATGGATGGCTGAAGCCTAGAAAATCAGTCACACCCAAGCACCAGCAGAGGGCGGCAAAACTCCAAAAAACACAATTAACAAGTGGTGCTTCCCCGTACCGTCATTTAAATCTGTCTGAGCGGGTAATCTGCGTTAATTGCCTCAAATATTTTAACGTCATTAATTTTAAAAATTAACGCCCGTTAACGCGATGATTTTGACAGCCCTAGTTATACAGTCTAATTTTCCGGCACATAATTTGTTACTTTTTCAGAAGTAATACAGGTAGTCCCTGGGTTACGAACGAGTTCCGTCCCTACGCTAGCGACGTAATCCAAATTTCCACGTAAATTGGAATTAACACTTTAAGTACTCCGAAATAACTCTCCTAAAAGTCCAAAAGTATTGTATTTTGTTCAATGATGGCGGATACACTGCCCCCTGGTGGCAGCGTGGGATCTGGTTGGACCGTCACCTTATGACTGAGGAGCAGACTCTCATCTAATGACATGGATAAAGCACAGCTGCGCTCTGGTTTGGCCAACATAAGGCTGTAAGTTGTTTCAGCTAATATTTGTTTGTGTGTGCATTTGTAATTAAGTTTACAGGTGCAGTTTGTGGGGTTACGTGTGAGCGATTTGCTATGAGAATTGTAAATATGTTAGCATTCGTAGCATTTAGGCTAGCGGACTTTTGTTCGGCAAATTAGGCTAACCCTAACCCTAGTTTATTGGTACTTTATTAAAGAATTTAAGTGTTCCAAAATGTTTTTCGTAAATTAATAAGCATCATCAAAAAAATCATTGCTAAATTAGTAAAAAAAAAAAAAAAAAAAAAAAATTTGATTAGTCGTAAAAATAGTCAGCTGACTAATCGGGAAAAAATTAGTCGTTTGGGACAGCCCTAGTTCTACAGTGTACCGGAACATATTTCCTCCACACCCTTCTCACCTTTTTAACTCCTGACCCATTTTCATGCCTGGCCATGGGCTTTACACCTATTGATGACACTGCGCACGGTAGACACAGGAACATTCAGGTCTTTGGAGACTTGTAGCTTTGAGATTGCCCGTGCTTCCTCACAATTTTGCTTCTCAGTCGTCAGACAGTTCTTTGTTCTTCTTGCTTTTCTCCATGCTCAATGTGGTACACACAAGGACACAGGACAGAAGTTGAGTCAACTTTAGTCCATTTTAACTGGCTGCACCTGTAATTTAGTTATTGCCACCACCTGTTATGTGCCGCAGGTAAGTAACAGGTGCTGTTAATTACACAAATTAGAGAAGCATTACATGATTTTTCAATGGGTGCCAATACTTTTGTCGGGCCCATTTTTGGAGTTTTGTGTAAAATTATAATAATTTAATTTTTATTTTGTGTTTTTTCATTGCAAGCAAAATAAATGAAGATACTACTACCAAAGCATTTGTAATTGCAATCATTTTCTGGGAGAAATTGAGTATTATCTGACAGAATTGCAGGGGTGCCAATACTTTTGGCCAGCACTGTACACTAATTTCTGGACATGGCTGCTTTGTTTGCCTTCGATATGTGACGAGTAAAGTGGAGTGAACAAAACGGGCGGGAATAAAGTCCAAGCTCGCATGTGAGTGGTCGAACCGGCACACCCATTTCTCTCTTAGCGGAGGAGGAAATGATACAAATACAAGTTAATAGTTAAGCTGACACACTTTTGCCCAAACAGAGTTGTAGAAACGTTTTGCGCCCTGACCTTCATACAGCCGCTCGTAGTCTTTTATTGCATACGGAGGACAGACGGATGTAAACAGCAGCAGTCACGCGGCGGGCGCACCGAGGCAGCTGATGCTCGACTATTTATTCTACCGTCACCTTGTCTAATGTATCGGTCATTGCAGTCGTAACACAATTATTTTTGGGTGGCTGCTCCAATCACGTGTTGCGATTGTCATTGGGGTGACAATCAGAAGAGTAGCCAAAAATTTTACTCAAGTAAAAGTAGCATTACTTATAAATAATATAACTCAAGTACAAGTAAAAAAGTATTCGTTGAAAAGAATACTGTAGTCATGAGTAACATTGGGAGTAACTGATTACAATGTCAGATTTTTTTTTTTTTTTTTTAAATATGTTTTCTCAGCACAACTTAATTGATACGAATTGTTAGTGGTCCCCAACCTTTTTTTGCACCACGGATAGGTGTCATGCCAATGTAGTATCCCTGTCAGAAAGATGTTGTAGTTATCTTAGAAGTTTTGCAACATGGCCCATCCACCAAAAAACACTTTTATCTTTTGTATGACGTAACATACTGTACTTTTGTTGCCTCGTTTGCGCGCGTTTAGCCACATATTACGCAGAATGGACTTGGTTGTAGGCTTCTCCTCTGGCTCAGCAGGTGGCCTTTTCCCTGTAAAAAAAAGCTGTCCAAAGACGTCACCGCCAGCAGCAGACACCAACAGCAGCTAATGTTACTGTTTACATTGACTGATGCTGGGCTGGTACAGATGTGCAAATATCCTAGTAATGGCGGCAAACCACTGGAGGGTGGCGTACGCAAGGCTCTACTCGGGTTCAGAGGCACAGGCCAGATTGCGGTCGTTAACAAATTACAGGTAGTCCCCGGGGTACGACGTATTCGATTTACGCGATTTTGACTTTATGACGCCGTCATCCGCCATTTTGTCTCCAGTCGTCCTTATTGTTCCTCACAGTATCTTATTTTTTTTTACTTTACTTTTTTATTATGATGTGTTCTCTTCTCGCTAAAAGTGAAGTTGTTTAGCTTTCCTCCCTAAAAGAAATGCAGATTTGTAGGAGAGGAAATGGTGTCAGTGCTGTTTAATCGTGTGAAACTGTAAAAACACCCACAGATTTCCTCCCTGGAAATAACCCACGACCTAAATAGTCAAATGTCAACCCAAAAGAAAGTTTCCAGTGGCCACGTGGACGTGTGTCGCGTCGCTCGTGGATGGTAAACAAGCAAAACCCCACTCCCATTGGGACACAGTGGACGGCAATCTGCGGTGACGTCATTTGGGCGCGTCCTCGTCGCACCGCACCTCCGAGCGTGGACCAATCAGCGACGAGACCGGCTTCTACAGAATGCAGATGGCCGCTGATATATAGCAGCTGATGCAACACTGGCTCCAGATAACAGCAGGAACGTCACATCACGTCACGTCACGCCGCCGACAAAGCTTGTTTAGGACCGAAAACACTCGGACTGCGTTCATTTGCGGTAAGTATTTTAGTTTCTCCTATAATGCTTTTAATTTGTAGTTAAATAATGAGGACTACTTCCGCATTGAACCGCGGTTTTTTTGTTTGTTTGTTTTTTGTGAACTAGCTTGTTTTAAAAACTCATTGCTAGCGCGAATAAATTCCGTTTGAATTCAGTTGAAATAATTATTTTAATTCCTGGTCATTTTTAGAGACTAATTCGTGTGTTTTTATTTTTAAAATTGTTATAGCCACGCCCGCTCTAATCAACCGCAAGCTAACGGGCTAATGCTGCCTTCAAGTGGTGTCGTAATAATGATAAATAACTGCTATCTAGTCGAAAATTGCAATTTAACGTCCCCTCACGTCGTTTTTTTTTTACTGGAGAAGTGGGAATATATTTTGATACCAGATTTTCCGAGATAAAACAACCCTTTACCTTGTTGTAGATGGGAAGATAATACATTTTTAAAACGTAAAAATTATAACGTACTGTTATAAAAATCTTAAATTTTGAACCAAGTGATTTCATTATTTTGTTACAAGAGCTGTTTACATTTTGATGCATTTCTCCTCTTTTTGTATATGAATTAAAAGCTCAAGCAATTTTGCCCACGCATTAAAGCAAAATGAATTCCGTGTCCGTTTCAACAAAAGCACACGAACACGACCAACTCGTAATTACCAATTAGTAAGTTGTAAAGAAATACTTACGTTTTTTTTTTCTTTATTGAAAATGTGTTGTTTTAGAAATTTCTTTTACAGGTGTTTCCTTTTTTTTATTTTCTGTTGCAATACTTTGTTGCATGACTCATGCTCATTCTCATCTTTCCCAAAGCACTTGAAGGCAACATAACCGCCTCCAAAAACCCCTATTTAAACCACTTCCGGCTTCACTCCACCGATATTTTTAACCGTTACGTTTCATATCATGCGCATAACAACTCGGAATAGTGTCACACAGCCACCCGTGACGTCTCTGTTATCTAGCCCGCGAAGTGCAGCCACGCTCGGCTAGAGTTAGTTACACAACCCGAGATGTTGGCACAACAATGCGGCGCACATGGCAGGAGGGGGCGGGTGGCGCTTGGCCCTACAACATTGCTCCGTAAGCGGGTTCGACTGCACCTCGTCACCCCGTCTAATGCGTCATTCGGCTTTTATTTCAAAGCGGCCACAAATAAGCTTCTGCTCCATGAAAAAAATAAACACAAAGAGAATGTGCAGTGGTTTTCATGAGGAAGGCGAGTAAAAAACGCCCTCGCTCGCTGATTGGCTGCCGCTGAAGGCAGGGCAGTGTAGTATAAATACTTGCCAAGTTGCTCTCCTCGTTCCTTCTTTTCGAGCTGCACAACATTCACGGTGAGTATTGATGTTTTACTGCCATTGACGGCAATAGACGTCCGATCCAGCCCTCCCAGTTCAAATGTATTTTGTTTATTGATGGAGGATACACTGTTCTCCCATTCCAAATGGATCGGACGTCGATCGCCGTCAGCCAATGTTAGTTTATGAAATCATTTCATAGCCATTTGAACTGTAGAGAGATTGTTTATTTGTTCACAGATTTTGAGTGTTGTAAATGTTAATATGCTAAAGTTACAGTGTGGTTCATGTAATACAGCAAAATTTTAGAGCAACTCTGGTTCGTGTATGAGTTCATGTTAAAAAAAAAATATGAGCAAAAATTTAATGCTTGTTTGAACTATAATAGGAAAACAAGTGACATTAGATTAAAAAAAAGTAGCATAAATAATCATTTTAAGAGTTAAATGAATCAAATAAGTAATAAGAATATGACATGTCAAATACAGTACAATCATGAGGAGAAACATGCAAAAGTATTAACACAAAAAAATGGAAATGTGATACAGGTCATGTTGGTATATGTATATTTTCAGTATGAAATGTTCTAACATTCAAAAATTATGTTCCTTTGATTAGAATTACTCATGTTTTTGTGTGTAAAAATTGGTATTTAAAAAAAAAAAGGCAGCATAAATAATCATTTTAAGAGGGAAATGAATCAAATGAGTAAGAAGTGACAAATATGCCTTGTCAAATAATCAATAATGTATAATAATGAAGCGAAACATGCAAAAGTGAGAACAAAAAATGGAAATGGGATATGGCATGTTTGTGTATATTTTAAATGTGACATTTTCTCAAATTTGTGCTGTATTTACTGCAATTCTTAAAAAAAAAAAAAAAGTTTTTTAAATGTTCATGTTTTAAATGAGTCATTTTTTTTGTATGTGAAAACCTGTATTTAAAAAAAAAAAGTAGCATAAATCATCATTTTAAGAGTTAAAAATCAAGTAAGAAGTGCAAAATATGACTTATCAAATAATCAATACTGTAAAATAATGAAGCGAAACATGCAAAAGTAATAACATAAAAAATAGGAAATGTGATTTGTCATGTTTGTGTATATTTTTTAAATGTGACATTTTCTAAAATTTGAAGTGCTATGTTTTTACTGCAATTCTTAAAAGTATTAAAACATGTTCGTTTTTTTTTTCAATGAGTCATTTTTTTTGTATAATAAAATTTGTATTTAAAAAAGTAGCATAAATCATCATTTTAAGAGTTAAATGAATCAAGTAAGTCAGAAGTGAAAAATATGACTTGTCAATTAATCAATAGTGTACAATAATGAGGCGAAACATGCAAAAGTAATAACAAAATTGCAAATGTGACAAGTCATGTTTGTATGTATATATATTTTTTAAATAAGAAATTTTTAAAAATTTTAAGTGCTATATTTTACTGCAATTCTTAAAAATATTAAAACATTATGTTTGTTTTCAATGAGTCATTTTTTTGTATGTGAAAATTTGTATTTAAAAAAAGTAGCATAAATCATCATTTTAGGAGTTAAATGAATCAAGTAAGTAAGAAGTGAAAAATATGACTTATATGACAATAATGAGGCGAAACATGCAAAAGTAATAACAAAAAATGGAAATGTGACAGAAGTCATGTTTATATATATATTTTTTTTTTGATAGGAAACTTCTAAAATTTATTTTGAAGTGCTGCCTTTTTACTGCAGTTTTTAAAAATATTTTAGATAAATATGTTCCTTAGATTTAAATTAGTCATTTTTTTGTATGCTAAAATCGGTAAAGTTAAGGAAAAGCTTGAAATTTCACAACTTGAAATATGTCAATTGAAATTATGTCCGTTGTTTTAAATAAAAGTCGCAAAATCATGTTTAATGAGGTCATCAGACTTAAATTTATGCTCATACAGCAACATTACTTACATATTTATGAGGTATGAAAATTGGTAAGATTAAGGAAAATACTTTAATGTCGTGACTTATGATTGTAAATGTAATAACACTAAATACAAATGAACTCTGTTTAATATACTAGTATAACTTCATGGTCTTGCCAAATAGCTGAATTTTGTCATTTATTTTAATGAAATCCCTTAAAATATGCCCATTTTACCACTATTCCAGCTTCAGATTCCATGTAAAATGGCTCAAAATACTGCCTACGTGTCTTCCCAGCTTGCCCGTGCGTGTTGTTTACGTCCCTCCCCCTAGTTTGACATCTGTAGACAACACTATGCTCAATGTTTGCATTCCTGGAAACGAGCCCATGTGGAAAATGTGTCCTCAACAGAGGCTTTATGGACTGAACCAAAACATGCTTTCCGGACTGAAACATGAATGGACCTTCACAGGTTTCAAGTATGGTGGTCTTCAGAACCCTCAGCAAGGTGGTCAAGCAGGCGACGACCGGCCCGGCTTGCGGCTGCCAGTCCTTGGCGGTGGCCGTCCGCGGCATCAGTTTCTCGCCTCGCCAGGTGACGTCCGACGCCAGCTTTCACTCGGTGTCCTTCTCCGAGACGGACCACCCCAAAGTGCTCATCACGGGTGAGTTCTGACAGGCTTCTTTTAGTTTGTGATCTAACCACAGAAGGATGCAAGTCATGCCAGAGAGTATAAATGTAAGATCTAATCACAGAGCGGGGAATGGAACTTATTACGACATGAGAAAGGAGCTGGTCTGGCTGCTTCTGTTCAGTACAATTACTCAAGTATTGTAATTACATATGCATATAAGTTTTATAATTATTCCCAGCATGTTCTGGGTTTTCCCTGCTGGTGCGGCTCAACTGGTCCAGTGTGGCGGCGTTTATATCAACTAATGCCGATTAACCCTTTAAGGTCCGGGCCTATTTTGTCCGATTTTGCATGCCTTTGATGTTTTCTATATTTCAAAGAAAATTGTTCACAATGGCCTGGTTAGGTCCCATTTTTCAGGACACCATAACCTTCATGTCCAAACTGTTGTTTTACTCACTGACCAATTATAATCAACATTTTGGACCCAAAAAGACACAAAAAAAATCCCCAGAATTTTTGTCAAAATTTGTATTATCCATCTCCCATTGACAACCAAACATGCTCAACGAACCGTTTGGAAACTTGATAATTAGGACTGGCGCATCGATTATTGAAGTAATCAATTAATCTATCAGTTAGTTCGAATAATCGAGTAATCTGATTAGGAACATTTTTAATGCGTTGCAGAATCAATTTTTGGAGGTGTAAAACAAAGATTTGCTGTGATTGCAGTTTCAAAAGAGCATTAAACGCGAATGCAAGATAAAATTCAGAAGTTTTTTTTCAAACTGCAGAATTGCACTTTCATTTCGATAGAAAAAAAATTGCATTTATAAATAAATTAAAATACCTGAGCTTAGATCAAATTACAACAACAAAAATTGGCTAAATTGTAGCAAAGGTCCGTTAGCTTAAATGCTATAAATGCAAATGTTGTTTTTTTTAAAAAGCTCTAAACAAATCATTCAAACACATATTCCCACAAAAAACGGCTAAATTAAATTACGAATGCATAAACAAGAATACTAGCTCAAATAAAAACTTACAACCTTATGTTGGTCTTAACAGGGAGCAGCACAGCCTTATGTTGGTCTTAACAGGGAGCAGCTGGATCCAGCCATGTTAGATGAGTTGTATCATATTCACTGTTACCACTAGAGGGCTGTATATCAGCCTAAATGAATAAAACAAAATGCAACACTTTCAAAACAAACCAATACGTAACTCTAATTAAACGAATCCTCGAAGCAGCAAAATTTTATTGGAAGTTTTTTTTTTTTTTAATCGAATTACTCAAGTTAATCGATTCATCGTTGTAGCACTAGTCATAACCAGCTAAAGGTGAAGAATTTCAATTTGCCAAATATGGAAAATCACACTCCATAGACTTCATAATGTATCGGCGGGACATGGGGCGCGGGGCTGATAGATATAAGGCCTGCATTGTTAGCAAGGCCGTCAAAGCTGACCGAGTGGAATTACAAAGAGCTTTTTTCGTTGAAAATTCTTGTGAATAAATGCGTAAATTCCTGAATTCTTTAGAGATATGGACGTAAAACGGTCTTGATTAAAAGCAAAAAAAACTAACATTTAGCATTTATTTGATGTAAATATGTAGAGGTACAATGCTAGTCTGTTTGCAAATGTAGCTAGCGGCCGCCTAATGTAAACAGATCTTTTCCGGTGAAAATTCTTGTGAATAAATGCTTAAATCCCTAAATTCTTTTATGTATTTATTTTTCCCTTCAGGCATGACAAACCCAACAAACATACAGCATTTATATGTGTTTACAATTAATTCAACCCGAAAAGAAAAGGGCAAACTGGGGAAGCCAAAGCTTATTATAACCCGCCCCCAGTATACCTTAGGACGCAGAAAATATCGAATATCAATTTTTGAAATTCAGTTTGTGAAGAGATTACAAGTTTTTTTTTTTTAATTTAACCATCCCCTTGATTGTTCATTTAATTCTGTATAGATATAGACGTAATCAGTCTCGATTCTTGGTTAAAAGCAAAAAAAAAAAAAACGTGCAGTTGGCATTTATTTTACGTAAATACAGTGTATCACAAAAGTGAGTACACCCCTCGCATTTTTTTTTTTTTTTTAATATAGCGCAATGGTTTTGGCACATTCTTTTTAAACCACCCTGTCTGATAATGTAATCTCACTATCTATAATGGTATTTTTAGGTTTCTAATGGAATTAAAACATTTAAAAACTGAATAAAATACATTTATTGTCATTGTTTACATTGGCAACAATACAAATAAAAATATTTGCAGGTTTCCCCCCCCCCCTTTTTGATTAAAAAAATGTAAAATAAAAATACCAAAATGAACAATAAAGGTAAAATTTGATATTTGGAATTCTCAAAAAAGAGGGTATGGGCAATTTTAAGGTCAACAATATTTCTAAAAGTCCAGCAGAATAGGCTCCAGCAGACCCGTGGCCGCCGTTAGCATAAGTTGTAAGCAAGATGAATGAATGAACAACCCTTTTTTTTTTGTAAATAAAGAAAATATGAATAAATACGAAGTACGGAGCCCCTAAGGTGACATGGAAGAAGAAAAAAAAACATAGAGGAAAAAAAAAAGTTGTCGTTAAAAAAAAAAAATAGTGCCTCAAAAGGGACACGAAAGATTTTTTCTGTCAAAGCAAAAAAAAATTTTTTTTAAAACACGAAAGTTAAAAAAAAAAAATGCCCCGGGAAAAAAAAAAGGAAAAAGACCCGGAAGTAAAAAAGAAAAGTAAGGTTGAAGCAAAAAAAAAAAAAAAAATGCCCCGGAAAAAAAAAACACGAAAGTTAAAAAAATAATAATTGCCCCGAAAAAAAAGACCCAGAAGTAAAAAAAAAAAAATGAAAAATGAAAAAACACATTAATCCACTTTTTTATACGTGTGTTTTGCAGGTAAACAATGGCAACAATGGGGCGTGATCACCCGTGGAGCAGGTTAATTGAGTTTTACTTTGAAATAGGCCTAAAATATGATGACATAAGATCAATTCTTGATATTAAGCACGGTTTCCAAATAAGCAGAAGACATTTGAAGCGAGTTTTAAACTCAACCGGACATTTTCGTCGGAAAACGTTCTGTGATTTGGCGGTCCTTGTTGACTTCATTCGCAAAAAATTGCAAAGGCAAAAATCCGTCCTTCGACTTCCAAAACTCAAACTGACCTGGAGGCACAACTATCTTCCAACATTTTTTTTTTTTTTTTTTTTTGCTTCGATTTTATCTTTTTTTTTTCAAAGTTGTGTTTTGTTTTTTGTTTTGTTTTTTCTGCTTCGACGTAAAAAAAAAAAAATTTTTTTTTTGCTTCAACCTCAACTTTTCTTTTTTACTTCTGGGTCTTTTTTTTTTCCGGGGCATTTTTTTTTTTTTTTTTTTTTTTTACTTTCGTGTTTTTTTGCTTTGACAGAAAAAAAATCTTTCGTGTCCCTTTAGGGGTACTTTTTTTTTTTTTTTTTAACGTCAGCTTTTTTTTTCCCTCTCTGTTTTTTTTTCTTCTTCCATGTCGCCTTAGGGGCTCCGCAATAAGAAATATTTTGAAAAAATAAAATAAAATAATATTTTCCTTTCCTTTGGTCAAATTAAAAAAAAAAGAGTAAAAAAAAAACAAAAGAGCAAATTTATTTTTTTTTATTAAAAAAAGTTTTCCCGTTTTTTGTCTTTTTCATTAAACATACGAAATTTAAATTTAGAGAATAATTTTTTTCCCTTTTTTACAAATTAAAAAAATATTTTAAATTGGTTAAAAAAAAGGACATACCCCCTTTAAAAAAAAAATTTAAACCAAAATGAAAACTATTTGTTAATAACTCATTGGTCGCCATTTATGGCGCAGGATTGACGTTCAATCCATGATTTGAAACCTCCCACTTCAAATGGATTGGGTGTCTACCACTGATTAAACTCATTTAAATAGTTTTAATTGAGTTTTTAGAGCCACATGACTGGACTGAAAGAGTTAAGCAATAGTGACTGGCTTGTCTTTGTTAAAAAATGAGGTTACTGGGGTGTTGGGTAAGTTTGGCAGAGCAGCCTGAAAAGCTCGCCAGATCTAAACAAAAGAGCCTATCGCCCCCTCTTGGCTCGTGAGCTACTTGAGGCCTCCATGGAGACACAATGGTCGACTGACAATCGTCGCTTCTGTCAATTGCAGGTGGCCTGGGACAACTCGGGGTGGGGCTCGCCAAACTATTAAGGTAACATTCTTCGGTGTTTGTTTGCTAAGGAAGTTGTTTTTCGCGTGTTTGATGTGTGTTTTGGATGCCGATTTGTTTGTTGTTGGTCTGTGTGAGGATTGAATGTGTGTGGGTAATGTTTGGTTAGTAAGTTGGTCAGTGCATGCGTGTTGTTTGATTAGTAAGTCAAAGTGTTGGGAGCGTTTGTGTTGGTTGAGTAACCCGACTTTGTAATTGTACAGGAAACGCTTTGGAAAGAACAACGTGATTCTGTCCGATATCAGGAAGCCGTCGAGCAACGTTTTCCACAGCGGTGCGTAAACTTCCTTTCCACTCTGGAACGGTATTTACCAAGAGTTGATTAAGTTAATGTGTTACCAATGTCCACTGATGAATAAGAACAGTAAATGGCAAGGGAAATGATGCAACTGAAGTGTTGTTGCGTTCAGAAATGTGCAACTCCGCATGACTTTGCAGTAGCGGTTGAATTCATCAGAGTGAAACCGGTTTATACAGTGCTGGCCAAAAGTATTGGCACCCCTGCAATTCTGTCATAATAATAATAATTTTTTTTTTTTTCCAGAAAATGACTGCAATTATAAATGCTTTGGTAGTCATATCTTTATTTATTTTGCTTGCAATGAAAAAACACACAAAAAAAAATCATTGTTATTTTACGCAAAACTCCAAAAATGGGCCGGACAAAAGTATAGGCCCCCCTCTGAAAAATCATGTGATGCTTTTAGCTTGTGTAATTAACAGTACCTGTTTCTTACCTGTGGCACATAGCAGATGGTGGCAATTATAAATCACACTTGCACCCAGTTAAAATGGATTAAAGTTGACTCAACCTCGGTCCTGTGTCCTTGTGTGTACCACATTGAGCAGGGAGAAAAAGAAGACCAAAGAACTGTCTGAGGACTTGAGAAGCCAAATTGTGAGGAAGCATGGGCAATCTCAAGGGTACAAGTCCCATCTCCAAAGACCTGAATGGTCCTGTGTCTACCACGCGCTTTGTTATCAATAAGTGTAAAGCCCATGGCACTGTGGCTAACCTCCCTAGATGTGGACAGAAAAGAAAAATTCACGACAGATTTCAACGAAAGATTGTGCGGATGGTGGACAACGAACCTCGACTAACATCCAAACAAGTTCAAGCTGTCCTGCAATCCGAGGGTACAACAGCGTCAACCCATACTATCCGTCGGCATCTGAATGAAAAGGGACTTTATGGTAGGATACCCAGGAGGACCCCACTTCTGACCCAGAGACATAAAAAAAAGCTTTGCCAAAACTTGCCTGAAAAAGTCAAAAACGTTTTGGATGAATGTTCTCTGGTCAGATGAGACAAAAGTTTAGCTTTTTGGGAAAAGGCATCAACATAGTTTACAGGGAAAAAACAAGGCCTTCAAAGAAAAAAAACACGGTCCCCACAGTTAAACATGGCGGAGGTTACCAGATGTTTTGGGGTTGCTTTGCTACCTCTGCCACTGGACTGCTTGACCGTGTGCATGGCATTATGATGGCTGAAGACTAGCAACAAATTTTGCAGCATAATGTAGGGCCCAGTGTAAGAAAGCTGGCTCTCCCTCAGAGGTCATGGGTCTTCCAGCAGGACAATGACACAAAAGCACTAGAAAATGGTTTGACAGAAAGCACTGGAGACTTCTAAAGTGGCCAGCAATGACTCCAGACCTGAATCCCATAGAAGACCTGTGAAGAGATCTGAAAATGGCAGTTTGGAGAAGGCACCCTTCAAATCTAAGAGACCTGGAGCAGTTGGCCGAAGAAGAATGGTCTAAAATTCCAGCAGAGCATTGTAAGAAACCCATTGATGGATACTGGAAGCAGTTGTTTGCAGTTATTTTGTCTAAAGGTTGTGCTACCAAGTATTAGGCTGAGGGTACCAATACCTTTGTCCGGCCCATTTTGGGAGTTTTGTGTAAAATGATCATGATTTAATTTTTTTTTTCATTCGCTTTTGCGTTTTGTCAATGCAAAAAAAAAATAAATGAAGATATTACTACCAAAGCATTTGTAATTGCAATAATTTTCTGTTTGTAATTAAGCATTATCTGACAGAATTGCAGGTGTGCCAATACCTTTGGCCAGTACTGTACATTGACGTGCACTTTTATTTAGATAGTCCTTAATCAAAATAGACTTGAACATTTATAATGTGCCACCTGGGAGTTTGGTGTAGTCCCTTTTAGTCCCTTTGTTGTTGCTTATTCACACAAAAAACAAAACAAAATACAAATAAAAAACAGGTGGATTTTCTGCCTCGTCTTTTTTTGTGATTGTGAACGCCATCTCTTGCCCCACCTTCAGGTCCGTTCATCTACTCTGACATTTTGGACTACAAGAACCTACGTGAAATCGTGGTCAACAACCGAATCACTTGGCTGGTCCACTACAGTGCACTTCTCAGCGCCGTCGGCGAGGCTAACGTGGCGCTGGCCCGATCCGTCAATATCACCGGTGAGCCCGTGGCACGTTTGGAAATATTTTTTCATTATGGCTGTCGTCACCTTCTTTGTCAGGGCTTCACAATATCCTGGACATCGCGGCCGAGCACAACCTGCGTCTCTTCGTCCCAAGCACCATCGGCGCCTTCGGACCCACGTCCCCGCGTGACCCCACGCCCGATCTTTGCGTGCAGAGGCCCCGCACTATCTACGGTGTCTCCAAAGTCCACGCTGAGCTCATGGGAGAAGTAAGAGGAATGAGGCGTATCCTCATTTTACAAAATACATGAAATTATCCATTATTTTAGAATGTAAAACCATAATTAAAAAAAAAACCTGTCTTTGGCATGTGTACATATTTTTTTAATAGCTAGCTAGCACATTAATTCCACATCAGATATGATACATTCTAATTAGGGCTGTCAAAAGATTAAAATTTTTAATCGAGTTAATCACAGCTTAAAAATTAATTAATCGTAATTAATCGCAATTCAAACCATCTATAAAATATGCCATATTTTTCTGTAAATTATTGTTGGAATGGAAAGATAAGACACAAGACGGATATATACATTCAACATACGGTACATAAGTACTGTATTTGTTTTTTATAACAATAAATCAACAAGATGGCATTAACATTCTGTTAAAGCGATCCATGGATAGAAAGACTTGTAGTTCTTAAAGGATAAATGTTAGTACAAGTTAAAGAAATTTCATATAAAAACCCCTCTTAATGTTTTTGTTTTAATAAAATTTGTAAAATTTTCAATCAAAAAATAAACTAGTAGCTCGCCATTGTTGATTTCAATAATTACACAATGCTCATTGTGCTTAAACCCATAAATTCAGTCGCACCCAAGCGCCAGCAGAGGGAGACAAAAAACACAAGTAACAAGTGGACATGTCACTGTGCTGTCATTTTAATCTGTTTGAGGAGGGCACGTGCGTTAATTGCGTCAAATATTTCAACGTGATTAATTTAAAAAATTAATTACCGCCCGTTAATGCGATAATTTTGACAGCCCTGTTGTTTCAACATGAAAAATTTCATTTTTTACCCATCTGATAGTCATTTCCACATAGATCAAAGTGACATGTTAGCTACCGTATATAACTATGCTACTTTGTCTTCTTTTGCCAAATACGGAATTGAAATTTTTTACATTTTAACTTTTTTTTTTATTTATTTATTTATTTTTTTTAATCAACTTAAAATGTGAAACTTCTCAAGACAAAATAGGAAATGTACAGCTCTAAAATGGTAAGCATATGATGTTATTGTAGTGGAACGTATTCCAATATTACGTGAAATATATCATTCATAAAATGGGAAACTCATCATACTGTTCAAGCAGTAAACCTGTAACGTTAAAGCGATAAATTTGTAACGTTAAAATGGTTAACTTGTACATTTTAAATGGTAAGCTTCTAACAGTAAAATTTTAAATGAAACGCTTTCAAATAGGAAAGTGATTGCAATAAAGCAGGATATATGTCAGCTTATCGCGATAACTAATATAGTTAAAACGGCAAACTCGAAAGGTTGAAGCGGCAAGCTCGTAGCGCGAAAAGGGCAAGCTCGTAGCGCGAAAAGGGCAAGCTCGTAGCGCGAAAAGGGCAAGCTCGTAGCACGAAAAGGGCACGCTCGTAGCGCGAAAAAGGGCAAGCTCGTAGCGCGAAAACGGCAAACTCCAGATGTGAAAATGGCAAACTCTGAGCGGGAAAACGGCAAACTCTGAACGGGAAAATGGCAAACTGTTAGCGTTGAAAACGGCAAACTCGGAACGCGAAAGCGGCAAACTCAGTTATGGTTAATGGTTAACTTTTAAATTTTAAATGGTAAGCTTCTAACGGTAAAATGGTAAACGTAATGCTTTCAAATAGGAAAGTGATTGCGTTAAAGCAGGATATACGTCACCTTATCGCGATAACTAATATCGTTAGAACAGCAAACTCGAAAAGTTGAAGCGGCAAACTCGTAGCGTAAAAACGGCAAACTCGTAGCATGAAAGCGGCAAGCTAGTAGTGCGAAAACAGCATGCTCGTAGCGTGAAAATGGCAAACTCGAAGCATGAAAAGGAAAACTCTGAGCGGGAAAACGGCAAACTGTTAGCGTGGAAAACGGCAAACTGTTAGCGTGGAAAACGGCAAACTCCAGATGTGAACACAGCATACTGTTAGCGTGGAAAACGGCAAACTGTTAGCGTGGAAAACGGCAAACTGTTAGCGGCAAACTCGGAATGCAAAAACAGCAAACTCAGAACGCGAAAGCGGCAAACTTGTCGCGCGGGAACAACAAACTTGTCGCGCGGGAACGGCAAACTCGTCGCGTTAGGGCGTAACGTTGGCGCTGCGAACTCTTAACGGTAACACGGCAACATGTAACCCTAACGCGGCTGACATGGCAAACTTATTAGCCTGACGCGGCAAACCCGTCGTGTTAACACTGCAAACTTGAAATCCTAAGAAGAGAAGCTTACTGCATTAAGAAGGAAAGGTATCACTTTGACATCAATATTATCATATTATTACAAACTTATAAACATACTAGTCGGTCACCTTATCGTGGTAGCTCGTAGCGTGAAAACCGCAAACTCGTTGCATGAAAACGGTAAACTCGGAGCATGAAAAAGGCAAACTCGTCGCGCTTGGACGGCAAACTCGGAAACGGCAAACCGGTAACGTTACGTATGGTAACGTTAGCACTGCGAACTCTTAACGGTAACGCGGCAACACTTAACCCGTCGTGTTAATGTGGCAAAGTCGAAATGTTAAGTAGGGAAACTTGCCACTTTAAGCAGGAAAGGTATCACTTTAACATGATCATATTTTTTAAAAACTTTTCACATTAAAACAGACAACTTATCACATTATATTGTTGTTCTGATTTTTGTGTTGCAGTAATACACTTCCGTAGAAGTAGTTGTTGTAGTACATAATTATTTGTTACACAATGTTGCGTTCTCCCCACCAGTACTACCATCACCGCTACGGGTTGGACTTTCGCTGCCTCCGCTACCCGGGAATCATTTCTGCCGACTCCATGCCCGGTGGCGGCACGACAGGTGAGAGACTTTATTGCTTTCCCAGCGTGTCCCGTCACCTGCTTCTTACGCAACTCATTTAATTTTAGGCCCGCCGCACTCTGTACTCAATTCCACCATTTAAATCACTGACATTTAATCCGTTTATATCTCAGACTACGCAGTCCAGATCTTTCACGACGCCATCAAGACGGGCAAATTCGAGTGCTTCCTGCGGCCGGACACCCGGCTGCCTATGATGTACATCGACGACTGCCTGCGTGCCACGCTCGAGGTGCTGGAGGCGCCAGCCGACACGCTCAGCATGCGAACGTACAACATCAACGCCATGAGCTTCTCGCCTGACGAGCTGGTGCAGGAGCTGCGCAAGCACGTGCCGGAGCTGGAGGTGTCGTACAACGTGGACCCTGTCAGGCAGGCCATTGGTAAATTGTTGGATTATTCTCCAGTGGCATCGACGGCAGTAGACGTCCAAATGGCATAGCACCATGTCGCCGTTGTAGTAAATGAGATAATACATATACATGCAACACAATGGGGGGCAAATTTTTCACGTTAAAGCAGCAATTTTTTACACAAGGCAGGAAACTTTTTACGTTAAAACACTTCACGTTTTTTTTTTTTTTTTTTTTTTTTTTAAATACAATAGAGCGCCGGAACATTTTTCCGATAAGGCGCCAGAACGTTTTTGTTTTTTTGTTTTTTCTCCGATATAGCGCCCGGAACTTTTTTTTTTTTTTTTCAATTTGGCGCAGAACGCTTTAAGGTGCCAAAAGTTTTTTTTTTTTTTTTTTTCTGATAGCACGCCGGAACGTTTTTTATCCGATAAAGCGCCAGAATGTTTTTTTCTGATAAGCGCCGGGTCGTTTTTTTTCCGATAAAGCGCGGAAGGTGCCAGAACGTTTTTTTTTTTTTTTTTTTCCAGATAGAGCGCCGAGACGTATTTTTCAGATAAAGTGCCAGAACGTTTTTCCTGAGAGAGCGCCGGAAAGTTTTTTTTTTTTTTCCCGATAAGCGCCGGAACCTTTTTTTTTTTTTTTTTCCCGATAAGCGCCGGAACCTTTTTTCCGATAAAGCGCCAGAACGTTTTTCCTGAGAGAGCGCCGGAATGTTTTTTTTTTTTTTTTTCTGATAAAGCGCCAGAACGTTTTTACCGAGAGAGCGCCAGTTCCAATGAAGCGCCGGAACGTTTTTTTTTTCCCGATAAAGCGCTGGAATGTTTTTTTACAGTAGTGCGCCCGAACGTTATTTGGTTTTTTTTCTGCTAGAGGGCCGGAACGTTTTTTTCCCGAGAGAGCGGCGGAACGTTTTTTTGTTTTTTTTTTTGTCCGATAGTCCGATAGAGCGCCGAGATGTTTTATTCCGATAAAGCGAGGAACTTTTTAGGCGTCGGAATGTTTTGTTTTTATTCCGATAAGCACCGGAACCTTTTTTTCCAATAAAGTGCAGGAACGTTTTTTTTTCCGATAAAGCGCCAGAACGTTTTTCCCGAGAGAGCGCCGGAATGTTTTTTTTTTTTTTTTTGAAAAAGTGCCAGAACGTTTTTTTCCCCCCGATAAAGCGCTCGAACGTTTTTCCTCAGAGAGTGCTGGAATGTTTTTTTGTTTTTTTTTTTTACTATAGAGCGCCGGAACGTTTTTCCGCTAAGCCGCCGGAACGTTTTTTTTTTTTTTTTTTTTTTCGATAATGCGGCAGAACGTTTTTTTGAATTTTTTTTTCCCCCCGATTAAGCGCTGGAACGTTTCTTCCAATAAAGCGCTGGGACGTTTTTTTTTATTTTTTATAAAGAGCGGGAATGTTTTTTTTTCCCTGATAAAGCGCCAGAACATTTTTACCAAGAGAGCGCTAGAACGTTCTTTCTTACGATAGAGTACCGGAACTTTTTTTTTCCGATAATGCGCCGGAACATTTTTTTTTCCCCATAAAGCGCTGAAACGTTTTTTCCTATAAAGTGCTGGGACGTTTTTCCTATAAAGAGTGGGAATGTGTTGTGTTTTTTTCCGATAAGACGGCAGAACGTTATTTTTTTTCCCTGATAAAGCGCCGGAACGTTTTTTTTTTTTTTTTTCCGACAAAGCGCCCGAACATTTTTTTTTTCTTGATAAGGTGCCGAAACTTTGCACGTTTCCTCAAGAAACGTCACAATAAAGCGCCCAAACTTTACGATGCAAAAGCATCCAACTTGTGCGTGTTTGTAAGTGTGGACACACTTCTTCAAGGCAAATTCAACTCACTCATTCAGTTTGTAGATATGAACCAAAATGTTAACAAAAATTTCTCTTAAAAAAAAAAAACTCAAAAAATTTACCTTCTGTATTTACAAGCTCACCAGTCACACTTTTCAAACCTTAGATTTTGGTGGAGGAAGTTGCAATCCTACGACCAACTCATTTCTCAAATCAAGTTTTTCCAGTTCTAGCTAAAAAAAAAAAAATCTGCTGCCAATACAAAAATACCTCCCGATGGACTACAAAAATGTCGCCTAACCACTTCCTGCTTTCCCTTCTCACAGCCGACTCCTGGCCCAAGAACTTCGACGACACCAACGCCAAGCGCGACTGGGCCTGGAAGCACGACTACGACCTGCCCGAGCTGGTGCAAACCATGCTCAACTACCTTAGCGGCGACACGCGCATGGCCCGCGCCAACTAGCGCTTCGGCTCAGCTAAGACACCTTTTTGTACATAGTGTATAGAATGACCAAAGAGGGATCGGAAACTAGGCGGCCCGTGTACATAGTTCGCAGTTTTGGGCGTATTGTTTCGCCATGGCGGGGAAAACCAAACCCGTTTTTTTTTTTTTCGCTGCATCACCAAGGATTGCCTAACTCGGGTTGCAAAATTCCGGGAATTTTCAAAGCTGGAAACGTTCCATGGGAAGTGACATTGAGTGAGTTTATCATGTGTAGACGTCCAATCCACTTGAAGTGGCTCCCCCTTCAAATGGATTGGACATCTGTGGCTAACTTGTGTTCATGCTAGGTCGAAGTTCTTTAACTTATGAGTGCCTCACAAGTTTTTTGATATTTAGAGACGTTTCGTGCAACTAAATTTTGAGGTAATAAGATGACACTGCTTGAATACTATAGGGAAAAAACTACTGTGATGCGCTTACATGTGCGCAAGCAATGCTTGACATTGAAAAATTGACATCATATTGACATTCATTCCCATGGAAAGTCTCAAATTTTGAAAAATTCCAGAAATATTCCTGGAAAAACTGGTCATGTTAATGTGGCTAACATTTAAAGTGAGTACCTTTTAAGGTTAAAGCAGCTAGCAATCATCGTTGTCGTGGGTAACTTGTTAAAGCTGCTATTTCTTAACGTTAATGTGGTTAGCTGTTAATGTCAATGCTGCTAAATTGTGGTTTGCAAGCGGTGGCTAACTTGCAGACGAACAAGCCGGCGGCTAACTTGCGGACGAGCAAGCGGCGGCTAACTTGCGAACGAACAAGCCGGCGACTAACTTGCGGACGAACAAGCCGGCGGCTAACTTGCGGACGAACAAGCCGGCGGCTAACTTGCGGACGAACAAGCCGGCGGCTAACTTGCGGACGAACAAGCCGGCGGCTAACTTGCGGACGAACAAGCCGGCGGCTAACTTGCTGACGAACAAGCCGGCGGCTAACTTGCGGAAGAGCAAGGGGCTAGTCTGAAATTCTGAAGAATTCCAGAAATGTTCCTGGAAAAACTTGTGTTGTTAACGTGGCTCACATTTAAAGTTAAAACAGCTAGTTTTTAATGTTAAGCAGTTCACAATTATTGTTATAGTGGCTAACTTTTAATGTTAAAGCAGCTAACTCTTAAGGTACGTATAATGCAGTTAGCTGTTAAAGTCAATGCTGCTAAATTGCGGCGTGCAAGGGGCTAACTTGCGGCGTGCAAGTGGTGGCTAACTTGCGGCGTGCAAGTGGTGGCTAACTTGCGACGAGCAAGCGGCGGCTTCACTTGCGCCGAGCAAGCGGCGGCTTCACTTGCGACGTGCAAGCGGCGGCTTCACTTGCGACGTGCAAGCGGCGGCTTCACTTGCGACGTGCAAGCGGCGGCTTCACTTGCGACGTGCAAGCGGCGGCTTCACTTGCGACGAGCAAGCGGCGGCTTCACTTGCGACGTGCAAGCGGCGGCTTCACTTGCGACGTGCAAGCGGCGGCTTCACTTGCGACGTGCAAGCGGCGGCTTCACTTGCGACGTGCAAGCGGCGGCTTCACTTGCGACGAGCAAGCGGCGGCTTCACTTGCGACGAGCAAGCGGCGGCTTCACTTGCGACGAGCAAGCGGCGGCTAACTTGCGACGAGCAAGCGGCGGCTTCACTTGCGACGAGCAAGCGGCGGCTTCACTTGCGACGAGCAAGCGGCGGCTAACTTGCGACGTGCAAGCGGCGGCTTCACTTGCGACGTGCAAGCGGCGGCTTCACTTGCGACGAGCAAGCGGCGGCTTCACTTGCGACGAGCAAGCGGCGGCTTCACTTGCGACGAGCAAGCGGCGGCTTCACTTGCGACGTGCAAGCGGCGGCTTCACTTGCGACGTGCAAGCGGCGGCTTCACTTGCGACGAGCAAGCGGCGGCTTCACTTGCGACGAGCAAGCGGCGGCTTCACTTGCGACGAGCAAGCGGCGGCTTCACTTGCGACGAGCAAGCGGCGGCTAACTTGCGACGAGCAAGCGGCGGCTTCACTTGCGACGAGCAAGCGGCGGCTTCACTTGCGACGAGCAAGCGGCGGCTAACTTGCGACGTGCAAGCGGCGGCTTCACTTGCGACGTGCAAGCGGCGGCTTCACTTGCGACGTGCAAGCGGCGGCTTCACTTGCGACGAGCAAGCGGCGGCTTCACTTGCGACGAGCAAGCGGCGGCTTCACTTGCGACGTGCAAGCGGCGGCTTCACTTGCGACGTGCAAGCGGCGGCTTCACTTGCGACGTGCAAGCGGCGGCTTCACTTGCGACGTGCAAGCGGCGGCTCCACTTGCGACGTGCAAGCGGCGGCTCCACTTGCGACGTGCAAGCGGCGGCTCCACTTGCGACGTGCAAGCGGCGGCTCCACTTGCGACGTGCAAGCGGCGGCTTCACTTGCGACGAGCAAGCGGCGGCTTCACTTGCGACGAGCAAGCGGCGGCTCCACTTGCGACGAGCAAGCGGCGGCTCCACTTGCGACGAGCAAGCGGCGGCTCCACTTGCGACGAGCAAGCGGCGGCTCCACTTGCGACGAGCAAGCGGCGGCTTCACTTGCGACGAGCAAGCGGCGGCTTCACTTGCGACGAGCAAGCGGCGGCTTCACTTGCGACGAGCAAGCGGCGGCTTCACTTGCGACGAGCAAGCGGCGGCTTCACTTGCGACGAGCAAGCGGCGGCTTCACTTGCGACGTGCAAGCGGCGGCTTCACTTGCGACGTGCAAGCGGCGGCTTCACTTGCGACGTGCAAGCGGCGGCTTCACTTGCGACGTGCAAGCGGCGGCTTCACTTGCGACGTGCAAGCGGCGGCTTCACTTGCGACGTGCAAGCGGCGGCTTCACTTGCGACGTGCAAGCGGCGGCTTCACTTGCGACGTGCAAGCGGCGGCTTCACTTGCGTCGTGCAAGCGGCGGCTTCACTTGCGTCGAGCAAGCGGCGGCTTCACTTGCGACGAGCAAGCGGCGGCTTCACTTGCGACGAGCAAGCGGCGGCTTCACTTGCGACGAGCAAGCGGCGGCTTCACTTGCGGTGGTTAACTTGTGGACGAGCAAGGGGCTAGTCTCAAATTTTGAAGAATTCCAGAAATGTTCCTGGAAAAACTTGTATTGTTAACGTGGCTCACATTTAAAGTTAAAACAGCTAGCTTTTAAGGTTAAGCAGTTCACAATTATTGTTATAGTGGCTAACTTTTAATGTTAAAGCGGCTAACTCTTAAGGTACGTATAATGCAGTTAGCTGTTAAAGTCAATGCTGCTAAATTGCGGCGTGCAAGTGGTGGCTAACTTGCGACGAGCAAGCGGTGGCTAGCTTGCGACGAGCAAGCGGCGGCTTTACTTGCGACGAGCAAGCGGCGGCTTTACTTGCGACGAGCAAGCGGCGGCTTCACTTGCGACGAGCAAGCGGCGGCTTCACTTGCGACGAGCAAGCGGCGGCTTCACTTGCGACGAGCAAGCGGCGGCTTCACTTGCGACGTGCAAGCGGCGGCTTCACTTGCGACGTGCAAGCGGCGGCTAACTTGCGACGTGCAAGCGGCGGCTTCACTTGCGTCGAGCAAGCGGCGGCTTCACTTGCGTCGAGCAAGCGGCGGCTTCACTTGCGACGAGCAAGCGGCGGCTTCACTTGCGACGAGCAAGCGGCGGCTTCACTTGCGGTGGTTAACTTGTGGACGAGCAAGGGGCTAGTCTCAAATTTTGAAGAATTCCAGAAATGTTCCTGGAAAAACTTGTATTGTTAACGTGGCTCACATTTAAAGTTAAAACAGCTAGCTTTTAAGGTTAAGCAGTTCACAATTATTGTTATAGTGGCTAACTTTTAATGTTAAAGCGGCTAACTCTTAAGGTACGTATAATGCAGTTAGCTGTTAAAGTCAATGCTGCTAAATTGCGGCGTGCAAGTGGTGGCTAACTTGCGACGAGCAAGCGGTGGCTAGCTTGCGACGAGCAAGCGGCGGCTTTACTTGCGACGAGCAAGCGGCGGCTTTACTTGCGACGAGCAAGCGGCGGCTTCACTTGCGACGAGCAAGCGGCGGCTTCACTTGCGACGAGCAAGCGGCGGCTTCACTTGCGACGAGCAAGCGGCGGCTTCACTTGCGACGTGCAAGCGGCGGCTTCACTTGCGACGTGCAAGCGGCGGCTTCACTTGCGACGTGCAAGCGGCGGCTTCACTTGCGACGTGCAAGCGGCGGCTCCACTTGCGACGTGCAAGCGGCGGCTCCACTTGCGACGTGCAAGCGGCGGCTCCACTTGCGACGTGCAAGCGGCGGCTCCACTTGCGACGAGCAAGCGGCGGCTTCACTTGCGACGAGCAAGCGGCGGCTTCACTTGCGACGAGCAAGCGGCGGCTTCACTTGCGACGAGCAAGCGGCGGCTCCACTTGCGACGAGCAAGCGGCGGCTCCACTTGCGACGAGCAAGCGGCGGCTTCACTTGCGACGTGCAAGCGGCGGCTTCACTTGCGACGTGCAAGCGGCGGCTCCACTTGCGACGTGCAAGCGGCGGCTCCACTTGCGACGTGCAAGCGGCGGCTCCACTTGCGACGTGCAAGCGGCGGCTCCACTTGCGACGAGCAAGCGGCGGCTTCACTTGCGACGAGCAAGCGGCGGCTTCACTTGCGACGAGCAAGCGGCGGCTTCACTTGCGACGAGCAAGCGGCGGCTCCACTTGCGACGAGCAAGCGGCGGCTCCACTTGCGACGAGCAAGCGGCGGCTTCACTTGCGACGAGCAAGCGGCGGCTTCACTTGCGGTGGTTAACTTGTGGACGAGCAAGGGGCTAGTCTCAAATTTTGAAGAATTCCAGAAATGTTCCTGGAAAAACTTGTATTGTTAACGTGGCTCACATTTAAAGTTAAAACAGCTAGCTTTTAAGGTTAAGCAGTTCACAATTATTGTTATAGTGGCTAACTTTTAATGTTAAAGCGGCTAACTCTTAAGGTACGTATAATGCAGTTAGCTGTTAAAGTCAATGCTGCTAAATTGCGGCGTGCAAGTGGTGGCTAACTTGCGACGAGCAAGCGGCGGCTTCACTTGCGACGTGCAAGCGGCGGCTAACTTGCGACGTGCAAGCGGCGGCTTCACTTGCGACGTGCAAGCGGCGGCTTCACTTGCGACGTGCAAGCGGCGGCTAACTTGCGACGTGCAAGCGGCGGCTAACTTGCGACGTGCAAGCGGCGGCTTCACTTGCGACGAGCAAGCGGCGGCTTCACTTGCGACGAGCAAGCGGCGGCTTCACTTGCGACGAGCAAGCGGCGGCTTCACTTGCGACGAGCAAGCGGCGGCTTCACTTGCGACGAGCAAGCGGCGGCTTCACTTGCGACGTGCAAGCGGCGGCTTCACTTGCGACGTGCAAGCGGCGGCTTCACTTGCGACGTGCAAGCGGCGGCTTCACTTGCGACGTGCAAGCGGCGGCTTCACTTGCGACGTGCAAGCGGCGGCTTCACTTGCGACGTGCAAGCGGCGGCTAACTTGCGAGCGCGTAAGCGGCGGCTAACTTGCGGTGGTTAACTTGTGGACGAGCAAGGGGCTAGTCTCAAATTTTGAAGAATTCCAGAAATGTTCCTGGAAAAACTTGTATTGTTAACGTGGCTCACATTTAAAGTTAAAACAGCTAGCTTTTAAGGTTAAGCAGTTCACAATTATTGTTATAGTGGCTAACTTTTAATGTTAAAGCGGCTAACTCTTAAGGTACGTATAATGCAGTTAGCTGTTAAAGTCAATGCTGCTAAATTGCGGCGTGCAAGTGGTGGCTAACTTGCGACGAGCAAGCGGCGGCTTCACTTGCGACGTGCAAGCGGCGGCTTCACTTGCGACGTGCAAGCGGCGGCTAACTTGCGACGTGCAAGCGGCGGCTTCACTTGCGACGTGCAAGCGGCGGCTTCACTTGCGACGTGCAAGCGGCGGCTAACTTGCGACGTGCAAGCGGCGGCTCCACTTGCGACGTGCAAGCGGCGGCTTCACTTGCGACGAGCAAGCGGCGGCTTCACTTGCGACGAGCAAGCGGCGGCTTCACTTGCGACGAGCAAGCGGCGGCTTCACTTGCGACGTGCAAGCGGCGGCTCCACTTGCGACGTGCAAGCGGCGGCTCCACTTGCGACGTGCAAGCGGCGGCTAACTTGCGACGTGCAAGCGGCGGCTTCACTTGCGACGTGCAAGCGGCGGCTTCACTTGCGACGTGCAAGCGGCGGCTTCACTTGCGACGAGCAAGCGGCGGCTTCACTTGCGACGAGCAAGCGGCGGCTTCACTTGCGACGAGCAAGCGGCGGCTTCACTTGCGACGAGCAAGCGGCGGCTCCACTTGCGACGTGCAAGCGGCGGCTCCACTTGCGACGTGCAAGCGGCGGCTCCACTTGCGACGTGCAAGCGGCGGCTAACTTGCGACGTGCAAGCGGCGGCTTCACTTGCGACGTGCAAGCGGCGGCTTCACTTGCGACGTGCAAGCGGCGGCTTCACTTGCGACGAGCAAGCGGCGGCTTCACTTGCGACGTGCAAGCGGCGGCTTCACTTGCGACGAGCAAGCGGCGGCTTCACTTGCGACGAGCAAGCGGCGGCTTCACTTGCGACGAGCAAGCGGCGGCTTCACTTGCGACGAGCAAGCGGCGGCTTCACTTGCGACGAGCAAGCGGCGGCTTCACTTGCGACGAGCAAGCGGCGGCTTCACTTGCGACGAGCAAGCGGCGGCTTCACTTGCGACGAGCAAGCGGCGGCTTCACTTGCGACGTGCAAGCGGCGGCTTCACTTGCGACGTGCAAGCGGCGGCTTCACTTGCGACGTGCAAGCGGCGGCTTCACTTGCGACGTGCAAGCGGCGGCTTCACTTGCGACGTGCAAGCGGCGGCTAACTTGCGACGTGCAAGCGGCGGCTAACTTGCGACGTGCAAGCGGCGGCTTCACTTGCGTCGAGCAAGCGGCGGCTTCACTTGCGACGAGCAAGCGGCGGCTTCACTTGCGACGAGCAAGCGGCGGCTTCACTTGCGGTGGTTAACTTGTGGACGAGCATTTAAAGTTAAAACAGCTAGCTTTTAAGGTTAAGCAGTTCACAATTATTGTTATAGTGGCTAACTTTTAATGTTAAAGCGGCTAACTCTTAAGGTACGTATAATGCAGTTAGCTGTTAAAGTCAATGCTGCTAAATTGCGGCGTGCAAGTGGTGGCTAACTTGCGACGAGCAAGCGGTGGCTAGCTTGCGACGAGCAAGCGGCGGCTTCACTTGCGACGTGCAAGCGGCGGCTTCACTTGCGACGTGCAAGCGGCGGCTTCACTTGCGACGTGCAAGCGGCGGCTAACTTGCGAGCGCGTAAGCGGCGGCTAACTTGCGGTGGTTAACTTGTGGACGAGCAAGGGGCTAGTCTCAAATTTTGAAGAATTCCAGAAATGTTCCTGGAAAAACTTGTATTGTTAACGTGGCTCACATTTAAAGTTAAAACAGCTAGCTTTTAAGGTTAAGCAGTTCACAATTATTGTTATAGTGGCTAACTTTTAATGTTAAAGCGGCTAACTCTTAAGGTACGTATAATGCAGTTAGCTGTTAAAGTCAATGCTGCTAAATTGCGGCGTGCAAGTGGTGGCTAACTTGCGACGAGCAAGCGGTGGCTAGCTTGCGACGAGCAAGCGGCGGCTTTACTTGCGACGAGCAAGCGGCGGCTTTACTTGCGACGAGCAAGCGGCGGCTTCACTTGCGACGAGCAAGCGGCGGCTTCACTTGCGACGAGCAAGCGGCGGCTTCACTTGCGACGAGCAAGCGGCGGCTTCACTTGCGACGTGCAAGCGGCGGCTTCACTTGCGACGTGCAAGCGGCGGCTTCACTTGCGACGAGCAAGCGGCGGCTAACTTGCGGGCGCGTAAGCGGCGGCAAACTTGCGGTGGTTAACTTGTGGACGAGCAAGGGGCTAGTCTCAAATTTTGAAGAATTCCAGAAATGTTCCTGGAAAAACTTGTATTGTTAACGTGGCTCACATTTAAAGTTAAAACAGCTGGTTTGGAATGTTAAGCAGTTCACAATTATTGTTATAGTGGCTAACTTTTAATGTTAAAGCGGCTAACTCTTAAGGTACGTATAATGCAGTTAGCTGTTAAAGTCAGTGCTGCTAAATTGCGGTGTGCAAGTGGTGGCTAGCTTGCGACGAGCAAGCGGTGGCTAACTTGCGATGTCCGGGCGGCTTCACTTGTGACGTGCGGACGGCTAACTTGCGACCAACCCGCGCCGAGCAAGCAGCTAACCAATGACAAACTCATTTTTTAATAATTTTGAAGGTTTCCAGAAATATTCCCGGACACTTTCTGAAAATGTTCCGAATTTTTGCAACCTTTTGCCTAACTGGAGTAATTCAGTGATTGTTTTGAACTGAAGCGATGTCAAAACAAAAACGAAAAAAGAGGTGCCCTTGGATGCACTTTAGCGGGGTTAAAATTTAATCAAGGGGGTTTTGGTGAGAAATCTTTTTTTTTTTGTTTATTCCACAACATAATTTATTCTTTCTATTGGTGTCCAGTGAATGCTTTTCTTTGATATTTTTAGTTGATGTATTTTTATTTTGTAGGGATGATGTGGGAAAACGAGGTTTAGGGTTATTTTTCTTTCTGCTGTTACATTTGCATTGATAATAAACCACTTTTTCTGCATAATTGGTTGATTTCTTATTATTTTCTCTCCCTTGAATGACATGACTTTTAGCTCTATTTTTCAGCCTTTGCCTCATACACTTGTGTTTTTTCCATAACAGGCGGGAACTTGTCGAGCCAAGGTTTGCGTGTGGCGCTATTTTGACTTTGTGGCACTTGGCAGCCGTCTTGTAGCTCTTCTTATGTAATCCGCCATGGCTTATTTTGAATCAACGCGAGTGATAGACGCACATGTGAAAGTGGAGAGAAACGCTCGACGTGCCAGCACAGAATGAATTGCAAATAGTCAAAGAATGCTTGAAAAGTGATGAGTCAGCACGTTAATAAAGGCGCTAAAGCCGGCATGGTAAATGGTGGCTTCGGGGCGCGCCCCCATCGGTTGGTGTCGGATCGCGGCACGAGGGCGGGGGTGTTTTTGACAAACTCTGTGAACCTGAAAGTGTTTTACAAAAGGGTTATTCAGGGTTAGGAACCGAGCTTTGAATGGATTTAGGTCTTTTGCAAGGTGCAAGGATTATTCCTGGTGCGCCACCTCCACAAAAATCTGCTGTAAGCACAATTTTACATGAGATTTATATTGTTTTGCTAAATATGGAAGTCAAAATGTGTTGTTAATAGGTGAAATTTATCATATTCAAATGTCTTTATCGTGATGTGAAAATTTTAATCTTGTGTTAAAATGTAAAATTTTATGCTCATCATGTTCAGATTTAAACTTCTCACAGAACCTAAAGGTCAGGGCCGGCCCAGGCCATTTGGGGGCCCTAAGCAAAATAACGCAAAGAGGCCCATATTTTGGGCCCACCATTTCGTCACAGTGTACTGTGAAACCCATACATGCAGTCCAACCCATACGTCCATATTTTGTTTATTAATCAGATTTTGTTGCACTGCATACTTCAAACCTCTCACCCCAAATGATTGTCAGAACTTACAGTAGATAGCGCCAAACCTTTTTCTAAAAGAGGAAAGAAAGAAGTTAAGGAAGAACTTTTATTTTTTTTAAGCTTGTAATCAAGTATCAAAACTCACAAAAGTCAAATAAAGCAAGCTGTTGCAAACAAAATAGAATATAAATTAAACAATTGCCAGATTGGGGGCCCCCTAGTGGTCAGGGGCCCTAAGCAGCTGCATAGTCTGCCTATAGGCTGGGCAGGCCCTGCTAAAGGTTATCATGTTAATGTCAAACTTTAAGGCACTTTCATTATAAAAGCCAATAGAAAAATGTATTGTAGCCTAGGGGTGTGCCATCTTAGGCACCTGTTTTACGAAATTTCCGGGTCACACTTTTGCGAAATTTCGTTTCCGGGTTCCTCTTTTGCAAAATATACAATGTTTAATGTAGAAAAAGGAAGAAAGCAACAACAACACTAACACTAGATATAGATTGTCACTTCTAAATCCCCGTGCTACTGTTAAAGCATACAAGATATTCCTTTGAGCAATCAAAACTCTTACCGTTGACAAGCGGGCGGAAAGCCGACACCCCGGTTGAGCTGCAGAGGAATACTAGCTAGGCGTCCGTGCACAAACCCTGAGCAGAAAATCCCGGCTCTTACACTGGTGCATCACGTCAGGGATGAGATGGCCAGTGTCTTCCCTCAGATGACAAGCCACTTGCCCAATTGTATCGTTACACGTGTTTTGAGATCCAATGGTATCGTTACACGTATTGTGACATGTTTTGCAATCACACATCACAAAGACGTCAAAGTGGCGAGGAAAACGAGGTTACAGTCATTAAAGGGAATCATCACAATATGCTAATACATAAAGGGAATCATTACAATATGATGAGTCACTCCGGGTCATATTATATTTCGCCCAGAAGCACCCCACGATTCGATTACGATTCAGGGTGCTACGATTTGATTTGAACGATGATCACGGTATTGACTATGATCACGATTAGGGTTGTTCCGATCATGTTTTTTTGCTCCCGATCGTTTTAGTTTGAGTATCTGCCGATCCCGATATTTCCCGATACAATTGTTGTTTTTGCTCCCGATTCAATTCCAATCATTCCCGATAATTTTTCCCGATCATATACATTTTGGCAATGCATTAAGAAAAAAATGAATACAACTCGGACGAATATATACATTCAACATACAGTACATAAGTACTGTATTTGTTTATTATGACGATAAATCCTCAAGATGGCATTTACATTATTAACAACAAATATGACGATAAATCCTCAAGATGGCATTTACATTATTAACATTCTTTCTGATCCATGGATAGAAAGACTTGTGACTTTGTATATTGTGACTAAATATTGCCATCTAGTGTATTTGTTGAGCTTTCAGTAAATGATACTGTAGCCATGGCCAAATGCATGATGGGAAGTGGAACCATGACTGTGCGTCGTGCTACCAATTGATATATCTTTTCTGCGTTGGGAAATAAAATTGGGTGTTAAGAAAAAGATCAATTTACTACCTTGCTTCCCCACATTGCGTCAACGATATTTCTAATCGTAGGGAGAGGGATTGTAAGGCTTTAGCCGTGATACATTTTTTAAAAAATTGATTACCGCCGTTAATGGGATAAATTTGATGACCCAACCTTAAGCCTGAACTAAAGGCTCTGGATGAGTACAACATATTGTGTTTGTAATGTTAAATACAATTGGAAAACGATTAAATTAAAAAATATACAGTAATGTGCACAAGTTTTGGCAGGTGTCCTGCCTAAAACTTTTGCACAGTACTGTGTATATATATAAAAAAAAGCATGGCCGATATTATTTTGCCGATTCCGATACTTTGAAAATGACGTGATCATCCCGATCGATCGGGACATCTCTAATCATGGTTATCTCGATTACCACGATTATCGATGCATCTTGCATTACTGATTAATAAAGTAGCCAAAAAAATTCATGTCCATGATTTATTTAAGATATCCTTATGATTCAACAGGAACGATGGAAACATGCCCATACAACAAAAAGCTGCCCTTAAGCTGCTTTTTGGATTCATTTTTTCAAGAAAGTGCGAAAACATTAACCATTTTAAAGTGCGTACGACAGGAGAAAAAAAGTCTTAATAGGATTATTATGTGAATTAGAATCATATTTTGAGACGATTCGACTATATACAAAAATTTAGCAACACGCAGATGACGAGAAATGAGTCTTTTAATCTGCCGGTTAGCCACGCCTACCATTATAGGGCTCTAGCGTCCCTAACAGGTGATGACGTCAGCGGGAGACTGGGTTTATCGGTTTTACTATTCAGCCCATTGAGGGGGAATTATTCAGAACGAGGAAAACGCGACGGAGAGACCCGCAAAATTTCATTGTTTCAGTCTCTCTACTCCAATATTTTTACAGGATATTCTTTTTATCCAAGTATTTTCCCCAATAGCTAAATAAATGGCTTGAGAAGGAACAGTCTGCCCGACGAGTGGGAATTATTCAGAACGAGGAAAACGTGACGAAGAGAGCCGCAAAATGTCATTGTTTCAGTCTCTCCAATATTTTTACAGGATATTCTGTTTTTTTTATCCAAGTATTTTTCCCCAATAGCTAAATACATGGCATGGTCATGACAAATAAGTCTTGTGCTAAATGGAATACGAAATAATAAAAATGCATTTATTCAAGACGACATGGCAAAATTACTCCATAATGGTCAAAACTGTCGATTTCACCTTTACTGTCGCACCTCCCGAACGATATTTTATGCCACCTGAATCGGGTTTATGTCATTTCCCTTCCCCAGCTTCGGAGAATGTAAACAAACCAAGAGGCGTGACAACTAGCCGACACGCTAACCCGAACCGAGTGATGTTTCAAAGTCTTCGAAGCGGAAAATCACACATAACTAGCCCAGATTATTTCACATGACGACTGGGTTGTCAATTTTCTTCGCCGATCGGCAAACCGCCCGGCGGAGAGCAATTTACTGTATCTCGGTGGACGGCCACTCCTTAGGAGAGAAGCAACAGTGCCAAACTCTCTCCACTTGTAGACAACTTTGACTGTCGATTGATGAACATCCAGAGATGGTTTTGTATCCTTTCCAAGCTTTATACAAATCAACAATCCTTGATCGCAGGTCTTCAGACAGCTCTTTTGACGGAGCAATGATGCACATCAGACAATGCTTCTCATCAAGACAATTCTTAGCAGGTGTGTGTTTTATAGTGGGCAGGGCAGCTTTCAACCACTCATCAGTGATTGGGCGCACACACACCTGACTTAAATTGTTTGGTAAAAATTAGTTTCAATTGCTCTTTGTCTCCTTAGGCAGAGGGTTCACTTATTTTTCCCCCTTCTGTCATTGTTTGCATGCTATATTCATTAAAAATCTGGAAACCTGTAAATGTTTGGGTGCTTTTGGTTAAAGCAGACTCTGTATTTTCATCTGTGTAATTTTCAGAAAAATCAGATGACATTTGATGGGGATTTTATGCTGAAATGTGAGAGATTCCAAAAGGTTCAGATACTTTTTCATGCCACTGTATCTGTATTTTGTAGGGGTGTCAAATAATTAAAAATTTTAATCGAGTTATTTACAGCTTAAAAATTAATTATTCGCAATTCAAACCATCTATGAAATATGCCATATTTTTCTGTAAATCAATGTTGGAATGAAAAGATAAGAAACAAGATGGATATATACATTCAACATACGGTACATAAGTACTGTATCACAACAATAAATCAACAAGATGGCATTAACATTCTGTTAAAGCGATCCATGGATAGAAAGACTTGTAGTTCTTAAAAGATAAATGTTAGAAATTTTAAATTAAAACCCCTCTTCATGTTTTCGTTTTGATAAAATTTGTAAAATGTTCAATCAAAAAATAAACTAGTAGCCCGCCATTGTTGATGTCAATAATTACACAATGCTCATGGGTGCTGAAGCCTATAAAATCAGTCGCACCGAGACGCCAGCATAGGGCGGCAAAACTCCGAAAAACACAACAAGTACACATTTCACTGTGATGTCATTTTAATCTGTTTGAGCCGGGCATTTGTGCGTTAATTGTGTCAAATATTTTACGTGTATAATTTTAAAAAATTAATTACCGCCCGTTAACGCGATAATTTTGACAGCCCTAGTATTTTGATCTACAATTTAATTAAGATTAATCAGGTGAAATTGACTGTGATTAATTGCATTATCATACACAGAACCCAATAACAAATTCAAAAGTGTTTGTGTATTGCCATATTAAAGCTCCTTCAAATGAGTTCATGCGCAGTTAAAATAATTGGTCAGGTAACTCTGAGTTAACTTACTCAAGGTTTTGTGAAAACAGGAATTTAACATGTTTTTACAAGACACTTTAAAATGTGATACCCATTACACATTAAAAAACAGCAATGATAGCAATAATTCTATACTCATTGCAGACTTTCATAAACCCCTCCTAAAAAGGTCACAAAGGTCATCCGATCATAATCCGACCCCCGGGGAGGGCGGTGGTCAGTCACCACGGCAACAGGTCTCGGGCACACAATGTTACGGCGCTCTCGGCCCACTTCCCGCCAGTTGCCCTCCCCCGTGCCGGCGTCTCGTCCTTCACCTCGGCTCCGGCGCTCTGTGGGACTGCGTTCTCATTGGCTGACGGGAGGCAAGCCTGCGGGTTACATAAGAGGCCTGAAAAGGAAGGACTCCCCCGCCGGCCCCCCTCGGGATGGCCTTTGTTGCTGTTTGAGAAGCACGAGGCTGCCACAACCGCGTCCCTCCACACCCTCCGTTTCTCAGAAAAAGGGAAGGCGTGCCCTTTTTGATTCTTAAGGTGAAATAAGGTTCGACACGTTTCGCAGTTAAAGTGAACTTGGTTTTTGAGATGCTAATTTTTATGTTTTAAGACGACAAGTTTGATTTGTTTCTTCTGATTGTTTCTTTCATGCATGAAAAGTTTTTTTTTTTCTTAAAAGTAAGACTAACTGGGGCGGCCGTGGCGCAGTAGGTAGCTGGAGTTGTCCTTGGACCGAAGGGTCAGTGGTTCGATTCCCAGCTAGGACTGCCCTCTGTCAAAGTGCATGGCAGCAGCCCCATTGGCGTGTGAACAGGTAAATGTGTGCTAATGTAAAGCACTTTGGGCATGGTAACCATGCAGATAAATGCGCTACTGTCCCCTCCATAATTATTGGCACCCCTGAAAAAGATCTCTTATCTATTAATATTTTGTTTAAAATTCAAATAATATGGGACCTAAGTGGAAAAAAAGAGAAAAATCCAACCTTTAATACAAGTGCATTCATTCAGTGGGGAAAAAAATCCCACATAAAGAAAAAATTATTTGACATCAAATAATGTGTGTTACAATTATTAGCACCCCTGGGGTTAATACTTTGTACAACCCCCTTTTGCCAACAAAACAAGGTCTGGGGACTGAGACGGCCATGGGAGGAGCTTGATTTTGTGTCTGGTGAACCATTTCTGTGTAGATTTGGCCATATGTTTAGGGTCATTGTCTTATTGAAAGACCCAGTGACGACCCATCTTCAGCTTTCGGGCAACAGATTTTGATTTAAAATGTCCTGGTATTTCAAAGCATTCATGATTCCATGTACCCTAACAAGGTTCCCAGGGCCTTTGGATGCGAAACAGCCCAACAGCATCACTGACCCACCCCCATACTTCACAGTGGGTATGAGGTGCTTTTCAGCATGCACATCTTTCGTGGCACGCCAGAACCACTTAGAGCAGACTTGTCCAAAGTCCGGCCCGGGGGCCAAATGCGGCCCGTGGACAAATTTCATCCGGCCCCCAGGCCTCTGTCATAAAATCAAGAACATCTGGCCCACACACAGACTTAATGCAAAAGAATATATTTTATTCATGCTTATAAAACAGAAATATCAACTGCTGTGAAGCGATATGCTGGCATGTGAGACATTTTTGAGAGACTAGTTTCTGTGGACTCTTGTCTAATGTTCACTCCCTTTCATACCAGCTACAGCTAAGTTCCCAAGGTCTGTGGAAAATTCCCAAGGTCGAGCTGTAATAAGTTTCACTTCTGTTTCACAGTAAGCATCCAGTTTTGAGGAACACCAAATAAGGTGAAGCAGTTAGAGCTGGCTCACTCTGAACTAACCAATTATCACGCACCACATACCCACTGTTATGACATGTTTCTGACCATGTGACTTTGTAAATAAAAAGGCTGCGCGCGCTTCAATAGGTGGGAAGACTTTAGCAAGGCCTAGCTTCGCATCTGCCGCAACCCCGTGCGCACGTTAAAACCTTGAGACTCAAGTGGTTTCTGACTGCAAATGGTTTTATCCCCGATGAGGTGGGAGGTTTTTCTCCGTGTGACTGTCATTTGAATAGAATACTCTGGGAGTTTTATTTCCTGACACTTAATAAATTGGTCAGCAGTACTGCTACCAGCATATGAAGTAGCTTACACACTAAATGCTGCTTCTCATTTACCCACTAAAAGGCAGCAGCACTCTAAGCAACATTACCCCGTGTGACCCTTTACTCCCAATTTTATAAAATGGCGACAATCAACAAAAAATAGAAAGTTGACTGAGACGGCCGACGCTTCAAGGATAGTTGGAAATTGGACTATTTCTTCTCTAAAATACGCAACAACTGTGTCTGCCTCATTTTCTGGTTTTAAAGAGTTCAATGTGAGGCGATATTACCAAACAAGACACGCTGACATGTACGACAAGATTACAGGGAAGATACGTTGCAATAAATTAAAGCTAGTTTAATTTCACAGCAGCAGTATTTCGCAAACGCCACAAAGGCTAGTTGCGAGATTGTTGAAATTATTCATTTAAAAAAATAATAAAGCAAATGTGACACACAGAATGGCTTGCTTGTTAGGTTTTGTGTTTGTTTTCTCCTAGTGTGACTTGTCCCTGTGATTGCCCATTGATTTCACCTGATGTGCCTTCTCCTAGACCATCCTCCTGTGCTCACCTGTTCCTTGTTGTCTCGTTATCCCTTGTCTGCTTGTGTGTATATAAGCTCCCATTTTCTGTTCACTCCTTGCTGCGTCATTGTCAATGTCTATGTCTACGTCTGCCAAAGTCAAGACCTGTCCAAGCCCTCGTGTACCAGTCCCTCCGTTTAAGTAAGTTTTTGTTTGAACATTGCCTTTTTGATCCCCAGTCGTTTTGGTTGTACTTTGTGCTTTTGGTTAGTTGTTATTAAAACGTGTTTTGAGTTCTCCTCCACCTGCCTTGCTGCTTTTTGTTTCCCTGCAATTGGGTCCACACCACCTGCCTGCCTGCTCATTCCTGACATTGCTAAAATTTGCTTAAATATATTGGTCTAAGTAAAGGACGTCAGCCAAGGTCGGCTCCCCACATTTTTACCACGCCAAATCTGGCCCCCTTTGCAAAAAGTTTTGACACCCCTGACTTAGAGTGTTTGTTGCCAAAAAGCTCAATCTTGGTCTCATCTGACCAAAGCATGGATGGTGTTCTTGGGGTTGTACTCATCCTTCTTTTTCCTCCAAACACGACGAGCCGAGTTTAGGTAAAAAAGTTCAATTTTGGTCCCATCCGACCACATGACCTTCTCCCATTGCTCCTCTGGATCATCCAGATGGTCAGTGGCATGTGTCTGGACATGCACTGGCTTCAGCAGCGGGACCTTGCGTGCGCTGTAGGATTTTAATCCATGACGGCGTAATGTGTTTCCAATGGTTTTCTTCAAGACTGTGGTTCCAGCTCTGTTCAGGTCATTGACCAGGTCCTGCTGTGTAGTTCTGGGCCGATCCCTCACCTTCCTCATGATCAGTGATGCCCCACGAGGTGAGATCTTGCATGGAGCCCCAGAACGAGGCAGATTGACCGTCAACTTGAACTTCTTCCATTTTCTAATAATCGCTCCAACAGTTGTTACCTTCTCACCAAGCTGCTTGGTTATTTTCCTGTAGCCCATCCCAGCCTTGTGCAGGTTTATTATTTTATCCCTGATGTCCTTACAAAGCTCTTTGGTCTTGGCCATTGTGGAGAGGTTGGAGTTTGTTTGTTTGAGCATGGGAACAGGTGTCTTTTATACAGGTAACAAGTTCAAACAGGTGCAGTTACTTCTGGTAATGAGTGGAGACCAGGAGGGGTTCTTAAAAAAGAACTAAGAGCCGAAATATTTACTAGTTGGTAATGTATCAAATACTTATTTCATGCAGTTAAATACAAATGTATTATTTAAAAATTATACAATGTGATTTTCTGTTTTTTTGTATTAGATTCCGTCCCTCACAGTTGAAGAGAACTAATGATACAAATTACAGACCTCTCCATGGCTTGCAAGTGGGAAAACCAGCAAAATCGGCAGTGTATCAAATACTTGTTCTCCCCACTGTAGGTGAAGTGAATAAAAAAAAAATGTATATCTACACAACCTTGTCATTCCTCACAGAAGATAAAGCAGTGCTTGCAGTCATGTATTCTTTATCATCTTTTAACATGAACTGACCGTGTGTCTGTCGCATAGTTGCCGGAGCCACATTCCTGATCATTAAAACGAAACAAAAGCCATCACTCGACTGACTTCAAAAGGCGTACTTTCTCACCGATGCTCTGCCAAGTGTTACACAACGTTTTAATGTCACTTGTGGCATTTTTTTTCCAACACGGGCGGCAGCGCTGAAAGTAATCCAGCGGTACAAAGTGGGTTAAGACCTTATTTACAGGTGGAACTAATAATAGAAGAGGGAAAGCTAACAGCTCTTACAGGTTATCCAACTTCTCTACTTCTGAGATTTTTCTGGAATCTTACCATACAAGTCAAACGCTTCCCAGCCTTGAAGTGTAAACAATACCGATTAGATACACTCTGTTTCAACAAGAGAATCTCAAGGGCGGGCAGCTTGTTTTCATGATTTGGACTCTCAAGCAAGAATAATGATATGTTGGACAAAAGGGTGTTCCAACAGAGTTCCACAAAACAAGAACAAAACAAAAAAAAAACATAATCCTTACTGTAATCATATTGCCTTACAAATGGTCAGTTACATAATGTGGTTCCTTGAATTTTGAGCCAACAGAGTTGATTTTATTTTTACCTCACAAGATGCTATGTGCTGTTTAGAAATTGTGGTACAGTAATTTTCGGACCTAACTCTAAGCCCACGTCTGCACCACTAACTCCCGCAATATGTTCTCCCGGACAGTCCAGAACAAATGACGGGACACCCTGTCCCAACACAAGGAACACCGGAGAAGGCCAACTGATAACATTACTGATAAGACTCCAATAGCCTCTTTGAGGCTGAGATGGCAAAATCCACAACCCTCGCTGCCCTGACAACAGTAACTCCCGAAACCTCCTGTCCAATACACAAACAAACGATAATCCTAAACAACGCCCAAGCACACCCTTCTTCTACCCACAGCCTTAAAAAAGACTAAACGTTTAACGAATTGTTTTACGAAATTTCCGGGTCACACTTTTGCGAAATTTCGTTTCCGGGTTCGCAGTGAGTCAGTAACACGCACACTTTTGCGAAATATACAATGTTTAATGTAGAAAAAGGAAGAAAGCAAGAACAACAATAACGCTGGATATAGATTGTCACTTCTAAAATCCCCGCGCTACTGTTAAAGCACACAAGATATTCATTTGAGCAATCAAAACTCTTACCGTTGACAAGTGGGCGGAGAGCCGACACCCCGGTTGAGCTGCAGAGGAATACAAGCTAGGCGTCCGTATACTAACCCATAGCAGTCTCTCACCGAAGAGGGAAAAATGCCAGCTCTTATAGTGGTGCATGACGTGAGATCAGAGATGGTCAGTCCCTTACCTTAGATGACGAGCCCCTTGCCCATTGTTACGCGTGTTTTGACACATGTTTTGCAATCACACATCACAAAGACCCCAAAATGGAGGGGAAAACAAGGTTACAGTCATAAAAGGGAATCATCACAATATGCTGATTCATAAAGGGAATCATCATAATATGCCTGATTCATAAAAGGAATCATTGCAATATGATGATTCACTCCGGGTCATATTATATTTCTCCCATCACTAATCGTTGTCATTTTTCTCGTGAACCTTTTGTTGAGTTGTGATATGGTGATCTTAGAACGAGTGCCTCCTCGCCTGAGTCTGTTTCGTCTTGCCGTTTGATTGCTGTTGACCTGAAAAAATTGTCAACTTGTGCTTTCAAGACTTTTTCCAGCTTTCAAAATGGAGTAGGTACAAAGGGTTAAGACTAAGGTGAATGCGCGGAGTTGTCAGGGTCTCGCCAGCCCAGGTCGTTGGATCTGTGCCAGCGCGGGTCCGGGATTTCGGCTGGCTTGATTCCGGCAATCTGGCAAAAAGGTCAGATTCCTTCACTATTGTATTTGGTAACACTTTAGTTGACAGTGACACCATAACACTGTCATAAGACCATCATAAGTATGACATGACACTGCCATGAGCATTAATGACGGATGTAAAAGAGCCGAGCTTGACATAAATTGAGTTAATAACATCATTTGCTGGATGACACCTAATGCCTATGATAGTGGCATCCCATGATTATTACAGTGTTATGGTAGTGTTATGACGCCGCTGTCAAATAAAGTGTTGCATATTAACCAAAATAAATCAACAAATAAGCCGCACCGGACTATAAGCCGCAGGAATCAAAATGAGGGGAAAAAAGCTGCGGCTTATAGTCCGAACATTACGGTAATAAACTGTTGCAACGTTATTTTTTTATTTTATTTTTTTTAGAACTTTTCAATGTAAAACACAGTGGTTATGTAATTGGAAAGCGTTGATTGATGTCAAATGTCCTGATTTTATATAGTAATAAATTGCATATGTGACTAATATAAGCAAGAAAGGGTTTTCGAGTTCATTGAACAGTTGACGTTGATAAACGTTTCTTGTCCTGGAGTAAGAGCGCCCTCTGTTGGTATATTTAATAAACCAAATTGACCAAACGATAGTGTTAAAGTTTTTTTTTATTATTATAATATATAATATTGTGATCCCTCACTTATAGCTGTTAATTGGGACCAGATCTGACCGCGTAAAGTGAAAAATCGCGAAGTAGTGTCACCTCCTCATTTTCAACGTACATTTTTGTGTGTATAAATATTATCCATAAGTGTAAAGAAAACCCTTTACATGCATGTTATCATTAGAACATTAAAGAATAATCTGAAACATGTCAATAAAATATTAATAATATAAATAACATTCATAAAAGAATGTATAAATAATACGTACTGTACAATCATTCTCTCACTCTCATATGATATGAATGTGTAAGTGTACATACATACGTAAACGTAAATGAAGTGTACATATAAATATGTCTTTAGAACGATTTTATCCTTATAATAAGATACTTGTAACATGATTAAAAAATACACGAGGGCGCAAAGTTGAGCCGCCATTATTTTTAATAAACAATGTGAAAAATGAGTGATATTCTCCACTAAAATACTCGTTCTCGCTGAATTCTTTGCGGATTTACAAATTGGTTCGTTTGTAACCAAACGTAAAAACGTGGCTGTGATTCGGATTGAATATTTTCTTAATAAATAACTTGTAATTATTTTTAACTTTGCATTTAATTTACTGTACCTCTGAAGTTCATGAAAAACCAAACCGTTTGAAAATTGGTTAAAAATGAGCAATTTTTATCTATTTCAATGTACACGCTTCATTGAGTATAATGTTATATTTAGGAAACTGATCTGATGCAAAATGGCTGACAAATGAGAACGCTTCCTTAAACGTATTGGCTCATATCGCGCAACAGATATTTAGTTTGTCTTCCGCGCTTTTCACGTCAGAATACAGTAGTTTTCGTCTCTGATGCAAAATGGCCGACATATGAGAGCGCTTACGCGTATTAGCTCACAGCCCGCCTCCGAAATCCAGTTTCGCATATATGATATTTATGTCTTCGCGCTATTCACGTCAGGCACGTTGTAGGACTCCTACTCCGGAAACCGCGCCAGGACCCCGAGGATGTCCATGCTCGCCGAACGTAAGGAAAAACATTTCAAATTTACGTTGTTTTTAAACGTATTTGACATTTTCATTTCTTTTAACAAACTGTACAATCTTTAGTGACTTCATAAAGCTTGATGTCAACCTAACAATTGCGCATTATAGTCGGAAATAGTCTTAAAAGACCCGTTAGCATTAGCATATTCCGTCAGCGTCGGCACGTGTGTTGTCATCAAGTGGGCACTTTGGCATTACATAATACACCATTCCTAGTTATTTATTACGTAGCGTGATATTTGCTTATTTGTGATAACAAGCATGACATGTGTGAATAAAACTGGTAAAAGTTGCGGATTTAACTCCTGTGATTAGTTAAAAAGTCCCAACTACAGACTGCGATGTGTTCAAGTTCATTTGTGAAAACACATTTTAACTAACTTGATAAATAATTTCTGCACGAATTATGTTACGTGTCAGCCCGCAGAAAACAAAAGTGGTCGGTGGACCCTCGGAACAGTGCTTGGAGCAATGATGACTCCAAGTTCGGACAGAAGATGCTGGAACGCATGGGCTGGTCCAAAGGGAAGGTATGTAACGTGTCCCAATCCAAAAATGGATTGGACTTTTATCACCGTCAATGGGAGACAATGATTGTCTATGAACTGACTTGCATGTTTGTAGGGCCTGGGCAGAAGCGAGCAAGGAGATGTCAACCCTATCAAAGTCAAAGTGAAAAACGATAGTTATGGTCTCGGGACTAATGGAAGCTATGAGGTGAGGTCATTTTAAACAGATTAAATGGTGGACAAGCGTTTGTGTTCGGTTATAATACCTTTCCTTATTTATTTTAGGATAACTGGATCGCACACCAGGATGATTTCAACGACCTCCTCGCTCAGCTCAATGACTGCCACGGTCAAAACGGCAACACTGGTAATGTTAAAACATGTTGTGACTAAGCTATGTCTAATATACTACTTATTCAAGAAGTCACTAGGATTTATTTTTGTTATTTTAATTTAGTGCTTCAACGATGAATCGATTAACTTGAGTAATTCAATAGAAAAAAAGCTTCGAATCAAATTTTGCTGCTTCGAGTATTCGTTTAATTAGACTGGCTTTGTGATGGTTTGTTTTGAAAGTGTTTGCATTTAGTTTGATTGATTTAGGTGGATACACTGCCGTCCAGTGGCAACAGTGAATATGGCATATGTAATTTAACATGGCTGAATCCACCTGCTCCCTGCTGAGACCAACAGAATATGCAAATTTGTTTGAGCTAATACGTTTTTTAATACGTATGTAATTTTGTTTCTCGGAATATTTAGCCGTTTTTTTGTGGGATCGTATGTTTGAACGATTTGTTTAGTATTTAAGCTAGCGTGCGTTATCGTGCTGCAACGATAAATCGATTAACTCGAGTAATTCTATTTGAAAAAAGCTTCGAATCAAATTTTGCTGCTTCGAGTATTCGTTTAATTATACTGGCGTTGTGATGGTTTGTTTTGAAAGTGTTTGCATTTAGTTTTATGGATTTGGGTGGATACACTGCCCTATAGTGGCAACAGTGAATATGGAATAATTCATTTAACATGGCTGAATCTCCCTGCTCCCTGCTAAGACCAACATAAGATACGTTTTTGTTTGAGCTAATGTTTTTTAATGCATTCGTATTTTAGTTTATAGGCATATTTAGCAGTTTTTTTGTGGGAGTATGTGTTTGAACAATTTAATAGCATTGTTAAAAAAAAAAAAAAAATTGCATTTCATGGCATTTAAGCTAGCAGACTTCGCTGTGCAAGTTAGTAAAATGCTTGTGCAACTGCATGCAGGTCAAAGTGGTATTGTTCAAATGAAAGAAATGGCGAGAAGTTATTTTTGATTTAACATGGCTGAATCCAGGTGCTCCCTCTTAAGATCGACATAAGTTTTTGTTTGAGCTGATGTTTTTAAAAATTTTTTTTTTTTTTTAAGTATAATAGCCGTTTTTTTTTGTGGAAATATGTGTTTGAACGATTTATTAGCATTTAAGCTAGCGGATTTTATCTATGAAAGTCAGCTAATTGTTCTTCAGTTGTACTTGGAGCCTCATTTATTATTTTTTTTAATACCGTCTGGGGCTAAGCTTAAGTATTTTAAATTATTTTTTAAATGAAGGTGAAATTCTGCATAGTTTGAAGAAACACTGTGCAATTTCATTTTTTATTCAAATTAAATGCTCTTTTGAACGTGCAATCCTAGCAAGCTTTTGTTCTACATCTCCTAAAATTTATTCTGCAAAGCATTAAATGTTCGAATCCGATGATTGGATTATTTGAACTAAGCATTTGGATTAATCGACGACTAAAATAATATCTGCAGCACTATTTTAATTCTTGTTGGAAGCCGAAATTGAAGTTTCAGATGAGCGGTTGCTCAAATTTAGAAGAAAATCTCCATTTTTGTGTTACGTTTAAAATTTTACATTGTATTTATTTATTTTTGTAATGAGTGTTTTGGTCCCAAAACGAACTCGCAGATTATTTCTTAACCGTTTCTCTCGTCTTCTACGTCTACTAGACGCTAGAGGGTGCTGTAGTACAATTTTGGAAGTAGTACAACATTGCCCACAGCTAATTTGGATGATTTTTCTTTCTTCAGAAACCAAACCAGAGGAACAGAAAAGCTTCAGCCTGGAAGAAAAATCCAAGACATCCAAAAAGCGAGTCCATTACATGAAATTTGCAAAAGGTGGGTGCTTGCCTTGCACTTTTTTACTTAAAATTGACTGTCGGTTACCTAGTTGTTATCTCATACGTTTATCATCAAGTTTTTTTGTTCCATCTCATCCTCTATTTGGAGTGAAAACAGTTCTCCTGAACCCTTTTGGCTCCACATCACACTCATTTTCTTTATTATTCATGTTAAACTTTGATGCCAAGCGCTCAAAATGCACCCCCTTTTTTGGCTCTCGGCTCAGACGCCCATCACGGCTCCGTCGGCCCGTGCGAGGTCACTGGGCCCGGTTGCTGCCAGGGCAGTTTTTTTTGTACTTTTTACATCTCAGGAAGCCGACACAGCGATAGGCACAAGGAGGAACTCGCTGTTAGGGATGACTGGAGAGCAAAATGAGGTCGTATTTTATAACCAAGCCACGTTTTGTTTCCACTGGGATAGACCAGCTGGGTATTTAAATGTTTGTCACTAGTAGACATCCTATCTGTTAGTAATCAGCTCATTGAAATTCACAGCAGAAGGGTGATTGGACGCCACACGATTGGACATTAGGCATTGAACGTGTTAACTCACTGGTTGAACTGTAAAATTTGATTCATCCTAAAATTATTTGACAGATTATTGTATCAATTGATTGAATTAGTGCTACGACAACTAATCGATTAACTCGAGTAATTTGATTAGGAAAAAGCTTCGAATCAAATTTTGCTGCCTCGAGTATTTGTTTAACTAGAGTGGTGTTGTAGTGGTTTGTTTTGAAAATGTTTGCATTTAGTTTTATTGATTTGGGTGGATACACCGACCTCTAGTGGCGACAGTGAATATAACAACTCATTTAACATGGTTGAATCCAGCTGCTCCCTGTTAAAACAAGGATTGGGCATAGTTTGAAATTGAATGATTCTGGTTCCGATTCCATCTGTCAATTCCAGTTCCGAACGACAATCGATTCCGATTCTTTTAAGAGGCAGGGTTTAAAAAAAAAAAAAAAAAAGGGGGGGGGGCAGGGTTGAAAAAAAATTATAGTTTAAAAATGTATTAGTTTATGTTAATGTCTTAATTTAACTTTTTCTTTTGAACTAAATGAATTTAAAATTATGATTTTTAATACAATTAATATGGAATTTATGAATTATATGAACTTCTCACAGGGCTATTTTGAACTTGCATATAATTATCTGTCTTTGAACGTGAATGTGATGAAGTTTCTTTCCACAGGAGTGCACTTTTAGTGCTGCAACGATTAATCCATTAACTCGAGAATTCGATTAGAAGAAAATATTCGAGTTATATTTTGTTGCTTCGAGTATTCGTTTAATTAAAGTGGCGTTGTAATGGTTTATTTTGAAAGTGTCTGCATTTAGTTTTATTGATTAGGGTAGATACACTGCCCTCTGGTCTGCCTCTTTTCACATGGCTCCCCAACTGCTCCCTGTTAACACCAACCTAAGTCAGGTTTTTGTTTGAGCTAATGTTTTTTAATGTTTTAAGCAACAGAATAGATTCTAAAACAATGCATTTAATACGGTTGATTTTAACAGAGACGTCTTCTGCTTTAAGATGGCGGCGTTTTACTAAAGTCAGCGGGTCCGTCATTTAGCGTTTAATTCTATATACGTGTGATATAGACCATAGCATGACGTAATAATACGATTTAATATCGTACTATTCCATCCATCCATCCACCCACCCACCAGTTGCACTGAGCTGACTGGTCTTTTTTTTTTTTTGGGTAAAGTTAAGCCAAACTTTTGAGTGCCGCCAGACCGTGTCCACTAACTAACTAACTAAGTAACTAACTCAAATTCGTTTTTTCATTTGTATTTTAATGCTCTTTTGAAAATGCAATCCAAGCAAGTCTTTGTTTTAAATCTCCTAAAATGTATTCTGCAAAGCATTAAATGTTCCTAATCTGATTACGGTACTCAATTATTCAAAACTAACTGATAGATTAACCGATTACTTAAATAATCGATAGCTGCTTTGCTCCAATCAAATATCCAGATATGTCGATACTTTCGGTATTTTTGACAACCCTACAGGCAGGGCACCCCTCCAAAAAGTATGACATGTTAAAAATAAACCTGTTTCCAATTAATCACATTTTGATCTGCTAGCAAAAACTGCTACATGTGTGAACGCATGCTAGCGAGATTTCCCATGATGAGCCTTCCGTTTCAAAACTCTGTGACATAAAATCAGGTGCTTCCTTTTTTTTTTCTTGATGTCTACAAACAGCTGGAGAAGGTCTCCACTCTTGTGAACGTCCCGAGGGGGGCTCACACGGATGACAGGTCGGGGGGTACAAACACGTCCCGGGGCAAAGACAATGAAGCAAATCAACACAAAATGGACGTTCACATTCATCACGGCTCAAAACTCGGGAGGAAACTATTGTTAGAGGCACTTATTGCGGGGTGACAAAGATGGACGTCTGGTGGCAAAACGGGGTTCGTGATTTTTATCTAGATATTTTGTCGGAGCTACCGTACGTCCACGTAAATGGACGCGCCAGATGCCGCAAACAGGAAGCGGGAAGAATGACGGCAAGGTGGTCCGGATCTATGTTTGCCGGTCAGCGGCAAATAAGCGCTGATGAATAATGAGTTGAGCAAGTGTCAAAATACATGATGATGCTCATTTCCGATGTAATTAACCAATTGGCCGCCATTGACAAATGAGTTAATGTTGTCATTTTCATGTTTAAACATAAGCCATGTCACTTGCTTTTAATTTTGGGACATCATTTCATTGAAATTGATCATTTCCTGTTGATTTTAGTGTATTTGTGTCATTTCCTGATCGTTGGTCACATCATGTGGAATTTAGAGCTTTTTTTGGTCAATTTCTGTTGGTTTTGGGTCACTTTCTGCTGATTTCAAAGCATTACTGAGTCAATTCCCCTGATTTAGGGTCACATCCTGTTAATTTTTAGGGCAAGTTGTTTTTTTGGGGGTTAAAAATAATGGCCACCAAGGGAGAAACACAAGTAGTTATTGATTTTAGGGTGCATAGTTACCCTTCCCGTCGACTTTGAGTCACTTTCAGTACATTTTTGTGTATTCCAAGTCATCTCCTGTCGATTTTTCATCATTTCCTTTCAATTTTGGGGCATTTACGGACCACTTTTTGATTATTGGTCGTGTCCTGTGGATTATGAGGGATTTCTAGGTCACTTTCAGTTGATTTTGGGTCATTTTCTGATAATTTCGAAGCATTCCCAAGTCACTTGCCTCCATTTTGAGTCACAACCTGTAAATTTGGGGGGAAAGTTTTTTTTCAAAAATTGTGACCATCAAAGGAGAAACACCAAAAGTAATGATTAATTTTTGGGTACAAACTGTAATTTTCGGAGTATAACGAACACCTGACTATAAGCCGCCTACCCACCAAATTTGACACGAAAACAGGATTTGTTCTTGGATAAGCTGCCCTGGACTATAAACCGCAGCTATTTTCACTGTATTATTGGATATTTACACCAAAAGATATAAACCGGTAACACTTTATTTGGCAGCAGCATCATAAGACTGTCATAAGACTAAATGAACAACCAGCAATGAAGCTTGCGGTTAATTGTTTCCAAGTTTCATTGCTTCAAGAAGCTTCATTTGGCCGTCACTGCCCCCTTGGGGTTGACAGTCAACCTCTGCTGCCACCTTCTGTCAACAGTGTTGTCATTCAACATGCCCCCTAGCATGCATCGTATCGCTACAGATGTGAATAGCAATCAAAATTCAAGTTCTGTGCTAATTATTTCTTCAGTTACTAGTCCAGTTGTTTCATTAATTGCTAACTCTGGTATTGTGTAACACTTTATTCGACAGTGGCGCCATAACACTGTCATAAGACCATCATAATTATGACATGACACTGCCATGAGCATTAATGAATGCTTACGAGGGATGTCGTTTTGTGTCATCTGGCAAATTATCTGACTTTTGAATAGATGTAAAAGATCCGAGCTGGACATAAATGGAGTTAGTGACATAATTTCCTGGATGCCTCATGACATCTGTCATAAGCATTCATTAAATCCCACGATCATGTGATGTCACGATTATGACTGTCTCATGGCAGTTTTATTACGCCCTGTCAAATAAAGTGTTACCTACAGTGGGGAGAACAAGTATTTGATACACTGCCAATGGGAAAAGCCATTGGCAGTGTATCAAATACTTGTTCTCCCCACTGTATTAATGATTTTTTTACTATATGATTTCTGAGTCACTTCCCTCTGCTTTGCTGTTTTGGGTCGTATCCTGTTAATTTTAGGGCAGTTGAAGTTTTTTTTTTTTTTTTTTTTTTTTGTGGAAAAAAAAATAAAAATAATGACCACCAATGACGAAACACTACATGAATTTAAAAATTAAATAGTAATAGTATTGGATTTTTTTTATACAGCTGGGCAACGGTTATTACTTTACGCATTTTTATAATAAATGTACTGCAGAATTATTGAAATCTATCAACTTATTGAAAACTAGCTAACCCTAACCTGTTTGGCAGAGGTAATTACGACTTCACTGCTTACCTTCTGCAAAAGTCGCGGGCGAGCCTCACTGGCCTTCCGTAACGAGCTTTGCGACTTGAAATCTCTTCTTGGCAACGACTGAACGGTTGGAGGGCGGGGCAACGTCGACTGTTCGAAGAAGGCATGCGAGCGAGTACGTCGAGTTTCAGATCAGGCGATTCAACTCCCGATTCCCGGATGCTAACGAGACGTCACGTGACCAATTGAAAAGAATGACGATACACGTGAAGACCGAATCTTCAGTTTTGTTGCCGGGCAGGTCCTAAAATTTTCACCTCTCTATCGAAACAAACAAACAAATAAAAAAAAAACATATCAATTAACAACACTAAATAAAACCCCACATATTAAATAAGACTATGAAATCTTTGTTAATATACACTGCTGGCCAAAAGTATTTGCACACCTGCAATTCTGTGAGATAATGCTCGATTTCTCCCAGAAAATGATTGCAATTACAAATGCTTTGGTAGTAGTGTCTTCATTTCTTTAGCTTACAATTAAAAAACAATAGAGAATGGAAAGGAAAATGAAATTATCATTTTACACAAAACTCCAAAACTGGGCTGGACAAAAGTATTGGCACCCTTTGAAAAATCATGTGATGCTACTCTAATTTGTATAATTAACAGCACTTGTTACTTACCTGTGGCACAGTGTACAGTTAAAATGGATTAAAGTTGACTCAACCTCGGTCCTGTTTCCTTGTGTATACCACATTGAGCATGGAGAAAAGAAAGAAGACCAAAGAACTGTCTGAGGACTTGAGAAGCAAAATTGTGAGGAAGCATGGGCAATCTCAAGGCTAAAAGGCCATCTCAAAACACCTTAATATTTCTGTGTCTACCGTGCGCAGTGTCATCAATGAGTGTAAAGCCCATGGCACTGTGGCTAACCTCCCTAGATGTGGTTGGAAAGAAAAAATTGATAGAGATGTCCCGATCGATCGGGTCCGATCACATCATTTTCAAAGTATTGGAATCGGCAAAAAAATTATCGGACATGCCTTTTTATATATATATATATATATATATATATATATATATGTGTTTTAAAATTAAATCGTTTTCTAATTGTATTTAACGTTACAGTCATAATGTTACACTCATCCAGAGTCTTTAGTTTAGGCTTAAGGTAGGGTTATCAAATTTATCCCTTTAACGGCGGTAATTCATTTAAAAAAAAATTTATCACGTCAAAATATTTAACGCATGCGCTGCACGACCCACTCACGCATTGTCATGTTGAATCTGTAATGGCGCCATTTTACCTATATATAGAGCTAAAAGGCAGCGTTAAGTTCCTTAACACCCTATGATATTTCCCAACGCAGAGAAGATATATTAATTGGGCAGTTAAATGGCTACAGTATCATTTACTGAAAGCTCAACAAATACACTAGATGGCAATATTTAGTCACAATATACAAAGTCACAAGTCTTTCTATCCGTGGATCCCTCTCACAGAAAGAATGTTAATGTAAGTGCCATCTTGAGGATTTATTGTCATAATAAACAAATACAGTACTTATGTACTGTATGTTGAATGTATATATTTGTCCGAGTTTTATTCATTTTTTTCTTAATCCATTGCCAAAATGTATATGATCGGGAAAAATTATCGGGAATGATTGGAATTGAATCGGGGGCAAAAAAAAAAGCAATCGGATCGGGAAATATCGGGATCGGCAGATACTCAAACTAAAACGATCTGGATCGGATTGGGAGCAAAAAAACATGATCGGAACAACCCTAAAAATTGACGAGAAATTTTAACGAAAGATTGTGCGGGATGGTGGATAAAGAACTTTGACGAACACCCAAATAAGTTCAAGCTGTCCGAGGGTACTACAGTGTCAACCCGTACTATCTGTCGGCGTCTGAAGCAAAAGGGACTCAATGGTAGGATACCTAGGAAGACCCCACTTCTGACCCAGAGACATAAAAAACCCAGGCTGGAGTTTGCCAAAACTTTTGGAATGTTTTGGAAGAATGCTCTCTGGTCAGATGAGACAAAAGTAAAGCTTTTCAGGAAAAGGGATCAAAATAGTTTACAAGGAAAAAAAGGGGGGCTTCAAAGAAAAGTACACGGTCCCCACAGTCAAACATGTTTGAGGTTCTTTGATGTTTTGGGGTTGCTTTGCTACCTCTGGCACTGGACTGCTTGACCGCGTGCATGGCATTATGAAGACTACCAACAAATTTGGCAGCAAAATGTAGTGTGAGAAAAGCTAGGTCTCCCTCAGAGGTCATGGGTCTTCCAGCAAAAAGCACTGGAGACTTCTAAAGTGGCCAGCAATGAGTCCAGACCTGAATCCCATAAAACACCTGTGGAGAGATCTGAAAATGGCACCCTTCAAATCTCAGAGACCTGGAGCAGTTGTTGAGGTTCTTTATCTACCATCTGCACAATCTTTTGTTGAAATCTCTGGTCATTTTTTCTTTTCCATCCGCATCTAGGGAGGTTAGCCACATTGCCATGGGCTTTACATCTATTGATGACACTGCGCACGGTAGAGACAGGATCATTCAGGTCTTTGGAGATGGACCTGTGGCCTTGAAATTGCCCATGTTTCCTCACAATTTGGCTTCTCAAGTCCTCAGACAGTTCTTTGGTCTTCTTTCTTTTCTCATGCTCAATGTGGTACACACAAGGGCACAGGTTGAGTCCACTTTAATCCATTTTAACTGGCTGCAAGTGTGATTTAGTTATTGCCACCACCTGGTATGTGCCACAGGTGCTGTTGATTACACAAATTAGAGAATCATCACATGATTTTTCAAAGGGTGCCAATACTTTTGTTGGCTCATTTTTGGAGTTTTGTGTAAAATGATGATGATTTATTAAATTGTTTTTCATTCTCTTTTGTGTTTTTCATTGCAAGCAAAATAAATGAAGCTATTTCTACCAAAGCATTTTTAATTGCAATCATTTTATGGGAAAAAATGAGCATTATCTGTGTGGAGGTAGATTTTTGTCTTTATTATTCAATCAAAAAAAAGTTGCTTCAATGAAATAAAAAGTCAAAATACCGTAATTTTCGGACTATAAGCCGCTACTTTTTTCCCCTCATTTTGAATCCTGCGGATTATAGTCTAGTGCGGCTTATTTGTTGATTTATTTGGGTTAATCAGTAACACTTTGACAACGGTGTCATAAGACTGCCATAAGACCGCCATAATTATGACATGATTATGACATTATCATGGCCGTTAATAAATGCTTATTTCAGATGTCATTAAGTGTCATCTGGCAAATTACTTCACCAACACTACATATATGTCCAGCTCGGATCTTTTGCATCTATTCAAAAGTGAGATAATTTGCCGGATGACACAAAATGACATCTGTCATGATGTCATTAATGCTCATGGCAGTGTCATGTCATAATTATTATGGTCTTATGACAGTTTTATGGTGTCACTGTCAAATAAAGTTTTATCAAATACCAGAGCTAGCAATTTAGTAAACAACTGGAAGAGTAAATGAAGAAATAATCAGCACAGAACATGAATTTTGATTGTAATTTAATATTTGTAGCGCTACAACAGTGACGACAACAGTGTTGACAGCAGTGGTTGACTGTCTCCCCCAAGGGAGCAGTGATGGCCAAATGAAGCTTCTTGAAGCGAAGAAGCTTTGCATCCAGTTGGTTCAAAGCTTCATGGTGGCTCATTTGGTGTTACCGGTTAATATATTTTGGTGTAATTATCCTATAATACAGTGAGGACAGCTGCGGCTTATTGTCCAGTACGGCTTATCTATGAACAAATGCTGTTTTCGTGTCATATTTGGTGGTTGGCGCCTTATAGTCCAGAAATTACGGTATATATTTTTCAATCGAAGAGAAAGTCACTTCAATCCCAAAAAAATGTGTTTGAATGCAAAAATAAATTTGAAACTCAAAAAATCTTTGAAGAATTTTTTTTTAATTTAAGTCTGATTTAAGTCGTTTTTTTTTTTTTAATGAAACAACATTTTTGATTGAAGTCATGTAATTTTGCCATATATCTGACAGAATTGCAAGGGTGCCAATACTTTTGGCCAGCAGTGTATATCTTAGTATATATTTACAGTAAGCCTCCTTATATCCCTCCCCACTTTTACTTAACAATTTTTTTCCCACATTTTATCGACTTCCTGTTAGCGCTGGCGCGCTCTCTACCAGGATTGATGGTGTTTGTTTGTCGTTTTGTGTGTGCGAGCGCTTCAAATCGGGTGGTGACTAAAATCTCAGCTTCTTCAACAGTCCCTCCCACCACCTAAAATCGGTCACCCACTTATAATTGCTACCTCCATTTATCCTCTGTCAAAGCTTCCTTATATTCTGTGTATCGTCAAATTAAAAACAAAAAAAAAGACTAGCATCGTGATATTTCTGGAATATGGATTAACGTGCCACCTTTCCAACACCCGAAAGGAAAAGTCGGCCTTTTATCACGCTATTATTTGCGCTTTGACCTCGCTAGCATATTTTTGACAGCTTCTTCCTCTCCAGAAGCTCCCGCCGGGTCACGTTTTTTTGATCGGGTCGCCATATTTGTTATTTTAAATGGCTTTCTCGCAGGCTTTTCAGACTCCTCCAAAAGCCAAAGGGTGCGCGGGGAGATATAGCTGGTAGAGCAATAAATAACCAAATGTTATCAGAGGCGCGCTGAAGGAAGAGGATGCAGCTGTACGAACAGGACTCGGGACTGAGACGGGACCAGTGTGTCTTTGAGGTCCTTAAAGTGGGAGTGCGGAGGTTTATTTTTCTTTGCTGTTTTATCCCTGCAGACAGAAGCAAAACTCGTATACACACTTAAGATGTCTGCATTTTTATAGTTCCACTTTGGGCACACTAGTTTTTGAAGATTAGAAGTGGTGATAGTGCTGAGCGTTATGGAAAAATATCACAATGTCGGACATTTTATATCGCGACATGCCACGATTTTAGACATTTTTCATCATGCGTTGAAAAACGACATAACAACTGTGACCGTTTGTCCCCCAACACGATTTTTGAATTGACTTGCCACAAATGTTAAATGTATCAAGTAGTGCAGCAACTTAAAACTATACAGTAGCTGACATATTTTTGAATTAACTAATATCGGAATAAATTGTGTTGGTTGTGTTCTGTGTAGAATAGGTTTGGAGAAATATATAAGTACTTGAAAATAGTATTAACTACTAGAGGCGTGCGAAATTTCCCATTCTTAGATTATTCGCGATTCGGCCGTGGAAGATTCGAGAATGAGTCACAAATATCCAAATTCCGATTATTGAATTATACCAGGTAAAGCGGAAGTAAAACACAGTCAGTGCACACAGAATTTTTTTATTTATTAAAAGAAAAATTCATTAATAAATGCATCACACTATAATTTTTTTCTATATTAAAATTTTATGTTTTTTTTTATTTTAAAAAAAAATCCCATTTTTAGTTTTTCTTTATTCCGTTTAATTTAAAAAATATATATTTTAAGATTCCCCCCCCCTTTTTTTTTTTTTTCAAGATATTTTTTAAATTTAACAATAATCATGATCAATAAGTTAATTTTCTTTCTCTTGTCTCTCTCTCATGTATTTATACATATATTTAGGTTTTATTATTTTCATCATAGACTTAATAATAATATTGACAAGACACATGGCGCGGGGCCGATTAATAGGGGGCCTGCATTGTTGGCTTGTGAATAAATGCTTAAATCCCCGAATTCTTTATTGTTATGGACGTAAAACAGTCTTGATTCTTGGTTGAAAGCAAAAAAGTTAGCATTTATTTAACATAAAAATGTCAAAGTACGATGCTAGTCTGTTAGTCAATGCGGCGACATCTTTATGTAATAGAGGTTTTCCGATGAAAAATTCTTGTGAATAAATGCTTAAATCCCTGAATTCTTTAAAGATATGGACGTACAAGTCTCAATTCTTGGTTAAAAGTAAAAACTGTGCAGTTAGCATTTATTTTACGTAAATATTGCGAGCTACGACGCTAGTCAGTAAGCAAATTAGCGGCATGTCACAGACAAAGAGCTTTTTCCCGTTGAAAAGTCTTGTGAATAAATGCTTAAATCCCTGAATTCTTTTTAGATAAGGACGTAAAACAGTCTCGATTCTTGGTTTAAAGCAAAAATAAAAAAAGCCTGCAGTTAGCATTTATTTTACGTAAATATTGCGAACTATGATGCTAGTCAGTAAGCAAATGTAGCGGTGGGCTGTTGTAAACAAAGAGCTCTTTCCGTTGAAAATTTTTGTGAATAAATGCTTAAATCCCTGAATTCTTTATAGATATGGACGTAAAACAGTCGCAATTCTTGGTTTAAAGCAAAAAAAAAAAGTGCAGTTATCATCTATTTTACGTAAATGTTGCGAACTATGACGCCAGTGCCATAGCGGCTAATTTCTCCCATTGATTTTTTTTCACATTTCAAAATATATGCATTGTACGAAAAATATGAGTCCTCGAACAAATCACTCCTGAGACAATCCTTTCTTGTTTGTATAAGGTACAGCTTTTGTACTTTTTCAACCAAAATCCGGCGTTGGATTGCTGCATGTGTCGTTGCGACTGACTGCGAATAACTGAAGCGGGATGTGGGATGATCCTCTACTTGAGGGCGTTGGCGCACTACCTGTGGAATGTGACCCGTCAATATCATTATGAAGTCTATGGCAGTGTCATAATTATGATGGCCGTATGACAGTCTTAGGACGTTGCTGTCAAGTAAAATGTTACCGGTTAATATCTTTTGGTGTAAATATCCAATAATAATGTGAGGACAGCTGCGGAATATCTATGAACAAATGTCGTAGTCGAGTGAAATTTGGTGCCTGGCGGCTTGTAGTCAGGTGCGCCTCATAGCCTGAAAATTACGGTAAATAAATGTGTTCATAAATAAGAGTTAACTTGCCCATGCTTAATTATGATTATTTGTACATTTTTGACTTCACAGAATTTTCCTGAATAAACTTTGACTTTTTGTCTACCAAACAATGCTATAGTGATGAAATATTTTCTCCAAAACATGTCATTTCAGGAAAGGACCTCTCCTCCCGAAGCGCAACGGACCTCAACTGTATCTTCGGCAAGAGAGCAAAAGCTACCGTTCCAGATTCGGAGCAGGTACCGCACACCAGCGCTTCCCCCAAAAGTGTCATGGCGGCGCTAGTAATTACCAGTGGCGCTGATGGCGTTTGCTGCGTTAAGCGTTTAACCTCATAAACCCGGGATTAGCCTCGTCACAGCGCGCGGCTTTTAACGTCGCCGGCAGCGGGGCGCTCGCTGCTGGCGAGGGCGCCCAAATCCACTTAAAGGATTTGCACTCTGAACCGCCGACACCTCAGTCGCCCCGACGAGGCTTCTCCTCAGGTAGGAGGCAGCAAATTGTGTCAAGTTTGTCTGCCTCGGCAGTTTTAGAGAAATAAAAAGTTCCATTTTGTAGTGTTCATTTTGAGCTCCATTGACGGCGATTCAAGAATTCGGTTAAATTGACAGCAAATTTTAAGAAGAATCTATCATGACTAACAACCCCTACCACTCGTTTAAAAAAAAAAAAAAAAAAACCCATTGTTGAAATACCCAGTTTATTTCATTAAAAAAAATTTGATTAAAAAAAAAAGTGTATATATAAAGTATATATTAGGGGTGTCAAATGATTAAAAATTTTAATCGAGTTAATTACAGCTTAAAAATTAATTAATCGCAATTCAAACCATCTATAAAATATTTTTCTGTAAATTATTTTTGGAATGGAAAGATGAGACACAAGATGGACATATACATTCAACATACGGTACATAAGTACTGTATTTGTTTATTATAACAATAAATCAACAAGATGGCATTACCATTATTAACATTCTGTTAAAGCGATCCATGGATAGAAAGACTTGTTCTTCTTAAAAGATAAATGTTAGTACAAGTTATAGAAATTTTATATGAAAACCCCTCTTAATGTTTTCGTTTTAATAAAATTTGTAAAATTTTCAATCAAAAAATTAAACTAGTAGCCCGCCATTGTTGATGCCAATAATTACTTACATAATGCTCATGGGTGCTGAAGCCTATAAAATCAGTCTCACCCAAGGGCCAGCAGAGGGCGACAAAACTCCGAAAAACGCAACAAGTACACATTTCACTGTGCAGTCATTTTAATGTTTGAGCGGGACATGTGCGTTAATTGCGTCAAATATTTTAATGTGATTAATTTTAAAAATTAATTACCGCCCGTTAACGTGATGATTTTGACAGCCCTAGTGTATATAATATATAATTTCTTTATTTTCCGATTCATGCCCTTTGCCTAGGTCCTACAACCCCGGAGGCTCAAGAAATTTAGTTTGAAAGGTGCCGATTCTCAAACCAAAAATCGATAATTGTTGTATTGCCATATCGTAACATCAACCTTATCTTAAGCTTTGTATCGCAAATCGTATCATGAGGTACGAAAAGGCTCCCGCCCCTCGTGGTCGTGTTATAAACGAATTGTACTAAACCACACTAAATGCACATGCATGCATACATTTAAAGCAACACTAGGTAACTTTTCAACCTTTATAAAATATTTTCATAACATTTGTCACAATATATCGAGTGACAACTAGTTGAATGATTTCTCTGTTAGATCTTGAGGGGATCAATATTGCTTTCACCGGGACTACACTGCCATTGGCTATTGCCTAGCATTCCTACTGTATGTGTATGCACTGCTGGCCAAAAGTATTGGCACCCCTGCAATTCTGTTGAATAATGCTAAATTTCTCCCATAAAATGATTGCAATTACAAATGCTTTGGTAGTAATATTTTCATTTATTTTGCTTACAATGAAAAAACACAAAAGAGAATGTAAAAAAATATTAAAGCATTATCATTTTACACTAGGCTCCAAAAATGGGGCAGACAAAAGTATTAGCACCTTTTGAAAAATCATGTGATGCTTCCCTAATTTGTGTAATTAACAGCACCTGTTACTTATCTGTGGCACATAACAGGTGGTGGCAATAACTAAATCACACTTGCAGCCAGTTAAAATGGATTGAACTTGACTCAACCTCTGTCCTGTGTCCTTGTGTGTACCACATTGAGCACGGAGAAAAGAAAGAAGACCAAAGAACTGTCTGAGGACTTGAGAAGCAAAATTGTTAGGAAGCTTGGGCAATCTTAAGATTACAAGTCCATCTCCATAGACCTGAATGTTCCTGTGTCTACAGTGCGCAGTGTCATCAATAAGTGTAAAGCGCATGGCACTGTGGCTAACCTCCCTAGATGTGGATGGAAAAGAAAAATTCATGAGAGATTTTAACAGAAGATTGTGCGGATGGTGGATAACTTCCTTGACTAACATCCAAACAAGTTCAAGCTGTCCTGCAGTCCGAGGGTACAACAGTGTCAATACGTACTATCTGTCGGCGTCTGAATGAAACGGGACTTTATTGGTAGGGTACCCAGTAGCACCCCACTTCTGACCTAGAGACATAAAAAAGCCAGGCTGGAGTTTGTCAAAACTTGCCTGAGAAAGCCAAAAATATTTTGGGAGAATGTTCTCTGGTCAGATGAGACAAAAGTAGAGCTTTTTGGGAAAAGGCATCAACATGGAGTTTACAGGAATAAAACGAGGCCTTCAAAGAAAAGAACGCGGTCCCCACAGTCAAGCATGTCGGAGGTTCCCTGATGTTTTGGGGTTGCTTTGCTACCTCTGGCACTGGACTGCTTGACCGTGTGCATGGAATTATGAAGTCTGAAGACTACCAACAAATTTTTCAGCATAATGTAGGGCCCAGTGTGAGAAAGCTGGGTTTCCCTTCCAGCAAGACAATGACCCAAACCACACTTCAAAAAGCACTCGAAAATGGTTTGAGAGAAAGCAATGGAAACTTCTAAAGTGGCCAGCAATGAGTCCAGAACTGAATCCCATAGAACACATGTGGAGAGATCTGAAAATGGCAGTTTGGTAAAGGCACCCTTAATATCTCAGTGCAGTTGGCTAAAGAATGGTTTAAAATTCCAGCAGAGCATTTTAAGAAAGTCATTGATGGGTACTGGAAGCAATTGTTCGCAGTTATTTTGTCTCCAGGTTGTGCTACCACGTATTAGGCTGAGGGTGCCAATACTTTGTCCGGCCCATTTTTGGAGTTTTGTGTAAAAGGATAATGATTTTTCTCTTTTGTTTTTTCATTGCAAGCAGAATAAGTGAAGATATTACTACCAAAGCATTTGTAATTGCAATCCTTTTCTGGGAGAAACTAGGCATTATCTGATGAAATTGCAGGGGTTCCAATACTTTTGGCCAGCAGTTTTGTGTATCTGAGCGTCCTCTTCATTCGCCCCTCGTGTTCCAATAGCTTTACATGAGGGTATTACTCTAGTCTTTTTTTTTTAACATTATGCACAACTAAGCCTGAACGATATATCGTTTAAACATCGCCATCGCGATGTGTGCGTGCGCGATAGTCCCATCGCAAGCACGTGCGATAGTTTTTTTTTTGTTTTTTTTCATGCTTTCTGCTCTGCGCACAGCCTCACACCCTCCCTCTCCCAGCCCTTTGTTACTCTCAGTCACTGGCACTTGCTTATTAAAGTTAACGATGGCTTTGATCTGGCCAAAGAAGCCGGGCAGCAATCTGTCAATCATCGTTTAACTTGTTAAACAGTTTCTGCAAGGAAGCCGCGCTGGAATGAATGTGTGTGCGTGTGTGTATATGTATGTGTGTGTGTGTGTTGAGACGTTGGAGACATATAAAATAAATGCCAGAAGTGATCATGAGGAGTTTGAAATTTCTAGATGTCACTCTAAGATTCACAGCTAAGGTAGATAAACAGAAGCATTTAATAAAGCCAAACATTTTTCTACTACAGTACTTTATTCTTGTTCAAAAATGATTTGGTTGGACAGTTATGTCTAAAACTGATAATAATTACGACATTTGAAGTGCTTAAAAACCATTAATTTATAATCATTTTTTAAATCACTTTGGAGGAACAAGTGAGAAAAAAACATTTCTTATATGTATCTCTTTCCAATGCTAAATCTGAATAAATACACTGAGCACAGAAAAACACACACACACAAAAAAAAAAAAAAAACAATGGGGGGGTGCATTACTTTGCAGTTTTACACTTATCGCGGCGGGTTCTGGTCCCCATTAACCGCAAAAAACGAGGGATCACTGTACACTGTGGTGATGGTGAGTCATCCAAAGTCTTTCCAAACAGCTATTCAAGTCATCTAGTGAAAATGTCTTAAAAAAAAAAAAATCTATATATATATATATATATATATATTTTTTTTTTTAAATATCGTAATATAATATTGCAATATATCGCAAACCCCCCAAAAATCACAACAATAGTTTTTTCCAATATCGTTCAGGCCTATGCACAATTCTGATTTTGTTTATTGTTCAGTAATGTAATCGTAACATTGATTACCTTTGAATACTTTTACTTTTACGCACCTCCCACCCATGGACTACATGGTCTTCTCATGGTGTTCCACACCTTCTTCTACCCCTACCGTGTCGTTGTGATGCCATGTCTCCAATATAATTGTGATCAAAATTGATTAAAAATGTTGTGATGCATTTCTATACGTTATAAAAGATTTAAATCTAAACTTTGCCGGGCTTGGAACGGATTAGGACATTTACATGGAAAACGTGTCTCTACTTACAGAATTTTCATGGTACAAAACTACTTCCAGAACCAATTAATTTTGTAAGTAGAGGTACTAAAATGTTACGAACCATTTCCTGGATTATGCTCTACTCCTGTATACATTTTCTTCAATACTAACATTTAAAAAAAAAAACAAAAAAAAAAATGACATTAGCATTGGCAGCCATGTTGAGCTGCATAAAAAGCCAAACCAGAAGCATCTCAGGTTCCCGCCGCAACCCCGCCGCCTTTGTTAGTTTATCTCCGACATTTGTCTTGGAGAAATTGGCATGGGGAAACTCCCAAAATGCAGCGGGAGAACGAAACAAAACCCTCGCAGGTGAGGAGCCGCCGCGTGACAATGGCCGCCGCTCCCCGGCCGATTACCCTTGGAAACGCGCGGCGGCGTTCGCTCCCTAATCGTTTGGTTATGGCTTGTTATTTTTCAGCCGGGAGGGACGCCATAAAATTCAACCCAATTACAATGAACCCCCGCGAGGCCTCGCCGGGCAGCGTATTTACAACATTTCAAATAGTTTTATCGCGCATCTGCATCCAGGCCGAGAGACGGCGACGAATCTGGGTCGGCTTCTCGGGGTCCCCCCCTCCACTCGTCTTCCCTTCGCTTCCGCCCCCGTGAATCTCGGGCCCGCTCGGCTCGCCCACCGCTGGGCGCTTTTCCTTCCTCTGCAGTGATGTGCTTCCTGCTCGCCTCTTATCGCTGCTCGCAACGCTCCCCCAGAAAACACACACACGCATCGTTTATGTTCATCAAAGGAATGACAGATTGGACTAGCCACAACATTAAGTGTACCTGAGATTCAGAGACGACCCAAAAAAAAAAAAAAAAACTGACGGTGGTAGACGTCCGAGCACGTGGGTCTTAAAAACTAAAGTAAAACTGAAATGAGTTCATCACTAGTAGATGTCCAATCCATTTGAAGTGGGAGGTTGGCAGCGAATGAACGAATGTTCATTCGCTGCCAACCTCCCATTTCAGATGGATTGGACATCTAGTGCTGTCATTGGCGCTGAAACGCAATCATTTAAAGCGAGTGAGTAAATGATGGATTAATCTGTGGACTAATTGTGTGTAGGACTGCAGCTATCATTTATTTAACTCATTCACTCCCAGCCATTTTCACCGGTGCAACCCCCTTAGCTCCCGGCTGTTTTACTGGATTTTGACTGATTTTGCAAGACCCACAAAAAATTCTGTTCTATTGCTATATAAACATGGAACCCACCAAAAGAAAGATTAGACTCTCTTCTTTCAGTAGGAAATATAAGTTCGTATCTTTTTCCATTCTTTAGAAATCAGCATTAGAAAATAGCTTAGTTTGAGCAATTTCTGATGAAAAACAGAGAAATTGAGCTTTTTGTGAAAGCATACATTTCAAACATAACTTTGACTTTAACACAGCTATTTTTTGCTTTAGTTACATCCCAAACATCTGAATAATGTTTTCCTTCTATAAAATAAGATAAACAACAAGACAAATAGAGCTTTTGAGAGCTAAGTAACTAGAGATGTCATGCCGATCGATCGGGTCCGATCACGTCATTTTCAAAGTATCGGAATCGGCAAAAAAATATCGGCCATGCCCTTTTTTAATATATATATATTTTTTTAAATTAAATTGTTTTCTAATTGTATTTAATGTTACAGACATAATATGTTACACTTATCCAGAGTCTTTAGTTCAGGCTGAAGGTAGGATTATCAAATTTATCCCAACAACGGCGGTTATTAATTTTTAAAAAAATGTATCACGTTAAAATTTTTAATGCAATTAATGCATGCGCTGCACGACCCACTCACGCAATGTTGCGCTCAATCTGTAATGGCGCCGTTTTACCTATATAGAGAGCTAAAAGGCAGCGTAAAATGAGTAGAGTGAATTTTGGCAGCCTTTGGAGCCTTTTTTAATAGGCTAAAGCCTTACAATCCCTCTCCCTACGATTCGAAATATTATGGGAAGCAATGAGGGGAAGCAAGGTAGCAATTGATCTTTTTCTTAACACCTTACGTTATTTCCCAACGCAGAGAAGATATATCAATTGGTAGAACTACGCACAGTCATGGTTCCACTTCCCATCATGCATTTGGGCATGGCCTTCAGTATCATTTACTGAAAGCTCAACAAATACACTAGATGGCAATATTTAGTCACAATATACAAAGTCACAAGTCTTTCTATCCGTGGATCCCTCTCACAGAAAGAATGTTAATAATGTAAATGCCATCTTGAGGATTTGTTGTCATAATAAACAAATACAGTACTTATGTACTGTATGTTGAATGTATATATTCGTCCGAGTTTTATTCATTTTTTTCTTAATGCATTGCCAAAATGTATATGATCGGGAAGAATTATCGGGAATGATTGGAATTGAATCGGGAGCAAAAAAAAGCAATCGGATCGGGAACTATCGGGATCGGCAGATGCTCAAACTAAAACGATCGGGATCGGATCGGGAGCAAAAAAAAAAACATGATCGGAACAACCCTAAAAGTAACATTTTATTTTCACATAACTAACTGAGAGGTGTCCCTCATCGCCGCCTGTCTCTGCTCGGCGAGCAGCACGGACTCAACGGCATCATCCGCTGCACTGGTGGTCCCGGTTGTTCTGCTCGGTCGTCCAGCGCCTGGCATCCTGGGCGTCCTCCCGGTTGTTCTGCTCGGTCGTCCGCCGCCTGGCCTCCTGGATGTCCATTCGGTCGTCTTCCGCCCGTGCAGCCCGGCCGTCCGTTCTGTTGAATCGGGGATGCGGGTCTTACCAAATACGCTACTGCCCTCCAGTGGCCAGTTTTATTGCTTTAAAATGGATTTTCAGCATTGTTCTTTGGAGCTAATTTTAATCAGAATCCAGAGATGTTTCTTGCGAAAAGAAACGTAAAAGACGTATAAATACGTCTTTGGGATACTGAAACAATTAAAAATAGAACTTATTTATACGTTTTTGGGAGCAAATGGGTTAAGTAATCGATTAATCTATCAATTACCGTATTATCTGCACTATAAGGCGCATCTTCAATAAATGGCCCAATTTAAAACTTTTTATATACAGGTAGTCCCCCGGGTTATGAACGAGTTCCGTAAGCCGAATTTCTGCCTAAATCGGAATTAACCCTTTAAAATTTCAAAATGACTAAGTATTGTATTTTGTTTAATGGTGGATGATACACTGCCCTCTGGTGTAAGCCTGAACGATATATCGTTTAAACATCGCCATCGCGATGTGCGTGTGCGCAATAGTCCCATCGCAAGCACGTGCGATAGTTTTTTTTTGATCCACATACGCCTCACTTATGTGGTCTGCGCACAGCCTCCTACCCTCCCTCTCCCAGCCTTTTGATCCTCTCAGTCACTGCGGCACAACGATGGCTTTGATCTGGCCAAAGAAGCAGACTTCACACGGGCATCTGTCAATCATTGTTTAACTTGTTAAACAGTTGCAAGGAAGCCGCGCTGGAATGAATGTGTGTACTAGGAGTGGGAACCTCAAGGCACCTCACGATACGATACGATTCGCGATACAAGGCTCACGATAACGATTATCTCACGATATCACGATACAGCAAATATCGATACATTGGTCAGAAATTTGATAGATGATATTCTACGATACAACTGTTGAAACGAAAAAAACATATTTCAAAATAGAAAAAATACTGTTTAAGTCATTTATTAAACATTGACACCTTTTCAGTGTAACATTGCTGTAAAATATAAATCTACTGATAATTGTGTACCTGCACATATAGAGGAAACAAACCACAACCACTGATATTTCTTGGCGAAATCATGATGAATGGCACCCTTAATTTCTTAAGTTTTCAATCTTTTGAAAATTTTTAACAGTGCTGTAAGTGTCAGTCAGCAGTTGAGCTTTGAGTGGGGCAATGATAAAATTGGTGGGTCTTTTCTTTGTATATGACCTGTTGTCAAAAGCATTGGTTTGAGCACTTCCACCATCTGCTTCAGCATTTGTGACGTCAGACTCAGTTACATTCTTCCTCAACTTAAAAACAAAATAAATAAAAAACATTAGCTACTCAATAGCTTTTGAGTTGAAATTCTGATTTTTTTGTGTGTGTTGGAAGTATTGAGTGAATTTAAAAAAAATATGAATTGAATGAATAGAAATTAAAAATGCAATAATTACCTGTTTTTAATATGTAGGACACATTAATTATCATGCACGTCACCTTATATATCTTGGAAGCTATTCAAACCGTTTTTATAGCTTATTGTATCAAAATGGCAGTCATAACAGTTTGTGTAGTAAACTAGATGGAAAGTGGTTCTCAAATATGTCATCAAAATAATACATTTAAATGAAAAAATCAATTACTAGTACATTGCAAAAGTTTCCTACCTCAAGTGATGCGCCACAGAAATCCGGTGTTCAATTAGTCACCAGCTGCCAGTGAACCTTATTTTATTAGACAATTCTTGCATACAGCAAAGTCCTTGTTCACCTTACTTCCTTTATTGTTGGTGTAAAATCCAAAGTGTTTCCACATGTGTGATTTTCAGCAATATTTTTCTCACTTTTTCCTCCACCGTTCTCACGAAGCTTTATTTTTTTTTCAACCCACTTGGGACCGCTCTTCTTCTCTAGGCGACTTGTGCGCACTTTACCTTCACCGCCACTGTTAAGCGCCCCTAGTGGACCGCCAAGGAATTGCTCAACGAACATTGAGCAGTTTACAGCATCCATACTCCATTTTATGGCCAATATGTCAAATAAAAGTATCGATGCAGGGCGGGAGCATATCGATAACCGATCGGGTTGCAAAATATCGCGATATATCGCTGTATCGAGATATTGTCACACTCTTAGTGTGTACTGTGGGGACGTTGGAGACATTTAAATGCCAGAAGTGATCATGAGGAGTTTGAAATTTCTACATGTCACTTCTACGGTCACAGCTAAAGTAGATAAACAGAAGCATTTAATAAAGCCAAGCATTTATCCGCTACAGTACTTTATTCTTGTTCAAAAATGATTTGGTTGGACAGTTATGTTTAAAACTTATCATAATTATGACATTTGAAGTGCTTAAAAACCATTTATTTATATACATTTTTTAAATCACTTTGGGGGGAAAAGTGAGAAAAAAACATGTTTTATATGTATCTCTTTCCAATGCTAAATCTGAATAAATACATTGGGCACAAAAAACACACACAAAAAAAAAAAAAAAAAAAATGGGGGAGGTGCGCTACTTCGCGGTTTTTCACTTATCGCGGCGGGTTCTGGTCCCCATTAACTGCGAAAAACAAGGGATGACTGTACACTGTGGTGATGGTGAGTCATCTAAAGTCTTTCCAAACAGCTATTTAAGTCATCTTGTGAAAATTTCTTGAAAAAAATATTTATACATTTTGTTAATATCGCAATATAATATCGCAATATATCGCAAACCCCCCCAAAAAATCGCAGCAATAGTTTTTTCCAATATCGTTCAGGCCTACTCTGGTGGTAACGTTGGGTCTGGTGGACCGTCGTTCAATCAAGCTTCAATACAGGACCACTCGGCCGTCTGACATGGATAAAGGATAGCTGCGCTCTGGTTTGGCCCACATAAGGCTATAAATAGCATATCGCACGAATACTATTTTTAGACCGTGAGGTCACCATCTTAACGCGGAAGTGGGACATTATAGACACACCCTCGCAAATTTTCCATGTTATTTCTGCTTGTTTTCTCCGGTAATCTTTCAAAAAAGAACATACCGATCAAACACTGCTGCTATGGAACTATGCAACTCCTAGCAAAAAGTATGGAATCACCAGTCTCGGACGAGCTCTCACTCAGACATTTTATCATGTAGAACAAACTCTGATAAAAAGCTTAAAAAAATAATGAATTAGTTCAAAAGAGAACCTCTTTAGCATTCAGAAACACTAAAAGAAATTAATACAAACATTGTGGTAGTCCATAAATGTTACTTTTAAAGAGCAAGTTCAGGGAAATAAATATAGAATCACTCCATTCTGAGGAAAAATGTATGGAAACAAACAAAGAAATAACAATCAAAACACTATCTCTCGTATTTACTTTCACCACGTCTGACTTTTATGACAGCTTACAGTCTCTGAGGCATGGACTTGATGGGTATTCCTCATCAATTTGGTGCCAACTCTCTTTGATTGCAGTTGCCAGATCATTCTTGCAGGTCGGAGCCTTGCTGTGGACCATTTTTTTTCTTCAATAGGGTTGAGAGTTGGAAAATGACAAACATATTTTCAATTGAAGGGATAAAAAAGTTGTCTAAAATTTCAATGTAAACTTGTGCATTTATTGAAGATTCAACCACAGCCATCTCCCCAGTGCCTTTCCCTGACATGCAGTCTCATATCATCAAGGACTGAGGGAATTTTGATGTTTTCTTCAGGCAGTCATCTTTGTAAATCTCACTGGAACAGCAACAAACAAAAGTTCCAGCATCATCACCATGTCCAATGCAGATTCTTGACTCTTGACAAGGTGATAATGCTGGAACAGCACCAAACAAAAGTTCCAGCATCAACACCTTGTCCAATGCAGACTTTTGACAAGGTGATGATGCTGGAACATTTGTTTGGTGCTGTTCCAGTGAGATTTACAAAAATGACTGCCAGGTGCGTAACAACTCACATTTAAATGGCTGCGACGTCTAGTTGTCAGTGGCGCTGAAAACCAATCATTGGCAGCGAGTGAGTAAACGATAGATTAATCTGTGTACAAATGAGCCGATTAATGAATTGAGTAGATTAATCTGTCGACAAAGAGTTAGGGTGGTCTAATTTCATGATAAATTCACAAATTGAATAGATCAAACTGTGAAGACTTTTAAGATTAATCTAATTGTGTGGTTAATCCATAATTTGTAACACCAGAAACCAAACAAAAACCGTGAACCAAATGCCAGGAGTGTAACAACTCCCATTTAAATGGCTGAGACGTCTGTGGTTGTCAAACAAGACTGAAACGGGATCCTTGGCGGCGAATGAGTCAATGATAGATTAATCCGGTGAGAAATTTTGCGATTAATTCATGAATTAGTAATGTGTCGAAAAAGTTTGAGGTGATCTAATTTTGTTGGATTAATCTGTTGGCTAATTTTGAAATTCATTTTGTACTGTAAAGTGGCATTAAATGGCATAATTCGCCAAAAATGCTAATCTGTCGAAAAGTGACAATTCATGACTTCGATAGAATTTTTTTGACACATTTTGAGATTAAGATAGATTTTTCCCAAAAAAAAAACGTCAAAGGCACTGAAACATGATTATTCACCGCGAATGGCTAAATGATTGATTAATCTGTTTGAAATGTTGAGATTAATTCATGATTTGAATGGATTAAGCTGCAAGAAAAAAATAATGATAATTTAATCACTGGCAGTGGGATGCAATGAGATAATTTAAGGGTTCTTGTAGATTTTTAGTCATATTCCGTAAATTCTTGTGCATTTTCGTGCAACTTCCTTTTTATCTCATTGACGGCGATAGACTTCCATTCCTGTCTGATCGCTGCCCGAGCTCCCAGTCAAAATGAATAGGACACCTACCGCTGTCAATGGCCCAGAAAGAATGAAAGCGAACTCCCGACCAATATAAATGTTAGCATCGCATCTGTCCATCGGTACCCCCGCGTTATCCATCACCCGTCCCACGCAAGGCCCCACCCCCCCTCCCGTTTCCCGCCCCGACACAATTACTCGCCGCGTGACAAACGACGGGCCGGCAAGGTATCAAAAAAGCAGGCGTCCACTTTGGAAAGCGAGGCGAGCGGCGCCCCCCGGCCGTCCCGCGGTCCTCCGCCGGCTCACCCCGACCTCCTCGGGGGGTTTCGTTAGAGGAGTCACCGGGAGGCTCCGGCCCGGCCCCATTTATCTCGGCCCGGGCCGGCGGAAAAAGTCGACGGGGCTCCGGCGGCCGGAAAGCCCGGCATTAGCTGAAATAAAGCGCCCCGGTGAAAAATGTCCCGTGATTGGCTAATTAATCAGTCAAAGGGGAGCACGGCGGCCGCTGACTTGAGGGACCAGAGCGGGCCGGCGCCGGGGACCCGCTGATAAATAGACTCCCCGCCGATTCATACATCAACAAAAGTTAGTCATTTTTTAAAAGCGCCAGCTCAGTTGAAAGGTAGAAACGAGCCGGCGCGTTATTTGCACCACTTCGCGTTCTTGTCTGTTACTTTATGACATCATTCTCTAAAATCCGATGACTTAAAAATACTTTTTTTTTTTTTTTTTTTTTAATTTAAGGACAAGCGTACGTTTTTAAATCAATTTGTCTTTGGTTTCGGAAGTCATGTGCACAAAAATGATTCGCTTCAAAATCAACCAAAATTCTGATCATAACCCTTGGTAATTTTACGAAGCATAACTTTAATACTTGATTTGTTATTGTATTAAGATGATTTATTTAATTATGAGTCCCTTTTAAGAATGTATAAATTAACAAACATTTAAATAGGTGAAATCAGAAATCAGCTACCGTAATTTTCGGACTATAAGGCGCACTTGACAATAAGCCGCCACCCACCAAATATAACACAAAAACTGCATTTGTTCATAGATAAGCCGCACCAGACTATAAGCCACAACTGTCCTCACCTTACTATGGGACATTTACACCAAACGATATTAACTGTTAACATTCTATGTGACAGCATGAGACTGTCATAAGACCGTCATAATGATGACAAGACACTGTCATGAGCATTAATGATTACTTATGACAGATGTCATTTAGTATCATCCGGCAAATGATCTCACTTTTGAATGGATGTGAAATATCCGAGCTCCACATAAATGTTAGTGACAAAATTTGCCAGATGACACTTAATGACATCTGTCAATAGCATTCATTAATGCCCTTGACAGTGTCATGTCATAATTATAAATAAAGTGTTACCTATTAACCCAAATGAATCAACAAATAAGCTGCACTGGACTATAAAACGGAGGATTAAAAAAAAGTAGCGGTTTATAGTCTGAAATTATGGTAATCTAAATGTTACTTTATTAGTTTTAAAATTTTAATCGTATTTAAATAAGTGCCCTTTGTCTTTGTTTACATTTGAACCTTTTGAAAAAATCGTATAATCTTCGTCTAGTTTCGTCTAGTTTTTGTTGATGATAACTCAAAACTTAATTTCGTCTAGTTTTATTCGATGTTTGCCTCTCTAAAAAAAAAAAAAAAAAAACGTACTCCAAATTAAATAAAGGTTTCCAACTATTTCGAATGAACATTGACAGACGAGCATATGTTGTAGTGTCTGTCTTCAAGGACAACGCCAACTTAGTGATAGGAAAACAGTACCGGTACATTATTTTCAATATAAATACCCACCTGAATGCCACGAACTGTATGTTTAAAAAAAAAAAAAATTGTCCAAGGGTTTAAGAGGACACTCGCCCGTAGCATTAGCCGAATGTGAATGCTATGCTAATGCTACGAGTTACATTTAGTGTGTGATAATCACTCAGCGCAAACATTTAAAGGCTAAAGCAACATTGCATATTCTCTCTGGCCAAGATAGAAAACAAACCTTACCGTGTGTGCAAGCCTTGAGAGGAAAGGAGAGGACACAGGCGAGTTGTGGGCGTGGTGGCTGGATGTCAAATGAGTGACAACCAGAAACAGCTGCGATGCAGGCTAACTACAAATAAAATGTCACCCATTGTGAACATGTGACGGTAACTATTGCACATTCTCGTCTCGTCCGATGAAAACTGGCATTTGTCTCGTTATTTACTCGTCTCCTGAAACACATTTTCAGCTCGTTATTGACCAACTAGGTAGTTTCCACCTACTGGTGGAATTTCTGGTCTTGAGGTAAACTACCAACCAACCAACCCAAATAGTCATGTTACTGCATAGCAAGACTGTTGCACCAACCTGCTCAAAACTTTTCCCAGACCTTTTCAAGTGCTTCAAAGATGATTTAGCACAGGCCCCGCTTGAGTCAGACGGTCGGCGCGGCGCCCGGCCCTCTCAGGGTCAGCGTGACCCCTCGCCATCCTAAGGCCTCTCCCACTCCCACACTTACCGGGTCACAAAGGGGCACTTGTTGCGAGGGTCAGCCGCCCACGTGTCTTCCGCATGAAAGATGGCACGTCTAAGGGTGTGGGGGCAATGCTACCCCCAAGTAGTACAAAGAATGTGAGATTTAGAGGGGTTTTAATAGGGTTTACCACCATTTAAATACCTGTTTTTGTGTGTTTATTATCTTATAGCAACTGTGAACCCCAAGGTCAAAAGTTTTGAGACACTAAACCATTCAGCCGGAAGGAGAAAATGTCTGAAAGCTTTTGACCAAGGGTATTATTGTAAAACGTTTTATAGTAGTAGTAGTAGTAGTTTTTTTTGTTTTTGTTTGTTTGTTTACTGAGAGTAAAGCTCTTACAGTTAGCCACTTAGCGAACGTACTTCCGGTCAGCTTTTCAAAATGAAAGTATTCCTTGTTGTTCAGACTACAAAGGAGCCATCCAGTGACAATCTGGATGGACTAAAAATCGGATTTTGGCTGCCATTCTGAACAAGGCCTTAGATATGCAGTTTGCTCCCAGCCCCTCCCAGTTGAAATGGATTGGACGTCTATCTCCGTCCATGTGAATTTACAAAATAACATTTAAGCGATTTAACATTGGGAAATTTTTTTTTACCTGTTTTCTGTGTCTTAACATGCCAAAGTTACTGTGTGGTCAATGTGAAAACGTCTCATTTTTAAAGCAACCTTGGTGCATCTAATGCGTCAATGGCAACCAATGAGCTAAACGCACCCATAAAACAACTCCAGTTGCTTATTTTTCTATGTTGCGTGGTTAAACACAGCAGTACCATGGCAGTCCCACGCTCCACTGCACTCGTGCAGGGCGTCACGCTTAAAGTCAACCACTCTTAATTCACTCTCAGATAACATCTAATTGAAGGCTTAACCTTTTGTCCAAAAAAGGAGGGGGCTTCACCCTTAGCGCCAGAACATATCAACACCCCGCCAAACCAGCGCTAGCCGTACACGTTTAGCGGCTAGCTTCCTGCCAGCTCGACAAGACATTTAAAAAAAAAGAACAAGAAAAAATCCAAGGTTTATGTGTCTTTGTTAAGCTCATGCCAGGCTAATTAGCGTCCGCCGAAGCTAACTGGGCAACCGGCTTGAATAAATTAGTTTTCGCCAAGCATTTGCGAGCAAAAACGCTGCATGCATAATGCCATCTTCATTTGTTTAGCGATGATAAACGTGCTTTTATTCCATGGCTATTTATTTTGTTGGGGAAACACACCATGGTTTTGTAGAAACCTTTCACGTATTTGATGGAAATACAGGTAGTCCAAGGGGTAAGACGTAATCGACTTACGCGATTTCGACTTTACGATGAATGAGTCTCGTCCGCCATTTGTCTCCAGTTGTTTTGTTTTTAAGTTGCATAAACAGTACCTTATTGTACCTCACAGTATCTTATTTTTTACTTTATTAATATGACGTGTTCTGTAAGCTTGTTGCAATATGCAATAATTCCATTTATCGCACGGTAAATGAAAATGAAGGCGGTAATTTTCCCGCTGCGATTTATCGCCTCACGTGCGTGCGAGTGCGGATGCAGATGTGCGGCGGACGTGATGTTAAAAGTTCAGCTTTCTTGTTAACAACAGCGCAATATGCTGTGATGAGGATTCACTCTGTTTTATTGACTTCTGGGTATATTCGTTTTTCACATTTGAACCTAGCCTAAGGCTGCGTTCATAATACAGGTCTTAATGCATGAATCCGATTTTTTTCGTGTTTTTCTTGAGTGAGGCATTAACTTGACGGTGTGAACGGGACAAGTCGCATAGAACTGGACCATTTCAAATCCGATCTGGGTCACATTTTTCCTAAATGTGGCTGACGGTCTGAACTTTCAAGTCTCCCGAATCGGAATTCATACAGCAATGACGTCAGCAAAGCGAAAGCGGCAGGCAGGACAGGAGAGATGTAGCTGTGCATTAGCTTCTAGCTTGAACTTTGCTTTTATGCACAAAGCGAGCTTGAACACAGTCATAAAAAAAAATAAATGAAGAAAAGGATACGCCTGACAATTTTCGATTTTAATTCTATGCGCCGAATGAGCAATATTTCAGTATTGCTGATGGGGCATACTGACACACCCACGTCATGTTAGGCACACAAGTCAAGGCTTACGTGTGTGCGTGTATGCGTTCTATCAGTCGATATAAACTTTGAATAAAGGACTAAACGGGGATTATTAATGTCTGTTATTTGTGTCATCTTTTTGGAAATCAAAATATGATCACCCTGGAATGACATACAGCTAGCAAGTGTAATTTGTTTTGATGCTTCTGCGCATGCGGTCACTTTGCTGAGCGCATCTCGGACTGCAAATTAGTGCGTATGCGTGATACTTGAACGGGCTCCATGGACGAAGGCGGTCTGAACGGGCATGCCAAAAAACCATACATGACAAAAAATCTGATTTTTGCATTAAGACCTGCAGTATGAACCTAGCCTTAGTGAAGCCAAATTTTTGTTACTGTTGTGTAAGTGCATTTATAATGATCATAAAAATATGTAGACTATTTAAACAGTAAGAAAACTTAAAATAAATGTCTGTTGCTGCATTTTGCCAAGGAAATGACGCAGGAACTATCCACCTGATAGAACAGACACACAAATATAAACGATATAAATGTTTATTGAATATGCATCTTACAGTCCTGTTTAACTTGGAGAATTTGTTACAAAAGACAGGTTTTAACTTATCATAATGCACATAGGCATCGTCACAAATGTGATCTCACAAAACGCTACCACGCATTGCATCCCCGCATTTGCTCCTCCTCCTGTCCTCACAAATACGGGCCTACAAATGAAACGTACATTTTCGGGGGGGTTTCGGGCTCGAGCCTACAAATAAAACGTAAAATTTCGGGGGGGTTTCGGGCTTGGGCATACAAATAAAAAATTTCGGGTTTATTCAGGCTCGGGCCTGCAAGTTAAGTTAATTGCTCGGGCTCGGGTCGGGTCGGGCTTTAATAAACGCGGGTCGGGTTGGGCTGGATTTTTTAGGCCCGAACTACGCTCTAGCTGTGAATGGCCACAGCCAGATTTTTGGGGGATTTTATGGGTGAAACATGGTGATATAACAAGGGTCGCGATGCAGAAATCGCAGACAACAAGGAGTGGTTGAGATTTTCTTTTTCATATAGTACCCTTTTAAACGTTATGTTTCAATTTTTCTTTGTTTGGATCGATTATTTATCATCTTACATATTGGGGAAAATGCGACAGTAACAAAAAAATTACAATTAAGCGATAGTTATGAGGTAGATATCCGTGACTTTTTTACAGACGCCCAATTTTTTATTGTGACGTAATTTGTTTAAAAGTTTAAACTATCCGAGTGAATAGTTTTTTAAAGTTTTCTTTTTTTAAACTAAATATTAGACATCAATCAATGATTATAAGCTAAAAATGACAGACATATATTAGCTGAAACAACTTACAGCCTTATGTAAGGCAAACCAGAGCGCAGCTATCCTTTATCCATGTCAGATGTCTGAGTCTGCTTCTCAGTCATACGCTGCCACCAGAGGGCAGTGTATCCTCTATCATTAAACGAAATACAATAGTTTTGGACTTTTTGGATAGTCATTTTGGGGTACTTTAAAGGGTTAGTTTCAATTCACGCGGAAATTCGGGTTATGTTAAGAACGGAACTCGTTCTTAACCCGGGGACTGCCTGTAATAGTGTTGTACCGATAGCAGTATCGGCATTGATGTGGCGTGAAAATAACATCATTATTAGGAAGTACAAAGAAATAATGTGCCGACGCTGCAAAATATGTACTCTTCGAGATTGTCTCCAACCGCTGGTCGACCTACCCAAGATGGCCGCCAGCTACGCACGCTGCCGTTAAACGAGGACTGCTTGTCGACCTTCCCGTGACGATGATATGACGTCCAAAGGGTATGCATCCAATCCATTCGCTTCCTGCTTGTAAAGACTTGGAAGTTTAATCATTCGTAGACGTCCAATCTATTTGAACTGAATATACGTACATTAATTTGTGTTTAATTCATGAATTCCATAGGTTCATCTGCTGACAAACTTTGAAATGAATAACATTTGTGGATTAACACAATAATTTGATGTCAACGCATTTTTAGATTAATCATGATTCATTTTTTTATCGCACAGTAAGGTATCTGAAGCCCAAAACACTAGTAAAAGTTGAGAGTGATGTAATTGATGGCGACTCGGTGAAAGGTTGGCTTATTTACCAGCTAGTCGGGGATCCACCTGTTTTTCCGTCCGCCCACATCAAACCCATGAAGGATGAGTTGCCGGACTGGAGCGCTCATCTGGGAGAGACAGCTGGCTAATCAGGAGCTGATCCATAGACCCAGAGTATTGCCAAATTTATTATTGTGGCAGGACAATGAGAGCACCCCGTGTAATTACGGACTCCGGCAATATTGGCTGCGAATTATCGGAAAGGAAAAAACAGGAAGTATTGCTTTAAAAGCAGTTTCCCACCGTTCCAGGAAATAAATGGACAAGTGTGACTTAATCGGGTTTTAATTGACTCGAAAGATGAGTCGGAACATTTTTGCAGTGTTGGGAAAAGTGCTTGTAAAATCTTGATTTAACCCTTTATAGGGCAGTCATTGGTTTAGGGCAGAGGTGGGTAGTAACGCGTTACATTTACTCCGTTACATATGGCGGAAAACACAGACAAGACTGAAAAAGCAGTTTCTGCTCTTGCACTCCTCTGAAACTGAAACTGCTGTATTTTAAGCCAAAACAACTGTTGTGTTTGATAGAACAATATGTATATTTGTTGCCATAGCAGATTCATGACGCATTAACCCCCAAACTATTTTTAATTTGTCCGTTTTACCCTGAAAACCCGTTTACAGACGTCGCGCAACCGCTTTTGTTTTAACCCAGCCATCAGCCATTAAACTAAGGCAATTAATTATATTTATCATTCAAAATGTCTGTCATTTTTACCTTAGAATCATTAATTGATGTCTAATATTTCGTTTAAAAAAAAAAACTTTAGATAAATTTTTCACTTGCATATTTTAAACTTTTAAACATATGACGCCACAATGAAAAAAATGGCGTCTTGTAAAAAAATCTGATATCTACCTCATAACTATCACTTATTTGTATTTTTTTTTGTTACTGTCGCATTTTCTCTGATATGTTAGATGATAATTGATCCAAACTAAGAAAATTTTTTAAAAAATGTTTCAAGGGGTAAATATATGAAAAAAGACCACTCCTTGAAGTCTGCGATTTCTGCATCGCGACCCTTGTTATATTGCCATGTTTCACCCATAAAATCCCCCCAAAATCAAGATGTGGGCATTCACAACTGTGTCTTGACAGTCAGTGATACATACTACATGGAGTTTTTGGATCGAAACAAGGTAAGTACGCCATAATATTTAATTAAAGTCATGGCGTCTGTAATTGTGCTCTCGCCTCCAGATAGGGTTTTGCTGTTTAAAAAACTTTTTTTTTTTTTTTTCTAAAAATGCCCTCCTGTTGAAAATTTTTCTTCCCCCAGAAAAGAGAGATTTTAAGCTTTCCAATGATGTATCACACATGCATATCGGACAATTTTGAAATTTGGCCAAATTGGGGGTCTCGGAGCGGAACTTTAAGTCACCTGAGTGTTTTCCGCCATATACTTGAGTAACTTATTGGGAAAAATGTACCTCTAAAAGTAGTTTTACTAAGCCACACTTTTTACTTGGCTACACTATTCATGACATTTTTCCTCTTTATTCTACATATTGGATTTTACTTTTTCCCCAGCGATGCCAACAGTAGCTCTACCAGTTTCACCAATGAGACATTGCAACAATAATTACATGACTCGATTATACCAATCAGACTGAAGCTTGCAATTCTGTGATCGCGCCAGCCTGTTCTTTCACGTGGCGTCTTTAAAGGATTGTAAAAAATGAAGTATTCGACATGGAGCACTGGCCTCAACATGACTCGAAAGTGCGGATTTTAACCTCTCTCCCAGTTTTTATTTGCCACTGATTGACCACAGAAAACCGGGGCTTTTAATTTCATAATAGGAACTATGAAGGAACTATTCACCATTTAGCTAGTCAAACTAGGAAGTATTTTCTTCACTAGAGGGCACTCATGCTCTTTGGACGAGTGATGCTTCTGTTCTTCAGATTTTTTTTTTCTCTCATCGGAATTTAATGATTTTTTTTTTTTTTTTTTTTTGTATTTCTTTGGCTTAATGCAGTTATTTAATAGGTTATAGTAAATTATAGTCATAACAGCAGTCTTATAGATAACTTTGTGCTGAGGAAAGTACCATTGTTTAAAAATAAAAACATCGTAAGCAGTTACTCACAATGTTACTTATTGCTTGGGTATTCTTTCACCAAATACTTTTTTACTCGAGTAATATTCTTTTCGAAGTAATGCTACTCTTACTTGAGTAAAAATTTTGGCTACTCCACCCACCTCTAGTTTAGGTTCGACCCTGATCACTGTCAATCCTCTCAGTCTGAATGGATTGGACTTTTAGCGCTGTTAATGGCACTTAAACATGGTGATTAATCCGTCGACAAACTGCAATTAAATCACAAATATAATAGCGTAATCTGATGAAGCATTTTTAGATTAATTTTGCGATTAATCTATAATTTTCCTGGCAGCCAAATTGAAATGGATTGGATGTCTATTGTTGTCAACGGCAGCAAAAAAAAAAATGGTGAAATACCTGGATAATCAAACACATGATTGCAGTTAGTCCTCCCAGTCAGAATGTATTGGTTGTCTATTGTTTAAAAAATTTAGATTAATCTCAGACTTTCGACAGATTGATCTATCATTAAGTCAGCACTCTGTACAGATTGGATTGGACGTCTATCACCGTCAATAGCAGTGAACAATAAAATGCTAGCTGTCCTAATTCAAATAGATTTAATATCTAGTGTCGTCAACGTCATTTCGCTCCCTCGTGAACAACCTGACAAGCCGAGATTCACCAACTCCTCGTATTTTCTACTTAAAGACTGTGCCTAACTCCAATCCAAAGCGCTGGAATGCCGCCACCTGCAGGCGTCTGTGAGTTACTTCAGTGCTTGACAAACTTCATATTCACAGACAAGCTGCGTGAGAAAAACATATTTGACATATATATTTGCAGTGAACTTGGATTGAGCGAACAAGTGTTTCCGCATTGTCCTCGTTTCCGCTCTTCAGACGTTTGCCGCCGGGAGTAGTAAACATCCTGGCGGTCGCCGCCTCCTCCGACTCGCTCGGCACGCTGGCCGGCCGACTGGCTCGCAGTCGGCTTCATTAGCGGCGAGCGATAAAAAGCGGGAACGTCGTGGGCGGATCATTGAACGCCTTCCCGGACCCTCGGCGCGTCAGTCGCCTCTTTGGCCCTGCTCGCCGCCCCCACCTGGGGAGAGCGCGGCCGGCGCAGGAAAGGCCGATAGCGAGCCAGGCCGCTCCTCTGCCGAAGGAGCCTTATCTCGGGGCTGCACGCGGTGTGCTCAGCGCATCCTTTTCCTGGAGAAGGAGGAGGAGGAGCAGAAGGATGGTAGTTCGACTAGGGTGCTTTCACTAACCTTTCTGATACTTGGCCTCTTTGCGGACAACCCAAAATTAGACGATGCAGATTCATCGATAAATTTATCCGACAGATCAATCACTTTCAACGATAAATCACAAAAATTGGTCGCCAGACTAATCTATTGGATTCATCGATAAATTGTAGAATTATTTTAGAGATTAGCGGGTTCATCCATTTTCCTAAAGTTAGGTCACAGATTCATCGATGAATCCCAAAAGTTTTTACCAAATTAATCTATCGGACGATGACGGGGTTTGCCACTCCCAGTCAAAATGGATTGGACATCTAGCGCTGTCAGTGGAGAGAAACAGTGAGCATCCACAGGCAGAGTAAATTGGTCGTCTATTGTTGTCAATGCACAGGCAGTCCTCCCATTTTAAGTAAATTGTTCGTCTATTGTTGTCAATGGACGCCAGAGTTCATTTTGGGTCACTTCGTCATTTTAGGCAAGGACGTAGGATTTGTCTCAATATTGGTAGGGAAGATATAACAGCATGACCTGCATGTACACTGCTGGCCAAAAGTATTGGCACCCCTGCAATTCTGTCAGATAATGCTCAATTTCTCCCAGAAAATGATTGCAATTACAAATGCTTCGGTAGTAATATCTTCATTGCAATGAAAAAACAAAAGAGAATGGGGGGGGGGAAAACTAAATCATGATCATTTTACATAAAACTCCAAAAATTGGCCGGACAAAAGTATTTGCACACTTTGAAAAATCATGTGATGCTTCGCTAATTTGTGTAATGAACAGCATCTGTTACTTTCCTGTGGCACATAACAGGTGGTGGCAATAACGAAATCACACTTGCAGCCAGTTAACATGGATTAAAGTTAACTCCACCTCTGTCCTGTGTGTACCACATTGAGCGATGGTGAAAAGAAGACCAAAGAACTGTCTGAGGACTTGAGAAGCAAAATTATGAGTAAGAATGGGCATATCAAGGGTACAAGTCTATCTCCAAAGACCTGAATGTTCCTGTGTCTACAGTGCGCAGTGTCATCAATAAGTGTAGTGGCTAACCTCCCTAGATGTGGACGGAAAGGAAAAACTGACGAGAGATTTTAACGAAGATTGTGCAGATGGTGGATAAAGAACCTCGGCTAACAAACAAGTTCAAGCTATCCTGCAGTCCGAGGGTACAACATTTCAACCCGTACTATCCGTCGGCATCCGAACGAAAAGGGACTCTGTGGCATGATACCCGGGAAGACCCCACTTCTGACCCAGAGACCTACAAAAGCCAGAATGGAGTTTGCTAAAACTTACCTGAGAAAGCCAAAAATGTTTTGGAAGAACGTTCTCTAGTCAGATGAGACAAAATTAGAGCTTTTTGGGGAAAAGGCATCAACATAGAGTTTACAGGGAAAAAAAACAAGGCCTTCGAAGAAAACAACACGGTCCCCACAATCAAACATGGCGGAGGTTCCCTGAGGTTTTGGGGTTGCTTTGCTGCCTCTGGCACTGGACTGCTTGACCGTGTGCATGGCATTATGAAGTCTGGAGACTACCAACAAATTTTGCAACATAATGTAGGGCCCAGTGTGAGAAAGCTGGGTCTTCCTCAGAGGTCTTGAGTCTTCCAGCAGGACTATGACCCAAAAACACACTTTAAGAAGTACTAGAAAATGTTTTGAGAGAAAGCACTTGAGACTTCTAAAGTGGCCAGACCTGAATCCCATAGAACACCTGTTGAGAGATCTGAAAATGACAGTTTGGAGAAGGCACCCTTTAAATCTCTGAGACCAGGAGCAATTGGCCAAAGAAGAATGGTCTAAAATTCCAGCAGAGCATTGTAAGAAACTCATTGATGGATACCGGAAGCGGTTGTTTGCAGTTACTTTGTCTAAAGGTTGTACTACCAAGTTTCAGGCTGAGGGTCCCAAGTTTTTGTCCAGCCCATTTTTGGAGTTTTGTGTAAAATGATAATGTTTTTTTTTTTCATTCTCTATAGTGTTTTTCCATTGCAAAAAAATAAATGAAGATATTACTACCAAAGCATTTGTAATTGCAAACATTTTCTGGGAGAAATTGAGCATTATCTGACAGAATTGCAGGGGTGCCAATACTTTTGGGCAGCAGTGCATACGCCCTTGATTTGAAGTGACTAGGAGGTGACGTCTAGTAGATTTTGGGGTATCTCCATGTCAGTTCCTGTTGGTTTTGGAGCATTTTTGGATCACTCCGTTGTTAATTCCGGGGCATTTACAGGTCACGTCCTGTCGATTTTGAGTTACTGAAAGGAAAGTGACTCGAAAATCTCCCCCAAATAAATACGAAGTGACTCAAAATCAACTGGAAGTGACCTGTAAATCCTCACAGAAGACTGGCTGTAAATGCTCTGGTTTCAGTGCCATTGACGGCGCTAGACGTCCATTCCAGTCAAGAAGAATTGGATGTCTAGCGCCGTCAATGGCAGACAGTGAGCTAACCTAACTTTTCTAATGAAAGATTTTTGTAGCAACCTGTTGGTTCCCCTTTTTTTGTGACACCTTTTTAAAACAATATATCGATTCTTGGCGGAAGCCTGTCGATATCATTTTGGGCTACAAAGTAGGGCTGCAGCTATCGATTATTTTAGTAGTCGATTAATCGATGAACTACTTCGAATAATCGAGTAATCAGATAAGGAACATGAAAAATTAAAATACCTGAGCTGAGCCTCAAACAGTATAAAATTTTTTAATGAGGATCGAAGTACAACCCAAGAACTAGGGTTGTTCCGATCATGTTTTTTTGCTCTCGATCCGATCCCGATCGTTTCAGTTTGAGTATCTGCCGATCCCGATATTTCCCGATCCGATTGCTTTTTTTTTTCCTCCCAATTCAATTCCAATCATTCCCGATAATTTTTCCCTATCATATACATTTTGGCAATGCATTAAGAAAAAAATGAATAAAACTCTTGACGAATATATACATTCAACATACAGTACATAAGTACTGTATTTGTTTATTATGACAATAAATCCTCAAGATGGCATTTACATTATTAACATTCTTTCTGTGAGAGGGATCCACGGATAGAAAGACTTGTGACTTTGTATATTGTGACTAAATATTGCCATCTTGTGTATTTGTTGAGCTTGCAGTAAATGATACTGTGGCCATGCCCAAATGCATTATGGGAAGTGGAACCATGACTGTGCGTAGTGCTACCAATTCATATATCTTCTCTGCGTTGGGAAATACCATAAGGGGTTAAGAAAAAGATCAATTGCTACCTTGCTTCCCCACACTGCTTACCATGATATTTCTAATCGTAGGGAGAGGGATTGTAAGGCTTTAGCCAATTAAAAAAAAAGACTCCAAAGGCTGCCAAAATTCACTCTTCTCATTTTACGCTGCCTTTTATCTCTCTATATAGGTAAAACGCCGCCATTACAGATTGAGCGCGACAATGCGTGAGTGGGTCGTGCAGCGCATGCATTAATTGCGTTAAGTATTTTAACGTGATAAATTTTTTAAAAAATTAATTACCACCGTTACTGGGATATATCTGATAACCCTACCTTTAGCTTAAACTAAAGACTCTGGATGAGTGTAACATATTATGTCTGTAACGTTAAATACAATTAGAAAACGATTTAATAATAAAAAAAAAAAAAAGTATATATAAAAAAATGGCATGGCCGATATTTTTTTGCCGATTCCGATACTTTGAAAATGACGCGATCGGACCCGATCGATCTGGACATCTCTACCAAGAACAATTGCTTTACTTACTTAGCAAAAGTCCGATAGCTTAAATGCTATAAAATGCTAACTTTTTTTTCTTACAATGCTCTTAACAAATCGTTCAAACACAAATTCCCACATAAAAATGCTAAATATACCTTTAACCTAAATTACGAATGCATTAAAAAAAAAAAAAAAAAATCGCTCAAACAAAAGCTTAGCTTATGTTGGTCTTAACAGGGAGCAGCTGGATTCAGCCATGTGAAATGAGTTGTCTTATTCACTGTTGCCACTAGAGGGCAGTGTATCCACCCAAATCAATAAAACTAAATGCAAACACGTTCAAAACAAACCAACTACTCGTAGCAGCAACATTTAATTCAAATCTTTTTTATAATTACGAATTACTTGAGTTAATCGATTAATCGTTGCAGCACTACTACAAAGTAACACGTTATAACACTTTTGCTATATATTGTCACAGTCCTATTCCATATACACTTTAGAAATGTCAACATTAGTTTGCATCTGGGTAAACTAGCCTCAAGGGACATGGACGGAAGACTGCACGCTATTCATCTAAACGCACTAAAAGCACTAAATGATCAATACGTTTCCATGAGGGACTTCATTGTTTGACGTTCCAATATATTGATCAAGAAGATAAAACTACCCTGCCATTAAACATGTCCAAGATTGAAGTCGAACCACAAAAAGAAACCCGCCGACTTCTACTATTAAACAAAACTTTCTCCAGTCGAGAGAAAAATCCATACCGGCACAATGAGCGCGGGTGCTTCGGAGTGAGCTGACAGCGCCAAACGACGCCTTAGCTGGGGATTTGAGGGGAAAAAGATGGCTAGGGGCCACTTTACAAGTGCCTGTGAAATGACTCTCCCTCCGGAGAGAAGCACAAAGGCGAGCCGAGCGTCTCCATCAGGTGAAAAGTGGGCCCTAAACTTGCTAGGTGGTCTGCGCTAGCCGCCCGGGGAGCTCCATTAAAAAGAAGTGCTGCGCTCGGCAACGAGGCAGAGTGTTGACGGCAACAAGTTACCAGGAAACGTGTCAATGTTTGACGATTGAATTTCCTACTTTGACCAGGTCAACTGGTTTTGCGTAGCCTGAAATTAAGTCGGCGTCTCGTTAGCGACAAATACGGTAAACGTTGAAAAGAATACGCGGAACCTGTGTCGTAGCTTTTGCGAACGAATCATGCTTTGATGTGGAATTTGATCATGTTCGGTATTACGTATCATTATGAATCAAAGATGAACTGGTTTGTAATGATTTGTTTTGAGAAATGAGAAAAACAAAACGTGATATGATAGTCGTTTGTGGCAAGTTTTTGGAACTCATTTCCTGGTTATCTGTCTCTACAATTATTCTACTAGTAATGACTAGTTGTAGTATGTTCCTTGTCAAAGTAATTTTGACATATTGGTGCATTGAACTCATTCACAGCTATTGACGGCATTAGTTTGTTTTGACTGGAAGGGGCTAGCAGCAGTCATCTTAAAAAAATATGTAATCATGTTGTGAGATCTATCACATTAAAATGTGAACTTTATCACTTTAAAAAGTAAACTTTATCGCGTATAAATGGGAAATTTGTCATGCTAAAATAAGAAATTCATGTTAAAATATAAAATTTATCACTTTAAAAAGTGAACTTTATCGTGTTAAGTGGGCTTTATCACATGCAAATGTGAAATTATGGCGCTCCTAAAGGGACATTGATAGAAATAAAATAAATTTAAGCAATCTGGTGCGCACCAGATAATTTCTGGTAAACATTAGCATTGTATAGCATGTAAGCTAGCCGACTTTTGCTATGCAAGTAAGCCAGTTGTTGTAAACATTAGCAATATGTCGCATTTAAGCTAGCCGACTTGCTATGCAAGTTATCCAATTGTTGCATTGTTGCAATTGGCTAACTTGCATAGCAAAAATCCACTAGCTTAAACACTATATGATGCTAATGTTTACACCAATTGACTAACTAGCATAGCAAAATTCCACTAGATTAAATGCTATCTGATGCTAATGTATACAACAATTGCCTAACTTGCATTGCAAAAGTCTGCTAGCTTAAATGCTATATATTGCTAAAGTTTACAACAATTGGCTAACTTGCATAGAAAAAGCCAATTGTTGTAGACATTAGCTTTTGCTATGCAAGTTGGCCAATTGTTAGCTTAAATGCTATATAATGCTAATGTTTACGCAAATCTTTACAACAGTTGGCTAACTTGCGCAGCAAAAGTCCGCTAGCTTAAATGCTAATGTTTACAACAATTCTCTAACTTGCACAGCAAAAGCCATGCCAACAATTGGCAATTAGTTTGCATGGCAAAAGGTAGCTAGCCTAAATGCTATATGATGCTAATGTTTATAACAATTGGCTAATTTGAATAGCAAAATGCTACTAGCTTAAATGCTGTATATAGCTAATGCTAATCTTTACAACAATTGACTTTTGCTATGCAAGTAAGCCAATTACTGTAAACATTAGCATTATGTAGCATTTAGGCTAGCCAACTGTTGCTATGCAAGTTATCCAATTGTTGCATTGTTGCAATTGGTTAACTTGGATTGCAAAAGGCTGCTAGCTTAAATGCTATATAATACTCATGTGTACACCAATTGACTAACTTGCATAGCATAGTAAACATTAGCATTATACAGAATTTAAGCTAGCAGACTTTTGCTATGCGAGTTAGCCAATTGTGTTACGCATTAGTTATTATATAGCATTTAAGCTAGCAGGCTTTTGCTATGGGAGTTAGCCAATTGTTGTAAACATTAGCATTATATAGCATTTAAGCTGGCGGACTTTTGCTATGCGTGTTAGCCAATTGTTGTAAACATTAGCATTATATAGCATGTAAGCTAGCGGACTTTTGCTATGCGTGTTAGCCAATTCTTGTAAACATTAGCACTATATAGCATGTAAGCTAACGGGCTTTTGCTATGCCAGTTAGCCAATTCTTGTAAACATTAGCATTATATAGCATCTAAGCTAGCTGACATTCGGTATGCAAGTTAGACAGTTGTTGTAAACATGAGCATTATATAGCATTTATGCTAGGTTGGATAGCTATTGGTATCCCAAGTTAGCCAATTGCAACAATGCAACAATTGGCTAACTTGCATTGCAAAAGTCCGCTAGCTTAAACGCTATATAATGCTATTATTTTCCTAGATTGTTTTTGGTGTGCCCTAGATTGTTTTTTCTCTCTAGCCACACAAAGCGACATGGTTGCTAACTATCATATGCTATTGTTAAGCCACAACTCGATTCATTACCTTATTACTATTCATCATTCACACAGACACTGGAAACAAATATTGTTTAATCCATCCATCTACAGGTGACCGGGAGATGGATTTTTGATTGATTGATTTGATTTTACGACACTGTACGAGTGTGCGCCGGTCATCATAGGAAACAGAGTCTTCTTTAAGGCTAAACACTACCGCTTATGTCCACCGGCGTCACTAAAATCGATCAAAACTGAAGTCACCAAGTGTTGCTTTAACGGAGTTTCGTTTTTTTGACGAAATCATTCCAATTTATAGTATAATATTTCCATATTTTAATATGATAAGTTTCACATTTTAATGTGATAAAGTTCACATTTTAACATAATTTCATCTTTTGATGTGTTAATTTCACCTTGTAATATTAAAATTTTATGGTTTAATGTGATAAAACCTGAAGTTTATAACATTAACTCATTGGATGCCATTGACAACGATAGACGTCCAGTTCACCATTCAAAAGAATTGGACGTCTATTGTCGTCAATAACGGCAAATGAATTACTAATCAGTACCTCCAGTTTGTTTATTTTAGTCATAGTCAACAATTGAAACCTGCTGGTCAATGTGCCGTTATTGTGCATTTTCTGTTCGGAGCGAAGGTATTGTGTGGCTTTTTTATTATCCCTAAGGCCCTTCTTTAAATGCACGCGCATATTGTGTCAGCAGGCCATCCGTTAACTTGTCCGTCCTAATCAGCGTCCAGAGTCCGACCGGTCTAATCGCCGTGTAAAGAAAAAAAGCGAGGCGACTCGACTCGACACGCCGCCATGTTTTTCAATTTCTGGGTAAAAGGCCGCCCGAGGTAAGTGGCCTCGGCGGCTACCGCATTGTTCAGCGCGATCCTCAGGAGGAAGTGGCGGATTCTTCTGCGCAAATCATTACGCATTGAGTAGGCCATTAGGAAAATGGAGACAAATGGCTCACCGGCTGACAAATAGAGCTTGTTGGGGCAGCCGCTTACCAAATAATACTGTTTTAATATAGGCTCGGCCTTTGATTTAAAGGGCAGGCCGGATGTGTTTTTTTTTTTTCTCCGACAGTTGATTAATCACCGATTGTTTTTGGGATGAGTCGGGTTGTATAGAAATCATGATTTTAATATTTTAATGTGCGCTAGAACAAAAACTGTTTCTACAGGTATCAGCAAATCTCATTTAATGGTTTTTATTGCCACCTTAAACTAATTCAGAGCAACCTTAGGTAACTTTTCAACCCCTATAAAACCTTTATGAAATATTCTCATAACATTTGTGATATGTTGACTGACAACTAGTTGATTGACACCTCTTTTATATGTACTGACTGATTTACTGCCTACGTCACTTACCCCTTTCCCCAGTTATGAGGACGGAAGTCGATGCGAACTCTTTCGCATAAATTCTGCAAAAATGGCAGAGGAAACAAAAGAGACAAAAAAAGGGGAGGCTACTAGGATTAAATGAAACTCAAGAATAAACATTGGCCCGGCTTTCACTCGCTGGCGTGATCCCCCTTCAACCCAACTCATCAGCGCTGACGAGTTCGTGTGGGTGTGGGTGGGTGTGTGTGTGTGTGTGTGTGTTGGAGGGCTGGTGGGGGAATGTCATTTAAGCCAGGGGTCCCCAACCTTTTTTGCACCACGGACCGGTGTGATTTGGGTGTTTTTTTTCACGGACCGGTGTTCTGTCAAATTTTGCACCCTTCTAAAATTTTGTTCCCAAAGCTTTTGCGGTGGGGAAAAAAGCCCTCTTTTAGGGTTCACATCTCACAAGATAGGGATTTCTTTGTGTCAATTGGAAACCATCGGTCAGAACGAACCAAATTCACGTGTGGAGTCCCTCAAGGGTCAATTCTTGGACCACTCTTATTTAACATCTATATGCTTCCCCTAGCTCAGATTATGGAACAGTATGACATCTCCTGTCACACCTATGCAGATGACACACAACTGTACATTTCTGTGTCCCCACATGATTATAGTCCTTTAGTCCTGAGTAAATGCATTCATCAAATCAATGAAAGGATGTGCCAGAATTTTCTCCAGTTAAATGTGGAGAAGACAGAAGTGATCATTTTTGGGCCAAAAAAGGAAAGCTCAAAGATAAGCAAGCACCTTAGCACAATGCCACTTGCAGCTACAAATCAAGTTAGAAACCTTGGCGTAATTATTGACTCAGACCTAAAATTTGATAGCCATCTAAAGTCCGTCACTAAATCTGCTTATTACTACCTAAAAAATATAGCCAGAATTACGGGGCTTCTGACTCAACAAGACATGGAAAAACTTATGCATGTATTCATTTTCAGCAGATTGGACTATTGCAACGCTATATTTACGGGTCTTGATAAAAAATCAGTCAGGAAGCTGCAGCTAGTACAGAACGCTGCAGCCAGAGTCCTCACAAATACAAGGAAGCTGGACCACATTACACCGGTTTTGAAATCGCTACACTGTCTTCCAGTGAGTCAAAGGATAGACTATAAAATACTACTGCTCGTCTACAAAACACTTAATGGCCTTGGACCAAAATACATACTTGATTTGTTAGATTCCTATGAGACATCTAGACCCCTAAAGTCGTCTGGAACCGGTCTCCTGCATGTTCCAAGAACAAGAACCAAGCAGGGTGAGGCAGCATTTAAACGTCTGAAGTATGCTCAAACTGTTAGCTCCTTTAAATCAGGGCTAAAAACGCTTTTGTTTAGCACTGCACATCCATAACTGTCTATATATTTCATTCAATCTACTTGCTTTCTATTCCTCTTGTGCTTATCTCCATTGCTGATTTCAATTATGATTAGTAGTAGTAGTTTTTGTTTTATTTTTATTTATTTTTATTCTATTTGTGATTAAATGCGATTTTTATGTATAATTTTTATTATATTTTGATTGTCTTGGTTTTTACGTTGTATTGATTTAAATGTGATTTTTATTATCTTCATGTGATGTAAAGCACTTTGAATTGCCTTGTGTTGAATTGTGCTATATAAATAAATTGGCTTTATATTCAGTTGAACTCACAATGTTATCCAACGGTGCTAAAAAACTATTTACATCAGAAACATACATGTGCAACGCGAAAATGGCGTAAATTAATGCTTAACGACACGCCAGAGTCGTTAAGTGAGAGAGCTGCGTGCAGCTAACATGGCAAATGTAAGTTAATATTCCTTTCTTTAAAGAAAATTTGTAGTGTCTACTTTGGAATCGCTGCATTCGCGTTCATTTTTAACGTTACGCGCATGCCAAATTTGTCAGAAAACTGGCAATGTGCGGCAGAAAAATACAGCAAACGTAAAATAACATTTGTTTTTAGCCCCGTTGTGTTAAGTGCAGGGAAAATAAAACTCACCCGTTGAATCAGTGGGAGGCCTGAGCTTGTTTCGTTGTGACGAGATGGTCCCGAGATGGGAGAGTGAGAGAAGCTAGCTTCAAAAAGATACAATGTTGGAAATTGTAGCACAGTTTTTCGTGCGCTCCTAGCGATGACAGGATATTCCGAAATGACTTTAATCCGGAACCTTGGTAGAGTTGTTGTCTCAAATGTACATTGAAGGTCACCGTCATTTGCGATCTCTACAAGCTGATATTCCTGTTGCGCAGACATGCTCGAATCACTCGGTTTATTCACATACAGATCACGAATCCACTCTTTCGTATTTCGTGGGTCTTTAGTGATTGGGCAGTAGCATAGATTTTGTTTTCTTCGAGGTTGTAGGCTCATCTTCTGGCCCGTCAGGTTCCCTTTTCCCCGTAAAAAATCTGTCCAAAGACGTCTGTTTTTCAGTCATTCTAGTGTGGGGGCTAATTATTTCCGGGAACAAATGTGATGTGCCCGCCCTACGTCATACGTTATTATCGAGGCCAAGCGCACATAGATATACAAAACAAGATGTACTGCTAACAGTCCAATCAATGCATTTCTATGACAACCTCCTATGCTGTCGTTGTATATTTAGATTAGACAGGGATATCGGTGTGTTAAGCAGCACAGGCCAAAGTTAATCGGCCAGAATGTAGTCGTTAAGAAATTATTTATAATTTCTGCGCAGCATGGTACCAACTGCCACGGACCGGTCCGCGGCCCGGTTGTTGGGGACCCCTGGTTTAAGCCATCTGCAGGCGACTGGGAGATCATGATTATATGACACTGTGCACTGGTCCTCATGGGAAATGCAGTCTTCCTTAAGGCAAAACGTTCCCGCTTTTGTCCACCTGCGTCACTAAAACCAACCAAAACTGAAAAGTTACCTAGTGTTACTTTAGAAGCAATAAACTAAATGTTTAAGGCATTAAAAATTATGTAAACTTGAAGGTTCAAAACACTTTCTTTTACAGAATCTGTTTGAGTCGTCTGATATCATCTGATAAAAGCATTTTAAATTGATATCGAACAATATCGACATCGGTTTTGGGTCAATATGCATGTTGCCTTCAAAGTGAATGCAGAAGCCTTCTTCTTTTGTACAAGGGCTGGTCACCGTTTAGCACAGCTGTTATGCTTATTGACCATTTGATGTCTCCAAACTAAATTGCCTGGGATTTGTTATGTGAGCAGGCCATTTGCAATCGTGGTGCAAAAATTAAATGCACAATAAATAATTGAAAAATAATGAATTATAAACTCATTACATCTCATTCACTATAATGAAGCTGCTTGCGAGAGAACGCCAGGCCAATGTTTATTCTTGATTATCCTTTTATCCCTTTTTTTCCTCCTCAGACAAAACTTTTTGTCTGTTTTGTTGCTCTGCCAACTTTGCTGAATTTGCACAAAAGCGTTCATATCGACTTCCGTCTTTATGATGAAAGGGGGAAGTGACGTATGCTGTAAATCAGTCAGCACATTTGTAGTGTTAGTGTTGCTTTAAGGCATCAGTGTCAAACTCTGGCACGCGGGCCAAATTTGGCCCGCAGTGTAATTATATTTGGCCCGCGAGGAAATTTCAAATTAATATCAGCTGGCCTGCCGGCTGTAATGCTACAATCACCTCTTATACTACAAATCACATGATGTTCTGCTGTTGTTTTGGCACGTCGAAACAATGCAACAGAGGCAGAGACGTCCCCTCCTCTCTGTCAGTCGCGTCTGTGGTAGTGGTCATGGAGTTATATAAGCCTCGCTTGTTCAATATGCGTTATTAAATCAAAACTTGTTTGGTTCCATATTAAAAGGTTCATTTGTTCATTGTTGGCCCGTGGCTTTGTTCAATTTAAAATTTTGCCCCACTGTGAATTTGAGTTTGACACCCCTGCTTTAAGGCCTGAATTTTGACAATCCATATGATGACTTTTAATTAAAGATGTCCGATCGGGTCCGATCACGTCATTTTCAAAGTATCGGAATCGGCAAAAAAATATCGGCCATGCCATTTTTTAATATATATATATTTTTTAATTAAATCGTTTTCTAAATGTATTTAACGTTACAGACATAATATGTTACACTCATCCAGTGTCTTTAGTTTAGGCTTAAGGTACCGATAACGGCGGGAATTAATTTAAAAAAAAATGTATCACGTTAATTATTTAACGCAATTAATGCATGCGTTGCACGACCCACTCATGCATTGTCACGCTCAATCTGTAATGACGCTGTTTTACCCATTTAGAGAGATAAAAGGCAGCGTAAAATGAGTAGAGTGAATTTTGGCAGCCTTTGGAGCCTTTTTTTAATTGGCTAAAGCCTTACAATCCCTCTCCCTACTATTAGAAATATCATGGGAAGGAATGTGGAAAAGCAAGGTAGCAATTGATCTTTTTCTTAACCCCTTATGTTATTTCCCAACGCAGAGAAGATATATGAATTCGTAGCACTACGCACAGTCATGGGTCCACTTCCCATGATGCATTTGGGTTGAATGGCTGCAGTATCATTTACTGAAAGCTCAACAAATACACTAGATGGCAATATTTAGTCACAATATACAAAGTCACAAGTTTTTCTATCCGTGGATCCCTCTCACAGAATGTTAATAATGTAAATGCCATCTTGAGGATTTATTGTCATAACAAACAAATACAGTACTTATGTACTGTATGTTGAATGTATATATTCGTCCGAGTTTTATTCATTTTTTTCTTAATGCATTGCCAAAATCTATATGATCGGGAAAAATTATCGGGAATGATTGGAATTGAATCGGGAGCAAAAAAAAAAAAAAAAAAGACAATCGGATCGGGAAATATCGGGATCGGCAGATACTCAAACTAAAATGATCGGATCGGGAGCAAAAAAACATGATCGGAACAACCCTACTTTTAATGCTTTTTAATGACTCGCATAAACCTTGAAATTATTTTATCTTTTCCAGGAAAGCAGCACAGATTCCCACGGCAATGCGCCCGAGACGCCGACCCCCACAACGGACGAGGCCGCCACCAAGACGGTGACCAGCGCCCTCACCATGCAGGAGTACTTTGCGCAAAGGATGGCCCAGCTGAAGACGGCCCGCGGTCAGCCTGAAGAACCCAAAAAGAAGAAAAAGAAGAAGAAATCAGAAGCAGATGTAGAAGAAGCAGGTGAGTCTTCAAAAAAGAAGAAACGAGAAATTGAGGACGCCATGACTGGAAATGACTGCGAGGAAAATGAACCTCAAACGAAGAAGAAGAAGAAGCGAAAAAACAAAATGGAGGTTGAAACCGAAACACTACTTGAAAAGAAAACCGGCGAGGAGGAGGAGTTGGAGCTTGTGGTGCCTAAGAAATCCAAAAAACACAAGAAAAAGAAGGAACAGTGATCACAATTCAGCGCCATTCATTCAAATTGGATCGGACGTCTATCACCGTCAATGGCCGCCGATGAACTAATAACTGATGAATTTTAGACCTACTGGTTAAACCGCTTAAAATATTCTGGGAATGAGTCACAGTTGAGGGTGTTGCCTCAACACCATGCGTTTTTTTTGTAATTAGCCCTGACTGATTTTTGACTTTTTAACAAAATTACATTAATTAAAAATAATTGAGCAACTTTTAAAGCAACACCGTAATCACCATTTATTGAAAAAATCCAATCGGTTGTCAGCCATTTGAATGCCACGCCAAAAATCGGTGACGCGTTTCCCCTCAAAGGATGTCTTTTGGCCAACTTGACGGTAACGAGGAAATCCGCTAGCACGCCGCGTACACGACAAACGTGTTTGTCGGCGCCCGCCGTCGTGAGTCAGATGAGGAAGAAAGTTTGATTCCAAAAAAACTGGCACTCGTTTATGGTATGGAGGAAATGTTTTTTTAAAGAAAGTATTTTCTTAAAGGGACTATACAGGATTTAAAATGCTTTTCTACTCGTGCGTGTGTGCGCCACCAATGCACTGATGAACCCTGACATACCCCAAAAAAAAACATTTTCATCCCTTCAATAGAGAGTTCGGGTCCATCATTCTAGGTGAACACGCTCCTTTGTGCCGTCTCTGCCTAGTCTCCACTTGGCAAAAACACTTTTGTAACCCACTTAATACTCGCTATTAAGAGTAAACAATCACGTTTGCTCATGAATATCTACAAAATCATTGCAGCACAAACAAAAAAACAGCACAAACGATTGACGCCATTTTTAGCCTTTTTTTAAATCAAAATGGGGGGCTGGTTGACCTCAGATTGATCTATAAAAGAATTGTAAATATCTCAAAAATGACAGCAGCAGAAACAATTGACATTTTCATATAAATTTACATTTGATGTGGTACCAACTTCACTGACATGTCCGTCAATATCAATGGTAGTGAGAGAGTCATTTTCGGACTATTAAAACGCTACTTTTCCTTTATTTTGATTCCTGCGGCTTATAGTCCAGTGCAGCTTATTTGTTGATTTACAGTGCCCTCCATAATTATTGGCTAACCCTGGTTAAGATGTGTTTTTTAGCTTCTAATAATTTTTTTAAAAATTCAAATAATATGGGACCTTAATGGAAAAAAGGGAAAAATCCAACCTTCAATACAAGTGCATTTATTCAGTGGAGCAAAAATCCCACATAAAGAAATAATTATTTGACATCAAATAATGTGTGTCACAATTATTAGCACCCCTGGTGGTAATACTTTGTACAACCCCCTTTTGCCAACAAAACAAGGTCTGGGGACTGAGATGGCCATGGGAGGAGCTTGATTTTGTGTCTGGTGAACCATTTCTGTGTAGATTTGGCCATATATTTAGGGTCATTGTCTTGCTGAAAGACCCATTGACGACCTATCTTCAGCTTTCGGGCAGAGGGCAACAGATTTTGATTTAAAAATGTCCTGGTATTTCAAAGCATACATGATGCCATGCACCCTAACAAGGTTCCCAGGGCCTTTGGAAGCGAAACAGCCCCACAGCATCACTGACCCACCCCCATACTTCACAGTGGGTATGAGGTGCTTTTCAGCATGCACATCTTTCGTGGCACGCCAGACCCACTTAGAGTGTTTGTTGCCAAAAAACTCAATCTTGGTCTCATCTGACCAAAACACACGGTCCCAGTTGAAGCCTGGGCCTGCCAATAATTGTGACACACATTATTTGATGTCAAATAATTATTTCTTTATGCAGGATTTTTTCCCCCATTGAATAAATGCACTTGTATTGAAGGTTGGATTTTTCTTTTTTTCTATTAAGGTCCCATATTATTTGAGTTAAAAAAATATATTAGAAGCTAAAAAAAACACATCTTAACCAGGGGCGCCAATAATTATGGAGGGCAATGTATTTCATAGCGGCATTATAAGACTATCATAAGACCGTCATATTTATGACATGAAACTGTCATGGGCATTAATGAATGCTTATGACTAGGGTTGGGACTCGAGCATCGATGGGAACCAGTTCTATCACTCCGATGCTCTCGGAATCGTTCAAAATTTTAAATTTCGATTCCATGTTTCGATCCCCTGACCGCAGAGCCGAAACAAATTGCTCAAGTTCTAAGACTGATATTTGTATGCAAGTTAAAATTAGCCCTGTGAGAAGTTCATATAATTAAAAAAATAATAATCGAGAAGTTAAGACTTTAGTATAATCCATGCAATTCTTGTTTTACCCTGCCTCGAGAATCGTTCGGAACCGGAATAGAAATGTGGAATCGTAATCAGAACCGGAGTCATTCCATTTCAAACGATGCCCAACCCTACTTATGACAGATGTCATTAACTCATTCACTCCCAGCTATTTTCAACGGTGTAAGGCCCTTCGCTCCCAGCCGTTTTACTGGATTTGGACTGATTTTGCAAGGCCCAAAGAAAATTCTCTCCTATTGGGATATATCTCACCAAAAGAAAGATTAGACTCTCTTCTTTCAGCAGGAAAAAAAGGTAAATTCATATCTTTTCCTTTCTTTAGAAATCAGCATTAGAAAATGGCGTAGTTTGAGCAATTTTCCAATTTCTGATGAAAAAACAAATTGAGCTTTTTGTGAAAGCATACATTTCATACATACATTTCATATTTTTGACTTTTAACACAGCTATTTTTTGCTTTAGTTACATCCCAAACATCTGAATAATGTTTTCCTTTCACAAAATATCATAAACAACAAGACAAATAGAGCTCTTGATAGCTAAGTAACAATTTATTTTCACATAACTGAGAGATGACGCTGTTGTGGCCGCAACAGCCGGGTAAACTTCCATCATCGCCGCTGGATGGATTTTTTTGAGTCTCTGCGGAGTCTGCTCGGCAAGCAGCACGGACTCAACAGCGTCATCCGCTGCACTGGTGGTCCCGGTCATTCTGCTCGGTCGTGCAGCTCCTGGCATCCCGGGCGTTCTAGGTTGTTCTCCATTTAGTCGTCTTCCTCCGGCGCCCCGGCCGTTCGTTGTCGTTGAATCGGGTTGCGGGTCTTACCAAATGCACTACTGCCCTCCATTGGCCAGTTTTATTGCTTTAAAATGGAATTTCAGCTTTGTGCTTTGGAACTAAATTGAATCAGAACCCAGAGATGACTCGTAAAAAAAATAAAAAAACCCGTAAAAGACATAAATATGTCTATGGGACACTGGAACAATAAAAAATAGAACGTATTTATACGTTTTTGGGAGCAAATAAGTTCAGCGCTACAATATTCATAGTTGGCCTAAGCGTTGAATGTATTTCTTGTTGGTGTTCGTCCTTCTCTTCGGTCTCCCCATGACCCTGCATTTGCCTAATAAATGAAACAATGACAATGGGAGTACATCGTGCTCTCATGTGACTCATTAAAACTGTTCAGACCAATAGGACACTCAGATTCCCATTCTCCATGTCAAGCAGCTGAACAGGGCAGGTTAAAAAAAAATGTCATTAAGTATTATCCGGCAAATTTTGTCCAACTCAGATCTTATACACCCATTCAAAAGTGAGAATTTGCCGGATGACACTAACTATAGCATCTGTCGTAAACATTCATTAATGCTCATGGCAGTGTCATGTCATAATCAACAACTGGAGGATTAACTAAAGAAATGATTAGCACAGAACATAAATTTTGATTGTTATTTACATCCCTAGTGCTGCAATTCATGCTAGGAGGCATGTTGGACGACAATTTTGACAGCAGGTGGCAGCAGAGGTTGTCGGTCTCCCGCAAAGGAGCTGTGATTCTTGAAGCAATGATGCTTTGCAGCCAGTTGAGTCAAATCTTCGTGGTGGTTCATTTGGTCTTATGACAAGTTTATGATGCTGCTGTCAAAGTGTTACCAAATACCATAACTAGCAATTACTGAAACTGGAAGAGTAACTGAAGACATAATTTGCACAGAACACGAATTTTGATTGTTATTTACATCTGTAGCGCTGCACTGCATGGTAGGAGGCATGTTGGACGACAACACTGTTGACAGCAGATGGCAACAGAGGTTGGCTGTCTTCTCCATGGGAGCAGTGATGGCCAAATGAAGCTTCTTGAAGCAATGAAGCTTTGCAGCTTCATGTTGGTTCATTTGGTCTTATGAAAGTCATATGATGCCGCTGTCAAATAAAGTGTTACCGGTTAATATCTTTTGGTGTAAACATCCCATAGTACAGTGAAGACAGCTGCGGCTTATAGTCCGGTGCGGTTTATCTATGAACAAATGCTGTTTTCGTGTCAAATTTGGTGGGTTGCGGCTTATTGCCAAGCGTGCCTTATAGTCCGAAAATGACGATAGTTTATAGATTTTTTAGAGTTAATTCAAAATAGTTTTCTATTCTACCAATGCCCTGATGAGTACACCGAGTCGTGACATCTGAACTGAAACTGCCCCAAAAAGGTCTTCTTCAATAGTTTTCTGGTCGACCACGCTGGGCAAACATACGCCTCTGCATGTCCACGCGCTGTCTCCACTTGGCAAAAAGACTTTTATAACCCACCGAAGACTTGCCACTAACCGGAAATGATCACGTTTGCTGTTTTTATGTTTCTGGTGCTGATCCGACGGGCCAAACATTTGTTGCTTTATGTTAATGCTCGAATAAGCTTAACACAGGCTGCAGTTAACGTTTTAGCCTGTAGGTGGTAGTCGCTAGGGGGAAAAAACTTTAGTCCCTTTGCCAAGCAGGAGTGGTTGGCAAAGATATTTTATCACATAGTGACAGTGTACATGGCATCTCTGCGACACCAGGACCCATTGACAGTGTTGCGGAATGGCCTCGCCTTCACATGGTGTTTGCGAAAACGGAAGGCGAAGTCGCAAACAATTGAAGCCGGGCTCCGAAGTGGAGGGATTTGATTGCGGGGGCATGCATCCATATCAATGGAAAGCTCCCGCGCCGATAGCGTCAGCACTGGCACACGTCACATTCGGCGTGCACAGCGGTGCTGCTAAACATTAAAAATAGAAATTATGGTGGAACATCGGCTTTAATTGACTGTTTTTAGAATTTGAATATGTTGAATGGTTCCATTTTTGTGCCTTTTGGAGCCAAAGAAAAATGCCATTGCTTGGAGTGGGCGGGTATGTTGTCTTCCAGGCTGAGGAGGTTGTTGGGGTCAAAGTGCATCATTGGGTGTCGCCTTTTAAATCTGCACTGCCCCCTAGGGCCTGGCATGAATACTACATCGTTTTAACGTAAATTTGCAACATCGTTCGAATGGAGATGGCACACTATAAATGCAAACATGAAATCTGTTGTATTCTCCGAGCATCACCTTGTAAATGGTCCCATGTTACAGCTCCACGCACCAACTTACCTTTCTGTCTGACCCTCCCCTCGCCCAACCACGCCCACTTCTGCAAATTGGGCCTCTGTGAGGTTGCACCCCAAAGACCCCATAAGTTCAGTCCATGGTTGCAACCAAAAACTGATAAGAATGCATGAAATTGGTAAATGGGTCATTTTTTGAAAACTCCAATTTTGTCTACTGCTAATTTCTCATAATAAAACTAAAAGCCTGGTGCTAAACATTTGCTTATTACAAAAATAGCCAGTTTCTGTCTCAAGAACTTTATATTTTACGTCACAAAAAAAAAAAGCTTTGTCCTATTTTAAGAAAACAAAAATAAAAGGTTCCACTTTTTGTGCAAATTTTGACTAAGTTCCAAAAATTAACCAAAATTGTCCCATTTTAATTACCTCTGGGGGAAAAACTTTAATTTTCTATTAATTCTTCATCAAAATATCATAAAATACAGTGGGGCAAATAAGTATTTAGTCAACCACTAATTGTGCAAGTTGTCCCACTTGAAAATATTAGTCCTGTAATTGTCAACATGGGTAAACCTCAACCATGACAGACAGAATGTGGGAAAAAAAAAACAGAAAATCACATTGATTTTTCCAAAAATGTATTTGCAAATCATGGTGGAAAATAAGTATTTTGTCAATACCACAAGTTCATCTCAATACTTTGTTATGTACGCTTTGTTGGGAATAACAGAGGCCAAACGTTTTTTGTAACTCTTCACAAGCTTTTTACACACTGTTACTGGTATTTTGGCCCATTCCTCCATGCAGATCTCCTCGAGAGCAGTGATGTTTTGAGGCTGTCGTTGGGCAACACAGACTTTCAACTCCCTCCACAGATTTTCTATGGGGTTGAGATCTGGAGACTGGCTAGGCCACTCCAGGACCTTGAAATGCTTCTTACGAAGCCACTCCTTTGTTGCCCTGACTGTGTGTTTGGGATCATTGTCATGCTGAAAGACCCAGCAACGTCTCATCTGCAATGCCCTTGCTGATGGAAGGAGATTTTCACTCAAAATCTCTCCATACATGGCCCCATTCATTCTTTCCTTTACACAGATCAGTCGTCCTTGTCCCTTTGCAGAAAAACAGCCCCAAAGCAGGATGTTTCCACCCTCATGTTTCACAGTGGGTATGGTGTTCTTCGGATGCAATTCAATATTCTTTCTCCTCCAAACACAAGAACCTGTGTTTCTATCTAAAAGTTCTATTTTGGTTTAATCTGACCATATCACATTCTCCCAGTCCTCTTCTGGATCATCCAAATGCTCTCTAGCGAACCGCAGACGGGCCTGGACGTGTACTTTCTTCAGCAGGGGGACACGTCTGGCAGTGCATGATTTGAGTCCCCGGCGGTGCATTGTGTTACTGATAATAACCTTTGTTACTGTGGTCCCAGCTCTCTGTAGGTCATTATCTAGGTCCACCGTGTGGTTCTGGGATTTTTGCTCACCGTTCTTGTTATCATTTTGACGCCACGGGGTGAGATCTTGCATCAGTGGTCTTGTATGTCTTCCATTTTCTAATAATTGCTCCCGCAGTTGATTTCTTTACACCAAGCGTTTTACCTATTGCTGATTGAGTCTTCCCAGCCTGGTGCAGGTCTACAATTTTGTCTCTGGTGTCCTTCGACAGCTCTTTGGTCTTGGCCACAGTGGAGTTTGGAGTGTGACTGACTGAGGTTGTGGACAGGTGTCTTTTTTACCGATAATGAGTTAAAACAGGTGCCATTAATACAGGTAACGAGTGGAGCCTCGTTAGAAGTTAGACCTCTGACAGCCAGAAATCCTGCTTGTTTGTAGGTGATCAAATACTTATTTTCCACTGCAATTTGGAAATAAATTCTTTAAAAATCAAACAATGTGATTTTCTGTTTTTTTTCTCATTCTGTCTTTAATGGTTGAGGTTTATCCATGTTGTCAGTTACAGGACTCTCTAATCTTTTCAAGTAGGAGAACTTGCACAATTGGTGGTTGACTAAATACTTATTTGCCCCACTGCATTATACTAGCATCTCTATCACACATTGGTGGCGCTAGACATCCAATTGAACGTCTGGTGCCGTCAATGGCAGACAAATGCAAAATTTATCACGCTCTAACATGATGTAGAACATTTTCCCCCCTCCGACTTCCGTCAATTTGCTTTTTCACTTGCTCTATTGAAACTTCTGAAGTAGTTTTTGTTTTTGGCAGACGGACCAAAACAATGGCGTCAAAGTCATTACCATCTCTAATGAAATTTCATGCTGAATTTGACTCATGTTTGCATTGTTGTTGTCCCTTAGCATTCCCTTTGAAGAAGCCACGTTATTGTTTTTTCACGTTTAAGTTGCATAACGGTGTCGCCGACACATTGAGTTGAGTCCGAATCAGCGCGTTGAAAGGAAATGTGAGGCAATCCATCACTGATGTGCCCATGGGAGGTACAATCTGGGGTGTCAGGTGTCGTATCCTCTTCCTGTGCATGGGCGCGCTTCCACTCTTCTGGGAAAGAAGCTCGGCACGATTTCGGGCTTGTCGCCTTTGGGCATATATGGACCTAAAATTGAGCCTTATGGGACATCAGTTTAGAAAAAAAAAATTTTTTGGAATTTTTTTTGTAATGAAGATGGGAAAATGACCTAAAATGGAGCCTCGGGGGGCACCATAATTAAGATAAATAAAATTGAGTTCACTGTTTGTAGATTGACTAAAAAACAAAAGAATGTGGGTATTTTTTTTCTATTGGAGAAAATTGACAAAACCTAATTCAAACCATGGCCATTTCTGACAAAACTAGATGGACCTGAAACGGAACCTTGTGAGACATCAATTCAAAATTTTTAGATGAAGATTTTTTTTTTTTAACGAAGAGGGGGAAATGGACCTCAAATTGAGCCTTGTGGGACGCCACAAATAAGATCACAGTGTAAAAAAAAATTCTTAAAGCAAATTAAAATTGAGTTCATAGTTTCTAGTTAGACCAAAAAAATATTGTTAGCGGTTTTTGATATAGGAGGGAAATGGATGGACCTAAAATTGAGCCTTGTGGGATACCACAATTGGTAGGAAAAAAATAATTTGAATTCATAGTTTGTAGTTAGACACACACACACACACACACAAAAAATGGCAGTTTTTTATTTTTTTTTTACAGATGGATGGTTGGCCAATACAACTGCTTATAGTCTATAGCAGGGGTGGGCAAACCAGTCCTCGAGGGCCGCAGTGGGTCCTGGTCTTTGTTCCAACTGACCCAGCACAGATAGTTTAACCAATGCGGTTTCAGCAGAAATGAGAAGCACCTGACTGCAATCGACTGATTGCACTTGTAAAACAGCAGATTGGTGAAAAGGTGTCCTCTTAATGGGTTGCAACAAAAACCCACACCCACTGCAGCCCTTTGTGGAATTAATTGCCCACCCCTGGTCTATAGCATGAATCTCCGATAGAGGAAAGTAGATGGACCTAATTTTGAGCTCTGTGGGACACAAGATTATATATATATATATATATATATATATATATATATATATATATATTTTTTTTTTTTAAGTTCATTAAAAAATTTAAAAAATAGTTTGTTGTTTGTAGTTGAACTAAAAATAGAAATCTGTTTCTTTTTCTATAGGAGTAACTTGTCAGTCAAGGTTCTGTGAAGTTTTGACAAAAATAAATGGACCTTAAACTGAGCCTTGAGGGACATCAATTGAGTTTACATTTTTTGAAGAAAAAAAAATTATTGAAGGGGGAAAAATGACCTGAAATTGAGCCTTGTACGGACACCACAATTAAGATCATGGTAAAAATACTTTTTAAAAAAAATTTTTAATTAAAATTGAGTTCATACTTTGTAGTTATACTACAAAAATGTTGGTAGTTTTTTTTTTTTTTTTAGGAGGAAAATATATGGACCTAAAATTGAGCCTTGTGGGATACCACTGTTGGTTTAAAAAAAAAAGTTTGTTGTTTATTTTTTTTCAAAGTTAATTAAAATTAAGTTTGTTGTTTATAGTTGGACTAAAAAAATACATATTTAAAAAAAAAATCTTGGAGTAAATTGTCATGGTTTGAGTCTGTCAATGTTCTGTCAAGTTTTGACAAAAATAAATAGACCTAAAACTGAGCGTCAGTTCATAATTGTTAGATGAAGGGGAAAATAGTTAATGAAGGGGAAATGGACCTAACATTGAGCCTTGTGGGACACCACAATTAAGATCATTGTAAAAATACATATTTTTTAAGAAAATTAAAACTGAATTGTTAGATTGTGGTTAGACTAAACAATGTTGGTATTTTTTTAAGGGGGAAAAAAATTGTCCTAAAATTGAACCTTGTGGGATACCCCAAGTTCATAATTTCTAGATGAACAAAAACCATTTGCTTTATGCAGGAAAATGGAGGCAACTAAAATTAAAACTTGAGGGAATGTTGTGAAACAGTATAACACACAGTTTTGGCCCACCAATACAGAATATAGTGCAAGTACAATACAAGGTGCAGGCCACTTGCATCGACATGAAAAATGTCTCTCATGTCCAAATTTGATCATGTTAATTTCCCCCAAATTTGTTGGGGAGTCCCATTTCAAAAATAGAAATAGCATTGAAATTCCCTAAACGTTTGCCAATTTGGGCAAGCTGAGCGTTTAGAGTTATTCCATTTGGCACGTGCGCCTGTCGCTTTTTGGCGCACCTGAACGCACCACAACAGGTCTGATAAGTTTTCGGGGCGCGTCATGACTTGTGCCACAGTCGAGGAGGAGCGTCTAAATTTAAAAAAAAAAAAAAGTTTCTCATGTGCTTTTGAACGGGCGTCACGTTTTTAGCTCGGGAGGAGCTGAAAAGAAGAGCCCCCCTCCTCAAATATAAAGCCCCCATTGCGACGCCAGAGGAGAACCTGGATCACACCCCGCCGAGGAGGAGCGCACACCTCCGCGCGCTCATTCGGAATTCCAATCACTCTCATTTCCACTCGAAAAAACCCCTCATTTTTCGAACCCGAGTCACTAAATAGTGACAGATCAGTTTTATATATTTTCTTTAAAAAGCGCTCGGGTCCGCAAATTTGGCGGCCAAGCAGCGCGCACATGGCCGCCCTCATCAGCGCGTACTCGTCGTGGCCCGACTCCTTTGACTGTCCGCCGCCGGCGGAGGGCGACTTGGCGGCGGACGCGCACCGGGGAAGCGGCGGAGGCGCCGCCGGGGAAAAGACGCCGGAGCCCCGCATCCGACGGCCCATGAACGCCTTCATGGTTTGGGCCAAGGATGAACGCAAGCGGCTGGCCGTGCAGAATCCGGACCTGCACAACGCAGAGTTAAGCAAGATGCTCGGTAGGTCCCAACTTATTATTATTAATAATCACTTTTAAAGTTTATATTTCTCTTGGGATTTATTGCTAAGTACTCCACCCCACCTATTAGTTGACGATTATTTAAGAAGCAATTTGTAATCAATTAAAATCACTTTTATACATGACGTTTCTTGCGGGAGTAGTCAACTTTAGAAACTGACCTTTAAATAAATCTTGTGGGGAAAATATCTATTTTAGGCGTTCAAAGTTCACTTTACAAAGGAATAATTGAGCTTCAAAAATAGATATTTTCCATGAAATCAAGTCATTCTAATTTTATGGTCTCCCTTTTCTTGTCCTAAATGGAAAAATGATTTTGTGCACTTCATTTTTAAAAGAAAACCAGATATTCTAAAGCTTTTTAAAGGTACTGGCACATGAACAAAAACATTTTTTCATAATCCCTAATTAAATGAACTTGCTTATTATAAGAAATCACATTAAAATATCAATTACAGGATGTCACATTAAGCCTCCAAAAAATTTCGGACACTTTTCAAGGTATTAAGTTAACTTTATACAAATGATTAAAACTGGAATGCTTTATGATTATGTATTGTCATATTAAAACTAGTTAATTTGATATCAACTATACCAATAGACAAATAATTTCAATGGGGAAACTAAATCCATTTAACGTTCATGCTCATTTAATTTAAACACAAAAATCCAAACTTAAAATTACAACCCAGATAGCAGACCGACATTGAATAAACGTTGATTTTCCGTCAAAATTATCAGTATGGTTGACATCGAAATTTTCGACGTCAAGTGACATTGAAATAACTTTGTTCTATGGTATGTCAGGCAATGGTTGGGTTAACATTGTTTTATAGTTGATGAACTAATGTTGACAAATAGTTGTTTTATGAGTGACCAGGAAATATGATTGAAAAGTCATTGAATTATGGATGGTTTTGGTCGAAAACATAACATTGATTCAGCGTTGTTCCAATATTATTAATAATCGAAATGACGTTTAAATTTTGTAAGGATTTCAATGTTGAAACTGCATTTGAGGTTGAAAAAGTGACGTTGATTCAACGATACAAGTTCGACAGCGGGATATTGATCCAACATTTGTTCAACGTTGGTTTACTATCTGAAATGTTATATCATTAGGGAGCTGTAATTTAATGTTTTTTTTTCCTGAATTTTGACTTTTCTATACGTTCCCAAAGCTTCTCAAAAAACTTCACAATTGTATTTGGTTTTGGCTGCATTTATGATAAGATGTCCATGATAACGAGGCAACATTTATATTAAAATGTATGCGGATTCATGACTTTGATGTCACAGTTCAATTAAAGGTGGAGAAAATCAGTTTAAATTAGAAAACCTGATTTGGTTAATGATGTTGCGTCATATAATTACTGTCATTTCCTCAAGTAATTAAAACACTTTTTTTGTAAACAGTCACTTAACGTCGTTTTTGACATGGATCGGTGTCCAATCCAAACTGGATTTGTTGGTCTTTGCGCCGCTGCAGCACATCGGACAGGTTAAACTCGACTAGTTTTGACCTTAGCTCACTTGCTGCTATTGTCGGCGATAGACCTCTGATGAATTTGAACTGGAAGGGAATGAATGAACTCATTCCCTGCCAGCCCTCCAAGTTCGAATGGATTGGGCGTCTGCCAGTAATAAATTCATAGAAATTCATGAAAGGATGATTGGACGTCTATCATTGGCAATGGCACCGAGTTCACTCACTTTGGACATCTACAGATTTATCCAATTGAATAATCGCTCAAATTAATCAATTTTCACCGAATTATTCGACGGATTCAGCAAACTCGGCATTTAACTGCAAAATTAGTCGACAGATTAAACTATTATGGTTGAGATTAATAATCACAAAATTTGATCGATTCGGATTCATCGATTAATCGCAGAATTATTTGCCACTTTAATCTATTAACCAATTCACTACCAATGATCATATTTAAGTGTTATTGACGATGGCGTTGGAAATTATTCATCTCAAATGTGTTCACAATTTAACCTATCAAATTATTCAATTATTGCCAGACTTTTTCATCTGATTAAGCTATCATACCCATCAAACTGAATTGGACGCCTATTACAGTCCAATTTTTTAGCGGTTTACTCAAGCCTTGTTTTGGTTTGTTTCAAATCAGGGAAATCGTGGAAGGCCCTGACACCCCCCCAGAAGAGGCCCTACGTTGAGGAAGCGGAGCGTCTGCGCGTGCAGCACATGCAGGACTACCCAAACTACAAGTACCGCCCCCGCCGCAAGAAGCAACTCAAGCGCATCTGCAAGCGCGTGGACCCCGCTTTCCTCCTCCTTCCGCCCGACCAGAACGCCCTGCCCAAGCAGCGGGCTCTTTGCCGCCCCCTGGAGAAGGACGACGGAGGCGAAGCCCGCTTCCCCGGTCCGGCTTTGCCCGGCGTGCAAAGCTTCCGCGACCCTGCGGCGCCCGGAGGTTTCGACGCGTATCCCTACGGTCTCCCCACACCTCCAGAGATGTCCCCGTTGGACGCGGTGGATCACGAGCACGCGCCCCCGTCGTACTACCGCGTGTCCCCCGAGGAGCAGCACCAGATGGGCAGCCCGCCGCCGTACCACCTGGACTACGGGCAGACCCAAATTCACTGCGGAGGCACGCACGTTCCCCACATGACTAGCGGCGGCAACGGACTGGTCCCCGGCTCGTATTATAGCAACTCACCGTTCCCGCTGACCCACCACGGGGTCCAGCACAACCACTTGGGTCAGCTGTCCCCACCTCCGGAGACGCAAGGTCACCTGGAGACTCTTGATCAACTGAGCCACGCGGAACTCCTCGGCGAGGTGGACCGCAACGAGCTCGACCAGTACCTGATCGCCGGAGGGGGCGGCTACCATCATGAGCAAGGCGGCGGCGGCAGCAGCGGCGGTGTCACCGTCACGGGTCACATCCAGGTGTCCGCCGTCACCTCCTCTACAGAGAACAGTCTCATTTCAGTTCTGGCCGACGCCACCGCCGCCTACTACAACAATTACGGAATTTCGTGAACTTGAATTTCGACCCCCGGCTAAGACAATACTCTGTCCGTCCCTTTTCTAGCACTGCTTCGGCGTCACGGGGCTTGAGGAGAGCTAGCAAAAAAAATTTGTGGGGCGCACCCTCGCGCACATATGATAAATAAATACCCAACTAGCGCAGTGGTTCTTAACCTTGCTAAAGGTTTCACATGTGAATTCACCAAACCCTTCGGAATCAGAAAATAAAGCAATTTTTTCAGTATATATCTAAGCTAGCAAGCTAATAATTGAGCAAATTCCAGTTCAAAATTCTTCTCATTTTGACAGCATGTTTTATAAACAGTTCAAAATTTGAGACCACGCTTCCCACTGGTCTGTTGTATTCCCTCATACCATATATACTGCAATAGCTAAGCTAGCGAGCTAATATCTAAGCGAATTCCTGCTCGAATTTCTTCACATTTTGACAGCAGATTTTTTTTTTTTAAACAGATCAAAATTTGAGTCCACGCTGCACATAGGTCTGTTATTGTTCTTCATATCAAGTCTGAGTCAACCTTCCACTGAGCAAACCCATCAGATCGAGGACTAGCAGTTAAATGGATTAAGCCGGTAAATCGTGAGCAAACCAGTACAAAATGGGTCTAAAAAGCCACTTTGCCTAGATTTTAGCAGTGTACAAAAATAGGGCTCTGCATTTTAATACCTTCGCCAAACCCATTTGATTAACTCGCTGAACCCAGGTTAAGAACCACTGAACTAGAGGTTCTAACTTGAACCTCAGGTAACTCAAGCCTCTCCCAACTGACTCCAGAAAAGTGGGGCACAGTGTTAGAAGGTGGCCACTCAAACACAGCGCACAAACTGTAACTCACTGATAGCGATAGACATCCAGTGACTTGGAAGGTGTGGTGGCGTTAGAATTCATAGATTAATTGCAAAGATACTTGGCAAAATCATCTATTGGTTTCATCAATTAATCACAGAATTATTAGACAGATTAAAAGTAGGGGTTGCTGAGGATCTTATTTTGTTTGTCAACCCCATCCAAAAATGGCCGTTTCGGTCCAAATTTGTCATGGTCGTGCATTTTCCTCCATATGAGGCGTGCACAATGGCAGGAAACACGCAAGCTGGATAGTTGATGTACTACTACTACTACTAGGCTACTACAAAGACAGCGCTCTATTTCACTTACAGTGTGTGTTGGAGTTTTTGTATTGGAAATAAAAGCACTCGTGTATTATAATGCAAATCCCCGCATCTAGATGGCGCAATGACACGCAAACACATTTCAGACGAAAAAGTCCATACAGCCTGGGTTTAACACCCACTTTTCACAACACTCACATAAATTGCACATGAATAGCCCACAGTGCTCTGCATGGTGGACTCTCAACAGCAAAAACAAACAATAATATGGCTACAAAGCAAACTATTTGATGTTCTCCACGGTCTAAATCTGCAGCTAGCTTTTCCTTGCTGGGCACTAATATAAAGTATCATAGTCATCTTTATTTTCGACCTCAAATTTTAGAATATTTAGCTGTTTTTGTAAAGAAAAATATTCAAATTCGTTTTTGCGCCATGTTAACGCCTCCTTTGTCAACAATTAGTTTCAATTCCAATAGCGCGTTATCGTTATCCAACGTGACCTGCTAGCGGGCAAGGTGTAAGATGGTGACCAAGTTGTTAACACACACACACACAAAAAATTCAACATATTGAATTCCCAAAGTTATGTACGCTATTGTTTCAATGTTTTATTTATTGATTTATTTAAAAAAAAAAAAAAAATCTACCAAAACACTTTTCCCCCTCCCCAACACCAGGGGGTGCTGCAGTACTTACAACATTGTTTTTTTCCTCTCCCCAACACCAGGGGGTGCTGCAGTACTCTCAGTGTTGGGGAGGGGAAAGAAACCAATTGTAAAAAAAAAAAAAAAAAAAGTCCTTTGTTATTTCTGAATTAATTGACAGATTGACCGCATTCATTGATTCATCGCAAATTCCGTCAACAGATTAATCAGTAAGATTCATATATTGATATCAGATTCATAATTATGAACTCGTTTTCTGGAATAATTTTGTTTCAATGCCATTGAAAACAAAAGCCATTCAATCTCTTTGGACTGGTAAAGACTGTCAGTGTTAAAAAATCGCAGATTAATCACAAAGAATTAATCTTCTGATGCGTTTTGAGATTAATCGATTAACCCCAAATTACCGTTTTTGACACGAAATTTGACACGAAAATGGCATTTTGACATAGATAAGCCACACTGGACTATAAGCTGCAGCTCACTGAATATGGGTATTATTATATTATGAGAATGTGTTATTATTTACACCAAAATATTTTTAGAGGTAACACTTTACTTGACAGCGGCATCATAAGACAAAATAAACCACCATGAAGCTTTGAACTAATTGGTTACAAAGCTTCATTGCTTTAAAAAGTTTCATTTGGCCATCATTGCTCCCTTGGGGGAGGCAGTCAACCTCTGCTGCCACCTGCTGTCAACATTGTTGTCATCCAACATGCCTCCTAGCATGCATTGCAGCAGTTCAGACGTAAATAACAATCAAAATTTCGTGAGCTCAAAAATGCACGTTCTTTGCTAATTATTTCTTCAGTTACTGTTCCAATTGTTTCATTAATTGCTAGTTATGGTATTTGGTAACACTTTATTTGACAGTGGCGCCATAAGACCAAATGAACCACCATGAAGCTTTGAACCAACTGGCTGTAAAGCTTCATTGCTTCAAGAAGTTTCATTTGGCTATCATTGCTCCCTTGGGCGAGACAGTCAACCTCTGCTGCCAACTGCTGTCAACACTGTTGTTGTCCACATGCCTCCTAGCACGCATTGCAGCACTACAGACGTAAATAACAATCAAAATTAATGTTCTGTGATCGTTATTTCTTCAGTTACTGTTCCATTTGTTTCATTAATTGCTAGTTATGGTATTTAGTCAAACTTTATTTGACAGTGGCGCCATAAAACTGTCATTAGATAATCATAATTATGACATGATACAGTCATGAGCATTAATCAATGCATATAACAGAAGTCATTTAGTGTTATCCGGCAAATTATCTCACTTTTGAATGGACCTAAAAGATTCGAGCTGGACAAAAATGGTGTTAGAGACAAAATTTACCGGATGACATCTGTCATAAACATTCAGTCATACCCATGATCGTGTCATGTCATAATTATGATTGTCCAATGACAGTCTTATGGCGCCACTGTCAAACAAAGTGTTAACAAATACCATAGCTAACTATTAATGAAACAACTGGAACAGTAACTGAAGAAATAATTAGCACAGAACACGAATTTTGATTGTTATTTACATCTGTAGCGCTGCAATATATGCTAGGAGGCATGTTGGACAACAACAGTGTTGACAACACGTGCAAATGTGTTAATATGATATGAATGAGAGATCTATAAAAGAAAACAATGATTTGTACATGAATACATGCATATAAATATTTCAAACAAAATACTGTATTTTTGCAATTGAAAAAAAAAAAAAATCCGCGATAAACTTTGAAGCGCGAAGTAGCGAGTTATCACTACTACAAATAAAAAACAACTATTTTTAGGATACATTAGTAATGTTAAAATATTTACCGTGCGGGAAAAACACATAATACTACAAACAGTACTGTATAAGTGGCAGTAAAAGTATGTAAGTCAAATTGTTAAAAAGAAAAAGTCATAAATATCTCGATTCATCTCAAAATTATTCGACAGATTAATCTATCATTAAATTTATTATTGTCAATTATCCTAGTTATCATTCGCTGTTAGCTGCTCTTAGTCAAACATTTGAACGTCTATCGCCGTCAATGAGTTACTATAACAGCTAGGCTAGCAGGTGTGCCGCAACGACGCAAAGACTGACAAATCCGACTAGCCGGTGTCAAGAAAAGAAGCTTAAAAGTAGGACACTAGAAAAGGGGACACCTCAGGGAAGGCTAGCGGGGCTCCCTCTAATCGTCATGTACATTTCACACACTTGACTTGTAAATGTTTGTAAATACAGAACCACTGACGGATGCTCGCCAGGAGCTAATTTAAGATTTTTATGTTTTTCGAAACGCTAGTTGTCAACCTAACGAGGTTCCTGTCCTAAGTACGCCCCCTAGCTTAATAATATACGGTATGTATAATCACATCTATGATTAAACTAGGGTATCAATGTATGCTGATTTCAACTGTAATTTAAAAATGGATTGTCATTTCCTGTATAAAGCAACATTGTCAATAAAATCCAAATGTTGGTGCACGCGTGTCGTCTTTTGCTGTTTTTCCCGCTAGCCGCCAACGCCGAGGGATTAGCCGCCGCAACAAAGGCACGCTAGCCCGCCTCCGCTAGCGTCCTTTTGTTTTCCGTCTTGCAGAAAATATACAGAAATAAACGGTCAAATCGCCCCATTTTTTCTTTCCGAGAAAAGGAATTTGGGGCGGAGGGGACAAATCCTGGAGTCTGGCTGCTCTTCCTGGATTTTTGGGGGAAAGCTTGAGTCGTGATTCTTGTAAAGAGGATGTGGCGGAGGAGCGGTGTTTCCTGCCTGATAAGGTAGCCGTGGAAGGGGGGGCGGCCGTGTCAGGATGTTTGGGCCTGCCCGGTCCCGACATTAGGTGGGAAACTGCCCGCAAATGACACCATAGGGTCCAGCGTGTCGACAAATAGCGCTTTTAAAGTTGTGATTTTTTAAAAATATGTCGCACCTGCTCTTTGTGTAATAAATTATAAAATACACATTGAACTAGTTTTGTCATTTTCCATGTTAGTATGTGATACGTCCGGTGCATACTTTCAGGATGACATCACTATAGGCTACCATGAAAAAGTGTTCGTCCATGTCCAGGGATTTTTGCCCACTCCTCCATGCAGATCTTCTCCAGAACCTTCAGGTTTCGGGGCTGCTGCCGGGCAACACGGACTTTCAGCTCCCTCCATAGATTTTCTATCGGGTTCAGATCTGGTGACTGGCTAGGCCACTCCAGGACCTTAAGATGCTTCTTACGGAGCCACTCTTTAGTTGCCCTGGCTGTGTGCTTTGGGTCGTTGTCATGCTGGAAGACCCAGCCACGACCCATCTCCAGGGCTCTCGCTGAAGGAAGGAGGTTGTCAGCCAAGATCTGGCGATACATAGCCCCATCCATCCTCCCCTCAATACGGTGCAGTCGTCCTGTACCCTTGGCAGAGAAGCAGCCCCAAAAAATGATGTTTCCTCCTCCATGTTTCACGGTTGGGATGGTGTTCTTGGGGTGGTACTCATCCTTCTTTTTCCTCCAAACACGACGAGCCGAGTTTAGGTAAAAAAGTTCCATTTTGGTCCCATCCGACCACATGACCTTCTCCCATTGCTCCTCTGGATCATCCAGATGGTCAGTGGCATGTGTCTGGACATGCACTGGCTTCAGCAGCGGGACCTTGCGTGCGCTGTAGGATTTTAATCCATGACGGCGTAATGTGTTTCCGATGGTTTTCTTCGAGACTGTGGTTCCAGCTCTCTTCAGGTAGGTCATTGACCAGGTCCTGCCGTGTAGTTCTGGGCTGATCCCTCACCTTCCTCATGATCAGTGATGCCCCTCGAGGTGAGATCTTGCATGGAGCCCCAGAACGATTGACCGTCAAGTTGAACTTCTTCCATTTTCTAATAATCGCTCCAACAGTTGTTACCTTCTCACCAAACTGCTTGCTTATTTTCCTGTCATCCCAGCCTTGTGCAGGTCTATTATTTTATCTCTGATGTCCTTCCACAGCTCTTTGGTCTTGGCCATTGTAGAGAGGTTGGAGTTTGTTTGTTTGAGCATGGGAACAGGTGTCTTTTATACAGGTAACAAGTTCAAACAGGTGCAGTTACTTCCGGTAATGAGTGGAGAACAGGAGGGGTTCTTAAAAAAGAACTAAGAACCGAAATATTTACTAGTTGGTAATGTATCAAATACTTATTTCATGCAGTTAAATACACATTTATTATTTAAAAATTATATAATGTGATTTTCTGGATTTTTGTATTCGATTCCGTCCCTCACAGTTGAAGAGAACTTATGATACAAATTACAGACCTCTACTTGGCTTGCAAGTGGGCAAACCAGCAAAATCGGCAGTGTATCAAATACTTGTTCTCCCCACTGTATATATAAATACATATATATATATACACAACACAAGATAAAACAATATAAAATGCATCAGAGAGGAGTCAATGACTTGTCATAGTGATACTCTTGTGGTAAGGGTAAAGAGATATTGCGATTAAACTACGATTTCTAATGTCGGGAGCTCTTAACTATCATCGTCTATGACACCGATTGTTGGTTGTGGATGAGTTAAGAAAAGATTAAAATAGTGAACAATTCAGCGATTAATCAATTAACTAATTAGTCGCTGAATTTGATTAATCCGTCGAATCATTTCGCGATAATTGATTCATTTGATGATTAAATTCCAAAATGATTTGCCAGATTAATCAAATTTTGTCGTTCGAATGTCCAAATGGATTTGGACGTCTATCGTTGTCAGTGAGTTAACTCTTTCAGTGATAGACGTCCAATCGTGTGGGGTCCAATCATCCTTTGGGACTGTGAATTTCAGTTAGTTTATCAATAGCAGACATCCTAACCACTTGAAGCAGGGAGGAATGGCAGCGAATGAACTAGTAATATACTAGTGCTTAAACTTCCAATGTCACCAAAGGTTACCCACGAAAAAGTGTCACACCCGAAATTCCCGACGTAAAGAATGCTAGGCGGCGACGCGACGCGACGGGACGCTCCATCGCCAGACAGTCGGCCTCCTGCGCGCCTCAGGAGGACTCGTTTCAAGCGACTTGAAAGGCGGCGGACGGATAATACTTTGGGCAGCTGTCGGACAAGCGCCTTTTTACCTCTGCGGCCCGCTTCAGTTGTTTGTTTGGCCAGGGAAGCCGCGTGACGGAACGGGAGGAAAGAGGAAACATAACAGACTACCTGACAACCGCGTTCCCGAGGCCTGACCTTGCACTGGAACGCCGCCAGCCGGCAATCAGCCTGCAAAACTAGAAAAAAAACAAGTAAGAGGAGGCTCTCTTGTTTGTTCAGCCTGCGCCGAATACGCTACAGATTTGATTGCGATATCGTGACCTCTTAATGAGAACAGCTCAATTTCGGAAGGTCATCGGATTCCACCGGGCATCCCCAGGTTGTTATTTATACATCGCTGACGTACAAATTGATGGCCAGCTGTTAGTGAGAGAGCTTTATTGGAGAGAGTTAGGAACTGAATTGCGGTGTCCCACAAGGCTCAATTTTAGGTCCGCTTTTTCAGTTCAACATGCTCTCAATTGACTACAGGTAGTCCACGAGTTACGAAGTACTCAATTTACGCGATTTTGACTTTATGACACCGTAGTATCGTCCGCCATTATGTCTCTAGGCCTTTTTTTTTTTTTTTTTTTTTTTTTTTTTTGTTAGTCACATACAGTGTATCACAAAAATTAGTACACCCCTCACATTTGTGCAGATATTTAAGTATATCTTTTCACGGGACAACACTGACAAAATGACACTTTGACACAATGAAAAGTAGACTGTGTGCAGCTTATATAATAAATTTATTTTCCCCTCAAAATATAGCCATTAATATCTAAATCCCTGGCAACAAGTTCAAACTCGTTCGTAACCAGGGGACTACCTGTACAAGTTTTTGTTCATTGTTGTATTTTAAAAAGGCTAGACGAGTTAACCCAGAGTTTACTCACATTAATTAACACCGTAAATTATTTTAATTGTTTCAGTGTGAGTTAATATTGAATAATATTTCATTAATATATTTTGTGTTGGAGGTTTTGAACCTTTGGAGGTTTGGTTCTTTCTTTTCTAATGATTTTTATTATTATTAAATAATTACATTGATCATACCTTGCATTTATTTTAGGGCTGTCAAACGATTAAAATTTTTAATCGAGTTCATTACAGCTTAAAAATGAATTAATCGTAATTAATTGCAATTCAAACCTTCTATAAAATATGCCATATTTTTCTGTAAATTATTGTTTGAATGGAAAGATTAGACACAAGATGGATATATACATTCAACATACGGTACATAAGTACTGTATTTGTTTATTATAACAATAAATCGATAAGATGGCATTAACATTGTTAACATTCTGTTAAAGCGATCCATGGATAGAAAGACTTGTAGTTCTTAAAAGATAAATGTTAGTACAAGTTATAGAAATTTCATATTAAAACCCCTCTTAATGTTTTCGTTCTAATAAAATTTGTAAAATTTTCAATCAAAAAATAAACTAATAGCTCGCCATTGTTGATGTCAATAATTATACAATGCTCATGTGGTGCTGAAACCCATAAAATCAGTCGCTGTCAAGCGACAGCAGAGGGCGACAAAACACCGAAAAACACAAGTAACAAGTGGACGTTACACTGTGTTCTCATTTTAATCTGTTTGAGCGGGGCATGTGCGTTAAATGCGTCAAATATTTAAACGTGATTAATTTAAAAAATTAATTATAGCCCGTTAACGCGATAATTTTGACAGCCCTAATTTATTTTAATACTCTTTTTTTTTTTACTTCTGTCAGTAAAATATGATCCTTATTAGGGTTGTTCCGATAATGTTTTTTTGCTCCCGATCCGATCCCGATCGTCTTAGTTTGAGTGTCTGCCAATCCCTTTATTTCCCGATCCGATTGCTTTTTTTTGTTCCCAATTCAATTCCAATCATTCCCGATAATTCATATCATATACATTTTGGCAATGCATTAAGAAAAAAATGAATAAAATATATATACATTCAACATACAGTACATCAGTACTGTATTTGTTTATTCTGACAATAAATCCTCAAGATGGCATTTACATTATTAACATTCTTTCTGTGAGAAGGATCCACGGATAGAAAGACTTGTGACTTTGTATATTGTGACTAAATATTGCCATCTAGTGTATTTGTTGAGCTTTCAGTAAATGATACCGTAGCCATGCCCAAATGCATGATGGGAAGTGGAACCATGACTGTGCGTACTGCTACCAATTGATATATCTTCTCTGCGTTGGGATATAAAATAAGGTGTTAAGAAAAAGATCAATTGCTACCTTGCTTCCGCACATTGCTTCCCATGATATTTCTAATCGGAGAGGGATTGTAAGGCTTTAGCCATTTAAAACAAGGCTCCAAAGACTGCCAAAATACACACTACTCATTTTACGCTGCCTTTTAGCTCGCCACATAGGTAAAACCGCGCCGTTACAGATTGAGCGCAACAATGCGTGAGTGTGTCGTGCAGCGCATTCATTAATTGCGTTAAATATTGTGATGAATGTAAAAAATATTAACTCCCGCCATTAACGTGATAAATTTGATAACCTTACCTTAAGTTTAAACTAAAGACTCTGGAAGAGTGTAACACATTATGCTTGTAACGTTAAATACAATTAGAAAACGATTTAATTAAAAAAAAAAAAAAAATTAAAAAGGCATGTCCAATATTTTTTTGCCGATTCCGATACTTTGAAAATGACGTGACATCTCTAATACTTATGATTTAAGTTTTTCTATATTGTAAAAACAAAAACCTAGCAATGGCTCGTATCTGGGGCAAATCTGCTAATTTAGGCCGCTCGTATCTCAAGACAGAAAGTTATGAATACAAAGTCAAAGCGGAGTCTTTGGAAAGTTAACATTGATGACTTTGAGAGTGACTTGATTGCCATATCCGTCACTAAGTGAGCGTCGCTGGAGTGGAGCGCCGTAAGAAGCCGTTTACAAATTGTACTTGGAGCTAAAGCGGGCCGAAAGGAGGATACGACACACGCGAGGGATTACGGGTGCCATTCTTCATCTCATTGTGGCTCAACAACGGGCGTCTTGGAAGAATGGAGCAGACTCGTCGAGGGACGGATGCCATGTGGCGGCGGATGTGGCCGGGGGGGTGGGGGCGTGCAGATGGGGACCCCTTTGGACAAGTTGGGGGAGCGCACCGGCGGCCAAGGGGCTCCCGGCCGGAGGTACCTGCGCCGTCGACGCCGCACCTGTTCCGAGCAGATACGGCGGGAACGCCTGGCTGCCAGAGAAAGATGGACCGAGCGAAGATTGACCATTTATCCTTCAGCATGACAAAAATTTGCTTGTGGTTTTATGAGGGGTGAAAAAAATGTCTTACTATACATGGTCATTTTTTGAGACGGAAAACAGCTTACTATACATTGCTGTTTTTTTGAGTGGGAAAAAAAGCCTTACTATACATGGTCGTTTTTTGAGGGAAAAAAAGCCTTACAATACATGGTCGTTTTTTGAGGAAAAAAAGCCTACTGTATGTGGTCGTTTTCTGAGACAAAAAAGTCTTACTATACATGGTTGTTTTTTGAGGAAAAAAAAGCCTTACTATATGTGGTCATTTTCTGAGAAAAAAAGCCTTACTATCCATGGTCGTTTTTTGAGAAAAAAATAACCTTACTATACATGGTCATTTTTTGAGGAAAAAAAAAAGCCTTACTATACATGGTCGTTTTTTTTTTAGGAAAAAAATAGCCTTACTATACATGGTCGTTTTTTAAAGGAAAAACACCTGACTCTATTTGGTCTTTTTTTTTTTGGGGGGGGGGGGGGCCTTACTATACATGGTCTTTTTCTGAAAAAAAAAACAAAAAGCCTTACTATACATGGTCATTTTTTTTCAGTGTAAAAAAAGAAACCTTACCATGGTTATTTAAAAAATGTCTTACTGTACATGGTTGTTTTTTTTTACAGAAAAAAAACCTTACTATACATGGTCGTTTTTTAAGAAAAATGCCTTACTATACATGTTTTTTTTTTGTTTTTTTTTGTAAAAAAATACCTTACCGTGGTCAACTTTTTTTATGGAATAAAACGTCTTACTATACATGGTTGTTGTTTTTTTTTAGGGACAAAAATCCTTACTATACATGGTCGTTTTTTTCAGTGAAAGAAAAACACCTCACCATGGTCATTTTTAAAGACAAACACATTGCTGTTCTTGAGAGGCAAAAAGCCTTACTATACATAGTCGTTTTTAGAGAAAAAAAAAGCCTTACTATACATGGTTGTTTTTTGAGGGGAAAAAAAAGTCTTACTACACATAGTCGTTTTTTGAGAATAAAAGGCTTACTATATGTGGTCGTTTTCTGAGGGAAAAAAAAGCCTTACTATACATGGTCGTTTTTTGAGGGGAAAAAAAGCCTTACTACACATAGTCGTTTTTTGAGGAAAAAAAGCCTTACTATATGTGGTCGTTTTCTGAGAAAAAAAAGCCTTACTGTATGTGGTCGTTTTCTGAGAAAAAAAAAAATACTATACATGGTTGTTTTTTGAGGAAAAAAAGCCTTACTATATGTGGTCGTTTTCTGAGAAAAAAAAGCCTTACTATACATGGTCGTTTTTTTGAGGAAAAAAATAGCCTTACTATATATACATGGTCGTTTTCTAAGGAAAAAGAACCTTACTCTATATGGTCGTTTTTTTCAGTGAAATAAAAACGCCTCACCATGGTCATTTTTAAAGAAAAAAAAATTCTTACGCTCCATTGTCATTTTTTGAGGGAAAAAAAATCTTACAACACATTGCTGTTTTTTAGAGGGAAAAAGCCTTACTTTACAGAGTCGTTTTTTGAGAAAAAAAGCCTTACTATATGTGGTTGTTTTCTGAGAAGAAAAAAAGCCTTACTATACATGGTCGTTTTTTGAGGGGAAAAAAAAAAGCCTTACTACACAGTCATTTTTTGAGGAAAAAAAGCCTTACTATACATGGTCGTTTTTTGAGAAAAACGCTTTACTATACATGTTTTTTTGTTTTTTTTTTTTTTGTAAAAAAAAAACACCTTACTATACATTGCCGTTTTTTTCAGTGAAAAAAAAAAAAAACTCCTCACCATGGTAATTTTTTCAATGAAAAAACATCCCACAATTCATGGTTCTTTTAGAGAAAAAAATCCTTATTATACATGGTCTTTTGAGAAAAATCGATTCGATTTTTTTTCTCAATCCACAACCAACTTGACCAAATCACTGACTAAATCCTGCGCGTAAGTGAGCAAGCATCTGCAGCTTTATTTGTACGTCAGCGATGACACACGGCACGTCCGCCGCCTTGATGTGCGCTTCAAACATACTCCTCATCTTTTCCATGGCGTTATAGCGGCAATATGTTGCTCATGAAGGAATCCCTTTTCCTGCCGGCGAAATACGGACGGACGGAAGTGACTCACGATTCCGTCGCTGCCGTTTCTGCCGGCGCGTCCGAAGCTTGAAAACAGGATACGAGCCCGAGTCGTCGTCTGTGTGTTTATTGCAGATGGCCGAGCACTTAAGAGCAGACGGGTCTGACGCCTGTGATAAGCAAAAACAGCAAAGCTGCTCACGTACGCGTGTACATTCAACACATATAGAACGTGTTGGTAAACAATAAGGGGGACTTCCAGCAGACGGAAAAGTGACTTTAGATAAAAAACATGACAATCTTTACCACATATGCCCCAAATTTAAGGCAGGTGGAGGCCCTCAAGGGTCAATCTTAGGTCCACTTGATTTTAATCTTGACACACTGATGCTTGGTGACCTCATTAGGAGGAGGAGACGTGTTATAAATTTCTATTTTACATGACAGAGAAATGTATGACTTTTTACAACGGTTTTGACTTGCATACGTTTACTGCGACAACAAATAGTACTGTATGTGTTTACCTTCACAGTAAACATTTTAACATCACAATAGTATTGAAAAAATTATTTCATTTGTTGTATTACAATGATTTGCTCCACATAATGCTACTTTCTGCTAATATTACAGTCCTGTTTTTGCCCTATATTAAATATTATATAAAATGTATTATATGCAATTTTCTGTGTCCTATACTACAACTACTTTAATGTACAACATTTTATTTTAGCTTTTTTACACCATAGCATTAGTGCACAAGGTTGCATTAAACAAGGTTTCAATGTATCTATCGCCCTCTCCTGGCTGACAGATTTATATTTTTAAGGATTTGATCAACACTCGTATGTCAGGATGGCCGAGCGGTCTAAGGCGCTACGTTCAGGTCGTAGTCTACTCTGTAGGCGTGGGTTCGAATCCCACTTCTGACATCTCTTTTGCTAGCTTGTCGTAATGAAGCAATTAAATTCTGTTACAACTGGAGGTTTCTAATTTTTTCGGACTATACATGATTGGTTTGGGAATAAATAAAAGCCTTATTGTAGTGTTTTTTGAGTAAGAGAATGTCTTGCAAAACAATGTTGTTTTTAGAGAAAATGAATTTACCTGACTTTACTTGGTCTTTTTTTAGTCTTACAAAAATGGTTGTGCTAAGACAATGGACTAACTAGGGCTGGAATAAACATTCATTCATTCACTGCCATCTCTCCTGCCACAAACAAAATTTAAGGTGTTCGTTGGCTGTCACTCAGTAGCATTTGCGATCGCTACACAAAACTAACTAAATTACCTCCAAGAACGGTCAGAGACATAGGACAACCAGAGGATATAATATGTAAGAAAGACAGGGCTTGTGGTAAAGGATAGCTTGTTGAAACAGGAGAATGTCATTGTCAGTCTTTACAGTGGTATCTCTACTTACGAAATTAATTGGTTCTGGAAGTAGTTTCGTAACTTGAAAATTCTGTATGTAGAGACGCATTTTCTATGTGTATGCCCAACTCCGTTCCAAGCACCCCATAATTCAGACATAAATCTTTGATAATGCATAAATTTGCATCAAAAAAATTTGACAAATACATGTTACAATTACATTATTGCACACTTAAAATAAAATGGGCGTTGTGCATAATGTAAAAAAACAAGAATAAAGAATAAAACAATACACTCATGTAAAGCTGTCGGAACACGAGGGGTGAATGAAGAGGACACTGGGATACACACATACACATGCAGTAGAGGTCCCTCAGCCAATTGGATGCCAGGAATGCTAGGCAACAGCCAATGGCAGAGCATCTATAAGTATGTTAGGTTCCGTAAACTCTGGGAGCTGCTTTTCGTATCCTGAAATTTCTTTCGTAACAAGAGGCAATATTTTCCTGTTGAAGCGTGTCTGAACCTGAAAATTCTGTATGTAGAGACGGTTGTAAGTAGAGGTACCACTGTATTCCCCTAGTGGATACGTAATAAACAGTTTAATTTCTTTTATTGCGACAGCTCCAGTTTGCTTAGAAGTTTTTTAGCGCTAACACAAGGATAATAGTCTTTTTTTTTTAATGCAGAATGAACTTGAATACTGGCATGACGGTGAGAAAATGCAACCATCTACCTTGTTGGCGAACATCCATGCACGAGCTTTGGACTGATTTCATTATCTGCTGCCATGCCAATCTCATTACTGTGGGATTAACGCTGCAGGTTCTCGCATATACTGTAAACTGTAGGGGGCCTGGGGGGAAAAAAATATGAGTGGATTTTGGTTGTATACATTGAATTTTTACTACATCAATCAATTTTGTATGCTTTAGTTCCGTTGACAGCGATAAACGTCCAATCCGTTTGAACTAGGAGGGGCTCGCAGCAATCGTTTGATCGCTGCCGTCCCCTTCAAATTCAAACGGATTGGACGTTTATCGCCGTCAATGGCAGACAGGCACAGCAGGAATCAAGGTGCAAAGCTTAACCACTCGGAGACGTTAACTACTTGTGATGTTTGAATTGAGGCCAGCAGGCATGGCGGGATAAGCCGAACCACACACGGATGCTCATGTTTGTCCTGTGTTGTCATAGCCACAAAACAGGTGAAACTGCTGCAATTTTACCCCGGCAACAATAAACTTGGCTGCACTTTTCGAGATTTTTTTTTAAATATTGAAGATATTTAGATTTTTTTTCTTCTCTTTTCGGAAGTGTATTTGCAACAAACATCAACCATGACGAGCTTAAAATGTGTGGAAGTGACAACTTTTTAATGAACATTTGTTCATTCGCTGCCAGACCTAACATTTGTGCTCATGCTAGTACTTAAATTCCACATAAGCTAATGCTAATTTTTACATTTTAACGTTCAATTACATGCCAAACCTCCCACTTCAAACGGATTGGACGTCTATTGCCGTTAAAGGCAGCCAATGTGTTAAAATCATGGAATTTATCATGCTAAAGCAAGAGTATTAGCTTGCGTAAAATGTCAAAATTCGCATTAGCACAAATGTTGAAAATATTTGTGGTAAAACATGGATTTGATTGATTAATCCGTCAACATTTTTTTATTATACTGTATGTAATCTAAGTTTGCGATTAATATATGATTTTTGGCGCCAGCAGCTAACGGCAACTAAAACAGTTTATCGCTAGTAGTTTATGGCTTGTAGACGTCCAATCCATTTGAAATGGGAGGGATGGCAGCGAATGAACGTTGGACGTCTAGTGCCGTCAATTAACAAACATAAACGTTTATTTCTTTAAAATGTAAAAATTAGCATTAGCTTGCGTAAAATGAAAAAAATGAGCATAAATTTGAACAAATGTCTTTTCGGCTTTTTTTAAATTTGGATTTCTATGTAAAGAGGATTTAAGATTGAGCCTTGTGGAACACCACTTGCTTTCTGACAGCAAATGTTTGCAACATACATCCAGAATGACTCAATATAGTTGGCTTCACTTTTCGAGATTTTTTTTTTTTTAAATATTGAAAATGTTTGATTTTTTTTTTTTTTTAATATTGAAGATATTTGTTTGATTTTTTTTTTTTTTCCACTTTTGGAATTGTATTTGCGACAAACGTCAACCGTGATGGGCTTCAAAATGTGTGGAAGTGGCAACTTTTTAATGAAAATTTGTTCATTGGCTGCCAACCCTCCCACTTCAAATGCATTGACCGTCTAGCACCGTTAAAATGTAAACATAAACTGTAAAAACATTGCGTAAAACGGAAAAAATGAGCATAAATCCTGAACAAATGTCTTTTCCGCTACTTATCAATTTGGACTTCTATGTAAAGGGGATTTAAGATTGAGCCTTGTGGAACACCACTTGCTTTCTAACAGCAAATGTTTGCAACATACATTCAGAATGACTCAAATGAAGTCAAAACATATCTAAAGAATGATTTAAAGGGTGCCGCCATGTAACAATGACTCAGGCAAGCCCAACATTGACGTGACAAAATTAGCAGCATTAAACCGTTTGCTAAAAACGTCGCAGTCTTTATCCAAGGCGGGAGGTCCAAGTAAGTCGTGTCCAGCAGATTTCAGTGCCATCTTGCCAGTGATTAGCCTTAAGGCTTTCCAGGCTATCCTTAGTGTCCTCGTGCTGGTGATTAGCGGCGAGGTGCGCTGCAGGACGGACGCAGACGCTCACGACGGACACTCAAACGTCTTGTGGAAGTTTTGGGCTCATATTGCATCGCTCATTTCGGGATTAGCGGCATGGAGCAAGTAAGTTGATACACACTATTGTATGATTTGACAAAATATGGAACATTGACTATGTCAGTCATGCAATATTGTTTAGAATGTTTCATTGTTTTGAGCTTAATTCTATTTACAATATTTGTTATTGGGCAATTTTATTTAAACATATTGTAATGCTATAAAAGAGTAATGTATGTTATTTTTCATCTTATTTTTCAATGACATAGATCATTACAAAGATAAAAATTTTCAAAATAATGCAATATAAAATGATTGCATTTTGAATGCACGCTTATAAAGATAAATGAGCACTGATAACAATTTGCAAATAACATTTTGATGTTTTTAGAATGTGAAAGAAATGATTAAAAAATGAAAATAATTTTTAAAAATACATACAAAAAAAACTAACAGTAATAATTCAATTAATAAAAAAAACATCTAAAAAAAATGATTAAAAACCTGAAAAATCTGAATTGTTTTATTTTTTAATTTAACACAAAAAAGGACCCTGTTTTGAATGTAAAAAAGATAGGGAAAAAAGGAAAAATTGACGAAAGATTTCAACGAGAGATTGTGCTGATGGTGGATAAAGAACTTCAACTGACATCCAAACAAGTTCAAGCTGTCCCACAGTCCAAGGGTAAAACGGTGTCAACCCGTACTATCCGTCGGCGTCTGAATGAAAAGGGACTCTATACCCAGGAAGACCCCACTTCTGACCCAGAGACATACAAAAGCCAGGTTGGAATTTGCCAAAAATTACCAAAGAAAGCCAAATACGTTTTGGTAGAATGTTCTCTGGTCAGATGAGACAATAGTATAGCTTTTTGGGGAAAAGGATCATAATAGGGTTTACAGGAAAAAAAACTAGGCCTTCAAAGAAAGAACATGGTCCCCATAGCATAACATGGTGGAGGTTTCCTGATGTTTTGGGGTTGCTTTGCTGCCTCTGGCACTGGACTGCATGACCTAGTGCATGGCATTATGAAGTCTGAAGACTACTAACAAATTTTGCAGCATAATTTAGGGCCCAGTGTGAGAAAGCTGGGTCTCCCTCAGAGGTCATGGGTCTTCCAGCAGGACAATGACCCAAAACACACTTCAAAAGCACTAGAAAAATGGTTTGAAAGGAAGCACTGGAGATTTCTAAAGTGGCCAGCAATGAGTCCTGACCTGAATCCCATAGAACACCTGTGGAGAGATCTGAAAATGGCACCCTTCAAATCTCAGACCTGGAGCAGTTGGCCAAAGAAGAATGGTCTAAAATTCCAGCAGAGTATTGTAGGAAACTCATTGATGGATACCAGAAGTGGTTTTTCACAGTTACTTTGTCTAAAGGTTATGCTACCAAGTATTAGGATGAGGGTGCCAATACTTTTGTCCGACCCATTTCTGGAGTTTTGTGTAAAATGTAGGGCTGTCAAACGATTAAAATTTTTAATCGAGTTAATTACAGCTCAAAAATGAATTAATCGTAATTAATCGCAATTCAAACCATCTATAAAATATGCCATATTTTTCTGTAAATTATTGTTGGAATGGAAAGATAAGATACAAGATGGATATATACATTCAACATACGGTACATAAGGACTGTATTTGTTTATTATAACAATAAATCAACAAGATGGCATTAACATTATTAACATTCTGTTAAAGCGATCCATGGATAGAAAGACTTGTAATTCTTAAAAGAAAAATGTTAGTACAAGTTATAGAAATTTTATATTAAAACCCCTCTTAATGTTTTCGTTTTAATAAAATTTGTAAAATTTTCAATCAAAAAATAAACTAGTAGCCCACCATTCTTTATGTCAATAATTACTTACACAATGCTCATGGGTGCTGAAGCCTATAAAATCAGTCGCACCCAAGCGCCAGCAGAGGGCGGCAAAACTCCATAAAACACAACAAGTGAGCGTTTTACTGTACTGTCATTTAAATCTGTCTGAGCGGGGCATCTGCGTTAATTGCGTCAAATATTTTAACGTGATTAAGTTAAAAAATTAATTAACGTTAACACGATAGTTTTGACAGCCCTAGTAAAATGATAATGATTTTTTTTTTTTCATTCTCTTTTGTGTTTTTTCATAGCAAGCAAAATAAATGAAGATATTACTACCAAAGCATTAGAAATTGCAATCATTTTCTGGGAGAAATTCAGTATTATCTGACAGAATTGAAGGGCTGCCAATACTTTTGACCAGTAGTGTACACCTAGGAGGGGACAAAAGTTCATTAGTGTTACTTCTGTTGGAAATCTTGTACCATTCAAATGATTTTGTCTGATAGTACTTGACAACATGAATACTCAGGCACCGCATGGTGTTGGCACCAAGGGAATCCTCGCGTTTGCAAGTATTTTAAGCACGGAAAACACGCTAATACAATTCAAGGAACAACAGCCAAAGCCGTTCTTTAAAAGTGTCAGTCAAGCTTGGCCTATTTTGAACGTCTCCAGGATCGGCCGCCATCCATAAAAACCTCCCGCGGTCCGCCATTCTTTCCCATTTCCCGATATTCACGCCTTTTAGCGTTAATCTTCCGCTTTTTGTTTTTTGACCTGTTATTTAAAGGAACGCGAAGGATTTCGTTATCGTTGTCTTCATTTACACCTTCGTCGGCGTGGGACAGTCACGCTCGCCTGTCGGTTATGCTTACGTTGTTTTTTTGTGTTGTCAACAATAATGTAATAATCCTGTAAATAAAGGCCAGAGAGTGGAGAGTAAAACCCTGTGATGAAAATTTACCATGTAAAAAAAACATTTTTTTTTTTTTTTTTTTTTTTTTAGCTCATTGGCTGCCATTGATGGCACTCGACGTCCACTCCATTTGGACCGCCCCCTCCCAGACTAAATTGATTGGACATCGAGGGCCGTCAATGGCACAGAATGATGATCATGAGCAAAGAATTAGTTAAAGATAGAATAATCTAGCGGAAAATATCGCCATTTATTTATGAGTACGATAGTGCTGTACGATCGGGGACGCCGGCGCCCCCTGGGCCATAACGTCTGTTGTACTCATCAAAGCAACGTCATTTTTTGACCAGCATAAAAACGAATAGTAGCTTTTTCATTAAACACCAGATGGCAGCACTTCCACATCATATTTAAAATGAGCTTTCTCGAAGCGACTGGGAAATCCAATCGAAGTTCGTGTTGGTGGCCGCCATCTTGCATCCGCGAGGTTTCATATCACATTTTTGCTTTAATAATCCATTTTTCTCACAATTACATCGACAAAATGGCATCACGACGACAAGGCAGGAGTAGAAGAGGTGTAGAACACCAGTTGAAGAGCATCAGGCGAGTAGAAACAGTGAATTATGTCCAGTTTGAAGATGAGTCCCCAGAAAGACAGCAGGGCCGAGAACCAAAAGTGGTATTTGCCATGTGGCAAAATGGATTTTGCCATGAGGCTTTTTTTTTTTTTTTGCAATGTGGAAAAATTGATTTTACCATGTGGCATTTTTTTTGCCATGGAGCAAAACTGATTTTGCCATGTGGCATTTTTTTTCCCCAAGTGGCAACATTGATTTTGCCGCGTGGCATTTTTATGCTATGTGGCAAAATTGATTTTGGCATTTGGCATTTTTTTGCCATGTGGCAAAATTGATTTTGCCATGTGGCATTTTTTGGTATGCGGCAAAATGGATGTGCTGTCGTGTAAAGTGTAAGGTCTAAAACAGAGGTGGGCAAACCGGTCCTCAAGGGCCGCAGTGGGTCCTGGTCTTTGTTCCAACTGACCCAGCACAGATAGTTTAACCAATGCTGTTTCAGCAGAAATGCGAAGCACCTGACAGCAATCGACTGATTGCACTTGTAAAACAGCAGATTGGTGAAAAGGTGTCCTCTTAATGGGTTGCAACAAAAAACCACACCCACTGCGGCCCTTTGTGGAATAGTTTGCCCACCCCTGGTCTAAAATCACAACTACACGTTTTTCTGCCATTCAAAATGAATAGAAAATTTGGACGTGCACAGCCGTCAATGGCATAGCCTGACTTGGGTGCCATTTGAATGTCAATGCACTGTAATGGTAAGTGTATGGTCAAAAATCACAGCCACACGTTTTTTTTCTGCCATTTAATATGAATGGAAAATTTGGACGTGCATAGCCGTCAATGGCATGGCCGCGCACGGCCTGCAAAATTCCATATACCCTGAAAAATGCCAAATACCAAAAAGAAAATATGCCACAAACCAAAATCCATTTTGCCACATACCAATTAAAAAATGCCACGTCAAAATACATTTTGCCACATCGCAAAAAAAAATGCCGCATGTAAAAAAAAATGCTTCATGGCAAAATCAACTTTGCCACACGGCAAAAAAAAAAAAAAAAAAAAAAGCCACATGGAAAATTCCATTTTGCCACATGGCAAAAAAAAAAAAAGCCAAATGGCAAAATCCATTTTGCCAAATGGTAAAAAAATGCCACATGGCAAAATCAATTTTGCCACATGGCAAAAAAATGCCATATGGCAAAGAAAAAATGCCACATGGCAAATACCACTTTTGGTTCTCGCTGTCTCTCCAGAAAGAGGGGACATGGATTTGGAGGAATAGAGTTTGATCAACAATGACATTGATCCCCTCCAAAAAAGTAGAAAAATGAAAAAATTGCCATTTATCATGAACGCACCCCTCCCAGATGTAAAAGATGAAGTTTCATTTCATTGAAATGAATAGAAAATGTTATTTTTCATGTTTCATGACAAACTTGTCATGGTCCTGAAAGATAATCATTCACGACGAATGAGTAAATGATAGAATAATCTGCCAAAGGTTTTTGTGGCTAATTCATGATTTTTGATAGTTTGTTCTGTTGATTTTTTTTTAGATTATTGCAATTTTGCGATTAATCCATAATTTCTACAACCCCCACAAAAACGAAATAACCAGATTTGTAGAACACCCAGATCATGAAAAATCCAAGTCCAAATGGATTGGACTTCTATTGCTGTCAATGGCACTGACTGACTATGAATGTGTAAACAATAGATTAATACATGAATTTGACGTCGACTGCTGTCAATGACATTATGAATGCGAAAGTGACAGATTAATCTGTCAAAGGTTTTTGAAGTTAATTCATGAATTTGATAATCTTTAGAAGAAAAAAAATGAGATCAATTGCAATTTTGCGATTAATCCATAATTTCTATAACGCCCTCCAAACCAAAAATGAAAAACCCAGATTGTAGAACACCCAGTTAATGAAAATTCCAATTTCAAATGAATTGGACGTCTATTGCTGTCAATGGCACTGACTCACTATGAATGTTTAAATGATAAATTCCTGAATTTGACATCAAGTGCTGTCATTGGCACAATGAATGCGAAAAGAATATATTAATCTGTCAAAGGTTTTTGAAGTAAATAAATGAATTTGATAGATTAATTTGTTGAATTTTTTTAGATTAATGCAATTTTGCAATTAATCCATAATTTCTATGGGTAGGGATAAGGGTTTACCTGACCTAAACCCTAACCAAATCCTAACCTAAACCCTAACCCCCTAAACCCTAACCCCCTAAACCAAAAATGAAATACTCAGATTGTTGAACACCCATATCATGGAAATTGGAAAAAAATTGAAGAAAATTGGACATCTATTGCTGTCAATGGCACTATGAATTCGAAAATGATAGATTAATCTGTCAAAGGTTTTTGAGGTCAACTCATGAATTTGATCATCTGTTTAAATATTTTGTGATTAATGCAATTTTGTAATTAATCCTTAATCCCCCCCCCCCAAAAAAAAATTCTGAAAATTCTTAATCCAAATGGATAGGACGTCAATTGGTGTCAATGGCACTATGAATGCGAAAATGATGACAAAAATTTTGCAATTAAATAATTAATTCGCTACATTAATCTATCTAATTTTTAAGATTAATCTAAATTTGAGATTAACTCATTGGCTGATAGACGTCCAATTCAACATTCGTTCATTGGCCCCTCCCAGTCAAATTAGATTGGACGTATATCGCCGTCAATGGCAGTGAAACATGAGCATTCACCACAAGCCTCCCACTTTGTCTTCCAGTCTAGGATGATTCAAGGGCTGTGCGACCTCTACAGAAGAGCCCGTCGACGCTCGAAGATGTCGGTCAACTGATCCGCGAGGAAGGCCGACGATCAGCCATGTCCTCCCACAAACGCAGCTTTCAATGCTTTAACGCCGTCCCGGCTTCCCGCAAGCACGGCGCCTGCAGGCTCCCTCGCATCCCCCGCCCGGACGCCGGCGACTCGGCGGACCACTACCTGTGCTCCGAGTGTCGACACGCGCGGGTCTTGGAAGCGCTGCGCTCGCAGGTGTCTCCGCCGTGTCCCTACGAGCACCTCCTTCACCACTGCCACCGGCGGCCGAGCAGGCCCGACGAGCCCCCGCCTCGCGCCAAACGGCTGGTCTTGGTCAAGAACAGCGAGCCGTCCTTCAGGAAAAGCGTCGCACTTCAGCGGAAGGGCCTGAGGAGCTTTGGTCTGTTCCTCGAGGAGGTCTCGGAGCTCATGGGCTACCACGTCAGGAAGTTGTATACCCTGGACGGACACAAGGTGAGGTGAAAATTGGGACTTTTCCTGATTTTTTAATTAGATGCTCAACCTTTTTGTGACTGCATTACTTTGAGAGGACGGGAGAAGATTAGGAATGTTGCGAAAATGAGATTAGGGTGGCAGCCATCCTGAACTGAAAATTCCGTAAGGAGGGATGCGTTTTCCATGTAAATGCCCTAATCAGTTCCAAGCCCGTCTAATTCAGACATATATCTTTAATAGAGCACAAAAATGCATCAAAACATGTAACAAATACATGTTACAATTAGATTATTGCACAATACTGGTTTCGTCGTACATGACTGACACTCAAAGGGCTTTACATTGCATTATTCTTTCACTCCGCACTCAATGGCGGTAAGCCACTACTGTAGCCACAGCTGCCCCGGGGCAGTCCGACAGAAGCGAGGCAGCCAATCCGCGCCATTGGCCCATCCGACCACCATCAGACTAACTCGTTCTCACATACGTTTGTAAGTAGAATTACCACTATATTGTGGTAGCTAGTAAAAGAGGGAAATTGATATTGAAAACACCTATTGACGGAAATGGACGTCATATCCATATCAACTATGACGGGCTACATTCGCCCCCCCGGTCAGTGTTGTCACTAATGCGTTAATAATGCGTTATTGAAATCTGATTACTTTCTTTCAGTAACGAGCAATCTAACGTGTTCATTTTTCCAAATCAGTAATCTTGATTTAGTTTCCTTAATGTCTGTGCATTATTATGTCGTTATTGCCTCATATTGTATATAAAATGAAGAATATTGTAGTCATGTACGACGAGCATTTTGAACAGAAAATGTTAGAAACGTCCCCAATACGCGTTCGTTTCCATGGTAACCGCTCATGGTTACTTCCCATTGTGGTCTCGGGTCACATTCGCTAAGTGTTTTGGGACATGTGAGGATCACGGGTCCACATTCGAGCTGGGTGCAGCCACCTGTTGAGATGTGCGAGGTAACGTTGATCTGTGTGCGTCCATGAATGTACGTATTTTTCCTTCATTCTGGAGGGTTCCAGCGATAGGTTGGAGCCGCTACATGCGCGGCCATTTCGTAGCTTTGCCGTTGCAACGGCGGGTAGTCATCGGCGAGCATTGTTTACATGTGTTGCACATTTATGCCGTGAGGTGACAGAATAGAATAGAATAGAATAGAATAGAATAGAATAGAATAGAATAGAATAGAATAGAATAGAATACAATAGCCCTGACATGCCTCTACAAGATCACGTGGACAATGGGTCCGCCTTTTTAAGAAGGGGGACCGAAGGGTGTGTTCCAATTATAGAGGGATCACACTCCTCAGCCTCCCCGGTAAAGTATATTCAGGGGTGCTGGAGAGCAGTGTTCGTGGGGAAGTCGAATCTCGGATTCAGGAGGAGCAGTGTGGTTTTCATCCCGGCTGTGGAACAGTGGACCAGCTCTACACCCTCGGCAGGGTCCTCGAGGGTGCATGGGAGTTCGCCCGACCAGTCTACATGTGTTTTGTGGATCTGGAGAAGGCGTTTGACCGTGTGCCTCGGAGAGTCCTGTGGGGGGTGCTCCGGAGTACAGGGTAGCGAGCCCCTTGGTAAGGGCTGTTTGGTCCCTGTACGACCGGTGCCAGAGTTTGGTCCGCATTGCCGGCAGTAAGTAAAATTTGTTCCCAGTGAGGGTTGGACTCCGCCAAGGCTGCCCTTTGTCACAGATTCTGCACATCATTTTATGGACAGAATTTCTTGGCGCAGCCGAAGCATTGGGGCATCCGGTCTGGAGACCTCAGCATTGCATCTCTGCTTTTTGCAGATGATGTGGTGCTGTTGACTTTATCAAGCCGTGAACTCCAACTCTCACTGGAGCGGTTCGCATTCAAGTGTGAAGCGGTCAGGATGAAGATACGCACCTCCATATCCGAGACCATGGTTCTCAGTCGGAAAAGGGTGAAGTGGCCTCTCCGGGTCGGATGGGGTCCAAGTGAAGGAGTTCAAGTATTGTGGGTTCTTGTTCACGAGTGAGGGTAGGAGAGAGCGGGAGATTGACAGACGGATCGGTGCAGTGTCTGCAGTACTGTGGACTCTACACCGGTCCGTAATGGTGAAGAAGGAGCTGAGCCGAAAGACAAAGCTCTCTATTTACTGGTTGATCTACGTTCCTACCCTCACCTATGGTCACGAGCTGTGGGTCGTGACCGAAAGAACAAGATCCCGGATACAAGCGTCCGAAATTAGTTACCATTGCAGGGCGTCCGGGCTCTCCCTTAGAGGTAGGGAGAGAAGCTCGGTCATCCGGGAGGGACTCCGTGTCGAGCCACTACTTCTCCGCGTTGAGAGAAGCCAGCTGAGGTGGCTCGGGCATCTGGTTCGAATGCCTCCTGGACACCTCCCTGGAGAGGTGTTCCGGGCATGTCCCACCGGCGGGAGGCCCCGGGGACGAACCAGGACACGCTGGAGAGACTATGTCTCTCGGCTGGCCTGGGAACGCCCTCGGGATCCCGCCGGAGGAGCTGGTTGAAGTGGCTGGGGAAAGGGAAGTCTGGGCTTCACTGTTAAAGCTGCTGCCCCAGCGACCCGATCCAGGGGCAAGCAGAATATGATGGATGGATGGATGGATGGATGGATGGATGGATGGATGGATGGATGGATGGATGGATGGATGGATGGATGGATGGATGGATGGATGGATGGATGGATGGATGGATGGAGAATAGCTTTTTTTTGTTATTATACAGTTGTACAATGATATTAAGGAGCATCTCCTTTTACAGTGCAGAACAAGTAAAATTCCCAAAAGTGACTTGCAAGAATAAAAGTATAAAATCTAAATAAATATAAAATGTGTATGAGGTCGTCCTATGTTCAGGCAGTGCAAATAATTGAAGTGAGGTAGCAACAGTTGACAGTGAAGGCATTGAATATTGCACATTAATATTGCACGTAGATAAGTATTGCACATACAATATGTGTGCATAGAAGTTGAGTAGCAGCAGTTGACAGTGAGGCATTGAATATTGCAGATCGTAAGTATAGGCACATAGTATATTGCATGTAAATGAGCATTAGCATCTTTGGGTTGTGTTGTAAGTCCGACTGAGTGTAGTGCTTAGTTGCTGCCACGTCTTGTGGCCAAATTGAACGCGTGTGTGTCCAGCATATTTCCAGGTTGTGCGTGCGCTAAGGTTGCCACCTTTCAGAAATATAAACAAGGGACGCCCCCCTCGCACCCAAAGCTGTACAGGCGAAAAAAACAGGGACATCACCAAAACTCCTAAAATAGATAGAAACATATCTATTTATACTGTACATATTTTGTATTGGTTCAATATGGAATGCACCTTTGTGTTTATTGCATTGTGTAATTCATTCTTGCGTTGTTGATTATTGTGTAGTCAATTTGCGTGGTTTTACATTGGCACTGATATGCTGTTAACGCCTAAACCCTAACCCGAAATTCAGAGTTTTTGACATTAGGCTTAATCTTCCAAGTTAGCTGGGGTCTAATTATTCAGTGGGGTTGATTTCAGCTAATTCCATGCAGTTTGTCAGTCTTTTTTTTTTAGTTTCAGGATCGGAGTGGCTAAGCTAGCGCGAGTCAACGGTGTTGAAATCAACTCCATCGACTAATTAAACCCCCGCTACTTCGAAGATTAAGGTTTATGTGAAAAATTCAGATCTTCCCCTTCAAAATAATTATCGGAAAGTACATGCAATTACATTTTTCTGTTGTCATTCTTATGTTGAGGCAGCAAAGGGAGACAAATTTTACTTTGACAATAAAGTAATCAGTAAAGCAACTAGATTACTTTTTTGAGGCGTACTCAGTAATCAGTAATTAAATTACTTTTCTATGTAACTGTGACAACACTGCTCCCGGGCAAAATGGATTGGACGTCCAGCACTGGCATTAGCACTTAACCATGAGCATTCACAGCTAATCCTCCCAGTTTAAATGAATTTGACATCTATTGTTGTCAATGGCAGGCACTGAATTTTAATTTGTCTTCAGCCTTTTGCCTTGTGCAACACAGACCAATATTCAAACGCTCTCAGTTTATCACAAAAGGGGCAATTAATTATGTTCACTGTGCTTGCGTATCGCGATTAATCTACAGTCACTGCAGCGAGCATTTCAGGTCTAAAAAAAATGCTTTGCCATCAGAACGCAACCATTTTTTAAAACATATATTGTCAGTGGGTTTCCAAACCGTATTTATAAAAAGTAGCTCATTACAGCCAATGCAAGAGCCGACACACTCAGTGAGCTATTTATTGGTGTGGTCTGTTTAATTAGGCCAGACAAAACAAAGTCATTGTGTTCACTTGCGCCATCAAATCAGGTTAATCTGCTGTCAAACAGAGGGATTATATTTGAAATCGCATTGTTGTGACATTGACGTAATGCCTTACCCTTCCATGTATCTTTAATATAATAATTCAAGGATATCGTAAGAATTTATTACATGGTGAGATAATGCAAAACCCCTAAAAATACTTAGATTGTCTCCCTTTCAACACCAAAACAAATGCAAACATCCATCTCTTGTCACGATGGCACCCATAGGACGCGCATGACAAAGCTTGCCGTTGTGCTGACTAAGGTTGGCTCGCTGGACCGCACCGTCATCTGCAAGGGTTCCTCGGATTATCCTGGATTAAGACATTTATCTTTGGCAGGGATGAGAGGGACTCAGCGGCACGAGGAGCCAAAGCATGAACTGTTCTCTTATAGGCAAACATATCTCAAAGTAAGCCTTGTTGGCCAACAACCGGGACTAGCAACACGTTGCAGGACATCGTGTTCTTAAAAATAATGATTTGCGTTGGTGTTGCAGGTGGAAAATGTTCAAAGCGTCATCCACTGCCCCAATGTTCTGGTCTGCGTGGGACGAGAACCTACCCATCCCTCCATTTTGGAGAGATTTCGTAAAACCGACGACGAGAAGCTGCCAAAGCTGAACGCCAAGGCAGGATCGACTGTTGACAACGGTAAGAAAATGACTTAAAACTTTAAGAAAAGTACTTTTTAAAACTTATTGTTTGTTTTCTTTCCAAACCTAGGAAATGGAGTTCAAACAAAACTAACATCCTCCAACAAATCCATGAGGAATTCAGTGTCTTCTGATAAATCACTTCCGGATGGAAACGAATCTCCGGATGATGTCGGTTCTGCACCGCCTACCGCTGAAGGAACGCCTGAGGATGATGTCGAAAAACTAGTCCGCGTCAACAAAGACGGAAGCTTGTCCATGAAGATGAAAGTCCGCTTCCGGCTAGACAACGACGAAACCTTACTTTGGTCCACCGAATTGAGAAAATCTTCCAATAAAGCCATCGAGCACTCCGAGGAGCTAGCTAGCAACCGAAACTGCTCCGAGAACTTTTCCAGCCACCAGCCGGTGGAAGCGTATGTGACGAGGCGCCACCAGAGGAACTCACAGTGCTCTCGCTATGCTCACGCCTACGATATCTGGACGAACACAGGAGGCACGCAGGGAGATAGTTGCGGCGTTCCGACCTCCAGCTCGAGTGCCTCCTCGTACACGGTGGTCTCCAGGAAGACCCTGGTTCAGAGATCGAGCGAAGAACAAGTGGTGGAGCAAGAAACATGTGTTGAAGCCTCTGAAAGCATGGAGTACTGCACCATCCGTGCTAATTCCGAGCAAAAAGAAGACCCTGGAGCTGCTAGTAATAGTGACAACGCATCACCGAGTGTGACAAGACCACATTCACAAAGTGAGAAACCCGATCAGGAGGAACCCACAGAGGGTGCTGGACCAGATTTGTCAAGAAAATCGTCATCAGCATCCGGTGACACAAAGTGTTCTGGCAAGATTAGAAAATCTAAAAAGTCCTACGCCTGTTACTGTGCAACATCCAAGGATGATCGAGAAATGAATCCAGAGGAATCGGAGAAAGTGGAAAGACAACAGAGTGCCACGTCGGAGAACTCAAAAGATGAAGAAGGGAAACGATCCAAAAGTGCCATGTCAGCTCAATCAAATGCCTCAATTAAAAACGAACCAGATGTCTTAGAAGGTGACGAAAGACCATCGACTCAAACGTCAGTCCAGTCTGAGGTACAAAGTGAACAGTGTCAATCAGAAAAGCAAACTGCTGAAGAAAGACCAGCAACGGGTCAATCTTCTAAATCCAAGACATCAGCCACATCACGAAGTTCAGCTCATATGGATGAGGAAGAACATGCCACAGAAATAGATGAAGAACCAAGTGAGAGCGGGATTGGACAAAGAACACAAAGCCAAACGTCTGGATCGAAAACACCCGAACAAGGTGAATCCATGATAACCGAAGAGGTACAAGACAGACCGTCAAGTGTCCGGTCCTCTGTGTCAAACGTTAGTGAAGTTACTCAAGAAAGATCCGCAAGTGCCGTGTCAGCAACATCTGGAAAGTCAAAAACCTCTGAACTTGATGGAGATGTGAACTCGGTTGTATCCTCGACATTAAACGTGAGGTCCAGACAATCGAAAACCCCCGATGCTGATTACGTGTCAGATACCACAGAGGCAGCTGAAGATAGACCGCAAAGTGCAATCCCATCTGTAAAATTGGCAAGTTCTGGCCAATCAAAATCATCTGAACAGCCAGATGGAGGAGTCGACAACGAGGGCGGTATTGACGCAGAAGTCGAGGAGGAAACACCCGGTTCTGATGAAGTCAAGGAACATTCTAGCAACCAGAGTGACTCTGAAGCAAGGCCTCAAAGTGCCGTGTCAGGAAAAACAACAAAATCGGAATCTTCTGCAATATCCATCAAGTCTAAAGCTTCTGAACAACAAAACTGCAGCAATGTCGAAACAGCAGACAGGGCAGAAAGTGTCATTTCTGCTAAATCAGATTTATCTAAAAGATCTTCAAAAGCCGAAGTATCTCAGGAGGAAGATACCTGCGAAGAAGAAAACTTGAGATCGCCAAGCATCCTGTCAATTAAATCTGCTAAATCGAGCGTCTGTTCAAAGTCGAACGAGGACGAGCGGGAACCCAGTGTGAAATCTGAGCGATCAGCTACGTCGGCCAAATCGAAGCGTTCTGCTAAATCAAGTGCATCCAAAGCCAGTGAGGTTCCAGCTGTGGAGTCTCCACTGAACGGTCCTTCAAGAGCGACAAGTGCCATGTCAGCAAAATCCCACATATCAGTAAAGTCAAGCAAATCTGGAGGTTCTACTAAGGTTCCTGCAGAAGACCAATCGCACTGCTCTGAGGACAAAGAACCCGAACAAACAGAAGAAAGACCATTAAGCTGCACATCTGCTCAATCGATACAGTCCCACATTTCAGCTGAGAGATCGGCCAGTGCTTTGTCGGCAAAATCTGCAAGAAAATCTGCTAAATCAAACGCCTCAGAAATTAGCGTTCCCGACGAAAATGTGGGAGAGGAACGTGACCAAAGAGGTCAGAGTGCAATGTCAACCAAAACTGCCAACTCAACCCATTCTCTGGATCCCGATGCAGAAGACAATGAAGAGAGGGCACTAAGCAGCAAGTCAGTTCAGTCAGGAAGATCTGCAAAGTCAGATGTTTCAGCAGCAGCCGCCTGCGTGAATGATAGGATTTCTAATCACGGAGCTGATTCTCCACTTGAGGAACCAAGTGAGCGCATATCAATAAGCTCATTATCCGTTAAATCAAGTAAATCAGATCGATCCGGAAGGTCAAAACACTTATCTGAAGTGCCAAGACCAAAGTCACATGCTTCAGAGACATCCAGTGTGTCAAAGGCTGTAACTGAAGAAGTCCAAAGTGTGATTTCTGACCATCGAGCTGATTCTCCACTTGAGGAACCAAGTGAGAGCATATCAATAAGCTCATTATCCGTTCAATCAAGTAAATCAGCTCGATCCGGAAGGTCAAAACACTTACCTGAAGTGCCAAGACCAAAGTCACATGCTTCAAAGACATCCAATGTGTCAAAGGCTGTAACTGAAGAAGTCCAAAGTGTGATTTCTGATCATGGAGCTGATTCTCCACTTGAGGAACCAAGTGAGAGCATATCAATAAGCTCATTATCCGCTCAATCAAGTAAATCAGCTCGATCCGGAAGGTCAAAACACTTACCTGAAGAGCCAAGACCAAAGTCACATGCTTCAGAGACGTCCAATGTGTCAAAGGCTGTAACTGAAGAAGTCCAAAGTGTGATTTCTGATCATGGAGCTGATTCTCCACTTGAGGAACCAAGTGAGAGCATATCAATAAGCTCATTATCCGTTCAATCGAGTATATCGGCTCGATCTGGAAGGTCAAAACACTTACCTGAAGAGCCAAGACCAAAGTCACATGCTTCAGAGACGTCCAATGTGTCAAAGGCTGTAACTGAAGAAGTCCAAAGTGTGATTTCTGATCATGGAGAAGAATCTCCACTGGAGGACCCAAGCGAGAGCATATCAATAAGCTCACTGTCCGTTCAATCAAGTAAATCGGCTCGATCCAGTAGGTCGAAACGCTCAGCTGAAGTGCCTAGGCCTAAGTCACATGCTTCAGAGATAACTGAAGAAGTCTCCAGCAGAACAGCGAGTAAACTATCTGCCAAATCTGCAAAGTCTATCCATTCCAAAGTCTCAGCGGAAGAAAACACGTCAGATCACAATCAAGCAGAGAGAGCGTCAAGCAATGTATCAATCAGATCGGCAAAATCTGAAGTTGTATCTGAAACATCTAGAGACATTTCTGAGGTCGTGAGTGAACAGAGCGTGGAAATTTCCGAAGTTACGAATGAAGAACGAGTGACTTCAGGGCAATCGGTTGCGTCAGATCGATCAAAAGAGTCCAAACCAGCTGAAGAAATCTCTGAATGCACTGAAAGTGATTTGGTCCAATCACAGGCTTCAGGAGTCACTGAAGAAGTGTCTGACTGTCTTGTGACTTCAGAAAGAGTTGCTAGCTCCTTGTCTGCAAAGTCAGTTACGTCCGAGCACTCTGCAAAGTCAAAGACATCCGCGATTTCTTCATCACCTAAAGCCAATGAAACGGAATCAGAGAATAACGGGGAACCTGAAGAGAGAGCAGCAAGCAAAGCATCTGCAAAGTCAGACAGAACAAATGTATCTGAATTACTGAGTGCATCTGCTTGTGAGATTCCTTCAGAAGAAAATGCTGAGAATGAAGAGGAAATAACACAGAGGCCTCGGAGCGCTGTATCAGCTAAATCGTCCAGATCTGCCAAATCAGCAAAGTCAAAATCCTCACTTACAGAGCATGAAAACGATGACAACATGGAGAGAGCACCAAGCAATACCTCTGGAAAATCAACTAAATCCAGGAAGTCAAATTCTTCAGCCGTATCAAAAAAGTCTAAAACCATTGAAGATGTTTCTAATGTTGATGACTCTGAAGGAAGAGCAAAGTCTGCTGTCTCATTGTTGTCTGGCGCCTCCAAATCATCTTTACAACCTCCAACTGAATGTGAAGGAGAAAGTGAAGAAGTAAGAACACACAGTGCGATGACGGGCAGGTCAAAGACATCAAATGTATCGGACAGGACCCGCGTTGAAGAAAAGCAGGAGACGTCAGGTGCGTTGTCAGTCAAATCAAATCGGTCTTCAAGAAGCAGAAACTCCGGAAAAGCCTCGAGTGAACCTCGTGACGCATCTGATACAAGAACTAAAAGCGTAATGTCAAATGTGTCAGCCAAATCCAAAAAGTCAGATGTTCCTGTCGTGGCAGTTGAGGAATCTGAACACAGAGCATCCACGGCCATGTCATCCAAGTCTAAAACATCAGCAACATCTGAAGTTCTGGAAATGAAAAGCAAAGGATCAGCAAAATCTGTCAAATCCAAGAAAACGGATGCTTTAGAGAATGAAGAGGATGAAAACCAAGCAAAATCTATCCCTGATATTTGCGAGACTCAAGCCAACGGAGATGAGAGCGCTGAGCAAGAACCGAATGGTCCTAAAGACGCTGTAGACAAGCCAACGGAAACTGACGAGGATGCTCTTGTTCCGTCGAGCCTGCCAAACGCTTCCCTAACGGAAGTCGTCAACGAGTGGCTGAATAAAATACCGCCGGATGGAGAGCTGTTTGATATGGAGGAGCTCAATAGCAACGTGGTAGAAGAAATCAACGGCGACTCTACAGCTGAGAATAACATAAACGGACTGAATGACGAGAGTGGCGTTTCTGACAATGAATGTCAGAAAACATCAGCGGAATCAAAAGCTGAAAATCGTGGGGACGTTGACGCAAAGATATTTCACTCTACAGTTCAGGTGATGAAAGTCCTACTCAACCCAAAGCTCGACAGATGCAACAGTCTACCAGAGGTTTCTCCTGCGTACGGACGAAAACTAAGCACTTCGGCCACAGGTCTCTTTGATTGCCTCGCGAAGTTGCAGTTAATAGACAGCGACCCTAAAAACGCAGATGAAAAATGTGAGCGATACAAAGCGCTCATGGACATTCTTCGGTCTCTGTGGCTTTGCGGCACGATAGAAAACGAAGTTGTGTTAGAAGAAAAAGCCGACCGGCACTCTGACAAGGATTTTAATCACGGATCGTCCTCTGGCGTGGATGTTAACAGCGGCTCCACAGGTTCTGGAAAGAGCAGCGATGGTAGAAACCAACCAAAAAACCTTGCAGGTACACAAGACAAAGCACAGGAAGTCCACCAGAATGAAGAAGCAGGTGGAGCAGAAGAAGAACAAACACAAGAAGGCACCCCAAAGGAAGATCCATCAACCAATGAGACTATTAGAAGCAACGACAGTCCACGAGAACTCTGTGACAGCCCATCATCTACTAACAAGTGCTCAGAAACTGGTCAGAGGCTTGAAACAGACGCCGTTTCTGAGAGTCCAGTACTGTCGAATAAACAGCCATCGCAAGACCCCGATCCTGTGTGGGTCCTCAGTTTACTAACCAAAATAGAAAAGCAGTTCATGACTCATTACGTCAATGCGATGAGCGAGTTCAAAGACCAGTGGAACATCGATGATAACGAGCAGTTTGATGTGATGATAAGCGAACTTAGAGATGAAATTCACAGGCGCATTCAAACGAGTATAAACAGAGAACTGGGTAAGATTAAAGGTCGGGCAGGCCTGCCGAGACCACCCAAAGAAGCAAAGTCCAGACCTTCGACCACCCAGACTGATGAGAGGAGACGAAGGCTTAGGATGAAAACCAGACGGTCGGGCAGGAGTGATGATTCGGCGACGAGCAGCATTTTTAGCGACCTGCGTGGTGAAAACGAGGACGAAAACTGCCCATGCGACTCATGCATTAATAAGAAACTGTCACGGGGGACTCGACTTCCGGCAGAAATACTGAATACTGCCCCAGTTCTCATGGACTTTGATTTAAAGAAGATTCTTCAGATGAGAAATGATGATCCTTCTGAGGAATTTCTAGCCAACAGTCAAGCAAAAGCAGCAGCAGCATCACTTGTTGGACAGATCCTCGATCACGCTGTTAAAGAAGCAGTGGAAGATGATGTAAATGAGACGGACGATATGTTTGCAGAACCAGAAAAAGAAACTGAAGTCGAAGATAAAGATGAAGAGGCCATTTCTGAAAATGATCCATCAAAAGATAGTGAGTGCGCAGTCTCGTGTGCAGCTGAAGATGAAGATCAAGCAAAGGAACTGGCTGTTGAAGACATGTTACAAGAACTTGAAGAAGATGGAGATGATAAGGCCAATGAAACTCCTACTTGCAGTGGGGATGAAAGTGATGATGCATCCACCATGAAGGGCTCAAATACTGAGGATGAGGTACAGGCTGAAAATGTGATGACTGAGGAAGCTGGAGATGATGAAGATCCAGCGCAAGAAGATGCAGAGGCCGCTGTATCTATGGAAGATGAAGAAAGAGGAATTGAAGCTGAAAAGGAGGAACCTCCTGGTCCAAGTGCTGATGAGAATGATGACCCAGCTACCACGAATGAATCAAATGAAGACGACGAGCCGGACAAGGATGAAGATGCACCACAAGAGGCCACTATCACAGCTTCAGAGGAAGAAAAGACACAAGAAGATGAAGACGGGGCAGAAGATGTCAAGAACTCAAATGAAGATGCAAATACAGACGATGAGGTTTCTGCGGCTGAAGATGGAGAAGATGAAGTTGTAGAACTAGAGGTCGCCACGGAATCTACAGGTGTAAAACAATCTGAGGCTGACGAAGAAGAGGAAAAAAAGTCTCCTGTTACGAATGGAGATGATAATGATGCTGAGGTTCCACAAACCACCGAAGATGATGATGCAGCAGCCGCATGTGAACAGGAAGAAGCAGGAGAAGAGGACGATGGTCAAGAGGAGACTCTTGCTACAAGTGGAGCTGAAGATGAAGATGCTGTAGCAGATGAAATAACGGATGAAGAGGTTCCCGAAACCGCCGAAGATGAAGATGTAGCACCAGAGACGGCTTCCATTAAAGGTGAATCTGACGAAGGAGAAGTGAGTGGTGAAGAAGAGCCTTCTGCCACAAGCGGTGCAGAAAATGATGATCAGAGTGCGGCAGAAGACGGGGTGATGACTGAAGAGGTATCTGAAACAGCCAAAGATGAAGATGCTGAAGAGGGAGCTACGAGCGAGCCTGAATCTGAGGTGGACAAAGAACCAAGAGCCAGTGGTGAAGAGGAGACTCCTGTCACTAGCGGAGATGAAAATGATGGTGCTACTTCAAAAGAAGATGACACAGCCATGGAGGTTGACGACGTTTCTGCGGAAGCTGAAGATGACAATTCATCCTTAGTGGACACCAAGACAGCCACGAGTGAGGATGAAGCAAAGGAAGTTGAAGAAGGGACAGTCAACGAAGATCAGAATATTTCTTGTACCAGTGGAAATGAAAACGAAGATGCTGACGATGAGAATACTACAGAGAAGGACTTGTCAGCCACGAGCCAAGACGACGCCAAGGACGAGACTGCTGGAGACGAGGCAACTCTACCTGATGGAGAAGAGGAGGATGCCGAAGAAGCAGATGAGACATCCACCTATAATCAAACCTCTGATCAAGCAGAGGATGAGGAGGGAGGGACACTCACTGCAGATGAGGGAGGAGATGACGAGGTTGTCGAAAAGTCCGTGGATGAAGAAGATCCAGATGAAGAGCCAGGTGAAGAGACTGTAGGAGTAGAACATGCCACTGAAAGTCAAGAAGACTGTGAAAAATCAGAAGATAACGATCTGGATGACACCACGGCAAACGCAAGCGAACATGAAGAAGACGAGGTTGCGGACAGAACTGAGGATGATGGTGGTGAAGACGATGCTGAAGAAGATCTGGATGCTAATGAAGGTGCCGATGAAGAGTCGGCATTGTCTGAAAAAGAATCTGAGAACACCTCTAAAGACGAAGATGCAATTACTAATGAATCGGCGTCTGAAGAGCCAGAAGCAGAAGAATCAGGAGGAACTGATGATGAAGAAGCATCAGGTGGTGGTTCCACAGAGGCTGCTGTAGAAGAGGAGGGAGGAAACAACGAAGAACAGGAAGATGAAGTTGGAGGAGAAGAACAAAATGACACGGGAAAGGACGATCAAGATGAGAACAATGACGAAACGAATATCGATACTTTGGAAGCATCTGAAAAGGAGGAGGAAGAGCCCGAAGTCACCAATGTTGAAAGTCAAGAAGATATAAGCGATCTGGGGGCAGAAAATCAAGAACCCAATGAACCAAGTGAAGAGGGAGAAAATGAAGATGACGATGAAAAAGAGGAGGAACCCGAGGTGACCACTGAAGACGTTCAGGATGATGTGACGGATCAGGAAGCTGAAAATGAGGAAAACAATGACGCAAGTGAAGGAGATCAAGATGAAGAAGAAACAAACAAAGACACTTTGGAAGCATCTGAAAATGAGGACGAAAAACAGATCAAGGATGAAAGTAACGAAGATGGAAGTGAACTGGAATCAGAAAACCAAGACGGCAACGAAGCAAGTGAAGGAGACAATGAAGATGGCGATGAAAAAGAGGAGGAACCCGAGGTGACCACTGAAGACGTTCAAGATGATGTGACAGACCAGGAAGCTGAAAATGAGGAAAACAATGACGCAAGTGAAGGAGATCAATCAAATACAAATGACGATCAAGATGAAGAAGACACAAACAAAGACACTTTGGAAGCATCTGAAAATGAGGACGAAGAACAGACCAAGGACGAAAGTAATGAAGATGGAAGTGAACTGGAATCAGAAAATCAAGACAGCAACGAAGCAAGTCAAGAAGGAGACAATGAACTAGACGAAGATCAAGAAGAAGAGGAAGAACCCCAGGTCTCCAACAACAACGATCCAGATGGTGTTACCGATCTGGGAGATGAGAATCCGGAAACCAACGAAGCAAGCGAAGAAGACCCCCCGAATGATGATGACAACCAAAATGAAGAAGAACCAAATGGGGAAACTTTGGAAGCATCTGAAAAAGAGAAAGAAGAACCCGACGTGACCAATGAGGAAGACAATGAAAAAGACGCTGATCAAGAAGATGAAGAACCCGAAGCGAGTCCAGAAAACAACGATGATCCAGATGAGGCAGCTGATCTGGGAACTGAAAACGAGGAAGCCGATGAAGCATGTGAAGAAGACCAACCCAATGATGATGCCCTCCAAGATGAAGAAGCAAATGGAGACACTTTGGAAGCATCTGAAAATGAGATGGAAGAACCTGAAGTGCCCAACGAGGAAGATCCAAATGAGGAAAACGACGAAATAAATGATGATCAAGAAGAGGAAGAAACTGAAGTGAATCCAGATAACGAAGATCTGGATGAGGTAGCTGAACTGGGAACTGAAAACGAGGAAAACGATGAAGCACGTGAAGTAGACCAAACAAATGATGAAGACCACCAAGATGAAGAAGAAGCAAATGAGGAGACTTTGGAAGCGTCTGAAAAAGAGATGGAAGACCCTGAAGTGGCCAATGAGGATGAACCAAATGATGAAAACGAAATAAACGACAAAGCTGAAGAAGACGAAGAACCTGAAGTGAATCTAGATCAGAACGAAGAGCTGGATGAGGTGGTCGAGTTGGGAACTGAAAACGAAGCTGGCAAAGAAGGACTACCGGAAGATCGAGACGGCAAGGAAACAAACGAAGGAACCTTCGACGCCTCTGAAAAAGACGCACAAGAACGCAATTCCGCCGATCAGGGCGATTCGGCGGATGGCGAGGACGAAGCGGAATCCGATGACGGTGAAGACGAAGCGGACGATGAGCGTGACTTCATCCCTGGCAAACCGGCCAATCAGGTGTCTGCTAACACTGGCGTCGAGGAAATGTCAACGTTAAAAGTAAACGCTGCTTTGAAAAAAGCCAAAGCTGAATCCGAGGATGGCGTCTACGCGGACGGCGAAGACTCCGACGCGTGAACTTTAACGGCAAGTGGGACATGGGATGCAGTCTTGGGGTGGTCCTTGGTGGACCCCTTCACTGTGTATACCTCCACTATATTCAAGCAGCACAACCCAAGACCTCCATGATGAGGCAGCTACATATTACATCAGCTCGTTGAGGCAACAGACTCAATCAAAAAACTAAAAAAAAAAAAAAAACATGTTTGAGAACTGTACTCAGAGTTAAGCTGAAACTGTTTAGATTGTTTTAATGAATCCGATTTGATGGCCAATGAGTATATATTTTTTGCACATATGTAATCAGTAACTTCATTTTTCCGTCCTTTTAAAGTTTCGGTTCCAATTTTGAGAATATAATACTGTATATGTTCTAGTTAACTTGATATTTTTAAAAAGTTAACATCAGGCTGATATCGTAGCCAAGTATGTATGAAAACTATGAAAGAGGTAGGTGGTACCTCAAGTTGATGTAAAAAGCACAGTTTGTCTGGAAATAAAAAGCATATGCACTTTAAAATACTTAACTGCAGTCATTATTTTAACAAAAAAGTAAATTGAAGAAGTGTGCATTGAATTCTCGGGAGTCATTTAAAGGAACACTTTATAACTTTTCAGTTTTGGTTGACTTTAGCGATGCCGGCGGACAAAAGCGGTAGTGTTTCACCTTAAAGTGCCTGTGACAGCATAAAAAAAATCTTAAATATATATACTGATACTGTACAATAAACACATTAAGCTGAATAAATACAAAAAAAAATCCTTAAATTCCGGCGAGAGAGAAAAAAAAAAAGACAGAAATGAAGCATTATTTGTCCAAAGAGCATGAGTGCCCTCTTGTGGAGAAAATAGTTCCTAGTTTGAATAGTGAATAGTTATTTTGTATATACTATAATTAAAAGAATCACGTCTCCGGTTTTCCGTGGTCAATCGGAGACAAATAACAACTGGGAGAGAGGTTAAAATCCACGCTTTCGAGTAATGTTGAGGGCAGCGCTCTATATCAAATACTTCATTTTTTACAGTGCTTTAAAGACACCACATGATTGAATAGGTTGGCATGAAGATAGAACGGCAAGCTTGCTTCTGGTTGGGTGTAATGGAGTCATGTGATTATTGTTGCGACGTCTCGGTGAAATCGAGTGAGCTTCTCTTAGCATTGCTGGCTAAAAAAAGAATAAATCTAATATGTACTGTAGAAGCGGAAAAATGTAAGAGTTTTTTTCTTCACAAATCTACTCAAGTAAAAGTAAAAAGTAGGGCTGTCAAACGATTAAAATGTTTAATCAAGTTAATTACAGCTTAAAAATTAATTAATCGTAATTAATCGCAATTCAAACCATCTATAAAATATGCCATATTTTTTTGTTGGAATGGAAAGATAAGACAAGACGGATATATACATTTAACATACGGTACATAAGTACTGTATTTGTTTACAATAAATCAAGATAGCATTAACATTATTAACATTCTCTTAAAGTGATCCATGGATAGAAAGACTTGTCGTTCTTAAAAGATAAATGTTAGTACAAGTTATATAATTTTATATTAAAACCCCTCTTAATGTTTTCCTTTTATTAAAATTTGTAAAATTTTCAATCTAAAAATAAAAAAGTAGCTCACCATTGTTGATGTCAATAATTACACAATGCTCACTCATGGTAGTAACCCATAAAATCAGTTGGACCAAAGCGCCAGCGGAGGACGCCAAACACCAAAAAACAAGTAACAAACGGACATTACACTGTACTGTCATTTTAATCTGTTTGAGCGGGACATGTGCGTTAATTGCGTCAAATATTTTAACGTGATCAATTTAAAAAATTAATTACCGCCCGTTAACGCGATATATTTGACAGCCCTAGTAAAAAGTATAGCTTAGTAAAACTACTTTTAGAAGTACATTTTTATCAAAAAGTTACTCATGTAACGGAGTACATGTAACACATTACTAACCACCTGTGGTGTTGCTTTAAATCGATAGTTAACATTCTTGGACCCACAATGAACTACATGCTGGCTCCAATTAACATTGAACAATAACCTACAAACCCCATTGGGTCCGACTTACATTAAACCTGGACCCACAAAATACTACAGTACTAGTACAGTATATTCTATTCTAATTACATCATATTACTAGAAAAATGTTCACCCCTTTTGACCTAATATTTGACCAAAAACTTCGCATGAAATCCCTTTTACAAATGTATACAAGGTTCTTTTCATATACACATCATTCACATTTAAATGGACTATTTGTGAATTTTAGAGTTAATTTAAAATCATTTTCTACCATTCGATCACTGCCAGCCCCCCAGTCAAATTGGATTGGACGCCTATCGCCGTCAAGGGCAGTGAAACATGATCAGTTCATGAGTTCAAGACTCGCGGTGGTTTCGCGGTGCCCGCCTGCTTCTCAACTCGGGGACTTTGGCCTCGACGCAGGTCGCCGGCTGAGTGCCGGTGGGTTGGGGTTTGCGGAGGTGGTTGGTGGGCCGGGTGGGGGTGGGGGGGGTCGTGGGGGCCAGTGGCACGTCCCCTCCTCCCTTCCCTGAAGGTCAGTTAATGGGGGCACAGACGGTTCATGGGACCACCCTGGGTCCCGGGTGGATTGCGGTGGCCCCCTTGCCAGAGGTGCGGGAGGAAAATGGGCCACGCTGGCTCATCTCCCGATTGGCTAGGACAGGCCGTGGCCCTGGGGCGGACCCTGCGCAGCATTTCCACTTGTCTGCAGGACAACCACACATCTGATGGGCTTCACGCATGACTGAGTGCAATTTGACACACTCAAGTAGAGAAACTGTCAGCGCCAGGATTAGCGATCAGGCAGCATAGAATAGGATATCAACATATCCACACTTACAAGTGATTCATACGGTGATTAACATAATATTTTAACTGACTGCGGCAGCAACGCTGTTTCACCGAGCCTCCGCCTAGTCTCCACTTGGCAAAATTTACTTTTCTAACCCACTTAAGACTTGCAAGTCACTGTTTTAATATTTATGGTCCTGATTGGGATGGGCCAAAAGCTCGTGGTGTTATGTTCGTGAGCTTACAAGCATGCATACCATGCATGAACTGCAGGTGGCAGTCGCGAGTAAAAGAATGCAGCGAAAGACCTTCAATTAATTGCTTTTGCTGTCCTGCTCATCACTTTTCCACTCGGGTTCAAATTAGAAGGGCAGAACCGACAACATGTTTAAGTAGCTGAAGAGTGACACTGTTTTTGTTGTGTTTGTTTGACACTGCGGTAGCCTGGAAGCGCCGCCCAGAGTGCATTGCCTCGTCAACAGCAAAGTTAACTCATTTGCTCCCAAAAACGTATGAATACATTCTATTTTTAATTGTTTCAGTGTCCCAAAGACGTATTTATACGTCTTTTACGTTTTTTTTCCCATAAAAGACATCTCTGGGTCCTGATTCAACTGAGCTCCAAAGCACAAAGCTGAAAATCCATTTTAAAGCAATAAAACTGGTCACTGCAGGGCAGTAGCGCATTTGGAAAGACCCACAACCCGATTCAATGGCGATGAACGGCCGGGCCGCACGGTCGGCGCGCCGGCGGAAGGATGCCAGGCGGCGGACGACCTAGCAGAACAACCGGGACCACCAGTGCAGCGGAAGATACCGTTAGACTCAAAAAAAAAAAAAAATCCATCTTTATGAGACAGGCAGCTATGAGGGAAAAGTTTACCCGGCTGTCGCGGCAACAACAGCGTCATCTCTCAGTTAGTTATGTGTAAATAAATTGTTACTTTGCTATCAAAAGCTGTATTTGTCTTGTTCTTTATGATATTTTGTAAAAGGAAAACATTATTCAGATATCCGGAATGTCACTAAAGCAAAAAATTGCTGTGTTAAAGTCAAAGTTATATTTGAAATGTATGCAATCGCAAAAAGCTCAATTTCTCAGTTTTTTTCATCAGAAATTGGAAAATTGCTCAAACTAAGCCATTTTCTAATGCTGATTTCTAAAGAATGGAAAAAGATATGAACTTACTTTTTTTCCTGCCGAAAGAAGAGAGTCTAATCTTTCTTTTGGTGGATGTTTATATAGCAATAGAACAGAATTTTCTTTGGGCTTTGCAAAATCAGTCAAAATCCAGTAAAATGGCCGGGAGCGAAGGGCCTTGCTCTGGTGAAAATGGCTGGGAGTGAATGAGTTAAGTAAAACTAATTTTAAAAATGTTATTAAAACGAAAACATTAGGGGGGTTTTAATATCAAATTATTATCGCTCATACTCACGTTTATCTTTTAGGAATTACATGTCTCTCTATCCGTGGTACCCTTTAACATATTACAACAAAAATGACTACATTTCTCATTCCCACATCTGACCAAACAGTCTTTTTTTATCAAAAACCTCCCATGAAAGCCTATTTTAAAAAAATCAAAAACAAAGTTCACATCTTTGCCCATTCATATTTTAACATTGCAGTACAAAAATGGACACTTTTTACATTTTTTGACCAAATGGTCACTGTTTTTGACCAAAAAGTCACCATTAGACTGAAAGCATTGCCATGGAATTTCCACAGAAATTGGAGAAATAAGTTTCGTGAGTCCAGCACAGAGCAACTGCAACCGCTGTCGTCGCCGTGGGGCTAATGGCGAAACCTTTCGCGGGGCCCAATTCACCTCTGTGTTTGATGAAAAGCATCTCCTAAATTGAGACTTGCCGGTGCCTGTGCAGCAAATCCCAGAACCCTATTAAGACAGAACTGATGGATGTGCCTTAGTCACACTTTCCCATGGCGCTCTCCTTTGGGCACATGACACCCATAATTGGTGTCACCCTGATTGACTGCGTGAGTCCGCGGTGAGCCGTCACGTGACCTTGGAGCTTCTCCCTAACTGCAGGTAAGACCCAAATGACCTAAACAAGAAGGAGAACTTGAGCGCTAGTAGAAAGAAAAAGAAAAAAAAAGTTGCTGAGGAAGCACCTGCTAGTTGGCACATTAGCGCATTTCACAACAAACGCTGGAAGAGCGAAGCTCGTCATCCGGGAGCACAATCGCGGAATCGCCAAAGACGGACGAGGGGGTTCCCCTCGGAGGTGTTTACTTCAACAGCTGTCAAGCACTTTCTCCAAGGTCTTGGTTCAACTTGGGTACGTTTTGGGGGAATTGCTGGTGAGTGACAAGCGACGTCCCGGAGGGCCGTGAGGGACGCCTGCTGAATACATCATTATGAGGGGAGGGGTACTACTTATTGTTCCTTATTGACAAGCACTTTGTCTTTTTAAGGTTCAGGCATGAGCTTCTCATCACTTCCGTGTGTGACAGAGGCCACAGAAGGTTCCCACACAGACGGGAAGTCCAAGGGGGAAGTCCACGTATACAGTATATTGGTGTGTGACTGTGACATTAAGTTAGAAACAGGGTAAGCAATCGGGCAAAAAAATAAAAGGTAACACTTTATTTGGCAGTGGGATCATAAGACTGTCATAATTATGGCGTGACACTGTCACGAGCATGAATGAATGAATGCTTATGTCATTAAGTGTCATACGTCAAGTTGTCACTCTATAATGGAAATACAGTGAGGTGCAGTTAGCTGCAGTTCTTTGGTCCTCTTTCTTTTCTCCATGCCCAATGTGGTGCACACAAGTACACAGGTTGAGTCAACTTTAATCCATTTTAACTGGCTGCTAGTGTGATTTAGTTATTGCCACCACCTGTTATGTGCCACAGGTAAGTAACAGGTGCTGTTAATTACACAAATTAGAGAAGCATCACGTGATTTTTCAAAGGGTGCCAATACTTTTGTACGGCCCATTTTTGTGGAGTTTTGTGGAAAATGATATTGATTTAATTTTTTTTTTCACATTCTCTTTTGTGTTTTTTCATTGCAAGCAAAATAATAAAGATATTACTATCAAATCATTTGTTATTGCAATCATTTTCTGGGAGAAATTGAGCATTATCTGACAGAACTGCAGGGGTACCAATACTTTTGGCCAGCAATGTACATGTCCAATCCATTTAAACTGGGAACAGCGATCGTATAGTATTTTTTTCCCCTTCATTTCCAACAATTACCCTTTCTTTCCCACCGTTAAGGTTATCCTCCCAGCAGGATGCGGCGTCTGGGGACCCCTGAGCGCCATCTGTCAAGTCTTGGGAAGAAAACAAGACAGCACAGCCTAAAAAGTGAAGAGGAAAATGAGTTAGTATAACACTGTGCACCTGCAGCGTGAGAATGTGTGAAGTAGAGTACAATACTACCCCCTACCCCACCCCAGCTACCACACACAGGTGGTCCAAAGCAAAATCTGTGAAGTGTTGCCCAGTGGAGCAATATCCCCCTACTTTGCGTGTTGGATAAATCCCCCCGCCACTACCACATAGGAAGCAAACATTTCCTCCACTGTTGTAAGATTGATTGTTCCCTCCGCTTTTAACACTGTCATCTTCATTCATAAAGCATAACAGGTTTATGATTGTGATATCATGTATTATAAATACGCTGAACAGAGCAATAAGAGGAAGATTCCGGGTGTAGGAGTTGTAAATCATAGGGTTTTACTCCCTCTAGTGGCCAATTATTCAAAAGGAACAAGTATTGCGTATTACATGATGGATGATAATACAGTAATCTGAAGTTTATGTTGTGTTCATAAATCACTTTAAATAGAGGCAGGTGACATGACCTTGAATATGATTGGTTCATTCTGAAAACTCACAGTCCCACTTATAAGAGGATGTACACACTTGTGCAACCAAATGATCTTGGGTGTTGTTTTAGAGTCAAATTAATGGTGAAAAAGGCTTTTGAAATCGGACATCTTGGTCTTGTTGTCTCATTGGCTGCCATTACAGCGATAGACATCTCACTGGCTCCTCTTAAAACCGTACGTGAGTAATGCATGGAAGACAACTGAAAATAGCAACATGTAACTCAATCAGATAACAAAACGTGTTCCAATTTCAATAGAAATGAATTAATCTCATGATAAACGTAACTATATATATAGCAGAAGGATGAAAACTGACACAATTGGACATCTAGCACCGTCAATGGCAGCCAATAACTTAATATCATTGTTCTTACATCTAATCAGTATATGTTTAAAAGATAAGGTTTATAATCTGTAACTTTGTCATACCAAATGTGTCTTAAAAAAAAAATGTGACTAACAAAATTTAGTGAACTGCCAAAACGAGAAATATTTAAAAGAAAGAGAAATAAATAAAAATATTTCTTCAAAATTATAAATAATAAAATAGTGCTGCAACAATTAATCGATTCCCTCGAGTAACTTGATTACAAAAAAGCTTCAAATCAAATATTGCTGACAAGAATAAAATATAAGTTAAATAATGACCCTTTCAATTTGGAAAAATTTGAAATAACAATAAAAAAAGAAGAAAAAAAATTAATTTACTAGTATTACCTACTATCAAGAACAGACACAGCCACTTGTGTACTTTGAAGAAACCAATTCCAGAACAAAAATACATATATTTACACAAGATGTTATAAAAATCCCCCCCCCCCCCCCAAAAAAAAAAAAAAGCAAAGTCCTACTATAGACTTCATAATATATTGACGGGACTCGGGGGCAATAAATAGGGGGCCTGCATTGTTGGCGAGGCCATCAAAGCTGACCGAGTGGAATCAAAGACAAAGGGGTTGTTTCATTGAAAATTCTTGTGACTAAATGCTTAAATCCCAGAATTTGGACGTAAAACAGTCTCTATTTTTGTTTAAAAGCAAAAACAAAAAAACAAAACAAAACGCAGTTAGCATTTATTTTATGTAAATATGTCGACGTACAATGCTAGTCTGCTAGTGAATGTAGCTAGCGGCCACCTGATGTAAACAGAGCTTTTCCGGTGGAAATTCTTGTGAGTAAATGCTTAAATCCCTCAATTCTTTATAGATATGGACGTAAAACAGTCTCGATTCTTGGTTAAAAGAAGTAAAAACTGTGCAGCTAGCATTTATTTTACGTAAATATGTCGAAGTACAATGCTAGTCTGTTAGTGAATGTAGTTAGCGGCCGCCTGATGTAAACAGAGCTTTTCCGGGGAAAATTCTTGTGAATAAATGCTCAAATCCCCAAATTCTTTATAGATATGGACGTAAAACAGTCTCGATTCTTGGTTAAAAGCAAAAAAAAACAAAAAAAAACGTGTAGTTAACATTTATTTTACTAAATATTACGAACTATGATGCCAATACAGTAGCAGCTAGTTTCTCCCATTGATTTTTTTTTTCACGTTTCAAAATGCATGCATGGTACACATAACACCTACAATGAGATAAACTCACTGAAAAAAATGTAATATCAGTAAGATATTATTGGGAGATAATTTTTAAAACTAGTTATAATCAAAAGTAACCCATTTCAAAGAAATCTTTACTCATTTTTGATGTGCTATTTTTTGCTAGTGCGACGGGTATGAATATAATTCAAATAATACGATGTAGCAGCAGCCCAAGTAACTTGGACTTTCTCAAATTCCGTATATCTGATGAAGATTTTCTAATAGCTCTGGTACTGCGTCGGATGACGTTTCAAGTGTTGGCGAGGCGAGGCTAGCCCAAGCATTGCAAACTTTAATGAGGCCCATCGCCGCCCAAGAGAGATGATAGTCTTCATCATGATAGCGAGAAGAAGACTTTGAGAGGCAAACCGACTGGGACTCTTCACAACAAGGACCATAAAACGCGACCTTGGACAAGCTCAAGTCAAGTATTTATGCTCACATTTCTTTTTTTCCTGTAACTAGTAAGATATAATATGAATAAGAGGATGCTATTTATTCAGGATGGGCTGCACATGCAGTGGCCAAGTGGTCAATGACAACTTATACACGAAAAAACGAAGCTCTCTGGACTCCTTGGCGTCGAATCACTCAGTAAGTACAGTAGTAGACTTTAATTACAGCTGATCCGGGTGTGTAAAGATTTTTTTTTTCTGTTTTCTAGATTTGGCGAGGAAACAACTACTGTGGAAATGGTAATCTCGTAATCAGTATACTATATACTCTGAACTGACTGTTATACTGTTACAGTCATACTATAAAAGTATAAAGTAATATGATGCGTTAATTTAGTGACTGCTTAAGCATGTGTAGCCGCCAGCTGCTGTTTATGTAGACTTGGTCAGCAAGGGAAGGAAACATTTATCTGAAATCTGTCGGGAATTCCTTCGCTGTACTTCCGTTTTAAAAGATTACTCCAGAGAGACGACATCTGCTTGAAGATTAGTCAAAATGTTCTAAAACAACCTGCGATATGAGGGAAAATCAAACAATTTGATCATCTTTGTCCTTTTTAGATGATGTCGTGTTTGTGGCTCAACACGACTTCAAGCCCAACAACAACAGCGAACTTTCCTTCGAAAAGGGTGATCAGTTCAAGGTGCTGCAGGAGTAAGTAGAACGTATTCGCGCTTAAATGGTATTGAAAGAGTTAGGCCTTGTTCAGACTGTCAGCCAAATCGGATTTTTAGCCTATTCAGATTGAAATTGGATGGCTCTTTTATAGTCTGAATGGTCCCAAAGCACGGAAATCAGATTGATGTGAAACTGATCAAAATCACATAAGGAAGTTACACTGCTGGCCAAAAGTGTTGGCACCCGTGCAATTCTGTCACATAATGCTCAATTTCTCCCAGAAAATGATTGCAATTACGTATGCTTTGGTAGTAATATCTTCATTTATATTGCTTGCAATGAAAAAAGACAAAAGAGATTGGAAGAAAAAAATTCATCGTTATCATTTTACACAAAACTTCAAAAATGGGCCAGACAAAACTATTGGCGCCCTTCGAAAAATCATGTGATGCTTCTCTAATTTGTGTAATTAACAGCACCTGTTACTTACCTGTGGCACATAACAGGTGGTGGCAATGACTAAATCACACGTGCAGCCAGTTAAAATGAATTAAAGTTGACTCAACCTCTGTCCTGTGTCCTTGTGTGTACCACATTGAGCATGGAGAAAAGAAAGAAGACCAAAGAACTGCCTGAGGACTTAAGAAGCACAATCTCAAGGCTACAATTCCACCTCCAAAGACCAGAAGGTTCCTGTGTCTACCGTGAACAGTGTCATCAATAGGTGTAAAGCCCACGGCACTGTGGCTAACCTCCCTATATGTGAACGGAAAATAAAAATTGACGTGAGATTTCAACAAAAGATTGTGCGGATGGTGGATAACGAACCTCGACAAACATCCAGACAAGTTCAAGCTGGCCCGCAGTCCGAGGATACAACAGTGTCAACCCGTACTGTCCGTCGGCGTCTGAATAAAAAAGGACTCTATGGTAGGATACTCAGGAAGACCCCACTTCTGACCTAGAGACATAAAAAAGCCAAGCTGGAGTTTGCCAAAACTTACCTGATAAAGCCAAAAATATTTCGGAAGAATGTTCTCTGGTAGGCGGCACGGTGGCTGAGTGGTTAGCACGTCTGCCTCACAGTTCTAAGATCAAGGGTTCAATCCCGGGCTTCGGCCTTCCTGTGTGGAGTTTGCATGTTCTCCCCGTGCCTGCGTGGGTTTCCTCCGGGAACTCCGGTTTCCTCCCACATCCCAAAAACATGCATGGTAGGCTGATTGAACACTCTAAATTGTCCGTAGGTATGAGTGTGTGCGTGAATGGTTGTATGTCTCCTTGTGCCCTGCAATTGGCTGGCAACCAGTTCAGGGTGTCCCCTGCCTACTGCCCCGAGTTAGCTGGGATAGGCTCCAGCACCTCCGCGACCCTCGTGAGGAAAAGCGGCATGGAAAATGAATGAATGAATGAATGAATGTTCTCTGGTCAGATGAGACAAAAGTAGAGCTTTTTGGGAAAAGACATCAACACAAAATTTACAGGAAAAAACAAGGCCTTCAAAGGAAAGAACACGGTCCCCACAGTAAAACATAGCTGAAGTTCTCTCATGTTTTGGGGTTGCTTTGCTATCTCTGGCACTGGACTGCTTGACCGTGTGCATAGCATTATGAAGTCTGAAGGCCACCAACAAATTTTGCAGCATGATGTAGGGCCCAGTGTGAGAAAGCTGGGTCTCCCTCAGAAGTCACGGGTCTTCCAGCAGGACAATGACCCAAAACACACGTCAAAAAGCACTACAAAATGGTTTGAGAGAAAGCACCGGAGACTTCTAAAGTGGCCAGCAATGAGTCCAGACCTGAATCTCATGGAACACCTGTGGAGAGATCTAAAAATGGTAGTTTGGAGAAGGCACCCTTCAAATCTCAGAGACCTGGAGCAGTTGGCCAAAGAAGAATGGTATAAAATTCCAGCAGAGCATTGTAAGAATCTCATTGATGGATACCGGAAGCGGTTGTTCGCAGTTATTTTGTCTAAAGGTTGTGGTACCAAGTATTAAGGTGAGGGTGCCAATATTTTTGTCTGGCCCATTTTTGGAGTTTTGTGTAAAATGATAATGATTTAATTGTTTTTTTCATTCTCTTTTGGGTTTTTTCATTGCAAGCAATATAGATGAAGATATTACTACCAAAGCATTTGAAATTGCAATCATTTTCTGGGAGAAATTGAGCATTATCTGACAGAATTGCAGGGGTGCCAATACTTTTAGCCAGCAGTGTATGTGTAAAACCTGTTGTGTTTTAATGGGTGTTATAGGCATACAGTAACTGCCAAAAGCGGTTTTCTTTGCATTTCTTTGGTTTTAGGAGGTTTGACCCCCCCCCCCCCCCCCCCAAAAAAAAAAAAAAAAAAAAAGTCTCCTTGGTGACCTTTATGTAACTTTCACCCCTGGATATGGACAAGGTGCTTCTCATTCAGAACAGTTCCATGACGTCACTCTGAATGACGTCTTCGTTGCCACAGCAACCCGCCAGATGGGTCAGTCTGAATAGGCTCAGATCCGATTTGGACACTTGCCAAAGATAGTGTGAACAGTCACGCCTAAAAATCAGATTTTGGAATCAGATATCCCTGCAGTCTGAACTTAGCCTTGCTTAGACCTTTCTGTCTTCTTTATCAGAAACGGAGATTGGTGGTTGGTTCGGTCGCTAGTCACGGGTTACGAAGGTTTCATTCCGTCGAACTACGTTGTTCGGGCGGACACTCTTGAGGTGGAGAAGTAAGTTCTGTGCTTCAACCTAAATGGTGACAAACTACTAATACTCTAATGCATTGTTTTTCCAACCTTTTCTGAGTCACGGCATATGTTTACATTGGAAAAAAACCTGTGGCAGATCACAAACTAAAAATGTTCCCAAACGACTTTCTGTACAGTATATTTAAAGTTTGGGAAGGTCAAAAGCCGCCAGAAATCTGCTATGGCTTCCTACTAGCTGGTTGTAGTACACGGCAAAAAAGTCGAGCTGGAGGGCTGTCCACAATTCTTTGCAGACCTCGGACAAAACGCTGGACACAGTGCTCGACGTTACTTTGAAGGACAGCTCGCTGGCTTCCAACCGAAGCTAGAAGTCTATGCGCGGCATCAACAGTCGGACAGACCACCTCCGAAACCATCTTCTGCGCCTCAACATTTGTATGATCAACATTTGTTGTTCAATGTTGATGAGCTGAAGATCCACATTCAAGCGTTCCGTCTCCCTTGGCATTGTTTTTTTTTTCTCCATTAGCATTGTGTAATGCTCATTGACGGCGTACTCGCTTCGAAGCATAATTTAGGCTTAAGGCTACTGCAGAGCTTGCTGATGAGCTGATCATTTGTTTCAAGTGTGTTAAAGGAGGGAGACATGGAAAACAAGCTGGATAGGGGCTCTCGAGGACCAGATTTGGGCACCCCTGCTTTACATAGTTAACTCACACAGGTCATGAATTCCCTACTCTCTAAAGTCAGGATTGTCAGTCGGAAGGTGTACTCACAAGTGTTTGCGTCATACACAGGCGCAATGATTTGTGAGTGAACCTTTTGAGTGGCAACCGTGACTTTACCTAGTTGATTAGGTTAAACTCCCTGTCTTTTCTGTGGAAACTGGGTCAAAACTGCTCTTTGAGTGTTAAAGGTTGCCGACCCATTCTAGATGGTTCTTCAAGGACCTGAGCAGGCGAGAGACGGAACGGTTGCTCCTGGCGCCAGGAAACAAACCCGGAGCTTTTCTCATTAGGGAAAGCGAAACGTTTCAAGGTAACTTTGAACATTGAGACAATAGCGTCCTACTGTCGGGTCAAAAATTGTGCTTCTATCTCTTTGGAATTAGGCTCCTTCTCGCTGTCCGTCAGAGATTTCACCCCGGAAACCGCCGATGTGGTGAAACACTACAAGATCCGGTCTCTTGATAAAGGAGGCTACTACATCTCCCCATCCAGCACTTTCCCATCTTTGCAGGAGCTGGTCAAGTACTATACATGTGAGTGGGTTCAATGCCTCGGCTCTAGGTCCTCCATGAGCACTCTGACGCCCACACCAAAGTTCTCCGCGGCATTCTTTTAGGTACCGCCGACGGTTTGTGCCAGCGTCTGTACGCTCCTTGCAAAAAGAAGCCCCCTCAGCAGCCGTGGGCTCCGGATGAGTGGGAGATTCCACGAGAGACCCTAACACTAGTGAAGAAACTCGGAGCCGGGCAGTTCGGAGAAGTTTGGATGGGTGAGTGAAAAGTTAGATATGGAGTCGCAGAAGTTAAGGTAGATAGGGAATAGTTTGATTTCTGAACTTAGGGTATTATAAGAATACGCTGAAGGTTGCCATCAAGACGCTGAAGGAGGGCACCATGGAACCCCACGCGTTTCTGCAAGAAGCCAACTTGATGAAGCAGTTGCAGCACGAACGGCTAGTGCGACTTCACGCAGTAGTCACACGGGAGCCCATTCTCATCATCACGGAGTTTATGATCAATGGTAGGACATTAGCAATGTTTATATTTTAAAATCAGGTTAACAAAACCCCTAATACAGGTAGTCCCCGGGTTACGACGTATGTGACCATGTGATTCTGACTTTACGACGCGGGAGTCTCATCCGCCATACTGTCTCCAGTCCTTTTTTTAGTACCTAGTTCTTGCCATGTCAGGATCCCCTCCTCCTCCAGCAGCGTCGGCGCCGTCCTGCAGTTCCTGACGGCATCATGTCCCTCTTCCTTGCTCTTATGCTGCTGCTGCTGCTGCTCACCCCTGGCTCCTCTTGCTAGTCCCGATCCATTTTTTTGAGTTTGGATGTCGGGCTTGCGTTAAGAGAGGGGACGCTGAGGACCTGAGCGGCCATGATATCCCCCTCCTGTTGCCTCCCTACTCTTTCCACAGCGCCTTTTTCTCTCAGCAAGGCGACTCACTCGCAAGTAAAGCCTGAATAGTCATTGAAATTAACAGCATTTAACACAATGTATCTACCAGTATCTTATTTTCTACTTTATCTCATTATTATGACGTATAATACATGTTTTTGGACAGTTATTTTGAGGTTCAGAGGGTAACTTAGGGTACTTACAAGGTTTATTCTGACTTACGCAAAAATTCGAGTTGCATCGCCAGCCTGTGAACGGAACTCGTTCGTAACCCGGGGACTCCCTGTAAGCTAATATTCAGTTTAAAAATAAATAAATAAACGATGATTACCTCTGGGTTATCCTATTTCTAAAGCGTACCCTGATAGCAAGATTTAGCAAAACAAAAAAGCTAAAATGACGCCATTGTGATAACGTTGCCATGTGAAAAGAATGTGCTGATGCAACCTTGTACGCTCATGTGGGTAAACAATAATTCTGAATTTCTAAAAACAGAAATAAAAAAAGGAATATTGACCTTAACCCAAATATTGGCGGCATGTGATCATAGCTGATGAGAGGCCTTGTTTACATACAAAAAAATGCTAATCGATAACCAAGTAGCTGAATCGAATAGAAGGATAAAAGATTAATGCTGCCCCAAATGGGCTGGGAGCTGAAAACATGGAGTCATTTTCTTATCGTCATTTTGTTTGTGATTGAAATTGGACTTCTCTGTAGCAATTTAACAAAAATACCCTTACAAATAATACATCGTGACGAAAATACTACTTTTTAAATGCATAATTAATGCTACACTACAATACTTATAACATTTACAAAATACATTATAAAAGCAAGGAATTTTTGTGGCTAATGTTAGCATTTAGCACCTTCATCTTAGCTAGCTGTGTTATTTCACCAAGTTATTTTCTATTTCTGGGTTGCTATTTTTTTTATCAATTGATATTTTTGCTTATATTTAAATATATACAAGTGCTGCAATGATTAATAGATTAACTCGAGTAATTTGATGAGAAAAAAGCTTCGAATCAATTTTGCTGCTTAGAGGATTCGTTAAATTAGAGTGGCGTTGTAATGGTTTCTTTTGAAAGTGTTGCATTTAGTTTAATTCATTTGGGTGGATACACTGGCCTCTAGTGGCAACAGTGAATATGACATAACTCATTTAACATGGGTGATCCAGCTGCCCCCTGTTAAGACCAACATAGGGTATGTTTTTGTTTGCGTTAATATGTTGGTTTATGCATTTGTTATTTAGTTTAGAAGTATATTTAGCAGTTTTTTTTTTTGAGGGGCGTATATGTGTTTGAACGATTTGTTAAGAGCTTTGTTAAAAAAGGAAAAAAAAAAAGTTAGCATTTTATAGCATTTAAGCTAGCGGTCTTTTGCTATGCAAGTTAGCTAATTGTTCTTTTGTTGTACTTAGACCCTCAGTTGTTGTTTTTTTTGGGGTACCGTTTGAGGCTAAGTTCAGGTATTTTAAATTTTATTTTAAGTTTTAAATGTATTTATTGCTGCAGCCTTAATATACATATCTTGCTTCTTTACAGGATGTTTACTGGACTTTTTAAAAACAGATGAAGGAAAAAAACTCAGGCTAAACAAGCTAATCGACATGTCAGCACAGGTGGGAAATGAATCTTCTTTCATATACATGTTTTGATATCCAATGTACAGTAATGTATAGTAACCATGTGGTTTATGCGGTGACGCCTGCCCGTTGAACTTCCGGAGAGGAAATGGAGCTAATTTTCCATCCCCGCGCACTTCCCTCACAAGGAAAATTCCCCTAAGAAAAAAAAGAAAAACATAAGTCTCCGAGGATATAATCATGCACATCCTCGTCGTAATTTAACTGGAGGCCGTGTTGTTTAATTGAAGACAGATAGCCGAGGGCATGGCCTACATCGAGAGCAAGAACTCCATCCATCGTGATTTACGGGCAGCTAACATCCTGGTCAACGAGACACTGCATTGCAAGATAGCGGATTTCGGTCTGGCTAGGCTGGTGGAGTCTGAGTATACGGCGCAAGAAGGTATATCAAGTATTTGGAATGGCTACATTGGCTGCAAGGCTACGTTATGTGTCATCACTTGTAAAACGTGCATTTTAATCAGGCTGTTTTCAAACTTTCTTAAAGAGAACACCTGACTTAAAGATTTGGAGGCTCTAATAATGTTTATCTTTTATGAACTAAAGTCTTTATATCCGTGGATCCCTTTAAGAAAATTAATCTGGTTAAGACGATAAAAATGTGCAGTGTAGTCATCCATTTAAAAGCTTAGAAAAATACCTCAAAATTGTAGAAATATTCAACATTAAGAAATTTATAAATAAATGCTCATAGGATATTATGTTTTTGTTCCGAATTTAAAAAAAAAAAAAAAGTTTTTCTGTATTTTTTTACATTGTATATCTTTAACTTTTTACCTTTAGAATTTTACTCGTTCACTGCCATTGGCGTCAATAGACATCCAATCATCTCATCATACACAATGGGCGTTGACATAAAGGTAGTGATGTGAATTTCAATGAGTTTTTCACTAATAGACGTCCAATCAATTTGAAGTGGGAGGGTGGCAGCAAATGCCCTCCCACTTCAAATGGATTGGACCGTCGAGCACTGCCAATGGCAGCCAATGAGATTACTGTAACGTCCGCGTCTACATTAAGTCACGTACAGAAGTATTCGATTTACTAATAAAACTTGTTTTTTGTTTTACTTATTGAACTAAATTAAGGCTCCACATAACTATAGTGAGGTTTTGAAGAAAGTAACAGAATCTGTAGTTATATACATACTCTCTTTGTGACGAGCAGGTGCCAAATTTCCCATCAAATGGACCGCTCCCGAGGCCATCAATTACGGCACGTTCAGCATCAAGTCCGATGTGTGGTCATTTGGAATTCTCCTGACAGAAATAGTCACCTACGGAAGAATACCATATCCAGGTCAGCAAATTTTATTTTTATTGAAATAAAAAAAAAAAAAAAGGTTTGGAACAAATTTTGCCATAAAAATAATATAAATAACTAGGCCTGCAAGCAGGACTGAACGGGCCCTCGCAGTTTGGCGCAACCTGGACGTCACACAAACTAAGACGGCACACAGGTCAGGGTGGTGACAGATCGCCCCCCTCCAATCATCTCATCAGAACCTAATATGCTCAAAATTCGCCTAGGAACAACTAGGAGAAAAAAACCCTATTGGAGAGAGTACAACAGGGAGTTATTAGTCATTTACTGAATATAGCGTGTTGCCAAAATGGCCGACTTTGGCATCCCGCCCAGGTCAGACACGTGAATGAAAACTCACCCTTTTGGAAACTGAAGATCTCATAGGTCTCATGAACAGTCCTACCAATTTTGAGGAAGATCAGACTTACTCCCAAGGGGCCAGTGTCTCAGATATGCACCCTGTTACTCAATATAAATTTCACATTCAATCCAAAATACCCGATTTCCTGTTGGGTTTGGAATATGGGTGCAAGAGAATTTTTGGAGCATATTTGCACAAGGTATCGACACCCCAAATTTCATCGCTCGATGTTGTAAAAACATAATAGGTGAGGCCTTTTGAAAAATCCTTTCTGTCGCCACTAGTTGACGTTGTAGGGTTGTTGCAAATGACCACTACAGGACCCTTCAAAGTATGACTCTCAACAAGTACGGGAGGTTGGGCGAAGATATGTTGTATATCTGCCAAGTTATAACTGTCCAAAACTTGGGCTGAGACAATGGTCTTTTCACTTTCCCGTTTGGACTCCTCCACTTCAACGAAACCGCAATATTTTTCATCAGGCACCTGAAGACATGTCTTAAGTCTCCCCCGATGCAGCTTTGAGGTCAATTCTTTTTTTTTTTTCCCTTAGAGGAGGAGCCTGTCTCATGGGTGATATTTCAATGCAGTCGTGTTCAGGCCGGGATACCTCTCATACATGCCAGATATGAAAAAGAGTGCACCTTATATCAGGGAGTTATTAGTCATTTACTGAATTTGGCGTGTTTCCAAACAAACTGTTGACTTTAGTACCCCGCCCAAGTCAGGCCCATGAATGAAAACTCCCCGTTTTAATGACTTAATATCTCATATGTCTAATGAACAGTCTCACCAATTTTGAGGAGGATCCAACAAACTCCCTAGGTGCCAAAGCCTCTAATTAATTAGATAATTATTATTATTTTGTTTGTTTGTTAAAAGAGTCCTACCCATAGATATTTCATGAAAATTTGGGATTCAATGTCACAAACTACAAACATTTTCATGCGTGCGTGACCAGGAATGACCAACCCGGAGGTGGTCCGCAACCTGGAGCGTTCCTTCAGGATGTCGTGTCCGGAAGGTTGCCCGGAGGAGCTTTACCACATCATGATGGCTTGCTGGAAGGAGCGGCCCGACGAGAGGCCTACCTTTGAATTTCTGCAAAACATCCTGGAGGATTTCTTCGTCGCGACGGAGGGACAATACGAGATGCAGACGTGATTTTATTCTGGAAAAACACACAAAATGGACATTGGCATAAAGGTAGTTCTGTGAATTTAAATGAGTTTATCGCGAGCAGGCATCCAATCCACTTCAAATGGATCGGATATCTAGCGTGGTAGCCAATGTGTTAATTTAGCATAATATCATGCCCCACTGGATGCTTTAATAATGATAATGTTCTCATTAAAAAAAAAATCCCAAGAATCATAGTTTGGAGACATCTAAAGGCCAATAAGTATAATTGCCATGTTAAGCTGTGACTAGCCCTTGTACAAAGTAAGTCTTCTATATTCACTTGGAAAGCAAAGGGCATATTGGCCCAAAACAGATAATGAGAAACCAATGTCAATATTATCCAATATCGTTTTGAAATGCTTTTATCGGCTAACCTATAATATCGTGCAACTCTAAATATCATCATACTGTACAGCACTACATGAATGATGTGCCTTGAGATGCGGATTTTTTTGTTCTGACCATCCTCATACTTCAAAACACAAAATCAACTTTCCTCATTGAAATGAATAGAAATCACATTCATTTGTTACAGCAGCATTGACTTTATGTCACTTGTACTTTATAAAATTGTATTATAATGAAACAATTAAATGGAATGTTCCGATATATACATTTTATGCATGATGATTGATTCATTTCGGCTCCTTATCTGTAATGATTGCAATTTAGGTTGCTTCTATTTTTAAAAAAGAGTGTGGGAAAAGTAAAATCGAAATTGAAGGGCCAAAGTGCATCAAAAAGATAACGGCGGGGATGGCCCACAGTGCTTTGGGGTGAAGCCTACCATTTCCTGGACGGACAGGAAAGAGGAAATGCTGGTCAGCATTCCACAAATGCCACACAGTGAGCATGCTTGCCCCGCACGCCTTCATAAATATTTGTCTTGTGCTATTTTTACTGCAAACGTAAGCCATAGATACCTCTCTGATGAGCCAATTAAAATTGGGTTTAATGTTATTATAACTGTAATATGTATCAAATTGAAAGAGAAACAAGATATGAAGCCCCACCTGTAATATTCTTGCAATAATGCTACTGTCCAGAAGATAGCAGTGTGATGCTATGAAAATTGTGCAGGTAGGAGGAGCGTGTCGAAGCTATTCTCAAGGAATTGCAGCGGGGCCGAGAATGAAAAGTGGTATTTGATATGTGGCAAAATTGATTTTGCCATGTGGCATTTTTTTAAGGTATGTGGCAAATGGATTTTGGCATGTGGCATTTTTTTTTGCCATGTAGTATTTTTTTGTATGTGACAAAATGGATTTTGCCATGTGGCATTTTTTGGCATGTGGCAAAATGGATTTTGACATTAGGCATTTTTTGCCGTGTGGCATTTTTTTGGCATGTGGCAAAATTGATTTTGCCATGTGACATTTTTTTTAGGTATGTGGCAAATGGATTTTGGTATGTGGCATTTTTTTTTTTTTGCCATGTAGTATTTTTTTGGGCATGTGTAAAATGGATTTTGACAAGTGGCATTTTTGGCATGTGGCAAAATAGATTTTTTTTGTATGTGACAAAATGGATTTTGCCATGTGGCATTTTTTGGCATGTGGCAAAATGGATTTTGACATTAGGCTTTTTTTGCCACGTGGCATTTTTTTGGCATGTGGCAAATTGGATTTTGGCATGTGGCATTTTTTGGGGGGTATGTGACAAAATGGATTTTGCCATGCGTCATTTTTTTTTTTTTTTTTTTTTGCCATGTGGCATTTTGACATTTGATTTTGCCATGTGGCACAATGGATTTTGCCATGTGGTATTTTTTGGTATGTGGAAAAATGGATTTTGACATGTGGCATTTTTTTGGGTGTAAGTGACAAAATGGATTTTGCCATGTGGCTTCTTGTTTTTTTTGCCATGTGACATTTTTGGAGCATGTGACAAAATGGATTTTGACATGTGGCTTTTTTTTGCCATGTGGCGTTTTTGGAGCATGGGGCAAAATGGATTTTGCCATGTGGAATTTCTTTTTTTTCTTTTTGCCATGTGGAATTTCTTTTTTTTCTTTTTGCCATGTGGCATTTTTTTTGTATGTGGCAAAATTGATTTTGCCATGTGGCCTTTTTTTTATATGTGGCAAAATGGATTTTGCCATGTGGCATTTTTTGGCATGATGCAAAATGGATTTTGACATTAGGCATTTTTTTTGGCATGTGGCATTTTTTTTGCCATATGGCATTTTTTGGGGGTATGTGACAAAATGGATTTTGCCATGCGTCTTTTTTTTTTTTTTTGCCATGTGGCATTTTTTGGGGCATGTGACAAAATGGATTTTGCCATGTGGCATTTTTTTTGGCATGTGGCAAAATGGATATTGCCATGTGGCATTTTTTTGGCATGTGGCAAAATTGATTTTGCCATGTGGCATTTTTTTGGCATGTGGCAAAATGGATTTTGACAATAAGCATTTTTTTGCCATGTGGTATTTTTTTGGCATATGGCAAAATGGATTTGGCATGTGGCATTTTTTTGGGTGTATGTGACAAAATGGATTTTGCCATACGGCTTTTTTTTTTTTTTTTGCCATGTGGCATTTTTGGAGCATGTGACAAAATGGATTTTGACATGTGGCTTTTTTTGCCATGTGGCATTTTGGGGGGGGGCATGGGGCAAAATGGATTTTGCCATGTGGCATTTTTTTTTTTTGTTTTTTTGCCATGTGGCATTTTTTTTGTATGTGGCGAAATGGATTTTGACATGTGGCCTTTTTTTATATGTGGCAAAATGGATTTGGGTATGTGGCATTTTTCTTTGATATGTGGAATTTTTTGGATTATATGGCATTTTTGCAGGCTATGCACGTCCATGCTATTGACTGCTATGCAAGTCCAAATTTTCCATTCATTTTAAATGGCAAAAAAACGTGTGACTGTGATTTTTCGACATACACTTGCGATGTAATGGTATCCTCTTCCTTGAGTTGATGAAATAATGCATAAGCTTGTGCTAAATTTAGTTTTCGATTCATTCCGCACGTTTCAAAGTTGCTCGCTCAAACCAATTAGCCGTAGCTCGCACCCTGTCCTTAGGTGGTGCCTCGCTCCGCAATTTATTAAAAATGTTCACATTACGTCCATCCTTCGTGACCTCACAATGGCTCTTGAGATATGTCGTTTTTCGTGGTGCTTTCGGTTTTGAAAAAGGAAAAGAAATGATGGCAATACAGACATAAACACATGGTCCATGCAGTGTTTTAATGTTTATTTATAAGGGCAATAAAATTATAAAACTCAAATGACGTTATCTCCTGTTTTACGTGGTCGATTGACTTCAACTAAAAACAGGCGTGGACCTCAACTTCTGCACTTTCAAATGAGACCAAACAGTGGCACGTGGGTGACGTACTTATAACATGACGAGGCTTCAAAGATGATATGCGTAAATGTGTCACCGCTGACACGTCCGGGGTTAAAGGGTTAACCACACTGGTGTTTGGAGACTTGACTTCTGGCACTCTTGTTGCCTTACCGAGCAGCGGGTGCTGCTGAGCTCAGCCACCTTTAAAAAGTACTCACAAGCGGAGGCTCCCCTCATTGAAAAACCAGCATCCGCCACAGTTGTCAATGGTAATGAGTCAATTTAATAGTTGTAGTTGCCTGTATACATTTAAAACCACTCGACTTGACTTCTCGCAAATAACAGAAAAATAAAAAAAGTTCCTATTTCGTGCAATTATTTGACCTTTGGATTTTTCTTTTTAAGATGTCCTGCTCCATTTGCATTGACGAATGCTTGTGTTATGCTACATAACGGCCAAAAAGTACCAGACAGAACCTCATTTGGTCTCCGAAGGCATCACGCGGGCTGTTATGCTTCCAAGTTGGAGCTATTTAAACGACTCATTATTAAACTCCGCCCTCCCGCAATCTCTTTAACAGTTGCTCTATCGACCCATGAACACTAAGCAATTAACTTTCGGAATCTTCCCGAGCTAAGGTGAACTTTAGAGTTTTTTTTTTTTTTTTTTTGTTAAAAGGATTCCTTGATGGAATGACTCAGTAGAAAAATGAAATAATACTTCTTCGGATACAAAAGTTATGAGGAAAATTGGGTCCGTGATCCCAAAGCGAGCAGACTTTCCGGACAAAAGTCAAATTAAACGGTCATTTTGTCTTTTAGCTGACGCACTATGGACTCCTTGTTCTGAGTCGCAGGAAGTACAATGTTTAAAATCATAAAAATGCCAGCTGGTGTGAAATATTACTGCACCACCGGACTGAAATTAAAAAAACATTCACGAGTGCACCCTCGGAAGCTCATTGACGGAGGTAGACGTGATAGGACGTCTATCGCAGTGAATGGCAGGCAAAGTACGGTGTATCACAAAAGTGAGTCCACCCCTCGCATTTTGCAGATATTTAAGTATATCTTTTCATTGGACAACACTGACAAAATGAGACTTGGACACAATGAAAAGTAGTCTGTGTGCAGCTTATATAATAGAGTTCATTTCTTTTCCCCTCAAAAAAACTCAAAATATAGCCATCAATATCTAAACCCCTGGCAACAAAAAGTGAGTACACCGCATGGGAACTGCTTACATCCCTAAATGTCCAAATTGAGTACTGCTTGCCATTTTCCCTCCAAAATGTCATGTGACTCCTTACAGGAGTGCTGTCTGCATTGTTACAGAGATTGAAGAGGTGGGGGGTCAGCCTGTTAGTGCTCAGACCATAAGCCGCACTCTACATCAAATTGGTGTGCATGGCTGTCACCCCAGGAGGAAGCCTCTTCTGAAGACGGAACACAAGAAAGCCCGCAAACAGTTTGCTGAAGACATGTCAACAAATCACATGGATTACTGGAACCATGTCCTATGGTCTGATGAGACGGGCGGGCTTTCTTGCAATTATAAATATACACGGGCTTGGCCTCAAACGGGATGAAAAAAAATAAGGATCTACATATGTACAACAAAAGAACAATTGGCTAACTTACATAGCAAAAGTCCACTAGCTAAAATGCTATAAAATACTAACTTTTGTTTTACAATACTCTTAACAAATAGATCAGACACATATTCCCACCAAAATTGGCTAAATATACCTTTAAACGTAGCTACATTAGCTCAAACAAAAACCTAGCTTATGTTGGTCTTAACAGGGAGCAGCTGGATTTGGCCATGTTAAATGAGGCAGATTAGAGCGCAGTGTACTCACCCAAATCAATAAAACTAAATGCAAACACTTTCAAAAACAAACCATTAAACGCCACTTTAATTAAACGAATCCTCGAAGCAGCAAAATTTAATTTGAATCTTTTTTTCTAATCGAATACTCGAGTTAATCGATTATTGGTTGCAGGACTAAACGAGTCACATGACATTTTGGAGGGAAAATGACAAGCAGTACTCAATTTAGACATTTAGGGATGTACGTAGTTCCCATGCCGTGTACTCACTTTTGTTGCCAGGGGTTTAGATATTAATGGCTATATTTTGAGTTATTTTGAGGGGAAAATAAATTAACTCTATTATATAAGCTGCACACAGACTATTTTTCATTGTGTCAAAGTGTCATTTTGTCAGTGTTGTCCCATGAAAAGATATAATTAAATATCTGCAGAAATGCGAGGGGTGTACTCACTTTTGTGATACACTGTATCCAGGGCCGGCCCAGGGCATTTGGGGGCCCTAAGCAAAATAATGCCAAGGGGCCCATATTTTTCGTCACAGTGTACTGTGAAACCCATACATGCAATCCAACCCATACGTCCATATTTTGTATATTAATCAGATTTTTGTTTCCCTGCTCCAGAAGGATAAATTCTCTTCGACGTATTCGTGCATCTATTTTCCAAGCAAGTTTGAGCACCAATCATTGCAAAGCACGTTCAACGTCACTCCCCAGGTTGCCAGATTGTTATGACAAGAAAATGGATGTTTGCACCGATAAACGGCAATGCGCGACACATTATTCACGATGCTCTATTAACAACATATGAAATGAGGTTGCCAGATTGGGGCTCTTAGTGGTCAGGGGCCCTAAGCAGCTACATAGTTTGCGTATAGGCTGGGCTGGCCTTGACTGTATCTGTTAAAAGTTCTTGCTCTAGCCGGGTGGTTTTATGACTCAAACTTGATTTGGTTTAACAAGCGTGTTAGCCCCTCGCAGGAGATTTATACTTCATAACCAAATGTACCTTAGAGCCGGTGATGGATGGCTTGCAGGGAGCAGCTAGGTCAATCCAGCCAAGACTTTTCATTGAATTCTCCACGGGGTTTATTGCAATGCAGGACACAGATCTCACCACAATGCGGTGTTTCCTACAGAGAAGGAAGCAGTAAACAAGTCGTAACAAATGATAAAAAATGATATCAACTGTATTAAGGAACGTAATCCGATTTTACAGTTATTTTACAGTTTCATTTCAGTTTGGAAAGTTGCAGACTGGGTTGCGATGGGTAGGAGATACAGAGTGATCATGACCAAGCAGATGTGTTGCTCAAATTATGGTCATTCTAATTAGTTTGGCGTTAATCTCCGGGTTAATTTGGAATAAATGGACAGAAAATATAGTCATGTGAAAAAATTAGGACACATTATGGAAGCCTGTGTCCGTATTTGGTCATATGGATATTTAATATAAATTTTAACAATCTTGAGAGATTCAAGTAATAGAAATAAACAATTCAAACTGAAAAAAAGTTGTTGTTTTTTTTAAAGCTTTTTGTAAAATGTAGTTTTAATTAAATGCAATTTTTGTTGAGGTATAAATTAGGACACCCCCACATTCAATCTAACTTAAAACGGCTAAAATTACACAAAGGTGTATCACATCAGGTGCACATGATTAGAACATTATTACCCAGTGTTCCGAAGGAGGCTTGCCTTATTTAAACCTCACATTTAGTTTGGTGTGCCCCTGACTGTTGAAGTGAGAGAAAACACCATGGTGAGATCAAAGGAGTTGTCTGAGGCCTTCAGAAAGAAGATTGTAGACTCTTATGAGTCTTGTAAGGGATTTCAAAAGAATATAAAATCAGCCATTCCACTGTCCGGAAAATAGTCTACAAGTGGAGGACATTCAAAACAACTGCCAACATGCCCAGGGCTGGCAGTCCAAGCAAGTTCACCCAGAGAGCCGACTGCAAGATGCTAAAAGAAGTCTCCCAAAACCCTAAAATGTCATCACGGGACTTACAGCAGGCTCTTGCTACTGTTAACGTGAAAGTGCATGCCTCTACAATCAGAAAGAAACTTCACAAGTTTAACGTTCATGGGAGGTGTGCAAGGAGGAAACCTTTGCTCTCCAAGAAGAACAAGACCAGACTGAAGTTTGCCAGAGTGAATGTAGACAAAGACCAGGACTTCCAGAAAAATGATCTTTGGACAGATGAATCTAAAAATTGAATTATTTGGACACCAGAACAAAGGACATGTTTGGGGTAAACCCAATACAGAATTCTAGGAAAATAACCTTATACCAACTCTGAAGCATGAAGGTGGAAGTGTCATGGTTTGGGGATGTTTTGCCACAGCAGGACCTGGCCAGCTCACCATCATAGAATCCACCATGAATTCTATCGTGTATCAGAGGGTGCTTGAGGAACATCTGTGAAAAAAATTAAAGCTGACGTGAAACTGGACCCTGCAACATGACAATGACCCAAAACATACCAGTAAATCCACCAAGGATTGGCTGAAAATGGAGAGTCCAGGAATGGTCGAGTATAAAGCCAGATCTTAATCCCATTGAGATGCTGTGGGGTGACTTGAAACGGGCTGTACATGTAAGAAACCCCTCAAACATCTGACAGCTGAAAGCATTCTGCGTTGAGGAGTGGGGCAAACTTTCTTCAGACCGATGTCAAAGACTGGTAAATGGCTACAAAAAGCGTCTCACTGAAGTTATTTCAGCCAAAGGGAGTAACACTAGCTATTAGGTGGTATGGTGTTTAACCTCTCTCACAGTTTTTATTTGGCACCAATCGACCACGAAAAACCGAGCATATGTTCCTTTTATTTTCATAATAAGAAATATGTTTTATGCACTAGAGATCACTCATGCTGTTTGGATGAATGATGTTTCATTTCTGTACATTTTTTTCTCTCGCCAGAATTGAAATATTCTTTTATCTATTTATTTATTTGGCCGAACTTGGTCATATAATAGGTTGTAGTACTGTATAATAACAGTTCAAATATAAAACAAAACTACCATTGTTGGAAAAAAAAAACCAAACATCCTAAGCAGTTACTCAAAATGTTACACATTACTTGATTATTAATTCCACCCAATCCAATATTTTTTTTTTACATATACAGTACTTGAGTACATTTTTTGGATGACTACTTTTACTCGAGTTATACTATTTTGAGGTAATGCTACTTTAACTTAAGTAAAAGTTTTGGCTATTCTACCCACCTTTGCGTCTATTGTCGTCAATGAGAACTATTGATTTAAAAACATGAAACTCTTCGCAATGAAATGTAAGAAATTAGCTAATGTAAAATATCAAAATTAGCATCAGCGCAAATGTTAAACGTCACAACAAAGAATCGCTATTAGACCATCACTAAATTGATTGACACATCTGTTAAAAAAAAGGCAAATCCAGTCAAATTTACAAATTAGCATTAGCACTATGATTCAAGGAACTCACCCAAAAATCAACAAGAAATGAACCGCAAGTTCCCTAAAATTAAATCATTACCATTGCCAACAGTAAATGTCTCATTCATTTAAATTGGAATTGAGCAATAATATTCGACACATGACCCAAGAATGCAAATATCATCAGAAAGTTTTGCAAAATCAACAGGAAGTGACCCGGAAATGCCCCAGAATCAACAGGAAGTGACCACCAATAACAAGGTAGTGACCGGGAAATCCCAAAATATACAGAAAAAGACCTCAGAGTGCCCCAAAATGTACTGGAAGTGACGTGTAAGTACCCTGTAATTAACTCATTACCTGCCATTGACAAAGGTGTATGTCCAATTCATATAAAATGGGAGGGATGGCTTTGCATGCTCATTTACGAGCGCCATTGACCGCGCTATACGTCCAATTTATTTTGACTGGGAGGGGCGAAGTTTTTTCTGCCTGTTCATTCCAAATGAACCTGAAATTCACTGCAATAAAATGTAAGAATTAGCATTAGCTAATGTAAAATGTTAAGATTAGCATTAGCGCAAACGTTAAACATCACAACAAAGAATCTCTATTGAACAATCGATAAATGGGTTGACAAATCTGTTAAAAAAGTCAAATTTATCACTCTTAAATGTAAGAATTAGCATTAACATTTTTGAATCATGTCGCTAGCCTTATAAGGCCAGTGGTCCTTTGGCCCCACCTCTAATTTGAATGGAATATTTTGAGATTAATCAAATGTTGCGACTAATATAGCATTTTTAATCCAGCATTCACGTCTTACCTCTTCACTCCATAAAAGAAATAAATTTTAAAAATAATAACATCATGAAAATCCGGATCATAAAGACGAGTCTAGGAGAGGGCGGGACTACCGGTGGCGCGCAAACTTGTCCATGTGTCAATCAAAATGAGCTCAACTACACCGCCAGTGTGCGCCGCCACCGCCGACTCGTCTTCCTCACCTGAGCTCCGCTAATGGCGGCCAGCATTTGAATCACTTGTGGAATGACAGCACACGTCGCGCTCCCCCAAATATGTTCGCCGTTTTTTGAACCCGTCACGTCGCGTGCTGAGCCTGCTTGAATTGGAACACGGTCGCCGCATCCTCTATTCCCTCCTCGAATCCGAATATGGACCGCAGTGGCAGGACTTGAGACCTGTCTTTCTTTTTTGGGGGGGTCTTCACCTGCGGGGAAGAGGAGAGCCATGGTCCGCCCGCTGGTTCTAATCCACTCGGCGGTCCTGTTGCTCATTGGGAGCGGCGTGTTCCTGGTGGGAGCAAGTAAGTGACTCGACACACGCCGTTTATTCAATAGTAATTAAACTGGACTGAGCACCTGAATGTTCATTTGACTAATTGGACGGTACTAATGTGATGTGCAACCAAGAAATTAGTCTAATATTCTGTTTGTTTGTTTTTTTTAACAAATGATAACTCTCTTTTTTTGCTTGATAGTCGTTCCAGAATACGTGGACAGTGATAGGATTTTATTACATAATAAATAAATAAAATATTCCCCTTTTAACTCATGGCCTGCGATTGATAACGATGGACGTCCAATTCAATAAAACTGAGGACTTGCTGTGAATGCTCATGATTCAGTGCCATTGACGGTGCTAGGACGTCCAAGTGATCATGACCGGGGTATTATAAACATTTGAAAGAAAATCTGCCTTCTGATCAATTATTTTCTGTTACACCCCCGCCCCTTCCCCCAAGAAGACGTAAATGTTTCACGCCCCCCCAACTCTTTGCCGCCACTGTAAATACTTTAATCTGTCTAGAAAATGATAATAATCATAATATACATCTCTGCATCACATTGTCCCTTTTCATATTAAAGAAAAAAGTAATTTACAGTGATCCCTCGTTTTTCGCGGTTAATAGGGACCAGAACCCGCCGTGATAAGTGAAAAATCGCGAAGTAGCGCCCCCCCCCCCCCCAATTTTTTTTTTTTTATTGTGTGTTCAATGTATTTATTCAGATTTAGCATTGGAAAAAGATACATGTAACACAATTTTTTTCCACTTTTTTCCTCAAAGTATTAAAAAAAAACATGTATATGGCAGAAAACACTCAGGTGACTTCAAGTTCTGCTCTGAGACCCCCAATTTGACCAAATTCCAAAATTGTCCTATATGCATGTGTGATACATCATTGGAAAGCTTAAAATCTCAATTTTGGGGGCGGGGGGGATTTTGAACAGGAGGGCATAAAATTTTTTTTAAAAAAATGGAACCTCTAAATCAGGGGTGTCCAAACTTTTTACAAAGGGGGCCAGATTTGGTACGGTAAAAATGTGGGGGGCCGACCTTTGCTGACGTCCTTCACGTAGAACAATATATTTAAGCAAACTGTAGCAAGCCATTCGGTGTGTCACATTTGGTTTATTTATTTTTTAAATTTATTAATAATTTACACATTTTCCATCTCGCAACTAGCCTTTGCGATGTTCTTTTTCGACTCTCGGGCTCTTGTGAAATACTGCTGCTGTAAAATTAAACTAGTTTCAAGTTGCTTGAATTTATCGCTGCGTATCTTCTCTGTAATCTTGTCGTAAATGTCAGCGTGTCTTGTTTGGTAATATTGCCTCACATTGAACTCTTTAAAAACAGCGACTAGCGCAGTCAACTTTCTTTTTTGTGTTGATTGTCGCCATTTTACAACATTGGGAATAAAGGGTCACACGGGGTAATGTTGCTTAGAGTGCTGCTGCCTTTTAGTGGGTAAATGAGGAGCAGCATTTAGTGTGTAAGCTACTTCATATGCTGGTAGCAGTACTGCTGACCAATTTATTAAGTCTGTGTGCGGGCCAGACGTTATTGATTTTATGACAGAGGCTGGGGGCCGGATGAAATTTGACCAAGGGCCGCATTTGGCCCCCGGGCCAGACTTTGGACATGTCTGCTCTAAATCCTAACTCGAGGTGAGAGTATGAGAGAGCATAATTAAAGACACCATGATTTTAACAAGATATTATCGTTTACTGACCTTGTTTTGATCCAAAAACTCCGTGTCGCATGTATCACTGAGTGCCAAGACACAGCTGTGAATGGCCACAGCCTGACTTTTTGGGGATTTTATGGGTGAAACACGGTAATATAACAAGGGTCGCAATGCAGAAATAGCAGACATCAAGGAGTGGTGCAGGTTTTCTTTTTCAAATATTTACTCTTTTAAATGTTATTTTTTTCAATTTTTCTTTGTTTGGATCCATTATTTATCATCTAAAATATTGGGGGGGAAAAATACAATTAAGCGATAGTTATGAGGTAGATATCAGTGACCTATTTACAGACACCATTTTTTTTCATTGTGACGTAATTTGTTTGAAAGTTCAAAATATGCGAGTGAATCATTTTATAAAGTTTTTTTTTTTTTTTACTAAATATTAGACATCATAATCATTTGAAGCTAAAAATAATAAACATTTCGAATAATAACTAATTACTTACCTTCTTTTCATGGGTGGGTTGAAACAAAAGCATTTGCACGGTGTCTATAAACGGGGGTCTACAGGGTAAAACGGTTAAATTAAAAATAGTTTGGGGGCTTAATGCACCATGAAAGTGCTATGGCAGCATATAGACATATTGATCCATCAAAACAACAGTTCTTTTGGCTTAAAATACAGTATTTTAAAGAGGGGTGCAGCGGCAGAAACTGCTTTTTCAGCCTTGTCTGTGTTTTCCGCCATATATATTTTAATGTTTTTCTAAGCACTTCAAATGTACTAATTATGATAAGTTTTAAACATGGTATAATATCCCACCGAATTATTTTTAAAGAAGAATAACGTAGAAAAATGCTTGTCTTTATTAAATCCTTCATTGAGTGAGTCCACTCAAATCCACTCAAGCTGCTCACCTACACACAATGAGTTGCCACAGCAACTGTTGAACAAGCTAAACGATGATTGACGCTTTGATGTTTCAGCTTCCAAGCATCTCTGGCAAGCTCAAACCTTGATGTCAGTCAATCATCGTTAACTTTAATAAGCAACTCCAGTGCACTGCCAGATCAAGAAAAGCAGCAGGAGGGAGAGGGAGACTACGTGATCGGATCGGGACAGCTCATTTGTATTATTATTATTATTTTTTTTTTAATTGAAATAAAAATCTGCGATGGACTGAGGGCGCGAAGTTTGAAGTGTGAAGTAGTGAGAGAAGTATACGACTTTGTTTTGTTGGTAACAGTAAAGACTTAAAGCACATCTATTTGCCTGAATTAAAAAAAAGTCAGCTCCAAACTAAAAATACAGTGTAGGTTTTATTTGAGACTGAAAAATGAAATTTATGAGGACAAACAATTTGACCGAAAAAAATTAATACAGCAAAAATGACAGTGTTATTGGACAGAGGGATGGTTTTTATTTTTGCTGCAGGCAGTATCAGCTCCTTTGTCATGGTGTAGAAGGTTATTTTGCACTGAGCAACTTGGTATTAGACATGTGCCGGTTACCGGTTTCACGGTTTACCGTGGTGTGAAAACGTCGCGGTTTCAAAACCACTAAAATTTTCCGTCATACCTTAGTACGGTATTCGCTATTTTTCATGTGCCAAAATGCAGCCGAAGTGGCTTGGTGCGGCAGCGCTCACCCTTCCCGTTTGTTGCCGTGAGTGTCAGTAACGCTATTCTGCTAAACAGCAAGCAAACCCAAAAACAAACCCTCGAAACACAAGGCGTACCTTTCTTCAATTTATTGAGCTTTCAAATTGTGGTGAAATATACAAATGAATACATTGAAAACGTTATACAATTGTATTTTTCCACATGTGAGTAGGTTCAACAGGATAGCAGTAGCACCATGAAAAAGGTCGCCAAAAACAAAACATACATTTTCCTTTCAAATTCAATATACAAACTAACTAAAACTTACAAAGACGAATGTTAGCCTAGGCTAAGCTGGGAGAGCAGCTTGGTCGACGTTTTATGTCTCACAGCCGCTGAGTGAGAAACAAGCTTGAATGAAGAGGGGAGAAAAAAAAAAAAAAAAGGATCGCGTCAACGATCGCTAATTGCGAAAGGAGGTCTCACTCCTCACTTTTTGTTTTAGATGAAACCTTTCCTCAACAATATTTACATTTTAACTAACTTATAAAACCAACTTATACATTTTTAACTAACTTATTAACTTATGAATTCTTTGTTCTCTTTAACACAAAGGCATGACATCATGTAGAAGAGAGTTGACACAGTGGCTGAAAATGGCGAAACTTCAGCTTCTCCCCCTCAAAAAAAGTCATACAGTATATATTTTTAATTTTATTTAGAAGTATTTTTACTTTTTTATAGCAATTATTTTGTTCTTGCTCTATTATTGAGCAACTTGAGCTGTGGCTGTGGGTATAGTCTAGGTTCTATTTATTTTAATTTTATATAAAATATTTGTTATTTTTTGTTAATTTATTTATTTTCACATTAATTTATTTTCACATTATATTCATGTTCCAATTTGCAAATATGTTTTGAAAAAAAAAAAAAAAAAATTTCAATGGAAAAAAGTTGGGTTTTTAAAAAAAAAAAAACATCTCAAAATTTTGGAGCTATAATTGCAATACCGCGATACCGTGAAACCGCAGTATTTTTGCTCATGGTTATCGTACCGTCAAAATCTCATACCGGCACATGCCTACTTGGTATGCCACCTTATATATGCGAACAGAGCTTGCTGGTTTACTAATGTAACACTGATAAAGCGGACCGATTGTTGGCAATATTCGGCATGTTTTCACTGGGGAAAAAAAATGTCACATATCAATGTGATTGGGGTCTTACGTCTTTGAGTGACGTCTTAATTGATTTGACTTCCTGCTGTCCGCTGCAAACATTTTTAGACACAGTGACACATGTGAAATGAGTTATGTTATATTCACTGATGCAACTAGAGGGCGACCCAAATCAATAAAACTAAATGCAAACACTTTCAAAACAAACCATTACAACGCCACTCTAATTAAACAAATACTCTAAGCGTCAAAATTTGATTCAAAGCTTTTTTATAATCGAATTACTGGAGTTAATCGATTAAAAAAAAAGTCAATCAACATGAATATTATTCATTGACATGTTGATCGATTTGATTGGCTCGCTGATTTATTGATCGACATTTTGATCCAAATTGATCTTTCGTCACAACTCTACTTGCTTAATAAAAGGTCTGCCATGATTAATCAACAACTAATCGGTTATCAAATTAATGAAGGCTTTCTGCCAACCCTTCGCGTCCATTTCAATTGGATGTTTTGCAACATCAATGGCAGCAGATGAGTTAATTGCGTCTATTAAAAACTAAGAACATGACATTTTAGTTTAGTTAACTTTTCTTTAACATAGAATTTTTTTTTTTTTGCTAGCAACTTGTTGGTTCTTTTATTGCTTATGTTCCAGTGCCATTGACAGTCAGTTATGTCGAATTCATTTTATGTAGAAGGCTGGCAGCGAATGACCGAATGTCCCTCCCAGTTCAAATTATTGGACGTCTGTCATCGTCAATGACAACAAATGATGTAAAAACATGAAATTCATCGCTATTAAATGTAAGAATTAGCATTGGCTAACGTGAAATGTCAAAATTTGCATCAGCGCAAATGTTAAATGTCAGAAAAAAGAATCGCTATTGAACCCGTCAATAAAATCTGGTCAAATTTATCACACTTAAATGTAAGAATTAGCATTAGCACTTTTGATTTACATCGCTAGCCTAAAATGCCTTCCTGTCTTCTATCCGATCGCTCGTAGCTCCACAGATCAATTTTTCAAAATTTAATAATTACATGCCTTTTTCATAAATAGCACAGCTGCGCCTTAGCGTTTGAAAATGAATGGAAAGGAAATGAATGCAGAACTTAATGGTGGGTTCGACGGCCTCGCTCAGCATTCAAAGGTCTGACAATGCGCTCCATTAAAATGTAATCATCTTGTCGAGTGCATGGAATTATGAATCAGATGTCTCAAGTAGAGTGAGTGCAAATTTATCATTCAAGGAAAAAAACGGTACTGTCAACTAGGGTTGGAAACCTCTGTGTACCTCATGATACGATTTGCAATACAAGGCTCACGATTTAGTAACGGTGATCATACAACAATTATCGATAAACAACTAATAAACAGAAAAACAAGCTGTTTTCATCCTTCTGCCGTGAGTTTATCACAAGTAGACGTCCAATCTATCGCCGTCAATGTTAGTGAATGAGCTTTTAAAGTCTTATCAAGCATGCGTTCAGTAAAGCTGCTGATGCATCTGTAATATTTGCCGCTGTCATCGTTTTCTTGACCGTCACATGTTCGTGGCATGTTAGAGGACATCACTCATACCGCAGTGTCGCTTTGAGCTTAATCCGTGGAGCGAGTGCGATTAACTTGGATGGACACCAGGTGGTTCCCAGCGTGACAAAAGACATGGTACACTGATAGGACTTAACATAGACACTATTCTAGCGGGAAAAAATGTGTGGCATAAAACTTTGGAAAACATTGTTTCAGTTACATAATTTTTATAGCCCAACATTCATCAGGGCATTAAAACCTTTTGCCTAGAGTGAAATAATTGTAAATCAGGATTTACCTATGAACCGGTTGGTTGACTACTCTCAAAAATATTCGATAGCTAGAAACTGTCATTTCTGGAGAAATTACTCTGGGTCTTTGTTGTGTGGAGATACAGATCTCAGCCCTGCCCAGGGCTATCAATAGAATGGACAAACATGCCTGTCAACGGCATTAAACAAAGTAAATGTAATTGGAAATGAATGGAAAATTTGGACGTCCATGGCTGTCAATGGAAGCACCCTACAAAAGTGTCAATGGAATCGTGGACGTTTGGGGGACACGTCCTATTGATATCTGGTCATTTCCTGTTAATTTGGGGACATTGTGTTTTTTTGCCATTGAAAATGAATGGGAAAATTTTGGACATCCATAGCCGTCAATGCCATCGAATTACATAAATGTCAATGGAGTCCAAGTACATTGGCATCAATAGAATAACTTCGACATACATGGCCGTCAATGGCATTAAACAAAGTAAATGCCATTAGAAATTAATGGAAAATTTGGACGTCCACGGCTGTCAATTGAAGCACCCTCCATAAGCGTCAATGGAATCTAGGACGCTTGGGGGACACGTCGTATTGATATCTGGTCATTTCCTTTTGATTTGGGGACAATGTGTTTTTTTGCCATTGAAAATGAATGGGAAAATTTTGGACGTCCATAGCCGTCAATGGCATCAAATTACATAAATGTCAATGGAGTCCAAGTACATTGGCATCAATAGAATACATTCGACATACATGGCAGTCAATGGCATTAAACACAGTAAATGCCATTAGAAATGAATGGGAAATTTGGACGTCCATGGCCGTCAATGGAAGCACCTTCCATTAGCGTCAATGGAATCGTGGACGCTTGGGGGACACCGCCTATTAATATCTGGTCATTTCCTTTTGATTTGGGGACATTGTTTTTTTTTTTTTTTTTTTTTTTGCCATTAAAAATGAATGGGAAAATTTTGGACGTCCATAGCCGTCAATGGCATCGAATTACATAGACGTCAATGGAGTCCAAGTACATTGGCATCAATAGAATACAGTCGACATACATGGCCGCCAATGGTATCAATGCAATGTAAATTTCATTGGAACTTCCATTAAGGGTAAATGGGAAATTTGAACGTTGCATCCCATTAAAAATGAACGGGAACGTTTTTGGCAAATTTCCTGGGAACTGTACATTTTTTCCAAATTCTGCATACGACTTTTATGCACTCACCGTCCCGGAATTTTTGATGTCAAAGTTATGTAATTTGGTCAAAAATTGTAGGACTAGATACATTTTGGAACTTTTTTTTGTTTTTACAGGCAAACAGAAATTTTTTCGTTGCTGTTTGAAAAATTTGTTGCGTCGCGCAAAAATTCCGGTCGTTTCGATACCGGAACGCTGCCGATCAGCCAAACGGTTCGGTGCTGCGGTGCGCTGTTTTTCCCATGGAAAATGAATAGGAAATTTTGGGGCAAAATTAGTCGAGGATCAAAAATAGGGCTGCAGCTATCGATTATTTTAGTAGTTGATTAATCGATGAACTATTTAGTTAGAGTAATTGAGTAATCGGATAAGGAACATGAAAAATTCAAATACCTGAGCTGAGCTTCACACGGTATATAAAAAAAAAAAAAAGAAGAAGAGGATCTATGTACAACAAAAGAACAATTGGCTAACTTACATAGCAAAAGTCCACTAACTTAAATGCTATAAAATGCTAACGCTTTTTTACAATGCTCTTGACAAATGACTCAGACACATATTCCGACAAAAAAATGGCTAAATATACCTTTGAACTAAAATAGGATTGCATTCAAAAAATCATTAGCTCAAACAAATGCTTCTGTTTGTCTTAACAGGGAGCAGATGGATTCAGCCATGTGAAATGAGGTAGACTAGAGGGCTGTGTCAATAAAAATAAATGCAAACACTTTCAAAACAAACCATTACAACGCCACATTAATTGAACGAATACTCGAAGCAGCAAAATTTAATTCGAAATTTTTTTTTTCTCAGTGAAAACTCGAGTTAATCGATTAATCGTTGCAGCACTAATCAAAAATAATCGCTGGTGGAAGCCTTGTAACATAATTCCGCTTAATGTTTGACCCATGACAAAGTGTCCTATTAGTTTCGAAACAGGCTAAGATTTAGCCTAGTAGCTAGGCTAAATGCTAAAAGCTTTTGTAATTCCCTGCCAAACAAGCAGACAAGAGCCAAAGGCTGCCAATTGTTTGTCAATTGCGTGCCCGACTTCCAAAAATACGATAGAAATAATGAGAACTTGTTGTTCCTCAGCCAGCATTCGTCAAACTGCTTTCCATGACAATCTGACAGGTGAAATTGTCTATTATTTTCCAGCTGTACGGTCGCAATTACGACGAGCTGGCTCGCTCGCTGACAGTTTTATTATTCGGCCGCTCAAAAACAAAACGCGCTAATCAATCTTCCTTGGTACTCTGATGGCTGTGAATCACGTATTAACAGGGCGGCGGGTATTTTTTTAATCACGTTTTCGCCGGGAGACGTTAATGTGCTCGGCGGTGACCCGCAGCTATTATTCATCTCGGCGTAGAAAGAGGGTCTTCCCATTAGTTCTGGCGGAGAGCGGCCCCTGCGACCTGTTGCTCAGGTGTTGCGTAAGACTGTACTGGTAGATGCTGAAAGGAATGATTGGAAAACTGAATTTCAAACCCATAAACATCGACCGATACGGGCCGTTCTAGACTAATTAGTAGCACTAGAGTAAAAACAATGAATAATGCAAACACTACCACAAAAGGATTGCAATTTTCAGGTGACTTCCAGACACAACAAATTGCAAAATGTTCATAAAATCACCGGAAACAAAGCAGTTACAGTCATTCCTGTACATTTTAGGATGACTCATTCTCACTGTTCTTGGGTTGAAGGAAAGTTTGGACTCAAAGTGAGGTTTTAGTCTAGTTTTACATTATACAAGGCACTCTACATTGATGTCATGTACTGCAGATACTAAAACAAAGCATTGCAATTGCAACTGTAATTTTTTTACGCACAAACCCACCGATGAATTTATCACTAGTACACTTGAAATGGATTGGACGTCTAGCGCCGTCAATGGGAGGCAATGTGTTAGCTTAGCATAATATCATTAACTAGAAACTGCAATTTCTGGAGAAATTACGATGGGGCTTTGCTGTGGTACAAATCTAAGAGCCACACAGGTTGATTTGGGTACATTGCAGGGACACCTCCTGTTGATATTAGGTCACTTCCTGTTTATTCGGGGACATGTCCTGTTGCTTGGCTGTCAATGGCATTGACTTACTTGGGCGCCAGTTGAATGTCAATTGGCTGTAATGGTAAGTTTTTATTAAAAAATCACAACCACACAAGTTTTTTTGCCATTGAAAATGGGAAATTTGGACGTATAGTGGGGCAAATACTAAGTATTTAGTCAACCACTAATTGTGCAAGTTCTCCCACTTGAAAATATTAGCGAGGCCTGTAATTGTCAACATGGTTAAATCTCAACCATGAGAGACAGAATGTGAAAAAAAAAACAGAAAATCACATGTTTGATTTTTAAATAACTTTTTTGCAAATCATGGTGGAAAATAAGTATTTGGTCAATACCAAAAGTTCATCTCAATATTTTGTTATGTACCCTTTGTTGGCAATAACGGAGGGCAAACATTTTCTGTAACCCTTCACAAGCTTTTCACACACTGTTGCTGGTATTTTGGCCCATTCCTCCATGCAGATCTCCTCTAGAGCAGTGACGTTTTCGGGCTGTCGTTGGGCAACACGGACTTTCAACTCCCTCTGCAGATTTTCTATGGGGTTGAGACCTGGAGACTGGCTAGGCCACTCCAGGACCTTGAAATGCTTCTTACGAAGCCACTCCTTTGTTGCCCTGGCTGTGTGTTTGGGATCATTGTCATGCTGACAGACCCAGCCACGTCTCATCTTCAATGCCCTTGCTGATGGAAGGAGATTTTCACTCAAAATCTCTCCATACATGGTCCCATTCATTCTTTCCATTACACAGATCAGTCGTCCTGGTCACTTTGCAGAAAAAAAACCCCCAAAGCATGATGTTTCCACCTCCATGCTTCACAGTGGGTATGGTGCAATTCAGTATTCTTTTTCCTCCAAACAAGAGAACCTGTGTTTCTACCAAAAAGTTCTATTTTGGTTTCATCTGACCATAACACATTCTCCCAGTCCCCTTCTGGATCATCCAAATGCTCTTTAGCGAACCGCAGACGGGCCTGGACGTGTACTTTCTTCAGCAGGGGACACGTCTGGCAGTGCAGGATTTGAGTCCCTGGCGGCACATTGTGTTACTGATAGTAGCCATTGTTCCTGTGGTCCCAGCTCTCTGTAGGTCATTCACTAGGTCCTCCCGTGTGATTCTGGGATTTTTGCTCCCCGTACTTGTTATCATTTTGACGCCACGAGGTGAGGAGGGAGTTGAAAGTCTGTTGCCCAACGACAGCCCCAAAACATCACTGCTCTAGAGGAGATCTGCATGGAGGAATGGGCCAAAATACCAGCAACAGTGTGTGAAAAGCTCGTGAAGGGTTACAGAAAACGTTTGGCCTCCGTTATTGCCAACAAAGGGTACATAGCAAAGTATTGAGATGAACTTTTGGTATTGACCAAATACTTATTTTCCACCATGATTTGCAAATAAATTCTTTAAAAATCAACCAATGTGATTTTCTGTCCCCCCCCCATTCTGTCTCTCATGGTTGAAGTTTACCCATGTTGACAATTACAGGCCTCTCTAATATTTTCAAGTGGGAGAACTTGCACAATTAGTGGTTAACTAAATACTTAGTATTTGCCCCACTGTACATTGCCGTCAATGGCATGGACGTGCATGGCTGTCAAAGGCATGGACTTACCTGGGCGACAGTTGTATATCAGCTGTAATTGTAAGTTTTAGTCAAAAATCACAACCACACTGGTTTTTCTGCCACTGAAAATGAATGGGAAATTTGGGACGTATACGGCCGTCAATGTCAGCCGCGTGCATGGCTGTCAATGGCATGGACTTACTATGGCACCAGTTGAATGTCAATGGGCTGTCAAGGTTTTAGTCAAAAATCAACAACCACACAGGAAAATGCAAAAATATCCTCCTTTGCTGTCAAAAGTACTGGAAAATCAAATTTTCTCCATTTCAGCAAATTTCTGGTAACCAATGGTCGTGCAAAAATAAATAAATGACTTAATATCAATACCTTTCCATTCAAATATCGTACCCGGATACAAAATTTCAGTTTCGATACTCTTGACAACCCTACGAAAGATGCAAAAATCCATATATAAACTGCACTGGAATATAAGCCGCAGGGTTCAAAGCAGACGAAAAAAGTAGCAGTTTATACCATATACCGTTGTTGTAACACTTTATTTGACAGTGGTGTCGTTAGACATGTCATAATTATGACATGACATTATCATGGGCATTAATGAATGCTTATGACAGATGCCATTTTGTATCATCCAGCAAATTATCTATCTATTATGAGCTGGACATAAATGGAGTTAGTGACAATATTGACACTTCAAGACATCTGTCATAGGCATTAATTAATGCTCATGGCACTGTCATGTCATAATTATGATGGTCTTATGACGGTCTTATGGCACCACTGTCAAATCAAGTGTTAACAAATACCATAACTAGCAATGAATGAAACAACTAGAACAGTAACTGAAGAAATATTTAGCACAGAAGATGAATTTTGATTTTTACATCTGTAGTTTTGCAATGCATGCTAAGAGGCATTTTGGAAGACAACAGTGTTGACAGCAGGTGGCAACAGAGGTTGACTGTCTCCCCCAAGAGAACAGTGATGGTCAAATGAAGCTTCTTGAAGCAATGAATCACGGTGCTTCATTTGATCTGATGACAGTCTTATGATGCTGCTATTAAATAAAGTGCTACCGGTTAATATCTTTTGGTGTAAATTAGGGCTGCAGCTATCGAATATTTTAGTAGTCGATTAATCGACGGACTAGTTAGTTCGAATAATCGAGTAATCGGATAAGAAAAATGAAAAATTAAAATACCTGAGCCACAAACGGTATTTTTTTAAAATGAGGATCTATGTAAAACAAAAGAACAATTGCCTGACTTACATAGAAAAAAATCAGCTAGCTTAAATGCTATTAAACGCTAATGTTTACCAATGCTCTTAACAAATGGTTCAGACACATATTCCTACAAAAAACAACTAAATATATCTATAAACTAAATCATGAATGCATAAAAAAACATTAGCTCAAACACTTATGTTGGTCCTAACAGGGAACAGTTGGATTCAGCCACGTGAAAAGAGGCAGACCAGAGGGCAGTGTATCCACCCTAATCAATAAAACTAAATGCAAACACTTTCAAAACAAACCATTACAACGCCACTTTAATTAAACGAATACTCGAAGCAACAAAACTTAATTCGAATATATTTTTTCTAATCGAATACTCGAGTTAATCGATTAATCGTTGCAGCCCTAGTGTAAATATCCCATAAGACAGTGAGGACAGCTGCGGCTTACAGTCAGGTGCGCCTTATAGTGCAAAAATTACGGTAGTCTGGAATTTATGGTAAATGAAATTTCAGCCTCGCTGTAAGCTAGCTTTTAAGCTACAAGGAATCACACATGGTATGTTTAGAACAAAATGAATGCTACAGTTAGCAGTACAAACTAGCTAAAACATTAGCCTTACTCGGTCCATTTACACAAAAAAATGCGGAAACTATTGAATGTTAAAATTATGACAGAATAAAAAATTTCTGCAGATATTTCCTCCAATTCTAAATGTTATAAATCATCCGGAACACTGTCATTTGACAATGGAGCTTGACCTTCTCAACCGTGACAACCACATTTCCAACCGCGTCAACCGCAAAATCCCCTCGGATCGTGTCCAAATCCCAACACGCATTGTGTAACCTGACTCGAACCAGTGTGCCCATCTGTCCTCTTTTTGTCTCACTTAGCAATCGTCCTTTTGCTAAACGGTGATAGATGGCCACCAGCTGATACAGTGGGGAAACGTCAAGGGAGGTGAATTCAAAAAAAGAGGCTTTAAATAGCCCAATTTGTCAAGACCAGGCAGGCTGAGAAGGCGGCTTGGCTTTGGACAAAAGACAACCGCCATTGTCGCCAGAGCAGTTTGTCTTACCGACACAACCACGCAAATGAATTGTGTTGTCGGCGGTCGTTATTTTTAACTGTGAGTGATGGAAATTGTGACGACAAAGGACTGATCTAGAATTACGTATTACTGATTCACGAAGGGATCACGTTTCAGTGCTAGCTAAAGATTTTTCTGTTTCTGTTCCACCAAATTCTTCTCCAGATCGACCACCGGCTCCTGTCAATGTGTCCGTCATGCATCTTCGTTCGGACTCGGCGACCGTTTCCTGGGAGGTCCCGGAGGGAGATATCATAATCGGCTTCTCGGTCTTACAGCAAGTAAGTTCAAAATTTGCAGTTGGTACCTCAAGATACGGAGTGGCTTTTACATCATGATTCTATTCATATCATGAATCGCGTTGTACATGCAAATTGCTCGCAAATCGTTTCTCCACTAAAATCACATTAAATCTGCTTTCATATCTTTGCACTTATGTGCAACTATTTTTTGAGGCTCATTCTACAGACGTTATCACATGACTACTGAAGCTCGTAGCAAACACAGAGTGCTAAAGAACAAGCTAACTTCGGCAGCCATTGCTAGCTATTTCATCTTACTGTGTCTTGATACTGTAAATACCGTAATTTTTATGACTATAAGCCGCACTGGACAATAAGCCGGAGCTCTCCTCACTGTATTATCGGATACTTACACCAGAAGATATTAACTGATAACACTTTATTTGACAGCGGCATCATAAGACTCATAAAGACCAAATGAACCACCATGAAGCTTTGAACCAATTGGCTGCATTGCATGCGCTACGAATATAAATAACAATCAAAATTCATGCTCTGTGCCAATTATTTCTTTAGTTACTCTTCCAGCTGTTTCATTAATTGCTAGTTATGGTATTTGGTAACACTTTATTTGACAGCAGCATCATAAGACCAAATGAACCACCATGAAGCTTTGAACCAATTGGGTGCAAAGCTTCATTGCTTCAAGAAACTTCATTTGGCCATCACTGCTCCCTTATGGGAGACAGTCAACCTCTGCTGCCATCTGCTGTCAACATTGTTGTCATCCAACATGCCTCCTAGCATGCATTGCAGCGCTACGAATATAAATAACAATCAAAGTTCCTGCTCTGTGCTAATTTTTTCTTCAGTTACTCTTCCAGTTGTTTCATTAATTGCTAGTTATGGTATTTGGTAACACTTTATTTGACACCGACATCATAAGACTGTCATAAGATCAAATGAACCACCATGAAGCTTTGGACCAATTTGCTGCAAAGCTTCATTGCTTCAAACAGCTTAATTTGGTCATCACTGCTCCCTTGGGGGAGGCAGTCAACCTCTGCTGCCACCTGCTGTCAACATTGTTGTCATCCTACATGCCTCCTAGCATGCATTGCAGTGCTGCGGATGTAAATAAAAATCAAAATTCAATGCTCTGTGACAATTATTTCTTCAGTTACTGTTCTAGCTGTTTCATTAATTGCTAGTTATGGTATTTGGTAACACCTTATTTGACAGTGGCGCCATAATGACTGTCATAGGGCCATCATAATTATGGCATGACACTGCCATGAGCATTAATGAATGGTTATGACAGATGTCATTTTGGGATTCGGCAAATTATCTATCTATCTATTATGAGCTGGAAATAAATGGAGCTACTGACTTTAGGCAGTGCAAAAGTAATTTAATTAAAACCGACAAAAAACAAATGACAAACCAAAACTGAGGTAATCCCAAAAAACAACAAACAACTAGCTGGCTAACAAAAGGCTGGGTATGAAAACCTTACTGAGGGGAGCACGAGGGCTTGGAGAAAACTGACGAGCACAGATCCGGACATGCACATGGACATTGACGCAACAAGGAGTGAAAAGAAACTGGGAGCTTATATATACACACACAGACAAGGGGTAAAGAGACAACAAGGAACAGGTGGGTGACACAGAAGGATGCAGGTTGGAGGATACACTAGGTGCAGGCACAACAGGTGAAATCAATGGGCAATTACTGGAACACACTAGGAGGGAACCAATACAAAACCTAACAGCGTGACCGGCAGAGTGATACAAAACTATTGATTAAACGTTTGAGCATTATTTTCACGACTCGTCTGCTTATTAAAATAACAAGATAGAAAACACAGTACCGCACTGCTGCGAGCAGGAATTGTTTATTACAGTATTATATTTCGTATGGTAGTGTTGTCACAGATTACTTGAAAAAGTAATTTAATTACTGATTATGCCTCAAAAAAGTAATCGAGTTACTTTACTGAGTACAGTGATACCTCAGCTCACGAACATAATTGGTTCCCAGAAAGTGTGTGTAAGGCGAAAAGTTCGTCTTCCGAACATTTATTTCCCATAAGAAACCATTAAAATGAGAATAATCCGTTCCCAGGTCCCCATAAAACATAATTTTCTACTAAATAAGCCTTAAAACTACACAAAAATATACCTTATTTTCTTTAATGTCTTCTTAGGCTTAACACTAGCCTGTGGTGGGGTCTTTTTCAGTCCCATAATAGCAAAAGTACACTCAATATGGTCCAAAATGTCTATCAAACACAAACCACGTCCGCACTCAACGAAAGGGAGGGGACGAACTGGGACGCCGTGAGCGTGCATCAGCTTCTCGTGGCGCTGTTCGACCGCGTGGTTTGGTTCGTCCGCCGAAAACTAGCTCGTCAGCAGAGACTATATGCTCGCGAATTTAATGTTCTTGAGGCGAAAATTCGTGAGCTTAAGCGTTCGTGAGCTGAGGTAACACTGAACTTTATTATCAAAGTAACTGTTACTTTAAAAGTAATTTATTGGTTACCTTTTACCAAATTTTCTCCATTTGCTGCCTCAACATAAGAATGACAACAAAAAAATGTCATTGCATGTAATTGACTTTCCAATATTTGAATTTAAAAGGGAAGATCAGAATTTTTTTTCCCACATAAGGCTTAATCTTTGAGTTAGCGGGAGTTTAATTAGTCGATGGAGTTGATTTCAACCACCATTGACTCGTGCTAGCTTAGCCACTCCGGAGCCGTGAAACTAACTAATAACTGTCATGGAACTGCATGGAATTTGTTAAATGAACACAGACTAATTAAACCCCTGCTAACTCGAAGATTAAGCCTTATGTCAAAAAGTCTGAATTTCAGGTTCGGGTTTAGGGTTAACAGCATATTAGTGCCAATGTAAAGCAATGCAGATTGACTGCACAATAATCAACAACACACAATGAATTGCACAGTGACAACCCGGAACTATGCCGTACACACACCCTGTCACTTGGGCTACAAAAAGTGGCCGCAACTAAACACTTTACACTCAGTCCAACTTACAATACATCCCAAAGATGCTAAAAGAATACATCGCCTCACAGCATAAATGGGCAACATGAATATGATGTAAACAATGCTCGCCGACTACCTACCAATGCAACAGCAAAGCGACGCAACGGCCACGGATGTAGTGGCTCCAACCTATCGCTGGAACCCTACATAATGAAGGAAAAATATGTTCATTCATTGACGCACACAGATCAACATTCCCTCGCACATCTCAACAAATGGCTGCACTCGGCTTGAATGTGCAATCTCGCTCCACACGCCTTTGTCAGTCCCAAAACACTTAGCGCATGTGACTCGAGACCAAAACAGGAAGTAACTATGAGCAGATACCATGGAAACGAACGTGTAGTAGCAACCTTTCTAACATTTTCTATTCAAAATGCTCTTTATACATGACAACAATATTCTTGATCTCTACATATATTATGAGCAGTGTTGTTAATCTTACTTTAAAAAAGTAATTAGTTACAAATGACTTCTCCCAAAAAGTAATTGAGTTGGTAAGTAAGTTACCTGAATGTAAGCGTAATTATTTACTTGGAAAAGTAACTGGTGTTAACTTTCATGTTTTTTTTTCATTCCCAAAAGAAAAAAAAACATAGTAACCTTTGCCTTTGGAAGTCATTTCATGTTGTGAATCAACCGTTTAAGTTGTCAAAATTGCTCCCGTTATTGCATTAGTTCCCTTCTGTCTACTTTTGACATGTGAAAGTTTTAAATCTGTTTTATCATTTAAAGATAGATTCAAGTCAAGATTTTACAGATTTAGGAGTATTTTATATAAAAAGTTACTTAGTTCGCTAGGAAGGTTCTCTACAACAGAGCCTTCCTGAGAAGTCTACTGCTTTAAAATGGTGGCTGTTTACTAACGCCAGCAAGTCTATAATTTCGCATTTAGGTCTATATACATGCTAGCATTTTACCGTAGCATCATGTGGGCATAGTTTATAGGCTATCGGCTAAAGTCAGGTATTATTGGAGCCAGCTAGCATCGCATTTGCAACGGCGTCACAACTTCCTTCCCTCCTCTCCTGCTCTGCTCTCTCGTCTCCGTGAGTCCGTTTCTCTGACTTTTCTTGTGTCATTCAACCAACGTAGTAACGCACGCCTTTACATCATCAGTAACGGTAACGGCGTTGCCAAGATGAGAAAAGTAATTAATTACTGTAATTTTCGGACAATGAGCCGCTACTTTTTTCCTTCATTTTGAATCCTGCGACTTACAGTCAAGTGCGGCCTATTTGTTGATTTATTTTGGTTATTAGTTAACACTTTGACAGCGGCGTCATAAGACGATCATAAGATTGTATAATTATGACATGGCACAATCATGGACATTACTGAATGCTTATGACAGTGTCATGTCATAATTATGATGGTCTAACGGCGTATCTGTCAAATAAACTGTTACCAAATACCATAACTAGCAATTAATGAAAGAACTGGAACAGTAACTGAAGACATAATTAGCACAGAACACGAATTTTGATTGTTATTTACATCTGTAGCACTGCAATGCATGCTAGGAGGCATGTTGGACAACAACAGTGTTGACAGCAGGTGGCATCAGACGTTGACCGTCTCCCCCAAGGGAGCAGTAATGGCCAAACGAAGCTTTTTGAAGCAATGAAGCTTTGCAGCCAAGTGGTTCAAAGCTTCATGGTGGTTCATTTGGTTTTATGACAGCCATATGATGCCGCTGTCAAATAAAGGGTTCTGGTTAATATCTTTTGGTGTAAATATCCCATAATACAGAGAGGAAAGCTGTGGCTAATAGTCCAGTGCGGCTTGTGTATGTACAAATGCCGTTTTTGTGCCAAATTTGGGGGGGGGGCGGCTAATAGTCAGGGGCGCCTTATAGTGCGAAAATTACTGTAGATTGCTTACTACTGAAAAAAATAACACCGTTAGTAACACCGTCATACCGTAACGCCGTTATTAATAACACTGATGAGGCAATAACAAAAAAGTAGCGCACAGACGCTAAGGAAACTAACATTAATCAGATTACTGGTTCGGAAAAATGAACGCGTTAGATTGCACGTTATAATAATCAGATTACAATAACTTGTTACTTAGTAATGCGTTAGTGACACCACTGATGATAAATATTTTTGCGTAATATGAAGCGGGGGAAAAAAGCTTTTCGCAAAACGAATTTTTCCTGTACAGAAGTTTCGTATCCTGAGGTACCACCGTATTCTGATTGTTTTCACAACTTTCACAAACTGGTCTTTCAAGAAGCAGGACGGACACATGCAGCGGTTCATCCGGGAGGTCAACACCACCAGTCGATCTTGCGTTCTTTGGGATCTGGAGGAGGAGACGGACTATGTTATCCAGGTGCAGTCCATCGGGCTCTACGGAGAAAGCCAAGCTAGCAAGAAGGTCCATTTTCGTACTCTAAAGAAGACTGATCGCTTCCCTTCAAACAGTTCTAATCAAGGTCAGTTCGTGGATATGTTTTGGTCATTTACGATTCTGTGTCTTCAATTTGTCAGGGTTTTGCAGTACGTTGGTAACTGCTCAAAAGTGAAACATCAAAAGCGGCATGAGCGTGTAAAGAAGAGCAACCTGAAGCTTCCTTTTCAAATCTTTGATGCTAAATTTGTCGAATGCTTGTTTAAAAGGAGATCTATCACTTTGGACGGTATGTGAAAACATCCACTGGGGTTATACACTTAGTTCCTTTGGCTGGATGTTTAATAATGTGGAAATTATTAGCGCTTTTTATTTGAAGTTAAACTCCTCGCAGATGAAGGCTACTCAGCCGTGAAGGCAAAGTGCTGAGCAGGCAAAAAAATGGTCAGTTGCTTTGATGACTGCCATCTTTCAAGGCTCTTTAGGAGGCTTCAAATTGCAGCGTTAACTCCCATATGAGACCCCACGCTGCCATACTGTACCGATACTAGGCCTGAACGACATTGGAAAAAACTATTGTTGCGATTTTTTGGGGGTTGCCGATATATTGCGATATTGCAATATTTTTAAAAAAATATATTTTTAAAAAAAATAAATTTTCACTAGATGACTTGTATAGCTGTTTGGAAAGACTTTGGATAATTCACCATCACCACAGTGTACAGTGATCCCTCGTTTTTCACGGTTAATGGGGACCAGAATCCGCCGCGATAAGTGAAAAACCGAAAAAGTAGCGCACCCCCCAATTTTTTTTTTGTTTTTGTGTGTGTTTTTTGTGCTCAATGTATTTATTCAGATTTAGCATTGGAAAGAGATACATATATTTCTCACTTTTTCCTCCCAAAGTGATTTAAAATATATATATCAGGGCTGTCAAACGATAAAATTTTTTAATCAAGTTAATTACAGCTTAAAAATTAATTAATCGTAATTAATCGCAATTAATCGCAATTCAAACCATCTATGTAATATGCCATATTTTTCTGTAAATTATTGTTGGAATGGAAAGATAAGACAAGATGGATGTATATATTCAACATGTGGTACATAAGGACTGTATTTGTTTATTATAACAATAAATCAACAACATGGCATTAACATTATTAACATTCTGTTAAAGCCATCCATGGATAAAAAGACTTGTAGTTCTTAAAAGATAAATGTTAGTACAAGTTATAGAAATTTTATATGAAAACCCCTCTCAATTTTTTCGTTTTAATAAAATTTGTAAAATTTTCAATCAAAAAATAAACTAGGAGCCCGCCATTGTTGATGTCAATAATTACACAATGCTCATGGTGCTGAAACCCATAAAACCAGTCGCACCCAAGCGCCAGCAGAGGGCAGCAAAACTCCGCAAAACACAATTAACAAGTGGGCCTTTCACTCTACTGTCATTTAAATCTGTCTGAGCTGGACAAGTGCGTTAATTGCGTCAAATATTTTAACGTGATTAATTTAAAAAATAATAATTAACGCCCGTTAATGCGATAATTTTGACAGCCCCAATATTTAAAAAAAAAAAAAATATATATATATATATATATATATATATATATATAAATAAATGGGTTTTAGGCACTTCAAATGACATGATTATGATCAGTTTAAACATACCTGTCCAACCAAATCATTTTTGAACGAAAATAAAGTACTGTAGTAAAAAAATGCTTGGCTTTATTAAATGCTTCTGTTTATCTACCTTAGCTGTGACTCTTGGAGTGACATGTAGAAATTTTAAACTCCTCATGATCACTTCTGGCATTTATTTTATATGTCTCCAACGTCCACACACACACACACACACACACACACACACACACACACACATTCATTCCAGCGCGGCTTCCTTGCAGAAACTGTTTAACAAGTTAAACGATGATTGACACGTTGCGCCGCTCTGATGTCCGCTTCTTTGGCAAGATCAAAGACAACAAGCATCGTTAACTTTAATAAGCAAGTGCTGCAGTGACTGTGAGGAACAAAAGTGCTGGGAGATGGAGGGCATGAGGCTGTGCGCAGAGCAGAAAGCAAGGCGTATGTGGATTTAAAAAAAAAAACAAAAAAACAAACCATCGCACGTGCTTGTGATGGGACTATCGCGCATGCGCACATCGCGATGTCGATGTTTAAATGATATATCGGTCAGATGGATTTACAAACTGGGTGACGGCGCTTTAGGTGTTTATTCACGGCCGACGTGCAGCCAAGCTTGGCATTGAAGAGACAGGACAAAAGAGTGTACCCTCCTTTGTTTCTTTGAAATAAGTCAATGTTTTGGACACTCTGGTGCGCTTTTTTGGCTTTGTGCCACTTTGCCCGCTTGCATACAGAGCGTCCGACATTCTGAACTTTCCACGCATGTATTTTTTTAACCCTTCATTAACCGTCGACGGGATGTTTTGCTCGTCGACGGATTTACGTCATCGATGACTATGTCGACTAGTCGGGACAGCTCTAGTACTGACCAATACTAATGAGGTCATTTTAGTACCGTATCAGTGCTATGCTTCTTTTGACAAAATCTTATCTTGGATGGAGGAGTTGTTTTTCATTGAACTGAGCTGGTTTTATGGTGTGATCAATCCAGAGACAGTCTTTCCGATCTGGCAACCCTGAAGAAAGACGCTACCAAAACTCACGCGTTTGCGTTTTCAACCGTTTAGACTGCGACGACGAGGCGAACCTCCACCAGGTTTTCCAGTTTCACCCCCCAAAAATGTAGTCTCCGTCTAAACGAAATGGACATCTGGGAAAGTTTTGTGCGTGTTTCACTTGTTACCGTCAAAAAGTCAGCAGCCCCTTACATAATTTTCCCCCCAAAATGAACTCATCTCTGTGCAAAAGCAATAATTGGCCTGGCTGTATCTCTCTGCATGCTAACCCACTTTCACCAGCCATTAACCTACTTGTAAAGAAAATCAGCAGACTTCCAGGATAATGACTTCTAATGAGGTTCCAACATGCATTTCCGCGTAATCTTATTAAAATGAACCAACGTCATTACCACGTTAGAAGACTTTTTCTCGCTGCCGCACTCTATCTTCCGAGATTTACGTTCTTCCGTTAAAGGCAAAATGTAGTCATCTGGGACTTGAATTCAGAGCCCATTTGTCACAGTCAAGTGCCTCCTATTCAAGTCTATTGACTCGGAGGGTTTCAAATTGCAAGAGCCACAAAAGCCATCAATCTATAAGGCTTCTTTGATCACTTTTCACGCAACTCTTTCGGAATTTAAAGGAGATCGGAGTCGAGTTATCAGCATGTGTGGCGTAACGTATTTGAAACATCAACGTAATCTCGTAATTTTTATGGAATTCAAATGAGGGCTGTCAGAATTATCGCGTTAACGGGCGGTAGTTAAATTTTTTTTAATTACCGTGGTTTCCCGAATATAACGCACACTTTTTCCCCCCCAAAATCAACTTGTAAAATCATGGTGCGCATTATAAACGGGTACATGGATGGAGACAGAAATATATATATATATTACATATATATTAGGGGTGTCAAACGATTAAAATTTTTAATCAAGGTGATTACAGCTTAAAAATTAATTATTCGTAATTAATTGCAATTCAAACCATCTATAAAATATGCCATATTTTTCTGTAAATTATTGTTGGAATGGAAAGAAAAGACACAAGATGGATATATACATTCAACATACAGTACATAAGTACTGTATTTCTTTATTATAACAATAAATCAACAAGATGGCATTACCATTATTAACATTCTGTTACAGCGATCCATGGATAGAAAGACTTGTGGTTCTTAAAAGATAAATGTTAGTACAAGGTATAGAAATTTTATATTAAAACCCCTCTTAATGTTTTCGTTTTAATAAAATGTGTAAAATTTTCAATCAAAAATGAAAATAGTAGCCCGCCATTGTTGATGTCAGTAATTACACAATGCTCATGGGTGCTGCAGCCTATAAAATCAGTCACACTCAAGCGACAGCAGAGGGCGATAAAACTCCGAAAAACACAACAAGTACACATTTCACTTTGCTGTCATTTTAATCTGTTTGAGCAGGGCATTTGTGCGTTAATTGCGTCAAATATTTTAACGTGATTAATTTAAAAAATTAATTACCGCCCGTTAACGCAATAATTTTGACAACCCTAATATATAAATAAATTAATTGACATGGCCACGTTATGTTGAAGTAACGTATGCGGCGACCCGTTGCCGACCATTACGGTACGTGATGTCACCATTTTGTTTCGGTAATACTTCACTTTAATCGGCCGAATGATTTCGTCTGTGTTAAATTCGGCTTTTTTTCCACTCTTCATAAAGCACAGAGTTTAGTTTATTAAACTCATTCGAGTCTACGTTTATTGCAGCTCCGCAACTTGGACTATAACAAACGTAACAACACACTTTCTGTCTTTGTCTGTCAACTATATCTGTCCGTCGGGAAACTCAAACCCAAATAACAATAGTTCCTATTGTTACTGTCGTGTTGACAGCGATGAGCTCTCACGGATTTCCGACTTAAACGTTCTCACTTTCATTTTACTGTATCAATCCATGGAAGAAACATTTATTCATCATGATGAAACGAGCAAGTTATACAGCAGCCTTTAAAAGAAAAGTCACATCTGTTTTGTTTTCTCCTAGATTCTGGTAAGTTGGAGAAGTTGTCAAATCATATTATTACCGTAAATATTGTCAGTTTATGGTAATGTTTTGAACTACCAATGTGCTATGCTTGTGCTGTGTTTCACCAGTCGGTGAAATGAAATTTCTGTATCTGTACACGAGCTCTGTTTTCTTGTATTCTTCTGTTTATTGGTGCTAAAATTAGGGTGCACGTTATAAACGGGTACAATCATTTTCCCTAGATTTTACAAGTAAATTTGAGGTGTGCATTATACAGGGGTGCGCCTTATATTCGGGAAATTACGGTAATCACGTTAAAATATTTGCCGCATTTAACGCACATGCCCCTCTCAACCAGATTAAAATGACAGCACAGTGTCATGTACTTTTGTTACTTGTGTTTTTTTGGTGTTTTGTCGCCCTCTGCTGGCGCTTGGGTGTGACTGATTTTATGGGTTTCAGCACCACGAGCATTGGGTAATTATTGACATCAACAATGGCGGGCTACTAGTTTATTTTTTGATTGAACATTTTACAAATTTTATTAAAACGTAAACATTAAGAGGGGTTTTAATATAAAATTTCTATAACTTGTACTAACATTTATATTTTAAGAACTACAAGTCTTTCTATCCATGGATCGCTTTAACAGAATGTTAATAATGTTAATGCCATCTTGTTGATTTATTGTCTTAATAAACAAATACAGTACTTATGTACAGTATGTTGAATGCATATAGCCGTCGTCTTTCCATTCCAACAATAATTTACAGAAAAATATGGCATCTTTTATAGTTGGTTTGAATTACGATTAATTATTTTTAAGCTGTGATTAACTCAATTAAAAATTTTCATCGTTTGACAGCCCTAATTCAAATGCATTTTTTTGCTTAAAATTTGCAAAATTTCCCCTTGACGCCTAAATTTACATTTTACTGGGATGACTAGCATTGAATGCTCATATTTCCCTGCTATCGAAACAAGCGCTAAGCTATCACGAAGCTAAATATTCTAAAAGAATATTCCCAGAGGAAGTAGATGGCTTCTCTAAGCTGTGACGGCAGCTCAATATTTCAGAGTTGCCTTTTGCTGAGTCAGACGGCACGCACAAAGACACACCAAAGACATGCTACAACATACAGTTAGCTAGTTTTCTTTAAAATTATGGCAAGTGGTTAGAGTCTTTTGAAACACTGTTCAAAAATGCACAATGTGGGTTGATTACATGATTGTTTAAACCTCAAATCAGTTACTGACATTATAAAATGACTTAAATCAAGAGTATTTATGTGACATGAGTATATTTAGTTACAAGCTTGTAAATTTAACACATAAATGAAGATGCTAATGTGTGTTTCTTTACGACATGGAAGACAAATACCTTTTAATGTGACTTTTACCCTCTCCGCTATTTCTCACATAGTGTAGAGCCACATTGAGAGTTTTTTAATGGCCGCCACGTGAGCCGAAGTAACATTTCGGTTTTTGGCAGCCACTTTTATAGAGTAATTGGGCTAAGTGAAGTTCTGGAAGAGTTCCATTGGGTTCAAAGTCTGCTGAATGGAAGTAACGCCACAGTCAATCCACTTTGGAGGAGGCGTCGGACCGCAAGATGGATATTGACTAGCGTAATGGTCACAGCATTCACTCTATTAGCATGTGTGCGTGTGCGTTCTCTTGTAGATGACCCAACGGTGGAAGGCCTGGAGAAGTCCCGACATCTGCAGACAGGCGAGGTCATCATAATAGTGGTGGTTTTGCTCATGTGGGCAGGTACGCTATCTTTTTTATAAAGATGTACAGTGGGGCAAATAAGTATTTAGTCAACCACCAATTGTGCAGGTTCTCCTACTTGAAAAGATTAGAGAGTCCTTTAATTGTCAACATGGGTAAACCTCAACCATGAGAAACAGAATGTGAAAAAAAAAACAGAAAATCACATTGTTTGATTTTTAAAGAATTTATTTCCAAATTAGAGTGGAAAATAAGTATTTGGTCACCTACAAACAAGCAAGATTTCCGGCAGTCAAAGAGGTCTAACTTCTTCTAACGAGGCTCCACTCGTTACCTGTATTAATGGCACCTGTTTTAACTCGCTAAACGCTTGGTGTAAAGAAATCAACTGTGGGAGCAATTATTAGAAAATGGAAGACATACAAGACTAGAGGTGGGAATCTTTGGGCACCTAACGATTCGATTACGATTCAGAGGCTACGATTTGATTATAAATCGATTATTGATGACCCCCCCGACCCCCGCTATTAGCTGCTTTTTATGTTTGTACATTAGTTACAAAAACTATTTAAAAAAAAAAAAAAAAAAAAAAAGCCTCGCAGGCTTAAATAAACGACTATTTCAGTATCAAGTTAACAGTTAAAAACAATAAATAATATACTCAAATCCCCATTCTGTATCAGCAGCTTTAAACTACATTCAATTAATTTAATGTTGTGAATCAACCGTTAAAGTTGTTAAAATTGCTCCCGTTATTCCATAATTTCCCTTCTGTCTACATTCGACATGTGAAAGTTTTTAAACTATTTTGAAGATAGATTCAAGTCAATATTTTGCCGATTTAGGAGTATTTTAGATAAAAAGTTAATTAGGTTAGTTTGGAAGGTTCGCTACAACAGCCTTGAAGGGAAGTCTACTGCTTTAAGATGGCGGCCGTTTACTAACGCATCTAGCTTTTTGAACATGTGCTGCTAATGCCACCAAGTCTGTTATTTTGCATCTAGTCCTATATAAATATATCTACCGTACCATTACGTGGACGTAGTTTGTAGCAGCTGTCGGCAGCAGTCAGGTATATTGTTGTTTTTTTTTTTAATCTCGCGGCATGAGTTGAGCCAGAGCCGTGAGTTGAGCATTGTCATTACCCGAGGGGCCGGGTAATGACAAGCATGACGTTTAGCTACTCTGGCTCCGTTCCTCATTGCGTCCCGAAGACCGCGCCGGCGCGCTGAGTGTGTTTTACTTCCGCTCTACTTGACATACAGTACTTCAGTGTCGGAATTTGGATGTTTGTGAATCATTCTCGAATGTTCCACGGCCGAATCGCGAATAATCTAAGAATCGGAAATTTCGCACACCTTTGTACAAGACCACTGATAATCTCCTTCGATCTGGGGCTCCATGCAAAATCTCACCCTGTAGCGTCAAAATGATAACAAGAACGGTTAGCAAAAATCCCAGAACCACACGGGGGGACCTAGTGAATGATATGCAGAGAGCTGGGACCACAGTAACAAAGGCTACTATCAGTAACACAATGCGCCGCCAGGGACTCAAATCCTGCACTGCCAGACGTGTCCCCTGCTGAAGCCAGTACACGTCCAGGGCCGTCTGCGGTTTGCCAGAGAGCATTTGGATGATCCAGAAGAGGACTGGGAGAATGTGTTATGGTCAGATGATTTGGTAGAAACACAGGTTCTCGTGTTTGGAGGAGAAAGAATACTGAATTGCATCCGAAGAACACTATACCCACTGTGAAGCATGGGGGTGGAAACATCATGCTTTGGGGCTGTTTTTCTGCAAAGGGACCAGGACGACAGATCTGTGTAAAGGAAGAATGAATGGGGCCATGTATCGAGAGATTTTGAGTGAAAATCTCCTTCCATCAGCAAGGGCATTGAAGATGAGACGTGACTGGGTCTTTCAGCATGACAATGATCCCAAACACACAGCCAGGGCAACAAAGGAGTGGCTTCGTAAGAAGCCTTTCAAGGTCCTGGAGTGGCCTAGCCAGTCTCCAGTCTAACGGGTAGTTATTTGAGTCACTGTTGCCTTTCTATCAGCTTGAACCAGTCTGGCCATTCTCCTCTGACCTCTGGCATCAACAAGGCATTTCCGCCCACAGAACTGCCGCTCAATGGATATTTTTTCTTTTTAGGACCATTCTCTGTAAACCCTAGAGATGGTTGTGCGTGAAAATCCCAGTAGATCAGCAGTTTCTGAAATACTCAGACCAGCCCTTCTGGCACCAACAACCATGTCACGTTCAAAGTCACTCAAATCACCTTTTTTTCCCCCATACTGATGTTCGGTTTGAACTGCACGAGATTGCCTTAAACCATGTCTACATGCCTAGATGCACTGAGTTGCCGCCATGTGATTGGCTGATTAGAAATTAAGTGTTAACGAGCAGTTGGACAGTTGTACCTAATAAAGTGGCCGGTGAGTGTATATTATTTAAGACAAAGACGAAAATTAAAAGGGCTGCCAAAAACAACGCTGGTCGCCTCCATGGACAATGGATACTAGACCTATTTTTAAAACTAAATTAACTAATATTCACATGGTTAATGCGTTGGCAGTTATATGGCTAAAGCTAGCTAGTAATAATTCCGAAACATTGTGTGCAGTGTTATGTAATATACAGAACTACTGTAATTGCTGGACACTCAATAGAATTTGCAGAAATAAACAATTAGATTAAATTTAAATGATATTAGATTAAATAGAATTATAAAACATTTTTTAAATAAACTTTAATTGTTAATTTGCTGCCACCCTCCGAGTTCAAATGGATTGGACATCTATGAATGATAAACGTATTGAAATTCACAGTGGAAGGATAAAAGAGTCACGTGATTGTACGTCTATCGTATGAAAAACACTAGATTACATTTCCTAACAGCATGGTCTTTTCAAGAGGCTCCTCCAGGACTGATAATGAAGAGAGTTGAGGCACAATGCAAAGTGGCATGTCTGACAGCAAGCGCAATCCCAAACCACGAGGGAGGCGAGTGAGATGTTCAACAATGCTAATGAGACGCAACACGCCGCAACAATGGAATCGCCTGGTGAATTCATTAGGCGCCACTCATTTGGAATAACTGCGGTTCAAGGCGTAATTAGCCAATTATACTTTGATTTATGACGCACAGAAATGTTGTACAAGTCTACACATCTATCCGTTTTTAGCTAGCACCTTTAGCTGCCATTGACGGTGCTAATCGTCCAGTCCATTTGGACAATAGCTATTTTTTGTGTGTGTGTTCTTTTAGCGGTCATCGCCCTGTTCTGCCGCCAATATGACATCATCAAGGACAATGACTCCAGCAACAATAAGGAGAAGGTCAAGCCGTTGTCCGAGAGGAGCACGCCTGAGCATCACAGTGGAGGGCTGCTCAGGAGCAAGGTATCTATATCAGCATTTTAATTGGTGACTACTTTGTAACGCTACCTATAGACAAGTAGCATATTAATTGTATTGCTACTTATATAATCACATGACTAATTTGCGACATAGTCACGTAGCATACATTCTGGACTACATATAGTGATGTATAGTGTAAATTTGTGATGACTCCATATAGCCATGTAGCATAGACATTAGTGACGACTTTAATACTGTATAGTCATGTGGCATATAAATCTGTGATAACCTTGTAACACCACTTAGTCATGTAGCATACAGAGTAGACTGGTGACAACTTTATAACACCCTTTAATATAAACTTATTTGTGACCACTTTGTAAAGCTACTTTTAGTCACGTAACATTTGTGACGCTAACTACAGTCATGTAGCCTATACATTTTTGACGCTACATATAGCCATGTAGCATGCAAGCTTAGTGACGAACTTAACGCTAGCCATGTAGCATATACAGTAAATTGGTGACTACTTTGTAGCACCATTTTTTAATAGCCATACTTGTGACCACTATATAATTCTAAATTACTAATTATAGTTATGAGATTTTTGTGACGCTACTTATAGTCATGTAGCATATACATTTGTGACTACTCTGTAATGATATTCAGTCATGTGGAATATAAATTTGTGACAAATTCGTAAAGCTACGTATCTTACATAGTTGTGACTAGTTTGTAAAGCTAATTATAGCCACGTAGCATATAAATTCGTCACTGATTTGTAATGCTACTTATAGTCATGTAGCATATACATTTGTGACTACTCTAATATTACTTTGCCAAGTAGATTGTAAATGTGACAACTTTGTAATGCTACTTATCACGTTACGTATTTGTGACACTACATATAGTCATGTAAGATAAGACTTTAGTGACGACTTTGTAGATAGACATGTTACATATTCGTGACTACTTTGTAATGCTAATTAAAGCCATGTAGCAAATAAATTTGTTACTACTGTAATGCTAATTATAGCCATGTAGCATATAAATTTGTTACTACTTTGTAATGCTACTTATAATCACTTTACATATTCATGGATACTCTGCAATGCTGATTATAGGCATGTAGCATATAAATTCATCACTGCTTTTTAATGCTACTTATAGTCATGTAGCATGTAAGTTTGTGACGCTAATTATAGCCATGTAGCATATAAATTCATCACAGCTTTGTAATGCTACATGTAAATTTGTGACACTACATATAGCCATGTAGGATAGACATTAGTGACGACCTTGTAATGCTACTTGTAGTCATGTTACATATTCGTGACAAATGTAATGCTACTTATAGTCATGTAGCATATACATTTGTGACTATTCTATTACTTTTAGTCGTGTAGAATGTAAATGTGACAACTTTGTAATGCTACTTATAATCACGTTACGTATTCGTGACTACTTTTCAACGCTAATTATAGCCATGTAGCATATAGTAAATTCGTCACTGCTTTGTAATGCTAAACTTATTGTCATGAAGCATGTAAATTTGTGACGCTAATTATAGCCATGTAGAATATGAATTTATCATTGCTCTGTAATGCTGGTCATGTAACATGTAAATTTGTGACACTACATAAAGCCATGTAGGATAAACATTAGTGACTACTATGTAACATTACTTATAGTCATTTTAAATATTCTTGAGTACTTTGTAATGCTACTTATACTTATGGTTGTATAGAATATACATTTGTAACTATTACCACTTTTAGTTAAGTAGAATTTAAATTTAGTTAAGTAGAATTTAAATGTGACAACTTTGTAATGCTACTTATAGTCATGTTACATATTCGTGACTACTTTGTAATGCCAATTTTAGACATGTAGCATATAAATTCATCACTGCTTTGTAATGCTACTTATAGTCATGTAACGTGTAAATTTGTGACACTACATATAGCCATGTAGCATGTAAATTTGTGAAAACACTAATGCTTCTTTTAGTCATGTAAACTTTAAATTTGTGACTACTTTCATGCTACTTATAATCACGTTACATATTCGTGACTACTTTGCAACGCTAATTCTAGCCATGTAGCATATAAATCCGTCACTGCTTTGTAATGCTACTTATAGTCATGTAGCATGTAAATTTGTGACGCTAATTATAGCTATGTAGCATATAAATTTGTTACTGCTTTGTAATGTTATTAATAGTCATGTAACATGTAAATTTGTGACACTACATTTAGCCATGTAGGATAAACATTAGTGACGACTTTTAACACTACTTAATAGTCTTTTAAATATTCGTGTCAACTTTGTAATGCTATTTAGTCATGCAGCATATAAATTTGTGACTACTATAATTCCACTTTTAGTCATGTAGAATTTAAACGTGACAACTTTGTAATACTACTTATAGTCATGTTACATATTTGTGACTACCACTTTGTCATGCTAATTTTAGCCATTCACGTAAATTCATCAGTGCTTTGTAATGCTAATTAGTCATGTAGCATATAAATTCATCACTGCTATGTAATGCTACTTATAGTCATGTAGCATGTAAATTTGTGACGCTAATTATAGCCATGTAGCATATAAATCCATCACTGCTTTGTAATGCAACTTATAGTCATGTAACGTGTTAATATGGGACACAACATATAGCCATGTAGGATAGACATTAGTGACGACTTTGTAACACTATTTATAGTCATTTTAAATATTCGTGTCTATTTTGTAATGCTACTTATTGTCATGCAGCATATGAATGTGACTAATGCCACTTTATGTAGAATTTAAATGTGACAACTTTGTAATGCTACTTATAGTCATGTAGCATATAGATTCCTCATTGCTTTGTAATGCTAATAGGCAAGTAACATAAATTTGTGACTACTCTAATGCTACCTCGTCATTTAGCATGTAAATTTATGACAACTTTTTAAGGCAACTTATAGTCATTTTTCATATTTGTGACTACTTTGTAATGCTAATTATTAGAGATGTCCCGATCGATCGGGATGCCGATCGATCGGATCCGATCTTGTCATTTTCAAAGTGTCAGAATCAGCAAAAAAATATCGGACATACCTTTTTTTTAATATATATATATATAGATATATATATATTTTTTTTAATTAAATCGTTTTCTAATTGTATTTAACGTTACAGACAAAATGTGTTACACTCTTCCAGAGTCTTTAGTTTAAGCTTAAGGTAGGGTTATCAAATTTATCGCATTAACGGCGAGAATTAATATTTTTTACATTTATCACGTTACGATATTTAACGCAATTAACGCATGCACTGCACGACCCACTCACACATTGTCGCGTTCAATCTATAATGGCGCCGTTTTACCCATACAGTATACAGAGCTAAAAGGCAGCGCAAAATGAGTAAAGTGAATTTTGGCAGCCTTTTTTTAAATGGCTAAAGCCTTACAATCCCTCTCCCAACGATTAGAATAATCGTGGGAAGCAATGTGGGGAAGAAAGGTAGTAGTTGATATTTTTTTTTTAACACCCTATGTTATTTCCCAACGCAGAGAAGATATATCAATTGGTACTACGACGCACAGTCACGGTTGCACTTCCCATCATGCATTTGGGCAGAAGTTAAACGGCTACAGTATCATTTACTGAAAGCTCAACAAATACACTAAATGGCAATATTTAGTCACAATATACAAAGTCACATTTATCCTTTAAGAATTACAAGTCTTTCTATCCGTGGATCCCTCTCACAGAAAGAATTAATAATGTAAATACCATCTTGAGGATTTATTGTCATAATAAACAAATACAGTACTTATGTACTGTATGTTGAATTTATATATTCGTCCGAGTTTTATTCATTTTTTTCTTAATGCATTGCCAAAATGTATATGATCAGGAAAATTTATCGGGAATGATTGGAATTGAATCGGGAGCAAAAAAACAAAACAAAAAATCGGATTGGGAAACAAATTAAAACGATCGGGATCGGATCGGTAGCAAAAAAACATGATCGGAACAACCCTACTAATTATAGCCATGTAGCATTCATTTTTGTCAGCTAGGTAACGCTACGTAAATTATGCGGTATTCAGATCTAAAATCCCGAATAAGACAGATTTTTATTTTTTAAGTAGTAAGTGTGATCGTCCAAATCATGCTAAAAATGTAAATGTAGCACTGTAAAACAGAAAACTCATCCAACTAGAAACATTTTGGCAGCTCTTGTGCCGAACGAACGGAGTGTGAGATGAAGATAAATGTCCGCGGAATGCAATTAAGCTGACGGGAAATGGCAGCGAGTTGGCACTTCCAACATTCAAACTGATAATGCGGCACTCCAACCTGATTACACACTCATCTGAACACCCGAAACAAAGACGTGTTGACAAATGACTTAAGCAGTATAGATTAGGAGAGCCAATTCCACGTATTGACGGCGATAGGAGTCCAATTTATTTGGACCGGGAGGAACCACAATTTCTAAAAATTTCAATGAGATTATCACTTGTAGACGTCCCATCCATTTGAAGTGGGAGGTTGGCAGCGAATGAACGAACGTTCATTCGCTGCCAACCTCCCGTCTAGCACCAACACAAGCCAACATTAACATTTTTTTTCCTTTTCGCAGTTTCACCCGTCCGTGCCGTCCATCAACATCATCGAAGTGTGACGACGACCGCCTCTTCTTTAGGTACACTAGTGGCAAACGACGTCATCAAACCCGTGTTATGTGCATGCAGAGAATAGGTAGGAACACGCAAAGACGCCGCAAGCTAACATGTTGCAATACAACACACAATCTCTGGGAGTGCAGTGACGGCACTGTAAATCGTTTAAAAATAACAAACAACGTCATATTTTCTTCACATTTCACCCATTTGTAAATACAGAACTGTATCCATTTCCTCAAGACTTGCATGCACGCCATCTGCTGGTATAGTTGCGAACTACAACAGGCATCTTAATTCATTCTAACTTGTCAATTTTCTTGCTATTTGTTATTATTATTATTATTAGCTCCAGTCCAGTGCCAAATAAACCTTATCAATCTCTAATTAGCTTCTTTTACTTTCCTGTCTTCAATTTGAAAGTGTATATGACATCCTCCCTGGTGACGGAGTTACCATGGCAACATGTGGCAGGTAGATACGACATGAGAGCTGAATACAGCTGTATGAAAAAGTATCTGAACCTTTTGGAATTTATCACATTTCTGCCTAAAATCACCATCAAATGTGATCTGATCTTTGTCAAAATCACACAGATGTAAAAACAGTGTCTGTTTTAACTAAAACCATCCAAACATCTATAGTTTTTCATATTTTAATGAGGATAGCATGCAAACAATGACAGAAAGGGGGGAAAAAATAAGTGAACCGTCTGCCTAAGGAGACCTAAAGACCAATTGAAACCAATTTTTACCAAATATTTTAAGTCAGGTGTGTACCCAATCACTGATGAGTGGTTTAAAGCTGCCCTGCCCACTATAAAACGCACACCTGGTAAGAATAGTCTTGATGAAACGCATTGTCTGATGTGCATCATGACTTTGGGCAAAAGAGCTGTCTGAAGACCTGCGATTACAGATTGTTGATTTGTATAAAGCTGGGAAGGGGTACAAAACCATCTCTAAAAGTCTGGATGTTCATCAATCGACAGTCAGAGAAGTTGTCTACAAATGGAGAGAGTTTGGCACTGTGGCTTCTCTCCCAAGGAGTGGCTGTCCACCAAAGATGACGCCCAGAATTCAGGGCAGAATACTCAGAGAGGTAAAAAAGAACCCTAGAGTGTCTGTTAAAGACTTACAGAAATCACTGGCACAGTCCAATATCTCTGTGCACACATCAACCGTATTTAAAACTCATGGTATTCATGGGAGGACTCGAAGGAGGAAGCCACTGTCTAAAAAAAACATTGCTGCTCGTTTAATGTTAGCAAAAAAGCACTTGGACACTCCACAGAAGTTTTGGCAAAATATTTTGTGGACTGATAAAACCAAAGTTGAAATGTTCGGGAGTAACACGCAACGTCATGTGTGGAGGAAAAATGGAATAGCTCACCAACATCAACACCTCATCCCCACCGTGAAACGTGGTGGTGCGAGCATCATGATTTGGGGCTGTTTTGCTGCATCAGGGCCTGGACAACTTGCAATCATTAATGGAAGAATACATTCAAAAGTTTATCAGGATGTTTTGCAGGAAAACCTGAGGCCGTCTGTCAGACAGTTGAAGCTAAAAAGAGGATGGATATTGCAGCAAGACAATGATCCAAAACACAGAAGTAAATCAACTTCAGAATGGTTCCCAGAAGAACAAAATACACGTTCTGGAGTGGCCAAGTCAAAGTCCAGACTTGAACCCCTTTGAGATGTGGCATTACGGAATCTGACTGAACTACAGCAGTTTTGTAGGGAAGAATGGGTCAAGATTAGTCCTGATCAATGTGCCAGACTACAGGAACCATCTGGTTGAACTTATTGCTGCCAAATTTGGGGGGGGGGCGGCGGGGGCGAAATATTAAATTTGTGATGGTTCACGTATTTATTTTTCCCCTTCTGTCATTGCTTCAATACTATCCTCATTAAAATATTAAAACCTATAAATGTTTGGGTGGTTTTAGTTAAAGCAGACACTGCTTTTTCATCTGTGTGATTTTGACAAAGATCAGATCACATTTGACGGTGGTTTTATGCAGAAATGTGACAAATTCCAAAAGTTTCAGATACTTTTTTATGCCACTGTAGTTAAGAAATTACACTAGTCATTTGTACAAATCATTTTATTGTGCATAAATATGTAAGAAAGCAAAGTTTGTACAAACTACATGTGAAAACAATATTTAACAAGCGTGTACATTTAAATAGCAAATTTTGAGTTTCTTTTCCCGTTGGATTGGAAGACAAGATGCCAAAAAAGCAGAGTTGTCCTTGTTCGTTTGTGTTCAACCACTCTATGCTTCATTAGCTGCCGTGAACGGCAATATTGGACGTGTCAACGGTAGCCGAGGAGTGATTGTTTTTGTCCTGGATATCTTCAAAGCTGCATTGCCAATGACTGTTCAGGCGTCGGACTGCACCATTCTGGTGGAAATAAGGGAACATTTTTTAGATCAAGTTTGCAGATGATGCTCGTATTGATGATGATGATGAAGTGAAATAAAACTGATCGTCTTTGGGAATGCTGTATCAAAACGATGTTTTAATGAGCCACATAGTGCAAATGATTCTAATATTTAATGCATTAATTAATATTTTTGTTTTTAGCTGATGTTTCAATTTAAGGTGGTGGTGTTCGTGGTGCCTTGACGTACAGTTTATAAGTATAGAAAACCAGTTTTGCCAATTGAAATGATTTTAAATTGAATGGATGTGTTGCAGTACTCTTAAAAAGTATGCTGTATACAGTGCCCTCCATAATTATTGGCACCCCTGAAAAAGATGTGTTTTTTAGCTTCTAATATTTTTTTTATTCAAATAATATGGGACCTTAATGGGAAAAAAAGAGAAAAATCCAACCTTCAATACAAGTGCATTCATTCAGTGGGGAAAAAAATCCCACATAAAGAAAAAAATATTTGACATCAAATAATGTGTGTCACAATTATTAGCACCCCTGGTGTTAATACTTTGTACAACCCCCTTTTGCCAACAAAACAAGGTCTGGGGACTGAAATGGCCATGGGAGGAGCTTGATTTTGTGTCTGGTGAACCATTTCTGTGTGGATTTGGCCATATGTTTAGTAGAGGCGTGTGAAATTTCCGATTCTTTTCCGATTCTATTCGCGATTCGGCCGTGGAAGATTCGAGAACGATTCACAAACATCCAAATTCTGATTATTGAATTATACCAGGTAAAGCGGAAGTAAAACACAGTCAGCGCGGTCTTTGGGACGCAATGAGGAACTGACCGAGCGTAAATATCATCTTCAACTCATGCCGCTAGATAAAAAAATAATCATACCTGACTGCGGCCGACAGCCACTACAAACAATGCCTAAGTTGCTAGTTGCTACAAACATACGGCTACAGTAGATATCATATACATGTAGAACTAGATGCAAAATGACAGACAACGTCGGTGTTAGAACATGTATTATTGAACAAAGATGCGAAATGACAGACTTTCAGGCATAAGTAAACAGCCGCCATCTTAAAGCAGTACACCTCTCTAGAAGGCTCTGTTGTAGCAAACTTAATTTTTTATCTAAAATACTCCCAAATCGGCAGAATCTTGTCTTGAATCTATCTTTAAATGATGAAATAGTGTGAAAACTTTGACAAAAGTAGACAGAAGGGAAATTATGGAGTAACGGGAGCAATTTTAAAAACTAACCGTTCATTCACATTAAATTGAATGTAGTTTAAAGCTGCTGATACAGAATGGGGACTGGAGTTTTTTATTTACTGTTATTTTTGTATATTTGTTTACTGTTATATGTTAACTTGATACTGAAATAGTAGTTTGGTTTAGCCTGAGAGGATTTTTGAACAATTTTGCAACTAATGTATAAAACAAAAAAAAAACAAAAAAAGGGAGGGGGGTGCATCAATAATCGTTTTATAATCGAATCGGAGCCTCTGAATCGTAATTGAATCGTTAGGTGCCCAAAGATTCCCAGCTCTAATGTTTAAGGTCGTTGTCTTGCTGAAAGACCCAGTGACGACCCATCTTCAGCTTTGGGGCAACAGATTTTGATTTCAAATGTCCCGGTATTTCAAAGCATTCATGATGCCATGCACCCTAACAAGGTTCCCAGGGCCTTTGGAAGCGAAACAGCCCCACAGCATCACTGGCCCACCCCCATACTTCACAGTGGGTATAAGGTGCTTTTTAGCATGCGCATCTTTCGTGGCACGCTAGACCCACTTAGAGTGTTTGTTGCCAAAAAGCTCAATCTTGGTCTCTTCTGACCAAAGCACATGGTCCCAGTTGAGGCCTGGGACCGTGTGTATTTTAGTGTGAGACCAAGATTGAGATTTTTAGCAAAGGCCCTGGGAACCTTGTTAGGGTGCATGGCATGATGAATGCTTTGAAATACCAGGACATTTTAAATCAAAATCTGTTGCCCGAAAGCTGAAGATGGGTCGTCACTGGGTCTTTCAGCAAGACAATGACCCTAAACGTATGGCCAAATCTAAACAGAAATGGTTCACCAGACACAAAATCAAGCTCCTCCCATGACCATCTCAGTCCCCAGACCATGTTTTGTTGGCAAAAGGGGGTTGTACAAAGTATTAACACCAGGGGTGCTAATAATTGTGACACACATTATTTGATGTCAAAGAATTTTTTTCTTTATGTGGGATTTTTTCCGCACTGAGTGAATGCACTTGTATTGAAGGTTGGATTTTTCTCTTTTTTTTCCCATTAAGGTCCCATATTATTTGAATTAAAAAAAAATATCAGAAGCTAAAAAACATCTTTTTCAGGGGTGCTAATAATTATGGAGGGCACTGTATATTATAGATTGGATTTACTTTACCACAAATAAAAATAATGATCCAGCAATACATATCATATTAATACAAACCATAAATCTTGACACTCGTAAGTCGAAGCACCACTGTTTTCATCTGAATGAAATTTGCTAAAGGGTTGCTTAACTATTAAAAGAAAATACTGTTGATATTTCCACTTACCGCTGCATGTTTCCTCCACTTCCATACTGCTGCATTTTTAATGGAAACCAAACAAAGTCAGCGTCAACGAGTCAATAACTCGTTTGGTGCGCAAGGGAGCTTTTGTTGTTTTTTGTTTCCATGCAAACGGTTAAAAGAAAATGCAATTCAATTTCCATCTTTTATGAAAAACGTCACGTCTTGCAGAAAGGTTACCTTGATAGATGCTCGTCCAGTCCGTCGTCCACATCCTGTTCACATACAAAAGAAAATTCAATTTATCTGCCTTATTATATCTAAAGCACAAACGCAACGTGATTAACTGTGAGCCAGATTCTTATTTTTAAGAATGACTGACGCCATCTAGTGGGGAACACTTAGAATAGCATCTTCTCAATGGAAACTTCCTTAGGTACAGCCAATGTTGGCTGCCATTGACTGCAATTTGCTGGAAGCTCTCCCAGTTTAAATGATTGGACGTCTATCCCCGTCAATGGCAGTTAATAATCTCTTAATGCCTGAATTGACATTCAACAAATACACATCAAAAAGCACCGGGGGAATACATAAGTGGATAAACATATAATCCAAAATTGAAAAAAATAAATAAATAAACAATTGAAATAAAGAAAGGAAAATATAGAAAATTTAAGTTTTACAATGAAAAAAATTAAGGAAAATAATTTAAATTGGAAAATATGCTAAATAAAATGTATATATTGTCACACTGACGACAATATTTTGAAATGTTATATATGATTATTATATATATTTACATATACGTTAATCTTTTTTCCAATGTATTAATTTTAAAGAATTTTGGAGAATTTTCTAGATGACTTTTATTTCTTATTTTATTTTTTTAAATTTAGGATGACTTATGTACTACCGGTAGTCCCTGGGTTACGAACGAGTTCCATTACTACGCTGGCGATGCAACCCAAATTTCCGCGTATGTCGGAATTAACCCTTTATGTACCCTAAATACCCCCTAAATTTAAAAATAACGATCCAAAAACATGTATCGTAGACTTCAAAATGTATTGACATGACACATTCCCCATTCACTGTGTCACGCCTTTCCGAAGGGGGCCGTCTAGCGCTCCGCTTCATTTATTAGCAGTCAGACGCCGGATTTAGGTTGAAAAAGTAGGAAAGCTGTACTGCTTACAAACAGGAAGGATTGGCTCAGGAGTGGTTTGTTCGAAGATTCAAGGTAATTATTATTTTTTTCGGACCAAGCATGCATTTTGAAATGTTGTGGGAAAAAAAATAAATGGGAGAAATTTGTCGCAATGTTTACCTAAAATAAATGCTACCTGCACGTTTTTGGGGGGCTTTTAACCAACAATCAAGACTCTTTTACGTCCATATCTATAAAGAATTCAGAGATTTAAGCATTTATTCACAAGAATTTGCAACGGAAAAAGCTCTTTGTCTGTGTTTCCACTCGGTCAGCTTTGACAGATATGGGCCCCTTATGAATCGGCCCCGTGTCCCCTCAATACATTATGACTATGCATGTATTAAATGTCATATTAACTCCTTTGCTCCCAAAAACGTATAAATACGTTGTATTTTCAATTGTTTCAGTGTCCCAAAGACTTATTTATACGTCTTTTACGTTTTTTTAACAAGAGACATCTCTAGGTTCTGATTCAACTCAGCTCCAAAGCACAAAGCTGAAAATCCATTTTAAAGCAATAAAACTAGCCACTCGAGGGGCAGTAGCATATTTGGTAAGACCCCCCCAACCCGATTCATCAAAATGAACTGCCGGCAGCACGGCCGGGGCGCCGGTGGAAGACGACCGAATGGACGTCCAGGATGCCAAGCGGCGGACAACCGAGCAGAACAACCGGGAGGACGCGCGGGATGCCAGGCGTTGGACGACCGAGCAGAACGACCGGGACCACCAGTGCAGCGGACGAGGCCGTTGAGTCCGTGCTGGAAAGACTCCAAAAAAATCCATCTTTATGAGACAGGCGGCGATGAGGGAAAAGTTTACCCCGGCCATCGTGGCCACAACAGCGCCATCTCTCAGTTATGTGTAAATAAATTGTTACTTTGCTATCAAAAGCTCTATTTGTCTAGTTGTTTATGTTATTTTGTAAAAGGAAAACATTATTCAGATGTTTGGGATGTAACTAAAGCAAAAAATAGCTGTGTTAAAGTCAAAGTTTTGTGTGAAATGTATGGTTTTACAAAAAGCTCAATTTCTCTTTTTTCATCAGAAATTGGAAAATTGCTCAAACTAAGGTACGTATTTTCTAATGCTGACTTCTAAAGAATGGAAAAAGATATGAACTAACTTTTTTTTTCCTGCTGAAAGAAGAGAGTCTAATCTTTCTTTTGGTGGGTTCCATGTTTATATATTTTTTTAAAATGTATTTTATTAATATAATATAATAATATGTTTAATGTATTTCCCTATCGCCGCCTGTCTCATAAAGGTGAATTTTTTTGAGTCTCTGCGGACCCTGCTCGCGAGCAGCACGGACTCAACGGTACTCAACGGCTGATTTCTAAAGAATGGAAAAAGATATGAACTGACTTTTTTTTCCTACTGAAAAAAGAGAGTCTAATCTTTCTTTTGGTGGGTTCTGTGTTTAAATAGCAATTGAACAGAATTTTCTGTGGGGCTTGCAAAATCAGTCAAAATCCAGTAAAACGGCCAAAAGCTCATGGGGTTGCACCGGTGAAAATGGCTGGGAGTGAATAAGTTAAGTACCCCTAAATACCCCCTAACTCTCAAAATAACTATCCAAAAACATGTAGTATAATATTATTAAAATAAAGCAAAAAAATAAGATTTTGTGAGGTACATTGTGTTAAATGCCGTTACATTCTATACTATTTGGGCTTTACTTGCGAGTGCTTCACCTTGCTGAAAGAAAAGGGCGCTGTAGAAAGAGCTGGGAGGCGAGAAGGGGGATATCATGGCCGATCAAGTCCCTAGCATCTGCTCTCTCAATGCGAGCCCACCTTCTGAATTTAAAAAACCTGATCGGGACTCGCAAGAGGAGTCGGTTCCGGGGGAGAAGCAGCACCAGCAGAAGCATGAGAACAAGGAGGCAGCAGGACAACGGCGACGCTGCTGGGGGAGTAGGGGGATCCTGACATGAATAAAGAACGGCAACGGGAACTAGGTACTGTGTACGCGACATAAAAAAAGAAAAAAGAAAAAAAAAAAATGGCGGACGAGATTCCGGTGTCGTAAAGTCAAAAACCCGGAAGTCGGGTACATCGTAATTCGGGGACTACCTGTATTAGGTACTTACAGTATGTATTCCTCGAGTGCTTTACTAATATTTGATAAATGAAACCTCAGGCATCAAGGGATTGAAAATACAGTTTGGCGTCATACCCAGGAGTCGTGCTTGAATGCTCGCCGGCGAGCGGGGTTGCTGCGAGGTGAGGGCGAGCTAATGGAGGTGGACAGGAACGGCCGACGGGGCTTCTTGTTGGCGTCCACAGACGTGCACGCAGTCGCTTCTAAAATTGAAAAAAACATTTGAATTACATTTTTTTTTAAAAAAAGGAGGTGATTAAAACATACTTTTTGAGTGATCTCACCTGCGGCCACACACGGATTATCAGTCATCTGTGCATGTCCATCACTGCTGGCGGCGCACGAGGAACACGTGCTTAGCGCTTTTTTGCTTTTGTCTACAAATAAGAACACGCACAAATATTTTCTAAATGTGATTATTTTTTAAAATTAACATTTTTATTATTCATAATTTTCAAACGACCTTGTTGAGCAATCTCCCAAAGATCCAAAGCTACTTTGAAGGCTTGAGCAACTGTCAGAGTTACAGCTTGAGCCTGAAAAAAAGTACGTTATAAATATGTATAATAAGTACATTAGAGGCTACCGCAAGGTGGAGCCAAATCTCCATTGATCAATCATGTGAAAGACAGCTATGAGACTTGTCAGTGGAATTTAATGCAACGTTTTCAGTTAAAAACAGTTCATTATTTTCTCAAATTCGGCCCATTTTTAGTCTAAATTGTGAAAATAATTTATATTTGTAGTGTAAAAATACAGATGTGTGTTAGGACTGATATCAATAATGTGATGATGAATTAGAGGGATTTAATGGGTTTTTGGTCCCAAAAAAAAAAGGTCATTTTTTTGGGGTTAAAAAATGTGAAACTATTTGCAAGGTTTCTGAAAATTCTGCTGTCAATTGCAGATTTCTGTGACATTTCTATCCATTCGACAAAAAGGTGGGAGTAGGCAGTCAATACAGGTAGTCCCCGGGTTACAATGTACTTGACTTGCACAATATCGACTTGTCCATTTTGTCTCTAGTCTTTTTTTTTTTAGTCACACATACAGTACCTTCTTGTACCTCACAGTATCAAATTTTGTACTTTATTAATATGACGTGTTCTGTCTTCACTATATGTAATGTTCAGCTTGACAGACGGCAAACAAAGAAATTATGCTTTTTGAAGCTTTTTACTTCCTTCACTTTTGACAATTTGTAAAGCTGTAACACACATATGCTGATGTAAATTAGCATTTTTGCTGCAATCTGGCAGATTTACATTTTTTGGATGTGTCTATTAGACGCTCATCAATGTGCACCCTAATAAATAAGTAAATAAATAAAAAATACCGTATTGGCCCGAATATAAGACTGTGTTTTTTGCATTGAAACAAAAATGAAAGAGTGCAGGTCGTCTTATATTCGGGGTCTAGACATTATACCCATTCACAACGCTAGATGGCGCCAGATATCATAGAAGTGATGATTTTGTCATGACAGATCTCAGCTACTCTCAAGTTTACCCAGTTTGCATTATTTTATTGCAATGTTTTTCCTTATTCAGATTTGTTTCAAGACTACAGTTACAGTTAGACTTCACTTTGATGGTTAATTTTGTTGTTTTATCACAATAGATTGGTTTACATTTCAAAAACCAGAAGCCATTCATTTACGAATGTGATAGCACTTTAATTTACATATTTAAATGTTCAGATATTAAGATATGAATGAGGCAAAATCCCGACCACCATGCTTGACTGGAGGCATGACACACTTATCTTTGTATCCCTCACCTGGTCGCCACCACACATGCTTGAGACCATCGCAACCAAACAAATTAATCTTCGTCTCATCAGACCATGGTTCCAGTAATCCATGTGCTTTGTCGACATGTCTTCAGCAAACTGTTTGCGGGCTTTCTTGTTTACCATCTTCAGAAGAGGCTTCCTCCTGGGGTGACAGCCATGCACACCAATTTGATGTAGAGTACGGCGTATGGTCTGAGCACTATCAGGCTGACCCCCCTGCCTCTTCAATCGCATTGCTGACAGCACTCTTGTAACGAGTCACATGACATTTTGGAGGGAAAATGACAAGCAGTACTCAATCTGGACATTTAGGGATGTATGTAGTTCCCATGCGGAGTACTCACTTTTGTTGCCAGGGGTTTAGATATAATTAATGGCTATATTTTGAGTTATTTTGAGGGGAAAATAAATTAACTCTATTATATGAGCTGCACACAGACTACTTTTCATTGTGTCAAAGTGACATCTGGCAGTGTTGTTCCCAGTGGCGCTCCCAGGGGGTGGCCAGAGGTCCCTATAAATTTGTTGGCCACCCCGCTTGCCAGTATATCATTAGATTGTTGTAGCATCAGTAATGCATTTCATCCCATCACGTGTCCTAAAGTCTTTCTGATAGTTTTCCCCCTGACCTTTTTACGGCAATAATATAATGAAAACCTGAAATTGTGGCTTTTAGTTTTGGTGTGCCACCCCAAGATTTTAAGTGGCCCCATCTGGCCACCCCAATGAAAAATTTCTGGAGGCGCCATTGGTTGTCCCATGAAAAGATATACTTAAATATCTGCAGAAATGTGAGGGGTGTACTCACTTTTGTGATACACTATAAATTTAGTAGATTAAATTAGCCTAATTTGCCTCACAAAAGTGTTACCTTAAATGCTACGAATGCTAACGTATTTACAATTCTCATAGCAAATCGCTCACACGTAACTCCCCAAACATAATTACAAATGCATACATAAACATATATTAGCTGAAACAACTTACAGCCTTATTTGGCCAAACCTGAGCGCAGCTATCCTTTACCCACGGGAGATGTCTGAGTGCTCCTGTATTGAAGCATTATTGAACGACACTCCAGACGGACCCAACGCTGCCAATAGAGGGCAGTGTATCCTCAACCATTAAACAAAACACAATACTTTTGGACTTTTTGGATAGTTATTTTGAGTTTTTGAAGGATTCATTCCAATTTACGTAGGAAATTTAGCTTACGTCGTCAGCGTAACCCAGGGACGACCTGTAATCATGTTTAAGTGCCATTGACGGAGATAAACGTCCAATCCATTTGGACTAAGATTGCTGCCAGTGGTCGAATCCAAATGGACTGGATGTCTATTACGGTCAATGGTAGCAAATTTAAAAAAAGAAAAAATTAAAAACATACAATCTTCTTCTTTTGACAGAGGAAGGCGTGACATTCCAGCGTCTCGTTGAAGGGACTCTGAGCCACGTAGGCAAACACTTTGTCCTGGCTTTTGTCTGCCGTGCAGTATGAGATTCTAAACAAAAAAACAAACAAAAAAATTCAAACCATGTCATTTTTTTTGCCACAACAAAAGACAGGTTTCCAAGAAAACTCTCTCGCATGCCCTTTTTTTTTCTCCCCCTGCGCGTGACGAGTCATGACCTTGGTGCATTTAAGCTATAATTAGATCCATTACGAGTGAATATCTGACTATCTGGAGGCATGCGATCGATGTCATTTGATGACTTTTTTGAATAATGAGAGCGCTGCAGGCGGCGTTCTGCGAGAGGAGCTGTGAATATGACATTGATGAACACGTTCTTGACACTCTCATTTTCATGCGTTTTAAGTAGACAACTTTGCCTACATTTGCAGCATTTCTCTCTGCTCTTTCTCTCGTTATGGTGAAAATATGGCATATCATTTGAATAATCGCCGGATATCGTGGACAGCGCTGGTGTGTGCGCGTAATTTCCGTAACGTAGTGTGTCGATGTCAGACTCATTTGCAGCGTGACTTCAAAGACAACCTCTAGTCTTTATTTTTTCTTTTGCTGGAGCATAAACAAATACTTTGAATTTGCATATTGGGGAGTTATTTGGGTGGGTTGATGATGAGCGACCCACATAGCAAAGCCCAGGACACCCCAACAGTCATGCTACATATGATGCCAAGGCCACGGACTTAATTGCACATCTAAATAACTGCAATAATTTCATTTTAACTCATTCACTGCCAATGATTAGGAATGGGAACCTCTGGGTAGCTCACGATACGATACCATTTGTGATATAAGACTCACGGTAATGATCTCACGAGATGGCGATACAACAATTATCGGTATGTGCGTCAGGAAATCATTCAAGGATGTTCGACAAAAAACTACCGTCATTTTCGGACTAAAAGCCGCTACTTTTCCCCCTCATTTTGAATACTGCAGCTTTTAGTCCCGTGCAGCTTATTTGCTGTTTTATTCGGTTAATAGTAGGGTTGTTCCGATCATGTTTTTTTGCTCCCGATCGTTTTAGTTTGAGTATCTGCCGATCCCGATATTTTCCCGATCCGATTGCTTTTTTTGTGTGCTCCCGATTCAATTCCAATCATTCCCGATAATTTTTCCCGATCATATACATTTTGGCAATGCATTAAGAAAAAAATGAATAAAACTCGGACGAATATATACATTCAAAATACAGTACATAAGTACTGTATTTGTTTATTATGACAATAAATCCTCAAGATGGCATTTACATTATTAACATTCTTTCTGTGAGAGGGATCCACGGATAGAAGGACTTGTAATTCTTAAAGGATAAATGTGACTTTGTATATTGTGACTAAATATTGCCATCTAGTGTATTTGTTGAGCTCTCAGTAAATTATACTGTAGCCATTTAACTGTTCTGCCCAAATGCATGATGGGAAGTGCAACCATGACTGTGCGTAGTGGCACCAATTGATATATCTTCTCTGCGTTGGCAAATAACATAGGGTCTTAAGAAAAAAGATCAACTTCTACCTTGCTTCCCCACATTGCTCTCCACGATATTTCTAATTGTTGAGAGAGGGATTGTAAAGCTTTAGCCAATTAAAAAAATGCTCCAATGACTGCCAAAATTCACTTTACTCATTTTACGCTGCCTTTTAGCTCTGTATATAGGTAAAACGGCGCCATTATAATTTGAACGCGACAATGTGTGAGTACGTCGTGCAGCGCATGCGTTAATTGCTTTAAATATATTAACGTGATTAATTTGGGAAAAAAAGTAATTACCGCCGTTAACGCGATAAATTTGATAGCCCTACTTAAGCCAAAACTAAAGACTCTGGATGAGTGTAAGGCATTTTGTCTGTAACGTTAAATACAAATAGAAGACGATTTAATTAAAAAATACATATATGTTAAAAAAAGGCATGTCCGATTTTTTTTTGCCGATTACGATGCTTTGAAAATGATGTGATCGGACCCGATTGATCAGCGACATCTTTAATTGCAATCATTTTCTGGGAGAAATTGAGCATAATCTGACAGAATTGCAGGGGCACCAATACTTTTGGCCAGCACTGTATACAGTATTTACAGTCTTCCATAATTATCATTTCTGTAAAATATTTTATCTCCCAGTCTTTGTTGGGAACGTTGCATTAGGATTCCACATTTTGTTCAGAGGGGGAAAAAAACAACCTTCAGCTCTAGCTTCAAGCAAAAAGAATCATGATTGACAGCACGCTGAAGAAAGAGCTGTCAGGTTTTACACGCAGGCACACACACCTTCCACGCGAACGTAGAGTGCAACCGTTTGATCCGACGGCTGTGATGAGCGAGGATGAAGAGGAATATCAATTTCATGAAAAGAAAGAAGAAAGCCTACTGAAAAAGGTCCAGATTTTAAGCTAAACTTCACTTTTAACAATCATTAATTAACCTAGTAAATGCTGACCACCGGGTGGCAGTATCATAGAATGGTGAAAACCTATAACACAAATTTTGCCTTTTTTTTTTTTTAAACACAGGATAAAGAATATATGCCTGACAAATTGCTGTACTATAGATCTGTTCATGGAACACAACCCTCTTAACACCTGTGAGACTTTATCAGTAACAGTGCCAGCTTTGAAAGAGCTAGTTAGCTTTTATCGAGGTAGAAAATTGAAGGGGGGGATCAAACAACCAGAAGAGTAGCCTGCCCACCCGGGGGGTCTGTTATGGTAGATAAGGTGGATCAGAGACCACCGCCTCCTCTAATAGAAGCAACCTTTTGATATTAGCGTCCAAAGGATTTATTTTTAATAAGTATTATGCAAAAAAGGCTTAGGCAGTTTCCTCCAAAACACTGTCATTGTAGTTGTTTGTTGTGGCTTCAAGGGGCGGGGCCTAGTGAGAGACTTGGGTGTCAGCGAACAGGAATATGTTTGTGTTTTTGTTGTTTTTTTTTTTTTAATTGTTTGCTGCCATTGACTGCACTGGACATCCAATCCATTTTGACTGGGACAGAATGATCTAGAGCTGCAACGATTAATCGATTAACTTGATTTATTTGATTACAAAAAAGGTTCAAATGAAATTTTGCTGCTTCAAGCAATGGCGTTGTAATGGTTTGTTTTGACAGTGTTCGCATTTAGAGTTATTGATTTGGGTGGCTACACTGCCCTCTAGTGGAAACAGTGAATATGACATAACTCACTAAATATGGCTGAATCCAACTGCTCCCTGTTAAGATCAACATAAGGTAAGTTTTTGTTTGCGCTGTTTTTTATGCATTCAGAATTTAGTTTATAGGCATATTTTATAGCATTTAAGCTAGCGGACTTTTGCTATGCAAGCCAATGGCGTATCGCAAGCAACACGTCACTTTTGCTCATTAACATTAATGACGTTAGCATTTGTTGCTAGGTTGGTCAACCTCCCGTTTGTCCCTAATAGTAAATGAATGGAAATAGTGTATGAATGAGAGGTTTACCGAGCTAAACCTACTAATTCTGTCCAAAAATGATATCCCTGGTGCCAAATTCACTGGTAAAGATGTGAATGAACATACAAATGTTCAGTTAAAGAGATGGTTTGAGTGTCGAGGGCTGAAAAAGAGCCGACCTGATCCAGAGTTAGCTTTTTATCAACACCTTTTTCTTGTGTGCATTGCCTTGCGCCACTGACAGTGACATTCTCCTGTTTCAACAATCCATCCTTTACCACCATATGCCATGTCTCTCTTATATATTATATCCTCTGGTTGTCTTTAGTCTCTGACCATTCTTGGGGGCAATTTACATTGATATTTTTGTGTAGCGATCGCAAATGCTACTCAGTGACAGCCAACGAACGCTTTTAATTTTTTCATTATTAACAGATCTTAATTATTATATTTACACTTTCCCTTTACTAAAGTGTTTTTTTTTCCAACAGAAAAGGTAATCAGATACCATTTCAATCTTTTTTCAGGTCATTTATTGTCAGACAGAAGCAGCACGGCAAAACGCCACGCTAAAAAAAAAGTAAAAATATCAAAATGGCTTACCTCTTCGTCCTCTGTAGGATCATGACTCCAAACAAAATGTTTACTGCATATAAAATGTGAATAGCTTCACCTTGCTGGGATTAAACTGGTCTTTTGAACATCCGCACAAGTTTATCCATTCTTCACTTTTTTCCTCGAGTGTTTGGTTTCGGGAAACTTGTGAAGAAAACATCCTTCATATGTCGTAATGTCTAGAGTTGTTTCTACAAGTTCCATAACAGCAGTGTTTGATCGGCGTGTTCTTTTTTGAAAGATTACCGGGGGCGTGTCTAAAATGTCCCACTTCCGCGTTACGATGGCGACGTCACTGTCTAAAATTAGCATTCATATGGTACGCTTTTGTTTGGTTTTACAGTACGGTATTTAGATCCTCATTTATTATTTTCTTATTACGTTAAGCTCAGGTATTCTAATTTATTTTCAAATGAAAGTACAATTCTGCATAGTTTGAATTTTGCAACACATTAAATCTTCCTAATCTGATTACTCGATTATTCGAACTAACTAGTTAATAGATTAATTGATGACTAAAATCATCGATAGCTGCAGCCCGAGAATGATCGCTGCTATGCCTGCCAGTCAAAATGGATTGGACATCCAGTGCCGTCAATGGTGGGAAATCTTTTTTTAAAAATACAAATAAATAAACAAAAAGTGAAATAACGGTAGTCCTCGGGTTACGACGTACCTAACTTACGTGATTCCGACTTTACGACTTTAAGAAGTCGTGCAGCCAAGTGAGAGAGGGGACAGATTACAGCAGCAAGCCTGCGCGCACATTTGTTGCTTGTGAAGCATCTACATAGGAAACGCCTGTAATATAACCCCTTTTGTACTATCTATTGTGCGTTTTCACTTGTGGTCAAATATGAGTTTATGTGATTGTTTTTTTTTTGATGATTTGCGGACGCTAACTGGTACATGCTAATCGTTTGTGTGGATTGTTATTGCTGTATCAGCAGCTAGATATAAACACAAATTTCAATTGCTGAAATTGAATATGAAACTGATTTAATTTCATTTTTTATTTTAGTTTCATTCTGCAAGTGTTGATGTCATGAGCAGCTGAATAAAGTCAGCAAACCACACGTACGTCTGACGTTGTCATTTTGGAGCTTTGCTAGGACTTAGCGCCAACATCTTGGTGAGGACAGTACAATCACATATAATAGATGTTTTTGGATAGTTATTTTGAGATTTAGAGGGTATTTAGGGGTACTTAAAGGGTTAATCCTGATTTATGCAGAAATTCGGGTTATGTCGCCAGCGTAGGAGCGGAACTCGTTAGTAACCCGTAAACTACCTGTACTGAAAACTAAAGGATGTCGGTTGTCATCAATGGCAGGAAAAGAAAAATTCAAAACACAAGCTCATGAAAACTCACTGTCAGAATGGATTGGACGTATATTGCTGGTAATTACACCCCCCAACAAAAAAAGTTAACTACCCTATCATCAAAACTTACCGTCAAAATGGATTAGACGTCTACTGCCATCAATTGCAGCAAAAAAAAAAAAAAAGTCAAATAGATTGAAAAAAAAAAAAATACTAATCAAAATAGATTTGACTTCTATTACCGTCAGTGGCAAACAAAAAATGCTTAAAAAATTCTAAATACAGCCAAATTCTGGCACTGAACATTTAACGCTGTCAATGGCACAGATCCGTTTTCATTCACTCTTTATTTAAAACCCCGAAAAGCTTCAAAATCTCACCTGTAGATGGAGACATTTTCCACCAGGTCGCCCGTGTCCGTGTCGGTAATGACGATGCCTTTGGGCGAGATGGTAAGCGTCACTTTCCGGAACTTCTTAGCGCCAGCTCTAGCCTGAAAATATGAAAAATTGAATAAAAATCTAACAGTCAAAACCACTTTAAGACGCTTTGATGAAGATTAAAACATTTAAGACCTTTTTAGACCACATGGGAATTATTGCATAATTAAACCACCGACAGAAGGGGGTATCGGTTAATCTAAAATCGGACTCCCCGTATCCTGACCCCGCCCCCGTAGAGCTAACATCCGGATTAAGCCGAAATTGATTTCTAGCAGCCCGCACGCGCTTGTCTCCGTCTGTTCCCTTGGAAACGCATCGACCCGAATGGAAACCGCTGATTTGTTGCTTTTTATTCAGACACTATTGTTTCGGATTGTTTTCATGGTTGAAAATGTGCTTGCTAGCATTTTTTTTCGACAAGATTTTGAACGCTAGCTCTGCGGTTTTCATTCATTTCATATGAATTCAATGTCACCCCTTTAACATCTCGGAAAATCGAAGCTACGTCGACTTTTGGGTGTAGAGAAAAAAAAAACAAAGTGCTGGCGATAGCAGCGAGCTAACAGGTCAACGCGCGCCCTCCCGGAACGCTGGCTCAGCATTCCGAAGAAACGGAGGGCCCAGATGGAGCACCCGAGGGGGGGTTGAGCGTCGCCTGCCAAGCCCTGAGACAAGCACTCGTTCTGGGTTACAAATGACACATTTCCCCCCCTCCTGACTTTGCTCTTGCTTGTCATCGCCGATAAATTCGTATTACACACAGGGCTAAGTTTTCAAGCTTGAACTCTTCGGCTGCAATCGACAGTGATAACCTTCCAATCCATTTGGACTGGGAGAAGCGAATGAACGTATATTAGGGCTGCAGCTATCGATTATTTAAGTAATCGATTAATCTATCCATTCGAACAACCAAGTAATCGGATTACGAACATTTAATGCATTGCTGAATATATTTTAGGCGTACAATAATAATACTGCAATAATAATACTGCAATAATATTTATTTTGGCTAAGAGTGCACGTTCAGAAGAACATTAAAAGTAATTACAAAATAAAATACCTGAGTGCGAAACTATGCAGAATTGCACTTTCATTTCACAAGAATCGTAAATGCATTTAAAAAGAAATTAAAATTCCTGATATTAGCCTCAAGCGGTATCAAAAAATGAGATTTAACAATAGATTGGCTTACTTGCATAGCAAAAGTCTCCGCTAGCTTAAATGCTATATAATGCTAAAAAAATTTCACAATGCTCTTAACAAATCGTTAAAAAGTAAAACACATTCGCACAAAAAAACTGCTAAATATACTTCTAAACTAAATCACGAATGCATAAACAAAGATATAAACTCAAACAAAAACTTAAATTGGTCTTAACAGTGGATTCAGCCTTGTTAGATGAGTTATGTCATATTCACTGTTGCCACTAGAGGGCAGTGTATCCACCGAAATCAATAAAAGTAAAGGCAACACTTTCAAAACAAACCATTACAATGACACTCTAACGAATAATCGAAGCATTAAAATTTAATTCTTAATTCTTTTTCTAATCGAATTACTTGTTTTAATCGATTAATCGGTGCAGCACTAATGTGTGCATATCTATTATATATTAGGGCTGTCAAAATTATCGCATTAACGGGCGGTAAATAATTTTTTAAATTAATCACGTTAAAATATTTGACGCAATTAACACACATGCCTCGCTCAAACAGATTAAAATGACAGCTGAGTGTAATGTCCACTTGTTACTTATTTTTGGGTGTTTGGCACCCTCTGCTGGCGCTTGGGTCCAACTGATTTTATGGCTTTCAGCACCATGAGTGAGCATTGTGTAATTATTGAAATCAACAATGGCGAGCAATTAGTTTATTTTTTGATTGAAAATTTTACAAATTTTAATAGAATGAAAACATTAAGAGGGGTTTTAATATAAAATTTCTATAACTTGTACTAAGATTTATCTTTTAAGAACTACTAAGAAGTCTTTCTATCCATGGATCGCTTTAAGAGAATGTTAATAATGTTAATGCAATCTTGTTGATTTATTGTTATAATAAATTAATACAGTACTTATGTACCGTATGTTGAATGTATATATCCGTCTTGTGTCTATATATATATATATATATATATATATATATATATTTGTGTCTGTGTGTGGGGGGGTGCGCGTGTGCGTGTGTGTGTGTCATATGTATGTTCAAAACTAGCTTAATGCTAACATGCAGTGAGAAACCTAATTGACCTGCTAACAATTAGCATTGAAAGGCACAGTTGAACGTGAACATGTGAAAACATGTAAACTTGTTGCAGAGACACCAAGATAATATAACAATAGTGATGAGCATATTTTCTTTATCATCTGTAAAGAACAACTAATATGACTATGACCTTATATCTATGACATACTTCCCCCAGGTGCCCACAATGTGTACCTCAGAAGGAGAAATAATTTAAGCAAAAAAGGACAAAAACTGATAAATTTCTAATTATATTCTATTTATTTGTGGCCTTTATGTTGCCCATTTTTTATTTATATATAGAGGATTTAATATAGAGCCTTGTGGAACCCCAGTAGTTAATTATGCTGCCAATGAAATGACTAGACGTCCAATCGATTTGGACTGTTCATTCACCCATTTGTTCATTCGGCCCTCTTAGTCAAAATGGATTGTATGTCTATCACCATCAATGCCATTTGTCAGTTTACTCACCATAGTCACTATCCTGCGGATAGCGGCGGCCGCCATGTCCTCCCCTTTGGGCTGGCCCACCAGCGTCATTCCCAAGTACTTGACGTTGAACGCCATGCCTTCCAAAAGCGTCTCTTTGGTGTCTGTCCAGTTTTCCGGAAGCTCTGTTTTGCGAAATAATATGTATTAGTGCTCATTAAAACCATGGAAAACTTCCTATAAACAATTTTCCTGTCTATCATCATGATTGCCATGGTTAGACCTGTTTGTGCAATGCATATTTTAGCCTCAGTTTATGCTAACTTGCTACAGTGATTCATTATGATAAAGTAGTACCACAAATTGGCCTCAAGATGTCCCTTTCTAAGCCAATTGATTCTACTTTAAAACCATAAGTGAGTAATGCATGCAGGACAATTGAAAATAGCAACACATATTTCAATATTCTTCATTTATCATTAATGTTATTATGCTAGCTTAACCCTATTGTGTGCAAATTTTTTTTTTCTTTATCCTTTACATGGCATGAACACACTATTCGCCCCACCCAGTCATAATGGATTTGACGTCTAACGCCGTCAATGGCAATTAAACATTAGCGCTCACAGCCTGTCTTCCTGGATTAAGTGAATCGGACTATGGCAATCAGTAGCATGAGTTAAATACTATAAAAAATAAATCAACTTTAGAGTTTTAATTGGAGTCGTAACCAGTATGTATTTCTCCTTTTATTCATTTTAAATACAGTAATGTAGTTTTTGTTAACATAAAATTATTGAATAAATATATTTTTAATGACTACTAGACACAAGTACTCATAAATAATTAGATACTTTTACATTTGAGTAAAACAAATTTATACTTATATATTTATTTGCTGTGCTGCTTTTGTTTACTGAATAGTTTTAGGTTGCAGCAGTACTTCATGCATTGAACATTTGACAGCTCAGTTTATTATCAATTCAAAAATAACGCTACCATATTTGTTGTATATTTTTGCACCAAATACTTAAAAAATTATTATTGTGTTGTATATCGATGTCATGATATAAAATGCTCGATATCATGATAGATTTTTATCTATAGCGCACAGCACTCATACGTAAATAACATTTTTATTTTTGAAAATCCTTGCGATTAATCGCGATTCATCCTACTTTTGTGGGTTCCATCAATGGGAAAGTTAAAGAATTTTTTTTAATCAACAGGTAGAAAAAGAGAAATCCGAGCACTTGTATTGAGCCTCAAAAAACAACAAAAAGGCCACCACAGAGTCCGTTTTGCTCAATGTTAAGGATTTTTGTTTCAAAGCGGCAACCAAAATCACCTGCAGATGTTTCCAAGTAGGTAAACCTCGCCAATCCTAGTCCAGATTAGGACAAAGACACCCTACATAGTGCCTAATGAGACTCCAATCTCAATTTGGATGAGGTGGCAGTGATCAGTCCGAACAGGCTGGGCCATCTGTCACCCGCACACTTGCCGCCCTCCAATAAGTCTCTGAATTATTAACACCTCTTCAATCGCGCCTCGCCAGCCGCTTGGATGCGTTTGATGTTAGCCGGAGCCACCGCAACCCTGCTTGGCAAATTCAGCACGTCCAAATCAACCACTCTTAGAAATCGCTCACTCGTTGCATAGTCCTTCGTGGATATCGGGTAGTTTGAGGTGCCAAAATTCATTAAAAAAAAAAAAAAAACAAGTGATACATCATTTATAGCGCATTTCCAATTAAAATTGCCCTAATTCTTCGAATGTTAGCCTTTCAACCACTGTTGTTTTCGTCAACGAACAAATTTTTTTCATGACGGTGACGAGACGATAACGAGCTAAAAGAGTGTCTCTGGAGACTAAAACATGGCGGGACGAATGCCTGTTTATGTTTTAAAGAGACGTAAATGTTCACCATGTTTGACATTTTCTTATTGTATGTGTAGCTACTAGCTAGCCCGCATCATAGCTCGAGGTGGCAATCTTGGGGCACCTAACGATTCGATTTCAATGCAGAGGCTACAATTTGATTAAAAATCGATTATTGATGCTGTTAGCTGCTTTTAATATTTTAGAGGTGCACGATAATTATCGGTCCGATAATAGGAATTATGACGTCATCCCAATAAATCCGATACCAAAATATGTTATCGGGCCTATTAATAATATTTTTGGCAAGGTGTCAAATTGGGATGTGTGCGTTTGTTTCCACTCCTGTTTTGCCAGTATGCAAAGTTTTGTTACTATTCTAGAGGCCGTATTTTTCCTTCACCGAGTTATAAACCTTACTATAGCAATTAGCAAATGTTTGCATTTTACAGTGTTATGTTTACAAGTTCTTCAGAGGCCTTACGGTTATTTAAAGGCTTGCTGTTCTATAATTGCCATGTTAAGAAAGTTGTTTCATGGACCAAGATGACAAAAGTCTCCTCTCCTGTTGCACCAAATGTTTTATCTGCTGACAAAGCAAAATACCTGTTGGGTTTATGTTTGTTAGTTTCAGATCAGTGCTAATTGTTCAGGCGAACACATCGTCAATGATATTGACTGATTGAATGTGATTGACTCAAATTATATTTATTTGAACAAATTAATGTGAGCACTTTATCTGAAGTCAAACTGTTCTTGTCTTTCTTTTGTTCGTTATAATAATGTTCATGTCATCATAAAAATTCTGGTTCGGTCAAAGAGAAATCTATGCTGAATAAACCAATAGTATTTTTGACCTACAGGTGTTCAAAAAGTCAGGTGAATATACACTGAAAAATTATCCAGTGCCCTCCATAATTACTGGCACCCCTGAAAAAGATGTGTTTTTTAGCTTCTAATATTTTTTTATTCAAATAATGTGGGACCTTAATGGATAAAAAAAGAGAAAAATCCAACCTTCAATACAAGTGCATTCATTCAGTGGGGGAAAAAAATCCCACATAAAGAAAAAAAGTATTTGACATCAAATAATGTGTGTCACAATTATTAGCACCCCTGGTGTTAATACTTTGTACAACCCCCTTTTTCCAACAAAACAAGGTCTGGGGACTGAGATGGCCATGGGAGGAGCTTGATTTTGTGTCTGGTGAACCATTTCTGTGTAGATTTGGCCATATGTTTAGGATCATTGTCTTGCTGAAAGACCCAGTGAAGACCCATCTTCAGCTTTCGGGCAGAGGGCAACAGATTTTGATTTAAAATGTCCTTGTATTTCAAAGCCTTCATGATGCCATGCACCCTAACAAGGTTCCCAGGGCCTTTGGAAGTGAAACAGCCTCACAGCATCACTGACCCACCCCCATACTTCACAGTGGGTATGAGGTGCTTTTCAGCATGCGCATCTTTCGTGGCACGCCAGACCCACTTAGAATGTTTTCTTGGTCTCACACAAAAATACACACGGTCCCAGGCTTCAACTGGGACCGTGTGCTTTGGTCAGATGAGACCAAGACCTCATCTAACCAAAGCACACGGTCCCAGTTGAGAGACCAAGACCTCATCTGACAGCCAACAGCCAACAATTGCATTTCAGATGTGACTAGAAAAAAAATTCACTGCTTTCACTCAAAAAACCTCTAGATCTTATATATAAAAAAACATATTTATATACTTACCTAAAAATGTAATTACGCTTGATAGGGTTGTTCCGATCATGTTTTTTTGCTCCCGTTGTACTTACAGTTTAGACGAACTTAAAAATAGCTTGACACAAATGGAAATTAAATTGAAACACGTGGGAAAAACACGTAGCTTTCAAGTGATGTGTGTTATCAAGGGTAATTACAATTTTAGGTAAGAAATAGGTTTTTTTAATAAGATGTAGAAGTTTTTTGAGTGAAAGCAATGAATTTTTTTTCTAGTCACATCTGAGATGCAATTGTTGGCTGTTTTCAACAATGTACATCTAAAATAAAGACATTGATTGACTGAAAATGGTTCAATATTGGATTAAATGTCTTTTTTTCTCATATATATTTACAATTGCTCTTTACATAAAAAAAAAAAAGTTTTATCCGATTACTCGATTAATCGATAGAATTTTCAGTTGACTACTGGATTACTAAAATATTCTATAGCTGCAGCCCTAAATCAAATACATCAATTAATTAAAAAAAAAAAAAAAAAGTTTTTTTCTTTGGTACTTGTTCTTTGGAAGCAAAATATTGCCTTTTTTTCCTCATTTGACCTTTGCCCTTAATTTGTAATTGAATCATTCACAACAGAATACAAAATGGTATAGTCCAAAAATATAAACCAGGAAGTAGCACGGAAACGACAACAAACTGTCAAAATACTTCTTTCAAACCGTAAACCCTCGTTACTCGTCTCAACCCACTGTCACATCCCCCACCCTCTACATATATTCTCTTTGCGTTGACATTTTTATTCATCTGAGCCAACTTAGAAATATGGGGCACCACCGCGGCGGGGGAAATAGGCCGCACGTTCGGGGATGGCGGCAGGTCGAGTGTGAACCGTAAAAACAGAGAATAAAAACGAATCAATTAAAACGTCTTTCCAGTATTAACGAGGCCGGGGAGTCGAGCAGCTGCTCCTCAAATATTGACAACAATAACAAGGAAGGGGGTGTCGCGGGATTGCGCGTTGCTAGGTGACGGAATCGCTAACAAGCTGGAGGAAGGCGGAGTTTACAAAGCTAAGCGTTGAATGTTTTGGCACAGAATCACTAAGGCGTACAGGTAACTCTTTGAACGCCTTATCAACAATTGACGGCGATAGGCGTCCAATCCATTTTGACTGGGAGAACTGTCAGTGATCCCCGAGTCAAATGGGATTGGACGTCTATCACCGTCAATGGTGGACTATGAGGTAATGAGATTTTAAAAAATTATTTTGGGTCAAATGGTTCAAATTGATTTTTTTTTACTCTAAATGTATAAAATTGTAGTTATGTATATGGCCCGCCAGGTTTATAAAATACTAGGGGAAACCCTGCTTTACATGTGACTATTTTTTTCAGTAACTTCAGCAATTTCAGTGACTTTTAAATACAATTTAAAAAAAAAAAAAAAAAGAATGATGAATTATTTGTGCTTTTAATGTTATGTAAGGCATTTTGAATGACCTTGTGTTAAATTGTGCTACACAAATAAAAGTGCCTTGCCTAAGAAAATCAAAATATAATTTACACCAATAGATAATAAGGAAGTAGTCAAAATGGATTGGACGTCTATTGCCGCCAATGGCAGTGAATGAGTTGAGAGTTAGAAAGTAAATATGAAACAATGATAACCCATGTAAACATAAAATGTAGTAAATTGTGTTTTTTTTACTAAATGCTCATATTTTAACGTTTGTGGCTGTCAATGGCAGCCACTGAGTCATTAGTGTTTTTTGAACAAATATTAAATTACCCTAATTCTAAATGAAGCGAGATACTCCCAACAAAGTACGTCACTAACCTACACAAATTTGAAAGTAAGGTCATTGTAAAGAAAAGGTACTGGTGGTGTTCCACATGGCTCAATACTAGATCCAATTTACATACGCTGTATAATTATAAATTACACAAGATAGAAAAAATGATGAAGTCACATTGTTTTAGTGCTGCAACGATTAATCGATTAACTTAAGTAATTCGATTCGAAAAAAGCTTCGAATCAAATTTTGCTGCTTCGAGGATTCGTTTAATTAGAGTGGCGTTGTAATGGTTTGTTTTGAAAGTGTTTGCATTTAGTTTTATTGATTTGGGTGGATACTCCGCCCTCTAGCGGCAACAATGAACATGACATTACTCATCTAACATGGCTGGATCCAGCTGCTCCCTGTTAAGACCAACATAAGGTTTTAAGTTTTTGTTTGAGCTCATAGAATGTATGATTGTTTGTGCATTCTTAATTTAGTTTAGAGGTATATTTAGTAGTTTTTAGTGGGAATATGTGTTTGAACGATTTGTTAAGAGTATTGGGAAAACAAGTGAGCATTTTATAGCATTTAAGCTAGCGGACTTTTACTATGCATGTTAGCCAAATGTTCTTACAATCCTCATTTATTACAGTAATTTTCAGACTATAAGGCGCACCTGAATATAAGCCGCCACCCACCAAATTGGACACAAAAAACGCATTTGTTCATAGATAAGCCACACTGGACTATAAGATGCAGCTGTCTTCACTGTATTATGGGATATTTACACCAAAAAATATTAACCGGTAACACTTTATTTGACAGCAGCATCATAAGACCAAATGAACCACCATGAAGCTTTGAACCAATTGGCTACAAAGCGTCATTGCTTCAAGAAGCTTCATTTGGCCATCACAGCTCCCTGGGGAGAGACAGCTGGACATAAATGCAGTTGGTGACATAATTTGCCTGAATGACACTTAATGACATCCGTCAAAAGCATTCATTAATGCCCATGATAGTGTCATTACATAATTATGACGGTCTTATGGGCGTGTTATGATACCGCTGTCAAATAAAGCGTTGACTATTAACCCAAATAAATCAACAAACAAGCTGCACTGGACTATAAGCCGCAGAATTCAAAATGAAGGGGGAAAAAATAGCGGCTTATAGTCCGAATATTACGTTAATTTTTTAAATACCATTTGATGCTAAGCTCAGGTATTTTAATTCATTTTTAAATGCGTTTATTGCTCTTGTGAAATAAAACACATTAAATTTTCCTAATCCAATTACTCAGTTATTCAAACTAACTGATAGATTAATTGATTACTTAAATAATCAATAGCTGCAGTCTAGGGCTGCAGCTATTGATTTTTTTAGTAGTCTATTAATAAATGAACTAGTTTGTCGAATAATCGAGTAATCGGATAAGTAACATGAAAAATTAAAATATCTGAGCTGAACCTCAAACGGTATAAAAAAAAAAAACATTGAATAAGGATCTATGTACAACAAAAGAACAATTGGCTAACTTACATAGCAAAAGTCTGCTAGCTTAAATGCTATAAAAACTTTTCTTTTTTTTAAACAATGCTCTTAACAAATGGTTCAGACACATATTCCCACAAAAAAATGGCTAAATATATCCATAAACTAAATTACGAATGCATTACAAAAAAAAAAATTAACGCAAAGAAAAACTTAGCTTATGTTGGTCTTAACATGGAGCAGCTGGATTCAGCCATGTGAAATGAGGCAGAGTAGAGGGCAGTGTAACCACTCAAATCAACAAAACTGATTGCAAACACTTTTAAAATAAACCATGACAACGCCACAATAATTAAACGAATACTCGAAGCAGCAAAATTTAGTTGGAATCTTTTTTTTTTTTTTTTATCGAATACTTGAGTTAATCGATTAATCGTTGTAGCACTACTGCAGTCCTACCTTGTTTAAAAAAAAAAAAAAAAAAACATTAACACGACATCGCCATTTTCTCTCTTCAAAAGCCTTTTTCTAATTGTATTACATACTGAATGGCACTACTGTAATGACAAATTTAAACAAGAGAGTATCATATAGGCAAATATCTCAAAGGCAGACAATTTAACGCTTCTTAAATTCCATTGAGGAAAGACTCGGATAATCCAATTAAAGCCAAAACAAAAAGTGCCATTTCCCTGCAGCTCTTTATTCATCAAGCATATCATAACCAAAGCGTAGAAGGCTTTTCTATAACACCGACTCATAATATGCTTATATAGCATCCTTTTTTTCCCTTTCAAGTGTATAAATCTAAGCCCCCCCACTTTCTTGTCGCTGATCTCATTCAGGAGATTGTGGTGAAAACGTGGGGGGTTGGGGTTCGCTCCCACGGGAAGCCAGGCTAATGCAGTGCGGCACTTACTAGCAAGTGATGGACACCTTGGAGCCAATCAGTGGAGTGCTTCTACTGTGATGTGCATTTAAGCGTGACACTTTCACTTTACTGGGGTATTGTACTTTGATTTATGTGGGTTTAATCACATCAGTCAAGTAGCAACAACACACCATTTGTTTTCGAACAACAATTACAGGAAGTCATGTTTGAATGGCAATAGTGAGGAATAATTGGATTTTTTTTCGTATTCATATTGCGAAACAAGATGTATAACAATTATAACGTTTAGGACTTGAATGTGCAAAATAAGGTAAAACATCAAAAATGGTTTAAGAATTTGCCTGATATTTTTCAGCTAATTTTGGAGGGGATTAATTATTATTTTGTTATTTTGAAATTTTAAATCCACCATATTACATGACTAGAAGGATAAAAATTATGAATATTGAGGACTTAAATCACCCAAAAAATCAGAAAAACATTATTTTATGAAACCAGCTACATTTTCTCCTGATATTTTTCAGATATTTTTGTCTCTTGTTCACACCCACCCCCATATTTGTTTTGTATTTGTGTATTTTTAATGTCATTTTTTGTGTGCGTATTTTGATTTATATTTTGACATTTTTGCCCTTGCATTGTCATTTTTTTGGGGGGGGGGGGGGGGGGGCAAACATTCAATACCTTTTTTGTGTACCGTATTGGCCCGAATATAAAACGGCCCTGATTATAAGACGACCCCCTCTTTTTCAAGTTTGAAAAAAAGACTTTTTGAACACCAAATTAATTTTTATACAGAAAATAATTACAGTACATCTGGAAAAAAAAATGATTATAACAATATATTTGAGAGAAAAAGCATGTTATTTTGCCTCATTCAAATCTAAATATCTGAACATTTAAATATGTAAACAAAAGTGCAATCACATTGGTAAATGAATGGCTTCTGGTTTTTGAAATGTAAATAAACCCATCTATTGTGATAAAACAACAAAATTGCAATAACTGCAATAACCATCAAAGTGAGGTCTAACCAACTGTAGTCTTGAAACAAATCTGAATAAGGAAAAACATTGCAATAAAATAATGCAAACTGGTTAAACTTGAGAGTAGCTGAGATCTGTCATAACAGAACATTACTTTTCAAGTTCAGCATTCGCTTCAATGATATTTGGCGCCATCTAGCGTCCTGAATGGGTATAATATCTAGACCGCGAATATAAGACGACCCCCACTTTTTCAGTTGTATTTCAATGCAAAAAACACATTAACACTCTTACACTCTTATATTTGGGCCAAAACGGTAATTTTAGTGAATTTTAATATTTTTCCCCATTTAGTTTTTTTTATCTTAAATCTACACCCCATTTCTTTCTGGTAATTGTGTGTGCAGTAGACCAATACTTTGTTCAATATTTTTTTCTCTAATGTTTGTATATTTTTGTAGTTATAGTAGTTACGTTATAGTATAGTATTATGTTATAGTATAGTATGAAGTTATAGTACAGTATTGTATAGTATCATATAGGGCACCAGCAATAGACCACAAACTTCGGGTTGGCTCGCGCAGCTACGCGCTCCTCCGACTTCGGCCGGTTTGTCCGGCGGTCATTCTCCAGCTGCTTTCCCGGCAAACGAGCTCTCCTGCCAGCAGCAGGGGAATGACGAGCTGTCACATGTTTGCCGCCAGGGGGGGTTGCCCCCGTCAACCCCGTCGCCGTGTGAAATGATCCGGGGTAGTTTTGTGTGATTTTTTCGCTTCGAAAGATGAGAATAAGACGTGAAAACGCCGCTCGGTTCCAGTTAGCATGTCAGCTAGCTGTCACGCCTCCTGTTTTTTTTTTTTTATACACTCTCTGAAGCCCGGGCAGGGAAATGACAAAAGCCGGACAAACTCCGGTGGCATAAAATGTTGTTCGGGAGGTGCAAGAAGTCGACAGTTTTGACCATTACGGAGTAATTTTGCCATGTCGTACTGAATAAATGCATTTTTAATATTGCATATTCCATTTAGCACAAGACTGTTATTTGTCATGACCATACCATTTATTCAGCAACTGGGGAAAAAAATACTTCGATAAGAGTAGAGAGATTGAAACAATAACATTTTGCGGCTCTTTTCGTCGCATTTTCCTCGTTCTGAATGATTCCCCCTCAATGGGCAACGTCATCCTCCAGCTGGGGACGCTAGAGCGCTATACTGACAGGCAAGGGGTAAACGGCAGATTGAATGACTAATTTCTCGTCATCTGCGCTTTGCTAAATAGATGTATACAGTCGAATCGTCTCAAAATATGATTCTATTTCCCATAATAATGCTATTTAAGACTTTTTTTATCCTGTCATAGGCACTTTAACTCATTTGCTCTCAAAAACGTATAAATACGTTCTATTTTTAATTGTTTCAGTGTTCCAAAGACTTTGTCTTACTATTTATACGTCTTTTACGCTTTTTTTTTTTTTTTCATAAGAGACATCTCTGGGTTCTGATTCAACTGAGCTCCAAAGCACAAAGCTGAAAATCCATTTTAAAGCAATAAAACTGGCCACTGGTGGGCAGTAGCGCATTTGGTAAGACCCGCAACCCGATTCAGCGGCAACAAACTGCCGGGTCACATGGCCGGGGCGCTGGCAGAAGACGACCGTATGGATGCCAGGCGGTGGACGACCGAGCAGAACAGCTGAGAGGACGCCCGGGATGCCAGGCGCTGGACGACCGAGCAGAACAGCCGAGAGGACGCCCGGGATGCCAGGCGCTGGACGACTGAGCAGAACGACCGGGACCACCAGTGCAGCGGACAATGTCGTTGAGTCCGTGCTGCTCGCCGAGCAGACCCCGAGAGACTCAAAAAAATCCATCTTTATGAGACAGGCGGCGATGAGGGATAAGTTAACCCAGCTAACGCAGCCTCAACAGCGGCATCTCAGTTAGTTATGTGTAAATAAATTGTTACTTTGCTATCAAAAGCTCTATTTGTATTGTTGTTTATGTTATTTTGTAAAAGGAAAACATTATTCAGATGTTTGGGATTTAACTAAAGCAAAAAAATAGCTGTGTTAAAGTCAAAGTTATGTTTGAAATGTTTGCTTTCACCAAAAAGCTCAATTTCTCTGTTTTTTCATCACAAATTGGAAAATTGCTCAAACTAAGCTATTTTCTAATGCTGATTTTTAAAGAATGGAAAAATTGAAATTACTTTTTTTTCCTGCTGAAAGAACAGAGTCTAATCTTTCTTTTGGTGGGTTCCATGTTTATATAGCAATAAGAACAGAACTTTCTGTGGGCCTTGCAAAATCAGTCAAAATTCAGTAAAACGGCCGGGAGCAAAGGGCCTCGTTCCGGTGAAAAAGGCTGGGAGTGAACGAGTTAAGTTACGTTATAGTATAGTATAGGGCTGAAGCTATCGAATATTTTAGTAACTGAGTAATCGACTGAAAATTCTATCAATTAATCGAGTAATCGGATAAAACTTTTCTTTTTTTAGGTAAAGAGCAATTATTCATATAGATGGGAAAACAAGACATTTCATGTAATATTGAACCATTTTCAGTCAGTCAATGTCTTTATTTTCGATGTACGTACATTGTTGAAAACAGCCAACAATTGCATCTCAAATGTGACAAAAAAAAAAAAAAAAAAAGACTAATTCACTGCTTTCACTCAAAAAACTTTTAGATCTCATGAAATATACAGTACATATATATATTTCTTACCACAAAATGTCATTACGCTTGATAACACACATGACTTAAAAGTTAGGTGTTTTTCCTACGTGTTTCAATTGAATTTCCACTTGTGTCAAGCTATAAGTTCTAGTTAAGTTTTAAGTTAGTCTAAACTGTAAGTCCTGATAGGATTTTGAGTTTTTGCAGTGTTCAAAATAAATGCTGTGCTGTATTGGAGCACATTAGGCACCAGTGCTACTTGGTGTTTTATCCAGCAAAGAATACTGAGCTAAAATTGACAGTTACCATTATTATGTTTTTTTTATTTTACACCCTAATCACTCTACAGCGCTGTTTTCACAGATTAAAGCCTGTATGTAAGAGTTAGCCACGCATCGACAGTCGTCATAATGAATAGAAACCTAGCCCTCCACAGGGATAACGTTACGTGAGCGAGTGAAAGTAACGTTAATCTTAATTATGAGCGCCGAGAAGTGTACTGCTTTAAGATGGCGGCTGTTTTATTAACGCCGCCGAGTCGGTCATTTCGCATCTAGTTCTACGTACATGATATATCTATGACACGCATCAGACGCTACCTGCTAGGCTGCTACCACCGTAGCAACATGCGGGCGTAGTTTTTAGCAACATCAGCGCAGTTTGTAACGGCTGTTACAAAATTACTCGGATCAGTTTTTAAACTCGAGCTGCTCGAGTATTCGTTTCAGCTCTAGTATAGTATCATACAGTAGTAGGAATAGTATAGTATAGTATGGAGTTTTACCATGTTTTTTTTCTTTTACCACTATTAGTTGGCAGGTTTGTAAAGATTATCACAAGTTCAGTTAAAATGTCAGGAAATGTAATCATTTTCCTGAAAATGGCAGATGCATATTTGTAACACACTTTCATTCACCTCATCAAAAGAAACACTCCAAATGAGGATATGAACAACATCATCCTCAAATGCATCAGTAGCATACTTCTTCAAACAGCTTACGTCCAATTTGCATAATTCATTATAAGGTGAATCTATTAAAAGCTCTAAAATGCCTTTTTCAGAGCTGCGTTTGCTTTGGTGTTTGTATGCGGCACAAAACAACACCAGCTCATCGTTATTCATTCCCAAGTTATTTTTAGGAGCGTCGGACTCAGGTCGGAAGCAACGTTACCTCGGTTGCCGCCGCACGTACCGGCTTGCGCGCTGCAGCACTCAAGTCTACCAAAGATAGCTTCTCGCCATTTCCTGGTGTTGCATAATTCACTTCACCTCGACCGGGCCCCGCGGGAGAATAACACGCCTCCAAAAGCCAACTTTTCCATCTGTTTCCCATTTCTGCTCGCTGCTTCCGAATCGCGGCGCATTCCCTTGGGGGCGTTTACGAAATTACCAGCTTGGCTAAATGAACGACAACCCAGTGCAAATGGATTGGACGTCTATTGCCGTCAATGGAAGCCAATGTGTTCATTGTAGCCTGAGCTTTAATAACAGAGAAGTGTCTGTCAGGTATTGGGAAGGGCTAAGTATGGCTAACGACGTCACGATAAAATACATACCATGATAAGAATTAGGGCTGCAACTATCGATTATTTTAGCAGTCGATTAATCGATGAACTAGTTAGTTCAATAATCGATCGGATAATGAACATGAAAAATTAAAATACCTGAGCTGAGCCTGAACCGGTATAATTTTTTTTTAAAAATGAGGATCTATGTACAACAAAAGAACAGTTAGCTAACTTACATAGCAAAAGTCTGCTACCTTAAATGCTATAAAATGCTAACTTCTTACTTCATTCATTTATTTTTTTTACAATTCTCTTAACAAATGGTTCAGACACATATTCCCACAAAAAATGGCTAAATATACCTATAAACTAAATTATGAATGCATAAAAAACATTAGCTCGAGCAAAAACTTAGCTTACTGTGGTTTTAACAGGGAGCAGTTAGATTCAGCCATGTGAAATGAGGCAGACCACAGGGCAGTGTATCAACCCTAATCAATAAAACTAAATGCAAACGCTTTCAAAATAAACCATTACAACGTCACTTTAATTAAACAAATACTCGAAGCAATAAAATTCAATTCGAATATTTCTTTCTAATCGAATACTCGAGTTAATCGATTAATCGTTGCAGCACTAATAACAACATTGTGTATTGCGATACATGGACTACAAAGCGATACGAATACTAATACAGCTAAGGAATCAGAAATGTATATTTAACTGGATAGCAAAAAGTCCTGGTACTCTAAGGCCTTAAAGGCACTATACGGAGATTGTCACTTTTTTACCGCGACTGCCCCCTCTGGCCTAAAAGGTAACGGCAGCTCATACATAGCGCACATTCTTGTACAAGCACGAAAGCAACAAGCATTTGGCTCATCGAATCGGCACCAGAAATGTAAAAACAGTAGCAAGTCTTAAGAGGGTTAGAAAAGTGTTTTTGGCAAGCGGAGACTAGAGGCGGCTCAGTGAAACAGCGCTGCTGCCGTTTGGATGTGCTCGGGAATGTTCGACCGGAAGTAGGGTTCGGCATCAAACATCGATGGTATCCGGGACTAACACTCCGGTTCTACCGGAACTGTTTGAATTTTTTTCTGACCACCGACCGGAAAAAATAGCTGCCAAACACCACGAAGAAGAAGCCACATGAAGACTAGCTCAGTTATGCGCAAAACATATGAAGTGGCTAATTTAGCTTAGCATAAAAACGTGTTGCTTCGCTTCACATAAATGACAACACAGTAACAGAATAAACACACAATGATATCAGACCCTCTGTTAAAACGTTCAAACTTACAGATTTGTTTATCATGGGTTCCCAACGATGTGTAGCGTCTGTATACCTCAAGTATTCTTTTCCAACTGAAGAAAAACGTTAATTTTGTCTGCTGCTTCCGGTAAGTCACCACCAGGGGAAGCCAAGCGCACATAGCAAAACCAAAGAAAAACTGTAGAGTCTGGAGTTACAATAGTGACATCTTGTGGACGGATGAAAAATCTATCAGTTTAGAAAGAAATCAAACTTAAAAAGTAGTCAACTTAAGATCAATGCACAGAACACTCCCCGCCCTTAACTTGTAGAAATACCACCTAAAACAAACGATGCAATACAATAAATGCCTGCCGCATAAGACACTCTCAAACATAGGCAAAAGAATGTGTGTAATGTTTTCTCCATTAGTTTTTGCACTCCTGTGCAAAGAAACTTCATCATATTGAAGTTCAAAGACTGATAATTATATACTAGTTAAAAATAGCCCTTTGAAAAATTCATAGCAAATTGAAAGTTAATATAATTTTAAAAAATATATATTCAAGAAGTTAAGAAATTAATGTAAACTATGCATTTTTTTTACCCTGAATCGGAATCGAGAATCGTTTAGAACCTGAAACGAAACGTGGACTCTGAATCAGAACCGTTCAAATTCAAACGATGCCCAACCCTAACCCGAAGTATGGCAAAGGTCCTCGGCAAGGTCTTCAAGGGTGCATGGGAGTTCGCTCAACTGGTCTACATGTGTTTTGTGGATTTGGAGAGATGTTTGACCATGTCCCTCAGGGAGTCCTGTGGGGGGTGCTCCGGCAGTACGGGGTACTGAGCCGCCTGGTGAGGGCTGTTCAGTCCCTGTACGACCAGTGTCAGAGTTTGGTCCGCATTGCCGGAAGTAAGTCGAAATCGTCCCAATGAGGGTTGGACTCCGCCAATAATAGAACAGAATTGTCACTGATTCTGTTCATAACTTTTAGGAACAGAATTTCAAAGCACAACCAAAGCGTTGAGGGTGCCCGGTTTGGTGGCCTCAGCATTGCATCTCTGGTTTTTGCAGATGATGTGGTGCTGTTGGCTTCATCAAACCGTGATCTCCAACTTTCACTGGAGCGCTACGCAGCCGAGTGTGAAGTAGTCGGGATGAATATCAGCGCCTCCAAATCAGAGACCATGGTTAGGGTCAGTCGGAAAAGCGTGGCATGCCCCCTCCTGGTTAGGGATTAGATCCTGTCCCAAGTGAAGGAGTTCGAAGTACCTTGGGGTCTTATTCACGAGTGACGGCAGGAGGGAGTGAGAGATCAACAGGCGGATCGGTGGAGCGTCTGCATTGTGCGTTGTGGTCAATTTACTATTCGATCTATGTTCCTACCCTTATCTATGGTCACGAACTGTTACTGTAGTTGTGACCGACAGAACAAGATCTCAGATACAAGCGCCTAAAATTAGTTTCCTCCGCAGGGTGTCCGGTCTCTCCCTCAGACATGGGGTCAGAAGTGCGGTACTCCGGGAGGGACTCAGGGTCGTGCTGATATTCGTCCGCGTTGAGAGGAACCAGCTGAGGTGGCTCGGGCATCTGATTCGGATGCTTCCTGGACACCTCCCTGAAAAGGTGCGGGGCATCTCCCACCGGCGGGATGCCCCGGGGACGACCCAGGACACGCTAGAGCAGGGGTCCCCATCTGCCAGGGCCGTGGCGCATTTGCTACCGGGCCGCACAGATATAATAATTTAATAACAACCGCATTCTGGCCGAATTAACCCTGTGCCCCTGCTTAACACACCAATATCCCTGTCTACTCTAGATATAATACTACGGGATAGATTAGAATGTCGTCATAGAAATCCATTGATTGGACTGCTAGCAGTACATCTTGTTTGTGTATATAATATATCTATGTGCGCTTGTCCTCGATAATAACATATTACTAGACCGCGGGCACAGCACATTTGTTCCCAGAAATAATTAGCCTCCACATGAGCGAAGATGACTGGAAAACAGACGTCTTGGAGATATTTTTACGGCGAAAAGAGCACCTGACGGGCCTACAACCTCGACGACCCACGAACGCCGAAGGAGTGGATTCATGACCCGTTTGTGAATAAACCGAGTGATTCGAGCATGTCTGTGCAACAGGAGGATCAACTTGTAGAGATCGCAAATGACGGCGACCTTATTAAACGTACATTTGAGACAACAACTCTCCCGAGGTTCTGGATGAAAGTCATTCCGGAATATCCTGACATCGCTACCAGAGCATTGAAAACCTTGCTACAATTTCCAACATCGTATCTTTGTGAAGAGGGCTTCTTAATTAATGCTTAACGACAAGGCGAAGTCGTTAATGGTGAGAGCGGTGTGCAGTTGTGTGCAGCTAACATGGCAGGATGTATCTGTGGAGAACTTTTCTACAAGTCCTTCCATGATCAAACGTAAGTTAATATTCCTTTCTTTCAAGAAAGTTTGTAGTGTTTACTTTGGAATCGCTGCATTTGCGCATCATGCGGCTATGTTTAACGTTACGCGCATGCGCAGAACCGCATCGTTGCAATTTTTGATGGGTTGCAAAATTTGTCAGAACACCTGTCCGCGAAAAAAAGACCCAAATAACACCGGTCCGTGGTGCAAAAAAGGTTGGGGACCCCTGCGCTAGAGAGTCTTTTCGGCTTGCCTATTTTGCCTGGAGTAATAGTACAGTAGAGAACGCGATTTACATAAGAACAATTAGCTACAGTGCAGTGAAGTGAGCTCGTGTCACAAACAGGCCCTCAATTAAACTCAATCTCTCAACGTTATCTTTCCACCACTCGTGTATAGTTTTGCTCGCAGCGTTTTCAGCCTATTACGCCGTCCCCTTCACTATTTCACGCCTTCTCCTCGACTGAGTTGTAATGAGGTGTCGAGAGATAATTGTCCCTCCGGGGGGCGTTTCAACTAGCCGGTCACGATCCCGACCGCTTTAAGAGCAGGAAACGTCGCCCGCTGTCGCGTCGTTTAAAAACTGAATCTTCCAGCAGATGCTCGACCTTGACTCACACGATACATAAAAAGGAAGCCTTCTCCGTGATTCGGCGGGATGTAATTGAAAGGGACGGCTGGCACTGGAAGGCACACGCTGCGCTTTCAACCCTCCCCCTTTGCGTCTGGTTTGACCTCAGCAGATGACGGCGCTGATAAAATGTCACTTGCTCGGCGGGCGGGCGGGCAGCGCAGTTGGAGAGCGCCGCTAGGTGTGGATGCTAAAGTTGCAAAGAAGAGAGGAAAGGCAAAGAGCATAACACTGTAGCATGAACAGTGTAACAAAATGAGTTTGTGGAGGATAAAAGAGCAAGACACAATGGTTCAGGATTTTTTAGAAGGCTAAGACCTTGAATACACTGTTAGATTGAAGACCACAAGTCACAAATAAGAAGTATCTGAAGGCAAATGCATATAAAGGTCTCACAAAACATCTTCAAAGATGAAAACTTGGACTCTGAAGATGCGTTTCTATGATTTAAGACCGACTTGAAGGTAACACAACCCACAAACAAGCAGGAACTGAAGTCAACAGCATGTGAATGCTTCACAAAATATCTTCATTCATGAAAACCTGGACTCTGAAGATGTGTTTCTCTTAGTGAGGACAGTATTGAAGGCAAAACAAGCCACAAACACGCAGAAACTGAAGGCAACAGATTGTAAAAGCCTCACAAAGCATCTTCAGAAATGAAAACTTGAAATAGGAAGATGGCTTTTTCTTATTGAAGACAACACAAGCCACAAACAAGAGGCATCTGAAGGCAAAGGCACGTAAAGGCCTCACAAAACATCTTCATGGATGAAAACCTGGACTATCAAGATGCATTTCTCTTCGTACGAACAAAATTGAAGGCAACACAACCCACAAAAAAGCAGGAACTGAAGTCAAGAGGATGTGAAGACCTCAGAAAGTACTAAAACTTGGACACTGAGGGTGCGTTTCTCTTAGACAGGACAAATTTGAAGGCAACACAAGCAGAAACAAGCAGGAACTGAATTCAAGTGCATGTTAAGGCGTCACAAATATCGTCAAAGATGAAACCAACCTCTGAAGATGTATTTCTCTCAGTGAGGACAAAATTGAAAGAAACACAGGCTCGAACTGACGGAAACGACATTTGAAGGCCTCATAAAATATCTTTAATCATGAAAACTTGGACTTTGAGTATGCATTTTTCTCAGTGAGGACCAAATTGAACGCGACACAAACCACAAACCAGCAGGAACCGAAGTCAACAGCATGTGAGGGCCTTACAAAGTAGATTTCAATGATAAAAACTTGTACACTGAAGAATTGTTTCTCTTAGTGAGGACAAAATTGAAGGCAACACAAACCACAAACAAGCAGGAACTGATGTCAACTGTACGTAAATGTCTCAGAAAACATCTTCAAGGATGAAAATTTAGACTCTGAATATGTGTTTCTCTCAGTGAGGACCAAATTGAAGGCAGCACAAGCTCGAACTGAAGGAAACTGCTTTTGAAGGTCTCACTAAATATCTTCAATCGTGAAAATTTGGACTCCGAAGATTCGTGTCTCTTAGTGAGGATAAAAGTGAAGGCGAAACAAACAGAAACTGAAGGAAACCGCATGATGTGACGTCCTCACAAAGCATCATCAGAAATGAAAACTTGGGACTCTGAAGATGCATTTCTCTTAGTGAGGACAAAATTGAATGCAACACAAACCACAAATAAGCAGGAACTGGGGTCAACTGCATGTGAAGTCCTCACAAAACATCTTCAAGAATGAAAACCTGGACTATGAAGATGCGTTTCTCTCAATTAGAACAAAATGTAAGGCCAAACAAACAACAAACAAGCAGCAACCGAAGGCAACAGACTGTTAAAGCTTCACAAAGCATCTTCAGTAATGAAAATTAAGAATCTGAAAATGAGTTTCCCTCAGTGAGAACAAAATTGAAGGCATATGTAAAAAGTCATTTTTATCCCGGGACGGACGCTGCTGCGCAAGTCCAATTTCCTATGCAGACGCATTTTGCTCGATGCCCCTCCAGAGTCCCTTTTAATGGCCTCTAATACATGTGCGACACTGCCTTCGCCTCATTTGCATTTGCACGCGTCGCCACATGCTGGCAAGCCGCCGTCGCTTCCCTCTCTCTTAATTGGCCTGCGTGGACAGCGGCGCTCGTCCTAATAATTCAGCGCTCAGACACAAATCTCGCCGGCCGTTCCGCGAAAACAAAGAGACTGATTTTTTGGCAGATAACGGCCTCGTCGCCTTGGTAACGCCGAAAATAAATCAGAGACTGCTAACTTGTAGGGAGCGAATTCTCGAGAGTATGTCCGTTTAAAAATATAAGCCGCCATTGACGACAATCCATTTAGATGGTCAAAATTGATTGGACGTCTCACGCCGTCAATGGCTGTGAATGACCGTGATTCACTGCTAAGAGAGTTTTTGGTGTATGAACTAGCACTGCAGCTATCGATTATTTAAGCAATCCATTAATTACTTCGAATAACTGAGTAATCAGATTACAAACATTTCATGCCCTGCAGAATGAATTTTAGGAGACGAAAACGAAAGAAACAGGTGTATATTCTTGCAAAATTTATTTTGGCTTGCTAAGATGGCACTTTCAAAAGAGCATTAAATGCGAATAGTGCTGCAACGATTAATCGATTAACTCGAGCAATTCGATTAGAAAAAAGCTTCAAATCAAGTTTTGCTGCTGCAAGGAGTCGTTTTTCCTTTAGTGGCGTTGTAATGGTTTGTTTTGAAAGTGTTTGCATTTAGTTCCATATATTTGGGTGGATACACTACCCTCTAGTGGCAACAGTAAATATGACATAACTCATTTAACATGGCTGAATCCAGCTGCCCGCTGTTAAGAACAATATAAGTTAAGTTTTTGTTTGCGCTAATATGTTTTTTTATGCATTCGTAATTTAGATTAAAGGTATATTCAACATTTATTGTGTGGTATTATGTGTTTGAAAGATTTTTTTAAGGGCAATGGGGGAAAAAAATTCATTTTATAGCAATTAAGCTTAAGTTATGCAAATTAGCAACGTGTTCTCTTGTTGTACTTAGATCTTTATTTATTTATTTTTTCATACCGTTTGAGGCTAAGCTCAGGTAGTCCGCTCGCTTAAATGCTATAAAATGCTAACGCTTTTAACAAATCGTTCAGACACATTTTGCCACAAAAAAAAAAAAATTAAATATACTTGTAAACTAAATTACGAATGCATAAACAAACATATTAGCTCAAAAATTTTATTTACAAACTTATGTTGGCCTTAATAGTGTAGCAGTTGGATTCAGCCATGAGACGTTATGTCATATTGACCAATGCCACTTGAGGGCAGTGTATCCACCCAAATCAATGAAATTTAAGTGCAAAGACTTTTGAAACAAACCATTATTATGTCACTCTAATGAACCGACTCCTTGAAGCAGCAAAATTTGATTCAAAATTTTTTTTCTAATCGAATTGCTCGAGTTAATCGATTATTTGTTGCAGCACTAGCATGAACGCTTTTTAAAGCACTTTAAACGTTAATGTAACTATAAAGTAACCATATTTTCACCCTTTGAATGTCGTTGTTTATCATATGGACATTTGTTTTATGGACACCAGTTAACTGTCATGATTTTGGTCAAGTATTGCGGTCTTAAAAATCACTTAAGAAGGTGAACATCAAAAGGTTTTCAATCATGTGGATAATTAGGAATGTGAAATTTACCCAAAACTTTAAAAATGACATATATTTTCAAATTATATAGGCATAAACCTTCCAAAAATATTTTACTATTAAGCCCAAACCACAAAATAATTGAAAACAAATGACAATTTGTTAAATTTGGAGCCTTTAATGGCCTGTCGGAACAAACAAAAAACATTCAAATATAATTATTCTTTTTATTTTATTTTTGTGTGTGTCTCAAATACAATGCTTATAACACATAGCGTTGACAGTATTACATTGAAAACATCTTAAATGATTTAATTTTACAACAGACACATTTAAACGATTAAAAATGGCGAACCTAATTAGTCGTCCATTGTTGTCAAACACAAAGTAACTTAACGATGTTTTCAACTAAAAACTTGCTAATTTAGCAAGAACATGAAGTGAATAACACATTTGCGAGAAAGAAACCAAGTTAATTCGTTACTTTTTATGTAAAATTCAAGAAAGAAGATGTCGAAAGTTACATTTGAGGACACCTGCTATTTGGGCGGGAAGCCAAAGACTATGACTAAAAGCGTCAATTTTCGCCATTTAAATGCAGTCGTCACACTTACTTTCGTGCTTAGAAGTTCCCCAGGTGTGCCGCGGGACGCCGGGGCTCTTGATAATCGCCCTCCCGGCGTTTTTTAACGCGTCCATGGCCGAAGTAGCAGGTGGAGAACCTTCCGACGCTCGACAGGCAGGCGGCCAGAAGGACGGAGAGAGCCCTCCTCTTCGCCTCGTCGTCCGGCTTACCACTCTTCACTGTCCCGCTCCCTGCCGGTGGTGCTACCGGTGGCGCCCGCTGGTGAGCAAGTGAAGCCGAGCATGGCTACACACAGCCCGGTGTTGAGGGCGTGTCTCTCTAGGCTCGATTGGTGGGTGCTTCCGTCCCCCAAACTTATCCATATTTACGTCTTTTTTCCACTTCTTTGAAAAAAGATTTTATCTTAAATCATATGTTAATAATAATATAATAGTTTTATGTTTGTTGAGTTTTTTTTTATAGATAAGTACATAGAAAAAAATCATTAAAAATGTATTTATTCATCTGAAATATCATAAAGTTGAAAAAAATAAAAAGGGACAAATTTATAAAATCTTCATTTTTAAAATATTAAAAAATATATTTATTTATTTATTATCTTTATTTTTTAATTTAGTATTTTCCCTTTTTTAGTTAGCATTTTTCAACCAAATTATGAAGTTAAAAAAGAATAAAAGGACGGATTTATCAAATTTTCCCTCTTAAATATTTTAAAAATTATTATTTTTTATTTAATTTTTTTAACTTAGCATTTTCCCATTTTTACTATTTTTCAATCAAATAATAAAGGCAAAAAATAAAGGACATATGATCAAATTCTTCCTCATTTTTTAAATATTTTGAAAATTATTATTTTTAATTTTATTTTTATTTTTTAATTCAATATTTTCCGATTTTTTGTTAGTGTTTTTCAATCAAATCATGAAGTTAAAAAATAAAAAAGGACGACTTTATCAAATTCTTCCCGTTTTTTAATCTTTTAAAAATTATTATTTAATTTTATTTGTAAGCTTTATTTTTTTAATTTAGTCTTCTCCCGTTTTTAGTTAGTATTTTTCAATGAAATTATAAAGTTAAAAAATAAAAAAGGACGAATTTATCAAAATTTTCCTCATTTGTTAAATATTGTAAAAATGATTTTAAATTTTATTGATTTTTTAAAGTAGCATTTTCCCATTTTTAGTATTTTTCAATCAAATTCTAAAGTAAAAAAATAAAGTACGAATTTATCCAATTTTTCCTAATTTTTCAAAATATTTAAAAAATTATGAATGATTGTTTATTTCATTTATCTTTTTTATTCTCTAATTTAGTATTTTTCCATTTTTAGTTAGTCTTCTTCCAAGGCTTTATGTATATTTGTTAAATTTAAACTCAGGCATCATCACTTTTTCTTTAAATTGATTTTCAACATGGCAGTGATGGTTTTATACACATATTTTTTAATTAAATAATTACACACTATAACCTTTTAAAATCCAATATAAACTTAGTACTGGATGTTTATCAAAACAAAATGACAAAATAAATAAATAAATAAATAAATGAATAAAACATTTTTTGCATGTTGGCGCTCTCTAGCGATTTAAGCGCCACATTGCAGCCAAATGGACCAATATTTGTGTACTTCACAAGCATTTGATTTAAATTTTAGAACACTAAATACGTATGTGTGCAAGTATATAACGTGAATATATTAGTTTCCATATTTTACATGTTATATCTTTATATTAATTGTTATGTATGCTTTAATAAATGCACAAACATGCGCTGTAAAGCTGCCGGACATAGTGTGATATTTATTAACCCATCATTTTTGTCACACTCATGAAGCAAAGCAGTGCCTGAACAGTCACCTTATTATGATTAATTATTATAATTCTGCTCGTTATTAATGGGAGTGTTGGCCTGAGGTGGTGGCGTCATCATGCTGCTGCTACTTCTGCTGCTACAGTAACCGTGGGTGCTCATAAATACACATCATGTACGTGTATTTTGTGTGTAGAAGGTGGAAGACGAACAGACACACGTCTTGGACAAAAGTTTTGGGACACACCACTTGCTTGGAACTCATTGGCTGCTGTTGGTGGTGATAGATGAACCAGAGTTGCTTTAAAAAATGCTGTTTTTTTGCAGAACTTTGGTATATCAAGACATACAATAATCAAATATTCATACTATTAAAACGGTTTTAATGTTTTTTCATAGATTGACATTGGCTGCCATTGACGGCAAATCCATTTTGACAGTCTAAATGGATTGGACGTCAATCGCCATCAATGGCGGTGAATGAGTTCACTGAATAAATAGAAGTCAAAAGTATAAATGGACACAAAGTGTGTTTTCACATAAGTGACCAAGTTTGAAGTCAAGAATTGTTTGGCTGCCATTATTAATGAACCATTTTGATAGTCGATTAATATTTTTGGAAAATTTTTATGATCTAAAATTAAACCAAAACCCATTTTTGAGCCTCTTTATAGTAAATATTATATTTTACAATTTTTGTTTTATTGTTCCAATTTAAAAAAAAATTTCGTTTAATAAAAAGGTAAAAAGTAGTAAATATTATTTTTTAAATTAATTTTTGTATGCATAAAAATACATTTTAAGTAACAAATTTGGGGAAAAAAATGAACGTATATAATCTTCTCTTTTTTTTTTTTTTTTTTTTTTTAAATAATTTTAATTTTTATTTTCTACAGGACAAGTATTTATTTATTTAATTTTTGCACTCCTGGTCCTCCATATGGAACAAGAGTGCAATCATGAAATAAATAAAAAATTGGAATAAATAAATATATGTTGAAATAAATACTTAATTGAAAATAGAAATAAAAATTGGGGAAAAAATTATATTTATTATATAATATTTTGGAATAAATAATGAGAAAATAAAACAGAAATAAAACTAAAATAAAAATGGAAATAATTCAATAAAAATTGAAATTCCTTCCTTCAGAAATTAAAAATTCCTTCATTGTCATCGACATATTATCACAAAGTTGATGAAAATATTTTATAAAAGTTGAAAAGTTACCTAGTGTTGCTTTCATTGTGTATTTATTTAATTTTTGCACTCAAATGATTATTTTTGGGAAGTAAACAAAAACATTTTTTTAAATTAAAAAAAACTACACTTGTTATAAGATTTAAAAAATAATGTTGTATTTTTATCTATTATTTTATAAATTACAAAAAATAATAAAATACAAATTAATTAAAACTCCCTACAAATAAGCAAAAAAATAATAACACCATAAAAGAAATAACATCCGAAATTTAATTTTTTAAAAAAAAATCATGTATTTAAATGTGTGCCCGATAAATGGTTACATTTTAAAAAAACAACCAATCAAGAACACTGAACAAATGTATTTGATGTCTATTGCAGTCAATAGCAGTGAGGGAATTAATCCAACAAATCTTAGATGTAATACTATGCTTTGAATGGATTGTCACGATTAGGCTAATTAATTCCATGTGTCCCAATACTTTTGTCCACAGGGCGTATACCTGGCAGCATTCTTAAAACCTGCATTACCTAGGCAAAGTCACCCCAGCCTGCATTTTTCAGGCTCGAGCGGCTTGCCCGTGCCGACTCAGCATATATATAACATAGGTTGTATATTGGGGGAGGGGTTTTCAATCCTTCCGAGTCCGATACGCATGCTCGCGAGGGTCCGCTTTTATTGTTAAAGGGGTGTTAAATGAGACAACCGGTCCAACATGCGGAAATGTTACGCGGGAAAATCATTTGACGCGCAAATTGTCCTCACACTTAAAGGCATCTGGTGGGAGGGAAGCAGAAGTCGCTCCGTGGGCGCCCCCCGCCGTCTGGGAGGGGAGTCACACGTCGTCCGATTCGAAGACGGGAAACGCGTTCCCGTCCGCCCGTCGTCCCAGCGACTCGGCCGACAGACTGCGGCTGCTGAGGCTGGACTGGCGAGCGCTTCGCCGTTGCGTTTCAATTTCCACGCGCACTTCGATGTTGGTGCCGTCCCTGCGGACGGGAAACGTCGAGTTAGGAGACGAATTACGATCCGAGCGATCGGGATTACCTCGTAGAAGCGCCGTCGCAGTCCGGTTGTCGTTCGGGTGACTCCTCGACCGCGTGGTAGACTTGCGCGGCGCTTGTGCCGGGGAGCTGTATGGGGACTGGGGTGGTCGTTTCTTGCGCGCTAACTTCTTGTAAGCTAGTGTCGGCTAACGCGGGGCTGTTCTGGGCCCGCCAGTGGTCGGCCACCACGTGGGAGAAGAGAAGATCTAGCAAAAAAACAACACAAGTGCAGTTTAGTTCTCTTCTAGTTTTGATTAGCGGATTTTCCGGACTATAAGTCACACTTTTTTAAAAATAGTTTGGGCCTCCCAGTTTAAATGATTTGGACGGCAATCACTGTAAATAGCATTGAAACGAGATTATTTGTCATAATTGCTAGTGAAGGAATAGTATCTTTTCTCGTATTTACCGTTTGACTGTTTTTATTCCTCTAACACACCCAGTATAAAATAGATAGCATTGATATCATAGTTTCAGAAAAAACAAACAGAATATATTTGATATTATGAACAGTTCTACCGGAAAGTCCAGAGCAAATGGCGGGACATCTTGTCTTGACACAATGAACATCTGATAAGGAGGAACCCGCGACCGAGAAGTGAACACTCAGCACTCACGTGGCGCTGACGTGGCAAAATCTACAACCCTTGTTCCCCTGACAACAGTAACTCCTGAATCCTCCTGTCCAATCAACAGACAAAAATCCTAAAGAACGCGGAAACAGACCCTTCTTTCTACCCACAGCCCACCCAGCAAGAGGCTTCATAAAGGCTGAATGTTTAACTAATCGTTGTCATTTTTCTCGGGAACATTTTGTTGACATGTCATATGGTGACCCTGAAACCAGTCGGCCTCCTCGCCTGGGTCTGTTGCTGTTTTGCCTTGCCGTCTGATGCCGTGTGTGCCGTCTGAATAAATTGTCAACTTCTGTTTCGAAGCTATTTTCTAGCTTTCAAAATGGAGTCAGTACAAGGGGGTTAGGACAAAGGTGAACGGGTGGAGTTTGGCCTTTTGGCCGGGTTGTCATTAGAGCTGTGCCAGCGCAGCTCCGGCGGTTTGGCTGGCGTGATTCCGGCTATCTGGCTAAAAGGTCAGATTCCTTCACTAGCATTATTTCTTTTTAGATTTATTCATTTATTTTTTAGAGTGATGAAAATACAATTGTTTATTAGAATTGTAGAAAGTTAATTTAATGATCATTTTCTTTTCCTAATTTTCCATTTTTTGTGTTTGTCCCTTGAATTTTTCAAAATTTAATTTTAAAAAATTTATTTCTTTTTTGACAGTTTTCTCTTATGTTTTGATCTAAATTTTTACAAGATTTATTTTTTATTTAATTCCTCTATTTTTTTTATTTACAATTTATTGTATTTTTTTTATTTTGTTGTTTTTTTTTTTTTTTTAGATGTAATATTTTTTAACATATTTTTTTAATTGATTAAAAAAAATGTCAAAATTAAAATGTAAAAAATGTTTTTTATTATTTTCTCTTGTTTTTTTCCCCTAAGTTTTATTCATATTTGTTACTTGCTCCATTTAATATTTTGTGTTTGTTGCTTGCTTTTCATTAGATTTTCAATTTTGTTTTTATCAGTTTACTCTGATTTTTCTTTTTTAATGTTCACAAAATCTTTATAAAATTTTTGTTAATTGTATTGCTTTCGTTTGCTTTTTTTCATATTTTTTTCCAATCTATTGTTTTAAATTGATTAAAAAAACAACTAAAAATCAAATCAAATTTTAAAAAGATTATATAAAAATATATACAGTATATATTACATAGATTACAATTCTCTTTTGTTTTTTTTCTACATTTTTCATCATTTTTATTTGTTACTTGCTCTATTTAATTTTTTGTGTCTGTTGCTCACCTCTCATTAGATTTGTTGTATTTTTTAAAATTTGTTTACAATTTATTTTTATTTTCACTTTTTTTTCTAAAAAAAAAAAAAAAAAAAACAAGCGTGGGTATTTTCCGGGTACTTCGCGACCCACCCACCCCCATCCCATAAACATGCATGGTAGGCTGATCGAACACTCTAAATTGTTCTTCGGTACGAGTGTGAGCGCGAATGGTTGTTCGTCTCCTTGTGCTCTGCGATTGGCTGGCAATCAATTCAGGGTGTACCCCGCCTACTGCCCAAAGTTAGCTGGGACTGGCTCCGGCACCCCCGTGACCCTCGTGAGGATAAGCAGCTTGGAGAATGAATGAATGAATGAAAGGATTTTTTTAATTGCTCTGTTGTCGCCTGCTTTTTTCAAATGTAATTTTCAAATCTGTTTTTAATTCATTAAAATCTTTTTTTTTAAACTTTTTTTTCATTGTGTTTATTTGTAAATTTCCACAATATTTGTTTGTGTGTGTTACTTGCTCCAGCCAATGTTTTACACATACTCAGTGAATACCATACATATACCTAAGTTGGCAGTAAATGAGTTAAGCAGTTCTACTAAATCCGGCATCCCAGCAGAACTGTTTCCTGAAAACTCACAGCTAGCCAAGTCCTCCAGCGTGTCGGGGGCGTCGGCGGGCGGTCGACACCAACCGTTCCTGCACAGCGACATGGGCACCACCCCGTAGACGTACGTCAACATGAGCGGTACGCCCACACCTGCGCACAAGTCCCTTTATTTTTTTTGCACAACAAGACAGAACAAAAATGTTTTTAAAAAATACAATTGTCATTCTCACCGACGGTGACGGCCGCTATAACGGGCGACACAAACACCGACATCATGACGCCGCTCGCCACCGTTAAGTAGTGCTTACTTCCTGAGATATTGTTTTTCTTACAACGACCGTGTACCTGCACAAGAGCGGACATTGTTTCTATTAAAAAGATCTGGAGTTGTTGGATGATTAGTAAGCAGTGTATACCTTCCGGCCCATGTAGATGGGAATGCCCACGATGATGACTGGGATGGCGAGGCCGGCGATGAGCGATATGACCACGGGGGCGCCCAGCAACATGCCCACCTGCCAGAGAACTTTGCGTGTCTGCGACCATGGCTTCTTGCCCCAGAAGGTACATCCTGAGGGACTGAAGTGCAAAAATAAATAGGCAGTGCTGCTATTGATGACGCTGGATTTCCAATTTTTAAAGATACAATTCCCCAGCAAACTGTCAGATTTATGGATACTTTGAAGCAAAATGGTGCACTTCCTGTGTCTTTTCAGGCATGGGTTCATGGGACTTTTTTGTGGGTCTACCTATGATGCAGTGTCTTGCAAAAGTATTCGGCCCCCTTGAATCTTGCAACCTTTCGCCACATTTCAGGCTTCAAACATAAAGATATTAAATTTAATTTTTTTGTCAAGAATCAACAAGTGGGACACAATCGTGAAGTGGAACAACATTTATTGGATAATTTAAACTTTTTTAACAAATAAAAAACTGAAAAGTGGGGCGTGCAATATTATTCGGCCCCTTTACTTTCAGTGCAGCAAACTCACTCCAGAAGTTCAGTGAGGATCTCTGAATGATCCAATGTTGTCCTAAATGACCGATGATGATAAATAGAATCCACCTGTGTGTAATCAAGTCTCCGTATAAATGCACCTGCTCTGTGATAGTCTCAGGGTTCTGTTTAAAGTGCAGAGAGCATTATGAAAACCAAGGAACACACCAGGCAGGTCCGAGATACTGTTGTGGAGAAGTTTAAAGCCGGATTTGGATACAAAAAGATTTCCCAAGCTTTAAACATCTCAAGGAGCACTGTGCAAGCCATCATATTGAAATGGAAAGAGCATCAGACCACTGCAAATCTACCAAGACCCGGCCGTCCTTCCAAACTTTCTTCTCAAACAAGGAGAAAACTGATCAGAGATGCAGCCAAGAGGCCCATGATCACTCTGGATGAACTGCAGAGATCTACAGCTGAGGTGGGAGAGTCTGTCCATAGGACAACAATCAGTCATACACTGCACAAATCTGGCTTTTATGGAAGAGTGGCAAGAAGAAAGCCATTTCTCAAAGATATCCATAAAAAGTCTGGTTTAAAGTTTGCCACAAGCCACCTGGGAGACACACCAAACATGTGGAAGAAGGTGCTCTGGTCAGATGAAACCAAAATTGAACTTTTTGGCCACAATGCAAAACGATATGCTTGGCGTAAAAGCAACACAGCTCATCACCCTGAAAACACCATCCCCACTGTCAAACATGGTGGTGGCAGCATCATGGTTTGGGCCTGCTTTTCTTCGGCAGGGACAGGGAAGGTGGTTAAAATTGACGGGAAGGTGGATGCAGCCAAATACAGGAACATTCTGGAAGAAAACCTGTTGGTATCTGCACGAGACCTGAGACTGGGACGGAGATTTATCTTCCAACAGGACAATGATGCAAAACATAAAGCCAAATCTACAATGGAATGGTTAAAAAATAAACGTATCCAGGTGTTAGAATGGCCAAGTCAAAGTCCAGACCTGAATCCAATCGAGAATCTGTGGAAAGAGCTGAAGACTGCTGTTCACAAACACTCTCCATCCAACCTCACTGAGCTCGAGCTGTTTTGCAAGGAAGAATGGGCAAGAATGTCAGTCTCTCGATGTGCAAAACTGATAGAAACATACCCCAAGCGACTTGCAGCTGTAATTGGAGCAAAAGGTGGCGCTACAAAGTATTAACGCAAGGGGGCCGAATAATATTGCACGCCCCACTTTTCAGTTTTTTATTTGTTAAAAAAGTTTAAATTATCCAATAAATTTTGTTCCACTTCACGATTGTGTCCCACTTGTTGTTGATTCTTGACAAAAAATTAAAATTCTATGTCTTTATGTTTGAAGCCTGAAATGTGGCGAAAGGTTGCAAGATTCAAGGGGGCCGAATACTAATGTAAGGCACTGCAGATATGCCTACTAAATTTCATGTTGCTAAGTGAAACAGGATTCGGGGGGTGAATTTTCTAAGACGCCCCAGCAAATTGTAACGGTCACTTCTGGTATCCTCTTTGTTCTGTCGGACATCCACCACACGGTGGCGCCTCTAAATGTTGTATGTTCACTTTCTTCTTCAGTTGCTAACTACTTTTTGGGAAGTCAAGTGTGATCACGTGTGCATGGTCTGTTGCACTCCCGAGTAACGAGTGGTTGAGCTGGATTTATTTTAGGGCTGTCAAACGATTAAAATTTTTAATCAAGTTAATTCCAGCTTAAAAATTAATTCATCGCAATACAAACCATCTATAAAATATGCCATATTTTTCTGTAACGTATTGTTGGAATGGAAAGACAAGACACAAGACAGATATATACATTCAACATACGGTACATAAGTACTGTATTTGTTTATCATAACAATAAATCAACAAGATTACTCCTCCTAAAGCGATCCATGGATCGAAAGGCGTGTATTTCTTAAAAGATAAATGTTACTACAAGTTATAGAAATTTTATATTAAAACCCCTCTTAATGTTTTCGTTTTATTAAAATTTGTAAAATTTTCAATCAAAAAATAAACTAGTAGCTCGCCATTGTTGATGTCAATAATGACACCATGCTTCACTCATTGTGCTGAAATCCATAAAATTATTTGGGCCCAAGCACCAGCACAGGGCGCCAAACACCAAAAAACAAGTAACAAGCGGACATTACACTGCTGTCATTTTAATGTTTGAGCAGGGCATGTGCGTTAATTGCGTCAAATATTTTAATGTGATTAATTTAAAAAATTAATTACCGCCCGTTAACGCGATAATTTTGACAGCCCTAATTTATCTATTTTTTATGTATTAAAAGTGCACAAGTGGACGTCTGCTCCCTTCTTTTTACCTTTTATGCACTAATCCTGCCCTGCCACACGTTACAAAATGACCAATATAATCCTGTAATGGAAAACCTAAAACAAAATGGCAGACATTCTTTGTCTTTTCAAGCACGGGATTTGGCTATACTGTGGTGTCTTGAGATATGAGTTGGTAATTCGGTGATCATTCTCATAACTCGAAAAAACTTTCAAATCGCCTTCCTTCAGTTTCTGTTCAAATATCTCGTCACGTTTTACACTACCATTATTTGTTAGCCTGTTAATGACATTTCTCATTATACGTTAGCATTAAGCTAGCATGAATAGATGCAAGATTACGTTTGTTTTAAATCCAAAACATGAGCAAAGTTTACCCGAATCTATCTCAAATTTTCGCTAGTAAGTTAGAATATACAAAAACATACCAAAAAAAATGTCCGAACCTTTGCTACACGTGGCAGGCAATGCGCGCCTTTACCTGAGGTAGTGCACGTCGGTGATCTCCTGCATGCAGAGCCAGCAGAACTGGCAAGCGCACACGGTACAGTTCATTCGGTTACAGCTGCCGTCGTTGGTCTTCATGATGTACGCGCCGCACCGAGGGCACGGCTTGATTTCTTCCGCATCTGCGCTAGCCAAAAAAAAAAAGGCCGTTATTTAACTAATTCGCGAAGAAAGGGTGACGTGAGCGAAAAAGTGTCCGCACCTGCCCCGGGTTCTTCGTTGAAGACATAGAGCGCAGCCGCGGCGTCGTTAGCGCCTAGCGCGTTTCGCGCGCGCTGCCTCCGCGCCTGGTCGCACGTCTGGTTAGGGTGCCACAGCTGCCGGCAGTGGTAGCAGAAGTGCGTGTCGCAGCCCGCGCGCCCGCAGCTCAGCTTGGGGCACTCGGCGCAACCGTACGCGATCACCGCGTAGCTACAATCGGGCGCGGGGCACCATCGCGCGTCGGGGTCGGCGGCTAGGAACCGCCGTAGGTGGTACTCCTCGAACCTCTCTAGGAGAGCCGGGTCGTCCAGGATGGCGCGCACGTCTAGCGGCGCCAGGGCCTCGGGGCACTGCGGGCAGGCGATGCCGACGCGGCTCTCGGAGATTTCGATGCGGAGGTACTGACGAAGGCAGTCGGCGCAGGTGCGGTGAGGGCAGGTGAGGAGCGCGGGGAAGCGGCGGCGAGGCTGGCTAAGCAGGCAAAGCGGGCACTCCTCGAGGTGCTCGTCGAGGTGGTCCTGGGTGGAGCCCGATAGAGAAAATGTGTCGGTGGAGCCACCGGCGTTAGCGCCTGTTGACGCCTCCGCCGTGGCGCCGTCCAACATGGGCGCGCGGTCGCCTCCGTCGACAATTTCTGCTCCGGAAAGTCTCCGTTCTTCAGAGTCTTCTGTTGTCTGATCCTAGGCAGAAAATGTACAATATCCGAAGTACCGTATAAGACGCTGTTTTTTGCATCGAAATAAGACTGAAAAAGAGGGAGTCGTCTTATATTTGCAGTCTAGACATTATACCCATTCACGACGCTAGATGGCGCCAGATATCATTGAAGCGATGTTTTGTCATGACAGATCTCAGCTACACTCCCCATTCACTACCGCTAGCTACATTCACCAACAGACTAGCATTGTACTTCGAAATATTTAAGTCAAGTAAATGCCAATTGCACGTTTTTTTTCCTTTTAACCAAGAATCGAGTCTGTTTTACGTCAATATCTATAACAAATTTGGGGATTTAAGCATTTATTCACAAGAATTTTCCGCGGAAAAGCTCTGTTTACACAAGGCGGCTGCTGGCTACATTTACTAACAGACTAGCATTGTACTTCGACATATTTACATAAAATAAATGCTAACTGCACACTTTTTTTTGCTTCTAACCAAGAATCGAGCCTGGTTTACATCCATATCTATAAAGAATTCGGGGATTAAAGCATTTATTCTCAAGAATTTTCTCTGGAAAGGCACTGTTTATATAAGGCAGCCGCTAGCTCCATTTACTAACAGACTAGCATTGTACCTCAACATATTTACGTAAAATAACTGCTAACTGCACATTTTTTGCTTTTAACCATGAATTGAGACTGTTTTACGTTTATCTTAGGGCTGTCAAACGATTAAAATTTTTAATCGAGTTAATCACAGCTTAAAAATTAATTAATCGTAATTAATCGCAATTCAAACCATCTATAAAATATGCCATAGGACAAGATAAGACTCAAGACGGATATATACATTCAACATACTGTACATAAATATTTCTTTATTATAACAATAAATCAACAAGATGGCATTAACATTATTAACATTCTGTTAAAACGATCCATGGATAGAAAGACTTGTAGTTCTTAAAAGATAAATGTTAGAACAAGTTATAGAAATTTTATATCAAAACCCCTCACAATGTTTTCGTTTTAATAAAATTTGTAGGGCTGTCAAACGATTAAAATTTTTAATCGAGTTAATTACAGCTTAAAAATTAATTAATCATAATTAACCGCAATTCAAACCATCTATAAAACATGCCATATTTTTCTGTAAATTATTGTTGGAATGGAAAGATAAGACACAAGACAGATATATACATTCAACATACGGTACATAAGTACTGTATTTGTTTATTAAGACAATAAATCAAGAAGATGGCATTAACATTATTAACATTCTCTTAAAGCGATCCATGGATAGAAAGACTTGTAGTTCTTAAAAGACAAATGTTAGTACAAATTATAGAAATTATATATTAAAACCCCTCTTAATGTTTTCGTTTTATCAAAATTTGTAAAATTTTCAATCAAAAAATAAACTAGTAGCTCGCCATTGTTGATGTCAATAACTACACCATGCTCACTCGTTGTGCTGAAGCCTATAAAATCATTTGGACCGAACCGCCAGCAGAGGGCGCCAAACACCAAAAAACAAGTAACAAGCGGACATTACACTGCTGTCATTTTAATCTGTTTGAGCGGGGCATGTGCGTTAATTGCGTCAAATATTTTAACGTGATTAATTTTAAAAAATGATTACCGCCCGTTAACGCGATAATTTTGACAGCTCTAAAAATGTGTAAAATTTTCAATCAAAAAATAAAGTAGTAGCTTACCATTGTTGATGTCAATAATTACACAATGCTCATGGTGCTGAAACCCATAAAATCAGTCACCCCCAAGCGCCAGCAGAGGGCGACAAAACACCAAAAAACACAAGTAACAAATGAACATGACACTGTGCTGTCATTTTAATCTGTTTGAGCGGGGCATGTGCGTTAAATGCGTCAAATATTTTAACGTGATTAATTTTAAAAATTAATTACCGCCCGTTAACGCGATAATTTTGACAGCCCTAATTCAGGGATTTAAGCATTTATTCACAAACATTTTCAACGAAAAAAAGCTCTGTGATTCCACTTGGTCAGCTTTGATGGCTTCGCAACAATGCAGGCCCCCTATTTATCAGAACCGCGCCCTGTGTCCTGTCAATACATTATGATGGGTTTTTGCAATCGACAGTGACCGACATGACTTTTAAAATATAAGCAGGTGGATGCCAGTTGTGCTGCCCCTGGTTGCTATGCAACCTCATTTAGGCAAATTAGCATTTCATTAAGTCAACACTCTAATGGAACAGCAGCTGAGACATCCAAAGTTAATCATCGATAGCCTCGCTCTCTTCGTGCTTCACGTCGGGACGTTCCCGACATTTAGCTTTCGTGAGAAATTGCCTCATTTGTCATATTTTCAAATGGACTTGTGGGAAAAATTAGCATTCCTTGCGGGCTCCTTAATTTTAGCACCTTAGGATGCCTCGTTGTAGGCTAAGAGTGTGCCGGCGTCGCATTATTATTAGAGCTGTCAAACGATTAAAATTTTTAATCGAGTTAATTACAGCTTAAAAATTAATTAATCGTAATTAATCGTAATTAATCGCAATTCAAACCATCTATAAAATATGCCATATTTTTCTGTAAATTATTGTTGGAATGGAAAGATAAGACACAAGATGGATATATACATTCAACATACGGTACATAAGTACTGTATTTGTTTATTATAACAATAAATCAACAAGATGAAGATAAATGATAGTACAAGTTATAGAAATGTTATATTAAAACCCCTCTTAATGTTTTCGTTTTAATAAAATTTGTAAAATTTTCAATCAAAAATAAACTAGTAGCCCGCCATTGTTGATGTCAATAATTACACAATGCTCATGGGTTCTTAAGCCCATAAAATCAGTCGCACCCAAGCGCCAGCAGAGGGCGACGAAACTCCAAAAAACACAAGTAAGAAATTGGCATTGCACTGTGCTGTCATTTTAATCTGTTTGAGCGGAGCATGTGCGTTAATTGCGTCAAATATTTTAACGTGATTGATTTAAAAAATTAATTACCCCCCGTTAACGCGATAATTTTGACAGCCCTAATTATTATAACTGTTATTATTAACTATTATAACTATTTTATTAACCATTTAATCGTTAAGGACCTTCTTCACATTAAACTTGTTTAAATTCTTGAAATTATAACATATATATAAAACTTCTCAGTTGTAAATATCAGATTTCTTCATATATTTTTGTTCTCAGTTGTAAATATTATCAGATTTCTTTAATATATTTTTGTTAAGTAGCACATGAAAAAAAATCAGCTCTTACTTTGGAAAACAGCATTTCACAATTTTCAGACATCTTACAATCTAAACTAGCTTCTTAATGAGGCTGCAACACTAAATCGATTAATAAATTAGTTGCCAACAAATTTGATAATCTGATTTTTCCCAGCAGCTATGCAGCAGTTTAGGTCCTCGTTTGTGTGTAATGTGAGGCTTTGCACGTGCGTGCCAGTGATTCGAGCAAGAGAGAGAGTTCACTGCTACACTCAGGTTGGGATGCTGAATTGTCAAGCGTTAGATTGTCTTTTGTGTTGTTAAATCCTGAAGCTAATTGTTTGTATTCTTTGTTAATGAGACATTGCTACTTATCACTGAGCGCTAAGCTAGTTAGCGATTATGCTCATCAGTGTCCTTAGCATCCGTTTGTATTGTGTTTTGGAGAAGCATATTGGCGCTTGAGTTATTGTTAGCTAGCAAAGTTGAAAGTAAATTTCTTTTTAAAAAGATAGCACACACATAAACCCATTTATGTAAATTGTCATACAAGAGAGTGTGCTTTGAATTTTGTCTTCATTGTTACTTACAACATGCCTCAAGTTAAACTGTGAAGGTAATTGAAAAAAAGTGGCATTCTTCCGATTAATTGATTAATGGTTTAATTAATTGGCCGATTAATCGATTACAAAAATAATCGTTAGTTGCAGCCCTAATTTCAAGCTGTGTCTGTTATCAATCACACCAAAATATCATCATTGGGGGCATCTCCGATTAGATCACGTGATTGGAAATCGGGCCCGATTTAATCAATTACCATTTGAGGCTCAGCTCAGATATTCAAATTTTTTATGTTCTTTATCTGATTACTCGAATATTCGAACTAACTAGTTAATTGATTAACCGACTACTAAAAAAATCGATAGCCGTAGCCTTAAAAAGTATTTATTTTGCATGCAAAATGATATTGACAAAAGAAACCCCTAAAAAATCATCATTTTTACCACGTAACATCGAAAAAGAAGAATAAGGAAACACCACGTTATGCTAGCTGTGATGGGAAGCTGACGAAAAGATCGCATTACACAAGAGTGATATCTGTAGAATGGAAATATTTTAACTTTGGATGTGCTTGTATTGGCGGATGGTAAAAATCAGGCGACTCAGATTCGAACGCGGAAAAATGTCATCGAGATTCAACTCTAATCGCCCCATCACTGGCAGCGGTGGCGAGCTAGGTGGTTGCCTAGGGCGCCATCTAATGGAGGGGACGTCAAATTACTTTCGGGGGAAAAGTGTACGCTAAATTTGCCGAACGGTTTCAAACATATCAAGCATCCCAATATGCAACATATAAAAATTATACATGTGGGATTGTTGTTGTCAAAATACAATATTTTAAACAATATATTGTCATTTTTCCGGGTGCTCCTAGCTACACATTCACCACTCAGCCAATAAGAATTGCAGTGAAACGTGGTGACTTACTAAATGTCATCAATCTTGGCTGCCATCGTCGGCACTAGATGTCCAATCCATTTGGACGACTACTGGAGATAAACTCATTTAAAGAGCCATCTTACCCGCGTAGGTTGCCGGCTGAGGGTGAGCGTGATGGCCACCTCGTCTTTAGGCGTCTTGGCCTCAGCGGGCTTTTCCGATTTGGGCTTTCGGCTGAAGAAGTTGAGGAAGCTGAGAGGCCCCCCCGCCTGCTGCTTGGGCCTCTTCATGGTGGGTGGACAGAGCGGCGACTGAACAGCGGGCCGAGGGAGCGATGGAGATGAATGAGAGGAGGCGACCCCTGACAGCGGGGGGACGGCGCTATTACAACTTCATTCTTTGGATGGTGCTCGAGTACTTATTCGGTCGACTCGTCACGTTTGTTGCCTGCAACCTGCGTGTAAAAATAAAAATTAGCATTTGTAAGTATGTTTAGTATTACGTATTTATAACATGATGGTATAGTATAGTATAGTATAGTATAGTAAAAAAATTGGGAAAACATTGATACAAAAGGCAAAAATATAGTATGGCTGGTACTCGCAGCTACCAGAGTTTACTGAACAAAACATACTTATAGCCTCTCTGCCATTGGCTATTGCCTAGCATTACTGGCACCCACTTGGCTAAGAGAGACCTCTACTGTATGTGTGTATATATGTATCCCAGCATCCTCTTCATTCGCCGCTCGTGTTCCGACAGCTTTACATGAGCGTATTAACTTTTATTCTTTAATCTATTCTTGGTTTTGTACCTGATATGCAACCCTGATTTTATATTTATTTGCAATACTCTAATTGTAACATGTATTTGTGACATGTTTTGATGCATTTTTATGCATTATTGAATATTTATGTCTGAATTTTGGGGGGAAATGGAACGCCATTAGGGCATTTACATGGAAAACGCGTCTTCAGTTACAGAATTTTCAAGTTACAAAACTACTTCCAGAACCAATCAATTTCGTAAGTAGAGGTACCACTGTTTAGTATAGTATAGTATAGTATAGTATAGTATAGTATAGTATAGTATAGTATAGTATAGTAAAGCATCATATAGTATAGTACAGTACAGTATATTACAGTACAGTACAGTACAGTATAGTATAGTATGTTATAGTACAGTACAGTATATTACAGTACAGTATAGTACAGTATAGTATAGTATGTTATAGTAAAGCATTGTAGCACAGCATAGCATAGTATAGTTTAGTTTTGGTATAGTATAGCATAGTATGGAATAGTAAAGCATAGTAGCATAGCATAGTATAGTCTAGTTTTGGTATAGTATAGTATTGCATAGCACAGCATAGTATAGTAAAGCATAGTATAGTATTAGTATAGTATAGTTAAGCATAGCATATAGTATAGTAATAGTATCGTATAGTTGTATCGTATGGAATAGTAAAGCATAGTAGCATAGCATACCATAGTATAGTTTAGTTTTGGTATAGTATAGTATAGTATAGCACAGCATAGTATAGTAAAGCATAGTATAGTATTAGTATAGTATAGTTAAGCATAGCATATAGTATAGTCAAGCTTCGTATAGTATAGTGTAGTGTAGTGTAGCGTAGCGTAGCGTAGCGCAGCATAGTATAGTATAGTATAGTATAGTATAGTATAGTATAGTATAGTATAGTATAGTATAGTATAGTATAGTATAGTATAGTATTGTATAGTAATAGTGTAGTATAGTATAGTACAGCATAGTATGGTATGGTAAAGCATAGTAGCACAGCATAGCATAGTATAGTTTAGTTTTGGTATAGTATAGCATAGTATGGAATAGTATAGTAAAGCATAGTAGCATAGCATAGTATAGTTTAGTTTTGGTATAGTATAGTATAGTATAGTATAGTATAGTATAGTATAGTAAAGCATAGTATAGTACAGTACAGTACAGTATAGTATAGTACAGTACAGTACAGCATAGTATGGTATAGGAAACCAAAGTAGCACAGCATAGTTTAGTTTAGTTTTGGTATAGTATAGTATAGTATAGTATAGTATAGTATAGTATAGTATAGTATAGTACAGTACAGCATAGTATGGTATATTAAAGCATAGTAGCACAGCACAGCATAGCATAGTATAGTAAAGCATAGTATAGTATTAGTATAGTATAGTTAAGCATAGCATATAGCATAGTAAAGCATCGTATAGTAATAGTATCATATAGTATAGTATTGCAGTGCAGTACAGTACAGTATAGTATGGTATAGGAAAGCAAAGTAGCACAGCATAGCATGGTATAGTTTAGTTTTGGTGTAGCATAGCATAGTATGGTATAGTAAAGCATAGTAGCATAGCATAGTATAGGTTAGTTTTGGTTTACTATAGTATAGTATTGTACAGTATTGTATAGTGCAGTACAGTATAGTATAGTACAGTATAGTAGGGTACAGTACAGTACAGCATAGTATGTCATAGCAAAGCATAGTAAAACAGCAATAGCATAGTATAGTACAATACAACAGCACAGCATAGTATTAAGTATTTGAAATCCAGTGAATTCATATGAAAAACGTGGTAAAGTTATACTTTAATAAGTAAATAAAATTGTAATAATAATAAACAAATATTTATATGAAAATCACAATAACAACAACTACAAATTGGAAAGTATCGAAAATGATTTCAAAATTTAAAGAAAATTGAAAATATAAAATAAAATAGGGAAATTTATTAACAAATTCCTCCTTGATTTTTTGAGCAATTTTTATTCAAGAAATTGTTAGCTTTTTTAAAACATGTTTTTTTTAAAAATTGCGTTCTATTGATATTATTATCTATTTATATCTTATTATAGGATGGTTGCCAGCCCTCCCAATCAAAACGGATTAGACGTCTATCGCCGTCAATAAGTTATATAAACATGAAAATAACAAAAACAAAACACGATCAAAAAAATGAAAATGATGTGGGGGTAAAAAATGAATAATGTTAATGAGGATCGTATAAAAGTACTTTCAGTAAATACATGCATATGTAAAATACATAAATACACAGTCTTGATTTCCACAACAAGCCTCTCTCTCTCTCTCGAGTATTTTTCCTTGTCACGGGGCTTGTTAATGAAGTAAACGACAAGGCCAGATGGCAACGCGGCACACTTGCAACCTTCCGGGAAAAAAAAGGAAAGGACGTCCTCCCCCTCCCCCTCAAGTGCATGCGAGGTGTTTTCTCCTCAGACAGCTGTTGCCGCGCAATATGCTAAAGACAGAATACATAAACACCCACGCTGTTTTTTTTTTGTTTTTTTTTCGATTTATTTCTGCCAACCTCTTTTCGTAAAAGCAGCAGGGAAACCTGAGGATGCTGCGGCGCCCTCCCTGCATGTGCAACCCTCGCTGGACTCCATCCCACAGCAGCAATGCGGCTTTTCACGAGGGTGACCTCAGCCTGCCCGCCCGCGCGCGCACACGCACGCAGCAGCATCCTCTCACAACACAAGGGTGGAGAAGTGATTTTTATTGTTCTTATATCTATTGGGGATGCATCAATTCCCCAGTTTTTGGACCAAATCGTGTTCAGAAACAAACAAAAATGTCAATAATTACTTATTTTTTGGTAGTAAAATGAACAGTTTCACTCATTTCACTTAAATATTCCGGTAACATAAGGTACTTCAGTGGCGTAGTGTCTTAGTACAAACACGAGGGGGCAGTATGACAAGTACTGGATGGTTGAAAGTTATAAAAGTACAGCGTTAAGACGTCAAAAATAACCAAACAAAGCAGTAATAGCAATATTTTGTAGCAATATTAGCTCATTCACATTCATTCAGCATAGGTATATGGGTAGTATTTATGGAGTATGTGCTGTGGTAGTTAGAAGAAAGAAATATTACTGTAATTTTTGGACTAAAAGACACTACTTTTTTCCCTCATTTCGAAACCTGCGACTTATAGTTCAGTGCGGCTTATTTGATTATTTATTTGGGTTAATAAGTAGCGCTTTATTTGAAAGTGCCATGTTACCAAATACCATAACTAGCAATTAATGAAACAACTGGAACAGTAACTGAAGAAATAATTAGCACAGAACATGAATTTTGATTGTTAATTATATCTGTAGCGCTGCAATGCATGCTAGGGGGCATGTTTGACGACAACAGTGTTGACAGCAAAGGTTGACTGTCTCCTCCAAGGGAGCAATGATGGCCAAATGAAGCTTCTTGAAGCAATGAAGCTTTGCAGCCAATTGGTTCAAAGCTTCATGGTGGTTCATTTGGTCTTTTGACAGTCTTATGATGCCTCTGTCAAATAAAGTGTTACCAGTTAATATATTTCGGTGTAAATATCCCATAATACAGTGAGGACAGCTATGTCTTAGAGTCCAGTGCTGCTTATCTATGAAATGTCATTTTTGTGTCAAATTTCATGGGGGGCGGCTTATAGCCAGGTGCGCATTATAGTCTGAAAATTACACTAACGCATATTTTTTTAAATGAACTTTTGTTTTGAAAAATTAGTATTATTATTATTATGTTATGTTATTATTTTGCTAATTTAAAATAGTTTTGCAAATGTATTTTTTTAATGTAGTATGATAAAAGAGAAAAAAAAAATCATTTCCTTAGTGACCAAGATAAGAAAAATAATAATCTCTAAAAAAAATTATACTTATTATTATTTCTTAAATTGTATTTATTTGAAAATATATATTTCAAATTAAAAAGAGATTCTTTGGATTTTTTTCATGAGGAAAATCATGTTTTTGTTTTGTTTTTTGTTTTGTTTTGTTTTTTTAAACACTTTATTATTATAAAACTGAAAAAACCCTTTTTTTAAATTAAAAACGGCTTAAGTATTATTTTTTTCTGAACCTGTATTTATTTTACGAAAAATATTTCCAATTAAAAAAGAAATTCTGTATTTTTTCATGACGAAAATCATGGAAAAATACAAACGATTATTCGCTTTTATTATTATAAAACTGGAAAGAAAAAAAAAAAGCATTTACATTTTTAACATTTTCAAATATTTTTTATATATCTGAAAAATTGAACAAAATTCACTTTTCTATATTAAAAAATGTTTCAATAAAAAGAGTGCCATTTATCTTTATCTATACAGTACCATATATTATATTTGAATGTATTTATATATATATATAAATAATAATAATTTGTGTACTTATTTATTTGAATGTATTTATATATATAAATAATAATAATTTGTGTACTTATTTATTAACTATACCTCAAAAAATGAGAAGATTCTCTATCAAGAGGCTCAAAAAAAGGGAGATTTGGACAGTTTTTAGGTCAACAAGTTCTCTATTCGATTAATTGATCATCACAATATTCATTTGATAAACTATTAGTTATCTATTTGTCAATCAACTTGACGGCCATTGACGTCCAATCCATTTTGACTATAGGCCATGGCAGTGAATGACTCAAAACATACACAAACACAGAAATAGGAATATGTATAGAAATAATAGATTATGTGCTGTGGTAGTTAGTAAAAGAATATTTATATCAAATGAAATAAATTATTGTCGGTGATAGACGTCCAATATATGGACTGGGAGGGGTTGGCAGCGATCGCTCCCAGCCCCTCCCAGTAAAAGAGAATCCTCCCAGTCCAAATGGATTGGACGTCTATCACCGTCATTGGCACTGAAACACGAACGGATGAGTTTTTTTTTTTTTAATCAAAAGTCAATCAAAACAATAACTGTTGCGGCATATTATTCAGCAAAACGCTACACTGAAATAATGCATTTCGTCAGCAGAATCCTACATTTTGAGCATATTACAGTTAAAAACAACGAGGGAGTACCATTTTAAACACGCGGAAATCGTTAAAAGCAACAAGAGGTGATGATAAAAAAATGTACACAAAGATGCATTACGTAAACGGCTTCCTACCTCGTTGTGCGCGGCGCATTACACAAATGGCTCCTCCCCTAAAACAACCAGGGAAAATCCTCGCACACACCGGCTCCTCGAGTTTCGCGTAGCCGGCTGGAAGCGCCGTGGAAGCGGGGAGAGGCAGGCGGGCGGGCGGCCGGCCGGCCGGGCGGTGGCGATTCTCGAAGCGGCGAGAGGAGAGCCTTGGCCCGGCGTGCACTTGCTGACGACGGGCCCGGAGGGGTGGCACACTGCGGTGACATGGACCAATGAGATGACGCAGGAAGAGAAGGATTCTCCTATTCATAAAAAATAAACACAATATCAAATAAAAAGTGGAGATCACCAAATTACACAGTGTTTTTATCTAATTACATTTTAAATGCAAATAAATTTACACAAATTTTTGAGTAACTTTATAGTACCCTTTCTCATAGTTGTCGTTTAACTGCATTATTCTAACCCGCTTAATACAATCAATCAGGGAATATTACCTTTTCTCGTATTTACTGTTTGACTGTTTGTATTACTCTAACACACCCAATATAAGATAAATAGAACTTATACCATAGTTTAAGGAAAACAAGCAGAATATAGGGCATAAGAGATACATGACGCCTTCGTATCACGGAAGCCCAACGTATGCGTCATGCAACTGACTGAGCAAGATTGACGCTGACAAGCCCACGTAAGCACCACCAACTTTCGCAATCAGTTCTCCCGGACAGGCCAGAACAAATGGCGGGACGCTCTGTCCCAACACAAGAAACACCAGAGAACCAGTGGCGCCTCCAGAAATTTTTCATAGGGGTCGCCACTTAAAATCTTGAGGTGGCACACCAAAACTAAAAGCCATAATTTCAGGTTTTCATTATATTATAACAGTAAAAAGGTCAGGGGAAAACTATCAGAAAGACTTAAGGACACAGCTATTGATATACTTTGGTGTATTGTGTAATATTTGAAGTTACTAATGATTTAATGTGCATAGTCCATAACTGTCCAGTCAAAATTTTGAGTTCCAAAACAATTGTGTTTTATTGTGTTATGTATATATTAGGCATAAGGTGTACATTTAACAAAACAAAGAATAATTACTGGGGAAAAGCAGGTGCAGGCAGATTTGCATTTGGGATGAAATACATAACTGATGCTACAACAATCTAATTATATACTGGCAAGCGGGGTGGCCAGTGGGGTGGCCGACAAATTTATAGGGGAGGCCGTGGCCACCCCTGGCCACCCCCTGGTGGCGCCTCTGCAGAGAACGCCTGATATCCAACTGATAACACGACTGACAAGACTCCAAGCGCCCCTTTGACACTGTGGTGGCAAAATCCACAACTGTCGTTGACCGGACAACAGTAACTCCCGAATCCGCCTGTCCAATCCACAGACAGACAATAATCGTAAACACACCCTTCTTCCTGCTCACAGCCTGCACCACGAGAGCCTTTGAAAGACTGTTTAACTAATCGTGGTCATTTTTTCTCGGGAACCTTTTGTTGACATGTGATGGTATGACCTTGCCTCACCCCCTGAGTCTGTTTTTGTTTCGCCTTGCCGTTTGATTGCTGTCGATCTGAATAAATTGTCAACTTGTGCTTCGAAGTCTTTTTCTAGCTTTCAAAATGGGAGTCAGTACAAGGGGTTAAGACTAACACACACACTAATACAACGCGCAGAGTTTGGTCTTTTGGCCGGGATGTTGGATTACCGCCGGGCCCAAGTCGTTGGAGCTGTGCCAGCGCAGGTTTGGCGGTTCGGCTGGCGCGATTCCGGCAGTCTGGCTAAAAGGTCAGATTCCTTCAATGACTATAACAAAAATATTTAATAGACGAACAATTTTCTCATGATGATGACGAGACAATAACTGGCTAAAAACGTCTCTTGGGGGACTACAACATAACGACAGGAATGCTAGTTTTCGTCTGACGAGACGAAAATGCACCATAGTTTCTGTCACATTCACAATGTGTGTGACATTTTATGTGTAGTTAGCCTGCATCATAGCAGTGTCTGTTTGTGTCACTCATGTGACATGCTTTATCCCCCTCCCCAAATAACCCGTTGGTGTCCTCTCCAGTCTCCCCATTGCTTATTTTGAGACACAATAAGATTTGTTTTCTTATCTTGGCAAGAGAGCATAGCATTCAAGTTCACAATATAATCAGGCTATTGCTAACTACGAACGTCCTCTGAAACTCTCAGACAATTTTTTTTTACATATAGTTCATGGCGTCCAGATGGGTGTGATTAATTCTTTTTAATTTTACAGACGATTTTTATTTTTTGAAACAATTTTAGTAGGGCTGCAGCTATCGATTATTTTAGTAGTCAATTAATCGATGAACTACTTAGTTCGAATAATGAGCTGAGCCTCAAACGATATACAAAAATAAATGAGGCTCTAAGTACAACAAAAGAACATTTGGCTAACTTGCATAGCAAAGGTCCGCTAGCCTAAATGCTATAAAATCCCAACTTTAAATTTTTTTTTTTTTTTTTTTTTTTTACAATGCTCTTAGTAAATGGTTCAAACACATATTCCCACAAAAAACATCTTAATATACAAATAAACTAAATTATGAATGCATTAAAAAACATTAACTCAAACAAAAACTTAGCTTATGTTGGTCTTAAACAGGGAGCAGCTGCATTCAGCCATGTGAAATGAGTTATGTCATATTCACTGTTGCCACTAGAGGGCAGTGTATCCACCCAAATAAATAAAACTAAATGCAAACACTTTTAAAACAAACCATTACAATGCCCCTTTAATTCAACGAATACTCGAAGCAGCAAAAATTTAATTCGAATGTTTTTTCGACTCGAATTACTCAAGTTAATAGAATAATCGTTGCTGCCCTAAATTTTAGTAAACATCGACTAAAACTAGACGAAATTAGTTTTCGTCAGCAAAAACTAGACTAAGACACATTTTGAGATGATTAAAATATGACTAACACTAATAAGTATTATTGTCTTAAAGACTAAGACGAGAATTAAAAAACAAAGCTGGGTTGGACGTCTATTGCCGTCAATGGCAGCCAATGTTAATTTATGAAATGACGTTAATTCGTTAAAGATGATCCAACAATAGGAAAGTGGTTGATCTGTTTTCTCTGTTTCATTGTTGTATGTGGTAATTTGACAGTTACTGTGTGGTTTGTAGAAAACGGTTCGACTATCACCGTCAATGTCAGTGAAGCTAGCTTATGTCAATTTGTTATTTTTTCCGTTCTTTAAATACCGTCAATGTCAGTGAAGCTAGCTTATATCAATTTGTTATTTTCCGTTCTTTAAATAATATCCCCCTATTTAAATTTCCTGATAAAAATACGTCTTGTATTGCGTTAATTGCTCACAAAACAAGACATATTTTAAGCTAGTTTCATGATTGGACGCTTAGCTAGTTAAATGGAGGCAGACTCCTCCTCCTCACCGTCAACAGACAGCTTGACAGTTACGTAATATCCGGTAGTGACTTCCATGTATTTCACAGTAAAAGCCTGTCCTTTAAAAAGGCAGTTCAATCAAAATGAATCGTAAACTTTACCGCTTCAATAACTCCGAAATACGTCTAACGATTACAAGAAAACGTGGACACGTATAAATGACATCATAAATGCGCGCCAATGAAAAGATAACAATCGTGTTCTTTGCAGTATCGTTAATAACTGCCCGGTTTTTCCTTAATGTTACATGAAAAACAAAAACAAAAATCCATTTGTTTCGCAATAAACACGTCACACAAAGACGTAAAATTTCAATTTACCGCGTTTACTTTGTCGAAACAAACGTTTGGATGCCGTTAAAAGGGGCTCACAGGCTACCGCAACAGCGATGCGGGCTTTAAATGTGAAGCTCCGCCATCCCCCTCCGCCGGAAGTCGCCTTGTTGTTCCTCGCTAGGAGATCACACAGGCGAATCAGAAAATCAATTAAGTTATGAAAAATACCATTAATTGCCTTTCTTTGTCGCCGCGGCTCGCGAAGAAATGGCGGACGTGCGGAGGTGGCGAGATCGCGGGCCCTCACGACTCATTTAGCGGGGTGCGCTGCGGCGGCGTGGAGGGGGACTACTTTCTCCGGTTAGGTAAGTTAGCATGACAAGTTGACGTTAGCTACCTTCATACGTGCTGGTTGTGTTTTTTGGGGGGAGCATCGACGTCGACTGCTAGTTATGTTTAAGGGCGATCCTATTGTGCGTGCCTTGGGAGATTATCGATGATTTAGGCAGTGACTAAAATATGAAATTAAATGGCGTTTTCAGCCTTCTTTTCAAGATGCTAGCCGCATGCTCTTCTGTGGACGGCTTGTAATGAAGTCGGGTTCTTTGGATGCATTTTTTTGGGTAAAAGGTTAGGTTGGAAAGCATTAATTTAGTAAAAAATGACATACAAGTGGGTTAAATTGTTCACCTATGTTTATAAATTGATGGTCAATTAAATGTAAAATAGCTTTCGGCCACTGCAAGTGAATTTGTCATTTTGTCGCATGATTACAACGTCAGCTAGTATGTCACGTTTCAGAGATAAACTGGTTTTCATGAAACTTGCATTGTTAAACGCATCTTTTAACCCTGGAGAACCCACGGGGTCAAATTTCCAGTTGTTTTTAAAGTTGAGGTGAAAATGCAGCATTTTTTTTTTTTTTTTTGTAAATGTCTTATTAGGCTCGAGCGTTTACGTCACAGCAGCACGGGATCGTGCGAGATTTGCGACAACGCAGCCATTTCGGAAGCACGTCTGCATCACGGGACATTTAAACTTAACGGCAAATACAATTCAACTACGAGTGCCAAAGATGGAAAAATGTAGGGAAAACTTGCCAGTTCGATACAGAGACAAACTTGTTACCACAGCGAAGGACAGATATGTGAGCAATTTTAAGGATGTGAACAATGTTGACCCTCACGAGCAAGCCGAACTCAAATGGAATAAAGATGTCGACAAGCTTCCACCACTACGCAAAATGGATATCATGCTGTATTTAGTGTTTGGTGTATGTTACTACACTCATCAGCAATTCCGAAACCACAAATCGCTACAAAGCTACGAACAGTTTTGCTGCGGATGGGTGCGGGATCTGCACATTATGGCCATAGCAAACGGCAACACTATCTTTCTAGCAAAGGTAGGCAATGTGTGTTTACATTAGTCTGTGACCACGGATGTACAATTTTTTTGTTGCAGAAAATGTAGCCTGTGTACAAATTCTTTGCCACTCTCTCACGTCAGAATATTACATCTTTTTCCATTAGGAACGACAGGAATTATGTCTTATGAAGACAATGCACATGTATGCATGCTAGTTGTTTAGCTGTAGCTATAGCTAACAACAGGCCGACTTAGGGCATAAAGTTACTGAAATGTGCGTAAACAAACGAAATTAACTTACCGGAGTGCATAGAGCAAACTCTGTGTGTAAAGAATCAAACGTTATGCCCTTCCTTCTGATCGAGGCCACCCATGCCATTCTTCGACGTTTGGTAAGTTCAGATATGAGCTTTCCCTCGCCTTTTCTCCATGTAGGGATCCGGAAGAAACTCAATGGTGTTCCGTCGAGCTGTACATTCTCCTTTCTATTCGATCGGTTGTTGCAATTCTTTACCGCACAATAATTTCCAACCATTTTTAAAGAGCGACCTGTGTTGAAATGCCTCACTGTTTATGTTTTTCGCTTCCACAGTGGCGATAGAGGCGGAAACCTCGCGAGTGCCACGTCATACGCTCGAGCCTAATTGTCAAGACTTTTTGATGACACAAATCACGCACCAGCTGTTTTTTTACGTTGACCACACACACTAACTTTGACATTACAATTTACAACTCTGAAACAACTACCACAAAAAAACACTTCTTACTCTTCTAACGGCTCGAACGTTTTTTATAAATTAACTCCCTGTCAGCCACTGAAGTCGCTCGATCGCTGCCTACCCTCTTAGACCAAATAAATTGGACGTCTATCGTCGTCAATGGCACTGAAACACGACCAATTCAATGCCTGCCATCACAGTTCAAGTGGATTTGATGTCTGGTGCTGTCAATGCCAATGAATGCATTAAATTTGATATCATTTGGCCAAAAAATGAGAAATTATTGATTTTAAAATGTAAAGCTGCAACGATTAATTGATCAACTCAAGTAATTCGATTAGGGAAAAAAAAGATTCGAATTAAATTTTGCTGCTTGGAGTACTCGTTTAATTAAAGGGGCATTTGTAATGGTTTGTTTTGAAAGTGTTTACATTTAGTTTTATTGATTTGGGTGGATCGACTGCCCTCTAGTGGTGACAGTGACTATGACATAGCTCATTTTACATGGCTGAATCCAGTTGCTCCCTGTTAAGACCAACATAAGCTAAGTTTTTTAATGCATTCGTAATTTAGTTAATTGGTTTATTAAGATGTTTATTGTGGGAATATGTGTTTGAATCATTTGTTAAGAGCATTGTAAAAAAAAACAACAAAAAACATGAGCATTTTATAGCATTTAAGCTAGCGGGCTTTTTCTATGCAAATTAGCCAATTGTTCTTTTGTTGTACTTAGATCCTCATTTATTTTTTTATACCGTTTGAGGCTCAGTTCAGGTATTTTAATTTTCTATGTTCCTTATCCGATTACTCGTTTACTCGAACTAACTAGTTCATCGATTAGTAGACTACCAAAATAATCGAAAGCTGCAGCCCTATTAAAATGTAAACTTGACCCTCAAACACGCATAAAAAATAACCAATGAACATTTCTGAGTCGTAAAACTAAAATAATGTGTGTAACTTGGCCAACAGGGCGTACCATAACGCAAACGTAATCGACACACGTCCGGCACAACTGCTCAGTAAGGTTAATATTTGCAGAGGATAAAGAATATACTGTAATTTTCACACTATAAAGCGCACCTGACTATAAGCCGCCACCCACTAAATTTGACACAAAAACGGCATTTGTTCATAGGTAAGCCGCACTGGACTATAAGCCGCAGCTGTCCTCACTATATATGGGATATTTACGCCAAAAGATATCAACCGGTAACGCTTTATTTTACAGCGGCATCATAAGACTGTCATAAGACCAAATGAACCACCATAAAGCCTTGAACCAATTGGCTGCAGAGCTTCGTTACCTCAAGAAGCTTCATTTGGCCATCACTGTTCTCTTGAGGGAGACATTCAAAGTCTGCTGCCACCTGCTGTCAACGCTGTTGTCATCCAGCATGCCTCCTAGCATGCATTGCAGCGCTACAGATGTAAATAACAAATCAAAATTCATGTTTTGTGCGAATTATTTCTTCAGTTACTGTTCTAGTTGTTTCATGTATTGCTAGTTATGGAATTTGGTAACACTTTATTTGACAGTAGTGCCATTAGACTGTCATAAGACATCATAATTGTGACATCACACTGCCATGAGCATTAATGAATGCTTACGATAGATGTCATTTTGTGTCATCCGGCAAATTCTCTCCCTTTTGAATGGATGTAAAAGAGCCAAGCTGGACATAAATGGAGTTAGTGACATAATTAGCCGGATGTCACTTAATGACATCTGTCAGAAGCATTCATTAATTCCCATGATAATGTCATGTCATTATTATGGCGATCTTATGACGCCGCTGTCAAATAAAGGTCAAATATTAACCCAAATAAATCAACAAATAAGCTGCACTGGACTATAAGCCGCAGGATTCAAAATGAGAGGACAAAAGTAGCGGCTTATAGTTCGGAAACTACGGTGTGCCTGAAATTGTAGACTTGTCGCTTTACAAAGAATATTCCAGATGTGAGCTAATTGTTTTTGTGTTCCATTTTCAGAATTCTCACAAAATCACATGCAGATGTACAACGAGCCAATGGTTGCGAAAGTATGCGCGAAAACATTGCCAACAAATGAGAGGCTGACTGGAAGATGCCAAGGAAAAAACAGCAGCATCCACAGCCAGTCAAGTGTAAGTACTTAGAGTAATGGAGAACATTTTTTGATAACTTTTTTTTTTTTTGACAATGAGTTCATAAGATTGTCATAAGAGTGCCATAATTACCTCCGTGAAGTTGGCCCCCACATCAGACGCAAATTTAGTTTAAAATGTCAATCGTTTGTGCTACATTTGTGCTGTAAAATGTTTTGTTTGCGCTGCTATCGTTGAGATATTGAGATATGAATTGCGTGTGATGACGTCACACAGGCCCCATTTATTGCAAAATGGACCTGAAATGGTGAAATTCGTTTATGCTACGTTTATGCTATTATCGCTATTATATTATTTTCCGTATCCAACTCCCGCAGGTGACGGAGCATACCATTTCTCTCAATAACTGAGGGTATACAGTTGGGCAAATAAGTATTTAATCAACCACTAATTGTGCAAGTCCTCCCACTTGAAAATATTAGAGAGGCCTCTAATTGTCAACATGGGTAAAACTCAACCATGAGAGACAGAATGTGGATAAAAAAACAGAAAATCACATTGTTTGATTTTTAAAGAATTTATTTTCAAATCATGGTGGAAAATAACTATTTGGTCAATACCAAAAGTTCATCTCAATACTTTGTTATGTACCCTTTGTTGGCAATAACGGAGGCCAAGCGTTGTCAGTAACTCTTATCAAGCTTTTCACACACTGTTGCTGGTATATTGGCCCATTCCTCCATGCAGATCTCCTCTAGAGCAGTGATGTTTTGGGGCTATCATTGGGCAACACAGACTTTCAACTCCAGAATTAGTGGTTGACTAAATACTTATTTGCCCCACTGTGTGTATATATAATATATACTGTATGACTGTCTTATGACCCCACTGCCAAATAAAGTGATACCCGTTTTTTTAAATGGAAAAAGTAGGGAGGGGGGGGAATTATTAAAGAGAATGTTTTTTTAAAATTTAAAATAAAAATGTTTAGAAATAATGAAACAGGTTTACTGTATTTAAATCTTTTTCTTGATGAAAAATCTTTGACAGCCCTAAAATAGTAAGATTTTTAATCGAGTTAATCACAGCTTAAAAATTAATTAATCGCAATTCAAACCATCTATAAAATATGCCATATTTTTCTGTAAATTATTGTTGGAATGGAAAAATAAGACATAAGACTGATATGTACATTCAACATACTGTACATAAGTACTGTATTTGTTTATTATAACAATAAATCAACAAGATGGCATTAACATAAACATTCTGTTAAAGCAATCCATGGATAGAAAGACTTAGTTCTTAAAAGATAAATGTTAGTAAAAGTTATAGAAATTTTATATTAAAGCCCCTCTTAATGTTTTCGTTTTAATAAAATTTGTAAAATTTTCAATCAAACTAGTAGCTCACCATTGTTAATGTCAATAATTACACAATTCTCATGGTGCTTAAACCCATAAAATCAGTCGCACCAAAGCGCCAGCAGAGGGAGACAAAAAACACATGTAACAAGTGGCTATGACACTGCTGTCATTTTAATCTGAGCGGGGCATGTGCGTTAATTGCCTCAAATATTTTAACGTGATTAATTTAAAAAAATAATTACCGCCCGTTAACGCGATAATTTTGACTGCCCTAAAATATTTACTATGGCTGCAGCTATCGATTAGTTTTGTAGTCGATTAATCGAGTAATTAGATCAGGAAGATTAAAAAATTAAAATAAAATCATGAGGATCAAAGTACAACAAAAGAACAATTAGCTACTTAGATAGAAAAAGTCCGCTAGCTTATTTGCTATAAAATGCTAACCCTAACACTTATTCCCACAAAAAAACGGATAAATATACCTATAAACTAAATTACAAATGCATAACAAAACACATTAGCTCAAACGAAAACTTAGCTTATACTGGTCTTAACAAGGAGCAGCTGGATTCAGCCATGTGAACTGAGCTATGTCATATTCATTGTTGCCACGAGAGGGCAGTGTATCCACCCAAATCAATAAAACTAAATGCAAACACTTTGAAAACCATTACAACGCCACTTTACTTAAAACCAATACTGAAAGCAACAAAATGTAATCTTTTTTTTAGGGCTGTCAAACGATTAAAATTTTTAATCGACTTAATTACAGCTTAAAAATTAATTAATCGTACTTAATCGCAATTCAAACCATCTATAAAATATGCTTTTTTAGGGCTGTCAAACGATTGAAATTTTTAATCGACTTAATTACAGCTTAAAAATTGATCAATCGTAATTAATCGCAATTCAAACCATCTATAAAATATGCCATATTTTTCTGCAAATTATTGTTGGAATGGAAAGATAAAACACAACACGGATATATACATTCAACATACGGTACATCAGTACTGTATTTGTTTATTATAACAACAAATCAACAAGATGGCATTAACATTATTAACATTCTGTTAAAGCGATCAGTGGATAGAAAGACTTGTAGTTCTTAAAAGATAAATGTTAGTACAAGTTATAGAAATTTTATATTAAAACCCCTCTTAATGTTTTCGTTTTATTAAAATTTGTAAAAGTTTCAATAAAAAAAAATAAACTAGTAGCTCGCCATTGTTGATGTCATTACACCATGCTCACTCCCCAAACCCATAAAATCATTTGGACCCAAGCGCCAGCAGAGGGCGCCAAAAAACAAGTAACAAGTGGTTATGACACTGCTGTCATTTTAATCTGAGCGGGGCATGTGCGTTAATTGCGTCAAATATTTTAATGTGATTAATTTAAAAAATTAATTACCGCCCGTTAACGCGATAATTTTGACAGCCCTACTTTTTTTTTTTAATCGATTAATCCTTGCAGCACTAAGTCTCCAATTCAGACTGACTGTGAAAATATTTCTTGATTAATATTGGCAGCCCTAATGTGCAATTCTTATTTTTGGCGACAGTGGATTCAAAAACTGTTGTAGCCGCCCAAAACGCAGGAAACCTCACCTTCCACACGGACTTCCTTCTGGAACACGACCTTCAATTTACCGATCCTTATCACGACGGCAACATTCTTGGCCTGGAAAAATTCTCAGGTTAGTCGTTTTCACGTCCTTAGCGCAAACTGATTGGACGTCTATCGCCGTCAGTGGCACTGAAACATGATCATTCACAATATGCCGCCAATGTGATGTATGAAAAGAAGCAAAAAAACCTATGACCATTATCATCAAGGACACCATTATGAGAGGGCAGCACATTCATCATCATCATCATCATGTGCTGTTGCCTCTGCAGCTGCCATTATCATTACCCCATCATCATCATCATTACCATCAGCAGCGGCCCTCACAACCATCATCATCATCATCATGAGGCTCTGTAATCATCTATAAGAGAGGGAGGGTGGGGTCGGGGGTGCTATGACCCCCCCCAAAAAAAGGGGGGGGGGGGGGCGACAAACTGCTTCTTTGCTAACATTCTCACTCGACGTCTTGAGAGGGAAGGACGCGTTTTCGTGGCGGGCTCCGAGACGAGTGAGTATGGAAGCTAGTTTTGGTTTCGCCGCGATGTTTCACTCACATGTTGATTTAATGACCTTTTTTAACTGGCAGTTTGTGAGATCATGTTTCAATGCCAATGACTGTGATAGATAGGGGTGAAAATGTTTGTCAAATTTTTGGTAAGAGACCTAGATGGAATTGACACTGGAATTCCCACCATGGCTCTGCGGTGTTTGTCGGTCAAAAGTTGGTGATAAATGTTTGTGTTGGTCCTCCTAATGTAGTACAAGTTGCTATGTCTTTGCCCACGTCATATTGAAAAAAATATATGAACTTTGGGTTTATAGACCCTACTCACATGACGTCACAACCACGCCCCCGCGCCATATTGTCCGTCAACTCGTCACTGTTGATGCATTACCGCTACGTAAATTCCTCCTATTATGGCGTGTTTTTCTGCTCGTTAACATTAATAATCAAAATGGTGAAGGCGTGTGTGGCGGTCGGTTGCAATAACAGAGAAGATAGACGGAGAGACTTGAAGTTCTACCGGATTCCGAGAGACCCGGAGAGGAGAGCGAGATGTGTTGCTGCAATTTGACTAGAAAACTGGGCTCCAAACGATTACCACAGATTATGTAGTAGTCATTTTATATCTGGTAAGATGCATTTAATATATATTTAGAGGGTTTTGGAATGACAACCACAATTAAGATCATTGCTAGGCTAATCGCCGACAACATACTCAGACGTTGTGAATGAACTACCTTAAAAGATATAATTATAAGGGGATAAGAAGTCAGTTGTCATACAATTAATATACAATTTCACTATTGAGGTCAAAAGCCAAAAAATAAATTCAACTAGGGACAATCTGGAGTAGTGCTATCGCACTTCATATTTATTACATATTATACATGTTTGTAGTGAGAGTGCTATCGCTGAACCATATAAACTTTAAAAGCCCTAGCTGAATTGACAAATGACATGAAATACATTAGACTTGACAGTGGATGTTAGCAAGAACAAAAGATATTGAATTGAAAATTTCGTAACTCACCTTCCCGAGCACAAGATAGATTCCTGCCGAATTTTCGTGGCCGAGGACCTGTTTCACCCAACCAGCAACAAAGTATTTATAAGCCTCCAAGCTCTTGAAGTTTTTCAAACTTTCGTGAGAATAGGCTGATTTTGTGTGGACAAGATAGTTGTAAAAATCAGGGTAGCAGATTTCAGGCAGAGACGGCGAAGACAGCGGGTGGAAAAACATCGATTTAGGCATCAAATATGAATCTGGCGAATGGATAAACTGAAGCTTTTCCACATAACGCTTTTTATGCAACGCATCCAATGAGTTTACAGCGTCAGATAACACCGGGGATTCCATGAATTGCTCTATAAATTGCACGACTAATTGAAACCATTGAGAATAGGGCTAAAAAATGTCGGACAATATGGCGGTCGGATACAGCGACACGTTATTTTGTGACGTAGGGGAGTAGGGTCTATAGATGGACCATGAGTTTGTGTCGTGTGGTGTCTTATGTGGAAAAAGTTGACGTTTAAAGTAGGGCTGTCAAACGATTAAAATTTTTAATCGAGTTAATCACAATTCAAACCATCTATAAAATATGACATATTTTTCTGTAAATTATTGTTGGAATGGAAAGCTAAGACTGAAGACTGATATATACATTCAACATACTGTACATAAGTACTGTATTTGTTTATTATAACAAATCATTAAGATGGCATTAACATTATTAATTCTGTTAAAGCGATCCATAAAGACGTGTAGTTCTTAAATGATAAATGTTAGTACAAGTTATAGAAATGTTATATTTAAACCCCTCTTAATGTTTTCGTTTTAATAAAGTTTGTAAAATTTTCAACCAAAAAATAAACTAGTAGCTCGCCATTGTTGATGTCAATAATTACACAATGCTCGTGGTGCTGAAACCCATAAAATCAGTCGCACCCAAGCGCCAGCAGACAAAACAAAAAACACAAGTAACAAGTGGAAATGACACTTTGCTGTCATTTTAATCTGTTTGAGCGGGGCATGTGCGTTAAATGCATCAAATATTTTAACGTGATTAATTTAAAAAATTAATTAACGCGATAATTTTGACAGTCCTATTAAAAATATGTAAAATATCAATCATTGGAGTGGATGTTGATGCTACGTAGATAGTTGCGGCTAACGGGACGCTAACTGCTTATGGTATTTGCTGACATGAACGGCAAATGCAAACCGCTTCCGCTAATCGTCATCTGCACAAGCTGGTAAAACAAAACGCAAATGTGAAGTACGGTGAAATTAAAAATAAAAGAATTGTATAAATGTCAGTGATACGTGTACATGACAAAACTAATTCAAATGAAGGGGCGGTCTTATGTCTAAGCGTTGGCCTATTGGTTATGTAGATACTAATGTTATGCTAAGTACTTATTGTATTCGCTGACATCAACTGCAAATGCGTTTATGCGAATCGTCATCTGCACTTGCTGGTAAAACAAAATGAAAATATAAATGTGCCTGTTGGTTAGGTAGATAGCAACAGGTAGCGCTATGCTAACTGGTTCTGGTATTTGCTAATGTGAACTGCAAATGCACACCGCTTAGGCTAATCTTCATTTAAAAGGACGGTGCACATTAACATTACAACTCATTGTAAAATATGCCAGAATTAGCCAAAAGGCTACTTTTCGTCCGTAGTCCTAGGCCAGATGTACGTAGGCCTCCTAACAATGGTAAAACATTTTTATTATTCATATTCACATGATAAAAAAACGCAATATAGACCATTGCAAAATATTTGGTTAACAAAAAGACTACTCATTGGATTTGGTGATGACTAGCTTAACCGTTCTGTACTAACTTGGTCGTGTAAAGGCAGGCATTGGCTAGTCGATCGACCAATAGGTGTATAGTTCTACACATAAGACCGCCCCATTAACGTGATAATTTTGACAGCCCTAGTTTAAAGCGGAGGTTCAGAATGTTTGAGTTAGCGCGGGTTTAAAGTGCCTGTTATACGAAAAAACATGTTTATTTCATAATACACCCGGTATTTTATGCTCCTGAATGAAGTGGACCACTTGGATGTGTGAAGAAGCGATCGATGTATTTATTGAATTTTTTGAATCCCGCTCAATGAAAATGAGTGACTTCCGGCTTCGGTCTTGCATTGAGGAAGAGGGCGCTGTGACGTGTACGGGAGAAGGAGTCCTCTTCACTATATAGCCGTACTGTTGTATGAGAAGGACTAAGGATTCAGCTGATTTTGCGGATTAATTCGTTTATTTTTCGCATGACGCCAGCCAAACGGCTGCAGAAAAATCTTGCTGTACGATGGAGGGCGTGTGAGCCTTTTTGGGGTTTCAAAAGGTTCCCATTCACCAGTGGATATTGGCCAAAACAAGCCCTACTACTATGGGACCATGGGACTTACGAGGAACTGAGTAAATATTGTGTTTTGTATTATGTCAAATACTGGGATCATTTTAATATGTAGGTGGCTTGCGTTTTGTGGCTGACATGCTCCTTGTCGCACATCCCCCCGCCGGGAGAGCACTATACTCGGCTTATTGCCCTCTTCATGTGCCCGGTGTTCTGTCCGATCAGAAATTGCAACTTTGTGTTAAAGCGAATGCAGCGATTACAAAGTAAACACTACAAACTTTCTTTAAATAAAGGACTACTTACGTTTGATCGTGGATGGGCACGTAAAAAGCTCTCCTCATACACATTAGCTGCACATGTTAGCTGCATAACAACTGCAGCCGCCCTCCTATGAGTCTCTCGCTGTTTACGACTTTGCCATATTCGTGTTGACCATTTGGCAGCTACACGCTCCTCCGACGTCGGCCGGTTTGTCCGGTGGTCATTGTCCAGCCGCTTCCTCGCAAACGAGCCCTTTGCCCTCAGCAGGGGAACGACGAGCTCGAACTTGGTCGCTGCCAGGCAGGTTGCCGATCGGCTAAGACAATCGATAACCCAGTCGTCATGTGAAGTAATCCGGGCTAGTTATGTGTGATTTTCCGCTTCGAGGACTTTGAAACATCACTCGGTTCGGGTTAGCGTGTCGGCTAGCTGTCACGCCTCTTTGATTGTTTTCATTCTCCGAAGCCGGGAAGGGGAAATGACATAAGCCCGATTTATGTGGCATAAAATATCGTTCGGGAGGCGTGACAGTAAAGGTGAAGTCGACAGTTTTGACCATTATGAAGTAATTTTGCCATGTCGTCCTGAATAAATGCATTTTTATTATTTCATATTCCACTTAGCACAAGACTGTTATTTGTCATGACCATTCCATTTATCTAGCTATTGGGGAAAAATACTTGGATGAAAAGAATATCCTGTAAAAATATTGCACCATATGTTTATGTTGTGTGGTGCCTTATACAAAAAAAACGTTCTTGATATTTAACTTTGTTTTTGTTGGTGAGTAATTCTAAATGTAGTAGTAGTTTCTGTGTGTTCACCCACTTGATACTTTATAGATTTTAAGTTTTATTTATGAGTTTTTGTTGTGTGGTGCCAACAAAAAAGTTATTAATATTCAAGTTTTTGCGAGTGGCTAATTCTTTCCCAATATGGAAATTGTGGGTATGTGTGATCATGTACTTTCATAATTTTAATGAACTTTCATTTTTGCACCATAGGTTTGTCATGAGGTGCCTTATACACTATTTTTTTTTTCCAGAGACATCTAGTGGCGGTTTCTTACTATTGCTAATTGAAGTAACAGTTCCTCAAGGAAATTTAGTTGTTGTTGGGATAAATATTGTTCGCTAGCTCGATTTACTGCATCAAGCTAACATTTTTTCCATTTTTGTCAGAGGTAGCTGCTGAGATCGGTTTCTCCGTGTACCCTCTGTGTGATGAGGACAGCTCCGACGGCAGCGGCAGCATGGCTAGCGAAACGGAAACCTCCCACGGCAGCACCCCTGACCACGGGCGCGAGGACGAAGGCAGGGCGGGCCGCTCCGAGCCGCCCTTCCCGCCCTACCTGCAGTGCCGGGGCTGCGGCCAGCTGCGCGACGACCCGCTGGGCGCGGCGCTAGAGCCGGCCGGAGCCTATTGCTCACGCTGCCGCAAGGCGTCGCGGGACGCCGGCCCCGGCGCGGACTTGGCCTTCGGGAGCCCGGCCGGGGCGGACGAGGACAAGAACAAACTGCATTCGTGCCACCTGTGCGGCTTTTCGTCGCGCTACGCCAACCACGTCAAGCGGCACATGAAGACGCACAACGGCGAGAAGCCCTTCAACTGCCCCGTGTGCTCGTACGCCTCGGCGCAGCTGGTCAACCTGCAGCGCCACCTGCGCATACACACTGGCGAGAAGCCATATAAGTGCGAGAGCTGCGCCTTCGCCTGCAGCTCCTTGGGGAACCTCAAGAGGCACCAGCGCATGCACGCGCCCGCCGGCGTCGAGGCCCACTCTGGACCCGCGCAAGGACACCTCGGCCTCAGGCCCCCCGCCGGCAGCAGCCTCAAGAGGCACGATGCCGGTGCCCACACAGCTAGTGAAGAAGAAGACGAAGCTGCCAAAGGTATGAGCCACTTTTCCAGAGGCTTAAAGTGTCTTCAATTAAAATACTTTTCACTTGGAAATGAACAATCTAACAAAATATGCTTTGAGAAAAGTTGGATATTATGCTATTACGGTCATTTCCCCCCCATTTAATATAATAGAAATTTGAATATTTACTTTTATTGACTGAAAAAGATAAAAATTCAAGAGTTTTTATCTTTTATAAATAAATGAAAAATGTAAAAAAAAAAAAGAAAAAGATTTGGTTTCTAATTTTTTTTTTAATTTAAAAAATGAGAATTTCTTTTACTGGGTTTTGCTTTAAAATATAATCAATGCACAAAAGTTTCCTTTTTTAAAATAAAAAGTTGTATAAAGAGTGAAAATAGTCATATTTTTCATTTAAAAATAAAATAAATGGAATATACAAACTGTCAAATGGCGGCAAGCCGCCTAGGATCTGTTTAAAGACACTGCTGATGAGCTGGAATTGGATGCAGGCACGACGCTGGGAACTCATCCCACAAACAATCTGACCAGTAGCAGGATGAGACAAAATCATCCCAGTTGTCATACTAGCTTCGCTTGCTAGCTTGCTACAGCTATTCTCCCAGTCCAGGCCAACCGTGTCATCACAACGCATGTGCATGGCGCCCTCTGTGGGTCAAAACATGTACTAAATATTTTTTTTAAATCAATGTCAATAATATATGTTTCTAATAACATATTTTAGGAAAAGAACAATTATGGCTTATTAGGGCCTACAAGCCTAAGTCCGAGAATCCCTTTTAAGACAAGGCTTTGGAAATGTTTAGGTCAAATTTTTAGGGTTGTAAATACCGTATTGGCCCGAATATAAGACGACCCCCTCTTTTTCAAGACTCAAGTTTGAAAAAAGACTTTTTGAACACCAAATTAATTTTTATACATAAAATAATTACAGTACATCTGAAACAAATGATTATAACATTATATTTGAGAGAAAAAGCACGTTATTTTGCCTCATTCAAATCTTAATATCTGAATATTTAAATATGTAAACTAAAGTGCAATCACATTTGCAAATGAATGGCTTCTGGTTTTTGAAATGTAAATAAACCAATCTATTGTGATGAAACAACAAAATTGCAGTAACTGCATTACCCATCAAAGGGAAGTCTAACTAACTGTAGTCTTGAAACAAATCTGAATAAGGAAAAACATTGCAATAAAATAATGCAAACTGGTGAAACTTGAGAGTAGCTGAGATCTGTCATGACAGAACATTGCTTCAATGATATCCGGCACCATCTAGTGTTGTGAATGCGGAGAGTAGCTGAGATTTTTCATGACAGAACATCGCTTCAATGATATCTGGCGCCATCTAGCGTCGTGAATGGGTTTAACATCTAGACCGCCAATATAAGACGACCCTCTCTTTTTCAGTCTTATTTCAATGCAAAAAAAAAACCCTCTTATATTCGGGCCAATACGGTAATCGTGGTAGCCCCCGACAATCCATCAACATATAAAATGACTCGGCAACAAAATAACCCGCACTTCTGCCTACCCAACCCAACGTCCATTGCGGTCAATGGCATCCAAAGTGTTAGCGACTGATTTTTTTTTTTTTTTGTCATTTCAGAGGTGGCGGCAGCTTCCGCCCACCTGACCCTGGCCGCGCAAAACGCCGACTACCTCTCCGCCTTCGAGAGTCTGAAATCGGCCTCGCCTCCGTCGGCGCCCCCCGTGGCCCGCCGCCCTTCGCTATTCCCCTTCACCTGCCGCTTGTGCGGCGCGCCGCTGGAAGACGAAGACGGCTCGTCGGCGCAAATCTGCGCCAAGTGCACGCTGGAAATGCTGACCAAGGACTCGTCGTCCTCGCCGAGCAGCCCCGGCGGCGTCGGCGACAAAGTGTACACTTGCGCCGCCTGCCCCTTCCTCACGCACTACCCCAACCACTTGGCGCGCCACATGAAAACGCACAGCGGCGAGAAGCCCTACAAGTGCCCGCAGTGCGACTACGCCTCGGCGCACTTCGACAACCTGAAACGGCACCACCGCGTGCACACGGGCGAGAAGCCTTACAAGTGCCACCTGTGCGAGTACGCCTGCGGTAACCTGGCCAACCTCAAGCGGCACCAGCGCGTGCACTCGGGCGCCAAGCCCTTCGTCTGCGCCGTCTGCAACTACAGCTGCAATCAGAGCATGAACCTCAAGCGCCACATGTTGAGGCACACCGGAGAGAAGCCCTACAAGTGCCAAGAGTGCGGCTACACCACCGGACACTGGGATAACTACAAGCGGCACCAGAAGAAACACGGACACGCCACCGACGGCTGGGTCAAGGCGCCCGCCGGCCCCCGGGACGATAAAGGCGGGGCCAGGAAAGAAGCGGCGGCCGTCGCCGAAATGGCTTACATGGCCAGAGAGGGCGCTCAGACTTTACAGCACCCTAACTGGAAACTGGAAATGGTCTAAAATAAAGGCAACCATTTTGTACGGGGGACCAAAGCTGCCAAAATAAAAGTAAAAATAAAAATGACTATAAATACAAAAATAAGAATTAAGATTAAAAAAATATTTAAATTTAAATATCAATTTTTTTATTGTCAATAAACATGAAACATTCAAATGAGGGGGCGGTGTTACGTGTAAGCGCTAAAGATTCTAACGGCTAGCAGTACGCTAACTGCAAATGCTTCACCGCTTACACTAATTGTCTGCACCTGGTGATAGAACAAAAAATTAATTAAATTACACATGAACAAATACAAATGTGAAGTAAAGTTAAAATGATATTTTTGTATTTTTAATTTAACTAAAAGCCAAAGAATGTGCACATTACAAAACAAAATTGCCTGTTGGTTATGTAGATGCTAACGGCTAACGCTACACTAATTTAATCGTATTTGCCGACATGAACTGCAAATACACACCACTTATGCTAATCGTCATGTGCAAACAAACATGAAAATACAAATGCGAAGTAAGGTTAAAATAAAAATATATAAACTTGGGCTGGCAAATGATTAAAATTTTTAATCGAGTTAATTACAGCTTAAAAATTAATTGCAATTCAAACCATCTATAAAATATGCCATATTTTTCTCTAAATTTATATATATTCTGTGAAATAAATTGTTGGAATGGAAGGACACAAGATGGATATATACAACATACGGTACACAAGGACTGTATTTGTGTATTATAACAATAAATAAATCAACAAGATGGCATTAACATTATTAACATTCTGTTAAAGTGATCCATGGATAGAAAGACTACTAACATTTATCTTTTAAGAACTACAAGTTATATTAAAAACCCCTCTTAATGTTTTAGTTTGAATAAAATTTGTAAAATTTTCAATCAAAAAATAAACTAGTAGCCCGCCATTGTTGATCTCAATAATTACTTACACAATGCTCATGGGTGCTGAAACCTATAAAATCAGTCACACCCAAGCGCCAGCAGAGGGCGGCAAAACTCCATAAAACAATTAACAGGTGGGCATTTCACTCTACTGTCATTTAAATCTGTATGAGCGGGACATGTGCGTTAATTTCGTCAAATATTTTAACGTGATTTAAAAAATTAATTACCGCCCGTTAACGCGACAATTTTGACAGCCCTAATATAAACATCAATAAATGTCAGTGAATGTGCACATGACAAAACTAATTCAAATGAGGGGGCGGTCTTATGTGTGTTTGCCTATTGGTTATGTAGACGCTAATGGCTAACATTACTTTTGGTATTCAATGAAATGAACTGTAAACGTACACTGCTTACGCTAATCGTCATCAGCTGGTAAAACAAAAAATATATTAGGACATATGTGAAGTAAGGTTTAAATTAAAAAAATATATATAAATAACAATAAATGTCAATGAATGTGCACATGACAAAATTCAAATGAGGGGGCGGTCTTGTTTGTAAGTGTTGGCCTATTGGCTACATAGATGGTAACGACTAGCGCTATGCTAATTGCTTATGTTATTCGCTGACACTTAGGCTAATCGTCATCTGCACCAGGTGGTAAAACAAAATGAAAATACAAATTTGAAGTAAGGTTATTAAAACTTAGGGCAGTCAAACGATTAAAATTTTTAATCAAGTTAATCACAGCTTATATTAATTAATCGCAATTCAAACCATCTCTAAAATATGCCATATTTTTCTGTAAATTATTGTTGGAATGGAAAGATAAGACACAAGACGGATATATATATATTCAACATACTGTACATAAGTACTGTATATGTTATAACAAATCAAGATGGTATTAACATTATTAACAGTCTGTTAAAGCGATCTATGGATAGAAAGACTTGTAGTTCTTAAAAGACAAATGTTAGTACATGTCATAGAAATTTTATATTAAAACCCCTCTTAATGTTTTCGTTTTATTCAAATTTTTTAAAATTTTCAATTAAAAAATAAACTAGTAGCTCTCCATTGTTGATGTCAATACTAATTATGGTGCTGAAACCCATAAAATCAGTCGCACCCAAGCGCCAGCAGAGGGCGGCAAAACAAGTGGAAATGACACTTTGCTGTCATTTTAATCTGTTTGAGCGGGGCATGTGCGTTAAATTCGTCAAATATTTTAACGTGATTAAAAAGATGAACGCCCGTTAACGCGATAATTTTGACAGCCCTATTAAAAATATGTAAAATATCAATAAATGTCATTGGAGTGGATGTTAATGCTACGTAGATCGTTACGGCTAACGCGACGCTAACTGCTTATGGTATTCGCTGACAAGAACAGCAAATGCAAACCGCTTCCGCTAATCGTCATCTGCACAAGCTGGTAAAACAAAACGCAAATGTGAAGTACGGTAAAATAAAAGAATTGTATAAATGTCAGTGAATGTGCATGTGACAAAACTAATTCAAATGAAGGGGTGGTCTTATGTGTAAGTGTTGGCCTATTGGTTATGTAGATACTAATGTTACGCTAACTACTAATTGTATTCGCTGACATCAACTGCAAATGCGTTTATGCTAATCGTCATCTGCACTTGCTGGTAAAACAATGAAAATATAAATGTGCCTGTTGGTTAGGTAGATAGCAACTGGTAGCGCTATGCTAACTGGTTCTGGTATTTGCTAATATGAACTGCAAATGCACACCGCTTATGCTAATCTTCATTTAAAAGGACTGTGCACATTTACATTACAACTCATTGTAAAATATGCCAGAATTAGCCAAAAGGCTACTTTTCGTCCGTAGTCCTAGGCCAGATGTACGTAGGCCTCCTAACAATGGTAAAACATTTTTACGATTTTTATTCACGTGATTAAAAAATGCAATATAGACCATTACAAAATATTTGGTTAACAAAATAAAAGCCTACTCATTGGATTTGGTGATGACTAGCTTAACCGTTCTGCACTAACTTGGTCGTGTAAAGGCAGGCATTGGTTAGTCGATCGACCAATAGGTGTATAGTTCTACACATAAGACCGCCCCCACATTTGAATTGGTTGGAATTGGAAAAAATAAGAGCAAAGCACTTTTATTTACTGATATTTTTTGTTTTAACCTTAGTTTGGTATTTTTAATTCTCTTATTTCTTCATTTTAGCAGCTTTGGTCCTCCATAATTTTGTGGACATTTCATGGTCTCGTGCTTCTGTGTGCTGTCCTCCCGCCCTACGAGTAAGACGTTAAAGAAACTGCAGTTAAAGACCAGTAAGGTGAAGCTAAAAAATCACTTCTAAATTTCATTTTTGTTGCAGTTGAGTTCAATCTTACGCTACAAAAACAAGTTACTCTGTAACCCAATCAAAATGGACGCCGCATGCTCCCAATAAGGAAGGAAATAAAGCAGATTCATTAGATATATGGTATGGAATAAAAGGTCATTGCACATATTTGTTAACATTGTTTTCTGAGCAATTTGCATGAGGCACGTGCCTTTAAACGACGGACTCCGAGCCAAGTGCTTCTTACTCGCTCTGAAATTTTTATTTTTGGTCCTCGCTGTGTAGATCTTAAATTGTATTTGTGCGTGTCGTCCGTTTTCTCACTGTGAAATTAGCCTGTGGTTTACTTGAAAACAAAAAGATGGCATTATTAGAACGTCAGCATGTCATGAGTTTTATTTTTCTAATGCTATTACTCGACTACTAGAGGTATGTAAGTTAATATATATGATATATACAGGATAGGATGGTTTGTTTAGTTTGCCCCCGAGGGACTGCCATTGACGGCGATAGTCGTGCAATGTGTCGCCGTCAATGACGCTTTTGTATGAGTTATTGTGATCTTGTCTGTTTCATCAATGCCTTAAAAAGCAAGACTTTACACACAAATAAAGTTATTTCATGAAAATATGACTTACTCCCTTATTTTTTTTTTTTTGTCCTCCTCACTAGCAAAAATACCCTTTAAGACAGGAGTCTCCAAATTATTGCACGTCTGGCCGCAGGATATCTTTCCAAAAAAACAGGACGATACCTTTGCTCTAATCTGGTGTTTCCTGTAGTCAAGTGCTGCTTGTTTAAGCAGAAACATTGGTTCAATGGTCTGTGTGCGGTTGGTAGGAACAAAAACCAGGACCCAGACCGTCCCTTAGGACGCCCCTGCTTTAGAACTTTTTTAAAATATCCAATAAAAATACAAAATTTTCATTTAGACCCCTTAAATCTCGAACCCTTCAAATCTCATTATACTCTGTAAAATGGCAAAGACTATGCGCACCTAAAAGCCTTCAATTTTCTCAAAAGCAGAAAGTGCACCTTTTATATGGATCAATATTGGTTAATCATGGCATGACATTCCCCTTAGCGCAGTACCATCTGGTGACAAAAAACGCAACCCAAACAACTACTACTACTGCGCCTTATAATTTGGTGCGCCCTATAGACGAGTTCAGTTTTGAAGTAGGCCAATCATAGGCACGCCTTATAATGCGGAAAATTTGGACTTTGGGGGGGGGGGGGGGGGGGGGGGGTGTTAATTACAAAGAGAATTTTATTTTTCCCACTGGAAGAAAGCATTCAAGCGGCAATCTTTACCAAAGAAAAAAAAACTATATATCTTTTCCTATTGACAGAAACAAGTTTCAGTATTACTAATTTATACACTCACCTGCCACTTTATTAGGTACACCTGTCCAACTGCTCGTTAACACTTAATTTCTAATCAGCCAATCACATGGCGGCAACTCAGTGCATTTATGCATGTAGACATGGTTTAAGACAATCTCTTGAAGTTCAAACAGCATCAGTATGGGGAAGGTGATTTCAGTGACTTTGAATGCGGCATTGTTGTTGGTGCCAGAAGGGCTGGTCTGAGTATTTCAGAAACTGCTAATCTACTGGGATTTTCACGCACAACCATCTCTAGGGTTTACAGAGAATGGTCCGAAAAAGAAAAAATATCCAGTGAGCGGCAGTTCTGTGGGCTGAAATGCCTTGTTGATGCCAGAGGAGAATGGCCAGACTGGTTTGAGCTGATAGAAAGGCAACAGTGCTCAAATAACCACCCGTTACAACCAAGGTAGGCATGTCTGAACGTACAGTACGTCGAACTTTGAGGCAGATGGCCTACAGCAGCAGAAGACCACGCCGGGTGCCACTCCTTTCAGCTAAGAACAGGAAACTGAGGCTACAATTTGCACAAGCTCATCGAAATTGGACAATAGAAGATTGGGAAAAACGTTGCCTGGTCTGATGAGTCTCAATTTCTGCTGCGACATTCGGATGGTAGGGGTCAGAATTTGGCGTCAACAACATGAAACCATGGATCCATCCTGCCTTGTATTAACGGTTCAGGCTTGTGGTGTAATGGTGTGGGGAATATTTTCTTGGCACTCCCTTGGTACCAATTGAGCATCGTTGGAACGCCACAGCCTACCTGAGTATTGTTGCTGACCATGTCCATCCCTTTATGACCACAATGTACCCAACTTCTGATGGCTTCTTTCAGCAGGATAATGCGCCATGTCATAAAGCTGGAATCATCTCAGACTGGTTTCTTGAACATGACAATGAGTTCACTGTACTCAAATGGCCTCCACAGTCACCAGATCTCAATCCAATAAAGCGTCTTACGGATGTGGTGGAACGGGAGATTCGCATCATGGATGTGCAGCCGACAAATCTGCACCAACTGTGTGATGCCATCATGTCAACATGGACCAAACTCTCTGAGGAATGCTTCCGGCACCTTGTTGAATCTATGCCACGAAGAACTGAGGCAGTTCTGAAGGCAAAAGGGGGTCCGACCCGTTACTAGCATGGTGTACCTAATAAAGTGGCTGGTGAGTGTATACAGTAGGCTATATATATTTTAACCATTAGTCTTAAAATATTAATTTTTTTGACACCCACTTGGGGATTCTTGAAAAAAAATAACTGGCACAACAGCCTTTTAGGACTTTTTATGTTTTAGGCACTTCTTACAATTTTTATATATATGTATGGCGGAAAATACTCAGGTGACTTGAAGTTCCGCTCTGAGACCCCCATATTGGCCAAATTTCAAAATTGTCCCATATGCATGTGTGAAACATCATTGGAAAGCTTAAAATCTCAATTTTCTTGAAGAAAAATTTTGAACAGGAGGGTATTTAAAAAAAAAAAAAAAAAAAATCAACAGCAAAACCTTATCTGGAGGTGAGTGCACGCGAGAGCAGAATTACAGACGCAATGACTAACGAGATATTATCGCATACTGACCTTGTTTCGATCCAAAAACTCCATGTAGCATGTATCACTGAGTGTCAAGACACAGCTGTGAATGGCCACAGCTCGATTTTTGGGGGATTTTATCAGTAAAACATGGTCATAAAACAAGGGTTGCGATGCAGAAATCGTAGACATCAAGGAGTGGAATCATCAAGGATAGAACAAAATATTTTAGATGATAAATAATCAATCCACACAAAGAAAAATAAAAAACGTTTAAAACGGTAAATATATGAAAAAGAAAATCTCGACCACTCCTTGATGTCTACAATTTCTGCATCGCGACCCTTGTTATATTACCATGATTCACCCATAAAATCCCCCAAAAACCCGTCTGTGGCCATTCACAGCTGTGTCTTGACACTCGGTGATATGGCGTCTTTAATTATGCTCTCACCTCCAGTTAGGGTTTTGCGGTTTAAAATTTTTTTTTTTTTAAATGCCCTCCTGTTTAAAATTTTTCTTCCCCCAGAAAGCTTACTTTCCAATGATGTATCACACATGCATATGGGACAATTCTGAAATTTGGCCAAATTGGGGGTCTCAGAGCGGAACTTCAAGTCACCTTAGTGTTTTCTGGCAAATACATATATAAATATATATATATATATAAATATATTTTATTTACACCCCTTTACACGTGATTTATTTTTTATTTTTCAAATTGCAATTATGGGAATTGTTTTCAAACTGGAAGAAACACTTCAGTTGACAAAAAAGAAACCATTGAAATTTATATTTCTTTTTCATTGACAGAATCAGGATTCTGTACAATATTCCCATTTTTTTTTTTTTTTTACGATTATTTCTTATGAAAAATTACCCCCACTTGGGGGTACAGTTATTATTATTTTTTTTTAACTTTTTTTTTCTTAAATAGGCATTTAGGAAGTACATGATTCATATATTGTTTATTATATATATATTTTTCATTTACACCCATTTTTGGCTGATTTAAAAAAAAACAATTCATGAGAATTCTTTTCACAGGAAGAAACAGACTTTGATCTTTACTAAACCCCCACTGTTTAGTATTACTAATATATATATATATATATATATATATATATATATATACACACACAATTACATATTTTTTACTCCCACTTGGGGATAACAGGCTTTCTTTTTTAAAAATATTTTCTCATTGGCACAACCAGCCTTTAGGACTTTTAATTTTTAAAAATGTTCTTACTTGACAGCTCAATTCCACCTACAAAAAAGTTTAACTTTACTCCAAATATTTTTTGAATTGCCTATTTTAACCATTTTTTTAAATTGTTACTATAAAATTGTCTTTTTCTGATATAAGGAAAAAAAGACATTCAAACCAAAAGACCTAAACAGATGAATAACACCATTTATTGTTCGTCCAAGCATGACTATTGCTTACAGTTGAGATGTTTTATTTGCAGTTAGCTTCCCGAGGTTTGATTCTCTGTTCAAAATCATACGGATGAAGGCATAAAACCCCCCAAATTAAAAAAAAAAAAAGCACTTACTAAGACAACTTCCTAAGCGGAAGAACGCTTCACTGTTCATTTCGTTGCCAGCAATGCATGAACGTTGTTATTTTGCACCTCTGAGATGATCGTGACAATCACATGAAAATCTGTCAAAAAAATAATGTAAACACTGATAGGTCACGTTAGTCGATTTCTGCCGGAGGTTACACGAGCAACTCTATGAGGAAAAAGATAGCGTTAGTAAATGTGAATACTTTGCACGTACATATATATATTCATTTAAAAAAAAATAAGTGACGTCATCACGTTTATTCTTGTGCAAAACGCTTTAGTAAACTAGAATTTGGCATTTATGAAAAACCTTTTTTCAAAAACAAAAATCTGCCGTCGCCCCCGACTTTTTACAGTGTGCAAAATACAAGCGGCTGGATGATTGCTGTAAGAAATGTTATGCTGGTTGATCCAAAAAAATCAAAAATAAGATAAGGCATCGAGAATGAAAGACACTGGACACCTCCTTGGGTACACTGGCATTTTTGACGCCATTGACAGCGATAGACGTCCAATCCATGGGTCTTTAAGTATGAAAATTTCATTTTTCTTTTACTAACTTTGACACCACGTACTTTAATATTATGCATAACGCATGTTTTTTGAGACGCATTAAAGTGCATATAACACAAGAAAGCATGTTTATTTCACATGACCCAGTATTTCATTCTCCTGAATGAAATGGACCGCTTGGATGTGTGTGGAAGCGATCGATATATTCATTCAACTTTTTGAATCCCGCACCATGAAAATGACTGACTTCCGGCCAGAGTCTAGGGTTGACATAGTAGGCGGATGTGACGTCAGAGAATAAGATCATCTTCACCACATAGCCATACTTTTGTATGGAAAAGTACTGCGGATTCAGCTGATTTTGCGGATTAATTGGTTTATTTTTCACGTCACGCCAACCCAGTGTGTTGCAGGCATTTGTTGCTACACCAGGTTGAGTGGTGTGAGCCTTTTTGGATTTCAAAAAGATCCTGTTCACCGCGAAGAATGGGCAAAACAAGCGTGGGACCATTGGACGGACAAGGAAGTGAGTAAGCTACAGTGTAGTGCTGCAACGATTAATCGATTAACTCGAGTATTCGATTAGAAAAAAGATTCGAATTAAATTTTGCTGCTTGGAATATTCGTTTAATTAAAGTGGCGTTGTAATGGTTTGTTTTTTAAAGTGTTTGCATTTAGTTTAATTGATTTTGGTGGATACACTGCCCTCTAGTCTGCCTCATTTTACATGGCCAAATCCAGCTGCTCCCTGTTAAGACCAACATAAGCTAGGTTTTTGTTTGAGCTAATGTTTTTTAATGCATTCGTAATTTAGTTTAAAGGTATATTTAGCCAATTTTTGTGGGAATATTTATCTGAACCATTCGTTAAGAGCATTGTAAAAAAAAAAAAAAAAGGTTAGTTTTTCATTGCATTTAAGCTAGTGGACTTTTGCTATGTAAGTTAGCCAATTCTTCTAATGTTGTACATATGTAGATCCTTTTCATTATTATTTTTTTATACCGTTTGAGGCCCAGCTCAGGAATTTAAATTTTTTCATGTTTATCCGATTACTCCATTATTCGAACGAACTAGTTCATCGATTAATCGACTACTAAAATAATCGATAGCTGCAGCCCTAGTGTGTTATCAATCGTAATGAATTTTTTTAGGTAAGAACATTTTTTTTTCTTTCTATAAGATCGAGAAGTTTTTGAGTGAAAACAGTAAAAAAGTTTTTTTTTCCAGTCACTTCTGAGATGCAATTGTTGGCTGTTTTCAACAATGTACATCGAAAATAAAGACATTGATTGACTGAAAACGGTTCAATATTAGATGAAATGTCGTTTTCTCATGTATATTTATCATCGCTCCTTACCTTAAAAAAAAAAAAAAAAAAGTTTTATCCGATTACTTGATCAATCGATAGAATTTTCAGTCAAATACTAGATTACTAAAAAATTCGATAGCTGCAGCCCTACTACAGTGTATCACAAAAGTGAGAACACCCATTGCATTTCTGCAGATATTTAAGTACATCTTTTCATGCGACAACACTGACAAAATTACACTTTGACACAATGAAAAGTAGTCTGTGTGCATCTTATATTATAGCGTTAATTCATTTTCCCCTCAAAATATAGACCCCTAAACCCCTGGCAACAAAAGTGAGTAGACCTCTTTGAAAAAACGTACAACCCTAAATGTCCAAATTGAGTACTGCTTGTCATTTTCCCTCCAAAATGTCATGCGACTCGTTACAGGAGTGCTGTCAGCATTGCTGCAGAGATTGAAGAGGTGGGGGGTCAGCCTGTTACTGCTCAGACCATACTTCAAATTGGTGATCATGGCTGTCACCCCAGGAGGAAGCCTCTTCTGAAAACGGTACACAAGAAAGCCCGCCCGTCTCATCAGACCATATGACATGGTTCCAGTAATCCATGTGCTTTGTTAACATGTCTTCTTCAAACTGTTTATGGGCTTTCTTGCTAAAATTCATCTTAAATTTGACATCTTACATGATAGCATGAAGGTGATTAAAAATCAAGTCTGACTCGTGTCTTAAAATACGTAATTTTACTGGACTTAACTCATATCTCAAGGCGCCTCTTAAAAAGCTAAATTGTATTTTATATACCTGGTGGGCCTCCAGGTTTTATCGACGCATTCACTCCCAGCTCAGGAATATGTATAGTACTCACAGAGAATGCGCTGTGGTGGTTATTCAAAGAAAAATTACATTATTTCATTCAAAATGTTATTTGGACTGGAATCGAGCCTCTCCTAGTCCTTATGGATTGGACGTCTATCGCGGCCCATGGCACTGAAACCTGCTGCGTACCTAACGTTGTGTCCAGTTAGCGTACATACATAGCTGCAAGTCACTAACAGTTGATTTGGCACGTACGTACATATCTGTACATTCATTTTTAATTTTTTTCTCCGTGAATACTCTTACGCTCTCACTAGTGACTGGTCGCTCGAACGCTCGCGTGAACTGACTGACTTGCAGCATTGCAACATGATAAGAAAATAAAAATAAACTTGTTGGGGCTGGTTGCTACAAACCCTGCAGCGGTAAGACAGGACTATGTGTTGTGATGGTTGAGGGGGCGGGAAAGGGAGGGGCTACAGGTCGTCGTCGCCGATGCCCTCGAAAGCGTAGTTGCCGTGGAAATCGCCGCCGCTGATGTCGTTGGAGGAGTTGGAGGCGCTGATCCCTCGTAGGGACACGGAACTCAGCTTGGTCTGCGACGGGAAACGGCGTTACGTCGTCGGGTGTCATTGACGGAGATAGACGTCAATTGGTTCGGCTGGGGCGGACTTACCGAGAGTTTGATGATTTGCTCGCGGTTCTGGTCAGGAGAGTCCTGCATGGAAGCAGAAGAGATCAATAAAGGTTGGAGGGGCTCGTGGTGGGCCGGTTTATTTTGTACCAGCAGAGGGGGGGATTTCACAGATTGCTGACAGTCGGGCCGCTGCGTGGAGCCATTGTGTCGTTTTTTTGACATCTGAGCGGGATAGAAAACACGAAAGTATATTTAGATATGCTAGTAAAAAACTTTAAAAATGGCATTGCAAGTTTTTGGATTACATATAATATTCTTTTACTTTATTGTTTAGTAGAATCTTATTCATATGTGATTGTGATTTACTAAAATATGTTTATTCCATGTTAAAAGTGGAAGAGACATCCAATCAAAAAATACATATACGGTATATATATATTGACGCATATTAATTTACTCCAGTTTTTTAAAAAAAATGTTTTAATTTAGCATTAGAAAGCTAACAATGTTAAAACTTTATTTTCTAGATGAATGTTCACTTTTTTGAAAATTAAAAAACTAAAAAAATACCAATTGTTTAAAAAGGAATTGCAGCTTCCAATTGACATATTTATGAACAGACTCATTCAATATTCTGAAAATATTTTAAAATATACATTTGCTATGTATAACACACACACACACACACACACACACACACACACACACACACACACACACACACACAAATTATTCCTTCGCAGTGTTAAATTGATGAATTCATCCATTCAATATTTTAAAAAGTATTAAAAATAATGCTTTTGCATAGATGTTTATGAACTCACTTATTTACCATTTTAATTTCATTTAAAATATTAAATAAGGCCTTTGAAGTCTTAAATTGCAATTTATAAACGCACCCAAACAATAAAAAAAATTTTTTTTAAATTTTGAATTAAATAATGTCTTTGCCGTTTTAAACTGACATTGGTAAATACACCTATTTTTTATAAAAAATATTTTCTTTAAAAACGGAAGTAGTAAATGTGACCTGATATTTAAAAAATACTCGCAATTTTTTTTTTTTTAATGAAACAGCTTAGCAGTGTTAAAGCAACACTTGGTAACTTTTCAGTTTAGGTCGATTTTGGACAAAAGCAGTAGTGTTTTGCCTTAAGGAAGACTGCTTTTCCCATGAGGATCAGCGCACACCCGCACAGTGTTGTAAAATCATCAGTCAATCAAAAATCAATCGCTAAAAAAAGTTAAGAGGACATTCTACTGCCTTTTCCACCGTTCTCTCTCTCTCTCTCTCTCTCTCTCTCTCTCTCTCTCTCTCTCTCTCTATTATTTGTATGATCCAAAATAAAAATATTTAAAAATAATTATTTTGCCTTTGTTTGATTAAAAAAAAAATGTTTGAGAAATATATACAACTTAAAAAAATAAATATGAGAATATTTTCTTTTAAGAGGTTAAAAAAAGATTTGGATTGGAATTTGGAATTTTTAGGACAATCATTTACAGACGACATTTACAGAAATCTGAAAGTTTTTTTCCCAATTGTATTATTAAATTATTTTTTATTTTTTAAATTTTTATTTAACTGAACAAAATATTTACTATGTATTCATTTATATTTAGAATTTTTACAGTCCACCCCTTTTTGGGTTCATTGCTTTAAATTCCCTGCAATTTTTTTTTTCTTTCATAGAAAAGTTTTTTCCCCCTTTTTTATGTTCTTAATTTTTTTAAATTTATTTTTCTTTACACAAAATATTTAATATTCATTTATAATTTCAGAATATTTGCAGTTTTTTTCCTTTTTATATTCAAATATTTTTTGTCCTGAAACAGAATATTTATAATGCTTTTTATTTTTTTAGAATATTTAGTTCCCCACCCCTTCCCTTTTGATTTAAAGCAACACTTGGTAACTTTAAAGTTTCGGTCGATTTTATCGACGCCGGTGGACAAAAGCAGTTTTGCCTTAAGGAAGACTGCATTTCTCATGAGGACCAGTGCACACCCGCACAGTGTCGTAAAATGATCAATCAATCAAAAATCAATCCCGGTCGCCTGCAGATGGATTAAACAACATTTCTGTTTCCAGCGACTGTGTGTAGGACGAATAATCATAAGGTAATGAATCCAGTTATGGCTAAACAATAGCATGATGGTTAGCAACCGTGTGGCTTAGTGTGGCAAAGGGTTCCTGCCACCCTCCTCAAAAAAGCGATACAGACCCCCTCAAGAAATTAATGAGGTGTCATTCAACTAGTTATCAGTCGACATATCATCACAAATGTTATGGAAATATTTTACAAAGGTTGAAAAGTTACCTAGTCTTTCTTTAAATTGTCATTTCCAAATTCACCCATTGAATATTTCAAAATTCAACTGAACCTTCTTAATGCTGCCTCCCGACTTCTTCACCATCAACTCGTCCACCATCGACTGAAGACAAATACTCATCATGATAGCCTGAAAGCATGCACACATTACAGTAATCACTATTAGCGGCTCATCGGCTGCCGTTGACGGCGACAGACGTCCAATCAGTTTGGACCGGGAGGATCGTCTGTCGCTCTGTTGATAAACACAGGGTGCTTAGACTCATGCACGTGCTCACCTGCTGGCTAGTGATGGTGACCCACCGCAGACGGTCCTTGCTCATCAGGTACTCGAAGGCCAGCTCCAGTTTGACGTCGCATTTGTTGGACCCGCACGGGTTGCTGGTGCCGTTGGCTATCGGGACTTGCTGCGGAACGATCAATCGAAAAACAAACCGTCGATTGGGATCATTCAGGTGGAGACCGGATATACAGAATGAGCAGAACGGTGCAAAGAGGAAGGAAAAAAAAAAAAAAAGACTAACGACGGTGGACAATGAGCTCAGGAATTCATCACCCCGTGAGAAAGAGGGGTCTGTAGAGATGAGCTGTCATGCTTGACAAATCAAGTCGGTCAGTGGTGATGTCCGGGCTTTTTGATTAGGGATGATGCCAAAAAAATGTTGTAAAATGGTGAAAATAAATGCAGAAAGTGCATGTCTATGTTGATCAAAATGGATGTCGAATGCCTCGTCAAAGAGGAAATGATGCAAATGAAAAAATTGGTGAAATAAAATTAAATAAAGCACATTTGCAATTATATACTATGTGTTTATATATGGCGGAAAAAACAGACAAAACTGAAAAAGCATTTTCTGCTCTTGCACCCCTCTTTAAAATAAACTACTGTATTTTAAGCCAAAAGAACTGTTGTGTTTGATAGAACAATATGTCTATATGCTGCCATTCATGGCGCACTAAGCCTCAAAACTATTTTTAATCTGTCCGTTTTACCCTGAAAGCCCCCATTTACAGACGTCGCGCAACCGCTTTTGTTTCAACCTAGCCATAAAAAGAAGGTAAGCAATTACATTTATTATTTAAAATGCCTGTCATTTTTAGCTTAGAATCAATAATTGATGTCTAAATTTGAGGAAAAAAAAAAAAAAAAAAAAAAAGACTTTAAAAAATCATTCACTCGCATATTTTAAACTTTTAAACGAATTACGTCACAATGAAAAATTTGGCGTCTGTAAAAAAGTCACGGATATCTACCTCATAACTATCGCTTAATTGTATTTTTTTTGTTACTGTCGCATTTTCCCCGATATGTTAGATGATAATCGATCCGAACAAAAAAAAAAATTGAAAAAAAAAAAAACGTTTAAAAGGGTAATTATATGAAAAAGAAAATCTCAACCACTCCTTGTTGTCTGCAATTTCTGCATTGCGACCCTTGTTATATCACCATGTTTCACCCATGATATCCGACAAAAATCCGGATGTGGCCATTCACAGCTGTGTCTTGACACTCGGTGATACATGCAACATGGAGTTCTTGGATCGAAACAAGGTCAGTACACGATAATATCTCATTAAAATAGTGGCGTCTTTAATTCTGCTCTCGCGTGCTCTCCCCTCCAATTAGGGTTTTGCTGTTTAAATTAAAAAATTTTTTTTTAAATGCCTTCCTGTTCAAAATATTTGTTCCCTCAGAAAATTGAGATTTTAAGCTGTCCAATGATGTATCACACATGCATTTCGGACAATTTTGTAAATTGGCCAAATTAAGGGTCTCAGAGCAGGACTTCAAGTCACCTGAGTGTTTTCCACCATACATATAATGTTTATGTTTAACCCCGCCTGGCATTATAGCGCACTAGCGTCCCCTGGAGGATGACGTCTGCAGGGTCGCGATTTCATCTGATTTAGAATTCAGGCCATTAAGGGGGAATTATTCAGAACGAGGAAAATGTCGTTTCAATCTCTCTACTCCAGTATTTTTAAAGGATATTCTTTTTATCTCAGTATTTTTCTCCAATTGCTAAATAAATGGTATGGTCGTGGCAAATGACAGTCTTGTGCTAAATGGAATATGAAATATTCAAAATGCATTGATTCAGTACGACATGGCAAAGTTATTCCATAATGGTCAAAACGATTGACTTCTTGCACCTACCGAATGATATTTTATGCCACCGGAGTTATTCCGGCTTTTGTCATTTCCCTGCCCCGGCTTTGGAGGGCGTAAACAAACCAGGAGGCGTGACTGTTAGCCGACATGCTAACCTGAACCAAGCGGCTAACAAAGTCTTATTCTCGCTTTCAAAGCGAAAAATCACACAAAACTAGCTTGGATCATGTCACACAGTAGCGGGGTTGTCGACTGTCTTCACTTATCGGCAACTCCGGTGGCAAGCAAGTTACTGCTCGTCGTTCCCTTGCTGCGGGCAGGAGAGCTTGTTTGCCGGGGAATCGGCTGGAGAATGACCGCCGGACAAACTGGCTGACGTCGAAGGAGTGTGTAGCTGCCTGAGCCCAACCCGAGGATAGTGGTCTATTGCCGGGAACACGAAGAGGGCAGAGGGGGCTGGAAGTCTGGACGACATGAAGAACTGCACGAGCATGAGTCGAGTATAGCGCTCTCCCGGGGTGCACGCGAAGACGACCGATGGGGGTGTGCGACAAGCTGTCGGCCGTATGGCATTCTCGGTGGACAAGGAGCAAGCCACAAAATGCAAGCCACCTCCTTATCAAAATGATCCCAGTATTTGACACAATACAAAACACGATGTTTACAAACTTCCTCTTAAGTCCAATGGTCCCACAGTTGCCGGACTTGTTTTGGCCAATCTCGGGGTGGGGGTTTTTGAAACCTAAAAAGGCTCACACGCCTCTCACTGGTCCGGCAACAAAACCCTGCAGCACATTTGGCTTGCGTGATGCAAAAAAATTAATTAATCCGCAAAATCAGCTGAATCCGCAGCCCATCTGCATGCTATAAAGTAATCCTGTATTGTGACATACTGACGCAGGTGACGTCACATTCGCATTCCTCCTCAAAACAGGAAGTTATTCATTTTCATGGCCCGGGATTCCAAAAAATTTAATATATAAATCGATCACTTCCACACACATGCAAGCGGTCCATTCCATTCAGGATCATAAAATATGAAATGCACATGCTTTTTGCTGTCACAGGCACTTTAATGAAATAACGGTAAATGGAAATCATCAGGGTAAATAGGCATCTTTTAACATAACTAGGGCTGTCAAACGATTACATTTTTTAATCGAGTTAATTACAGCTTAAAAGTTAATTCATCGTAATTAATCGCCATTGAAACCATCTATAAAATATGCCATATTTTTCAGTAAATTATTGTTGGAATGGAAAGACACAAGACGGATATACAGTGGGGAGAACAAGTATTTGATACACTGCCAATGGGTTTTCCCATTGACAGTGTATCAAATACTTGTTCTCCCCACTGTATACATTCAACTTACAGTACAAAAGTACTGTATTTGTTTATTATAACAATAAATCAACAAGATGACATTAACATTATTAACATTCTCTTAAAGCGATCCATGGATAGAAAGACAAGTAGTTCTTAAAAGATAAATGCTAGTACAAGTTATAGAAATTTTATATTAAAGCCCCTCTTAATGTTTTCGTTTTATTAAAATTTGTAAAACTTTCAATCAAAAAATAAACTAGTAGCCCGCAATTGTTGATGTCAATAATTACACCATGCTCACTCATGGTACTAACCCATAAAACCAGTTGAACCCAAGAGCCAGCAGACGACGCCAAACACCAAAAAAACAAGTAACAAGTGGACATTACACTGTACTGTCATTTTAATGTTTGAGCGAGGCATGTGCGTTAATTGCGTCAAATATTTAATGTGATTAATTTAAAAAATTAATTACTGCCCGTTAACGCGATATTTTTGACAGCCCTAAACATAACATTTTAATTTTTTCGGATAACAGCTGCGACATCGGTAAGTTGTGTTGTTTAGGCTAGCGTCGGGATGCTCCTGAGTATAAGTCGCAGGCCCAGCCAAACAATGGAAAAAAGGTGCGACTTACAGTCCAGAAAATCGGTCATTCCTATAAACTGGTCATATTTCCAATCAGAGTCTCTTTAAAATATATTGCAGAGGGGGGCTACAAATGAAGGTCGTCGCTCTCTAATTATGCTAATGAAGGAAGCTCGCCAAAAACAACTTACCGAGGACGTGACTCTCCAGCAGCGCATGCGCGTGACCTTGAAGCTGCCCTCCTTCATCTGCTCATTGGGCAGCTTGACGTGAAAGTTGAGCTCGTTGTTGCCGGCGCCGACGATCACCTGGCAGCCCTTCTCGGGGAAGTCGGTGGCGCACGGGTCGAACTTTATGTAGCCGTAATACTTCAGCGTCTGGCCCAAGTGGATGAACTAAACGCAAAATTATGTCATTCAAAATGGTACTAATTCATTTGGACGTCTATTGCCGTCAATGGCAGCGAAACAATCATTTACTGCGTACTTCTTTCTTAGAGCCTTTCTCCTGCAAGGACTTGAGCTGCCGGTGTTGGTCTTTGTTGACGAGCATCCAACCTCGCTCGATGTCGGACACCGTCTTGTTGGACAAAAAGCACCAAAAAATGGACTCTTCTGAAGAGTTCGACACCAATTTGTGGATTTTTCCACGCTAACTAGCGTCATGCTAACTTGCTTCATTTATTATAGTTAGTGTAATGGTGTCATTGCTACTTTGGGTGGGTTTAGAGTCTAGCGACAAGCAAAAGTTATCCATCAACACTTAGCATTTCAAGTTAGCAGTGCACGAGTACAACGCACCTTTAGCTTTGTTGCAACCTTTGCTACGTAAAGATTCTTGGTTAAGGCTAAATATAGGTGTTTGACATTTTTTTAATAAAAAAAAAAAAATTAAGTTTGCTACGACAAAGCTGGTATGATAGCATGCCGCTAGCAAAGTTTGTTAGGCACTATGTTTTTTTTTTTTTTTTTTTTTTTTTATAAGGAAAGAATTCTCCGTCCAAAGGTTGGTGTCATTACAGAAGAACAATTTAAGACAAGACTTCAAAGGAACGGATACCCGCAGTTTGCTATGACAAAGGTCTCTTGCTAGCAAATTGCTAGCTAAATTTGTGAGTTATTATGGGGATTATGTAAATGAATAAATCTCCATCTGACTCTTGGTGTCATTAAAGAAGAACAAAACAGATTTTATTAAAAAAAAAACACCCACAATTTTTATGATAAGGCTGCTATGCTAGCACGTTGCTAGCCAGGTTTGTGAGGCACTATAGGGATTATACAGTGGTATGAAAAAGTATGAACCTTTTGGAACTTCTTAAATTTCTGCATAAAATCACCATAAAATGTGTTTCGATCTTTGTCAAAATCACACAGATGAAAATACGAAAAATATGTCTGCTTGAACTAAAATCACCCAAACATTTATAAATTTTCATATTTTAATGAGGATAGCATTCAAACCATGACTGAAGTGGGAAAAATAAGTAAGTGAACCCTCTGCCTAAGGACACTTAAAGAACAATTGAAACCAATTTTTACCAAACATTTTAAGTCAGGTGTGTGCCCAATCACTGATGAGTGGTTTAAAGCTGCGCTGCCCACAATAAAACACACACCTGGTAAGAAATGTCTTGATGAGAAGCACTGTCTGATGTGCAACATCGTTCGGTCAAAAGAGCTGTCTGAAAACCTGCGATCAAGGATTGATGATTTGTATAAAGCTGGGCAAGAATACAAAACCATCTCTAAAAGTCTGGAAGTTCATCAATCAACAGTCAGAGAAGTTGTCTACAACTGGAGAGAGTTTGGCACAGTTGCTTCTTTCCCAAGGAGTGGCCATCCACCAAAGATGATGCCAAATGTTCAACGCAGAATACTCAGAGAGGTAAAAAATAACCCTAGAATGCCTGCTAAAGACTTACAGAAATCACTGGCACAGTCCAATATCTTTGTGCACACATCAACTATATGTAAAACTATGGCCAAGAATGGTGTTCATGGGAGGACTCCACTGCTGTCCAAAAAAAAAACATTGTTGCTCGTTTAATGTTTGCAAAAAGGTACTCGGACACTCCACAGAGGTTTTGGCAAAATATTTTGTGGACTGATAAAACCAAAGTTGAATTGTTTGGGAGTAACACACAACGTCATGTGTGGAGGAAAAATGAAACGGCTCACAAACATCAACATCTCATCCCCACTGTGAAGCATAGTGGAGGGAGCATTATGATCTGGGGCTGTTTTGCTACCTCGGGGCCTGGACAACTTGTAATCATGAATGGAAGAAAGAATTCAAAAGTTTTGCAGGAAAACCTGAGGCCGTCTGTCAGACAGATGAAGAGGATTGATACTGCAAGAAGACAATGATCCAAAACACAGAAGTAAATCAACTTCAGAATGGTTTCACAAGAACAAAATACACATTCTGGAGTGGCCAGGTCATGCTGTGGCAATGACCGAAAGACGGCGATTCATGCCAAAAACCCAGGAATCTGAGAACTACAGCAGTTTTGTCAAGATGAATGGGCCAAGATTAGTCCTGATCAATGTGCCAGACTGATCTGCAGCTCCAGAAAGTGTCTGGTTGAAGTTATTGCTGCCAAAGGGAGGGCCACAAAATATTAAATGTGATGGTTCACTGACTTATTTTTCCCTGTTCTGTCATTGTTTGCATTCTATACTCATTAAAATATGAACCTATTTAGTAAAAGCACTGTTTTTCTTCATCTGTGTGATTTTGAAAAAGATCAGCTCACATTGGATGGTGATTTTATGCAGAAATGTGAGAATTTCCAGAAGGTTCAGATACTTTTTCATACCACTGTATAGTACCTAAGAAGGCTCCATATGATGTTTGGTGTCAGTGCAGAAGAACATTAAGACATACTTCAGAAGACGTTTGCTACGACTTAGTTTCTATGCTAGGGCTAGCGCGGACAGCCGTTAGCTCAGTTATTTTGGGGATTTAATGACAACTGTCTGCTGCAAGCAAACAAGTCACATCAAATTGGGATATTTTGTTTTCTTTTGGGTAATTGGAGTGATCTTTTCTTTAATCTTATTAAATTTGGGAGGTGCTTCTTATAGTAAAGTGTCGTATTTACGGTACTTACCTGGGCGTAAAGCAAATTCAGTCCAACTCGGTTGTCCATCACGTCACCATCATACACCATGTCCCAGTAGCTACACAAACACAAACACCAAAATGAGCCCTACTCAGACAATCTCATCTTTTTAAAATCCCGCTCGCATAAACTTTTCTCTAACACCGCCGCTAATTTTATACTGGGATGCACTCCTCCTTTCGGGGGGTCGGTTAGTGGTGGGCCTTCCGACTTTTTTTTTTGCATTCCATCTTCCCCCGCTGTCCCACATGCAGAGCAAAAGTAGGTCAGGAGGACTTGGAAGAGTTCCCTTGAGGCACAAAGCGAGTCAACATCCAGAGTTGGAGCGCGGGCGACGACCATTTGCGAGCGTGAATGATGGCGAAAGCTAGCAAAGCGCACAATTCCCCTCTCATGCAGAATAACTCATAAATCAAAAAAGTGGTGTATTATTAAGAAACGTGGACTTTACCTTTTCCGTAAGAGGATGTGATATTCTGAGCTGTGTAGGCTGGTGATGGACACGTAAGGCAGCTCAAACTCTTGAAGTTTCCGGACAACTAAGAGGAAAAACAGCTGGAGCTCAGCAGGAAGTATAACAATACAATAATTCAGTAACTTTTGCAGTTAAAAAAAAAAAAATTTTTAAATGGACTGTTGCAGACCAATTGCATCACTCGAATGTTTGCCTTCAGCCTCAAACTTGGAAGTTATCCTCATGTTGGCTCAGTTTCCAGACTTATTGAGAAAGACCAGAACCTTCATTCATGACTCCTGGCACAGGTTTGCTTGATGTTTTGGTCCGTATTGGGGGGGGTAAAAAGGGCTCTTACAACTAGGCATGTGCCGGTTACCAGTTTCAAGGTACAGTATATCACAAAAGTGAGTACACCTCTCGCATTTCTGCAGATATTTAAGTATATCTTTTCATGGGAAAACACTGACAAAATGACACTTTGACACAATGAAAAGTAGTCTGTGCGCAGCTTATATGATAAAGAGTTAATTTATTTTCCCCTCAAAATAATTCAAAATACAGCCATTAATATCTAAACCCTGGCAACAAAACTGAGTTAAATTAGTAAAAGAGGAATTTTAACGTACATGTAAGACCTCCCTCTTCTCCTTCACGGACGAGAAAGAGACTAAAGTAGGCCACGAGGTCTTCGGGGAGATCCAGTTTGGTTGCGACGACCTTCAAACAAAAGAACATTTAATCAATTCTGTGTACAAACTGAAGATAAAAAAAGATGGCTTACATCCAGAACGTCTTCTGTCTGATCGGAGCTGAGAATGTTGACCGTCACCTTCTGACCGTTGGATAGGCAGATATCTAAAGCAACTTCCGCCGTGGGAATCTGTTGAGTTTCCTGGAAATGGCATAAAAGATTAGCAGCAAAAATCCGAATAGATATTGTTTTTTTAAATATAACATGAATGTTCACATAAATAAAAACTTTAATATATTAAAGTGTAAATAATCTCGGAATAAATAAATGTTCAACCAAATAAATACTGAAATAATAGCATCTTGACACATACTTTTTAAATAAATGAATGAATGTTAAACCCCCACACTCAATTTTACACAATATACAATAGTGCTGCAACGATGAATCGAGTAGCTCGAGTAATTCGATTAGAAAAAAGCTCGAATCAAATTTTGCTGCTTCTGGTTTTCGTTTAATTATAATGGCGTTGTAATGGTTTGTTTTGAAAGTGTTTGCATTTAATTGTATTGATTTGGGTGTATACACTGTCTTTTATAGGCAACAGTGCAATAGTGAATACGACATAACTCACTGAACATGGCTGAATCCAACTGCTCCCTGTCAAGACCAACATAAGGTTACTTTTTTTTTAGCTAATAGGTTATTTTATGCATTTGTGATTTACTTTATCAGTATATTTAGCCGTTTTTTGTGGGAATATGTGTTTTAACGATTTGTTAAGAGCATTGTTTAAAAAATGTTAGCATTTTAGAACATTTAAGCTAGCGGACTTTTGCTATACTAGTTAGCCAATTGATTCTTAGATCTTCATTTATTTATTTTTTTAGGCCTTTTCAAGCTAATGTCAGGTATTTCAATTTATTTGTAAATGAAGGTGCATTTCTGTCTAGTTTGAAGAAACACTCGGGGAATTTTATTTTGTATTCACATGTTCTTCAGACAGGCATGAAAATAGGTTAGGGCCCAGGGGTTGAAAAGGTGAGAATTGTGTGGAGGAACTATGTTCCAGTACACTGTACAACTAACGACTGTACCAAACGACTAATTTTTTGCTAAATAGTCAGCCGACTATTTTTAGAATTAGTCGAATAATTTTTCCCTTTTTTTTTTTTTTTTTTAAACTGATTTAGCAATGAAATTTTTGATGACAATTATTACGGTAATTCACAAAAACATTTTGTAACACTTATTCTTTATTAAAGTACAAATAAACACGTAAATAACAACAATAAATCACAAATAAACAATGAGGTCAAATGCTGATAACATTAACTAGTGCAAAAGAATGGAATGTAAACCGATTCATAACACTGACTTTGCCTTTCCAACAAGATTCAAAACAATTCTTAAAAAATAATCTAGCATTAATATTTTACTGTAGTATACTACGATATATAATAGTAATAATGATTGCCAATCAGATTTTTCATGAAGGATGTCATTTTATACCTATTCTCAGTGTAGAATCTCAATTCTGAAGTATGTGGGATTAACTCCCGAAATCGTAATTTATATGACGAACATGACGTGCTTTTATTTTGAAATGTTTACCGGAAGTATGTTCGCTAAACCGCTAACCGTAAGCTTTACACTATGCAAAAAAACTTTTTCTTTTTTTCATTGTCTGTGGTGTCAGTAATCATTTTTTCCCATTTTATTTTTTTGCATTTTTTTGCAAATGCTGTTAACCAGTGATTTCTCATGTTTGAAGTGTCACCTTTTAACCGCAAGTTTGCGTTTTGGAGAAGACTGCCAATGTTTTATAGCAGGCTAAAGTAGGTTGTCTTTTTCTCCATTAGCCTCAATGTAGCAATGCTAACATTTATAGTGTTTACAATAGATGTGTTTCCTTATTTTGTATGTCTTAACTTTAAATCTACGGCGTGTTGATGACCAATAAACATTTGTGACAGGAAGTGGAGTCTCATATGCCATCAACACGCACGAGTATACGCATGCACAAATGTATGCACGCACGCACACGACGAAAAAACGCAGCCGTGAAAATTACCGCCCTCATTTTTACTTACCGTGCGATAAATGGATACATTGCATACCGCAACAGGCTTAGCTACTTCAATAAAACATGTCGTTAGTTAGTTAAATGGACTTACAATCTGCCATCTGTCTGTTGTCGTCTTCCAAAATTACAACTGGGTAACGACGCAGCCACGACTGGCATTCAAGAGACAGGACACAACAGTGTACCCTCCTATGTTTCGTTGAAATAAATCAAAGTTGGCCACTCTGGTGCGCTTTTTGGCTTTGTGCCGCTTTCCCTGCTTGCATACCAAGCGTCTGACATTAAAAAAAATCACCCGACAGCGACATATATTTCCATAATTCTCAGTCGCCTACAACAGTTGGTTAAATATTCATATAGAATTTTGCACAAAGAAAAGGAAATAAATGAGTCTGAGTAGCTGATGACGCACGTGAAGCACCGACCTGCTGTGCTTTTCTTAGGAAGCTGTTGAACACCTCGCTAGCTCCGAGCAGCGGGTCCTGGCGCACTGTGGAAAACAAATACACGTCAACCAACTATAAATGTGTATATCACTAAAAAACAACAACAACTATCAACTACCTATAAAAACTAAGCCTTTGTCGTAAGCTCAACAGCTTGTACACTGTGTTCATTTTTCCAGGCCGATTCCGTGACGTAACACATCCGCCGCGCGCAGACCGACCGTGAGCAAACACCCGCTCCAACAACGCCCCCTTGTTCCACGGCGGCACTGAGAGGATTAAAACAGACCCGCTTGGGCGTCCAGCGCCAGCTCGGCAAACTTGTTTGTGTACGCGCAAGGTTCAGATTAAGGGTAATATGCTTAAAAAGCCAGGGATGAAAGTCCGCTTTCGTTGCAGGAGGGGTGTTTTCTTCAACGCAATCAGAATTAAAGCGCAGCCGATTAGCAACAAAATATGAGTTGTTCACAGCCACGGACGGCGATAGATGTCCAATCTGTTTTCACTGTAGCGCAAACGACTGACACCATGTTTAGCCATTTTTTTGTTAAAAGCGGGCTGGGAAAATCACTGAAAACTCTCCCAAGTCCAAATGGATTGGACTCGGGGTGTGACAAAATATCGAAATGGTGATATCTCATGATACTTTGTGTCCCAAAAGGTTATCGATATGCTCCTGCCAAGAATCAAGATATCGTTTTAAAAAGGTGTCAATGTTGGGGAAAAAAAAAGGTTGCTACCAAAATCTTCCACCATCATAGGCTACGTTCATACTACAGGTCTTAATGCACGAATCCGATTTTTTGTCATATCCGTTTTTTTGGCGTGCCCGTTCAGACTGCTTTTATCCATTGAGACCGTTCAAGTATTACGCATGCGCACTAATTCGCAGTCCGACACGCGCTAAGCAAGAAGACCCGCATGCGCAGAAGCATCAAAACAAATGACACACGTCATCCGTCATTCCAGGGATTTCATGTTTTGCTTTTCAAAAGGAGGACACAAATAACAGACATAAATAATCCCCGTTTAGGCTTATATTCAAAGTTTATATGGATGGATAGCATGCACGCACTGTCCGTGCACGTCACACACATATGGGCAGTTTGCCCCGACTCTCTCTCGGCTGTGTAAGCAATGTTGAAATATTGCTCACTTGTAACAGAGAAAACTGAGCATTCTCAGGCTTATCCTCAACCCATTTTTATTTTTTATGACTGTTGTGAAGCCCAGCCCTTCCCCGAAAGCCGTGTTCACTGCAAGCTAGGCGCTAATAACGCACAGGTGCATCGCTACGGTAACGACTCTCTCGCTATTTGATGGCGTAATTGCTACATGAAATCCGATTTGCGGGACTGGACAGTACAGACCGCCGCAACAGTCTGGAAAAATGTGGCCCAGATCGGATTTAGACCACATACGAAAGTGACCCAGATCGGATTTGAAATGGTCCCGTTCTATGCGACTTGTCACGTTCAGACCGTCAAGTTAATGCCTCACTCGAGTCGGAAAAACACGAAAAAATCGGATTCGTGCATTAAGACCTGTAGTATGAACGTAGCCATAGTGTCTCAGTTAACTCTTAGGTTGCCATTGACGGTGCTCGACACCCGATCCCTATAGACTGGGAACCTTCGTTCATTCGAAACCAGAGCATTCACAGTCATTCTGTCCGGTTTTCCACGTCACTTACTGTTCATTTTACAGGGTCCCCCCAGGATTGATAAATCTAAATTCAAGACTTTTAAGACCTTTTTTAATGCCATTTCAACTGAAAATTAATACTTTTCTCGCACCCATTATTTAGATCATATTGAATCATATTAAAAAAGTAAAGCACTGAACATCAAATTTAACCTCAATTACTAAGTGTGTTTGACAAAAGAATGCACATTTACTAAAGATAAATTTAAAACACATTTAAATATAAAGTCTTTCAGATTTTTTTTCCCAGGATAAAATGGATTTTACACTATTTTTGTAAAGTAACTTCAGAAATTTGCAAGACAACAGGTTTCCCTTTTAAGAGGACCAAGTCAAGGTGGTACGTTGGTGATTGTCAAGTTGGTCAGCTTAACTGTAAAGTGCTTGGGAAAATCTTGCGATTGGCAGTGAGAGTTTAAAAAAAAACAGCCACTAAATGGCAGTAGTTTACCATTAATTACCACAAAATAAAAAAGCTACACATGACCATTTCCCTTGGTAATTGCTTTTTTCTAATCTCATTACAAGAAGTATACAAAACACATGTTAATCCTTTGTTAGCTATTGAAGACATTTCTTTTAATCAGATAGAGAAAATCCATACTCTTATTCAATCAAGAAAAACATTTAAATATACCAGGAGGTGTTTTACTATCACCTACATTATAATTTGCCTATCACCATGCCATGTTATTCAGATCAACGTTACCCCGCACTCGTTCCAATATCCAATAGACAGTGTCAACCGTGTTGTGTATCTGAGAGTGATGGTGAATCTACGACTCCGGTTTATCCATGCTAAGGCTAGTGCACCTGCCAATACCCCATTGAACATGGCTAACTCTTGAGTTAAAACTGCAAAATTCACATTCATTCGAAAGGCAAACCGTGCGTAATACATTATTGCATCTAACACATTTTAATTGGACAAATTGGCAACTTACTTTGAAATATTAAGCAGGTCCACTGCCTTCGCATGACCCATAAACTGTGACCATAAGTATCTGGATGCGACTTGGTCGCCGATCCAATACCTGACATGCTGGTCCAACTGTTTGGACTTGGTTGTCTTGAGGCTTTCGTCGAATATAACAACTAAGGCATCTGAGCAGTTCCTTACGTTAGCACACAGTACTGTTCGATTGCCTGCTGTTGTGATGTTTATGCTAATGATGCTAACAGCGCGCACGCACGAGGCGCATTATGATTTCTCGTGCAGTGCATCGTAAAAATTCTACGCGTCATCTTCGTTATGGATTAAAAAAAAAAAAAACTTCATCACGGATATAATTTAGGTTGCACTGAGATGTTCTTCAAAATTAAAACCACGGTGAAAAAATTCCAGACTTACGGCAGCTAATTTAATACTTTTAATACCTTTAATAATGGAAAACTAAATTCAATGCTTTTTTAAATACTTTTAATAACCCGCGGGTACCCTGTTTTATTGCATTTACAGGTCATTTCCTGTTGAGTCACTGCCTATGCATTTGGGTGATTCCCAGGTCACTTACTGTTCTGTAACTCAACATAAACAGGAAGTGATCCATAAAATACCCCAAAAGCAACAGGAAGTAACTGAAAATCAACAGGTAAATGACCTTAAATGGTCCAAAATGAATTTTGATGTCTTCTTCAGACAATCATCTTTGTAAATCTCCCTGGAACGGGACCAAACTAAAGTTCCAGCATCATCACCTTGTCAAAAGTTAAGAATCTGCATTGGACAAGGTGTCAAGAGTCAAGAATCTGCATTGGACAAAGTGATGATGCTGGAACTTTTGTTTGGTGCTGTTCCAGTGAGACCTTAAATGGCCCAAAATGACCTAATTGCCTGGCATTGGCTGCCGCTGACGGCCACAGACGTTCAATCCGTTTAAAGTGAGAGGGATGGCAGAGAGCACCGTCCCACTTCAAATGGATTGGACGTCTACTAGTGAAACTCATTCCAATTCACAGCAGAAGCTTGTTTTTCTGTTTATTAGTTGTTTGTAGAATATCCTAGAATGATTTCCTGACCAATGTAGCGAAAATCGTTGTATCGCCATATCGTCAAATCATGGTTATCGTGAGCTTTGTATCGCAAATCGTATCGTATCGTGAGGTACCAAGAGGTTCCCACTCCTTGATTGGACACTTATCTCTGTCAATAGCAGGGAATGAGCTAACCTTCTCTACAAACTTGAGGAGTTGGTTCAAGTAAAGCAATAAGGTCACATATTTTGACAGCTAAATCAGCCACCCAAGTTTGCAAAATTCCGCTTTCAGTTCCTTAAAAAGAAACAAAAACCCACCCGCTTGCATGTACTTCTCCAGCAACTCCCGCCTTTGCTCCACCTCAGCCAAGGTCAGCGTGAAGATCTTCTTCGGGGGGAAGGAGGGCACCACGTTGCTGCCGTATTCCTTTTTTATCTGCGAGCACAAAAGGCAATCAGGGGCGCCGCACGTACGTCTGTTGCCGGGCAACTGTCAAAGGAGATGACACGGACACCGGGACAGCCGTTTGCTTATTTATCACGCCTTCGTGTCAGGCTTTTTTTTTTTTTTTTTGGTCTCCCAAGCTGGAAAATCTGAAATCATTTGACAATGAGTAGTGGAAGGTTCTGCTTTTGTGTTTTGCCCCGTCCGTCTGTGGCCATTTGTAATAACAAAAATAACGGCTGCCCGCATGAAAACACAGCTGCCAAAGCAACACATGGCGCTTCAACGGTCGCGCTAGCCAATCGGAAGGATGGAGGAAGTCCTAACTCCTCACTTTAGAGAAATCTCTGTATATTTTTTTCCTAAATATACAGTGCATCTTATTTTTAATGCTTTTGTTTTTTGTCCCCCGCTACCATTTTTTATTTTTATGTTTTTTGCAATGATTTCAATTTTCTTTTTATATTTTTATATAATTTAAATTGTGTGACTTTTCTATTTTGTTTATTTGCATCATTTTCATGTTTTTTTTAAATGATTCATTTCTAGTTTTTTAATTATCTCTTTTTATTTTCATATTTTTCCCTGTAACTGTTATTTTCTTTTTCTTATTTTCAGTTTTCCATCTTTTCTGGGGTTATTTTTATACATATATTTTTTTTCAATTATTCTTTCAGATTTTTTATATATTTATATAATTTGTTTGACTCTTCCATTTTCTATTTATTTGCATCTTTTTCCTTTTTTAACTAACTTAAACAATTATTTAAATTGTCTATTTTTTAATTCCCAATTTTCTGCTTTCATTTTTATATTTCTTTCCCGTTACTGTATTTTCTTTTTTGTATTTTCTGTTTATTTTACATCTTTTTCCAGATATTTTTTTGTTGGAGTGTTTTCATATTCTTATAATTTTATATAAGTCAAATTGTTTGAATTTTCCATTTTTTGTTTATTTGCATCTTTTTAATTTTTTGTTTTGATAAAATTTTATTTTCATGTTCTGAAGCTATCCATTTTTTCTTTTTTTTTCTCCTGTTTCTGTATTTTCTTTCTTATTTTGTTGATTTTCCATCTTTTTCATCTTTTCAGTTATTTTCTTAATTTTAAAATGTTTTTTATTTGTTTTCTTTTTTCTGCTTTTTAAAAAAAAAATCTTTTTCTGTATGTTCTAACTTTCTGTTTATTTTATATCTTTTTTCAGATTTTTTGTTTAGTTTTTTGAAGTTTTTTTTCATATTGTTCTGATAATTTTATATTTAAATTGTTTGAATTTTCAATTTTGTCCATTTCTTTTTCCAGTTTTTTTTTTTATATATATATTTTTTAATTTAGTCCCGCTTTTTATTTCCTTTTTCTGCTTTCATTTTTATTTATTTTCTTCTTTATTTTTCATCTTTTTTTTTTTTTTTTTTTTTTAAAGTTTTTTTCTTTCATTTTTTTCCCTTTTTCTGCTTTCATTTTTTATCTTTTCTTGTATTTTCTCATTTTCTTCAGATTAAAAAAATGTTTTTCTTCATATTTTTCTTATTTTATATTATTGAAAATGTTTGACTTTTCTGTTTTTTTTTTTTTTGCATTTTTCTATTCTTTAATTTTTTTTGTTTCTATTTTTCATCTTTTCCTGTATTTTTTTTTCTATTTTCCCACCTTTTTTCATATTTTGTTTTTCCCTTATTTTTTTAAAATGTTTTTTACTTTCTTTTTTCAATGACAATTTTTTTTCCTGCATTTTTGTTTTTCTTATTTTCTTTTTCATATTTTTCCAAGGTTTTTTTGTTTTCATTTATTTACTTTTTATATAATTTTTCCTGTTATTTAAAAAAAAAAACACGCAGACTGTTATATTCCATCAATACGCTCATTATGTCAAAACATCGCAAATCAATCACTTTCCATTGACACCAATGGAAATGCACATCAAAAATTAGCTGATCTTCTCAGAGGATAAAGAATATCACTTGTACCTCAAGACACTGCTGTATATTGTTTGAATTTCTATATTAGAGTACTGTATTTCACTGTAATGTACTCTATATTACTGTATTTGACTACTATGTTTTTGATACGTTGCATCATGGGATAGCCTTACCTGCTCGTGAAGCCCGAGGAGTTGACTGTAGCGAACCCGACAGTGCAGAACGCCATTGACGTGGATGTTGTAAGCCTGTGTGAGAATAAAAAAACAAATAAACCTTCACTCGTACTTCAAATAAATTGGACGTCTATCACCGTCAAACACTGAAACACGTTTTCATCAAGAGAAACCACAAAATTGGCGAGAAGAAAAAGGAAATGGGTCACAGGAAGTGCAATCTACATGCTTGCAGTTAGCATACGTGCACTTTACTTCTCGCTCGCTTGTGTCGAGTGAATATTTACAGTCAACAACGCCGTGAGTCATCTGTCCAAACAAGCGAGGACGACGACACGGCTAATTTTGCAACGGGAGGAAACGTGTCTGGCCTTTTCCGAGAGAGAGAGAGAAGGTGAAAGAGTGCGGAAGAGTCAATGCACGCAGACAGGAAGGAACAGTGACTTAGCACAAAAGCAGCTGCTTTCATCCAAGAGTTATAGGACAAAAAAAATCTGAATGTTCAGGGGTTTTTCTCCTTTTTAGTTTTAATTTAAAAAAATTAAAAGGAGGCCAGTCTACTGCCATTTTCCCTGTTTTTAAATCAATTTTTTATTTGTATGATTCGAAATAAATTTTTTTAAAAAGAATATTTTTTTTTCCTTTTTTCGTTCGATATAAAACATGTTTGAAAAAGAGTTAAAAAATAATAAATGTGAGAATATTTTCTCTTAGGAGGTTTAAAAAAAAAAAAAAAAGAATATTTAGACTGGAATTCGGAATTTTTTTGGGACAATAATTTATCCGAACATTTCCTTTGTATATTTGATTTTTTATTTTTTTTATTTTTTTTTTACTGAACACAATATTTACTATATATTTATTTAAATTGAACATTTTTGCTGGTTTTTTTATTTTTCCATTTTCAAAAGGTTTTCAAAATATTTTTTTCCTTTTGTATATTTATTTTTTTGTTTTTTTTTACTGAACAGAATATCTACTATATTTTTGTTCATTTATTATTATACATTTAAATTTAAAAATTTTTGCCGTTTTTTAAATTCATTTTAGTTTTGCTGAGAATTTTTTTTACAGTTAGTTTTTTCCCCCTTTTTTACATCCACTTAATTTTTTTTACTTTATTTTTCCATTAAACAGAATAATTAGTATACATTTATAATTTTACAATATTTTTTACCTTTTATATATATTTTTTTCCAAAACAGTTTATTATACTTTTTTTTTTTTTTTAATTTATTCATTTTTTAAATGTTTAGTTCTACACGCCCCTCCTTTTTGATTTAAAGCAACACTTGCTAATTTTACAGTTTTGGTCGATTTTAGCGACGCTGGTGGACAAAAGCGGCAGTGTTTTGCTTAAGAAAGACTGCTTTTCCCCATGAGGACCAGCGCACACCCGCACAGTGTTGTAAAATCATCAATCAATCAAAAACCAATCTCCCGGTCGCCTACAGATGGATTAAAGAACATTTTTGTTTCCAGCGGCTGTGTGAAGGATGAGTAGTAATAAGCTAATGAATCCAGTTGTGGCTAAAAAATAGCATATGACGGTTAGCAACCGTGTGGCTTTGTGTGGTTATACCCCCAACCCCACCCGAACACGTCAGCACTGACAAGTTCGGTCATTGTTTATTCTGTATATCCTGTTAGCCTCCTTTTTTCCCCTCCTCAGACAAAACTTTTTGTCTCTTTTGTTGCTCTGCCATCTTCTGTCTTTATAACAAATGGGGAAAAGGAGGACGTTACGTATGCCGTAAAGCAGTCAGCACATTTGTATTTTTTTTGTTGGGTGTGTGGCAGGGTTCCTGCCACCTTCCTCAAAGTTAATTAGTGTCGGTGAAAGCAATACAGAGCTTCTCAAGATATATAAGAGGTGTCATTCAACTAGTTGTCAGTCCACATATTATCACAAAGGTAATGAAGATTTTTTTATAAAGGTTGAAATGTTTGGAAAATATATACGAGTTAAAATAATAATAAATATGAGAATTTCCTTTTAAGAGGTTAAAAAATTCGACTGGAATTTGAAATTTTTAATTTATCCTAACATTTCTTAACAATTTATCCTAACATTACAGAAATCAGAATATTATTTTTTTTGTATATATTTCAATTATTTTTCATTAAATTTACCATATAGTTTTTTTATATTTATATATATATATATTTTTTTTTTACTGTTTTTTTCCCCTTTTTGTGTGTGAATTTTTCATTAAATTTACCATATAGTTTTTTTATATTTAGAATTTTTTTTAACTGTTTTTTTCCCCCTTTTTGTGTGTGACTGTTTTAATTTTGCTGGGAAAAAAATATTTTTTTACGTTCACTTAATTTTCATTTACAAAAATCTAATATACATTTAAAATTTTAGAATATTTGCAATATTTTTTCCTTTTCATATTTAATTTTTTTTTCGAAACAGAATATTTATTATACGTTCAATTTTGTAAATATTTAGTCCCTCCTCCCTTTTGATTTAAAAAATGTTTTAAAATATGTATATTTAAATAAAATTTCTCATTTATCATAAGCGGGCTCCATAAAAAAAGTAGATTTGGACTCGTCTTGGCAAAAATTTCTCTTAAAGACTCATCAATAATAAAAAAAAGTAATTTAAGTCGATCGGTTGTTTTGGCAGCGCTAATTTTAATAATTCTGTGTGGTTACGAGCCAAAATAAGGCAGCAACTATGTAAGAAGTTCCATGCTACTCCCAATAATGCTAGCATAGCTTGATAATACCTCCTCATATTGGTATATTTTCACACACAAGTGCATTGTGGGAGTTTTAAAAGCCTTCGTAGGTCTTGATGACACAATTCTGAATCATTGACATGTTCATAACACCTCAGTCATAAGTATTACAACTATGATTTTTTGTTTTTCTCAAGATTTGTCAAACTGCTTAAGCTGGATTTGAAATAAATTCTTAACTAGCGTTCCAACGTGAACCTGTTGTGAAACACAGGCAACAAATTAGTTAAGCCACTAGTTCCAAAGTCCAAAGAGCTCATCGCCTTCCTGAAGCTGGGTCAATGTCAATGGCAAAATTCCTATTCAAGAATTGTGCAAAATCAAATATACACCAACAAGAAATTTCTGTTAACCTGCAGTAGTTCAAACACAAATAACTATAACACTTTTGCAATCAAATATAGTATCCGGACACATTTCAGGATCGATACTTTTGACATTGCTAACTCAAAGACTGTTTCATCTGAAGCTGAATGTAGCAACATTTATTACGGTGATGCTCTTCATCACAACAGGAGGAAAGCCAGGCAGTTCCCTAGCAACAAAACTTCACATATTTAAGAAACACCATCACGTATTTGCTTGGAGATTGAAGCTAAAATTCACAGTATTAGAAGATATGTTTTGTTTACTGCATCTCCAATAGATGTTTCTTCCATGAACACAACCTCAAGAATAAGAATTTAACATTTAAAATAACGGTTACATTCAGAAGTATATCTTCAGTATGTCCCTGAACGCCTCGCGCGATGTGCTACAGCTGTTTTCCATTTTATTAGGAAACCCTGCAATGACCTCATGCTGCTTTTCGCCCAGGTTTCAATATAATAAACTATGAAAAATACAGATAATTTTTCATGCTCACCACATAGGTAGATCCATTTTCCCCCGAACGAACCTCAGTTTCGGGTATGGAAAAATGCATGTTGAGCAGTACCTGAACGCCACCTCGGCTAACGAGGCTCAAGGCGCCACAGTTGTGAAGAAGTAAAAAGACTAAAATTTAAAAGTCCGCCGCAGAGAAGGTCGCTGGTGACAAAAGATGTACGGGAGGCATCCACACGGTTCCTCCACGGCTCGCTCGGTCCAGTAGCGCCGTGTCAGGCTGCAGGAGAGGCGAGTTAGCATCCACCTCCGGGCAAGCTAGCTTCCACATAAAAAAATAGAAAACTTCTCCCACGTCGGTGATAAACTTTTCAAAAAGCGACGGCAGCCATGTCGCGACTGTGGAGTAATCCCACTAAAACCAGGAGTGACGTTCAATTGTCTTTCGTTACTAAATTTCGAGTGGTTGTGGAGTTAAAACGAGTTTAAAATGCTCAATTGCAACACAGCGCACTTTCGCCAAACAGATGTCGCTAACTGGATGGAAGATGCAGCTGGTTTCTGCAGATTCGATGGAAAGAACCATTAGCTATGTAAGGGGGGGGGGAGTGTTTTTATTTTTATAGTTCGAGTGGCTCCGTCAGCCACTATAGTTGACAAATTAACATTTCAAATGTACTTTAAAGCTAATGTAAAGCCTTTGGTGGAAAAAATGTATTAAAAAGGTACTCATTTAAACATTCAAACATTGTTTGTCGTACGCACGTAATGACACATTGGAACCGCTGCGGCACACACCATTTTCTATCCTACGGGGGAGGTTTAATCAATACTGGGTGAAATAACTGCGTGTTTTATTGTTGTTTGACCACTTATGTGAAATAAAAGTTTTCTAAATAAAATATTAAAGATATTTACCTAGGTTGATAAGACGCAACTTCTTGGCATGTATTTAATCGCCCCCCTTTGATTTGGTGCGACCCAAAGTGACAGCGGGAGAAGGCGGCACACATACGTGTACAGGTACTGTTTTAACCCCATGCAATATGTACTTTAGTATTATTGTTTGTTGTCATGCACAGTGTCTTGTAAATATATACTTTTGTACAAACATTAAATTGATAAAAAATAATAATGTAAAATAAAAGAAACGTTTGGGAAGAACTTCCGGTCACATGTCCGTTACATTAAGGTCATGTGACTTCAGTTGGAAAAATGAAAACAGGGCATGTCCCGCTGACGCATCTACTTCTTGTTTTCATCCTTTTTTTGCTTATTTACCGAAGCAGCCAACAAAACGAACCGCAGGTACCACTTAGAAAGGCTCTATTGTTTATTCGTTATAATTATTTGACGTAATAGTAAGCATAAAGCATTAATAGCGTATTCGTTACTCATGAATTTTCCATTGTATTAATCATGCAGCAGACACAAACCGTAAGAAAATAGTGTATTAATTACGATTTGCGTTCACAGATATGTAAACAGTGCAGCGGGACGTTGCAAAATGATTCCTTTGTGGGTCAGTTTTGCTTTTCATACGCTGGTCGTATTGAAGGACGCTGCTGCCTTGGAAATGAAACGAGGGGCCGTCAACGCATTACCGGGTATGTTATGTTTATGCGAGTTAATGATTGAGCAACCTAGATTTTTTTTTTTTTTTTTTTAAAGCCTTGTGAGTGTAATATGATGCAATAATAACATGTATTTTTTTAGGGTGGATTTGTCTAATTGCAACTTAACTCACGTGGACAATCTTCAGGATGCATCTGCTGCTTTAATAATGTATTAATAATTCACATTTTTATTCCTATTTGACATTGAGTCAGATTTTTTTTAATTGGAAATAATTTTTCAAAACACTTTTGCGCAGCGATCTGTCGTCGAACGCCAACGTCAACGTGAGCGACTCGGCGTTTGAAGGATTTCGCAATCTGAGTTACTTGTAAGTACTGCGTCGTAATTTGAATTTTGAAAAATAGTCTGAGTTTTTATTTTTTACTTTGTTTTAGGATTTTGCCTGCAGATATAGCATGTCCTGGTGGGAATTCTTCCTGGGATAGGGTGGAGATAAGAGAGGGAAAGCACTTTTGTGAAGGCCAGAGGAACATGTGTAATCAGCCTGGGAAGATGTGTAAGTTTACACAATCCAAATATGTTGTTTTTGAACCATCTACTGTGGTATGAAAAAATATTTGAACCTTTTGAAATTTCTCACATTTCTGCATAAAATCATCAGATGTGATCTTTGTCAAAATCACACGGAGGAAAATACAGGGTCTGCTTTAACTAAAACCACCCAAACATTTATAGGTTTTTATATTTTAATGAGGATAGCATGCAAACAATGACAGAAGGGGGACAAATAAGTAAGTGAACCATCACATTTAATATTTTGTGCCCCCCCCGTAGCTGCAGATCAGTCTGGCACATCGATCAGGACTAATCTTGGCCCATTCTTCTCTACAAAGCTGTAGTTCAGTCAGATTCCTGGGATATCTGGCATGAATCGCTGTCTTTAGGTCATGCCACAGCATCTGAATGGGGTTCAAGTCTGGACTTTGTCTTGGCCACTCCAGAACATGAAACCATTCTGAAGTTGATTTGTGTTTTGGATCATTGTCTTGTTGCAGCATCCAACCTCTTTTTAACTTCCAATTGTCTGACAGACGGCATCAGGTTTTCCTTCAAAACATCTTGATAAAGTTTTGAATTCATTCTTCCATTAATGATTGCAAGTTGTCCAGGCCTTGAAGGAGCAAACAGCCCCAAATCATAATGCTCCCTCCAGCATCCTTCACAGTGGGGATGAGGCGTTAATGTTGGTGAGCTGTTCCATTTTTCCTCCACACAAGATGTTGTGTGTTACTCCCAAACAATTCAACTCTGGTTTCATCAGTCCACAAAATATTTTGCCAAAACCTCTGTGGAGTGTCCAAGTACCTTTTTGCAAACATTAAATGAGCAACAATGGGGTTTTTGTTAGACAGCAGCGGCTTCCTCCTCCCCTGAACATCATTCTTGGCCATAGTTTTACATTTGGTTAATGTGTGCACACAGTTATTGGACTATGCCAGTGATTTCTGTAAGTCTTTAGCAGACACTCCAGGGTTCATTTTTTACCTCTCTGAGTATTCTGCGCTAAACTCTTGGCGTCATCTTTGGTGGACGGCCACTCCTTGGGAGAGAAGCAACAGTGCCAAACTCTCTCCGTTTGCAGACAACTTCGCTGACTCTCGATTGATGAACATCCAGACTTTTAAAAATGGTTTTGTATCCTTTCCCAGCTTTATACAACTAAAGAATCCTTGATTGCAGGTCTTTAGACAGCTCTTTTGACCGAGCCATAATGCACATCAGACAATACTTCTCAAGACAATTCTTACCAGGTGTGTGTTTTATAGTGGGCAGGGCAGCTTTAAACCATTCATCAGTGATTGGGCACACACCTGACTTAAATTGTTTGGTAAAAATGGGTTTCAATTGCGCTTTCAGTCTCCTTAGGCAGAGGGTTCACTTACTTATTTTTCCCCACTTCTGTCATTGTTTGCATGCTATCCTCATTAAAATATGAAAACCTATAAATTTTTGGGTGGTTTTAGTTAAAGCACACTCTTTTTACATCTGTGTGATTTTGACAAAGATTAGATCACATTTGATGGTGATTTTATGTAGAAATGTGAGAAATTCCAAAAGGTTCAGATACCTTTTCATATCACTGTAAGTAAAATGCCGCGCCATGCACGCCCATGCTGTTGACAGCCATGTATGTCAATTTTAATGATGCACATGTACTTTGATGCCACTGACTGCCATCTACGTCAAAATATCAACAGGACGCTACCCTGAAATGACCCAAAATCCACAGGAAGTGACCCTAAAATGTTTTTTACGTTGTAGCGATAATGTCACCAACACAAACACTCCTCTGCGATTAAAAAAAAAATGTAATCACTAGTGTCCAGGTCAACTTTGCAATAAATGGGGGGCTGCGTGACATCATCACTCGGAATTAATATTTCAAAAATGATAGCAGCACAAACGTTTTTTTTTTTCCAGCACAAACGAATGACATTTTTCTATAAATTTGCGTCTGATGGTAGGGGCAACTTAACGTAGGTATTCAACACTGATTTCATTTCAGCTGCTGACTGCCCCGAGTACTCCCGGTGCGATCCGTACGGGCCTGGCTTCTTCGAATGCAACTGCGCTGACAACTATCATGGATACAAGTGTTTGCGTGAGGTGTGTTTTGTTCTTATTCTTTCATATTTTGTGTATTATTTTTAAAATATTTGTCCAATTTTGTCTCCAACAGGGGAAGTTTCCAGTCTTTCAGGTGTTCGGATCTCTGGGTGCCTCCACATTTGTGCTTTCCTTGTTGTTATGGTTCACCCAGAGGCGAAAGGCAAAGTCTCTGTAGGATCTAATTTTGTTTTTTTAATATGTGCGTTTATCTACTGTTAGCTAAAAGGGAAGAAAATGTTTTTTTTTGTTTTTTTTTAAAAGTATTTTACTTGTGAATTGTATTTATTCTTTCAGTATTGATGCTGAAACTTTAATAATTCATTCACCGTCACTGACATAAACAGACAAATCCATTTGAACTGGGAGGGTGGCAGCGAATAAACAAACGCCAACCCTCCCACTTTTAATGGATTGGACATCTATCGCCGTCAATGGCTGCCAATGAGTTGGAATTGGAGGCAAAAAAACCACTGTATTATGATGCTGTTTTGGCTTGTATATGAACACTACGTTGCTGTTGTGATGATGCATGCGACATTAAAATGTTTTTATAAAAAAAAAAAAAATTGCTCTGTAGTACTATGATACCACTAGATGGCGCCATCATACTACTTTTCTGTTGAGATACAGTATTTTGTAGCATTTCAAGGTACCTTTGATTTTTGGAGGAGAAATGTTTAAAAAAAACATGTTTAAAAGAAACGTTGATGCTATGCTAGCTAGCTAGCTAGCTAGCTAAATTAGAGGCTTCTGGTTGTAACTAAATCACGAAAAGTGGGGGATGTTTTTTTGATTGTTTATGAGTTAGAGAACTGTTGACTTAAAATTAAACTTTAATGAATATTCGCTCATGTAATTTTTGTTAGGTTTAAGGTAAATGTACTCCACTTTTTTATTTACAAGAACATATTCAAATAAATTTGAATTACGAGAGCGTATGCTTATATGCAAATATTTGGGTGGTAAAAAAAAAAAAAAACATTCAAAAGATAATAGCACAACCACGAAAAATCCGTTAGGTTTAAAATAAATGTTGCTGCTATGCTATGCTAGCTAGCTAGCTAAAACGGAGGCTTCTGATTGGAACTAAATCACGAAAAGTGGGGGATGTTTTTTTGATTGTTTATGAGATAGAGAACTGTTGACCTTAAATTAAACTTAAGTGAATATTCCCGCAAGTAATTTTTGTTAGGTTTAAGGTAAATGTACTTTAAATTTTTACTGACAAGAACATATTCAAATAAATTTGAGTTATGAGAGTATGCTTATATGCTAATATTTGGGGGTTAAAAAAAAAACAAAAACATGCCAAAGATGCTAGCACAACCACGAAAAAGCCGCTAGGTTTAAAATAAACTTTGATGCTATGCTAGCTAGCTGGCTAGCTAAGATCCCCGCTTCAGATTGTAACTAAATTGTATAGGGGGACGTTTTAGTGGATGTAGAGCTTCCACGATGAATTGACAAGCAATTAACGTTTTAGTGGATGTAGCGCTTCCACGATGAATCGCCAAGTAATTAATTGCAAATATTTTGATAGTTTATTAGTTAGCGAACTTTGTTAACCTAAAATTAATCTTAATAGTGATTATTCGCTCGTGTGATTTTTCTATTAACATTTTGTTAGATTTAAGTTAAATGTACTTAACTTTTAAACTTTTAAAGCCTAAAACGTTTTACTACCGTAATTAAGTTTTTTTAATACCCAACCTTTATTTAAAAAATGTATTTTGAAATATTTCTACTAACTTTTAAATTGTATTAAATAAAAAAAAAATATTTATATATATATATATATATTCCGATTTCTGTTGTCCTCGAAAGCAGATGTTTTTGACTGTAATTATTGTAAATAACCAAACTCTTTTAGTTTTTGGTTAGTTTTCAGCTAAAGCAGAGTAATATAAAACTAAATAACATGCAATTTCAATAAAAATACAATCGCTGACAAATTGACCACCAACATAATTAGTTGTGGCAACTCTAATGTAAAGACCCCTTCCATTCCTAGACCAAAACAACACGCAAACTCAGTTTAAAAGTGGCATTCTCTTTGAATATGTGTATATACTGTACATACTCCATATATTTCTTTATTGCATGCTCACAGCACTCGATCCGGGTTACTGGTCGACGCTTTTAACGCGTAGCACCACGGGCACCGACGTGCACGGGATCATCCCCAGCTCGGTAATGACGGCGTCCACGAAGTCGGGCGGCGTCACGTCGTACACCAGGTTGAGCAGGCCCAGTGAGGGCACTTCCTGCCACGACGCTAGCTGCGTCTTGCCCTTCCGCGTCACGATCAGGTCGTCGGGATCGTCTGGAAAGCCGTTGCACGCCAGTTCGACAAAAGGACTTTTTCCTGAACGGATGGACGCCGCCGTTTTTCCTTACCGAGCTCATTGGACACGAAGGAGTCGGTCTGCACCCTGTCGCAGAACTTGTAGGTCTCGCAGCACACCAGCACAGGCACGTTGAAGGCTTTAGCCACCAGAGCCACTTGAGATGTGCCCACACGGGACATCATGTAGCCGTTGGCGAGCAACGCGTGGGCGCCCAAGAGCACCTTTGACACCTACGCGCACGAAAAGAGCATTTTTAGTCTAGGGCCGGGTGATTATACGATTGTGATGTTTATTCCTAAAAAGTTAAACTAAGCTCTAGCTTCTATAGCTTATAGTCCAAACCATTTAAAGCTTTCATTAAATTTACGACAACAACAATTTTTACTCCCAATTATTCTGATTATAATGAATTGCTCTTGCTTTTAAGTCTTCAATACATATTCTTTGTTAAAACTATCAATAAAAATGAGGGCTGGCAACAATTACAAGTTGTTTTTTTTTTTTCAATTGAATTGCAATTTACCGCACGTAAACCGTGCGCTTATTGCGCCATAATAGTAAATGTACATAATGTATGACAATACTGCAGCAATTAAAATTAGGACAGGGAATACATTAAAGTTTTTAAACGGGATTAATTACACAAGAGATTTGTGATTAATCTTGCCGTTTTGGTTGGAAAATACAGAGCCCCCAAGGTTGCATCGACAGAAATATACAAATTTAAGCAATCTGGTAAACATTAGCATGATATCATTTAAGCTGGTGGACTTTTGCTATGCAAGTTATCCAATTGTTGTATTGTTGCAACTGGCTAACTTGGCAATAGCAAAAGTCTGCTAGCTTAAATGCTATATTATGCTAATGTGTATAACAATTGGCTAACTTGCTAACTAGCAAAAGTCCAGTAGCTTAAATTCCATATAATGCTAAATTTTACAATTGGCTAACTTGCAGAGCAAAAGTCTGCTAGCTTAAATTCTATATAATGCTAATGTGTACAACAATTGGCTAACTTGTACAGCAAAAGTCTGCTATCTTAAATGCTATATAATGCTAATGTTTACAACAATTGGCTAACTTGCATAGCAAAGGTCCGCAAGCCTAAATGCTATATAATGTTAATGTTAACAACAAAAGCCTAACTTTCATAGCAAAGGTCCGCTAGCCTAAACGCAATATAATGCTAATGTTTACAACAATTGGCTAACTTGTATCGCAAAGTCCGCTAGCTTAAATGCAATATAATGCTAATGTGTACAACAATTAGCTAACTTGCATAGCAAAAGTCCGCTAGCCTAAATGCAATATAATGCTAATGTTTACAACAATTGGCTAACTTGCATACCAAAGGTCTGCTGGCCTAAATGCTATATAATGCTAATGTTTACAACAATTGGCTAACTTGCATGGCAAAAGTTGCTAACTTAAGTTCGATATAAGGCTAATGTTTACAAAAATTGGCTAACTTGCAAAGCAAAGATCCACTAGCCTAAATGCTTTATAATGCTAATGTGAACAACAATTGGCTAACTTGCATAGCAAAAGTCTTCTATCTAGCCTAAATGCTAATTAAGGCTAATGTTTACAACAATTGGCTAACTTGCATGGCAAAAGTCCACAAGCCTAAATGCTATATAATGATAATGTTTACCAGACTTTTCTGGTAAAATGTATAATTATTGCTTGAATTTATTTTATTTCTGTTGATGTCCCTTTAGCGGGTCCGTAGGAAAACGGGAATAAAAAGTTTCATTACACTAGCTCCTAAAAGGGACTATATTGAGTTTGTCACAGTTTTACACATGACTGCCACCTCTGGTCTAAAGCGTAACTGCAGCCCGTGCATGACTCGCATGCTTGTGCTAGCGCTAACATAAAGCTACGAGCGTTTGGCCCATCAAATCAGCACCGGAAACGTAAAAAATGTTAGTTGCAAGTCTTAAGTGGGTTAGAAATGTGCCACGCACAGGCTCTGTTTACTCATCACGGCATGCATGGAGAAGAAAAGGATTTTGAATTAACTCTAAAAATGCATCTAAGTGAAGTTGGTGACGTCACACAGGCCCCGATCTACTGTGGAACGGAACTGCAATGGTGCCATTGGTTTGTGCCGTAAAAATTGTAGGGGTGCACGATTTCCATTTTTTGAAACCGATACCGATATCGATAACTTCCTGCTCCTCAAGGCCGATACCGATACGATAACCGATAATATATATATCATTTTTCAATGTATATTCACCTGAGTTTTTGAACACCTGTAGGTCAAAAATACTAGTGGTTGATTCAGCTTAGATTTGCCTTTGACCGAACCAGAATTTTCATGATGACATGAACATTATTATAATGAACAAAACAAAGACAGTAACAAAACTTTGCATACTGAAAAAACAGGAGTGGAAACAAACACACAAATCCCAATCCGACACCGTGCCAAAAATATTATTAATAGGGCCGATAATATATTATGTTATCGGATTTATTGGGATGATGTCATAATTCCTATTATCGGACCGATAATTATCTTGCACCTCTAAAAAATTGTTCTGCTATTGTTTCATAGATATTCAGATCTTAATTTGGAGTGGTGATGTCACCCGCAACTCTTCCGTATCCTAAGTCCCGCGGCTGACGGAGCGTACCACTCTCTCAGTGACAGAGGGGTCTCCCAACAACTAGCACAAACATTGCACAAACGAATGACACCACTTCAGGTCTACAGTATTTTGCAGTAAATGTGCAAAATGTATGATCTAGTCAAATGGTAGAATTGAATTAACTCACTTCTGGAAGAATGTAAGAGACGACGGTGATGAGGACGTAAGTGCAGCTGATGCCCCGCCGGACGAGACGTCTGAGGGTCTCGCGACCCTCCAGCCTCGGCCTGCTGTCCACCACGATCACGCGGAACTTCCTCCCCTTGGCGAAGGCTTCGTAAAGGATGTGGTTGACTAGCGACGAGCTACAATGGTGAATACAAATTTAACGACGAGGCCTAGTGGCGCGTCCCAATCGGTTCGATCTTACCATCCGTAGACGAGAATGACGTCGCCGTCGCTGATCTTGTCGATAGCGATTTCCGCCACGGCTTTCGCCGCCAGGACGATTTTTTCGTCGATGTAGCAGTCGATGCATCGTAGTAGTTTGCTTTTGGCCTAAGGGGAATATCGGAATTTTTAAGGGATGGTTTTCAAGTTTGTAGTAAGTTTCAATTGAGAAATCACCTCGTCTTCCTTGCAATGACTTGGAATGTTAGAGATCTCCTTTTTGATGTATTTGATGGCGTTACCCATACTGGCCGACAGAGGGCGACATTGGTTCAAAAAACTGTAGAATACGTACAGACACAGATGACATTATGAATGAAAATGGAGCCATTTTGTTTGGATTTGGTGGATTAAATTTGTGGATTCTGATGGATTTAACAATAAAAAGATAAATTAAAATTATTTCTGAGTTATACCTTCCAAATAAAATAATCAAAACAATACCAGTGTATATATGTATAATTTGAAAAAATGGTTTAAAAAACATTCAAAATTTATAAATATACATATACATAAACATATCTGCCTAAACCTAAAATATATTTAAAAAAATATTAATAAAAAAGTAAAAAATTGTTTAAATGTAGTAGTAGTAAAAAATAAGTACATATGTGTATATAAAATTACAAATTATAAACAAAAAAGGAATGTTGATTTTTTTTTAAACTTGGTTTTATTAAAAATATATTTTGAAAAACACTTACTCTACATATTTGAATAATTCTGTAAAATATAATAATTTAAAAATATATTTTACATTAAAAAAGGATTCCAATATTTTAAAAAAATAGTATTTATTTTAGGGCTGTCAAAATTATCGCGTTAACGGGCGGTAATTAATTTTTGAAATTAATCGCGTTAAAATATTTGACGCAATTAACGCACATGCCCCGCTCAAACAGATTAAAAGGACAGCAGTGTAATGTCCGCTTGTTACTTGTTTTTTGGTGTTTGGCGCCCTCTGCTGGCGCTTTGGCCCAAATGATTTCATAGGTGTCAGCACAATGAGTGAGCATGGTGTAATTATTGACATCAACAATGGCTAGCTTCTAGTTTATTTTTTGATTGAAAATTTTAGAAAATTTGAATAAAACGAAAACATTAAGAGGGGTTTTAATATAAAATTTCTATAACTTGTACTAACATTTATCTTTTAAGAACTACAAGTCTTTCTATCCATGGATCACTTTAAGAGAATGTTAATAATGTTAATGCCATCTAGTTGATTTATTGTTATAATAAACAAATACAGTACTTACGTACTGTATGTTGAGTGTATACATCCGTCTTGTGTCTTATCTTTCCATTCCAACAATAAGTTCCAGAAAAATATGGCATATTTTATAGATGGTTTGAATTGCGATTAATTACGATTAATTAACTTTTAAGCTGCAATTAACTTCATTAAAAACTTTAATCGTTTGACAGCCCTTACTTATTTTTAATATAACAAAATAAGGAAATTATTTCTATTAAAAAAAACGCTATACAGATTTTTTTTAATATGTAGAGATAATAGAGATGTCATTAATTAATCAATACAAAAAACTAATGAGAGGTGTAAAACTTAAAAAAATGTTTAAAAATACTTATTTTTTTAATAGTAAAATTTAAGATTTTTAAAAAGTATATAACAACACAGATGTCATCATGAAAAAAACCACATTTTGTTTGGATTTGTTATTTCTAATCTGTGGTTTTGGATGGATTTTACGTGAAAATAAAACATTTAACACTAAAAAATAGGCCATTTAAAGTTTTTTTGGTCTAATTTTTAATTTCCCACCTAATTTGACTTCACTAGGCTAATTAATCGGTCAGGCCTTGGAAAAAATTATCAGTAGCCTTTTTTTTCCTTTTAAAATGACAATAATTCAATAAAACAACTAGAGATGTCGGGTCCGATCACGTCATTTTCAAATTCAAAGTATCGGAATAGGCAAAAAAATATCAGACATGCCTTTTTTTAATGTATATATATTTTTTAATTAAATCGTTTTCTAATTGTATTTAACGATACAGACAAAATGTCTTACACTCATCCAGAGTCTTTAGTTTTGACTTAAACTCAAATTTATCGCGTTAACGGCGGTAATAACTTTTAAATATTTAACGCAATTAATGCATGCGCTGCACTACCCACTCACGCATTCAATCTATAATGTTACCGTTTTCCGCATACATAGAGTTAATCAGCAAAATTAAATGAGTAGAGAGAATTTAGGCAGCCTTTATTTAATTGGCTAATGCCTTACAATCCCTCTCTCAACAATTAGAAATATCGTAGGAAGCAATGTGGGTAGACATGTGCCGGTTACCGGTTTCACGGTTTACCGTGGTGTGAAAACGTCGCGGTTTCAAAACCACTAAAATTTTCCGTCAGACCGTAGTACGGTATTCGCCATTTTTCATGTGTCAAAAATGCAGCCAGAAGTGGCGCTCACCCCCTCCCGTTTGTTGCTGTGTGTGAAAGTGACTATCGGCTAAACAGCCAGCGAACCCTAAACAAATACTCCAAACATAATTTCTTCAATTTATTGAGCTCTCAAATCGTGGTAAGTGGAATATACAAAATGAATACATTTAAAACGTTGTACAATTGTATTTTTCCATGTGTGAGTAGCTAAACAGATTAGCACTATGAAAAAATTCGCCAATAACAAAACACATATTTTCCTTTGAAATTCGATATACAAACTAACTAAAAGCTTATATAAGACGAATGTTAGCCTAGGCTTAGCTGGAAGAGCAACTTCGTCGAGTGTTACAGCCGCAGAGTGAGAAAACAAGCTTGATTCGCTTGAATGAAGGGGAAAAAAAGGCATAGCATCAAAGATCGTTAATTTAGGAAAGATGATCTTGCCCTAAGCACAAATCCACCTTCGCTGGATCAAGGGGAGGTCTCACTCCCAATGATTTTTTTTTTTTTTTTTTAAATGAAACCTTTCCACAACAATATTTACATTTTAACTAACTTATTCATTTTTAACTAACTTATTAACTTTTGAATTCTTTGTTCTTTCTAGAGCTGAAACGAATACTCGAGCAACTCGAGTAACTCGAGTTTAAAAACTGATCCGAGTAATTTTATTCACCTCGAGTAATCGTTTATATTGACAGCTCTAAGCATCACGTTTCGCTCGGACTACTTTTAATGCGGGACAACGCGCCGACGTCACGTGCGTAGAGGAAGAAGCAATAAAAAAATATAAAAAACATTTCCGCAGCCGACAGCCGCTCCAAACTACGCCGATGTTGCTAAAAACTAGCCCGCGTGATGTTAAGTTGGTAGCAGGTAGCATCTGAGGAGTCTCATAGAGATCACATGTATGTTGAACTAGATGCAATATGATAGACTCGGCCGCGTCTGGGCAGAGGTAATAAACAGCGGCCATCTTAAAGCAGTAGAGCGCTAAGCGCTAATAAAGAGCGCTAAGCGCTAGTAAAGAGCGCTAAGCGCTAATAAAGAGCGCTAAGCGCTAAAAAATAAGATTAACGTTACTGTCTGAGTCACTAGCTCACGCAACGTTAGCCCTGCGGAGGGCTAGGTTTCTATTAATTATGACCACTTTCGATGCGTGGCTAATGTGTCTTACATACAGGCTTTAACATAACATAGCTTTGTGGAGTGATAAGGGTGTAAAATAAAAACTCAATAATGCTAACTATCAATTTTAGCTTAGTAGTCATTGCTGGATAAAACACCAAGTAGCACTGGTCCCTAATGTGCTCCAATACAGCCTGTATCATACATTTATCTTGAACACTGCAAAAACACAAAATCCTATCAGGACTTACAGTTTAGACTAACTTAAAACTTAACTAGAACTTAAAAATGGCTTGACACAAATAGAAATTCAATTGAAACACGTGGGAAAAAATCCTAACTTTTAAGTGATGTGTGTTATCAAGCGTAATGGCATTTTTAAGTATAAATATATATATATATATTTTTTTAATAAGATCTAAAGGTTTTTTGAATGAAAGCAGTGAATTTGTCTTTTTTTTTATTCTAGTTACATCTGAGATGCAATTGTTGGCTGTTTTCAACAATATACATCGAAAATAAAGACATTGATTGACTGAAAATGGTTCAAGATTAGATGAAATGTCTTGTTTTCTCATGTATATTTATAATTGCTCTTCACCTAAAAATATATTTGTTTTATCCGATTACTCGATTAATCGATAGAATTTTCAGTCGATTACTCGATTACTAAAATATTCGATAGCTGCAGCCCTAGTTCTTTCTAACACAAAGGCATGACATCAGCAGACTAGAGTTGATACAGTGGCTGAAAATGGCTTCACTTGAGCTTTTCAATCCTCAAAAAAAAAATAATAATAATGCAGTATAAATTTTTTTAAAATTTATTCAGAAGAGTTTTTACTTTTTTTATAGAAATTATTTTGTTCTTGTTCTAAACTTGAGCAACTTGAGCTGTGGCTGTGGGTATAGTCTACGTTATATTTTAATTTTATTTAAAAAATATATATATTTTTTTATTGATAATTTATTTATTTTAACAATACATTCATATTCCAATTTGCAACTACGTTCTGAAAAAAAAATCCTGTTCAATGGAAAAAAGTTTTTTTTTTTTTTTAACCCATACATCTCAAAATAACTCATTTTAGAGCTATAATTGCAATACCGTGATACCGTGGAACCGCGGTATTTTTGCTCACGGTTATTGTACCGTCAAAATCTCATACCGACACATGCCTAAATGTGGGGAAGAAAGGTAGTAATTGATCTTTTTCTTAACACCCTATTTTATTTCACAACGCAGAGAAGATATATCAATTGGTACCACTACGCACAGTCATGGTTGCACTTCCCATCATGCATTTGGGCAGAAGTTAAATGGATACAGTATCATTTACTGAAAGGTCAACAAATACACTACAGTAGATGGCAATATTTAGTCACAATATACAAGGTCACATTTATCCTTTAAGAATTACAAGTCTTTCTATCCGTGGATCCCTCTTACAGAAAGAATATTAATAATGTAAATGCCATTTTGAGGATTTATTGTCATAATAAACAAATACAGTACTTATGTACTGTATGCTGAATGTATACTGGACTGTCTCAGAAAATTAGAATACACAATATTCTAATTTTCTGAGACAGTCCTGTACATTAATCCACCATTTAAAGCAGGGGTGTCCAAACTTTTTGCAAAGGGGACCAGATTTGGCGTGGTAAAAATGTGGGGGGCCGACCTTGGCTGACGTCCTTTACATAGAACAATATACAGGACTGTCTCAGAAAATTAGAATATTGTGTATTCTAATTTTCTGAGACAGTCCAGTATATTCGTCCGAGTTTTATTCATTTTTTTCTTAATGCATTGCCAAAATGTATATGATCGGGAAAAATTATCGGGAATGATTGGAATTGAATCGGGAGCAAAAAAAAAAAAAAAAGCAGTCGGATCGGGAAATATCGGGATCGGCAGATACTCAAACTAAAACGATCGGGAGGAAAAAAACATGATCGGAACAACCCTAAAAACAACCAATCCGTAACAGTTCTTACCTGATGTAAGGTTTCAATTTGTTAACCAAGTCTCTAGGCAGCTCTTCATTAGGCGGTGTGTTGTAGTCCCTTATAACCTGATGGCACAGAACACGCACTTTCAGTTGTTGCTATCGGATGTCTAACACAGTCAACGGCAGCTAAACCTGTTTGAAGGCGTGCAGCAGCGCCACGGAGCGGGCGTTGGATCCCGCCACGATGCCTTGAGAATACTGGAGGCCGAGCCGAACGATAGCCGGGTGGATGACTGACGATGGGATGCTTAAAAAAAAAAAAAAAAAAATCATTAGCAAGCACATTTTAATGAGAATTCGCTCATTCTAAATTTGAAAATCTTACCTGACATGCTGCGTCAGAGGGGCTTTGCGACTATACTGGTGCAAGTGTGAAAAGAGACTAACTTTGTAGCCGTAATCTGACCGAAGTGGGATCTGAAAGCACATCGTAGCGTGTTCTTTAACTTGGTATCATCTCGCACTAAGGTTCAAATTTTTTTTAAAAAGAAACACAGCAAAAAACTGCAAATTTTCCAATAAACTGACACGCAGAAAATTTACTCCCAAAGCAACACGACAAACGGCTTTGAGTTATAAGCATTTTTTGGTACCTTTTCAGATGAATTGTGCCGTTTTGTCTGAAACAAAAGCTACAAATCACATGCTAGACCAAGGTTAAGGTAAAGAACGAACTAAATGACGAAAATTAGAAACAAAAAAAAAAAAAAAAAGGATTTTAGTTAAAGCAAGACTAGGTAACTTTTCAATTTTGGTCGATTTTAGCGATGCTGGTAGACAAAAGTGGTAGTGTTTTGCCTTAAAGTGCGTATGACACCAAAAAGCATGTTTATTTCATATTTCACTCGGTGTTTTATGCTCCTAAATAAAATGGACCGCTTGGATGTGTGTGGAAGCGATCGTTTTATATATTCAATTTTTGAATCCCGCGCCATGAAAATGCCCGATTTCCGGCTCCAGTCTCGGGTTTAGGACGAATGCGAATGTGACGTCACCCGGGTCAGCATCTGACAATACGGCATTGCTTTATAGCATGCAGATGGACTGCGGAATCAGCTGATTTTGCGGATTAATTCCTTTATTTTTCGCATCACGCCAGCCAAATGGCTGCAGGCTTTTGTAGCTGCAGCAGGGAGAGGCGTGTGAGCCTTTTTGAGTTTCAGAAAGTTCCCGTTCACCACGAGATTGTCCAAAAGAAATGTGCGACAACTGTGGAACCATTGAACTTACGAGGAAGTGAGTAAACATCCTGTTATGTGCCACAGGTAAGTAACAGGTGCTGTTAATTACACAAATTGGAGAAGCATCACATGATTTTTCAAATGGTGCCAATACTTTTGTCTGGCCCATTTTTGGAGTTTTGTATAAAATGTAAAGATGTCCCGATCGATCAGGATGCCGATCGATCGGGTCCGATCACGTCATTTTCAAAGTATCGGAATCGGCAAAAAAATATCGGACATGCCTTTTTTTAATATATCTATATTTTTTCATTAAATCATTTTCTAATTGTATTTAACGTTACAGACAAAATGTCTTACACTCATCCAGAGTCTTTAGTTTTGGCTTAAAGTAGGGCTATCAAATTTATCGCGTTAACGGCGGTATTTTTTAAAATGAATCACGTTAAAATATTTAACGCAATTAACGCATGCGCGCACGACCCACTCACGCATTGGCGCATTCAATCTATAATGGCACCGTTTTACTTATATATAGAGCTAAAAGGAAGCGTAAAATGAGTAGAATGAATTTGGCAGTCTTTGGAGCCTTTTTTTAATTGGCCAAAGCCTTACAATCCCTCTTTCAACAATTAGAAATATCGTGGGAAGCAATGTGGGGAAGAAAGGTAGTAGTGGATCTTTTTCTTAACACCCTATGTTTTTTCCCAACGCAGAGAAGATATATCAATTGGTGCCACTACGCACAGTCATGGTTGCACTTCCCATCATGCATTTGGGCAGAACAGTTAAATGGCTACAGTATCATTTACTGAAAGCTCAACAAATACACTAGATGGCAATATTTAGTCACAATATACAAAGTCACATTTATCCTTTAAGAATTACAAGAATTTCTATCCGTGGATCCCTCTCACAGAAAGAATGTTAATAATGTAAATGCCATCTTAAGGATTTATTGTCATAATAAACAAATACGGTACTTATGTACTGTATGTTGAATGTGTACCGTGACCCGACCCCGGAATAAGCGGAAGATAATGGATGGATGGATGTTGAATGTATATATTCGTCCGAGTTTTATTCATTTTTTTCTTAATGCATTGCCAAAATGTATATGATCGGGAAAAATTATCGGGAATGATTAGAATTGAATCGGGAGCAAAAAAAGAAAAGCAATCGGATCGGGAAATATCGGGATCGGCAGATACTCAAACTAAAACGATCGGGAGCAAAAAAACATGATCGGAACAATCCTAATAAAATGATCATGATTATTTTTTTTTATCCATTCTCTTTGGTGTTTTTTCACTGCAAGCAAAATAAATGAAGATATTACTACCAACGCATTTGTAATTGCAATCATTTTCTGGGAGAAATTGAGCATTATCTGACAGAATTGCAGGGATGATAATACTTTTGGCCAGCTATGTATTATATTTTTATATTTCACAGAGATTAATCAGTTGTTGTGGTTTGTTTCCTCTATAGACCCTACCCACGTGACGTCACAACTCCTTCCTCCTGACTGGTGCCGCCCAATTGTCCGTCAACACATCATGTTTCCCTGTTACGGCTACGTACATTCCTCCTATTTACGACGTGTTTTTCTGCTCGTTAACATTAATAATCAAAATGGTGAAGGCGTGTGTGGCGGTCGGTTGCAATAACAGAGAAGATAGACGGAGAAGACGGAGAGACTTGAAGTTCTACCGGATTCCGAGAGACCCGGAGAGAAGAGAGCGAGATGGGCTGCTGCAATTCGACGAGAAAACTGGGCTCCAAACGATTACCACAGATTATGTAGTAGTCATTTTATATCTGGTAAGATGCATTTAATATATATTTAGAGGGTTTTGGGCTGACAACCACAATTAAGATCATTGCTAGGCTAATCGCCGACAACATACACGTATGTATGTAGTGAGAGTGCTATCGCTAAACCATATAAATATAAGCCCTAACTCCATTGACAAACGACATGAAATACATTAGACTTGACAGTGGATGTTAGCAATAACAAAAGCACAAGATAGATTCCTGCCGAATTTTCGTGGACGAGGACCTGTTTCACCCAACCAGCAACGAAGTATTTATAAGCCTCCAAGCTCTTGAAGTTTTTCAAACTTTCGTGAGAATTGGCTGATTTTGTGTGGACAAGATAGTTGTACAGTTCAGGGTAGCTAGCAGATGTCAGGCAAATACGGCGGAGACAGCGGGTCGAAAAACATCGATTTAGGCATCAAATATGGATCTGGCGAATGGATAAACTGAAGCTTTTCCACATAACGCCTTTTATGCACTGCATCAAGTGAGTTTACGGCATCCGAAAGCACCGGGTCTTCCATGAAATGCATTATAAATTGCTCGATCAATTGAGACCATTGATAATACAGACACAAAATGACAGACAAGTGGGCGGAACCATACAGCGAGCACGTGATTTTGTGACGTCGGTGGGTAGGGTCTATACTAGTATGTGTAGGCACACAATTTGCAGTAGATTTATATTTTACAGCAATGTTGCACAGAAAAGGTGTCATTGTTTAATAAATGACTTAAACAGTATTTTTTTCTCTTTTGAATTTTTTTTTCATTTCGACAGTTGCATCATAAAATATTATGTATCAAATTTCTGACCAATCTATTGATAACCGCTGTATCGTGAGATAGTCGTTATCGTGAGCCTTGTATCGCGAATCGTATCGTATCGTGAGGTGCTCTGAGGTTCCCACTCCTAATTTTTATGATATGTTAAAAAACGTTCGGGAAGCAAATAATGTTATTTCAGGTATTTTTGTACACCCCAGCCACTAGATGGCACCCGAGGCAATCGGCGAGTTCGCCTATGCTAAGGACCCGCCCTGCCCCGTGGGCTGCAACTGGCCCCTAGGCCGCACATTTAAGACACCCTTCCGATATGAATGTTTTAAAAAAAAAAACATTTGAGGGGGGGAAAAATATTCATACTCGAAAGAATTAACAGACATTATAGAAGAACTGCTCATTTGTTTTAGCTGCTAAGTTAGCACGCTGCTAACCATAAGATACCTGTTGTCTTTCCAGCTTCTTGGCTAGCTTCTTGATTACATCTGGGTCGTCCACCTGGACATGTTCGGGAAGACGCTTGACCACTGTGAACAAAACACACCAGTGAATATCTAAAATACACGACGGCTTATGTTTTCTCGACGACGCCTTACCAGGTTGGAGCTCGCTAGGTGGCACTTTAGGTTTGGCGGTGGCGGCGACCTGTTGCTGGTTCCCTTCGCGTTTCTTGCTCTGCTTGGACCTCTCCGAATCGTGTCGTGGTCTCCTCTCCACTTTCACCTCCACCTTGTTTTTCGCCGCCTTGTCTGACGCTACGCTAGCGTCGCCACCGGTGCAAGGCACTGAGGAAGGAGCTGAAATGTTGACGCAAAAATGTTAGCAAAAATCAGACGCAAATGAAGAAAAGACATGTACCTTTTTGCGTAGGCGCCACGGCAGATGTATCAATCTTCGGGGCATCATCTTTTTTGTCTTTGTTTTTCTTCTGCTGCTTCTTTTCTTTCCTAAGTCGCTGTTTCTCCTCTTTTGTCAGCTCTCTGCCTTCGCTCTGTCAGTTAAAAATACACGACATAACTGACTATGTTCATTTCACACGCTAAAAAAATGACATTGACTGAAAGTTAATTACCTTTGAGCGCTCAATTTCCGCTCTCTTGTCGTTTTCTTCTGCAATTGCATCATATTTAGGTTAAAAAAAAGCCTAACTTTTCTCACTTTAATATATGTTGATATTTGACGAATGTTCATCTTTAATTGCCATTGACGGCGCTAGACGTCTAGTACATATGGACTGGGACGTTCATTCGCCCTCTCCTAGTCCAAAAAGATTGGACGTCTCGCGCCGTCAGTGGCATTTTATGAGTTAAATAACGACATGACGTCAACTACCTAACATCGACAAAACTCGTATTTTGCGGAAGAAAAAGAACAGCCCAATCAGACTGATGCAATATTGTTGTCAAACCATGGTACTCCCATCATTAGCATTAGCTTCCCCGTTAGCTTCGTACAAATAACATCCTTACGAGTCAAATACTGAAAATTTTAAACATCATTTATGAAATTGCGTGAAGTTTTCACCCCGTCCCTCGTTTTTAAGCAACAAACCCACACGAAAAACGTTAAAGAACGAATAGTTTACACTCTTCCCATACATACCTGTCGTTACGCTGTCAGCCATCTTTCCGGATGCGACGTCACTTTGTCTGAAGCGCAAAATGACGCAAAATGTATGGCGCCCTCTAGAGGAGAAAAGTGTTCATTTTGACTTTAATAGTAGCGAGGAATTCACAAATGGTAAAAATGACACGTTTTATTTTGAATTAATCGTGCAGTTGAGTTCTTATATAATCAGAAGACCTGAACATTGATGGAATTTATGCCAATAAAATTAAAATTTTCATTAATTAAAACAACAACAAAAAAAACAGAAATTCATACAGCTTGACATAATCTTCATATAAAATCCCCCAAAAATATGCGTGTGCTTGGAATTCCTGCCAATAAAATGACAATTTTATGATTTAATTTTAAAAACAAATTCATACAGCCTGACATAATCTTTATATGAAATGTGAAAAATATTTGTGCTTGACTGTGTCGCATGTACAGTGGGGCAAATAAGTATTTAGTCAACCACTAATTGTGCAAGTTCTCCCACTTGTAAATATTAGCGAGGCCTGTAATTGTCAACATGGGTAAACCTCAACCATGAGAGATAGAATGTGGGGAAAAAACGGAAAATCACATTGTTTGATTTTTAAAGAATTTATTTGCAAATCATGGTGGAAAATAAGTATTTGGTCAATACCAAAAGTTCATCTCAATACTTTGTTATGTACCCTTTGTTGGCAATAACGGAGGCCAAACGTTTTCTGTAACTCTTCACAAGCTTTTCACACACTGTTGCTGCTATTTTGACCAATTCCTCCATGCAGATCTCCTCGAGAGCAGTAATGTTTTGGGGCTGTAGTTGGGTAACATGGACTTTCAACTAATAGATTTTTTTTTTTTTTCGTTAGCAAATGCTGTTAACCTGCTGTTGAGTTTTATTGTATGACTGATTGGAACTGTACTGCATTGTTTCACCACAGGGTGTGCTGTCGTGTATTTTATGTTCGGTGTGAAGAAGAAGAAAGTTAAAAGAGGCATTAGCGGCCTGTTCTCAACCTCTCACTTTGGTTCTCATGGAGCGCCGGTTCGCTCATGTGTTCGAAATAAACGATAGCCGACGTGCAAAGTAGCAAGTGAGCTGTAAAAATAGCGAGCTTAGTGGCGTGAAAAACGCGGGAGAGCTAAGTAAAGTTAGCGAACAGCTAAGCAGAGTTAAGCAATGTTAAAGGGAGCTAAGCGAAGCTAAACGGCGCTAAATGAAGCTAAGCGACTGATACTCAGTCCGTCGTTGTGGAACAGTCCATAGTAGTGCGCGTGTGTGGGGGAGAGATAATATAAATGCAGCATTCAAATGGCTTTCTTTTTTGTTTTGTTATTTGTTTGTTTGGTATGCTGACATAATTATACATGACGAATAGTTGGGGGTGCTGCTGGTGGCCCAAGCTAACCCTAACCCTAACCCAGCTGGTTGGGTGCCCGCTACTGGTTAGGGGCCTAAGGCGATTGCCTACTTCGCCTGAATAGTAGATCCGTCTATGATCGTGAATGTAAACGTTCAGTGTTAGCGGCTGTTGTTCACTCACTGACATCCCCATCCACAGCCAACACTAGCCCTAATTCTTTGTCTTCTTGTCTCCATTTTAAAAACTTCATTTTTTCTCTTTCACTATGATCTTCATCTCTTTTTCTTTTCTGCACACCCGATTTATGACAACTCGCCATGTATAGCGTTTATAACAATGACAGATTTTAATGTACCGCTTCACGGCACATACGTAGTGTAGCCTCAAGTGCGCCAGAGAGGGGTCAAACAATTCTCTGCTAAGACAGAGCGGGTGGGGCGTCTGAGGCATTGTGCGAAAAAGCAAAAAATATATATTTGAAATATTGAATATGGTAAAAATTTTTAAGTGTATCGAGTGGAACATAATATTTAATCAGACAATGATTTAGATAAAAAAAATGTATATATATGTGAATGTAAAGTAAAATATATTAAGGGTCATTCAGGGGCCCCTATGGTCCTGAGGCCCGGGACAACACACCGGTTAGGCCTCGTTAGGCCTAACGAATAGGCTTAACGATGCCAATTGGTTACATTTTGGTTGGTTTAACAGGCTTAATTGAATAAAACAAATTATTCAAAGATAATTATATAAATGTACTGTATACTAATATGAATACTTTTAAGGAAAAAAATATTTACAGATGTGTTTATAGTAATAAAATACATAAAATAATCATTTAAGAAAAAATAAACAGAAAATAAAAATACAATTGTGAGATATTGATTAAAATAATCATCATTACCTATCATAATAAATAACAATAAAAATATATATATGTCGGAAAACACTCAGGTGACTTGAAGTTCTGCTTTGAGACCCTCAATTTGGCCAACTTTCAAAATTGTCCGAAACGCATGTGTGATACATCATTGGAAAGCTTGAAATTTTAATTTTCTGGGGAAACAAAAATTTTGAACAGGAAGGCATTTAAAAAAAAAACGCCACAATTTTAACGAGATATTATCGCGTACTTACCTTGTTTCGATCCAAAAACTCCATGTAGCATGTATCACCGAGTGTCATGACACAGCTGTGAATGGCCACAGCCGGACTTTTATTTTATTTTATGTGTGAAACATGGTGATATAACAAGGGTCGAGATGCAGAAATCGCAGACAACAAGGAGTGGTTGAGATTTTCTTTTTCATATAGTTACCCTTTTAAACGTTATTTTTCAATTTTTTTTGTTTGGATCGATTATCATCGAACATATCGGGGAAAATACGACAGTAACAAAACAATGAAGCGATAGTTATGAGGTAGATATCCGTGAATTTTTCATTGTGACATAATTCGTTTCAAAGTTTAAAATATGCGAGTGAATAATTTTTTAAAGTTTTTTTTTTTAACTAAAATTTAGACATCAATTAATGATTCTAAGCTAAAAATGACATTTAGAATAATAAATATAATTACTTACCTTCTTTTTATGGCTAAGTTGAAACAAAAGCGATTGCGCGACATCTGTAAACGGGGGTTTTCAGGGTAAAACGGACAAATTAAAAATAGTTCGGAGGCTTAGTGCGCCATGAATCTGCTATGGCAGCATATAGACATATTGTTCTATCAAGCACAACAGTTCTTTTGGCTTAAAATACAGCAGTTTATTTTAAAGAGGGGTGCAAGAGCAGAAACTACTTTTTCAGATTTGTCTGTGTTTTCCGCCATATATATGTATGCAATTGGGGCTCTATTGGGAATTTGTATGAAAATAAATAGACATACAGTATATAAACACCAATACCTCATATAAGAATATTAAAATAATACCCAATGGAAATGTGATATTTGTCATGATGTATTGAAAAAAATTCAAATCACCTTTCATGGGAAAAATCTGTTTTTTTTTTTGCAAAAAAAAATCCACCAACACTTGTGTTCCTTTATTCGTTTATTGACTTCCCTTTATTAACATGCACATCCACACATATTTAAAAAAAAAAAATCTCTCATCGTACTACTCCGACTGCCCGGTCCGCTGACTGAATTCACGACGCAGTAGCTGGTTGAAGGGGACCAAACCTCACAGAAACACCTGACTTGGTTCCGTTTGACCAGCCACAGCAAGGTGTTGCTTCAGCTGAGCCAAGAGAGAAGAAGAAAAACCTAAAGAGACACACACACAAATTGAAAATTACCTCTCAAATACACTGAAAATGAAGTATTGCTATTTTTAGAGCTCTCCTTAGTCCAAAAGTAGCCAGCATTGACATCTCCTCTTTGTGAACACCCATAGCATCTATAAAGGGGGCGACAGCTGTGCCCTGTCAATCCTTGAGAGTTTTCTAAATGCAGCAGCCTTCCCTTCACCTGTTGTCCTGACACACGCTGGCACATAAAACAACCCCCAACTCAACGCAACCCCCATTTTTTTCTCCTTCTGTAGCTGGAGTCCCCTTGGAACCACACACTTCCTTACATTCCATAAGTGGCTGTATGAATATGGGGATATAAGGAAGCATGTTCTCCCAAGAGGCAACGACAACTGGATCCTGCAGGGAATAGAAAACATTTTTTCGTAACCAAAAGGCAAGAAATAAAGAACAAAAAGTGGGTTGTGGGAATCTCTGGCGGCCATTTTGAAGTTGTTTTGTCAAAGATATCACCATAAACATGGACTTGTTCGCTGCTAGCTCAGGTTTTTGTGTTGTGTTTGTAAGGCATGTGCTGTTGTTGTCAGGGAAATTTATATAAAAAACAGTTGTGGGGATAGGCGCTGAGTTTAAATGTTTTCTTTTTTTTTTTTGAATAGGGTTTTCTTTTTTTTGAATAGGTTTTTAATGAAGAAATAAAAATATATATAATGCAGAATATATATTTTTAAAAGTATTTTTAATTGAAATTACTTTTTTAATCCAGAAAAACAAAAAAGAAGGATTTCTATTTATCCTTAAAACCCTCAAGAAATGTTATGGGTTTTTTTTAAAAATATGGTATATACATATTATCTATTTATTTTTTTCAAAGTATACAAAACATAACCAAAAATGTTAACATTTTTTGGAAAAATAAAAAAAACAAGAAAGGAAAGTAATTTTTAAAACTAAAAAAATGTATAAAAAAATATATTTTAAAAAACAATCTATTTTTTTAAATATGATTTTTAAAAAACATTTCTTTAAAAAATATATACTGTATATATATATTTTTTGTTTATTAAAAAAACACAAAATATATAAATATATAAAAAAGTAAATTCAAAAATTCATTGCATTCAAATGATCTTTTTTAAAAATTAAATTTAAGAAAATGTGAAATATATAGATTTGTTTTTTTTAAATATATTATTTTTCAAAGTTTTAAAGAATAAAAAAATACATACTGTATGCATATTGAGTGATTTAATTTTTTTTCCCGTTTTTGTTACATTTTAAAAAATATATATTCTTTTTTTAAACAAAGCTATATATTTTACAATTTTTTAAAATATAATTTTTAAAATTGATGTATAAAAAAAAGATATATATCTATATTTACATTATAGATTAGATATATATTATATACATTTTTTATATTTACACTAAATATAAACACACATATATATATATATTTTTTTTTTTAATATAAAAATGAAAAAAAGATTTAAATGGCTAAATATACATACAGTATTTTACTTTTTTTTTTAACTTTAAAAATATATTTTAAAAAAAGACAAAATCTATACATTTTACAATTTTTTAAATGTAATTTTTAAAAATGATATTCTTAATGCAATTAATTTTTAAATGTATTTTTTATATATTTTATTTATTAAAAAAACCCATATATTTTTATTTATTTTTTTAATATTAAAAAAAATATTTAAAACACTATGGTAAATATACATACAGTATTTTACTATATTAAAATAAAAAAAAAAAAGAAAGTATTATTTATTTAATAAATTATATTTTTTTGTTAGGATTTCTATTTATTTTTGTTAGTTAAAATACGTTAAGTATATAAAAAAATATTCCTTGACTTCTTTCAAATAAACAACTCACATCATAAACAACTTAATATATCACAGTCAATGGCAGCCAATGTGAACTTTTGAAATAACATTAAAGCCGTTTAAAGAGCAGGAAGGCTTGACGTGTTTCCTTAACTTGAGAGTTCTTCGTCTTAAAATTCCAGTGTTACTGTATATTCAATGTAAGAACAGTTCATTTTTAAAGCATCTCCATCACCGTCAATGGCGGCCAATGAATTTAAGCTAACAAAAGCTAGCATAAAAGGGCTTACTAACCTTTCCTTTTGCTTTTGGATGAGAGCGAAGCTGGCAAATGGTCACTTTGTACTCAAATTAACAGTAGCTGAGAGTAACAACATAACAAACGGTCATCATTTCCTGGACGCCTGTGAATGGTCAAAAAAAAAAAAAACTGAAGAAAAACAGCTAAATAAAATGTAGCGTGGCGCCTGCTGCAGTCGATCCCGGTCGGGGTGCGCGCTGTGAGAGCGGCAGGCCTCGCCGCTCGGCCTTTTCTACGCGTCCGAGGCGAGTCGAGCCGCCCCCCGAAGTACGGATCGGCCCCCCACCTGTCGGTGTCCTTTAGGCCTCTCCTTTGCGCCCGCTGTCCGGCCCAATCAGGGGCCTTGACAGTGGGGAGCCGGCCTGTGAAATCACACCTCTCAGCTGTTGGCACTGGACTCGAGACACCCTACACCCGGAGTCGACCCCCACCTGCTTGAAAACACGCTACCCGGCCTCCGTTTTACAGCCAATGTCAATGGATTCTCTTTTTTGGGGGGAGAAAAGGGCAGAACAATGCTTTGACTGTAGGGTGGGCATGTGTCGTGGCATTTAGCGGCGCTAGCAGCTGACAGATGAACTCATTGGAAGTGAATGAGTTAATAAAATGGCACGCGTGTTGTATCTTATTAGGCCAAAAGTTAATGATTCGCCCCCAAAACTCAACCTTTTTGACAAAAAAAAAAAAAAAAATCCATCCAATTCCAATGGGCCTATTCGCCAGTCCAGTCCCAGATAAATAGGAAGTGACCCAATATGAACAGGAAGTGAACCCAAAATGCCCCAAAATTAACAGGAAGTGACCCTGAAATTCCACCATATCTATAAAAAGTGACCCAATATGAACAGGAAGTTTACCCTGTAATGGCCCAAAATCAACAGGAAATGACCAATTATCAACCGGAAGGGACCCTGAAATGCTTGAAAATCAACAGGAAGTGACCTGTACAAACAGGAAGTGACCCCATAATGCCCCATATCTGTAGGAAGTGGCCCGATACAAACAGGAAGTGACGCCAAAATGCCCCATATCTATTGGAAGTTACCCATTATCAACCGGAAGTGACACTGAAATGTCTGCAAATCAACAGGAAGTGACTCGATACAAACAGGAAGTATCCACAATATGCTCCAAATTAACAAGAAGTGACCCCAAAATGCCCAGAGATCATTAGGAAGTGACCCATTATCAACCGGGCGTGACCTGAAAATGCCCCCAGATAAATAGGAAGTAACTCAATATGAACAGGAAGTGACCCAAAAATGCCTTCAAATTAAAAGGAAGTGACCCATTATCAACCAGAAATAAATCCCTGAAATGCCTCCAAATCAAGAGAAAGTGAACTGTTAAAAAAAGGAAGTTACCCCAAAATGGCCCAAATCTATAGGAAGTGACTCAGTATGAACAGGAAGTGACCCCAAAATGCCCCAAAATCAACAGGAAGTGACCCCAAAATACCCCGTATCAATAGGAAGTGACCTAATATGAATAGGAAGTGACCCAAAAATACCCCTAAATCAATAGGAAGTGACTCATTATGAACAGGAAGTGATCCCAAAATGCCCCCATATCAATAGGAAGTGACCCAATATGATCAGGAAGTGACCCCAAAATGCCCCCAGACCAATAGGACTTGACCCAAAAATGACCCCCCTAGCAATAGGAAGTGACCTCGAAATGCCCCAAGGTCAATGGGAAGTGACCCAATATAAACAGGAAGTGACCCATTATCAACCGGAAGTGACTCCAACATATCCTATATGAATAGGAAGTGACCAAATATAAACAGGAAGTGACCACGAGATGCCCCAAAATCAACAGGAAGTGACCTTGAAATGCCCCAAGGTCAATGGGAAGTGACCCCGATATAAACAGGAAGTTACCCATTAATGTCCCATATCATTAGAAAGTTTTCAAATACGAACAGGTAGTGACCCCGAAATGCCCCCAAATCAACACAAAGTGACCCGATATAAACAGGAAGTAACCCCACAATGCCCCAAAATCAACAGGAAGTGACCCCAGAATACCTCAAAATCAACAGGAAGTGACCCGATATACCAACCATCACAGTAAAGCAACCATCGCAATTTCTCTGGAAATTACATTTTCTAGTTTCTCTTGAATCTGTATGTTCTACGTAGTTATCTATGGGCTTTTTCTTCAACTCAAAGCTATAATTTAGGCGGGAAAAACACTAACCCACTAACAATATATAACTGCTTCCTGTCACTATGTATCACTGTCATAGATAAACAAAAAAACAACACATTAGTAGTCAATAAATAATTTTTCACTCAGAGCAGTTTAGTTCTATTGCATCATTTTTGGCACGACCCAGTTGGGAACCGCTTAGCTAGCGCACGAGAGTACGTCAGGGGCCCCTCGACAAGTGACGGCGATCAGCTGCCCCGTGGAGAGGAACAGCGAGATTCCAATTTGTGGGCCATTGTGTCCGACGTGAGCGTCCGCGCATTCCCCCGGCGGCAGAAGTCACCCGATACTCCACGGCTAGCCCGATATAACGCCGCCGCATAGCTGACATGGGTGGAAATGTTGCATTTGAGGCCCGCGGGAAATATCCGACAACTGTCCGATTTAGACGACATCCTGGAAGAGGGCGAACAAAAAATAATAATAAAAAAATAACCGCGTTACTATTTGCGGTCGGCGAAGGCCTCGGAAATAGCGAGCGGGTCGGGTTTCAATATAAGCCGCGGCTTTCTGTGAAGCAAAGCCCGGGTTCCTATCGCACCGCGACCCCGGACGCTGATTTTAGAACACAGGTGTTGACCTTAGCGCGCCGGCTTGTGCTTGCGGCAGAGGAAAATGAACCAGAGGCCATATGTTCCGCGCGGATGCCTTCCAGCGGTCAAATATGGGCCGGCGGTGACAACAGCCAAGCGTTCTGGGGAGTGACTGTGAATGAGTGTGGAAAAATATTTATAAAAATTTACGCGTCGCAGGCTTTTTTTTCTCACCCAAAAGGTCACGTTTTCCCACAAAACTCAAACGAAAAAACCTTGACATATGTCATGTCAGTGATTAGCACCCATTAAAAAAAATCTCCATTCACTCCTGTTGACTTTGAAGGGAAATGTTTTGCTAACATGCTAATCGATATAATCGTAAACATGCCTGCTTCTAATATTTTGTACTAGAACAATAATAGAAGGCACGTCTACGATTATCAATTAGCATGTTAGCAACCCTGCATGACTCCATGCCTGTATTTTTGATAACATGCTAATCGATATAATCTTAGTGCTTCTGTTATATTCTACTAAAACAATAGAAACAGGCCTGCCTGTGATTATCGGTTAGCATGTTAGCATGAATATCATTGGTAAAAAAAAAAAAGCCATAATAAACATTAGTTTTTTGTGGGTCCGAATTGAAATTGAAGGAAAGGTATTTTTTCTAACATGCTAATCGATATAGGCTAACCATAGACATGCCTGATTGTATTATTTTGTTCTACAACAATAGAAGCACGCATGTCTACGATTATCGATTAGCATGTTAGCAAAAATACCATTGATAAAAACTATATTGAACATTAGATTTTTTGTGGATCAGAATTGAAAGTTCAATGGAAATTGTACTTTTGCTAACATGCTACTCAATATAATCAAAGATGCCTGCTTCTAATATTTTGTACTAAAATATATATTCATAGCCATGCTTGCTTCTGTTATTTTATACTAAAACAATAGAAGCAAGCATGTGTACGATTATCGATTAGCATATTAGGAAAAATACTACTGGTAAAAACAATAATGAGCATCACAGTATTTTTGTGGGTCCAAATTGAAAGTTGATGGGATATGGTATTTATGCTAACATTCTAAATAATATAATCGTAGACATGCTTGCTTCTATTATTTTGTACTAAAACATATTATCGTAGACGATAATACGATTATCGATTAGCATGTTAGGAAAAATACAACTGGTAAAAACAATAATGAACATTACAGTTTTTTTGTGGGTCCGAATTGAAAGGAGAAGGGAAATGGTATTTATGCTAACATGCTAATTAATATAATCGCAGACATGCCTGCTTCTATTATTTTGTGCTAAAAAATATTATCGTTGACATGCCATCTATGACCTACGATTATCGACTAGCATTTAAGCAAAAATACCACCGGTAAAAACAATAATGAACATTAGTGGTTTTTTGTGGGTTCGAATTGAAAGTTGATGGAAATGGTATCTTTGCTAACATGCTAATCGATATAATCATAGACACGTCTGCTTCTATTATTTTGTACGAAAACATATAATCGGAGACATGCCTGTTTCTTTTATTTTGTACTAAAACAATAGAAGCAGGCATGTCTACGATTATCGATTAGCATGTTAGCAAAAATACCATTGGTAAAAACAATAATGAACATTAGTTTTTTAAGGGTCCGAATTGAAAGTTGATGGAAAATGACATTTTTGCTAACATGCTAATCGATATAATTGTTTTAGTACAAAACAATAGTAGCAGGCATGTCTACGATTAGCATGTTAGCAAAAATACTATTGATAAAAACAATATTGAACATTAGTTTTTTTGTGGGTCAGAATTTAAAGTTGAAGGGAAATGATATTCATGCCAACATATTAATATAATCATAGCCATGCCTGCTTCCTATTATTTTGTACTAAAACATTATCGTAAATGATAATACAATTACCATGTTAGCAAAAATACTATTGATAAAAACAATATTGAACATTAGTTTTTCTGTGGGTCCAAATTAAAAGTTGAGGGGAATTTTTTTTGTGTGCTAATATGCTAATCAATATAATCGTAGACATGCCTGCTTCTGTTATTCTGTCCTAAAACATATAATTGTAGACATGCCCATTTCTTTTATCTTGTAACAAAACAATAGAAGCAGGCATGTCTATGATTATCGATTAGTATTTTAGCAAGAATACCATTGATAAAAACAATATTGAACATTACAGTTTTTTTGGGGGTCAGAATTGAAAGTTGAAGGGAAATATCATTTTTGCTAACATGCTAATCGATAATCGTAGACAATCCTGCCATAATTGTGTTAGTAGAAAATAATAGAAACAGGCATGTCTATGATTATCGATTAGTATTTTAGCAAGAATACCATTGATAAAAACAATATTGAACATTACAGTTTTTTTGGGGGTCAGAATTGAAAGTTGAAGGGAAATATCATTTTTGCTAACATGCTAATCGATAATCGTAGACAATCCTGCCATAATTGTGTTAGTAGAAAATAATAGAAACAGGCATGTCTATGATTATATTGAATTTTAAACTCATTGTTTTAGTACAATGTCCAGTCCATTTTCAATCACACTGGTGACTCATTAGCCGCTGCTACGAGATTAATACTGCCCTCTGTCCTTCACCAGTTGCCCGACGCCAAGTTGACGCAGCTGTCGTGAGGACAGAGTTCAAAGGTCAGTGGCATTTAGAGCGAAAGAGGGAACAGGTGAGGATTTTGCGCAGATCCTACGACATCGTTAGAGTTGACGGTAAAGCCAGTTGACTTGAAACGGGGCTCCGAATGTGTTTGTTGGATGCTGGTGGTCGCAAACGCATCCGTTCGGTGCTAGCGGGGAGGCCTTTGTATGGCGTCCTAATGAGGCGTCGACATGACGCTGCTGGCCCTGTAGGTGTCATCACAGGAAAGACAAATTGGATCTCTCACTGTTACTTAACTCTTTGTAGGAGACTCATTTAAAGCAACACTTTGTAGCTTTTCAGTTTTAATTTTAACGACGCCGGTGGACAAACACAGTAGTGTTTTGGCTTAAGACCGCATTTCCCTTGAGGACCAGCGCACACCCCCATAGTGTCGTAAAATCATAATGGTCACCTGCAGGTGGATTAAACAACATTTGTTTCCAGCAGCTGTGTGAAGAAAAAAAGTAATAAGGTAATGAATCCAGTTGTGGCTAAAAAATAGCATATGACTGTTAGCGACCGTGTGGCTTAATGTGGCTATACACCCCACCTGCCCTGACAAGTTCGGTTAGGGGTGGTGTTAAGCCAGCAAGTGAAAGCCGGGCCAATATTTATTCTGTATATCCTGGTAGCAAGCGGCCCTTTCATTGGTTCAACCTCTGTGCTGGATCGGCAGGTACAAAAACCATGAGCCACCGCAGACCTTTGAGGACTGGTTTGGAGACCACTGATCGAAATGACTTGTATAACTGAACTCATATAATGCACATAAAGGTTGCTTAAAAGTTTGTGGGGACAATTTGCATAGGGATGGTAGGGACATAACTCTACCAACTTTTAAGGATGCTCAAATTTGTTATGCTGTTATATCATCCCTACCAAATTAGACCAACCCTACACCCTTGATTACAGCCCGTTGACATTCAGCTGGCGCCCAAGCAAGTCGATGCCATTGACAACCATGCACTGTATAATGGTTATGCTTGGTCACTGATAAAATAACTTCCACAAAATCTGACTTTTACTCTAGCGCGACTTATAGTCAGTTTCCAAAAGCAGGGAAAACAAAAGGTGGCAGAGTGGTGGTGAACTAAAAAAGGGTTTAATATCAGTGAAAACCCAAAGTGTACAAACAAGAGGCAGCCGATTGGTGGAGACAAAAGGCATGACAGACCCCACCCCGGTCAGGGGACGGATCCCAGACATCCCAAACCAAAGCAAAATCGCCAGCAAGGCGACCAAACGGGTCGATCAGGCGGGCATCCGGGATGTGGTCGTGGCAGCCAGGAGACTGGGACGAGGTGTAGAGCGGGAACGTGAGCTACAGCGACATGGTCGACAGGAAAGGTGAGGTGAGGTTGTGGTGATGGCATTCGGCGTGCCCGCCGATCAATTTTTCCCGCTGGGTCCGTGGTTTGTTGCGCCATTCTGTCACGACGTGGAGGTGCGGTGGACCCAATAGTGGGAGACGAGTTCATAGCAGGAGACGGGGGTCGTGGTTTGTTGTGTCATTCTGTCCCGACATGGAAGCGTGGGGGACCCAATAGTGTGAGACTAGGACGTGAGCTAGAGACTGCGACGTGAGCTGGAGACGGGGACACGGCTTGTTGCATCATTCTGTCACGATGTGGAAGCGTGGTGGACCCAGTAGCAGGAGACTGGGGTCGTGGCAGGAGACTGGGGTCGTGGCAGGAGACCGGGGTCGTGGCGGAAGACCGGGGTCGTGGCGGGAGACCGGGGTCTTGGCGGGAGACCGGGGTCTTGTTTTGTGGAGTCATTAGTTTTGTGGAGTCATTACATCACGACGTGGAATCGTGGTGGACCCAATAGCGGGAGACTGGGGTCGTGGCAGGAGACTGGGGTCGTGATTTGTGGAGTCATTCTTTCACGACATAGAAGCATGGTGGACCCAATAGCGGGAGACAGGGACGCGAGCTGGAGACGGGGACGTGGCTTGTTGCATCATTCTGTCACGACGTGAAAGCGTGGTGGACCCAATAGCTGGAGACTGGGTCGTGAGCTGGGTCCGTGGTTTGTTGTGCCATTTTGTCACAATGTGGAAGCGTGTTGGACCCAGTGGCGGGAGACTGGGGTCGTGAGCTGGATATTGGGTTTGTTGTGTCATTCCGTCACTCAGGGAAGCATGGTGGACCCAATAGCGGCAGGCCGGGGTCGTGAGCTGGAGGCCGGGGTCGTGGTTTTTTGCGTCATTCTGTCATGATGTGGAAGCGTGGTGGACCCAATAGCAGGTAAAACAAAAGGTGGCAAGGCAGGGTGGTGAAAAATGTTTTAATTTCAGTGTCAAAACCCAAAGTACAAACCATAGAACCAAACTCAAGAAGTGAATAAAAAGACTGGGTCAAAACTGACTTTACTTGGAGATTTGAACACGAAGGCTTGGATGTACAACAACACAGCAACTCGACAATGAAACAACAAGGAGTGAACAGAAACTGGGAGCTTAAATGCACAGACAAGGGGTAGCGAGACAATCAGACACAGGTGGTCGATACAAGAGGCAGTGGATTGGTCAAGACAAAAACAGCAGGCAACAACAGGTGAAATCAGTTGGCAATAACATGGACACCAGAAAATCCTAACAAAACTCAGCACAAGACATGACAATAACAGTAAGCGAACCCTTTGGAATTCGGATAACTTGGCTATATGAATACTTTTTATGTTTTCAAAACAAGACTTTCAGTGCCGCGTTTGAGTTACGACCCGGTCTTGTGGCCCCTGATGAGCGTATCATTGCCGAGCGCCTGTGGGGGTCGTGGCTCAGCTGCCTGAGCAAAAGCGAGCGGCAACAACTGCGCGCGCGGCGTCATGACAGTCAGATAAAGTTTTAAAGCGCGAATGAAAAGATTAACTGCTTTTACAACACTGAAGCTTTTCCCTCTTTGAATTTCAGAATGACAGGACTCGGCTACATTTGTCTCTGGCTAGCTAATCTTTTCCATCGTTGAACACCGACTCCCTGACAACTGTGGCGTCGCTACCGCAAAGTCACATGACCAGGACAGGTGGAGAGACCGGTGGTACTTTCACCCATTCCTCCATCTTGTTTTCAGCCCACCCAACATCATTAGGCAGGGTGTGGCCCCTTTGGCACAGTTGGCACGCACTTGACATATTTTAGCTCAGGCCAAGCTAGCATGAGCTTGAGGGATAATTATCTGGGTCTTTGCAAAGAGACCCAGATAGTGTTATTCTGTTTTTTTTTAAATTTACATTGAACTGATGCCATGTATGTCGAATCTATTGATGCCAATGTGCTTGGATTCCTTTGACACATATGTAAGTTGATGCCATGGACGTCCAAATTTCCCATTCTTTTTCAATGGCAAAAAAACAAATGCCTTCAAATCAACCAAATCAATCAAAATGACCAGGCCACGCCTCCCAAATGTCCCCAAACGACCTGATATGACCAGGCCACGCCCTCCAAATATCCCCAAATGACCTGATATGACCTGGCCATGACCCCAAATGTCCCCAAATGACCTGATACGACCAGGCCACGCCCCCCAAATGTCCCACAATGACCTAAAATGACCAGGCAACGCCCCCAGATGTCCCTAAATGACCTGATATGACCAGGCCACGCCCCCCAAATGTCCCCAAATGAACTGATATGACCAGACCACGCCTCCGAATGACCTAATATGACTAGGCCACGCCCCTCAAATTACCTGATATGACCAGGCCACGCCCCCAAATGTCCCCAAATGACCTGATATGACTAGGACACACCCCCAAATGTCCTCAAATGACCTGATATGACCAGGACACTCCCCCAAATGTCCCCAAATGACCTGATATGACTAGGACACGCCCCCCAAATGTCCCCAAATAACCTGATATGACTAGGACACGCCCCCCAAATGTCCCCAAATGACCTTATATGACTAGGACACACCCCCAGATGTCCCCAAATGACCTGATATGACTAGGACACGCCCCCAAATGTCCCCAAATGACTTGATATGACCAGGACACTCCCCCAAATGTCCCCAAGTGACCTGATATGACCAGGACTTGTCCCCCAGATGTCCCCAAATCAACAGGAAGTGACCTGATATTGTCCCTGAAATTTCCGCAAACCAACCTGGACTAAATACCATAACAACAATTACTTGTTATGGTATTTAGTAACATTTATTTGACAGCGGCGTCATAAGACTGTAATAAGACCGTCATAATGATGACATGACACGATCATGGGCATTACTGAATGCTTATGACTCATTACGTGTCATCAAGCAAATTGTTATGAACTCCATTTATGTCCAGCTCAGATCTTTTAAATCCATTCAAAAGTGAGAAATTTGCCGGATGACACCTGTTATAAGCATTCATTAATACTCATGACAGGGTTATGCCATAATTATGATTGTTTAATGACAGTCTTGAGGTACTTCTGTCAAATAAAGTGTTAACAAATTCCATAACTAGCAATTAATGAAACAACTGGAACAGTAACTGAAGAAATAATTAGCACATAATGTGAATTTGATTGTTATCTACATCTGTAGGGCTGCAATGCATTCTAGGAAGCATGTTGGATAACAGCAGTGTTGACAGCAGGTGGCAGAAGAGGTTGAGTGTCTCCCCCAAGGGAGCAGTTATGGCCAAATGAAGCTTCTTGAAGCAATGAAGCTTTGAAGCCAATTGGTTCAAAGCTTCATGGTGGTTCAGTTGGTCTTATGACAGTCGTATGATTCTGCTGTCAAATAAAGTGTTACCGGTTAATATCTTTTGGTGTAAACATCCCATAATACAGTGAGGACTGCAATGGCCTATTGTCCAGTGCAGCTTATCTATGAACAAATGCCGTTTTCATATCACATTTGGTGGGTGGCGGCTTAGAGTCAGGTGCTCCTTATAGTGTGAAAATTACGGTAAGTTTGGATTTAAAAAAAAAAAGTTAATTGACTCATTCAGAAATATTTAACAAGTATATCAATTTTGTTTGACTTTGTTTCAATACTGTCAGGTCATGTTGTAACTTCCGATTGATTTAATTTACTTATAATTTATGTCATCTAAACTGTAGTTTTTGTATTGTTCAATAATAAAAAAAAAAAAACATAAGCGTTAACCGACCAAAAAGTTCTTTGCGTTCGTTTTCACCACTTGGTTTGCTATATTTTCGCAAGTTGCTTTAATAACTGGATACATTTTATATTAGCGTTTAAGCTAACTGCTGTACTTTTAAATACAGTAGTCCATATTTCGAGGAGGAACAAAAATACACATGGACTACTTCCGGGGACACATTTAAGTGACGGACTAAATGTTTGTTCGTGTCGTAGATTATGAACTATACATGTATTAATCGAGTTTTGGTTGCTAAATATGAATAGAAACAAAAAATATTGCAAAATGTAAATCTTTCAAACATGCCGTTCGCATTTTTGGGTGTTGTTTTAAAGTTTGCTCGCACGTAGCTCTTAAAAGGTGACTTCCGGTAAGTTTAGAACGGTTATATGACTGTTTTAGTTCAAAAAGCTAATAGTTAGCTTATTTTAAAATTAGTTTGAAGCTGTGAGCTGTTTATGTGTCGTTTATAATTCATATTTTGCTCGTTTTTCTTCTCAAAGGAAATGTTGCTGACTGCATGTCGGTTGTCCAAAGCGCTGCAGCTCACCCTGGCGGTCGTTAAACCAGACGCAGTGGCTAATCCTGTCATTCTGGAAGTACTGAATTTACAATTAAGTTTTTCAAAAAATGAATAAAGTTCAATTATTTCATGTTCAAGTTCATTTTGTAAGCGTTTTCTTCCCAAAATGAAACGACTGACTGCTAATAATTCCAACAAAATACATTGTGTACACAGTATCCTTAAATATTTAATTACGAATAAACCACAAAAATATATTTTTTCCTTGAAATGTGTGTTGCAGGCTCTTCACCAGAGTATCCTAGACAACAACTTTGCTATTGTTCGACTTAAAGATCTGGCGTGGAGACGGCAAGACTCTGAGAGGTTTTATGCAGAGCATTCAGGTGTGGGATTCAATCGTTTTTTTTTTATATTAACAAAGTGAGCGTGTGAGTCAACGTTGACTTGTTTAGTAAGTCCAAAAATAACTAGGGCTGTCAAAATTATCACGTTAACGGGAGTTAATTAATTTTTTCAATTAATCACGTTAAAATATTTGACGCAATTAACGCACATGCCCCACTCAAACAGATTAAAATGACAGCGGTGTAATGTCCGCTTGTTACTTGTTTTCTGGTGTTTGGCGCCCTCTGCTGGCGCTTGGGTCCAAATGAATTTATGGGTTTAAGCACAATGAGTGACCATGGTGTAATTATTGACATCAACAATGGCGAGCTACTAGTTTATTTTTTGATTGAAAATTTTACAAATTTTAATAAAACGAAAACATTAAGAGGGGTTTTGATATAAAATTTCTATAACTTGTACTAACATTTATCTTTTAACATTTATCTTTTAAGAACTACAAGTCTTTCTATGCATGGATCGCTTTAAGAGAATGTTAATAATGTTAATGCCATCTTGTTGATTTATTGTTATGATAAACAAATACAGTACTCATGTACCGTATGTTGAATGTATATATCCGTCTTGTGTTTTATCTTTCCATTTCAACAATAATTTACAGAAAAATAGGGCATATTTTATAGATGGTTTGAATTGCGATTAATTACGATTAATTAATTTTTAAGCTGTACTTAACTTGATTAAAAATTTTAATCGTTTGACAGCCCTAAAAATAACCTATTTATTTTGATTGTTATAGCCACTTAGCTTGTAGCCCTTCTTTCTTTTTTTTTTTTTTTTTTTGTGTGGGTCCTTAATACTTCGTCGTAGATTTATATTGGACTATTCTGCTCCTTTTTTCCAGGGCGATTCTTCTACCAAAGACTTGTTGAATTCATGTCAAGGTAAATCATGCTTAATACCACAGAAACAATACTGGTCCTTCTCAAAAAATTAGCATATTGTGATAAAGATCATTATTTTCTGCAATGTACTGATAAACATTAGACTTTCATATATTTTAGATTTATTACACACAACTGAAGTAGTTGAAGCCTTTTATTTAGGGTTGTTCCGATCATGTTTTTTTGCTCCCGATCGTTGTAGTTTTAGTATCTGCCGAGCCCGATATTTCCCGATTCAATTCCAATCATTCCCGCTAATTTTTCCCGATCATATACATTTTGTTAATGCATTAAGAAAAAAATGAATCAAACTCGGATGAATATGTACATTCAACATATAGTACATAAGTACTGTGTTTGTTAATTATGACAATAAATCCTCAAGATGGCATTTACATTATTAACATTCTTTTAGTGAGAGGGATCCACGAATAGAAAGACTTGTAATTCTTAAAGGATAAATGTGACTTTGTATATCGTGACTAAATATTGACATCTAGTGTATTTGTTGAGCTTTCAGTAAATGATACTGTAGCCATTTAACTTCTGCCCAAATGCATGATGGGAAGTGCAACCATTACTGTGCGTAGTGGTAGCAATTGATATATCTTCTCTGCGTTGGGAGATAAAATAGGGGATTAAGAAAAAGATCAACTACTACCTTTGCTTCCCACGATATTTCTAATTTTCTAATTGTTCAATCCAATTAAATTGTTTCAATTAAAAAAAAAAGCTTTAAAGGCTGCCAAAAGTCTCTCTACTCATTTAACATTGCCTTTTAACTCTATGTATACGTAAAACGACGGCATTATAGATTGAACGCGGCAGTGCGTGAGTGGGTAGTGCAGCGCATGCATTAATTGCGTTAAATATTTAAAAGTTATTACCGCCGTTAACGTGATAAATTTGATAGCCCTAGTTTAAGCCAAAACTAGACTCTGGATGAGTGTAAGACATTTTGTCTGTAACGTTGAATACAATTAGAAACCGATTTAATTAAAAAATATAGATATATTAAAAAAAAAAGCATGTCCGATATTTTTTTGCCGATTCCGATACTTTGAAAATGACGTGATCGGACCCGATCGATCGGGACATCTCTAGTAATTTGTTGTTTTTTTTCCCGCTCAGTGGCCCGATGCGAGCGTACATTTTAGCCCGAGAGGACGCCATTCGCCACTGGAGGGAACTGATGGGACCGACCAAAGTGTTCCGAGCCCGATACACCTCCCCCGCCTCGTTACGGGCTCGTTTCGGGCTCACGGATACGCGCAACACCACTCACGGCTCAGGTGCAGTAAGCCTTCTCCAAGTTTGACTTTTTTTGTTGGACCGTTCGGCTCAAATTTCGCTTGTTTTTATCGCAGATTCCGTCCAGTCGGCACAGAGAGAAATGGCGTTTTTCTTCCCGGATTTCCAAGTAGAGGAGTGGATGCAGAGGGAGGAGCCGGCATTCCGGTTGGGACGGATATGTTACGATTCTGGAAAACACGTCCATGTACTTGCGAAGCAGAGATAATGATGGAGGAACAGGAGAGTCAAAATATGTCAATAAGTTGATTTGGAAATGAAATAAAAATGTTGAAATTGTAATAGATTTAGAAAATTTAAATTAATACATAAACGCTAAAATTATTAAATGACAAATATATACTGAAATAAAAATATGGAAATAAAAATAAATGCTGAATTAAACATTGAAATATTTTAGTAAATGTTGAAATAAGTATAAAAATTGAAATTAATACATGAAAACAAACTAATAAATGACAGATAGGAATTGAAATAAAAATATGTAAATACATTGAAATAAAAAATAAATGCGGAAATAAAAATGTTGCAATTATAATAAATACAGAAAATTGAAATTAAAAACTCAAATTTTTAAATGACAAATATATATTGAAAGAAAAATATAGAAATACAAATAAATTCTGCATTAAAAATTTAAATACTTAAATAAATGTTGAAATAAATATAGAAATTTGAAACTAATACATGAAAACAAACTAATAAATGACTAATATGAATTGAAATATTGATTTAAATAAATTGAAATAAAAGATAAATGGTGAAATAAAAATTGAAATACATTAATTAATTAATAAATTACGAAATAAAAATTTTGAAATTGTAATAAATTTAGAAAATATAAATTAATACTTAAAAATAAAATTATTAAATGACAAATATATATTGAAAGAAAAAAATTATGGAAATGAAATTGAAATGAAAAATAAATGCTAAATTAAAAATTGAAATACATACATAAAATGTTGAAATAAATATAGAAAGTTCCAATTAATACACGAAATTAACTCATAAATGACCAATATGAATTGAAATAAATATTTATGTAAATGAATTGAAATAAAAGATACATGCTGAAATAAAAATTGAAGTACATGCATGAATATTGAAATAATTGTAGGAAATTGAAATTAATGCATGAAAACTAATTAAATAAAAAAATATATGTAAATTGAAATAAATGCTGAAATAAAAATTGAGATAAATACACGAATACTGAAATAAAAAAATGAAAACGGACAAAATTGAAATAAATACAAATTGATGTCTAATAAATGATGAAAAAGAAATGGAAAAAAATGAATGTTTAAAATAATTACAAAATTTAATACATGAAAACTGGAATGAAAAAATAAATTGAAATTAAAGAATAAATGCTGAAATAACTGAAATTATAAAGATACATGTTGAGATGGATAAAATGATTAATGTTGAAATAAAAATGAATATGGAACAACTACATGGAAATTGAATACATGAAAACTGAAATAAATACAAATTAAAAAGAAAATTTTAAAAATATAATTAAAACACATGAATATTGATATAAATACTGTTACACATTTAAAGACATTTAAATAATTATCTAGTTAGTGCATGTATTTTTATGAATGTATTTATATTTGGTACGTCCAGTACTCCATCACTGACCGTAAAATTTTCTGTTACAAAAATGAGTTCCTCCTTAAACTGGTATTACTCAGACTGCTTTTATTGTCATTAGAAAACACACAAATCCAGTCAAAAAGCAGAAGTAGTACGAACAATAACACGTAAGACAATCGTACTCCAGTCTAGATGACTCTTTAAAACGTACAGTCTTCAATTTCAGCTTCCTGAGCCACAGTACAAACATCATATTTGCCTTTTATAAAATATGTTTTCTGTATTTAGACCCTTTCTTGCCCAAGAAAAAAAACAATGTTTGATTGTGTCTTTTCAATAAACTAAAATATAATATAGAGGGACTAAATGGTTTGGCTATGTTAGCCCTTTAGAGAGCGAGGAAGTTTGATTTGAGTTGAAATGCACCTCACTTTCAAGGCCAAGCAATCAAAGAAGATGAAATATGGAAAAGTACTACTCTTAGCATCGCTGGCTAAAAAAATAATATGTACGACTCTTGTGTAGCCCAAATAGGGAATGGGACGTACTACGTCACTGTTTGGACGCGCCTCCATGCTGGCAATATGATTTACTTCCGGTTCGGCAGAGTCAATGCGGATTGTAACGTGTGGTAGTGCTAAGCTAACTCTTTCGGTGTTTTAGAAAGAAAATATGGGTGCTTATTGTTGCGTTACCGGGTGCAACAGCATCTCCTACGACAAAAAAAGGGGTTAAGAAAAATGGACTCACTTTTCACCGTTTTCCTGCATGGAGGACCAAATATCAGATCATGAAGGTACGACGGATGGCTGGATTGCAGCGGTTCGTCGGAAAAGCATTTCTTATGATCATATTTCTGCTGGAATGAGAGTGTGTTCCTGTCATCTCTACTCTTGTAAGTTGAACGATTTATCCACTTTTGGTTTCAATACGTTTTTCTTTTTTTACACCGTTGTGTAAATCTGCCTCGGTAGCAATGCTCGCCTACTACGACTCACCTACCTGTTGTGTTCCTAGGTAAACCTGCTGACAACACATCCCGATTTGTCACCATCTCTCTTCTTGGATCATTTGACAAAGAAAATTTGTTCAATGGAGTGGTTCCATTTGTCCTGTGTCGGACTCAAACAAGCCCCTGCTGCAGACGCCATCTGGGTCTGCCCTTCTCGTCGATGAACTGCGGGCTTTTAACTTGTGAAAATGCAAGAACTGTAATGCACATATTTATTCTGCCTGGCTATTTAACTATGGCCAGTGACGTATTATTATTATTTTTTAAACCACTTTGACAAAGACACGTTTCATTGTATTGTTGAATTTATATATTCTATTATTATTTTTAAATTATAATATTCTTATTTGCACTTATGGAGACTTTAGACTGTCAATTCAAATAGTGTTGGAAAAGTTGCAATACCTAAAATAGAAATGCAAGAACTGTAAAGTACATATTTTTACACCTTTATTTACCTAAGGCCACTGGATGTTTTTTAACTGCTTTGAAAAAATACAGGTTTTGTTGTGATCTTGTATTTATATAGTATATAGCTTTTTATAATGTATTATGTATTATAATATTTGCTGTCCCCTGCCAGAGTGTGGGCCATTTTGTACTAAAAGGATTTTAAACTGTCAGTTCAAATACTGTGTTGGAGACTAGTACTTGCAATACTTAAAATGGAAATGCAAGAACTTTAAAGCACATATTTATCCTGTCTGGCAATTTACCCAAGGCCAGTAAATAGTGTTTTAAACTGCTTTGACAAAGACACGTTTATTGTGATCTTGTATTTGTGTATTACTTATAATTATATAATATTTGCTGCCACCGTCAGAGGGTGGGCCTTGTTTGCACTAATTTAAAGATTTTAAACTGTCAATTCAAATATCGTATTGGAGAAATTGCATTACTTGAAATAAATCTGTTGCAACTTATCAGTCCCAGTTCTTGTCTACAACACTGTCCAAAAATTGTCAATGCATATTCCAAATAGAATAACAAAATTAAGTCACCTGACTTTGTAATTATTACACCTGTTTATTATGAAGACCTGAAGTAAACAACAAGCAGTTACAGTTTGTCAAGAAGTTGTTCAAGTCATGTTTTGGTATTCATATTTTATTGACTTTTCACAACAACACTTGGGATCGTGTTTGTAAGAGCAGAGCAAACTGAAGTTTCAGCGTGCACTCTTCGCCTTTCCAACCTCTCATAACGCTCCGATGTGGTGCGCTTGACCTCAGAATAACCCAAGAAGAGATATGGTGACCAATCGGGATGTGTTGTCAGCATTTCATATGCAGGTTTTCCTAGTAACACAACAGGTAGGTGAGGAGGAGGAGTAGGTTAGCATTGCTACCGAGGCAGATTTACACAACAGTAAAAAAAACAAACAAAAAACCGTATTGAAACCAAAACTGGTAAATCGTTCAACTTACAAGAGTAGAGATGAGGGGAATACTCTCATTCCAGCAGAAATATGATCATAAGAAATGCTTTTCCGACGAACCGCTGCAATCCAGCCATCAGTCGTGCCTTCGTGATCTGATATTTGGTCCTCCATGCAGGAAAACGGTGAAAAGTGAGTCCAGTTTTCCTCGCCCTTTTTTTAGTCGTAGGAGAAGCTGTTGCACCCGGTAACACAACAATACACACCCATAATTTCTTTCTAAAACACCGAAAGAGTTAGCTTAGCACGACCACACGTTACAATCCGCATTGAGTCTGCCGACCCGGAAGTGAATCATATTGCCAGCATGGAGGCGCGTCCAAACAATGACGTAGAGTAGGAGTAGCGTTTTTTTTTAAACAAATCTACTCAAGTAACAGACAAAAGTATAGCTTAGTAAAACTACTCTTAGAAGTACCGGTACATTTTTCTCTAAAAGTTGCTCAAGGGAATGGATCGGAGTACATGTACCGCGTTACTACCTCTGAAGTGGCTGTAATGTAAAAGTTAAAGTATAATCTACCGATGTTAATTACGTATTTTGCAAAAAAAAAAAAAAAAAAAGTGAAAAATTGGCATATATTCATTAATTTTTGGGGGAAAGTTGGTATTCGTCAGACTTTGAAGTAAGGGTGTTACAATATACAAGTAGTCCCCGGGTTACAAGGTACACGATTTAGGGGATTTCACCTTTACGACGCTGGAGTCTCGTCCGCCATTTTGTCTGCAGTCGTCTCCTTTCTTTTTTTTTTTTTTAGTCACACAAACTACCTATTTGTACCTCACAGTATCTTATTTTTTACTTCACTTTATTAACATGACTTGTTTTGTCCTAACTAAACGTGAAGCTGTTCAGTTTGACAGACAGCAAACAGAGCACTTGTGCTTTTTGACGCTTTTGACTTCCTTCACTCTTGACGATTTGTAAAGCTGTAACGCACATATGTACACGTCTGTTCAAAACGACACACATTTTAACAGTAAAACACTCGACACAAAACGATTGGTTTTCAAACGTCCATCTTGTTTTATCAATATGTAAACTGAGTCGATTAAATTAGCCTCACAAAAGTACGCTAGCTCAAATGCTACAAATGCTAAAGTATTACAATGCCGTACTGCAAGCAACACGTCACTTTTGCTCATTGATATTCATGACATTAGCAATTGTTGCTAGGCGGGACAACCTCCTGTTTGTCCCGAATAGTAAGTGAATGGAAATAGTGTACGAACGAGATGTTTACTGAGCTAATCCTATTAATTCTGTCCGAAAATGATATCCCTGGTCCCAAATTCACTGGTAAAGATGTTCAGTTAAAGAGATGGCTTGAGTGTCGAGAGCTGAAAAAGACGGGAAAAAGAGCCTAGCCGACCTAAGCATAGCCTTAGCTTTTTTTAACGACATCTTTTTCTTACGCCACTGACAATGACATTCTCCTGTTTCAACAATCTATCCTTTGCCACCATATGCCCTGTCTTTCTTATATATTATATCCTCTGATTGTCTTACGTCTCTGACTGTTATTGGGGGCAATTTACATTGCTATTTTTTTGTAACGATCGCAAATGCTACTCGGTGACAGCCAACGAACACATTTAATTTTGTCATCAATAACAAATCTTAATTCTATAATTTATTTACACTTCCCACTTACTAAAGTTGTTTTTTTTTTTACAACAGAAAAGGTAACAGTGGCAGTAGGATACCATTTAAACATTTTTTAGGTCATTAATGCCAGACAGAAGCAGCACGGTAAAACGGCACGCTCAAAAATAAGTAAAAATATCAAAATGGCTTACATCTTCGTCCTCTGTAGGACTATGGCTCCCAACAAATTGTTTACTGCATATGAAATATGAATGGCTTCACCTTTAAACTGATCTTTTGGACGTTCACACAAGTTGATCCATTGTTCACATTTTTTCCTCACAGTTTTTGGTTTCGGGAAACGTATGAAGAAAACATCCATTATATGTTGTAATGTCTAGAGTCGTTTCTACAAGTTCCATAGCAGCAGTGTTGACTCGGCATGTTCTTTTTTGAAAGCTTACCGGAGAAAACAAGCATAAACAACATGGATTGTATGCGAGGGCGTGTCTATAACGACCCACCGAAAGTCCAGCCAGACCCGACGCTGCCACCAGAGGGCATTGTATCCACCATTAAACAAAATACAATACTTTTGGACGTTTTTGATAGTTATTTTGAATTTTTAAAGGGTTAATTCCGACTTACGCGGAAATTTGGGTTAAGTCGCCAGCGTAGGAATGGAACTCGTTCGTAACCCAGGGACTACCTGTATTGAAAAGATAATTGGTTGATTAAATAAATTGATTTCATTTTTAAAAATTTCTCTCTCCATTTTTTTTTTAAACATGCAGGATGATTCTTAGTACTCACCGATACGATGACGTCATTTTAGTGCCATATCGGTCAATACTGTATTGGTGCAACACTAAAGCCAAATTTTGTCTTGTTGTTGTTCATGTTTTGGATTTTCCACCCAAAAAATTCAATTTTTCACGACTTGATTCCTAATTTTCCTCGTATTCTTGACCATAATAATGTGCAAAAGACAGCAAAACACAATGAAAAAATACGACATATTTAAAGCGATGTGCACATTTAGCATCTACCCGTGCGCCGCGCCTTGTTTGACGGCCTCTGCGGGTTTCATCACCTCGTAGGTGGTCAGCGACTTCTTCACTTTGCCATTCTTGTCCATCTGGTGGATGCTCTGCGTCACTGTGATGGTCACCTGTTTGGTGGACATGCGGTTGTCCTGCCATTTTGTCTAACGGGGACAAAAAACTGCCGTTAACAAATATTTTGTCTTGCGAAACGGTCGGCGTTACTTACGATCTCTTCAGTATGAAGGACACTCGTGCGTTGGACGGTGGTGGCCGAAGACAACGGCGCCCCCTCCTGCGTCGGAGGGGACGGCGCGTCAAGCTGGCCGATAGCACTGTCGGGTTTGACGTCAGAGAGGCTGGCTTCCGAGCAGGCTTTGAGGTACGCTTGAGCGGGAGTCGGTAGGCCATCTTCGAAGAAATCGGGGACTGCGACACAATGTCATGTTAGCTAAATGGCTGGTTTTCGTGTTGTAAGATTTGTGAAGGAGGAAAGTCCTTTAAAGATGTATTTTCATTCTGTTTTAGTCATTTTCTGGGGGACAAAAGTAGATTTTTTTTCTTGAAGTGTTCTTAAAAATATATGTTTGAGAACAATGGTAGGTAAATTTAAGAACGAATTAAGTTTTTTTTTTTTTAAATAAAGTACCATGTTTTTTGAGGGAAAAGAATTCTCAAGATGTTGCATGTTTGTTGGTTGAGAAAATGTTTTTTAAAAAAACAATGGTACATATTTCTGAGATTTTTAAAAAATTTATATGTAGCTAAAGACGCGAGAAAAGTCCTGTTTTTGACAGAAACTTGCATGTTTGTTTTTTTTTAAATCCTCCATACGTGTTGTTTTATTAAAAACAATTCTAACATTGGTAGGTAAATTTAAGAAAAGAATTCAGGGTTTTTTTAAATCAAAAAGTAGCATGTTTTTTTTGTCAGTTTTTTTGAGAGAAGATGGAATGCCTACATATTTTTAGGATTTTGTTTTTGTTTATAAGTAGCGAAAAGATAGCATGTTTATGTTTTTGTAAAAAGTCCTGTTTTTGACAGAAAATTGCATGTTTTTTAATATGTTCTGTTTCATGAAGTTACATTTCTGAGAATGGTAGGTAATTTTAAGAAAATAATTTAGATGTTTCTTGATCAAAAAATAGCATGTTTTTTGTCAGTTTTTTAAGAGAAAAATTTTAGTCAATATGTTGCATGCTTTTTGTTGAAAAGATGTTAAAAAAAAAAAACGATGCATATTTTTGGGATTTTGTTTTTGTTTATAAGGAGCGGAAGCATGTTTTTGATTTTGGTAAAAAGTCCTGTTTTTGACAGAAAATTGCATGTTTTTTTGTTGTTTTTCCTCCATATATGTTCTGTTTCATAAAAAAAAGATACATTTCTGACAATGGTAGGTACATTTAAGAAAATAATTTATTTATTTTTATTTTATTTTTTTAAAATAAAAAAGTAGCATGTTTTGGGGGCTTGAATCATTTTTGGGAGAGAAAAAAATATTAGTCAATGGCTTTTTGGTTGAAAAGATGTTCTTCGAAAACAATGGTTCATATTTTCGAGATTTGTTCTTGTTTAAAGATAGCTTAAGCTAGCATTTTTTTAGGAAAGGTGTAATATTTTGGTAAAAAGGTTGAAGTTTTTTGGGGTTTTTTTTGGCAAAAAAGTGGTTTTTGAGGAACTTGTTTTGAAAGATTTTTTTTTTTAAAGATTGCATGTTTTTGAAAAAGAAAAGGAAAGATTTTGAGAAAATGAGAAATTTTTGTAACAAAAAAGTCTTTTTTTTTTTTTTTAATTTGATGAAAATGATCTTTGATTTTTTTTTCTTCTTAAAAGCTTGCATGATTTTGAGAATAAAAAAAACAACAATACATTTTCCAGGGAAAAGCCGCCGATTTTTGATGACATGCACATAAAACTAATTTGGAAGTTGCATCGTGCGTATCGCCGTCACATTACCGGGACTGCAGTTTTTCTCGGAGACGAAGCAGGCCTCGGAGCTGTCGGACGGGATGCTGTTGATGGACGAGAGCGGGATGTCGGTGTCTGTGCCGGTCAGCCACGTGGACTCGGTTTCCTTGGTCCAGCTCTCCAGGTAGCGTGGCTCCAGGGCGTCCGTCCTGCTACCGCCGCAGCCCATGGCTTGCTGTAGTGCTTCTTCACCACCTTAACCTTTGACCTCCAACGCACTCTCCCATCACACCCCTCATCTGTGACGACGACAACCTAAGGTGACCAGAGTAAGGCAATTAATGCTGATAGACGTCCAATCTATTTGAACTGGGAGGGTTGGCGGTGATTAAATGGCCTTTGGAGGAAGATGATTTGAGAGGAATGTTTTGAGTTATGAGCGTGATCACGGAAGGAATTCAGCTCCGATCTCGGCAGTTTATTCTTTAATTTAGGAAAATACAATTTAACAAATATATGTCTATTTTTTCAGAGTTCTCCGATACTATCAAGCATAAGCGGATTTTAAGAGGGGGCCAGGCCCCCCGGTGGCCGAGAAAGTCATTGCATATAATTGACTTTGCAACAAATATACAAGTTGTAAAGCAATAAAACTGCAACAAAAATGAAAGAAATGAACAAGAACATTTTTATAATCGGTCAAAATTAGACTTCGATCGGATCATGTGACTAGCAACTTAGATGGTCATTTGCTTTGCATATAATTAAAAATATATATATATATATGGGAGGGCAATTTTATTTTTCAAATGACTTTTTTCTTTGATTGAAAATATTTAGATATTTTTTGATTGAAGCATCTTTTTTTTTTTTTTTTTTTAGATTAAATGATTTGGACACAAATATCCTACCCATAATATGGCCCAAACACAAAAAGGGTTGCTTCAAACAAAGAAAACTTTTTTGATACAAAATTAAGTGTTCAATGCAAATTTTTCAATCTCAAATATTTTTTCGCATTCAAAAACTTTTTCCTTGATTGAATTTTTTCTTTTTTTTTGATTGAAGTGATTTTTCTTTTTGAAAATATATTTTTTCAAGTAACTTATTTTTTGATTGAATAATAAAGACAAAAATGTCCTTGCCAAAATGTGGCCCAAAAAAGTTGCTTCAATTAAAAAAAAAAAAAAAAATGCTTTCACATGCATTTTTTTAAGTTTCAAATGTATTTTTGCATTCAGACACATTTTTTTTTTTTTTATTAAAGCCACTTTTTTTGTTGAAAATTGAAGCAATTTTTCTTTTTATTGAAGCAACTTTTTTTGGGATTGAATAATAGAGACACGAATCTACCTCCATATGGCTCCGCCGAGGGGATACAATTTTTGACTGGGGTAACTACATTGGCACGACACCGGCAGGCCTACCATATTCAACGGATGACGATCTTGGCGAAAAGTATTGCCTAAGCAGCCTGATTTAGAATTCCCCTCAAGAATGATGGGAAACAAAAAACCGCTCATGGTCAACTTATTATTATAAATATTCTTGTAAGTTAATTTTATTACTGACACGTTTCGGGCTCATCAACATGTGCCCCCGCTGCCCCAAAAGTCAAACTCAGCCTATGTTCTCAGGTAAAATGATTTCTTCATGATTAGGTTCCCTGGGCTCAAGCTACATCAAGTTTAATTAATACATACACAACATTACATTATTATCCACACGTTACATGACTGGCTACACAAGCATGTCAAAATAGTATGACCACCTTTCACGCAATAGTACACTACAACCACAACGATCAACACGTTAGCGCGTACTACATACACACTATTATACATTATTAATATTCATAAATGCTACTAAATTGTATACACAACCCACGCAGTACAAATACACGTACGCATATATCTTTTGACGTGTGCAGGCCAGCTGATATACAGTACACCTAAAAAAGAAGCACCGTAAAAGCTTGGACGGAACACCGACGGAAGCTGCTGACTTTGCCCGACGAGAGCGCTTCGTTTTCGGCCTGGAGGATGGGGAAGATGGAGGTGAGCTGGTTGATGGAAGACGACGTCTCGAAGGAGATTTTAGCTTGTCTCGATGCTTCCTCGTCTTCATCTGGTGTCACTGCTCGCTGGAGGTCTGGCGCCCCCCCCGCCCTCACCCGCACACACACACACGTGCTGTCATGTTTTGACACCTCCATTCACATTCAGTTGCTGCCATTGACGGCGATGGACGTCTATTTCATTTGGACGAATGGTCGCTGCCAAAACTCTCAGTTCATATAGAATGGACGTATAGTGCGGAGTTCAATTTTCTTGGCACAATAAAACTCGTTTACAAATTTTAATTATTAGTTGTTGCCAGGTAAGTTTGATCAGTGAGATTTTTAGATTAGATTTTTGCAGGATATATATTTTTAAATTAAATTTTAAATTAATTTATTGAAAAGTAATTTTTTTAGTCATTGTAACATAATTTTTAGTTAAATAATCATTTTAAATCGGTTAATTCTAAGCTTAAAACAAAAAAGAAAGCTTTTTAATCATAAAATCTGTATCAAATTTATTGATAAGTAACATTTTTAGTCATAACATAATTTTTAGTTTGAAAAGTAATTAATAAAATTATTATTGAATCTATTCTAAGCTTAAAACAAAAACAAAAAAACGCTTTTTAAATCATTAAATCTGTTTGAAAAGATTTATTTTTTTTTTTTTGTACAAATTTTAATTTTCAGCTGCTGCCGGGTAAGTTTGATTTGTTAGATTTTTAAGATGAGATTTTTGGAGGATATATATTTTCTAAATTATATTCAAAATTAATTTATTGATAACAAGTAAATTTTTTAGTCATTGTAACATAATTGTTAGTTTAAGAAATTAATTAAAAAATATTTAATTGTATAAATCGTTTTATTCTAAACTTAAAACAAGAAAGCTTTTAAATCATTAAATCTGTTTGAAAAAATGGATTTTTATAGTTTTAAACACTATTTTTAATAATTTTTTTCCCAATAATTCCTCAGCAAAAAAGAATACAAATAGATAATAATTTATTTTTATGTACAAATATAATAATCTGCGGTACTTTGTTCTATTTTTACACACTTATTTCAAAAAGTAAGGTTACAATAATGATGAGGATTTTTCTTTTCTTTTTTCGGTAAACATTTTTAATGATCAGCTTTTGATTAGTTCGATTTTAGATGGAGAATATTGTTTTTTAAATTGAATTTAAAATTAATTCACATATAAAAAGTTAAATTTTTAGTCATTGTAACAATTTTAAGTTAAAAGATTAATTCATAAAATTATTTTTTAAAAATCGTTTTACTTTAATCTTTTAATCATCATCAAAGTGAACTCAATACAATAACAATAATGGTCGAAGCGGGGTGTACATCACATTCTGTCCACAAGAGGGCAGTATTGTCCTAATTTTGAAGAAAATGAAAGTCCTGTGGTTGAAGTTCTTCAATAATTCTGTATTAGTACACACACAAAAAAATCAATGTATATTTTTGGACTTATTAGAAAAAATCGATGATAAAATTCCACTAAAATAATAAGTGATTACAGTGCCCAAAACTTCCAACGCTTGAGCGCAACATAGTACAGGTGTTCCCTCTAGTGCTAAAAGAAAAAATCCCTAAGTTAGTAGAGATCTTTTTTTTTTTAACTTTTAAATTCCATATGAAACGTTAGAGAACTACTGTTCTGCAGGGAACCGACACAAAATAGCTGTCGTGGTTATTTATTTATTTTGCGGAGGTGTGGCAGCATGCTCGTGAATCTTGCGTCCAGTAGACAGCGTGGTCAATATGAGGCTGGCCAGTTTTTGATTTGTACACTTCGAGTAGACAAGTGGTCAATAGGGCCTGTCTTGTCCATTCCCTCAGCTCCAATATATAAATGTGCTGTGTGTCCTATACTGATTTTGAGTCAGTGGCGAGCTGTCAGAGGCCACATGGATGGGAGAAATACTTGGGCCGTAGGGATTTGAATTTTTCTGTAATTTGACTAGTATGTATGATTTATGTCAGGATAGCTGAGCGCTCCAAGGTGCTACGTTCAGGTCGTAGTCTAATCTGTAGGCGTAGGTTGAAATCCCACTTCTGATATGAGGGTTTTCACAACCAGTTATAAGTGAGCATTGATTGGAGGAAGAATACCTGATGCGCCATGTTGTTTGTCATTTGAAATTTGATCGTCTATCATTATTCAACTCCAGGTGTACGCATTGAAGAAGCTAATAAGCCTATCCTAGCTAACAATGGGCAGGAGGCAGAGTACACCCTGAACTGATTGCTAATGATAAACTACGAAATGCAATTGCTGAAGATATTGCGATGGGAGCTTTGCTGTGATGATTTATACTAGTATATCAGCTCACTTCCTGTTCATATTGGGTCACTTTCTGTTGATTTGGGGCATTTCAGGGTTACTTACTGTTGATTTTGGGTCATTTTTGGGTCACTTCCTAGTCATATTGGGTCACTTCCTGTTGATTTGAGCACATTTTGGGGTCATTTCCTGTTCATATGGGGTCACTTCCTTTTGTTTTTGGGGCATTTCAGAGTCACTTCCTGTTCCTATTGGGTCAATTCCTGTTGATCAGGGGGCATTTCAGGGTCCCTCCTGTTTATATTGGGTCACTTCCTGTTGATTTGGGGGCATTTCAGTGTCCCTTCCTGTTGATTTTGGGGCATTTTAAGGTCACTTCCTGTTGATATTGGGTCACTTCCTGTTGATTTTGGGGCATTTCAGGGTCACTTCCTGTTGATATTGGGTCACTTCCTGTTGGCTTTGGGGCATTTCAGGGTCACTTCCTGTTGATATTGGGTCACTTCCTGTTGATTTTGGGGCATTTTAAGGTCACTTCCTATTGATATTGGGTCACTTCCTGTTGATTTTGGGGCATTTCAGGGTCACTTCCTGTTCATATTGGGTCACTTCCTGTCGATTTGGGGGCCTTTCAGGGTCACTTCCTGTTGATTTTGGTGTATTTCAGGTTCACTTTCTGTTAATATTGGGTCACTTCCTGTTGATTTTGGGGCATTTCAGGGTCACTTCCTGTTCATATTGGGTCACTTCCTGTTGATTTGGGGGCATTTCAGGGTCATGTACTGTTGATTTTGGGTCATTTCATGGTCACTTCCTGTTCATATTGGCTCACTTACTGTTTATTTATGGGCATTTCAGGGTCACTTCCTGTTGAGTCACTTGGGTTGGAAATCAGTAGGAGTGAATGGAAGTTTTTGTGCCATCGAAATGAGTGGGAGGTGAATGGGGCTATTGGAAATGAATGGGAAATTTTGCCCATTAGAAATCAATGGGACGCGAACAGGGCCATTGGAAATGAAAGGGAAATTTTGCCCATTAGAAATGAATACATATGTTTTTGGCAATTTATTTTTTTAAACCTGTATAGGACTTTTGTGCCCCTTTAAGAGTCCATAATTTTATGATGTATAAATGATGTGACTTTAACGATAAAATTAGGACAGGTAGCCTTTTTAAAATTTCCTTTTTTTGGCAAACGGTCATTTATGGGGTGTCAAACGAAAGAGAGCCTGCGTCACATTAGAATTCCAGTCGTTTTGGCGTACGAACGGTGTCGGTGGGTCAAACGGTTTTGGCTATGAAAAAACGCCTTAGGAACAACATAAAGGAATATTATATATGCCAGCGTTTGCATTACATGCAAAGCTACCATCAAATATGTAAACTACTTTAATTGCACATGCGCAATTAGCTAACCACTCCTCACTTTAAAGAAAGTTGGTCCAAGAAAGTATCCAAATTTCATCACTTTGATTTAAAATAGTGATATGTCAAGCACACTTGAAGCACAAGTCAATCTTTTGTTATATTGTCGCCATTCTTATCATTTTTCTTTCATCAGCTTCGTGTCAACTCGTGTTCAGTGAAGGCAGCAACTGTCTCCACCAATCAGCGTGAATTATGCCCCCCCCCACACCAAATATGGACCAATCACTGACGAGAAATTTTGGCGGGTGGATCCATTCCAGACGTGGAAATTGAGAACGTCATTAGCATGAGTTGGAATTCAGCTTGTGACATTTTTAGTTAACAATGTTTTCTAGGTATTTTATTACTTTCTTTAGACCATAAAACATCATTTTAACAAGTATTTCTAATTCCAATGTAGGTAAGTATACAACTTACAACCTCTTTCTGGCAACGGAAGCAAAGCAACTACTTAAAATTTTAAGTGAGGAGATAAAGAGTTAGTCATGCACAGGAAAGATAATTAGCACGTTTCGCTAAAAATGCATGATACTATCATACTACAGGATTTTGCTATCAGTGTGAAAGATTCTCACAGATGTTATGTTTAGATATTCACTACCAGTGCACAATTACTAAGTCAAATTATGCATGTTATGCAGATTTCATCAGCAGAAAAGTTCCATACTGGGCCTTTCTTTGCCAAGGATGTGCATCAACCGCAGGTGACAGGTCAGTGACAGCAATCACATATCCGGACATTTTTTTTATGGTTATTTTTTTTTTGGCCGGGATGGACCTGACTGTGGAAATCCCCATTTTGTTGTTGTTGTTGTTTCCTGCCAAAAACACCCGCATAGGTTGCGACCTGTCTATCCATCAAGTGGTAACGTGACACTTTTTCATTAGCGCAAAGTGCCCTAGAGTGGGGAGTGTCCAAAATAAGGCAGACGGTTAAACAATGAAAGCTGTTTTATTGAATTGGAACTTTTAATTTGGTTTCTCATGTTAGCCTTCAACAATAAAGTGGGCCTTGAATTACGGTCTTTCCAGCTTAGCAAATTGAAACGGTAAGTGTAGGTTGTCGAAACATTGTTTCTTACTGGTACGTACGGAATAATTCTGTGCCACCGGAGTTTGAATTTCTAACACAGGATTTTGTTCAGCTTCAGAATTCTAACATTTTTTTAGCATCAAAATTCAGCAGCAGCAGAAAAAAACTTAATTAGAATAAAAAAATTGGTTTAGAAAGATTTAGTCCTAAACAACTCGGTTGCAACAAATTCCGTAGCAAAAAATTGTCGCAAAAATCACTAGCCAAAATTGTCACAAAAACAAATCAGCCGCAAAAATTCAATGTAAAAAAAAAAAAAAAAAAAAAAACTGTTGCAAAAAAATGTAGTCGGAAAAATTCAGCAGCAGCAAAAAAAAAAAAAAAAAAACAGGTGCCAAAAATTACATTTAGAAAGATTCAATTCACTGTAAGAAAAAAAAAAATCAGTGGCAAAAATTGCCGCAAAAAAATCGGTAGCAAAAATTGTTGCAAAAAAAAAAAATTCAGCGACAAAAAAGTTGAATCGCAAAAATAAGAGCTACAAAAAATTAGTCACAAAAAATCAACCGCAAAAAAAAAACCCAGCAAAAAATTCAATTGGAGAAAATTATGTCACAAAAATTCTGTTACAAAAACTTCAATCAAAAAAAAAAATTCAGTTACAAAAAAATTTGTCATAAAAATTCAGCCCCCCAAAAAATCAATAGCTAAAGTTCAATTATAAAAAATGAAGTCACTAAAATTCGGCAAAAATTCAGTCGGAACAAAATTGCATCACAAGAATTCTGTTTCAAAAAATTTTCAACTGCAAAAAAAAAAAAAATCAGGAGCAAAAAATCAACAAAATTCAGCAAAAATTGCATCAAAAAATTGTTTTGAAATTTTACATGACAAAAAATGTATCAAAAATTTTGTCATAAAAATTCAGCCCACCAAAAAATCAATAGCAAAAATTTGAGTCTAAAAAATTCAATGGCAAAAAAGTTCAGTGACAAAAAAATGAAGTCACTAAAATTCAGTAAAAAAATTATTTGAACAAAATTTTGTCACAAAAATTTTGTTTAAAAAAATTTCACTGGCAAAAAAAAAAAAAAAAATCTGGATAAAATTTTGGTCGCATAAATGTCATGCAAAAAAATTTCTAACGCGAAAAATAAAATTGTTTCGAAAATTTGCAACTTTTTTTGCAGCTGTTTTTTTGTTTTGACTGAATTTTGTCAGTTTTTTCAATGCTGAAAAATATTTTGCCTGAAATTCAAACTCGGGTGGAACTGATTTACTCCCATAATAATAATCATGTTTCCGTTTTACGCCAAAACAAAATGAAGAAAGCGTAGCGGACCCGCGAAAGTTCACAAACACAACATAATAAAACACCTTTTTATCGGTAGTTTGACTATGCAACCCTGACAACATTTTCCATTTTTTACCACCGCAGCAAAACTGCGCCGTGTGACCGATTCCTCTAATTCCCTCCCGCTTAGTGTCATTTACATAAACGTGAGGAGAGCGACATCCATCTTTAGGTCTACCTCCTCGGATTGATATTTAAAATTCCGCCGCACAGACTAACGGCCCGTAAATGCAGCCTTTGCACTTTATGTGCCTCGTTCTTCTTATATTGCTAAATACACAAATTTAATCCTATCAAAAGACACGTGGGGGGGGGATTTTCCATAAAGCCCGTGACGTGACGGATGGGGCATTAGTATTCATATCCTTTGGATAGACTCTTTAATTTTAATGGAAGGCTGATATACGATGAAGTACATGTGTTCTGTATAATCCATTCATTCATTTATTTTTCTTACTGTTTTTGGTGCAGGATTGATACGAGTGTAATGGCGGACTTTGTGACATTGTGGGCGGAAATAAAGTCGTCATTTGATGAAGAGGTAGGTTCTTGGCTAGACAGTAGCGGAACAAATGTGAACAGGGCCCAGGTGCAATGAGCTTCCGCGGGCCCCTTTAGCAGAGGCGACTTGAGGGGGCATTCACATGCAATTTTCCACTCGACAGGTGGTGTTTACCGTATTTACGACACCACATGAAGGCAGCATTAACACAAATGCAGGTAGTCCCCGGGTTACGACGTACCCGACTGAAGGAGATGGTACCTTTTCTCGTAGGCACCGTTGAACTGTTTGCATTATTCTAACACACTTAATATAAAAAAATTTTTTTAAACTTGTACTGTTCAGCTGTTTGACACGGAGAATGGAAGTCTAAGTGTCTGTGGTTGGTCTGAACAGTTTTTAATGTTTCACAATAAGAGTATGACATACTCCCATTGTGATCATTCAACATACCTTGTTTATTATGACAAAGCAGCAAACAGGAAGGGGTTATGGGGGAACGGAAGAAAAGAAACACAACAATAAGAAATACATTGAACGCCTACACTAACTAGGAATTTGTGGGTACTATCGTCAGCTAGGTGTCCTGTTGACACCATGTGGGGGGCCTGTTGACCAGAGAAAGAAGGGGAGGGAGGTGGGAGAGTCTATAGGCTAAGTGATTGGGAGGGGTGGAGTGTACACAAATCAGTTCTGTGATCTAGAAACCAGTAATCGTGTGAATCCTTTGTGAGTGAAAGCCCGTCGGCAACCGACCCTACGCCTCCCCATCGCCAATCACGGCACCGGGTCCCCCACCCGAGTGCGCCCAATCACATCCAGCTGCATGCGAGCACCACCAAACACATGACAGCCATGCAGACGAGTGGAGACGCTGTGCGGGCGCCACCCCTGGGCAACGGGCCCCACCCAGACAGCCCGGTTCTGGATGGTGGGCGGGTGGGTGGCCGGTGCAGCCCATCCTTTCTCCCGCAGCCCAGCAAAGGAGCCATCGTTACCCCCCCACCCCGGGATCCAGGGTGGTCCCTTGGGCCACCCCGCCCCCATCAAACGGCCTTCGGGGATGGGAAGAGCAACACTAACGCAGTTTAAGGAAAACAAACAGAATACAGGGCATAAGAGATACATGACGCTTTCTTATCACGGAAGCCCAACGTGTGCATCATGCAACGGACTGAGCAAGATTGACGCTGACAATCCCACGTCTGCACCAGCAACTCTCGCAATCAGTTCTCCCGGACAGTCCAGAACAAATGGTGGGACGTTCTGTACCATCACAAGGAACACCGGAGAACGCCTTAAATCCAACCGATAACACGACTGATAAGACGCCAAGAGCCCCTTTGACGCTGAGGTGGCAAAATCCACAAGCCTCGTTGCCCTGACAACAGCAACTCCCGAATTTTCCTGTCCAATCCACAAACAGACAAGAATCCTAAACAACGCCCAAACACACCTTTTTTCTACCCACAGCCTGCCCTGCGATAGTCTTTGAAAGACTGAATGTTTAACTACCGGTAATCGTTGTCATTTTTCTCGGGAACCTTTTGTTGACTTGTGATATGGTGACCTTGGATCCTCGCCTGGGTCCCTCTGTGTTTTATGATCGCTATTGACCTGAATAAATTGTCAACTTGTGCTTCGAAGCCTTTTTCCAGTTTTTGAAATGGAGTCAGTACAAGAGGTTAAAACTAAGGTAAGCGTGGTTAAAAGGTCGCATTCCTTCACGAATTATGTGAAATTGTAAAACGGGGACTACCTGTAGTTAGAAACTTGACCACAAAACAAAGCAAAAACAAATCGGTTGCCACTCAATTTTTCCCAATCCAAAACTGTCTAAATCACAATTTCTTCTAACGATGGCTTCCTACTTGAAACCAACCTCAAATTCCAGCATTCCTACTCGACTATCAGATCATCTATTTGATAGCTTTTTATCAGCGCGGCTAATGAACGACGGCGTTGAATTATTCATGCCGCAAACTCCCAACGCGGCGTGCTAATAATTAGAAGCCAACTTCACTTTCTTCCGCTGTATTCTAATTTGAGCGGCGAGCGCGTGTAGGGGTGGGAGCGCTGATGCGATGAAGAATGGGGGCGGTGGCGGGAAGTAAACCCGCTAAAGCGATTAAGCCACTTAAATGCAAATTCAAACGCCGTCCGCCAACACTGCGGGTCGACGCTTTTATGGAGTTAAATTGCTGCCCTTTATATGGCTTTTGTACAAATCGGCGCCTTTAATGCCTTTTTGAACTCCCTTTTGTTTTGAGAGGCGAAATCAAACAAGTTGATTAGCAGGAATAAAATGGTTCTTTGCAAAAAGTTCACTTGTCCCACCGGAAAGTTGGCAAAAAGTTTTCGTCATACATTCCTTCTATTGTCACGAGGTGTTGGAACCAAGGGCCTAGATACAGTGGGGAGAACACGTATTTGATACACTGCCGATTTTGCTGGTTTTCCCACTTGCAAGCCATGTAGAGGTCTGTAATTTGTATCATAAGTTCTCTTCAACTGTGAGGGACGGAATCTAAAACAAAAATCCAGAAAATCACATTGTATAATTTTTTTAAAATACATTTGTATTTAACTGCATGAAATAAGTATTTGATACATTACCAACTAGTAAATAATTCGGCTCTCAGTTCTTTTTTAAGAACCCCTCCTGTTCTCCACTCATTACCGGAAGTAACTGCACCTGTTTGAACTTCTTACCTGTATAAAAGACACCTGTTCACATGTTCAAACAAACAAACTCCAACCTCTCCACAATGGCCAAGACCAAAGAGCTGTGTAAGGACATCAGGGATAAAATAATAGACCTGCACAAGGCTGGGATGGGCTACAGGAAAATAAGCAAGCAGCTTGGTTAGAAGGTAACAACTGTTGGAGCGATTATTAGAAAATGGGAGATGTTCAAGTTGACGGTCAATCTGCCCCGTTCTGGGGCTCCATGCAAGATCTCACTTCGTGGGGCATCACTGACCATGAGGAAGGTGAGGGATCAGCCCAGAACTACATGGCAGGACCTGGTCAATGACCTGAAGAGAGCTGGAACCACAGTCTCGGAGAAATAATCGGAAACACATTACGCCGTCATGGATTAAAATCCTACAGCGCACGCAAGGTCTCGCTGCTGAAGCCAGTGCATGTCCAGACACATGCCACTGACCATCTGGATGATCCAGAGGAGCAATGGGAGAAGGTCATGTGGTCGGATGAGACCAAAATGGAACTTTTTGGTCTTAACTCGGCTCGTCGTGTTTGGAGGAAAAAGAAGGATGAGTACAACCCCAAGAACACCATCCCAACTGTGAAACATGGAGGAGAAACATAATTTTTTGAGGCTGCTTCTCTGCCAAGGGTACAGGACGACTGCACCGTATTGAGGGGAGGATGGATGGAGCTATATATCGCCAGATCTTGGCTGACAACCTCCTTCCTTCAGTGAGAGCCCTGAAGATGGGTCGTGGCTGGGTCTTCCAGCATGACAACGACCCAAAGCACACGGCCAAGGCAACTAAAGAGTGGCTCCGTAAGAAGCATCTTAAGATCCTGGAGTGGCCTAGCCCAGATCTGAACCCGATAGAAAATCTATGGAGGGAGCTGAAAGTCCGTGTTACCCGGCAGCAGCCCCGAAACCTGAAGGCTCTGGAGAAGATCTGCATGGAGGAGTGGGCCAAAATCCCTGCTGCAGCGTGTGCAAACCTTGTCAAGGACTACAGCCCCATATAATAGCAAACAAAGGTTTCTGTACCAAATATTAAGTTCGATTTTTGTGATGTATCAAATACTTATTTCATGCAATTAAATGCAAATTTATTGTTTAAAAATCATACAACGTAATTTTCTTTTTTTTTTTGTATTAGATTCCGTCCCTCACAGTTGAAGAGAACTTATGATACAAATTACAGACCTTTACATGCTTTGCAAGTGGGAAAACCAGCAAAATCGGCAGTGTATCAAATACTTGTTCTCCCCACTGTATGCATTGGTAGGGACATAAAACTAGCAACTTTTCAGAATGCTCCCCACCAACTTTATTCAACCTTATTTGTGTTATATAATGAATTCATTTATATTGGCAATTGAGACTGTCTTCCAATATGTTGTAAGAATAGAATTGACCCTACCATTATTAAGTCAATTATTTCAATAATGTTTAGACTTACATTTATCTCTTTTCACTTGGTGAATGTGGCAGTCCATTTTTTCCCCCCAATGCACGTTTGATTGGCTGACGACTTGACCCCACCCCCACACTCTCACAGCCCTGACATAAATACAACATGCCGGCTCCTTCGCTCCCTGCAAGGAGGAGGGATATTAGAAGTAGGGTTGTTCTGATCATGTTTTTTTGCTCCCGATCGTTTTAGTTTGAGTATCTGCCGATCCCGATATTTCCCGATCCGATTGCTTTTTTTTGCTCTCGATTCAATTCCAATCATTCCCGATAATTTTTCCCGATCATATAGATTTTGGCAATGCGTTAAGAAAAAAATGAATGAAACTCGGACGAATATATACATTCAACATACAGTACATAAGTACTGTATTTGTTTATTATGACAATAAATCCTCAAGATGGCATTTTACATTATTAACATTCTGTGAGAGGGATCCACGGATAGTTTGTGGATTAGATTTGTGAATAGATTGTGACTTTGTATATTGTGACTAAATATTGCCATCTAATGTATTTGTTGAGCTTTCAGTAAATGATACTGTAGCCATGCCCAAATGCATGATGGGAAGTGGAACCATGACTGTGCGTAGTGCTACCAATTGATATATCTTCTCTGCGTTGGGAAATAACATAAGGTGTTAAGAAAAAGATCAATTGCTACCTTGCTTCCCCACATTGCTTTCCATGATATTTCTAATCGTAGGGAGAGGGATTGTAAGGCTTTAGCCAATTAAAAAAAGGCTCCAAAGGCTGCCAAAATTCACTCTACTCATTTTACGCTGCTTTATATCTCTCTATATAGGTAAAACGGCGCCATTACAGATTGAGCGCGACAATGCGTGAGTGGGTCGTGCAGCGCATGCATTAATTGCGTTAAATATTTTAACGTGATACTTAAAAAAAAAAAAAATTACCGCCGTAATCGGGAAACATTTGATAACCCTACCTTAAGCCTAAAGACTCTGGATGAGTGTAACATATTATGTCTGTAACGTTAAATATAATGAGAAAACAATTTAATTAAAAAAAATATATATATATTAAAAAAAGGCATGGCCGATATTTTTTTGCCGTTTCCGATACTTTGAAAGTGACGTGATCGGAAACGATCGATCGGGACATCTCTATTTAAGAATTACTTGTCTTAAAAATAGAGGATCCCTTTAAAGAGTTACCACTGTAGCACCATTTCGAGATTTTGTAACACACCCTAATTGTTGCTATCATCCATTTTAATAAAATAAAAATGAACTGCATTCAACGGTACAGTAATGATACTTCATAAATCAATGATGCGCAACAGCCACTAGATGTCTTGATAAACCCCTGGAGTGATAAATCACCACACAACACAAACATATGGTGCATGAACAAACAGTACTCTATGTATGAATAATCATATGATTCACCCCAGTTAATCTAAGATAGTTATGATAGGCTTTATCCATCATTTAGGGCGCTATCCTATTTTGATGGTAACATCGTATCGTGAAGCACCCTGAGATTCCCACCATACTACTTCTGAATTAGTCAATTGCTCTCCATGCCACTAAAACATCCAATATGGTACTGACCACCTGTACAAAATTACGTTTTTATTGCTGTTATGTCTTTCCCCCACAAAGTTGGATTTATTGAGCAAAGCGACTAACGCGAAGGTTCAAGCATCTTCGCTCCACTCCACAATTACACAAGGCCATTAGGAAGAAGCGGCGGCGGCGAGTGGGTGAAATCAGCGTGATGCAATCAGAAGAAAATGAGGGCGAGGGCGCAAAGCATGTGATGTGACCAGGTTAGCTCGCCTCGTGACCGCACCTCATCACACGCTGGAAAGATTCGGGAAGGCTTTTCTTGAAATAATTGCGTGAGAAAATGTCATGTAATCAATCAGAAAAAAGGGGGGGTTCGGGGGGGGGGTTTACCGTATTTTCTGGACTATAAGTCGCACCTGAGTACAGGGCACACCAGCCAAAGAATGCACAATGAAGAGGATAAAAATACATACATTGGAACCTCAAAATATGAAATGAATTCATTCCGGAGTGGCTTTTGTATTTTTTTTTCCCGTATAATGAATCGGCTAATTCGTTCCAAGTTATACTAAAACTAGGGCTGTCAAACGATTAAAATTTTTATTCGAGTTAATCACAACTTAAAAATTATTTAATCGCAATTCAAAACATCTCTAAAATATGCCATATTTTTCTGTAAATTATTGTTGGAATGGAAAGATAAGACACAAGACAGACATAAACATTCAACATACTGTACATTAAGTACTGTATTTGTTATACCAATAAATCCACAAGATGGCATTATTAACATTCTTTCTGTTAAAGGGATCCACGGATAAATATGAGTACAAGTTATAGTAATTTTATATTAAAACTAGGGCTGTCAAAATTATCGCGTTAATGGGTGTAATTAATTTTTTAAATCACGTTAAAATTTTTGACGTAATTAACGCACATGCCCCGCTCAAACAGACTAAAATGACAGTACAGTGTAATGTCCGCTTGTTACTTGTTTTTTGGTTTTTGGCGCCCTCTGCTGGCATTTGGGTCCAACTGATTTTATGGGTTAGTACCATGAGTGAGCATGGTGTAATTATTGACATCAACAATAGCGAGTTACTAGTTTATTTTTTGATTGAAAATTTTACAAATTTTAATAAAACGAAAACATTAAGAGGGGTTTTAATATAAAATTTCTATAACTTGTACTAACATTTATCTTTTAAGAACTACAAGTCTTTCTATCCATGGATCGCTTTAACAGAATGTTAATAATGTTAATGCCATCTTGTTGATTTATTGTTATAATAAACAAATACAGTACTTATGTATTGTATGTTGAATGTATATATCCATCTTGTCTTTCCATTCCAACAATAATTTACAGAAAAATATGGCATATTTTATAGATGGTTTAAATTGCGATTAATTACGATTAATTTTTAAGCTGTAATTAACTCGATTAAAATTTTTTATCGTTTGACAGCCCTAATTAAAACCCCTCTTAATGTTTTCGTTTCATTAAAATTTGTAAAATTTTCCATCAAAAAATAAACTAATAGCTCGCCATTGTTGACATCGGCGAGCGGTGACGTCACATCGGGCTCCCTGCCGTTCTTCCACAGTGTCTTTAACTACGTAAGGTAGTGATTGAAATACACCGCAAGGTGTCACTGGCGAGTTTTAAATGAATTAGAGAGCTAGCCAAGGCAAATTCTGAGTAAGTTTTATGTGTATTTTGCATAGCCATTTTGATTGGGAATGTCTGTTCTTTCCATTGAGCGCTTTTCTTTTTGTGAACATTATTTTTTTGAGAGATAGGAATGTTATTTTTGTTGTGCTTTCACTAAATGATACTGTTGCTACTTAACTGTTCCGCCCAAATGCATGACGGGAAGTTAGGCAACCATGACTGTCAGTGGTGGCTGCAAATGGTATACAGTATGTTCTGCGTTGTGTTCAATTTGGCGTGTTAAGAAAAAGAACGTCTCCGGCTCCGCCCATAGGCATGATGGGAATTTGGGCAACCATAACTGTCAGTAGTGGCTGCAAATGGTATACAATATGTGCTGCGTTGTGTTCAATGAAGCGTGTTTAGAAAAAGATCGTCTCTGGCTCCGCCCAAATCCATGAAGGGAAGTTGGGCAACTATGATTGTAGTGGCTGCCAAAGCTTAAGCCAATAAAAGGCGCTGTCCAATGAACGCCTGTGTCCACTCGCATTTCTCTGCCTTTTCGCTCTCAATGTGCTAAAACAGCGTCATTGGAAACTGTATGAGACAACGCATGAATGGGTCATTCCGTGCATGCGTTATTTGCGTCAAATATTTTAACGTGATTAATTTAGAAAATTAATTACCGCCCGTTAACGCGATAAATTTGACAGCCCTAGCTGAAACACATTAAATTTGCTGTCATGCCCTCTGATTGCACGTCTTCATTTGTAATACTTTGCTGCCTTCTAGTGGCGCTTAGGTGTAACTAGTTTGTTGTTCCAACTCATTCTACAGACGTTATCACATGACTACTTGAGCTCATAGCAAACAGAATGCTAAAAGACAAGCTAACTTCGGCAGCTATAGCTAGCAATTTCATCTCGCTATTTGTGCTCTGATAGTTTTTTTTTATTAATGTACAGTGGGGCAAATAAGTGTTTAGTCAGCCACTAATTGTGCAAGTTCTCCCACTTGAAAGTATTAGAGAGGCTTGTAATTGTCAACATGGGTAAACCTCAACCATGAGAGACAGAATGTGGAAAAAATCCCCAGAAAATCACATCGTTTGATTTTTAAATAAATTATTTGCAAATCATGGTGGAAAATAAGTATTTGGTCAATACCAAAAGTTAATCTCAATTCTTTGTTATGTATACCCTTTGTTGGCAATAACGGGGGCCAAACGTTTTCTGTAACTCTTCACAAGTTTTTCACACAATGTTGCTGGCCCATTCCTCCATGCAGATCTCCTCTAGAGCAGTGATGTTTTGGAGCTGTCGTTGGGCAACGCGGACTTTCAACTCCCTCCACAGATTTTCTATGGGGTTGAGTTTTGGAGCCTGGCTAGGCCACTCCTGGTCCTTGAAATGCTCCTTACGAAGCCACTCTTTTGTTGCCCTGGCTGAGTGTTTGGGGTCATTGTCATGCTGAAAGACCCAGCCGCGTCTCATCTTCATTGCCCTTGCTGATGGAAGGAGATTTTCACTCAAAATCTCTCGATACATGGCCCCATTCATTCATTCCTTTACACAGATCAGTCGTCCTGGTCCCTTTGCAGAAAAACAGCCCCAAAGCATGATTTTTCCACCCCCATGCTTCACAGTGGCTATGGTGTTCTTCGGATGCAATTCAGTATACTTTCTCCTCCAAACACGAGAACCTGTGTTTCTACCAAAAAGTTCTATTTTGGCTTCATCTGACCATAACACATTCTCCCAGTCCTCTTCTGGATCATCCAAATGCTCTCTAGCGAACCGCAGACGGGCCTGGACGTGTACTGGCTTTAGCAGGGGGACACGTCTGGCAGTGCAGGATTTGAGTCCCTGGCGGCGCATTGTGTTACTGATAGTAGCCTTAATTACTATGGTCCCAGCTCTCTGTAGGTCATTCACTAGGTCCCCCCGTGTGGTTCTGGGATTTTTGCTCACCGTTCTTATCATTTTGACGCCACGGGGTGAGATCTTGCATGGAGCCCCAGATCGAGGGCAGTGTTTCCCACCAATGAAAGAGACTGTGGCGGCCCGCCACAGTCTCGTTTGGGCCCGCCACAGTCTCGTTTGCGCCCCCCGCCGGAAAAAAAAAAAAAGATACTAATCAGATGCGTCAGTCAGCCGATTACACAGCTGTAGCCCACTCCACTCTACTACCCGCGCGAGTGAGAGCAGCATTTTAGAGTAGTATTTTATTTATTTATTTATTCATTTAAGAGACGCAAGGGGAACGAGTAGGAAGAATGGGAGAACGAGCGAGATAGCGAGAGACAGCGGTCGCATGTCGTAGCAGCCCGCTGTTATTTTGTTATTGTTTTTCTTTATTATTGTTACCACAATCAAGTGGGTAAGCAAATACAGACTTCTCTCCTTCTTCCCCATATCCGGGGCATTACAATAGTTTGGATCGGACTTTTCGGCGAAAGTGAGCGGTGGACGGCCGTCTTGGACGGAAAGCAAACTTTGATTGAACTTGCGCAGAGAGGCGGGGCCCAAAATAAAGCCTTGCTCTATTTTCAGAGCGTTGGTCACAGTAAAGTATTAATTAGTTCAAGCAGAGTAAAATGATACATATTCACGGTATAAGAACCTCGTTTCCGTGTCCATCGATTGGTAAGAAAAGGCTGTTTGTACGAGTGACGTGTGGGCGCTCCCGTCGGGGGGACATTTCGCGTGGAGTGGCTATTTATCGGCACAACACGAAAGTTGGATAAATGCGCCCCCCCGCCCCCCCAATTTCGCGAGCTCTGGGACACTCGAAAAATGACTCTCATACCTCTCCTTGCTAAGTTAATGGTACCTCGATGTGCGTTTGTGTGGAAATTTAGTTCACGAACAACGGGGAAAAAACTATTCACCTTCTCACCAAATCAAGAAAAACTTTACACGGCCATTAGAATTCCCCCACTCCTGTAAATGGGTCAGTTGACAGAAGGACTGTTATTGTTGTGGTAATGTAGTACTTATGAGGGTCAAATAAAAAGGAAAAAGGAGGGCTACGACGGCGGTCTGAAACCCGCGGCTCTTGGGCCGCATGCGGCTCTTTAGTGCTGCTTCGGAGCTTTTTTTTTTTTTTTTTTTTTTAATGGAAAAAGATGGGGGAGGGAAATATATTTTTTGTTTTAATAGGATTTCTAGGAGGACAAACATTCTTTCAATTCATTAATATTGTAATGAAGTTAAACTTGTGGTGTCATCGTACAACAGAGTAGTCACGTGGTGCGCTATAGGATCCACTGCAGGGAAAATAAACATTTAATCATGAAGGCTAATTATGTATTTCTAGCCAACTTAGTCATTTTTATAGTAGGCTAATATAGCTAGTATTGATAATTATAAGGCTTGTACAAGGCTTTTAATTTTTGGCTGCTCCAGACATACTGTATCTGTTTTTTTTTTGGGGGGGGGGGGGGGGGGGGTCAAATATGGCTCTTTCAACAGTCCCTGAGTTACTACGAGATGTAAGTCGTACTATTGCTACGAGAAAAAAAGTCGCATTATTACATAGGGTAACGTAGCTGTAATCAGCAACGCATTTTACATACATGTACCGTAGCTGAGAGCTATAACATTAGCCTAGCTAATGAAATATTTCAAATATATCTTTGTTATGGTTCTTCTTGGGGAAAAAAAATAATGAAAAAAAAAAAAAATTCGCCGTGGCACGACATGGTGTGGCTGTCCGACTCCGATGCAGCCCACCACCACAGTTTCAAAAAATCCTATGGTCAGAGAGCCTCCCACCACAGTCTCCTAAAATCCTGTGGGAAACACTGGAGGGATTTTATCAGTGGTCTTATATGTCTTCCATTTTCTAATAATTGCTGCCACAGTTGATTTCTTTACACCAAGCGTTTTACCTATTGCAGATTCAGTCTTCCCAGCCTGGTGCAGGTCTACAATTTTGTCTCTGGTGTCCTTCGACAGCTCTTTTGTCTTGGCCATAGTGAGTTTGGAGTGTGACTGACAGAGGTTGTGGACAGGTGTCTTTTATCCTGACAATGAGTTAAAACCGGTGCCATTAATACAGGTAACGAGTGGAGCCTCGTTAGACCTCGTTAGAAGTTAGACCTCTTTGACAGCCAGAAATCTTGCTTGTTTGTAGGTGACCAAATACTTATTTTCCACTCTAATTTGGAAATACATTATTTAAAAATAAAACAATGTGATTTTCTTTTTTTTTTTTTTCCACATTCTGTCTCTCATGGTTGAGGTTTACCCATGTTGACAATTACAGGCCTCTCTAATATTTTCAAGTGGGAGAACTTGCACAATTACTGGTTGACTAAATACTTACTTGCCCCACTGTACATGAGATTTGTATCTTGAAGTACCACTGTTTGTCGCACTGGAGTAAAATTAATTTTTTTGGGGCATTTTTTTTTTAATTGAACAGAAACCAAGAACAAACTATGCCCAAGTAAATCAGTGATCCCTCAGTTATCGGTCTTAATGGGGACCAGAACCGACTGCATAAATTGAAAAAACCCGCAAAGTAGTGTCACCCACCCCCTCATTTTTAACATAGATTGTTTTCATTTTTTTCATCTGTGTGATTTTGACAAAGATCAGATCACATTTGGTGATTTTTATGCAGAAATGCGAGGCATTTCAAAAAGGTTCAGATCATTTTTCATACCACCGTAGACGCACTTGAGTATAGGTCGCAGGCCCAGCCAAGTCCGACTTATAGTTCGGAAAATTTGCCATTTGTTTCTTTAAATGAGCGTATTTGAAATCAGCACCGGGTCATTTTTTTCCCCCCCGCTTTGAAATGGCACTTTTGAAGATGGGTTGATTGCTGTGATTGATGCGGTGAAAAGGGGGTTCAACTCTGCAGCTGATTAGGCAACCTTCCGCAACGTTAGCTTGCTTCCAGATAAGACGTGATGGGAGAAAAATATTCATAGCTTCATTATTACTACTCTGAAAGTCTGTACAAAAATGAGTACCACTTTCACAATCAGATAACAGTGTTATGGCCTTATTTTTGGTGTCGGCATGTGATTTTCATCTTAGAAAAATAAGTGCATTTATGTTTTTTTTTTTTTTTTTTGTACCGAAAAAAAACTTCTACCCTGACGTGCTTTGTCTTGAACTTCCAATCCCTCCTGACGCAGCCGAGTGATAAATCGCGAATCCTTTGTCATCCATTGTAAATCTCGGTAAGGGGAGCTCATTGCTGCCTGTCTTGCAGGTTCTTCAACAACAACAACATTTTTGTTAGCTAAAATGCGACTTATAGTCCTAAAAATACGGAATATGTAATTTAATATGTAAATTAACATTATTAGATTTTGCTAACATCCTGCTGTGAATTGAAATTAGTTTAGTGCTTGTAGACGTCCGATCCATTCGTTCATTCGCTGCCATCCCTCCCACTTCAAATGGATCAGACGTCTAGCGCCGTAAATCGCAGCCAATGAGTTAATTAGCAAGCAGCCATGACCTCACATTTGCCTTTTAGCCAGCGTGCCGCGGACCTTTGAGGACAAACAGACGTGAAATTTACAATTTTGGCCGAGCGACGTCGCTTTATGACGGCGGCCGGCAGATGTTGGATTGAAAGCGCCATCTGTGCTATCGGTGAATGTTTTTTTTTTTTTTTTTTTGTAAATATGGAAGTCAATTTAGTAGATGAACATTTTCACATTACTATGTGATAGGTGTTTTATAAAGATACTTTTCAAATATATGGCGGAAAACGCAGACAAGACTGAAAAAGCAGTCTCTGCTCTTGCACTCCTCTTTAAAAGAAACTGCTGTATTTTAAGCCAAAACAACTGTTTTGTTTGATAGAACAATATGTCTGTATGCTGCCATAGCAGATTCATGGCGCATGAACGGTACATAAGTACTCGGGATGTCCCGATCCAGGTTTTTGCACTTCCGATCAGATACCGATATTGTTTTGCACTTCCGATCTGATACCGATACTGGCCGATACCGATACAGACCTATCTGAGCATGTGTTAAAGTTTAAAGCTATTTAGCCCCCTTACTTAGTTGTCAGACTCATGTTGAAAAAGGTTTTAGTACTCTTGATAACAACTAGCCAGCTGAATTAGGTGAGTTTGAATAACACACAACGGTTGGTAACAAGAAACTGACCTGTTTATTCAGTGACAAACACAAAACATTATAAATAACAAACAGAAATGGCATAGTCAGTCAGTAAAACGTGCAAATAATATTGTAAACTGTCTTAAGAAAAGCAAAACACACAAACAATCTCAGTGGAAAATCCCACAAATCCCCCAAGCTATTAGATGCTTTTAAGGTTTCGTGCATTAGTTATAAAAATTGTATAAAAAGCCTCTCAGGTTTAAATAAACGACCATTTCAGTATCAAGTTAACATTTTAAAACAGTAAACAAAATACTCAAGTCATACTCAAGCCATTCTGTATCAGCAGCTTTAAACTACATTCATTCAATTCATTTAATTTTGCGAATCAACTGTTAAAGTTGTTAAAATTGCTCCCGTTATTCCACAATTTCCCTTCTACTTTCGACTTGTGAAAGTTTTAAAACTGTTTTGAAGATATTCAAGTCATGCATTTGCCGATTTAGGAGTATTTTAGATAAAAAGTAAATTAGGTTCGCTTGGAAGGTTCACAACAGCCTACTAGGGAAGTCTCCTGCTTTAAGATGTCGGCTGTTTACTAGCGCATTAGTTTTCCATACTTCAATGTTGCTGACGCCGTCGAGTCTGTCATTTTGCATCTAGTTCTATATACAGATGATATCTATTATCTCCAGTAAAACGACTTTGACGTAGTTTGTAGCGGCTGTCAGCAGCAGTCAGGTATTCTTCTGTTTTTTTATCCAGCGGCATGAGTTGAGCTAAAGCCGTGAGTTGAGCATTGGCATTACCCGGGTCTATGTCAAGCATTATGTTTACTTTCGGGACGCAATGCGGTCAGTTGTTCATAGCGTCCCGAAGACCGCGCTGTGTAATAGTTCCGCTTTACTTGACATATTTCAATCATCGGAATTTGGATGTTTGTGAATTGTTCTCGAATCTTCCACGGCCGAATCGCTAAAGGATGTAATGACGGCTGGGCATGTTGTACCGTGGTTCTAAGTGTTGGATGGTGCGTCTTTACTCACGAGAGATAATGGCTCGTCATCCAGAATGAATTCTTCGGCAATGACTCTTGTTATTCCCTGGGCTTTGGGACTGTCGTGTGCCAGTTTGTCATGCATAGCAAAAGTTTCTGCCAGTGTTAGTTGTGTAGGACCTTTCTTTTTGTCTTCGGTTTTCTTATCATACTCCTCATATTGTTAGTGGTGATATTTCGCTAAATGCTTGATTAGGTTGGTTGTATTAAAACTTCTTACAGCTTTACCACCACGCTTGACTTTATTGTGGCATATGTTTCACTCTGCCTCTTCGTCTTTGTTGTCCTTTAAGGTGAAATGATCCCACACAGCTGACATTTTTACCGATAAAGTCTCTCGGTAAATTGGGAGACGGTAATGTAAATGTAGTGTCTTGAAGGTGTGCCGTAAAATGCGGACCGGATTTTAGGGAAACCGAAGCAAAAACTGGAATGGATTATGTAAGTCGGTGCGGTGGAAAACCTGGACCGGACTTAAAAATCTGGACCGGACTTAAAAAAAAAAAAACTGGATCGGAAGTCTGGATCGGAATTTTTCTGTGTTGGCCGATCCGATACCGATGGCCATTTTTTTGCCCATATCGGCGTCCGATCCGATCCAAATATCGGATCGGAACATCTCTAATAAGTACTGTATTTGTTTATTATAACAATAAATCAACAAGATGGCATTAACATTATTAACATTTTGTTAAAGCAATCCATGGATAGAAAGACTTGTAGTTCTTAAAAGATAAATGTTAGTACAAGTTATAGAAATTTCATATTAAAACCCCTCTTAATGTTTTCGTTTTAATAAAATTTGTAAAATTTTCAATCGAAAAAATAAACTAGTAGCTCGCCATGGTTGATGTTAATAATTACACAATGGTGAATGCTGAAACCCATAAAATCAGTCTCACCCAAGCGCCAGCAGAGGGCGACAAAACACCAAAAAACACAAGTAACAAGTGGACATCACACTGTGCTGTCATTTTAATCTGTTTGAATGGGGCATGTGCGTTAAATGCGTCAAATATTTTAACGTGATTAATTTTAAAAATTAACTACCGCCCATTAACGCGATAATTTTGACAGCCCTAATAATAATACTGTATGTTGAAAATGAATGTTTTTTGTTTCCCATCATTCTTTTAGGGGAATTCCTAATCAAGCTTCTTAGGACAGCTATGCTTTTGGCCAAGATGTCCATTGAATATGGTACGCCCAGTGGTGGTTCTGTTGTACAGTTAGCGTCTTTAATGGGGGAAACTGAAACTTCACTCACCATTTTGGCAGAGCTCTCCGGCGTTTCATGGTCCACATCTTGGATCCTTGGTTCTTACTCAGTAGTTGTTGTCGCTTTTGAAAGCTTAGGTTTGAAAAAATTACGTCATTATCCATCTTGCCTCTCCTGTCCTCAGGTAGTTTTGGCTAAGTAAAGCGAATGTGCTAAGGTGCTAATCACATGATCTTTTCGAAAAATTATTTTGACCTATTATAATATTTTTTTTTGTTCATTTCATCCATTGTTGTTTTTTGTTTTATTGCTTTACAACTTTTATAGACAACATTTTACCGGCAAAGTCTTCATTTTAAATTCAGTTAAATTCATTCAAATTTACACTGTATAGGAAAGTCATTTACATTCAATGACATATTTTGGCCACCGGGGGTGCCCACCCCCTTAATCTCAACGTATGCTTAGGCTAGTTCATACCGCATGTCTTAATGCACAAATCTGATTTTTTCGTGTTTTTCCGAGGCACTAACTTTGACAGTCCGAATGGGACAGGTCTCATAAAAGTGGACTGGTTCAAATCGGATCTAGGTCACTTTCCTATGTGGTTAAAATCCAGTCTGGGCAACAATTTTTCCAGAATGTGGCTGCGGCATGAACTGCCAAGTCTACCAAATTGGAATTCATGCAGCAATGACGCCAGCACAGAGTGATGGGCAAGGAGGCCGGTTACGATGGAGCTGTACATTAGCATTAGCGCCTAGCTTGAACTCGGCTTTTTGGAAGAGGCGGGCTTGACAACAGTCATCAAAAAAATAAAAAAATCTGTTATTTGTGTCCTCTTTTGAAAATCAAAATATGATCATCCTAGTCTAGAATGACATAGAGTCAGCATGTGTAGTAATTTGTTTTGATGCATCTGTGTATGGGGGTCAGTTTGCTCAGCGCGTGTCGGACTCGACTTAGTGCGCTTGCATAATACTTGAACTGGCTCAATGGACAAAGGCAGTCTGAACAGGCACACTGAAAAAATAGATATGACAAAAAAAAAAAAAAAAAATGGAATCATGCATTAAGAACTGCGGTATAAACCTAGCCTTAGTAAAGAGCTGAAATTGGCCCCTGAGCCGCATGTTTGAGACCCCAGAACGTTTCGTTGTATCAGCACACCGTTTTTTTTTCGGTCTTTCATCATGCTCCCACGCAATTGAACACACCATTGCACACGCATTGCAGACTTTCCGCACCATTTGCTTCATCCGTCCGATAACGCCGATTGCACATTTTTCACATTTGAAGAACATCCAGCAATCATCGGCGCAAAGATCATCTTAAAGTTGGAAAGGGAGGAAGAGATCCTCTGCATCTGCGCAACGGTAACGAACAGCCCATTAGCACTAATAACGTCGCTCGCTTCCCGTGATGTCACGTAGCAACGTTGCCTTTGATCTCGGGCTCGCTAACAGACGCCGCCGTGGATTGCGTCGATAAATTAAATCAAAATAGTTTCAGATCTTGATTTGGGAGTGTGCGTTTGGATGATTCGGCTGTCCGAATGTGAGCGTCTCCAATCAGTTGGGTCGACGGGGGGTGTTTTCATTTGTAAAGCAACAAAAATGTGCTCATCTAATGAGAGCAAAGGATGGTTTTTAGATCGAACACCTGAATGGAGGTCTCAAAGTATCGCTTGCTTTTTGTTGTTGTTGGACGACACAAAATAAAAGTGCTACCGAGTTATTCATGGATGGATCAGAATGAAATTTAGTAGGTACTAGCCAGTGTTCGTCAACGATGACTATAACGAAAAAAAATTGTCGGCGAATTATTTTTTTCATGACGATAAGACAATAACGAGCTTAAAACTTGGGAGACTAAAACGTAATGAGACTAATTTTTCACAAACATTTCTAGGGCTGCAGCTATCAATTATTTTAGTAGTTGATTGATCTATCAACTACTTAGTTCGAATAATCGGGTTATCATATTTGGAATATTTAATGCGTTGCTGAATACATTTTCGGAGATGTAAAACAGAGGCTTGCTAAGGTTGCAATTTCAAAAGAGCATTTAATGCGAATACAAAATAAAATTCCTCAGTGTTTCTGCAAACTATGCAGAATTGCACTTTAATTTAAAAATGAATTGAAATAGCTAAGCTTGGCCTTAAACAGTATTTAAAAAAATGATTTAAGTACAACTAAAGAAAAGTTGGCTAACTTGCACTGCAAAGGTCTGCTAGCCAAAATGTCATAAAATGCTAACTTTTTAAGCAATGCTCTTAACAAATCGTTCACATATTGCCACAAAAATGGCTCAATATACCTATAAACTAAATTACAAATACATAAAAAAACATTAGCTCAGACAAAAAACCTACCTTATGTTGGTCTTAACAGAGAGAAGCTGTATTCAGCCACTGCAAACACTTTCAAAACAAACCGTTACAACGCCACACTGATTAAACAAATACTCGAGGCAGCAAAATTTGTTTCGAAGCCTTTTTGTAATCGAATTACTCGAGTTAATCGATTAATTATTGCAGCACTAAACATTTCACAAGGGAAATGAGAGGGTTAGGGTTTATTATACATTTCTTGTAAAAAAATATATTTAACTTTGATTTCTTAAGTTGTATTCCAAAATATTTTCTATTTCAAAGCTCCTCGGTGGCAAGGCCCCAGGGGTGGTTGGCTCTGGATGTTGTGGGGCTGTCGTGGCTGACACGCCTCGGGGACATTGCCTCTGGATTGGCTGACCGTGGTGGTGGTGGTGGTCCCCCTTTTTAAGAAGGGGGACCGGAGAGAGAGTTCCAATTATAGAGGGATCACACTCGTCAGCCTCCCCGGTAAAGTCTATTCAGGGTGCCTGAGAGGAGGGTCTGTCGAGAAGTTGAATCTCGGATTCAGGAGGAGCAGTGTGGTTTTCGTACCGGCTGTGGAACAGTGGACCAGCTCTACACCCTCGTCAGGTTCCTCAAAGGTGCATGGGAGTTCGCCAACCGGTCTACATGCGTTTTGTGGATTTGGAGAAAGTGTTAAAATGTGTCCCTTGGGGAGTCGGGTAGGGGGTGCTTCCGGAGTACGGGGTACCGAGCCCCTTGGTAAGGGCTGTTCGGTCCCTGTGTCACTGGTGTCAGTGAGTCCCCTTTGTCATAGATTCTGTTCATAAATTTTATGGAGAGAATTTCTAGGCATAGCTGAAGCGTTGAGGGTGTCCGGTTTGGTGGCCTCAGCAATGACTCCCTGCTTTTTGCAAATGATGCGCTGTTGGCCTTATCAAGCCGTGATCTTCAACTCTCACTGGAGCGGTACACAGCCGAGTGTAAAGCTGTCGGAATGAAGATCAGGACCTCTAAATCCGAGACCGTGGTCCTCAGTCGGAAAAGGGTCACGTGCCCTCACCGGGTCGGGGATGAGATCCTGCCCCAAGTGGAGGAGTTCAAGTACCTTTGGGTCATGTTAACGAGTGAGGTTAGGAGGGAGCGGGAGATCGACAGGCGGATCGGTGCGGTGATTCAGACTGCACTGGCTGAGCCAAAAGGCAAAGCTCTCGATTTGCCAGTCGATCTAGGTTTCTACCTTCACCTGTGGTCATGGGCTGTGGGTTGTGACCGAAAGAACAAGATCATGGATACAAGTGGCCGAAATGAGTTTTCTACGCAGAATGTTTGGGCTCTCCCTTAGAGATAGGTTTGAAGCTCGATCATCCGGAAGGGACTCAGTCTCGAGCCGCTACTCCTCTGCGTTGAAAGGTGCCAGTTGAGTTGGCTCGGGCATCTAGTTTGGATGCTTCCTGGACACCTCCCTGGAGAGGTGTTCTGGGCGTGTCCTACCGGCAGGAGGCCCCAGGGGACGACCTAGGACATGCTGGAGAGACTATGTCGCTCAACTGGCGTGGGAACGCCTTGGGATCCCACCAGAGGAGCTGGTTGAAGTGGCTAGGGAGAGGGAAGTCTGTGCTTCCCTGCGACCTGACCCCGGATTAAGCGGTAGATCATGGATGGAATTTCTATTTCAATATCATTTTTCTTCTTCCAACAAATCCAACTCAAGTGAAAGATTCTCAGTTCCAAATCCCGAGTCTACAATATCTGGTGCAACATTCCCCCTAGTGACACTTAATTAGATCTCTCAAGCACTTTTCCTTCCTGTAAATTAAAAACCCTAAGTGCAACTCATATTTGACTGCTCTCTTGAGATGAGACTTTACAAAGTTTAGTTAAGTGATTGTTTCAGTGCCATTGACGTTGATAGACATCCAATGTATTTGAACTGGGAGGGCTGGCAGCAATCAGAAAAAAACCTATGTTATTACTATGTAATTACTGTGTAATAATATGAGATCCCTTTTTTTTTTTAAACTCAGTTGTCATTCAAAACATATTAATTTGCCATGCGTTAGCTTTCTCAATCCAAACGGTTTGGACCACTATCGCCGTTAATGGCACTCAAGGAGTTAACAATAAATCCTTTCAATTGAAAATGTGAAGCGACGAACTAAATCCCTCTCGTCGTGTTTATCTTGCGGGCGCCTCGTTGGGATCGCTGGCCTTTTCGAAAGCGGCTCGAGTAAGCCGCCGATGTCATTCTTTCCGTCGCCTGGAAATACAAGCAGCCTCTTCCGGCCACAATGGGGATTATGCTAAGATAAAGTGGCAATAAGTCATGTTTGTTCGGGGCGTCGGCGGGGGGTGGATGTCGGCGACGCTGACATTTATCAATATGATGCAGACCACGTTCTGCTAAAGCTCTGCTTTCTATAATTTTGTTTAGCTTTTTATAGTCACTCCCAGTTGACGTTTGCTCTAAAACTGAACAAGGAATGTTAAAGTGGTAAAGATCTGGCCACCACATACACAGACATATCATTTTGGGTCATATATAGGCCAAAATTTTACCATTTGTTATATTACTAGTGTGGCCTATATGGCCCAAAATGCAACCAGCACGCTTCTCTTGGATCACCTGTGTTTCAATCTAATGTCAGGAACACTCCCACAACCGCTCCGTAACAAAACAATCTGTCCAGCAGCAGAACGTGACACGGATTGGACGTCTATCGCCGTCAATCTCTGCCAATGAGTTCGACGAGTGCCCTGTAAAGAGTTAAGCAGCTGGCAAACAATTCGAGCTTTTAACGGCATTGGTATCACATTCACGATGCAAAAAAACGATAGCAGGCGAGGCAAAACCGATGAGTAATCCGCATCTTATCTGAAAATCAACAGGATTATGGTTGCAAACAGCATGAGCGCGAGGAAAAGTTGGATAAATTCCGATTTAAATGGCAGCGTCACTAAACCCTTGCCAAACAATGACATTAAAACTTGCAGAAATGAGATTTTCGGAGTACGATAAGACCCAAGTTTCTTATTGTTCTTGAAGTGTAATTGGGTGAATCTGTATTCATAGTTGTCATTTGTTGGTACGTTTTTTTAGGACTTTGGAACGAGGCATGATTGCGCTGATTGATGTCAGAAAGGAAACAGACATACGGAATTCATCCGTAAGTTTCCTCTACTAGCAGAGGTAAATAGATTGTAACAATGCAAGACAAAATGATGGCGTAAAAGTTGTATTTTCAAATGGAAAGAATGTTTATTATTGTGGGCAAAAGGGCGGATTTTATCAGACAAAACATGTTATGTTGTGTGTCAGAATGTGTAGTTTTATGAGGAAAATTTTTAAAGTGGTGTTTTTGAAAGGAAAAAATAGGGAGTATCCCTTCAGAACAGTGTTGTTTTCGTCAGCGATGACAATAACGAAAATATTTAGTCAACGAACACTTTTTTTCATGATGACGAGACGATAACGAGCTAAAAACGAGATGCGAATGCGCAGTAGTTTCGGTCACATGTTCACAATATGTGACATTTTATGTATAGTTAGCCGGCATTGTAGCAGTGTCTGGTTGTGCCACTCATTTGACGTGCTACGCCCCAAACCCCCAACTTCCCAGTGTCCTCTCCTCTCCAGTATTGCTTGTTTTACACACACATATGCAATGTTGCTTTAGCCTTTAAGGTGAATTCGACAGCTTAAAAAAATCTTGAATAACATTATTATGTGAATTAGAATCATATTTTGAGACAAATCTGCTGTTTAACCCTGCCTGTCATTATAGCGCTCTAGCGTCCCCAGCTGGAGGATGACGTCTGCTGGGTCACAATTTCATCTGATTTAGAATTCAGCCCATTGAGGGGGGGATTATTCACGAGGAAAATGTCATTGTTTCAATCTCTTTACTCCAATATTGTTACAGCATTGATTCAGTACAACATGGTAAAATTACTCCATAATGGTCAAAACTATCGACTTCTTGCACCTCCCGAACGATATTTTATGCCACCGGGTTTGTCCGGCTTTTGTCATTTCCCTGCCCAGGCTTCGGAGGGCATAAACAAACCAGGAGGTGTGACAGCTAGCCGACATGCTAACCCGAACTGAGCGGCGATTCAAAGCCTTATTCTCGCCTTTCAAAGCGAAAAATCACACAAAACTAGCTTAGATCATGTCACTCATGAGCGAGTTACAGCTCGTTGCTCCCCTGCTGCGGGCAGGAGAGCTTGTTTGCCGGGGAATCGGTTGGAGAATAACCGCTGGACAAACTGGCTGACGTCGGAGGAGCGCGTAGCTGCCTGAGCCCAACCTGAGGATAGTGGTCTATTGCTGGGCACACGATGAGGGTAGAGGGGGCTGGATGTCCGGACGATATGGAGAACCGCACGAGCATAAGCCTAGTATAGCGCTCTCCCAGCGGGCATGCGAAAAGGACCGATGGGGGTGTGCAACAAGCCGCCGGTCGTTGGCCAAGTGGCATTCTCGGTGGACAAAGGAGCATTGTCAGCCACAAAATGCAAGCCAACTCCTTATTAAAATGTGTGCCGTGATCCCAGTATTTGACATAATACAAAACACGATGTTTACTCACAGAAGTCCAATGGTCCCACAGTTGTCGGACTTGTTTTGGCCAATCTCCGGGGGTGGGGGTTTTTGAAACCCAAAACGGCTCACATGCCTCTCCCTGGTGCAGCAACAAAACACTGCAGGACATTTGTCTGGCGTAATTCGAAAAATAAACGAATTAATCCGCAAAATCAGCTGAATCCGCAGTCTATATGCATGTTATAAAGCAATGCTGTATTGTGAGATGCTTACCCGGGTGACGTAGCATTCGATTTACTCCTCAAAAAAGGAAGTTATTAATTGTCATGGCGCTGGATTAAAAAAAAAAGTATAAATCCATCGCTTCCACACACACCCAAGGGGTCCATTTCATTCAGGAGAATAAAATACCACGAGAAATATGAAATAAACATGGCTTTTGCTGTCACCGGCACCTTAAATGTCTGTGCTGAGTGATCATCACACACTAAATGCAACTCGTAGCGTTAGCATAGCATTCACGTTAGCTAACGGCAAGCATCCTCTTAAACTCTCGCAACTTTTTTTTTTTTACATAAAGTTCGTGGCATCCAAGTGGGTATAATTGCTTGAAAATAATGTACTGTTTTTCTGCTGAGTGTGTCACCAAGTTGGCGTTGTCCTTGTCGATGCTACAATATGTGTGTGTGTGTTCATTTGAGATTGTTGGAAATGGTATTATTGCAATATCATCCAAAAGACTAAGACAAAATTTAAAAGGGCTGCCAAAAACACAACTTCAGAAAAAAGTTAATTTCTAGTGTTGGAATTTGACCTTTTAGCCAGATTGCCGGAAGTAGCTAGCCAGGTCGCCAGAACTACGCTAGCGCAGTTCCAATGACCCGGGCCGGCAATCCCGATGACCCGGGCCGGCAAACCCAACAACCCGGCCAAGAGGCCAAACTCCACGTGTTCAGTGTAGTTTTATCCTCTTGTACTGACTCCATTTTAAAAACTGAAAAATGCTTTGAAACACAAATTGACAATTAATTCTAAGTCGACAGCAATCAGACAGCAAGGCAAAAACGGCAAACAGACGAAGAGGAATGCTGGATTGGGTAGGAGAGTTCATGGGTTACTGTTGTCAGGGCAACGACAGTTGAGGATTTTGCCAGCCTCAGCGTCACGCGAGTACTGAGTGTCCAACGGGTTCCTCTGTTATCAGATGCTCCTTGTGTAATGAATGTCCTTCAATTATTTTTGGACTGTCCTTTGTTTGGTACCAGAAGAGCTGATGGTGGGATTTGGTAGTCCAGACATGAGCTTGTAGGTGAGATGTACCTTTGTCCTCATGACCAAAAATGTCATCTTTATAACCTACCTCGTAAATTTTAGTTAATCCATCTTCAAGTTGTCACAAAATTCCATTTCTGACCTCTGTCACCTTTGACCCCAAATTTAAAGACGTGAGCTTGTAGGTGAGATGTACCTTTGCCCTCATGACCAAAAATGTCGTCTTTCTTATCACCTGCCTCGTAAATTTTAGTTAATCCATCTTCAAGTTGTCACAAAATTCAATTTCTGACCTCTGTGACATTTGACCCCAAATTTAAAGACGTGAGCTTTCAGGTGAGATGTACCTTTGCCCTCATGACCAAAAATGTTCTTTCTAATCACTTACCTCGTAAACTTGAGTTAATCCATCTTCAAGTTGTCACAAAATTCCATTTCTGACCTCTGTGACCTTTGACCCGAATTTAAAGACGAGAGCTTGTAGGTGAGATGTACCTTTGCCCTCATGACCAAAAATGTCATCTTTCTTATTACTTGCCTCGTAAATTTGGGTTCATCCATCTTAATCCATCTTCAAATTGACACAAAATTCCACTTCTGACCTTTGTGAACTTTGACCCCAAATTTAAAGACTTGAGCTTGTAGGTAAGATGTACCTTTGCCCTCATGACCAAAAATGTCGTCTTTCTTATCACCTACCTTGTAAATTTTAGTTAATCCGTCTTCAAGTTGTCACAAAATTCCATTTCTGACCTCTGTGACCTTTGACCCCCAAATTTAATCGCCTCCTCTGTTTCATATTACAAGCCTATCCTGCAAATCTGTTAATAATCCCTTGTTTTGTTCTTGAGTTGTGCTAAAACCATCCTAACCTTGCTAAATAAATGATTTTTTTCTTCACCAAGATAAATATTTACCCAACTGAAAATCTGTACTTTTTCTTGTTCAGAGCCAGCCTAAGCATATGGCAAAAAAAAAAAAAAAAAGCGAAGCAAGGCATGCTGCTTGTCACGAAAGATTAATGAATAACCTCGACTGTGTGACAGCAGCCGCTCATCATCTGTTACTGTGTGAAAGCTCATCTCTTTGCGCATCACATAAATGACTCCCCTGACATGATTATTATTATTATTATAACTCACTGGGACTGGTCCGGGCAGCGGAGAGTAAATCAGTCGGACAGACAAAATAAAAAGAGAAGCTGGAACGGCATTTAGTCCAACCTACATTCATTTTGCTCTAGCTAATTGCGCTAGCCGACTTTTCCCACATGCAAGGACATGACTTAAACAAAAGGCAGGCTCCCTATTGAATCCTGCTAATTTGTCATTTTCAATCAAAGTGCGATCAATGATTGCCTCCGCCTTACGACCGAAATTGATTTACTTTTTGTCCTTTTTCTTTTCATACAGCCGAGCTTTTGTTCTCCAAGTCATAAATGCATTTATGGTAAGAACGCTTCATAAAAGCGCCCTGTAGCATCTGGGATTTTATGTTGCTAGTCTTAAAAATAAGCGGTAAATGTGTTATGATGTTGTGGGGAGAAAAACTATAGGGTGCCGTGTTTGTTTAGAAAGTTTATAACTAGACGAGAGTTCTGAGAGAAGAGAGCAGACTTCCGCCTAAACGGCCAAATTCACAGCAGTCTGTGACCTTTGACCTCATTAGATTTGATAACTCAAGAACGAATAAAGGGATTATTATCTATCTCCTATTACCACTCCGTAAGAGTCAAAATCTGCATCGGACAAGGTGATGATGCTGGAACTTTTGTTTGGTGTTGTTCCAGTGAGACCTTAAATGGCCCAAAATTACCTAAATTTGCCTGACATTGACTGGCACTGGCAGCCATAGACGTTCAATCAGTTTGAAGTGGGAGGGGTGGCAGCGAATGAACATTCGTTCATTCACTGCCACCCTCCCAGTTCAAATGGATTGGACGTCTACTAGTCATAAACTAATTCCAATTCACACTAGAAGCTTGTTTTTCTGTTAATTAGTTGTAGGGCTGCAGCTATCGATTATCTTAGTAGTCGATTAATGGATGAACTAGTTAGTTCGAGTAATCGGATAAGGAACATGGAAAATTAAAATACCTGGGATGAGCCTCAAACGGTATAAAAAAAATAAATGAGGATCTGTGTACAACAAAAGAACAATTGGCTAACTTACATAGCAAACGTCAGCTAGCTTAAATGCTATAAAATGCTAACTTTAAAAAATGTTTTTTAAAAAAAATCTCTTAACAAATGGTTCGGAATCATATTCCCACAAAAATGGCTAAATATACTAAAGATGTCCCGATCGATCGGCATCCGATCACGTCATTTTAAAGTATCGGAATCGGCCAAAAAATATCGGACATGCCTTTTTTAAATATATTTATATTTTTTAATTAAATCGTTTTCTAATTGTATTTAACGTTACAGACAAAATGTCTTGCATTCATCCAGAGTCTTTAGTTTTGGCCATCAAATTTATCGCGTAAAACGGCGATAATTAAAAAAAAAAAAATTAATCACGTTAAAATATTTAATGCAATTAACGCATGCGCTGCACGATCCACTCACGCATTGTCGCGTTCAATCTATAATGGCGCCGTTTCACCTATGTATAGAGCGAAAAGGCAGTGTAAAATGAGTAGAGTGAATTTTGGCAGTCTTTGGAGCTTTTCTTTAATTGGCCAAAGCCTTACAATCCCTCTCTCAACAATTAGAGACATCGTGGGAGGCAATGTGGGGAAGAACGGTAGTGGTTGATCTTTTCCTTAACACCCTATGCTGCTTCCCAACGCAGAGAAGATATATCAATTGGTGCCACTACGCACAGTCATGGTTGCACTTCCCATCATGAATTTGGGCAGAACAGTTAAATGGCTACAGTATCATTTACTGAAAGCTCAACAAATACCCTAGATGGCAATATTTAGTCACAATATACAAAGTGACATTTATCCTTTAAGAATTACAAGTCTTTCTATCCATGGATCCATCTCACAGAAAGAATGTTAATAATGTAAATGCCATCTTGAGGATTTATTGTCATCATAAACAAATACAGTACTTATGTACTGTATGTTGAATGTATATATCCGTCCGAGTTTTATTCATTTTTTTTCTTAATGCATTTCCAAAATGTATATGATCGGGAAAAATTATCGGGAATGATTGGAATTGAATCGGGAGCAAAAAAAAAAAGCAATTGGATCGGGAAATATCGGGATCGGCAGATACTCTAAAACGATGGGGATCGGATCGGGAGCAAAAAAACATGATCGGAACAACCCTAAAATATACCTATAAATTACGAATGCATTTAAAAACATTAGCCCAAACAAAAACGTGGCTTACTTTGGTCTTATCAGGGAGCAGTTGGATTCAGCCATGTGAAATGATGCAGACCAGAGGGTAGTGTATCCACCCTAATAATTAAAACTAAATGTAAACACTTTCAAAATAAACCATTACAACGCCACTTTAATTAAACGAATACTCGAAGCAACAAAATTCGTATATTTTTTTCTTATTGAATACTCGATTTAATCGATTAATCGTTGCAGCACTGATTAGTTGTTTGTAGAATATCTTAGAATGATTTCCTGACCAATGTATCGATAATTGTTGTATCGCCATATCGTCAGATTGTTATCGTGAGCTTTGTAATGTGTATTGTATCGTGTAAAGATGTCCCGATCACGTCATTTTCAAAGTATCGGAATCGGCAAAAAAATATCGGACAGGCATTTTTTTAATATAAATATATATTTTAAATAAATTGTTTTCTCATTGTATTTAACGTTACAGACAAAATGTGTTACACTCACCCAGAGTCTTTGGCTTAAAGCAGGGCTATCTAATTTATCGCGTTAATTGCGGTAATTAATTTTTAAAGTATTAATCACGTTAAAATATTTAACGCAATTAACGCATGCGCTGCATGACCCACTCACGCAATGTCGCGTTCAATCTATAATGGCGCAGTTTTGCCTATATATAGAGCTAAAAGGCAGCGTAAAATGAGTAGAGTAAATTTTGGCAGTCTTTGGAGCATTTTTTTAAATGGCTAAAGCCTTACAATCCCTCTCTCAACAAATAAATATATCCTGGGAAGCAACGTGGGGAAGAAAGGTAGTAGTTGATCTTTTTCTTAACACCCTATGTTATTTCCCAACGCAGAGAAGATATATCAATTGGTGCCACTACACACAGTCATGGTTGCACTTCCCATCATGCATTTGGGCAGAAGAGTTAAATGGCTACAGTATCATTTACTGAAAGCTCAACAAATACACTAGATGGCAATATTGAGTCACAATATACAAAGTCACATTTATCCTTTAAGAATTCTATCCGTGGATCCCTCTCACAGAAAGAATGTTAATAATGTAAATGCCATCTTGAGGATTTATTGTCATAATAAACAAATACAGTACTTATGTTCTGTATGTTAAATGTATATATTCGTCCGAGTTTTATGCATTTTTTTTCTTAATGCATTGCCAAAATGTATATGATCGGGAAAAATTATCGGGAATGATTGGAATTGAATCGGGAGCAAAAAAAAAAAAGCAATCGGATCGGGAAATATCGGGATCGGCAGGTACTCAAATTAAAACGATCGGGATCGGATCGGAGCAAAAAAACATGATCGGAACAGCCATAGTATCGTGAAGTACCAAGAGGTTCCCACTCCTATTTGTGCTAATATACCAAATATGAATGCATCAAGTTCCCTCACTTTTGTTTTTTTTTTTTTTTTGATTTGCTAATATAATTTCCCTCCTAAGTGGCCGAGCGTATGCGGCGCCTCCCTTCCGTCCTCCCGCTTGCCATCGGCGGTTCCCTAACCTGTTTGTGTGACAATCAATTTGAAGCAGCTGTCTTCATGTTCCGCCGCACTTGACGAATCAGAATAAATGAACGCGAACCGAATGACAGAAACAGACGGACGCCTCCGACTGGATCGCAGATGGAACCCAAATCTGCTTTGGAAAGAAAAACAAACAACAAAACCCGATATTCTGTACGTGAAAGTCGTCTGACCTTGGAAAATGTCACTCAGGGCTAATCTATGTATTGATCTCTTTAAACGCGGATGCGCCACGTGATAAACGCTGTCACTAGAAGGTCAGAAGTGACATCCAAATGTGTAGAAAAATCTGTCCATTGACGCAAATGAAGCTCCTCATAATGCTGTTGAGGAACCCTCGTGGGATAATAACAAAAACAGCTGAAGTGGATTGAAAGACCACCTTTTCCCCAGGGGTCTAATTATCAATTACCATCCGTCACGTAGGCTAAGACGCGTTTCACGGCCGTCCGCTTGACGGTGACGGCATGTTTGACGTCTGTTAAAAATGTTGCCATCGCGGTTGTTATTCATCAAAGATGGGTATCCTATTGTGGCCGTGAACTGGAGATGCATGATGTCGTCTATGTAATGTGAGGAAAGAAACATCTTTGGTGTATTCGGAATGAATGAATCCAGATTTTAACTTTGAGTTACTCCAATAATGAACTGAGATGAGATGGAAATTCGCTAAAAATGTATGTTTTGTTTTACACTGGCATTTTCTTTCTACAAATTTCGTCTTTGCGCGCAAGTTGTTGTTTAGGATCCTGTTTATTATTGTTTTTGCTGTTAATTTTCCCCATTTTGATGTAAATTTGGTTTGGTCAACGAACCTGGAGTTCCCACAGACCGGTTTTCAGCTGAATGCGGGGTGACGATTCATTTATCACAGCAGTAACAGTCAACCCGTCTACCTCACCGCAATAATGTTATGAGACCGTTGTCTCCTTTCACACACACAAATCTCATTTACACACCGTTAACGTTTTTATATTATATTATTGTTTCTAGGTTAGGTATGATATACTGTATACAGTGGTATGAAAAAGTATCTGAACCTTTTGGAATTTCTCACATTTCTGCATAAAATCACCATCAAATGTGATCTGATCTTTGTCAAAATCCCACAGATGGAAAAAACAGGATCTGCTTTAACTAAAACCACCCAAACATTTATAGGTTTTCATATTCTAATGAGGATAGCATGCAAACAATGACAGAATGGGGGGAAAATAGGTAAGTGAGCCCTCTGCCTAAGGAAACTTCCAGAGCAATTGAAACTAATTTTTGCCAAACAATTTGTCAGGTGTGTGCGCAGTCACTGGTGAACGGTTAAAAGATGCCCTGCCCACTATAAAACACACATCTGGTAAGAATTGAGAAGCATTGTCTGATGTGCATCATGCCTCGGTCAAGCACTAACAGGCTGACCCCCCCCCCCCCACCTCTTCAATCTCAGCAGCAATGCTGACAGCACTCCTGTAACGAGTCACATGACATTTTGGAGGGAAAATGACTAGCAGTACTCAATTTGGACATTTAATGACTAGCAGTACTCAATTTGGACATTTAAGGATGTACGTAGTTTCTAAGTGGTGTACTCATTTTTGTTGTCAGGGTTTAGATAGTAATGGCTGTATTTTGAGTTATTTTAAGGGGAAAATAAATGAACTCTGTTATATAAGCTACACACAGACTACTTTTCATTGTGTCAAAGTGTCATTTTGTCAGTGTTGTCCCATGAAAAGATATACTCTCTTTTGTGATACACTGTACCTCGCAAACAGAGGCCGTGCACGGACTTGAATGGATGTCAACTCCGCCTCTGGGAACTCCAGGTATTATGCAGTCCGGCTCAAAGGACCAATTAAATGTCAAGTTCAAATACAAATCCTTACGATGAAATTTATGAAATTACCCAAAATAAGGAGAGAAAGCACTAAGCTTTTGAGAAACTTGCAAGGAGAACGGGAAGGAACTAAACAATTCAATACTAGACTACATATTACAGTTTCCAAGATCATTCTAAACTAACCCCTCCTGTGCCCTTTCTTTTTATGTGGGTTGGTCCTAGCAACAGATCATTGTCTTGCCCCAAAAAGAAATTGAGGAAGCAAGCTGGCGACACCTCTTGAATTTATTTGACTATGTGTGTGTATGTAGGTGGATTTAGATACATGTAAGTCAAAACATCTCATGTAGCAATATGTATTTGGCAACGGATAAAATGCGAGTTTGATTTCTTAATGTCTGCGGCTTGTCTCAAGGCCGACCTGCGGAATGATGGCCGGTTTGAACCGGGGTAAATGACAAGGCAGTTTTATCAAGAGCAAAACATGTCTATATTTTATGGAAATCAATCACTGAACCATTTCTTTTTTGCAATCAATCATCAATTACTCGACTTTATTGTAAGCAATCATTGTTAAAAGCAAATGTTTAATTATCATCTAATAATGATCAGTTTCCGTCATAAGTTCACAATGTGTGACATTTTCTTATCGTATGTGTAGTTAGCACGCATCATAGCAGTGTTTGGTCGCCATTTCAGTGATGTGTCTGGCATCTGTCCGACTTTTCAAGAAAATGGGCTGCGGTTCAGTTGATGTCACACGGCCACGGTTGTCACAACTGGTCTGTGATTGGTGTGATATGCTTCCTCCCTCAACTTTAGTTTTTAATATTTCAACCGTTCTCCTGGGAAAAAAAAGTCAATTTATTAAATTCCCATGACCAGATATTATAAGAATTCTATCTGTCAACCTGCTTTACTACCTATTATTAAATCCAACGGACATATTCATAATGAATGACGCCCTCAGAGGTCATATTCAGCCCAGTAAGGACTTTTACGGAATATATACGGAATTCTACTGAAGCGAGAGTTGGAAAAAAAAAAACTGCAGTGAATATAAATCACACACACATATGAAACTTTACTAGCGAGTAAGTCCTCTTGTCACCTGCAGTGATTGCAAAAAAAATGCGAAAGCCTCTTGTCAAAAGTGGCCTTATTTCTTCTCCCCCGCGGCAAAGTCAAAGGTGCGTCACGCTCTTAAATGCCTCCAAGCGTGAAGAGGCATCTGGGAGTACAAATGATTTCACCCATAGCTCTGATTAATACCGATACCACGGCGATGTGTCCCCATTGACGATATTCATCCGTTTGCCGTCAGACGGCGGACAACCGGTTGCTCGTTTTTCGTCAAGCGTGCACGTGGTTGGCGGTAAACTCAGTTTAAATCCCAGTTCGAATGGATCGAACGTCTATCGCCGTCAATAGAAAGTTCCTTTTTTTCCTTTTTTTTTTTTTGCCAGGCTTATGATTTATCTTTCTAATTTGGCTTATTTAACAGTCATATTTATTTAAAACTATATATTTTTGGATGGTAACTAGATTTTATACGATTTTTTTTTTTGGTAATAAATCAACTTCATTTTCTTGATAATGACATTATTTTCTCTAAGTACTTTCAAATTTGATCCAACTTTGCATAAATATTATTATTAATAAATATCTAAAAATAAAAACTTTTTCTTAAATATATTCTGCAATTATGCATATATATTTTTTTCTTTTTAATAATTTTGGGACAGTCAAGATTCCTTTCCTGTAAAATGACTTTTTTTTAAAAGTTATTTTTTTCATGTCTAAATTTTTTTTTTTTTTTAACATTCTAACTGCAAAGTCACAATATTGATTCAGAATATTTGAATTCTTTTTCCTCATTGAACTCAGAATTTATTTATGATTTTTTTTTCTCTCTCCAGGGAGACTGTTTAAATAGTTTTAATTAATTAATTAATGAATAGTGTTAAGGAGAAGAATGCAATACTCATGCATTTTTCTGGATGAGATTTTTATTTTAAAAATTGGCTTTTCTTCAAAAAAAAAAAAAAAAAGACCCCCCCCCCCAAAAAAAATTTTTTTAAAAAAATATCTTGAATTTTCTAAGAATACAAAATAAAATCCATGTTTTTTTTTTTTTTTTTTTTGGGGGGGGGGGGGGATATTTTCTAAAAAAAAAAAAAATGAGTGTCCTTATGGTCCGAACAGTTTTAATATATCACATGGAAGTCTGATATACTCGCATTGTTGATGTTCATTTTATTTATTAGGAGAAAGCACCAAAAAGAACAGAAAGGAAGGACGCAGACAGAAGAGAAGAACACACAACAACAACAAAAAATACACTACAGTCAGAGGCGCCACCAGGGGGTGGCCAGTGGTGGCTGTGGCCACCCCTATAAATTGGTTGGCCACCCCACTGGCCACCCCGCTTGCCAGTATATCATCAGATTGTTGTAGCATCAGTTATGCATTTCATCCCAAATGAATGCATTTATTTTGTTTTGTTTAATGTAGGGCTGTCAAATTTATCGCGTTAACGGGCGGTAATTAAAAAAAAAAAAAGAATCACGTGAAAATATTTATCGCAACTAGCGCATTTCGCGGTACGACTCATTCACGCATTGCCGCAAACAGCCTACAATGGCGCCGTTTTACTTATACAGAGATAAGAGGCAGAGTGGAGTAGATACAAGCATTCATTGGGGCCGTGCTTTTAATTCTTTGTCATCTCTCCCACAGCAACTATAAATATTGTGGGAAGCGACGTGGGGAAGAATGACAGGAGTTGGTCTTTTTCTTAACACCCTGTAGTGTACCCAACGCAGAGAAGATATAGCATTTGCAGCCACCACACACAGTCATGGTTGTAACATTTCCCATCATGCATTTGGGCAGAACAGTTAAGTCGCTACAGCATCATTTACTGAAAGCTCAACAAATACACTGGATGGCAATATTTAGTCACAATATACAAACTCACATTTATCCTTTAAGAATTGCAAGTCTTTCTATCCGTGGATCCCTTTCACAGAAAGAATGTTAATAATGTTTATGCCATTTTGTGGATTTATTGTTATAATAAACAAATACAGTACTTATGTACAGTATGTTGAATGTATATATCCGTCTTGTCTTATCTTTCCATTCCAACAATTATTTACAGAAAAATATGGCATGTTTTAGAGATGGTTTGAATTGCGATTAATTACGATTAATTTTTAAGCTGTGATTAACTTGATTAAAAATTTTAATCGTTTGACAACCCTAGTTAAATGTACACCTTATGCCTAATATATACAGTACATAACACAATAAAACAGAATTGTTGTTGACTGGACAGTTATGGACTATGCATATTAAATCATTAGTAACATAAAATATTACACAATACACCAAAGTATATCAATAACCGTGTCCTTAAGTCTTTCTGACCTTTTTACTCCAATAATATAATGAAAACCTGAAATAATGGCTTTTAGTTTTGGCCACCCCAAGATTTTAAGTGGCCCCATCTGGCCACCCCTATTAAAAATTTCTGGAGGCGCCACTGACTACAGTGATCCCCTGCCACTTTGTGCTTCAAACTTTGCGCCCCCAGTCCATCGCTGATTTCTTTTCAATTAAAAAAAAAAAAAAATACAGATGAGCTGTCCCGATCTGTCCATAAGTCTCACTCTCCCTCCCTCTGCTTTTCTCGGTCAGGCAGTGCACTGGAGTTTTTTATTAAAATTAACGATAATTGACAAAAGTTCAGGTTTGATCTTGCCAGAGAAGCTCGTACGCCGACACTTCAAAGCGCCGCATGCGTCAATCATCGTTTAGCTTGTTAAACAGTTGCTGTAGCAACTCATTGTGTCTAAGTGAGCAGCTTGAGCGGATTTCAGTGGACTCACTCAATGAAGCATTTAATAAAGACAAGCATTTTTCTACTTTATTCTTGTTTAAAAATAATTTGGTGGAAGAGTAACATGTTTAAAACATCATAATGATTACTTTTGAAGTGCATAAAAAAACCTTTTTTTTTTTTTTTTTTTTTTAATTATACTTCAGGATAAGGTGAAAAAAACATGTCTTAATGTATCTCTTTCCAATGCCAAATCTGAATAAATACATTGAACACACAAAAATTGGATGTGCTACTTCGAGGTTTTGCACTTATCGCAGCAAGTTCTGGTCCCTATTAACCGCGAAAAATGAGGGATCACTGTATTACATGCCTATCCTATGCTATGAACAAATTGGTGCTTTTGTTAGCTAATTATACATACCTGTGGAGGACTTGATAACTTAGTTTTGTTTGTTTTTTGCTTTTTTTTAAATAGTTGATCATTTTTCATTAAGCGTACAACTCATTCCCTGCCATTTAATTAATTGGACTTGAGTATAAATTAAAAAAAAAAAAAAAAAGTAAAAAAAATACATTTGTGAAAAAGTTGCAAAGTAAAAGATCATTTATTCCCATAAAATTACAATTAAAAAATACAGTACCACTTTATTCAACATTGGTGTCATAAACTGTAATAAGACCGTCATAATTATGACACTGTCCTGAACATGAACATGCCTCTTAGCATGCATTGCAGCCATAAAGATTTAAATAATTAAAATTCATGTTCTGTGCTAATTATTTCTTCATTTACTGATCAAGTTGTTTCATTAATTGCTAGTCATGGTATTTGATAACACTTTATTGGACAGTGGCGTCATAAGACCGTCATAATTATGACATGACACTGTCAGGAGCATTAATGAGTGCTTATGACAGATGTCATGAAGCGTCACCAAGCAAATTCTGTCACTTTTGAATGGATGTAAAATGTGCAAACTGGACATAAATGGATTTAGTGACAAAATTCACACTTAATGACATCTGTTATAAACATTTATTCATAATAATGACAGTGTCATGTCATAATTATGATGTTCTTATGACAGTGTTACGATGCCTCTGTAAAATAGTGTTACCACAAATGCCTTTTTAAAAACAAAGTGGGAGGGCCTTTCAGCGAATGATCATATTTCAGTTCCGCAAAAAAAAAAATTAATAAAGATAATTACAAATTTGACATCTATCACCGCCAATGGCACAGAAAAAGGCTCATTCCCTGGCACCCGAGTTTACCAAGGGTCGCCGCGGGGGCTTAGCTGTAATAATATCTGACAAGTCTCACGTGAGTTAGCGCCTTGTCCTTCTGCTTTCATGTCAGCCAATTTACGAGGCGGTAAATCACGGAAAGTCGGCGCGATTACTATGCATATTACAGTACATACAAGCAAATATCGATACAAAGTGCGTCTGATACATATTGCGGGAGCCTTCTGTCTATTATTTTCCCATCGACTTGCTTTCAAAGTGAGGCTCGCTTGTAACAGGAAGCGAGCAGACTCCCTAAACTTAATTTAGCGTGAATTAGCCGCGTGGCTACTTCATTAGCGCGCACAGACTCTGTGAGTGACCTCGTGGGAGTTTTGCATCAGACTTCTTTCCTGTCTGGATTGGCTTTGCTCTTCTCTTTGTACGTTGGCATGTAAATGAAGTTCATTTGGGGTTTCTCTTTTCTTCATTTTCATTTTTGTCGCAGATTTGTAGTTAGGCTTTCCTTCAGAGGACCAACCCATGTAAACATTTGACTAGTGCTGCAACAATTAATCGATTAAATCGCGTATTCGATTAGAAAAAAAGATTGGAATTAAATTTTGCTGCTTAGAGTATTCGTTTAATTAAAGTGGCGTTGTAATGGTTTGTTTTGAAAGTGTTTGCATTTAGCTTTATTGATTTGGGTGGATACACTGCCCTCTAGTCTGCCTCATTTCACATGGCTGAATCCAGCTGCTCCCTGTTAAGGCCAACCTAAGCTGTTTTTGTTTGTGCTGAAAGTTTTTTGAATACATTCGTATTTTAGTTTATAGGTATATTTAGCCGTTTTTTTTGTGGGAATATGTGTCTGAACCATTTGTTAAGAGCACTGTAAAAAAAAAAAAAGGTAGCATTTTATAGCATTTAAGCTAGCGGACGTTTGCTATGTAAGTTAGCCAATTGTTCTTTTGTTGTACATAGACCCAATTTAATATTTTTTTTTTTTTTTTTAATACCGTTTGAGGCTCTGCTCAGGTATTTTAATTTTTTATGTGCCTAATCCGATTACTCGATTATTCGTATTAAATCGTCGATTAATCGACTACTAAAATAATCGATAGCCGCAGCCCTACATTTGACACTGTTGGGTGCCATTGACAGCACAAGACGTCCTAATCGATTTTGACTGGGCCAGCAGTTATACAGTCCCTGAAAAATGTCTTGTCGCTATCCATTTTTTAGAAACAATTGTTAATAACCTGACTTTTAATTATTCAACTGGTTTCGGAAATGGCTCATATGAAAGCTAAGACCCTCCCAAATGATATTGAATGTACAAAAATATATTTGTAAAAGATTGATCATTTAATGAAGACATAAAGGTCAAATTTTGGCAAGACAAAAGTTTTGTCGCCTACAGAAAGTAATGTGAAAATTGAACAAAAAATGTACTTCAAATACAAAAATATGTTACATAACATAAGCCAATTAAGTAGTGGTGCTGTGAGATCCAAATTTAATATTTTGTATGACTTCCATGAGCTTGAAGGACTGCATCCATGCAGTTCGGCATCATTCATACAATTTATTGATGAAGTCATCAGAAACATTAAAAAAAGCAGTCTTGCATGCCTCCCAGAGTTAATCAACATTCTTGGGTTTCGTCTTCCATACTTCCTCTTTCATCCTGTTCATGTCTGGTGATTGGGCTGGCCAGTCCTGGAGGATCTTGATGTTCTTTGCCTTGAGGAACTTTGAGGTAGAGATTGAAGTATGCGATGGAGCACCACCTTGCTGCAGAATCTGTCCCTTTTTATGGTTAGGAATGTTAAAGGCAGCTAAGATTTGTTGATATTCCAGACTATTATGTTGTTTTCCACCCTGCAGATCTCTCGCACACCCCCTTTCTGGATTTAACCCTGGACCATGATTTTGCCATCACCACCAAACTTCACTGGTTTCTGAGTGAATCTCGGCTCCAGTAGGTCTCATGCAATATTTGCGGCGACTGTGGTGTAATTAAATGGAAGATTCATCTGAAATATCCACCTTTTGCCACAAAACAGTGAAGTTTGGTGGTGGCAAAATCCCAGTTTTGCATCTCAAGTCTTCAGACAGTTCTTTGGTCTTCTTTCTTTTCTCCATGCTCAATGTGGTACACACAAGGGCTTAGCACAGAGGTTGAGTCAACTTTAATCCATTTTAACTGGGTGATAGTGTGATTTAGTTATTGCCACCAGCTGTTGTGTGCCACAGGTAAGTAACAGGTACTGTTAATCACACAAATTAGAGAAGCATCACATGATTTTTCAAAGGGTGCCAATACTTTTGTCCAGCCTGTTTTTGGAGTTTTCTGTCAAATGATCATGATTTAATTAGTTTTTTCATTGCAAGCAAAATAAATGAAGATATTACTACCAAAGCATTTGTAATTTCAATCATTTTCTGGGAGAAATTGAGCATTATCTGACATAATTGCAGGGGTGCCAATACTTTTGGCCAGCAATGTATATATTTTTTAAATATAAGGACAAATTTATGAGGAAACAGGTTTGTATAATTGTTTTTTTTTTTCTTTTTTTCAAAGGGGGGATGGTAAATATTAGAGCTGGGAATCTTTGGGCACCTAACGATTCGATTACGATTCAGAGGCTCCGATTCGATTATAAAACGATTATTGATGCACCCCCCTCCCCTTTTTTTTTTTTTTTTAATAAATGTTTTCTACATTAGTTCCAAAATTGTTCAAAAATCCTCTCTGGCTAACCCAAACTACCGTATTTTTCGGACTATAAGTCGCACCTGAGTATAAGTCGCACCAGCCATAAAATGCCCAACGAAGAGGAAAATAACATATATAAGTCGCACTGGAGTATAAGTCGCATTTTTTGGGGAAATTAACGTGATAAAATCCAACACATAGAGCAGATATGTCATCTTAAAAGGCAATTTAAAATAAAAATGCAATCGAGAACATGCTGAATAAATTAACAGTATGATAATGTTACATGATGCATGAACAACAAAATGCGAACGTGGCCGGTATGTTAATGTAACACAGCTATTAAGAATTATAGCATAAAGAACATGCTAACAAGTTCACTCCAAAACACCAAAATAACATGTGAAATGATGTAATAATGTGTTAATAATTTCACACATAAGTCGCTCCTGAGTATAAGTCGCACCCCCAGTCAAATTATGAAAAAAAACTGCGACTTATAGTCCGAAAAATACGGTACTATTTCAGTATCAAGTTAACATATAACAGTAAAAAAATATACAAAAATAACAGTAAATAAAAAACTCCAGTCCCCATTCTGTATCAGCAGCTTTAAACTACATTCAATTAATTTAATGCTGTGAATCAACTGTTACAGTTGTTAAAATCGCTCCCATTATTCCATAATTTCCTTTCTGTCTACTTTTGTCAAAGTTTTAACTCTATTTCATCATTTAAAGATAGATTCAAGACAAGATTCTGCCGATTTAGGAGTATTTTAGATAAAAAGTTAATTAGGTTCGCTTTCTAGAGAGGTCTGCTTTAAGATGGCGGCTGTTTACTTACGTGGGAAAGTGTCTATCGCATCTCTGTTCAATAATACACACCGACGTCTGTCATTTTGCATCAAGTTCTACATATATATGATATCTACTGTAGCCGTATGTTTGTAGCAACTAGCAACTGGGCGTTGTTTGTAGCAGCTGTCGGCCGCAGTCAGGTATGATTGTTTTTTTATCTAGCGGCATGAGTTGAACATGATATTTACTCTCGGTCTGTTCCTCATTGTGTCCCATAGACCGCGTTGACTGTGTTTTACTTCCACTTTACCTGGTATAATTCAATAATCGGAATTTGGATATTTGTGAATCGTTCTCGAATCTTCCACAGCCGAATCGCGAATAATCTAAGAATTGGAAACTTCACACGCCTCTAGTAAATATTGTCTTTTTGCTTTTATAATTACCCATTTAATAAATAAATAAAACACCTCAGGCATAAACTTTTTTTTTAACCAATATTTTTTTAAACTGACAAATGAAAAAAAAAACATTTTTTACTTTATATTTTTAAATTAAAAAAAAGGAGGAATAAATTGTAAATATATATATATAATGGCTGTCAAAATTATTGCGTTAATGGGCGGTAATTAATTTTTAAAATTAATCACGTTAAAATATTTGACGCAATTAACGCACATGCCCCGCTCAAACAGATTAAAATGAGAGCACAGTGTCATGGCCACTTGTTACTTGTTTTTTGTCTCCCTCTGCTGGCGCTTTGGTGCGACTGATTTTATGGGTTTAAGCACCATAAGAATTGTGTAATTATTGACATCAACAATGGCGAGCTGCTAGTTTATTTTTTGATTGAAAATTTTACAAATTTTATTAAGATGAAAACATTTAGAGGGGTTTTAATATAAAATTTCCATAACTTGTACTAACATTTATCTTTTAAGAACTACAAGTCTTTCTATCCATGGATCGCTTTAACAAAATGTTAATAATAATGCCATCTTGTTGATTTATTGTTATAATAAACAAATACAGTACTTATGTACAGTACGTTGAATGTATATATCCATCTTGTGTCTTATCTTTTCATTCCATCCATAATTTACAGAAAAATATGGCATATTTTATAGATGGTTTGAATTGCGATTAATTACGATTAATTTTTAAGCTGTGATTAACTCTCTCGCTCTCTCTCTCTCTCTCTCTCTCTCCCTCTCTCTCTCTCTCTCTCTCTCGTGTTAACTGGAGTTAATTAATTTTTTAAATTAATCACGTTAAAATATTTGACGCAATTAACGCAGATGCCCCGCTCAGAGATTTAAATGACAGTACACAGTGAAACGCTCACTTGTTGTGTTTTATGGAGTTTTGCCGCCCTCTGCTGGCGCTTGGGCGCGACTGATTTTATAGGCTTCAGCATCCATGAGCATTGTGTAAGTAATTATTGACGTCAACAATGGCGGGCTACTAGTTTATTTTTTGATTGAAAAATTTACAAATTTTATTAAAATGAAAACATTAAGAGGGGTTTTAATATAAAATTTCTATAACTTGTACTAACATTTATCTTTTAAGAACTACAAGTCTTTCTATCCATGGATCGCTTTAACAGAATGTTAATAAAGTTAATGCCATCTTGTTGATTTATTGTTATAATAAACAAATACAGTACTTATGTACAGTATGTTGAATGTTTATGTCCGTCTTGTCTTATCTTTTCGTTCCAACAATAATTTACAGAAAAAATATGGCATATTTTATAGATGGTTTGAATTGCGATTAATTACGATTAATTAATTTTTAAGCTGTGATTAACTCGATCCAAAATTTTAATCCTTTGACAGGCCTAATATATATATATATATATATATATATATATATTTTTTTTTTTAAAGTTTATACCATTAAAATGTTCCTATAAATTAAAAAAGGGGGGAGTAAGACATTTGTAGTCCTCAAAAAGGAAAACAGACCCTTTATTTGAATTTCATTTTTGATGAAAAAACAAATTTGTTTTACCTAAATGACTTTCATGGACTGCACAAAACGACATGTCGAGCCCGAGTTTGGCCCTTGCCCTTCGAGTTTGACACCCTTGCTCTAAAATATCTCATCCGATCACCTTTTCAAGAACCTGGCTCCTCTCTGCCACTTTTTCCATTTGGTCCTTTAGTCCCCCTCAACATGCTCCCCAGCAGATAAGCCCTGGCGATGGAGCGCCATTGATGTCCTCCACTTCACATACATCCCTAGTTTCCCGCGATAAACATCACAATAAACACTTGACAACGCTCCTTCGCCACGCCGTCCATCTTGCCGAGAAAAAAAAAACGGCCTCTGGGCATTTTTGCCCAAGCTCTCGGCTCCTCTCCGGACGTCTGGCCGGCTTTGAAAGAAAACCCAGACCTCATTTACGTAATAAAATAAGTCAGCCCGAGGGCACGCAGATCATTGAAATGCAGTTTCAACTCCTTTACTGCAGTGAAGTCGGAACAATCTCGGAATAATAAGAATGAGTGTGAATGCAATCAGACATTTTGACTCCTTCCTATATGACGTCTTAATAGATGTTGTCAGTCGCCGCTTCCTGGAAATTGTTTGCGAGCAAAATGAAATGATGGATGCGTACGCCGTCATCACCGACTGTAAACAAATTGAATACGGCGACGGTGTGAAAGTGTAAAAAAAAAAGAAAACAGTCGAAGGGTGAAAATAGGACGATTCCCACCTGGATAGGTTGGAATTGCAATTTGCGGGAAGCTCTGGTCCATGTCGGACCAGTGTCAAATTGAAGGTCAGGAGGGCAGGCTGGGAGGAATTTGACACAAATGCTTGAGTGATATACGAAAGATTAGTTCGGACAGAGTCGGAACTGGGCTGGAGCGATGTCTCGCTCAATGATCGGTCTTCAAATTTCGCAGATTTGATACGAGTGTTATGAGAGTGAAGAACGTTAGGAGTTCATTTCATTTCTCAAGACAGGTAAAGATTTGAATTCCTTCCTAAAATCGTTATTCATTTCAATTTAACAGAGTAAAATTAAAATGGCAATGAGTGAAATCCCCCAAGTACGGTGGTATGAAGCTTTTGGAATTTCTCACATTTCTTCATAAAATCACCATCAAATGTGATCTGATCTTTGTCAAAATCACACAGTTGAAAAAGCAGTGTCTGATTTAACTAAAACCAGCCAAACATTTACAGGTTTTCATATTTTAATGAGGATAGTATGTAAACAATGACACAGGGGAAAATAAGTGAAACATATTTAATATTTTGTATTAAATTGGATTAAATTCAAATTAAATGTAACTAAATTAAAAATGAAGACTCCAAATGCATTTTATTCCATTTCATTGATCATTTTAATATGTTCAATTTAAAATACATAATTTTATGTATTACATTGATGATTTTAATATGTTCAGTTTAAAATACATTATGAAAAGTATCTGAACCTTTTGGAAATTCTCACATTTCTGCATTTCATCACCATCAAATGTGATCTGATCTTTGTCAAAATCACACAGATGAAAAAGCAGTGTCTGATTTAACTAAAACCAGCCAAACATTTACAGGTTTTCATATTTTAATGAGGATAGTACAGAAATCTTTTTGAAACAGAAATTTGGATTTAGATTTTCATTAAATGTAACCAAATTAAAAAAGATTTACAAAAATATCTTTTGTATTAACATTTTAACTTTAAATTTTAAATTTCAATCTTATGAAGGAATTAAAATCTTTTCAAGTGTTAATAGTTTTTTTTAAAACAAATTTTGGATTAAATTCAAATTAAATGTAACTAAATAAAAAATGAAGACTCCAAATGCATTTTATTCCATTTCATTGATCATTTTAATATGTTCAATTTAAAATACATAATTTTATGTATTACATTGATGATTTTAATATGTTCAGTTTAAAATACATTATGAAAAGTATCTGAACCTTTTGGAATTTCTCACATTTCTGCATTTCATCACCATCAAATGTGATCTGATCTTTGTCAAAATCACACAGATGAAAAAGTGATTGCTTTAACTAAAACCAGCCAAACATTTACAGGTTTTCATATTTTAATGAGGATAGTACAGAAATCTTTTTGAAACAGAAATTTGGATTTAGATTTTCATTAAATGTAACCAAATTAAAAAAGATTTCCAAAAATATTTTTGTATTCTATTAACATTTTAACTTTAAATTTCAATCTTATGAAGGAATTAAAGTCTTTTCAAGTGTTAAAATCGTTTTTTTAAACTGAATTTTTGGACTAAATTCAAATTAAATGTAACTAAATTAAAAATGAAGACTTCAAATGCATTTTATTCCATTTCATTGATCATTTTAATATGTTCAATTTAAAATACATAATTTTATGTATTACATTGATGATTTTAATATGTTCAGTTTAAAATACATTATGAAAAGTATCTGAACCTTTTGGAATTTCTCACATTTCTGCATTTCACCACCATCAAATGTGATCCGATCTTTGTCAAAATCACACAGATGGAAAAACAGTGATTTAACTAAAACCTGCCAAATATTTACAGGTTTTCATATTTTAATGAAGATAGTACAGAAACAATGACAGAAGGGTGAAAAATAAGTGACCCATCACATTTAATATTTTGAGCCCCCCCCTTTGTCAGCAATAACGTCAAGCAGACGCTTCCTGTAGCTGCAGATAAATCTGGCACATCGATCAGGATTAACCTTGGCCCATTCTTCTCTACAAAACTGCTGTAGTTCAGTCAGATTCCTGGGGGTCTGGCATAAATTGCTGTCTTTAGGTCATGCTACAGCATCTCAATGGGTTTCAAGTCTGGACTTGGCCACTCCAGAACGTGTATTTTGTTCTTCTGAAGCCATTCTGAAGTTGATTTACTTCTGTGTTTTGGATCATTGTCTTGTTGCAGCGTTCATCCTCTTTTTGGCTTCAACTGTCTGACAGACGGCCTCAATATTTTATATATTTTAAGATTAATGTTTAAAAATTAATGGATTAGACGTCTATTGGCGTCATTGGCACGGAAGATGAAACAACTGTCAGCTGGCTCGCTTCTGAATTCAAGTCTTGCATGTTCTCTTCCTCACTAATGGGATTTCCACATATTACATTACTACGGTGGGAGCTAATGCGCTAGGATAATATCACCAGGAAAAGGTGCACCCCGCTCGAAAATTAAATTGGACACCGCGCGACGGCGAGGAAGCCGCAGCGCCGACGTGCTTACAGTAAACAGGCCACTGAGCACGCGTGCTGGGTCTGGAATGCGACTTGTTTTTGGCTAACTTTTCAAGCAAAACCTGACTTTTGACCTCATGACCTCAAAATTGAATTGCCTCGTCCGTTTCATATTAACTTGGCAAGCCAGATTGATTGTTCCATACAGTCATGTCAAAAAATGAGGACACCCTCCCACGCCTGTGTGTCTGAGAAAAAGATTTTTTATAACCTTCTGGAAAATGTAATTTTAAATAAATGCAATTTCTATTGGGGGGTAAATTAGGACACCCCCACATTCAATCCCACTTAAAATGGCTAAAATCACACATGTATATCACATAAGGTGCTGTTTATGTGCTGTTATACAATATATGGTTTAATTAGTAAAACAATGTTAATATTTGTTGTATACCTGTAATTACATCACTTTCTTTTCCAGAGATAAACAAGTCAAGCCCTGAATATATGATGGGGTGTCCTAATTTTCTCACATGAATGTATACCCATGGCGAGTGTACAGTGGAATGAAAAAGTATCTGAAACTTTTGAAATTTCTCACATTTCTGCATATAATCACCATCAAATGTGATCTGATCTTTGCCAAAATCACACAGATGTAAAAACAGTGTCTGCTTTAACTAAAACCACCCAAACATTTATAGGTTTTCATATTTCAATGAGGATAGCATGCAAACAATGACAGAAGGGGGGAAAATATGTAAGTGAACCCTCTGCCTAAGGAGCCTTAAAGAATTGAAACCAATTTTTATCAAACAATTTAAACCAGGTGTGTGCCCAATCACTGATGAGTGGTTTAAAGCTGCCCTGCCCACTATAAAACACTCACCTGGAAAGAATTGTCTTGATGAGAAGCATTGTCCGATGTGCATCATGGCTCGGTCAAAAGAGCTTTCTGAAGACCTGTGATCAAGGATTGTTGATTTGTACAAAGCTGGGAAAGGATGCAAAACCATCTCTAAACGTCTGGATGTTCATCAATCGACAATCAGAGAAGTTAATTACAAAGGGAGCGAGTTTGACACTGTTGCTTCTCTCCCAAGGAGTGGCCGTCCACCAAAGATGGCGCCTCGAGTTCAGCGCAGAATACTCGTTGTCGTCGTTGTCTCCCGCTTATCCGAATCCGGGTCGCGGGGGTAGCAGCCTCAGCAAAGAGGCCCGCCGTTCCCAGGCCAGCCGAGAGATATAATCTCTCCAGCGTGTCCTATGTCGGCCCCGGGGTCTCCCCGAGGGAGGCGTCCAGGGGGCATCCAAACCACATGTTCAAACCACCTCAACTGGCTCCTCTCGACATGGAGGAGCAGCGGCTCTACTCCAAGTCCTTCCCGGATGACCGAGCTTTTCACCCTGTCTCAAAGGCTGAACCCGGCCACTCTGCGAAGGAAACTCATTGCAGCCGCTTGTATCTGCGATCTTGTTCTTTCGGTCATTACCCAAAAGTTCATGGCCATAGGTGAGGGTAGGAACGTAGATTGACCGGTAAATCGAGAGCTTCGCCTCCTGGCTCAGCTCCCTTTTCACCACGACAGACTGGTAAAGTGCCTGCAACACTGCGGACACCGCCCCAATGACTGTCCGCCCTGGAGCCAGGCCTAAGGTTGGGGCCCGTGTGCGAGCGCCTGGTGGTCGGGCCTTCCCTCATGGGGCCTGGCCGGGCACAGCCCGAACCCGATACACGGGCTCATTGTCCCGAGGACCCACCATCCTCAGCGTGAATGCAATGTGCAATGTGGATCGTGTAGCAGACCAAGCGCAGAATACTAAGAAAGGTAAAAAAGAACCCTAGAGTGTCTGCTAAAGACTTATAGAAATCACTGGCACAGTCCAATATCTCTGTGCACACATCAAATATATGTAAAACCATGGCCAATAATGGTGTTCATGGGAGGACTCCACAGAAGAAGCCACTGCTGTCTAAAAAAACACTGTTGCTCGTTTAATGTTTGCAAAAAGGCACTTGGACACTCCACAGAGGTTTTGGCAAAATATTTTGTGGACTGATGAAACAAAAGTTGAATTGTTTGGGAGTAACACATTTCATGTGTGGAGGAAAAATGGAACAGCTCACCAACATCAAGACCTCACCCCCACTGTGAAGCATGGTGGAGGGAGCATCATGATTTGGGGCTGTTTTGCTGCCTCAGGGCCTGGACAACTTACAATCATTAATGGAAGAATTAATTCAAAAGTTTATCAAGATATTTGCAGGAAAACCTGAGGTTGTCTGTCAGACAGTTGGAGCCAAAAAGAGGAAGGATGGTTCAACAAGACACAGAAGTAAATCAACTTCAGAATGATTTCAGAATAACAAAATACACGTTCTGGAGTGGCCATGTCAAAGTCCAGACTTGAACACCAATGAGATGCTGTGGCATGATTTAAAGATAGTGATTCATGCCAGACATCCCAGGAATCTGACTGAACTACAGCAGTTTTGTAGACAAGAATGGGCCAAAATTAATCCTGATCGATGTGCCAGACTGATCTGCAGCAACAGGAAGCGTCTGGTTGAAGTTATTGCTGCCGGGGGGGGGCACAAAATATTAAATATGTTTCACTTATTTTCCCCCTGTGTCATTGTTTACATACTATCTACATTAAAATATGAAAACCTATAAATGTTTGGGTGGTTTTAGTTAAAGCAGACAGTTTTTTCATCTGTATGATTTTGACAAAGATCAGATCACATTTGATGGTGATTTTATGCAGAAATGTGAAAAATTCCAAAAGGTTTATATACTCTTTCATCCCACTGCATTCCCTATATCAATCTGGGAAAGATCCAATCCAGACCTGTTTCATACCTCTATGAAGTTGGCCCCCCATCAGACGCAAATTTATAGACAAATTTCCGAGGTACTTATGCATTTCTCCTCGCGACTAAAATAGTCTCTATTTTTTAAATTTTATTATACGTGCTTGTTTTAGGAGACTTGACTTCTGGCACTCTAGTTTCTTTCCCTCCTCAGCGCTTCCACCGTCACAAAGCACTTACAGGCGGACACATTTCAAGCTTCCCCTCGTTGAAAAAGGAGCGTCCACCACTGATGGACGTCAATAGCAGCCCATAGACTTCATAATGTATTGACGGGACATGGGGTGCAGGGCTGATAAATAAAGGGTCTGCATTGTAGACGAGGCCATCAAAGCTGACCGAGTGGAATCACATACAGAGATTTTTTCGTTGCGAACTCTTGTGAATAAATGCTTAAATCCCTGAATTCTTTAGAGATATGGACGTAAAACAGTCTCGATTCTTGGTTAAAAGCAAAAAAATTCGAGCAGTTATCATTTATTGTACGTAAATATGTTGAAGTAAAATGCTAGTCTGTTAGTGAATGTAGCTAGCGGCCGCCTGATGTAAACAGCGTTTTTCCCGGTGAAAATTCTTGTGAATAAATGCTTAAATCCCTGAATTCTTTGTAGATATGGACGTAAAACAGTCTCGATTCTTGGTTAAAAGCAAAAAAAAAAACGTGCAGTCAGCATTTATTTTACGTAAATATGTCGAAGTACAATGCTAGTCTGTTAGTGAATGTAGCTCGCGGCCGCCTGATGTAAACAGCGCTTTTCCAGTGAAAATTCTTGTGCAAAAATCCTTAAATACCCAAATTCTTTATAGATAGACGTAAAAGAGTCTCGATTCTTGGTTAAAAGCAAAAAAAAAAAAAACGTGCAGTTAGCATTTATTTTACGTAAATATTTCGAAGTAAAAGCAAAAAAAAAAAAAACGTGCAGTTAGCATTTATTTTACGTAAATATTTCGAAGTACAATCAATGCTAGTCTGTTAGTGAATGTAGCTAGCAGCCGCTTGATGTAAACAGAGCTTTTTCGGTGAAAATTATTGTGAATAAGTGCTTAAATCCCCGAATTCTTTATAAAAATGGACGTAAAAGAGTCGATTCTTGGTTAAATGCAAAAAAGTGCAGTTAGCATTTATTTTACGTAAATATGTCGAAGTACAATGCTAGTCTTTTAGTGAATGTAGCTCGCGGCCGCCTGATGTAAACAGTGCATTTCCGGTGAAAATTCTTGTGAATAAATGCTTAAATCCCATAATTCTTTATAGAAATGGACATAAAAGAGTCTCGATTCTTGGTTAAAAGAAATCCCCGAATTCTTCATAGATATAAACGTAAAAGAGTCTCGATTCTTGGTTAAAAGCAAAAAAAAGAAACGTGCAGTTAGCATTTATTTTACGTAAATATGTTGAAGGACAATGAATGCTAGTCTGTTAGTGAATGTAGCTAGCGGCCGCCTGATGTAAACAGTGCATTTCCGGTGAAAATTCTTGTGAATAAATGCTTAAATCCCCGAATTCTTTATAGAAATGGACGTAAAAGTGTCTCGATTCTTGGTTAAAAGCAAAAAAAAAAAAAAAAAAAAAAAAGGGCAGTTAGCATTTATTTTACGTAAATATGTCGAAGTACAATGCTAGTCTTTTAGTGAATGTAGCTCGCAGCCACCTGATGTAAACTGAGCTTTTCCGGTGAAAATTCTTGTGCAAAAATCCTTAAATCCCCGAATTCTTTATAGATATAGACATAAAACAGTCTTGATTCTTGGTTAAAAGAAAAAAAAAAAACGTGCAGTTAGCATTTATTTTACGTAAATATGTCCAAGTACAGTGCTAGTCTGTTAGTAAATGTAGTGGGCGCCTAATGTTAACTGAGCTTTTCCGATGAAAATTTTTGTGAATAAATGCTTAAATCCCCGAATTCTTTATAGATATGGACGTAAAACAATCTCGATTCTTGGTTAAAAGCAAACAAAACGTGCAGTTAGCATTTATTTTACGTAAATATTGCGAACTATGATGCCAATGCAGTAGCGGCTAATTTCTCCCACTGATTTTTTTCACACGTTTCAAAATGCATGCACCGTACGAAAAATATAATTACCTTGAATCCTCGAACAAATCCTGAGACAATCCTTCCTGTTCGTATGCGGTACAGCTTTTGTACTTTTTCAACAGAAATCCGGCGTTAGATCGCAGCGTGTATGTGTTTGTGAATAGCTCCTCTTGATGTGGGCGGCCCCCTACTTGAATGTGAGGCGCAGTGCATGACCGATCTGACCCGTCAATGCATTATGAAGTCTATGGGCAGCCATTGAGGTAATATAGTCTTCATGTTGTGGATTTTCCAAGCCCGGCATTTCAATGAGGCCCTCCTTCCTGTCACGGAAAGGCATACTTTCCAATGGAAATCAGCACTGATATTAGTTCATTCAACACGCCTGCCTTTGTGTGCCTGAACCAATATTGTGGATGTGACCGCTATTAGTTCGGGCTTTGATGAGCGCGGTCAGCGGCGCTCTCGTGTCCCTTTCATGTTCTTTCGACTCCAGTGTCCAATTACTGAAGGTATTTGACAAGAGAACAATGGCAAAAAGCGTAGATTTCTTCACACAGCACAGTGTAGTATGGATATTAAAAGTGTGTTATACCTTACTTTGCTTTGTAGTACAATTCTCACTGTGCAATTAGTGACCTTTTAACTTTTGGGCTTGGATTTAATTGTTAAAAAATTGTCAATTTTTTGGGGTGTGACCTCATCGGACGGTGACGCTTACACAACCCGCGTTCATTGTCCGTGTTGTTGGTCAAGGGCTCGCCGCGTTGTTCTTCTCGTGTTGCAAAAGCAGCTGACGGCAGTCAGGTCAGGGTGACACGTCGCCTGAGTGTCTATATTTAAATCCGCGTTGTATACAGGTAGGAGTCGCTGATGGGCAGGCACGTGGAAAGAAGACGGTGAAAATTGATGTTTAATGGCTTGTCTATCACGTGATTGCTTTTTGTCGTCGCCTGTCAAGTCCTTCTTTATCAATAAAACGGAAAAGGCTATGATATTTGCAGACGGCGCAGCTGCACTTGAGCAAATGTCCCCGCTGTACCTCTTTGAGTATTTGTTGTGTCTTTGAGGATAGCCTGACATGGCAAAAAAAAAGATAATTTACAGAAAGGTTTCTATTTGTGTTTGGGAATACATTGCAGGGGCAATTTGCTAACCGATTTGTTGTCGATGAATCGATTGTTGCACCTCCATATTACATGAAGATGTCATTGGAGTTATACAGTATACAGTATATATGGAGTTCTTTACAGTACCACAAAAATAAGAAACTTCAATTTTCCTAATATTGGTACAGTAAAAAGGCATAGCTTTGAGTATGGGAGTGGTCAGAGAGGTCCACTACAAACATTCATCAACCTTGGCCAGAACTTATTCAGAATTGTGGGTTTACAGTACCACAACAATGAGAACTGTAACCTGTCACCAGATCAAAGTCCACATGCAGGACTTTGAATTAAAAGTTGCAATATAGAAATCCATTTTTTTTTTTAGTATGGGTCAGAGAGGTCTAATACTAATATTCACTTTTCTTGACTGGAATGTATTCAGAATTGTAGATTTACAGTACCACAAAAATTAGAACTGTAACCTGTACCAGGACATTTAATTCAAATATTCTAAATATTGGTTGAGTAAAAATGTATAGTTTTGAGTATGGAAGTATTCATAGAGGTCTACTGCTAATATTCATCAACCTTAGCCAGAACTTATTCAGAATTGTGGATTTACAGTACCACAACAATGACAACTGTAACCTGTCACCAGATCAAAGTTCACATGCAGGACTTTTCATTCAAAGTTGCAATATAAAAATCCATATTTTTGAATATGGGAGTTGTCAGAGAGGTCTAATACTATTATTATTCACCATCCTTGGCTGGAATGTATTCAGAATTGTAGATTTACCACAAAAATGAGAACTGTAACCTGTACCAGGACATTTAATTCAAATTTTCTAAATATTGGTTGAGTAAAAATGTATAGTTTTGAGTATGGAAGTAGTCAGAGAGGTCTACTACTAGTATTCATCAACCTTAGCCAGAACCTATTGAGGTTTTGTGGATTCACAGTATCACAACAATGACAACTGTAACCTGTACCAGGACATTTAATTCAAATTTTCTAAATATTTGTTCAGTAAAAATGTATAGTTTTGAGTATGGAAGTAGTCAGAGAGGTCCACTACTAATATTCATCAACCTTAGCCAGAACTTATTCAGAATTGTGGATTTACAGTGCCACAAAAATGATAACTGTAACCTGTACCAGGACATTAAATTCAAAATTTCTAAATATTTGTTGAGTAAAAATGTATAGTTTTGAGTATGGGAGTGGTCAGAGCAGTCCACTACTAATATTTATCAACCTTAGCCAGCACCTATTTAGGTTTTGTGGATTTACAGTACCACAACAATGAGAACTGTAACCTGTAAGCAGCTCAAAGTCCACATTTAGGACTTTTAATTCAAAGTTGAAATATATTCATACAGTAAAAATGCATAGTTTTGAGTATGGGAGTAGTCAGAGAGGTCTACTGCTAATACTCACCAACCTTGGCCAGAGCATCTTCAGAATTGTGGATTTTTAGTACCACAAAAATGAGAACTGTAACTGGATCAAAGTATACATGTAGGACTAATATAATAATTCATTTTTCCTAATATTGGTACAGTAAAAAGGCATAGCTTTGCGTATGGGAGTGGTCAGAGAGGTCCACTACTAATATTTATCAACCTTAGCCAGTACCTGTTTAGGTTTTGTGGATTCACAGTACCACAACAATGAGAACTGTAACCTGTACCAGGACATTTAATTCAAAATTTCTAAATATTGGTTGAGTAAAAATGCATAGTTTTGAGTATGGGAGTAGTCAGAGAGGTCTACTGCTAATACTCACCACCCTTGGCCAGAGCATATTCAGAATTGTGGATTTTTAGTACCACAAAAATGAGAACTGTAACCGGATCAAAGTATACATGTAGGACTAATATAATTCATTTTTCACAATATTGGTACAGTAAAAAGGCATAGCTTTGAGTATGGGAGTGGTCAGAGAGGTCCACTACTAATATTTATCAACCTTAGCCAGTACCCATTTAGGTTTTGTGGATTTACAGTACCACAACAATGAGAACTGTAACCTGTAAGCAGTTCAAACTCCACATGTAGGACTTTTAATTTAAAGTTAGAACATATTCTTACAGTAAAAATGCATAGTTTTGAGTCGGGGAGTAGTCAGAGAGGTCTACTACTAATACTCACCAACCTTGGCCTGAGCGTATTCAGAATTGTGGATGTACAGTACCACAAAAATGAGAACTGTAACCTGATCAAAGTATACATGTAGTACTTTTAATTCATTTTTCCAAATATTGGTACCTGAAGCCCCCATAAAATAGGCCAAACAATGCCACTGTTTGATGTTAACTAACAAACGCTGGACTGTGCAGAGGTGAATGCACAGTTGCTCACTTGTAAGAGACGCCGACAAGCAATATGCTGTAATTGTCCATCCTTGGGGTATTTTCACAAAAACTGTCAAAGACGTTACGAAGCCAACCGGGAACTATGTTAAATTGACGCCAAAAAAAAAATAAAAAAATGTATAAAACGTCTCGTTGAGAAGAAACCGCAGCGCGTCGAGGGTGTATATCTTATGACGGCTTGTCCAAAAGTTGGCGAGCTGACCTACTTTGTTCCGTCACTCTTTGCAAATGTTTTGTTCGCCTCTACCGCAAAAATGTCCCAAATGGCCAAAAGAGAGGAGAATTATTCTTGTTGAACAGAAACAGAAACCACTTTTCCGTTTCAATTCGCTCCGTTTTTTTTTTCCGTACAGTGATGTTTTAAATCTGGCATTTTAAAGCTGTCTAATAACTGCATCTGCTGCCATTGACAACTATACACATGGGTTAGGAAATCATTCCGCAAAATAACAAATTAACAGAAAAACAAGCTTTTGCTGTGAATTGGAATGAGAATAACTAGGAGATGTCCTATCCGTTTGAAGTGGGAGGGATGGCAGCGAATGAATGACTGTTCATTTGCGCGTTTATGGCCGTCATTGTAGCCAATGCCAGGCAATAAGTTGATTTTGTGGCATTTCCTTTCATTTTCTGTTGAATTTCGGTCACTTCCTTTTCCTTTTGGGGCGTTTACGGGTCACTTGTTGTTGATTTTGGGTTAGTGCATAGTCTTCATAATGATACTGGCGGGACACATTCCCCAGACACTGTGCCACGCCCTCAAGTAGGGGGCCGTCCCACACTCCGCTTCAGTCGGTCGAAGTCGGTCGCAGTTATTCTCAAACACATGCAGCGATCCAACACCGGATTTGGGATGAAAACGTGCAAAAGCTGTACCGCTTACAATCAGGAAGGATTGTCTCAGGACTGATTTGTTCAAGGATTCAAGGTAATATATTTTTCGTACCATTTTGAAATGTTGTGAAAAAAATCAATGGGAGATCCATGCAGATCTCCTCTAGAGCAGAGATGTTTTGGGGCTGTCGTTGAGCAACACAGACTTTTAACTCCCTCCACAGATTTTCTATGTGGTTGAGATCTGGAGACTGGCTAGGCCACTCCAGGACCTTGAAATGCTTCTTACAAAGCCACTACTTTGTTGCCCTGGCTGTGTGTTTGGGATCATCGTCATGCTGAAAGAGCCAGCCACGTCTCATCTTCAATGCCCTTGCTGATGGAAGATTTTCACTCAAAATCTCTCGATACATGGCCCCATTCATTCTTTCCTTTACACAGATCAGTCGTCCTGTTCCCTTTGCAGAAAAACAGCCCCAAAGCATGATGTTTCCACCCCATGCTTCACAGTGGGTATGGTGCAGTTCAGTATTCTTTTTCCTACAAACAAGAGAACCTGTGTTTCTACCAAAAAGTTCTATTTTGGTTTCATCTAACCATAACACATTCTCCCAGTCCTCTTCTGGATCATCCAAATGCTCTCTAGCGAACTGCAGACGGACCTGGACGTGTACTTTTTTCAGCAGGGGGACACGTCTGGCAGTGCCGGATTTAAGTTCCTGGTGGCGCATTGTGTTACTGATAGTAGCCTTTGTTACTGTGGTCCCAGCTCTCTGTAGGTCATTCACTAGGTCCCCTCGTGTGGTTCTGGGATTTTTGCTCACTGTTCTTGTCATCATTTTGACGACACGGGGTGACATCTTGCATGGAGCCCCAGATCGAGGGAGATTATCAGTGGTCTTGTATGTGTTACATTTTCTAATATTTGCGCCCACAGTTGATTTCTTTACACCAAGCGTTTTACCTATTGCAGATTCAGTCTTCCCAGCCTGGTGCAGGTCTAAAATTTTGTCTCTGGTGTCCTTCGACAGCTCTTTGGTCTTGGCCATAGTGGAGTTTGGAGTGTGGCTGACTGAGGTTGTGGACAGGTGTCTTTTATAGCGATAGTGAGTTAAAACAGGTGCCATTAATACAGGTAACGAGTGGAGCCTCGTTAGACCTCGTTAGAAGAAGTTAGACCTCTTTGACAGCCAGAAATCTTGCTTGTTTGTAAGTGACCAAATACTTATTTTCCACTCTAATTTGGAAATGAATTCTTTAAAACTCAAACAATGTGATTTTCTGTTTTTTTCTCCACATTCTGTCTGTCATGGTTGAAGTTTACCCATGTTGACAATTACAGGCCTCTCTAATCTTTTCACGTAGGAGAACTTGCACAATTGGTGGTTGACTAAATACTTATTTGCCCCACTGTATCTATTCTTAGTAGAAGCCTATCGATAACCCTTTGGGATGCAAAATATCACGATATATCACCATTTTGATATTTTTTCAAACCCCTAATGGATGTCCAATCTGTTTTGTGTGAAAGAAGAAGCGATTGTATGTCCATCCCTAATTTGATTAACTATAAATTTACCGTAAACGCTGCCAACGCTTTCATTGCGCAATTAAAATGCACTTTGCTGCAGTGGGAGTTTTTTTTTCACTAATCAGATGGCGCGTTGCTCTCCCAACGCTGAGCTCGTATCGTTTCTTACGGCTCGCCGAGCCAATTTCATTTCACGTCAAATGCATTATTTATATTGCCCGGTTTTACGCCGACGTCGATATTATGCTCATTGCGTTCCAAAGGTCTGATGTTCATTTATTGCATTCTCACTTGTCTTTTTTTTTGTTGTTGTTGGAAAGTATGAGTGTGATGAAAATAATGCAGATGCGGAAAGAAAGTTTATTTTTAACTTGTTCAAGTCCGCCTAGTTCAAAATTGATTTGGACGTCCGTGGCTGTCAATGGAAACGTGGTCCTTCACTGTTTTTGTGTATTTACTGTTTATGACTAGGCGGGTCATTCGGCTGAAATTTTGAGTTAAGCTGTTTCATTAAAAAAAAAAAAAAAATCTCTTGCATATATTCTTTATCCTCTGCAAAACAAAATACCTGCTGCCTGCTTTTTTTGCTGGTATTGATGTGAAATTGGTGTTGATTTATTTGGGTTAATAGGTAACACTTTATTTGACAGCGGCGTCATAGAACCATCGTAATTACTGTATGACATGACACTATCATGGGCATTAATGAATTCTTATGAGAGATGTCATTAAGTGTCATCCGGCAAATTATGGCACTAACTCAATTTTTCTCCAAATCAGATCTAACTTCTAACAAGGTCTAACGAGGCTTCACTCGTTACCTGTATTACTGGCACCTGTTTTTACTCATTATCGGTATAAAAGACACCTGTCCACAACTTAAGTCAGTTACACTCCAAACTCCACAATGGCCAAGACCAAAAAGCAGTCGAAGGACGCCAAAGACAAAATTGTAAACCTGCACCAGGCTGGGAAGACTGAATCTGCAATAGGTAAAATACTTGGTGTAAAGAAATCAACTGTGGGAGCAATTATTAGAAAATGGAAGACATGCAAGATCACTGATAATCTCCCTCGATCTGGGGCTCCATGCAAGACCTCACCCCGTGGCATCAAAATGATAAGAACGGTGAGCCAAAATCCCACAACCACACGGGGCGACCTAGTAAATGACCTACAGAGAGCTGGGACCACAGTAACAAAGGCTACTATCAGTAACACAATGCGCCGCCAGGGACTCAAATCCTGCACTGCCAGACGTGTCCCCTGCTGAAGCGAGTACACGTCCAGGCCCGTCTGCGGTTCGCTAGAGAACATTTGGATGATCCAGAAGAGAACTGGGAGAATGTGTTATGGTCAGATGAAAGCAAACTAGAACTTTTTGGTAGAAACACAGGTTCTCGTGTTTGGAGGAGAAAGAATACTGAATTGCATCCAAAGAAGAACACCATACCCACTGTGAAGCATGGGGGTGGGAACATCATGCTTTGCGGCTGTTTTTCTGCAAAGGGACCAGGACGACTGATATGTGTAAAGGAAAGAATGAGTGGGGCCATGTATCGAGAGCTTTTGAGTGAAAATGTCCTTCCATCAGCAATGGCATCAAAGATGAGAAATGGCTGGGTCTTTCAGCATGACAATAATCCAAACATACAGCCAGGGCAACAAAGGAGTGGCTTCGTAAGAAGCATTTCAAGGTCCTGGAGTAGCCTAGCCAGTCTCCAGATCTCAACCCCATAGATAATCTGTGGAGGGAGTTGAAAGTCCGTGTTGCCCAACGACAGCCCCAAAACATCACTGCTCTAGAGGAGATGTGCATGGACGAATGGGCCAAAATACCAGCGACAGTGTGTGAAAAGCTTGTGAAGAGTTACAGAAAAAGTTCGGCCTCTGTTATTGCCAACAAAGGGTACATAACAAAGTATTGAGATGAACTTTTGGTATTGACCAAATACTTATTTTCCACCATGATTTGCTAATTCTTTAAAAATCAAACAATGTGATTTTCTGTTTTTTTTTTTTTTTTCCACATTCTGTATCTTATGGTTGAGGTTTACCCATGTTGACAATTACAGGCCTCTCTAATATTTTCAAGTGGGAGAACTTGCACGATTAGTGGTTGTATTGCCGGGCACATGAAGAGGGCAGAGGGGGCTGGAAGTCTGGATGATATGGAGAACCGCAGACGATAGCGGGGGGCTGCACGAGCATAAGCTGAGTATAGCGCTCTCTCGGCATGCACGCGAAGAGGACCGAGGGGGGTGTAAGAAAAGCCGTGGGTCATCGACCAAGTGGTCTTCTCGGTGGACCAGGAGTATTGTCAGCCACAAAATGTAAGCCACCTCCTTATTAAAACGTGTGCCATGATCCCAGTATTTGGCATTGTACAAAACACGTAGTTTACTCACTTCCTCATTAGTCGAATGGTCCCACAATTGTTGGACTTGTTTTGGCCAATCCCCGTGGTGAACGGGAACTTTTTGAAACCCAAAAGGCTCACACGCCTCTCCCCGGTGCAGCAAAAAAACCCTGCAGCACATTTGGTTGGCGTGATGCGAAAAATAAACAGATTAATGCGCAATATCAGCTGAATCCGCAGTCCATCTGCATGCTCTAAAGCAATGCTGTATTGTGACACGCTGACCCGGGTGACGTCACGTTCGTATTCTTGCGCAATCCAGGAATTCACTCATTTTCATGGCGCGGGATTCAAAAAAATTGAATAAATACATCGATGGCTTCCACACATATCCAAGCGGTCCATTTCATTCAGGAGCTTAAAATACGGCGTGAAATATGATATAAACATGCTTTTTGCTGTCATAGGCACTTTAAAGTAACAAAACATAGTCATTAGTTCGTCAATGGATTTGGACGTCTATCGGCGTCAATGGCGCTGAAACATGATCGTTCATTTTTTTGTATTTTCTAGTTAGAGCTCGGCAGGTAATTTAGATGAAATTTCTGGCAAAACTTTTTTTTTATATCAAAAATTCAAATCTCTTGCATGTATTCTTTATCCTCTGCAAAAAAACTTTACTAAGAAACTACTTAACATAAACATGATCATTCACTGGTTTATAGTATTTTTTTGGTTAAAGCAGAGTACAATTTTCACAAAAACAACTTTAAAAAAGAAAAAATCATATATTCTTTATCCTCTGCAAAAAACATCTCTTATCTAAGTCTCTTAAAAGTACTATTTCCATTTGTTTTAATGAAAAAAATGACAGCCAAAACTGAGAATATATCTGTTCATCAAAACATGGCCTCAAGCGGACATTTTTTCTCATTAGTGAAGCATCGTTTCAACAATATTCAAATATCACCACCATCAAAAATAGATTATATAAAGGACATTAGCTTTGTTTTCCTAGCGTCGTATCTCATTTGCGAGCGCGCAGTGGTGAAAGTCACGCCTTCGTTAGCAAATGGTTGTTAGCCCGAGGCGGTGTTAAACATTTGACTTTTGCTGACAAATGTTGTCCAAACGCCTCTGCAATAAGTGACCAAAAGATGAATTCCGTCTTAAATATTGTGAGCGGTTGTCTTCATCCCGACAGCGTTGGTTCTCCCCGGAGCGGATTAGTCGGCGTTATCAGCGTCGGCCAGCGCGCGCCGGTTGTCAAGCGCGCCGTCCTTGAGCTTTGGCCAGCGGGGACCCTCTAGGGTGGCTCCCGGGGTTGTTTGAAAAGTGCTGAGAAGCACTTTCGGGGTGACTTTATTGGTAGAGTTCTCGTGTGTTTTGGACTTGAGAATATTGTTTGGGAAATTTGTCTCTTTAGAATATGAATCGTTCAGTTTCACCGTCACAGTTAAAGGGAATGAGAAGAGCCGCCTTGATTGGTGGTGACTTAAGTTTAATGAGTTCATTATGGTCACTTCCTTGTTAATTTTACAGTGTTAAAAGTTCACTTACTGGACATTTTGGATCATTTTCTGTTGATTTATGCCATATCTGGGTCACTTTTTGTTCATTAGCTACTTCCTTTTGATTTTGGGTTCATTTTCCTGTTCATTTTTGGGTTACTTTCTGTTGATTTTGGAGCATTTCTGGGTTACTTCTAGTTGGTTTTCGGGCATTCCAATGTCACCTCCGGTACGTATACAGTGGGATGAAAAAGTATCTGAAGCTTTTGGAATTTCTCACATTTCTGCATAAAATCACCATCAAATGTGATCTGATCTTTGTCAAAATCACACAGATGAAAATACAGTGTCTGCTTTAACTAAATCCACCCAAACATTTATAGGTTTTCATATTTTAGTGATAGCATGCAAACAATGACAGAAGGGGGGGAAATAAGTGAACCCTTTGCCTAAGGAGACTTAAAGAGCAATTGAAACAATTTTTACCAAACAATTTTTAAGTCATGTGTTTGCCCAATCACTGGTGAGTGGTTTAAAGCTGCCCTGCCCACTATAAAACACACACCTGACTGATTGTGATTGACTGAAATTATATTTATTTGAAAAAAAATAAATATGGGGACTTTATTTGAAGTCAAAACTCTTGTCTTTGTTTTGTTCATTATAATAATCTTCATGTCATCATGAAAATTCTGATTAGGTCAAAGTCAAACCTATGCTAAATCCACCACTAGTATTTTTGACCTAAAGGTGTTCAAAAACTCAGGTGAATATACTGTAGATTTAAAACTTCTATATATATTATCAGTTATCGTATTGGTATCGCCCTTGAGGAGCAGGAAGTTATCGATATTGGTATCGGTTTCAAAAAATGGATATCGTGCACCCTAATTTTTAATAAACATTTTAGGTCAGGTGTGTGCCCAATCACTATTGAGTGGTTTAAAGCTGCCTTGCCCACTATAAAACACACACACACCTTGTAAGAAATGTCTTGATGAGAAGTATTGTCTGATGTGCATCATGGCTCGGTTAAAAGAGCTTTCTGAAGACCTGCGATCAAGGATTTGTATAAAGCTATAAGCTATAAAGTCTGGATGTTCGTCAATCGACAATCAGAGAAGTCTACAAATGGAAAGAGTTAGGCACTGTTGCTTCTCTCCCAAGGAGTGGCCGTCCAACAAAGATGACGGCAAGAGTTAAGCGCAGAATACTCAGAGAGGTAAAAAAGAACCCTACAGTGTCTGCTCAAGACTTACAGAAATCACTGGCACAGTCTTATATCTATGTGCACACATCAACTATATGTAAAACTATGGCAAAGAATGGTGTTCATGGGAGGATTCTCACTCGTTTAATTTTCGCAAAAAGGCACTTGGACACTCCACAAAATTTTGGGAAAATATTTTGTGGACTGATGAAACTTAAGTTGAATTGTTTGTGAGTAACACACAACATCATGTGTGGAGGAAAAATGGAACAACTCACCAACATCAACACCTCATCCCCACCGTGAAGCATAGTGGAAGGAGCATCGTGATTTAGGGCTGTTTTGCTACCTCAGGGCCTGGACAACTTGCAATCATTAATGGAAGAATGAAGGATGTTTTGCAGGAAAACGTGAGGCTGTCTGTCAGACAGTTGAAGGTAAAAAGAGGATTGATGCTGCAACAAGAGAATGATCCAAAACACAGAAGTAAGTTTCAGATGAACAAAATACACATTCTGGAGTGGCCAAGTCAAAGTCCAGACTTGAACCCCATTGAGATGCTGTGGCATGACCTAAAGACAGCGATTCATGCCAGACATCCCAGGAATCTGATTTAACTACAGCAGTTTTGTAGAGAGGAATGGGCCAAGATTAGTCCTGGTCGATGTGCCAGACTGATCTGCAGCTACAGGAAGCGTCAGGTTGAAGCCAAATAAAAAAAAAAAAAAAAAAAGGGGGGGGGGGCTCAAAATATTAAATGTGATGGTTCACGTATTTTCCCTCCTTCTGTCATTATTTGCATGCTATCCTCATTAGAATATGAAACACTATGAATGTTTGGGTTGTTTTGGTTAAATCAGACAGTTTTTTCATCTGTGTGATTTTGACAAAGATCAGATCATATTTGATGGTGATTATATGCAGAAATGTGAGAAATTCCAAAATGTTCGGACACTTTTTCGTACCACTGTAGATCATTTCCTGTTGATTTTGGGGCATTTCTGTGTCACTTCAAATCCATTTGGGTACTCCCTGTTCATTGGCCACTTCCTGTTGATTTTTGGGCGTTTTTATGTCATTTCCTGTTGCTTTGGGGGCATTTCTGTCAGTTTTTGGTAACTTATGTGTCACTTTCTGTTGATTTTGAAACACCTGATGACTTTGGTTCTCTTCCTGTGAATTTGGATCATTTCCTTTAGATTTTGGGTCATTTCCAAGTCACTTCCTGTTCCTATTGGGTTACTTCCTGTTGATTTTGGGTCATTTCAAGGTCACTTTCTGTTGAATTTGGGTCAATTTAAGTTGAATTCGGGTCACTTCGTCATTTTTTGGTGACCTACGTTTCACTGTCTATTTTTTGGGGGTCATTTTGGGTCAATCTCTGTTAATTATGGTGAGTTTTTTTTTTCATCAAAAATAATCACCACGAATGTAGTTTCTTTTTGCAGGTCCTAGTTGAAAATTAATAGGAGTGAATGAAAACGTTGTTATAGGAGTCGAATGTGCCATTAGAAATTAATGGGGCCATGGAAAATGTAAAGGCAATTTTTTTGGTCAAATTTCGGCAGGATTATTTTGGCCAAAAACTGGCTGATATTAATATCTTTAGTGTGCCCATTTTTTTTCTGTGTGTCAATTACGTGAATGGGCCAAAAATTGCACTAGTGAATTTTTACCATTGAAAGTAAATGGGCTTTTTAACTCCACATTGTGCTTTTACGTCGACAGTGACAAATGAGTCCCAGATGGCGTTTTCACGCGCTTCTCCAAACTAGATGGCGAGCTCTCGAACTTCACGATGGTCCGCTCTACTCGGACATGAAAATAACATATGTTCCAAGTAGGAAGTTCAAGAAGCATTTGTCACCATGACGTGGCGCGAGTGCACAATGTTGACTTAATGTGTGTCCCTCATTTATGTCGCAATCAATTGGAGGTCCACAAAAGGATTTGTGCTGGTGCATAAATTTCTCTGCTGGCATTTCTTCCAACGCCTATGCTCCCTGTTAACTCATTGGCTGCCATTGACGGCGCTAGACGTCCAGTCTTGGACGTTTAGCGCCGTCTATGGCAGTGAAACGTGATCCGTTGGCCGACACATGCGAAATAGATTAGTCCCCCTTCTGAAATCCTTCACTTCCCACCCCTCCTTCATCCCTCCATCCGTCATCCATCCCGCAGCCCATTCCGCTCTCCGTGCAGTCAGCAACTAATTGCGAGCGCGTGAGGCCGCATCGGTTTCCCCTCAAACAGAAGGAAAAAGGCTACTTGTGGATTTTCTTCAGTTTTTGGACTGACGAAAAAGACATACGAAGAAGGGGAAAAAATTGTTTGGTAAGCTAATAAAGTAGTTTGTGTTAATCAAAATGACGTCCAATCTGTTTTGATTAGCTGCCAGCCGATTCCAGTTCAAAAGGATTGGGCGTCTATATCCGTCAATGGCACTAAAGCATGTTTGAAGGAGTTAGATATTTTTGTAAATCGTGCAATATTTATGCTAATTTTTGTTAAGACATCAATTTTAAGTTTAAAAAACATTAACTTTAAAGTTGAATTAAAATCGGTAACACTTTAGTTGACAAGGGGGTTATAAGACTGTCATAATGATGACATGACACTGTCACGAGCATTATTGAATGCTTATGACAGATGTCATGAGTGTCATCCGGCAAATAATGTCACTTTTGAACTGGACATGTATGGAGTTAGTGACATCATTTTCCGGATGACAGTTCATGACATCTGTCATAAGCATTCAGTAATGCTCGTGACAGTGTCCTGTCATCATTATGACGGTGTCTTTTGAACCCATTGTCAAATATTTACATCAAAATCAAAATGTTCAATTTATAGAAGTTTTGAATAGATGTATAAATCGTCAGCTCAAAATGTGAATCGAAATCGTTAACACTTTATTTGACAGTAGGTTCATAAGAAAGTCATAAGGCTGTCATAATAATGACACTGTCATGAGCATGAATGAATGTTTATGACAGATATCATGAAGTGATATCCGGCAACTGACGTCACTAACTGCATTTATGTCCACTTCAAAAGTGACATCATTATATAATTGGAAATTTATGCTCCAGCACAAATCCATTGTGAACCTCCAGTATATTCTATATTTATATATGTATTAGGGCTGTCAAACGATCGAAATTTTAATCGAGTTAATTCCAGCTTAAAAATTAGTCGTAATTAATCGCAATTCAAACCATCTATAAAATATGCCATATTTTTCTGTAAAATATTGTTGGAATGGAAAGATAAGACACAAGATGGATATATATACATTCAACATACGGTACATAAGTACTGTATTTGTTTATTATAACAATCAACAAGATGGCATTAACATCATTAACATTCTGTTAAAGCCATCCATGGATAGAAAGACTTGTAGTTCTTAAAGATAAATGTTTGTACAAGTTATAGAAATTTTATATTAAAACCCCTCTCAATGTTTTCGTTTTAATAAAATGTGAAATTTTCAATCAAAAAATAAACTAGTAGCCCGCCATTATTGATGTCAATAGTTACACAATGCTCACTCATGGTGCTGAAAGCCGTAAAATCAGTCGCACCCAAGCGCCAGCAGAGGGCGACAAAACTCCAAAAAACACAAGTAACAATTTGGCATTGCACTATGCTGTCATTTTAATCTTTTTGAGCGGGGCATGTGCGTTAATTGCGTCAAATATTTTAACGTGATTAATTTTAAAAATTAATTACCGTCCGTCAATGCGATAATTTTGACAGCCCTAATATATATAATTCTTAAATGTAACTAGAAACTGCTATTTCTGGAGAAATTACTCTGGGTCTTTGCCGTATGGCTATAAGTATCTTAGCCCCGCCCAGAGCTACCAATAGAATGGACAAACATGCCAGTCAATAGCATTTGAAAAAGTAAATGCCATTAGAAATGAACAGGAAATTTGGCCGTCCATGGCAGTCAATGGCATCGACATCCATAAGCGTCGATGGAATCCAAGTACATTGGCATCAATAGAATTGACATACATGGCTGTCAATAGCATCTGTCTAAATTGGCCTCAATGCAATGTCAATGCCACTGAAAATGAATGGGAAATTTGGACGTCCATGGCCGTCATTGGAAACGACTTACATATGCGTCAATGGAATCGGAGACATTTGAGGGACAGGTCATATTGATATCTGGTCATATCCTGTTGTTTTGCGGGCATTGTTTTTTTTTTTGCCATTGAAAATGAATGGGAAATTTTGGACTTCCATGGCCGTCAATGGCATCGAGTTACATCGGCGTCAATGGAGTCCAAGTACATTAGCATCAATAGATTCAGCATGCATGGTTGTCAATGCAATCAATGCAATGTAAATTCCGTTGGAAATCCCATTGGAAATGAATGGTAAAGTTCCCATTAAAAATGAATGGGAAAGTTTTTGGCAAATTTACCGGGATTTTTCCAAATTTTGTATACAACTTTTATGCCCCTCACCGTCTCGGAATTTTTGATGTCCAAATTATGTGATTTAGTCAAAAAGTTGTAGGACTAGAGACATTTTGAAAATTTGTGTTTTTTCCCAAAAATGGGTGAAAAATCGGCGTTTACGGGCAAACGGAAAATTTTGGGGGGTCATTCGAAAAATTCCCTTCGTCACGTGAAAATTCCGGTCGTTTCGATACATGAACGGTTCAAATCGGTCAACGGTTCGGGTTGTGCAGCGCACCTAAGAAATCCCATTAAAAGAAAACAAAAACAGAATAACACTATCTGGGTCTTTTTTCAAAGACCCAGATAACTATAAAAGTCAAAAGTAGATATTCATATTTTTGAAACTTAAAATACAAATATTAATTTGAGTTATTTTCTTTGGCATCATTGAGTTAATATGTAAATTCAAACTCCTGATAACTGGAAGTGCCAAAAGAACAACTTGACGTCATACAAAATTTCTCCAAAAAAATGACAAAAACATCAATTTTCTTTCAGTTGGCTCCAAAATAATGATGTGGTGAACTAATCTGATCTCATTCTTTGCGTATCAAACCTTCAAAGCAAACTGACACCAGTGATGAATGCAAAGGGGTGCCGTTGCAGGGGTCGCTTCACTGCTGCTATCCAGGATATGCCAATCAAAAATCAAGCAAGGGCGTCGAACCTGCGGGGCTCCATTTCATCGCACCCCAACTCTGCCTCCGCTTCTGTGTTTTAAATTAAAGAGGTTTGGAAAGGGAATAATCGCTCTGGCGCCGCTTACCCGTTTCATGTTTTAACAGACATCCAGATGTCGACTGAGCGACACGTGGCGTCAGAGACTGTTAAAAATCCCAGCTCGCTGTCAGTTGCGTCTTCCCGACTATTCAGAAGATGAGCAAAACCCGTGAAAAGTTTCCTGAACGAGCTGGCAGGCTCGAAAGCAACGTAAACGACGTTAGCTAGTTTTACAAGCCTCGCGTGTAGCGACTCGGCATCTGCTAGCTCGCGACCCGAATGGCAGGGTTTAATGTTTTAGCCAGACACAGTGGTAAAGTAGTGCATAAAGCTACTGTTGCATGGATACCGATGATGTCATTGAATTGGCACCGCCGCCGAGTCAGTTTATGCTGAGTTTGCCATTAGTAGACGTCCAATCCATTTGAATTGGGAGGGTGGCAGCGAATTAACATTTGTTCATTTGAATGAGAAGATGAAAAGTGGACCTAAAGTTGAGCCTTGCGGGACACCAAAGTCAATATTGCAAAGTCCTAATTACTTATTCTTTGTTTGTTGGCTCAACAGTGATTTTCCGTCACGGTCTTCATTTTAGGTTACCATGCGACCTTGTTGGACAGGTGTTCTGCTAGCCTTGGTTTCCATGGCAACCCCAACACTTAGCCAAAGCGGAGATGGCGATTACGGTTCAGGCTACGAGGCGTATTCTCCCGTAAAAGCTGCCGCCGACGAGCCCGCCAAGGCGACGCCCAATCCCACCTTAGTCTCCCGCTCGCCCGTTCTCAAGGACACCTGCTCGGTCCGCTTCAGCACCCGAGGTGTCTCGGCCCGGGTTCTGAAGGCTCAGCAAGAAGAGGTGGCCTACCTGCAAGCCATCCAGCATGCTAACAAAGCGGTGGTGGAGAATTTGGTGCAATACGTCGGGGCAGAGATGGGGGATCAGAACTATGAGGAGGTGATCCGCTCTAATGTTGACGGAATCCGGGAGGACTACAAGACTTGCCAGGAAGTGGTGGAAAAAGCTGAGGAGGATTTGGAGAAACAACTTCAAGGAGGGGTTCTGGACACACTTGCAGGGATGCAAAAGTAAGTAGTAATATTGTTACAATAATAACTTGTTCTTCTGTAATGGCAGCAAGCTTCAGTTGAAGACTAAAAAACTTGGCTAGCATATTGCTAGTACGGTTGTTCCGATCATGTTTTTTTGCTCCCGATTCGATCCCGATCGTTTTAGTTTGAGTATCTGCCGATCCCGATATTTCCCGATCCGATTGCTTTTTCTTTTCTCTTCAAGGCTTCTTCAAGACAAAACATTCCTCCTTTGTAAGCAACAATAAGCAAAAGCATTTCTTCATTGCGAGCAGCAATTGATTAGAGCAAATATATAATAATTATCTCATCAAATACATTTCATGAAGCAGTAGCATTTGGCAAGTAATGAAATGCAACAATATGATTTGTTAAGTGTCCCAGACAGTTTAGTTTCTCAATGTCAGTGGCTTGTCCTTGAAGTTGACCTGTGGAACCTAGGCCGGTTTAAACCGGTCAGAATGACAAGGTTTTATCAAGAGCTAAACACATCTATAGTTATCAATCACTAAAATGTCTCTTTACTGCAATCAATCTTGGAACATACTATTATGGCAACCAATACTTTATTATGAGCCTTAAAAGCAAATATTTAATAACCATTTAATAATTATCATATTATATGTAAAACTAACAATTGTTTATGCTTGCAATAATATTTATTTTGGCTCGCTAAGATACACTTTTGAAAGAGCAATAAATCCATGCAATGAAACTCAATTCAAATACCTGAGCTTAGCCTCAAATGGGAGAAAAAAAAAGAATAAATGAGGTTCTAAATACAATAAAAGAACAACTGGCTAACTTGCAATGCAAAAGTCCGCTAGCTTAAATGCTATAAAATGCAAACTTACTTTTTTTTTTTTTACACTTCTCTTAACAAATCGTTTCACTCACATATTCCCACCCAAAAAAAAAAAAAAAGCTAATTATACCTCTAAATAACGAAAGCAAAAACAAATATATTAGCTCAAATATAAACATACCTTATTTTGGTCTTAACAGAGAGCAGTTGGATTCAGTCACGTTAGACGAGTTTTGGCATATTCTTGGTTGCCACCAGAGGGCAAGTGTATCCACCCAAGTCGATAAAACTAAATGCAACACTTTCAAAACAAACCATTACGACGTCACCCTAATTCAAGGGTGCTCATTGTTTTTTTTGCTCCAATTTCTACTTTTTAAAGAGACAACCTGCGATCTACCTCAACAGTGGGGGAAGGGGGTTATTATTTTTATTAAATGTACACAGTTAATCATGACGTTTAATTTCTCACACAACATAATTAAGTACATTTATTTATTTATTTATTTTTAAATGTCGCAGGCTACCCATATTAGCGTTGCGATTGATGTAATGGTCCGCAAAGCTTTTTTTGGAATCGAATTAAGTTAATCAATGAATCGTTGCAGCACTAGTTTTGTTCTGTGAAGCAGCGGGTTTCAAATCAAAACGATAAGAATGAAGTTCAATTATATCAACTATTTCCTTCACAGAATCAGAGAAGAGTCCGCGTCCTTCGCGGACATGCTGCGGGCGACGTCGGATATCGCCGGGCGACTGGAGAGCTCGTCGCAAACCCTCCTCGCTACCTTCAAACAGCTGAGCGAGGCGGTCAAAATCCGGAGCTGATACTCCAAAAATTCCAAAGAACTGCAAAACCAAGAGCATATCGGCGGGCCTAATGCAATAGTTTCCATCCATACGTTATTGCGGCAATTAGGAAAGGACACATATGGGAACGTTACAGTGACTCAGGTGTTTACGAGTCAGCCTTTAGACGTAATGATGCTATTAGTCTCCGGGGAAATGCCAAGATGGGTTAGCCATCTGCTTCCAAACTTGCAATGGACACACCTCTGTGATGAACAATTTCAGTGCCACTGATGGCGATGGACGTCGTCAGTGGCAGCTAAGTTCAACTATAACCAAAGAAAAGAATTGACTCTCACCCGGAACAAAAAGCTTGATTGTAACTTTTAAAACATGGGAGGTTTTTCCAAAATTCAGCCATTTCTTATAGAAAATGTGAGCAACAAACTGAGTTGACCTTGTTTTTAAAGGGCGTTTTGCCGCCATCTTCTTTTTTTGGTTTTTAATGACATACGATCGCTTCGACACACGATCTTTTCGACATCCGACGTAAAATTCGACTCGCCATTTGTTTCTACATCCGACGACATGCTCTAAATACGATGACTTATGACAGTGCTGCAGTTTGTTTTCCCGCAAGACGGATGCACGGCGGAGTTTTTTTTTGCGAGAGAAATCAACATGGGTTCCAACAATGTTAGTGCAGGTAGTGAAAAAAGGAAAAAGGTGACTCTTACAATTGATATGAAGACGGAAATGATTGAAAAATACAGTGGGGCAAATAAGTATTTAGTCAACCACTAGTTGTGCAAGTTCTCCAACTTGAAAATATTAGAGAGGCCTGTAATTGTCAACATGGGTAAAACTCAACCATGAGAGACAGAATGTGGAAAAAAACAGAAAATCACATTGTTTGATTTTTAAAGAATTGCTTTTACAGATCATGGTGGAAAATAAGTATTTGGTCAATACCAAAAGTTCATCTCAATACTTTGTTATGTACCCTTTGTTGGCAATAACGGAGGCCAAACATTTTCTGTAACTCTTTACAAGCTTTTCACACACTGTTGCTGGTATTATGGCCCATTCCTCCATGCAGATCTCCTCTAAAGAAGTGATGTTTTGGGGCTGTCGTTGGGCAACATGGACTTTGATTAATTAATTTTTAAGCTGTGATTAACTCGATTCATCGTTTGAAAGCCCTAAATAAGACTATTAATTAAATAGATAATAACCAAATAACCCTCTCTGAGTTATTCACAGAAAAAGGCCAGGAAATAAATAACACCATTGAGAAAAAAATAAAATAAATCAAAATGCTCTCTGGTATTGTTCAGGGGGCCGGACCAAATGTGGAGGCGGGCTGTATCCGGCCCGCGGGCCGTAGTTTGGGGACCCCTGCTTTAGACATTCTCCGATGCCACACCTTTCCTGAATGTCGCCTTATCACTGGCTTGTCAATGGAAAAAATGTGAACGCCCTTTACTGGTTGTCCTCGCAACCTTCCTGTTACATAACGAAACTTTTTTTTTTTTTTTTAATAATTGAAGATTTGTCTGCGAGCCAGATCAACTGTCAAAAGAGCCATATCTGGCTCGCGAGCCATAGGTTGCCGAACCCTGGTCTATGGTAATAAACAGTTAAGTAAGGGGCGCCGTTTGTAAAGCAGCACATGCTGAAAGTTACGACATTTTCTCACATTTAATGCTGCAGTTTAAAAAAAAAATTTAAACATTTTAAAATGTGTGAAAATTTTCGTCACTTTTTTTTTTTTGCACATTAAATCTTTAAATCTAAATCTTAAATCTAAATCCTTAATGTAAATGTTAATTCTAAATCCCGAATCTTAAATATAAATCTTATATTTAAAATGTAAATCTTAAATATGCATCTTAAATGTAAACTTAAATCTAAATCTTGAAATGGGTGAAACTAAATATTTAGCTAATATGCAAACACAGTCTGAGCTGCTCCAACTTTTATTTATTTGTTTTCTTTACTTCCGGTCACCAGTCATATGAATTTACATGTTACATAAATATTGAGTTCTACCCATTTCAAGATTTAGGATTTACATTTAACATTTAGGATTTAGATTTGAGATTTATATTACAGGTTTACATTTAAGATATATGGTTAAGATGTAGATTTAAGATATATATTTTAGGGCTGTCAAAATTATCGCGTTAACGGGCGTTAATTAATTTTTAAAATTAATCACGTTAAAATATTTGACGCAATTAACGCACTTGCCCAGCTCAGATTTAAATGACAGTGGAGTGAAAGGCCCACTTGTTAATTGTGTTTTGCGGAGTTTTGCTGCCCTCTGCTGGCGCTTGGGTGCGACTGATTTGATAGTGTAAGTAATTATTGCCATCAACAATGGCGGGCTACTAGTTTATTTTTTGATTGAAATTTTTACAAATTTTATTAAAACGAAAACATTAAGAGGGGTTTTAATATAAAATTTCTATAACTTGTACTAACATTGATCTTTTAAGAACTACTAGTCTTTCTATCCATGGATCGCTTTAAGAGAATGTTAATAATGTTAATGCCATCTTGTTGATTTATTGTTATAATAAACAAATACAGTCCTTATGTACCGTATGTTGAATATATATATCCATCTTGCGTCTTATCTTTCCATTCCAACAATAATTTACAGAAAAATATGGCATATTATATAGATGGTTTGAATTGCGATTAATTGCGATTAATTACGATTAATTAATTTTTAAGCTGTAATTAACTCGATTAAAAATTTCAATCGTTTGACAGCCCTAATATATTTTAAATGTAGATTTAAGATTTAGATATAACATTTAGATTTAAGATTTAGATTTAAGACATATTTAAGCTTTCTATTTAGGATTTAGATTTAACATTCAGATTAAGATTTAGATTTAACATTCAGATTAAGAATTTAGATTTAACATTTAGATTTAGGATTTAGATTTAACATTTAGATTAAGGATTTATATTTAACATTTAGATTTAAGATATATATGTAAGATTTACATTTAAGATTGATTAAAGATTTAAATTAGTTTTGGATTTAAACATTTAAGCCTAATACTTGTTATTTAATAAAAAATATTTAAATTGCTAAATAATGTCGTAAATGTGCAAAAAAAGTGACTTTAAAATTTTCACACCACATTTTAAACACTGATGCGGCGCTAAATGTGAGGAAATGTCGTAGTTTTCATCATGTGCTGCTTTACAAACGGCGCCCCATAGTTAAGTGCTATACCAAATTTCATGACTGCGATAGATGTCCAAATATGTTTCCCTGGGTTATCTTTATCCGGTGATTGTTACGCATGCGCACACAACAGAGACAGCGAGAGAGAGAGAGAGAGGGAGAGAAAGGAGGCGTGGTCTCAAAGGTACCAACCAGACCTTCAATCCTAGATCATTTACAGTCGCTTGTGGTCCCTTGAACTCACTTTTCAACATACTTAGCGGAGTTGAAATGATTGAAAATTAAATTTGAAATGATAATATTGAGTTCTGAGGACTGACGGGTGTCGAGGCGGCACGTGACAAACGCGCGCAAAAGTTGCTGGCAATGTCTCCCGACGGGAAAGATGACACACTGCGTCGCGCCAGATAACACTTTGACAGAAGAAGCTTTTGCGTCGTGATGTACCCAAAACCACAGTTCTCACCCGGGACGGCTTTTTGGATCGGCTCGCTGCTCTTCTGGCACGCAGGTTCGTAACTCGGAACGGGAAACAAAGGGATTTCAAAGTGATCGATTGATTAGTTTTGTAAAATTGATATTTATATAGTGCTTATTCTAAACAAACGTATTATTATACATGCGAATGTAATTCATATTTGACACGTTTTCCTCCTAAAAAAACGTTTTTTGCAGGTCAGAAAGTGTTTTAGCAAAGCATCTGTTTAAAAAATGTTTGAATCATGTTGATAACTTTTTTGTTGTTGTTGTTTTTTTTTTTTTTTTTTTTTTTTTTTTTTGTTAACAGAACTAAACAGTGGATGGTCTAGTCCAGGGTTCACTAAATCCGGACCTCGGAGCCACTTTTCCTGTCGTCTTTTCCATGTCTCCCTCCTCCAACACACCTGAATCAAATAATCAGGATCATTATCAGGCTTCTGGAGAGGTTGCTGATGACATAATCATTTCATTCAGGTGTGTTAGGGGAGAGAGACGTGGAAAACGCGACAGGAAAAGTGGCTCCGAGGTCCGGATTTGGTGAACCCTGGTCTCGTCAATTATTTTTATAGACCTAAATGAAAAGGTACCACAGGGCTTCACGGTTTGACATGAAACATTGAAATTTCAAATTAATATATTAAAGGAATGAATACCCAAATTTTCGCACTATAAGGCGCACCTGACTATAAGCCGCCCCCCACCAAATTTGGCAGGAAAACAGCATTTGTTCAAAGATAAGCCGCACTGGACTATTAGCCGCAGCTGTCCTGTAGTATGTATGTCATTAAGAATGTATTATGGCAGGGGTCCCCAACCTTTTTTGCACCACGGACCGGTGTTATTTGGGTCTTTTTTTCACGGACCGGTGTTCTGACAAATTTTGCAACCCATCAAAAATTGCAACGATGCGGTTCTGCGCATGCGCGTACCGTTAAACATAGCTGCAAAATGCGCAAATGCAGCGATTCCAAAGTAAACACTGCAAACTTTCTTGAAAGAAAGGAATATTAACTTACGTTTGAACATGGAAGGACTTGTGGAAAAGTTCTCCTCAGATACATCCTGCCATGTAAGCTGCACACAACAACTGCACACCGCTCTCACCATTAACGACTTCGCCTTGTCGTTTAACATTAATTAAGTAGCCCGCTTCACAAAGATACGATGTTGAAAATTGTAGCAAGGTTTTCAATGCTCTTGTAGCGATGTCAGGATATTCCAGAATGACTTTAGAACCTCAGTAGAGTTGTTGTCTCAAATGTGCGTTTAATAAGGTCGCCGTCATTTGCAATCTCATTTGCGTGTCACAAATCCAGTCCTTCACAGTTCGTGGGTCTTCGAGGTTGTAGGCTCATCAGGTGCCCTTTTCGCCGTAAAAATATCTCCAAAGACGTCTGTTTTCCAGTTATCTTCACTTGTGTGGGGGCTAACTATTTCCGGGAACAAATGTGCTGCGCCCGCGGCCTAGTAATACGTTATTATTGAGGACATATACACAAACAAGATGTACTGCTAGCAGTCCAATCAATGGATTTCTATGACGACATTGCAATCTATCCCGTAGTATTATATCTAGAGCAGGGGCACAGGGTTAATTCGGCCAGAATGCGGTCGTTATTAAATTATTATTTCTGTGCGGCCCGGTAGAAAATGAGCCACGGACCGGTACCGGTCCGCGCCCCGGCAGATGGGGACCCCTGTATTATGGGATATTTACACGAAAAGGATATTAACCAGTAATACTTTATTTGACATCAGCGTCATACCAATTACTTTGAACCAATTGGCTGCAAAGCTTCATTGCTTCAAGAAGCTTAATTTGGCCATCACTGTTAAACAGTCAACCTCTGCTGCCATCTGCTGTCAACACTGTTGTTGTCCAACATGCCTCCGAGTATGCATTGCAGCGCTACAGATGTAAATAACAATCAAAATTCATGTCCTGTGCTAATAATTTCCTCAGTTACTGTTCCAGTTGTTTCATTAATTGCTAGTTATGGTATTTGGTAACACTTTATCAGACAGTGGTGCCATAAGACTGTCATAATTATGACATGACACTGTCATGAGCATTTATGAATGCTTATAACATGTCATTTCGTGGTATCCGGCAAATTAGCTCACTTTTGAATGGATGTAAAAGATCCAAGCTGGACATAAATGGAGTTATTGACATAATTTGCCGGATGTCACTTCACAACATAAGCATTCAGTAATGCCCATGATATTGTCATGTCATAAGTATGAATGACGGTCTTATGACAGTGTTATGATGGCGCTTTGTAATAAATTGTTACCTATTAACCCAAATAAATCGTCAAATAAGCCGCACTGGACTAAAAGCTGCAGAATTCAAAATGAAGGAAAAAAGTAGCGGCTTATAGTCCGAAAATTACGGTAGTCATTTCATAATAAGTATAAAATATATTAATACAATTAATCAAAAAATATCGAAAATAAAATTAATGAAATAAATTACTAATCATACACTTAATCACTTTGAAAATGTATATAATTACATTGTTATCTCCCCTTGGTTTTACTATTAAAAAAATATATGTTTTAATATTCAATGTTTTACCATAATGGCTCCCAATGGACGTCTATCACTGTCAATGGCAGGGAAAGAGTTAGCCATTTACTACAACCCCTAGCAAAAAGTATGGAATCACCAGTCTCGGACGAGCACTCACTCAGACATTTTATCATCTAGTACAAATTCAGATGAAAAGCTTGAAAAAATAATGAATTAGTTCAAAAGTACAACTCTTTAGCATTCAGAAACACTAAAAGAAATGAATAAAAAACATTGTGGTGGTCAGTAAATGTTAATTTTATAGTGCGAGTGCAAATCATGAGATGTCCAATGCAGATTCTTGACAAGGTGATGATGCTGGAACTTTTGTTTGGTGCGGTTCCAGTGAGATTTACAAAGATGACTGCCTGAAGAAGACATCAAAATTCCCTCAGTCCTTGATGATATGGGGCTGCATGTCAGGCAAAGCACCGGGGAGATGGCTGTGGTTAAATCTTCAATAAATTTACAAGTTTATATTATAATTTTAGACAGCTTTCTTCACCCTTCAATTGAAAATATGTTTGTCATTTTCCAAGATAACTATGGATCATGCCACAGAGCTAAAACTTTTAAAGCATTCCTTGGTGAAAGACTCATCCAGTCAATGTCATGGCCTGCAAATAGCCCAGATCTCAACCCTATTGATAACTTGTGGTGGAAATTGGAAAAAAATGGTCCACAGCAAGGCTCCGATCTGCAAGGATGATCTGGCAAGTGCAATCAAAGAGGTTTGGCGCCAAATTGTTGAAGAATAATCATCAGAGACTGCAAGCTGTCATAAAAGCCAGAGGTTGTGCTACTAAATATTACAGATGTGTTTTGATTGTTATTTCTTTGTTGGTTTCTAATGATTCCGTTTTTTTTCCCCCTCAGAATGGAGTGATTGCATTTATATTTCCCTGCACTCGCTCTATAAACGTATTATTTACTGACCACCACAACGTTTTATTATATTTTATTATATAGTTTTATGTCTTCTTCAGGCAGTCGTCTTTGTAAATCTCACTGGAACAGCACCAAACAAAAGTTGCACTATAAAAAATTAATATTTACTGACCACCACAATGTTTTTATTCCTTTCTTTTAGTTTTTCTGAATGCTAAGGAGTTGCACTTTTGAACTAATTCACTGGGTTTGTTCAACATGATAAAATGTCTGAGTGAGTGCTCGTCCGAGGCTGGTGATTCCATACTTTGCTTTTTTTTTTTTTTTTTTTTGCACAACAATTCCCATTTGTAGTCAACTTTTTCTACTTAGTTCACTTTTTTTTTTTTTTTTTTTTTTTTTTTTTTTACAGTGTAAGCCTGTAGGCAATCCAATTTAAGCAATTTGAGTGTCTCTGGCTTGAAAAGCTGCTGACTGCGCCCTGCAACCTCCTCCATTGTTGTGCTGCCAACAATATATTTAAATATATAACGGTGTGGGCTCATCTCGCCTGTCCAGCAGCAGTAGCAGCTTCCTCATGTATTTGTAACAAAAGCCACTTCTGAATTCACATCCTCGCTTGGCTCCTGTTGCTTGTGAACGCACCTGTGCGCCGACCCGCTAAAAGCCCTCCAGCGAGGCGATTAGCATTGGCCATAAATCACGGCTGTGCATTTGCATGCACGTCAAAAGGTTTGTGAGGAAGCCCCCACGGATGCCCCTCTTACCTTCCCTACACTCACCGCTACATTCCCTGGCCCGCCTGGTCACTCATACATGCTGAATGACACCAACACTGAATGAATTTGACCAAGGAAGAAGAATGAAAACAGGAGGCTGTGGTGTCAGAGGTGTTTCGGCTCACCCACTTAATGAAGATTATTACATATATCAGTTGTGATTCCCAACAAAATATTTAACTAGTTTTATTTATTGTTTTTATCAAAATATTCATTTTACTAGTTTTGCTCAGAAAGGCCAATCAAAAGTTCTTACAAGATCACTATGGCTGGTTAAAGAAACTGTCTTACAGTACTTATGGGTGGTTGCAGTAAGCTTAAGTAAGCAATATGTATGACTACTTTGTAATGCTAGTGATAGTCATGTAGCATATAAATTTGTGGCTACTTTGTAATGCTACTAATATTATGTAGCATATAAAGCTGTGGCTGCATTGTAATGCTACTTATACTTACGTAGCATATAATTCATACTACTACGGAACACTACTCACAGTCATATAGCATATAAGGTTTTGCCAACTTTGTAACGTTATATAGCATATGAACTCTTACCACTCTGTAACACAACTTGTAGTCAAGTAGAATATACATTTGGACTAACGCTACTTATAGTCATGTAGCATATAAAGTTGTGGCTACATTGTAATGCTACTTATAGTCGTGTAGCATATAAATTCTCGACTACTTTCTAATGTGACTTAGCGTCATGTAGCATATCAAGTTGGGATTACTTTGTAAAGCTACTTATATATAAGTTTTAATGCTACTTATAGTTTTGTACTATATAAATTCGCGACTACTTAAAGTTGTTGTTACTTTGTAAAGCTACTTATTTCGCATATAAATTCATACTACTTAGTAATACCACTTATAGTTATATAGCATATAACATTGTGGTTTCTTTGTCATGCTACTTATGGTCATGTAGCATATAAAGTTGTGGCTACATTGTAATGCTACTCATAGTCGTATACCATATAAATTCGCGACTACTTTTTAATGTTGCTTAGCCCCATGTTGCATATATAGTTGTGGCTACATTGTAATGCTACTTATAGTCGTGTAGCATATAAATTCTCGACTACTTTCTAATGTGACTTAGCATCATGTAGCATATCAAGTTGGGATTACTTTGTAAAGCTACTTATATAGCATATGAATTCATACAACTTTGTATTACTTCTCATAGTTATGTAGCATATAAAATTGCGGCTTCTTTGTAATGCTACTTATAGTCATGTAGCATATAAAGTTGTGTCTACATTTTAATGTTACTTATAGTTTTGTACTATATAAATTCACGACTACTTTCTGACGTTGCGTAGCGTCATGTAGCATATAAAGTTGTTATTACTTTGTAAAGCTACTTATTTAGCATATAAATTCATACTACTTTGTAATATTACTTATAGTTATATAGCATATAACATTGTGGTTTCTTTGTCATGCTACATATAGTCATGTAGCATATAAAGTTGTGGCTACATTGTAATGCTACTTATAGTCGTATACCATATAAATTCGCGACTACTTTTTAATGTTGGTTAGCGTCATGTAGCATATAAAGTTGTGGTTACTTTGTAAAGCTACTTTTGTAGCATAAGAATTCATAGTATGTAATACTACTCATAGTTATGGAGCATATAAATTGTGGCTTCTTTGTGAAGTTGCTCATAGTCATGTAGCATATAAAGTTGTGGTTACTTTGTAAAGCTACTTTTGTAGCATAAGAATTCATACTATGTAATACTACTCATAGTTATGGAGCATATAAATTGTGGCTTCTTTGTGATGTTGCTCATAGTCATGTAGCATATAAATCCACTACTACTTTCTAATGTTAGTTAGCGTCGTGTAGCATATAAAGTTGTGGTTACTTTGGAAAGCTACTGATGTAGCATATAAATTCATACTACTCTGTAATACTACTTATAGCAATGCAGCGTGTAAAGTTGTGGCTACGTTGTAATGCTACTTACAGTCATGTAGCATATAAAGTTGTGGCTGCATTGTAATGCTACTTATAGTCATGTACCATATAAATTCTCGACTACTTTTTTAGTTGTTACTTAATGTCATATAGGATATATAATTGTGGTTTATTGGAAAGCTACTTAGGTCGCATATAAATTCATACTACTTTGTAATACCACCAATAATCATGTACCATATAAAATTGTGGCTTCTTTGTAATGTTACTTATAGTCATGTAGCATATAAATTCATACTACTTTCAAATGTTACTTTGGGTCACGTAGCATATAAAGTTGTGGTTAGTTTGTAAATCTACTTATGTAGCATATACATTCATACTTCTTTGTAATACTCCATAGTTATGTAGCATATAAAATTGTGGTTTCTTTCTAATGATACTTATAGTCATGTAGCATATAAAGTTGTGGCTACATTGTAATGCTACTTAAAGTCACGTACCATATAAATTTGTGACTACTTTTTAATGTTGCTTAGCCTCATGTAGCATATAAAGTTGTGGTTACTTTGTAAAGCTTCTTATGTAGCATATAAATTCATACTATTTTTTAACACCACCTCTAACCATGTAGCATATAAAATTGTGGCTTCTTTGTAATTCTGCTTAGCGTCATGTAGCATATAAATTCGCCACTACTTTCTAATGTTACTTAGCATCATGTGGCATATAAAGTTGTGGTTACTTTGTAAAGCAGCATATACAGCATATGAATTTATTAGGGCTGTCAAACGATTAAAATTTTTAATTGAGTTAATCACAGCTTAGAAATTGATTAATCGCAATTCAAACCACCTATGAAATATGCCATATTTTTCTGTAAATTATCATTGGAATGGAAAGATAAGATGGATATATACATTCAACATACTGTACATAAGTACTGTATTTGTTTATTATAACAATAAATCAACAAGATGGCATTAACATTATTAACATTCTGTTAAAGCGATCCATGGATAGAAAGACTTGTAATTCTTAAAAGATAAATGTTGGTACAAGTTATAGAAATTTTATATTAAAGCCCCCCCTTAATGTTTTCGTTTTAATGAAATTTGTAAAATTTTCAATCAAAAAATAAACTAGTAGCTCTACATTGTTGATGTCAATAATTACAAAATCAGTCGCACCCAAGCGCTAGCAGAGGGCGACAAAACACAAAAAAACACGTAACAAGTGGACATGTCGCTGTGCTGTCATTTTAATCTGTTTGAGCGGGGCATGTGCGTTAATTGCGTCAAATATTTTAACGTGATTAATTTAAAAAATTGATTACCGCCCGTTAACGTGATAAATTTGACAGCCCTAGAATTTATACTACTTTGTAACACTAATACTTATGTAGCATATAAAATTGTGGGTTCTTTGTCTTGCTACTTTTAGTCATGTAGCATATAAAGTTGTGGCTACATTGTAATGCTAATTATAGTCGTCTACCGAATAAATTCGGGATTATGTTCTAATGTTATTTAGCGTCATGTAGCATATAAAGTTGTGGTTACTTCGTAAAGCTATTTATGTAGCATATAAATTTGTACTACTTTGTAACACCACTCATAGTCACGTAGCATATAAAACGGTGGCTTCTTTGTAATGCTACTTATAGTGATGTAGCATATAAATTCACCACTACTTTCTAACGCTACTTCTAGTCATGTAGCATATAAAGTTGTGGCTACATTTTAATGGTACTTATAGTCATGTACCATATAAATTTAAGACCACTTTGTAATGCTACTTATAGTTATGGAACATATAAAGGCTTGGTTACTTTGTAAAGCTACTTATACGCCTATAGCATATAAAGGTGTGGTTACATTGTAATGCTATCTATACTTATGTAGCATATAAGTGTGTTGCTACATTGTAATGCTACTTATACTCATGTAGCGTATAATTCCTACTGCTACGTAACAGTACTCATATTAATGTGGCATATAATGTTTTAGCAACTTATAGCGTTATATACCATATGAACTTGCAATACTCTGTAACACAACTTGTAGTCAAGTAGCATATAAATTTAGACTTTCTATTGCTACTTACGGTCATGTGGTATATACATTTGTGACTACTTTTTAAGCTACCTAGCCTATAAACATGTAGCTTATATAATTTCATGAATACTTTGTAACGCTACTTATGGTCAAGTAACATATACATTTGTATTGCTGCTAATAATCAATTAGCATACTGTATACCTTTTATATTCTTTTGTAATGCTACTCATAGTCATGCAGCATATACATTTGCGATTATTTTGAAATGCTGCTTTTAATCATGTGGCATACATATTCAATTTATGATTCGGATGTTATGTACCTTCAATTAAAATTGCAACCATTGTATTTATGCACAATTGCACAAAATTTGTCCTCGTTTTCTGTTAGCGCTGTGTCATGATAAGACACACTCACACGCCGAGGACGAGCTCTTCAAGACGCTGTTCGCCGGCTACAACAAGTGGTCCCGACCCGTGCCCAATATCTCCGACGTGGTCATCGTCAAGTTCGGACTTTCCATCGCGCAGCTAATCGACGTGGTAAATGCGGCATTTCTCCTAAACTGAGGTTGATTTGTCATTTTTAAGGCCTTTGTTTGTTTCTGTTAGGATGAGAAGAATCAAATGATGACGACCAACGTTTGGCTCAAGCAGGTGCGAGGAAACAAACGACGTTGATCGTCTTTTTTCTGTATGATGATTCTCTCACTTCGCCAGGAATGGAACGACTACAAACTTCGTTGGAGGCCGTCAGATTACGACAACGTGACGTCCATCCGAGTTCCGTCGCAACTCATTTGGGTTCCGGATATCGTCCTATATAATAAGTGAGTAGTTTACCGGTTTTGTCTTAATTGGAAGTAGCATCAAGTGCGACATTTTGTGAGGGAGGAGATCAATTTTACTCACTTTGGTACGGGGAGGTATAGAGTGGTTTTCAGTGCATTAGAAATATTAAAATAATAAAGCAATTTTTTTTTTAAATGAACTTTTCATACAAAGAAAAACATACATTTGTACAATTAGATTCATTTCTCTTAGCAAGCAAGAACACACCTAAAAACAATACTACTAATAATTAAATAATAATAGCAAATAAAGAAAAAAATACAATTACAATTACAGTACTATTATTTATATTAACCATTAGCTTTATAGCTTTATTATTATATATATATAACTACTAGCTGATTCAATTCGATGTCATCCAGTGGGAGACTGAGCAATGATTTTATAGAATACGAAAATATTTTTAATGGTAATTTAAATTGAGTTTGAAATGATATAAAACTGTTTTTCGATAATATTTATGTCCCAAAATATTAATATAAGCAAAATAATAACAGGGCTTGCTTCATATCTTCCAAAACTTCGAGATAATAGTACTAATCGTTTTATTATGATTCCTAGATCCATTACTGTGGCGCTATCTAGTGGACGTAAATAATATAGCAGTGGACAGTTTATTACGTACAAAAATAAAACAAAGAACTACATAGAAACTGTACAAAGAAAAACTTCAGCTTTCAAATGTGGTAAAAGTACATTTCAGTGCCATTGACGGTTATAGACGTCCAATCCCGTCTTAATGTTGTCAATAGCGCTAAAAATAAAATACCGTGAACTTAAGTAAACATAAGATGTAGCTTTTAAATATGGTAAAAGTACGTTTCTGAGCCATTGACGGTTATAGACGTCCATTCCATTGGAACAGTTCAAATGGATTGGACGTCTTAGTGTTGTCAGTAGTGCTGCAACGATTAATCGATTAACTCGAGTAATTTGATTAGAAAAAAGCTTTGAATCAAATTTTGCTGCTTCAAGTATTCATTTCATCAAAGTGTCTCTATAATGGTTTGTTTTGAAAGTGTTTGCATTTAGTTTTATTGATTTGGGTGGATACATTGCCCTCTAGTGGCAACAGTGAATATGACATAACTCATTTAACATGTCTGAATCCACTTGCTCCCTGTTAAGATCAACATAAGCTAATAAGTTTTTTTTTTGCATTTGTAATTAGTTTTTAGGTATATTTAGCTGTTTTTTGTGGGAATATGTTTTTGAATGAGTTGTTAAGCGTATATGTATGTATATATATATATATATATATTTACATAAAGTTAGCATTTTATAGCATTTAAGCTAGCGTACTTTTGCTATGCAAGTTAGATAATTGTTCTTTGTTGTACATAGATCCTCAATTTTTAAATTTTTTTTAGTACCGTTTGATGCTGAAATCAGGTATTTTATTTGTATTTTTACCTGCTTTGAGGATTCGTTTCATCAGAGTGGCGTTTTCATGTTTGTTTTGAAAGTGTTTGCATTTAGTTTTATTGATTTCGGTGGATACACTGCCCTCTAGTGGGAACAGTGAATATGACATAACTCATTTAACATGTCTGAATCATCCTGCTCCCTGTTAAGATCAACAAAAGCTAATATGTTTTTTTATGCATTTGTAATTTAGTTCTTAGGTATCTTTAGCTGCTTTTTGCGGGGATATGTGTTTTAACGATTTGTTAAGACTATTGTCACCAAAAAAAAAGTTAACATTTCACAGCATTGAAGCTAGCGGACTTTTGCTATGCAAGTTTGCCTTAAGCCAGCGGACTTTTGCTATGCAAGTTGGTCAGTTGCTCTAACTTCTTGTTATATTTAGATCCTTGTTTTTTTTTTTTTTTTTTTTTTTAAATAGCTTTTGATGTCTGAATCCACCTGCTCCCTGTTAAGACCAACATTAGCCAATATGTTTTTGTTATGCATTCGTAATTTAGTCTTTAGGTATATTTAGCTGTTTTTGTGGGAATATGTTTTTGAATGATTTGTTAAGAGATATATACAGTATGTGAGTATAAAGTTAGCATTTTACAGCATTTAAGCTAGCGGACTTTTGCTATGCAAGTTAGCTAATTGTTCTTTGTTGTACTTGTACTGTAGATCCTCATTTTTTTATTTATTTAAAATTTGGCTGTTTTTTTTGTGTGATTATGTGTTGGAACGATTTGGTATATTTAGCTGTTTTTTTGCGGGGATATGTGTTTTAACGATTTGTTAAGAGTATTGTCACACACAAAAAAAGTTAGCATTTCACAGCATTTAAGCTAGTGGACCTTTTTCTATGCAAGTTAGCCAATTGTTCTTTAGTTGTACTTAGATCCTCAATTATTTAATTTTTTTCAAACACAGTTTGATGCTAAGCTCAGGTATTTCAATGGTATTTTCCGCTAGTACTCGTTTAATTTCGACATGACTCATTTAACGTCTCAATCCACCTGCTCCCTGTTAATACCAACATAAGCTAATGTTTTTTTATGCATTCGTAATTTAGATTTTTAGATATATTTAGATTTTTTGTGGGAATGTGTTTTTGAAGAATTTGTTAAGAGTGTTGTTGGAAAAAAAAAAAGGTTAGCATTTTCACAGCATTTAAGCTAGCGGACTTTTACTATGCAAGTTAGCCAGTTGTTCTTTTGTTGTACTAAAATCCTCAATTATTATTATTTTTTTAATACGTTTTGAGGCTAAGGTCATGTATTTTAATTTATCATTAATTACTATTAATAATTCTGCATAGTTTAAATGAAACAATCAGGAAATTTAATTTTGTGTTCGCATTTAATACTCTTTTGAAAGTGCATTCATAGCAAGTCTTTTCGTTAGCATCTCCTAAAATTTATTCTGCAATGCATAAATGTTCTTAATCCGATGACTCGATTATTCGAACTAACTAGTTGATGGATTAATCGACTACTAAAATATGCTAAAAATAAAATACTGAGCCTTTTTGGTCGCCTTTACAGTGCAGACGGTGAGTTCGCGGTGACCCACATGACCAAAGCTCACCTCTTCCACACGGGAGCGGTACGCTGGGTCCCCCCCGCCATCTACAAGAGCTCGTGCAGCATCGACGTCACCTTCTTCCCGTTCGACCAGCAGAACTGCAAGATGAAGTTCGGCTCGTGGACCTACGACAAAGCCAAAATCGACCTGGAGCGTCTGGAGGCCTCGGTGGACCTCAACAATTACTGGGAGAGCGGCGAGTGGGCCATCGTCAACGCGGTGGGCACCTACAACACCAAAAAGTACGACTGCTGCCACGAGATCTACCCGGACATCACGTACTTGTTCATCATTCGCCGTTTGCCGCTCTTCTACACCATCAACTTGATCATCCCGTGCCTGCTCATCTCTTGCCTGACCGTGCTGGTCTTCTACCTGCCGTCCGATTGTGGCGAGAAGATCACGCTGTGCATCTCGGTGCTGCTCTCACTCACCGTCTTCCTCCTGCTCATCACTGAGATCATCCCGTCCACGTCGCTGGTCATCCCGCTTATCGGCGAGTACCTGCTCTTCACCATGATCTTCGTCACGCTCTCCATCGTCATCACCGTCTTCGTCCTCAACGTGCACCACCGCTCGCCCAACACGCACGAGATGCCCAAGTGGGTCCACGCCGTCTTTTTGGAGATGGTGCCCAGGTGGCTGTTCATGAGAAGGCCGGCGCCCAACGCCAGACGGAGGAGGTTGATGACGGAGAGGAGGCGGGGCAGGGCGGCGGGGTGCGGGGTCAGCACCTCGGACGGGTGGAGAGCCGAGGATTTGGAGCTGGGGACTTTGGCGTCGTATTTCGCCTTCAGCCCGCCGTCGCCGAGGGGCCCGGAAGGAGTCGCGACCGCGTCGGACTTTACGCTATCGCCCGCCGTGGTGCACGCGCTTGAAGGGGTGCACTACATCGCAGACCACCTGAGGGCCGAGGACGCCGATTTTAGCGTGAGTAGAATGTTCACCTTTGCAAGTATTCATTCATAGGGAAATAAAACAAAGTGCTTTAAATTAAATCAAATTGCAAGGGATTGTTGCACATATCGGCCACTAGAGGGAAGCATAGAAAAGATGTGTTCTCATCTCCAGTTTATTACCCTAATTTTCGCACTAAAAGCCGCCACCCATCATATTTGACACGAAAACGGCATTTTTTCGTAGATAAGCTACACTGGGCTATAAACCGCAGCTGTCCTCACTATAGTATGCGATATTTACACCAAAAGATATTAACTGGTAACACTTCATTTGACAGCGGCATGATAAGACTGTCATGAGACCAAATGAACAACCATGAAGCTTTGAACCAATTGGCTGCAAAGCTTCATTGCTTCATATGGCCATCACTGCTCCTTTGAGGGAGAGAGTCAACCTCTGCTGCCACTTGCTGTCAACACTGTTGTCGTCCAACATGCCTCCTAACATGCATTGCAGCACTACAGATGTAAATAACAATTAAAAATTCGTGATATGTGCTAATTATTTATTCACTTAACGTTTCATTAATTGCTATTCATGGTATTTGGTAACAGTTTATTTGACAGTGGTGCTATAAGACCATCAAAATTAGGACATGACACTGCCATGAGCATTAATGAATGCATATGACAGATGTCATTTTGTGTCATCCAGCAAATTATCTCACTTTTGAATGGATGTAAAGATTCAAGCTGGACATGAATAGAGTTAGTGACATAATTCGTAATGTCATTAACGCCCATGATAGTGTCATGTAATAATAATGCGGTCTTATTGCAGTCTTATTACACCGCCGTAAAAGAAAGTGTCAAGATAAAGGAAAAAAAGTAGCGGCTTATAGTCTGAAAATTACGGTACATAAAAAGATTAAAATGCAAATGTTTTGTGTATTTACGAGCTATTTCAGCCCAACATGGAGGATGTTTATTTAAATTCTATTGACGTAACAAAAACTGACTGAATAAAGGTAAACAATTGAAAGAGACATTCCTGATACGTAGTGTTGTTAATTTTACTTTAAAAAAGGTAATTAATTAGTGTTACAAATTACTTTTCCCAAAAAGTAATTGCATTAGTAACTCAGTTACCTGAATGTAAGAGTAATTAGTTACTTGGCAAAGTAACTAGTGATAATTTTCATGGTTTTTTTTCCTCCAAAAACAAACAAAAAAAAAAAAAAAAACAGGTCACACAATGTGAAGTTTAAAGGGTTTTGGGGACAATTGGCCCTGGCCCAATTCTTTACCCTCCACTTAACTAGTCACAAGGGTATTGCGATAACTAGATAGTAACCTTTGCTATGTGCGGAAGTCATTTAAAGTTGTGAATCAACCATTAAAGTTGTTAAAATTGCTCCCGTTATTGCATTAGTTCCCTTCTGTCTACTTTCAACATGTGTAAGTTTTAAAACTGTTTCATCATTTAATGATAGATTTAAGTCAAGATTTTGGGAGCATTTTAGATATAAGAAATTAAAATAAAAAAAAGTTACTTAGGTTCGCTAGGAAGGATCTCTACATCAGAGCCTTCCTGAGAGGTCTACTGCTTTAAGATGGCGGCTGTTTACTAACGCATGTAGTCCTTAAAACATGTTGCCAATGCAGCCGTGTCTACCATTTGCATCTAGTTCTATAATATGTGATATCTACCGTATCATGTGGGCGTAGTTTGTAGGCTACAGTCAGGTATTATTGGAGCCACCTAGCATCGCGTTTGCAACGGCGTCTTCCCCACTCCTGCTCTGCTCTCTCGTCTCCGTGAGTCTGTTTCTCTCAGACTTTTTTTATTCAACCAACTTAGTAATGCATAGTAACGCACGCCTTTCCCGCCTCAGTAACGTTAACGGCGTTGCCAAGATGAGAAAAGTAATTAATTAGATTACTCATTACTGAAAAAAATAACGCCGTTAGTAACGCCGTTATATTCTAACGCCGTTATTAACAACACTGCTGATACGTACAAAATGTAGTGTACAAAATATGATTAAAAAAAAAATTTTTTTTACATTCGAAGGTTGACATAAAAGTCCATTTTTTGGTGGAATTTTTGCAGTTTTTTTTTAATGTTGGCAAACGGGAATCACAATTTTTCTAATGTCATGAGTGGGACGGTAATAAACTTCGACTGTTTTCCAAAAATAGTTAGTTAGCCAAGAGCTATTTGTAAGACTCCATGGTCAAGTGGAAGAAGATTCTTTGGTTATGTTTAGAGGTGCACGATAATCATTGGTCTGATAATAGGAATTATGACGTCATCCCAATAAATCCGATAACGTTATATACAGTGCCTTGCAAAAGTATTCGGCCCCCTTGAATCTTGCAACCTTTCGCCACATTTCAGGCTTCAAACATAAACATGTGAAATTTAATTTTTTTGTCAAGAATCAACAACAAGTGGGACACAATCGTGAAGTGGAACAACATTTATTGGATAATTTCAACTTTTTTAACAAATAAAAAACTGAAAAGTGGGGCGTGCAATATTATTCGGCCCCTTTACTTTCAGTGCAGCAAACTCACTCCAGAAGTTCAGTGAGGATCTCTGAATGATCCAATGTTGTCCTAAATGACCGATGATGATAAATAGAATCCACCTTTGTGTAATCAAGTCTCCGTATAAATGCACCTGCTCTGTGATAGTCTCAGGGTTCTGTTTAAAGTGCAGAGAGCATTATGAAAACCAAGGAACACACCAGGCAGGTCCGAGATACTGTTGTGGAGAACTTTAAAGCCGGATTTGGATACAAAAAGATTTCCCAAGCTTTGAACATCTCAAGGAGCACTGTGCAAGCCATCATATTGAAATGGAAGGAGCATCAGACCACTGCAAATCTACCAAGACCCGGCCGTCCTTCCAAACTTTCTACTCAAACAAGGAGAAAACTGATCAGAGATGCAGCCAAGAGGCCCATGATCACTCTGGATGAACTCCAGAGATCTACAGCTGAGGTGGGAGAGTCTGTCCATAGGACAACAATCAGTCGTACACTGCACAAATCTGGCCTTTATGGAAGAGTGGCAAGAAGAAAGCCATTTCTCAAAGATATCCATAAAAAGTCTCGTTTAAAGTTTGCCACAAGCCACCTGGGAGACACACCAAACATGTGGAAGAAGGTGCTCTGGTCAGATGAAACCAAAATTGAACTTTTTGGCCACAATGCAAAACGATATGCTTGGCGTAAAAGCAACACAGCTCATCACCCTGAACACACCATCCCCACTGTCTAACATGGTGGTGGCAGCATCATGGTTTGGGCCTGCTTTTCTTCAGTAGGGACAGGGAAGATGGTTAAAATTGACGGGAAGATGGATGCAGCCAAATACAGGAACATTCTGGAAGAAAACCTGTTGGTATCTGCACAAGACCTGAGACTGGGACGGAGATTTATCTTCCAACAGGACAATGATCCAAAACATAAAGCCAAATCTACAATGGAATGGTTCAAAAATAAATGTATCCAGGTGTTAGAATGGCCAAGTCAAAGTCCAGACCTGAATCCAATGGAGAATCTGTGGAACGAGCTGAAGACTGCTGTTCACAAACACTCTCCATCCAACCTCACTGAGCTCGAGCTGTTTTGCAAGGAAGAATCGGCAAGAATGTCAGTCTCTCGATGTGCAAAACTGATAGAAACATACCCCAAGCGACTTGCAGCTGTAGTTGGAGCAAAAGGTGGCGCTACAAAGTATTAACGCAAGGGGGCCGAATAATATTCCACGCCCCACTTTTCAGTTTTTTATTTGTTAAAAAAGTTAAAATTATCCAATAAATTTTGTTCCACTTCACGATTGTGTCCCACTTGTTGTTGATTCTTGACAAAAAATTAAAATTTTATATCTTTATGTTTGAAGCCTGAAATGTGGCGAAAGGTTGCAAGGTTCAAGGGGGCCGAATACTTTTGCAAGGCACTGTATTATCGGCCCTATTAATAATATTTTTGGCACGGTGTCGGATTGTGATGTGTGCGTTTGTTTCCACTCCTGATTTTCCAGTATGCAAAGTTTTGTTCGTCTTTGTTTTGTTCATTATAATAATGTTCATGTCATCATGAAAATTCTGGTTCGGTCAAAGGCAAATCTATGCTGAATCAACCACTAGTATTTTTGACCTACAGGTGTTCAAAAACTTAGGTGAATATACATTGAAAAATTATATCTATATTATCGGTCATCGTATCGGTATCGGCCTTAAGGGGCAGGAAGTTATCGATATCGGTTTCAAAAAATGGATATCGTGCACCCCTAGTTATGTTATGTTTGTCGGAAACCAAACATTCAAGCGGACGAATGGTTGTGATAGGCACTGTATATTCTTAAATATATAAATTTTTAAATGTACTACTACTTTATGTTCCTGAAAAACATACAACAAAATGATTTTTTTTTTTTGTAAACACATTTTGACTGCAAGTTTGCATGTTTCCAGGTAAAAGAAGACTGGAAGTATGTCGCCATGGTGATCGACCGCATCTTCCTGTGGATGTTCATCATCGTGTGCCTGCTGGGCACTATCGGTCTCTTCCTGCCTCCTTGGCTGGCCGGCATGATCTAAACGTGATTGTCTATCATTCATAAACAGCCTTTTTTTTCCTGGATGACTTTATTATCCGGCCAACTCTAATCACGTGTGTTCTACAATCCATATACAATCGAGGTCATCATTAAAAACAAAAATGTCTTTGTTGAGGAGATGCCTGTTTTGTTCAGGGCTGGACGGGCTTGGCCAGGTTGGCGCGTACGCGGGCCTGGTCGACGGCGTCCAGCATGTTCTTGCTGTCTACGGCCAGGCTGTGGGCGGCCGCCAGCATCTGCTTGCGGCATTCGTCCCGCAATGACGTGATGGCGTTCTGCTGCGCCAGACGCATCTTGCTGATTAGCTCCGCCATGTCGTTGTTCAGCAGCTTCTGCGTGCCTTCGATCTGCGCCGAGCCGGAAAATAAACATAGCATGGAAAAGTTTATTTTAAAAAAAAATCAATTTCTACAAACTTTCTGCAAAAAATTGATAATAAAAGTTTAATTAAATTTGTATCTTATAAAAAAATGTATTTATTTGCATATTATATAACATTTTCAATTCTCATTTTTACCGATACTTTGTTAAAAGAATTAGATTATCCAAAAAATTGAATATCAAGGAAACGTTTATTTCCATAATGAATTTATTTGGAAAAAAAAAATAAACATGAATGAAAAAAATTAGGGAAAAAAAATTAGTGACTAATTCTTGCGTAATAGTCGTTTTGTATGTTTACCCACCTCAATATTTTTTTTAGATTTTCATGAATCGTTTATTTATATGCATATTATGCACCATATGTTTGTGTTGCGTGATGATTTATCCCACCACTAATTTTCCATATTAGGCAGACACTAATAGTGTACCTCAGTGTGCACAGACTCGTGCAATGTGGGTAGTATGTCGTCCACGCTGCGTATTAAATCTCGCAAGGCCATTCCCACCGACTGCCAAAAAAACCAAACATTTTCCAACATTTATTCTTCGTTAAAATCCGCAAAAAAAATAAGAATATGAGTATTTGGGGCTCACCTGCACGACGGTGACGTACTGCTCAGGCGGAATGTCAACGATGTCATTCTTGAGCTTCACTACCACTTTGACCACGTTCATCACGCACTTGTAAACTTGGTCGTCGGAACGGTCGAGCTCGGCCGTGCGCGCCGGCTGAAGACGAAGGAAAAAAATCTGGATCGAGTCACGTCAGGAAAAATGGTAATTTCATAATTGTAATGCGGGAAGTGGAACCTGTGCTGTGAGTCGAGGAGGCTTCACTGGTGGGCCTGCGGAATTCAAGACATTTTACTCATTTCATTTTGATTAGTAAGTGACTTCTATTAACTTGAAACTTTACCTGTTGTGCATATAAAACAATTTTGTAAAGGTTCAGATTTTTAAATTTTTTTACTTTGTATAGTTTGATTAGTGTTACCTTAGTCGCTTACATCGCATCATCTCACGTTGCTGTTGCGTTATTTTGCGTTGTTGCACTGCATTATGTTACGGTGCGCTATTTCGCATCTTGTTATACCTCGATTCTTTACGTTACGTTAGGTTGCGCTACTTTGCGTTGTGTTACACCACATTATCACGTGTTGTGTTACTTTGCGTTGCGTAATGTTGCACTGCGTTATGTTATGTTGCGTTGTGTGTGTGTGCTGCACTGTGTTGCGCTGCATTGCTACGTTGTGCTACTCCGCGTCACGTTACGTTATCTCGTTACGTTATGTTGCATTACTTTGCATGATGTTGCGTTATGTTTTGTTACATTATGTTGCGCTGCATTATGTTGCCTTGAATTGCACTACATCACATCATTTCACATTGCGTACATTACTTTGCTTTGTGTTGCATAATGTGCTGCGTTGTTTGCACTGAATTATGTTACATTGTGTTATATCGCATCGTCACGTGTTAGGTTATCTGGGATTACATTATGTTGTGTTACTTTGCATTATGTTGCGTTGTTGCGTTATGTTGTGTTACATTATGTTGTGTTACATTATATTACGTTGTGTATTGTTGCACTATTTTATGGTGCGTTACTTTGCGTTATTATGTTGGGTTACATTATGTTGCGTTGCGTACTGTTGCACTATTTTATGGTGCGTTACTTTGCATTATGTTGCGTTGTTACGTTATGTTGTGTTACATTATGTTGCGTTGCGTTGTGTATTGTTGCACTATTTTATGGTGCGTTACTTTGCATTATGCTGCGTTGTTACGTTATGTTACATTATGTTGCGTTGCGTATTGTTGCACTATTTTATGGTGCGTTACTTTGCATTATGTTGCGTTGTTACGTTATGTTGTGTTACATTATGTTGCGTTGCGTATTGTTGCACTATTTTATGGTGCGTTACTTTGCATTATGTTGCGTTGTTACGTTATGTTGTGTTACATTATGTTGCGTTGCGTATTGTTGCACTATTTTATGGTGCGTTACTTTGCATTATGCTGCGTTGTTACGTTATGTTACATTATGTTGCGTTGCGTATTGTTGCACTATTTTATGGTGCGTTACTTTGCATTATGTTGCGTTGTTACGTTATGTTGTGTTACATTATGTTGCGTTGCGTATTGTTGCACAATTTTATGGTGCGTTACTTTGCATTATGTCGCGTTGTTACATTATGTTGTGTTACATTATGTTGCGTTGCGTTGCGTATTGTTGCACTATTTTATGGTGCGTTACTTTGCATTATGTTGCGTTGTTACGTTATGTTGTGTTACATTATGTTGCGTTGCGTATTGTTGCACTATTTTTATGGTGCGTTACTTTGCATTATGTTGAGTTGTTACGTTGTGTTACATTATGTTGCGTTGCGTATTGTTGCACAATTTTATGGTGCGTTACTTTGCATTATGTTGCATTGTTACGTCATGTTGTGTTACATTATGTTGCGTTGCGTATTGTTGCACTATTTTATGGTGCGTTACTTTGCATTATGTTGCGTTGTTACGTTATGTTACGTTACATTATGTTGCGTTGCGTATTGTTGCACTATTTTATGTTGTGTTACATTATGTTGCGTTGCGTTGCGTATTGTTGCACTATTTTATGGTGCGTTACTTTGCATTATGTTGCGTTGTTACGTTATGTTGTGTTACATTATGTTGCGTTGCGTATTGTTGCACTATTTTATGGTGCGTTACTTTGCATTATGTTGCATTGTTACGTTATGTTGTGTTGCGTATTGTTGCACTATTTTATGGTGCGTTGCAGTACATCGCGTCATTTCACATTGCGTTGCAATACCTTGCGTCATATCACATTGTGTTGGTTTTTGTTATGTTGCGTTGCCATAATGGGCTTCGTTGTTTTGCGCTATATTATATTACCTTGTGTTACATTGCATGGTCATGTATTGTGTTACCTTATGCTGCTTTACTTTGCGTTGTGTAATTTATGTTATGTAATTTTGCAATGCGTTATGTTACGATATGTTGTTTACATTATGTTGTGTTATGTTATGTTACGTTTGGTTACATCGCATCTTGTTGCGTTACGTCATTTACTTTGCATTGTTTTATAGTGTTGTATTGCATTTTTTATTTTATTTTTTATTTTTATTTTTTTAAATTTAAACCTCTCAAAGCACAATAGCATTTTGGGTTTTTTTGTACTTACCATTTTCAGCATCTTCATCATTGGACTACAAACACAAGAGAAGAAAACCAGGAACAAATCTCAGTTTGGATTCTAGTCAGACTTCATTTCAAGCAAGACTAAAGGGTACCTTTTCTATTGGGGGATCTTCCGGTCCCATGGGGTCCTGCAAAAGAACAGGCAGGTTCATTTTATAGCAAACGACCATGGAGCCTCTCTTTGGCACACTTAACAGGGGCACATCGATTTTAAGACTAGTTGGGCCAGGGCCTGGCGGCTTTTTGCCCACCAGGAGTCGCTCCTCCTTCTCCAGCCACTTTTCGTCAGCCGCCATCTGCGCCTTCTGGCGCCGTAACGTGTCGTGCATTTTCTGCCGCTCCATCTGCCATAGACGCTGGGCGTCCTCGCGGCTGTTGGGCTCCGATCTGGGGAACTCGTTCTCCTGCGGGGGTCAATGTGAGGTCACTCAAAAATTTGGATTGGAGATCAATACATTTTTTGGAGAAGGAGGGGTGTAGCTTTTTTTTTTTTTTTTTTTTTTACCCCCATGCTGCGACGCCGTGGGGACCTAAGGGGGAGCGGTAGAGTTTTCATGGAGTTTACGGAATCCACGGGCGATTGGTAGTCGCACGGGCTAGCTAAGTCCGGCGAGCTAGCGCACAAAGCTTCGTTCAACTGTGCGGAGACACAAAAATGCACAAAATGTTCATTTCAGAATAGATGTCCTGTTCATTTGGGCTCGGGGACCCGGCAGCGGTCTCCATCAATGGCAACCCTGTACCTGAATGTGCAAACCGATGCTTAGCGTGTTTCCAAATCGGCCCGGTTTCTTTCTTGAAGGCTGCAATGAGAGGAAATTTGCGTATTTATAATTTAGCCAGTTAGCACGTAACATGTAGCGTCTACCTTAGGGGGCGGTTCGGAAAAGCTGAACTTTGTGTCGAAGTATTTGGTGGAGCGCGCTCGGTCCCGCTCGCGTTCTGCTTCTTGTTCCTTCTCCATTTTGTGAACGTCACTGGGGAAGGCAGTTTTAAAATTTCAAAAGGTGAAATGAAGTAGTTTCGTAAACGGAAAATTCTGTAAGTAGGGACGCGTTTTCCATGTAAATGCCCTAATCCATTCCAAGCACCCCAAAATTCAGACATAAATCTTATATAATGCATCAAAACATGTAAAAAATTAGATCACTGAACAATAAACATAATATCAGAGTTGTGCATCATGTAAAAAAACACAAGAATAGAGTCAAACAAAAGTTAATACACTCATGTAAAGCTGCCGGAACACGAGGAGCGAATGGAGAGGAAGCTGGGATACACACATATACATACAGTAGAGGTCCCTCTTAGCCAGTGGGAAGCCAGGAATGCTAGCTGTATAATATAAGCCTCTACTTATACAGTGGCATAAGGAGCACAGAATAGATGCTACAATAGAGGCTGGGGTTAAGTTATGCATCCATTAGATGGAGCCGAGCTCAGAGTTGCTGTGAGAACTGTTGCGGCTCAATATTGATTCGTGTATAATGATTCTATTGATGCCAATGTACTTGGATTCCATTGAGGCATATGTAAGTCGATGCCACTGACAGCCATGGATGTCCGAATTTCCCATTCATTTTCAATGGCAGCAAATCAAACAATGTCCCCAAATCAACAAGAAATGACTTGATGAACAGGACATGTCCCCCAAATGTTCCCAAATATGATCAGGGCATGTCCCAAAATAACCTGATATGACAAGGACATGCCCTCAAATGACCTGATATGATCAGGGCATGTCCCGCAAATGTCCCAAAATGACCTGATATGACCAGGGCATGTCCCCCAAATGACTTGATATTGCCAGGACATGTCCCCCAATGACCTGATATGACCAGGGCATGTCCAACCAAATGTCCCCAAATGACCTTATATGACCAGGACATGTCTCCCACATGTCCCCAAATCACCTGATATGACCAGGGCATGTCCCCCAATGATCTGATATGACCAGGACAAGTCCCCCAATAACCTGATATGACCAGGACATGTCCCTTGAATGTCCCCAAATGACCTGATATGACCAGGGCATGTCCCCCAATGACCTGATATGACCAGGACATGTCCCCAATTGACCTGATATGACCAGGGCATGTCCCCCAAATGTCCCAAAATGACCTGATATGACCAGGGCACGTCCCCCAAATGTCACTAAATGACTTAATATGACCAGGACATGTCCCCCAAATGACCTGATATGACCAGGACATGTCCCCTAAATGTTCCTAAATGACTTGATATGACCAGGACATGTCCCTTGAATGTCCCCAAATGACCTGATATGACCAGGGCATGTCCCCCAAATGTCCCCCAATGACCTGATATGACCAGGACATGTCCCTTAAATGTCCCCAAATGACCTGATATGACCAGGGCACGTCCCCCAAATGTCCCAAAATGACCTGATATGACCAGGGCACGTCCCCCAAATGTCACTAAATGACTTAATATGACCAGGACATGTCCCCCAAATGACCTGATATGACCAGGACATGTCCCCTAAATGTTCCTAAATGACTTGATATGACCAGGACATGTCCCGGAAATGTCCCCCAATGACCTGATATGACCAGGACATGTCCCTTGAATGTCCTCAAATGACCTGATATGACCAGGGCATGTCCCCCAAATGTCCCCAAATCACCTGATATGACCAGGGCATGTCCAACCAAATGTCCCCAAATGACCTGATATGACCAGGACATGTCCCCCAAATGTCCCCAAATCACCTGATATGACCAGGGCATGTCCCCCAATGATCTGATATGACCAGGACATGTCCCCCAATGACCTGATATGACCAGGACATGTCCCTTAAATGTCCCCAAATGACCTGATATGACCAGGGCATGTCCCCCAAATGTCCCAAAATGCCCTAATATGACCAGGACATGTCCCCAAATGATCTGATGTGACCAGGACATATCCCCCAATGACCTGATATGACCAGGACATGTCCCTTAAATGTCCCCAAATGAACTGATATGACCAGAGCATGTCCCCCAAATGTCCCAAAATGCCTTAATATGACCAGGACATGTCCCCAAATGATCTGATATGACCATGACATGTCCCTTAAATGTCCCCAAATGACCTTATATGACCAGGGTATGTCCCCCAAATGTCCCAAAATGACCTGATATGACCAGGGCATGTCCCCCAAATGACCTGATATTGCCAGGGCATGTTCCCCAAATGACCTGATATGACCAGGACATATCCCCCAAATGTCCCAAAATGACCTGATATGACCAGGCCACGTCCCCCAAATGGCCCTTCATGACTTAATATGACCAGGACATGTCCCCCAAATGTCCCCAAATCAACAGGAAGTGACCTGATATTGTCCCCGAAATGTCCCCGATTCAACCTGAGCGCGGCCAAGATCTGTATCCCCCCACAGCAAAGCCCAGTAGTAATTTCTCCAGAAATTGCAGTTTTTTGGTGAACCAATGTTACTCATATTACTCACTTTTAATATTAAATTACTGCGTACACACTTTAATTTAAAGTAATTACTATCACGGCTTGGTCAGACACTGCTCTACTGTCTGCCATTGATACGACTTGACGTCTACTGGTGATAAACCCATTGAAATTTACAGCAGAAAGATCATAAAAGTAGCGGATCTACTTGATCTTGACCACCAGCTCGGTGAAATTGGGCCTCTCTCTGGGATCGTAGGACCAGCATCGCGTCATGAGGGAGTAGAGTGCCGGCGGGCAGTTATCGGGCTTGGGCAGCCTGATGCCTTGCTCCAGCTGGTTGATCACATCACGGTTCTCCAGCCAGAAGAACGGCTGCTGGCCTCGGCTCATGATCTCCCATACGCAAACGGCTACCGACAGAAAATAGACGGGGATCGGACATCAATCCAAGTGAGACGGTTTTGAACGAAAGAGTACTCACCGAACATCCAGACGTCGCTAGCTGAGGTGAAACGTCGGAAGTTGATGGATTCCGGCGCCATCCATTTGATGGGCAATCGAGTCACAGATGCTGCCATTTTAAAAGCAATTATTGTTATCAGACAGTTTGTCATTTCTGATAGTCAACTACTGTACTGTAATTTTCGGACTATAGGGCACTACTTTTTCCCCTCATTTTGAATCCTGCGGCTTATTTGTAAATTTATTTGGATTAATAGGTAACACTTTATTTGACAGCGTCGTCATCAGACTGCCATAAGAAGTTATGAACTTATGACTGAACCTATGGCGAATTATCATCTCGTTCTCGTTATGTTTTAGCCTCCCAATACCCTTTTTTTTTTTTTCCAAATTACAAGATATATGCTCGGATAGTATCTTAGCTTTTTTTCTTGATAGTAGTAGCTTTTTGTTTTTTGTTTCATTGCTTTACAACTTTTATAGACAGCATTTTACCAGCAAAGTCTTAATTTTAAATTCATATATTGGAAAGTCAATTACATGCAATGACTTTTCGGCCACCAGAGGGGGTGCTTTGCCCCCCAGAACCCCCTTAATCTCAGTGTACGCTCGTAGCGTTAGCATAGCATTCACGTTCGCATTAGCTTTAGCATGGCGAGCATCCTCTTAAACTCTCACTTGTTTATACCTCGTCTTGACATCCGGGTGGGTTTAATTATTTGGAAATAATCTACTGTTCTTGCTTTAGTGTGTATAATCTTAAAAGGAAGTGCTGGGTTTGTTTGAAAATAAATACCTATATCCATCTTGCCTCTTCTGATGTTTTTTTTTGGGGGGGGGGGGGGGGGGGGGGCTAACTAAAGCAAATGACCGTCTCTAAGGTGGTAGTCACACGATCTGTTCGAAAAATAAATTTGATCCATGATGAAAATATAATTTTGTTCATTTTACTCATTTTTGTTGTTTGTTTCATTGCTTTATAACGTTTATAGACAGCATTTACCGGGAAAGTCTTAATTTTAAATTCATATATTGGAAAGTCAATTACATGCACTGACATTTTTGGCCACCACGGGGGGCGGGGGTGCAATGCCCCATGGCCCCCCTTAATCTCCGCGTATGCTCGTGGCGTTAGCATAGCATTCGCATTAGCATTAGCTTTAGCATGGTGAGCATCCTCTTAAAATCTCACTTGTTTACATGTAGTCGTGAATTCCTGGTGGGTTTAATTATTTGGAAAATAATGTACTGTTCTTGCTTGAGTGTGTATAATCGTAAAAAGAAGTGCTGGGTTTGTTGTTTTGGTAGCACAAGACTCAATTAATCGTTTAAGTCTCAGGTCATTATCATGTTAAATTTGAAGTTGTTGAAGCAAAATCAGCTTTGGATTTCGGCAATCTGCTGAAATGTATTTTTAAGATATCAGCATTTGAAAATCCCATTTCGGTCGATTTCTAGTACGATTTTTTGGGTGTTCTACTTACCTTTGTAGTACTCTTCATCCTCAATGTACCTGGAAAGTCCGAAATCTCCCAGCTTGACGCACTCGGGACTGGCCACCAACACGTTCCGGACAGCGATATCTCTGAAATAAAAATGTAACACATTAAATTAAGAAAAAAAAATTGAAAATTTTCGCAAAGGACTGTTGAATATTGACCTGTGGACCATGTTGACGCCTTCCAAGTAGACGAGCGCTTTGCAGATTTGCAGACTGAACAGCACCAAAGTCATGTTGGTCAACTTGTTCTGGTTCTGAGTCAGGTAGTTGCCGAGCTGTCGACCCGTACAAACACCAATGAATAATTCGTTCCTCCCATATAAGTCGCAATTTTCCACACAGACTGACCTCTCCGTACTCGTAAAGCTCCATGACGATCCAAACAGGGTTTTCCTCGATGATTCCGATGAGCTTGACGATGTGAGGGTGCTCCAGGTTCTTCATGATTACTGGCGGGAAAACCGACGAAGGACAATTGATCGATCCGTACATCGATTTCCGAGCGGCGGCGGCGGAACATACCCGCTTCGCTCATGAACTTTTCCATGACATCAGACGAGCAGTCCTTGCACGTCTTGACGGCCACTTTCACCTGCTCACCGTTCTGGTTTCCGATGATTGAAAATCGGTTCAGATCGATAGGTTTCGGGGTATTGACGTTTTGTAAAAAGCGGGCGTTGTTACCGTTGAGGCGTAAACGCCGTCGTAGACTTCGCCGAAGAAGCCTTCGCCGAGGATTCGCCCAAGCGTGATGTCGCCGCGGTCGATGCCGTACTTGACGACTTCACAAATAAAGCATGGAATTGTTCAAGCTGCCATTGATGGCGATGGACGTCTGATCCATTTGGACTGGGATGGGCTAAGCTAACCCAAACCCTTCCAGTACAAATGGATCAGACGTCTATTGCTGTCAATGGCAATAAAAAATTAACATGCCTTGACCAAAATCGGTTATTGTATTACTCACGTTATTTTATGTTGTATTACTCTGGGCTTAATATTTTAGCAGGAAACATGCATTGGAACTAAAAATTGTGCTGATTATCAAAATGTTGTCAATTAGTTGCCGATTAATTTTCTCTCGTAAAATCACGTTGTTTCTTGTTATACAGTTAAACTCCAGGCTTTTCGCTGTAAACATGGATTGGAAACAAAAACTGTCCATTGTCAAGATAGTCGTCAATTAAATTGATAGTCAATTAGTTTTCGATGAATCAGCTCTTATATGCAGGTAGTCCTCGGGTTACGAACGAGTTCCGTTCTTATGCTAGCGACGTACACCGAATTTCCACCAGATTATTTCTAGTGCGCACCAGAAACTATCTGGTAAACATTAGCATTATGTAGCATTTAAGCTAGCGGACTTTCACTATGCAAGTTAGCCAATAAAATGCTAATGTTTACCAGTTGGTTGTCGATTAATCGTCTCTTATATAAAAGATTTTACTGACTGTCATATTTGCCATTTTATCTGGAAATGTGGACTTCAACCGAACATTGTCGATTCATTTTTAGGTGCAAATTAATCGCGGCAGCCTTACCGGTTATGTTTTTTCCATTTTTGCAATCAAATATCATGACGTTGTAATATTTTGAACATAACTTGATCCACGAAACCCACCTGATCTGGGCCTTTCGTCCAGAATCTCACAATAGATATCAGAACCTGAAAATGGATATATTTTTGATTGTTTTTTGACAAGTAAATACAGCATACAAAAAAAAAAACATACCCATACTGTGTCGGAGAGAGCTGGTGTCTCTTCTGTTCGGAATAATCAGAATTAAACAGACAGCTTAATGTGACGTTAGACGTTAAACTCACCCTGTCGGAATCTCGGGGAGGGAACTTCGTGTGCTGGAATCTAAAATAAAAATGACATGATTTACTCATTAGCTGTTATTGGTGGTAGTAATAGTTGTCAATTGTAGAGAAAGTGTGAAGTATGAGGAGACAGGTTTTTAAAAAAGTATTACATTTTTTTTTTTATAAAATAAATAAAATAAAAATTCAGAAAAATAGTAATGTTTAAAAAAATAAAATAATTTCAAAAAATATTAAATAACATTTTTCAAAAATGGAAATGCAATTAAATTAAAAAGTATACATTAATATATAAATATGTATGTATAGATATATAATCAATCTAATTTAACATCAAATAATAATAATGATATAATTAACTCATAAGCTGCCATTGGTGGTAATAGTAGTTATCAATTGTAGAGAAAGTGAAGTACGAGAAAACAGGTATTTAAAAAAGTAAATAAATAAATAAAACAAGCAAATATGTGAGCAGAAAATTAAGAAAAATAGTAATGATTACTCTATAAAGAAAAAATTAAATCATGATTAAGATGTATTTAAAAAAAATATTAAATAATAACTTTTTTTTTAAAAACTGGAAATAAAATAAAATGAAAAAGTGTAAATATATAAATATGTATGCATAGATATAAATAATAATAATAATTTAAAATGATCTAATATAAAATAATAACTATTGCATAATTTACTAATTAGCAGCCATTCGTGGTAATAGTAGTTATCATTTGTAGAGAAAGTGTGACGTATGAGAAAACAGGTTTAAAAAAAAAAAAAAAAAAAAAAAAAAAAAAGGAAAAATGTGAGAATTAAGAAAATAAGTAATGTTTAAAAAATTAAAAAATCTAAAAAATAATGATAATAAAATTAAGATGTATTTCCAAAACAATTTATTTATAATATTTAATAATAATTAAATTAATAATAATTAAATTAAAAAACTTAAAAATGGAAATATATAAATTTAAAAAGTATACAATAATATATGAATATGTATTTATAGATAAATAAAATAATCTAATACAAAATAATAAAAAACAAATTTAAAGCAACACTATGTAACTTCAGTTTTGTTCGATTTTAGTGACGCCGATGGACAAAAGCGGTAGAGTTTTGCCTCAAGGAAGACTGTGTTTCCCATGAGGACCAGCGTAAACCTGTATAGTGTCGTAAAATCATCAATCAATTAAAAATCAATCTCCCAATCGCCTGCAGATGGATTAAATGAAACATTTCTGTTTGCAGCGGCTGTGTGAAGGATGAATAGTAATAAAGGTAGTGAATCCACTTGTGGCTAAACAGTAGCATGTGACAGTTAGCAAGTGTGTGGCTAAGTGTGGCTAACTCCATCCCACTTCAACTCGTCAGCGTTGACGAGATATAACGGGTGTCATTCAACTAGTTGTCAGTCGACATATCATCACAAATGTTGTGAAAATATTTTATCAAGGTTGGAAAGGTACCTAGTGTTGCTTGAAAATAATAAAATTAAAAAGCGTACTGTGTTACCATGATTTTGTCTGTCGATAATAGACTCATCAGAGTTGTTCTCCAAGCGCCAATAACCATCGATAAGATCCATCATGTTCTCAGCCGTCGTCACTGAGGCCACGTTAATGGACAGACGCTGGGTGGGGCAACCAAAAATTCCAGGAAACTCACATTGGTGAATTATTATTATTATTATTTTTTTTAGCAATGGTACGTACTTGTCTGGCACCTTCTACGTCCAGATTTATGAGAGCCTTGCCGTCACCCAGAGGCAAACATTGCACTTTTTTGATTTGCTTGAAGTCTGCTAGAAAGACCGGCTGAGAAAAATGTCGGATTATAGTTTTTGGGAGTTTTTGGGGAGTGGAAAAAAAAAATTGAAATCCGAAGCTCACCGCTGCATTTTTCTGTGTGCGCTGCCTGATTCCTCTTCCGCCGATAACCAGCTCCACGGCCAAACTCCAACCTTGCTGTTTGGTAAAAAAGTGAATAGTAGAAGAAAAAGGTCTTCTGGCCATCTTGAAGGTGGCACGGGCACTCACCACCAGCTCGCAGGGGAAAACCTCCTCGTCGTAACTGGCGAATTCCTTGAGCGTCTCGAAAAATTTCACCATGCAGTCGTCCTCCTTGAGCGTGGCGAACTGCTGGAACGTTTGCTGGATCAGCTTACGCAGCTGTTTGGACTGAAACGCAACGTAGCGAAAGTTTTGCATGAATGTTAAAAATGGTCATGTACCGTAATTTTCGGACTATGAGGTGCACCTGACTATAAGCCGCCGCGCTGGACTATAAGCCGCAGCTGTCCTCACTGTTTTACGGGGTATTTACACCAGAAGATATTAACCGGTAACACTTTATTTTACTGCGGCATCATAAGACCAAATGAACCACCATGAAGCTTTGAACCAATTGGCGGCAAAAATTCAAGAAGCTTCATTTGGCCATCACTGCTCCCTTGAGGAAGACAGTCAACCTTTGCTGCCACCTGTTGTCAACACTGTTGTTGTCCAACACGCCTCCTAGCATGCATTGCAGCGCTACAGATTGTAAATAACAATCAAAATTCATGTTCTGTGGTGACTATTTCTTCAGTTGCTGTTCCAGTTGTTTCATTACTTTCTAGTTATGGTATTTGGTAACACTTTATTTGACAGTGGTGCCATAAAACTGTCATAAAACCATCATAATTACGACAAGACACTGCCATGAACATTAATGAATGCTAATCTGACTTTTGAATAGATGTAAAAGATTTAAGCTGGACATAAATGGAATTAGTGAAATGATTTGCCAGATGATACCTAATGACATCTGTCATAAGCATTCATTAATACTAGGGCTGTCAAAATTATCGCGTTAACGGGCGTTAATTAATTTTATTAATTAATCACGTTAAAATATTTGACGCAATTAACGCAGATGCCCCGCTCAGACACATTTAAATGAGAGTAAAGTGAAACGCTCACTTGTTGTGTTTTATGGAGTTTTGCCGCCCTCTGCTGGCCCTTGGGTGCGACTAATTTTATAGGCTTCAGCATCCATGAGCATTGTGTAAGTAATTATTGACATCAACAATGGCGGGCTACTAGTTTAGTTTTTGATTGAAAATTTTACAAATTTTATTAAAACGAAAACATTAAGAGGGGTTTTAATGTAAAATTTCTATAACTTGTACGAACATTTATCTTTTAAGAACAAGTCTTTCTATCCATGGATCGCTTTAATAGAATGTTAATAATGTTAATGCCATCTTGTTGATTTATTGTTATAATAAACAAATACAGTCCTTATGTACCGTATGTTGAATGTATATATCTATCTTGTGTCTTATCTTTCCATTCCAACAATAATTTACAGAAAAATATGGCATATTTTATAGATGGTTTGAATTGCGATTAATTACGATTAATTAATTTTTAAGCTGTAATTAACTCGATTAAAAATTTTAATCGTTTGACAGCACTAATTAATACCCATGATAGTGTCATGTGATAATTATGACGGTCTTATGACGCTGTCAAATAAAGTGTTACGATTAAGTCAAATAAATCAACAAATAAGCCGCACTGGACTGTAGGCCACAGGATTCAAAATTAGGGAAAAAGTAGCGGTGTATAGTCCGAAAATTAGGGTAACTAAACCTAGATGTAAATATAATGTTGAATATATACAAATAAAATCACATTTAAAAATAAAACAATGATAAATAAAATAAGTAAAAAATAGGCAGCCAATCGAAGTTCGGTTTGAATGTTAAAATTGACCCTCCAAAAATATACTAGGGCTGTCAAATGATTAAAATTTTTAATCGAGTTAATTACAGCTTAAAATTAATTAATCGTAATTAATCGCAATTCAAACCATCTATAAAATATGCCATATTTTTCTGTAAATTATTGTTGGAATGGAAAGATAAGACACAAGACGGATATATACATTCAACATACGGTACATAAGTACTGTATTTGTTTATTATAACAATAAATCACCACGATGGCATTAACATTATTAACGTTCTCTTAAAGTGATCCATGGATAGAAAGACTTGTAGTTCTTAAAAGATAAATGTTAGCACATGTTATAGAAATTTTATATTAAAACCCCTCTTAATGTTTTCGTTTTATCAAAATTTGTAAAATTTTCAATTAAAAAATAAACTAGTAGCTCGCCATTGTTGATGTCAATAATTACACCATGCTCACTCATGGTGTAACACATAAAATCAGTTGGATTCAGAAGAGGACTTTACACTATGCTGTCATTTTAATCTGTTTGAGCGGGGCATGTGCGTTAATTGCGTCAAATATTTTAACGTGATTAATTAAAAAAATTAATTACCGCCCGTTAACACGATAATTTTGACAGCCCTTAAATATACAAATAAAAAGAACAATAAATAAATAAATGGGGAAAAAAGCAGACAAATTCAAGCTTCAATAAAAATAAAAAAAAAAGACTAAAACAAAATATATAAAAAATAAATACAAACAATGAAAATGTTTAAAATTAAATTGGAAAAAAAAAGTTTGACATAAGTGGAGAAAGTTTACCTTCATGCTGTTAATCAGTTCTGGAGGGAAGAAAAGATGCAAGCCGACTTCTTTTCTTCATGTGGATACAAAATATATAAAAAAATAAAGCAACTTAAAAGGGGAAGTTCAGAATTTTTGACAATAGGCTTAATCTTCGAGTTAGCAGGGGTTTAATTAGTTACGACATAAAAATCAGCGGTGAAAAGAACGATCTGATATCACTCCGCCCTGCTCCCTGCATAGCTGCTGGATTACAAATGCTGCTGTTCATACCCCAATTATTGACATGCAATGGTATATTTTAATAAATTTATCCTGAAAACATAGCCAACACTACTGATTGCATGGGTCATCGGTGATTTTCATGCATGCATATGTTGTTTTTTTATTGGCATGCTAAGATTGTACCATAGACTCACACTAGCTTAGCCGCTCCAGAAACTAACAAATAACCAACAAACTGCACGGAATTTGTTGAAATCAACTCCACTGACTAATTAAACCCACACTAACTCGAGGATTAGGCCTACTGTTAAAAAATCTGAACTTCCCCTTTAACACCATCTTTGTCGTTAAAGTAGAAACAAAAATCACGAGTCGGTGTGTAAACTTACTCGAGTAGCTCAAAGTTGGACTTTTTCTCAAGTCCTTTTGCGTTCATGTCCTTATAGAACCTCCTAGAATCAAATTAAACCATTCATTTACCACACAATCTTCAGTTGCCGTTTACAACATAGATAACAATAAGTAGATCACCTGAGCTCCAAACAACCGAGCTGTAACGCCATGCCTTCGCTAACTTTGCTAGCATGATACTGCATATAATCACTGCGTACCTGCCGTGAAAAATCCTTACTTAATCATTACTATTTAAAAGAAAACCTATGTAAACATAAAATGTGTATCTTTGTCCATTACCTGTTGGTAAAAATACACTAACGTGGATCGGTCGTCCTTGAACTTCTCCAGGAAATTGACGGGGATGTATCGGATGCGCAGGTCGTACCTGTCAATCAGACAAAGACCAGGTGAAGCACGCCGTTCCATTGAAGCGAACACGGCGGGGTCGTTCACCTCCACTCGGCCTCCACGTGGTGGCTCTCGTAGCGCTGTTCCACCTCCCCGACGGTCAGCTCGGGGTGCAGCCAATGGAGCTCGTCGGATTTGAGGTGCTTGAGAAGGAGGCCGAAGCATCCCGAGTGCTCGACGTTGGGACCCAGGCGACCGCTGATTAGGATGGAGCGGATAATCGCCTGAAGGTGAAGAGAAATTGCTAACTACTCTACAATGCTACTTATAGTCAAATAGCATATATAAGAAATTGCTAACTACACTGTAATGCTACTTATAGTCAAATAGCATATATCAAAATATTTAAAAATATACAGTGATTCCACGTGTTTCGTGGTGGATCCACGAAAATTAACTTTATTTAACTTTAACATACAATTAGAAATAGATACATAAGACATGTTTTTTCCCCAAAATATGAAAAAAACAACCTGTAAACATATATTTTATAAATGTTTTTTAATCACTCCAAAAGCAATAATTATGATATAAATTAGATTTATATAAAATAAAACTATGATTTGTACATGTATACATTCATCTATCTTAACATCTTTAAATAAAATACTGTATTTTTTTTTTTTTCGAAAAAAATCTGTAATGGACTGAAGGCGCGAAATTTTAAGCGCAAAATAGCGAGGGATGACGGCACAGTGGGGCAATTAAGTATTTAGTTAACCACTAATTGTGCAAGTTCGCCCACTTGAAAATATTCAAGAGCCCTGTAATTGTCAACATGGATAAACCTCAACCATGAGAGACAGAATGTGAAAAAAAAAACAGAAAATCACATTGTTTGATTTTTTAAAAGAATTTATTTGCAAATCATGGTGGAAAATAAATATTTAGTCACTACCAAAAGTTCATCTCAATATTTTGTTATGTACCCTTTGTTGGCAATACAGAGGCCAAACGTTTTCTGTAACTCTTCACAAGCTTTTCACACACTGTTGCTGGTATGTTGGCCCATTCCTCCATGCAGATCTCCTCTAGAGCAGTGATGTTTTGGGGCTGTCGTTGGGCAACACGGACTTTCAACTCCTTCCACAGATTTTCTATGGGGTTGAGATTTGGAGACTGGTTAGGCCACTCCAGCACCTTGAAATGCTTCTTATGAAGCCACTCCTTTGTTGCCCTGGCTGTGTGTTTAGGATCATTGTCATGCTGAAAGACCCAGCCACGTCTCGTCTTCAATGCCCTTGCTGATGGAAGGAGATTTTCACTCAAAATCTCTCGATACATGGCCCCATTCATTCTTTCCTTTACACAGATCAGTCGTCCTGGTCCCTTTGCAGAAAAACAGCCCCAAAGCACGATGGTTCCACCCCCATGCTTCACAGTGGGTATGGTGTTCTTCAGATGCAATTCAGTATTCTTTCTCCTCCAAACACGAGAACCTGTGTTTCTACAAAAAAGTTCTATTTTGATTTCATCTGATCATAACACATTCTCCCAGTCCTCATCTGGATCATCCAAATGCACTCTAGCGAACCGCAGACGGGCCTTGACGTGTACTTTCTTCAGCTGGGGGACACATCTGCCAGTGCAGGATTTGAGTCCCTGGCGGCGTATTGTGTTACTGATAGTAGCCTTTGTTACTGTGGTCCCAGCTCTCTGTAGGTCATTCACTTGGTCCCCCCGTGTGGTTCTGGGATTTTTGCTCACCGTTCTTGTTATCATTTTGACGCCACGGGGTGAGATCTTGCATGGAGCCCCGGATCGAGGGAGATTATCAGTGGTCTTCCATGTGTTCCATTTTCTAATAAGTGCTCCCACAGTTGATTTCTTTACACCAAGCGTTTTACCTATTGCAGATTCAGTCTTCCCAGCCTGGTGCAGGTCTAAATTTTGTCTCTGGTGTCCTTCGACAGCTCTGGTCTTGGCCATAGTGGAGTTTGGAGTGTGACTGACTAAGTTTGTGGACAGGTGTCTTTTATACCGATAATGAGTTATAACAGGTGCCATTAATACAGGTAACGAGTGGAGCCTCGTTAGACCTCGTTAGAAAAAGTTAGACCTCTTTGAGAGCCAGAAATCTTGCTTGTTTGTAGGTGTCCAAATACTTATTTTCCACTCTAATTTGGAAATAACTTCTTTAAAAATCAAACAATGTGATTTTCAGTTTTTTTTTTTTTTTTTTCACATTCTGTCTCTCGTGGTTGAGGTTTACCCGTTTTGACAATTACAGGCCTCTCTAATCTGTTCAAGTAGGAGAACTTGCACAATTGGTGCCTGCCTAAATACTTATTTGCCCCACTGTAAAACTCTTTCAGTTCCATCCGCTCCAAGGCAAACAAACAAAATCCAAAGTAAAGCAGTACTCCTTTTGCAACTCACCCTGATTTGCCAGGAGCTGTCACACTTGACCAACTTAAAGTTCTTGCCCAGATTATTGTTGGTGCAGAAGCACACCTTGAGGATCTTGATAGGTCCGCCGTCGCCGGCCGAAGAAGAGCGCGAGTCGGCTCCCCGCTCGCTGGAGCTCTGTCTCGGGCTGGGCGCCTTCCAGGACAGGGTGTCGCCGGACATCACCTCGTACATGTTCACGGTCGGGCGGGCCTCATATCATCCTGAGTGGATGGAACACAACATCAGAAACATAACACGCCAATTACAATATTGAGTGTTTTGAACTCTTAGAAACAAACCTTTCCTACCCGAATTGAAATATTTCCCAGTGCACCCGTCAAAATGTGTTTTTGTCTCGTTGTGGTGCGTTCGCTTTCCTCTCAAGCTTGTGTTTTGTTAGCCTGAGGCCATGCATTCCCCAATAGGGCTGCGTATGTGTGTGTGTTTTACGCTAGCGCCCGAGCGTAGGAGGAACCCTGACAGATGGATTGCGCGCGCTTGACGTTTAAAGACAAACGATTTGGGGAAATATTTGTTGAGTTGAAACAAAAATAAATCAATTCAAAATGGGATCGAGCCTTGATACCCTGATTGCCAGTTCCTGATTATCAATCAGCTGCTGCCATTTACGGCAATAGAGCTCCAATCCATTTGAACTCGGAGCCATGGCAGCGAATGAATGATGGATGAATGGATGCCACATGATTGGACGTCTATCACTGTCAATAGCACTGAAAGGGTTAATAATTTTACAGTAGGAGTACGCACAATTTGTGAAAATGTAATACTAAGTCAAAAATAGTTTTTTAAAAAGACTTTAAGTAGGCAGTTTTTATATGATACAGTGTTAGCATGCTATTAGCATGCTTATTTTAATGCGATACAGGTATTTTGATTCATTAAAATGTTTGCAAGTAGACCTACGTGTGATCTGTAATAATTTAAACCTAACTAAATAGAAAAAAAGTTTTCATTTAACACACTGCTAGCATGGTGTTAGCACGCTGTTAGCAATCTTTTTTATTTATTTATTTATTTTTAACAATTTTAAACAGTTTTTAGTAAACTTCTGCACGTTTTTTTAAAATGTAATGCCATGTTTTTTTAACTGGGTAGTTTTGATATAATACAGTGCTGTTAGCATGCTGTTTCCTTCTTTTTACAATAAGCTATTTTGATTCATTAAAATGTTTACAAGTAGACCTATGCGTGATTTGTAGTAATTTAAACCTAACTAAATGGAAAATAAAATGTAAAACAATAGGTCAGGTAGGTAGTTTTCATGTAATACACTGCTAGCATGGTGTTAGCACGCTGTTAGCATCCTTGTTTTTAAACAATGCAGTTATTTTGGTTAATTATTTAGGTTGTGAGTAAACTTACGTATGATGTTTGAAAATGTAATGCTATTTTTTTAATCAGGTAGTTTTTTACACAATACAGTGCTATATTAACATTTTTGCAAGTAGACCTACGTGTGATTTGTAATCATTTAAATCTAGATAGAAAACAAAATGTAAAAAAAAAAAGTTTAGGTAGGTAGTTTGCATACAATACACTATTAGCATGGTGTTAGCATTCTTTTTTTTTTTTTTTTTTTTTTTTTTAAACAATGCAGCTATTTTGGTTATTTAAAAAGGTTGTGAGTAAACCTGCGTATGATTTTTGAAAATGTAATCCTAATTTTTTTTTTTTAATTAGGTAGTTTATATTCAATACAGTGCTAGCGTACTGTTAGCATGCTTGTTCCTTCTTTTTAAAATTAGTTATTTTCATTCATTAAAATGTAAAAAAGTAGACCTATGTGTGATTTGTAATAATTTAATCTACATAGAAAAAAAAAAAGTTTCATATAACACACTGCTAGCATGGTGTTAGCACAATGTTAGCATCCTTCTTTTTATTTATTTATTTATTTATTTTTTTAAACAATGCTGTTATTTTGGTTATTTATTAAAAGGTTGTGAGTAAACTCACGTATAATTTTTGAAAATGTAATGCTATTTTTTCAATTAGGTAGTTTGATTTGTAATCTTTTAAACCTAATTAGAACTAACTAAACTAATTAGAAAATAAAATGTAAAAAAATAGTTTAGGTAGGTAGTTTTCGTTTTCATATAATACACTGCTAGCATGGTGTTAGCATGCTGTTAGCATGCTTTTAAACAGTGCAGCTATTTTGGTGAATTAAAAAGGTTGTGAGTAAACTTGTATGTAACGTATGATTTTTGGAAATGTAATGCTATTTTGTTAATTAGGTAGTATATACAATACAGTGCTAGCGTGCTATTAGCATGCCTTTTCCTTCTCTTTACAATAAGCTATTAGACCTACTTACACAATAAGCTATTAGACCTACGTAAGTAGACCTACGTGTGATTTGACCATTTAACCTAACTAAATAGAAAATAAAATGTAAAAAAATAGTTTAGGTAGGTAGTTTTCATTTTCAAATAATACACTGCTAGCATGGCGTTAGCACGCTGTTAGCGTCCCTTTTAAAAAAAATTTTTTTTTTTTTAAATAATGCATTTATTTTGGTGAATTAAAAAGGTTGGGAGTAAACTTGCGTATGAAACTGTAATGCTATTTTTAAGTAGGCAGTTTTTATACAATACTTTGCTAGCGTACTGTTAGCATAAGCTATTATATAGCTATTTAATAATAATACTATTGCTATTTAAATAAGCTATTTAAAATAAGCTATTTTGATTCATTTGTGAGTAGACCTAAGTAAAATTTGTGAAAATGTAAAAATAAATGGAAAAATAATATGTAAAATAGTTTCTATTTTTCACACAATATGGTGCTATCATATTGTTAGCATCTTGTTTCTATACAGTACAGCTATTTTGATTCATTAAAATGGTTGTGATTAGACATTAAGAAAAAAAAAAGTTTAAAGCAAGTAGATTAATCCAATGCAGAGGTAGCATGAAGTTAGCATTGCTCTTTTTATACATTACAGCAATTTTGATTCATTAACATGGTTTAAATTACTTACAAAATGCACGTATAAGTGTTATTAGCTTAACATTTAAAAAGAAAATACACAAAAAAATAGGTTGAACGTATCTAAAAAGATTAATCACCTATTAATAAAAAGTACTGTATTCTATATTTTGGACACAAATAAACTCCACTTGTTATGGTAATAGAAGGCTTTCCGGGAAGAACTATGTATACCAAAACAAGTGACGACAAACACCGGCCATGTTCAATCTCAAAATATTCCAGTAAAAATACTTTTTCGTGACATTCTTTGAGCAAGCATGCATCAGTGTCAGATTGCAATGAATGACAATGAAATTCCACAGAAGCAGATAACGGAAAGCAGCTCATTGGATGTCTTATTCACTACCATTGACGGCGATAGACGTCCAATCCCAGTGAATTGGAAGTTTATCGCCGTCAATGGCAGCTAGAGGTTTAAAATGTTGCAAGTTGACTCCAGGCTGTGACGCAGTGTGGAATGTGGCAGCTTGTGTGCTCACCTGCACAGACTTGCACTGAGCAAAGTTCTCTCTCTCCTTATGGAATAAAATGGCAGCTAAACTCACGTTTTCCCCATTTTTTAGTCATTTGAACACGTTATAACCCCAACTTTCACATTTGACACTTAAAATATCCTCACTCATAACCACAAAAATGATTTTTATGAAAATCCTCAGCTTGTTTGCAAGTTTTATGGCTTCTACCTGCACATTTACTACTGTTAATATAACATAGGCGTGTTTTACAGTTTTTCAGCATACAAGCAAAGCAAGGTTGATTTATATTAAGAAATAAATGGCAACACGTACCTGAAAGTGTGTTAAATCTTTTTGTAACAACAAAAAGTATTCCCTTGTGAGAGAGAGATTAGAGTGAATGTTGGTCTCTCACTCCCGTCTGTGTTTAAGGAAGGTGGGATCATGTACTTCCTTATTGTAGGGGGAAAAAAAGGAAAAGCAAACAACTCAGCAATGGATGTGCGCTGTTACATATATTTTAAAAAAAATTTATTTGGAAGCCCAAACTGCAATTATTAGTTTTGTTTTGTGTGTTAAAACAGACTATAAATACAAATTAAATGTGGTAAATTTGTTTGCATTCGGTGTTTTCTCATCAGTTTAATATTGTTTACTGTTGTTATTTGTGATTATTGTATCACAAATCATTTCCAATTTTAAATTTTTGTTGATTTATATTTTCACGATCTACTATGAGCACTAGAGGGCACTACAACTCAATAAATTTACAGCAGGGCAGAGAACGAAAAGTGGTATTTGGTATGTGGCAAAATTGATTTTGCTATGTGGCATTTTTTTGGTATGTGGCATTTTTAGGGTATTTGGCAAAATGTATTTTGGCACGTGGCTTTTTTTTTTTGGTATGTGGCAAAATTATTTTGCCATGTGGCAAAATGTATTTTGGCATGTGGCATTTTTTTGCATGTGGCAAAATGTATTTCGCCATGTGGCATTTTTTTGGCATGTGGCAAAATACATTTTGGCATGTGTTTTTTTTTATGCATGTGGCAAAATGGATTTTGGCATGTGGCATTTTTTTGATGTGTGGCAAAATTGATTTTGCCATGTGGCATTTTTTGGGTATGTGGCAAAATGGATTTTGGTATGTGGCATTTTTGGGTATTTGGCAAAATGGATTTTGGCATGTGGCTTTTTTTTTTTTTTTTTTTTTTGTGTGGCAAAACTACTTTGCCATGTGGCAAAATGTATTTTGGCATGTGGCTTTTTTTGCATGTGGGAAAATGTATTTTGCCATGTGACATTTTTTTGGCATGTGGCAAAATGCATTTTGGCATGTGGTTTTTTTTTGTATGTAGCAAAATGGATTTTGGCATGTGGCATTTTTTTAATGTGTGGCAAAATTGATTTTGGCATGTGGCATTTTTTGTATGTGGCAAAATGGATTTTGGTATGTGGCATTTGTGTTGGTATTTGGCAAAATTACGTTTTTGGCATGTGGCCTTTTTTTTTTGGTATGTGGCAAAATGTATTTTGGCATGTGGCTTTTTTTGTATGTGGCAAAATGGATTTTGTTAAGTGGGAGTTTTTTGGTACGTGGCAAAATGGATTTTTGTATTTTGGAGCGAGTTGAATTTCAATGCGTTGTAATGTAAAGTGTATAGTCAAAAATCACAACCACACGTTTTTCTGCCATTCAAAATGAATGGAAAATTCGGACGTTCTTAGCCGTCAATGGCATAGCTTGACTTGGGTGCCATGTGAATGTCAATGCGGTGTAAAGGTAAGTGTATGGTAAAAAATCACAGCCACACGTTTTTCTGCCATTTAAAATGAATGGAAAATTTGGACGTGCATAGCTGTCAATGGCATGGATGTGCATTGTCTGCAAAAATGTGGTATAACAAACTCCATTTTGCCACATGCCAAAAAAAAGCGACATACCAAACTCCATTTTGCCACATGGCAGAATCAATTTTGCTGCATGCCAAATACCACTTTTCATTCTCACCGTCTCTCGAAATTTAAATAGAAATTAATTAAGTTCATGTTTTCAACATTTACTGAGCGCTTTTGCTTAATGTACCAATGCTAATCGTTAGCATATGTTACATTCACATTAACGTAACGCTTAATACAAGCAATTTATATTTCCTGTTGTTTACTTTGGAAAATTAGCCTATTGCGATCAGTGTTGAGCATTATAAGCTAACACAACACTAATTTAGTTCATTTATATGTACTTTAGTCATGTAATATTGTCAGCAAAATCACTTGGAGATGACGCCCAAAAAACAATGAATCATTAAAAAAAATAGTTTAGCTGTCTTTTGCAACTATAAGGTCAATTAATTTCATGTTTCGTCTTTTAAACGTATAACTTTAGCCACTAGGTGGTAGACATACACAAGAAAAAAACGCTAAGTTGATCTACTTTATATTCAATTGTGTGTCTATATGTTAGCAGCCTCTTAGCTTTTTACTGTTCTATTGTCTATTGTTTATTAACTTTTTAGCACATAACTAAGGAACAAGATAAAACATTAGAAGCAACGGTAAGTCATTAGCATGCTAGCTCATATTCTCAAGACTTCATTGTGATAAAAGTAAGTAAATATTTGGCTCCAATTCAGATGTGAATTGTAAACAAAGGAGGTAAATATTAGAACGTAAGTAGTATCTATCGTTTCAGCACAGCCATATCTATCATTTTCAACGAACAAGTAACTTTTGATACTGAAATAACGCTTAATACAAGTGGTTTATATTTCCTGTTTATAGAAAAAATAGCTAATTGCGATTAACATTGAGCATTTTAAGCTGACAAAACAATAATTTAGCTCATTTATATGTACTTTCGCGGTGTAATACTTTAAAGACGACCCAGAAAGACCAATGAATCATAAAAAATCAGTTTAGCTGCTTGTTAGCAACAATAATTTGGTGGGTGGTACAGGTAGACATACACAAGAAATATATATCACCGCGCTTCAAATATGACTTACCTACTTTGTACTGTATTAAATTGTATGTCTCTATGTTAGCCGGCTGTTAGTTTATAGGGTTTTATTGTCTCAATATGTTTAACTTTTTAGCACATGAGTGAAGAGCAGGATCAAATATTAGAAGCAACGGCAATTAGTTAGCATGCTAGCTCATATTCTCAAGACTTCACTGTGATAAAAGTAAGTAAATATTTGGCTCAAGTTCAGCTGTGAAATTTCAAACGAAGGAGGTACATATTAGGGTGTGTCTTTATTTGATAAAATAGTTGTGATTATGTGACAATTTGGGTTTATTAGGATTAAGGCTGCAGCTATCGATTATTTTAGTAGTCGATTGATCGATGAACAAGTTAGTTCGAATAATCGAGTAATCGGATAAGAACCATGAAAAATTATGTCTATGTACAACAAAAGAACAATGGCTAACTTACATAGCAAACGTCCACTAGCTTAAATGCTATGAAACGCTAACTTTTTTTATTTTATTTTTACAATTCCCTTAACAAATGGTTCGGACACATATTCCCACAAAAAAGGCTAAATATACTGTACCTATAAAATAAATTACGAATGCATTAAAAAAAACATTAGCTCAAACAAAAACTTGGCATATAATGGTTTTAACACGGAGCAACTGGATTCAGCCATGAGAAATGAGGCAGACTAGAGGGCAGTGTATCCACCCAAATCAGTAAAACTAAATGCAAACACTTTCAAAATAAACCATTACAACGCCACTTTAATTAAACGAATACTCGAAGCAGCAAAATTGAATTCAAATCTTTTTTTCTAATCGAATACTCGAGTTACTCGATTTATCGTTGTAGCACTAATTAGGATAGCTTAGGGGTTACTCAACTCAACTTTTCCTGTTTACAAGTCTAATTCTATCGTTTCAACACAGCCACATCTATTATTTGTGTTAAACAAGTAACTTTTGATATTGAAATAACACCTAATACAAGCGATTTATTTATTATTGCTGTATGCAGAAAAAAAAAATAGCCGATTGCGATTAACATTGGGCATTTTAAGCTAACAAAACATTTAGCTCATCGATATATGGCGGAAAAAACTCAGGTGACTTGAAGTTCCGCTCTGAGACCCCCAATTTGGCCAAATTTTAACATTGTCTGATATGCACGAGTAATACATCATTGGAAAGCTTAAAATCTCAATTTTCTGGGGGAAGAAAATTTTTTAACAGGAAGGCATTAAAAAAAAAAAAAGAAAAAAAATTTAATAGTGATACCCTATCTGGAGGTGAGAGCATGCGAGAGCAGAATTAAAGACGCCATGACTTTAACGAGTTATTATCGCATACTTACCTTATTTCGATCCAAAAATTCCATATAGCATGTATCACTGAGTGTCAAGACACAGCTGTGAATGTCCACAGCAGGATGTTTTGGGGATTTTATGGGTGAAACATGGTAATATAACAAGGGCCGCGATGCAGAAATCGCAGACATCAAGGAGTGGTCGAGATGTTCTTTTTCATATATATACCATTTTAAGATTTTTATATCAAATTTTCTTTGTTTGGATCGATTATTCATCATCTCAAATAACGGGAATAATGCGACAGTAACAAAAAAAAAATACAATTAAGTGATAGTTATGAGGTAGATATCCGTGACTTTTTTACAGACACCATTTTTTTCATTGTGACGTAATGTGTTTAAACGTTTAAAATATGCGAGTGAATAAATTTTTAAAGTCGTTTTTTTTTTTTTTTTTTTTTTTCCCCTAAACTAAATATTAGACATCAATTAATGATTCCAAGCTAAAAATGACAGACATTTCGAATAATAAATATAAGTACTTACCTTCTTTTTATGGCTGGGTTGAAACAAAAGTGGTTGCGCGACGTCTGTAAACGGGGGTTTCCAGGGTAAAATGAACAAATTAGAAATAGTTCGGGGGCTTTTTGCGCCATGAATCTGCTATGCCAGCATATAGGCATCTTGTTCTATCAAACACAACAGTTCTTTTGGCTTAAAATACAGCAGTTTATTTTAAAGAGGGGTGCAAGAGCAGAAAGGGCTTTTTCTCCTTTGTCTGTGTTTTTCCGCCATATACTTTTGTGGTGTAATATTAACAGACAAATCACTGAAGGACGACCCCTGAACAACAATGAATCATAAAAACATGAGTTTAGCTGCCTGTTATCAAAAATAAGGTCCATGAACCCTGTTTTGTCTCTTTAACATATAACTTTAGCCACTAGGTGGTAGACATACACAAGAAATCACATCACCGCGCTTCAACTACGACTTTCCTACTTTGTACTGTATTAAATTATATGTCTATATGTTAGCAGACTGTTAGTTTATCGTGTTTTATTGTAAAATGTTAGGACATGACTGAGGCACAAGATCAACCATTATAAGCAACGGCAAGTCGTTAGCATGCTAGCTTATCTTCTCAAGACTTCATTGTGATAAAAGTAAATATTTGGCTCCAGTTCAGCTGCGAATTATAAACAAAACAGGTAAATATTACAATGTCTCTATTTGATAAAATAGTTATGCAAATGTGAGAATTTGGGGTTGTTATGATAGCTTAGTGGTCGCTAATACTACAATAATACACGTTTTCTTGTTTACAAGTCTAATTCTATTGTTTCAGCATAGCCACGTCTACTATTTGCCTAAAACAAGTAAGTTTTCGATAATGATATGCATCCTCATGAGTTTGTTTTTGTCTCCAAAGACGCACGTCTTGATTTAAATATGTTTTTTTTTCCACGCGTATGTTTTATTCATCCAGTCGTCCTTCAGTACCCCGTGCCTAGGGAGGGTCTTCTTGGCAGAGCTGCAACACAGACAGCTGGATGGGGTTCATGTCTGGGGCGCAATAACAACACCCAAGAGCGCTTGCTCTTTTAGCAGCCAACGCAGGCCCTCATCCAGGACAAGTAGGGCAGGAATCTACAACAGGTGTGATGCTATGTTTTCACTTTGATTTCAATCCGTAGGGTTCAGCGTGGTCAAGTTTAGTCATCGGTTGCCATTGACGGCACTAGACGTCCAATTTGACTCAAAACTGATAGGACGTTTAGCGTTGTCAATGGAAATAAAGGATGAGTATTTGCAGCAAGTTCTCCAGGTTGAAAAAAATTGGGCGTCTGTCATTCTCAATGACATTTGCTGCATTTTCTTGCATTGTGAGCTCCCAATAGAGGTAAAAAATATATGAATACATAAATAAAATACATTTAAAAACATCACAGATAATATACAATGAGATACCTGGACTTGCACATTAGACCAAAAATTATGCACTGAGAATGTTGTAGTACTGTATTAATATTTTGTAACAGTTTTTGCAATGTTTTTTTTTATTTTATTATTTTGTATTGTTATTATTTTTACAATAATTATACTAGTTATGTATTTCCAGTTTTTTCCTTTGTCAATTAAAAAAAAAAGTAGTTTGAATAAATATACAAAAAATATTTTTTTAAATAAATCTTAAAATTATATATATATATTATGTATATATTTTTTACAATCATTTTACAATGTTCCTTGTTTTTCCTTTGTCACTTAATTTAAAATATTTAAATAAAATAAAACATAATAGTTTAATAAGTATACAAGAGAAAATTTTATTCTTTTAAATATTTAAATTAAGACTTAAATTTTTATTTAAATAAAAAAAATTTCAATTTTGTCTTTTTAAAATATCTCAAGAAAAATTAAAATAAGAAAATGTTAATTCTTTTTATATTTTAATTATATTTGAATTATTTTTATTAATATTTAAATTTCTATTTATTATAATAATAATTATTAATTTAATTCCTTTTAAATCTGAAAAAAAAATTGTTCAATTTTGTTTATTGAAAATATCTGAAGAAATGCTAAAAGAAATAATTTTAATTTATTATTTTTTTGTATTATGAAATCTTTTTTAAAACATATAAAACATAAAAAAGGCAAATAAGAATGAGAAAATATATATTATAATAATATTGTATACATATGTTAGATATAAAATTTAAAATAAAACTTAATAGTTCAAATAAATATACCAGAGAATATTTTATGTTATATTTATTTTTAAAAATTAACTTTGAGATTTTCTTCAAATTTAAAGTATTTCAAGAAAAATTACAATAAGAAGATATTTTATTAATGTTTTTGTATTAAAATTTTTTAGAACATGTAAAACATGAAAAATGCAATTTAATTATAACATTAAAAATAGTAGTTTAAATAAATATAATACAAGAGAATGTTTTTTTAACATAAAAAAATACACCATTTTCAATTTTGTTTTATATTCAAAATATCTCAAGAAGCATTAAAATAAGTTATTTTAATTTATTAATATTTTTTGTATGAATAAATGTCTTTATAACATGTAAAACATTAAAAATAAAATAATAATGAGATTAAAAGCCCCCCAAAAATATTTTTTTTCCCCAGGCCAACGGCATCCCTAAATAATTAAACAACTATCAAAATAAATTTTAATAATGCCAAACTTTTCATGTGTTTACACCACTCATCCTAATTAGCAGTTCTCACTTTCTCCACTAGAGGTTTCCTACACTAAAAACTAAACGAGTGACTTTGTTATTGTCGCTCATGTGAAGCTATCTTCCACCGGCATGACCCTTTTTTTTTTCTTTTTTTCTTCTATTTCTCCTTCATCTCCCTCCCTTCGGAACAAGTGATGCTTCTGCTGACTATGTAACTACTGCCACAAGACATTCTGGGTGGGACGTATCCAGGCTATTTTTAGGGGGACTGTACTACTCCAGGGGAATGAAGTATTCTAAAAGCCTCGCTCGCGCTGGGCCCACCTTAAAAGACCCCACCCTCAAGCTGCTAAATAGCTGACCTGGAATGCTTTCAAGTTCGACATTGCGTGTCCTCAATCTTACAATGGACTGAGTGAACCCCCCGACTTCTGGCAGGAAAAATAAGTTGGCTTGTAAAACTGTCACATAAAACAAAAGGGAGTGAGACAATTTACTTTTCTCCTCAAGGGGCAAAAAGTCAATGTCGCTAACCTTTGTGGTAACCTTTACCCATAATTCAGCTCAACATTTGTTCACCTTTTGACTGTTGGAATGAGCACCTGCAGGACACAAGATGTGTAAGGGGGGGTTATGCAATAAAGAGTAATTAGCGGCTAAATATAACCAATATTAACATAAAGTGTATTTACCGTAAATTCCGCTTTATAAGGCGCTACTCATTTCCCCCATGAGTTGACCCCCCTGTGGTTATCAAGTGATGCAGCTAATTTTTTTAGTGCGAAATTTGCGATAATTCAGATTGCTTGTAAATCAGGTCAAACAAGAAAAGAAATGGTTGTTGCATTATGTAACTTTTTGTGAATGCACTCCCAACGAGTGCTATCACTATGATATACATATACACTGCTGGCCAAAAGTATTGACACCCTTGCAATTCTGTCAGGTAATGATCAATTTCTCCCAGAAAATGATTGGAATTACTAATGCTTTGGTAGTAATATCTTAATTTATTTTGCTTACAATGAAAAGACACAAAAGAGAATGAATAAAAAGAAATTAAAAATCAATCATTTTACACAAAACTCAAAAAATGGGCCGGACAAAAGTATTGGCACCCTTTGAAAAATCATGTGATGCTTCTCTAATTTGTGTAATTACCAAAGATGTCCCGATCACGTCATTTTCAAAGTATCGGAATCGGCAAAAAAAATATCGGACATGCCTTTTTTAATATATATACGGTATATATATTTTTTTCTTATTTTTTTATTTATTTTTTTCGTTTTCTAATTGTATTTAACGCTACAGACAAAATGTCTGACACTCATCCAGAGTCTTTAGTTTTGACTTATAGTAGGGCTATCAAATTTATCACGTTAAAGGTGGTAATAACATTAAAATATTTAACGTAATTAACGCATGCGCTGCACTACCCACTCACGCATTGTCGCGTTTAATCTATAATGGCACCGTTTTACGTATACATAGAGCTAAAAGGTAACGTAAAATGAATAGAGAGAATTACGGCAGCCTTTGAAGCCTTTTTTTTAATTGGCTAAAGCCTTACAATCCCTCTCTGCACAATTAAAAATATCGTGGGAAGCAATGTGGGGAAGAACGGTAGTAGTTGATCTTTTTCTTAACACCCTGTTTTGTTTCCCAACGCAGAGAAGATATATCAATTGGTACCGCTACGCACAGTCATGGTTGCACTTCCCATCATGCATTTGGGCAGAAGTTAAATGGCTCCAGTATCATTTACTGAAAGTTCATCAAATACACTAGATGGCAATATTTAGTCACAATATACAAAGTCACATTTATCCCTTAAGAAGAAGTCTTTCTATCCGTGAATCCCTCTCACAGAAAGAATGTTAATAATGTAAATGCCATCTTGAGGATTTATTGCCATAATAAACAAATACAGTACTTATGTACTGTATGTTGAATGTATATATTCGTCCGAGTTTTATTCATTTTTTTCTTAATGCATTGCCAAAATGTATATGATCGGGAAAAATTATCGGGAATGATTGGAATTGAATCGGGAGCAACAAAAAAGCAATCGGATCGGGAAATATCGGGATCGGCAGATACTCAAACTAAAACGATCGGGATCGGATTGGGAGCAAAAAAACATGATCGGAACAACCCTTGTAATTACCTTACTTGTGGCACATAACAGGTAGTGGCAATAACTAAATCACACTTGCAGCCAGTTAAAATGGATTCAGGTTGACTCAACCTCTGTCCTCTGTCCTTGTGTGTACCACATTGAGCATGGAGAATAAAGAAAACCAAAGAACTGTCTGAGGACTTGAGAAGCAAAATTGTGAGGAAGCAAGGGCAATCTCAAGGCTACAAGTCCATCTCCAAAGACCTGAATGTTCCTATGTCTACCGTGCGCAGTGTCATCAATAAGTGTAAAGGCCACGGCACTGTGGCTAACCTCTCTAGATTTGGACAGAAAAGGAAAACTGACGAGAGATTTCAATGGAAGATTGTGCGGATGGTGGATAAAGAACCTTAACTAACATCCAAACGAGTTCAAGCTGTCCTGCAGTCCAAGGTGTCTTCAGTGTCAACCCGTACTATCCGTCGGCATCTGAATGAAAAGGGACACTATGGTAGGATACCCAGTAAGACCCCACTTCTGACCCTGACACATAAAAAAGCCAGGCTGGAGTTTGCCAAAACTTACTTGAGAAAGCAAAAACGTTTTGGAAGAATGTTCTCTGATCAGATGAGACAAAAGTAGAGCTTTTTGGGAAAAGGCATCAACATAGTTTACAGGAAAAAAACGAGGCCTTCAAAGAGAAGAACACGGTCCCCACAGTCAAACATGGCGGTTCCCTGATGTCTTGGGGTTGCTCTGCCGCCTCTGGCACTGGACCGCTTTACCGTGTGCATGGTATTATGAAGTCTGAAGACTACCAACCAATTTTGCAGCATAATGTAGAGCATTGTAAGAAACACATTGATGGATACCTAAAGTGGTTGTTGCCGGTCATTTTGTCTAAAGGTTGTGCTACCAAGTATTAGGCTGAGGGTGCCAATACTTTTGTCTGGCCCATTTTTGGAGTTTGGTGTAAAATGATAATGATTTTTTTTCATTCTATTTTGTGTTTTTTCATTGCAAGCAAAAAATTTGAGGCTATTACTACCAAAGCATTTGTAATGGCAATCATTTTCTGGGAGAAATTTTGCATTCTCTGACAGAATTGCAGGGGTGCCAATACTTTTGGCCAGCAGTGTATATTTTTAGAAACAATTGATCTATCATCATTTTGTCACTTCAATGGTAGACTGGTTCCTCTACATTAATTTGGCGGATTTTTAGAAAATGTACAGATATGCAGTAAATATATCATATTTTTGGTATATTACAACTTTTATATTGATAATATTTTAAATAGTTAACAATACAAATACATAATTCAATAAACATTGGAATGATTGGATACAAATACAAAATGAAAAATAAAACAATGGTTTTCAATCAAAAAAAAAAATATATATATATATATATATATATATATATATATATATATATTCAATATAAATGAACAAATAAATTGAACGAATATATTTCCAGTTAATTTGGGGACATTTCAGGGGAACTTTCTGATGATATCAGGTCTCTTTCTATTGTATGGGCACACAGATTTTTTTTTGCTATTGAAAATAAATGGGGAAATTTGGACATATATGATCGTCAGTGGCATCCCATTAGAAATGAATGGGAACGTTTTTGGCGAATTTTGGGGGAACCGTACGTTTTTGCCAAATTCTGTATACAACTTTTAATTAACAATTAACTATTTTTGATGTCTAAATTATGTGATTTGGTCAAAAATATAGAACTAGATACATTTGGATTTTTTTTTTTGCCATTGAAAATAAATGCGGAAATTTGGACGTACAAGCCTGTCAATGGCATCCTATTAGAAATGAATGGAAACGTTTTTGGCGAATTTTAGGGGAACCGTACGTTTTTTCCAAATTCAATATACTACTTTTAATTAATAATTAACAATTTTTGATGTGTAAATTATGTGATTTGGTCCCAAAAATATAGGGCTAGGTACGTTTGGATTTTGTTTTTTTGTTTTTTTGCCATTGATAATAAATGGGGAAATTTGGACGTACATGGCCATTAATGGCATCCCATTAGAAATGAATGGGAACGTTTTTGGCGAATTTTGGGGGAACTGTACGTTTACGGGCGATTTTTTTTGGGGGGGTCATTCAAAAATGTCCATGCTTCACGCGAAGATTCCGGTCATTTCGATATTCACCAAAAAACGCGGAAAATAAGACGATTTATAATAAGGATAAAGTTTAGCAATTTTATGATCTGGGCTTTTGCAAGGCAAAGCATCACATAACTACAGAAATTAGTTAATATTAGAGTTGAGACGCTCAAATAAAGAGAAAATATGGCTCCAAATGATAAATCAATGATCAAAATACTAGTTGATTTGTTTATAGACATGTCAGGCTTACTAGGTCACACGCCTGTTTCATAAAACATTTGTTTTTCTCTCCATGCAGTGACATCACCAAGGTGAGACGACGTTTCCCACAGACACTGAGCGTCAAAGGTAAGAAAACCAACTTGGAACTGGTTTGCGCATAGCGAGGCAGGCCTTCCCCCGGGGGTTGTTTGGACACGCATTAAAGGGCGTGGATGACATGGCCGCCGCGCTCGGCCGCTTTTAACGACCGTCAGCTGCTGCGTGATGCGCATGCCGTAAGAGTCACCCTTAAAAAACGATTTAAATACTCATTAAAGTGATAAAAATCCTCTAAATTAGAGAGTTACTTTTACATGACTCCTATGATAGTAAAGTACTCGTACTCTTACTAGAGTACAAATTATGGCGACTCCGCCCAAGCCATTGTTTGCACACACATGACTCACTTTTTATGGGCTGCAAGTGTGAGGCGACAGATAATAAACAGCACTCAACGGTGAATGCCAATGAGACGATACTCATTTCTGATTGGTTGTTTCTTATAGTCGTATGCCTTATATGGGGTTTTTCCCAATGTAGACACTTGTATGGGTGGGGAATAAACTGCAATATTATACAACGGTTGCCCAAACAAGTCACGATAATAACCTTGAAGACGTGCATGCCATTTGACACTTGAATGATTTCCTTATAGAGTCACAGTTTAGATGTTAATGATGGACATGATGATAATTTAATGCATCTGTGGATGATGTACTCACTTTTTTTTTTTACTTTGGTAAAAGTACAGATCCGTTTGCAAAATCATATTTATAGTAAAAGTACAAAAATACTTGCTTTAAATTGACTTTACAAGTAAAAAGCAGGGCTGTCAAACGATTAGAATTTTTAATCGAGTTAATCACAGCTTAAAAATGAATGAATCGTAATTAATCGCAATTCAAACCATCTCTAACATATGCCATATTTTTCTGTAAATTATTGTTGGAATGGAAAGATAAGACACAAGACGGATATATACATTCAACATACGATACATAAGTACTGTATTTGTTTATTTTAACAATAAATCCACAAGATGGCATTAAAGTGATCCTCGAACTTAAATACATGTAGGCTCTAATAAACCACAATTGTTCTCTTGTACTAAAATATGTTGTTAGAAACACATAAAATGTTAAATCAGTGGCAATATTTTATAATATTTAGTCCATATTTTGACCGTTAGTTGGCGCCATGGTTTGCGGGCTCGCAGTGATGACGTCATTGGTATCTTTCGTGTTCAACAATTGCTTATTGCTGCCTAAACTCGCAAAGTAAAATGCCACGATGTGCTGCTTTTGGATGCAATTTCCAGTCAAATGGAAACAAGGGGAGTGAAGTGAGTGGTCGAGGTGGAATTATTATTTTTACTGAATAAATGTGCATAAGTGGAAGCTTTTCCCCCTTTTTGGTCCCTGTATGCACGCATCCTACCCACCACGCGTTACAACTAGCGCCCGAACATTTTTCCTGGATCCTCAGTCAAGTAAGGGATCCGTCTATTTTCTGGATCTGACGGTCCCACCGCGTCTGCAATTTTGGTTTAGGATCTGTCCATTTTTTTGATTCGTCGGTCCCACAGCGGCTTTTCGGATCAGTCTTTTTTGTGGAATCGACGCCTAATCGCGGCTGCGACATTGCCATGTGATCGGTCTAATTCCTGGATGTTCGAGTGAGTAAGAAATTTGCTGCACGCATTTGTCCCTGAAGCTCGTCTTGTGAATGACTGACAGTGCTGTCCTGCTCTTCACTTTTCAGATCTGGTTCAAATACTGTAGGAAGGGTAGAACTGACGATATGGTAGGAAAGCTAACGAGTGACACACTGGAATTTCCGCAACGGGACCAGTGACGTCACGCACTGCGATGTAACAAGAATGGCGACCTATCACTTAAAATAATTTTACAAACTTTATCAAAACAAAAACATTAAGAGGGGTTTTAATATCAAATTATTATAACTCATACTAACATGTATCTTTTAAGAATTACTTGTCTTAAAAACAGAGAATCCCTTTAACATTATTAACATTCTTTCTGTTAAAGGGATCCACAGATAGAAAGACTTGTAGTTCTTCAACGATACATTTGAGTACAAGTTATAGTAGTTTTATATTAAAACCCCTCATAATGTTTTCATTTTAATAAATTTTGTAAAATTTTCAATCAAAAAATAAACTAATAGCTCGCCATTATTGACGTCGCTGAGCGGGACGTCACATGGGCTCCCTGCCGTTCTTCCATAGTGTCTTTAACTATGTAAGATAGTGATTGAAATACCCCACAAGGTGTCAATGGCGAGTTTTAAATTAATTAGAGATCTAGCCAAGGCAATGTCTAAGTAAGTTTTATGTGTATTTTGTATAGCTATTTTGATTGGGAATGCCAGTTCTCTTTGCATTGAGCGCTTTTCTTTTTGTGAACATTATTTTTTTGAGGGATATGAATATTATTTTTGTTGTGTTTTCACTAAATGATACTGTAGCGACTTAACTGTTCCGCCCAAATGCATGATGGGAAGTTGGGCAACCATGACTGTCAGTGGTGGCTGCAAATGGTATACAGTATGTTCTGCACTGTGTTCAACTAAGCGTGTAAAGAAATAGATCGTCTCCTGTGAGAGATAGGAATATTATTTTTGTCGTGCTTTCACTAAATGATACTATAGCGACTTAACTGTTCCGCTCAAATGCATGATGGGAAGTTGGGCAACCATGACTGTCAGTGGTGGCTGCAAATGGCTGCAGTGTGATCTGCGTTGTGTTCAATTAAGCATGTTAAGAAAAAGATCGTCTCCTGTCATTCTTCCCCCCGTTGTTCGCCACAATACTTATATTTGTTGCTAAATAGTTGTCAAAGCTTAAGCCAATAAAAGGCGCGGTCCAATGAACGCCAGTGTCCACTCGCATTTCTCTGCCTTTTCGCTCTCAATGTGCTAAAACGGCGTCATCATAAACTGTTTGAGGCAACGCATGAACGGGTCATTCCATGCACGCGTTAATTGCGTCAAATATTTTAACGTGATTAATTTAAAAAATTAATTACTGGTGGAAATTAATTAATTTGACAGCACGAGTGAAAAGTAACTTTCTACTGATGCAGAAATGCTACTTAACGCTTCAAACTTGGCGCCTTTAGTCCACTGCGGATTTTTTTCAATTAAAAAATAAAATAAATAAATACAGTATTTTTTATAGAGCTGTCCTGATTGATCACGTAGTCTCATTCTCCCTCCTGCTGCTTTTCTTGGGCATGCAGTGCGTGAGAGTTGCTTGTTTACGTTAATGATGATTGAAAGGCGTTAAAGTTTTGTCTTGCCAGAGAAGCTTGGAAGCCGAAACTTCAAGGCGCCGCATGTGCCAATCATCGTTTAGCTTGTTAAACACTTGCTGTGACAACTCCTTTTGTGTAAGTTAATGCAGCATTTAATAAAGACGAGCATTTTTCTACGTTACTCTTGTTTAAAAATAATATGGTGGGACATAAACATGTTTAAAACTTATCATAATGATTACATTTGAAGAGCTTCAAAACCATTTATTAAAAATATATACTGTATACACTGCTTTAGTAATAATATCTTCATTTATTTTGCTTGCAATGAAAAAAGTATTGGCACCCTCAGCCTAATACTTGGTAGCACAACTTTTAGACAAAATAACTGCAAACAACCGCCTCTGGTATCCATCAATGAGTTTATTACAATGTTCTGCTGGAATTTTAGACCATTCTTCTTTGGCCAACTGCTCTAGGTCTCTGAGATTTGAAGGGTGCCTTCTGCAAACTGTCATTTTCAAATCTCTCCACAGGTATTGTATGGGATTCAGATCTGGACTCATTGCTGGCCACTTTAGAAGTCTCCAGTACTTTCTCTCATACCATTTTTTAGTGCTTTTTGAAGTGTGTTTTGGGTCATTATCCTGCTGGAAGACCCATGACCTTTGAGGGAGACCCAGCTTTCTCACACTGGGCTTCATAATGCCATAGACACACGGTCAAGCAGTCCAGTGCCAGAGAAAGCAAAGCAACCCCAAAACATCAGGGAACCTCCGCTATGTTTGACTGTGGGGACCGTGTTCTTTTCTTTAAAGTACTCATTTTTTTTCTCCTGTAAACTCTTTCCCAAAAGCTCTACGTTGTCTCATCTGACCAAAGAACATTCTTCCAAAACGTTTTTGGCTTTCTCAGGCAAATTTTGGCAAACTCCAGCCTGTTTTTTTTTTTTTATTTCTCTGGGTCAGAAGTGGGGTCTACCTGAGTATCCTACCATAGATTCCGTTTTGTTCAGACGCCGACGGATAGTACAGGTTGACACTGTTGTACCCTCGGACTGCAGGACAGCTTGAACTTGTTTGGATGTTAGTCGAGGTTCTTATCCACCTTCCGCACATCTTTCGTTGATATCTTTCGTCACTTTTTCTTATCCGTCCACATCTAGGGAGGTTAGCCAAAGTGCCAAGGGCTTTACACTTATTTATGACACTGCACACAGTAGACACTGTTAATTACACAAATTAGAGAGCCATCACATGTTTTTTTCAAAGGGTGACATTACTTTTGTCTGGCCCATTTTTGGAGTTTTGTGTAAAATGATGTAACGTTGGATTTAGGTTGAAAAAGTTCGAAAGCTGTACTGCATACAAACAGGAAGGATTCTAGGTGAATTATTATATTTTTCATACCATGCATGCATTTTGAAACGTGAAAAAAATGGGAGAAATTAGCAGCTACAGCATTTGCATGATACTTTGCAATATTTACGTAAAATAACTGCTAACTGCCCGTTTTTTGCTGTTCACCAAGAATCGAGACTGTTTTACGTCCATATCAATAAAGAATTCAGGGATTTAAGCATTTATTCACAAGAATTTTAATCGGAAAAGCTCTGTTTTCATAAGGCGGCCGCTACATTTGCATACTGACTAGCATCATAGCTCGCAATATTTAAGTAAAATAAATGCTAACTGCACGTTTTTTTTTTTTTTTTTTTTGCTTTTAACCAAAAATCAAGACTGTTTTACGTCCATATCTCAAAAGAATTCAAGCATTTATTCACAAGAATTTTCAACGCAAAAAGCTGTTTTCATAAGGTGGCAGCTACATTTGCTGACTGGCTAGCATCATAGTTGGCAATATTTTACGTAAAATAAATGCTAACTGCCAGTTTTTTTTTGGGGGGGGGGGTTGCCTTTAACCAGGAATTGAGAGTGTTTTATGTCCATATTTATAAATAATTCAGGGATTTAAGCATTTATTCACAAAAATTTTCAACAAAAAAAACTCTTTGTCTGTCATTCCACTTGGTCAGCTTTGACGGCCCCGCCAACAATGCAGGCCCCCTATTAACTCATTCACTCCCAGCCATTTTCACCGGACCAACCCCCTTCACTCCCGGCCGTTTTATTGGATTTTGACTGATTTTGCAAGGCCCACAGAAAATTCGGTTCTATTGCTATATAAACATGGAACCCACCAAAAGAAAGATTAGACTCTTTTCTTTCAGCAGGAAAAAAAAGTTCATATCTTTTTCCGTTCTTTAGAAATCAGCATTATAAAATAGCTTAGTTTGAGCAATTTTCCAATTTCTGATGAAAAAACTGAGGAATTGAGCTTTTTGTAAAAGCAAACATTTTAAACATAACTTCGACTTTAACACAGCTATTTTTTGCTTTAGTTACATCCCAAACGTCTGAATAATGTTTTCTTTTACAAAAGAACATAAACAACAAGACAAATAGATCTTTTGATAGCAAAGTATCAATTTATTTACTCTTAACTAACTGAGAGATGACACTGTTGTGGCCGCGACAGCCGGGGTAAACTTTTCCCTCATTGCCGCCTGTCTTTGCTCGGCGAGCAGCACGGACTCAACGGCATTGTCCGGTGCACTGGTGGTCCTGGTCGTTCTGCTCGGTCGTCCAACGCCTGGCATCCCGGGCGTCCTCCCAGTTGTTCTGCTCGGTCGCCTGGCATCCTGGACGTCCATTCGGTCGTCTTCCGCCGGCGCCCTGGCCGTTCGTTCCATTGAATCGAGTCTTACCAAATGCGCTACTGCCCTCCTGTAGCCAGTTTTATTGCTTTAAAATGGATTTTCTGCGTTGTGCTTAAGTTCTTGTGAAAAAGAAACGTAAAAGACGTGTAAATACGTGTTTGGGACACCGAAACAATTAAAAATAGAACGTATTTATACGTTTTTGGGAGCAAATGAGTTAATCGGCCCCGTGATCCGTCAATTTATTATAAAGTCTATTAAAAATACATTTTGATATTAACTCAAAAATCAGGATACAATTATAGAAATAATCATATATTTTTTAAATTATTTTATTTAGATATAAATTTCAAATATTTAACAATTTTTGAATAAAAGGCTCTCTCACTGTTGACAATGAGGCACTCTAAAGCAACCACACACCACAACAAAGGCACTCAAGGAAAACTGCAATATAAAATTTAATATTAAAAATCTGCACATTTTGAGGACTTTATAATTTGCTGTATTTCTAATATAGGAATACTAAAATAATACAGAACTAAAAATGCCCCCCCCCCAAAAATTCATTCACAGTCCAAACGGATCGAACGTCTATCGCCGTGAATGGCGCTGAAACACGATCTGCAAAACACAATTCTAGTATAAAGCGGAGTTGTTTTTGTGTGTCACGGCGGCAGGAAAGAAGGCGCGCAGGCAACCATCCACTCTCGCTTTCCCTTGAAAGCGCTCGCACACAAACAAACGGCCCACCTCAGACCAAACATGGGGGGGAGGGGCCTGCCGGAGCGATGATGTCACCCCTGTAGTCAGCTAAGCCAAGGCTTGAGATAATGGTGACATTTCAGATGAGATGATGTCATTCTTACACCGTGGCCCCGCCTCCTTTCTTTCTTTCAACCCCTCGGCCCCGCCCACTCCGCTCTTACATGACCCCCTCTCTCCGCTTAGCTCACAAAGCAGCGTTGCCGCAACGTGCGAGACTCTTTAAACATGCGTGGGTGTCATGTGGGTGTCGTGCGCTCCGTTGTGGGCGATCGTATGTGCGGGCGTTCGGGAAAGCTGGCCTCGTTTTCCCTTTCCAAAACAACGTTTTGCCACCGATGTCGCTGGAGTTCACGGGAGGTCGCAGGCAGATTTCGTAACGCTAAGCATTTGAGTTTACATTCGCCATCCTCCCGAGACCAATCAAAGCTGTGACGTTCGGTTTTCCAGAGAGTCCCTAGATGAGTTCCTCGCCCCGAGGAGCTTGTCATGTAAGGTCACTTCACTGCACAACCCCCCCTATTGCTCTTCCACGCATTGGTAATGCAAAGTCAGCCCGGGTCTCGTAGTTAGTAGTTATCATTCAGTAATACTATATAATATTTAAGGTATACTTTTATTTGGAGGTGGGAAGGATGCGTCTTGGCCAGAGAAAGTTTAGCATACTTACACTTTAGAAAAATAATATATGAATCGGACACAAATAATTGTCTTCATTTCAACCAACAAGCATCACCATTGCCTCGGGAACTAACCGGTCCCCATTCAGTGAAACTAATTGCTCCACATTGATTGAATGACTTTTTACAAATTGCCTCAATATTGGTAAAAATATGAAGACACAAATACTTTCCTGAGTATAATCTGCAAATATTTACCCCCCCCCCCCCCCCCCCAAAAAAATCACAACTAATTGAAGTGTCTTATATTACAGTAAAGATAATATGATACAGTAATTAATATTTTTGAAGCAGTCGGTCATTAAATGGTCACCATGGGAACCAACCGGTCCCCATTCATTGAAGTAACTCACTCCCCAATGTCTAGGGTTGGGCATTGAACATCGAGCATCGATGGTTGTAACACTTTAACAAATTTCTGGATGAATGGATGTAGGCCTGTCACGATAAAGAATTTTAGTGTGCGATAAATTATCTCATAAATTATTGCGATATGCGATATTATTGCGCCCCCCTATTTTTTAAACCAATTTACAATGACAGTGAGAATACAGTATATATTAATAAATCAAGTACAACCATTTGCCGTGATAAAATGTTTACTCTTAAATTGAAAAATACTTTTTAAGAAATCTCAACTAAGAACAAGACCATGCCTCTTTTACGTAAAAGACAACACTATTAATTACGCACAGAAACACAGAATAGATCAAATGTCTTTTTCCCCCCCAAAAATAAAAATTGCACTTAATAACAAGCATTTAGGCAAATGAAAACTTTTCCCCCCTCATAGCTTCTGCTATGGCGTTCCATGTGTAATATTCTGATTGGTTGTTTTCCGAGGCACCCTGAAGCGCACGCTATGGTGATGTTGTTTTGTTCATGTGACGCGGCAGTGAGAGAGACACAGGGCCCATATACATCGGGCGTATCTTCGTTCCGGGTCCGGCATGGCTTTGTGTTGACTGCGTGCCCCGCAGTACGTCAAAAACAGGCAAAACATACTGGCTGCGCACGGCTGGGGTCTGGGGGGGAGTTGGCACAAACGCGCACTTTTTTCCCCCAAAATCAACTTGTAAAATCATGGTGCGCATTATACACGGGTACATGGATGGAGACAGAAATATATATATATTTTTTTTTTAATTGACACGGCCACGTTGGGTTGAAGAAACGTATGCGGCGATCCGTTGCCGACCATTACGGTACGTCACCATTTTGTTTCGGTAATACTTCACTCTGATCGGCTGAATGATTTCGTCTGTGTTAAATCTTTTTTTACTCTTCATAAAGCACAGAATTTAGTTTCTTGAACTCATTTGAGTCAACGTTTATTGCAGCTCCGCAACTCGGACCATAACAAACGTAACCACACAGACTTCCTGTGTCCGTCAACTATATCTGTCCCTCAGGAAGCTCAAACCCAAATAACAAAAGTTCCTATTGTTACTGTCGTGTCGACAGCGATGAGCAATTTCCAACTTACGTTCTCACTTTCATTTTACCGTAGCAATCCATGGACGAAACATTTATTCATCATGATGAAACGAGCAAGTTATACAGCAGCCTTTAAAAGAAAAGTCGCATCTGTTTTGTTTTCTCATGGATTCTGGTAAGTTCAAAAAGTTATCAGATCATATTATTACCGTAGATATTTTCAGTTTACGGTAATGTTTTGAACTACCAATGTGCGACGTTTCACCAGTCAGTAAAATGACATTTCTGTATCTGTACACGAGCTCTGTTTTCTTGTATTCTTCTATTTATTGGTGCTAAAATTAGGATGCGCGTTATACACGGGTACAATAATTTTCCTTAGATTTTACAAGTAAATTTGGGGTGCGCGTTTTACACGGGTGCGCCTTATATTCAGGAAATTACAGTACATATAATTCATAAATTTCATATTAATTGTATTAATAATAAATAATAATATAAATAATACAATAATAATAAATAATTTTAAATTCATATAATTAAAAAAATCTTCCAGAAGTTAAGACATTAATATAAACTAATACATTTTTTAAACTTAAAAAAAAAATATTTTTTTTAACCCTGCCTCTTAAAAGAATCGGAATCGAGAATCATTCAGAACCAGAATCGAAACATCGAATCGGAACCGGAATCGTTCAATTTCAAATGATGCCCAACGCTACCAATGTCTTTATAATTGATCGGTTGACAAATTGCCTGAAAACTGGTCAAAATATTAATTACCACAGAGTAGCTTTTCCAATTCCGTTGTTTGCTCGGCCTGCAATGACAATAAAGGAAAGGAGGGAATGTAAAGTCTAATGTTACAAATTTAAGGATAAAGCTAGCACTTGTTTGCTAACGCTTAGCCAATGCTAATCTACTCATCCAAAATTCAGATAGTTCGCTTATCTAGAGGGGTTACATAACAGACACTTTCGGAAAAATAATTCTGTTTTGCTTTATTTGTAAACTATGAATTGTAAGGTGGTCAAACATGGTGGGGGGGTGTATCTCGGCCTGAAGCAATTTCAGCGATTGGTCAACAAACAGCCTCAGAATGGGTAAAATTGTACGACAAATCAGGCACAAATCATTGCTTGAGTCAAACTCACGCTTGTTTGCTAACACTCAGCCTATGCTAATCTGCTCATCCAAAATTCAGTGTTAGCTCAGTTTTCTGGAGTCGTTATGAATAAGACACTTTCAGAAAAAGTGTTATTTAATTTCAAACTTGATAAGTTCATGCATTTACTACCATTGATGGTGAAAGACATGCAATCCATTTGAACTGGGAGGCTGGCAGCGATCCAGGAGCAAATACCGTATTGGCCCGAATATAAGACGGCCCTGATTATAAGTCTTTTTCAAGACTCAAGTTTGAAAAAAGACTTTTTGAACACCAAATTTTTATACAGAAAATAATTACAGTACATCCGAAACAAATGATAATAACAATATATTTGAGAGAAAAAGCATGTTATTTTGCCTCTTTCAAATCTTAATATATGAACATTTCAATATGTAAACTTCGGTTGTCAAACGATAAAAATTTTTAATCGAGTTAATTACAGCTTAAAAATTAATTAATCGTAATTAATCGCAGTTAATCGCAATTCAAACCATCTATAAAATATGCCATATTTTTCTGTAAATTATTGTTGGAATGGAAAGATGAGACACAAGATGGATATATACATTCAACATACGGTACATAAGTACTGTATTTGTTTATTATAACAATAAATCAACAAGATGGCATTACCATTATTAACATTCTGTTAAAGCGATCCATGGATAGAAAGACTTGTAGTTCTTAAAAGATAAATGTAAGTACAAGTTATAGAAATGTTATATTAAAACCCCTCTTAATATTTTCGTTTTAATAAAATTTGTAAAATTTTCAATCAAAAAATAAACTAGTAGCGCGCCATTGTTGATGCCAATAATTACTTACACAATGCTCATGGGTGCTGAAGCCTATAAAATCAGTCGCACCCGATATTATATTACGTATATATACACACCGTATTATATTCGGGCCAATATGGTACTCTGACCTATAAAAACATAAAGTGACAACACCTGCATGTAAATGTTTGAACAAATAAATGTAGCAAATTGAGGTATCTGGAAATTGCCAGCCCCTCCAGTTCAAACGGATTAGACTTCCATCGCCGTTGGGTAAGGGAATGAGATCACGCAACTATGGTGTATTTCAAGGTAACTTCCAGATAGTTAAACCCACTCAGAGATGTCGATAACAGGTCAGGTGTGGGATTTGCATATTATGGAGATTTGCTTTAACCTACTTGGAAGCCCACCGGGCCGATGGCTGGTTGAAGCGGCTCTCCGCTAGTATTTTTATCCCGTCTGCCGTTGCACTTTGGCCCTCGGAGTTCTCGCCGCCGCTGTCTTTCTTCCCCTGTTGAGAGCTGTAAACAAGTTGCCACCCCCCACCCACAGCGCCACACGCACACACATTTACAGGCACTCTGTATCTGGGCAAAAAGACCTTTCCGCGAGCAGAAACATCACTAGCATTTGACAGTACGTTCGCGGAGCTCCTCCGGAACAAAGCGTTCACGTTTGACGGAGCCGTGTCGGGGATTTAAGAAGAGCGCGAGGCGTCAAAAGAGCTTAGGAGCGCAAATGCTGTTCAAAGAGCAGATAAATTAACCACACTCGCATGGTTTTTTCGCTAGTGCAAGTGTGGGTTTGTGTCATTTCGCTTGACCTGGATTTTATACCGCAGGAAAATAGTTAAACCTTGCAGCTAGCACGCAGAGTATGCTTGAGTAAACGAGGGGCAGAAAGGGAAGAGACCTGCTGGTATCAACAGATGGCGCTGTTTTTAGTGTGGAGTTGTTCAATAAAAAGTAACGTAAAAGTCTTCAATTTTCTCAAAGCCGATAGTGCACCTTATATATGGATCAACATTAGGTAATTATGACATGACATTCTCTTCAACGCAGCTTTATCTAATGGATGCATAATGCAACCCTATTCTCTTAAACCATTTTCTGGTGCTTTTTGAAGTGTGTTTTGGGTCATTGTCCTGCTGGAAGACCCATGACCTCTGAGGCAGACCCAGCTTTCTCACACTGGGCCCTACATTATGCTGCAAAATTTGTTGGTAGTCTTCAGACTTCATAATGCCATTCACATGGTCAAGCAGTCCAGTGCCAGAGGCAGCAAAGCAGCCCCAAAACATCAGGGAACCTCCGCCATGTTTGACTGTGAGGACCGTGTTCTTTTCTTTGAAGGCCTCGTTTTTTCCCCCTGTAAACTCTTTGTTGATGCCTTTTCCCAAAAAAGCTCTACTTTTGTCTCATCTGACCAGAAAGCATTCTTACAAAACATTCTTGGCTTTCTCTGGTAAGTTTTGGCAAATTCCAACCTGGCTTATGTTATGTCTCTGTGTCAGAAGTTGTATCCTACCATAGAGTCCCTTTTCATTCAGACGCCGTCGGATAGTTGACACTGTTGTACCCTTGGACTGAAGGACAGCTTGAACTTGTTTGGATGATAGTCGAGGCTCTTCATCCACCATCTGCACAATCTTTCATTGAAATCTCTCGTCAATTTTTCCTTTCCGTCCACATCTAAGGAAGTTATCCCGAGTGCCATGGGCTTTACACTTATTGATGACACTGCGCACAGTAGACACAGGAACATTCAGGTCTTTGGTCTACTTTCTTTTCTCTGTGCTCAATGTGGTACACACAAGGTCATAGGACAGAGGTTGAGTCAAGTTTAATCCATTTTAACTGGCTGCAAGTATGATTTAGTTATTGCCATCACCTGTTATGTGCCACCGGTAAGTAATTACACAAATTAGAGAAGCATCACATGATTTTTCAAAGGGTGCCAATACTTTTGTCCGGCCTCTTTTTAGAGGTTTGTGTAAAATGGCAATGATTTAATTTTGTTTTCCCATTTTCTCTTGTGTTTTTTCATTGCAAGCAAAATAAATTAAGATATTACTGCTAAAGCAGAAATTGAGATTATCTGACAGAGTTGCAGGGGTGCAAATACTTTTTGCCAGCAGTGTAGCTACGACTAGCTAGGACAGTACAATGGCGTAGGATACATGTTTTTGGATAGTTATTTTGCAATTTAGGGGTTATTTCGGGGTACTTAAATGGTTAATTCCAATTTACGCGGAAATTCTGGTTACATCGCCTGGGTAGGAACGGAACTCTTCGCAATCCGGGAACTACCTGTAGTGCAAACATTAGTTTTTGGGATTAAGAGCAAGTGTAAAGTGCCAATAAGGCACTTCCATATGCATATACTGTATAGGGCCAAAACCGATAATGATAAAAACAATATTACCCTATTTCATTTTAAAATGTTTTTATCGGGCTATACGATAATATCGGACAAATCTACTGAAAATGACGTGATCGGGCACGATTTCCGATCACGTGACTGGATCGGGGACATCCCTAACCTCAACTGTAATATGACCAGATAACTTCGAAAACAGTCAAGATACTACCGAGCTTGACTACTTTTGCTTTCAAGTAATCAAAACGACTGTCTTATATGCGAGGGTCGCATGTCAAACCGTGCGTGATCGAGTACCTCAAAAGCCCGCCCGTACAGCGCGCCCCATCAATAATTGATGCGGCATCCCGACCGCCGAGCGGGGAATCTCTCACGTCAGGTGAGCGAGGGCCAAGCGAAAATGATGTCTATTGACTCCACTCCGCCCTGCGGGGGCATCCGGCGGTCTCCCCGGAGCCGAGGAGAGCTCGCCTTACACGAGAAGCGGTGGCACGCCACGCCGGCGGCCACTTCAGAGCCTGTCAACACTGGCCGAGTGCACTTGGTAGCACTGTAAACAGCCGCGTCGTCCTGCCACGGTAGATTCATAATTCAGAATGCAATATTGCATAGGGAATTTTTATAGGGAAAATATGGCAGGGCATCAACAATGCATATAGTGTGGGCGATATACTAGGGAAGCGACACGCTTTCTAATTTTATAGTGGTCATTTTACTTTATGGCCACTTGTTGCTGGGCAGAATAACGGGCACAACTGTAGTATCTGTAAATGTGTGCTGACAGTGAATGATTTTTATGTAATTTTTATTACTCATTTAAGTGAGATAAATTAAAAGGTGATATTTCATATTTTGTATTTTTTTTTTAAAACGTGCAATGTGATTTGTTTTTATAGTGGTTACTCCTATGGCCACTTGTTGCCGTAGTGTCTGTAAGTGTGTGCACGTCTCGCTTTCACTCATATGTTATGATAGGCTGTAATAGACGTCCAATCCATATTGACTGGAATTGATGGTAGTGAATGATCACATTTCAATGCCTTTGACGGTGAAATCAATTCAATCAATGCAAATCAATTTTCAGGCAAAGTTCTGTTGGACGTTAAGAAGAAATATGTTGTTCAATGCTTTGTATTGTTTTGTGTTTGTGTGTTCTATAGGGGTATAAATCATTTCAAAATGCACGCATGGTACGAAAAAAATAACAAATACTTTGAATCCTCGAACAAATCCCTCCTGAGACAATCCTTCCTGTTTGTATGCAGTACAGGTTTTGTACTTTTTCAACCTAAATCCAGCGTTAGATGGCTGCATGTGACCGACTGCTAATAAATGGAGTGTTGGACGGCCCGCTTCGGGAAGGCATGACGCAGTGAATGGAGAATGTGTCATGTAAATACATTATGAAGTCTATGGCTATATGTTGTGAATGTTTACAACAATTGGCTAACTTGCATAGCAAAAGTCCATTAGCTTAAATGCTTTATAATGCTAGTGTTTACCAGATAGTTTCTGGTGCGCACTAGGAACAATTTAGTACGCACCAGATTGTTTCTGGTGCTAACTAGATTGCTTAAACTTATTTTATTTCTGTCGATGTCCCTTTAAGGGCGCTGTACAATTGTATGTTTCTACCTGTTTTAGCTTTATTAACGTACCATTTTTTATTTTACCCAGTGATCGTGGGAACTTGTCTCCTTGAAGGGCAGCTCTTGGAGCAAAAAAGTATGAGCACCCGTGATTTATGACATATAGTATACACGAACTTGACTTTGTATACAAATTGAACATTAATCTGGTTCATCCTTGGGTGCAATTTCCAGAAATGTGCTACGTTTATTTGTTCAAGCATTTGCACACAAGTATAAACACTTTAGGACAGTTAAAATAGGTCACACAATTAACTCCTTCCCTGCCATTGACTTTGATTTTGACTCTCACAGTCAAAAGGGATTGGACGTCTAACGGTGTCAATGGGAACCAAAGAGTTAAAAATAAAAAAATACCCTTTTGTTATCTTGTTACTACCTTGTCATTACCCACCACTGTTAGAAAGGGACTGAAATTGGCAACGACAACAAACAGGTGCGCCCGCACGTCACGCACTCCCGTCGTGTTTTGGTCAACACATTCACACGCGATGACAGACGGCCCGTCGAGGGGTGCCCACTCGCCATCCGCCGGCGTCCCCCAGGACCCCTTTGACGGCCTCGTTAAAAACGCGTCAAGGAGGAAACGGCGCTTTCACCCTCAGGCTGTTTGCGACATAGCGCAATATTATGGAGGCTAATTAAAACCGCGCGATCTTGGCTGTCATCCCAGGTGTTATCCAGGTACTGTAAATTGACGTCATTATAATTTTTTTGTTAGTCTGTATGAACCTTAAAATAGTTTTGTGAAAAAGTATTTATTGTCTTTTTCTTGATTAGTTAATCATAAAGCTAATCATTTAATAGTAATTGAATGCAGTGTACAAATACAGGTTGAATAAATTGAAATTATTTTTTGTATGAAATAAATTTGGACAGATTTTTGGTAACTGTAATATGTCCAGCCCGCCCACATTTTACTCTCTTAGTTTGTTTTTCCTACGTGTGAAAAAGCTGCCCCGCCATTGGTTGAGAGCGGCTATTGGCCCGCTCTCATTGGTCTGGAGCAGACCAATAGCGATAGCTGCTTTGCATGCAAAGTGATCAGGTGTCATCACACAACACAGACTGCAGTGACTTTCAGGAGAAAAAAAAAAAAAGAGTTTACCGGTAAATGGTATCGGCACCTTGTTTGTTGGTACTCGCCGATACCATTTTTTTGGTATTGGTGCATCAGTAATAAAAAAAATTAAAATAATAATAATAAAAATGACCAGACTTAAGATCATTTAATAAAAATTTAAATACATTACTCTGTAATTGTCTAATTCTTAAAGTATTTAAAACATTAGAATTACGTAATTCAATCTCAAAAGATTTTATAATCAAAGTAAATACAATATTATCGGTTTAATTTTTTTGTTTTTGTTTTATCATGGTCATGTTATAAATTTAAATACTATATACATAAGATAATAAAATCTTTCTGTAAACTACATTTAAAATCAGATAGTCAATTATATATATAAAAAAAAATTGTAAAAAATGATGTATAAAAGTGCAATATAAATAATAGAAAAAAAATGTAAGAAATAATTAAAAATAAGATTTTTGTTTTTAAAATAATAAATAGTTGCTCAATTATAAACATTGAATTTGTTTTAAATATGAAATAAATTGGTTGAAATTCTGAGAGCCTAAGCAGCCAAATTCAAAGCATCGCCATACTTCTGACCTCTTTGACCTTTGACCCTTACTCTTCTCATCATAACTCCTACCCTACAAATAACGGTTAAATAGGCTAATGTGTGATCCGGTTTTCGCAAAATTCCTTTTCTGACCTCTGTGATCTTTGACCTCATGACCTTTAAAATGTAATCACCTCTCTCTTCTCTTATTAGGCCTGAAAACAGATCCTGTTATCTTAAATATGCGGAACCAAATACATAACCTACTTTGCAGTCCTCCCAGTCAAAATGAATTGAACCTCTATCGCCGTTAATGGCAGCCAATGACTTCAAAGTTACGCGCTACCATTGCAGACGTCTGCAATATTTCCCAGCGAAGCTGACGTGCTTCTATTTTATGATGGCCAATTATTTTTCTCGGCATTTGGAAGCGACCCAACAATGACCGTCATTCTAATAATGAACTCCAAACCGGCTCATAAATCGACGACGAGGTCACGAGGAGCTCATAAACCTTTAGACTTCTTACATAATTTTTTACTTCCTTATTACCGTTATCATACCCGAGCGGCGCGCGTGACAGCTTGGCTGGCGTGACTCCACCGCTCGACGTTTCCAGTCAAAGCCGACCAACCGGTTCCTGATCGCCGCGACCGGATTTCCCCTTATAATCTCGTGTGACGTCGCGCGCCGAGAATGCAGGGGGCCCGCGAGCACATTGTCGGACATGCAGGTGGCCGGCATGGGGGGTGATGATGACATCACTCGTGTCACGGCGACCTCTGTGTGAAAAAGTGAATGTGTGGGGATGTTCCTGTTGTCCTCCCACTTAAAAGCGGGACTTTTGCTGCTATTTTGGTCCCGTCTGCATACCTTTCTCTGTATCTCCAAGCACAAATATTGACCCTGTCACTCTTTGATAGAGGCTAAGTGAGGAAGGAGGGGGTTGGAGGGCTTCTTCAAAGAAGAAAAAAAAACCTTCTGGACACCTGCAAAATGAAAAAGCCCCGAGGCGGATGGGCGGCGGTGGGCTTAACCTCTAGTCTGGACCCTAAAAATAGAAGCGGGCATTCATTCGGAGGGGCAGAGTGGATAAAAGGTATGTTATGTTCAGTGTTTGACGGCATCAATAGTACATTCCAACTCCACCCCACCTTTGAATTATAATAGCGCAGACCAGGAAGTAACCTCCTAACTGATAAACATGAATTTAACCACTTGACATAATTTTTGGGTTGCTTTTGTAAACAGTAAGCCTGTTGAAGGACTTTGATTTATTGATGATTGTGCTGCATTTCGAAATAAAGCATTTAGAAATTTAAAGCAACACTAAGTAACTTTTCAACCTTCATAAAAACTAATCACATTTTTGATGATATGTTGACTGACAACTAGTTAAATGACACCTCTTTTACAGTGGGGCAAATAAGTATTTAGTCAACCACTAATTGTGCTAGTTCTCCCACTTAAAAGTATTAGAGAGGCCTGTAATTGTCCACATGGGTAAACCTCAACCATGAGAGACAGAATGTGGAAAAACAAAACTGAAAATCACATTGTTTGGTTTTTAAAGAATTTATTTGCAAATCATGGTGGAAAATAAGTATTTGGTCAATACCAAAAGTTCATCTTAATACTTTTTTTTAAAACACTGTTTTGACCCATTCCTCCATGCAGATCTCCTCTAGAGCTGTGATGTTTTGGGGCTGTCGTTGGTTAACACAGACTTTCAACTCCCTCCACAGATTTTCCATGGGGTTGAGATCTGGAGACTGGGTAGGCCACTCCAGGACCTTGAAATGCTTCTTACGAAGCTGCTCCTTTGTTGCTCTGGCTGTGTGTTTGGGATCATTGTCATGCTGAAAGACCCAGCCACGTCTCATCTTCAATGCCCTTGCTGATGGAAGGAGATTTTCACTCAAAATCTCTCGATACATGGCCCCATTCATTCTTTCCTTTACACAAATCAGTCGTCCTGGTCCCTATGCAGAAAAACAGCCCCAGAGCATGATGTTTCCACCCCCATGCTTCACAGTGGGTATGGTGTTCTTCGGATGCAATTCAGTATTCTTTCTCCACCAAACACGAGAACCTGTGTTTCTACCAAAAAGTTCTATTTTGGTTTCATCTGACCATAACACATTCTCCCAGTCTCTTCCAAATGCTCTCTAGTGAACTGCAGACGGGCCTGGACGTGTACTTTCTTCAGCAGGGGGACACGTCTGGCAGTGCAGGATTTGAGTCCCTGGCGGCGCATTGTGTTACTTATAGTAGCCTTTCTTACTGTGGTCCCAGCTCTCTGTAGGTCATTCACTAGGCCCCCCCGTGTGGTTCTGAGATTTTTGCTCACCGTTCTTGTTATCATTTTGACGCCACGGGGTGAGATCTTGCCTGGAGCCCCAGATCGAGGGAGATTATCAGTGGTCTTGTATGTCTTCCATTTTCTAATAATTGCTCCCACAGTTGATTTCTTTACACCAAGCGTTTTACCTATTGCAGATTCAGTCTTCCCAGCCTGGTGCAGGTCTACAATTTTGTCTCTGGTGTCCTTCGACAGCTCTTGGCCATAGTGGAGTTTGGAGTGTGACCGACAGAGGTTGTGGACAGGTGTCTTTTATACAGATAATGAGTTAAAACAGGTGTAATTAATATAGGTAACGAGTGGAGCCTCGTTAGACCTCGTTAGAAGAAGTTAGACCTCTTTGACAGCCAGAAATCTTGCTTGTTGGTAGGTGACCAAATACATATTTTCCACTCTAATTTGGAAATAAATTCTTTAAAAATCAAACAATGTGATTTTGTTTTTTTTCCACATTCTGTCTCTCATGGTTGAGGTTTACCCATGTTGACAATTACAGGCCTCTCTAATCTTTTCAAGTATGAGAACTTGCACAATGGATGGTTGACTAAATACTTATTTGCCCCACCGTATATCTTGAGGGGGTCTCTATCCCCTTCACCAGCACTAATTAACTTTAAGGAGGGTGGCATGAACCCTGCCACACAAAAAAACTAGGACGTCGATGCTAAGGCTTTCGCGTGAATACAGCAAAGATGGCAGAGCAACAAAAGAGACAAAAAGTTTTGTCTGAGGAAGAAAAAAAAAAGGAGGCTACCAGGTTACTCAACAATGAACATTGGCCCGGCTTTCACTCACTGGCGTGACGACCCCCCCCCCCCCCCCCCAACTCAGCCGAACTCGTCAACGCTGACGAGTTTGGGTGGGGTGGGGCAGTTAGCCACATTAAGCCACACGGTTACTAACCGTCATATGCTATTGTTTAGCCACAACTGGATTCATTACCTTCTTACTATTCATCCTTCACACAGGTGCTGGAAACAGAAAAGTCGTTAAATCCATCTACAGGTGACCAGGAGCTCATGATTTTACAACACTGTGCGGGTGTGCGATGTTCCTCATTGGAAACGCAGACTTCCTTAAGGCAACACATTACCGCTTTTGTCCACCGCCGTCGCTAAAATCGACCAAAACTGAAAAGTTACAGTGTTGTTTTAATTACTTTTGAAAGATAATAATGAAATTCTTGGAAGTCGTTGACGGTTAAAGACGTCCAATTCATTTGAAGTGGGAGGGTTGGCAGTCCTAGTCTTTTGGATAAATGTCATTTTAGTCATTTCTAAATGTGTTCATTTTTAGTCAACGAGTACTCAAAAAGTTTACGTCAGTGAAAATTCAAAGGTTTTAGCCATTTTCAAAATTATAAATGGGTATTTACCCTATTAGAACGAACATTACTGAAGTCGTTTGACAAAATTAAAACAAACTCATATTTTGAAGTCCACACTATACCTTAATCCAAGCATTTAACTTTATTTATGTCGCTTTATTCTTCATGAAAACTACTCTCCAAGCTTTTGTTTTTTTGCTTTGTGTGAAACTAGCAGTCACCCTTTTTGTTTGCTTAGAGTAATTGCAGGTAGTAAAAAAAGATAAGACCAAAAAAAGAAGAGTGCCTCCATTGTTAGCTTTGACTGCGAACTCCAGAAAGGTCACTCAAACAAGGTCAAAGGTGATCCCGGGCATGTGACCTCCCCTTCAATCCCCCCAGCATTCAAGCCTTTACCGATGATGTCACCCGCTGAATATTTTATTGATGTAATCATCACATAACGGACACCTGCCCTCGACGGCTCATGAATAAAGTGCCGAGTGTATACGACTCCACTTAGCGTTAGCGACGTTATAATTAAGCGGCGGTGTCATGCGGAACATAACCCCCTTTTCACGGCTTGTTTACATGACGTCTTGCGCCCGAGCGGAGGGGAGGGGAGGGGAGGGACGCGCCTGCACAAACAATGAGAAGCGAAGGCAAAGGGAGGGGGCGAAAATCATCTCGGCCTTGATATGCAAAACCAAGCGTGAAGGTTAAAGCGGGTTTGCTAGCGAGGCCAACGTAATTCATTTGCGGACGACACGCAATGTGACATGCTGGATAATGAATATTACGCATGGTATTAAGTAGACACCGGTGGGAAATTGAAGATTGACTTTTGAACTCGTTCTCCATCATCGACGGCAATAGACGTCCAATCCATTGTGACTGGGCATTCTTTCAAGTCAAAAAAGATTGAACGTTAAATCATCAAGTGCAGTGAACGAGTTCATGCCGTGACCTGTGTTAGTATTCCCATTGTGTCTGAAAATTGCACCCAAGGATGAAGTTTGTTTATATACAGTGGTTTGAAAAAGTATCTGAAACTTTTGGAATTTCTCACATTTCTGCATAAAATCACCATCAAATATGATCTGATCACTGAAAAAACAGTGACTGCTTTAACTAAATCTACCCAAACATTTCTAAGTGTTCATATTTTAATGAGGATAGCATGCAAACAATGACAAAAGGGGGAAAAATAAGTAAGTGAACCCTAACCCTGAGGAGACTTAAAGAGCAATTGAAACCAATTTTTACCAAACAATTAAGTCAGGTCTGTGCGCAATCACTGATGAGTGGTTTCAAGCTGCCTTGCCCACTATAAAACACACACCTGGTAAGAATTGTCTTGGTGAGAAGCAGTCTGATGTGCATCATGGCTCGGTCAAAAGAGCTGTCTGAAGACCTGCGATCAAGGATTGTTGATTTGTATAATGCTGGTAAAGGATACAAAACCATCTTTAAAAGTCTCGATGTTCATCAATCGACAGTCGGAGAAGTTGTTTACAAATGGAGAGAGTTTAGCTTCTCTCCCAAGAAGTGGCCGTCCACCAAAGATGACACCAAGAGTTCAGGGCAGAATCCTCAGAGAGGTCAAAAAGATCCCTAGAGTGTCTGCTAAAGACATAATATCCAATATTTATGTGCACACATCAACCATACAGTATGTAAAACTATGGCCAAGAATCGTGTTAATGGGAGGACTCCACGGAGGAAGCCACTGCGGTATAAAAAAACCAAAAAAACATTGTCGCTCGTTTAATGTTCACAAAAGGCACTTCGTCACTCCACAGAAGTTTTGGCAAAATATTTTGTGGACTGATGAAAGCAAAGTTGAATTGTTTGGGAGTAACACACAACATCATGTGTGGAGGAAAAATGGAACAGCTCACCAACATTAACACCTCATCCCAACCGTGAAGCATGGTGGAGGGCGCATCATGATTTTGGGCTGTTTTGCTTTCTCATTGCCTGGACAACTTGCGATCATTAATGGAAGAATGAATTCAAAAGTTTATCAGGATGTTTTGCAGGAAAACCTGAGGCCTTCTGTCAGACAGTTGAAGCTAAAAACAGGATGAATGCTGCAACAAGCCAATGATTCAAAACACATAAGTAAATCAACTTCAGAATGGTTTCAGAAGAACAAAACACATGTTCTGGAGTGGCTAAGTCAAAGTCCAGACTTCAACCCCATTGAGATGCTGTGGCATGACCTAAAGACAACGATTCATGCCAGAGATGCCAGGAATCTGACTAAACGATAGTAGTTTTGTGGAGAAGAATGGGCCAAGATTAGTCCTGATCGATGTTGCAGACTGATCTGCAGCTACAGGGAGCGTCTGGTTGAAGTTATGGGGGTGGGCCACAAAATATTAAATGTGATGATTCACTTATGTATTTTTCCCCCTTCTGTCATTGTTTGCATACTATCCTCATTAAAATATGAAAACCTATCAATGTTTGGGTGGTTTTACTTAGAGCAGACACTGCTTTTTCATCTGTGTAATTTTGACAGAGATCCGATCACATTTGATTATGATTTTAGGCAGAAATGTGAGAAATTCCAAAAGGTTCCGCTACTTTTTCATACCACTGTAGACTTAAATCATCCATGACAAAAATACAAAACAAAAACCCACAAGAAAATATTTTACAATTTTAAAAATGAAATATACATTTATAAATAAAGCAAATAAAATAAAATAAAAAAAAAAAAATAATAATAATAATGAATAAAATAAAAAAGGTACACACAACTGATATTGCACCCAAGGATATAGGAAATATTTTAAAATGTAAAAAATAAAATAGTACTTTATGAATAAATCAAATCAATAAAATAAAGGTATAAACCACTGATATTGCACCCAAGGATGAAGTATGGTGGGGCAAATAAGTATTTAGTCAACCACCAATTGTGCCAAAGTTCTCCTACTTGAAAAGATTAGAGAGGCATGTAATTGTCAACATGGGTAAACCTCAACCATGACAGACAGAATGTGGGAAAAAAAACAGAAATCACATTGTTTCATTTTTAAAGAATTTATTTCCAAATTAGAGTGGAAAATAAGTATTTGGTCTTCTACAAACAAGCAAGATTTCTGGCTGTCAAAGAGGTCTAACTTCTACTAACGAGGCTCCACTCGTTACCTGTTTTAACTCATTATCGGTATAAAAGACACCTGTCCATGACCTCAGTCAGTCACACTCCAAACTCCACTATGGCCAAGACCAAAGAGCTGTCGAAGGACACCAGAGACAAAATTGTAGACCTGCACCAGTCTGGGAAGACTGAATCTGCAATAGGTAAAACGCTTGGTGTAAAGAAATCAGCTGTGGGAGCAATTATTAGAAAATGGAAGACATACAAGACCACTGATAATCTCCCTTGATCTGGGGCTCCATGCAAGATGAAGATGCAATGATAACAAAAACGGTGAGCAAAAATCCCAGAACCATATGGGGGACCTAGTGAATGACCTACAGAGAGCTGGGACCACAGTAACAAAGGCTACTATCAGTAACATAATGCGTCGCCAGGGACTCAAATCCTGCACTGCAAGATGAGTCCCCCTGCTGAAGAAAGTACACGTCTAGGCCCGTCTGTGGTTCGCTAGAGAGCATTTGGATGATCCAGAAGAGGACTGGGAAAATGCGTTATGGTCAGATAATACCAAAATAGAACTTTTTGGTAGAAACACAGGTTCTCATGTTTGGAGGAGAAAGAATACTGAATTGCATCCAATGAGCACCATGCCCACTGTGAAGCATGGGGGTGGAAACATCATGCAATGGGGCTTTTTTTCTACAAAGAGACCAGGATGACTGATCTGCGTAAAGGAAAGAATGAATGGGGCCATGTATGGAGAGATTTTATGTGAAAATGTCCTTCCATCAGCTAGGGCATTGAAGATGAGACGTGGCAGGATCTTTCAGCATGACAATGATCCCAAACACACAGCCAGGGCAACAAAGGAGTGGCTTCATGAGAAGCATTTCAAGGTCCTGGAGTGGCCTAGCCAGTCTCCAGATCTCAACCCCGTAGAAAATCTGTGGAGGGAGTTAAAGTCCGTGTTGCCCAAACACAGCCCCAAAACATCACTGCTCTAGAGGCCTTTTTTAAATATATATATATATATATATATATTTTTTTTTAATGAAATCGTTTTCTAATTGTATTTAACGTTGCAGACATAATATGTTACACTCATCCAGAGTTTTTAGTTTAGGCTTAAGGTAGGGTTATCAAATTTATCCCAATAACGGCGGTAATTAATTTTTTCAAAAATGTATCATGTTAAAATATTTAACGCAATTAATGCATGCGCTGCACGACCCACTCACGCATTGCCGCGCATAATCTGTAATGGCGCCGTTTTACCTATATAGAGAGATAATAGGCAGCGTAAAATGAGTAGAGTGAATTTTGGCAGCCTTTGGAGCCTTTTTTTAATTGGTTAAAGCCTTACAATCCCTCTCCCTACAGTTAGAATATCATGGAAAGCAATGTGGGGAAGCAAGGTAGCAATTGTTCCTTTTCTTAACACCTTATGTTATTTCCCAACACAGAGAAGATATATCAATTGGTAGCACTACCCACAGTCATGTTTCCATTTCCCATCATGTATTTGGGCATGGCTACAGTATCATTTACTGAAAGCTCAACAAATACACTACATGGCAATATTTAGTCACAATATACAAAGTCACAAGTCTTTCTATCTGGGGATCCCTCTCACAGAAAGAATGTTAATAATGTAAATGCCATCTTGAGGATTTATTGTCATAATAAACAAATACAGTACTTATGTACTGTATGTTGAATGTATATATTCGTCCGAGTTTTATTCATTTTTTTCTTAATGCATTGCCAAAATGTATATGATTGGGAAAACTGATCGGGAATGATTGGAATTGAATCGGGGGCAAAAAAAAAAGCAATTGGATCGGGAAATATCGGGATCGGCAGATACTCAAACTAAAACGATCGGGATCGGATCGGGAGCAAAAAAACCTGATCGGAACAACCCTAATGGCGTACCGCACGTAGGCTATTTTTAGACCATGACGTCGCATCGTAAAGCGGAAGTAAAGCCGAAGTGGGACATTATAGACCCGCCCTCGTATAGACAATGCAATTAGTGCTACTTTTCGCCGGTAATCTTTCAAAATCGAACATGCCGATCACGCATTGCTTTTTTGGAACTTGTAGAAACAACTCTAGACATTACGACCATGAAGGATGTTTTCTTCATACGTTTCCGGAAACCAAAAACGGAAGGAAAAAGACCGACTCAACTTGTGCGGACTTTAACACCTGCTCGGCAAATCCATTCACGTTTCATATGCAGTAAACATTATGTTGGGTTGGCATGGTCTTTCAGAGGACAAAGAGGTAAGCCATTTTTATATTTTTAACTTATTTTTAATCGTAACGTTGTGCCGTACTGCTTCTGTCTGACAATGAATGACCTGAAAAGAATTACAATGGTATCTGACTGCCACTGTTAGCGTTTCTGTTGTATATATATTAAAAAAGCAACTTTAGTAAGGCGGAAGTGTAAATAAATTATAGGATTAAGATGCGTTATCAATGAAAAAATTTAAAGTGTTCATTGGCTGTCACTGAGTAGCATTTGCGACCGCTACACAAAGCTAACTAAATTACCCCCAAGAACGGTAAGAGACGTAGGACAACCAGAGGATATATAAGAAAGACAGGGCTGATGGTAAAGGATAGCTTGTTGAAACAGGAGAATGTTATCGTCAGTCGCGTTGATTAAAAAGCTAAAGCTATGCTTAGGTCGGCTCGTTTTTTTCGTCTTTTTCAGCCTTCGACACTAAAGCCATCTCTTTAACTGAACATTTTTATGTTCTTCATAAAACATAAAACATCTCCTTCGTACACAATTTCCATTCATTTCCTATTAGGGACAAACGGTGGCTTGTCCCTACTTAGCAACAGTAGCTAATGTCATGAATATTAGTGAGCAGAAGTGACGTGTTGCTTGCGGTAGGCCATTAACATTAATTGTTGTATTAATGTAACATTAAAACATTGATTATTGTCAATAAACAACAATAAAATAGTAATGTACTGTAACTATAAAATCCTAAATATTTAACATACAAAAAATTACTAATGAATGATATTTATCAGATAATCACCCTCCTCTGGATTGGACGTTAATCACTGTCAATGGCAACCAGTGAGTTAATGCAAAAGAAGCCATGACTTATTTTTTTGACAGGACTTTTATTAATCATAGGTCTCAGTGTCAATCGCAGTTAACTTCTTGTCTAGGCGTTAATACCGTTAAAATGTTACACCGAACATACAGTTTACAATGTACAGTCAATAAACATTTTATGACCGTTATAAATTATTTATATTCCCTTTATTTCCTAAGGGGAGCATTGTTTTGTGGTTATATGACCCCATCAGAGCGTGCCGTTATCCTCATTGTAAAAGCAGATTTTGTTGTCATTTGGTGCAGGTGAGCAATATGCTAATTCTTGATTTAATTGAAAGTCATCACAGGATGGCCCACAGCGTATTAAAATGATCATTTGGCCGTCCCCTGCGCCTGCTTAACTGGGACACAATTACCCAATTACACAAAGTACTCTGCCAAGGGGAGCCGAGTGGAACCGGAGACGTCATGACATCATACGTTTCTGGCCGGTCGCGGGGGGATGACCTCATTTCCTGCGTGGCTGATTTCAATTAGCGTCTAGATTACTTGATGATGCTATTTGTAGTTTTTTTCCCCAGTTAAAAACCAGTTTGCATGTGCTTTAGTAATGAAAGAACCCTAATAATGATGAATTACGGCACACGTTTCGCATGTCGGACATCCGTCACAGGCGACGGCAATGAAATATAATTCGCTGTCTAGCCTGGACGATGTCATCAGCCATTACAGTTTGCGAGGCGCCGACTAAGCATATTGGATTTTTAACTAGCTGCGGCAAAGATTTTACAATTAAAAAAAAAAATCTCTTCATAAATATTTGATGATATGTCTTGCGGAAAAAGACAGCGCCACTCGTGAAGTCATTACTTGTTAGACCCCGGGCTTGCCGGGGATGGATGATTTCTTTAATAAGCAGCGCTTTGATTCACAGCGTGTGTGGATGGCGCGTATCGCCGACTTTTGTTATTCTGCAAGAGTAATGTCTGGATATGTTTTGGGGGAAAAAAATCACGCATACACTGCTGGCCGAAAGTATTGGCAGCCCTGCAATTCTGTCAGATAATGCTCAATTTATCCCAGAAAATGATTGCAGTTACAAATGCTTTCTTAGTAATATGGTCATTTATTTTGCTTGCAATGAAAAAACACAGAAGAGAATTAAAAAAAAAAATCATTTTACACAAAACTCCAAAAAATGGGCCGGACAAAAATATTGGCACCCTCAGCCTAGTACTTGGTAGCACAACCTTTAGACAAAATAACTGCGATCAACCGCTTCCGGTAACCATCAATGAGATTCTTACAAGGCTCTGCTGGAATTTTAGACCGTTCTTCTTTGGCCAACTGCTCCAGGTCTCTGAGATTTGAAGGGTGCCATTTTCAGATCTCTCCACAGGTGTTCTATGGGGTTCAGGTCTGGACTTATTGCTGGCCACCATTTTCTAGTGCTAACTGAAGTGTGTTTTGGGTCATTGTCCTGCTGGAAGACCCATGACCTCTGAGGGAGACCCATCTTTCTCACACTGGTCCCTAAATTATGCTGCAAAATTTGTTGGTAGTCTTCAGACTTCATAATGCCATGCACACGGTCAAGCAGTCCAGTGCCAGAGGCAGCAAAGCAACCCCAAAACATCAGGGAATCTCCGCCATGTTTGACTGTGGGGACTGAGTTCTTTTCTTTGAAGGCCTCGTTTTTTTCCCAGTAGACTCTATGTTGATGCCTTTTCTCAAAAAGCTTTACTTTTGTCTCATCTGACCAGAGAACATTCTTCCAAAAGGCAAACTTCAGCCTGGCTTTTTTTGTCTCTGGGTCAGAAGTGGGGTCAACCTGGGTATCCTACCATAGAGTCGCTTTTCATTTAGACGCCGACGGATAGAACGGTTGACACTGTTGTATCCCTGGACTGCAGGACAGCTTGAACTTGTTTGGATGTTATTCGAGGTTCTTTATGCACCAGCCGCACGATATTTCATTGAAATTTCTCGTCAATTTTCTTTTTCGTCCATATCAAGGGAGGATAGCCACGGTTCCGTGGGCTTTACACTTATCGATGACACTGCGCACAGTAGACACAGGAACATTCTGGTCTTTGGAGATGGACTTGTAGCCTTGAGATTGCCCATGCTTCCTCACAATTTTGCTTCTCAAGTCCTCAGACAGTTCTTTGGTCTTCTTTCTTTTCTCCATGCTCAATGTGGTACACACAAGGACACAGGACACAGGTTGAATCAACTTGAATCCATTTTAACTGGCTGCAAGTGTAATTAAGTTATTGCCATCACCTGTTATGTGCCACAGGTAAGTAACAGGTGCTGTTAATTACACAAATTAGAGAAGCATCACATGATTTTTCAAAGGGTGCCGATACTTTTGTCCGGCCCATTCTTGGAGTTTTCTGTAAAATGATAATGATTTAATTTTTTTCCCCATTCTCTTTTGTGGTTTTTTTCATCGCGAGCAAAATAAATGAAGATATTACGACCAAAGCATTTGTAATTGCAATCATTTTCTGGGAGAAATAGAGCATTATTTGACAGAATTGAAGGGGTGCCAATACTTTTGGCCAGCACTGTATTGTAGCGTCTACAAAGACAACACCAACTTTGTGATTATACACGCTCAGCAGAAAAATAATACATTATTTTCAATTAATCATACCCACCTGGACTTCATTAGGTGGATGTAAAAAAAAAAAAGTCGTCCAAGAGTTTAAGAGGATACGCGCCTTTAGCATTAGGTTAATGCTGAAGGAATAGTATCTTTTCTCGTATTTACTGTTTGACTGTTTGTATTACTCTAACGTACCCAATATAAAATACATAGCATTTATATCATAGTTTAAGGAAAACAAGCAGAATATATTTGACATAGGGCATAAGAGATACATGACGCCTTCAGACCACGGAAGCCCAACGCGTGCATCATACAGCTGACTGAGCAAGATTGACGCTACCAGGTGATAGGCAAGACTTCTACAAGCCCACGTCTGCAACACTAAATCCCGCTATCATCTTCAAGACAGTCCAAAACAAATGGCGGGACGTCATTTACTACCACAACACCCAATAACAAAAAGAAATCTACCGTGATTTCCCGAATATAACGCACACTTTTTTTCCCCAAAATCAACTTGTAAAATCATGGTGCGCATTATAAACGGGTACATGGATGGAGACAGAAATATATATACATATATACCAATTTTTTTTATTGACACGGCCATGTTGTGTTGAAGAAACACTCCGTTGTCGACCATTACGGTACGTGACGTCACCATTTTGTTTCGGTAATACTTCACTCTGGTCGGCCGAATGATTTTGTCTGTGTTAAATTCAGCTTTTTTTCACTCTTCATAAAGCACAGAATTTAGTTTCTTGAACTCATTTGAGTCAACGTTTATTGCAGCTCTGCAACTCGGACCATAACAAACGTAAGCACACAGACTTCCTGTGTCCGTCAACTATATCTGTCCCTCGAGAAACTCAAACCCAAATAACAATAGTTCCTATTGTTACTGTCATGTCGACAGCGATGAGCTCTCTCGGATTTCCGATTTACGTTCTCACTTTCATTTTACCGTATCAATCCATGGAAGAAACATTTATTCATCATGATGAAACGAGCAAGTTATACAGCAGCCTTTAAAAGAAAAGTCACATCTGTTTTGTTTTCTCCTAGATTCTGGTAAGTTGGAGAAGTTGTCAAATCATATTATTACCGTAGATATTGTCAGTTTAAGGTAATGTTTTGAACTACCAATATGCTATGCTTGTGCTGTGTTTCACCAGTCAGTAAAATGACATTTCTGTATATGTACACGAGCTCTGTTTTCTTGTATTCTTCTATTTATTGGTGCTAAAATTAGGGTGCGCGTTATAAACGGATACAATAATTTCCCCTAGATTTTACAAGTAAATTTGGGGTGCGCATTATACACGGGTGCGCCTTATATTTGGGAAATTACGGTAAAGTTAGCGCCTCTCAAATGGTGAATTGCGCCGAACCTCCCACCTCAGTTGTCTCAATAACCATGACCCAGCAACAGTGACACAAGAAACTCGACCGTCCCAAATTTGCTACAGAAGAACACCCAAACACACCCTTCTTCCTGCCCACAGCCCTCCCAGCGAGAGCCTTCAAAAAGACTGAATGTTTAACTAATCGTTGTCATTTTTCTCGGGAATCTTTTGTTGACTTGTGATATGGCGACCCTGGAACCGGTCTGCCTCCTCGCCTGGGTCTGTTGCTGTTTTTCCTTTCTGTATGATTGCTGTGCCAGACGGAATGAATTGTCAACTTGTGTTTTGAAGCCTTTTTCCAGCTTGCAAAATGGAGTCAGTACAAGCGGTTAAGACAAAGGTGAACGAGCAGAGTTTGGCCTTTTGGCCGGGTAGTGGGGTTTTCGCCGGCCCGGTCGTCGGGATTTCGCCGGCCCGGTCGTCAGGCGGTTCAGTTGGCGTGATTCCAGCAATCTGGCTAAAAGGTCACATTCCTTCAATGCTAAAGCTGCGGGTTAGTGTTTGATAATCACTCATACCCATTCATTCTTTCATAAAACAATTATAATAGAAAAAAAATCTTTTAAAACAAAAAAGGATCAAATTAAAACATTTTTAAGACAGAGCTAATCAGAGTCAAGTCTTTTCCTGCTCAACTTCCACTTAAAAAAAAAAAAAAAAAAGTAAACAAAATGGCCGAACATGGAATCAAGCACTCATCTGAAGACACTAAAAATAAAATAGAATATTAAAACAATGAAATATAAGACATAGATATATGTATAAGAAATAGGAAATGAGAAAAAAACTAACAATTATTAAAAAAATAAGAAAAAAAAAACTCTTGAAAAAAACATCATAAATAAACAAAATGGCAAAACCTGGAGCCAAGCGCTCATTCGAAAGCAGTCTTAACTGAATTATCCTGCGCAAAAAAATAATTTGGAAGGAAAAATATTGCAAACGTATGTGAAAATAGCCAATCTGAGTCACCTTTTATGTTATTTAATATTTGTGTGTTCAGAAAAATTTGAATTACACGATAATTTATGAATTTTTCTGCACAGATTCTTATAACTATCAGCTAAAATCATGCTAATAATCTGCCATTTCTAGCAGTATATCCTCAGTTTTTGTTGTTGTTGTCCTGGCTCGACCGACTAAGTGACTTCAAGGTGCTTCGCCAGCCCATTAGCCACATGGCAGAGCAGCAGGAATGTGCTGTCAGCCAAAAAAGCAGGTGGTCCCTCCCTTGCCACAAGTGTTTGCTTAAACCGTCTGCCTTAAACAAAGCCACATCTGTTTAATACGCAGTAGCGCCGAGTAACAAAGTACAATTGCGCATTGACGGCGATAGACGTTCCATCCGTTTTCACAGCAAAATGGATTAAACGTCTATTGCTGTCAATGCATGATTTGTTTTCAAATTCTTATGGTGTTTTCACTTGAAGGTAGCACATTCGGGAGTCTGGAAATTGCACCCAAGGATGAAGTTCTTTTATATGGCTTTAAATCAGGGGTGTGTCAAACTCTTTTTGGTTCATGGGCCACATTTACGGCAATTAGATCTCACGTGACCCGAACTGGTTTATTTTTGGCCAAATAAGCGAACTCATTGGCTGCCATTTACCGTGCTCAACGTAAAAATTAAATAATTCCATTTAAATAATAGGTACATACAGTGGGGCAAATAAGTACTTAGTCAACCACTAATTGTGCAAGTTCTCCCACTTGAAAATATTAGCGAGGCCTGTAATTGTCAACATGGGTAAACATCAACCATGAGAGACAGAATGTGGAAAAAAAACAAAATCACATTGTTTGATTTTTAAATAATTTATTTGCAAATCATGGTGGAAAATAAGTATTTGGTCAATACCAAAAGTTCATCTCAATACTTTGTTATGTACCCTTTGTTGGCAATAACGGAGGCCAAACGTTTTCTGTATCTCTTCACAAGCTTTTCACACACCGTTGCTGGTATTTTGGCCCATTCCTCCATGCAGATCTCCTCTAGAGCAGTGATGTTTTGGGGCTGTTGTTGGGCAACACGGACTTTCATCTTCCTCCACAGATTTTCTATGGGGTTGAGATCTGGAGACTGGCTAGGCCACTCCAGGACCTTGAAATGCTTCTTACAAAGCCACTCCTTCGTTGCCCTGGCTGTTTGTTTGGGATCATTGTCATGCTGAAAGACCCAGCCACGTCTCATCTTCAATGCCCTTGCTGATGGAAGGAGATTTTCACTCAAAATCTCTCGATACATGGCACCATTCATTCTTTCCTTTACACAGATCAGTCGTCCTGGTCCCTTTGCAGAAAAACAGCCCCAAAGCATGATGTTTCCACCCCCATGCTTCACAGTGTGTATGGTGTTCTTCGGATGCAATTCAGTATTCTTTCTCCTCCAAACATGAGAACCTGTGTTTCTACCAAAAAGTTCTATTTTGGTTTCATCTGACCATAACACATTCTCCCAGTCCTCTACTGGATCATCTCTAGCGAACCGCAGACGGGCCTGGACTGTCATATTTGTGTGTGTTCTCAGTTCTTTTTTCTTTATGCAGCACCTGATTGAGCCAGATTGGCGGTAATGCGACACACCTGTGCTTGATTGGGAAAGCTCAGTATTTAAGGAAGCCTGTCACCGTCTGCAAGTGTTGGACTATTGCTTGCTACTTGCCTTGCTTACCGCCTGTGTGTTCATCGTCAGCCTTCGAGTTTCCCGACGTTCTACGGTCGTATTTTGGTTTCGTCATCTTTACTTTAGTGCTCTTTTGAGCTTTGTAGTTCGATTCTTGTACTCTGTTATATTCATGCATTTTTCGCGTGCTCCCTTTGTTGTACTTTATTATTACACTCGCGTTTATTGGCGTGCTCTCTCAGTTTGTTAAACCCGCATTTTTGGCGTGCTCCCTTTGTTGTACTTATTAAATACAAACATTAGCTTTACCTGATCTCCTGGTCTGTTTTTGGGATTCACATCAACGGCTTGCCGTTCATGACATGGACGTGTACTGGCTTCAGCAGGGGGACACGTCTGGCCATGCAGGATTTGAGTCCCTGGCGGCGCATTGTGTTACTGATAGTAGCCTTTCTTACTGTGGTCCCAGCTCTCTGTAGGTCATTCACGAGGTCCCCCCATTGTGGTTCTGGGATTTTTGCTCACCGTTCTTGTTATCATTTTGACGCCACGGGGTGAGATCTTGCATGGAGCCCGAGATCGGGGGAGATTATCATTGGTCTTGTATGTCTTCCATTTTCTAATAATTGCTCCCACAGTTGATTTCTTTACACCAAGCGTTTTACCTATTGCAGATTCAGTCTTCCCAGCCTTGTGCAGGTCTACAATTTTGTCTCTGGTGTCCTTTGACAGTTCTTTGGTCTTGGCCATAGTTGAGTTTGGAGTGTGACTGACTGGGGTTGTGGACTGTTGTCTTTTATACCAATAATGAGTTAAAACAGGTGCCATTAATACAGGTAACGAGTGGAGCCTCGTTAGACCACGTTAGAAGAAGTTAGACCTCTTTGACAGCCAGAAATCTTGCTTGTTTGTAGGTGACCAAATACTTTATTTTCCACTCTAATTTGGAAATAAATTCTTTAACAATCAAACAATGTGACTTTCCTTTTTTTCCACATTCTGTCTCTTATGGTTGATGTTTACCCATGTTGACAATTATAGGCCTCTCTGATCTTTTCAAGTCGGAGAACTTGCACAATTGGTGGTTGACTAAATACTTATTTGCCCCACTGTACAAGTGATATTGCAGCCAAGGATGACGTTTTGTATATAGCCTTAAATCGTCACCAAAAAATAACAAAAAACCCCAACAAAATCCATCAAACGATTCGCTGTCAGCCCTCTCAGGTCAGATGGATTGGACGTCTATCGCCAATGATTCACTTGGAGGAAAAAATCTATCCTTGGGTGATGGGAAGAAGTCCAACATAAAGCCAGTCAATTGAATTTGCGGCTCAGTCATGCGGCTCACTGTTAAATTAGCCGCAAAATAGAATTTCACATGCCGTAAAAGGATCACCGAAATTGACGAATTCGCTGCCTCGGGGCTGCAAAAAATGACATTAAAAATTCCCGAAGATTTAAGTAGGCGTTAGCTTAAACTGGCAATGTTATGGAGCGAACGTGCGCTGACTGGATAATGGCCGCCTAATTACATACATCATACCATTTGACACTTTGTCTTCCCAGGAAATTCTGGCGCTCGCTAAGGCTGCGGAGTTCTGCGACTCGAGGTCGCGCTCGTCTGATCTTCTGAGGCGGGCGTGGATCTGAGGATGGCTGTCAAAGAAGAAGAAAAGGGTCGTCAGAGAGCTCTCCGGGTACTCGGAGAAGCGTCCGCAAGGCTGACGGTTCAAAGAAAAGCAGGCATGTGCTCGTTTCATTATATATTTTTTTGTTTACCAACAAAAACCACAGTGTGGAAAGTATAGTAAGTTTATCACGAGTAAATGTCCAATTTATTTGAAGTGGGAGGGTGGCAACTAGTGCCTTCAATGGCAGCCGCTAAGTAATTAGCAAATGTTTTGACACTGATCAAATCATGTTTTAAAAATCAGTTGGGGAATAAGCTATTTATGATTTATTTTGAATTTTAATGCATTGGGAAAGTTGCCCCTACCAACATGGCCGCCCTGAGGCTATTTTGGAAGGGGCGATGAAAGGTTTTTTCATGCGTCTGCCATGAATTGAAATGAGTTTATCACTATTAGACGTCCAGTCGGTTTGGATTGGACATCTATGGATGTCAATGACAGCCAATGAGTTAAAGCATTGACTGACTTAGCCATGATAGCAATTACTTTATATTCAAGTGACTATACAGTAATTTAGTGTTTTTTTTGTTTTGTTTTGTTTTTACCGGGTATCGGTACAGAATCGGCATTGGTTGATACTACATTGGAATGGGGTACCGCACGCTACACGTCACTTCCGCTCATTAATATTTATGACGTTAGCTACGGTGGCTCTGCTGTTAGCTAAGGGGGGGAAGAATTTCTGTTTGTCCCCAATAGGAAATGAATGGAAATGGTGTACGAAGGAGATGTTTCCAGAGCTAAACCTACCAATTCTGTCCGAAAATGATGTCCCTGGTGCCAAATTCACTGGTAACGATGTGGAAGAACATACAAATGTTCAGTTAAAGAGATGGCTTGAGTGTCGACCGCTGAAAAAGACGGAAAAAACAAGCCAACCTAAGCTTACCCTTAGCTTTTTTATCGCCACCGTTTTCTTACGCCACTGACAATGACATTCTCCCGTTTCAACAATCTATCCTTATACCACCATAAGCCCTGTCTTTCTTATACTGTATATTACAGTGCCCTCCATAATTTTTGGCGCCCCTGAAAAAGATGTGTTTTTTAGCTTCTAATAATTTTTTTTTAATTCAAATAATATGGGACCTTAATGGAAAAAAGAGAAAAATCCAACTTTCAATACAAGTGCATTCATTCAGTGGGGAAAAAAATCCCACATAAAGAAAAAAATATTTGACATCAAATAATGTGTGTCACAATTATTAGCACCACTGGTGGTAATACTTTGTACAACCCCCTTTTGCCAACAAAACCAGGTCGGTGGACTGAGATGGCCATGGGAGGAGCTTGATTTTGTGTCTGGTGAACCATTTCTGTGTAGATTTGGCCATATGTTTAGGGTCATTGTCTTGCTGAAAGACCCAGTGATGCATTCATGAAAGCATTCGTGATGCCATGCACCATAACAAGGTTCCCAGGGCCTTTGGATGCGAAATGGCCCCACAGCATCACTGAACCACCCCCATACTTCACAGTGGGTATGAGGTGCTTTTCAGCATGCGCATCTTTCGTGGCACGCCAGACCCACTTAGAGTGTTTGTTGCCAAAAAGCTCAATCTTGGTCTCATCTGACCAAAGCACACGGTCCCAGTTGAAGCCTGGGACCCTGTGTATTTTTGTGTGAGACCAAGATTGAGCTGTTTCATCCAGTAAATTATCTCACTTTTGAGTGGATGTAAAAGATCCGAGCTGGACATAAATGGAGTTAGTGACATAATTTGCCGGATAACCTTGAATGACATCTGTCATAAGCATTCAGTAATGCCCATGATAGTGCCATTTCATAATTATGATGGTCTTTTGACAGTCTTATGACGCCACTGTCAAATAAAGTGTTCCCAAATATCACAACTGGCTAATTAATAAATTAGTGAAACAACTGGAACAGTAACTGAAGAAATAATTAGCACAGAACATTTTTGATTGTTATTTACATCTGTAGCACTGCAATGCACGCTAGAAGGCATGTTGGACGACAACAGTGTTGACGGTCTTATGACAGTCTTATGACACCACTGTCAAATAAAGTGTTACCTATTAAACTAACAAATAAGCCGTGCTGGGCTATAAGGTGCAGGATGCAAAATGAGAGAAAAAAAAGTAGCGGCTTATAGTCCGAAAATTACGGTAGCTGACTTGCATTGCAAAAGTCCGCTATCTTAAATACTATATAATGTTAATGTATACAACGATTGGCTAACTTGCATAGTAAAAGTCCTTTAGCTTAAATGCCATATAATGCTAATGTTTACCAGATAGTTTCTGGTTCACACAAGATTGCTTAAATTTTATTTTATTTTTGTCGATCTCCCTTTAGGGGCGCCATACCCATTGAAATTCTAAAGTTGATTTTTTTTTTTTTTGCGTTAAGGTCATGACCAGGCTACGTTTCATGTCCTCCTAAAAGTCAAAGACAAAAGACAAACGTCCCTCGCGGGGACCCTCACATGACTCACCTGATTTAAAGTTAAACATAAGCTCTGCGTTGCCGCCATGTGTCACATGATTTTGAAAGAGGTGACATCATCCCTCTTCACAAAAGGGATTTTTTTTCAGTGACTAGTGGGGGGTTTAGTGTAATTCTCTGTGAAATGACCCGTTCAACTTTTTTTTGTTTGGATCACCTGCGCTGCCAGTGTGCGGCTAATTGGATACGGCGAAGCACCGAGCCTTGGTTTCATAGCCGGAGGGATGATACAAGGAAATAAAACATGAAGGCATTGTCTCCAGGAAAAGGGAAAAAAAGCACACATTCGACATGTTCGGGCATATCACGAGCACCGGCAGCCGGAGCATAAATAATGAAAGATTTATGAATAGCCAGCAAAAATCCTCTCCCTTTCTGTCTCTCTTTCTTGCTCCGTGTTAAATTAAACACTGACACAAGCTCGCACACATTTCCTAGTTTGATTTCACGGCGTTTTTTTTATTATCATGCAAATGAACGCACTGGCAGGGAACGCCGAAGAAGGGATTAACATGCACTAAAGTGCTGGGAAAAATCAAAAATGTTAACACGCGGTCTTCTGCTGTTGCTGCTTTTCGGTAATTAAAAGTTCTCACGCGAACGGCTCGGCTTTTGGGGAATTTCAATGTGTTTGCTTTAGTAATTTCGCAGACAAATAGAGAAGCAGAACAATGAGCGAGATGTTGACAAACGTGATTATAGATTCTCAGCACATGACAATTAAATGGCTTCTTGCTTAAGTCATACTAGCTCGTGATTCTTAATTTGTTTGTTTTTTTAGTCAGCAAGATACTTGTACGATGACGGATGATGCTAAAAATAGTTGCTAGCATTTTGTTTTTGTAGTAACCACTGAAATTGTGTAGTTAATTAGCTAACTAATGTCCAGGAAGTGTGATTACAAGATACTACTACAACTACAATGACTACTTTAAAGAGCATATGACACGAGAAAAAAAAATCTTAAATGGCATTATTATGTGAATTAGAATCATATTTTGAGACGATTCGACTATATACAATAATTTAGCAAAGCACAGATGACGAGAAATTAGTTTTTTAATCTGCCGGTTAGCCACGCCTACCATTATAGGGCTTTAGCGTCCCCAACAGGTGGATGACGTCAGCGGTAGACTGGGCTCATCGGTTTTACTATTCAGCCCATTGAGGGGGAATTATTCACAACGAGGAAAACGCGACGAAGAGAGCCGCAAAATGTCATTGTTTCAGTCTCTCTACTCCAATATTTTTACAGGATATTCTTTTTATCCAAGTATTTTTCCCCAATAGCTATATAAATGGCTTGAGAAGGACCAGTCAGCCCGTCGAGGGGGAACTATTCACAACGAGGAAAACGCGACGAAGAGAGTGGCAAAATGTCATTGTTTCTGTCTCTTTACTTCAATATTTTTACAGGATATTCTTTTTATCCAAGTATTTTCCCCAATAGCTATATAAATGGCTTGAGAAGGACCAGTCAGCCCGTCGAGGGGGAACTATTCACAACGAGGAAAACGCAACGAAGAGAGCGGCAAAATGTCATTGTTTCTGTCTCTTCACTTCAATATTTTTACAGGATATTCTTTTTATCCAAGTATTTTCCCCAATTGCTAAATAAATGGCATGGTCATGACAAATAACAGTCTTGTGCTGAATGGAATATGAAATAATAAAAATGCATTTATTCAGGACGACATGGCAAAATTACTCCATAATGGTCAAAACTGTCGACTTCACCTTTACTGTCGCACCTCCCGAACGATATTTTATGACACCTAAATCGGACATATGTCATTTCCCTTCCCCGACTTCGGAGAATGTAAACAAACCAGAAGGCGTGACAGCTAGCCGACATGCTAACCCGAACCGAGTGATGTTTCAAAGTCTTCGAAGCGGAAAATCACACATAAGTATCCTGGATTATTTGACATGACGACCCGGTTGTCGATTGTCTTTGCGGATCGGCAAACCGCCCGGCGGAGAGCAATTTACAGTTCCTTCCCCGGAGGAGGGTGGCTGGAGCTAACGTGCTGCTGCTAATGAGCATTAGGAGAGCTTTTTACATGCCTATCAATGATCAAACGTAAGTAGTCCTTCATTTAAAGGAAGTTTGTAGTGTTTACTTTGTAATCGCTGTATTCGTATTTGACATAATACAAAACAAGATGTTTACTCACTTCCTCGTAAGTCCAATGGTCCCACAGTAAATATCCATGGTGAATGGGAACCTTTTGAAACTCCAAAAAGGCGCATACGCCTCTCCCTCATACAGAATGATTTTTCTGCAGCCGTTTGGCTGGCGTGATGCGAAAAATAAACGTATTAATCCGCAAAATCAGCTGAATCCTTCGTCCTCATACACAACAGTACACTGTAGCGTGAAGAGGACGTCTTCTACCGTACACGTCACAGCGCCCTCCTCCTCAATGCAAGACCGAAGCCGGAAGTCACTCATTTTCATGGCGCGGGATTCAAAAAACTAAATAAAAATAGCGATTGCTTCCACACACATCCAAGCGGCCCATATCATTCAGGGGCATAAAATACGGCGTGTATTATGAAATAAACATGCTTTTTCGTGTCACAGGCACTTTAAGCTTCGTGAAAGATCTAAGGATGTTGCTAACAAACATATGCTATCATTTTGTGATGATAGAATCCAATGAAACTGGCTAGCTAATTGTTGCGTGTTAATGTAAGAGTGGTGCTAACGAACAGAAGCTTTCATTTTGTGATCATAGCATCAATACAAATGTATTGTATTGTAACTAGAGATGTCCCGATCGTGATCACGTCATTTTCAAAGTATCGGAATCGGCAAAAAAATATTGGACATGCCTTTTTTAAATTTATATACTGTATATTTTTTTATTAAATTGTTTTCTAATTGTATTTAACGTTACAGACATAATATGTTACACTCATCCAGAGTCTTTAGTTTTGGCTTAAGGTAGGGTTATCAAATTTATCCCGATAATGGCGGTAATTAATTTTTTAAAAAATGTATCACGTTAAAATATTTAACGCAATTAATGCATGCGCTGCACGACCCACTCGCGCATTGTCGCGCTCAATCTGTAATGGCGCCGTTTTACCTATATAGAGAGCTAAAAGGCAGCGTTAAATGAGTACAGTGAAATTTGGCAGTGTTTGGAGCCTTTTTTTAATTGGCTAAAGCCTTACAATCCCTCTCCCTACGATTAGAATTATCGTGGGAAGCAATGTGGGAAAGCAAGGTAGTAATTGATCTTTTTCCTAACACCCTATGTTCTTTCCCAACGCAGAGAAGATATATCAATTGGTAGCACTATGCACAGTCATGGTTCCACTTCCCATCACGCATTTGGGCATGGCTAGAGTATCATTTACTGAAAGCTCAACAAATACACTAGATGGCAATATTTAGTCACAATAAACAAAGTCACATTTGTCCTTTAAGAATTACAAGTCTTTCTATCCGTGGATCCCTCTCACAGAAAGAATGTTAATAACGTAAATGCCGTCTTGAGGATTTATTGTCGTAATAAACAAATACAGTACTTATGTACTGTATGTTGAATGTATATATTCGTCCAAGGTTTTATTCATTTTTTTCTTAATGCATTGCCAAAATGTATATGATCGGGAAAAACTATCGGGAATGATTGGAATTGAATCGGGAGCAAAAAAAAAAGGAATCGGATCGGGAAATATCGGGATCGGCAGATACTCAAACTAAAACGATCGGGATCGGATCGGGAGCAAAAAAACATGATCGGAACAACCCTAATTGTAACAAATATTTGTTTTCAGAGTAACTGCTCAAACTGCCTAGCTAGTTAGCTAATTAATTTGCAGGTCTATATAACCAAATAAATAAATTATCAGGCTACTTTGAGCTTCGTGAAAGATCATCTAAGGATGACGCTAACAAAGATATGCTATCATTTTGTGACAATAGGATCCAATGAATCTGGCTAGCTCATTAGCTAATGTACTTTGGTAGTAAAACAACCAACTAAATATCTAAATAACCAAATAAAAATAATTAGCAGGCATGATTTAAGGATGATTATAGCAACATACAATAATTTTGTGATACTAGAAGCCAATGAAACTGGCTAGCTCATTAGCTAATGTACGTGCTCGTCAAATAACCAAATAAATATCTAATTAACCAAATAAAAATAATTAGCAGACTGCTTTTACCATCTTGTGTGTTAATGAAAAAGTGGCGCTAACAAATAGGTGTTTTTTTTTTTTTTTAACATACTATCCAAATAGATGCTAGCATTTAGTTTTAAGATTAACCAATCGAACTGCTTAGCTAATTAGCTAGCAAATGTCCAGGTTGTGAAATAACCAACTAAATATCTAAATAATCAACTACTTCAAGCTTTGTGAAAGATGAAAACTAAAACATATGTAAAAAAAAAAAAACAACAACAACAACATATGCTATCATTTTGTGATTATGGAATCCAATTAAACTGGCTCGCTCATTAGCTACTGTACCATGGTAGTAAAACAACCAGCTAAATATCTAAATAACCAAATAAAAATAATTAGCAGGCTACTTTTAGCATCGTGAAAGATGATTTAAGGATGATGATAACTAGAATAAAACTGGATAACTCATTAGCTACTGTATCTCGGTCATCGAATAACCAACTAAATATCTAATTAAACAAATTAAAATAATTAGCAGGCTACTTTTAGCTTCTTGCGTGATAATAAAAAAGTGGCCATAAGAAATCGGTGCTTTTGTTTTTTGACCATACTATCCAAATAGATGCTAGCATTTAGTTTTAAGATTAACCACTCGAATTGCTTAGCTAATTAGCTAGCAAATGTCCAGGTCGTGAAATAACCAACTAAATATCTAAATAATCAACTAATTCAAGTTTTGTGAGGGATGACCTAATGATGATGCTATCAAAAATGCTATCATTTTGTGATTATAGAATCCAATGAAACCGGTTATCTTGGTAGTAGAACAACCAACAAAATATCTGAATAACCAAATAAAAATAGCAGGCTACTTTTAGCGTTGTGAAAGATGATTTAAGGATGATGATAACAAACATACTATCATTTTGTGGTACTAGAATCCAATGAAACTGGCTAACTCATTAACTAGTAACTTGGTCATCAAATAACCAACTAAATATCTATACTAAACAAATAAAAATGATTAGCAGGCTACTTTTAGCTTCTTGCGTGTTAATGAAGAAGTGGCGCTATCAAATTGGTGCTTTTGTTTTTTGACCATACAATCCAAATAGATGCTAGCATTTAGTTTTAAGATTAAATTAGATTAACCACTCGAACTGCTTAGCTAATTAGCTAGCATATGTCCAGGTCGTGAAACAACCAACTAAATATCTAAATAATCAACAACTTTAAGCTTTGTGAAAGATGACCTTAAGATGATGCTAACAAACATGATAATGTTTTATAATTGTATAATCCAATGAAACTGGCTAGCTCATTGGCTACTGCACCTTGGTAGTAAAAAAACAACTAAATATCTAAATAACCAAATAAAAATAATTAGCAGGCTACTTTTAGCGTTGTGAATGATATAAGGATAATGATAATAAGCATTCTATCATTTTGTGATACTAGATTCCAATGAAACTGGCTAGCTCATTAGCTACTGTACCTTGGTAGTCGAATAACCAACTAAATATCAAATTAACCAAATAAAAATGATTAGCAGACTACTTTTAGCTTCTTGCGTGTTAATGAAAAAGTGGCGCAAAGAAATAGGTGATTTTGTTTTTTGATCATACATACTATCCAAACAGATGCTAGCATTTACTTTTAAGATTAACCACTAGGACTGCTTAGCTAATTAGCTAGTGAACGTCCAGGTTGTGAAATAACCAGTTAGATATCTCAATAATCAACTACTTTAAGCTTTGTGTAAGATGACCTAAAGATGATGCTAACAAACATATGCTATCAAATTGTGATAATGTAACCCAATGAAACTGGCTAGCTCATTAGCTACTGTACCTTGGTAGTAAAACAACCAACTCAGTATCTAAATGACACGATAAAAATAAATAGCAAGCTACTTTTAGCTTCTTGCATGTTAATGTAAAAGTTGCGCAAATCGTTTTGTGTTCATACTATTAAAATAGATGCTAGCATTTTCTTTTAAGACAAACCACTCGAACTGCCTAGCTAATTAGCTAACTAATGTCCACGTCGTGAAATAACAAACTAAATATCTGAATAATCAACTTTGCTTCGTGAAAGATGACCCAATGATGATGCTAACTGTATGCTGTCATTTTATGATCATAGAATCCAATGAAACTGGCTAGCTAATTAGCTACTGTACCTTGGTAGTAAAACAACAAACTAAATTGCTAAATAAAATCGCAAAAAAATGAAATTAAAGTGTGTTTTTTTTCTCGCCGAGATTGCTCAACCCTAAGGTAAAATACTCCTTTGATTGCCGCTAATCGTGTTTTTTTGTACTCCGGGGATGCCGAACGGTGATTCATGTGGGAATTCTGGAAACATACCCACACTTAGATGAATTTGTACGATTCATAGCACCAACACACATAACTAATGAGGATGCCGCCCCAACTCCAAATAGACCGCGACGTCTACCGCCGTCAATGGCACTGAAATTCTCTGCTTCAATTCATTTGTTAAGGCTTTCTACAACACATAGACTGTTTGTGTGCTGCTGCTCATGTTTTTTTTACTAATGGCATCCTCTATAATACACAGCCCTGCAGCTATGTAGCATTTGGCAATATGCGCGGCGTGCTAAATTCACCGAATTTCTCCGGCTGAACTCATTAACTCGCTGCCGTGAACTCCCCAACCTGCGGGGTATTGACTTTCATTCCCCACGCTGGTGCAGCGAGCAATTTGGAATGTTAACGTGGTCCTAAACAAACCGAGCGTTTGGAAAATGCACAGTGAAAATGCAGCGAGGCGACGATGATGGCGAGCCTCCAACTTGGATTTGTTGTTCTCCAATTAGCTGTGGTTGCGACTGCTGATGTTTGTTAATCAGGATCGCATTCGATTGAGGTATACGATAAAGGTAGGGGGAAAGAATTAAGTCGAGGTAACGCGATACTTAAAATCAGTCAATGAATAAGTACAATAACATTGAAAGAATTTTTAAAAATCAAATTTAAAAAATAAAAATACAAAAGTATTACAAGAAAATAAATATCAGAAAAATACACACAAGTACACTATATAAATTATAATAATATGTAATATATTAATAGTAAATAATATAATAATAGTAATAATTAAACTTAAAAAAGTAGCAATGATTTTTCAAAGTGGTCAATAAATAAAAATAATGGAAATAAATAACTTTTAAAAGATTTTTTTTCAAATCAATTATGAAATAAAGATGAAATATATAAATAATAAAATTATATCATGAAAAATACAATTAAAAAAAACATAAATATACTCAACTACACCAACTATTTACCTATTTTGATTTAATTGATAAATTAACAAATTAATAAAATAACTTTATAAAAAAAACAATAATATTAAAAAAAGATAAAGCAACGACAAACTAAATACAAAACAATTTTAAATTCAATTTAATTTAAATTTAAAAAAAAAATTCTAATAAAATTTTGAAAATAACTGAAAAATACATTATTTTAAATAGTCAAATGTCTTTTTAAAAAAAAAAAAAACTTTTAAAAAAACCAATGAATTTACAAAATGATAAAATAAATAAATAATATTTAAAGGATTTTTAAAAATTCAATTAAAAAAATAAGATTAAAAAATATAAATAGAAAATACGTGGACGTCTCGTCACGTAAAAAACCAAGTCAAGAAACGTAGAGATCGAGAATGCAAACTGTCAAGTGGCAGCAAGTCAATATCTCGGCAACCTGCCTAGGATCGGTTTAAAGACACTGCTGATGAGCTGTAATTGGACGCAGGTACGATGTCGGGAACTCATCCCACAGCTCTGTAACAAAACAATCTGACCAGCAGCAGAATGTGACAAAATCATGCCAGTCGTCATACTAGCTTCACTTGCTAGCTAGCACAGCTATTCTCCCAGTCCAGGCCAACCACATCATCAGCATCCACTGCCCACATAAAACATGTACTAATTATTACAGATTTTAAAATCAATGGCAATATTTCATGTGTTGTTGATAACATATTTTAGTTAAAGATAACAATTGTGGCTTATTAGAGCCTACAAGCCTTTAAGGTTCCCTTTTTAAAAAATAACAATGATATAAAAAAATAAATGAATAAAATGAGAATTTTCCCCCATCTGTCATTGTTTGCATGCTATCCTCTTTAAAATATGAAAACCTATCAACGTTTGGGTGGTTTTAGTTAAAGCAGACACTGTATTTTCATCTGTGTGATTTTGACAAAGATCAGATCACATTTGATGGTGATGTTATGCCGAAATGTGAGAAATTCCAAAAGGTGCAGATACTTTTTCATAACACTGTAACTTGAAAATAACAATGACTAAAAAAAAAAAAGATAAAGATAAAACCAAATTCATCTAAATCAAAGTCAAGTCTAGATACCTTAATTTTCCCCCTCCATTAATTACACCTAATTACACTAGTGACCAATGTTGTCAGTAACGCGTTAGTTAGTAACACGTTACTGTAATCTGATTACTTTTTCAGTGACGAGTAATCTAACGCGTTCATTTTTCTACTCCAGTAATCTGATTAAAGTTAGTTTCCTTAGTGTCTCTGCGTTACTATTTTATCATTGCCTCCTAATGTATGTAGAATGAAGAATATTGTAGTCATGTACGAAGAGCATTTTGAATAGAAAATGCTAAAATAAAAGGTTCCCGGTACGTGTTTTCATGACAACCTCTTAGCTATTTCCTGTTTTGGTCTCGCGTCACGTGTTGTGGGACTGAGGCGGGTGGGCATTCGCGCCGAGTGTTGAGACGTTGCGAGGGAATGTTGATCTGTGGATATCCATTAATGAAGGTGAGTATTTTTCCTTCATTCTGGAGGGTATCAGCGAGTTAGGACACCCTACATGCGCGGCCGTTTCGTAGCTTTCGTTGCAACGACGGGCAGTCATCGTTCCAAGTTGGCAAGCTGTGTTTACATCATATGCGTGTTGCACATTTATGCCGTGAGGTGATGTGTTCGTTTAGCATCTGTGGGATGTGTTGTAAGTTTGTTTGAGTGTAAAGTGCTTATAGTTGCCGCCACGTTTTGACCGCACAAATTGACCGCGTGTGTGTTGAGAGGAGTACTTCCGGGTTGTGCACGCGCATCTGCGCCCGCCACTTGTGTCTTGTTGATTATCGTGCAGTCAGTTTGTATTGTTTTACATTGGCACTGACATGCTGTTAACCATAACCCGAAATTCAGAAATTTTGACATTAGGCTGAATCTTAGAGTTAGCGGGGTTTAATTGGTTAGTGGAGTTGATTTCGACAAATTCCAAGCAGTTTGTCAGATATTTGTTAGTTTCAGGGCTCCGGAGTGGCTAAGCTAGCGCAAAATTCTGATATTCCCCTTTAAATTCAATCATCGGTGATGACATGTGATGACATTTTTCTGTTGTCATTCTTATGTTGAGGCGGCAAAGGGAGAAAAATGGGTAAAAAGTAACTGATAGATTACTTTTCAAGTAACTTAGTTACTTCGATAATGAAGTAATCAGTAAACTAACTAGATTAGTTTTTTGAGGCGTAATCAGTAATCAGTAATTAAATGACTTTTTCAAGTAATCTGTGACAACACTGCTAGTGATTAGCTTCCTACCACTGCCCAAAAGTTTCAACATTCCAACCCCTGCACATAACAAGCTGATCAAGGCCCGCCGTTGTTGTCAAACAAGCTGTTGACGAGCCCGCTTTAATCCCGTGTTTACACCAGGAGACGGACCTGTTACTAGGACGCCGCCCGAGCCAATCCCGTGGCAGCCGCCTGTGCCCTGACCTTGGGCCTGCGGATTTTCCTTCGGGGCAGCGAAGGGCGGAGGATCTGAGCGGCCGGGCCGGGGGAAAAAATGTATGAATGACTTGCAGAAGAGAGCGGCCGTCAGCCAATGGGAGCCCGGCGGGAAAGCTCTGGCCCAATCAGAGAAGAGCGCTCTCTCCTCTGCCTCTAGCGTCTCCTCGCATGGCTTCTCCCCGCCTGTTACCAGGTCAGTGTGCCTGCCCGCCGCCTCGGAATAATCCGCCTCATTGGGTCAGTGTGCCTCGCGCGACGCGCCTGACTGGCTGCGCGAGCGTGCGCCGTTGCTAGGGAGCTGGGCCAATCGCGGCGGGGCGGAAGTTTCCCCCGCCGGTTTCTAGGCAGGCTTAGCGAATGTTTTGGCGGGAGGAGGAAGATTGTGTGTTTGCGCACGTGCGAGTTAGCGTCTTTGCCTTTCTGATGCAACCGACTATTCGGGGACCTTGTTGTGTTTTCTGTTTTTTCCGAAACATTTTTTTTTCTCCCAACTATCCTCGCCTACCCTTCCTTCCTGTCCTCACAGAAAACGATAACCAATTGCCGCGCTGTTGCCACCGGAGCGGGGAGGGGAGGTTTGTTTTGCCTCCGCTTTTATCTCGCGGTACCTCCCCGTCGTCAGTTACCGTAGAAACAAGAGCAACTCCGACTCTATTTCCATCCGCTTCCGTCTCTCAATGATTTCTTTCTTTTTTTTTTTTTTTTTTGAACGACACGGCAACCGACCTGCCGACACCAGCGTCCAATGAGGCGCGCGCGCTTTTAAGAGCGAGCGTATAAAAGCGAAGGCTGCGCGCACGCAGAGGAACTTTGGAGAACAGTCGGCACCCTCTGAAACACTTCAAGGGTTGATGATTTGCATGGTAACAACATCCACTTTCCTCCCCCTGCAGTGCTTGAAAACGTGGAAGAAAGGCTTGTTTTTCTCCCGATTTCAAGCTCCCGTCTCAGGCAAAAAGCGAGCGAGTCATCACATCCGACACGCTCTTCCCCTAAAATCTCATTATTGCTCCACAATGCCCATTTGGGTGCAAAAAGCACCACACCCTCTTTAGCCACGAGCTACGTGTACAGTAGCGCTAAACAGTTTGTTGGAATTCAAGCGTTACGTCCATTTTCTACTCGGGGTGTGACAATATTACGAAACGGGGATGTATCATGTTGCTTTGTATTCCAAAAAGGTTATCGATATGCAGTGTTGTTAATAACGGCGTTACAATATAACGGCGTTACTAACGGCGTTATTTTTTTCAGTAATGAGTAATCTAATTAATTACTTTTCTCATCTTGGCAACGCCGTCACCGTTACTGAGGCGGGAAAGGCGTGCGTTACTATGCGTTACTAAGTTGAATAAAAAAAAGTCTGAGAGAAACGGACTCACGGGGACGAGAGCAGAGCAGGTGTGGGGAAGACGCCGTTGCAACCGCGATGCTAGATGGCTCCAATAATACCTGACTGCAGCCATAGCCGACAAACTACGCCCACATGACACGGTAGATATCATATTATAGATCTAGATGCATATGACAGACACTGCTGCATTGCCAACATGTTTTAAGGACTACATGCGTTTGTAAACAGCCGCCATCTTAAAGCAGTAGACCTCTCAGGAAGGCCCTGATGTAGAGATCCTTCCTAGCGAACCTAAGTAATTTTTTTTTTAATCTAAAATGCTCCTAAATCGGCAAAATCTTAACTTAAATCTATCTTTAAATGATGAAACAATTTTAAAACTTACACATGTTTAAAGTAGACAGAAGGGAACTAATGCAATAACGGGAGAAATTTTAACAACTATTGATTCACAACTTTAAATGACTTCCACACATAGCAAAGGTTACTAGCTAGTTATCGCAATACCCTTGTGTCTAGTTAAGTGGAGGGTAAAGAATTGGGCTTGGGCCAATTGTCCCCCAAGCCCTTTAAGCGTCACATTGTGTGACATGTTTTTTTTTTGTTTTTTTTGGGAGAAAAAAAAAAAAATCACTAGTTACTTTGCCAAGTAACTGATTACTCTTACATTCAGGTAACTGAGTTACTAAAGCAATAACTTTTTGGGAGAAGTAATTTGTAACTGTAATTAATTACTTTTTTAAAGTAAAATTAACAACACTGCATGGCACTAAATGCGTTAGTAGACAGCCGCCATCTTAAAGCAGTAGACTTTTTAGGACGGCTCTGTTGTAGAGAACCTTCCTAGCGAACCTAAGTAACTTTTTATCTAAAATACTTCTAAATCGGCAAAATCTTGACTTGAATCTATCTTTAAATGATGAAACAGTTTTAAAACTTTCATATGTCGAAAGTAGAGAGAAGGGAACAAATGCAATAATGGGAGCAATTTTAACAACTTTTAACAGTTGATTCAGGGTAAAGGGTAAATTAGGGTAAAGAATTGGGCTCGGGCCAATTGTACCAAAAACCTTCACAAAAAACTTCACATAGTGTGGCCAATGTTTTTTTTTTGTGTGTTTTTTTTTTTTGAGGGGAAAAAAAAAAAGTAATTATCACCAATTACTTTGCCAAGTAACTAATTACTCTTACATTCAGGTAATTGAGTTACTAACGCAATTACTTTTTGGGAGAAGTAATTTGTAACTATAATTAATTACTTTTTTTCAGTAAGATTAACAACACTGTCGATATGCTCCTGCCAAGAATTGATATATCGTTTTAAAAAGGTGTCACTGGTAAAAAAACAAAAAAGGAACCAACAGGTTGCTTCTAAAATCTTCTATTAGAATAGATTTCATAATGTATTGACCTGTATTCTATATAGATTAAGACATAAAACAGTCTTAATTCTTGATTAAAAGCAAAAAAACGTGCAGTTAGCATTTATTTTACGTAAATATTGCAAGCTATGATGCTAGCAAATTAGCAGCCGCCATATGTAAACAAAGAGCTTTTTCCGTTGAAAATTCTTGTGAATAAATGCATAAATCCCTGTGTTCTTTATAGATTAAGACGTAAAACAGTCTCAATTCTTGGTTATAAGCAAAAAAAACTGCAGTTAGAATGCATTTTACTTAAATATTACAAACTATGATGCTAGTCAGTAAGCAAATTAGCGGCCGCCATATGTAAACAAAGGGCTTTTTTCTGTTAAAAATTCTTGAGAATAAATGCTTAAATCCCTGAATTCTTTATAGATATGGACATAAAACAGTCTCGATTCTTGGTTAAAAGCAAATAAAACGTGCATTTGGCATTCTATGTAAATATTGCGAACTATGATGCTATTCAGTAAGCAAATTAGCGGCTGCCTTATGTAAACAACGAGCTTTTTCAGTTGAAAATTCTTGTGAATAAATGCTTAAATCCCTGTATACTTTATAGATATGGACGTAAAACGGTCTCAATTCTTGGTTAAAAGCAAAAAAAACGTGCAGTTAGCATTTATTTTACTAAAATATTGCAAACTATGATGCTAGTCAATAAGCAAATTAGCGGCTGCCATATGTAACCAACATATCTAACCAACAGCTGGAGTAACAGGCCAGTATCCTTGTGGGAAATTCGGGTTTGCACAATTGGATTGGATTTTTGGGGGATTTTATGGGTGAAACATGGTCATTGAACAAGGGTCCCGATGCAGAAATCGCAGACATCAAGGAGTGGTCGAGATTTTCTTTTTCATATATTTACCCTTTTGAACATGTTTTTTCTATTTTTTTTGTTTGGATCCATTATTTATCTTCTAACATATCGGAGAAAATGCGACAGTAACAAAAAAAATACAATTAAGCGGTCGTTATGAGGTAGATATCCGTGACGTTTTTACAGACGCCATTATTTTTATTGTGACATAATTTGTTTAAAAGTTTAAAATATGTGAATGAATAATTTTTTTAAGTCCTTTTTTTTTTTTTACGAAAAATGAGACATCATTTAATGATTCTAAGCTAAAAACGACAGATATTTTGAATAATAAATATAATTATTTACCTTTGTTTTATGGCTGGGTTGAAACAAAAGCGTGACGTCTGTAAACGGGGGTTTTCAGGGTAAAACGGACAAATTAAAAATAGTTCGGGGGCTTCATGCGCCATGAATCTGCTATGGCAGCATATAGACATGTAGTTCTACCAAGAACAACAGTTCTTTTGGCTTAAAATACAGCAGTTTATTTAAAAGAGGGTTGCAAGAGCAGAAACGGCTTTTTCAGTCTTGTCTGTTTTCCGCCATATTGTTTTTACTCTTGTATTTAGATGATTTAAATGTGTACATTACATAGTCATACACAAATTTAATTAATATTATATTTTATAAATAATTTATTTCATATAATTTAAATATAAGGATTTTTTAAATAAAATATATATACATTTTTAATCAACTAATTTTTTTTGTAATTTAAATTTTTGTTTTTTTTTTGGGGCCGGTAATCATAGCTTTTTTATGTTTACAATTTTTATTTATTATTATTATTTGTTTTATTATTATTTATTTATATTTTAAAAAATGTTTTTTTTTTTTTAATACACCGTATTTTTCGGACTATAAGTTGCATCTGAGTATAAGTCGCACCAGCCATAAATGCCCAACGAAGAGGAAAAAAACATATAAGTCGCACCGGAGTATAAGTCGCATTTCGGGGGGAAATTTACTTCATAAAATCCAACACATAGAACAGATATGTCATCTTGAAAGATTTAAATTATATGATATAATATAATATAATATAATATAATATAATATAATATAATATAATATAATATAATATAATATAATATAAAAATACAATAGAGAACAACATACTGAATAAGTGTACAGTATCATAATGTTAGATGATGTATGGACAACGAAATGCGAACGTGGCCAGTACGCTAACGTAACATAGCTATTAAGAGTTATTCGGATAACTATTCGGATAACTAAAGGCCATCTAAAGTCCGTCACTAAATCCACTTATTACCACCTAAAAAATATAACCAGAATTAAGGGGCTTCTGACTCAACAAGACGTGGAAAAACTTATGCATGCATTCATTTTCAGCAGATTGGACTACTGCAACGGTATATTTACTGGTCTTGATGAAAAATCAGTCAGGAAGCTGCAGCTAGTACAGAATGCTGCAGCCAGAGTCCTCCCAAATACAAGGAAGCTGGACCACATTACACCGGTTTTGAAATCGCTACACTGGCTTCCAGTGAGTCAAAGGATAGACTATAAAATACTACTGCTCGTCTACAAATTACTTAATGGCCTTGGACCAAAATACATGCTCGACTTGTTAGATTCCTATGAGACATCTAGACCCCTAAGGTCGTCTGGAACCGGTCTTCTGCATGTTCCAAGAACAAGAACCAAGCAGGGTGAGGCAGCATTTAGTTATAATGCTCCTCACCTCTGGAACAAGTTACCTGAACGTCTGAAGTGTGCTCAAACTGTTAGCTCTTTTAAATCAGGGCTAAAAACGCTTTGTTTAGCACTGCATATCCATAACTGTCTATATATTTCAATCTACTTGCTTTCAATTCCTCTTGTGCTTATCTCCATTGCTGATTTCAATTATTATTAGTAGTAGTTTTTGTTTTATTTTTATTTTTGTTTTGTTTTTATTTATTTATTTTTATTCTATTTGTGATTAAATGCGATCTTTTGTCTTGGTTTTTACGTTGTATTGATTTAAATGTGATTTTTATGATCTTCATGTGATGTAAAGCACTTTGAATTGCCTTGTGTTGAATTGTGCTATATAAACAGGGGTGCACATAATTTTTTTGCCCAGGTTCTCAGAGGAGCACCTGGAGATGTGACTTGGTCCTCATTGAGCTTGAGAGCCGACCCGCCTGATGCGATAAAATTATGACAAGCTTTACTTAGAGCCAATTACCTTTAATTAATTATATAAACAATTAAAGCTTGATTAACATCAACTGGCACAACAAAATTGCCATTACTTTGAAGTGAAATGTAAAGAAATAAACATAAAAGCACTAATTCAAAATAAAGGGCATTCATATGCGGCTCTCACATTAACTCCAAGCCTTTGTAAAAGTGTGATGTCCTCCTCATAAGAGCTCATTGAACGTGCATGTTTAGCTTCGTGAAATGCGAGCAAAAACACGTTTGTCAGCGCATGGCGCTGTTCTACAATAACTTTATTCCGCCACTTGTCCATAGGGCGAGTGGGGTCCTATCTGACATCGATAGTTTGCTTAACTCCCACATGCTGTTTTTTTCGTGCTTTTCAAAGTTTGGATGGCTAAAATTCTTTGACCCTACATAAAATGCGCTGCGACATTGGGATTCTCACGGCAAATGTTACACCACATTTCCATGCGAGCATCATTTGCTCCTAGCCATGTTACCTCCTACAGCCACTTTTCAGCAAAAGTCCTTTTTTTCGGTAGCTCCGGTGATGTCTCTGTCGTCTGTCTGTCTTTTGACGGGGGTGGGGGATCACGGAAATAATTACTCAGTGGGGCCGAGAGAAAGTGATTTTCTCGTGTCCGCCGCAAATACAGTGGTCAGCCATTGGTACGCAAAAGCGTATGGAAGCCGTTGAGGGCCAGCGTGTTTGTCTATGTTATGTGCACCCCTGTATATAAATAAATTTGCCTTGCCTTGCCTTGCCTATAGACCCTACCCACCGACGTCACAAAACCACGTGCTCGCTGTATGGTTCCGCCCACTTGTCCGTCATTTTGTCTCTGTATTAGCATTGGTTTCAATTGATCGAGGAATTTAAAATGCATTTCATGGAAGACCCGGTGCTTTCTGATGCCGTAAACTCACTGGATGTGTTGCATAAAAAGCGTTATGTGGAAAAGCTTCGTTCTATACAGTTGCCAGATCCATATTTGATGCCCAAATCGATGTTTTTCGCCCTGTCTGCCTGACATCTGCTACGCTGATATTTACAATTATCTTGTCCACACAAAATGAGCCTATTCTCACGAAAATTTGAAAAACTTCAAGAGCTTGGAGGCTTATAAATACTTCGTTGCTGGTTGGGTGAAACAGGTCCTCGTCCACGAAAATTCGGCAGGAATCTATCTTGTGCTTGGAAAGGTGAGTTACGAAATTTTCAATTCAAAATCTTTTGTTATTGCTAACATCCACTGTCAAGTCTAATGTATTTCATGTCGTTTGTCAATGGAGTTAAGGCTTTTAATGTTTATATGGTTTAGCGATAGCACTCTCACTACAAACATACGTGTATGTTGTCGGCGATTAGCCTAGCAATGATCTTAATTGTGGTTATTTGTCAGCCCAAAACCCTCGAAGTATATCTTAAATGCATCTTACCGGATATAAAATGACTACTACATAGTCTGTGGTGATTTTTTGGTGCCCAGTTTTCACGTCGAATTGCAGCCGTCCATTTCGCTCTCCTCTTTGGATCCCTCGGAATACGGTAAAACTTCAAGTCTCTCCTTCCATCTTCTCTGTTAGTGCAACCAACAGCCACACACGCCTTCACTATTTTGATTATTAATGTTAAGGAGCAGAAAAACATGCCGTAAATAGGAGGAATGTACGTAGCCGTAACAGGTTAACACTATGTTTTGACGGACAATTGGGCGGTACCATTCAGGAGAGCGGAGTTGTGACGTCACGTGGGTAGGGTCTATAGCATAAAGAACATGGTAACGAGTTTACCAAACCATAAGTGTCACTCCAAAACACCAAAATAAAATGCGAAATGATATAATAATGTGTTAATAATTTCACACATAAGTCGCTCCTGAGTATAAGTCGCACCCCCAGCCAAACTATGAAAAAAACCGTGACTTATAGTCCGAAAAATACGGCATTTATTTTCCATTATTCCTAATCTTTTTGGTAAACCTATCTGAGCGAAAACAAGAAAACATTGTTTAATTTCACGCCACACAGTGAGAGAAAAAAAATGGCCTTATTTATTAACGACGTAAACTTGAGCTGTACGACTTTTTCCCGAGCAGCTGTAGTCAGCAACACACGCTGACTGCCACATTAATGTCTCCGTCAGCCAGTACCTCACAATAAAACAGCCTAACGCACTTTCCCGCTCGACGCAATTCTTCCCTTCCAAAAGCAATTCATTAGTCTCGCGGCTCTCGAAGTTCTCCGAACCTAAACGTCGAAACGGCCTCCTTCTTCCATTCCTCGTAAATAACGTCTATTTGTACAATCGTCGGCCATTCTAATCCAGTTGCGCTGGTAGCTAAGTTAAACAAAGCTGGCTATCCGCGCTACCTCGGCCGTGACTGATGGGTAAATACAGCGGTGATAAATTGAGTGTAAAAATATGAAACAATAGCAATGGTGCTGGCATAATAAACAACGTTACAGCAGTGCAAATAGCTTGTGACACGAACTTGGACGGTGTGCAGGTGTCAGCGCTATGACAATCTGCCAGTGTGACAGATGGTTTGTTTACAAGGCTGAGCTGCCGCCGCTTCAACTTTTCATTGACTTCAAATATACGTCGCCGCCGGGGAAAGCAGCCGATTCATTTGCACGGCGCACTTTTTCTCATGAGTTTTTTTTCTGGATAGGATTACATTTAATTCACGGGGCATTAAAAGCGGTGGGTGTCACAGTACACCGCCAGGGATACGGGCGCGTTCAAATGCGTTACCTTTGGATGAACTCTTGAGTGAGCCGCGTTCATCGGTTGTACCTGTGGTTAAAATCAGGAGGTGCTGACAGAAGAGGCAGACGGAGGTTTTTCAATAAGCTGTGACGTGTCACGCAGTCTCGATTGCGGAAAAAATTGCCACTTTTTGCATTATATGGGATTTCGGGGATGTTGAGTTGTTGAGTTTTCTTTTCAAGTTGTGGCACTTGTTCCTACAAATGGGAAGAATTGCTACAAATTTGTTGGCTGCAGTTTGGGGTCACTTTAGAGTGCCTCATTGTTAGCTGCAAGTGCATGCACAACTAAGAGAGTAGTTGTCTTCAGCAAACTGTTTGCAGGCTTTCTTGTGTACCGTCTTGGGACTATGGAAACTGTGGGACCATTGGTCTTACGAAGAAGTGAGTAAACATCGTGTCTTGTATTATGTCAAATACTGGGATCTTGGCCCACATTTTAATATGGAGGTGGCTTGCGTTTTGTGGCTGACATGCTCCTTGTCCGCCAAGAATGCCACTCGGCCGACGACCAGTAGCTTGTCGCACCCCCCACTGGGAGGGTGCTATACACGGCTGTTTGCCCTCTTCTGTCAAATTTTCCACCAATCAGAAATCGCAACTTTGTGTTAAAAATGGCCGGGAATACAGCAATTACAAAGTAAACACTACAAACCCCCTCACTTAGGGATTTTAAATCACGCCTTAAAACATTTTATTTTTCTTCGGCTTTTAATGTGCAATGACAGTTTAGGACCTCGTCTTTTATTTATTTCATTTTATGTGTTTGTTTTATCTTTCAAAGTTGACTTATTTTGCTGTGTTATGCTATGTAAAGCACTTTGGTCTCCTTGGCAGATTTTTAAATGTGCTATACAAATAAAGTTGATTGATTGATTGATGGGAAGCAATGTGGGGAAGCAAAGTAGCAATTGATCTTTTTTCAACACCTTATGTTACTTCCCAACGCAGAGACGATATATCAATTGGTACCACTACGCACAGTCATGGTTCCACTTCCCATCATGTAGCATTTGGGCATGGCTACAGTTAGAGCAGGGCGGTAAACCGAAAATTTACCGGTACCGAAATTCTTTACGATGACCGACGTCATTTTGACCATGACAGTAAATTCGGTAATTTAATAAAACAAAAAAATATAGTCTTTTCATCCCGCTTTGACTCTGTGTTGTTCAGCTATGTTCATTCCCCTTTAAGAAAGCAGACAGTGTGCTTACATATGGAATCACGTGGTTATCAGGAAGCCAAACAAAACGAGCCCCGGCATGCTAACGCTAGCGGCTAACGCTACAAGCAAACATGATGGAGTGTTGCTTAAGGGAGGTTCGCCAAACTTTCACCCGACATTAAATAGACTCTTGGCGGCACCCAGACGGACTTTCACCCGTTGTCCTCCCTTGTTCTCACTATTTCCAAAGAGGATGCTTTCAATGCTTTCTACTGGTAGCCAAGCCACAGGCTAACGCTAGTGGCTAACGCTAGCGGTTAACGCTACAAATGAACGTGATGGAGTCGGATAGCGGCTCTAAACTAGTTGAAACAGCTGAACTTAATGAGTGGATTGGTCTCTGACTGCATCTAGGAATTATGCTGCTTTCCAGAAAAGTGGGATGTCGGACTTTTCCGACCTCCGAGTTGGAAAATATCATTGGAACGCCACTCGAACTGGTAGGTCCAAGTCGCGAAGTCGGAGAAAAAATAACTACCCCGACTTCCAAGTTGTTTCAATCTGACGTCACTGGACAAATTGGCGCTCATGAAAACGTATTGAATGGTAACACAATAATGAAGTAAATCAAGTTTATTTGAGACGCCATGCATGTATTTTTTTCTCATACAGTGAATTATCTTTGTTGTGCTATGTTTTTATATTGACGATCAGCAAAGGATGTAACTAAAAAAAGGCAGTTTACAGTGTGGGCTATAACGTAGCCGTCGTCTTTCCTCGACTATTTGATGGCTTATAGGAAGGCAGGTTCGCTGGAGGTCAAAATGTAATTGGATGGCCAAAATAAAAAACACCTCGTCGCGATCAGCCATCTTTGTTGTTTACATTTGCTTGGAACGCTTTGAGATCGGAACTGGTACCATCCGAGTGGGATAAATCCGACTTCCCACTTCTCTGGAATGCAGCGTTAGTTTATCACGTTATTGTGTATCTCTTGTCTGTGTGTGATTTCTCTGATAGCTTTTGTGATGGTAAAGCATTCAGCATAAAGTCCAATCTAACAGTGAAAATTATAATATAACTGTTTAATGGCCCCAGCTATTTTTCTGTATGTGCTTAATTCTGTGTCATTAGATCAATGCAGCTTTAATGTGTGTGTGTGTGTATGTATTAAAAAATGCACTGGGAAAAAAAACCCTGAAACCTTGCAGTAAACACTTGTGGTGAGTAATTATGTCACAGCAGCCATTAACAGTAAGTTGTCTTTTTGAAGTGTACTGTTCAAGCTGTAAGTAATTTGTGTTACAATGACATGTTTGCACAGGCATATTGATTTTGACAATGTACATTGTTCAAGCCATACAAGCTGTTTTAAATGTTCATACTTGAATTCTTATTGTTTACAATAAATTTTTGTATACTTAATGTTTAGATTGCATGTACAATTGTTAAATATATTAAATTGAAAGCTGGTAAATAAATCAACAAGAAACAGTTCATCTGTATTTCATGCATTGATTCAGATTTTCAAATTATGTAACAGTCTGCTTGGGTGAATTTATCGTCATTTATCGTTATCGAGGTAAATCTGCTCAATTTATCGTGATACGTGCTTAAGGCCATATCGCCCAGCCCCAGCTACAGTATCATTTACTGAAAGCTCAACAAATACACTAGATGGATATATTTAGTCACAATGTACAAAGTCACAAGTCTTTCTATCCGTGGATCCCTCTCACAGAAAGAATGTTAATAATGTAAATGCCATGTTAAGGATTTATTGTCATAATAAACAAATACAGTACTTATGTACTGTATGTTGAATGTATGTATTCGTCCGAGTTTTATTCTATTTTTTCTTAATGCATTGCCAAAATGTATATGATCGGGAAAAATTATCGGGAATGATTGGAATTGAATCGGGAACAAAAAAAAAGCAATCGGATTGGGAAATATCGGGATCGGCAGATACTCAAACTAAAACGATCTGGATCGGATCGGGAGCAAAAAAAAACATGATCGGAACAACCCTACAAATAAGGTTGCTTAAAAGTTGGTGGGGACAATTTGAGCATCCTGAAAAGTTGTTGTTGTTATGTCCCTACCGTCCCTAGGCAAACCTACGCCCTTGTCTACAATAGTTAGCTGCTTCCTGTTAGCAAGAAACTGAATCAGATGCTAACTAATACTTTGTTAAGAGCATCTGAGGGCAAAAATACTCTTTGAGTCTGGAATGTATTCCCTTTGCGCGCACCAGTGAAAAAAAATGGTGATAATTCAGATTTTTAGCCCCACCCGGAACGAAAGCGCGAGTCTGACTCGTGTTTGTTTGGGTTTAGGACACGACTGAAGAGTGAAAACAAAGCCAGTCTGGACGTCAAGCTTCATTAGGCGACAAAGCCGCTAAGCGAATTGTTTCATTTCAAACACCTCTTCTGGCGACGCACCATCCAAAATAGCCCGAGATGAAACGGACAGATAGGAACAAAAATAGTTTGCCAAAAGTGGCGGGACACGAGGAGCGGCGCGGCACCTGACAAATTAGAAGTATCACTTCGACAGGACGGCGACACAAAGGCGTCAAAGTCAGAAATGACAGGCAATTACTTTACAGAAAGCGTGAGACTGCAATTTGCGGCGTATTGACGGCGTCGGGGAGGGCGGGGGAACCTGATTTGCAACGCAAATGTGCTTAACGGCCTCGCGTAACTTGTCTTAGCCGTACGGCGAGTGATGAGTCCTTTGCTAATACGTTAATAGACTACAATTGAAGTTGTGGGAGCTATTGTTTGGGATGGCTAATTAGTTATTGATAATGAGGAGAGGGAAAACAAACATGCGGTGCGCTAATGAGTTTTTAAAATGACCCACCTATTTAAAACGGTGCTTCGGTGCGCAATTATAACATAAAATGGAAGCTCTGTTGGGATTATTGCTATTTGTTTTCTATTCATTTATTCATTAAATAAAAGGATGGCTGGGTAGTATTATAAATAGATCATGATCATGTTTTTTTGCTCCCGATCCGATCCCGATCGTTTTAGTTTGAGTACCTGCCGATCCCGATATTTCCCGATCCGATTGCTTTTTTTGCTCCCGATTCAATTCCAATCATTCCCGATAATTTTTCCCAATCATATACATTTTGTCAATGCATTAAGAAAAAAATGAATAAAACTCGGACCAATATATACATTCAACATACAGTACATAAGTCCTGTATTTGTTTATTATGACAATAAATCCTCAAGATGGCATTTACATTATTAACATTCTTTCTGTGAGAGGGATCCACGGATAGAAAGACTTGTGACTTTGTATATTGTGACTAAATATTGCCATCTAGTGTATTTGTTGAGCTTTCAGTAAATGATACTGTAGCCATGCCCAAATGCATGATGGGAAGTGGAACCATGACTGTGCGTAGTGCTACCAATTGATATATCTTCTCTGCATTGGGAAATAACATAAGGTGTTTAGAAAAAGATCAATTGCTACCTTGCTTCCCCACAGTTTCGCATGATATTTCTAATCGTAGGGAGAGGGATTGTAAGGCTTTAGCCAATTAAAAAAAGGCTCCAAAGGCTGCCAAAATTCACTCTACTCATTTTACGCTGCCTTTTATCTCTCTATAAAGGTAAAACGGCGCCATTACAGAATGAGCGCGACAATGCGTGAGTGGGTCGTGCAACGCATGCATTAATTGCAATAAATATTTTAACGTGATACATTTTTTAAAAAATTAATTACCGCCGTCATCGGGATAAATTTGATAACCCTACCTTAAGCCTAAACTAAAGACTCTGGATGAGTGTAACATATTATGTCTGTAACGTTAAATACAATTAGAAAACGATTTATTTAAAAAATCTATAAATATATTAAAAAAAGGCATGGCCGATATTTTTTTGCCGATTCCGATACTTTGAAAATGACGTGATCGGGCCCGATCGATCGGGACATCTCTAATTATAAAGTGTTATTTTTTTGGTATGAATTTTCAGTGTATGCCTTAACACTACCACTGTTAATGAATGCTAATCAGGAGGACTGGTAGTGAATGATCGTTTCACTGCCATTGACGGTGATAGACGTTCAAATGACAGCTCGCTTTGTTCAAATGGATTGAGCGTCTGTTGCCGTCAATGGCAGAGAAACATTTTAAAATTGTTATTTTTGGTAGGATTGAAAAAAAAAAAAAACTTTTTTTATCATGACGAACATGCCGTCACCAACTTAAAAATTGATAGAGGTCTGAAATTTCAATCATAAATGCTTGGTCAGCTTGGCTGTGTGCTTCGGATCAATGTCATGTTGGAAGATCAGGCCACAGCTCATCTTCAAGTCTCAAGGGAAGGAGTCAAAAATTCATTCTCTGCTTTATATAGTACAGTCATCCTGTCCCCTATGCCGAAAATCATGAGGTTTCCACCCGCGTTTCACAGTGGGGATGGTGTTCTTGGAATTGTACTCATCCTTCTTTTTCCCCCACACACGACGAGTAAAGTTGACACCAAAAAAGTTCTACTTTGGTCTCAACTCATCAAAACATGTAGAACTGTAACGTATTTTAATGTTCTTTTATTAAAAACAAACAACAACAAAAAATCTTAAGAAAATTAAAAACGTGGAAAAAATGAAAATGAATAAAAAAATTTAAAGATTAAATATCCCTCCCTGTGGAAAATGGGCACGAAACTATTGACAAGTATAAGGATAACCAATGTAAACATACAGTGGTATGAAAAAGTATCTGATCCTTTTGGAATTTCTCATATTAATGTATAAAATCACCATCAAATGTGATATGATCTTTGTCAAAATCATACAGATGTATAAACAGTGTCTGTTTTAACTAAAACCACCCAAACATTTATATGTTTTCATATTTTAATGAGGATAGCATGCAAACAATGACAGAAGGGGGAAAAATAAGTAAGTGAACCCTCTGCTTAAGGAGACTTAAATAGCAATTGAAACCAATTTTTACCAAACTATTTAAGTCAGGTGTGTGCCCAATCACTGACGAGTGGTTTAAAGCTGCCCTGCCCACTGTAAAACACACACCTGGTAAGAATTGTCTTGATTAGAAGCATTGTCTGATGGGCATCATGGCTCGGTCAAAAGAGCTGTCTGGAGACCTGCGATCAAGGATTGTTGATTTGTATAAAGCTGGGAAAGGATACAAAGCCATCTCTTAAGGTCTGGATTTTCATCAGTCGACAGTCAGAGAAGTTGTCTAGAAATAGAGGGAGTTTTCTCTCCCAAGGAGTGGCCGTCCGCCAAAGATGACGCCAAGAGTTCAGCGCAGAATTCTCAGAGAGTTAAAAAAGAACCCTAGAGTTTCTGCAGAAGTCTTACAGAAATCACTGGCGCAGTCCAATATCTCTGTGCACACATCAACTATATGTAAAACTATAGCCAAGAATTGGAGGACTCCACAGAGGAAGCCACTCCTCTCTAAAAAAAAAACATTGTTGCTGATTTAATGGTTGCAAAAAGGCACTTTGACACTCCAGTAAGGTTGTTCCGATCATGTTTTTTTTGCTCCCGATCCAATCCCGATCGTTTTAATTTGAGTATCTGCCGATCCCGATATTTCCCGATCCGATTGCTTTTTTTTTTTTTTGCTCCCGATTCAATTCCAATCATTCCCGATAATTTTTCCCGATCATATACATTTTGGATATGCATTAAGAAAAAAATGAATAAAACTCGAACGAATATATACATTCAACATACAGTACATCAGTACTGTATTTGTTTATTATGACAATAAATCCTCAAGATGGCATTTACATTATTAACATTCTGTCTGTGAGAGGGATCCACGGATAGAAAGACTTGTAATTCTTAAAGGATAAATGTGACTTTGTAAATTGTGACAAAATATTGCCATCTAGTGTATTTGTTGAGCTTTCAGTAAATGATACTGTAGCCATGCCCAAATGCATGATGGGAAGTGCAACCATGACTGTGCATAGTGCTACCAATTGATATATTTTCTCTGCGTGGGGAAATAACCTAGGGTGTTAAGAAAAAAATCAATTACTACCTTGCTTCCCCACATTGCTTCCCACGATATTTCTAATCATAGGGAGAGGGATTGGAAGGCTTTAACCAATTAAAAAAAGGCTCCAAAGGCTGCCAAAATTCGCTTTACTCATTTTACGCTGCCTTTTAGCTCTCTATATAGGTAAAACGGCGCCATTACAGATTGAGCGCGACAATGTGTGAGTGGGTCGTGCAGCGCATGCATTAATTGCGTTAAATATTTAAACGTGATACATAAAAAAAAAAATAATAATAATTACCGCCGTTATTGGGATAAATTTGTTAACCCTACCTTAAGCCTAAAGACTCTGGATGAGTGTAACATATTATGTCTGTAGCATTAAATACAATTAGAAAACGATGTAATTTAAAAAATATAAATATTAAAAAAAGGCATGTCCGATATTTTTTTGCCGATTCCGATACTTTGAAAATGACGTGATCGTACCCGATCGATTGGGACATCTCTACACTCCAGAGTTGTTTGGGAGTACCACACAACGTCATGTGTGGATAAAAAATGGAACAGCTCACCAACATCAACACCTCATCCCCACAGTGAAGCATGATAGAGGGACCATTATGATTTTGGGCTGTTTTGCTGCCTCAGGGCCTGGACAACTTGCAATTATTTATGGAAGAATGAATTCAAAAGTTTATCAGGATGCTTCAGATTGTATCAGACTTGAGATGCTGTGGCATGACCTAAAGACAGCAATTCATGCTAGACATCCCAGGAATCTGACTAAACTACAACAGTTTTGTAGAGAATGGGCCAAGATTAGTCCTGATCGATGTGCCAGACTGATCTGCAGCTCCAGGAAGCGTCTGTTTGAAGTTATTTCTTCCGAAGGGTGAGGGGGGCACAAAATGTTAAATGTGATGGTTTACTTATTTTTCCCCTATGTGTCATTATTTGCATATTTCCATACTAGTCTCATTAAAATATGAAAACCTATAAATGTTAGGGTGGTTTTAGTTAAAGCAGACTGTTTTTTTTTTCCATCTGTGTGATTTTGACAAAGATCAGGTCACATTTGATGGTAATTTTATGCAGAAATGTGAGAAATTCCAAAAAGTTCAGATAATTTTTTATACCTCTGTAACATGCTTGCTTACTTTATTTCTTTCAACCACTTACTTCCCGTTCATTAGGGTTATTTCCCGTCAGTTTAAGATGACATAATATGACTAAATTTCAACATCTTACCAATAATGTTCCTGAAAAATTACCGACATATTTTTTTCTCTTACACAAAGGGGGAGGAGTTTGAGGTTGGTCTGCATGGTGCAAGTTGAAACAAATGACTCATCTACTAGCCATCGAGCTGACCATCCAAATTCAAAGGCACCTTAACTCATTGCCTTGTAAACATTAGCCAAAGATAACCAATGTAAACATGAAATACATCTGTACCAAATGCTCTTGTTTCAACACCATTGACTAGAGGAGTGACAATAAATGTTGCATTGATACAAGTATCGGTGGGGTGGGGAGGGGTGGTTGGTACGGCACTAAAACTGGTGGCATCGGTATCGGCGAGTACCAACAAATAGGGCACCGATACCGTTTACTGGTATCACTTGAACGCAGCCTTCTTTCTCCTGACACTCACTACACTCTATGTTGTGTGATGAAGCGTGATCACATTGCATGCCAAGCAGCTATCGCTATTATAGCCGCTCTTAACCAATACTGGGGCAGCTTTTTCATCTGGAGGAAAAACAAACCAGAAGAAAAAATGTTGGCGGTCTGGAAATATTTCAGCATAGATACTACGTCGAGTACAATGGCTGCATGCAAGATTTGCGGCCTGAAAGTTTCTAGAGCTGGAGTTAAATTAGCCAGTTTCAATACCTCGAACCTGATAAAACATTTGAACGAACACAAAGAGCTTGAGGCTGCAACAGCAGCAACTGCTACCAAGAGAAAGGGGGCTGGACCGCAGCAATAAACCCTGCTCAGTTGACTTCATCTACTTTACTTTTATTGTCCTTTAGTGAATCAAATGCCACAGTAATTTGAGACCTGTTTCAAAACTCAAAAGGGCTGTAGAAGTAAGCAAAGTAAGCTAAGCTAAGTGGCTAAATTGTGTTTGTCAGAGAGAGAGAGAGATGCTGTGATCAATTATTATTAAATTATAATTTGTCACCCATACCAGGGATGCAATAAACAGTTGTATTGGATTCACTTTGTATTAGTATTTTTCCTATCTCACAAAGGTAAGCCATGATAGCAATGATGTCACATCCAAGTATGTAGCGCTTCATATAAACAAGATCTTCATTTATTTTGCTTGCAATTAAAAAAAACACACAAAGAATGGGAGAAAAATTAAATCTTTATCATTTTACACAAAACTCCAAAAAACTGGCCGGACAAAAGTATTGGCACCCTTTGAAAAATCATGTGATGCTTCTCTAATTTGTGTAATTAACAGCACCTTTTAATTACCTGAAGTACATAACAGGTGGTGGCAACAACTAAATCACACTTACAGCCAGTTAAAATGGATTAAAGTTGACTCAGCCTCTGTCCTGTGTCCTTGTGTGCGACACATTGACCATGGAGAAAAGAAAGAAGACCAAAGAACTGTCTGAGGACTTAAGAAGAGAAATTGTGAGGAAGCATGGGCAATCTCAAGGCTACAAGTCCATCTCCAAAGAGCTGAACGTTCCTGTGTCTACCGTGCGCAGTGTCATCAATAAGTGTTAAGCCCACGGCACTGTGGCTAACCTTAGATGTGGACGGAAAAGAAAAATTGACAAGAGATTTCAACAAAAGACTGTGTGGATGGTGGATAAAGAACATCGACTAACATTTGAACAAGTTCAAGCTGTCCCGCAGTCCGAGGGTACAACAGTGTCAACCCATACTATCTGTTAGCGTCTGAATGAAAAGGGACTCTGTGGTAGGCTACCCAGGAAGACCCCACTTCTTACCCAGAGGCATAAAAAAGCCAGGCTGGAGTTTGTCAAAACTTACCTGAAAAAGCCAAAAACGTTTTGGAAGAATGTTCTCTGGTCAGATGAGACAAAAGTAGAGCTTTTTGGTAAAAGGCAACATAGAGTTTATAGGGAAAATACAAGACCTTCAAAGAAAAGAACATGGTCTCCACAGTCAAACATGCCGGAGGTTCCCTGATGTTTTGGGGTTGTTTTGCTGCCTCTGGCACTGGACTGCTTGACTGTGTGCATGGCATTATGAAATCAGAAGACTACCAACAAATTTTGCAGCATAATGTAGGGCCCAGTGTGAGAAAGCTGGGTCTCCCTCAGAGGTTATTGGTCTTCGAGCAGGACAGTGACCCAAACACACTTCAAAAAGCTCTAGAAAATGGTTTGAAGGAAAGCACTGGAGACTTCTAAAGTGGTCAGCAATGAGTCCAGACCTGAATCCCATTGAGCACCTCTGGAGCGATCTGAAAATGGCAGTTTGGAGAGGGCACCCTTCAAATCTCAGAGATTGCAGTTTGCCAAAGAAGAATGGTCTAAAATTCCAGCAGAGCATCGTAAAAATCTCATTGATGGATATTGGAAGCGGTTGTTCGCAGTTATTTTGTCTAACAGTTGTGTTACCAAGTACTTTAGTCTGAGTGTGTCAATACTTTTGTCTGGCCCATTTTTTTGAGTTTTGTGTAAAATGAGAATGATTGATTTTTTTCATTGTCTTTTATGTGTTTTCATTGCAAGCAAAATAAATGAAGATATTTTTACCAAAGCATTTGTAATTGCAATCATTTTCTGGAAGAAATTGAGCATTACCTGACAGAATTGCAAGGGTGCCAATACTTTTGGCCAGCACTGTATATTTCAAACGGAGTGGTATCGAAATGGTATCGGTATTGGCCGATACTGCACAGCCAGGTATCGGTATCGGGGCCCAAACAATGGTATCGGTGCAACACTAGTGACAATTAGGGCTGTCAAACGATTAAAATTTTTAATCGAGTTAATCACAGCTTAAAAACTAATTAATAGTAATTAATCACAATTCAAACCAGCTATAAAATATGCCATATTTTTTTTGTAGATTATTGTTGGAATAGAAAGCTACACAAGACGGATATATACATTCAACATACTATACATAAGTACAGTATTTGTTTATTATAACAATAAATCAACAAGATGGCATTAACATTATTAACATTCTTACTGTGAAAGGGATCCACGGATAGAAAGACTTGTAGTTCTTAAAAGATAAATGTTAGTACAAGTTATAGAAATTCTATATTAAAACCCCTCTTAATGTTTTCGTTTTAATAAAATTTGTCAAATTTTCAAACAAAAAAATAAAACTAGTAGCTTGCCATTGTTGATGTCAGTAATTACACAATGCTCATGGTGCTGAAACCCATAAAATCAGTCGCACCCAAGCATCAGCAGAGGGCGACAAAACACCAAAAAACACAAGTAACAAATGGAAATGACACTGTGCTGTCATTTTAATCTGTTTGAGCGGGGCATGTGGTTAAATGCGTCAAATATTTTACCGTGATTGATTTAAAAAATTAATTACCGCCCGTTAATGCGATAATTTTGACAGCCCTAGTGACAATACATAGAAAATGTGACGTATCGCAATACTTTGTAGCCCAAAAGGTTGTTGATATGCTCCCGCCAAGAATCGATATCTCGTTTTAAAATGTGTCACTGTTTAAAAAAAGGAACTAACCGGTTGCTAGCGAAATCTTCCATTAGAATATTGTCCATTTTAGCTCAATGGCTTCCATTGACGGCGCTAGACGTCCAATTCATTTTGACTGGATTGGACGTCTAGCGCCGTCAATGGCATGTCTCGTGGGTATTTAAAGGTCACTTCCTGTTCATTTATCTTGTTGAAGTGGGACGGATGGCATTCGTTCATTCGCTGCCACCCTCCCAGTTCAAATGGATTGGACGTTTATAAGCAATAATCTCACAGCAGAAGTATGAAAATAGCTTGTTTTTCCTCTTTATTACTTGTTGTGTTGAATATTCTGGAATAATTTCTTCAAATCATATCGCAAGGTATCTAGAGGTTACCACCCCTTTCATCGACAGTCCAATTCTTCCAGTTCCCCCTTACTTTACTCACCGCTAAACCCCAATTTGACGCGTATTGTGCAAACACTGCACTCGAGTAAATAAACCCAACCCGACCATTTGCACAAATACTGTAATTACCCTCAAAACCGACTCCTTAATTTACATCGACTCAAACGACGGGGAATAAACAAGCCGTGCTGTGCTTTCTAAGTAACAATACACGTGCTAGCGCTATTAATATTTAATGGCGGATTATGCAGAATGACTGACAGAATGTTGCGGTTTGAACACGCATGAACGGGCAGCAAACAATAAGAAAATTTTCCGTTCTGTGTACTTGCTAACCTTTTGATTTCTTCCTTCCTCTTTCCATTGACGGCGCGCCCCTCCGCCCCTGCCGTAAGGGTCAGCGACCACGCACGCCATTTACTTGACTGTCACTACGCATCCATCACGCCGCGGTACGGGTTTCCCGCAGGCATTGAACTACACACGCCGCTTTGTTTTACACCGTTTGTTATTGATATTATCAACTATGTGCTAGATGTGTCAGATTGATCGGTATTTAGTACTCGGGGTTGCAGTGGTGAGTGACAAGTTGATAATGCCTGGATTTTTCAGTGCAAAATTTAGTTAGAAAGAAGCTTGATATATTCATTTTAAATCGGGTTCTGTATATGTACAGTGGGGCAAATAAGTATTTAGTCAACCACTAACTGTGCAAGTTCTCCCACTTGAAAATATTAGAGAGGCCTGTAATTGTCACCATAGGTAAACCTCAACCATGAGAGGCAGATTGTTGAAAAAAAAAACAGAAAATCACATTGTTTGATTTTTAAAGATTTTATTTGCAAATCATGGTGGGAAATAAGTATTTGGTCAATACCAAAAGTTCATCTCAATACTTTATTATGTACCCTTTGTTGGCAATAACGGAGGCCAAACGTTTTCTGTAACTCTTCACAAGCTTTTCACACACTGTTGCTGGTATTTTGGCCCATTCCTCCATGCAAATCTCCTGTAGAGCAGTGATGTTTTGGGGTTGTCGTTGGGCAACACGGACTTTCAACTCTCTCCATAGATTTTCTATAAGGTTGAGATCTGGAGACTGGCTATGCCACTCTAGGACCTTGAAATGCTTCTTACGAAGCCACTCCTTTGTTGCCCTGGCTGTGTGTTTGGGATCATTGTCATGCTAAAAGACCCAGCCACGTCTCATCTTCAATGCCCTTGCTGATGGAATGAGATTTTCACTCAAAATCTCTCATTACATGGCCCCATTCATTCTGTCCTTTACATAGATCAGTCGTCCTGGTCCCTTGGCAGAAAAACAGCCCCAAGGCATGATGCTTCCACCCCCATGCTTCACAGTGGGCATGGTGTTCTTTGGATGCAATTCAGTATTCTTTCTCCTCCAAACACGATGACCTGTGTTTCTACCTAAAAGTTCTATTTTGGTTTCATCTGACCATAACACATTCTCCCAGTCCTCTTCTGGATCATCCAAATGTTCTCTAGCGAACCGCAGATGGGCCTGGATGTGTACTGGCTTCAGCAGGGGGACACGTCTGGCAGTGCAGGATTAGAGTCCCTGGCGGCGCATTGTGTTACTGATAGTAGCCTTTGTTACTGTGGTCCCAGCTCTCTGTAGGTCATTCACTAGGTCGCCCCGTGTTGTTCTGGGATTTTTGCTCACCGTTCTTGTTATCATTTTGACGCCACGGGGTGAGATCTTGCATGGAGCCCCAGATCGAGGGAGATTATCAGTGGTCTTGTATGTCTTCCATTTTCTAATAATTGTTCCCACAGTTGATTTCTTTACACCAAGCGTTTTACCTATTGCAGATTCAGTCTTCCCAGCCTGGTGCAGGTCTACAATTTTGTCTCTGGTGTCCTTCGACAGCTCTTTGGTCTTGGCCCTAGTGGAGTTTGGAGTGTGACTGACTGAGATTGTGGACAGGTGTCTTATATACCGATAATGAGTTAAAACAGGTGCCATTAATACAGGTAACGAGTGGAGCCTCGTTAGACCTCGTTAGAAGTTAGACGTCTTTGACAGCCAGAAATTTTGCTTGTTTGTAGGTGACCAAATACTTATTTTCCACTCTGATTTGGAAATCAATTCTTTAAAAAAAATCAAACAATGTGATTTTCTGTCTGTCATGGTTGAGGTTTACCAATGTTGACAATTACAGGCCTCTGTAATCTTTTCAAGTAGGAGAACTTGCACAATTGGTGGTTGACTAAATACTTATTTGCCCCACTGTATATATGCATGTACATGTACCGTAGTTTTCGGACTGTAAACCACTACTTTTTCCCCTCGTTTTAAATCCTGTGGCTTATAGTCCAGTTCGGCTTATTTGTTGATTTATTTGGGTTAATAGGTAACACTTTATTTGACAGCGTCGTCATAAAGACAGCCATAAGGAATGCTTATGACAGATGTCATTAAGTGTCATCCGGAAAATTACAGTGGTATGAAAAAGTATCTGAACCTTTTGGAATTTCTCACATTTCTGCCTAAAATCACCATCAAATGTGATCTGATCTTTGTTAAAATCACACAGATGAAAAAACATTGTCTGCTTTTACTAAAACCACCCAAACATTCATAGGTTTTCATATTTTAATGAGGATAGTATGCCAACAATGACAGAAGGGGGAAAAATAAGTAAGTGAACCATCACATTTAATATTTTGTGGCCCCACCTTTGGCAGCAATAACTTTAACCAGACGCTTCCTGTAGCTACAGATAAGTCTTGCACATCGATTAGGAATAATCTTGGACCATTCTTCTATACAAAACTGCTGTAGTTGAGTCATATTCCTGGGATGTCTGGCATGAATCACTGTCTTTAGGTCATGCCACGGCATCTAAATGGGGTTCAAGTCTGGACTTTGACTTGGCCACTCCAGAATGTGTATTTTGTTCTTCCGAAACCATTCTGAAGTTGATTTACTTCTGTGTTTTGGATCATTGTCTTGTTGCAGCATCCATCCTCTTTTTAGCTTTAACTGTCTGGCAGACAGCCTCGGGTTTTGCTGCAAAACATCCTGATAAACCTTTGAATTCATTCTTCATTGAATGATTGCAAGTTGTCCAGGCCCTGAGGTAGCAAAACAGCCCCAAATCATGATGCTCCCTACACCATGCTTCACGGTGAGGATGAGGTGTTGATGTTGGTGAGCTTTTCCATTTTTCCTCCACACATATGTGTTACTCTCAAACAATTCAACTTTGGTTTCATCAGTCCACAAAATATTTTGCCCAAATTTCTGTGGAGTGTCCAAGTGCCATTGCGAACATTAAATGAGCAACAATGTTTTTTTAGACAGCAGTGGCTTCCTCTGTGGAGTCCTCCGATGAACACCATTCTTGGCCAGAGTATATATACATATGTATGTACTATATGTACATATGGTTTATGTGTGCACAGATATAGTGGACTGTGCCAGTGATCTTTGAAAGTCTTTAGCAGACACTCTAATGCTCTTTTTTTACCTCTCTGAGTATTCTGCGCTGAACTCTTGGCATCATCTTTGGTGGACGGCCACTCCTTGGGAAAGAAGCAACAGTGCCAAACTCTCTACATTTGTTGACAACTTCTCTGACTGTCGATTGATGAACATCCAGACTTTTAGAGATGGTTTTGTATCATTTCCCAGCTTCATACAAATCAACAATCCTTGATCGCAGGTCTTCAGACAGCTTGTTTGACCGAGCCATAATGCACATCAGACAATGCTTCCCATCAAGACAATTCTTACCCGGTGTGTGTTTTATAGTGGGCAAGGGGAGCTTTGAACCATTCATCAGTGATTGGGCACACACCTGACTTAAAATGTTTGGTAAAAATTGGTATCAGTTGCTCTTTAAGTCTCCTTAGGAAGAGGGTTCACTTACTTATTTTTCCCCCTTCTCTTATTGTTTGCATGCTATCTTCATTAAAATATGAAAACCTAAAAATGTTTGGGTGGTTTTAGTTAAAGCAGACACTGTATTTTCATCTGTGTGATTTTGACAAAGATCTAATCACATTTGATGGTGATTTTATGCAGAAATGGTAGAAATTCCAAAAGGTTTCATACCATTGTATGTATATGTACATAATACTTCAATTAATATATTAGTAATTTAAATTAAAGGTTTAGAAACCCCCAACAAATCCTTGTTTTAAAGAGAAAAAAAACCCCAAATATATTAGATATTTTTCATATTACACAAATATGTATTTTTTTCACATTTTAATTAGCCATTATGCATGTTTATATTGGCTACCTTTGTCAGATACTTAGTTTTAAAAAATAATTTTATTCATTTAAGCGGTGATTTTTGTTTCTTTTAAAACTACAAAATGTTCCTTTTTAATGTGGAAAAAGTCAAATATTTGATTTGCAGTCTTTCATGTTTAAAAAGTAATCATTTTTTCATGCATTTTTTGGTATATTTTCATGTTAATTATCGCATAATTACAGGAACAAAATTGTGCCAGAACAAAAATCACAATACATTTTAAACGTATTTTCTCGCTGCATTAGACAATAATTGTCGTCAGTGGTTCTGAAACATTTCCGTTTAATAAACATTACAATTTAAACACTGCAATTTATGTTTATATGGGTTATTTTTTCATGACTGCATACTTCCACTCATTTTCATTGCAACATTATCTCAAGCGTGTTCTTAAAAAAAAATAATGGCTCTCGTTTCCATATTTGTTTTTGCTCCAGCTCATGAGTCATGACTAATAGCAGCCTGAAAGCAAACAAACGTGCACGCAGCGATTGTACGGCAGTCGTAGTATCTATTTGTTGCCTTGACAGCACACTCGTCGCTTCGTCGTCTTCGGCAATTGGGTGCGTGCCGTAACTCCATCTCCAAGCAGCTTCCAATCAGCTGAGCTGAGCTGCGAGTCACATGTCCGCTTGGCTTTGGGCGTGTTTGTGTTTTTCGCCCCGCCACGTGTGGGGCCGGACCCAGAAGGAGGCGGGACCAAAACAAACCAGCTGATTGGTCGGTGCTCTGTCACCAGCTTTTGGCGGCTAAAGGAGGAATTGCTCTCTTAAAGGAACACGCACTGTTTTTATTTTTACCCCACGAAAACAATGACTGAAGCTTATGCATTTACAGGGGAAATTTAGTGAAATTTTAGTTGTAATATTCAACTTTAGTCCCTTGAATTTCACCTTTGAATCATGTTTGCGTGAAAGGCAGAAAAGGTGATAATTTTATTTATTTATTCGTGCCCAATCAGATTTGAGATTGTATGTGCTGCCATGTCAATTTAATCTGCCCAGAGCTTTTTGAATCAATAGTCCCCATGTGATTTCAACCGAATAAATACATTAAAAACATTGGAATTTTTCTTTCTCAATTAAAATACTGTTTCAAGAACTATTTTAAAAAGGGACTATTCCTACAAAATGAATAACCACTGAGGCAGTTTCAGGTCAAATTGTAACCAGGCACTCATTCAACTCACTGGTTGCCATTGACGACGTTAGACGTCCAATCCATTTTGATTGGAAGGGATGGAAGCAAATGATCGCTCTCAACTTCACAGAGTGTATTTCTGGTTTTATTTGTTTGAATTTTGTTATTTTTATTATAGGCTGAAGGCTTGTCAAGTCACTGCTCATGTTGTTGTTGGGGTGTGTACACTATTATTTTTTTAATCTATTCTTCAGTTGTTCGGGGACAGATCACAATGAAATTTTGCGGCTTGTATAATAGGGGTGTTATGGAGCCCCTAAAGGGACATCGACGGAAATAAAATTAATTTTAAAGGTTAACTAATTTTTCCAATTGGCTAACTTGCATAGCAAAAGTCTGCTATCTTAACTGCTATATAATGGTAATGTTTACAGCAACTGTTTAACTTGCATGACAAAAGTCCGCTAGTTTAAATACTATAAAATGCTAATGTTTGTACAACAATTGGCTAACTTGCATAGCAAAAGTCAGCTAGCTTAAATGCTATATAATGCTAATGTTTACCAAATAGTTTCTGGTGCGCATAAACGATCTGGTGCACACTAGATAGTTTCTCGTGCGCAACAGATTGTTTTTAGTGCACACCAGAAACTATCTGGTAAACATGAGCACTATATTCCAGAGACCCTAAAGTGACATTGACATAAATGAAATAAATTTAAAAGGTTAGCCAATTGTTGCATTGTTGCAATTGGCTAACTTGCATAGCAGAAATCTGCTAGCTTAAATGCTATATAATGCTAATGTTTACAACATTTGGCTAACTTGCATAGCAAAAGTCCGCTAACTTAAAGTGATCCTCTACCTTAAATGGTATGTAATGCTAATGTTTACAACAATTGGCTGATTTGCATAGCAAAAGTGCGCTAGCTGAAATGCTATATAATGCTAATGTTCACCACATAGATTCGAGTGCGTACAAAAAACTATGTGGTAAACATTAGCATTATATTCTAGATCCCCTAAATAGACATCGACAGAAATAAAATCAATTTAAAGAGTTAGCTGATTGTTGCATCGTTGCAATTGGCTAACTTGCAAAGCAAAACTCCGCTAGCTTAAATGCTATACAATGCTAACATTTATACAACAACTAGCTAACTGGCAAAGCAAAAGTCCGCTTGCTTAAAAGCTATATAATGGTAATGTTTACTACAATTGGCTAACTTGCATAGCAAATGTCCGCTAGCTTAAATGTTATGTAATGCTAATGTTTACCACATAGTTTTTGGTGTGCACAACAAACAATCTGATGCGCACCAGATTGCTTAAATTTATTCGATGTCCCTTTAGGGGCTCCATAGAATGTTTACAGATCGATCCCGGGAAGCCGATTTTTGTTTTTTGTATTACAGCTGATTAATTAATTGTAGGTTTATATTTGTCTGTAGGTTAGGAGTCAGCCAATAGAGGGCATGCATGCTCTTGGTCACAGCTTTCAGCCTGTTGTAGCACTACTTCTGGCCACTTTTTGTTATGTACTTCATCAATCTAAGTACATTTAAGGCCAAGACTTGAGTGGAACAACACTTCTTTATTCAGTGAGCTTCTCATCACATGTGCACACGACTCATCACTTAGGTTCCTTTTTACTGTGATACCACACCCACAGGGAGCTCACAACTATGGCAACAGCAGTGTGACATAAATATGTTGCAGTACAGTAGCACACTAATTTATTGATGTTATTAATTTTATGTATGTGTAGAAAAAGTGTACAGCCTATATGTACATACACTTATAATTATGGAATATATGTATAATATTTTGAATACAATAATGATTATTGTATAAATGTTGTTTTTATTCATATTTTATAAATGCCACTTGCCCTTTAATGAGTTTATTCCAGATAATAGGCAATTAAATCTTTAAACAACCGCTAAATTACCAACATGAAGCAGAAACATATACTGTACAAACTCCCTGCAACAAAGATTCACAGCCATTTTTTCTATCTACTCACAGAATATTGCAAAAAATGAATAAGGCAAGCTTTTGAGGGCAAAATACATGGCTGTTTCAGTGTTGTATATGTTCCTAAAAGGTTGTAAATGAGATATATATTTGATCGAGCTGCTCATGTATGATGTGTTTTTCAAAAACAGTGCCTCTAGCGTTTCTCTCCCCCCACCCTCCACTCTTCCACTAGCTGGAAGGGGTGTGCTTTAGTAACCGAGGCGGGCGGAGTCTCCAGGAAACTCGGGCAAAACACAAGCCGTCGCCCGCCCCTTGCCAAACGCACTACAAGCCGCCGTCAAGCAAGGAACGGAGCTAATGCGAGTCTATTGGGGAAAAAACGAACCCACTTGTCAAGATACCACCCATTAGAACGGAAAGCGCTTTTACTGGCGGTGAGTTTCCCACTTTCTTTTTGGCGAAGATTTGGAAAAACAACGCCGGTGGAGAATGCACGAAGGCGGCCAGTGCGGTGGGCATGCCCGGGCAAAGACGAGGGGTCCGGGGTGCACTCGCCTGGAGTGTGGGCGACTAAATTATTAAAGGAAGGGGTGTGAGTGCGCTTTTAAAGGGACTTGTTTTTGTCATGTTGTTGATTATAAGCGACTTTTATTGGAGTTGTTGTTGAGTTAGTTTCACCCGTTTACGGCGACCAAACGCCCCCACGGGCAGCGCTCGTCGCCCCCTTTCCTAAAGTCGTTTGTTATTGTCATTAAAAGTTTTTAAATTAGCTTTCCATCTAGTTTGAAGTCACGTAAAGACACTCGAACGTGAACTTACCCGCACGAGTTTGACAGTTTTGGCGTCTTTTTGTGCATTTAACTGTTAAGACGACTTAATAACAAGTATCTTAACACTGGTGAAATTTGACAAAATGGCGAGTCCTGCTACAATGCTCGGTCTGTTTTGTTTGTTTTTGTGTCTGTTAAATGTAAAACATGTTTAGTATTCGGAATTAAAGCGGTTATTAATTCTGAAAATATGTTCAAATGCTGTTGAATGTCGTTTTTTGTGGTGTTGTTGGGGTGGGGTCACGCTCGGACCCATCCCGGCATGGAGCGCTCTCATGCGGGTTACGACTCCGCGAGTTGCCGGTGGACCTCCGGATGCCCTTGTCTGAACCGCTTTAACTTGACCAACTCACTATTTTCTAATAATTATTAATTTTTTTTGTTTTGTTTTTTTTTGCCTTCCAGTTGTGATTACGTCATATGAGCTCAATTCAGAGTTTAATGGGTTATTAGGTTATCAGTGTTATTATATATCCTCCTGTTTTGATATCCAGTGAGGTTTGAACCATTTATGGACTCGAGCCCAGTGCACAGATGGAGCAGCAGAGGGAGACACTCGATGCTCCAGCTTTGTGGAGGCTGGCAGGACTGCCCTCCTGCCCCGGGGGCCACTCTTGGCCACGCTTCTGAATTCTGACGATTTTAATGTGTCTGACACCATGGACCCGACCAGACTGGGTTCAGATTGCGGCTAGAGTATGTTAAACTTCCCGAGTGCGCTCTTGACTCAAATTGCTTAGTCGATTTTGCATGGATTTTTCCTCAAGCAGAGCAGGCACTCGAACGCGTATTTAGTCATTGTTTTGGTGATGTACACTTCGGAGATAACTCACTTCAACACAATACCAGTGTATCCAGTTTCAGCCGTCTCCGTGTTTATCACGATCAGTCAGCCTGGCCCCGTTTGTCTGCGCTATCTCAACAAAAGGAGACAGGAGATGTGAAAAAAAATGGAGAAAGATGAAGAGATTGTGGGCAGACGGCGGCTCGGTGCCAATGAGGAAAGAGCGCTTGAACGTTTAGTGGAGGGCCATTATCTCCACATGAGTCACACAAATCGACTGAAAGTAGTGCAGATTTCAGGAACCAAGAGTTGAATAAAACTAGTGGGGGTAGCGATATGCATACGTGGTGAGGAAAGAGCCAAGCCGGGGTGCGGTTTGCCCTTCAGTGTCAACGTGTTCGCCAAAAATAGCTGACACGAGTACAGCTAATCTACAGAGTCGGAATCGTACGGTTCCGCTGTCGAGGTCGCGAAAAAGGCACCTGTGTGGATGTTTTGGCTAGCGCTAAAATCCACGTTTGGCACGTCGGCGTGCACAGCTTGAGGAAATCTGGCCACCCACCGCATCCGCCCACGCGGGGTCTTTCCATACATTCCTTCAGAAAGGGATGAGCAACATGCTAAGCCGCGTGCCGTTTGTTTTTTTAGCATTACCTCACAGAAGCATATAAGCCTCTTAGCAGACATTACGGTGACTAATGATTTATTACGATTTTTTTTGTTGTTGTTGTTGACACGCTGAGATCATTTTCCATCTGCCTGCGGGCAAAGTTTCCGCTGATAACACGCACGCTAGTTTTCATTTCCTTTTTCTGTTTCCCTTCATAACAATGTAGCACATGTAGCGCAGGTTCAAAAGTTTCCATGCCTTGTGTCCGCAGGGAGCTTACCGCTGAGGCGTCTGATGGACGATGAGGAGGAGGACACGTCGCGGCCCGTCTCGCAGTTCCGCGGAACGCCTTTCTGGGAGCCAAAGTACGAAGCGGAGTCGCAACGGAACACCGGCGTTAGCGGCAACAACAACAACAACAGCATTAGCGCGCTGGCGTGCAACTTGCCTTTTCACGGTAAGAATTGTAGTGTATTTTCCTAATCGAGTTATCGACTGCCGTTAACGGTGGTGGACGTCCAATCCAGAGTTGGATTGGACATCAATCGCTGTCAATAGCATTGAAACATGATCATTCACTACATATTTTTGTCTGATAATTACAATTAATTTGACAAATGTTAACATTGAAAAGGGGAAAAAGATAATTTAACGCAAGATAAATTAGTAAAAAACATCGGCAATATTACTTGGGTCATTGATAAAAATAATAATAGACTAAATAAATAGAAAAAAATGAATATATGACTTAATTTTCAGTGCCAGTCTTCCTAGTTCAAATGGATTGGACATCTAACCCTGTCAATGGCATCAATACTAAAATGGGTATTAAATAATATTAGCATTTTAGGTTATTTTAGTCTGATATTTGCATTTTATTTCATGATTTTAAACTTAAGTGTAGAAACAATGCAAACAATTTTTAGAAATATTATTTGAGTTTTCCTAATAACTCATAAAAGTCCAAATAAACCAGAAGAGCACAATGACAGAGCAGATTTACACCGAAGCACCCAAAATCAAAGCATCGCCATATTTCTGACCTCTATGACCTTTGACCCTTTCACCTATTATATCACCTACCCTGCAAATTTGACTGAAATTGGCTAATCCGTTCTCAAAGTATCGCGAAATTCCTTCTCTGACCTCTATGACCTTTGATCTTTAACCCTTTCTCTTCTTGTCATGTCACCTACCCTGCAAATTTGTCTTAAATAGGCTAATCCATTCTCAAGTTGTCGTGAAATTCCCTCCCTGACCTCGATGACCTTTGATCTTTGACACTTTCTCATCTCATCATATCACCCACCCTGCAAATTTGAGTTAAATATCCTAATCCATTCTCGTTATTGCGAAATTCCTTGTCTAACCTCTGTGACCTTTGACCTCACTACCCCAAAATGGAATCACCGCTTCCGTTTCACATCACATATTCGGATTAGGGACATTTAATGTGTTGCAGAATCAATTTTAGGAGATGTAAAACAAAGGCTTGCTCAGATTGCACTTTCAAAAGAGCATTAAAATACAAAATAAAATTCCCGAGTGTTTCTTCAAACTATGCAGAATTGCACTTTTATTTGAAAATAAATTCAAATATTCGAGCTAAGCCTCAAATGATATTAAAAAAAAATGAATAAACGAGGATCCTAAGTACAAAAAAAGAAAAATTGGCTAACTTGCATAGCAAACCTACGCTAGCTTAAATGTTATAAAATGCTAACTTTTTTTTTTTACAAGGCTCTTAAAAAATTGTCCAAACACATATTCTACAAAAACGGCTAAATATAACTGTAAACTAAATTACAAATGCATAAACATACATGTTAGCTGAAACAAAAACTTACCTTATGTTTGTCTTAACAGGGAGCAGCTGGATTCAGCCATGTTAAATGAGTTATGTCATATTCCCCTTTGCCATCAGAGGGCAGTGTAGCCATCTAAATCAATAAAACTAAATGCAAACACTTTCAAAACAAACCATTACAATGCCACTCTCATTAAACGAATACTCAAAGCAGCAAGATTTGACTCGAAGATTTTTTCTAATCGAATTATTCGAGTTAATCGATTAATTGCCACAGCACTAAAACAGACATACGCAGATTACCTCAATATAAAACAGTATATTATTCACTGCTAACTTTCCAACTTCCAAAGGCTTGGACATCTCTCATCGTTAATGTCAGCCAGTGGGTTAAAGTTAGATATTGTGTTCAAGCAGAATACTAATTTTCCGTAATTTCAGGAGCATTCTTGGAAAACATTTGTAATTTAACCTCATTATACCACTTTAAACTGATTAAAATTAACTTAATTGACTAGTTAAGGGAAAACCCCGGTTTCAGCCACAACACATTTTCTAACAAGAAAAACTAGTTTGACGCCAAACATCTGATATGATTTCGTATATTTTTTATTTTAATGAATTGGACTTGTCAATGGCAGATGATGAGGACTAAAAATAGCACGGCTCCATAGAATTTAATGCCCAATAATCCAATTGATTTACTTGTAAATTGACAAAAAAAAAAACGTGCAAATTCAAAAACACCCTTTCTGGAACAGGTTTTTCCCCAAATCCTGTTAAAGGAAACGATTGACCTCACTTAAAGACAGTGAGAAAAGCAGAGTAGCAAAAACATCTCATTAACGCTCAAGTGAACTCGCTTACTTTCCTCGGGCCGAGTCACCGAGTTTACCCGTCGCCTCCGGCTAGCGACTCCATGGGAATTCAGGTTCTTGTTTTTTATCATGTCATGTGCCCGACGCCTTGCGCGCGAACATGGAACGCGGCCAAGAGCGTGACATCCATTACTGGTTGAGATTACGCCGAGCGACGGAGCTAACGACAGACGGACAATAGCGCTAGCGCCAGCGCCGTGACGCTGAGTCAACAAACGCAACGCGCCGCCGCTTCTTCGCAATTCACTTAGGGTGATGTCACACTGATTTGATTAGGACGTCGTAAAACAATAGAGAAGTTGAGCGGCCGGATTTATTTGTGTGGTTAAGTGCACCTTTGTGTATACAGTACATGAATACGCGCCAAGCTAGCTTTCATTACATTACACAAAAGCTGTTAGGTGATGTAAACAGATGTTTTCAAAGAGGCTGGGCGGAAGGGTAGACCGTTTTAATTTTTAACTCGTTCGGTGCCATTGACATCCAATCCATTTTGCTGTCAACCTTCCCAGTCAATATGGATTGGACCTCTATCGCCGTCAATGGTACTGATACATGATTGTTCAATGTTTGTCCAATCCATTTCAAATGGATTGGACGAGTATTGTCGTCAATGGCAGCCAATGAGTTTTTAAATATTTGGTTGGTTAAATTCGGTGGGAAAAAAAAAAAATACAATTTTAACCCAAAAAATGACTAAAATATTTTGGGGGAAAAAAAATTAAGCTATACAAATTGGACCAGAAACGGAACAAAAACAAATGAGATTTGATTTCACTATTGAAAAAATATTTCACTTTTTTGGAATTTTGATGCGTATTTGATTAAAAACACACACACACAAAAAAAAAATATGTATGATTTTGAATAGAAATAAATTGTTCCCCCACCATGAAAAATGCAGATTTTGATTGTTTTAAAAATCATTGCAAATATTAATTAAAAAAATGAACAAACATAATTTTGACCAAAAAACACAAGCTGAAAATTGAGACTTTTTGATAGATGAAATAAAAATTTTTTAAAAAAAAATATGAATCTGACCAAAAATTGACCCCCCCCCCCCCCCCAAAAAAAAAAGGCATATTTGATTGTAAAAAATATTTTAAAGCTTAATAAAATAATATTTAAGTTTTTTGAAATTTTGGTGCAATTAAAAAAAAAACACACTCACCAAAAAATAATTGAACCTCCGCCCCCAAATTACACAGATTTTGAGTGTAAAAAAAAAATTGCTAAAAACATGAGAACTTTGGATGAATTTTTTGAAAACAATAACAAACCAAATACATTTTGATTTAAAAAAAGAAAAAAGAATGAATTAAAATATTTGAGTCTAACCAAAAACTGCATGCTCAAAAACTGTAGATTTAACACCCCCCCCCCCCAAATTGCACATTTTGATTGATTTAAAAAAATCATTGCAAATATTAATTTAAAAAATGAACACTAACAGTTTTGACTAAAAAAATCAAGCTGAAAATTGAGACTTGTTGATTAATAATAAATTTAAAAAAATTTTTAATATATATATAATTTAATATTTTAAAGCCTAATAAAATTTTTCACTTTTTTGAATTATTAAAATAATTTTGACCCCCCCCCCCCCCCCCCCCCCCCAGCCCTAAATCCTAAGGACTTAAAGAATTTTTTTGGGGAAAAAAAAGATAGTTACAAAAAAAGATGATTTTGAAAGAAATTAATTAAATGAACCTATATTCTGCAGGCAACGCCGCGCTACCCTCGCACTTCCCCGCACAGTTCGAGCCCATGGAGGATCGGGGGGACCGGCGAGTTGCGATGGAGGAAGACGGGCGGCGGCGGGAAGAGGACGACAGAATGGCGGAGAGGCCCGCCCGACAGGAGGCAGCGGTGAGCATGGAGGTGCAAATCGGACAAAAACTACGGGAGATCGGAGACAAGTTCCAGCAGGATCACATTGATCTGGTGAGCAATTCTCCCATCCTCGCAAACGGGGTCAACGGTTGGGTTGTAGCACCTTCACTGCTAGAAAGCAGAGTACTACAAAATGGCAACCATTTTTGGAATATTTGGACAGATTTTTTAATGAAGTATTGTAGAAAAAAATTGTATTAAAAAGGTTTCTTTTCTTTAGTAATCAGCAATAAGTGGGTTGGTTTCATCCATTAAAAAAAATGAAATAGAAAAAAAATAAAATGAATACTGTTTTTTTTCTTTTTGTTTTTTAATTTAAAGTATTTTTAATGAATAAAATATGAAAAATAGGAAGTAGAATAAAAAGGGGAAATTTTGTTAAAACAAACAATATTATAGTTTTATTTTTCATTTAAATTAAGAAAAAAAAAGAATATTTACTATTGTAATTCTCAAAAACAAAATAATTGTAATTTAATTTTTACATTGGAAAAAAATAATACAAATTCAAATAAATTAATAAGATGAATACAGTTTTTTTGTTTTATTTTTAATAAATTAAACAAAAATATGGCAAAAAATAATTGATAATGGCAATTTTTACAGTACAGTTCTATTTTTATTTTTATAATATGTTTAAAAACATTAAAATAAGAGCATATTTGCTATTATAATGCTTGAATAAATAAATAGATAAAAATCCAGTTTTCTTCCCTTTTGTTATTTAATTTAAAGTATATTTTTTAATAAACATAAAAACAGGAAGATAAAATTAAAAACAATGTTTACAATTTCCTTTTCTTTCTTCTTATTTATTAAAGATGTTTTAAAAAAACAACAAATGACAATATTTGCTTACATGCTCCAAAAACAACAACTTTGACAGCCAAAACGTCTCAAAACGATTACCGTATTTTTCGGACTATAAGCCGCTACTTTTTTTCATTCATTTTGAATCCTTCTAGTCCAGTGCGGCTTAATTGTTGATTTATCTGGGTTAATATGCAACACATGCCTTCTAGGATGCATTGCAGCGCTACAGATGTAAATGACTATCAAAATACATGTTCTGTGCTAATTATTTCTCCAGTTACTGTTCCAGTTGTTTCATTAATTTGCTTGTCATTGTATTTGGTACTTTATTTGAAAGTGGCGTCATAAAACGGTCATATTAATGACATGACACTATCATGGGCATTACTGAATGCTTATGACAGATGTCATTAAGTGTCATCCGGCAAATTGTGTTACTAACTCCATTTATGTCCAGTTTGGATCTTTTACATCCATTTAAAAGTGAGATAATTTACCAGATAACACTAAATGAGATCTGTTATAAGCATTCATTAAAGCTCATGACAGTGTCATGTTACTGTTATGATTGTCTTATGGCGCCACTGTCAAATAAAGTGTTACCAAATACCTAAATGGCAATTAATGAAACAACTGGAACAGTAACTGAAGAAATAATTAGCACAGAACATGAATTTTGATTGTTATTTACATCTTTAGTGCTGCAATGCATGCTAGGAGGCATGTTGGATATCAACAGTGTTAATATCTTTTTGGTGTAAATATCCCATAATACAGTGAGGACAGATGTGGCTTATAGTCCAGTGTGGCTTATCTATGAACAAATGCCGTTTTCGTGCCAAATTTAGTGGGTGGCAGGTGCGTCTTATAGTGCGAAAATTACGGTAATCAACTATCAAAAAAATCGCATTAAATGTACCGGACATCTATCTCCATAAACAGCAGTAACTCATATAATACTGGACATAAACAACCTCATTTATTCTAATTGCAGCCTGATTGATACCATATGTTCTTTTCTTCTATGTCACGAGTACATTCCTTCCTTTACAAAGACACGCTGTACTGCGTTGACATTGCCGCACACACAAAACCTCACCGCACTTGTACTGTATCCGTGTTTACAGTCATAACGGGGCGGAGATGTTGGCCTGCCTCTTGATAAGTCAAGTCACGCTATCACAAAGTTGGTTAATGAGTATCTAGGAGCGGAGTCCCGTTTGTTATCAGTGGCTTTTGTCCTGTTGACAACAAGGCGTGGTAGAGACAAAGAGGGGGGGGTCGCGCGCTGGGCTAAAAATAGCCGCCCGCTTGTGGAAAAGTCAGCAGCGCGATGACGACGGGCCACAATAGATGACTTGTGCGGTTCACGAGTGCTAGATAAGAGCGCGTTGTTTCGCTTCATTAGTAGCTTTTTTCAAGCAGGGAATAACTTTTTGCATTCCTGAGCTTGTCGACCGTGTCTGACGGCGATAGACATCCAAACTGTTTGAACCGGGAGCGTTCATTTGCCGTCACCCTCCAAGATCGAATAGATTACTTTACGTTGTTACGTTATGTTTATCTAACTGGAAAAAACGTAAATAAACTTGAAGCACAAAAATAAAGCAGCAAATAAAGGCTCGTTACCAAAATTAATTTGACAACTAACAGATGATCAAATTAATCGAGAGATATTCTGATAGGCATTTAATTGTTGATGCTTTTTTTTTTTTTTTTTGTGGAGCGTAGTAGTAAATATTCTTTTTCAGTGTTTGTTAATTATTTCTTATTTTATTTCTTCTACATTAAAAAATGTTTATAATTTTTTCAAATTTATTTTAAAACCCATTAAATGTGATTTATTTAAAATATTGATTTTAAATAGAACAAAATAAAAAAACAGAAATATTAAAACATTTTTCATTTATATCAGTGCTATTTTTTTAAATATAAAAACACAAAAAACACCCACAAAAATTATTTTTCAATTTTTCAAAAATTAACAAAAAAGAAGAAAAATGGAAATACTCAAGGTTTTCTTTATTCATTTCATTATTATTATTTTCAAATTAAAATACGACCCAAAAACAGTTTAACTGATGCACAAATACCAGTAGATGGCAGCATTTTTTTTTTGTTAAAAAAGTATATATATTATTTAATCAAATCTTTTCAAATCCATTCAATGTAATTTATTTTTAAAATATATTTTCAGTAGAACAATTAAAATACTGAAATATTCCTAGTTTTATTCATTTATTATCATTTTAATAATAAATGAATAAAAGTAGGAATATATTAATTATAATAAAAAAAAGAAAAACAAAAAGAAGCATTTTTATTCATATATTTTTAACTTTATAAAAAAAATAACAAAAAAGAAGCAAACTGGAAATATTCAAGGTTTTATTAATTTATTTTAATAATATTTTATCAAATGTTTTAAATCCATTTAATGTGATTTATTTTTTTAAATTATTTTAAATAGAACAATAAAAAAACTGAAATATACCTAGTTTCATTCATTTATTTCAATACTATTTCTAATCATTATAAAAAGAAAAACAACAAAAAAAAACATTTAAGTTAAAAAAACATACAAAAAATTAATTTTTTTAGATATTCATTTTTAAATCCATTAAATGTGATTTATTTAAAAATATATATTTTTTAATAGAGCCATAAAAAACAAAAATATTTCTATTTTTTGATTTAACAAAAACAACAAATGAATTCATAATAATGATTCCTGATTTTTAACTTGATCAAATATAAACAAAACAAATATTCACATTTTTATTTTTTCATTTATTTGAATTTATATAATTTAAAAAATGAAACAGTTTAACCGATGCACTAATACCAGTAGATGGCAGCAATGCACCATTTTAGTTCTGTAATTGTTACACATTGAGTTTTCTGAGGAAAAACAGCTGCATTTTGATGAAACCGACGCATGTTGTACTCCTGCTAAGTAAAAATGAACCTTTTTGATACGTTTGGGTGTCCAAAAATCAGTCGAAATCCTTTAAAATGACTGAAAACGTGAGGTTGACTGCTGTGAAACAGCTGGCTGTGAAAAATGTAGCTTCTGTTTGGACACCTGTAATGTGGCGACTCGTGAAAAAATGCTGCGCCAATCTGGGCTACTGTTTAAATAAGCTCAGCGGAGTCGAATTAAGGCAATTAAGGACAATTAGTCTTCCGTTTAACAGCGGCGGTTCAACTCGGTTGAGCGCAGCGCTTCGGCACCAAATAGCCCGTGGCGAGCCGAGAGATAGGTCGCTTACGCAACCGGATGCAACGTTCCGAGGAGAGTGGGAGCAGCGCCGTCGTCGAGTCGGGAGATACTTTGTTTTTCATCATGCGCCCACTGAATACGCTTTTTTATCTGGCTACAAAAAATTGAGTTGACGCCCCAACAAAATCGGTCGAGTTTAGATTGTAAAACAAAGGTTTTGTGCTAGCACCAATTTTTTTTTTTTTTTTTTTTGGGGTAGAGGAGATCTTTATGGTATTGTTTTTGTGTTTTGCATTGTCTTTGTCAACAACTACTTGCAACTAGAATCTGCCTGGCAAAATTCATACAATTTAGGGTTACCCCAGTGTCAGATCCTGTCAAAAGTCATGTTTCAAAAAAATTGAAAAAACATGTACTATACATCTCACAACACTTTCTTTTGAACTCGTGCTCATCAGTAATGATTCAAGTTGGGGCCACGCTAGTTTAAAACAAATACATGATAACCTTGTTTCTTTTTTTTTTCTTTTCTTTATTATGTTGATTTAAAATGTTTTATTCGATTTAAAAAAGGCTGGTTGTATTTTTTTTAAATTAATTTTAACATTAATTTTGTGTTTTTTGTCATAATTATTCGCTACTCTAAGGAACGCGACATCTCTCCCGATCTGCGAATCACGCGAGATGAAACGATGTCAGCGTAACATCCTGTTAAACGTCGGGCTTTCAAAATAAGAGAAAAAAAATGATCAGTTTCATGAAACTTAATTTGGTTATGTTTAGGAGTTGCATTCAAACTAATACGGAGCCTCTTAAGGGACGTCGACAGAAATAAAATTAATTTAAGCAATCTAGTGCACACCAAAAACTATCTGGTAAACATTGGCATTATATAGCATTTAAGCTAGCAGACTTTTGCGATGCAAGTTAGCCAGTTGTTTTGAACATTAGCATTATATAGCATTTAAACTAGTGGACTTTTGCTATGCAATTTAGCCAATTGTTGTAAACATTAGCATTATATAGCATTTAAACTAGCGGACTTTTGCTATGCAAGTTAGCCAATTGTTGTAAACATTAGCATTATATAGCATTTAAGATAGACGGTTTTTGCTATGCAACTTATTGCAGAGCAAAAGTCTGCAAGCTTAAATGAAAAAAACTAACGATTATTTTCATACTCGATTAATCGGATGATTAATTAAAAGATTATTAGCATTTAAGCTAGCGGACTTTTGCTATGCAAGTTAGCCAATTGTTTCAAACATTAGCATTATATACCAATTAAGCTAGCAGACTTTTGCGATGCAAGCTAGCCAATTGTTGCAAACATTAGCATTATATAGCATTTAAAGTAGCGGACTTTTGCTATGCAAGTTAGCAAATTGTTGTAAACATTAGCATTATATAGCATTTAAACTAGGGGACTTTTGCTATGCAACTTAGCAAATTGCTGTAAACATTAGCATCACATAGCACTTAAGCTAGCAGACTTTTGCTATGTAAGTTAATCAATTGTTGTAAACATCAGCATTATATAGCTTAAATGAAAAAACGGCTATTTTCTTAATTGATTAATCGGATGATTAATTAAACAATTAGTAGCCTTTAAGCTAGTGGACTTTTGCAATGCAAGTTAGCCAATTGTTGCAAACATTAGCATTATATTGCAATTAAGCTAGCGGACTTTTGCTATGCAAGTTAGCCAATTGTTGTAAACATTAGCATTATATAGCATTTAAGCTAGCAGACTTTGGCTATGCAAGTTAGCAAATTGTTGTAAACATTAGCATTGTATACCATTTAAACTAGCGGATTTTTGCTATGCAAGTCAGCAAATTGTTGTAAACATTAGCATTGTATAGCATTTAAGCTAACGGACTTTAGCTATGCAATAGGTTGCATAGCAAAAGCTGCTGCTAGCTTAAATGAAAAAAACTAATGATTATTTTCATAAACGAGTAATAGCATTTAAGCTAGCGGACTTTTGCTATGCAAGTTAGCCAATTATTGCAAAGATAAGCAATATATATTAGTCGTTTTGTAGAATGATTTCCTCTCCCATGTATCGATAATCGTTGTATCGTGAGCCTTGTCTCGCAAATCGTATCACATCGTAAGCGACCCAGAGGTTCCTACCCCTAGTTTCGTGTAATATTACACAAATCAGCGACTGGTTTTACCGCAAACATTGTCTTTTGTTTACTATAAGACCGTTTTTTTTTTTAAATGTCTCCTTACAGTACCTGAGGCAGCAGCGACAAAACCTGCCCGTCTGGATGCGCCTCACCATGGCCCTGTTGGGCTTCCTCTTCCCCAGACCGCCTCCCGTTCCTCGGCTGAGGGGGGCCAACAGATGAAGGGCCCGGTTTAGCCCCCCCTGAACCACCACTTGTCCACCCCTCACTGTCACGGGACCGGACTTTTTAAAGATGGCACTGTAAGATGGAACACGGGTTCAGATTTTTTTCTTATTATGAGGAAGAGATAAACTGCGGTCACCGCTGGACGGAGACTAATGGCATTTTGTTGATTTTTTTGTTATTGTTTTTTTCTCACCCCTCATCCTCCCCTAAACCCTTCTTTTTTTCTTCAAGAAGAAGCCATTAAGTTTGAAGAGATATTTTGGAAATATGACTTGTAAGATGACCTATTTTGTACAGCTCCTTTGATTTGGTTCTCGGAAGTGAACTCGCATCATCAGTCCCGGGAATGCCTTACGATTCTGTCCCGCCACTGCATCGAGGAAGAGGAGAAAAGCGATTTTTTTATGGTTTATTCCTCCCCCAAAAAATAAGACCTCGACTTCCCCTTTTTTGGACTGTTTGAGAACATCGGAACAACGCCGGCCGCCCACTTGAATTACGATGTCGCATTGTACAGGCGGCCATTTTGTGAGCAGTCAGGGAAACGTAAACAATCAAGATCGAGAAGTTTTTTTGTTCGAAACTTCTCGGGACAATCTTTATGAATGGGAGGATGAGCAATATTTCAGAAACTTTCAAGCGGGGTGCACAAGTACTGATTTTGTTGTGGTAGTACCTGGACTGACCTGTGAAGGGCGCCATTGAGACTGATGAGAAGTTTTGTAGTAGAAGAAGAAACTGTTCAATTTCAAACATTCATTTGCGGTTTAACATTTACACTTGTTTTTGAGCATATGAGGGAGGGGTGGGAAAATGGACGCCACACCACATGATAATCAATCAGGATAAAATTAGAAAAATGACAATTTGGCAATGCACAAGTTATTTGCTTAACTGATGCCACACCACATGATAATCACTCAAGATAAAATTTCAAAATTGAAGAAGTAGATAATTAAGCAACTACGATCACCAAATTGCTCAAATTATTTGCTTAACAGATGCCACACTACATGATAATCACTCAGGATAACATTTCATAATTTATAATTCAGCAACTACAATCACCAAATTGCTCAAATTATTTGCTTAACAGATGCCACACCACATGATAATCACTCAAGATAAAATTTCAAAATTGATAATTAAGCAACTACGATCGCCAAATTGTTTGCACGCAAATTATATGCTTAACGGATTCCACACCACATGATAATCACTCAAGGTAATGTTCAAAATTAATAATAAGGCAACTACAATCACCAACTTGCTCAAATTATTTTCTTATCAGATGCCACACCACATGATAATCACTCAGGATAAAATTTCAAAATTGACAATTCATGAACTATCATCACCAAATTCCTCAAATTATATGATAAACAGATGCCACACCACATGATAATCGTTTAGGATCATATTTCAGATATCACAATCCGGCAACTACAATCACCACACTGCTCAAATTATTTGCTCAATAGACACCAGTCACACCACACTACTTGATAATCGCTAAGGATAATCTTTAAAATATCCTAATCTGGCGACTACGATCACCGAACTTCTCAAATTACTTGCTTAACTGATGTCCCACCACATGATAATCGCTCAGGATAATCTTGCAAAACATCACAATCCGGCATCTACGATCACCAAAGTGTCCAAAATTTTTGCTCAAGAGACACCACACCACATGATAATCACTCAGGATAATCTTTCAAATATCACAATCCGGCAACTACAATTGCTAAATTGCTCATATGAATTGTTTAACGGACGGCACACCACAGGATAATCGCTCAGGATCATTTTTCAAAAACGACAATCGGGTAGCTACGATCACTAAATTGATCAAATTAGACCCGGTTATCGGTAAGTGTGTACCCCGCTTGATCCAATGTTCCTTTAATCACTGTTTGGGTTCAGGTTACGGAGATTATTTCCACTCGGCTCGAGTTTGAAGCAATTTTTTTACAAGAGCTTTCGTACCGATTTTCCGAATAAGGACGGCCATGACGATCCGTCAGCCACGCCTCCATTTTATACTACTTCAACTTTGTCAATAATATACTGTTTGTTTACATCCAATTGTACCTCTTCCGGCTCTTGAGTGGCCACTTTCGGCGACTTGAAACCCTTAAAAACGGCGTTTTTTTGTGATTTCCTTCTTCATTACTGAATTGAATTTGGGTAAAATGGATTTTCAATGTTTGTTTTCTGAAAAATCCAATCTTTATTTTGGACAAGGGAGCAATTTCATGTGGTATTTGTAGTTTCGGAAAACGTCCTGCACTCCAAACGGGCAATTTACGAAGTAAAAGCGCCCTCTGCTGGCTGTAGAAAGACTGCACTATTAATCATTTAAGAAAAAAAGTGGTGGCTCCTTGAGATGCGACTTTATTTTACTCATATCTCAGAATAACTGAAATCGTCTTGAAAGTCCGAACTGCACTGCCACTAGCAAGCGGAGGTGAGGCGTACTCGTATCTCAAAAATTTGCTCGCATCTCAAAATATCTGAAATCATCTTAAAAGTCCGGACTGCACTGCTGCTAGCTAGCGGTGGTGACGTGTACTTGTATCTCAAATTTTTGCTCGTATGTCAAAATGACTGAAATTGTCTTTAAAATCCGAACTGCGCTGCTGCGAGCTAGCGTTGGTGACACGGGCTTGTATCTCAAATTTTTGCTCGTATGTCAAAATGACTGAAATCGTCTTGAAAGTTTCAACTGCACTGCCGCTAGCTAGCGGTGGTGACGCCTACTTGTATGTCAAATTTTTGACCGTATCTCAAAATAACCGAAATCGTCTTGAAAGTTCGAACTGCACTGCCGCTAGCTAGCGTTGGTGACGCACACTTGGGTGTCAAATTTTTGCTCGCATCTCAAAACTACTGAAATCGTCTTGAAAGTCCGAACTGTGCTCCCGCTGGCTAGCAGTGGTGGCGCATTTTTGCATGTGAAATGTTTGCTCATATCTCAAAATAACTGAAATCGTCTTGAAAGTCCGAACTGCGCTGCCGCTAGCTAGCGTTGGTGACACGTACTTGTATCTCAAATTTGTGCTCGTATCTCAAAATAACAAATCGTCTTGAAAGTCCAAACTGCGCTGCCGCTAGCTAGCGTTGGTGACGCGTACTCGTATCTCAAACTTTTGCTCATATCGCAAGACGAAAGACAAATGACAACTCGTAAAGTCGGGTCACGTTTATCTCCAGGCGCCATTATTTTTTAATTTTTGATTGACATGTTGAAATTTTGAACGTAAACAAGGACTTAACAATTATAAAATTCGTAGTTTTACGATATTTTTTTCCTGAAGGAAATATGGTCACCAATGCCCATCGGTAATCGACATCAAGTTGGATGTATTCTTTCGCTCTCGTGTTGAATATGAACGTTTGAAGACACTGATGATTTTTACTTCATTTTTTTACGTTTTTCGAGGGAGTATCCGACAGTCCCATTTATGAATATTATTATTATTATTTGGATTCTTGTGTTGGACAAAGCGAGACCTCCGCGTTTGGCCGAGATCCACGTCGTTTGTTTCCTGCAAACACTCAACGCTGAGCCAATCGGGAATGAACGCTCTCTAGCTTAGCCTAGCTTATTTTAGCTTAGCTTAGCACAGCGTCGAGTCACTCCCGCAATGGAATTTTTGTTAATTTATTTCCTTATTTATTTTGGGTGTATATTTGCTACTGTACAGATGCTAGCTCGGTGTGTACGGTCGTACTTGTTCTCGTTGTCGATCGTGCGTTCGGCCGGGGGCGGGGCTACGCTTTCCCGACATTTGATTTTTGGAAATTCCTCACAGGGCTAGATTAAATTCACCGTTATTTGTTCCTCCTAATGTTTCGACTACATTCTCGTTATATTTTTCTCTCGTTCAGAATGACTTATTTTGAAATTATTTTGTGTTAATTTTTGGATGTTGATGAAACAACTTTATTCATTTTTTTTTTTGTTCATGAATTGTGGTGATTTTTTTTTCTTTTTTAAAAGTGCGATAATTTTTTCAATTATGACTATTTTGTAATTATATTTCCGATTTTTTTTTTTAATAGTAGTACAATTTTCCGACTTTTTTGGATTGCGTCAAATTTTAGCAAAAGTAATTTTTAAGATAATTACGGATAATTTTGTGTAATTTATTTTTATGAAATTAGTTTGTAAAATTTGTGTTGTCCAACTAAAAGCACGATTTCAATCTCACAAAATTTTGCATTTTTTTCCTAAAATGATGTCTGTTACATCGTAATTTTGTTTTCATCTTACATCCTAATTTTCGTAATAAAGTATGACTTTCCCTCGCAAAATTTTCAGCACAGTAATTTTTAATCATATCACAAATAAATAATAGATTTTTTAAAATTCTAATTGCTTCTTGTTATTTTATAAATCGTCAACTTGTTTTAAAGTTTAATCTAACTTAACTTTCGTCATAGTACTTTATTTTCATGATATTAGTTTGTAAAATTTGTGTTGTCCAACCAAAATAATGACTTAAATCTCACAAAATTTTGTGTTTTTTTTTTTGTCAGTTTAATCGTAATTTTAATCATATCACAAATAAATAATAGAATTTTTTTGCTGTAATTGGTTCTTGTTGTTTTATAAATCGTCAATTTTTTTTCGTAACTAAAACTTTATTTTCATGAAATTATTTTGTAAAATTTGTGTTGTAAAAGCACAACTTCAATCTCACAAAATGTTGTGGTTTTTTTTCTACCATGATGTCAGTTTAATCGTAATTTTTTTCAATCGTAATATAACCTAATTTTCGTAATACTTTCAAATTTTTTTGCGCAAAATTTTCCAGCACTGTACTTTTTAATCATATCACAAATAAATAACTGAATTTTGTTGTAATCGGTTCTTCTCATCAACTTTTTTTCATAGCTTAAGTTTATGTTAACCTAAATTTAAGCTAACTTTCGTAACAGATTAGATATGTACGGATAAATTTGTGACCTTTTCGTAATAGTACTTTATTTTCATGAAATTAGTTTGTAAAATTTGTTTTGTCCAACTAAAAGCACAACTTCAATCTCACAAAATTTTGTGTTTTTTCCTTCCATGATGTCAGCTTTATCGTAATTTTTTTTTACGCACAGTACTTTTTAATCATACTACAAATAAATAATAGAATTTTTTTGTTATAATTGGTTCTCATTATTTTAAAAATCGTCAACTTTTTTTCGTAACTTATTAAGTTTAAGTTAACTGAAGCTTAAAGTTAAGTCTAACTTAACTTCAGTTTAAGCTAAGTCCACGTAAACTTTTGTATATTTCCGTTACGAAAAACGAGAAAGTCGAAACATTAGTACACTCGAGCCGTCCCCGAACTTCCCGCCGACTCGAAGTCTCCGCCCCCTTTTTGTGAGGATAGCTCCGCCCCCTCCTCGGACTAAAGCCATGTGCCTGGCGAGTCCCGACGAGTGGCCGCGACTCGACGGACAATCAAAATGTCTGAAAAATCGTGCCTTGCGAGGAAACACGACGATTCCCGCCGGGCACGGGCGACTTTTTTTCGCCGCGTTTTTTGACTGTTCGCTCTCAACGTGCACTGTACAAACACACGCATCCGGTCGCGGTTTTCATTTTTTTACTGGTTTCTACTCCCATGCTGAACTTCCTTACTCTTTTTCTAACGCCGGGCGAGAAGGAACGAGTCACCGAGTATTATTCCGATGACGTTTAAGTTGAGCCTTCAGTGTCTTTTAATATCACTTGAGGAGAACGAGTGCATCGAAACTGTCAAGTGCTGTGATTTGCTGTCTTTTTTTGTTTTCCGTTTTCTACAAGAATTTGACACGATTTGTATGGAGGATTTTTTCCCTTTTTTCTAAGACGAAAAGAGCAAACCGAAACAGCTCTTTTTTTTCTACGATGGCTTTTTTCAATGTCGTGGCTTTTTTTTTTTAATATATGAAACCGTTTTGAATCAAGTCTGCTGTGTCACTCTCAGTTGAAGGGCTTTTTTCAATCGATGTAAATGGCATAAAACGGAAAAAAATGCATGTCCGACATTCCTCATGGTGATATTTAAGAGAAAAAAAATCTGTATCTTAAAGGGTTTTTTGAATGTAATTTAATGGAGTGGAAAAGGTCATGTGATCACTTGTCCTTACATGAACTGAACAGTGGAGACGCTTTTTCTTATTTTTGGTTGTTTTTATGGGTTTTTTTTTTTTGGGGGGGGGGGGTCCAAAGTGGTCTGAAAGGATTTCACGTTGTCGGCCATTTTGTGAGGCCCAGTCCAGATGTAGCAAGCAGTTAGTTGGCTGGTAAGACGGAGGAAGGACGTCCATCCATTTTGGTTTCTAGTGCAATATGCTGTATATAAGAGCTTGGCTCGCCTCGCCGCAATCTTACAATCTCCTTGTTTCTTTTCTTGTTCGATGGGTACTTTTGGCTGTTTTTGTTTATTTTTCATTAAAACTTTATGGACAACTGAAAGCAACGACTCGGCTTTTTCTTGTACAGTACTATCTTTGAATTTGGGTCAAGTTTCATAATACAGGTCGTCCCCGGCAATGTTCCCTGTATGTTTTTAATGTGTCTGAGCAGACACACAAGGTCGCTGAGGACCACTGTGAGCAACATCAGATGTGTACGCCGTTGCCACACACCAGTATCACGCCTGTTCAAAACCTTGGATCATAGCAAATTACATTGCTTGTTACAAGACTGAAAATACAGCAGCGATTTGCATTCGTTTACTTTTAATATAATTGATTTGGACCACTTTAAATGAAAAACACAAAAGTCTCATTGTTTGTGAGATGTGTACTATGTTATACGTAAGAGTCCTGCTCTAACCATGGGAAGAGTCCTGCTTTGGCCTGGAAAAGGTCCAATTGTGGCATAGGTGAGTTAATAAATACAGTACTGGCCAAAATTATTGGCACCCCTGCAACTCAGTCAGATAATGCTCAATTTCTCCCAGAAAATAATATCTTCATTTATTTTGCTTGCAATGAAAAAACACCAAAGACAATGACAAAAAAATTAAATCTTTATCATTTTACACACACTCCAAAAATTAGCCGGACAAAATTGGCACCCTCAGCCTAATATTTGGTACCACAACCTTTTGACAAAATAACTGCAAACAACCGCTTCCGGTATCCATAAATGAGTTTATTACAATGTTCTGCTGGAATTTGCCAACTGCTCCAGGTCTCTGAGATTTGAAGAGTGCCTTCTCAGTTCAGTTCAGTTTAAGTTCTCCAAACTGCCATTTTCAGATCTCTCAATATAGGATTCAGGTCTTGACTCATTGCTGGCCACTTTAGAAGTCTCCAGTGCATTCTCTCAAACCATTTTCTAGTACTTTTTTAAGCGTGTTTTGGGTCATTGCAGGGCCGGCCCAGCCTATACGCAGACTATGCAGCTGCTTAGGGCCCCTGACCACTTGGGGGGCCCCAATCTGGCAAAATTTTTTTTTTTTTTTTAACTACAGTTTGCTTTATTTGACTTTTGTGAGTTTTGATACTTGATTACAAGCTTTAAAAAAAAAAAAAGTTCTTCCTTAACTTCTTTCTTTCCTCTTTTAGAAAAAGGTTTGGCGCTATCTATTGTAAGTACTGACAATCATTTGGGGGGGAGAAGTTTTAAGTATACAGTGCAACAAAATCTGATTAATATACAAAATATGGACGTATGGGTTGGATTGCATGTATGGGTTTCACAGTATACTGTGACGAAATGGTGGGCCAAAAATACGGGCCCCTTTGCATTATTTTGCTTAGGGCCCCCAAATGGCCTGGGCCAGCCCTGGGTCATTGTCCTGCTGGAAGACCCATGACCTCTGAGGGAGACCCAGCTTTCTACATTATGCTGCAAAATTTGTTGGTAGTCTTCAGACTTCATGATGCCATGCACACGGTCAAGCAGTCCAGTGCCAGAGATAGCAAAGCAACCCCAAACATCAGGGAACCTCCGCCACGTTTGACTTTGGGAACCGTGTTCTTTTCTTTGAAGGCCTTGTAAACTCTATGTTGATGCCTTTTCCCAAAAAGCTCTACTTTTGTCTCATCTGACCAGAGAAGATTCAAAATCCAAAAGATCCAAAACGTTTTGGGCTTCCTCAGGTAAGTTTTGGCAAACTCCAGCCTGGCTTTTTTATGTCCCTGGGTCAGAAGTGGGGTCTTCCTGGGTATCCTACTTTAGAGTTCCTTTTTATTCAGACGCCGACGGATAGTAAGGGTTGACACTGTTGTACCCTCTGAAGGGGAAAGGATATCATCATTGCACACACCATATAATTGTTTGCATTAGTCTAACACATATATAGTCTAACACATACATATGGTACAGGTTCTCGTAGGCACCGTCTAACTGTTTGCATTACTGTAACACGCGTAATATAATTAATCAGGAAATAGTATCATTTTCATATTTACGGTAGGACTACACTACTAATATAAAATAAATAGAACACCATAGTTTAATGAGAAGAAATAGAAGAGATACAAAATGCCGTCTTATCACAAGATTGACGCACCAACTCTGGCAATCAGCTCTCCCAGCAAACTCCAAGGACAAAGCGCTTTGTCCTAAAACAAGTACAACCAGCCTGGACAGCAAAGTTGATAGCGGGCGTCCCAATCCGCGCACGAAACCGGCCACAGAGGGGATGACCCAAAAGCAACGCCCAGAAACGCCTTCGACAAGGCCCGCCTCAGCAAAGACTTTAAAAAGACTGGACACTGAGATAACACAGATTTTTTCTGCTCGGAAACATGTAGCCTTGTTTTGGATCCAGAATTGTCCCTCCGTCGTCTGTTTTTGCCTTGTTTTTACCATTGTCGACGAATAAATTTTCAACCTGTTTTCGGTGAGTGTTCTTCAAGCTTTTGAAACATGGAGTCAGTACAAAGGGTTAAAATAAGAGGACGCGCGAGATTCGGCCTTCCCGGCGGGCGCACGCGGAGCAGCGTCAGCTGAGCGGCACTTGTTTTGGCTGGTGCTGTTCCCGAATTTCAACCACTCAGACTGCGGGATAGCTTGAACTTGTTTGGATGTTAGTTGAGGTTCTTTATCCATCATCTGCACAATCTTTCATTGAAATCTCTCGTCAATTTTTCTTTTCCGTCCACATCTAGGGAGGTTAGCCACAGTACTATGGGCTTTACACTTATTGATGACACTGTGTATGTTCGACACAGGAACATTCAGGTCTTTGAAGATGGACTTGTAGCCTTGAGATTGCCCATGCTTCTTCACAATTTTGCTTCACATGTCCTCAGACAGTTCTTTGGTATTCTTTCTTTTCTCACACAAGGACACAGGACAGAGGTTTAGTCAACTTGAATCCATTTTAACTGGCTGCAAGTATGATTTACTTATTGCCACCACCTGTTATGTGCCACAGGTAAGTAACAGGTGATGTTAATTACACAAATTAGAGAAGCATCACAAGATTTTTAAAAGGGTCCCAATACCTTTGTCCAGCCCATTTTTGGAGTTTTGTGTAAAATGATAATGATTTAAAATTTTTTCTACCCATTTGCTTTTGTGTTTTTTCATTGGAAGACAAATAAATGAAGATATTACTACCAAAGCATTGTGCAATTGCAATCATTTTCTGGGAGAAATTGAGCATTATCTGACAGAATTGCAGGGGTGCCAATACTTTTGGCCAGTAGTGTACGCCCTTGTTCAGCCTTAAGCCTGTGCTGAGGAATGATTTCGTCCTGATTATTGGCATTGACCGAACCTGCAAGTCTGCGTTCAGGGTTACAACTGCTTTCACAGGTGCAAAGCACAGCAATTGACCCCAAACAAACAAACATTTCTGCCATGTGGTACTTGTCCAAAATTGATGTTAAACACAATCTGGACACAGAACGTGAAATGACAGCCTGCTCGATAAAAAGCTTCATGAAAGAAAGTGGCTGTCATGATGGCTGTAAGTTTCTGCATTTTAATTTTCTGTTATCAATTAGAATTTCACTTGTGATGTTTTGAACAGTTTTATTAGCTTTGAATTGCACTTATATTTCCTCAAAATGAAAATGATATTTTGACACTTTTAACAAACTCGTTAGAAACCCCGTTAGAAATAGGTAAAAATGTGATTAAAAACCATAAGTATTAATTTTTCAATAAAATGTACACTTAAAAAAATACCATAATTTCCAGACTATAAAACGCTACTTTTTTTCCCCTCATTTTGGAATCCTGCGGCTTATAGTCCAGTGCGCCATATTTGTTCATTTCTTTGGGTTAATGGGCAGACTTATAAAGACGGTTTGGGATCCTTTCCCAGCTTTATACAAATCAACAATCCTTAATCGCAGGTCTTGAGACAGCTCTTTTGACTGATGCACATCAGACAATGCTTACCAGGTGTGTGTTTTATAGTGGGCAGGGCAGCTTTAAACCACTCATCAGCGATTGGGCACACACCAGACTAAAAATTGGTTTCAGTTGCTGTTTAAGTCTCCTTAGACAGAGGGTTCACTGACTTATTTTCCCCCCTTCTCTCATTGTTTGCATACTATCCTCATTATAATATGAAAACCTATAAATGTTTGGGTGGTTTTAGTTACAGCAGACACTGTAGTTTCATCTGTGTTATTTTGACAAAGATCAGATTACATTTGATGGTGGTTTTATGCAGAAGTGTGAGGAATTCCAAAAAGGTTCTGATACTTTTCCATACCACTATATACTAGTGTATACAGTGGGTCAAATAAGTATTTAGTCAGCCACCAGTTGTGCAAGTTCTCCTACTTGAAAAGTTTAGAAAGGCCTGTAATTGTCAACATGGGTAAACCTCAACCATGAGAGACAGAATGTGGAAAAAAAAAAACAGAAAATCAGATTGTTTGATTTTTAAAGAATTTATTTCCAAATTAGAGTGGAAAATAAGTATTTGGTCACCTACAAACAAGCAAGATTTCTGGCTGTCAAAGCGTCTAACTTCTTCTAACGAGGTCTAACGAGGCTCCACTCGTTGCCTGTATTCATGGCACCTGTTTTAACTCATTATCGGTATAAAAGACACCTGTCCACATCCTCAGTCAGTTACACTCCAAACTCCACTATGGCCAAAACCAAAGAGCTGTCGAAGGACACCAGACACAAAATTGTAGACCTGCACCAGGCTGAGAAGACTGAATCTGCAATAGACCCCAATAAAGGTGGATTCACTTGCAAATTATGGAAGCCCTGGTGCTTTCAGACGCTGTAAACTCATTGGATTAGTTGCGTAAAAGCCATTATTTGGAAAAGCTTCGGTCGATCCAGTCGCCAGATCCATATTTGATGGCCAAACCGATGTTTCCTCCCGTCCGGTCCCGTCCCATGCGTCAGAGCTCGTCCTGAGACCACAAAATTTCCAATCATACTCCAGTTTAGGTCACGATGAGGAGTTAGGTACCCAAAATCGGCACCGGCCCGAATATAAACCGACATTTGGTCAGCTGAGCGTCACCGTTGTCACAATTGTAAAATGAAACTTGATCAACAACGGGCCGGTGTGTGCCGAAAAAAACCTGCCCGGCGTGATATGCCCCCCCCGACGGGAGCGCTTATTCATAACGCTTTATTGAGGTGAAAACATCAAATGTTTTCATGGACGCATTGCAGTAATGGATTTACGACTGTAAGATCAGTTTTAAATAATTAAATTACACAAAATATTAGTACTGTATTTTAGTAACAAATCGTGGACTGGGCCACATAACCATCTTTGAACAGAAATGTATTAGTCTACAGGTTTTCACGACCATAACCCAATGACAATCACACAGGTATGACATTTATTAGTTCAGCAAGAGTAAAACAATCCATATTCACGGTACAAGAAAGTCATTTCCATGTGGGCGCTCCCGTCAGGGGGGACATTTCACGCAGGGCAGCTATTTTTCGGCACAATACCTGTTGTTGCGTTCACTTTCTTGCTGTGCGACCGTGGCGACGAGCTTCGTAGTCTCCGTCTGATTATGTCTGCGATCGTGTTGGCATCATATTGATGTTTTCGCCGCTGTCTAACAGCTGTCGACACAAACGCATCATGGACCGAGATAAACAAACCGTGCTGCTTTAGAGATTTGCCCTTTTAACAATGGGCACACAGCAACTACTAAAATAACCGTTTATCTTCTCTGTTACTGCAACCAACCGCCACACATGCCTTCACCCAGGGGCGCCGTAGAGGGGGGAAAAGTGGTACTGATTCTAAGGGCCAATGGCCTGAGGGGGCCCACAAAGAAAATTAGAGCATTAGGTAATCGTTTGCAAATTTAAATATTAATCATTATAATTTTAAAAGGTATAAAACGAAGGGTTTCTTTTTCTTGTTTTGTTTTTGGCAAAAAGTAAACATCCAGAGAGCATATGTATTGCCAGCAAACCCCCCCCGCGTATTTTCATTAATTGGTTTCGTCCGCCCTTCCTTTGATCAGACCGCGCGCAGGCTGAGCAGCGGTGCACATTTACACCAGTCAATGACTCTGAGTACTGTGCGTGCGGTAGGCTACATCAAAAATGTTTTCAAAACAGAAATCAGGCTATCAAAAGAGGAAAGAAAATAAAGCAAAGCAGGAGAGCGGTAGAAAAGGCCAACAGGATGTGAAAAAGTACTTCACAAAGGAAGGTTGGTGTAAATTGTGTCAGTGTAGTGCTGAAAATTAACCTGTTATTTTAGCTCACGCGACGTCTATTAGAAAACTCAGAAGCAGGTCCCAGCTCACTCCGTAAGAAATACGGGATTTTCCCGACCTCAGTGAGCGACATTGACCAATTCAAGAACATGAATTCCAAATAATGACGGCATTTTTTGGTATCATACAGATGTTGAAAGTTGGTGTGGATTTTTTTTAATCTGGTTAAATCCAGTTTGTCAAGAATTTATTGAATTGAGTTTGTCATCAATTAAATTTAGTTAGTTAACAAGGAAGGGACCTGGCTTCGGAGCTGTAGCCTATAGTGGAGATTGTAAGTTTTCAAATGGGGCTAAGCCTACTCCATAATGAAATACTGTAATTGTTTGCTAGCTAGTGTTTGCTCCACTTTTAGCTTACATTTAATTAGTACAGCAGGTTAACCCTTTCGCAAGCTCTCTACACCAAAACAGTTGTCTCTGCCCTCGCCTGTTGTAATAGGCACAAGCACAACTCCTCTTGCTGCGTCTGGCTCAGCAGCCCTGTCTCCTGACACCCTTTATGAGCCAGCCTCATCTTTACTCCCAACTGAAGGAGGTGAGGAATCAACTTGAACACTGCCACACCACACATAAAATATCAGTGGCTAAGAGACAAATAGTAATAAGTAATAATAATTAATAATAATTATTATTATTATTAATGAATGATACATAATTAATAATTAAATTAAGATACTAGAATAATATAGAAGATATTGTTATATTTGTCATTTTATGTACACTACAGAGCCAGGACCATCTTCAGTAAGACACCTGAACTCTGTGTATACTGCTACATTCCCCCCTAACTTGTGCTCTCTTGGTCTCCTGAATGCAATTTTTAAGATGCAGCTGCAAAGCATTTTTGGAGAAGTGTGCATCGCTTTACGAATATTTTGCACACTCCCCGTAACGGTTGCAGGCGGCGAGAGAGCTTTTAGTAAGCTAAAACTCATAAAAAATTATATGAGGTCCACTATGTGTCAGGACAGGCTTTCTAGTCTTGCCATGTTGTCCATTGAATGTCAGTTGGCTAGGAAGCTAGACTTTAATGATTTGATCACTGACTTTGCTATCAAGAAGGCTCGGCGCTGGGCTCTTGGTGACTAAGGCTGAGCAACCTGCAATCTGCTCGCTTTGTTTGTAATTGTGAGTGTGATTGCTTGTGTGTGTGTGTGTGTGTGTGTGTGTGTGTGTATGTGTGGTGTTCGCTTTGTTTGTTATATCATTCTAAAGATTGTTTTTTTGATTGGCGTTAATGTATGCTGTAGTATTGTTAGAATAAAAGTTTTGTTTTAACTTAAGTCATTCATTGTGGTATTTGAGAATATTTCTAATAAAAATATATTTAGATTGTAAAAGATGGGCTTCAGTACATTTCTTAAAGATGATATCAGTCTATTCATTATTGCTCTGTACGCTGTATGTTTACATAAATATATTTTCATCTTAAATTAGTGCAGAAAATGCACAAATTAGTGTGTAAAAATTCACCAGAATGCAAGAAATTACGTAGTTGATACTCTAAATGTGTGTGTGTGTCCCGGCACTGGTGGTGGGGCCCAAAGTGATATCTTTTCATGGGGCCCAAAATCCCTGGCAGCGCCCCTGCCTTCACCATTTTGATTAATCAATGTTAACGATTGTCAGGAAGGTTTTTGGGTTCGTTTACTAGGGGGTGATTCCTTAGACAAGCAGAAAAACACGCAGTAATAGGAGGAATTTAAGTAGCGGTAATATGTAAACACTATGAGCTGACGGACAATATGGCGTTACCAGTAATGGGGGCGGAGTTGTGACGTGTAAGATGTGCTTTAATGCTTTTGCACACTAACAGTATTTACAATAATTAAACCAATTATGTGTGTTTAAAACTAGGTGTTATGATTATGTTTTCTCATGTAACAGTCTATTCGCTTGTGCTTTAGTGCTTACACAATGAAAAGAGTAAGGTTTCTGTTTTCAGTAAACGTCACCATAATGTTTCATTCTGGTTTCTGTTCTCAGTAAACGATACCATAACAGCTAAACGAAACTTACGCATGTGCAATGGATGCTCTCCCACTTGTCAATAAAAGACGCAGCCTCAGGCAGGGGGCTGAGAGAGGCTAATTGTGAGCAAGGGTGCTGCGCTGTCGACCCTCTCCCTGGTGGCCGCCAGTGAAAATTTATCTACGTCTCAAGTCTGATCTTTCCTCCGTCCTTTCCTAGGTCTTTGTTGTTTTCTTAGTTCAAATATTAAGTTTAGACCTAACAGACGTCACGTGATTGGGGTCTATAGAAAATGTAAGACAAGACCACTGATAATCTCCCTCGATCTGGGGCTCCATGCAAGATCTCACACCATGGCGTCAAAATGATAACAAGAACGGTGAGCAAAAATCCCAGAACCACACGGGGCGACCTAATGAATGACCTACAGAGAGCTGGGACCACAGTAACAAAGGCTACTATCAGTAACACAATGCATCGCCAGGGACTCGAATCCTGCACTGCCAGGCGTGTCCCCCATGCTGAAGAAAGTACACGTCCAGCCCTGTCTGCGGTTCGCTAGAGAGCATTTGGATGATCCAGAAGAGGACTGGGAGGATGTGTTATGGAAAATAGAACTTTTTGGTAGAAACACAGGTTCTCGGGTTTGGAGGAGAAAGAATACTGAATTGCATCCGAAGAACACCATACCCACTGTGAAGCATGGGGATGGAAACATCATGCTTTGGGGCTGTTTTTCTGCAAAGGGACCAGGACGACTGATCTATGTAAAGGACAGAATGAATGGGGCCATGTATTGAGAAATTTTGAGTGAAAATCTCCTTCCATCAGCAAGGAATTGCATCCGAAGAACACCATACCCACTGTCAAGCATGGGGGTGGAAACATCAGAGGAGTAGCAAGGGTCCCCGGGGGCCCCAGGCAACAAGCAACATGGGGCCCTTCCAGCGTGTGCAAGTAAGGGGGACAGTTGGACTTGGAGCAATAGCATATTTAATAAAAGTATAATAACGCCTCTGTCTCATAGAGCGCTTTTTAGGACACTCAAAGTGCCTGGCTATTACTACATTCGGACATAAAACTACAGTAACATAGTACACTCACCGCTGTCTTTCTTCCTTTTCTCCTCTTCTTTTTTTTCTTTCTTTTGTCGCTTCCAGAAGGATAACTTCTCTTCATTTTGGATGTATGCCAATTAAAAAAAAAGCCAAATCGCCACTCACTCTCACTCTGAGTCACATGGGGGAAGGGGGTGTAGAGCCAGTGAAGGGGCCTCTTCAGGGAACTCAGACACAAGGCTTTCACTGGCACTGTCGCTGCGACAGTGCAGTAAAGCTGCATGTGCTAAATCTGTTGGCCCGTCTGGGGGCCCTAGGCAATTGCCTCGTTTGCCTAATGGGACGCGACGCCTCTGGGAAACATCATGCTTTCGGGCTGTTTTTCTGCAAAGGGACCAGGACGACTGATTTGTGTAAAGGAAAGAATGAATGGGGCCATGTATCGAGAGATTTTGAGTGAAAATCTCCTTCCATCAGCAAGGTCATTGAAGATGAGACGTGGCTGGGTCTTTTAGCATGACAATGATCCCAAACACATAGCCAGTGCAACAAAGGAGTGGCTTCGTAAGAAGCATTTCAAGGTCCTGGAGTGGCCTAGCCAGTCTCCAGATCTCAACCCCATAGAAAATCTGTGGAGGGAGTTGAAAGTCTGTGTTGCCCAACGACAGCCCCAAAACATCACTGCTCTAGAGGAGATCTGCATGGAAGAATGGGCCAAAATACCAGCAACAGTGTGTGAAAAGCTTGTGAAGAGTTACAGAAAACGTTTAGCCTCCGTTATTGCCAACAAAGGGTAAATGTCAAGTTCAAAAATAGATCCTTAGGTAGACATTGTAAAATTACCCAAAAATAAGGAGAGAAGACACTCAGTTTTCTTGGCCAAGGAGAGCAAAAGATTGACTCGTGCCAGTCACCAAAATTGATCTAAAGAAAAAACCCTCCTGGGTATTTTATTTAGGGGTTTGTCCTAAAAAAAAAATGGATGCCGCCCTGAGGGAGGGGGCGAACAAACTGGAGACACCCATGTGGTTTTCGATTGGATATGTGTGTGCATGTAGGTGGAACTAAGTAAATACACGTGTGTAAGCAAGGGCTCATGTAAACAATCATGTAAACAGTCAAAACAATCATGTAAACAGTCAAAATGACCCAGACACTTCAGTTATGCAACGCTGCGGCCATGGAAGATGTCCTCGGATGGAAAATTGTCCTCGAAGGTCTAGACGAAAGTCCAGACACCAGGTGCTGAAGATGCCTCAGAAGGTCTAGTTACGCAATGATGCGGCCATGAAGCAAGGCAGTTGTCATCCCGACCCTCTTTTACTCTTTGTAACACTTAAGCATTATACTACAACCTGGTTTCGCAAGCAATAATCATTTACTGGTTATATTAGTAAGAAAAATATGGCAATATGTATTATTTATGGTATATATGAGCACAAGCAAATATTCAATCAATCAATCAAGCAAATATTTAATCAATCAAACCTCGATAATTACCTCAACAGTAAATAACAAGGTACTGAGATGAACTTTTGATATTGACCAAATACTTATTTTCCACCATGACTTGCAAATAAATTCTTTAAAAATCATACAATTTGATTTTCTGGTTTTTTTTTCCACATTCTGTCTCTCATGGTTGAAGTTTACCCATGTTGACAATTACAGGCCTCTCTAAAATTTTCAAGTGGGAGAACTAGCACAATTAGTGGTTGACTAAATACTTATTTGCCCCACTGTATATTGCATATTACTTAGTGAGATGCATGTGACAATGTTGTGGCATTAGCAGTGCAATGACTGTGACATTTCAGTGCAAACTTGAGTTGAGAAAAGGTCAGTGCGTTCTTATTGCTTCTTGACAGCAATAGACGTCCAATCTATCTGAACTGGGAGGGACGACAGGAAGACTCTGATGCTGCTTTACTGTGAATTTAAAGCTTGGAAGCGATTTGACCGACTGCCACTAGATGGCAGCGATTTTTAGAGATCCGTTTGCGTATCTGCAGATTTCCGCTGCATTTTGATGAAATCAAGCAATCTGCTGATCGGCTAATTACTTAAGAGTCGAAGAAAGAAAAAAGACTGGAATTCAGCCATTTTTCTTGCTTATAGAAAAGAATCTCATCTTTCATTTAGTGATTATAATGTGGTGATTTACGATACGAAATGACTTTGTTCTGGAGTGGCTTTCTTATCATGAATTTTTCGCATAATGAATCACATTTTACATGTAAATGCCGTCAAGCCTCAGTCTTTGTTTTTCATGCTTTGTCACCCCTTAGTGGCGCTTAAGTGTAACTAGTTTGTTCGACTATTCTACAGACGTTATCACATGATTACTCTGTCATTGTGTAATCACAGATCACAAGACATCTGATCCATTACACGTCATATTGTTGTCCGACTCAAAATAGATGACGTTTGTCAGGCGAGCAATTAAAAACACGCCAAACTTGCGTGACATCGATGTGGAAAAATAAGCTTGTTTTTGCACTCGTCGGCAAACGAACGGGACCGGACCGACCGGTTTCGGGAAGGCTTTATGATGTCGACCGCTTTTTTTCTGTTAGGCGACGTACTACTAAACCGCTTTGGCCTCGGAGTGGTTTTTGTGGCGTTTCGCACGGCGTCGCGCTAAAGGTCACGTCTCGCGTTCTCGTCTCTTATGCTTATCAGACAGCTGAGGCTGGGAAAAATGTGCTGTCACATAAAATCATAGACAAGCCCGAGGGTGATTGAGTGCTGTGTCATGAAATCAAGTGGATTAAAATAAAATCAAATTATAGGAATTAAATTTAATGAAATAAATGTCATGTATTGGATAAATAAAAACGTCTGTTAATTTAAAGAAAATAGTACAAAATATTGACATTTAATACCAAATGAAAATGTGATAATGTAAAATGTTAGGAAACTACAAGGAAATATATATTTTTAAATTGATAAAAAAGAAATTTATTAGATTAAAATTTATTAATAAATTCCTCCTATTTTACTTTGTTTTTTTTTCTATATTTTTTAATACATTCTATTTTTGCTGTTTGTTTTTACTTTTTTTTAGGGGTGTTCTTTTGTGGGTTTTATGCAGGGATTGTTTTATTTTTGTGGATTTTTTTTTTCCCCTCTGGGTATTTTTGTGTTTTTGGGGTTTTTGTTATTTTGGGGGGCGTTGTTTGTGTTTTTTTTTTGGGGGGGGGGTTGTTTTATTTTTGTGGATTGGTTTTTTTTTTGCCGAGGTATTTTTGTGTTTGTGATTTTTTTGTGGTTTTGGTGTTTTTTGCGATCTTTTGGGGTGGTGTTTTTAGTGTTTTTTTGTGGGCTTTTTTGTCCCTTTTTTTTTTGTTTTTGTGGGTTTATTTTCATGGATTTTTAAAAATCTTTTTTTTTAGGTTTTTCGGGTGTTGTTTTTTTGTGAATTGTTTGTCATTTTTATGGGAGTTATTTTGTGTTTTGTGGTTTTTTGTAGTTTTGTTTTGGATAGTTTTAATCTTAGGTTTTTTGGGTGTTTTTTTTTTTTTTGTGGATTGTTTTTTTTTTTTTTGTCGAGGGATTTTTGTGTTTGTGATTTTCTCTTTGGTTTTTGGTGTTTTTTGTGATTTTGGGGGCGTTAATTTGCGTTTTTGTGGGGTTTATGTCCTGTTTTGTTTTTGTGGGTTTATTTTTGTGGCTTGTGAATTATTTGTGAATTATTTTTTAAAATTTTTGTGGGTGTTATTTTGTGTTTTTTGTAGGTTTATTTTTGTGGATTGTTTTAATCTTTTTTTTGTTTTTTTTGGGTGTTGTTTTTTTGTGGCTTGTGTTTTGATTTTTTTTCGAGGTATTTTTGTGTTTGTGATTTTCTTTTTGGGTTTGGTGTTTTTTGTGATTTTTCGGGGGTGTTGTTTTGTGTTTTTGTTTTTTTTGTGCTTTTTTGGTTTTTTTTTGCAAGTTTATTTTATTTATTTATTTATTGTTTTTTTTGTGTATTTTGGGGGGGATTTTTGCGAAATCTTTTGGGTATTTTTTGGGAGTATTTTTGTGTTTCTATTTTTTTGTATTCTTTGTGGTTTTGATACCATTTTTTAAAAAAATTTTGTGGGCTTTGTTCTTTGTTTTGCTTTTTGGTGTTTTATTTTAGGTTCATTTTTGTGAGCTTTTTTTTAAGGTAATTTTGATGGGTTTATTTAGTTTTTTTGTGCTTGTCTTTTTGTGCATTTCTGCCATGATTTCTGGATTTAATGCAGTCTTTAAGGCAACCGACAAAACAATCGAGTGGGTTTGCTCCGCGATCGCGTCCAACTTTGAAATGTCATGTTCAATTAGTCACTTCTGCGCTCTTGTTTTTTTGTTTGCTAGCTTTCGAATTGTCGGTGTCGCGTTGGCGCTAATGTTGTTATTGTTTCGGTGAAGAACGATGAGTCAATAGTCATGAAGCAAGGACTATCGTGACGAACAGTGGCAGTTTATTGCCGTCAATTGCACCCAAAAAAATTGTGATTAATCACTGAATAACATCACCATTTTAAAATGTTATCTTGGCTTTATATTTACGTTTTAAGTCTTTTAACTCATGACTGCGGTCATGGACGTCCAATCGTAGAATCACAGTATCTGATTTGTCCACGTATCACAGAACAGTAGCCATTTGATTTAGTGTCCTCACTAATAATAACAACAAAGTGAGTGACTTTTTGAGCCCTCCCTCAATACATCCATTCTTACCAAACAAGCAATGGTTTAGCCCCATTACAAGCATTACTTTCAAATGTACTGGATTGCACAATGCAGGCATGCTACTGTATATCTTTGCAAGAGCCGCCTGGTAGCGAACAATACGGGATGTGATAAGAGCGCCGATAACCTCGCTTGGCAGTGCATGCTGCCGCTGCGCTATTTTGGGACCAGTGGGCTCAGGAAAAACAGGATATACACCCTTGTTTTTGGACAAAGACCTGACAAAAAATGGCTTCCATCAACCGGGCTGACAGTGTTTCACTGCCATTGACGGGGAGAGACGTCCAATCCGTTTTGACTAACACAAACGAATGACAGCCTTTCGGGGCCATGACGTCATCACTCGTAATTAATATCTCAAGTCCCCCCATTTACTGCAAAATGGATCCAAAAGGGTGACATTTGTTTGTGCTACGTTTGCACTAGTTGTTGGGTGACCCCTCTGTTATTGAGAGAGTTGGTACGCCCCGTCAGCCGCGGGAGTTTGATACGGAAAAGCTGCGAGTGACGTCATCATTCGAAGTTAATATCTCAATATATATAAAACGATAGCAGCACAAGCAAACATTTTTACAGCACAAACGTAGCACAAACAATTGACACAAATTTTAGCCATTTTTAATCGAAATGGAGGGCTAGTTGACCTCAGATTGACCTATAAAACAATTTTAAATACCTTAAACAAAAATCTTTTCTGCACAAACTAATGACATAATTTTTATACAAATTTGCGTCTGATAGTGCAGGGGTCCCCAACGACCGGGCCGCGGACCGGTACCGGTCCGTGGCGCATTTGGTACCGGGCCGCGCAGCAATAATAAATAATTTATTAATGACTGCATTCTGGCCGATTGACTTTAGCCTGTGCCGCTTAACACACCAATATCCCTGTCTACTCTAGATATACAACTACAGGATAGGAGGTCGTCATAGAAATGCTTTGATTGGACTGTTAGCACTAAATCTTGTTTTGTATGTCTATGTGTGCTTGGCGTCGATAATAACGTATGATGTAGTTCGTCACCAATCACATTTCTTCCCGGAAATAATTAGCCCGACACTAGAATGACTGAAAAACAGACGTCTTTGGACAGACTTTTTACGGGGAAAAGGGAACCTGACGAGCCAGAAGATGTGCCTACAACCTCGAAGAAAAAAAAAATTCATGCTACTTCCTATCACTAAAGACCCACGAAGCGAGAAGGAGTGGATTCGTGACCCGTATGTGAATAAACCGAGTGATTCGAGTATGTCTGTGCAACAGGAATATCAGCTTGTAGAGATCGCAAATAACGGCGACCTTAAACGTACATTTGAGATAACAACTCTACTGAAGTTCTGGATTAAAGTCATTGCGGAATATCCAGACATCGCTAGGAGCGCACTGAAAACTGTGCTACAATTTCCAACATCGTGTATTTGTGATGCTAGCTTCTCTCACTCTCCCATCTCGGGACCATCTCGTCTCAACGAAACAAACTCAGGGGCAGTTTACAACCGTCCTCTTTTGCCCGGACAAGTCCTACTTTCACGTAGTATCCTCGTCGTCCGGGCGGGTTTTATAAATTCATAAAAATGTCAAGTTTTTATGATTTTTCACAGGAGCAATTTAAGGAGAGAATCCATCTGGCCGCTGAGTGGCAGCAGTTGACATGGCTCCTACTAGAAGGGAGTGAAGGAGTAGGTCTTCTTGTTTTTGTTGGCAGTTTACCCCTATCATGAGGCATTACCGCCATCTACTGGGTTGACAATTTGGCCACAACGCCTGCCCAGTTGTTAAGTTTTTAACGATAAATACGAAAATAATGGCAACTGTTGACTTCTGTCGGAGCTTTGACTGTAAAATCCCATTTGATGTCGCATCGTTGCGCTGCCGATGATTGTAAACTTTTCTAGCAAAGTTTGAGTTTTGCGTCAGCAAGCTATCAGTAAGCTAAACCATGCTAGGCATTATGGGAAACGTAGTTTTGAACTGCTACGTTTGGAAACATGCTGGTTGAATAGTTTGTCAGTTTACTTTGGTTATTGTTTGTGTGCAATCTAGAACATTGAATGAGAATATCAATTGAATGGGAATAACAATTTGTCAAGGACAATTGTTGTGATAGTAATTGATAAAAACGTTTAGTTGGCACATAGCCTACTTTGTGTATCTGTATTGACTGGACTACATTTCCATGGGTCTGCATTATATATATATATTACGTCTTTGAGTGAAGTTCGAGTAAAATTCAAGTATCTTGAGGCCGGCTGAGTGTCCTCATTTTTGGAAATCAAAATATGGTCACCCTAGTTTACATGGCAAATCTGCCACACAAAGACGCAATGACTGAGTTGCGGACTCACCTCGCGTGCATATGGTGTTGGCAAAGACAGAAGGCGAAGACGAAAAATTCTGAATCCTGCCTCCAAAGTGGAAGAATCCGATTTGGGGGGGGTTGAGGGGGGCTTCTTCGGCATGCATATCAAAGGCTCCTGCGGCGCGAGACTGCGCTGTTAACGTCAGCACTCGTACACGTCACATTGGGCGTGCGTAGCGGTGCTACTAAACATTAAAAACAGCAAATATGGCGGAATGTTGGCTTTAATTTACAGTTTTAATTGTATTTTAAATTAAATATTTTGAACGTTTCAATTTTTGTGCCTTTTTGAACAAAACAAAAATGACATTGCTTCGAGTGGGCGGGCATATTTTTTTCCCGGGCTGAGGGGGCTTGGTGGGGTCAAAGTGCGTCATTCTCTGTCGCCCAGTAAATCTGCACTGCCCCCTAAGGCCTGGCATGAATACTACATCATTTTTAAGCGGAATCGCGACATTGTTCAAATGGAGACGCAAACGCAAATGCGAATTTGAAATTTTTCGTATTCTCGGAAAGTCACCATGTAAACGGCCCCTCAGGCCTCCTACTGAGTCAGCGGGTGAGTTGTATTTTTTCCCTGCACTTAACACGACGGGGCTAAAAACAAATGTTATTTTATATTTGCTGTATTTTTCTGCGCACGTTGCCGGTGTTCTGACAAATTTGGCATGCGGGTAGCATTAAAAATGCAGCGATCGCAAAGTACACACTACAAACTTTCTTTAAAGAAAGGAATATTACCTTACATTTGCTCTGTTAGGTGCACACAACAACTGCACGTAGCTCTATCACTTAACGACTTCGCCGTGTCGTTAAGCATTAATTTACGCCATTTCCGTGTTGCACATGTATGTTTATGATGTAAATAGTTTTTTAGCACCGTTGGATAACATTGAGAGTCCAACTGAATATAAAAAAGGGCTTTTTTCACCGCCACAAAAGCTTTGGGAGCAAAATTTTACAAGGGTGCAAAATTTGACAGAACACCGGGCCGTGAAAAAAAGACCCAAATCACACCGGTCCGTGGTGCAAAAAAGGTTGGGGACCCCTGTGATAGTGGGCCAACTTCACGGAGGTTAGTATCGCTAGCAACGCTAGCAAACATTGAAAAATTCCCCATAATCCCATCACAATAGCTGCTCTTGAAATCTCCCCGAGCCGCTTGACATCTGGAATTTCAGCGCAATAAACGCGGCCTGGCTCCCACCCCTACCCTGACCTTTCGACTCGACCTTGGGGCGCAAGTGCACCGTGCCCCCGGTCCCGATTTCGCCCGGGTGGGAGCGCACGCCTGGAATCCGCGGAGCGTGGCTTTAACTTACGGAGTTTAGGGCGTGCGCGGCGACAGCTGCTCGCGACGAGCTTACTTGTCACATAGCGACACGCGCACGCTCGCATACGTTGATAAGCACGCGCGGGATTCTTGCCAAGTAATGTGCCGCATGTGCACGTGTGCGCGGGTTTTGTTGACACAGCTTGAGTAGCGCTTGCACAAGTGGAACACATGTTGTCGCCGGGAGATTTTGTTTATCACTACAAAGCAACTTATAGAGCTGATGGCTACTCAGAGCAGATACTGTTGTAATTACAGGGTCAGTATTACAAATCTAATACGTAGAGTTGCACCAATACCATTTTTTTTTTTTTTGCACCTGATTTCGATACCTGAATGTTTGGTATAGGCCGATACGGTATCACTTTTTTTTTTTTTTATTATTCATTTATTTCTAAATATTAATATTTCAAAATTTTATTTTGCTGTATTTGGTGTTGTTTATTTGTATGGTGGGCATGTGTCTTTTGGGGATTTATTTTATATGTATATTTTTTCTAATTTTGGTGCTGCTTTTTGGTGTTTTTGTTGTTGTTGTTTTATTTCTGTGGTGTTTTTTTCCAGGTATTTTGGTGTTTGTGATTGTATTTTCTGATTTTGATGTGTTTTGTGATTTAAAAAAAAAAAAAAAAAAAAATTTATTTTGTGGGGTTATTTTTGTGGCTTGTTTTGGGGTTTTTTTCTGGGTTGATTTTTCGTGTTTATTTTTTGTGAACTCATGTGTTTTTAGTGTTTTTTTTGGTGGCGGTGTTTGTGTTTTTTTTGGGGGGGGGTTGGTCAATTTTGGGGGCTTTGGTTTTTCGTATATTTTTTAGGTTTTTTTGTATTTTTAGTCGAGGGTTTTTTGTGTTGTGTTTTATTTTTGTAGTTTTTTTGTCATTTGGTGTGTTTTTTTTTTGTCCAGTTATTTTGGTGTTTGTAATTTTTTGGGGGGGGTTGTTTTTTGTGTTTTGTGGGGTTTAATGGTGTGGTTTTTTGTTTTGTTTTGATTTTTTGTGTTTTATGGGTGTTGTTTTGGGGTTGTTGTTTTTTTTTTCTCGGTTGATTTTTGTGTTTATTTTATGTGAACTTTCACGTTTTTGGTGTTTTTTGAAGGTGGTGTTTGTGTTTTTTTTTGGAGGGGTCATTTTTGAGGCTTTAGGTTTGTTTTTGTGGGTCAATTTGTGGGTATATTTTGTTTTTTGTTATTTTTAGTCTGGGTTTTTTGTGTTGTTTTATTTTTGTGTTTTGGTGTTTTTTTTTGTCCAGTTATATTGGTGTTTGTATTTTTTTGGGGGGGGGGTTGTGTTTTGTGGGGTTTTATGGTGTGTTTTTTGTTTTGTTTTGATTTTTTGTGTTTTTTGGGTGTTGTTTTTTTCTCGGTTAATTTTTGTGTTTATTTTTTGTGAACTCTCATGCTTTTGGTATTTTTTTGAAGGGGGTGTTTGTGTTTTTTTTGGAGGGGTCATTTTTGAGGCTTTGGGTTTGTGTTTTTGTAGGACAATTTGTGGGCACATTTTGTTTTTTGTGATTTTTAGTCAGGGTTTTTTTTGTTGTGTTGTTTTATTTTTGTAGTTTTTTTGTGTTTTGGTGTTTTTTTTTTTTGTCCAGTTATTTTGGTGTTTGTAATTTTTTTTGGGGAGGGGGTGTTTTTTGTGTTTTGTGGGGTTTTATGGTGGTTTTTTTTTTTTTTTTTTTTTGATTTTTTTGTGTTTTTTTGGGGTGTTGTTTTGGGGTTGTTGTTTTTTTTCTTGGTTGATTTTTGTGTTTATTTTTTGTGAACTGTCACGTTTTTGGTGTTTTTTGAAGGGGGTGTTTGTGGTTTTTTTTTTTTTGGAGGGGTCATTTTTTAGGCTTTGGGTTTGTGTTTTTGTGGGTCAATTTGTGGGTATATTTTGTTTTTTTTTTGTGATTTTTTTTTTTCGCTGTTGCCTTGTGATTTGGGGTGTTTTGGTTTATTTTCTGGATTGATGTTCGTGTTTATTTTTTGTGAATTTCCATGTGTTTTTGGCGTTTTTTGTAGGGGTGTGTTTTTTGGCGTTTTTTTGGAATAAATTTTGGGGCTTTAGTTTTTGTGGGTATATTGTTTTTGTGGTTGTTTTATTTTTGGTGAGGTTTTTGTGTGTTGCTTTTTGTTTTGTTTAGTTTAGTTTTTTCCCTAAATTTTTTTGTTTTGGCGGGTTTTTGTAGGGGTATTTTTTGTGATTTTATTTTATTGGTTACGGTGTTTTTGTTTGTTTTTCTTTTCTGGGCTGTCTTTTATGCTTTTTTTGTGAGTTCTTATGTTTTCTTGGTGTTTTTTTGTTGGGGTGTTTTGTGTTTGTGTTTGTTAAGGAGGAGTTGGGTTAATTTTTGGGGCCTTGGTTTTGTGTTTTTATTTATTTATTTTATTTATTATTTTTTTTATTGGTGAGGTTGTTGAGTTTTGCTATGTTGGGAAAAGAATCTCATAACCGTTTGGGAAAAGAATCTCATAACTGTCGTTTTGATACTTTTAATACTTTTCACTTGGAGTACATAACATATATGGTAACGGGTGACACTTACACATTAATCCTAGGGCCGTCATAGAATGAGAAAATGTAAAGCGTTACAGCGGAAGTTACCGGAAAAAGTAGTTTCATTATGGTGCTGGTGTTAATACCAATTCATATGTTGGTTGCCTGTTAGCTTTTTGGAGTCATTTTGGTTGGCCGGCCACTCCCTGGGAAGATTTTTACTTTCAGCTCTGTACACAGAGTGAACAAGAGCAACTGCTTTAATAACAATTTTTTTTCATGTCCCATTCACACCTAGCGCCCCATCGTCTCTGAAAACAGGAACACTGACTCACAGTCGTTATTGCGTTTGCCTATTGACACCGACGGAGCGCTAACGCCCACGCGGGCAGCGAAAGCCTTTTTAGCGGCGTCGACCATGTAAACAACCACCGCTTGACCGTTAGCACCAGCTAACGCGCGTTCGCCACGCAGGGCGTCAAGGTCACGCGGGCCCCCGGCTTGCGGCGAAAGACGCGCACCTGTCCGACCAACTGTCGAGGACAGACGGCCGTGGGAAAAACGCCGAAGCTAGCTGAGCTAAATTTACCGCTAGCTAGATGTGACAAATGTTTGTGTGAGACGACGCGGCCAACAACCACTTTTTTTATTAACGTGACTAACGTTATTGTGGTTGCTACAAAGTGGAATTCATTCAAACCACTTCATTAAAACAAGATTTGACGCCGCTTATTTAAATGATTTCTGTCCTTCTTTGTTCCGTCCGGTTGATTCATAAAACACATTATGACTCAAATCATTTTGGCAGGATTTGGGTGACACATTTGAGTCGGACAAAAGCAATTAGCAATAGCGGTAGCTTTTTTTTCCTAGTGTGACAGTGAAGGCAAACGGAGGAAAGGGCTTTTGTTTTGTTTTTTGGCACACGCGGGAGAAACCAGATGGAGTCCGGTAGCGGCACGCACGCACATGGGGAGGCGGGTGAGGTCACCGCGGGAAACACGCGCGATAAATCCGCTGTGACGGCGCGCGGCGTCTCAAAAACGAACGCCTCCGAGCAGATTTTTATTGACCTTGTTAATTAGTCTTGAGAAATGATAGTGAGTAATACATGTTTTACTTTCTGGGAAAGCGTGCGTGTATTGCTTTAAGGTGTCATTGACGGAATAGAAGTCCAATAAAAGTCCGATCCATTTGTACATGATCGTCCAAATGTATTGGACGACCATCGCTGTCAATGGCAATGAAATGTGATCATATACAACAGGTTTTATTTAAGTGATATAAAACATTTTTTACTATTATACATCATTACATCCATGACTAAACAATGAAATAAGATAAAATATCTTGTAAAATATATATATATATATATATATATATATACTGTATATATATCAATGAGGAGGTACTAAATGTAATATTTCTGTGATTTTTTTTTTTTAAATGTTAATAATCTACCAAACATAAAAATTATAAATGAAAAATACAAATAATTGTACATATGATATAATAAATGTTTTTATATAATCTAAAATGGTTGTAAAAATATGGTTAAAATAAAATATTTGCATAAGTTGTATAAAATATCAAAAAAGTGTAGATACTACATCTAAAATATTTTTGATTAAAAATTGTGAGGAAAAGCGGCATGGAAAATGAATGAATGAATGAATGAATAAAATGTTGATATTTGACTGCACATAATAATACAAGCTGCAAAGATACAAGCACAAAAAAATAGATATTTTTATTAATTATAAATATATATATATATAATACGAAAATAAAATCATACAAAATGAGTGTAAAAATTTACTTTAAAATCAGATAATTTTGTGGATTATTTTTGGTACCATATCAATATTTTAATTCAAAACTGCCAAAAATTGTACAAAGAAGTATTTTTTATGAAATGTAAAATATGTACCATAGACTTCATAATGTATTGATGGGACACGGGGCGCGAGGCCGATTCATAGGGGGACTATCTCTGTCAAAGCTGACTGAGTGGAAACACAAAGTTCTAGTGAATAAATGCTTAAATCTCTGAATTCTTAATAGATATAGATGTAAGACAGTCTTGATTCTTGTTTAAAAGCCCCCAAAAAACGTGAAGTTAGCATTTATTTTATGTAAATGTTGCGAACTATGAGGCTAGTCAGTAAGCAAATTAGCGGCCGCCATATGTAAAAAAAGATTTTTTTCCATTAAAAATTATCGTGAATAAATGCCTAAATCCCTGAATTCTTTATAGATATGGATGTAAAACAGTCTCGATTCTTGGTTAAAAGCAAAAAAAAAAACAAAAAAACATGCAGTTAGCATTTATTTTACGTAAATATTGCGAACTATTATGCTAGTCAGTAAGCAAATTAGCAGTCGCCATATCACAAAGAGCTTTTTCCTTTGAAAATTCTAGTGAATAAATGCTTAAATCCCTGAATTCTTTATAAATATGGATGTAAAAGAGTCTCGATTCTTGGTTAAAAGCAACAACAACAAAAAAGTGCGGTTAGCATTTATTTTACGAAAATATGTCGAAGTACGATGCTAGTCTGTTAGTCAATGTGGTGGCCACCATATGTAAACAGAGCTCTTCCGGTGAAAATTCTTGTGAATAAATGCCTAAATCCCTGAATTCTTTATAGAAATAGACGTAAAACGCTCTCAATTCTTGGTTAAAAGCAAAAAAAAAAAACGGGCTATTAGCATTTATTTTACGTAAATATTGCGAACTATGATGCTTATAGAAAACCCTAGAAAACACCCAACCTCCCGGGTTGGCTGGGTGGGGGCCGTGGCCCTGGGGTGGCGCCCCGCACGTCTTGCTGGCTATCGCATGTTTGATGGGATTCGCGCATGGCTGGATGTGATTGGGTGTGGCGGACCTCGGTGCCGCGATTAGCGATGGGGTAGGATAGGGTGGGTTGCCAATGGGCTCACACTCACAAGGGATACACACGATTACTGGGTTCTACATCACAGGGCTGATTTGTGTACACTCCACCCCTCCCAATCACTTATCTTCTAGACTCCTCCCCATCCCCTCCTCTTTCCCTGGTTAACAGGCCCCTCACATGGTGTCAACCGAAAGTACATCTAGCTGACGATAGCGCCAACATATTCATAGTTAGTGTAGGCGTTCAATGTATTTCTTGTTGTTTGTGTTTCTTCTGTCTCTCTCTCCTTCTTTTCTTCTGTGCCACCATAACCCCTTCCTGTTCGCTGCTTTCGAGGTATGTTGAATGATCACAATGGGAGTATGCCATAATCCAATGTGAAACATTAAAACTGTTCGACCAACCGGACAGTCAGACTTTATTCTCCATGTCAAACAGCTGAACAGGACAGGTTTAAAAAAAAAAATTGTTAATATCTCAAAAACGATAGCAGCACAAACAAAAAAAAAAAGCAGCACAAACAAGCACAAATCTTCTCCCACTCAACAAAAATGAAGACTAACAATGACGCTGGTTTAGCGTCGAGACTGCACACTGTCAAATATTTGATTTTTGGGTTCATCTACATCCACGTAACCGCAAAAATTTGCCTAATCCAGCAGCACCGCAAAGTCTACTTACTCGGTCGTGCAGACAGGCTGAAATAATAATACATAAAAAATGGAGAGTGGCACCAAAATAATTATATTTATTGAGTATTAAAAAAATTACGTATACTAATATAAAGTCACACAACTCGAGTGTAAAAATTTACTATTATTTTTGTTGATTTTTTGGGGGGGGGATTGTATATTGTTATTGCAGTACACATGACGTGTTATAACAAAATGCAAATAATCGTACAAAAAAGAAAAAAAACACATGACATGTTATGAAGAAAAATGCAAATAATCACACAAAAAAACAAAACACTTTAAATGTAAAATACTGAAATAGTGTATACCCATATAAAAAAAATACCACTTAAAATTTTGGGTAATATCAGATATTTTGTTGATTATTTTTATAATTTTTTTACATATAAAAAATGTAAAAATATATATAAACTGCTGTCCAAATGTATTGACACCCCTCCAATTCTGTTAGATAATGCTCAATTTCTCCCAAAAAATGATTGCAATGACAAATGCTTTGGTCATAATATCTATTGATTTTGCTTGCAATGAAAAAACACAAAAGAGAATAGGAAAAAAAAATTAAATCGTTGTCATTTTACACAAAACTCCAAAAACGAGACTACAAAGGTATTGGGACCCTTTGAAAAACCAAGTGATGCTTCTCTAATTTGTGTAATTGACAGCACCGGTTACTTACCTGCGGCCAGAGGTGTCGTGTCCCATTAGGCAAACCAGGCAATTGCCTAGGGCCCCCAGCCAGCAGGGGCCCCCAGACCGCCAACAGATATAGCACACGCAGCTTTACTGCACTGTCGCAGCGACAAGTGTAGGGAGTGTTTCAATACCATGGAATCATTTGGCAGATATTCTAACGATTCTGTTATCAATCCCAATTAGCACTAACCATATCACGTAGATTATACATGTTTAAGAAAGTCCAATCAGCTATTAATACCACAAGATTGTTTAAAGAGTGACACACTAAGTACTCTCTGGAAAGTCTTTGCAGAGTTGTTTTACGTTGATTTTCACAGGGCACCTCATTATTCATGAAAAGTATTAACGGGTCTATCGTATTCCTCGTCGAATACTCTATAAGAAAAATATAACATATGCATCTAAAATAATCCTAAACGATTTTATTAGCAATTTTAATACTCCTTTTAGCAAGGTTCCTTGGGTATGCGTACGTTCCCATAGCAACCAGTCCTGTTATTGTCGAGGCGTTATCAGACTTTTATCAAATATGCTATTGCTCCAAGTCCAACTGTCCCCCTTACTTGCACACGCTCAAAGGGCCCCGCCTGGGGCCCCCAGGGACCCTTGCTACGCCTCTGCCTGCGGCACATAACAGGTGGTGGCAATAATTAAATCACACGTGCAGCCAGTTAAAATGGATTAAAGTTGACTCAACATCTGTCCTGTGTCCTTGTGTGCACCACATTGGGCATGAAGAAAAGAAAGAAGACCAAAGAACTGTCTGAGGATTTGAGAAGCAACTTCATAAAGGTTGGTATTCATGCTTAAAAACTACAAATATGATCACTTATGCCAGCGATAGGTCTTTTTTGGCATGTTTAGAACGAGAAAATGGCGGCACTCTGTAAATCTGACGTTAAAAATCTGCTCCCGCTCAACAGAAATGAACATTAACAATGACGCTGGTTTAGCGTCGAGACTGCGCACGGTCAAATATTTGATTTTTGGCGTCATTTTCATCCGCGTAACCGCAAATGTTCTGTTGACAAATTTGCTTAACCCAGCAGCAACGCAAAGTCTACTTACTCTGTCGTGCAGACAGGCTGGTAAATAGACTCATGCAAATTGGGAAAAAATCACACCCGTCTGGTTGGAGCGGCGCCGGCGCCCGTCCAAAAAGACAAAGTGGGCGTGCGTCTCCCTCGCCGGAGGAGAAAAATGCCAAGCGGCAGCCATGGCGACAAAGGAAGACCTGGCCGCGGCCCGTCACCTCGCCCGCGCGCTGATTGGCGGACGGCCGCGGCTTTGTTGCCGTGCGGACGGAAAAGAGGCGGGCCGGCGTTGCCGCGGACGCCGCAGCTATCTCAGCAGTCCTGTCAGCCGGGATTTACTCTCCGAGCTGATCTTTACGCTTCTGACACTCAGCGCGGAGTCAGAGAGAGCTTTTCACGTGCACTTCAATTGACAGGCATTTCCATAATTCCGTGATTAAGCCCACCTCGTCGGCACAATTTTCTACTCGGCGCACTTCACTTAGTTTTGCAGAGTCGGGTTTTTCGCAACTTACGGGATTCAGTTGCTAAGTGACCTGACTGATTTTGGATGAGTTGTAAACCGGGATTCTTATGAATCAATGTTGTTTTTGGCAGCCCTTTTAAATTTCGTCTTAGTCTTTTGGACGATACTTTGGGTCCGAGCACCAACATGGTGCGAAGGCCCTATTGTTCTGCAAAGTATTATAATTATTTTTTCTTCATGGCAAATGAAAATGGCCCATTTGGAGGTCTTAACGTGCTCAAAAACTCACCAAAATTTGCACAAACATGCGGATTCGCGAAAATTTAGATAATTTTGCAACATTGTGAAAAAAATGTCAAAAAATGGCTCTGTGGCGCCCCCTGGAATTTTTAAAAAAGGCCTTTCCATTTAGGTTTTTTCAACGTAGAGCGATGAAATTTGGGGAGTCGATACCTTGGGCCAAAATGCATCAAAAAGTCTCTTGCACCCATATTCCAAACCCAGCAGGAAATTGGGTATTTTGGATTGAATATTGAAAAATAGGGTTGTTCCGATCATGTTTTTTTGCTCCCGATCGTTTTAGTTTGAGTATCTGCCGATCCCGATATTTCCCAATCCGATTGCTTTTTTTTTGTGCTCCCGTTTCAATTCCAATCATTCCCGATAATTTTTCCCGATTATATACATTTTGGCAATGCATTAAGAAAAAAATGAATAAAACTCGGACGAATATATACATTCAACATACAGTGCATAAGTACTGTATTTGTTTATTATGACAATAAATCCTCAAGATGGCATTTACATTATTAACATTCTTTCTGTGAGAGGGATGCACGGATAGAAAGACTTGTAATTCTTAAAGGATAAATGTGACTTTGTGATCAAATATTGCCATCTAGTGTATTTGTTGAGCTTTCAGTAAATGATACTGTAGCCATTTAACTGTTCTGCCCAAATGCATGATGGGAAGTGCAACCATGACTGTGCGTAGTGCTACCAATTGATATATCTTCTCTGCGTTGGGAAATAACATAGGTTGATAAGAAAAAGATCAATTGTTACCTTGTTTCCCCACTTTGCTTCCCACGATATTTCTAATCGTAGGGAGAGGGATTGTAAGGCTTTAGCCAATTAAAAAAAAGGCTCCAAAGGCTGCCAAAATTCTCTCTACTCATTTTACGCTGCCTTTTAGCTCTATATATAGGTAAAACGGCGCCATTACAGATTGAACGCGACAATGCGTGAGTGGGTCGTGCAGCGCATGCGTTAGTTGCGTTAAATATTTTAACGTGATAAAATTTTTTTTAAATTAATTACCGCCGTTAACGGGATAAATTTGATAACCCTACTTTAAGCCTAAACTAAAGACTGGATGAGTGTAACATATTATGTCTGTAACGTTAAATACAATTAGAAAACGATTTAATTAAAAAAATATATATATATATTTAAAAAAGGCATGGCCGATATTTTTCTGCCGATTCCGATACTTTGAAAACGACGTGATCGGACCCGATCGATGGGGACATCTCTATTGAAAAACATGCCATTTTTGTCGAAAACCAGGGTGCACATTAGAGACCATTGCGCCGAGGCAGTTAGTTGGATCCTCCTCAGATTGGTGAGACTCTTCATGAGACATATGAGATCTTAAATTATCAAAATGGTGAGGTTTCATTCACGGGCCTGACCTGGGCGGGGTACCAAAATCGGGCTTATTTGGGGATTAGGGTTAGGGTTTAGAGTTAGGGCTTCTTCAGGGCAAATGAAAATGGCCAATTTGAAGTTCTGAACATGCTCGAAAACTCACTAAAATTTGCACGTATCAAAATGGTGAGTTTTCATTCATGGGCTGACCTGTGCGTTTGTTTTTTTTTTTGTGTTAGGGTTTAGGGTTCACACTCTGCTACTTCTTCTGTGGGAGACAAAAAATATTATGTACTTTTCAATGAAATATATCAGGGATAAATTGGTTCATCTGATGACAGCAGTGAAGAACTGCTTTGACTCATTAAGCCTGTTGCTTCACACTCTGCTACTTCATCTGTAGGAGAAAAAAAAAGATAAGATGTATTTTTCATCGTGCCAAAGTCGGACCTTTTTTTGACAAAGCACCAAATTCAGAAAATGACTAATAACTCCCCCATACAACGTTCAATCTTTTTCATATTTGGCATGTACGTGATGTATCCCAGCCTGAACTCGACTTCATTGAAATATCACCCATTAGGCCTGGCGCCCCCCGCTGGGAACAGGAAATGGCCTTTTTTACGAGACCAACTCCTCCTGGAAGGGAAAAAAACCTAATGACCCCCCCCCAAAAAAAAATCACCGAAAAGAAATTGGAGAAATTAACACAGGACTCCCGAGGGGCCGTTGAGTCCTGCTTGCAGGGCTAGTTCTTATTAGTCTTAGTCATATTTTCGTCATCTCAAAACGTGTATTTCTTCTAGTTTTTGTTGATGAAAACTCAAGACTAATTTTGTCTAGTTTTAGTCGACAGTTACTAAAATGTTTTTATCTGTCTAATTAAAAAAATGTACTCCAAAAATAAATAAATAAATGAAGGTTTCCAACTATTTCGAATGAACATTGAAAGACGACCACGTATTGTAGCATCTACAAAGACAACCCCTCTTAGTGATAATACACACTCAGCAGGAAAACAGGACATTATTAGCAATGAATTATACCCCCTTAGACGCCATGAACTGTCTGTAAAAAAAAGTTGTCTGAGAATTTAAGAGGACGTGGATGCTATGCTAACGCTATGAGTTACATTTAGTGTGTGATGATAACTAAGCACAGACCTTTAAAGGCTAAAGCAACATTGCATATTCTCTCTGGCCAAGATAATAACACTTTCTTTTTTTTTTTTTTTTTAAAAACGTGTTCTGTTCAGTTGTTTGACACGGAGAATGGAAGTCTAAGTGTTCGGTTGGTCTGAACAGTTTTAATGTTTCACATTGAGAGTAAGACATATTCCCATTGTGATCATTCAACATACCTCGTTTATTACGACAAAGCAGCGAACAGGAAGGGGTTATGGGGGAACACAAGAAAAGAAAAGAAAGACAAGAACGGAAAGACAGAAGAAACACAAACAAAAACAAGAAATACATTGAACGCCTACACTATGAATATGTTGGTACTGTCGTCAGCTAGATGTATTTCCCGTTGACACCATGTGGGGGGCCTGTTGACCAGGGAAAGAAGATGAGGGAGGGGTGGGGGAGTCTATAAGCTAAGTGACTGGGAGGGGTGGAGTGTACACTAATCAGCTATGTGATCTAGAAACCAGTATTCGTGTGAATCCCTTGTGAGTGTAAGCCCGTCGGCAACCGACTCTAAGCCGCCTCATCGCCAATCCCGGCCCCGGGGCCCCCCACCCGAGCGTGCCCAATCATATCCGGCCGCGCGCGATCCCCACCAAACACGCAACAGCCATTTTGCATGACTTGTATTGAGAATAAACCTCAAGTTTGACAAATTTTGACCACAACGGCTGTTTTTGGACGGGAAAACCAAAATAAGACCCTCAGCACCCCGTGCTGTGAGTGACTTTCAGCGCCCCTGATGTCATCACTCGAAATTATCTCAATATCTCATGCTATCTCAACGATAGCAGCAAAAAGGAAACTTTTTACAGCACAAACGTAGCACAAACGTTTGACACCATTTTTAGCTATTTTTCATCAAAATAGGGGGCTGGTTGACCTCAAATTGACTTTTAAAAGAATTTTTAATATCTCAAAAACAAAAGCATCACAAATTTTTTTTTTTTCAGCACAAACCTAGCACAAACGAATGACATCATTTTCCTATAAATTTGCATCTGATGTGACGCCAACTTTACGGCGGTCTTAGATTGTTTAAAGAAAAAAAAAGATTGGGAGGGGTGGAATGTACACAAATCAGCTCTGTGTTCTAGAAACCAGTATTCGTGTGAATCCCTTGTGAGTGTAAGCCCGTCGGCAACCGACCCTACGCCGTCCCATCGTCAATCCCCGGGGCCCTCCACCCGAGCACGCCCAATCACATCCGGCCACCGGCCACGCGCGATCCCTACCAAACACGCAACAGCCATTTTGCACGACTTGTATTGAGAATAAAGTGCAAGTTTGACAAAATTTGACCACGACTCTGTTTTTGGACGGGAAAAAACAAAATAAGACCCTCTGCACCCCGTGCTGTGAGTGACTTTCAGCGCCCCTGATGTCATCACTCGAAATTATCTCAATATCTCATGCTATCTCAACGATAGCAGCAAAAAGGAAACTTTTTACAGCACTAACGTAGCACAAACGTTTGACACCGTTTTTAGCCATTTTTCATCAAAATAGGGGGCTGGCTGACCTCAGATTGACCTTTAAAAGAATTGTTAATATCTCAAAAACGAAAGCATCACAAACATTTTTTCATTTCATCACAAACCTAGCACAAACAAATGACATAATTTTCCATAAATTTGCATCTGATGCGGGGCCAACTTTACAGCGGTCTTAGATTGTAAAAAAAAAAAAAAAATTAAAATTAAACATTAAAATATTAACAAATTAGAATTCCGTTTATCTGATTTTCAGTCTACTAAAACAAGTCGATAACTTATGCTTGACGTGAAATAACAGAAGAAGGTGCAGACCGCGTTTCTAATACTAAAACAAGGACGCTATTGAAGCGTAGCAGAATGAACAAGGACGCTATTGATGGAGGATGTAGGAAGCGGGTACGTAAAGCTAGGAGTGAATCACTTCTGTGTTCCTCCATCATGGCCCGGTCGGGTAGAACTACAACAAAAAAAGGAGAAGTAGTTGCTCAGCTGCTACTTGGTCGATAAGCTTTCTGTTTTGGTTTTGTTTGGGGTGGTGGTGGGGGGGGGGGGGTGGACGTAAACATGTTACAACACACGTACAAGTTGTCCTGTGCACACATAGAGGTGCTCTGGCACCTGCATTGAACTCAGTGGCAACCAATGACATTGACTGACGTCCAATCCGTTTAAATTAGGAAGGTGGTGGCGAATGCTCTTAAAAACACTAGTGGGAGGGTTCATCTTGGGCAGAGGAAAAATACATTTGATTTTTTTTTCACCACATTGGCTGCTATCGACAGCTGTAGATGTCCAGTCTCATTTCAATTTAGAGTGACCTTTGACCCCGTGACTCCAAAATTAAAGCCTTTCAGTGCCAGTCATGTGGTTTTATTCATCCTTCTGCTGTGAACTTAATGTTTGTCACTAATAGATGTCCAATTGAAGTAGGAGAGTTGGCAACGAATGAACCACTCCCACCCTCTCACTTAAAATGAATTGGACGTCGATTAGACTATTAGTGATGAACTCATTTGACCCCGTGACCCTAAACTTGAACCGTCAGTGCAAATCGTGCGGCTCTGTTTATTTTTTGGAATATATTTAATTATTTATTTTCAGTCATAAAAATTCTAACAATTTTGACAAATTAATTAAATTCACCTGGACGCCACAAACTGTATGTACAAGGTTTTCCAAGAGTTTGAGACAACATTCACTACACTAAACTGCATTAAAAAATAAAAAAAAATTTAACCTGTCCTGTTCAGCTTCACGGAGAATGGAAGTCTGAGTGTCGGGTTGATCTGAGCAGTTTCAATGTTTCACATTGGAGTATGACATAATCACATTGTTATCATTCATTTATCATTCATTCGTTTATGAAGACAATGTAGCAAACAGGAAGGGATTTTGAGGGAACAGGAGAAAAGAAGGAGAGAAAGAAGAAACACAAACAACAACAAGAAACATATTGAATGCCTACACTAACTATGAATATGTTGGTGCTATCGTCAGCTAGATGTATTTCCGGTTGACACCATGTGGGGGGCCTGTTAACCAGGGAAAGGGAAGGGGGGGTGGGGTTCTAGAAGATAAATGATTGAGAGGGGTGGAGGTTACACAAATCAGCCCTGTGATCTAAAACCCAGTGATCGTGTGAATCCTTTGGGAGTGTGAGCCCACCGGCAACCTACCCTCTGCCGCCCCATCGCCAATCCCGGCACCGAGGACTTCCACCCGAGCGCCCCCATTCACATCCAGCGATGCGCGAATACCACCGAACATGCAATACCCACGCAGATGAGTGGAGACGCCCTGCGGGCACCACCCCAATGCCACGCCCTCCTGCAGCCCAGCAAAGGGGCCATCGTCACCCCCCATCATGCCCCCATCAACCGGCCTTCAGGGATGGTGAGAGGTGACGAAAATATTAGCGAGGCCTGTAATTGTCAACATGAGTAAACCTCAACCATGAGAGACAGAATTTGCAAATCACGGTGGAAAAATAAGTATTTGGTCAATACCAAAAGTTCATCTCAATACTTTGTTATGTACCCTTTTTTGGCAATAACGGAGGCCAAACGTTTTCTGTAACTCTTCACAAGCTTTTCACACACTGTTGCTGGTATTTTTGCCCATTCCTCCATGCAGATCTCCTCTAGAGCAGTGATGTTTTGGGGCTGTCATTGGTCAACACGGACTTTCAACTCCCTCCACAGATTTTCTATGGGGTTGAGATCTGGAGACTGGCTAGGCTACTCCAGGACCTTGAAATGCTTCTTACGAAGCCACTCCTTTGTTGCCCTGGCTGTGTGTTTGGGATCATTGTTATGCTGAAAGACCCAGCCACGTCTGATCTTCAATGCCCTTGCTGATGGAATGAGATTTCCACTCAAAATCTCTCGATATATGACCCCATTCATTCTTTCCTTTATACAGATCAGTCGTCCTGGCCCCTTTGCAGAAAAACAGCCCCAAAGCATGATGTTTTCACCCCCATGCTTCACAGTGGGTATGGTGTTCTTCAGATGCAATTCAGTATTCTTTCTCCTCCAAACAAGAGAAGTGTTTCCACCTAAAAGTTCTATTTTGGTTTCATCTGACCATAACACATTCTCCAGTCCTCTTCTGGATCATCCAAATGCTCTCTAGCGAACCGCAGACGGGCCTGGACGTGGGGACACGTCAGGGGGACACGTCTGGCAGTGCAGGATTTGAGTCCCTGGCGGCGCATTCTGTTACTGATAGCAGCCTTTGTTACTGTGGTCCCAGCTCTCTGTAGGTCATTCACTAGGTCCCCCCGTGTGGTTCTGGAATATTTGCTCAACGTTCTTGTTATCATTTTGACGCCACGGGGTGAGATCATGCATGGAGCCCCAGATCGAGGGAGATAATCAGTGGTCTTGTATGTCTTCCATTTTCTAATGATTGCTCCCGCAGTTGATTTCTTTACACCAAGCATTTTACCTATTGCAGATTCAGTCTTCCCAGCCTGGTACAGGTCTACAATTTTGTCTCTGGTGTCCTTCGACAGCTCTTTGGTCTTGGCCACAGTGGAGTTTGGAGTGTGACTGACTGAGGATGTGGACAGGTGTCTTTTATACCGATAATGAGTTAAAACAGGTTCCATAATACAGGTAACGAGCGGAGCCTCGTTAGACCTCGTTAGAAGAAGTTAGACCTCTTTGACAGCCAGAAATCTTGCTTGTTTGTAGGTGACCAAATACTTATTTTCCACTCTAATTTGGAAATAAATTCTTTAAAAATCTAACAATGTGATTTTCTGTTTTTTTTTTTTTTTCCACATTCTGTCTGTCATGGTTGAGGTTTACCCATGTTGACAATTACAGGCCTCTAATCTTTTCAAGTAGGAAAACTTGCACAATTGGTGGTTGACTAAATATTTATTTGCCCCACTGTAAGTATAGTGACAAAGTACTTTTACTTCGTTACATTCCACCACTGGCTACCTGAATACAGTATATGGGGCAACTCTAACTTTAACTATAATGTCCATAACTGTAAAAATAGGCAACGTTCTGCCCTTGCAGACCAAGTTTGACTCATTTCATCATTAATGAATTAAGTTTTCTCCAACACTATTTCTTATAAGCTTCTTGATTTATTCAAAGATTTTTTTGGGTTAAATTAATAATAACGACCCAAGGATCTTGGTGGCACACCAGGGCTTTTTTTTTAAATCTTCCAGCGAGGACGGTGCATGACCACTTTTGTTCTGATGCAAGCTTTGCGCCCATTTGGCTTTAATTAGCGCAGTCGCGGGGTGCCCGCGTCTTTTCTTTTCAGTGCTTTCCTTTCATTCCGGTTAAGGGGGAGGGGGTCCAACAGAACCAGACGACCCACGCTGGGCCGCTTTATCGCTTCAGCTTGATGAGCTAATCTCCGTTATTTGAGCTGATATACGATATTCGCGGTCCCTCACTTCCACTTTTAATGTTGTAATAGATAGCCTATCTAAACATAAAATGCATTTATTTTCACATTGGCCTTGAACGTGCTTGAGTTCATGTTTAACCAGTTAAATGACATTGTGTTCTAGTTCACTGTAAACATTTAAGTCATTTGTGTTCTTTTGCTGTGGCCTTTGTTGAAAAGTATGTTTTTTCAAATAAATGACGTAAATGTACGTCAGGGAACTGCTGGATGTACGCTTAATGCTCATCATGTGTTCAAAATAGAAATGAGTTGGACAAAAGATGTCGTCAAGAGAATGAAAAGCGCATTGTTGTTCTCATACGCAGTCATATGGGATGGATGATTAGGAATATATGTATTAGTATTTTTAGTCGTGCGCTATGGTGTTCATTCGTATATCGCTCGTAACGTTAATTGATAACATTAAGCTACCGCCGTAAAATTGGCCCCAAATCAGACGCAAATTTATATGAAAATGACCATTTGTACCTATTCTTGCTGTAAAAAGTTTTGTTTGTGCTGCTCCCGATTTTAAGATTTTCACAATTCTTTTATAGATCACTATGAGGTCAACCAGCCCCCATTTTGAATGAAAATGACGCCAAAAATCAAATATTTGACAGTGCGCAGTCTCTGCGCTAACCCAGCGTCATTGTTAATGTTCATTTTGTTGAACGGAAGCAGATTCTAAACGTCAGATTTACAGAGCGTCGCCATTTTCTCCGTCTAAACATACAAAAAAGACCTACTGCTGCCATACAGTGCTGGCCAAAAGTATTGGCACCCCTGCAATTCTGTCAGATAATGCTCAATTTCTCCCAGAAAATGATTGCAATTACAAATGCTTTGGTAGTAACACATCCAAATGCTTTCTTTGAAAAACCGTCACAGGAGTGCTGTCAGCATTGCTGCAGAGATTGCAGAGGTCAGCCTGTTAGTGCTCAGACCATACGCCACACTCTACATCAGGGGTCCCCAAACTTTTTCCTGTGAAGGCCACATAACTTTTTCCTTCTCTGATGAGGGGCCGGGTCAGTTTGTAACAGAAAAAGTGTGACGATTGCAGGAGTGCCTAAATGTAAAAATGTATTGTTTTTCAGAAAGCCACAATCAAATAACCCTTTCTGAATTCTTCACGGAACAAAAGTAAATAAATTTAAAAAAAATATATAATATATAAGGGCTGTCAAAGTTATCGCGTTAACGGGCGGTAATTAATTTTTTAAATTAATCACGTTAAAATATTTGACGCATTTATTTTATTTCCCTTCAGGCATGACAAATCCAAACAAACATACAGCATTTATATGTGTTTACAATTAATTCAACCCGAAAAGAAAAGGGCTGACGGGAGAAGCCGAAGCTTATTGAAACCCGTCCCCAGTATACCATACAGGATGCAGAAAATATCGAATATCAATTTTTGACATTCAGATTTCATAGTGATTCAAATTTTTTTTTTTTTTTTTAATAGTGACCATCCCCTCTGATTGTTCATTTTCCCAGTAGTCCATCGTCGATCATGGCAATGTGCTCGTTATGTTGATTAGATCAAGTAGATTAGTTCATAATTCAGTAGTTAGTTTCTTCAGTTGATTCGATCCAGAAGATAGGGAATAGCTGAGGACCGATAGTAGGCCGTGTCCGCCACCCTCCTTTTGTCGACTTAATCCTCGTCGCAGTTTTCATTCTGACTCCCGACGATGATTCATCTCAAGGTTACGCACATGCCCCGCTCAAGCAGATTAAAATGACAGCACAGTGTCATGTCCATTTGTTACTTGTGTTTTTTGGTGTTTTGTCACCCTCTGCTGGTGCTTGGGTGCGACTGATTTTATGGGTTTCAGCACCATGAGCATTGTGTAATTATCGACATCAACAATGGCGAGCTACTAGTTTATTCTTTGTTTGAAAATTTTACAAATGTTATTAAAACGAAAACATTAAGAGGGGTTTAATATAAAATTTCTATAACTTGTACTAACATTTATCTTTTAAGAACTACAAGTCTTTCTATCCATCGCTTTACCAGTATGTTGATAATGTTAATGCCATCTTTTTGATTTATTGTTATAATAAACACAGTACTTATGTACAGTATGTTGAATGTATATATCCGTCTTGTGTCTAATCTTTCCATTCCAACACTAATTTACAGAAAAATATGGCATATTTTATAGATGGTTTGAATTGCGATTAATTTCTAAGCTGTGATTAACTCGATTAAAAATTTTAATCGTTTGACAGCCCAAAACATAATATAATGTAATATAATATAATATAATAACACTATTAATTAAATAGATAATAACCAAATAACCCTCTCTGGGTTCTTCACAGAAAAAAGCCATGAAATAAATAACACTATTGAAAAAAAAAATAATTGTTCATGGGGCCGGACCAAATGTGGAGGCGAGCCGTAGTTTGGGGACCCCTGGTCTAAACATACAAAAAAGACCTACTGCTGCCATAAAGTGCTGGCCACAAGTATTGGCACCCCTGCAATTCTGTCAGATAATGCTCAATTTCTCCCAGAAAATGATTGCAATTACAAATGCTTTGGTAGTAACACATCCAAATGCTTTCTTTGAAAAATCGTCACAGGAGTGCTGTCAGCATTGCTGCAGAGATTGAAGAGGTGGGGGAGGTCAGCCTGTTAGTGCTCAGACCATATGCCACACTCTACATCAAATTGGTGTGCATGGCTGTCACCCCAGGAGGAAGCCTAGATAGGGGAAAATATTACATTATGCCTGTGTGATGTATGATTGCTTCTGTGACCTAGATTGTAACAACTTCTACCTTGAGTTTCATAGTTAGGAGGGAATCTCACGAGATTAACTTGTTTTGATTGTTTCTTCCACGCCTGGGTTCCATAGTTAGGAGGGAATCTCACAAGATAACTTGTTTTGCACTCATAATATTTACCGTGGGAACACAACATCTGCTACCGGGCGGCGCAACCTAGGAACCACGCAAAGAAAAGCCCCTTTTTCAAGGGGCTGAACCAAAAGTAGCTTTGTCATTGGACAGGGGCCGCGCTGCCTGGGAGCGGAGGTTGGCCATCTCCGCCCCCGTGTGTGCGTTCCTACAAAATCCGGGCATTTCCGGGCAACCAGTGAATGTTCATTCGCTGCCACCCTCCCACTTCAAATGGATTGGACGTCTACAAGTGATAAACTTACAACGGAAGAATAAAAATAGCTTGGTTTTCTGTTTTTTAGCTGTTTTGTAGAATATCCTCATTTCATGACCAATATATCAATAATTGTCGTGAGATAATCATTATCGTGAGCTTTGTATCGTAAATCGTATTGTATCTTGAGTACCCACTACGAATATCTACCTTTACAACGTTCATCTTTCCCCTAAAAACAAATGCAAATCAACTTTTTCTTGTTACTGGTTGACAGAAACGGAACATCTGATTCACACTCCGAAAAGGGAAGTAACCCGGAACAACTCTTTCACAGCGCTGTCGCGAAAGGAGCGCAGCTGGATTTGCAAATGAATTTCTCAGAAGCGCCGCTATTCAGATAAGGGATAGCAACCCGCGGCCCGTGGGCCAAGTACAACCCAGTGAGTGTTTGAAATGGCCCGTATTCAAGCCACAAATGCTCAAAGCTTAGCTGTCATTGAGTTAAACATCACCGACACCAAGAAGATCATATTTTTTCTCCAGCTTGTGATAACAGACGTCTCTTGGCTTTGATCGGCACCGACGGCGTGTGAACAAAGCAGGCGAGCAGACAGCCGTGCTTGCGTTAGACGTTCGTCTAGACGGCCGGCTAGATCCTTCCCACCATTGTTGTCCTGCCGGGCAAATCTTGCAAAACAGGAAACAATCTTACTGTAAGGGGCGAAAACCCAAGGATATTAACATTGGGAAGTGCATTATTCTTTCACTTTACATTACATACAGCTCTTGGAGTCACACAAAGGATTTCCACAATACATCAAAACAACTGCATTTATTCAATGAACGGTTTTTGATGCTCATATTTTGTTGGATTTTAATGTGGGCGAGACGATTCTTTATAGTGGTTATTGTTTACCAGACAAAAGTGTGAGATCATCATCAAAAAGTTAGTGAAATCCAACATTTCCCTGAAATGACCCCAGTTTGCATTTCGTTGTTTCTTCTGTCATCTTGTGGCGAGTAGGAGAATTACCAGTGCAAATCTACGGGAAAATATTGTTTTTAAACATCGAAAAAACACATTGGCGTTTTACAGTGAGAAATATGATGTTTGGAAGTAAGTTTGACTTCCATGGTGGGTTAAATTTTAAAAATCAAAAGCTATTTTTTTAGGGACTGGCGTTGTCACTTCGCGGCTATTTCACGTCGGAGCCAGTATATTTATGACATTTTTTGAAAGAAAATTCAACGTCTAAAACATGGCCACGTCAAAACAGTTTGATTAAAAAAAAAAAAAAAAAAAAAAAAAAGCTTTATAAAAATCCGTCAAGTATTTGTAAATTGAATTTTAGTGGAGATAACCGCTCCCCCTCCGACGCATATAGTAGCAAATTAGTTAAAAAATCTAGCCTTAGTTATATCCTAGATATAATATATATAACTGTTGGAGCATAGGAAGCGAGGATAAATATAATTTAATATACAGTGGGGTAAATAAGTATTTAGTCAACCACTAATTGTGCAAGTTCTCCCACTTGAAAATATTAGAGAGGCCTGTAATTGTCAACATGGATAAACCTCAACCATGAGAGACAGAATGTGGGGGGGAAAAATCACATTGTTTGATTTTTAAAGAATTTATTTGCAAATCATGGTGGAAAATAAGTATTTGGTCTATACCAAAAGTTCATCTCAATACTTTGTTATGTACCCTTTGTTGGCAATAACGGAGGCCAAACGTTTTCTGTGACTCTTCACAAGTTTTTTACACACTGTTGCTGGTATTTTGGCCCATTCCTCCATGCAAATCTCCTATAGAGCAGTGATGTTTTGGGTCTGTCGTTGGGCAACACGGACTTTCAACTCCCTCCGCAGATTTTCTATGGGGTTGAGACCTGGAGACTGGCTAGGCCACTCCAGGACCTTGAAATGCTTCTTACGAAGCCACTCCTTTGTTGCCCTGGCTGTGTGTTTGGGATCATTGTCATGCTGAAAGACCTAGCCACGTCTCATCTTCAATGCCCTTGCTGATGGTAGGAGATTTTCGCTCAAAATCTCTCGATACATGGCCCCATTCATTCTTTCCTTTACACAGATCAGTCGTCCTGGTCCTTTTGCAGAAAAACAGTCCCAAAGCATGATGTTTCCACCCCCATGCTCCACAGTGGGTATGGTGCAATTCAGTATTCTTTTTCCTCCAAACAAGAGAACCTGTGTTTCACCCCAAAAAGTTCTATTTTGGTTTCATCTGACCATAATACATTCTCCCGGTCCTCTTCTGGATCATCCAAATGCTCTCTAGCGAATCGCAGATGGGCCCGGACGTGTACTTTCTTCAGCAGGGGTACACGTCTGGCAGTGCAGGATTTGAGTCCCTGGCGGTGCATTGTGTTACTGATAGTAGCCTTTGTTACTGTGGTCCCAGCGCTCTGTAGGTCATTCACTAGGTCGCCCCATGTGGTTCTGGGATTTTTGCTCCCCATTCTTGTTATCATTTTGACGCCACGGGGTGAGGAGGGAGTTGAAAGTCCGTGTTGCCCAACGACATCCCCAAAACATCACTGCTCTAGCGGAGATCTGCATGGAGTAATGGGCCAAAATACCAGCCACAGTGTGTAAAAAGCTTGTGAAGAGTTACAGAAAACGTTTGGCCTCCGTTTTTGCCAACAAAGGGTGCATAACAAAGTATTGAGATGAACTTTTGGTATAGACCAAATACTTATTTTCCACCATGATTTGCAAATAAAGTCTTTAAAAATCAAACAATGTGATTTTCTGTTTTTTTTCCACATTCTGTCTCTCATGGTTGAGGTTTACCCACGTTGACAATTACAGACCTCTCTAATATTTTCAAGTGGGAGAACTTGCACATTTAGTGGTTGACTAAATACTTATTTGCCCCACTGTACTTTAAATATTGTAATTGAATCTAGTGAACGTAAAATAACCTATTAAACCATTTAGCTTATTAAAAAAAAAAAAAAAACTTTTTAACTTTCTACTTCTCACTTGTCCTTTCCAAGATTCCGTCGACGCTGATCACGTGACTCCGTCCTACGTCTTTCCCGCTGGTTAGCTAGTCAAATTAGCTGTTTGCAACCCTTGAAACTCGTTTACGTCTGCTTTCGCTTGAAAGTCCAATCATGGAGATAGGGGCTGAAATTAGCAAGAAAATAAGAGTGAGTGGCATTAACGTTTAAGATGATTTGACATTCAAGTTGCAGATTTAACTAGATAATTGTGGTAGCTACTTGGCTAGCTCGCGGTAGCCGAACAAAATGGAGTCAATAACTTGTTTACTTGTGGCTTGTGTTGACCAAGGAGATAAACAGCGGAGAGTGAGCTAGTGAGTAAATTATGTTGTACTATTGTTTGCAGGCTGCTATTAAAGGAAAGCTTCAAGAACTCGGTGCTTACATTGGTAAGTCAACGCCGTTCCTGTGGCTCGAGTTACGACGAGGCTTACGCTCAAGTCGTAATGAGTGTAAATATTCGTATTGTTTGAACGTTTGAGGACGTTAAAGGTATTTTTTTGGTCTTTGAAGAGTGGAAAACGTGTGCAGGGTATTTGAAACGTGCCTTAATCAATAAATTGTACATAAAAACATCAAATGAAACGAAATTATTCAAAAATGACCTGATAAAATCCCATTTCCACCAAAATAATATGCAATAAAACATACTGAACATGATTAATCCTTTAAAGAGCACGCATTTAAAACATTGGTTGCCATTGACAGCACTTGACGTCAATGGTCCCAGTTTAAATGAATTGGACGTTTATTGTTGTCAATGGCAGATATGCTAGACGGAGTTAAATACGATGAAATTATTATTATTATTTTAACTCAGCTTGGTATTGGCTTGTTATTGACTGTTTTTTTTTCATTTCAATTTTAGTACTGGTAATTATGTTTCTATATACGTTTAATTTTTGAATTTATTATGAAATAAAAAACGAGTGTTTTGGGGGGCATAAGAGTATTATTTTGATACATAAAAATGACACATTGTGCTTTAATTACCTTTGTGACAACTTCACTGCGTGAAAAATGCTGTCAATGGCAGCCAGTGAGTTAAGCGTTAAAAAGTAAACATGAGACAAAAATAATCTATTTAAACATAAAATGTGATATCTGCCAGGCTTCTCAGGTCAAGTAGTATAATATGTTTCTGATCATTCGTAGCAGTTTAGTTAAACATTATTCTACATCAAACACTGTGATTGACCACCATTTTTTGTCTTTCCAGACGAGGAACTCCCAGATTACATCATGGTAATGGTGGCCAACAAGAAAACCTCCCAGCAGATGGCTGACGATCTCTCGCTTTTTTTGGGGAACAACACCGTTAAATTCACCGCCTGGTATGATGACATATTTTTTTGCTTGTTAGTACGACTTCTATTGCTTAATACTAACACCCCTTGAATTTATTTTGAAGGCTGCACGGCGTCCTGGAGAAGTTACGAACAGTCGCAGTGGGTATGTCGCACTTATCTTTTACAGCATTTATGAATACTTCTTATATTTTTTCTGTGGATTCTTGTATTACAGAGCCTGCCCCTGTCAGACATGAGCAACAGCCAATTAGCAGCACGTCTGTCACCAGAACGGAAGATTTTAAGCCTAACGCACGCTCTGATAGGACGGAATCCCGCAGCTCCGCCCACGAAAACCGGTAACATAACGCACAAATGAAACCAACCTGAGTGATGCACCGGTACAATTTTTTGGCTCCCGATTCCAACATCCATCTGCATGCTATTGGACAGTGCGCCTTATTCTGAAAATTACGGTAAAGTTATAGGAAAGGGCGACAAGCTCTTCTTATTTTATGGTGGCCATCTTGGGTAGGCAACCAGCAATTAGAAACTATATCTGGAAAAGTACATATTGCACAGCATCGGCGTGTTATTTTTTTCTACACACCCATACCAGTGACCTCATTTTAGTGTCATATTGGTACCGATATTTGCATTGGTATCAGTGCAATGGTCTAATCGGGGTTTCCTCTACGATTTTTTGAAGCTGTGGTGGTAGGCTGAATCGGAGTCGTACGGCCTCACCATGCCGTGCTGCAAAAAATTAAAAGCCTTGTATAAGCATTATAATGAAAGCAACACCGGCTGTATGTATCGATATTAGCTATATTAGCCTACTATCAAAATTACTAAGTTGGCTGCAAATTCATAATGAAGGGGGCCGCGCATAGTTTCTGACATTACAAATCACGATAAATAGGTTGCCGCTGATCCCTTCATACTCGGCTGGAGCTAGTTTGAAATGGCCTTAAAAAAATATAAAACCAAAAGAAACATTTCATTTGCAAGGCGTTAAGGGTGTAACGGTACACAAAAATCTCGGTTCGGTACGTACCTCGGTTTTGAGGTCACAGTTCGGTTCATTTTCGGTACAGTAAGAAAACAAAATGCAAAATATAAATGTGCTAGTTGTTTATTACACACCTTTGTGCTTTCAACAATAGGAACATTAGCCTATACAAAGCTAGACTTCTGCTCAAAAAGTAGCGGGTATTTAAAGATAATCCAACAACAATTTGCCTTTCAGACCCCGCGTATTGGTCAGCTTTCTTTCTGAAAGAGAAAAAAGAAGTCCTGTGCTAAAGAGAAAAGCAATCCCAATGACAAAGATTTTAACATGTATTTTACAAATGAAATGCCTCAATGAATCATTTTTTTTCTTTTGAACGGTTTTCAAAAGCTTAATTGGTAGATTTTCTCAAGTTAAAGCGCCACACAGAAATTAATTGTGTAAGCAGGATCTGTGTATTATTCTTATTTAATTACAGGTGTTTTAGCTCATTTCAATTTATTTTATTTAAATGGGCTATTATTTATTTTATTATATGTTTATATTTTACAAATGTGATGTAGTATTCATTTATATTGTATATTTTATGTTGTATAACTTTAGTTCCTATGTCAATATTAGTTCCTCCTTGTTTTGTTGTAGTAGGAGGGTTTTGTATTGAACACGGGGCCGTATTGGTTATTATTATAGCAGAGAAGACAGAAATAAATCAACAAAGACAAGTCAACTGTGCCCCTATCTACCACTCAAGAGATCTGATGGACTCAAAAAGTGGGTTACGATTGCATATTAGTTTGAAAATTGACCAGATCCACCGTATTTTTACACGAGTGACTTCCGGTCTGCCCGATTCTAGCTACCGGTAGTAGTATTGACGCAGGAGGGTCGCGTCTCGCGTCAAATAATAAATTCTGCCGTTTTTTTTCGCGTGCGTTGCGTTGAGCCGGTTCTGGGACGCATCTAACATGCAGCCGCACTGTGACTGGTGTGCATTGGCTGATTGACTTTAACGCCCGCGTTTCACTGCGTTCTTGCAGCGGCCATGTTGTCGCGCCGTTGACGTTTCTGGGTTATACTGTCCTACCGTGTTGGTCCTCATTATAGTAGAGAAGACGGATCGACTCACAGCCTCGAAAAGTTAGGGTTACATTTAGGCCTGTCGCGATAACAAATTTTAGTGTGCGATAATTTATCTAATAAATTATTGCGATATGCGATATTATTGCGCCCCCCTCACCCCCACAATTTTTTAAAACCCATTTACAATAACACAGTGAGAATACAGTATATATTAATAGATCAAGTACACCCATTTAAACGCGATAAGAAATCACAACTAAAAACAATAGACCATGCCTCTTAAGTACTGTAAAAGACAACAATATTAATACCGCACAGAAACACAGAATAAATAAAATGTGTTTTTCAAGGGAAAAAAAATACAATTGCAGTTAATAACTTAAGCACTTAGGCAAGTGAAAACTTTTCCCCTCATAGCTTTTGGTTCCATAGGGATGCAACGATACAGTTAAGTCACGGTTCGGTACGATTTTCGATACGGGCCACACGATTTTCGATCTGATTCAATACATTTAATGCTCTGGGAAAAAAAATAAGAACTGTATTTTTTGTTTTTTGTTTTTTTCTTTTTGCAAACGAGCAAAAATTAATTCCCATCATATAAACAAGCATTTTAGTGCATAATATCTATGTGCTGACTTCTTACTGATCTGAAGAAATTTAGTATAAAAGTGCTGAGAACAATCTTTACTGTTTGTAAAGTGAGGCGGGGCACACTATTGATTGCTACAGCTCTCTTAGCAGCTAGGTTTCCACATGAGCAAGACATCCTATTTGCGGTCACAATCCATCTGTGTCACGTACTGAATGAACAATATTTGCAGCATTATCTATAGTCACTGGTATGGATTGATTTGGCCTTCTTAACTTCCCTTCAGTCATGGCGGTTTATAATTCATCGATGTAGTATATGGACTACGTGTCCCATAATCACTCCGTAGCTCACGTAGTACATCTAGTTTGCTATTTCATGATATCTAGTGTGTGCGCGCATTAAAAAAGTTAGCAAACGCCACAGAAGTCACTTCTGCTCATTACTGCACAACACCATCATATGACAATCGACTTTCATAAACAGGACGAGTTTGAAGCTCGGCGCTCTTAATTTGCCACTCAAATATCCGGCGTTGTGCCGAAAAATAGCCGCTGCGCGTGAAATGTCACCCCTGACGGGAGCGCCCATACGTCAACAACACCAGCACGCTGGAGATGGTCCGCAGTCAATCCGGAACACTGACGCGGCCGTGATACGTTGAACAATAGGATATAATGAGAATGATTGGCTCCGGCGCTATTTTTTGCCGGACCTGGAACGAAGATGCATTTTGCGCAGTTGATAACAAGGAATCCGAACTTTTAACAGCATGTCTGCCGTACGCGCGCACGCATGTGCACGCGAGGCGATAAATCACAGCTGAAAAATGACCTCCTTCATTTTTATTTATCGTGCCATAAATGGAATTATTGCATATTGCGACAGGCTTAGTTACATTACGTCAGAAACTTGTTTGGTACGCCTCCGTTCCGAACCGAGCCCCACGTACCGAAACGGTTCAATACAAATACATGTACCGTTACACCCTTACAAGGCGTGGTGGCTTTTATTTTGTTGTGGCGGTGCGCCACAATCTGTTAGGTGTAGGGGAAACCCTGCTAATGCTAATTAGTTGAAAAGTTATTATTTTATTTCCTGTCAGGAGGGGCAGTGTCGAGAAGGGTTCTTCCCGTCTGACGTCTGCCGTCAAGCCCCTCATGGAGCTCCTCCCCTCCGACGCGGTTATAGACATCAAGCCGGAGATGGACGACGAATTCGGCGAGGACGGAGCAGAGACGGCCACCGCCCAGAGGGCAGCGCGTGGCAGTCGGCCGTCGGTGGAACTGTACAAGGCGGGTCAGAGCAAGCTGAGCAATACGTCGCGGTCTGCCGAAGGATCGTCGCACGGGAGGCATCAAGACGGCAGAAGCAGTAGAGCCTCCAGAGGCGGGTCCACCAAGGTACTGAAGTTGATTGAAAGTCTGGTGTGTTGCTGAAAGATTCATTAGAATGTTATAATGGTGGATTTAAGGGTTGTTTTTATGGAAGGCAAGTTAAAAGTATATTGCTGCCACATCAGTAAAATCAGAATTTTTTTTGTTTTTTTTTCAAGTTTTGCATTTTTACATTGTTTTAGGTTTCAACATTAGAAAGTCCCTGTTTTATTGTGATAATTTTTGTAAATTAAGTCATTCACTATCAATCTCACCTGATCATTTTCACTGCTATTGACGATGCTAGACATCCAGACTTGCAAGCCCCCCCAAAAATTGCAATGATAGTTTTTTTCCAGTATCGTTCAGGCCTAGTTTGAATGTTTCTAGTTTTGAATTTTGACATGGCGGGTTTTGTGCAATGTTTGGTTTAAAAAATGGCCCTATTCTCAATGTACATTGTCCGAATTTTTTTTTCTCTCCAGGAGTCCCGTAAACGCAAGGCACCCGTGAGCTCTGTCGTGCGAGTGAGCATCGACTCCGACGAGGAAAGCGACGACATGGACGAGGATGACGACGCAAACCCCGGGGGTCGGGGTCTTTCCAGTCGGGTGTTGCTACCGTCCAAACCGGAACGAAAGTCAGCATGCTTTTGTGCCTTTTTACACGAATGACTTTCTTCAAGCATCTGATTGGCTAAAAAAGATCTCTTATTTCAGGCCATCACTCCCACCTGCCAAGCAGGCCAACAGGAATCTCATTTTGAAGGCCATCTCTGAGGCACAGGACTCCATTAACAAGACCACCACATTCCCAATACGTACGTATCGCAACGTGCGTCCCTCTCAGAATCTTCCTTTTACTTGAATTCCATTTTGTGGCCTCATTTGCAGTTCCACAGAGGCAAACGGTTCCCGTTGCGCCTCGTGCCCGCTCTGCAAAAGATAATGAGATGACGGCGGCCATCCAACTGGTGCAGCAGCACCTGCACAACGCTCCCTCTAGGGGGCAGCGGTCATACGCGCCTGAAGAGCAGCCTAGCAGAACTCTGGGTAACTTTTGAACACCCGTGTAATAAAACATTCCTAATTGGACTGACTTTTTTCATTTGAATCAGCACCGAGCAGATCCGTGGCCGCTCATTCGCCGTCGGAATTACCGCAACGTAACGACGGAGACAATGAGGACCGTGAGTGGAGTTTGATTGACTGGCGACTAAACCGATGAGTCGTTTGTTGAGTTTTGCGTTATCATTTCAGCGAGCAGCGCGAACAAGCAGTTCGACACACGTTCCATTATCGTAAGTCGACCGCCGGCGGACGAAAGCCGAAGTCGGGATCGCAAGCTGAAAGATGAGCTTGCACTACCGCGCACTGTGCAGACCGGGTAATGTTCCAGACATGAACATAAAATACAGTTTTTACATTGAGGTTTTATTGATTGTTTTTCAATGGCAAACAATGTGCTAATGTGGTTTCCTCACTTATACCAGCAGGGAGAAAGACATGTCCAACAGCCCCAAGTTTATCGTGACACTGGAGGGCGTCCCGAGCCCGCTGGGAAACATGACAGAGACGGACGTGGAGCTAGAAGACGTTCGGCCACCAACTACTCTGGGCGCCAAGTCCAAAGTCGGTGTCCTGCAAAGGTTGCATGGAGAGCTGCCCTCAATGGACACTTCATTTGGTACAAAATGGCCATTTAAAACAGATAAATTTGTGGCTAATTATTGTCAGCGCTAGCTCTAGCGTAGCCGTTTAATTGTAGCACAGTGGCAAACCACTCATGGCTAGCCTTAAAGGGAAGCACGGACAGAAAGACTTGTAGTTCTTCAAAGATAAATGTTAGTAAGAGGTATAATAATTTAATATTCAAACCCCTTTTAATGTTTTTGTTTTATAAAATTTGGAAAATTAGTTTAACGAGTAGGTCGCCATTGTTGGTAACGACGCAATGCACTCTGGGTGGTAACGCCACAGGGCAGCGCTGCCGTCTTCCACAGTGTCCCTCGTTATCTACATAAACATGTCTTCGGTTCTGCCCATCCAATTTGAACCAAAGCGGAAAATTGATGAGCAGGACAGCACTCTCGATGTCTCACGAAATGAGCCGCAAAACCAATTAAATTAAGGTCTCCAGCGGGATTCGAACCCACATTTCCCGTGGGACAGACGAGCGCGTAAACTACAGCACTATACCTCCGCGTGACGTTAGATGTTAGAGTCCTGATTTTCCTTATAAAGCAATAGCAACCTGCATGCGTTTGTCTGTCTGTGCGGTAAAACCTCAAAGGGAAACTCAACTGAAGAGAAAGTGCGGCTGGCTTGACCGCAGAATTAAAAAACGTGGCTCACTTCAGACATCAACAACATAGGGATGGGTGATAGGGTTTATTGAACAAACAAAAAAACACGCGATCTCGCAAAGAGAGACACAAAAAGGGTCCGTGACACAGGTTGGGATCAATAAAACAAGAAAACCTGAGGGAAAAGGGTGAGAGGCAGACAAATGATAAAAAAGGCAATGCTGCAACTAGCAACGAAAGGACATACAAACTGTCAAATTGCAGCATATCAATATCTTAGCAAGCCGCCTAGGATCAGTTGAAAGACACTGCTGATGAGCTGAAATTGGATGCAGGTACGATGTTGCGAACTCATCCCACAGCTCTGTAACGAACCAATCTGACCAGCAGCAGAATGTGAAAAATCATGCCATTCGTCATACTAGCTTTGCTTGCTAGCTAGCACAGATTTTCTCCCAGTCCAGTCCAGTCCAACCATGTCATCACCCCTAGCGTGCATTGCGCGTGTAAAATATGACACCCTCGTTATGTCAAAACATGTACTAAATATCATAGATTTTTAAATATATGTGTCTGATAACACATTTTAGTAATAGAGAACAATTGTGGCCTATTATAGACTGTCTTTTAAGTCTGAGGTTCCCTTTAAGAATAAGTTTGGCTTTCTTTAGTGGTTTAATCCCCATAGTACAAAACCAATTGAGCTAGCAGTGTGCTAGCATAGCAGTTTTGTCCTAGCAAACTGTGTATATCTGAAAGTATGAGCCTGCAATAATATGGCTTTAAACAAACATAGCATCAACGATAAACTCCAAATGCACACTGCTACACTCGGAAACTCCCAAGTGTTAGTGGGTAAAGGAACACCAACGCTAGTAGATAGCGACACTGAATGCACCCAAAGTCAACATGAACGTATGAAACAAGGACGCATACTGCAGGCTAGCCCATAAGAATGCATAAATTAGTAACGTAAAGAAAAGTAAATAAACCCATTTGGTATTAAAGCCATAGAGATCAAGTGTAGATTATAAATGCCGCTATAGTCCGTAAAAATTACTGTAAATTGAGCCAACAAGAACATGTTTCCGACAGATGACCCAATGGAAGAAGACATGTTTGACATGGACACGACGCCTTTAAAAAAAATGAAAGTAATGGAGCGCTGCAAGTTCTGGCCGGTGTGTAAGAGCGGAGATGAGTGTCCTTATCACCATCCAACAAGAACGTGCAAGTGAGTGCTTTCGCTTAAAAATATGAAAAAGCATCAAAGAAAAATTTATGCTTTTGTTTTGTCGTAGGACGTTTCCTTCGTGCAAATTTGGCGACAAATGCCTTTTTATCCACCCCAACTGTAAATATGACGCAAGGTGCAGCAAGCCCGACTGTCCTTACACGCACGTGAGCCGCAGGGGTACTGTGGCTCCACCTCCGAGGCCAGGTGCAACGCCCATACATATCGCAAACCCCCGACTTTTCGAAGTAAAAACGCTTATTTAATATTTTCTATTTTATAGTTGCTCCAGCAGCACCAACCATGAGCATGTGCCGCTTCTTCCCACATTGCAAGAATATGGATTGCGCTTTTTATCACCCAAAGGTAATGTTTGTTACACTTTTTTTTCAATTAATTTTTTGATAGTTAATTTTTCATTATCTTGTTTAGCCATGTCACTTTGCCAGCCAGTGTAACCGAGACGGTTGCACCTTCTTCCACCCAAACACGTCGGTGCCGCCCAGGCACGCCCTCAAGTGGACCAAGACACAGAGCAGGTGATTACCATTGACGGCGATAGGTGTCCAATCCATTTGGACTGGTACTTCCCCGTGTAACTTTATCTTTTACATAATATCCTTATTATACAATGTTTACATTGATTATTAGCGCTAATGGAATTTTCATTTTCTCTCTCTTAGCTAACGAAGTCACGCCTCCATTTTGAGGAAAACGTCAAATGTACTGTCAACACTTGGGATGGATTTTATTTGTATTTACATTTATTTGTGGTGTTACATTTTTTTTGTTTTTTTTTGTTTTTGCTAAAGCTGTCAATTAAAATACTCAGTGGATGAACACAACTTCTGCTTTCCTATCTCAATTCAACATGGATGTTCTGTTTATGTAACATCACATATGATCGTGCTGGAATGTACTGTAGTTTGTTTTCATAGTTAACATTTTTCATGTGAATATATGAAAAGTTGTAACTTGAAAGTGTGCTTCCACTTTAGCTAAAAGCAGCTAACATTTCCCCACAGAGATCAACTTGAAGCATAAGCAAAAATGTGAGTGTACAATAGTGTGTTGTAAAATATAGTACATAATATTACTACAAAATAGTAACTATAATGATTGTTTTGTAGGATTGCCAAAGATTATAGTTCATCAATGCCAGAAAAACAGGTGAGCAAACCTGCCTAACAACAAGTGGAGCAGGAGTGTAATCGTATGACATGCTTGTTGAAATGTGATTTGGTGACCTTTTGATTCTGGTGGGGTGGGGGAGCGGTTAGCCACACTAAGCCACAGGTTGCTAACCGTCATATGCTATTGTTTAGCCAAAACTGGATTTATTACTTTATACATTCTTCACACAGCCGCTGGAAACAGAACTGTTGTTTAATTCATCCACACGCGACCGGAGATTGTTTTTTGATTGATTGATGATTTTACGACACGGCTGCTGAGCGCTGGTCCACATGGGAAACGTACAGTGCTGGCCAAAAGTATTGGCACCCCTGCAATTCTGTTAGATAATTCTCAATTTCTCCCAGAAAATGATTGCAATTATAAATTATTTGGTAGTAATATCTTCATTTATTTTGCTTGCAATGAAAAAAAAAAAAACAATAAATTTTTTAAAAATAATTATCCATTTACTAGGGCTGTCAAAATTATCGCGTTAACGGGCGGTAATTAATTTTTTAAATTAATCACGTTAAAATATTTGACGCAATTACCGCACATGCCCCGCTCAAACAGATTAAAATGACAGCACAGTGCAATGTTCACTTGTTACTTGTGTTTTTTGGAGTTTTGTCGCCCTCTGCTGGCGCTTGGGTGCGACTGATTTTATGGGCTTCAGCACCCATGAGCAATGTGTAATTATTGACATCAACAATGGTGGGCTACTAGTTTATTTTTTTGATTGAAAATTTTACAAATTTTATTAAAACGAAAACATTTAAGAGGGGTTTTAATATAAAATTTCTAGAACTTGTACTAACATTTATCTTTTAAGAACTACAAGTCTTTCTATCCACTGATCGCTTTAACAGAATGTTAATAATGTTAATGCCATCTTGTTGATTTGTTGTTATAATAAACAAATACAGTACTTATGTACCGTATGTTGAATGTATATATCTGCCTTGTGTCTTATCTTTCCATTCCAACAATAATTTGCAGAAAAATATGGCATATTTTAAAGATGGTTTGAATTGCGATTAATTACGATTAATTTTTAAGCTGTAATTAACTCGTTTAAAAATTTTAATCGTTTGATAGCCCTACATTTTACACAAAATGCCAAAAACCGGGCCGGCCAAAAGTATTTGCACCCTCAGCCTAGTACTTGGTAGCACAACCTTTAGACAAAATAACTGCGAACAACCGCTTCCGGTATCCATCAATGAGTTTCTTACAATGCTCTGCTGGAATTTTAGACCATTCTTTATTTACCAACTGCTCCAGGTCTCTGAGATTTGAAGGCTGCCTTCTCCTAACTGCCATTCTTTAGATCACTCTGCAGTTGTTCTATGGCAGGGGTCTCCAAACCGGTCCTCGAGGGCCGCTGTGGGTCCTGGTTTTTGTTCATACTGATCAAGCACAGACCTTGTTTTAATCAATGCGGTTTCTACTAAAACAAGCAGCACCTGACTGCAATCAACTGATTACACTTATATATGTGGTCTTGGTTTGTTGGAGTGAAATCCTGCACCCACTGTGGCCCTATGTGGAATAGTTTGGAGACCACTGTTCTATGGGATTCAGGTCTGGACTCATTGCTAGCCACTATAGAAGTCTCCAGTGCTTTCTCTCAAACCATTTTCTAGTGCTTTTTGAAGTGTGTTTTGGGTCATTGTCCTACCAGCAACAGCGTGTGAAAAGCTTGTGAAGAGTTACAGAAAACGTTTGGCCTCCGTTATTGCCAACAAAGGGTACATAGCAAAGTATTGAGATGAACTTTTGGTATTGACCAAATACTTATTTTCCACGATGATTTGCTAATAACTTATTTAAAAATCAAACAATGTGATTTTCTGTTTGTTTTTTTTTCACATTCTGTCTGTCATAGTTGAGGTTTAACTATGTTGAGAATTACAGGCCTCTCTAATATTTTCAAGTGGGAGAATTTGCACAATTAGTGGTTGACTAAATACTTATTTGCCCCACTGTATGTATCAACATTAGTTAATTATGACATGACATTCTCTTCAATGCAGTACATCTAGTGGATGCATAATGCAACCCCAATCTCTTAAACCATTTTCTAGTGCTTTTTGAAGTGTGTTTTGGGTCATTGTCCTGCTGGAAGACCCATGACCTCTGAGGGAGACCCAGCTTTCTCACACTGGGCCCTACATTAAGCTGCAAAATTTGTTGGTAGTCTTCAGACTTCATAATGCCATGCACACGGTCAAGCAGTCCAGTGCCAGAGGCAGTAAAGCAACCCCAAAACATCAGGCAACCTCTGCCATGTTTGACTGTGGGGACCGTGTTCTTTTCTTTGAAGGCTTCGTTTTTTTCCCCTATAAACTATGTTGATGCCTTTTCCTCAAAAGCTCTACTTTTGTCTCATCTGACCAGGGAACATTCTTCCAAAACGTTTTTGGCTTTCTTAGGTAAGTTTTGGCAAACTCTGACCTGGTTTTTATGTCTCTGGGTCAGAAGTGGGGTCTTCCTGGGTATCCTACCATAGAGTCCCTTTTCATTTAGACGCCGACGGATTGTACGGGTTGACACTGTTGTACCCTCGGATTGCAGGACAGCTTGAACTTGTTTGGATGTTAATCGAGGTTTTTTTGTCCACCATCCACACAATCTTTCGTTGAAATCTCTCATCAATTTTTCCTTTCTGTCCTTATCTAGGGAAGTTAGCCACAGTGCCATGGGCTTTACACTTATTGATGACACTGCGCACGGTAGACACAGGAACATTCAGGTCTTTGGAGATGGACTTTTAGTCTTGAGATTGCCCATGCTTCCTCACAATTTTGCTTCTCAAGTCCTGAGACAGTTCTTTGGTCTTCTTTCTTTTCTCCATGCTCACTGTGGTACACACAAGGACACAGGACAGAGGTTAAGTCAACTTTATTCCATTTTAACTTGCTGCAAGTGTGATTTAGTTATTGCCACCACCTGTTATGGGCCACAGTTAAGTAACAGGTGCTATTAATTACACAAATTAGAGAAGCATCACATGATTTTTCAAAGGGTGCCAATACTTTTGTCTGGCCCATTCTTGGAGTTTTGTGTAAAATTATTATTTTTTTCATTCTCTTTTGTGTTTTTTCATTGCAAGAAAATTAAATGAAGCTATTACTACCAAAGCATTTGTAATTGCAATCATTTTCTGGGAGAAATTGAGCATTATCTGACAGAATTGCAGTGGTGCCAATGCCTTTGGCCAGCACTGTAAATAAACAACGTGAAAAGACCATATGAGCTGAAAAACAGTACTACCTTTTGCCCAACCACTTGACCTACAGGCACGCTTGAAAAAACAAAAAATGCTGGCACCTGCTGTCCTACAGAGGGCGCCAAACTAAATCCCTTTATATAAAATATTGCCATCCAAGTCTCTCAATTTGCACTTTATGAATTTAATGATCTAAAAATAGAAGACACGGTTTAGTTAACAAACCTAATAAGATTACATACGATAAGATTTGTGCCTGCAGAATGTGTTGTACACATTCCACGTGTCAACTGGCTCCTTTTTGAAGCGGGTTTCCCCAAGTGAATTCGAAAAACACCCTTTGTCTGAATATGAATGGGCACCGATGCTGTGAAATATGAATGCTTTTATTTTCAAACTTTCCTTCTTGTTTTGTCGCCGTCCAACACTTTGATATTGTTCCTTGCGTCTTTGTTTGTGTAATCAGCTTTCCTCGAGTATATTGGCGTCCAAGCCTTGAAAATCCCTGTGATGGCAGAACATGTTTTTGTGTGGGAGGGCCGTTCTTTCTGCCAAGCGAAGCTGTTTTGCTCCTGTATTTCGTTTTTTTTTTTTTTTTTTTTTTTTGTCGTGAGAAAATCTTGTCCTTGCGCTGCCAAATGCTACCTTGCTATGGGTGGTGCATTTAAAATGAGTAACTAGTATTCATTTGTAAAGTATTATGAAGGCCTGGCAGTGGGTGATAATCTTTCAGCGCCATTGATGGCGATAGATGACCAATCTGTTTTGAACCGGGAGCCTTAAAATGGACGTTTATTGTAGTCATTGGCAGCCAACAACTGAAAGCATATACTTGCACTTTCATGGATTGTGTGGTATGGACCAATGAGTTAATTTGGCTTATGTAGTGAGCAGTTCAAATGCATAAAATGGGTTTTGGGGAAGCAGAGTTTCAATCTTGATGACAAAAATATATTTAATATGAAAAGAGGCAAATGTTAACTTATATACTCATAAGTTATTGAAATAAAAAAAAATAAGACAAAATATGGAGGAAAAGCAAAAGAACTTTCACAATTGTATTAAATAACATTAGCCGCATTCGTTAACTGTTGAAAATAAAATATTAAGTGAATGTGTCATATTACATAGTCATAACATATAAATAACACTGTCATAACAGCTATAAAAGTTCAAATGCTGTAAATTTGGCTTTTGGTCATACGTATTTAATATGAAAAGTATCAAATGTTAAGTTACATAGTTATAAAAAGTTTAAATGATTGGTTTTTTTTTTTAAGTTAGTGAAAAATATTAAAACGAAAACACAAAAGTGAGCTGTCACAAATTTATTAAAGGAATAGCAATTTCAGTCTTTTTATAGCCATATTTGATCAAAGCGATAAATGTTTCTTATTCTGTTTTCCAACAAAGTCGTAACACCTTAATAACACTGTAATAAGAGCTGTAGCAGTTCAAATGCCATAAAATGGGTTTTTGGGAAGCTGATTTTCAAATCTTGATGACAAAAATATCATGTTTAATTTGAAAAGTGACAAATATGAACTTAAATACTCATAAGTTATTTACATTAAAAAATGGGACAAAATATTGACAAAACAAAAGTGACCTGTCACAAATGTTTTAAAGAAATTATAGCCACATTTAACAACTTGAAAATAAAATTAATCAAGCGAATGTGTCAGATTACGTAGTCATAACATATTAATAACATCTGTAGCAGTTCAAACGCCATTAAATGGGTTTTTGGGAAGCTGTTTTTAAAATCTTGATGGGCAAAAATGTCATATTTAATATGAAAAGTGACAAATGTTAACTTTTATACTCATAAGTTATTTAAATAAATAAAAAATAGGGACAAAATACTGAGAAAACAAAACTGACCTGTCACAAATGTATTAACACATGTGGCTACAATTGCTTTAACTGTTGAAAATAAAATAGTTCAAGCGATTAATGTGTCCGATTACATAGTCATAACATATTAATAACACTGTAATAACAGCTGTAGCATGTGAAATGCCATGAAATGGGTTTTAGGGAAGGGGATTTTCAACCACGATGACAAAAGTGTCATCATAATTAATATAAAAAGTGGCAAATGTTAAGTTAGAATCTTTAAAGAGGTGATGTGTTATTGTTAAAGTTGGGACAAAATATTGAATTGAAAACACAAAAGTTAACTATCACAAATGGATAAAATGAATGACATTTTCAGTCTTTTTATAGCCACATTTGCACCGTTAATTATTAAAAAAAAAAAAAAAAAAAAAAAAAAAACGCGATTGTTTCCTGTTGCATTAATAACACTGTAATAACAGCTGTAGCAGTTCAAATGCCCAAGAATATAATTTTGGGAAGCTAATTTTCGAATCTTTATGCAAAAAAAAAAAAAAAAAACATATTTAATATGAAAACCAAAAGGGGACTTGAAGCAACTACCCAGACAGCCCAGCAGCTGGAAACCACGAACTCGCATATGTGAATATTAACGACTCAGTCATCTGCGACCAGTTTTGGGATGCCCGTTTTGTTCCCTTGAGGCTTTTACTCGAAACATTTTGCCCCTGCTGAGTTTCGTCTATTTCACCTTTTTGTGCACTGAGAAATAAGGGACTCTCCAACATGGCACTTGAGTGTTATTTTCATGAAATAGCAATGCTAAGCAGACTGCTTGTTTATTTTAATCAGTGTGTTGTTTTTCTGGACTTTTCCACCCTTTGATCTACTGTAATTCGACTTAACACTCCCCCTCACGTGTCCCCCTTCTGTTCTTTTACCAGAAACCACATCAGAAGCTTCTAATTAGACTGCGTGAGAGAGAGAGAGTGCAAGAGAGGGAGGAGTAAGAGAAAAGCAGCAGCAGATATACTACTCGTTGCAATTTCTATAAAGTGGTGCTCCCTCTCCTACACGCACTTCTGGTTGCAAAACAAAGCAGAAGTGGACGCCAGAGAGAAGTTTTGAGGTTGCCGCTGCTCGTGGCCGTCATGGCTCAGGGCTCCGACAGCAACGACGCGAGCTACAGGTCCCCGTCACCTGCAGGCAGGCAGGTAAGCGCAGTTTTTTGGGGGTTTATGGTTAAAAGTCAGTTTCATAGGCTTCTGCTGGTCTTGTCACGCTTTTCACACATGGACATTCGTGACTCGCCTCCAGTCCGGTGTGGGCTTGCCGTGAATTTAGCACTCGGGCTGACTGGCCTTTGTCATAGAGAAGAAGTGTGAATGACATAGTTGTCGGGAACAGTTTGTGTGGTGAGTAAAAGTGAAATTCAATTAACAATCAGAATATAACTCATTGACGTTGATAGCATGATTCAACGGGGATCAAATGATGGCTGCCAGGCTTCCCAGTCCGGATCGATATGACGTCTATATCCGTCAATGGCACTGAGACATCGTCATTCACTGACAGCCGTCAAAATGCCACGACGGTAGATCCGTGCAAGCCATGTTTTAAAGTTATTTAATATCGCCAAGTGGCATAAAAGGTAACACTCTGGACTCGTAGACAACAAATTTCAAATGAGACGCTGGTAAAAACTGTTTGATCAACAATTATCATTTATAACAAGAAAATGCTTGCAACATCTCAACATTACACAATGTGTTTCTTTTGAACAAAAAAATTACGGGCCACACTACATGATGTGGCAGTCCACATCTGGCCCGAATGCCTTGAGTTTGACACCTTGGTTTAGTGTTAGCTACATGGTGTTTGTAGTCCAATGCTAATTTTGTTTAAAATGTAATATAACAGTAAATAACATCTGATTAAAAAAAAAAAAAAAAAAAAAAAAAAAAAAATCACGATTAATAGCATGAGATAATTGCAATTGACTACAAAGGTACACTTTGAGAGACGCTTCTTCCTAAGCAGCTTCCTACTCGAGCTTTGCAGGTTAACAAATTCACACAGTTTAATGTTATGCTAACTCTGATGCAGGTCAGACTTTCAGTAGCAAAATTAGTGGTGTGTTCCCCAACTCCACAACATTGATGTTTTTTTACATTACTCACAGTGGCTACTACTGGCCGAAAACAAATTTCTACTATCTCTCCTCTTGTAAGGGGGCGGAGGAGGCAGCATGTTGTCGACATGTTGTTTGTGTGCGATTACTTACATTGTCATGCACACAAAGCCATAATAAATTCATAAGTAGTATTTACCGTAGTAATACTCTTACCCAATCTGTCAAGACGTCCCTCTTTTGGTCTTAGGTTTATCACCTCGGTAAATAGGTTAGTCATGACAGTCATAATGGACTTTTAATGCTACTTATAGCAAGGTAGCATTTACTGTATAGTGATTTATACAGGTAGAGTAGTAGTATATATAAGTCGCACACTTCAATTAAGCCTAAAAAAGGCTTGACTTAACAGAGCCATCAATGGCAGGAAATTAGTTGAATCCAACATTTGTTGCTTATCTTGCAATGCCATTAACTGTGCTAGACGTCCCATCCATTTGGACTGGGAGAGGCGAATAAACAATGTTCATCAATGTTCACGTCTAGTGCCGTCAATTCGTTAACAGTTGAAAAAGAAATGATTCAACCGATTGTTACATATTACATAGTCATAACATATTAATAACACTGTAATAGCACTGTAATAGCTGTAGCAGTTCAAATGCCATTAAATGGGTTTTTGAGAAGCTGATTTTCTTGATGACAAAAATGTCAGCATTTTAAAATGAAAAGTGGCAAATGTTGAGTTACATACTCATAAGAAGTTAATTATTGAAAAATAAAGTTAGTGACAAAATATTAAATTGAAAAAAAAATAAATAAAAGTGAACTGTCACAAAATGTATCAAAGAAATGGCATTTTCAGTGCTTTTATAACCACATTCGTTAAAACATTTTTGGACTTTCCCAGTCCAATTGGATGTTTCACACAGTCAATGGCAGCCAATGAGTCAACAAAGAAAATGCAAAAAATATCCTTTATTACTCAAGAGTTGTTGAAAATCAAATTTACATCATTTCAGCAAATGTTTGGTTACTTCTAGTAGTGTAAACACTAATAACTGAGCATCAATACTTTTGCCATCTCCGTTTCCAACATTTCAATATCGAAGACTTTGATACTTTTTGATACATTTGACAACCCTATTGGACTGTTAGTCCTATTTGAAAATTTGAAAATTGACTGATGGCTCCAGTACGTTAGCTGCTACATTTTTTGCTACATGTTTCAAGCTAACTTGTGATTCAAAATCTCTCATATAGTGAAAGTGGGTGTGGTGTGAGGGTTTGTCCGGGTTTTCAGTTAGACCAACTTACACCCTGTCGTGTGTCCCTTCAACGGTTCAGTTCCATTGAGTACAAAAGCGTTGAGTCAGCTTCGCTAGCCAACACGCGACTGAGGTAACAACTGGTGGGGAAGGGGTGCGTTGTGGTTATATACGAGCTATACTTTTTCGTTGTGTTCATTTAAGAAGTCGGGACGGTTCTCCTTGCCAACCCCTTGTATGTGTCACTGCGAATGTATGAGGTTGTGTAATATATTTTAGATTTTTTTGTTTCTTTTTTTTTTGCGCAGAGCTCGTCGGACGACGCAAAGAAGGCAATGCGGCGAGAAAAGAACCGTATAGCAGCGCAGAAGAGCCGGATGAGGCAAACACAGAAAGCCGACAGCCTCCACCTGGTGAGATGTCGAACTGCGCTTCTTGTTCTTTGGAGGCGGGGTCATCCTTGGGTGCAATTTCCTGAAGCTTCAAGGTGGCTAATCTGTTAAACATGACTTTGAAACGGTTAGCATCTGTGGTAGAGGTTTATGGATGGGATTTTGGAGTGCAACAACACATGTAGACAGACAATATAACAGAACTCACAATATCAGTCAGGGCAAGCTCATGAGTTCAGTACATTTTTAGATGTGCTGTGTACTTATTATTGCATTTATTATACAGGTTAATTAAAAAAGAATGTGCCAAAAACATTGCGGTATATTAAAAAAAAAATATAAAAACAATAACTGGCTGGATACAAGTATTGTATATAAATTCAAGTTTTTATTTCATGCTTTACAAGTACTCAATGTGACCACCACCAGCGGCACGGACATCAAACCGATATGACTTAATTTTTCAAAATTACTTCCTTGTTAAAAAGACTTTTAATTTTTATTAAATTAATAATTAATTATAATTAATTAATTAAAGTAAATTAATTATTTAAAAATTCAGTCAATTTCAATGATCTATAAATGAATGATGACTAAATTCTTTTTTAATCACCCTGTATATTATAGTTGTTATTAAAGATGTCCCGATTGATCGGGTCCGATCACGTCATTTTCAAAGTATCGGAATCGGTAAAAAAATATCGGACATGCCTTTTTTCAATATATATATATATATATATATATATATTTTTTTTTTTTTATTAAAACGTTTTCTAATTGTGGTTAACGTTACAGACAAAATGTCTTACACTCATCCAGAGTCTTTAGTTTTGGCTTAAAGTAGGGCTATCAAATTTATCGTGTGGGCGGTAATTAATTTTTAAAAAAATTAATCACGTTAAAATATTTAACGCAATTAACGCATGCGCTGCACGACCTACCCACGCATTGTTGCGTTCAATCTATAATGGCGCAGTTTTACCTATATATAGAGCTAAAAGGCAGCGTAAAATGAGTAGAGTGAATTTTGGCAGTCTTTGACGCCTTTTTTTAATTGGCTAAAGCCTCACAATTCCTCTCTCAACAATTAGAAATATCGTGGGAAGCAATGTGGGGAAGCAAGGTAGTAGTTGATCTTTTTCTTAACACCATATGTTTTTTCCCAACGCAGAGAAGATATATCAATTGGTGCCACTACGCACAGTCATGGTTGCACTTCCCATCATGCATTTGGGCAGAACAGTTAAATGGCTACAGTATCATTTACTGAAAGCTCAACAATTACACAAGATGGCAATATTTAGTCACAATATACAAAGTCACATTTATCCTTTAAGAATTACAAGTCTTTCTTTCCGTGGATCCCTTTCACAGAAAGAATGTTAATAATGTAAATGCCAACTTGAGGATTTATTTTCATAATAAACAAATACAGTACTCATGTACTGTATGTTGAATGTATATATTGGTCCGAGTTTTATTCATTTTTTTCTTAATGCATTGCCAAAATGTATATGATTGGGAAAAATTATCGGGAATGATTGGAATTGAATCGGGAGCAAAAAAAAAAAGCAATCGGATCGGGACATATCGGGATCAGCAGATACTCAAACTAAAATGATCGGGATCGGATGGGGAGCAAAAAAACATGATCGGTACAACCCTAGATGTTATATATTAAAGCAACAATTGGTAACTTTTCAGTTTTGGTCGATTATAGCGATGCCGGTGGACAAACGCGGTAGTGTTTTGCCTCAAGCAAGACTGTGTTTCCCATGAGGACCAGCATTGTGTTTCCCACAAGGACCAGCGCACATCTGCGCAGTGTCGTAAAATCATCAATCAATTAAAAATCAAAATGGGCCAATTTTTATTTGTTTATATCCTGGTAGCCTCTATTTTTTTCCTCCTCAGACAAAACTTTTTGTCTCTTTTGTTGCTCAGCCATCTTTGCAGAATTTCCTCGAAAACGTCTGCATCGACTTCCGTCTTTATAATGAATGGGTAAAGGGGGAAGTGACGTATGCCGTAAAGCAGTCAGCACAGTTGTAGTTTTTTTTTTGTGTGGCATGGTTCCCGCCACCCTCAAAGTTAATTAGTGCAGGTGAAAGCGATACAGACCAGACTTGTTAATGTTACTTTTAAAAAGTAATTAATTACAGTTACAAATTACTTCTCCCAAAAAGTTGTTGAGTTAGTAACGCTGTTACCTCAACTTAAGAGTAATTAGTTGGCAAATGTATAAACCATGGCAAAGTAACTGGAGTTACTTTTCATGGTTTATACATTATTATAGTATGACCCATTCTATACGTCTTTCACATCAAATATGTTTATATCAATTGATTGAATTGAACCGTTTTTTTTTTTGGTTTTTTTTTCATTCCAAAAAAAAAAACCTAGGGCATACTATGTGAAGTTCAAAGGGTTTTTGGGACAATAGGCCCTAGCCTAAATGTTTACCCTCAATTTAACTAGACACAGGCACATTGCAGATATTGCGATACCCAGATTGTAACCTTTGCTATGTTTGGAAGTCATTTAATATTGTGAATCGACCGTTAAAGTTGTTTAAATTGCTCCTGTTATTGCATTAGTTCCCTTCTGTCTACTTAGGGCTGTCAAACGATTAAAATTTTTAATCGAGTTAATTACAGCTTAAAAATTAATTAATCGTAATTAATCGCAATTCAAACCATCTATAAAATATGCCATATTTTTCTGTAAATTATTGTTGGAATGGAAAGATAAGACACAAGATGGATATATACATTCAACATACGGTACATAAGGACTGTATTTGTTTATTATAACAATAAATCAACAAGATGGCATTAACATTATTAACATTCTGTTAAAGCGATCCATGGATAGAAAGACTTGTAGTTCTTAAAAGAAAAATGTTAGTACAAGTTATAGAAATTTAATATTAAAACACCTCTCAATGTTTTCGTTTTAATAAAATTTGTAAAATTTTCAATCAAAAAATAAACTAGTAGCCCGCCATTGTTGATGTCAATAATTACTTACACAATGCTCATGGGTGCTGAAGCCCATAAAATCAGTCGCACCCAAGCACCAGCAGAGGGCGGCAAAACTCCATAAAACACAACAAGTGAGCGTTTCACTTTACTGTCATTTAAATCTGTCTGAGCGGGGCATCTGCGTTAATTGCGTCAAATATTTTAACGTGATTATTTTTAAAAATTAATTAACGCCCGTTAACGTGATAATTTTGACAGCCCTACTTTTGACATATGAAAATTTTAAAACTGTTTTATCATTTAAAGATAGATTCAAGTCAAGATTTTGCCAATTTATTTTAGATCAAAAGTGACTTAGGTTTGCTACAACAGAGCCTTTCCTTAGAAGTCTACTGTTTTAAGATGGCGGCTGTTATCTAACGCCGCCGAGTCTTTCATTTCGCATCTAGTTCTATATACATGTGATATCTGCTGTAGTATCATGTGGGCGTAGTTTGTAGGCTGTTGGCTGCAGTCAGGTATTATTGGAGCCACGTAGCATCACGTTTGCAATATTCGACCAAATTGCAGTAACGCACTAACGCACCCTTCAGTAATGGTAACAGTGTTGCAAAGACGAGAACAGTAATTAGTTCGATTACTCAACATTGGAAAAAAAATAACTTCGTTAGTAACGCCGTTATACTCTAACGCTGATATTAACAACACTGATACAGACACCCTCAAGATATGAAAGAGGTGTCATTCCACTAGTTGTCAGTCGATATATCACAAACGTTATGAAAAGTTATCTAGTGTTGCTTTAAATTATAGACAATAATACTTAAAAGAATTATAAACTTGAATTTGTCAAATTTTTATTGTGGGGAAAAAAATCACATATACTAACAAATAAAAAAATATATACATTTAATGGAAAATAAAATAAATTTGTAAAGCTTATTAAATAATGTGAATATTTAGTTTTTAATTGAATTACAAAAAAAAAAAATACAGTATATATATATATATATATATATATATATAATTGTAAAAATTCCGGGACAACATGGAGTGACTTAAACATAACTCAAAATATCTTTCGGCCTAACATCCACCACTTTCTGGTTTGTAAAATTACTGCTTCTAAAATGAAAAAACCCATACAAATATGGTATAATTTAGTACAGTAGAACGTGATCTTCCCTTGTAAACTACCCTTCCAACTTGACAACTCGGAATTTTCTTTTTTCCCTTTTACATAATGCTACCTGACCATGTGGCGATGTGTCATGGCTTCTGTCGGGCGGCGCACTTGGTCGCCGCTCGCAGTGTTTGCGCGAATAAATTAGCACGTGTGGGCATCAGTATCCAGCACCTCCCTTGCAAACGAACTGTCAGAGAAGAAGAGAGGACTGTAAGGGTCTCGTGATGTCGGAGGATGTAGGTGAAGTTAGTATTAAGCTAATAAGCGAGTGTTTTTGATTTATCGTTTAATATCATGTGCTATACATTTGATGAATTCTGAATTAAAAATCGATACGGTAGTCAACACAAATATTTTGAAACTAGTAATAAGAAAATATAAACGCATATTTGAGGTTTGGGGTTCACAGATTTTTGTGTGAATTTTTAGGGGTGTCAACACTTTTTAGCCATTGACTGGGGTAGACAGCAGTGATTATTGATTGCTCTCAGGCGTCCCAGTTCTAATGGATTAGAAATTTTATCGCTGTCCATAGGCGACAATGAGCTAATGCGCAGGTTAAATAATTAGCATTTAGACTTAATTGCCATTAATCCCATTCTGTGTCGTAATGAATTCAAATGTAATATTCAGCACGTTTATTTTAAATATACTGTCATATTCATGAAGTATTATTCTATATTAACTCACATTGACTTCATGTGAGATTGAGATTATTTGCAATTAATCGCGTTCTGTGTAGTAACAGATTTAAAAATAGAATATAGCACATTTTTTTAGTTTGAACTTACCATTATTTTAAGGAAATGTCACTTTGACCCCAAACTTTTGAACCGTAGTGTATCACATGGGATTGTACATAAAGTAAAATCCCATCATTATGTACAATCCCGTATGACACACTACGGTTCAAAAGTTGTCTGGGACGACGTGGCTCAGTGGTAGTGTAGTTGTTCCCCAAGCCAGCAGTTGTGGGTTCGATTCTCCCCCGTGATGAACTTGTCTTCGTATCTTTGAGCAAGATACTGAACCCCACGTTACTCCTGGTACTGTGTCACCAGTAGGTACATGAGGAGACAGTGAGGGGTCAAAGCGACCCCAAACTTTTAAACGGTATTGTATATATGCGCAGTTAGAATAATTAACTGAGTGGTTAATTAAGATTAATCGCATTCTGTACAATAATATATTAAAAAGCAGCATTTAGCACATTTCATTTTACTGCTGTCATATCAAGGAAATATTTATCAATATTAACTCACCATGAATGGGCCATTAGAATAATTAACTGTGAGATTAATTGAGATTAATCGCATTCTGTATAGTAGTGAATTTAAAAGTAGTATACAGCACATTTTTATTTTCAATTTACTATCATATTCAGGAAATATTCATCTATATTAACTCACCATAATGCGCCTTTAGAATAAATAATTGTGAGATTAATTGAGATTAATTGCATTCTATGTAGTAATGAATTTAAAAGTAGTATACAGCACATTTTTATTTTCAATTTACTATCATATTAAGGAAATATTAATCTATATTAACTCACCATAATGTGGCATTAGAATAATAAATTGTGAGATTAATTGAGATGAATCGCATTCTGTATAGTAATGAATTTCAAAGTAGTATACAGCACATTTTTATTTTCAATTTACTATCATATCAAGGAAATATTAATCTATGTTAACTCACCATAATTTGCCTTTAGAATAATTAACTGTGAGATTGAGATTAATCACATTCTGTGTCGTAATGCATTTAAAATGAGTATTTAGCACATTTTTATTTTAAAATTCACTGTCATATTAAGGAAATATTCATCTATATTAACTCACAATGAGTTAACGCACAGTTAAAATCACTGCGAGATTAATTGCGATGAATCGCCTTCTGTATATTAACAAATTTTAAAATAGTATATAGCACATTTCTTATTTTATGTTTACAGTCATAATAAGGAAATATTAATTAACTCACAATAATGTGGCGGAAAAGAGGTAGCAGTTTATCAGTCTGAAAATTATGTTATACATTACATAAGATATACAGGAAATTCTTTATCAAAGAGTGCCCCTGCACAGTGCCCTCACAGTTTCTAGTTTCATGCTTCCACCAACTAAACAGGAAGGTGTATTTTCCCACACAGACTTCCTGTCGTCACCTTATAGTAGTATTTTCTGTAGAAAGCTCACGTCATAGCCTTTTACATAGGAGGGCAAACGCTTCTTGTAAAGGCGTGAACGCGGCGGCCGGGCTCGCTATTCGCTTAAATGACGCATTCGCCGGGGATTTGCCCGCTGCTCGTGCGGACTCTCAGATACGCGAGATAAAAGTTTGTTGTGGGACGCTGACCTTTTTTTTTCCTACGAGCTCAGTGGAAGATTTCTCCCACTCGGCAACCTCTTGCGCGATGTGCTTCACATCAAAGCTGATAAGTAAGTCACCTGAGGTGTTTTTTTTTCACATGTACTGGTGGGAAATGTCTAAATGTTGGGTAATTTTGCAGCTTTCCGTTAGGGGTGGGTATTAACAAGGGCGTGGGTTTGGTCTCAGCATTATAACAGCATAACCTGCATGTGCACTTTTTGCTGGGGACGGGACATTTATTAGACCAAAAAAATTGGGGCAAAGGGAGTCAGGGCTACATTTCTCATGAATATGAGCCTAATTAATTGATTGGCTAAACGATCAATACAAAACTGGAAAAGTAGTGAAGTACAAAGTACAGATACCTGCTGTAAAATGTAGTGAAGTAAAAAGTAGCACTTCGTATTTGTATTTAAGTAAAGTACAGCATAGACTTCATCACCTATTGACATGACACGGGAAACGGGGCCGATTCGTATGGGGCCTGTTTTCAAAAACTTCAAATATTTACAAAACCAAAGCTGCTACCGACCTAAAACCAAAACAGGCACCTACCTTAGCCGTATATGAGTTTCCGTGAGCAGCGGCATAAAAAAAATTCAAAGTCCTTCCCTTATAAAATCCTGATTAATTATTTTCTATATAAGTATAACAACACTTAAAATGGCTATAAAAGTCTCAGATTTTACACTAGATACACAAACATCACCAACTGCAGAGATAAACACCCAAAACATCACTGCTGTAGAAGAGATCAGCATGGAGGAATGGGCCAAAATACCAGCTACGGTGTGTGAAAAGCTTGTGAAGAGTTACAGAAAACCTTTGGCCTCTGTTATTACCAACAAAGGGTACATAACAAAGTATTGAGATGAACTTTTGGTATTGACCAAATTCTTATTTTCCACCATGATTAGCAAATACATTCTTTAAAAATCAAACAGTGTGTTTTTCTGTTTTTTTTTTTTTTTTCACATTCTGTCTCTCATGGTTGAGGTTTACACATGTTGACAATTACAGGCCTCTCTAATCTTTTCAAGTGGGAGAACTTGCACAATTAGTGGTTGACTAAATACTTATTTGCCCCACTGTATGTCACTAACTCCATTTATGTCCAGCTTGAATCTTTTACATCCATTCAAAAGTGAGACAAAATAATGTATGTATAAGCATTTATTAATGCTCATGGCAGTGTCATGTCATAATTATGAGGGTCTTATGACAGTCTTATGGCGTCACTGTCAAATAAAGTCTTACCAAATACCATAACTAGCCATTAATGAAAAAACTGAAACAGTAACTGAAGAAATAATTAGCACAGAACATGAATTTTAATTGTTATTTGCATCTGTAGCGCTGTAATGCATGTTAGGAGGCATGTTGGATGACAACATTGTTGACAGCAGGTGGCTGCAGAGGTTGACTGTCCCCCTTAAGGAAGCAGTGATGGCCAAATGAAGCTTTGTGAAGCTTTCCAGCCAATTGGTTCAAAGCTTCATGGTGGTTCATCTGGTCTTATGACAGTCTTATGTGCCACTGTCAAATAAAGTGTTACCAGTTTATATCTTTTGGTGTAAATATCCCATAATACAGTGAGGACAGCTGCGGCTTATTGTCCAGCGCGGCTTATCTTTTAACAAATGCCGTTTTTGTGTCAAATGTAGTGGGTGGCGGCTTATAGTCAGCTGCGCCTTATAGTCCCAAAACTACGGTAAGTACATAATTATGATAACAAATTACAACATTTATTTTTTAGAAAAAAAGGGGGAAAAAATGGCAAAATCTTAAATTGTAAGATAAATAAATAAATAAATAAATAAATAAATATAACGAAAATATTTATGTGAAAAAAGGAGGAAATTATTTAAAAAACTGTTTATGTTCAATTTTTATTTAGTTTTACATTTTTATATATTTTAAATTAACTTTAGAATTCCTAATTTTATCAGTTTTTATTTTCAAATTGATACTACTTTTAAGTACTTATGTATTCCTCCAATGCTTCATGTATATTTGTTCAATGTGAATACAAGCAACAAGAAGTTCCCCCCAAATTTTTAATGAATTTATTTGTATAATTACTGTAGTTAAAAGCTGTTTTAACGTCTCAATAAATTAAAATTGACAATAACACTAAGATTCCACAAGGTGACGCCAAAGTAAGTCTTATTATCGCTTCGTTTGCGGTCAACAAGAGTGTCCAAATAAAACAAAAAGAAAGAAAAAATTGCAATGAATTAAAATTAAAATAAGTGTTGAAATAATTTCCAAACAAAAAAATCATGTAAATGAAAATGCATCTATAAAATCTGCATAAATATTTTCTTAATAAAGGACATGTAGTTATTTAACTATATATCTATTGAATTGTATAATTAACAAACATGGTTCCTTGGTGGTTAAAATAGGGAAGCATCTTGCACGGGTGTAAAGTGTTTCAATGGAAGTCTTTTTATTTCTTATCAGGGCAGTTACTGTGGTCAAACGTGTTGTTTCTTGACTGAAAACAGGAAATGTGTGTTCATGTGGAGATAAAAGCTCCGCCTATTGCTTGCGTTGCCGTAAAACTGGAATTAACACAAACTCAGGGGGAAGAAAAAAAGGACTAACACCGGAAATCGAATCTAAATCTTAATAACACTGACTACATGAGTAGCTAACTTACAACCTTATGTTCCTCCAGGAAAGCGAGAGCTTGGAGAAAGAAAACGCGGCGCTGAGGAAGGAAGTCAAACAGCTGACAGAGGAAGCCAAGTATCTCACATCGGTTCTGAGCAGCCACGAACCCCTCTGCGCCGGCCTTACCCCGACCACCACTGACCTCCAGTACCCGCCTAACCATCACGGCGCGTACCACCAGCACATCGCCGTCCCACACTACCAGCACTGACCCACACACTCCGGACGATTGCCATAAATGGGATCAAGTCGGCGCACCAAGAACTGGCAAGAATTAGGTACACCTGAACGACCACAAAATGGCCGTCAGTTGAAACTACTATGTGAAGTGAGACTCTAATGGTGTTCCACAAGGTTCTACACAAAGTCCACACATTTTGTTTTACATTATTTTCTTTATATAAATGTCGATTCATTTGATAATCGACTACTATTCCATTAATTGTGGCAGCCCGACTCAACATAAATATCATAATTGCTTACTGTTGGAATAAAAACTAAAATGGGGTTCCACAAGACACGACCTTAGGTCCACTTTACATATTGTCAATGTCAAACTGACTTGGCTTTCTAATATGAAGACTAGATAATATTTTTGTTTATTATTATGAATCATAAAGCTTAGGCGTACCTAATTTTGTGTCCTCTAATTGCCAATTTTTACATCCCACAGTCTTTGTTTACACTGCAAAAAAAAAAAAAACATTTCAGGTGATTCATTTGTAAATTGCTTATTTTTCTTTGTCTTTTTGTTTATTTTTTGTTGTGTAAATGCAGACCTAAGAAAGCTCAGGAGATTTTTTTTGTTGTTTTTTTGACCGATTTGATTGTTTGACAAAGCGAATGTAAGTTGAGCCAAAGTTTGTACGAGAGGAGATATTTATTAAATGTTCAAATGCCAAATTGTGAGTTTTTATTTTGTCTAGTTTACTTCAATTTTTTATTTTTATTTGCCCTTTATAGAGCACACATTGAACTCATTGGCTGCCATTGACGGCGCTGGACGTTTCATTATGACTGTGAGTGGCTGGCAGGGAATGATTGCTGCCAACCCTCCCGGTCGAAGTGAATTGGACATCAAGCGCCATGAATGGCATTGAAGCGTGAGCTTGTCAGCCCAGTTTGAGTGAATTGGACGTCTTATTTAGTTTAAAACAAAACAAAAAAAAAAACTTTATTTTTTAAATGTAAATTTTATTTTGATTTCATTTTATGAAAAAAACCCCAAAAGAGAAAATACCGTATTTTTCAATAAATTGTGTATTCGGTTTTTGTTTTATATAATTTTTTTCTTATATATAAAATACAAAAAAATAGCTAAAAAATGAATGAATACATATTAATAATTAATATGTAATTAATAATAATAATAATACTATATACAGTGGTATGAAAAAAACCTTTTGGAATTTTTCATTTTTGCATGTGATCTGATCTTTGTCAAAATCACACAGATGAAAAAACGGTGTCTGCTTTACCTAAAACTACTCAAACATTTATAGGTTTTCATATTTTAATGAGGATAGTATGCAAGCAATGACAGAAGGGGGGAAAATAAGTAAGTGAACCGTCACATTTAATATTTTGTCCCCCACTTTGGCAGCAGTAACCAGCCAGACGCTTCCTGTAGCTGCAGATCAGTCTGGCACATGGATCAGGACTAATCTTGGCCCATTCGTCTCGACAACACTGCTGTAGTTCAGTCAGATTCCTGGAATGTCTGGCATGAATCGCGGTCTTTGGGTCATGCCATAGCATCTCAACGGGGTTCAAGTCTGGACTTTGACTTGGCCAATCCAGGACGTGTATTTTGTTCTTCTGAAACCATTCTGAAGTTGATTTACTTCTGTGTTTTGGATCATTGTCTCGTTGCGGCATCCATCCTCTTTTTAGCTTCAACTGTTTGACATACGGCTTCGGGTTTTCCTGCAAAAAATCCTGATAAACTTTTGAATTCATTCTTCCATTAGTGATTCCAAGTTGTCCACGCCCTGAGTGAGCAAAACAGCCCCAAATCATGATGCTTCAAAGTGGGGATGAGGTGTTGATGAGCTGTTCCATTTTTCCTCCACACGTGACGTTGTGTACCCCCAAACAATTCAAGTTTCATCAGTCCACAAAATATTTTGCCAAAACTTCTGTGGAGTGTCCAAGTGCCTTTTTGCGAACATTAAACGAGCAACAATGTTTTTTTATTAAGATAGCAGTGGCTTCCTCCGTAGAGTCCTCCCCTGAACACCATTCTTAGCCAGAGTTTTACATACAGTTGATGTGTGCAGAGAGATATTGGACTGTGCCAGTGATTTCTGTAACTCTTTAGCAGACACTCTATGGTTCTTTTTTTTACCTCTCTGAGTATTGTGCGCTGAACTCTTGGTGTCATCTTTGGTGGACGGCTACTCCTTGGCAGAGAAGGAACAGTGCCAAACTCTCTCCATTTGTTGACAACTTCTCTAACTGTCGATTGATGAACGTCCAGACTTTTAGAAATGTTTTTTTTATCCTTTCCCAGCTTTATACAAATCAACAATCCGTGATCGCAAGTCTTCAGACAGCTCTTTTGACCAAGCCATGATGCACATCAGACAATGCTTCTCATCAAGACAATGCTTACCAGGTGTGTGTTTTATAGTAGGCAGGGCAGCTTTAAACCTCTCATCAGTGATTGGGCACACACCTGACTTAAATTATTTGGTTAAAACTGGTTTCAATTGCTCTTTAAGTCTCCTTATCACACACCTGACTTAAATTCTTTGGTAAAAACTGGTTTCAATTGCTCTTTAAGTCTCCATAGGCAGAGGGTTCACCCACTTATTTTCTCCCTTCTGTCATTGTTTGCATGCGATCCTCATTAAAATATGAAAAATAAATGTTTGGGTGGTTTTAGTTAAAGCGGGGGCTGTTTTTACATCTGTGTGATTTTGACAAAGATCAGATTACATTTGATGGTGATTTTTATGCAGAAATGTGACAAATTCCAAAAGGTTCAGATACTTTTTTTATCCCACGGTACATTTGTAAATGGATGAAGAAAACTGAATTTACACACAGTTTGAACATAGCCAATTTGCCAAATTGATTTCTGGCATCAATAAAAGACTTCATCTTCAAGTCTTTTACGATCCAAATGAGGTTATTTATCCACCCTCTACATGTGTTTGGAATTATTTTTCATTTTGAAGTATCAGACAGCATTAGAACCAGTCACAAGATCAGATCCAAACCAGTATTCATATGTGTTTTATGTACCACGGTGCTTTTCAACTGCTTAAAATCAAACCAATAAGCAAACATGTCTGCTGAGTGGGACTAATTCTTTTTGACAGTAACAGATGATAGTAACAGAGCATCATGTAATTTGTGAATAGGGCATTTCTTGAGGAGGTACCAGCAGTGCTCACTTTAATACATACAATATGATTTGGTCATAGACTTCATAATGTATTGACGGGTCAGATCAGTCATGCATTAAAATAAAATTTAATATTAAAATATGAAATCCTATAAATATTTGGGTGGTTTTAGTTAAAGCAGGCACTGTTTATATATCTGTGTGATTTTGAAAAAGATAAGATCACATTTGAATTTGATGGTGATTTCATGCAGGAATGTGAGAAATTCCAAAAGGTTCAGATACCACTGTACCCTATTTTTATTTAAAATGTTTTTTTTTTTTCAATTTGATTTTTTTAATTTAAAAAAATATATACAAAACAATAAATTAATGATTAATCACTTTGAAATAATTCTAATTGAGGCTATATGTATCACACAATATTCGCCAGTTCTTCAAGGGGTTAATGTTTTGAAAAAAAATTAACTGTCATTTTTTATACTATTATTTTCAAATTATTTTTTGACGCGACTACTCTCGTCCTTCCTTCATCATTATTTTTCATTCAATCGTCCTTACCTTACAAAAATTTCCAGCAACAACAAAGTAACATGAAAAAGTGCACTAGCCAAAAATGCCACTAGATGGAGCGCGCATATTTAATTATTCAAAAACTTACTTTTTACTCTCCTTTAAAATACACACAGTAACTTCCGGTCAGCACGCGCAAACTCTAATTACCCGGATGTCTTTGAACTCCAAAATGGGTTAACAATGACATTCGTGTTTAATGTCGCCCGTGTTTCCCGTTATTTGGACCACTCGTGACTCCTCTTCGACCAGTTATAACACCACCCCCGTCCCCCGGCAAAAGCGCTTGTAGGTCCGGGTTGGTCCGTAGTGGGTGGACGGTGTCAGTCTTTCCTCCACGTGTTGACACTCGGGAAGGAAGAGCCAAGAAAGGGGAGGGGGGGGGGGGTCATACTGTACACCGCTACTGAGCTTATCTGCCTCACTTGACTGCCTCCTGGCTCGAAATTCACGCCGATATTTTTGCAACTTGTACCCGCCAGAGTTCAAATTCGACCCCAACGACGACGTCCTTAAATACGGACGCTAAGTTCGACTTGGCGTACAATTCCTTCCCGAATTAAAAGTTGTCCCCGGTGACAACGTCTTAAAGATAATTCCAGTCGCTTTTATTCGAGCCTCCTATGTGCTGTTTTGCCTGGACCGAGCGACTAAATCACGAACCGACCAGCTCACCATGAGCGGGGAGCCAGAGGAGAAGAAGCCCGGCGAAGAGCAGCATGACCCGGACAAGCGCGCCAAGCTTGAGTCGGGGGAAGAACCGGAGAGTCTCCAGCGGCTCGGCGGTCCGAGTGAGCCGGGCACGAGCGACAAAGTGTGGGAGACGCGCTTGTACAAACGCCGCTGGGTTATGGTGCTTCTTTTCAGCTCGTACTCGCTGTGCAACTCCTACCAGTGGATCCAGTACGGCATCATCAGCAACATCTTCATGGAGTTCTACCAAGTGGACGCTTTCACCATTGACTGGATGTCCATGATCTACATGCTGACCTACATCCCATTCATCTTCCCAGTGACGTGGTTGTTGGACAAGAAGGGTCTGCGGGTGGTGGCCTTGGCCGCCACAGCGCTCAACTGCGCCGGGACGTGGCTGAAGGTCGGCAGCGTCCAGCGCCACCTGTTCGCCGTCACCTTCTTGGGGCAGTTCTGCTGCTCCTTGGCTCAGGTCTTCATCCTCGGCATGCCGTCCAGGATCGCATCCGTGTGGTTTGGGTCCAATGAGGTGTCCACAGCTTGCTCCATAGGGGTCTTTGGGAACCAGGTGAGTTAAATATTCACCTATTTGTAAATTTTTAGGGGAGTGCCATAAGCGGATTTTAGGGGGGGACCCCCGGTGGCCGAAAAGTGTCATTGCATGAAATTGACTGTCATATATATATATATATATATATAAGTTGTAGGGCTGTCAAAATTATCGCGTTAACGGGCGTTAATTAATTTTTTAAATTAATCACGTTAAAATATTTGACGCAATTAACGCAGATGCCCCGCTCAGGGAGTTTTAAATGACAGTACACATTGAAACGCTCACTTGTTGTGTTTTATGGAGTTTTGCCGCCCTCTGCTGGCGCTTGGGTGCGACTGATTTTATAGGCATCCATGAGCATTGAGTAAGTAATTATTGACATCAACAACGGCGGGCTACTAGTTTATTTTTTGATTGAAAATTTTACAAATTTTATTAAAACAAAAACATTAAGAGGGGTTTTAATATAAAATTTCTCTAACATGTACTAACATTTTTCTATTAAGAAATACAAGTCTTTCTATCCATGGATCGCTTTAACAGAATGTTAATAATGTTAATGCCATCTTGTTGATTTATTGTTATAATAAACAAATAGTCCTTACGTACCTTATGTTGAATGTATATATCCATCTTGTCTTATCTTCCCATTCCAACAATAATTTACGGAAAAATATGGCATATTTTATAGATGGTTTGAATTGCGATTAATTGCGATTAATTACGATTAATTAATTTTTAAGCTGTAATTAACTCGATTAAAAATTTTAATCGTTTGACAGCCCTAATAAGTTGTAAAGCAATAAAACTGCAACAAAAATGAATAAAATGAACCCAAAAATATATTTTTATAATGGGTCAAACTATTTTTCGAATTGATCATGTGACTAGCACCTTAAACGGTCATTTGCTTTACATATAATTTTCAACAAAAAAAAATTAGGTGAGGGCAATTTTATTTTTCAAATGATTTTTTTCTTTGATTGAAGCAACTTTTTTAGGGACTGAATGTTTTAGACACAAATGTCCTACCCATGATATGGCCCAAACACAAAAAGGATTGCTTCAATCAAAGAAAACTTTTTCAATTAAAAATTAAGTGTTCAAATGCAAATTTTTCAATTTCAAATATTTTTTCTAAGGCTGTCAAACGATTAAAATTTTTAATCGAGTTAATTACAGCTTAAAAATTAATTAATCGTAATTCAAACCATCTATAAAATATGCCATATTTTTCTGTAAATTATTGTTGGAATGGAAAGATAAGACACAAGATGGATATATACATTCAACATACGGTACATAAGGACTGTATTTGTTTATCATATCAATAAATCAACAAGATGGCATTAACATTATTAACATTCTGTTAAAGCGATCCATGGATAGAAAGACTTGTATTTCTTAAAAGAAAAATGTTAGTACAAGTTATAGAAATTTTGTATTAAAACCCCTCTTAATGTTTTCGTTTTAATAAAATTTTTAAAATTTTCAATCAAAAAATAAACTAGTAGCCTGCCATTGTTGATGTCAATAATTACTTACACAATGCTAATGGGTGCTGAAGCCTATAAAATCAGTCGCACCCAAGTGCCAGCAGAGGGCAGCAAAACTCCATAAAACACAAGTGAGCGTTTCACTGTACTGTCATTTAAATCTGTCTGAGCGGGGCATCTGCGTTAATTGCGTCAAATATTCTAACGTGATTAATTAAAAAAATTAACGCCCGTTAACGCGATCATTTTGACAGCCCTAGTTTATAGATCTATTTTTGGTAATATGTGTTTGAACAATTTGTTAAGAGCATTGTAAACAGTTGAAACAAAATACAATACTTTAGGACTTTTTGGATATTTTTTGGGGGGAACTTAAAGACTTAATTCCGACTTAAGTGGAACTTTGGTTCATGTCGCCAGCGTAGGAACAGAACTCTTTCTTAACCCGGGGAGTACCTGTAGTAATACTATAGTACCGGAGAAGCACTCAAAGCTTAATTCTGCCTAAGCAGTCAAATTCAAAGTATCAATATATTTTTTACCTGTGTGACCTTTGACCCTTCTCAGCATATCACCTACCCTACGAATTTAAGTTGAATAGGCTAATCCGTTACCAAGTTATGGACAAAATCATTTTCGGACCTCGGTGACCTTTGACCTCTTGACTCCCAAATTGAATCCCTCTGCTGTTTCATATTACAAACATCCTGCAAGTTTGATGATAACTAAAGCTCCCACACTTTTGACATTTTTTGCTTTTCCTTGGTGCTTTTCGCCATATTTCTGAACTGTGTGACCTTTGACCCTTTTTCTTATCAGCATATCACCTACCCTTCGAATTTGAGGCGAATAGATTAATCCGTTATCAGGTTATGACCAAAATCATTTTTGGACCTCGATGACCTTTGACCTCATGACTCCAAAATGTAATCCTTCTTCTATTTCATATTACAAACATCCTGCAAGTTTGATGATAACTAAAGAGCGATTGCTCCCACACTTTTGACATTTTCTGCTTCTTCTTGGTGCCTTTCTCTTCGCTTAAGTCGGCTTCTTCGTCCCTACCTCTATATTCATGCATGGTTGAAATCAAATATGTCCGCCGCCTTTGTATTCTTCCTGTACTTACGTGACGTCAGCGCGTTGTGCCGCCTTAAAAGTAGTTTGGGCAAAACGTCATGCTTAGAGCTTGCAAAATGAAACAATTCCTCCAGGCGGAGGAAATTCCTCGATCAATTTTTAAAATCAAGCTACTCGAATTATTTGTGTAATTTCTGACTTGTGTGACCTTTGACCTTTTTTCTTCTCAGCATATCACCTAACCTACAAATTTGAGGCGAATAGGCTAATTCATTATCAAGTTACGACCAAATTAAGACCAAAATCATTTTCGGACCACTGTGACCTTTGACCTCTTGATTCCCACGTTGAATCCCTCTGCTGTTTCTTATTACAAACATCCTGCAAATTTGATGTTAACTAAAGAGCGATTAAAGGGATTATGTTGACCACAAATAGACACACATTTGGAATAGAATACTTAACAAAAATATACCCCCAAAAAATCATTCACTCAAAATGTAATAGTCAGACAACTATCGCCGTCAATGGCAGTGAACGGGTCAATAAGGAAAACTCTGGTCACAGTGACACATTAAGAGGTCCTATATTCCTTGAGTCCTTTTAACGTCAAGTCAAGCATCAGCACACAAAAAAGTCATTCATCCCGGCACGTCTTCCACTCTCACAATCAATGCGCCGATTGACTGCACTCTATCAGCCATTTTCAAAATTTCCACCACAAGTGCTGGGTTTGCTTTTTTAGCACCTTGTGACACCCCGAAGGCATTTCGCACGCCGCCGTCCGCCTCCTCGGACATCACTCTTGAAGAATCCTCACCGTCCTCTGATTCGCTTCCAACATGCCCAGGAACGACTTTTTCAAAAGCGCGCGTGGAAATTCCGCTTCGACGCTTTGTTTGCTCGCGGATCCGTCCGAGACTAAACTGTATCATCGGCGTTGGGTGATGTTATTCCTGTTCGGCGCAGTCTCGGCCAGCAACGCCTTTATGTGGCTTCAGTTCGGCATCATCGGGAATATTTTCACGAAGTTCTACCAGGTCGACGACGCGGCAATCGACTGGCTAGCCTTGGTTTACCTGCTCACGTACGTTCCGCTCATCCTCCCTGTGCTGTGGCTTCTGGACAACCGCGGCGTTCGGGACGTCCTACTCGCCGGATCGGCCTTCAACTGCATCGGCGCTTGGGTTAAAGCGGCCGCCGCCCGGCCGGATTTGTTCCCGCTGGCTTTTTTCGGGCAATTCGTGTGCTCGGTGGCCACCGTTTTCGTCTTGGGGATCCCGTCGTATATCGCCTCCGTGTGGTTCGGGGAGGAGGAGGTCTCCACCGCTTGTTCCATCGGAGTTCTCGGCAATCAGGTCGGGATGAGGCTTACAGTGTGCAGTTTGCTGGCTGTAGGAATTCAGAGTCACATTTTTAGTGTCAACGTGTGACCGTCCCGTGAGAACACTGGGAACTCTATACGTGTCCTGTCGACCACAATTATCTACCGCTTGGTAAATTCCTTTTTAATAGGTATTAGGACTGCCACAAATGATTTTTTGGATAGTCGACTAATCGGATCATATATAAATCCAATGGTATTTCCTGTTATGTTACGCCAGACTTAACATTTTAACTGTAAATGTGCCTTGGAACTAAAAACTGCACTGTGAAAAGTGGACAATGAATAGTATGGAACTATGAATGTCATCCAAAACAAAAAGATGTTTTTATTTTGATTTGTTATTATGATGATCAGTGTTTCATCAGGGACTAAAGAAATGAGTGTATGTACTGTTTAATTTTTTTTTTTAAATCCCCTCAAAATATAAATTGAACGATTAAAAAAGAATAACATTGTTTCCATTTTTGTTATTTAATATTTTTTATTGAAAGCAACTAGCGCTGCAACGATCAATCGATTAACTCGAGTATTCGATTAGAAAAAAAGATTCGAATTACATTTTGCTGCCTCGAGTATTCGTTTAATTAAAGTGGCGTTTTATTGGTTAATTTTGAAAGAGTTGGCATTCCGTTTTATTGATTTGGGTGGATACACCGCCCTCAAGTCTGCCTCATTTCACATGGCTGAATCGAGCTGCTCCATGTTAAGACCAACATAAGTCAAGTTATTGTTTGCGCTAATGTTTTTTTAAATGCATTCGTAATTTAGGTATAGGTATATTTAGCTGTTTTTTTGTGGGAATATGTGTCTGAACCATTTGTTAAGAGTGTTGTAAAAAAAAAAAAAAAAAAAAAAAAAAGGCGTTTTAGAGTATTTAAGCTAGCGGGCTTTTGCTGTGTAATTTAGCTGATTGTTCTTTTGTTGACATAGATCCTTTTTTTCTTTTTTTTTTAACCTCGTTTGAGGCTCAGCTCAGTTATTTTAAATTTTTCGTGTTCATCATCTGATTACCCGATTATTCGAACTAACTGGTTCATCGATTATTCGACTACTAAAATAATCGATAGCTGCAACCCTAAAATCAACAGTAGGTGACGTTTCAAACTTTATATTTTCATAACATATGTGATATGTCGGCTGACAACGAGTTAAATCACCTCTTTTATATCTTGAGGGGCTTATGTTTGTCTTAACAGGGAGCAGCTGGATTTAGCCAAATGAAATTAGTTATGTCAGATTCACTGTCACCACTAGAGGTTAATAAAACTAAATGCAAACGCGTTAAAAAAACAAACAAAAACATGACGCCACTTTAACTAAAACGAATACTCGAAGCGGCAAAATTTAAATCCAAATCTTTTTTTCTAATCGAATTACTCGAGTTAATCGATTAGTCATTGCAGCGCTACAAAAAAACATTAGCTCAAACAAAAATTTAGCTTTGTTGTTTGTCTTAGCTGAATCCAGCTGCTCCCTGTTATGTTAAATGAGTTATGTCATATTCACTGTTGCCTCGAGGGGGCAGTGTATCTGCCCAAATCAATAAAACTAAATGCAAACACTTTCAAAACAAACCATTACAACGCCACTTGAATTAAATGAATCCTCGAAGCAGCAAAATTTAATTCGAATCTTTATTTCTTATTGAATTACTCGAGTTAATCGATTAATCGTTGCAGCATTTCACTGAAACACCACCACTACAGTATCATCTCCAATGCTAGTGAACATGTTGCCAAAAATAACGCCACTTCCTTTTCTGCCACAGCTGGGAATCGCCATCGGCTTCCTTGTTCCGCCCATCCTGGTGCCCAACGTGGCTGACATGGACGAGCTAGCGCGCCACATTAGCGTCATGTTCTACATCACGGCGGGAGTGGCCACCTTTCTATTTGTACTCGTCGTCATCGGTAAGATTGAGAGCACAATGCCGGAGGGAAGATAAAAATCAAGATATCTAAAAACGCACCCACGTATTTATCTTGTATGAGAATTTTTATCCACTTCTAATGTCCAATTTCACATTGGAAAGTTGTTTTGAGTCCATGTAAGTAGGGGGAATGCTTGCATTCATCAGCACAAAAGGGTATTTGTAAAGACGTTCCATAGTAGTGCCATTCTTTCCACATTGGAACTCATTAAACTTTCATTCCTTGTGAAATTGAGTCGTAAAACAATAAAAAAGCACGTGAAATGATCTGTCTGGTTATACTCACGTAGTATTTTGTTAAAAAAACAGGCAGGTTAAGATCAATCTTCTTGATAAATCTTAATCTTATTTGTGCTGACTTGTTTAAATTCGAAGCACAGCCCACACACGGGAAGCATCTTTGTGCCTGGTCGCACCATCTCTAGGACTGAAAGAAAACTTGAGAACACGACTGTTTTACTGTGTGAATGTCAACTTTGTGTTGATTTCTGTGGGAAATGTACACAATCTGAGCTCAGAGGGTTGCCAAAACACATAAAAATGTGTATTTGTCTTTCCAGTGTAGTGTGTAAATGTATTAGAGATAAGCAACACTGACCACGTTTGCGTGCAGCTTTTAAAAAAAAAAAAAAAAAAAATATTTTTTGGCAGTTAGGAAAAGCCGTGTAAATATGTTGAAAAATCTGAGTAAGCTCATATTCTGGTTTGTAACAACCCGATTTTGTCCAATGGGTTAACCCTTTTCATGTATAGATGCTAGCAGGATAGCATTATACAGGGTGACCCAAAAAAAGTTTACACTGCCATAATACAACTTAAATGCCATGTTTATTCATCTTAGAATTAGAATTGAACCACAAATTATACATTATTGTAAAGAACATGTACAGTACACTCTATTTTTCAATGTCTATTTTTCACAACAGCCTCCAGGCGCCTGCGGAACGCTTGACAGGTCTTCTTTATGTAGGATGCTGTCATTTTTTCCCAAGATCTGAACAATGGACCTCTCCAAGGCTGCCACAGAAGTTTGTGGCTTCTTACAGGCACTGTCCTCCACAGTTGCCCATATGCTATAATCCAGGGGATTGAGATCTGGACTCTGGGTGGCCACATATCACCTTGTCAATGAACTTTTTGGTCCCCACAGATCGGGCACTTCCAGACCCAGGTTTTCGTGAGGCTGTTCCAGTATCTTTCAGCTTCTTTTTAACTTTGTAGACTGCACATCTGGATATTCTCAGATTTGCTGCAATCTCAGTAGGTGTCAGACCGGCACGCAGCAATTCAGGTACAGCTAAAGTTTTCATTTTCAGCAGAAGCACAGGAATTGTAGAGACGAGAGATTACCAGCTGCATTGAGTGACCTTAATGAATCACTTAAGCATGACAACCTATTTAGATATGTTTCAATGGCTTTTAAACAAGCACTCAACTGAGTGTAAACTTTTTTTTGGGTCACCCTGTACAGTGCTGGACAAAAGTATTGGCACCCCTGCAATTCTGTCAGATAATGCTCAATTTTTCCCAGTAAAGGATTACAATTACAAATGCTTTGGTAGTAATATCTTCATTTATTTTGCTTGCAATGAAAAAAAAAAATCATTTTACACAAAACTCCAAAAATGGGCCCGACAAAAGTATTGGCCTAATACTTGGTTGCACAACCTTTAGACAAAATAACCGCGAACAACCGCATCCGGTATCCTTCAACGAGTTTCTTACAATACTCTGCTGAAATTTTAGACCATTCTTCTTTGGCTAACTACTCCAGGTCTCTGAGATTCAAAGAGTGCCTTCTCCAAACTGCCATTTTCAGATCTCTCTACAGGTGTTCTATGGAATTCAGGTCTGGACTCATTGCTGGCCACTTTAGAAGTCTCCAGTGCTTTCTCTCAATCTGTTTTCTAGTGCTTTTTTTTTTTTTTTTTTTTTTTAATTTTTTATTTATTTATTGATTTTTTACACATTAATGGGATAGGTACAGGCGAAACACAATAAAGATAGAGGCACATAGATGACAGTTAATGATAGATGAGGTTTCGATGCAACTCAGTGAGCCTCTCACCGAAGAGGTCATGATAAGGTAACATAGACAAGATAAAGGTACTTTCCCAGCACGATCAAGACACCAGACATTCTCATTCACAACTTAAACATCACACACACACATTAAAGGAAGAAAGAAAAAAAAAAAAAAAAAGAAAAAAAAAAAAAACCAAACAGACAAAAAAAAATTGGGGAGAGTGTTGGTAGCTCAATGCTTTTCAGCTTCAATTGTTATGGAGTCTATGTGGAGTAAAAAGGGTTGCCAGATTGTGTCAAAGGTTTGCAGGGAACCCTTTAGGGAAAACCTAATTTTTTCATGTCTAAGGTTTTGCAGGATTTCTTGAATCCATTTATTATGTGAAGGTGGGGAACTGTGAGTCCACTTGAGGAGAATAAGCCTCCTAGCAAGTAGTGTTGTAAAAGCAATGACTTTCCTTGATGGTTTAGGCACATCGGGTGAGGGAGAGATTCCAAAAATTGCAGTTAGAGGGTCGGGATTCAGCTTGGTGCCCAGTACTTTCCCCAAAGTGTCAAACACTGTTTGCCAAAAGACAACTAGTTTCGAGCATGACCAAAACATATGTATGTAATTAGCTGGTGAAAGTTTACATCTATTACATGCATCAGATCTTCCAGGGAAAATTCTGGCCAACCTCGCATTTGTAAGGTGACTCCTGTGTAGAATTTTGCACTGTAAGAGTTGATGTCTAGAACATATTGATGAAGAGTGAACAAGATGAAGCATATTGTTCCATTGTTCATCTGAAATATTAATGTTGAGGTCGCAGTTCCAAGTTGTTCAAAGAGTGTTTAAGGAAGTTGAATTGATTTTAAAAATTAAACCATATAAAGTCGACAGTAGGCTTTTCTGTGTTGGTTTGGCTAAAAGAAAGGCATCCATCGGCATTTCAGGTGGGCGGTTTGGAAAGTGAGGAAAAAGTTTTTGAATAAAATGTCGTATTTGAAAATAACGGAATAAGTGAGAGCTTGGAAGGGTAAACCTCTTTGACAAGTCTGCGAATGAAGGGAATATGCCATCCATATAAAAATCGTCAAGAGTTTGTAGGCCCTTTTTCGACCATGACTCGAAAGCTAGGTCTGAGCACGCCGGGAGAAATAAATGATTTTGGTTAACCGGAGCTAGTCTAGATCCGGTATGCAGGCTAAACTGTTCCCTGAATTGTCTCCATATCTTTAAGGTCTCAAGGACTGTAAAATTCTATTTTTTTTTTTTTTTTTTTTTTTTTTTTTCTAGTGCTTTTTGAAGTGTGTTTTGGGTCATTGTCCTGCTGGAAGACCCATGAGCTCTGAGGGAGACCCAGCTTTCTCACACTGGGCCCTACATTATGCTATGTACACGGTCAAGCAGTTCAGTACCAGAGGTAGCAAAGCAACCCCAAAACATCAGGGAACCTCCGCCATGATTGACTGTGGGGACCGTCTTCTTTTCTTTGAAGGTCTCGTTTTTTTTCCTGTAAGTTGATGCCTTTTCCCAAAAAGCTCTACTTTTGTCTCATCTGACCAGAGAACTTTGGCTTTTTCAGGTAAGTTTTGGCACACTCCAGCCTGGCTTTTTTATGTCTGTAGGTCAGAAGTTGGGTCTTCCTTGGTATCCTACCATAGATTCCATTTTCATTCAGACGCTGACGGATAGTATGGGTTGACACTATTGTACCCTCGGACTGTGGGACAGCTTGAACTTGTTTGGATGTTAGTCGAGGTTCTTTATCCACCATTCGCACAATCTTTTGTTGAAACCTCTCATCAATTTTTCTTTTCCGTCCAAAACTAGGGAGGTTAGCCACAGTGCCGTGGGCTTTACACTTATTGATGACACTGCTCACGCTAGACACAGGAACATTCAGGTCTTTGGAGATGGACTTTCAGCCTTGAGATTGCCCATGCTTCCTCACAATTTTGCTTCTCAAGTCCTCAGACAGTTCTTTGATGCTCTTTCTTTTCTCCATGCTCAATGTGGTACACACGAGGACACAGGACAGAGGTTGAGTCAAGTTTAATCCATTTTAACTGGCTGCAAGTGTGATTTAGTTATTGTCACCACCTGTTATGTGCCACGGGTAAGTAACAGGTGCTGTTAATTACAGAAATTAGAGAAGCATCACATGATTTTTCAAATGGTGCCAATACGTTTGTCCGGCCCATTTTTTGAGTTTGGTGTAAAATGATAAAGATTTAATTTTTTTCCCATTCTCTTTTGTGTTTTTTCATTGCAAGCGAAACAAATAAAGATATTACTACCAAAGCATTTGTAATTGTAATCATTTTCTAGGAGAAATTGAGCATTATCTGACAAAATTGCAGGGGTGCCAATACTTTTGGCCAGCTGTGTAAATGAAAAGGATTAACCCAAGTGATGTCATCACTTTGTTAAAAAGCAGAATATGAGCAATGTATTTACACAGCCTTTCAAAACTGTCTTATTGCCAAAAAACAGATTTTAGATATCACGTATCATTGCATCATTTGAGCATTTTTTTTGTTGAGCTTTCACTTTAAAAACATGTGGCCTTCAGGCCCAAGAACAGGTGGTCACATGATGTCACAAAGCTGCGGGTCAGGGTCGAGAACAAGACAAACGGTGTCATGTTAGAGCATGTTAGAACATGGCACGATTTTCCTCCAGCTGTTGTTTTCATGTTTTTCAAGTCAGGATTTTTGTTTAATTGCTCGTGTGGAAGTCATTACACAGAGAAAAAAGTTATTTTTCCATTCCCGTAAACAAAAACAGACCCAAAGCTTTCATTTACAAATGTTTCTGAATTCATTTTTTCTTAGTGTTTGTATACAGTTATCTGATATGTCCTGATTTTTTTCATGATAGTCTTTCAGGAACGTCCCAAACTCCCCCCGACACAAGCCCAGGCCACGGCTCGTAGCATCCCACCCGAGCAGTACTCCTACACGGCCTCCATTTTGCGGCTTCTCCGCAACAAGCCCTTCATTCTTCTCATCATCACCTATGGTACGTTTTACGGATGCTGCTAATGCTTTCTAATGGTCACGTAGGACAGAGAAAGTTCAAAATGAGTTTAAGCCTTTATAGGGCACTTATTGGCTGCCGTTGTCGGTGCTAGACGTCCAATCCATTTCAACTCGGAGGGGCGAATGAAGCGCTCTCAATGATAATGAAAAGTTAACAAGAAAGTGACCTAAAAATGCCCTAAAATAAATAGGAGGTGACCGGAAATTTACAGGTGACCCCAAAAAGTGCATTTTCTAGTCTATTTGTGCTGTCTTGTGCTAAAACCAACCCCCCCAAAAAAACTCAACAAGAAACGCAAAAACTTGCAAAAAAAATTGAAAAACTGAAAAACGATGAGCATTCACAGCCAGTCCTTCCAGTTTACGTGAATTGGACATCCATCCTTGTCCATGGAAGGAAATGATATAAATACTAAGACAAAAAAATAAAATCCTGAGTGTTTTGGGGGGTGCATAATTAGTGTGTTTTTTTAATCATTTTAAATTTGTTTTTATCAACGCTGCTAATTCATAATTTTATTTATTCATAAAGAACTATGTAGAAATACAGAGTAATGATAATAAAAAAATAAATAAACTGGTGGCCACATATGTTCATATCACTTGTATAGCAAATGTTAATATTGTCCACGTATGTGGATGCCAGTTTTTTATGGAGTTAAATTTTTTAAAATTCCTTTTTTAAAATTTAATTACCTAAAATAAAGGGTAAAAAAGGTTAAATGTTAAACCAAAGTGACATAAATAAGAGCAAAACTTCTGTCTTAAATATCGTTTTCACTATTTGTGCTGTCAGCCCCAAATACATAGTAATAATAATAATCTAATAACTGGTTGCTAGATTTCCAATTTGGCAAAAATATATATAATAGGATAAGTGTTATGTTCACTGTTTTGGTGATGATCTGCCTGTTGGAATTTGACCTTTTAGCCAAATTGCTGGAATCAAGCCAGCCAAACTGCCTGAACCACTCTAGCGCAACACCAACAACTCGGCCAAAAGGCCAAACGTCGCGCGATTACCTTAGTTTTAACCCCCTTGTACTGACTCGATTTTAAAAGCTGGAAAAAAGCTTTGGAACACGAGTTGGGGATTTATTCCAAGTCAACAGCAATCAGACGGCTAGTAAAAAACAACAAGCAGACCCAGACGAAGAGGAATGCTGGTTCCAGGGTCAATAATAAACAGGTAAAAGATTCCTGAGAAAAAATGACAGCGATTAGTTGTTCCTTCTGTCTTTTAAAGGCTCTTGGGAGGCTGGCTGTGGTCCGGAAGATGGGTGTGTTTAGGCGTTGTTTAGGGTGTCTGTTGTGGATTGGGCAGGTGAGTTCGGGTGTTGCTGTTGTCAGGGCAACGAGAGTTGAGGAATTTGCCAGTCTCAGCACCATGTGAGTGCTGAGTGTCCAACAGGTTCATCCGTTATCAGATGTTCCTTGTGGGAGGAGAGGATGTCCTTTTATTTTTCTGGACTGTCCATTGTTGGTTACCAGAAGAGCTGATAGTGGGATTTGGTGGTCCAGATGTCTTGGCCATCCCCTGGTTGTCTTGCTCCGTCAGCGTCAATCTTGCTCAGTAAGCTGCATGACTCGCACGTGGAGCCCCTCCGTGAGCGTGACATTCTTGATGTTTGTCTTCTTCGGTTTTGATAGGGCTGTGCGTACCCTCTCACAGTATTCATACTCTGAAGATAGTCTACTTGTTTTCCTAAACTATGATTTAATGCTATTTATTTTATATTGGGTGTGTTAGAGTAATAAAAACAGTGAAACTATAAATACAAGAAACTAATTCCTTCATTTCTTAAAGGTAGAGCGATATATCGGACCGATAGATGGACTTTTTCAAGATCGGCCGATATTAGCGGATATATAGTAGAGGTGTGCGATATTTCCGATTCTTAGATTATTTGCGATTTGGCCGTGGAAGATTCGAGAACAATTCACAAACATCCAAATTCCGATTATTGAAATATGTCAAGTAAAGCGGAAGTAAAACACACTCAGCGCGCCGCGCGGTCTTCGGGATGCAATGAGGAACGGAGCGAGAGTAGCTAAACATCATGCTTGTCATTACCCGGCCCCTCGGGTAATGCCAATGCTCAACTCACGGCTCTAGCTCAACTTATGCCGCTAGATAAAAAAACAACAACATACCTGACTGCTGCCGACAGCTGCTACAAAATACGTCCACATAATGGTACGGTAGATATCATATTTATATAGGACTAGATGCAAAATAGACTCGGTGGCGTTAGCAGCACATGTACAGAAAACTAGATGCGGGCGTTAGTAAACGGCCGCCATCTTAAAGCAGTAGACTAACTGTAGACCAGTAGACCAACTGAACCTAATCAACATTTTATCTAAAATACTCCTAAATCGGTAAAATATTGACTTGAATCTATCTTTAAAATAGTTTTAAAACTTTCACATGTCGAAAGTAGACAAAAGGGAAATCATGGAATAACGGGAGCAATTTTAACAACTTTAACGGTTGATTCACAACATTAAATTAATTGAATGTAGTTTAAAGCTGCTGATACAGAATGGGGATTTGAGTATATTATATATTGTTTTTAACTGTTAACTTGATACTGAAATAGTCACTTATTTAAGCCTGCGAAGCTTTTTTTTTGTTTTTTTTTTTTTGTTTTTTTGTTTTTTTTTTAACAGTTTTTTTGTAACTAATGTACAAAACATTAAAAGCAGCTCATAGCGGGGTGGGGGGGGGTGTCATCAATAATCGATATATAATCGAATTGTAGCCGTATCAATCGTAATTGAATCGTTAGGTGCCCAAAGATTCCCACCGCTAATAGTCAGTATAATAGAACAACTTTTGTTCACTCTTTGGGTGATGATCTTTGATAATTGTGATTTGGCACAACCAAGTGATTAGTGTTACAAAAATAACAAAAAAAATAGCTATTATTTTTGGTATCATGTGCAGTAAAAAATTTATTTCATAATTTTGATTTATCGCCCAGGCACACGGTCACGGCATCCTCTCTTATCTTCCGATCTGATAAAAATCCACAACGTTTTATTAGCAATCTTAAGTGGACGGGCGAATGTTAGCATTGGCGTAGTCCAAAGTTTGTTCACAGTTCAAAGTCTGTTAATGATTAACCAACCTTCCGCATCTTTTCCCAGCAGCTTTTGGACAGTAGCGTCTCTGGTCCGCGTGACCTTTCACCTGGTTGGAACTCGTGTCACCTTGCATTTGGCACACTTCCCGTCACTATTCTTAACCTGGAGTTACTTTCAGAACTTTTATAGCTTGATTCTAACACGCTCATGATAATTCTCAGTTTGTTGTTGCTGGAGTGCAGGCAAAGCAGATCAATGCTAGCTATTGTTGAATTTCTTTGAACAGAGGAGTGTTTTGTGTTTTTGTGTGTGGAAATTTTGGCAACAGAAACATCCGCATAGAATCCTCAAAGCCTTCAAGCAGAGTCAACACTGCTTGCAAGATGTTCACGCCAGTGCTTTGTCGTCAGTGCCAAGCAGGTCGTGATTTCCTGTTTGCTAACCTTTTGCAAAAAAAATTATGTGAGGATAAAACTTTAAAAGCTTGAGGAACTGTTGATCTCTTAGGCGGTTATATGGCGGAAAACACAGACAAGACTGAAAAAGCAGTTTCTGGTCTTGCACTCCTCTTTAAAATAAACTGCTGTATTTGAAGCCAAAACAACTGTTGTGTTTGAAAGAACAACATGTCTATATGCTACCATAGCAGATTAATGGCCCATAAAGCCCCCAAACTATTTTTAATTTGTCCGTTTTACCCTGAAAACCCCCGTTTACAGACGTCGCGCAACCGCTTGTTTCAACCCAGCCGTAAAACGAAGGTAATTAATTATATTTATTATTCAAAATGTCTGTCATTTTTAGCTAAGAATCATTAATTGATGTCTCATATTTCATTTAAAAAAAAAACGACTTTAAAAAATTATTCACTCGCATATTTTTAACTTTTAAACAAATTATTTCACAAGGAAAAAAATGGCGTCTGTAAAAAAGTCACTTAGATCTACCTCATAACTATCGCTTAATTGTATTTTTTTTTGTTACTGTCGCATTTTCTCCGATATTTTAGATGATAAATAATCGACCCAAACAAAAAAAAATTGAAAAAAATAGTTTAAAAGGGTAAATATATGAAAAAGAAACTCTTGACCTCTCCGTGATGTCTGCGATTTTTGCATCACGAACCCTGTTAAATTACCATGTTTCACCCATAAAATCCCCCCAAAATCCAGCTGTGGCCATTTACAGCTGTGTCTTGACACTCAGTGATACATGCTACATGGAGTTTTTGGATCAAAACAAGGTAAGCACTCGATAATATCTCGTTAAAGTCATGGCATCTGTAATTCTGCTCTCGCGTGCTGTCGCCTCCAGATGGGGTTTTGCTGTTTAAAAAACTTTTTTTTTTTTTTTTTTAAATGCCCTCCTGTTCAAAATTTTTATTCCCCCATAAAATTGAGATTTTAAGCTTTCCAATAATGTAACACACATGCACATCGGACAATTTTGAAAGTTGGCTAAATTGGGAGTCTCAGAGCGGAACTTCAAGTCTCCGGAGTGTTTTCCGCCATATACTGTTTATAAATTCCATTTTTTTTCCATATTAAGGAAGTGGGTCAGTATGATTTGCTTTGATTGTGCTTTGAAGATCACAGATCCGATTCCACATTTTGATTCCGGTCCCAAACGATTCTTGATTCAGATTCTTTTAATAGGCGGGGTAAAAAAAGGGCATAGTTTACAGTATATTAATTTCTTGATTATTTTTCAAATTATATGAACTTTCAATTAACTTTGCTAATAAGTTCTCACAGGGCTATTTTTAACTTGTATATACAGTGGGGAGAACAAGTATTTGATACACTGCCAATGGGTTTTCCTATTGGCAGTGTATCAAATAATTGTTCTCCCCACTGTAAATATCAGTCAACTTAAATATGATGGTTTCTTTCCACAGGAATGTACTTTCACAAGATGTTTATTTTTCAAAAGCTTACGGACAAAACATTTACACTAGGGCTCTGAAACGATTAAAATTTTTAATCGAGTTAATTACAGCTTAAAAATTAATGAATCGTAATTAATCGCAATTAATCGCAATTCAAACCATCTATAAAATATGCCATATTTTTCTGTAAATTATATATATATTCTGTAAAATAAATTGTTGGAATGGAAAGATAAGACACAAGATGGATAAATACATTCAACATACAGTACATAAGGACTGTAGTGGGCATTTCACTCTACTGTCATTTAAATCTGTCTATGCTGTCCTCACTCCGAAGCGTCTACTTTTTCCAAAGCTAGTGAACGACGCCTTAATAATCAGACTTCTTCCTTTTTCATCTGATTTATTAATAAAATGGCCTCAAACCATTGTCCTCTTTAGACCGTAGTAAAACTACAAAAAAAAAAGTACACAAGCATTGCATTAGCAACAACGTTAGCTTAGCACGCTATACAGGTTCACTAAATATAAATAAAAAGCGTCTCATACAAAAAATATAACATTTCGCTTACTAACATAATATGTACATTCTTTACAACAACCATACGTACGGACAAATCTTGTCCAAGGATCATATAAGCACAACATTACCACGTAGGCGTCAGCCCGAGACGTCGTGCAGCCAAATTGAACTGGCAAGAGAGCAATAAACCATGTTGCAAAGCGACCACAAGAGTTCGCTGTTAGACAGCACAAAAAACCTTGCTGTAAAACTTACCAAAAGGCAGAATACTGTCTGAGCGGGACATGTGCGTTAATTGCGTCAAATATTTTAACGTGATTAATTTAAAAAATTAATTACCACGCGTTAACGCGATAATTTTGACAGCCCTAATTTACACATAATCTTTTGCCTATGTTTTAGAGTGTCATATGCTGCAAGCGTTTATTGTATTGCATCGTTTGTTTTAGGTGGTATTTCTACAAGTTAGCAGATGTCAGGCGGGGAGTGTTCTGTCCCTTGTCTTACATTGACTACTTTTAAAGTTTGATTTCTTTCTAAATATAATGTACTCTTCATCCATCCACAAGATGTTACTATTGCAACTCCGGACTCTACAGTTTTTCTTTGGTTTTGTTATGTGCGCATGGCTTCCCCTAGTGGTGACTTACTGGAAGCAGCAGGCAAAAATAACATTACTTCAGTTGGAAAAGAATCCTTGAGGTTTACAGATACTAGGAGTGGGAACCTCTTGGTACCTCACGATACGATACGATTTGCGATACAAAGCTCATCCCTCATCCCTCCCACTTCAAACGGATTGAACGTCTATGGCCGTCAGTGGCAGCCAATGCCAGGCAATGAGGTAATTTTGGGCCATTTAAGGTCATTTACCTGGTGATTTTCAGTTACTTTCTGTTAATTTTGGGGTATTTTATGGGTCATTTGCTGTTGATTTTGCGTTACATAACAGGAAGTGACCTGGGAATCACCCAAATGAATAGGCAGTGACTCAAACGCAACAGGAAATGACCTGTAAATGCCCTAAAATGAACAGCAAGTGACCTGTAAATGCCCCGAAAATCGTACCGAATGAATGTGAATGGTCAGGTTTTGAATGAACGAACGTTCCCAGTCTAAATGGATTGGGCTTCGAGCACCGTCAATGGCAGCCTTTAAAAAACATTTTTTTTTAATTGACACCTTTTTAAAACGATATCTGGATTCTTGACAGGAGCATATCGATAACCTTTTGGGATACAAAGTATCACGATATATCACCATTTCGATATTTTGTCACACTCCTAACAGATACTGCACACCTCTGCACTGCACATCGTTGGTAATCCTTGATAAAACTAAATCTGTAAGTTTGCACGTTCAAACAGAGGGTCTCATATAATTTCGGTGTGTTTATTCTGTTGCTATGTTGTCATTAATGTGAAGCGAAGCAACACGTTTTTGTGCTAAGCTAAATTAGCCACTTCATATGATTTGCTCAGAACGGAGCTAGTCTTCATGTGGCTGCTTCTTCAGCTATTATTCCCGGTCGGAGGTCAGGGCATCGAAACTTGGAGTCGAAATAAAAAAATTCTAACGGTTCCGGGAGAACCGGAGTGTTAGTCCCGGATACCATCGATGCTCGATGCCCAAACCTAATTACGACATACCCGACTTACGTGATTTCGACTTTACGACGCCGTGGTCTCGTCCGCCATTTTGTCTCCAGTCGTTTTTTTTTTTTTTTTTTTGGTTGACTTTTACTGTAGAAGAAGACCATATTTGCGCACACAAAGAAGAGCGCACACGCACACACGAGGAAGAGTGCATTTGCTCCCACCAGGAAGTCACGTAGCCGAGTGAGAGGTGATAGAATACATCTGCTTCCTGCGCGCACATTTGTTGCTTGTGAAGCATCCACAGAGGCAACACCTTTTGTACTGTTTATTGTGCGTTTTCAATTGTGGTCTAGTACTTGGGGTGAGTTTATGTGATTAGTTTTGATGATGTGCAGACGCTAGCTGATACATGCTAATCGTTTGTGTGGAACCTCACACAAGGTTCATGGATACCCATTTAAGACAAGTAATTTTATTCACCTCGAGTAATCGTTTATTTTGACAGCTCTAAGCATCACGTTTTGCTCGGACTACTTTTAATGCGGGACAACGCGCTGACGTCATGTGCGTAAAGGAGGAAGCAATAAAAAAACCCAACAACCTTACTGCAGTCGACAGCCGTTACAAACTGCGCCGATGTTGCTAAAAACTACGCCTGCATGTTGCTACGTGATAGCAGGTAGCGTCTGTATGCGTGTCATAGATATCACATGTACGTAGAACTAGATGTGAAATGACCGACTCGGTGGCGTTAACAAAACAGCCGCCATCTTAAAGCAGTACACTTCTCAGCGCTAATAAATAAGATTAACGTTACTGTCACTCGCTAACGTAACGTTATCCCTGCGGAGGGCTAAGTTTCTATTCATTATGACTACTGTCGATGCGTGGCTAACTCTCACATACAGGCTTTAATTAATCTGTGAAAACAGCGCTGTTGAGTGATTAGGGTGTAAAATAAAAACTTAATAATGCTTACTGTCATTTTGAGCTCAGTAGTCATTGCTGGATAAAACACCAAGTAGCACTGGTGCCTAATGTGCTCCAATACAGCACAACATTTATTTTGAACACTGCAAAAACTCAAAATCCTATCATGATTTACAGTTTAGAATAACTTAAAACTAAGAACTTATAGCTTGACACAAGTGGAAATTCAATTGAAACACGTGGGAAAAACACCTAACTTTTAAGTAATGTGTGTTACCTAAAAATGTAATTACGCTTGATAAGAAATATATATATTTTTTATAAGATCTAAAAGTTTTTTGAGGGAAAGCAGCGAATTAGTCTTTTTTTTTTTTTTTTTTTTTTAAGTCACATTTGAGACTCAATTGTTGGCTGTTTTCAACAATGTACATCGAAAATAAAGTCATTGATTGACTAAAAATGGTTCAATATTAGATGAAACGTCTTGTTTTCTCATCTATATTTATAATTGCTCTTTACCTAAAAAAAAAAAAAGTTTTATCCGACTACTCGATTAATCGATAGAATTTTCAGTCGTTTACTAAAATATTCGATAGCTGCAGCCCTAAAGTAAATAGATTACTCCCTACTGAAAACAAATAACGCCGTTAGTAACACCATTATATAACGCCATTATTAACAACACTGCGTATGATACATATTTTTGGATAGTTATTTTGAGATTTAGGGGGTATTTAGGAGTACTTATAGGGTTAATTCCGATTTACAAGCAAATTCGGGTTACAAGATGGAGAAAATTATTTGGCTCGATTTAAGAAAAATAATTTGATTAAGACGTTATCAATTTTGTGTGGGAAGCTTCTAGGTCAACAATAACAATCTAAGCGTCACTGATTAATTGTGGCAACCCGCCATTTAAACATGATCATTAACTGCTCGCCCTTTCACTTCTCATGGGTTTGACGTACATTGCTGTTAATGGCAGCCATTTCAATTCCTTATGACTAAAGTCCCCTTGTTCTTCTTACAGGCTTGAACGTAGGTTGTTTCTATGCAGTTGGCACCTTACTAAACCGCATGATCATCGAGCACTACCCGGTAAGTCGTCTAACGTGCGCAGAAGTTGACTTATATCCATTTCCTGTGTGAAAAAGTGTTCGCACAAAAATCCGTTAAACCTGCAGGAAGTGAAAATGGAAGTAAACAGAGTTGTTCCTCCAAATGCAATCGAGCGTTGCTCAATGGTGGCTGGTTTCACACGTCATAAAGTGTCACATGTTACATGTGAATAAAATGTTGGAACGACACTGATGAGTTGTGAGCGTGATTGACTTCCTCGTGTTCTGTCCGGCGACAAAAGGGCAAACACTGAAGTGCTTAGGTTTATCTTTGTGTGTACGGTAAATGAAGAGCTCATAAGGAAACAGATGGCCAAACTAAGAGTGTGTGCAATACACAAAACGTAATGAGAAACGAGTCAACTTGTCCTAAAACATGTCTGCAAACAATAAAACCAGGTCTTTTAATTACTTGTACAATCGTACTTGAAGAAATAAACGGCATATGCTACCAGACCCAATAAAAAGGTTTTGTAATCTTAAAGGGCACCACGGATAGAAAGACATTTAGTTCTTAAAAGATAAATGTTAGAACGAGTTATAATAATTCGATATTAAAACCCCTCTTAATTTTTTCGTTTTAGTGAAATTTTGAATGAAAAAAAAAAACATTATTAAAAAAGTTGTAGCTTGCCATTGTTGTTGACGTCACAGGGCGGTGACGTCACATGGCCACACTGCCATAATTCACATTGTCACTCTTTAACTATGTAAGGTAGTGATTTAAATACACCTCAAGGTGTCATTGGCCAGTTTTTAATTAATAAGAGATCAAACCAATGAGTGCGTTTTGTCCCTCCACTGACGCCGTAGTTTCCTGTTTAGTGCGGGTCCATTGTGATGTACGTTCATTTGAGTGTTGTCTTCACCACAAACAAGACTCCTGATAATGCCTCTCAGCATCATAGTTTGTATATTGTGATCCAGTGTATTTGTTGAGCTAAACTAGTTGCTAAAATGTTTAAATAGAGTTTGACCAAAGTTTGAGTAATTTTTATGTGTATTTTGCATATCTATTTTGATTGTGAATTTGTGAATGCTAGTAAGGCTGCAGCTACCGATTATTTTAGTAGCCTATGAATAGATAAACTAGTTCGAGTAATCGGATAAGGAACATAAAAAATTAAAATACCTGAGCTGAACCTCAAACGGTATATAAAAAAAAAAAAATGAAAACAATCTATTTTCAACAAAAGATCAATTGGCTAACTTACATAGCCAAAGTCCGCTAGCTTGAATGCTATAAAATACTACCTTAAAAAAATTTTTTTTTTTACAATGCTCTTAACAAATGGTTCAGACACATATTCCCACAAAAACTGGCTAAATATACCTTTAAACTAAATTAGGAGTGCATTAGAAATAACTAGAAATGTCCCGATCACGTCATTTTCAAAGTATCGGAATCGGCAAAAAAATATTGGACATGCCTTTTTTAAAATATATTTCTAATCGTTTTCTAATTGTATTTAACGTTACAGACATAATGTGTTACACTCTTCCAGAGTCTTTAGTTTAAGCTTAAGGTAGGGTTATCAAATTTATCGTGTTGACGGCGAGAATTAATATTTTTTACATTTATCACGTTACAATATTTAACGCAATTAACGCATGCGCTGCACGACCCACTCACGCATTGTCGCGTTCAATCTATAAAGGCGCCGTTTTACCCATAAAGTATATAAAGCTAAAAGGCAGAGTAAAATGAGTAGAGTGAATTTTTGCAGCCTTTGGAGCCTATTTTTAAATGGCTAAAGCCTTACAATTCCTCTCCCAACGCAGAGAAGATATATCAATTGGTACCACGACGCACAGTCATGGTTGCACTTCCCATCATGCGTTTGGGCAGAAGTTAAATGGCTACAGTATCATTTACTGATCGCTCAACAAATACACTAGTTGGCAGTATTTAGTCACAATATACAGAGTCACATTTATCCTTTAAGAATTACAAGTCTTTCTATCCGTGGATCCCTCTCACAGAAAGAATGTTAATAATGTAAATGCCATCTTGAGGATTTATTGTCATAATGAACACAGTACAGTACTTATGTCCGAGTTTTATTCATTTTTTTCTTAATGCATTGCCAAAATGTATATGATCGGGAAAAATGATTGGAATTGAATCGGGAGCAAAAAAAAAAGCAATCGGATCAGGAAATATCGGGATCGGCAGATACTCAAACTAAAACGATCGGATCGGGAGCAAAAAAAACATGACCGGAACAACCCTAGAAATAACATTAGCTGAAACAAAAACTTAGCTTATGTTGGTCTTAACAGGGAGCAGCTGGATTCGACCATGTGAAATGAGGCAGACTTGAGGGCAGTGTATCCACCCAAATCAATAAAACACAATGCAAACACTTTCAAAATAAACCATTACAACGCCACTTTAATGAAACGAATACTCGAAGCAGCAAAATTTAATTCGAATATTTTCTTTTAATCGAATACTCGAGTTAATCGATTAATCGTTGCAGCACTAAATGCTAGTTCTCTTTGGATTGTTGTTTAACTGTGTGAGAATAGGGCCCAATTAATAGCACTTTTCTTTTGTGAACTTTTATGTCTTTTGTGTTTTTTCATTGGAAGACAAATAAATGATATTACTACCAAAGCATTTGTAATTGCAATCATTTTCTGGGAGAAATTGAGCATTAGCTGACAGAATTGCAAGGGTGCCAATTAGGGTTGTTCCGATCATGTTTTTTTGCTCCCGATCCGATCCCGATCGTTTTAGTTTGAGTATCTGCCGATCCCGATATTTCCCGATCCGGTTGCTTTTTTTTGTTCCCGATTCAATTCCAACCATTCCCGATAATTTTTCCCGATCATATACATTTTGGCAATGCATTAAGAAAAAAATGAATAAAACTCGGACGAGTATATACATTCAACATACAGTACATAAGTACTGTATTTGTTTATTACGACAATAAATCCTCAAGATGGCATTTACATTGTTAACATTCTTTCTGTGAGAGGGATCCACGGATAGAAAGACTTGTGACTTTGTATATTGTGACTAAATATTGCCATCTAGTGTATTTGTTGAGCTTTCAGTAAATGATACTGCTGCCATGCCCAAATGCATGATGGGAAGTGGAACCATGACTGCGTAGTGCTACCAATTGATATATCTTCTCTGCGTTGGCAAATAACAAAAGGTGTTAAGAAAAAGATCTATTTTTAAACGGGAAAATAATCATAGTTTTTTTTATTTTTATTTTTTTTGAGATATGTGCCTTGGGTTTTGGGTGGGTTGAGGTTTTTTTTTTACTTATCTTTTTGTTGTTGTTTTTTTTTGTGTTCTTTTGATATGGTGGAAAAGGAAAAAATGCTCACATCTTGTTATTTATGTCATGACTTATGTGACCAATAAACAAAGTTTCAAAAAAAAAAAAAAAAAAAAAAAAAAGAAAGATCAATTGCTACCTTGCTTCCCACATTGCTTTCCATGATATTTCTAATCGTAGGGAGAGGGATTGTAAGGCTCTAGCCAATTGAAAAAAGGCTCCAAAGGCTGCCAAAATTCACTCTACTCATTTTACGCTGCCTTTTATCTGTCTATATAGGTAAAACGGCGCCATTACAGATTGAGCGCGCCAATGCGTGAGTGGGTCGTGCAGCGCATGCATTAATTAGTTTAAATTTATTACCGTGATACATTTAAAAAATTAATTACCGCCGCTATCGGGATAAAGTTGATAACCCTACCTTAAGCCTAAACTAAAGACTCTGGATGAGTGTAACATATTATGTCTGTAACGTTAAATACAATTAGAAAACGATTTAATTAAAAAATATATGTATATTAAAAAAAGGCATGTCCGATATTTTTTTGCGGATTCCGATACTTTGAAAATGACGTGATCGGATCGATCGGGACATCTCTAGTGCCAATACTTTTGGCCAGCACTGTATGCTTAAATAGTTCATCTATTGATGTCAATGGCAGGCAATGAATGAAGGAAATATTTGCGTGTTTTCCAGGGCGAAGAAGTGAACGCCGGCAGAATCGGGCTCACTATTGTCATCGCCGGCATGGTGGGCTCCCTCATCTGCGGGGTGTGGTTGGACCGGACCAAAACCTACAAGTGAGTGACCCTAACCGTCATGGAAAGTGACCACTAACATGTGTTTGTTGACTTTTCTTTGTACGTCAGGGATTTTTTGGTCTGTTTATGCAGGTGTCGCTTTTGTGTGACCTTTGTTGGGGGGGTTAGTTGACCTACCCGCACCCCTGTTGTTGTTTACTTCCGACAGTATTGTGCTACGTAAGGCGGAATGTTGCACATTGTTGCTCAGTACAAATATAGTCAGTTTATATTGAGTTTTTTTCTGTTTGTTAGTTTGCGTGTTGACAGTCGCAACTTGTGCTCTTTTCCAGGCAGACCACCCTGGCCGTTTATTTCATGTCTCTTGTGGGTATGATCGTCTATGCCGCTACACTAAACCTCGGGCACCTTTGGGTGGTCTTCATCACTGCTGGAGTTCTTGGGTATGGGAGTGAAAGTGATATTGTTGGTGTGTGTTTTTAGATTATTCAGATGAATGAAAACATTTAAGATCATTTTTTTTCTCCTAGTATTATATAGCATTTAAGCTAGCGGACTTTTGTTATGCAAGTTAGCCAATAGCATACCGCACGAATGCTATTTTCAGATCGTGACGTCGCCATCGTAATGCGGAAGTGGGACATTATAGACACACCCTCGCATACAACCCATGTTATTTCTGCTTGTTTTCACCGGTAAAGTTTCTAAAAACAACATGCTGATGAAACACTGCTGCTATGGAACTTGTAGAAACGACTCTAGGCATTATGATATACGAAGGATGTTTTCTTCATACGTTTCCCGAAACCAAAAACTCGGAGAAAAAATGAATGAAGAATGGATGAACTCGCGCAGACGTCCAAAAGACCAGTTTAACGCCAGCAAGGTGAAGCCATTCACATTTCATATGCAGTAAACATTTTGTTAGGCGCCATGGTCCTACAGAGGACGAAGAGGTAAGCCATTTTGATATTTTTACGTATTTTTTAGCGTGGCGTTTTGCCATGCTACTTCTGTCTGACAATGAATGACCTGAAAAAACTTAAAATCGTGTCTGACTGCCACTGTTCCCTTTTCTGTTGTAAAAAAACAACTTTAGTAAGGGGGAAGTGTAAATAAATTTTAGAAGATTTGTTATGAATGAAAAAATTAAAAGTGTTCGTTGGCTGTCACTGAGTAGCATTGCAATCGCTACACAAAAATAGCAATGTAAATTGCCCCAGAGAAAGGTCAGAGACGTAAGACAACCAGAGGATATAATGTATAAGAAAGACAGGGCATATGGTGGTAAAGGATAGATTGTTGAAATGGGAGAATATCATTGTCAGTAGCGTAAAGCACTGCACCCAAGAAAAATGTGTCAATAAAGCTAACTCTGGATCAGGTCGGCTCATTTTCAGCCCTCGAAACTGAAGCCATCTCTTTAACTGAACATTTGTATGTTCTTCCACATCTTTACCAGTGAATTTGGCACCAGGGACATCATTTTCGGACAGAATTGGTAGGTTTAGCTCAGTAAACATCTCGTTCGTACACTATTTCCATCCATTTACCAGGGACAAATGGGAGGTTGACCCGCCTAGCAACAGTTGCTAACATCATGAATATCAATGAACACACTGGTTGTGTTGCTTGTGGTATGCCATTGTTGTAAACATTAGCATTATATAACATTTAAGCTAGCAAACTTTTGCTATGCAAGTTAGCCAATTGCAACAATAAATCAATTGGCTACTTGCATAGCAAAAGTAAACATGCTAATGTTTACCAGATAGTTTCTTACTGTTGTATTATTGCGATTAACTAACTTGCATAGCAAAAGTTCACTAGTTTAAATGCTATATAATGCAAATGTTTACAACAATTGGCTAACTTGCAGAGCAAAAGTCCGCTAGCTTAAATGCTATATAATGCTAATGTTTACAACAATTGGCTAACTTGCAGAGCAAAAGTCCGCTAGCTTAAATACTATATAATGCTAATGTTTAGTAGATAGTATCTGGTGTGCACCAGATTGCTTATTTTATTTCTGTCGATGTCCCTTTAGGGTAGGGTGACCATATTTTGATTTCCAAAAAAGAGGACACTTGGCCCGGCCTCAAGATACTTGAATTTTACTCCAAGTTCACTCAAAGATGCCTATATAACTTTAATATACTATCACGACAATTGTCCTTGATGAACTGTTATTCCCATTCAATTTATATTCTCATTCAATGTTCTAGATTGCACACAAACAATAACCGAAATTAACTGACAAACAATTCAACCAGCATGTTTCCAATCGTAGCAGTCCAAAACTACGTTTCCCATAATGGCTAGCGTGGTTTAGCTTACTGATTGCTAGCTGAGGCAAAAATCAAACTTTGCTATAAAAGTTTACAATCATCGGCAGCGCAACGATGCGACACCAAACGGGATTTTACAGTCAAAGCTCCGACAGAAGTCAACAGTTGCCATTATATACATATTTGTTGTACAAAAAAAACCAAAAAAAAAACGGGCAGGCATTGTGGTCAAATGGTCAACCCAGTAGATGGCGGTAATGCCTCATGATAGGCGTAAACTGCCAACAAAAACAAGAAGAACTACTCCTTCCCTACCTACTACTAGGAGCCATGTCATCGCAGGCAGGCGCTGCCACCCAGCGGCCGGAGGCATTCTCTTCAAATTGGTCCCGTGAAAAATCATAAAAACCGGACATTTTCATGAATTTATAAAAACCCGCCCGGACGACGAGGATACTACGTGAAAGTAGGACTTGTCCGGGCAAAAGAGGATGTTTGGTCACCCTACTTTAGGAGCACCGTAAAAAGTTTCCACTTAAGACCTTAAACATTTTATAGAAACTTCAATATGAGCAAATATTTTTAAAAATATTAATCATTTTTTTAAAAATCCTTTCATAACTATAAATTTAAAAGTGAACACAATGTTAATGAAAACAAAATGAATAAAATTAAAATTAATAGAAAATAGAAATGCTACTAACACTTAATTTTTACCTTTTTTTTTTTTTCATAGTATTAGTATTTCCTCATATTTACTCCTGCCACTGACAAGGATAGACGTCCAAGTCATTTAAACCAGAAAAACTGGTTGTGAATGCTCATGTCTCAGTGCCATCGACAGTGCTGGACGTCCAATCCATTTTAAATACAAAGGGGAAATGAAAAATAGTATGTACAGTAGTAACGCTCATACAAGACGTCTTATTGGTCCTTAGGTTTATCCTGTCAGTAAATGGGTTAATCATCATCGCCATAATGAACGTGTAATGCTACTTATAGCAAGGTAGCATATATAGTGTATTATACAGCAACTGAAGGAATATATATACAGTACTGTAGGTAGCACACGCCGAGTAAGGCTAAAAAAAGGCTTAACTGAATGGAGCCATTAATGGCAGCAAATGAGTTAAATCCAGCATTTGTCACTCATTTTTCAGTGCCATGAGTCCCATATAAGGGTTTAAAAAAATGAACATTTCCATCCATTTCAGTAGAAAAAAAAAAGCATTTGAGATCCTCATATTTGGTGTTCGGAGCACCACCCGAAAACAAATTCAATTTAAGGCTTCACCCGCATTTAAAAATAGAAGCGAAATCACGTCGCTCCGATGTGTCACATCCCCTCGACATGAAACGATTGCGGAGTCATTGCAGTGGAATCGCATTGTGTGAGCGAGCACTTCCTCGCTCACACGTTGACCTACAAAAATGCTCTCCGAGTCACGTGATTAAAGCTTGCTGCTGTGTATTTTGCGTGGCCTCAAAATCAAGGTTTATTAGCTGCGGCCTGATACGACGAGGTTGTCAAAATGAATGCTCGTGTTTTGATAAGATTACTAGGTGGAATTTGTGGTATTCCCCCGATACGGTTACGTTCACCTCGTTGACATGCAATGGTAATAGTGACTAAAAAAATCCTCTCTTTTTTTGGGGGGGGGGGGTGATTTGAGCGCAATGAAACATGTATTTTTTATATTATGGTGTGTTTAGGTTCTTCATGACGGGTTACTTGCCGCTGGGTTTTGAGTACGCGGTGGAGTTGACTTATCCCGAATCGGAAGGAACGTCCTCTGGACTGCTCAATTGTTCTGCACAGGTAAAAAAATAATAAAATAAAATGGCAATTAATGTGATAATGTTTAATAAAAGTTTAATGTTTGGTTTTGCTTATTAAGAACTTGAAACTACATTTCCGTTATTAATATACTACATTGTTTTTTATTTCAAATGAGTTCATTCTAGTGATGCACGATAATACATTTTTCAACCGATATCGATAACCGATAATTTCCTGCCCCTTCCACCCGATAACCGATAGTGTCACGCCGATAATTCTATTCAAATATGTATGTAAAATTCTAAAGTATACAAAGATCTAATGCTACTGTGCAAAAATGTAATTTAGTGCTATTTTTTTTTCCACATCAAATGTGAACAAGTAGTAAATTCCAACATCTAAACAATGGCAATGACATTGTGTAATGGTAAGCTTTTGGCAACAAACACCCAAGTTGCACAAAAATGCCTTTAAAAGTAAGCCATTCCTAACATATATCACATTACTACACTGCAAGAACACCTCCTTGAAACTAACAGAATTGGACAAAACTGTTGGTTGCGCACATTTGGAGGCTAAATCAAGTATATAATTATCGGATTGCATTATCGGTTGAATTTTCGTTTTATCTGGATTATCTCTGTGACGTCATAATTGCCATTATCGGCCGATAATTATCGGTGACCGATATTATCATGCATCTCTAGTTTATTCTCATAAATTAATGAATATATTCTCCGAAAATTCGATTTTCTTCTTGAAATTTTCAAGTTTGTATTCATTTTTGGTGGTCAAAAAATGCAACAAAATGCAAAAATTAAAATCACGTTTTTGTTTTCATGATGTTAAGTTTATCACAACCAAAGAAATTTTTTTTTTACCAAACGAGTTCAGTTCCTACGCTGGCTGACGTAACCTGAATAAATCGGAATTAACCCTTTAAGAACCCCTAAATACCCTCTAAATCTCAAAATAACTATTCAAAAACATGTATTATACGTCATTGTACTGTCCTCGCCAAAACGTTGGCGCGAAGTCCTAGCTGAACAGCGAGCTAAACTGTAATCGTTACCCTAGCTCTACTCCTCGTGTGTGCGCGTGTGCTCTTCTTCGTGTGTACATGCACTCTTACTCACATGCGGAAGTACTACCTGCTCTCCGCTTCGTGCACCAAAATAAAAGCATGCATCACAAAACAAAAGTCGACATTATAATCAAATACACATGTCGCCAAAAGGCAGAACAGTCATATTAATGAAATAATATACTGTGAGGTTCAATAAATTACTGTTTACACAACTAAAAAATAAATAAAAACACTGGAGACAAAATGGCGGATGACACACCAGTGTTGTAAAGTCGAAACCACGTAACCCGGGAACGACCTTTAATTTTAATTCCCGTGATTTTTACATTTCTACGCATTACATTAAAACTGCAGTACCATCATGAGTGAGTATAATGTTTACTTGTTGTATACCGTGCAGGTGTTTGGCATCATCTTCACCATCTGCCAAGGCCAGATCATTGACAAATTTGGAACTCTGCCCGGCAACATCTTCCTGTGTGTTTTTCTTTTCGTGGGCACCATCATGACTGGTGAGAGAAATTGTTTTATGACTCAAAAATACAAATGAGGAGGAATAAGGAGGAATATTAAATATGATCATGTTGTACTGTTTTTCAAAAGAATGTGGGGAAACCGATTGTGTGATATGGTGGTTTAGCTCGATAAAGGTCATTGGCTTGTTTTAGGTAACAAGAGGTACAAGCAGGAGCTCGTCCAAGGCTAAACAAATCCTCGTTTGCCTCAATAGAAACCATTGTAGGTGTCGTGTACAGAAAGATTTAGAAGTGAGGGCAATATATGGAAACATAAAATTTAAAAGTACATCATACACTAATTAAATAAAAAAGTGATCATTTGTTTTTTAAATGATTTTTATGTGCAAGCTTATAAAAAAGGAAAATGAGTTTCGTAATTTTTCTTTTTAATAAGGTGAATGTTTTAACTTCATTGTATGCAGTGCAATTGTAATTTTTCCTTATTTAGCTTTTATTTACTCTACAAAAATTAGTTGCTAGTTGAAATTTATTGTCATAAAGTGATTTTTGGTCATTTAAAAACTTAATTTTATGACAGTATGAATTTGTCATTTCTTTTATTATTAGTGATTATATATTTTGATATTATAAATGACTTGTGTTTTTTTTTAGTAGTTTTGTAGTCATAAATTAATAAATTTATCATAAAAATAAAATAGTTAGAATTTATATTCGTAATAAACAAATAAATGAATACATGTGATGTCCACCAATAAAACTTGAGTGAGTCACTAAAAAAATAAAAAAACAAGGGATAATGTAATTGAAATTTATCTTCATTTTTAAAAATAGTTTTAGTGTGTCCAAACTTTTAGAAAAATGTAGTCGTTCTTATTTTTTTTCTTCTTACTATATCATTATATTATAGCCAAATATCTGTTAACCTTTTTTCTTTTTACTTTACAGAAATTATTTGATAGTTAGCATATATTGTCATAAAGTGGATTATTTTTTTTCATTTAAAAAATTTACTTTTTTTGTAGTTCATCTTTATTATTATCACAACAACTATCAATGTGTCCATTAATTTATTATTGTTATTCACTATTATGTTTTTATTTTTAAATGATTAATTATTATTGTGATTTAACATATCAATAATATATGTATTAATGTAATAAAAACAACATAAATATGAATACAATAAAATTGGGGGGAAAAAAGAATATGGTTAAAGCCACCAATAAAAATCGCTTAATTGATTTATTTCATAATTTTTAAATTCTCTGATTGGCTGGCAAACAATTCATAGAATTCACCCCCACAAGGTTGCCATTGTCGGCAATAGACGTCCGTTCCAACTCATTTAAAGTCACAATTTGACAGTCCAGAAAGTCACGAAAGTGAGAGGGATAACACACCTGTGTGACTTGGGGTACCACGCAGTTCCCTTTCGTGGTTTAAATTTCCCTCTCTGATTTTTTTATATACTCCAGTTTGCTCAGCATAGAGTCGGGAGGGACCGATTCCGCCGCTGGACGAGCGGCGACTTAATTTTTGATACCTCCCTCCTGTGTAGCATAATGTATTTCCTCTTCTGTCTGTCCAATCAATGAGAGCGCCTTTCGTCCACGTGATGCTACTCTGAGAGTTCGGTTGACGCAGTGTGAATGCTGAACCTTTTCAACAATTCATCTGCAAGTGTTGTTGCGTGTTAGCTCTCCAATCAGATCCTGGTTTTCTTAGTCTAAAATGAAAGCACCCTTAGACATCTATCATTGTCAATCGCACTGAAAGAGCAAAAAAGAGCTCTCAATCCGGCAGGCAAATGAACCATGAAATGGAATGTTTTCCCGCAGTCGGTTGAACCATTTACGAACACTTTAGAAGCACACTTGCCACTGAAAAGGTAAGCCTTTAAGTCACTTTTAGAGCAAGAAAAACAACAAAACTGTCAACTGCGAGTTGTTCAGTTACAAAGGTCACCATTCGCCACGCGACCTTCAAGCGCAAATGTGGGTTAATGATTTGCACGCCTTCCGCTTGCGCAATGTTTTGTTTTTCCAGTCACTTCTTACAAAAATAGTTATTGAAAATGCTTTTTTAAAATGTCCGACAGGCTTCATCAAGTCGGACCTGAGGCGACAGAAAGCTAACGCGTTAGCCAAAACGAAAGTAAGTGACGAACTGTTGTTTCTCTTGCATGAAAATGTTCAGAAAATAAAAAACAAATCAAAGCAAATCAAGATCACGAAAAATATGTGGTATCCTGAAATGAAGTTGCCGTGGCGACCTGACTGTGATTTTAGGCGGAGGCCGCGACGGCGGGACCCGACTACGGCGCCACGGCGTTAATGTCCACGTCGCAGACGCCGACTGCGATATAAAGCCTTCCCTAAAACCTCTCAAACAAATCATAGCGCCGCCTACAGACGCACTGAGGTAATGATGACACGCCAATCTTTCTGCCCTGCTTTTTCTTTTCGCCGCTTCCTGTCGCTAATGATTGGCTTAAAGGGACAGCGCGTCCGCTTGATTCATTCAAGTGATTCCCTCATCATGGCCGCCGTCCAACAAATGTAATGTCATTTACGACAAGTGAAATATTAGACGTTACTTGTGGGGGAGACAGTGTTTTTGTACTTTTGTTTTCGTCCACAAGAGAGAGACCGAGTGCAACAACTTACTCGCTTTTTGAGGACATTGTAAAACAAATGCATAAATAAATAAGTCATATTTTTCATTTTTACCATTTATTTTTTTATGATTTTTTTTTTCTAAATATTAGAATTTTAGCTCATTGGCTGCCTTTGACAGTGATGTTTTTTTAAGGAATTGTTTGATGTTTTTATTTATTTATTTATTTATTTTTGAAATGATGGTTAAAAAAATGCCATTACCATATTGTTTTCCGTTTTCCTCCACAAGAGGGAGACAGTGTAACAACTATAACAAAATGGAGAGGATAAATATTTTTCATTTTTACTGTTTATTTATAAAACGAGGCCTGATTTTTTGTAGTTTTTATTAACCAATTGGCTGCCATTGACAGATAATTTTTTAGAGAATTTTTGATATTTTTTTTTTTTTTTTTTGTAAATATTTAAGAAAATGCCATTACAGAATTTTTTGGGGACACGCCCCTCAAATGTCCCCAAATGACCTGATATGACCAGGACATGCCCCCCAAATGTCCCCAAATGACCTGATTTGACAAGGTGACTAGGACACGCCTCCGAAATGTCCCCAAATGACCTGATATGACCAGGACACGCCCACAAATGTCCCCAAATGACATATGATTAAGACACGCCCCCAAATGTCCTCAAACGACCTGATATGTCCAGGACAAGCCCCTCAAATGTCCCCAAATGACCTGATATGACCAGGACACGCCCCCCCAAATTACCTTATATGACCAGGACATGCCCTCCAAATGTCCCCAAATGACCTGATATGACCAGGACGTGTCCCTCAAATGTCCCCAAATCAACAGGAAGTGACCTGATATTGTCCCCAAAATGTCCCTAAACCAATTTGGGCAGAGCTAAGATCTGTATCTCCACACAGCAAAGCCCTAGTTCATATACAAAATTTTAAATCATGAAATAAAATTTTAACTCAAACATTTTTTTTACTTTTTTTTTTTCACTGAAAAACAAAATCCACAAAAAAGAAAAATATACATTGAAAAACTGAAAATGAAATCACCAAAACAAAAACACTTGAATAATTCCAACAAAAAAAAGTTTTCACCCAAAAACATAAATATTAAATAAATATATCTATTTTAATTAAATATATGACACATATATATTTGACACATATATATATATATTTTTTTTAAAAATGATCATCTGTTTGCCCCAACAAAAAAATGAAATCTTTCACTTGTGTATTGTCTTTCAAGTAAATGTAAATCAAGTTGAGAAAGTTCAATAAAATACTTAATACAGTACATGTAATCCCCGGGTTGCGATGTACTCGACTTCACGACGGCAGAGTCTTGTCCGACATTTTGTGTCCTGTGGGTTTTTTTTTTCTAGTTGCACAAACAATATCTTATTGTATCTCACAGTATCTTGTTTTTTTACTTTACTTTATTAATATGCTGTGTTCTGTCCTCACTAAACGTGAAGCTGTTCAGCTTGACAGACAGCAAACAAGATAATTGTTCTTTCTGAAGCTTTTTACTTCCTTCACTTTTAACACGCATTTTATCAATCAAACACTTGACACAAAACAATTGGTGTTCAAACGTCCATTAAATTTGATCAATATGTAAATTTAGTAGGTTCAATTAGCCTAGTTTGTCTAACAAAAGTCTGCTAGCTTAAATGCTACGAATGCTCATGTGTTTACAATTCTCGCTCACACGTAACTTCACAAACTGTAGCTCTGAATTTCATTACAAATACATACAAGAATGTATATTAGCTGAAACAACTTACAGCCTTATGTGGGCCAAACCAAAGCGCAGCTATCCTTTATCCCTATACACCTCAGTCTGATTCTCAGTCATACAGGGCGACAGTCCAACCAGACCCAACGCTGTCACCAGAGGGCAGTGTATCCTCCATTATTGATAGGTGAATACACCCTATGGTGCAACCTGGACACATCGTCAGTGTTGTACCCGGGGGGGGGTCATAGGGTGTTTCGGGTCTTACATCATACCCGAGAGACCCAGCCAGGGTTGATCGGGCCCCGACTCGTGTCCAGGTAGTGCACTTCGCCACGTGTCCTCCCGTCCTTAGCCAGAGCCACCGTGAAGCCTTCTCAGCAGCCTCCAAGATGTTCTTGATAGCTCGTCTCCTGTGCACTACCCAAATCCCCAAGAGTCCCAAGACCCGGTGCAGAGACTGACCTGCAAAGCCCCTGCAGCCCACTTCAATAGGCTCACAGCGGGCCTTCCAACCATTTCGCCGGCACTCCACTACCAGGTCCGCATATTTGGCCCTCGTCCTCTCCTTAGCTTTCTCTACACGGTCTTCCCAGGGGACAGTAAATTCCAGCAGCACCACCTGTTTGCTTGCCGCAGACATCAAAACCATGTCTGGACGAAGTGATGTTACAGCTATGGTGTCTGGAAATCTCAGACGTCTCCCTAGGTCAACCAGGAGCTGCCTGTCTGCCTCATTAAACAAAATGCAATACTTTATACAAGGATACAAAAAAAGACTTTTTGGATAGTTATTTTGAAATTTAGGGGTACTTAAAGGGTTAATTCCAACTTGAGCGGAAATTCGTGTTACGTCGCCAGCGTAGGAACGGAAGTCGTTTGTAACCTGGGCACTACCTGTAGAATAATAAAGGATAATATTTTTTTAAAATACATTGTTTCATGTATTATGCAAATTAGGTATTATATTAATTACTCAGACACAAAAATATGACTGTAGTTTATAGATTTTCTTTCTGTAAAGTTGTAAAAGTGGGGGAAAAAAAGCTTAGCTGGAAGTGAAAGTTCCTGAAGTGACAGTTTATTCATAACGCATTGGCTCCCATTGATAGCACTAGACGTCCAATCCATTTCATTTGGACGTCTACTAGTGAATAAACTCCTTAAAATTCACAGTGGAATTCCAAATAACTTGAATGTTTTTGTGTCTGGTTACGCAGGGACCAGCCGACAGCCCGCGGGGGAGCGCCGTCATCATCCAACAAACCAAGTTTTAAACCAGCAAAGCACTTACAACAGACCAATCGCATCGTTTACACCTGACAAGAGCGCTATATGTACAACTGTAATACAAGACAAATGAATTCCAATATGCAACTTGACGTCAATTCTGACGAATACCTCGGACAATCCCGAATCACTTGACAATTTTACCAGCAACAGTATTGAAACTATGAATTTTCTAGATAATCAAAATGTATTTATGACTAATTTCAAGCACAAAATATGACGTGATTTGTACGCTTTATACACACATATTTACATATGAATGTATATTTATGTCATATTCATGTTTACACTTTAACATGATAAAAAAAATGGAATGAGACCTTTGTTTTTTCCCCTTTACAGAACCTGATTGCGCCTCCTCTTATGGCCACAAGGTGGCGTCATTGCTTTAAGGCTTCAGGCTAGTGGTAATGCTTTCTTACATTTATTGTTATGAGTTTATTTTTAAAGTAATAGAGTGATTCTTTGTCACATTACATTTATATAAAATTTACAGTTTTTAAAGGGGGGAGACAGCATTTTTTTTAAATGTACGCTATATTTTTAATTTTTTAATTTCAAAGGAAAGAAAACTTCACATTCCTCTCATGCATTTTAGTTGTCATTAAAAAAGCAAAAAGGGAAAGTTTTTAAATTTACTTGCAGCTTATCGAAGAACACTAAATTATGTACTAAAAACTTTTTTTTTTATTCATGTAATTACATTTTTTAATTCCATTAAAACGGCAAATAATATTTGAATACCTTAATTATATTTTTCCCCAAAAATAATTTTTCAAAGCAGTAAATAATCTTATATATTTTAAACATTTTGTTCTTCAATTAAAAAGGAATGAAATATTGATTTTATTATTCAAGTATTTTTACTTTTTAATTCCATAAAAACTGCAAATATTTTAATAACTTATTTTTTTCGAATATTTTTTAAAGCAGTAATCTTTTATATTTTAAATGTTTTGTTCTTGAATTAAAAAGGAACAAAATATTTTATTCATTTTATTATTCATGTATTTTTATTTTTTTAATTCCATAAAAAAATGGGGAAACGGTAAACTTTTGTAACTTCATTAATTATTTCTCATAAATAAAATAAATAAAAAATTAGACAGTAAATGGACTAATTTTCAAAATATTTTCTTTAATTGAAAAGGAAAAAATATACATATCTTTAAATTCATGTATTTTAATTTTTTTAAATTCCATAAAAATAGGGTGAAACAGTAATTTTTTAATTCCATAAAAATAGGGTGAAACAGAAATAATACTGTCATAACTTTATTATTTCAAATAAATAAAATTAAAGCAGTAAATATTATTTTTTCAAATAATTGTGTTCTTTAAAAATAAATATTCTCTTGATGTTTTTTATTTAAATTCATGTTTTTTTTTAAATTCCATTAAAAAAAGGCAACAACAGTAACATTTTTAGAACTGCGTTAAAAAAATTTAAGCAGTAAATAGTTTTATTTTTCAAACATTTTGTTCTCATAAAAGGGGAAAAAAAGACACAAAATGTGGACCTCGAGTGGTTTAGCTCAAGACTTCTATTGAAAAAATATTTACTTACCAAATATCCCAATTTTTAATGTTTGCATAGTTTCACCTTGTCCAGTGAATGCGATTAAATGTGAATCGTTTTTTCACGACAAAGGTTTCATCTTCACTCTTCCCGTACAAATTTTGGAACATTCCGCAATGAAACTCGACTCCTCAAAGCCAAAGTTTAACCACAAAAAATGCCCCAACTACTCCAAATGTTTCATGAAACGAGTCATTTACAACTCGAGCAAGGCACCACTTGTAGTTTTACAGTATATGTTCTTTGCATTTTATTGTTGGAATGGAAACCAAAACAGCTCATTTCCAGACTGAGCAGATGGCGTCGCTGACACGTTGTAAGATGTGGCGGCACTTTCCCGACATTGGGGGCGGGGCGTCAGTGGGTTCAAAGGAAGCGCCGCCACCGTGACTGGACGCTTTCAAGCCACGGCGGACAATTTTCGATTGGGTTCATGATTTGTGCGCTCTGCTCGGCAATGATCGCGAAGGTTTCTTTTTGTTGTTGTTGTTTCTAAAAAGTATTAAGTTAAATAATAATGTAAAGAAAATAACTGGCTTTCACACTACTAATGCGATTACAAAGGGCAAATTCACAATCAAATCAGATATGCAAAATTTACATAAAAGTCAAAACTTTGGTCAAACTCTTTAACAGTTTAGCAACCTGTGAACTGAATACATCCACGAGATGCAAGGTGTAGGCTGGGTCTCAACATTTGTATGGTCGATATACAGTCCCTAACAAAGGTCTTGTCGCTTATCCATTTTGTAGAAACAATTGCTAATAACCTGACTTTTAATTATTAGGGCCCGAGCACTAAGCGTGAGAAGGCCCTATTGTAATGCAAATGTTTATTATTATTTTTGTTTTCATGGCAAATGAAAATGGCCAATTTGAAGGCCTAAACATGCTCGAAAACTCACCAAAATTTGCACATACATGCGACTTCGCGTAAATTTCGATAATTTTTCAACATTGCAAAAAAATGTTTTCAAATGGCTCAGTGGCGCCCCCTTGAATTAAAAAAAAAAAAGGCCTTTCCTTTGATGTTTTTCAACGTAGAGTGATGAAATTTGGGGAGTCAATACGTTGTCTAAAACTGCCTCAAAAAGTCTATAGCACCCATATTCCAAACCCAACAGGAAATCGGGTATTTTGGATCGAATGTTGAAAAACATGCCATTTTGGTCGAAAACCAGAGTGCACGTTTGAGACCATTATGCCGAGGCAGTTAGTTGGACCCTCCTCAAAATTGGTCAGACTGTTCATGACACATATGAGATGTTAGGTTATGAAAATGGTGAGTTTTCATTCTCGGGCCTGACCTGAGCGGGGTACCAAAGTTGGGTGTTTTTTTGGCAACACGCCAATTCACTAAATAATAACTTCCTGATACAAGGTGCAATCCTTTTTGCAATCGTTTTTCTCCCGAAGACTGGAGTTTTTGGAGTTTTTCCTTGCCGACATGGAGGGTCTAAGGATGGGGGATACCCAGGACTTTATTTATTCATCTTTGTTGTTTCATTTGCTGTTTCTGATTGTGTATCATATTGCCTCTGCAAAGCCTTTTGAGACGGCGTTGTTGTGATCTAGGGCTATACAAATAAAACTGAATTGAATTGAATTGAATTGAATCCTTTTCATATCTGGCATGCATGTGAGGTTTCCAAGCCTGAACACGACTGCATTGACATATTACGCATTAGGCCTGGCGCCCCCTAGTGGGAACAGGAAACGCCTTTTTTACGAGCAAGGCTCCTCCTCCTCAGGAAAGTAATCGATTGACCTTAAACCTGCATCAGGGGAGCCTTAAGACATGTGTTCAGGTATCTCATGAAAAATATTGAGTTTTCGTTGAAGCGGCGGTGTCCAAACAGGAATGTGAAAAGACCCTCAGCATTTTGTCTCAAAATGGCCAATTTTAAAGTATGAACATGCTCAAAAACTAAACAAAATTGGCACATACATGCGGCTTCACGTAAATTTCAATAATTTAGCAACGTTGTGAAAATATTTAATAAAATGGCTCAGTGGCGCCCCTTTGAATTTAAAAAAAAAAGGCCTCTATTAGTTTTTTCATTCAATTTGTATCAGAAATGGCTCATATGAAAGCTAAGACCCTCCCAAATGATGTTGAATGTACAAAAATATATTTGTTTCACTGAAAAAAGATTTATCATTTAGTGAAGACATAAAGGTCAAATTTTGGCAAGACAAAAGTTTTGTTGTCTACAGAAAGTAGTGTGAAAATTGAACAGAAAATGTAGTTCAAATACAAAAATATGTTACATAACATAAGCAAATTAAGTAGTGATGCTGTGAGATCCAAATTTAATATTTTGTATGACTTCCATGGACTGCATCCATGCGGTTCGGCAAGGATTCGTACAATTTATTGATGAAGTCATCAGGAACATCAAAGAAAGCAGTCTTACATACTTCCCAGAGTTCATCAACATTCTTGGGTTTCGTCTTCCATGCTTCCTCTTTCATCCTACCCCAGACATGCTCAATGATGTTCATGTCTGGTGACTGGGCTGGCCAGCCCTGGAGGATCTTGATTGAAGTATGCGATGGAGCACCATCCTGTTGCAGAATTTATGATTAGGAATGTAAGAGACAGCTAAGATTTGTTGATATTTCAGACTATTTATGTTGCCTTCCACCCTGCAGATCTCTCGCACACCCCCGTACTGGATGTAACCCCAGACCATGATTTTGCCACCACCAAACTTCACTGTTTTGTGGCAAAAGGTGGATTTTTCAGATGAATCTTCCATTGAATTACACCACAGTCGCCGCAAATATTGCAGGAGACCTACTGGAGCCCGCATGGATCCGGGATTCACTCAGAAAACAGTGAAGTTTGGTGGTGGCCATTTCTGAAACCAGTTGAATAATTAAGTCAGGTTATTAGCAATTGTTTCTACAAAATGGATAAGCGACAAGACTTGTCAGGGACTGTAGTCTGGAAAATACGGTAGCTGACATGTTTTTGTATCTAATAAGTATATATGTGTGTGTATGAGCTGTTTCAGAATGTGAAGGGGAATTGAGTAGAGTGTGAGTTATGGTGCCGCAGAGGTGAGAGGTGTTAAAAGGTGCAAGGGTTTGAAACACAATATTTGTTTTTGTGCGGTGAACTCTATGCACTGCAGTAAAGCCAGAAAATGCGATTACGTCGGGAAGCCCGGACGACGTCTCACTTGGGGTGGAAAGTTGGGTTTATTGCGTCGCTCGGATGTTTGTGCGACGACAAGAGGCCTCATAAAATCTGAAACAAGGGAAAAGTTTCCGACGAATAAAGTTTAGGGTTGTTCCGATCATGTTTTTTTGCTCCCGATCGTTTTAGTTTGAGTATCTGCCGATCCCGATACTTCCCGATCCGACTGCTTTTTTTTTGTTGCTCCCGATTCAATTCCAATCATTCCCAATCATTTTTCCCGATCATATACATTTTGGCAATGCATTAAGAAGAAAATGAATAAAACTCGGACGAATATATACATTCAACATACAGTACATAAGTACTGTATTTGTTTATTATGACAATAAATCCTCAAGATGGCATTTACATTATTAACATTCTTTCTGTGAGAGGGATCCACGGATAGAAAGACTTGTGACTTTGTATATTGTGACTAAATATTGCCATGTAGTGTATTTGTTAAGCGTTCAGTAAATGATACTGTAGCCATGCCCAAATGCATGATGGGAAGTGGAACCATGACTGTGCGTAGTGCTACCAATTGATATATCTTCTTTGCGTTGGGAAATAACATAAGGTGTTAAGAAAAAGATCAATTGCTACCTTGCTTCCCCACATTGCTTCCCATGATATTTCTAATCGTAGGGAGAGGGACTGTAAGGCTTTAGCCAATTAAAAAAAGGCTCCAAAGGCTGCCAAAATTCAATCTACTTCTTTTACGCTGCGTTTTATCTCTCTATATAGGTAAATCGGCGCCATTACAGATTGAGCGCGACAATGCGTGAGTGGGTCGTGCAGCGCATGCATTAATTGCGTTAAATATTTTAACGTGATACATTTTTTAAAAAATTAATTACCACCGTTATCGGGATAAATTTGATAACCCTACCTTAAGCTTAAACTAAAGACTCTGGATGACTGTAACATATTATGTCTGTAACGTTAAATACAATTAGAAACGATTTAATTAAAAAAAAAAAAAAAAAAAATATATATATATATATATATATATATATATATATATATAAAGGATATATAAAGGCATGGCCGATATTTTTTTTGCCGATTCTGATACTTTGAAAATGACGTGATCGGACCCGATCGATCGGAATATGTTTGAGAAAAAGAAAAATATTTTGTGGAATGAAAGTTGCCACTTTTTGAGAGGAAAGTCATATATTTTCAAGGATAAAAATGGATTTTTTTCAGGAATTAAACGAAATATTTTCAGGAAAATGTTATACAGTATGCATACTAGCAAATTCAATATCTTATTTCGGGACAAAAATGAGTTGGACACCTCTGCTCTCGACCGCCTCATCATCTATAAGTGCGTACTCTCAATCTGGCGTGGAAATCGTCCTCCCAAAGTAGGAAATGAAACGTTCAGCGGCGTCGACGGGCTTCCAAGATGAACTCATCCTGTAAATCCTCACGGCCAATCTGACGTCAAACGCTTTGCCGCTCTAAAACTAATATTTTGGAATGGGATTTGCGAGGAAATGAAGGTTTCTCATTGCGAGATCCCGTCGGGGGTGTCCCGTTTCTGAGAAAGCGATCGGACAGAGCGTCGTTATGGGAAGCCGTATGTTTTATGATATATAATATGAACGTTTGATGCCTTGGCTCGCGCTGCCTTTATGGTCATGCGATGTTTAAGTCTTCCAGTCTTTTCTTCTTGGCTTTGCTCGCCACTTGGAATCATCTACAAAGGACACTTTGTCTTTCTTTATACGTTGTTCGAAATATAACATTTTCATTAGTGTTGCACCGATACTTGTATGGGTGTAGATAACAATCAGGGGTTGCCGCAGCGAATCATTTGTCTCCATCTAACCCTGTCCTCTGCATCTTCTGCTCTCACATCAACTATGTGGGATAATTACACCAATAAATATTAACACTTTAAGTTTTATTTGACAAGCTTTGAACCATTTTGCTGAAAAACTATCATTGTTTCAAGAGGCTTCATTTGGCCATCACTGCTCCCTTGGAGGAGACAAACTCTGCTGCCACCTGCTGCCAACACTGTTGTCACCCAACATGCCTCCTAGCATGCATTGCAGCATAACAGATGTAAATAACAATCAAACATTTCCTGTTCCCAGCAGGGGGCGCCAGGCCTAATGGGTGATACTTCAATGAAGTCGAGTTCAGGCTGGGATACATCACGTACATGCCAAATATGAAAAAGATTGAATGTTGTATGGGGGAGTTATTAGTCATTTTCTGAATTTGGTGTTTTGTCGATAAAATGTCCGACTTTGGCACCCCATCGACTTTGGCATGATGAAAAATTCATCGTATCTTTTTTTCTGCAACAGATGAAGTAGCAGAGTGTGAAGCAACAGCCTTAATGATTCTAAGCAGTTCTTCACTGCTGTCATCAGATGAACCAATTTATCCCTAAAACTGTATATTTCATTGAAAAGTACATAGTATTTTTTTCTCCAACAGAAGTAGTTTTATCCCTAATATATGTCATTAAAAAGTACATAGTATTTTTTTCTCCCACAGAAGAAGTAGCAGAGTTTGAACCCTAAACCCTAACTCAAACCCCCCCCCCCCCCCCCCCCCCCGCACAGGTCAGCCCGTGAATGAAAACTCACCATTTTGATATGTGCAAATTTTAGTGCATTTTCGAGCATGTTCAGAACTTCAAATTGGCTGTTTTCATTTGCCCTGAAAAGCCCTAACCCTAAACCTTAACCCTAATCCCCAAATAAGCCCAACTTTGGTACTCCGCCCAGGTCAGGCCCGTGAATGAAAACTCACCATTTTGATAACTTCTCATATGTCTCATGAAGAGTCTCACCAATTTTGAGGAGGATCCAACTAACTGCCTCGGCGCAATGGTCTCAAACGTGTACGCTGGTTTTCTACAAAAATGGCATGTTTTTCAATATTCAATCCAAAATATCCGATTTCCTGTTGGGTTTGGCAAGAGACTTTTTGGAGCAGCTTTGCACAATATATTGACTCTCCAAATTTCATCGCTCTACGCTGAAAAAACCTAAATCGAGAGGCCTTTTGTAAAAATTCCAGGGGGCGCCACTGAGCCATTTTTTGACATTTTTTTCACAATGTTGCCAAATTATCGAAATTTTCGCGAATCCGCATGTTTGCAAATTTTGGTGAGTTTTTGAGCATGTTAAGACCTCCAAATGGGCCATTTTCATGTGGCATGAAGAAAGAATAATAATAATCCTTTGCAGAACAATAGGGCCTTCGCACCATGTTGGTGCTCGGGCCCTAATTAATGTTCTGTGCTAATTATTGCGAGTTATGGTATTCGGTAGATTGATTCAGAGATTTATTTGTCATTGACACCAGCTCTCACAAGATGACAACAGAAACTCCGTTCGATGAGTGAGCATCGGGCCGCTGCAGGCTTTGTTCCGCGCCGCCACTTCTCTCTCTTCTTCAGAAATTACAGAGCAAGTTACAAGTAGACACACATATATCATACAACATAGCATGGGTATGACATGACGCACAGGTCACGTGCAGGGATTTTTTGTACGAAAACTACCAGTATGGGGGGGGTAAGAAAAAGGCTGTGTGTGAGTGTGTGTATGCACAAGTGTATCGGTGTTTGTACGTGTCTGTAGAAAAAATAAAGAGTCGCAGGGCCCTGCGACCGGCCTTGGGTAGAGATCAAGGGCAAGAGATATGGCCATCTGCGCGGCTCTCTCCAGGAGAAGGGAAGGGTGGGGTAAGGGTGTTCGGGAAAGGTAAAGGCAAATTATAATCGAATTAAGCCGAATAAGAATTTAATATGTCCAAATACGGTTGGTCTTCAGTCAATTTTGCGTTCCTCATGGTGTAGGCAGACCTTAGGTCCCTTAAGTTATTGCCAATAGTCGCGGTCTGCCCCGACAGTTCCGTCACCTGGCGCAAGGTAGCATCCACTCTTCTCCATCCTTCCTCGGACCAAACCGTGAGTCCACGGAGCCAGTTCTCGATCCGAGCCTTGGCACGGTCTTCCAATGCCTTGAATCGAACTGTTTGATCCCTGGTCAATTTGTTGATTTTCTTGAAAGCTGCTGTCTTGGGAACTTTCCGGTATAGCGGGGCACTTCCTAAGCCAAGCGGAAGGAACCTCACAACCGTCACGTCAAACAAACAAATATCCTTGATATCTTCCACAGATAGGATAGTTAGACATGCTGGCTTCCAGTGATCCCAGGAATCTCTCACATATCTAGCAGGGAAGGTCCCGTCTGGGTAAGACTGCTCTCCTGGTGCAACGTGTCTTGTTGAAAAAAATTTTGTCAATTGCAGGGAGAGACCAACTACTGTAATTTTCGCACTATAAGGCGCACCTGGCTATAAGCCGCCACCCACCAAATTTGAGACGAAAACCGCTTTTGTTCATAGATAAGCCACACTGGACTATAAGCCGCAGCTGTCATCACTGTATTATGAGATAGTTACACCGAAAGATATCATCCGGTAACACTGCATTTGACAGCGGCATCATATGACCAAAAAAACCACCATGAACCTTTGAAGCGTCATTGCTTCAAGAAGCTTTATTTGGCCATCACTGCTCCTTTGGGAGAGACAAAAAACCTCTGCTGCCACCTGCTGTCCACACTGTTGTCATCAAACATGCCTCCTAGCATGCATTGCAGCGCTATAGATGTAAATAACAATCAAAATTCATGTTCTGTGCTAATTATTTCTTCAGTTACTGTTCCAGTTTCATTAATTGCTAGTTATGGTATTTGGTAACACTTTATTTGACAGTGGTGCCATAAGACAATCATAATTGTGACATACCACTAGAGATCGATCGGGTCCGATCACGTCATTTAGTATCTGAATTGGCAAAAAAATATCGGCCATGCCTTTTTTTAATATATATATATATATATAAATATATATATATATATATATATTTTTTTTTTTTTGATTAAATCTTTTTCTAATTGTATTTAACGGGACAGACATAATATGTTACTCATCCAGAGTCTTTAGTTTAGGCTTAATGTTGGGTTATCAAGTTTATCCCGATAACAGCGGTAATTGTTTTTTTTAAAAAATGTATCACGTCAAAATATTTAATGCAATTAATGCGTGCGCTGCACGAACCACTCACGCATTGTCGCGCTCAATCGGTAATGGCGCCGTTTTACCTATATAGAGAGATAAAAGGCAGCGTAAAATGAGTAGAGTGAATTTTGGCAGCCTTTTGAGCCGTTTTTTTAATTGTCTAAAGCCTTACAGTCCTTCTCCCAACGATTAGAAATATCAAGGGAAGCAATGTGGGGAAGCAAGGTAGCAATTGATCTATTTCTTAACACCTTATGTTACTTCCCAATGCAGAGAAGATATATCAATTGGTAGCACTACGCACAGTCATGGTTCCACTTCCCATCATGTATTTGGCCATGGCTACAGTATCATTTACTGAAAGCTCAACAAATACACTAGATGGCAATATTTAGTCACAATATACCAAGTCACAAGTCTTTCTGTCCGTGGATCCCTCTCACAATAAGAATGTTAATAATGTAAATGCCATCTTGAGGATTTATTGTCATGATAAACAAATACAGTACTTATGTACTCTATGTTGAATGTATATATTCGAGTTTTATTCATTTTTTTCTTAATGCATTGCCAAAATGTATATGATCGGGAAAAATTATCGGGAATGGTTGGAATTGAATCGGGAGCAAAAAAAAAAAAAGCAATCGGATCGGGAAATATCGGGATTGGCAGATACTCAAACTAAAACGATCGGGATCGGATCGGGAGCAAAAAAAAACAGATCGGAACAACCCTACATACCACTGTCATAAACAATCATAAATGCCTATAACGGATGGAATTTAGTGTTATCTGGCAAATTAGCTCACTTTTGAATGGAAGTAAAGGATCCAAACTGGACATAAACGGAGTTAGTGACATAATTTGCCGTATGACATCTAATGACATCCGTCATAAGCAGTCAGTAATGCCCATGATAGTGTCATGTCACAATTATGACAGTCTTATGATGTCGCTGTCGTATAAAGTGTTACCTAATAACTTAAAAAAAAAATCAACAAATAAGCCGCATTGGACTATAAGCCGCAGGATTCAAAGTGAAGGAAAAAAGTAGCGGCTAATAGTCCGAAATTTACGGTAATCAGATCCATTTTCCTTCCTGGTTTTTCACTTTTCGCGGCGGGTTCTCGTCCCCATTAACCGCGAAAAACGAGGGATAACTGTATTATTAATTCAGCAACCCAACCTGAGTGTAGCAGTGAACTCACTCTCGCTCTAATTACTGCCGTGCACAGCCTCACATTACATACAAACAGGGCAAGGCAAGGCAAATTTATTTATATAGCACAATTCAACACAAGGCAATTCAAAGGGACCCAAATTGCAAAAAAAAGATAAAATTTTTGGGCAATGAATTTATTAATTGATTTTAATCACTTGTAGCAGCATTATGTATTCGCCGCAGCTTCCAGTATAATTGTTTTTATATCATCTCTATAAATACGCCATTGCAAACATAAATCCATGGATACCTTTTTCCATGTCTTTTTCGCTCAAAAAAACCCCCTTGATTCTGGCTACATTTTTGGTAATGGGTATAATCCGTAAAAAATGTCAGATAGCTGTCAGATTTCAGGTCTGATTCAAGATTTTTGGCCAGATTAATAGCTGCCAATGACATTGAGCCAAGGTGAGCGTTCATCTTTTGACCTTTCCTTTTTTAAGCCGAAAAATAAATAAAACTAAGCTCTGCACTGGATGATTGAAACAAGTGAAAACAAACACAAGCGCCCTTTGTAAAGCCAACTTGGATCTCGGCTAAAAATCACAACACAGGCACTTTAGCAACCGCGGCAAAACGTAACATCAGTGCGAGTTTGGCGGTGACTGCCAGGAGCCATCAAGTCTATCAAAAAATGGATGACAACAAACTTCTGTGGGTGTTTCATAAAGACTTTTGGCTACAGTTGGAACATCCTAGAGAAAAAAAACTTGTACTAAGTGTACAATTTTGTGATTTTCTTCAGTTTATTCATCTCCCAGCGACATACAGTTAAAGTTGGAACTCACTCTGAAACAATTGCCGCCACATTTGTCTTTCTATCACCGAAAAACTGTCCGGTCTATCATTTATTCATACGTGGACTCTTGAGGCAGTGTATTAATCACATTTTTATGATGCGGTTGTTTCCATAAATACCCCTTAGGATAAGCTGAAGCCGTGCCGTGATTCCAGCGTTGTTCTCGAGCCACATCTGTTGATATACTCTATGACTTGGCTGATGGGTTTTCCTTATGAAGCTAAACCGACAACATACCTGAAAAAGATACTTTCATACATGCATGCATTCATTTATCCTCTGAACCGCTTAGCATCACAAGATTTGCGGGGGTGCTGTAGCCTATCCCAACTAACAACGGGCAGGAGGCAGGGTACACACTAAACTAGTTGCCAGCCAGTTGCAGGGCACATGGAGACAAACAACCAATAAACAACAACAATAAAAAATAAATAAACAATTACAACAACAAAAAATGTTTAATTTATTTAAAAAAATATTTTTAAATTTATATGTAAAAACTATTGTATTTTTTATACATATAATTTAAAAAATGTAATTCTTTAAACTGTAAAGAAAAAAAAAAAAAAAAAAACTATAATTTTCGGACTATAAAGCCCACCTGACTATAAGCCGTCACCCACCAAATTTGACATGAAAATGGTATTTGTTCATAGATAGCCGCACTGGACTATATACAGTATTGACTATATACTTTTTCAGCCAGTACAAGCCACTGTAAGTAATGTAAAAAGGCATCAATGTTCTGGAGGTGGGGGAAACACCACTAATTTTGCATCCAAAAGTCCGATCTGCATCAGAGTTATTATCGTATTAATCTGTGTGACCATGCTAACTTCCAAAATTACTGTGGTCAGGCCAGCCTCCACATGGAACAACAAAGTCAAGCTAGCCGTCCCTCATTTGGATCATTGTTAGCATTATGTGCATTACCGTAATGCAACGCGGTGGCTTCAGAGTGAAACTCACAAGAATGGGTCCACGTCTGAGGGACACTGACATGAACATGAACTTACATGAAAAAAATAACATCTGTGGAACGAAATCACACATCAGGATTTCATGAGAGTACTTTGGTTGGAGTCTCGGGGTAGTTTAGGTCACAGGGGTTTTCAACCCAGTCCTCAAGGCACACTGTGGGTCCTGGTTTTTGTTCCAGCCGATCCAGCAGAGACAGTTGAACCAATGAGGCTTCTGCTAAAACAAGCCACACCTGACTGCAATCAACTGATTGCACTTGTAAAACACCAGATTGGGGAAAAAGTGTTGTCATCTTGTTTGGTAAGAATGAAATCCTGCACCCACAGTGTGCCTTAGTGGAATAGGTTGGGGACCCCTGGTTTAGGATGCCTCAGATGTACCGAAATTTTCGGACCCCAAAAAAAAAACATTTTTTAAAAATGTTTAAATTTATTTGTAAAAACTGTTGTAATGTTTTTTATACATATAATTTTAAAAATAATTTCTTTAGACCGTAAAAACAAAACAATTAAAAAAAAAATATTTTAAAAATATATTTATATGTAAAAACTATTGTAATGTTTTTTTATACATATCATTTTAAAAATAATTTCTATAGACAAACAAACAAACAAAAAAAACTTTTCGGACTATAAGGCGCACCGGACTATAAGCCGCCACTCACCAAATTTGACACGAAAATGGTATTTGTTCATAGATATGCTGCACTCGGCCATAAGTCGTAGCTATCCTCACTGTATCATGGAATATTTCCACCAAAAGATAATATATTAACCGGTAACACTTTAGCCCCAGGAAGCTCAACCTCTGCTGCCACCTGCTGTCAATACTGTTGTCGTCCAACATGCCTCGTAGCATGCATTGCAATGCTACAGATGTAAATTACAATCAAAATTCATGTTCTGTGCTAATTATTTCTTCAGTTACTGTTCTAGTTGTTTCATTAATTGCTACTTATGGTATTTGGTAACAGTTTATTTACAATATTGCCATAAGACTGTCATAAGACTATCATATCTATGACATGACACTGCCATGAACATTAATGAATGCTTATAACAGATGTCATTTAGTGTTATTCGGGTAATTATCTCACTTTTGAATGGATGTAAAACATCAAGCAGAACATAAATGGAGTTAGTGACAAAATTTTCCTGAACGACACTGTCATTTTGTGTCATCCAGCAAATTATTTCACTTTTGAATGGATCCGAGCTGGACATAAATGGACTTAGTGACATAATTTGCTGGATGACACTAAATGACAACCGTCATAAGCATTCATTAATGCCCATGATAGTGTCATGTCATAATTATGACTGTCTTATGGCAGTCTTATGACGCCGCTGTCAAATAATGTGTTACCTATTATTAACCCAAATAAATCAACAAATAAGCCACACTGGATTTTAAGCCACAGGATTCAAAATGAGGGAAAAAAGTAGCGGTTTATTGTCCGGAAATTACGGCGCAACACCTGTTTTAATTATTTCCAAATTTTTCAATATGAGTCACGCAACGATTTCCCTCGAAAATTTCCAGTCCGATTTGGATTGGAATACTCATGATGAAAATATTGCCTTGGTTGGATTGTTTAGCTCATTCACCTGACATTAGCATTTAGCAAATGATCATATTTTAGTTCCACTGATATCACCAAGAATTTAGAATTGGACATCTATCATCATCAAAAGTACCCAACGGATTAAAAACAACATTTCTTATATTCTCACAACTTTTTACCGGCAGGGGAATCCAAACGTTCTGGTCAAGAATTTAGCAGCTGATCAAAAAAACTGATGCTAATGGTATACAGTTGACCTCAAAAAATGTAACAGGAAATCCAAAAAGGGAATAATTGACTTCCATAAGCGACTGCTTTTGGTTTCCGCGCGAGCGCGTTTTTTTGTTTGTTGCTTTTCTATGTACCGCAAAGTGGACGTAAAACGATCAGTCACTCAAGGGAATGCATAGCTAACAGGCTACAGGGGTAATAAGAAGTAGTTGACGGATTGACATTGAGGATGGAGGTTCCTGTTCTCTACATTAGGGCGAATTCGTTGCTGTGGATACATTTCACGTGAATTGGTGGTTGTGGTTAGCATTTTTTTGACATAAAGGAACATTTTTTTCCAGTTTAAAGAGGTCTCAAAACAGGCTTCATTTTGATTAGCATTTGTGTACGTCGCAAAAACTCTTTGGGGAAAACTTGGTTTCGAGTTTAAAGAAGTCTCGTTTTGATTAGCATTTTTGTACATGGCAAAAAATCTGAGGAAAATTGGTCCTCAGTTTATAGAGTTCGCGTTTTGATTAGCCTTTTCGTACGTAGCAAAAACTTGGTCCCAAGTCTTGAAACAGGCCTCGTTTTGATTAGCATTTTTGAACATTGCAAAAAAAATCATCGGAAAACTTGTTCGTCACGTTATGGAGGTCTTGATCTGATTAGCATTTCTTGTGTGTAGCAACAACTCTTTGGGAAAACTTGGTTTCGAGTTTAAAGAGGTCTCGTTTTGATTAGCTTTTATGTAGGTAGCATATACTGTTTGGGAAAACTTGTTCCCATGTGTTAAGAAGACTTGTTTTGATTAGCATTTTTGTACATAGCAAAAAAAAAAATCTTGGTCCTCAATTTATAGAGTTCTCGTTTTTATTAGCCTGTTCATACGTAGCAAAAACTTGAAACAGGTCTTCTTTTGATTACAATTTTTTTGTACGTATTAAAAAATCTTTTAAAAACTTGGTCCGCATTTGATAGAGGTTTCATTTTGATTAGCCTTTTCCTAAGTAGAGTAAACTAGGTCTCAACTTTAAGAGGTCTCGAAACAAGTCTCGTTTTGATTAGCAATTTTACATGTGGCAAAAAAAATCATAGGAAAACTTGGTCGGCAGTTTAGAGATCTTGTTTTGATTAGCTTTTTTGAACGTAGCATATATTGTTTGGGAAAACTTGTTATGTTTTAAGCGGACTCGTTTTGATTAGCATTTTCGTCCATAGCAAAAAAAACAAACTTGGTCCTCAGTTTATAGAGGTCTTGTTTTGATTAGAATTTCTTGTATGTAGCAAAAACCTTTAGGAAAACTTGGTCCTCAGTTATAGAGTTCTCGTTTTAATTAGCCTTTTCAAACGTAGCGAGAACTTTTTCCCGTGTATTAAGAGGACTCGTCTTAATTAGCGTTTTCGTACATAGCAAAAAAAACTTGGTCTTCAGTTTATAGAGTTCTCGTTTTGATGAGCCTGTTCATACGCCGCAAAAACTTAGTCTCGAAACAGGTCTCGTTTTGATTAGCATTTTGTGTACGTAGCAAAAACTTTTAGGAAAACTTGGTCGTGAGTTTATAAAGCTCTCGTTTTGATTAGCATTTTCGGACTTAGAATAAACCCTTTGGGAAAACTTGGTCTTGTGTTTAAAGAGGTCTCGTTTTTATTAGCATTTTTGTGCGTAGCGAAAACTTAAGGTATTACTATACTATAAAGATCTTGTTTTTAATAACGTTTTCACACGTAGCTATAGCTCGTTGGAAAAACTTAATTTTTCAGTTTCTTAAGTTTTCGTTTTGATTAGCATTTTTGTACTTGGCAAAAACTCTTTAGGCAAACTTGGTCCTGAGTTTAAAGGGGTCTTGAAATGGGTCTTATTTTGATTAGCATTTTCGTACGTAGCATAAAGTCTTTGGGGAAAAACTGGTCCTCAGTTGTTAACGGTCTTGTTTTGATGAGCGTTTTCGCACGTAGCAAAAACTCAATGGGAAAACTTGGTACTCGTTTAAAAAAGATCTCGATACAGGGTTTGTTTGGTTAGCATTTTCGTAGGTAGCAAAAAAAATTTGGGGAACACTGGTTTATTTTACATAGCAAAACGTCTTCGGAGAAACATGGTGCTCAGTTTATAGCAGTCTAGCTTTGATTAGCATTTTCTTTTTTTAGAAATAGTTTTGACACAAATCTGTTCATATTTTACACTGGTTGTCAATTTCTATTGGGTAATTTAGCTAGCTAACTGTTTTAAACTATACAAAAATACTTGAGAACAGATTTTTCAAAAACTAAAAGTACCGCTAGTCGACTTTTACAAAAGACGAGCACCTGAAAATACAGAAGGACATGAAACACCCCGCTGGCCTGCTCGGAATGCGCCGCCTCGCCAAGCGCGGGAAGAAGACAATCGTTCAAGGATTAGCAGTCAACACTCGGGCCATCTGACGCCAGAGGAACCACGCGGGGAAAAGGAGATTTCAGGCGGCATTTTGTGCATGACGGGAGACGCCGCTTTTGACGGCGAAAGATAACACGCCAGAGGCTAAGCCTTAGCCGAACATCAAACAAGTGGGGATCGCTTTGGCGGTTCTTTAAACGGGACATTTGTCAACACAGGAGAGGCGGCCCAGATCAGCATATTTGAAAGACTTCAAAGGCGCGTCCACAAATAGCATTTCATCAAAAGAGAAATAATTCATATATTAAAGCACTCTGCTTTTTTCTTTTGTTAAAAGAAACAGCAAAATTCGACCATGACAAGAACAGACTGACGATAACGCGGATCAATGACGTGACCCTTTTGACCTTCAATGCCTGAAGCCAACGTTAGCCAATCGATAGCACTTTGGTGATCAATACGCATGGTCACGAGGGTGCGAGTTTTGGAGCAAACATTGAAGCCGGTGTGTGGCTTTGAGCTGTTGTGAACAACAAGTACGGTATAAAGTTATAATATTGTGATGCTAAAGTCTTTATACTATGAGAAGTCATATGTTGAATTACTATGTCACTGCGTTTTTTTGTGATATGGGAAAAAGTCATAATGCAAGGTAATTTTATGTACATAGTAGCCAATTTAGCTAAATCAGCCACACTACATCCATACATATTAGATAAAAATATATGATATAACGATTTTAATTTCGTAACGGTATGTTTTTTCCCCACAATATTACGTATTGTTACGACCTTTGATCGTAATATTTTTGTAAAATTGGTAAACATTACGACTTTTGTAATATTAGGTTAAATAAGCTAAAAAAAAAATTCTCGCAGTGTTACAAAAAGACTAATCTCGTAATATAAAGACTTTTTTTTTTCGTAACGATGCGAGTTTGATCTTGTAACATTACATAACATTAGAATAAGATTAGATAAGAACGCAACTTTTTTGTCACAAGATTACAAAACGTTATGTTTTACGACTCATATTGTAATACTTTTTTCTCGAAATATGACTAATCTCGTTACATTTCGATTTTCGACATGACTTTATTCTCGTAATATTTAATTTCGTAATATTACATAAAATTAGGTAACGTTACGTATTATGACTAATCTTGTAATACGACTTTTTTTTCTCATTATATTATGACGTATGACTTTATTCTCGCAACGGTATTGAATAAAAGTCATGGTTTTACGTATTTAATGTCATAACTTTAATCTCGTAATATTACGATATATGGCTTTAGTCTCGTAATTTTACAGGATAAAAGTCATAATAACTTAAATTTTGTAATATTTCGACTTAAAACTCATAGTATTATGACTTTAATCTCGTAATACTCCAACTTTAATTTCGTTATATTATGACTTCAATCTGGTGTTACATAACATTACGATTTTTTTTCATAAGATTACGTAATATCCATAGACTTCTTAATGTATTGACGGGACACGGTTCGCGGGGCCGATTCATAGGGAGCCTATCTCCGTCAAAGCTGACCGAGTGGAAACAGACAAAGAGCTATTTCCGTTAAAAATTCTTGTGAATAACAGTAAAATTGTCTCAATTCTTGGTTAAAAGCAAAAAAAAAAAAAAAAAACGTGCCGGTAGCTTTTATTTTACGTAAATATTGCAAAATATAAGGCTAGTCAGTAAGGAAATTAGTGGCAGCCATATGTAAACAAAGAGCTTTTTCCATTGAAAATTCTTGTGAAAAAATGCTAAAATCCCTGAATTATTTATAAATCTGGACGTAAAAGGGTCTCGATTCTTGGTTAAAAGCAAAAAAAAAAAACCGTGCAGGTAGCATTTATTTAACGTAAATATTGTGAAGTATAATGCCAATGCTGTAGTGGCTAATTTCTACCATTGATTTTTTTCACGTTTCAAAATGCATGCATTGTACGAAAAATATAATAATTACTTTGAAACCTCGAACAAATAACTCCTGAGAAATTCCTTCCTGTTTGTATGCAGTACAGCTTTTGTACTTTTTCAACCTAAATCCGGCGTTAGATCGCTGCATGCGACTGCCTGCTAATAAATGAAGCGGAGTGTTGGACAGCCCCCTTCGGGAAGGCATGGCTCAATGAATGGGGAATGTCTTGTCAATACATAATGAAGTCTATGGTAACTATAACATTACGGCATGTTTACTCATATACGTAACATTACCGCTGCTTGTAATAATATGTAAAATTACATAGTATTACGACTTCAATCTTATCGTGTTTCAACTTTTTTCTCTTAATATTAAGACATTAATTTCGTATTACGTAACATTACGATTTTTTCCTCTAATGTTACGTAAAATTTTACAACTTTACGACTTGTTTACTCATATAATGTAACACCTTGTAACATTACGTGAAGTTACGCAGTATTACAACTTTAGTCTTGTATTTCGAAACATTACGATTTTTTTCTATAATATTTTGTAAAAATTTATAACAGTACTTTTTTACTCCTATTATGTAACATTAGGACTTCTTGTAACATTACGTTAAGTTGCGTTGTATTATGACGTTTTTTTCTTGTAATATTACGACGCACAAATTTATTCTTGTAATATTACGGGATAAAAGTCATAATCATAAAATATTTGTCTCGTAATATTAAGACTTTAATCTTGTATTACGTAATATTACAATTTTCTACTCCTAATATTACATTTCATTGTATAACATGACTTGTTTACTCATATTATGTAACATTAGGATTTCTTGTAACATTACGTGAAGTTGGGTACAATTACGACTTTTTTTTTCTCGTAACATTATGACGCACAAATTTATTCTCGTAATATTCCGGGATAAAAGTCATAATAATAGAATATTTGTCTCATAATATTAAGACTTTAATCTTGTATTAGATAACATTACAATTTTTTCTCCTATTATTAAGTTAATTATATAACATTACGACTTTTTTACTCATGTAACAACTTTACGTAAAGTTACGTAGTATTACGACTTTTATAGTATTACGATTATTTCCTCTCAATATTACGTAAACTCATATAACAGTACGACTTGTTTACTCATATAATGTAACATCTTGTAACCTTACATGAAGTTTCATTGTATTAGGACTTTAATCTCGTATTACAAAACATGTTTTTTTCTCTAATATGACTTAAAATTTTATGACTTTACGATTTTTTTTACTCATGTAACATTACGACTTCTTGTGACATTACGTGAAGTTGCGAAGTATTTTTTTTTTCTCGTTATATTACGACGCACAATTTTTTTTTCTCCTAATATTACGTTTAACTATACAATACAACATGACTTGTGTACTCATATTATGTAACATGACAACTTCTTGTAACATGACGTAAAGCTGTGTAGTATTACGACTTTCATAGTATTACGACTTTTTTCACCTAGCATTACGATATACAAGTCATAATGTTACGATTTTATCCTCGTATGCCTATATTTTTCCCTTTGCGGCTCCCTAAATAACTCTGTTGTACGAAATCAAGTTTTCCACGACTCAAAATTTTTTCGCTGAGTCGTCCGGTTCATCCCCTCACCGCCTGACTCGCGTCTTTTTACACCCACTTGTGGCGTAACTCATCTCTACGATATCCACCTTGTCTTCTCGAACACCCGCAAAGTCAAACACGTCTATTATTGGACTGAGTTGTTGTAAGTTAACGCCGCAGACCTCCCATTCATTTGTTTAGCTCTCCGGCTTGATCCGTTTACATATTTGCTCAGCCTTTGGCCCTTCTTTTCCAGTAATGCTATAGTTGACTGCTGTATATACACTACAGCGTGGGCGTGTGCGTGTTACACAACTCTTTCCGCAGCGAGGCCTGAGAACGGCCGTCATGTGAGCGCGTCGCAATAAAAGTCAACCCCCCCAACCCATTTGGAGGTCGGTAATACGTGCGCGTACACACTCCGGCATCTGTTAATGTGCTTAGGGAAAAGCAGGAGATACTGTTTTCCAGCTCGGGGTGCGTTAATGTGCCGTGGTATTCATCATTAGTGCTGACTTGGTGAGAAATTTTGCGTGAACTCACTCGACGGCAATTGACGGCCAATCCGTTTTGACTGTTAGAGGCTGGGCAAAGAATTGGCCAAAAACTATGTCGTAACGTATCGAAAATACAGATTTAAAAATGTTTTGTGAGACGATTTGGGGCTGGGACATTCTATTTTTTTTATTTTTTGCATTTTTTTTTTTCGTTTCTACAAAATTTTTATTAGTTTTACTTTATTCATTAAGGACTACATAAATAAACATGATTTTTTAAAATATATTTCATGCTAAAAGAATATGTAGGTAGATTGGTGTCTTTATTATTCAATAAAAAAAAAGTTGATTCAATCAAAAAAAGGTTGCTTCAATCAAAAATGTATTTTCAATCGAAGACATTTTTTTAAAATTTAAGTCGTTTTTTTGTTTGTTTGTTTTTTTCAATTGAAACAACTTTTTTGATTGAAGTAATGAAGTAGTTTTGCAATTGGACCACATTTTGGCTAGGACATTTGTTTCTTTATTATTCAATCAAAAAATAAGTTGCTTCAAACAAAAAATTTATATTTTCAAAAGAAAAATCATTTCAATCAAAAATAAAAAAAATTCAATACTAGAAAAAAAGTTTTTGAATGTGAAAAAATATTTGAGACTCAGAAATTCGCCTTTGAAAGAAAACGGTTTCCATGAAAAATTAAGTGTTCATTTTTCATGGAAACTGTTTTCTTTGATTGAAGTCTTTGGGTCATATTATTGGTAGGACATTTGTGTCTAAATCATTCAATCCCAATAAAAGTTGCTTCAATCAAAATAACTTTTTAATCAAAGAAAAATGAATCATTTGCAAAAATATTATTTTGAAATGTTTCTTTAATTTGAAATATATATATATATTTTTTTATTAAAGTGTCACTTTTTTTGAAAAGCAAAAAACATTTTTTTGTAAGTGGAAAAAGTTTTAAACACACTTGTACTGTGTAGTAATACATCCAAAATAAACATTTAAAAATGTTTTTTGAAAACTATTATGAGCTAGGAAGTTCTATTTTTCCAATTTTTTCCCCGTATATTATTTAAAATACTCTAGATGTATTTTGCACTTCTAAATGTCTACAAAAATATTGAGTCATAGACTTCATAATGTATTGACAGGACAAGGGCATCGGGCCGATTCATAGGGGGCCTATCTCCGTCAAAACTGATCGAGTAGAAACACCGACAAAGAGCTTTTTCCGTTGAAAGTTCTTGTGAATAAATGCTTACATTCCTGAATTTTTTATAGATCTGGACGTAAATCAGTCTCGATTCCTGGTTAAAAGCAAAAAAAAAAAAAAAAAAAAAGTGTAGGTAGCATTTATTTTTCATAAATATTGCGAACTATGAGGCTAGTCAGTAAGGAAATTAGCGGCCGCCATATGTAAACGAAGAGCTTTTTCCGTTGAAAATTCTTTTAAATAAATGCTTAAATCCATGAATTCTTTATAGATATGGATGTAAAACAGTCTCGATTTGTGGTTAAAAGCAAAAAAAAAAAAAAGTGCAGGTAGCATATATTTTGCGTAAAAATTGTGAGGCTAGATGGTCAGGAAATTAGCGGCCGCCATTATGTAAATTAAGAGCTTTTTCTGTCTAAAATTCTTGTAAATAAATGCTTAAATCCATTAATTATTCATAGATATGGATGTAAAACAGTCTCGATTCGTGATTAAAAGCAAAAAAAAATGCGAAGGTAGCATATATTTTACATAAAAATTGCGAGGTATGAGGCTTGTCGGTCAGGAAATTAGCGGCCGCCATATGTAAACAAATAGCTTTTCCGTTGTAAGTTCTTCTGAATAAATGCTAAAATCCCTGAATTCTTTATAGATATTGACGTAAAATAGTATTGATTCTTGGTTAAAGGTAAAAAAAAACAAAAGGGTAGGTAGCATTTATTTTACGTAAATATTGCGAACTATGAGGCTAGTCAGTCAGGAAATTAGCAGCCGTCATTATGTAAATGAAGAGCTTTTTCTGTTGACAATTCTTGTAAATAAATGCTTAAATCATTTAATTCTTTATAGATATGGACGTACAACAGTATCCGTTTTTGGTTAAAAGCAAAAAAACGCGCAGGTAACATATATTTTGCGTAAAAATTGTGAGGCTAGTCGGTCAGGAAATTAGCGGCCGCCATATATAAACGAAGAGCTTTTTCTGTTAAAAGTTCTTGTGAATAAATGCTTAAATCCATTAATTCTTTATAGATATGGATGTAAAACTGACTCGATTCTTAATTAAAAGCAAAAAAAAACGTGCAGGTGGCCATATATTTTATGTTAAAATTGTGAACTATGAGGCTAGTCGGTCAGGAAATTAGCGGCCGCCATATGTAAACAAATAGCTTTTCTGTTGAAAATTCTTGTCAATAAATGCTAAAATCCCTGCATACTTTATCGATATTATCGTAAAAGAGTCTCAATTCTTGGTTAAAAGCAAAAAACGTGCAGTTAGCATTTATTTTACGTAAATAGTGTGAAAATTCTTGTGAATAAATGCATAAATCCCTGAAATCTTTATAGATATGGGATTTAGTGATAAATGAATAAACTTGACAGTTACAAATTCTAAAGCTTCATATACAGTATATAATATTTTTTTTTAAAAATGGATCTGACTGAAAATCTCTCATTTAAAACAATTATAAACTTCATAATAAAATTTCAGTCTTGAATTTTCATATTAAACTCAATTTTACGGCTTGTCATTAAATGTATTATGAGATGATATGATGTATTGATGAGAAAAATCTGATCCGAAAATTTACATTCAATTGATCAGACAGGAAACATCACAAAGATTGTTCAACTTGAAATAAAATTTCACATTACAAAATAATCTCAATACAAACTTGTCATTTTAAGTTTTTTTATTATTCATATTCATAATCACAACAAGTCAAACATTACAGTACCCAACCCCCCCCCCCCCCCCCCCACCACCACTCAAAAAAATGGACTAAGTGCCATCTTCCCGCTCATATTTTGAAGTGTCAGAATGAAATTCCTCTTTGGCAGTTCTACTAAGCTGCCATTGGCTCACAAAGCAAGCTTTCCGTGCCTTGGATTTCTTTCCCACTGACCGCACTTTTGGCTTTTTTCTACATTTGACGGTAATGCCCACTGCTTTTTGTTTTTTTTGACGGGAAAGGAACGTTATGAATTCTCTGACTCGGCTTCAATTTCATGTGTAAAAAGTTAGAGCAAAAACAAAGTAGCTGTTTTGGAGTGCCGCGAGTGTCCGTCCAGTCTTCTCAGCTACATTTGCAAGATTTGACGATCATGTTGGAAAGCTGCTCTACTTTGGGGGTGCGTCCGGAGTAGTAGAGGATGGTGAGGGGCTCCAGGTCTTGGGGGACGCAGCACGGAGAAGCCGATGCCTCGGGGTTCAGAGTGTTGTACAGGCTCAGCAACTGGACACGCCGAAAGCAAACACTTATCGTCAAATGAAACATAATGAAAAATTGATTATGCTAATGTTAGGGTTGTTCCGATCATGTTTTTTTGCTCCCGATCCGATCCCGATCGTTTTAGTTTGAGTATGTGCCGATCCCGATATTTCCTGATCCGATTTCTTTTTTTTTTTTTGCTCCCGATTGAATTCCAATCATTCCCGATAATTATTTCCGATCATATACATTTTGGCAATGCATTAAGAAAAAATGAATAAAACTCGGACGAATATATACATTCAACATACAGTACATAAGTACTGTATTTGTTTATTATGACAATAAATCCTCAAGATGTCATTTACATTATTAACATTCTTTCTGTGAGAGTGATCCACGGATAGAAAGACTTGTAATTCTTAAAGGATAAATGTGACTTTGTATATTGTGACTAAATATTGCCATCTAGTGTATTTGTTGAGCTTTCAATAAATGGTACTGTAGCCATTTAACTGTTCTGCCCAAATGCATGATGGGAAATGCAACCATGACTATGCGTAGCGGCACAAATTGATATATCTTCTCTGCGTTGGGAAGTAACATAGGGTGTTAAGGAAAAGATCAACCACTATGGTTCTTCCCCACATTGCTTCCTACGACATTTCTAATTGTGGAGAGAGGGATTTTAAGGCTTTAGCCAATTAAAAAGGGCTCCAAAGACTGCCAAAATTCTCTCTACTCATTTTATGTTGCCTGTTAGCTCTATATATAGGTAAAACGGCGCCATTACAGATTGAACGCGACAATGCGTGAGTGGGTCGTGCAGCGCATGCGTTAATTGCATTAAATATTTTAATGTAATTAATTTTTAAAAAATTAATTACCGCCGTTAACGCGATAAGTTTGATAGCCCTACTTTAAGCCAAAACTAAAGACTCTGGATGAATGTAAGACATTTTGTCTGTAACGTTAACTACAATTAGAAAACGATTTAATTAAAATATATATGTATTAAAAAAAGGATGTCCGATATTTTTTTGCCGATTACGATACTTTGAAAATGACGTGATCCGACCTGATCGATCGGGATGCCGATCGATCGGGACATCTAGTATGTTAACGTTACATTATAACGTGAAAATTAATACATTTAAGTGTGAAATTGATCACGTAAGAAAATTATCAATTTGTTGACATCACATTAGACATTAAAACGGTAACGTCATGTTATAACCTGAAACTGCTAACTTACCATGTAAAACTTGTGTTATGACGTGAAACTAGGGCTGTCCAAAATTATCGCGTTAATGGGCGGTAATTAATTTTTTAAATTGATCACGTTAAAATATTTGACGCAATTAACGCACATGCCCCGCTCAAACAGATTAAAATGACAGCAGTGTAATGTCCGCTTGTTACTTGTTTTACGGTGTTTGGCGCCCTCTGCTGGCGCTAGGGTTGAAATGATTTTATGCGTTTCAGCATAATGAGTGAGCATAGTGGAATTATTGACATCAACAATGGCGAGTCAGTTTTAAACATCAGTTTTGACAGCAGGTGGCAGCAGAGGGTGACTGTCTCCCCCAGGGGAGGAGTGGTGGCCAAATGAAGCTTCTTGAAGCAATGAAACTTTGTAGCCAATTGGTTCAAAGCTTCATGGTGGTTCACGTAATCTTATGACAGTCGTATGATGCCGATATCGAATTAAGTTAATATCTTTTCGTGTAAGTATCCCATAATACAGTGAGGACAGTTGCGGCTTATAGTTGAGTGCGGCTTATCTATGAACAAATGCGGTTTTCGTGTCAAATTTGGTGGGTGGCGGCTTACGGTCAGGTGCGCCTTGTTGTGCGAAAATTACGGTAATTGTCCAAAAAATCGACCGTTGCAGCCCTAATTTGTTCAAATTTGACTGGTAAAGTGTTTGTATGTATTACATTTTGCTAGCATTTCTTACTAGAGGCGTGCGAAATTTCCGATTCTGAGATTATTCGCGATTCGACCGCGGAAGATTCGAGAACGATTAACAAAATCCCAAATTCCGATTATTGAATTATACCTGGTAAACCAGACCTAAAACACAGCGCAGTCTTCGGTACGCAATGAGGAACGGACCGAGAGTAAATATCATGTTCAACTCATGGCGCTAGATAACAAAAAAAAAAACAATAATACCTGACTGCGGCCGACAGCTGCTTCTAACAACGCTCAGTTGCTAGTTGCTACAAACATACGGCCACATACGGCTATAGTAGATATCACATATATGTAGAACTAAATGCAAAATGACAGACGACAGCGCCGGTAGAACATGTAAAAAGAACTAGATGCAAAATGACAGCCTTGCCATTTTGTAGTTGCCGCGTTGTTAACAGCCGCCATTAGACTTCTCGAGAAGGCTCTGTTGTAGCGAACCTAATTAACCTTTTATCTAAAATACTCCTAAATCGGAAAAATCTTGATTCCATCTTTAAATGATGAAACAGTTTTAAAACTTTGACATGTCAAAAGTAGACAGAAGGGAAATTATGGAATAACGGGAGAATTTTAACAACTTTATCGGTTGATTCACATCATTAAATTAATTGAATGTAGTTTACAGCTGCTGATACAGAATGGGACTTGAGTATTACAGTGCCTTGCAAAAGTGATCGGCCCCCTTGAATCTTGCAACCTTTCGCCACATTTCAGGCTTCAAACATAAAGATATGAAATTTAATTTTTTTGTCAAGAATCAACAACAAGTGGGACACAATCGTGAAGTGGAACAACATTTATTGGATAATTTAAACTTTTTTAACAAATAAAAAACTGAAAAGTGGGGCGTGCAATATTATTCGGCCCCTTTACTTTCAGTGCAGCAAACTCACTCCAGAAGTTCAGTGAGGATCTCTGAATGATCCAATGTTGTCCTAAATGACCGATGATGATAAATAGAATCCACCGGTGTGTAATCAAGTCTCCGTATAAATGCACCTGCTCTGTGATAGTCTCAGGGTTCTGTTTAAAGTGCAGAGAGCATTATGAAAACCAAGGAACACACCAGGCAGGTCCGAGATACTCTTGTGGAGAAGTTTAAAGCCGGATTTGGATACAAAAAGATTTCCCAAGCTTTAAACATCTCAAGGAGCACTGTGCAAGCCATCATATTGAAATGGAAGGAGCATCAGACCACTGCAAATCTACCAAGACCCGGCCGTCCTTCCAAACTTTCTTCTCAAACAAGGAGAAAACTGATCAGAGATGCAGCCAAGAGGCCCATGATCACTCTGGATGAACTGCAGAGATCTACAGCTGAGGTGGGAGAGTCTGTCCATAGGACAACAATCAGTCGTACACTGCACAAATCTGGCCTTTATGGAAGAGTGGCAAGAAGAAAGCCATTTCTCAAAGATATCCATAAAAAGTCTCGTTTAAAATTTGTCACAAGCCACCTGGGAGACACACCAAACATGTGGAAGAAGGTGCTCTGGTCAGATGAAACCAAAATTGAACTTTCTGGCCACAATGCAAAACGATATGTTTGGCGTAAAAGCAACACAGCTCATCACCCTGAACACACCATCCCCACTGTCAAACATGGAGGTGGCAGCATCATGGTTTGGGCCTGCTTTTCTTCAGCAGGGACAGGGAAGATGGTTAAAATTGACGGGAAGATGGATGCAGCCAAATACAGGAACATTCTGGAAGAAAACCTGTTGGTATCTGCACAAGACCTGAGACTGGGACGGAGATTTATCTTCCAACAGGACAATGATCCAAAACATAAAGCCAAACCTACAATGGAATGGTTCAAAAATAAACGTATCCAGGTGTTAGAATGGCCAAGTCAAAGTCCAGACCTGAATCCAATGGAGAATCTGTGGAACGAGCTGAAGACTGCTGTTCACAAACACTCTCCATCCAACCTCACTGAGCTCGAGCTGTTTTGCAAGGAAGAATGGGCAAGAATGTCAGTCTCTCGATGTGCAAAACTGATAGAAACATACCCCAAGCGACTTGCAGCTGTAATTGGAGCAAAAGGTGGCGCTACAAAGTATTAACGCAAGGGGGCCAAATAATATTGCACGCCCCACTTTTCAGTTTTTTATTTGTTAAAAAAGTTTAAATTATCCAATAAATGTTGTTCCACTTCACGATTGTGTCCCACTTGTTGTTGATTCTTGACAAAAAATTAAAATTTTATATCTTTATGTTTGAAGCCTGAAATGTGGCGAAAGGTTGCAAGGTTCAAGGGGGCCGAATACTTTTGCAAGGCACTGTATATGTACTGTTTTAAACTGTTAACATGATACTGAAATATTACTTTGGTTTGGCCTGAGAGGATTTTTGAACAATTTTGAAACTAATGTACAAAACATTAAAAGCGGGGGGGGGGATAACATCAATAATCGTTTTATAATCGAATCGGAGCCTCTTAATCGTAATCGAATCGTTAGGTGCCAAAAGACTCCCACCTCTATTTCTTACCGAGCTGTGCGGTGTGTCGGAGCTTCTCAAGTAGGGGCAAGGCCCGGAACAGTAGTTAGCGTCGTAACCGCTAGGCTCGTGGATCCACTTCCAGTCCAAGTCACGCCGGAAGTCTATGTGCAGCCGGCGAACGCAGCAGCTCTCCTCCGTGTTTCTGCGAGAAATCGGAATCAGTTTGTTGGTTTTCGTGCAAACGCTTACGTTTTCACATTCTTACGAGAAGCAGTAGTTGGTGTCCAGCGCTCTTTTACGTCGGTGCGGGGACTTTGAATCCAGGCGATGAGGTGGGATCATCATTAGTATTAAGTGAGGCAGGTTCTGTTCCTTGTTCCTCTTCAGGTGGCTGAGGTCCAATCGATTTTGCTCATCTTCGCCGTCCACGCCTTTGTCGGTCAAACAAAGCGAGAGTGTTACCTAGCTTTTTTTCGTCTTATGAACTGCGAGTAAATATCTGACTCGGATACCTTTAAACTTGACGTCCAGAACCTCGTTCTCGTTATCTATGATGTCCCCGTTTGGGCCGAAGGTGTGGCAAGGACAGTGCACGCTAACTTCCAAACCCAGATTACGCCCTGGTGTCAAATCGTGCAAAAGTTAGGACAATCAAAGACTATTTTGACGGCGAGAGATTTTGTCCTCACCTCTGTTCATCAGCCATTCCCGCACCGTGTCAGTTACATCGAAGGAAACCCAATCGGAAGTGCCTTTGGTTAGTACGTTCTTGGCGCTGATGTAGCGTTGCTTTCTTATGTGTTCGTTAGGTCGAATAATCTAACAACAACAAAAACAAAATGTTACGGTCTAGGAGTGGGAACCTCTTAGTACCTCACGATAAGATACGATTTGCGATACAAAGCTCACGATAACGATGATCTGACGATATGGCGATACAACGATTATTGATACATTCATCAGGAAATCATTCTAGGATATTCTACAAAAAAACTAATAAACAGAAAACCGTAATGCGCATAATGCAAACAATGATCCAAATGAGGGATGGCTAGCTTGACTTGGATATTCCTTGTGAAGGCTGGCCTGACTGCAGGAGTTTTGCAAGTTAGCAAGCTCACACAGCTTAATGTTATGCTAACTCTGATGCAGGTTGGACTTTCAGAAGCAAAATTAGTGGCTTTTCCCCCACCTACACAACAATGACGTCTTTTTACTAGGGCTGTCATAATTATCGCGTTAACGGGCGGTAATGAATTTTTAAAATTATAACGCACATGCCCCGCTCAAACAGATTAACAATAGCACAGTGCAATGCCAACCTTTTACTTATATTTTTGGGAGTTTTGTCGCCCTCTGCTGGCGCTTCGGTGCGACTGATTTTATGGGCTTAAGCACACATGAGCATTGTGTAATTATTGACATCAACAATGGCGGGCTACTAGTTTATTTCTTGATTGAAAATTTTACTAATTTTATTAAAACGAAAACATTAAGAGGGGTTTTAATATAAAATTTCTATAACTTGTACTAACATTTATCTTTTAAGAACTACAAGTCTTTCTATCCATGGATCGCTTTAACAGAATATTAATAATATTAATGCAATCTTGTTGATTTATTGTTGTAATAAACAAATACAGTACTAATGTACCGTATGTTGAATGTATATATCCGCCTTGTGTCTTATCTTTCCAGTCCAACAATAATTTACAGAAAAATATGGCATATTTTATGGATGGTTTGAATTGCGATTAATTACAATTAATTTTTAAGCTGTGATTAACTCGATTAAAAATTTTAATCGTTTGATAGCCCTAATATATTTATTAGGGCTGTCAAAATTATCGCGTTAACGGGCGCACATGCCCTGCTCAGACAGACTAAAATGACAGTACACTGTCATGTCCACTTGTTACATGTTTTTTGGTGTTTGGCGCCCTCTGCTGGCGTTTGGGTCCTACTGATTTTATGGGTTCGTACCATGAGTGAGCATGTAATTATTGAAATCAACAATGGCGGGCTACTAGTTTATTTTTTGATGGAAAATTTTACAAATTAAAACGAAAACATTAAGAGGGGTTTTAATATAAAATTTCTATAACTTGTACTAACATTTATCTTTTAAGAACTACAAGTCTTTCTATCCATGGATCGCTTTAACAGAATGTTAATAATGTTAATGCCATCTTGATTTATTGTTATAATAAACACAGTACTTATGTACCGTATGTTGAATGTATATATCCATCTTGTGTCTTATCTTTCCATTCCAACAATAATTTACAGAAAAATATGGCATATTTTATAGATGGTTTGAATTGCGATTATTAACGATTAATTAATTTTTAAGCTGTAATTAACTCGACTAAAATCGTTTGACAGCCCTACTTTTTACATGACTTACAGTGGCTGCTACTGGCCGAAAAAAAACTTCCCTCTTCTTCGAACAGGGCGGAGGAGGCCGCATTTTGTCGACATGAATCTGTCTGGGCTATGTGAGTGTGCTTGTGTGTCTGTGTAGCGGGAGGGGGGTCAAGTCATCAACCAATCAAATTTTGAAGCATTTGAAGGGGGGAAAAAAATGGACCGGCACATTGAAGAAGTGAAAAGGGATAAATGGAAGCGTGAACATAATAGGGCTGCAGCTATCAAATATTTTAGTAATCGAAATCGACTGAAAATTCTATCAATTATTCGAGTAATCGGATAAAACCAATATATTTTTAGGTGAAGAGCCATTATAAATATACATGAGAAAACAAGACATTTCATTTAATCTTGAACCATTTTCAGTCAATCAATGTCTTTATTTTCGATGTATATTGTTGAAAACAGCCAACAATTGCATCTCAGATGTAACCAGAAAAAAAAAAAGACTAATTCACTGCTTTCACTCAAAAAACCTTTAGATCTTATTAAAAAAAGTATATATATATTCCTAAAAATGCCGTTACACTTGATAACACACATCAATTAAAAGTTAGGATTTTTTCCCAAGGGTTTCAATTGAATTTCTATTTGTGTCAAGCCATTTTTAAGTTCTAGTTAAGTTTAAGTTAGTCTAAACTGTAAGTCCTGATAGGATTTTGAGTTTTTGCAGGTTTCAAAATAAATGTATGATACAGGCTGTATTGGAGCACATTAGGGACCAGTGCTACTTGGTGTTTTATCCAGCAATGACTACTGAGCTAAAATTGACAGTTAGCATTATTGAGTTTTTATTTTACACCCTCATCACTCCACAATGCTATGTTATGTTAAAGCCTGTATGTAAGACACGTTAGCCACGCATCAACAGTGATCATAATGAATAGAAACTTAGCCCTTTGCAGGGCTAACGTTACGTGAGGTAGTGACAGTAATGTTAATCTTATTTATTAGCGCTTAGCGCCCTACTGCTTTAAGATGGCGGCTGTTTACCAACGCTGCCCAGACGCGGCCGAGTCTGTTATTTCGCATCTAGTTCAACATACATGTGATCTCTATGAGACTCATTAGACGCTACCTGCTACCAACGTAGCCTCATACGGGCTAGTATTTAGCAACGTCGGCGTCGTTTGTAGCGGCTGTCGGCTGCAGTAAGTTTTTTTTTTTTTTTTTTTGCTTCTTCCTCTACACACGTGACATCAACGCGTTGTCCCGCATTAAAAGTAGTCCGAGCAAAACATGATGCTTAGAGCTGTCAGAATAAATGATTACTCGAGGTGAATAAAATTACTCGGATCAGTTTTTAAACTCGAGTTGCTCGAGTACTCGTTTCAGCTCTAGAACATAATGAAAATAATTAACTTAATAATGGTAGGGTCTATTCTATTTTTACAACATATGGGAGGACAATCTAAATGACCTATATAACTGAACTAATTATATAATGCAAATAAGGTTGCTTAAAAGTTGGTGGGGACAATTTGAGCATCCTGAAAAGGTTGGTAGTGTGATGTCCCTACCATCTCTATGCAACATTATGCCCTTGTTGTCACACCCCTAGTGATGACACTGTTTCAAGAGAGTAAAATGAAGCTATGTTTCCTGGTTGTGTTGATACTGAAAAATGAATTCCTTGTGTGCCTTTTTGTTTGTAAGCTAAGTCCACCTGGAGACAATTAGAGTATGTTTTGATGCAAAAGACATACGGGACGGTCACCCGAGAACGCAAAAACGACGGGCTCGCAGCGTACAAACGAGCTGGCCCGTTTTCACGAACTTAGCGTCTGCTAACCATCACCGTCCATTGGCTTCGACGGGTGCCCGTTTGTCACGAAAGAAGCCGTCTGACTGAAGACAATCTGTTCGGTATTATGAAGTAATTACCTTTGGACCGGTCGCTCATGTTGAGGACATTCAAAGCGAATAACAGGGACTTAATGACATTTCCTTGGACAGGCGTGTTACATAAATCCGCTTGGCGAACGAGAGCGTAGTTTTTAGATTTCAGTCTTAAATATCAAGTATTTAGTGAAAGATTGAGAGAAGCGGACTTCCAGACACGCTTCTGCTCAAACTCAATTGCGCAAAAAAGCACCCAGCCCGGGTAACAGTACCTTTACGCACCTGGTAGAGCTCAATACGCTGTTCGTTGCGTCTGGCGCTCGGGTTGGGAACCCGCAGGGCTCGGAATTCAGCCCGGAAGAGGTTGGTGGCGTTCCTTTCCATGGTTGAGACGTTGAAGCGGAAAACTTTGGATGTGATACCTTTCGGGCAGTAGGACAGGTCGTCTGCAAAAGTGGGGTAATGCCTTAGCTACACTCAAACCACAACATTTGGTAATAAAACAGATCCAGCTCAAAAGTCCCTTTAAAGCGCAGGTTTGACAAAAACACATAATGACAAGACTTTCGGTGAGGAAAAAAAACACTGCTCAAAAATAGAAGTGGAACTTAAGTAACACATTGTTGATAGGAGCGAATGAATGAAATCTTTTTATGAAATACTTTCTTTCCATAGTTGAATTTGTTGACAACAAAATACACAAAAATTATTAATGAAAATCAAATGTATTAATCCATGGAGGTCTGGGTTGGAGTCCATCCATCCATCCATCCATCCATCCATCCATCCATCCATCCATCCATCCATCCATCCATCCATCCATCCATCCATCCATCCATCCATCCATCCATCCATCCATCCATCCATCCATCCATCCATCCATCCATCCATCCATCCATCCATCCAGAGTCGGGTCACAGGGGCAGCAGCTTTAGCAGGAAAGCCCAGACTTCCTTCTCCCCAGCCACTTCAACCAGCTTCTCTGGCAGGATCCCAGCCGAGACGCATACATGCCTGGAACACCTCTCCAAGGAAGCGTCCAGGAGGCATCCGAACATGCCCGAGCCACCTCAGATGGCTTCTATAAATGCGGAGGAGGAGCAGTTCGTTTGCAAGTCCTTCCCGGGTTACCGAGCTTCTCACTCTATCTCTGTGTGAGAGCCCGGACACCATGCGTAGATAACTTATTTTGGCTGCTTGCATCGGGGATGTAGTTCTTTCAGTCACGACCCACAGCTTGTGACCATTGGTAAGTGTAGGAACGGAGATCATCTGGTAAATCGAGAGCTTCGCCTTTTGGCTCAGGTCCTTTTTCACCACAACGGACCGGTGCAGAGTCCGGTTCACTGCAGAGGCTGCACCGATCCGCCTGTCGATCTCCCGCTGTCTCCTACCCTTACTTATCAACAAGACCCCAAGATACTTGAACTCCTCCACTTGGGGCAGGATCTCATCCCCGACCCGGAGAGGGCACGCCACCCTTTTCCGACTGAGAACCGTGCTGATCTTCATCCCGACCGCTTCACATTCGGCTGCGAACCGCTCCAGTGAGAGTTTGAGATCACAGCTTGATGAAGCCAACAGCACAAAATAGTCTGCAAAAAGCAGAGATGCAATGCTTTTGCCACCAAACCGGACCCCCTCAATGCTTCAGCAGCACCTAGAAATTCTGTCCATAAAGGTTATGAACAGAATCGTTAACTCAAAAATGAAATTGGAAAAACGGACTACAGGCCTGATCCAACTTTGCTATGATGTCCTTTAAACAAGTCAAAATGAGGCTGAATAGTGTGTGTGGCCTCCGCATGCCTGTATGACGGCATGCTTTTGACCAGGGCATCACTGAGCCCCTGAACAATCTGAGGAGCAACCTGGCGGCGCCAGATGGACATAAACATAATGTCCCACAGGTGTTCTATTGGATTTAGGTCACGCGAACGAGGGGCCAGTTAATGTTATTAATTCCTTCTTCCTTGACTGTTTGAATACTCCAGCCACATGACTTGTCGTGGACCAGGAAGAACCCAGGTCCCTCTGCACAAGCGTAGCTTATGACAATGGGTCCAAGATTTCATTCATTAGCTGTCAGGGTGCCATAATGTAACCTGTATAGGTCTGTGTGATATGCTTCCCCTAACCATCACTGACCCACCACCACACCGGTCATGCTGAATGATCGGTGAAGAGCACAGAGCCAGTGGCTTAGTTGCATATTCTGGCGGTCTACGGCAATCGATATGCCAATCGAGCTCTACGATAATGGGCAGTGAGCACGGGGCTCACTACAGGATGTCAGGCCCTCAGGCCATCCTCATGGAGCCTGTCTCTGATTGTTTGATCAGAAACACTCACACCAGTGGCCTGCTGCAGGTCATTTTGGAGGGCTCTGGTAGTGCTTATCCAGTTCCTCCTTGAACAAAGGAGCGGATACCGATCCTGCTGAGGGTTTAAGGACCTTCTACTGCCCTGTCCAGCTCTCCTTGAGTAACTACCCATCTGCTGGAATCTCCTACTAACCTCCAGTTTGCTCGTCAGACTGTCCTGCAGCTCACTGGTGCAGTAATCCAGACCTAGGAGGAGAGCCATCAGGAGCATCCCCAGGTGTTGTAGGGAGGTCATACAGGCACGCGGAAGCCACACACATTACTGAGCCTCATTTTGATTTGTTTAAAGGACATTACTTCAAAGTTGGACCAGTGAACCACCTTTCCAATCGTACGTGAATGAGCTCAGCTCCTGTACTCATCTATGCATAAAGTGAGAAACACAGCTGAGGCTACAGAAGGAAGTCACCCCAAAGATAGTAGTAAAAAGAGTGGACACTTAACTGTATAAAAAACCAGGACCTACACGATGCATTTCAGACTAACTAGCTAGCAGGAGCTAAGTAGCAGCGTTATTTTAAAGACGGAATGTAACTTTTGAACGCAAAACAACAAAGGACGGACGTGCGCAGAGTCTGTAGTGTGCAAGCCAGGTTTCCATTTGTCAAACACAGGACTTTCTGCTGTTAGCTGGGGGCTGGAGCCAACTAACTGTTATATAAATATTATTAGGGCTGTCAAACGATTAAAATTTTTAATCGAGTTAATCACAGCTTAAGAATTAATTAATCGTAATTAATCGCAATTCAAACCATCTATAAAATATACCATATTTTTCTGTAAATTATTGTTGGAATGGAAAGATAAGACACAAGACTGATATATACATTCAACATACTGTACATAAGTAATGTATTTGTTTATTATAACAATAAATCAACAAGATGGCATTAACATTATTAACATTCTGGTAAAGCGATCAATGGATAGAAAGACCTGTAGTTCTTAAAAGATAAATGTTAGTACAAGTTATAGAAGTTTTATATTAGAACCCCTCTTAATGTTTTTGTTTTATTAAAATTTGTAAAATTTTCAATCAAAAAATAAACTAGTAGCTCGCCATTGTTGATGTCAATAATTACATGCTCACTCATGGTACTAACCCATAAAATCAGTTGGATCCAAACGCCAGCAGAGGGCGCCAAACACCAAAAAACATGTAACAAATGGACATTACAGTGTACTGTCATTTTAGTCTGTTTGAGCGGGGCATGTGCGTTAATTGCGTCAAATATTTTAACGTGATTAATTTTAAAAAATTAAATGCCGCCCGTTAACGCGATAACTTTGACAGCCCTAATAAATACACTAATAAATACATTAGGGCTGTCAAACGATTAAAATTTTTAATCGAGTTAATCACAGATTAAAAATTAATCGTAATTAATCGCAATTTAAGCCATCTATAAAATATGCCATATTTTTCTGTAAATTATTGTTGGAATGGAAAGATAAGACACAAGGCGGATACGTATATACATTCAACATACTGTACATCAGTACTGTATTTGTTTATTATAACAATAAATCAAGATTGCATTAACATTATTAACATTCTGTTAAAGCGATCCGTGGATAGAAAGATTTGTAGTTCTTAAAAAATAAATGTTAGTACAAGTTATAGAAATTTTATATTAGAACCCCTCTTAATGTTTTCGTTTTAATAAAATTTGTAAAATTTTCAAACAAAAAAATAAACTAGTAGCTCGCCATTGTTGATGTCAATAGTTACACAATGCTAATGGTGCTGAAACCCATAAAATCATTCGCACACAAGCGCCAGCAGAGGGCGACAAAACACCAAAAAAACACAAGTAACAAATGGACATGACACTGTGCTGTCATTTTAATCTGTTTGAGCGGGGAATGTATGTTAAATGCATCAAATATTTTAACGTGATTAATTTAAAAAATTAATTACCGCCCATTAACGCGATAATTTTGACAGCCCTAAAATATACTGTATATGCGTATATCTAAATACGCACTTTCTTGAAAAACCTTCTTGTGTCCAGACTTCATCCATCTATTCACGCTCTGTTCTGTGTGTGTCAAAGATACACACACACACACACCCTGAAGCCCCCCTAAAATAAGCCTAATGACACCATTGGTAAATTTGAAGCCAAGACTGGTGTGTAACAAACTAAACAATGATTGACACATTTGTGCCTTTGATCGCAGAGCTACCAAGCTTCTCTGGCAAGATCAAAGCTACAAACCTGTCAATCATTGTTAGCTATAAGTACCATATGCAAGCTGGACACTTTGGCCGCACTGCTTAGCAGGAAAAACGGTGAGAGGCAGTGGTGTTGTACGAGCATAAAAAAGAAAAACGGAAATCATTTTTTAAAATTAAAATACCCGATCCTTTTTACCCGATTCCGATCCTCTGAAAAATGATGCAATCGCCTTGATTTCAGATCACGCGATCATATCAGGACCTCCATTGCTATTACTGTCATTATTTTGCTAAATTTAAAGTGCATGCGACACGAAAAAGCATGTTTATTTCATAATACACATGGTATTTTATGCTCCTGAATGATATGGACCGCTTGGATGTGTGTGGAAGCGATCGCTATATTTATTTAGTTTTTTTAATCCCGCGCCATGAAAATGAGTGACTTCCGGCTTCGGTCTTGCATTGAGGAGGAGGGCGCTGTGCCGTGTACGGGTGAAGGTGTCCTCTTCACTAAACAGCCGTACTGTTGTGTATGAGGACTAAGGATTCAGCTGATTTTGCGGATTAATATTATATTATTTTTCGCATCACGCCAGCCAAACGGCTGCAGAAAAATCTTGCTTTATGAGGGAGAGTCGTGTGCACCTTTTTGGAGTTTCAAAAGGTTCCCATTCACCGTGGATATTGGCCAAAACAAGCCCTACTACTGTGGGACCATTGGACTTACGAGGAAGTGAGTAAACATCATGTTTTGTGTTATGTCAAATACGAATACAGCGATTACAAAGTAAACACTACAAACTTTCTTTAAATAAAGGACTACTTACGTTTGATCATTGATAGGCATATAAAAAGCTCTCCTCAAGCACATTAGCTGCACGTTTGCTGCACAACAACTGCAGCCGCCCTCCTCCGGGGAACTGTAAATTGCTCTCCGCCGGGCGGGTTGCCGATCCGTGAAGACAATCGACAACCCAGTCGTCATGTCAAATAATCCGGGCTAGTTATGTGTGATTTTCCGCTTCGAAGACTTTGAAACATCACTCGGTTCGGGTTAGCGTGTCGGCTAGCTGTCACGCCTCTTGGTTTGTTTACATTCTCCGAAGCCCGGGAAGGGAAATGACACATGTCCGATTTAAGTGTCATAAAGTATCGTTCGGGAGGTGCGACAGTAAAGGTGAAGTCGACAGTTTTGACCATTATGGAGTAATTTTGCCATGTCGTCCTGAATAAGTGCATTTTTATTATTTCATATTCCATTTAGCACAAGACTGTTATTTATCATGAACATGCCATTTATTTAGCAATTGGGGAAAATACTTGGATAAAAAGAATATCCTGTGAAAATATTGGAGTAGAGAGACTGAAACAATGACATTTTGCGGCTCTCTTCGTCGCGGTTTCCTCGTTCTGAATAATTCCCCCTCAATGGGCTGAAAAGTAAAACCGATGAGCCCAGTCTCCCACTGACGTCATCCACCTGTTGGGGACGCTCGAGCCCTATAATGATAGGCGTGGCTAACCGGCAGATTAAAAGACTAATTCCTCATCATCTGCGCTTTGCTAAATTGTTGTATATAGTCGAATCATCTCAAAATATGATTCTAATTCACATAATAATGCTTTTTAAGACTTTTTTTTTCTCCTGTCGTATGCTCTTTAAGTCGGAAAAAAAACATTTTAAATATCTCAAAATGATGAACTCTTCTCACACTGACATTGACGGTGATAGATGTCCAATTCTATCAGACGTTTGGACGTCTATTGCCGTCAATGACACTGAAACTAGTTTATCTCATTGCGTGTGGGCGGTGGTAATGAGTCATGTGTGAAAGCTTTGTTGGATGCCGTCGTAGTCATGACAGAACACAGGAAGGGAAGTAACCGGCACCGGTGATCCATCTGTGCGGGCTAAGCACGGAGGTCCTTTCATCATGTTGCTCTTCCTGTCCGCTTTTTCCCACCCTCGCTCCCTCCCCCTAAAGGCATCATCGTGTGTCGACGGTGACCGCACAGGAAATTGGAAAATCTGGAATTAGTGTGTAACAGGAGAACGGCGGCGCTCGCTGCCGCTTTATCAGGCACATTTGCGCAATCTAATGATGGATTTGCATGGAGTTTCGGATCCCATTCAGGTTCTTATTACTTGATTTGATCAGATTAGTATGAGAGCTTCCGGATGTATTATTAAGTGCAGTCAAAACACAGTTAATTCAACATTTTTAAAAAAGTACTTATTTTATTTAAAAAAATACTGTTGTTCCAATACTTTTTGCTAGCTTTCAAGTAGAATATACACTCACGGCCACTTTACTGGGTACACCTGTCCAACTGCTCGTTAACACTTAATTTCTAATCAGCCAATCACATATCGGCAAGTCAGTGCATTTAGGCATGTAGACATGGTTTAAGACAATCTCCTGCAGTTCAAACCGAGCATCAGTATGGGGAAGAAAAGTGACTTTGAACGTGGCATGGTTGTTGGTGCCAGAAGGGCTGGTCTGAGTATTTCAGAAACTGCTGATCTACTGGGATTTTCACGCACAACCATCTCTAGGGTTTACAGAGAATGTTCCGTAAAAGAAAAAATATCCAGTGAGCGGCAGTTCTGTGGGTGGAAATGCCTTGTTGATCCCAGAGGTCAGAGGAGAGTGGCCAGACTGGTTTGAGCTGATAGAAAGGCAACAGTGACTCAAATAACCACCCGTTACAACCAAGGTAGGCAGAAGAGCATCTCTGAACGCACAGTACGTCGAACTCTGACGCTACAGCGGCAGACAACCACGCCGGGTGCCACTCCTTTCAGCTAAGAACAGGAAACTGAGGCTACAATTTGCACAAGCTCATCGAAATTGGACAATAGAAGATTGGAAAAACGCTGCCTGGTCTGATGAGACATTCGGATGGTAGGGTCAGAATTTGGTGTCAACAACATGAAACCATGGATCCATCCTGCCTTGTAGCAACAGTTCAGGCTGGTGGTGGTGGTGTAATGGTGTGGGGAATATTTTCTTGGCACTCCCTTGGTACCAATTGAGCATCGTTGGAATGCCACAGCCTACCTGAGTATTGTTGCTGACCATGTCCATCCCTTTATGACCACAATGTACCCAACTTCTGATGGCTACTTTCAGCAGGATAATGCGCCATGTCATAAAGCTGGAATCATCTCAGACTGGTTTCTTGAACATGACAATGAGTTCACAGTACTCAAATGGCCTCCACAGTCACCAGATCTCAATCCAATAGAGCATCTTTGGGATGTGGTGGAACAGGAGATTCGCATCATGGATGTGCAGCCGACAAATCTGCACCAATTGTGTGATACCTTCATGTTAATATGGACCAAACTCTCTGAGGAATGCTTCCAGCACCTTGTTGAATCTATGCCACGAAGAATTGAGGCAGTTCTGAAGGCAAAAGGGGGTCCAACCAGCATGGTGTACCTAATAAAAGTGGCCGGTGAGTGAACATTAGCAATGCATATTAGCGTAAATCTGTCGTGTTATGCTGCATTTTAAATTAGAAGAGCATTAATTCCGTGAAAGTATGCATGGCAATTGAACAATATTAAATTAAAAAGTTTGGCTATGACTATAGCATTAGTGAATACAAATGTACTCAATAAATAGACACTTGTTATTTTAGCTTGTCACTAACAACAATTTTAGGTACATGTGCAGATGCAATACAAAAGTCCTTATATACGTGAAAGTTGATTTTACTGAGAAAAAGAAAATTTGTGCAAATTCTTGGCAAACTTTAGGCCAGACAAAAATATTGTAAATACATCTTACTGCTGTCACTTAAAGTATCTTACATACTTTTAAAACCGTCAGGGCCACCAGAATGCTCCAACCACTGGCCTGTTGGGGCTAGTCAAAATAACGTGTCGATTTAAAATCTTATTTCTCTTTAAGTCCCAGTGGTTCCGTAATTTGATGACGTCTCGCTATCCCGATCAAAGACAACCTTACAGTCTACGCAACCAGCCTTTGCTCTCAATGGGGCGTAAACACACCTCGCTCATTGGCTCCCATGTGAACGCGCGCAGCCTAATTGAAACCTTATTGTCAGTATCTCATTACCCACCGAACGTTATACTAAAAGAATACATGATTCTGAAACCTCCAGTACCCGGCTAAGCACCGGGCATAGATTTCACTATCAGTTGATGAAACAGCTAAACAGGCATTACGCCAAGGTTTCCCGTAGCGGGCCGGGCCAGGCAGAGCGTCGTGGAAGCTTTCACACACGCAGCGTCTTAATGCCAGATTTAGGTGGAAAGTTTTAGTGCGCTCAAGCAGGCAGGAGTGTTTCAAGAGGGATTTGATCGAGGATTCGAGGCAATTATGATATAAAATAGCACTTTGCATGCACTTTGAAACGTGAAAAAATGAATGGAAAAAATTAGCATAACTTTAGCTTGAAATATTTACGTAAAATGAATGATAATGGCCTGTTTTTTTTTTTTTTCTTTTAACCAAGAATCTAGATAGTTTTACGTTCATATCTATCGAAATTTCGGGATTTACACATTTATTTACAAGAATTTTCAACTTGAAAATCTCTGTTTTGTGATGGCTGCCATGTTGGATTTTGTATCCATACACAATAGCGTAACTTTACATCCAAATAATCAGGTAGTTTTCGGCAAATGGCCCGTTTCATGGCAAAAAAAAAATTAAATAAAAAAATAGTGATTTAGACATTTTAGTGTCCATACCAAAAAAAAAATCGGCTTTTACATGTTTTATTTTATTAAACATTTCAATCTAAAAATGACGAGGGCAAGATAGCTGGCAAGATGTGCTGAGGAAATAGTGACATTGGTATTCAACCTAAATAAGTTGTGATTACAGATAGAAAAATGCAAAATTTGCTTTTGTTGAATCAAATTAAGATGATTATGCATGCTTTCCTCAAGTATCAAGTTTCTGATGTGAAAATTGAGTGATTTATTAGCCGTTGAAAACTTGCAGTTAATAAAAACAAAATTAGGTCGCTATTTTGGGCAAAAACTTATATGTTAAATATTGCTATTGATCCTGAAAATATAGGTTATTATCTCTACATTTGGTGATTTTTGTGTATCTAGCGTGAAATCTGAGACTTTAATAGCCATTTTAAGTTTTCTTATACTTATATCAAAAATAATTACCGTATTTTTTGGACTATAAGTAGCACCTCAGTATAAGTCATACCAGCCCAAAAATGCGAAATGAAGAGAAAAAAAAAACATGAGTCACACTGAAGTATAAGTCGCATTTTGGGGGGAATTTTACTCGATAAAATCGAACAAATAGAACAGATGTCATCTTGAAAGGCAATTTAAAATAAAAATACAATAGAGAACAACATGCTGAATAAGTGTACAGTATGATAATGTTACATGATACATGAACAACGAAATGCGAAGTGGCCGGTATGTTAACGTAACATAGCTATTAAGAGTTATTCAGATAACTATAGCATAAAGAACATGCTAACAAGTTTACCAATAGGGCTGTCCCAAACGACTAATTTTCTCCCGATTAGTCAGCCGACTATTTTTACGATTAGTCAACTAATCTAATAATTAAAAAAAATATTTTTTTTTACTAATTTAGCAATCACATTTTTGTTGACGCTTATCAATCCACTAAAACCATTTTAGAAAACTTAAATTATTTATTAAAGTACAAATAAACACGTAAATAACAATAATAAAAAATAAACAATGAGTTCAAATGCTGATAGAATTAACTATTGCAAAAGAATGGAATGTAAACAGATTCAGAATACTGACTTCGCCTTTCCATCATGATTCAAAACAATTCTTAAAAAAACACCTAGCATTAATATTATAGTATAGTACTATATATAATAATCATAATAATTATTCATTGCCAATCAGATTTTTCATAAAGTGTGTCGTTTTAAAGGTATTCTTAGTGTAGAATCTGAATTCTGAAGTATGAGGGATTAACTCCAGAAATCGTTATTTATATGACGAACATGACATGCTTTTATTTTGAAATGTTCACTGGAAGTACGTTCGCTAAACAGCTAACTTTAGGGTTGTTCCGATCATGTTTTTTTTGCTCCCGATCCAATCCTGATCGTTTTAGTTTGAGTATCTGCCGATCCCGATATTTCCCGATCCGATTGCTTTTTTTTGCTCCCAATTCAATTCCAATCATTTCCGATAATTTTTCCCGAACATATACATTTTGGCAATGCATTAAGAAAAAAATGAATAAAACTCGGACAAATATATACATTCAACATACAGTACATAAGTACTGTATTTGTTTATTATGACAATAAATCCTCAAGATGGCATTTACATTATTAATATTCTTTCTGTGAGAGGGATCCACGGATAGAACTTCGTATGACTTTGTATATTGTGACTAAATATTGCCATCTAGCATATTTGTTGAGCTTTCAGTAAATGATATTGTAGCCATGCCCAAATGCATGATGGGAAGTGGAACCATGACTGTGCGTAGTGCTACCAATTGATATATCTTCTCTGCGTTGGGAAATAACATAAGGTGTTAAGAAAAAGATCAATTGCTACCTTGCTTCCCCACATTGCTTCCCATGACATTTCTAATCGTAGGGAGAGGGATTGTAAGGCTTTAGCCAATTAAAAAAAGGCTCCAAAGGCTGCCAAAATTCACTGTACTCATTTTACGCTGCCTTTTATCTCTCTATATAGGTAAGACGGCGCCATTACAGATTGAGCGCGACAATGCGTGAGTGGGTCGTGCAGCGCATGCATTAGTTGCGTTAAATATTTTAAGGTGATACATTTTTTAAAAATTAATTACCGCCGTTATTGGGATAAATTTGATCACCCTACCTTAAGCCTAAACTAAAGACTCTGGATGAGTGTAACATATTATGTCTGTAACGTTAATTACAATTAGAAAACGATTTGATTAAAAAATATATACAGTATATATATTTTTTCCGATTCCGATACTTTGAAAATGACGTGATCGGGATGATGATCGATCGGGACATCTCTAGCTAACTTCAGCCTGACACTCAGCAAAAAAAGCACTTTTTGTCATTCCATGTAGTGTCATAATAGATTTTTTCCCCCATTTTTTTCGTTTGCAAATGCTGTTAACCAGCGATTTTTCATGTTTGAAGTGTCACCTTTTGACCGCAAGTTTGCTTTCACGAGACGACTGCCAATGTTTTATAGCAGGCTAAAGTAGGTTGCCCCCCCCTCCCCCCCATCCATTCACCTCAGTGTAGCATTGCTAACGTTACAGTGTTTAATATAGATGTCTTTTTTTATTTTGTATGTCTGAACTTTAATTCTACAGCGTGTTGATAAGAGAAAGGAACTGGAGTTTCATATGCCATCAGCACGCACGCACCAATGTATGCACGCAGTCACGCGCGCAGCCGTGAAAATTACCGCCCTCATTTTTTTTTTGCCGTGCGATAAATGGACTCAAATGCATATCGCGACAGGCTTAGCAACTTCAATAAAACATGTCGTTAGTTAGTTAGATGGACTTACAAACTGGGTGACGGCGCTTTAGGTGATTATTCACGGCCGACGTGCAGCCAAGCTTGGCATTGAAGAGACAGGACACAAGCGTGTACCCTCCTTTGTTTCTTTGAAATAAGTCAATGTTTTGGACACTCTGGTGCGCTTTTTTTGGCTTTGTGCCGCTTTCCCCACTTGCATACAGAGCGTCCAACATTCTGAACTTTCCACGCATATATTTTTTTAACCCTTCATTCACCGTCGACGGGATGTTGTGCTCGTCGACGGATTCACGTCATCGAGGACGTCGACTATGTCGACTAGTCGGGACAGCTCTATTTACCAAACCATCCGTGTCTCTCCAAAACACCAAAATAACATGTGAAATGATATAATATTGTGTTAATAATTTCACGCATAAATTGCTCCAGAGTATAAGTCACACCCCCAACCAAACTATGAAAAAAACTGTGACTTGTAGTCCGAAAAATACGGTAATCGGGATTTTATTAGGGAAATGTTTTGAATTTTTTGATACCGCTGCTCATGGAGACTCGAATATGCCTAAAGGAGGTGCCTGTTTTGGTTTTAGGTCGATAGTGGCTTTGGTTTTGAAAATATTTCAATTTGAAAATTTTTGAAAATAGGCCCCCTTCGGAGTGGTCCAGCACCTCGTTTCCCATCGACTGATAGTGAAGTCTATGCACCGGGGGGAAAAAAAGACCACTCAAGAAAGAGAATCAACTGAGGAGTTGAAAGCAAAATCCAATATGAAAAGAAAAGGGAGAAAAAGTTTCAGCCCCATTGGCGAGACCACTGGAATTGGCTTGGCTAAGATGAGACAAGAAACGAGACTTATTGTGAGGTGTGTAGATCAATGCCAATATATGCAGACGAGTAAGTTATACTTCAGCCTAAATGTACAAATGCACAGTCCCTACCCAAAACCTGCTGATTCGACAAAAAACATGATCGTTGTCCTTTTTTTCTTTGCTAACTTGTGGTGTCACGAAATATTTGAACTATATTTCGGAATTTTTCATCACTATTCCACACCACTTATATTTCTATTTTGACTGCCTTAGCGACACTTCAACAACATGAAGTATAAATGCAGATCAGTACAAAAGTCCCTCCAAAAAAGTGCTGATTTGACCAAAAAAACAATGTCCTTTGTATGTCAATTTAAGGTGGAACAAAGTATATTAAATACATCTCGGTGTTACTCCTTCAAACAATAATAACCATGATTGACTAAGTATGCATGATGTTCTTGAAACTCACTGCTCTCTGTGGGCCCGTAGACCATGTTGAACTTGTAAATCTCCTTGGCGTAGTACTCAGTTTGCGTATTCTCGGCGCCGCACATCTCCTGCCGTTGTCGCCCGAGCTCTTCCAGAAGTTCTCGAGTGCTGTTGTACAAAGCGCGCACTTGGTGGGGTACCTTAGCGGGACCCTGAGCGACCGGGGGGCTGCTCAGCCGCAGTTTGCTGAGAATCTGACCTCGGATGGCCTCCACCCGCTTCCTCTTGACGTGGTCCATGTCCACGGTGGCGCAGGTGGATAGCGGGGAACTGAGCGTGGCGCAGTGGAGCAGCAGCAGCGCGCACAGCAACGCTTTGCACGCCTGCATCCTCGAACCGGGATCCTTTAGAAAAGTCCCCACCTGAGAAATCCGCGTGTTTTCAGGCCCATTCAGACTAAGTCCGCTTTCAAAATCAGGGAAAAGTTTACATGCTTGTGTTGGATAGTCCACCAGTGAGTGATCTCGGTGTGAAATGAGATTTGGGGTTTTTATTGGAGCCCACACGCACCGTGCTGTGACGTTGGAGGAGGGTCCCCCCCCACCCTCCGCTCCCACCCCCACGAGCAGACAACCACTGTGAGTCAGACACGTGAGAGGAGCTTTTGTTTTTCTATTTGGAGCAGATTAGTCACTTTGTTGCTATTCCTAGAGCTCGTATTTCCTTACTATTATCATGTTTTTCCCTGGAAAGTGGACAAAATGAGCTGATGCTGGATGCATAGGCCGTCTTTGGCGCCCTCGTGTGGACTTTTTGGAAATTGGGCCGTTTATCAAATGTCAGTTGTTTTTTAACTAGGAAAATGACACTGTACTATTGGACTTTTTAAAAATCTTGATATAAGTTGTGCTTCATGATGAATTCATTGTGAATCTTTAGTTGCTTTTGTCTGAGCCACAAGGGGTCAGTATAAATGTTGAACAAACAAGATAAAAAATTTTTTTTTTTCTTCCGGATGCGTTTCTTCCCAGCAAAAAAACATTTGACCCACCAACACAGCTCATACACTAAAATGACCGGAAATCTCATGTGATGTAGGCTTTCTTTAGTTTGAATCCACAAAAATGACTGTTTTTGGGGAGGAAAAAGTGAAATTTCAAAACGCTACTTGCCCTACATTTTTTCACCCAAATAACATCATTTATACAGTACATTAAAAAAAAAATTCAGGTCGCTGAGGGGCAAAAACGTTTTATTCAGTTTTTGCTAAAAGCGTACGGTTCGAAATTTGCCAAAAACATACCCATTCATTTCTAATGGGCAAAAATTCCCATTGATTTCCAATGGACCTATTCGCCATTTATTATAATAGCACAAAATCTTCCATTCACTCATATTGAATTCAAAGCCAAGTGACTCAACAGTAAGTGGCTCTGGAAAGTTCCCAAATGAATAAGAAGTGACCATGAAATGTACCCAAAGAAACAGGAAGTGACCCGATATTTCCAGGAAGTGACCTTGGAATGCCTCAAAATCAATGGGAAGTGACCCTCAAATGTTCTCAAATCAACAGGAAGTGACCCTGAAATGCCCCAAAATCACCAGGAAGTGACCCAACATCTACAGGAAGTGACCCTGGAATGCCTCAATACAGTGGTAGGTTTTCATATTTTAATGAGGATAGTATGCAAACAATGACAGAAGGGGGAAAATTAAGTAAGAACCATCACATTTAATATTTTATGTCCCCGCCTTTTGCAGAAATAACTTCAACCAGACGCTTCCTGTAGCTGCAGATCAGTCTGGCATATCGATCAGGACTAATCTTGACCCATTCTTCTCTACAAAACTGCTGTAGTTCAGTCAGATTCCTGGGATTTCTGGCATGAATCTCTGTCTTTAGGTCATGCCACAGCATCTCAATAGGGTTCAAGTCTGGACTTTGACTTGGCCACTCCGGAACATGTATTTTGTTCTTCTGAAACTTACTTCTGTGTTTTGGATCATTGTCTTGTTGCAGCAGCCATCCCCTTTTAGTTTCAACTGTCTGACAGATGGCATCAGGTTTTCCTGCATAACTTTTAAAATTTATTATTCCACTAATAATTGCAAGTTGTCCAGGCCCTGAGGGAGCAAAACTGCCCCAAATCATGATGCTCCCTCCACCATGCTTCACGGTGGGGATGTGGTGTTGATGTTGGTGAGCTGTTCCATTTTTCCTCCACACATGACGTTTTGTGTTACTCCCAAACAATTCAACTTTGGTTTCATCAGTCCACAAAATATTTTGCCAAAACTTCTATGGAGGGTCCAAGTGCCTCTTTGCGAACATTAAGCAATGGCTTCCTCCGTGGAGTTCTCCCATGAAACTCATTCTTGGCCATAGCTTTACATATAGTTGATGTGTGCACAGAGATATTGGACTGTGTCAGTGATTTCTGTAAGTCTTTAGCAGACACTCTAGTTTTTTTTTTTTTTTTTTTTTTTTTTTTTTTTTTAACCTCTCTGAGTATTCTGTGCTGAACTCTTGGTGTCATCTTTGGTGGACGGCCACTCCTTGAGAGAGAAGCAACAGTGCCAAACTCTCTCCATTTGTAGACAACTTCTCTGACTGTCGATTGATAAACATCCAGACTTTTAGAGACGGTTTGGTATCCTTTCCCAGCTTTCCATCAACAATCTTGATCGCAGGTCCTCAGACAGCTCTTTTGACCGAGCCATGACGCACATCAGACAATGCTTCTCATCGAGACAATTCTTACCAGGTGTGTGTTTTATAGTGGGCAGGGCAGCTTTAAACCACTCATGAGTGATTGGGCACACACCTGACTTAAATTGTTGGGTAAAAATGGGTTTCAATTGCTCTTTAAGTCTCCTTAGGCAGAGGCTTATTTTTCCCCTTTCTGTCATTGTTTGCATGCTATCCTCATTAAAATATGAAAACCTATAAATGTTTGGGTGGTTTTAGTTAAAGCAGACACTTTTTTTTTTTTTTTTTTTTTTTACATCTGTGTGATTTTGACAAAGATAAGATCACATTTGATGGTGATTTTATACAGAAATGTGAGAAATTACAAAATGTTCAGATACTTTTTCATACCACTGTACATGCCTGTGAGTATGGTAAATAGATGCTATTTGTTAGCTTGTCTATGACGTTTTCTAATATGTTGTAGCATTAAGCTAGTGGATTTTCTGCTCATGTGTGGAATTGATCATTGTAAATTTTGTATTTTGATCTTTTTTAAGAAGGTAGAGAATGCATTCCTGTGGGTATTGTAAATGCAATAAAAACTTCTATGCTAATTGTCTATCTTTCTATGGCATCTTCCATTAAGTGTGAGCATTAAGCTAGTAGATTTCAAGGCAAACTTACATTTTGATTACACAACATGTACATGCCACAATTTTCTGCTCATGTGTTAAATTGAGAATAGTAAATTTTGTGATATCTTTTTCCAGAGGATAAAAATACATTCCTGTCAGTATTTCACATGCAGCAAATACTTAGATGCTACTTGTCCGTCTTTCTGTGGGGTTTTCCGTTAAGTGTTAGCATCAAGCTAATGGATTTCAAGACAAAGGTATTTTTGTTTTGATTACACAACATGTACATCCCACTATTTTCTGCTCATATTAAACTGATAAAAGTTTTTTTTTTTTTTTTTAATTAAGTGGGTAGAGAATATATGTAGGTGAGTATAGTACATAGATGCTATTTGTTAGCTTGTCTATGACGTTTTCTAATAAGTTGTAGCATTAAACTAGTGGATTTCAAAGCAAAGTTATGTTTGTTTTGATTGCACAGCATGTACATGCCATTATTTTATACTCCTATTAAACTGATAAACGTTTTTAAATTTGTTTTTAAGAGGATAGATAATATATACGTATACCTGTGAGTATAGTACATAAATGTTATTTGTTAGCTTGTCTATGAAGTTTTCTAATAAGTTGTAGCATTAAGCTAGTGGATTTCAAGGCAAAGTTATGTTTTGATGACATGTAAATGCCACTATTTTCAGCTTATGTGTTAAATTAATAAGTGTAAATTTTGTGATATGATCTTTTTCCAGAGGATAAAAAATACATTCCTGTCAGTATTTCACATGCAGCAAATACTTAGATGCTACTTGTCCGTCTTTCTGTGGGGTTTTCCTTTAAGTGTTAGCATCAAGCTAATGGATTTCAAGACGATGGTATTTTTGTTTTGATTACACAACATGTACATGCCACTATTTTCTGCTCATATTAAACATAAGTTTTTGTTTTTTTTAAATTAAGAGGGTAGAGAATATATGCAGGTGAGTATAGTGCATAGATGCTATTTGTTAGCTTGTCTATGACGTTTTCTAATAAGTAGTAGCATTAAACTAGTGGATTTCAAGGCAAAGTTATGTTTGTTTTGATTGCACAGCATGGACATGCCACTATTTTCTACTCATATTAAACTGATAAAAGTTTTTAAATTTGTTTTTAAGAGGATAGATAATATATATACCTGTGAATATAGCACATAAATGTTATTTGTTAGCTTGTCTATGAAGTTTTCTAATAAGTTGTAGCATTAAGCTATTGGATTTTGAGGCAAAGTTATTTTTTATGTGTTAAATTAATAAATGTAAATTTTGTGATATGATCTTTTTAAAGAGGAAAAAGAATGCATTCCTTTGGGTATTGTATTGTTCAGTAAATACTTAGATGCTATTTGTCCGTTTTTCTATGGCGTTTTCCATTAAGTGTCAGCAGTAAGCTAGTGGATTTCACGGCAAAGTTGTTTTGATTACAAAATATGTACACAACAGTATTTTCTGCTCATATTAAACTGATAATTTTTTAATTTTTTGGGGGGGGGAGGATAGGGAATATATGCCTGAGAGTATGGTACAAAGATGCTATTTGTTAGCTTGCCTATGAAGTTTTCTAATAAATAGTAGCATTAAGCTATTGGATTTTGTGGCAAAGTTATGTTTGTTTTTGAATGCACATCATGTAATATTTTTAAAGACTTGCGCACCATGCCAAATTGCTGCTTGTAGTAAAAGAAAGTTGAGTTCCCCTCCACTAGCTTGCACTTGTAAGTCAAAGACATAAAATTCAAAATCGGCATAATGAAAGCTCAGGTCTGGAAAGACGTTTAAGCCATTTGCATTTCAAGGTAAGACGAAATTAACTGATTAAGAGTTACAGTACACGCATGAGTTGGCATCACACGATTGGACGTCGATCATTACTACGATAATCGGTATTGTGCAACACTAGTACTCGGTGTAGAAATTATGTGTATACCCATTCCGTGAACTTTTTCTACCGTTCATTTTGACTTAGTCTCATTTTGGACGTGAATGCATTTTTCTATTGCGCTCATGAGAAAAAAATCTCCAAACTGGCGTCTTTCCTCTTGTTGAGTGTGCATTTCCATGTCTAATCAAGCACGCCGAGCCTTCCAAGCGTCCGTCTGGGGATTCCGAGACGGTGAAAGTTCACGTTTACGCCGAGTGTTTCCCCTGCTGGTCAGTGAGTCATGACAAAATCTGATGAGCGAAACAAAAAACCTCAACATTTTCCTCACGTGGACTGGATTTTATTGTCCGGTTTGAAATGGAGGCGGAATGCGAACAGGACGACCCTTCCAGTCGGCTATGATGATGATGATGCAAGTCAAATGAGTCATGTGATGGTTTTGCCATGTGTGTGAGTCACTGTTGGTCTTCTAGGTGGCGAGACGTGCGATGACATCATTACGAGTGGGATAGAGTGGACTGTGATACCCCGTCATATTTTGGAGATTTTTATGGAGCAAAGGTATTCAAACGTGTTTTAAAACACTACGATGTTAGGATGACATAGTGTGGCGCTATCTAGTGGTCAGAAGTGGAAAAAATGATAAATTAACGGGAAGAAATGGAAACTAAGGATGAAAATGTGCTATAAATATCGAACCAAAAATGTTGGGGGTAGTAGGTGTGCATTTATTTTTAAACTGGGAGGACTGGATTGTTTCAGTGCCATTGACGGTGTTAGACGTCCAATCTTTTGGCTCTGCTTTTAATTAGGGCTGTCAAACGATTAAAATTTTTAATCGAGTTAATTACAGCTTAAAATTAATCGTAATTAATCGCAATTCAAACCATCTATAAAATATGCCATATTTTTCTGTAAATTATTGTTGGACTGGAAAGATAAGACACAAGATAGATATATACATTCAACATACGGTGCATAAGTACTGTATTTGTTTATTACAACAATAAATCAACAAGGTGGCATTAACATTCTGTTAAAGCGATCCATGGATAGAAAGACTTGTAGTTCTTAAAAGATAAATGTTAGTACAAGTTATAGAAATTTTATATTAAAACCCCTCAATGTTTTCGTTTTAATAAAATTTGTAACATTTTCAATCAAAAAATAAACTAGTAGCTCGTCATTGTTGATGTCAATAATTACACAATGCTCATGGGTGCTTAAGCCCATAAAATCAGTCACACCAAAGCGCCAGCAGAGGGCGACAAAACTCCAAAAAACACAAGTAACAAGTTGGCATTGCACTGTGCTGTCACATATATTGATATTTTTACTTATTTTTGAGCGTGGCGTTTTGCTGCGCTGCCTCTGTCTGATAATGAATGCCTTGAAAAAAATTAAAACGGTGTCTGAGTGCCACTGTTTTTACCTTTTCTGTTGTAAAAAAGCAACTTTAGTAAGGATGAAGTGTAAATAAGATTATAGAATTAAGATTTGCTATCGATGAAAAAGTTAAAAGTGTTTGTTGGCTGTCACTGAGTAGCATTTGCGATCGCTGTACTAGTATAGCCATGTAAATTACCCCCAAAAACAGTCAGAGACGTAAGACAACCAGAGGATATAATATATAAGAAAGACGGGGCATATGGTGGCAAAGGATAGATTGTTGAAACAGGAGAATGTCATTCTCAGTGGCGTAAGAAAAAGTGTCGATTTAAAAAAAAAGCTAAAGCTAGGCTAAGTCTGCTCAGGTCTTTTTCAGCCCTCGACACTCAAGCCATCTCTTTAACTGAACATTTGTATGTTGTTCCACATCTTTACCAGGGAATTTGGCACCAGGGACATCATTTTCGGACAGAATTGGTAGGTTTAGCTCAGTAAACATCTCGTTCGTACATTATTCGCATGCATTTAAGCATGAAAGACAAACACGAGCTTGACCCGCCTAGCAACAGTTGCTAACATCATGAATATTAAAGAGCAAACGTGACGTGTTGCTTGCGGTTTGCCATTGAAATGAGTTTATCACTGGTAGATGTCCAATCCATTTGAAGTGGGATGTACGGCATTAAAGGCTGCCAACCCTTCCAAGTCTACAAGTGATAAACTCATTTGAAAAGTTTAATGAGGTTTTTCTTTACTTAGTATGCAAAATCCACCCAACTTATAAAGGTCAACACGGGTTCATCTAGCATGCAGACTTTGCACGTCTTAAAGCCCCACCCATCAACAGCAGCCAAAATGGCGCTTCGCCACCAATGTGTGTGTTGCCTTATTAAGCAGCCCCATCTGCGTTGGGTCAAAGGTGGCATCCGGGCCTGGCAGGTGAACAGATGAGAGCGGTTCATTTAGCATTCGCGCGCCACGGGACGGCGAAGGACAACTTCAACTTTACCAAAAATATGTCTCATAGATTTTTGAAAGTATTTTGACACAGATTTTATGCAACTTTTAGCCAGGGGTGTCACTAGACCAATACAATACTGGGGCACAGCGGGGCACCGCAAACCAGGCCCCTTAGAGGCCCAGCCCGGATGTGGTCGCAACCCCACCACCACCTTAAGTTCAGCCCCCGATTTTCACGTTTTTCAAATCCGCAAATGTCACTCGTCGGCCATTTTGGGTCGGTGCCATTCGATAAAAATATAGTGACATACGTTCATTCGCTGCCAACTCTCCTAGTTCACTGTAGGGCTGCAGCTATCGGTTATTTTAGTAGTCGATTAATCGATTAATTAGTTACTTTGAATAATCGAGTATACTTGAGCCAGGAAAGAAAATGAAATAAATGAGGATCTAAGTACAGTAAAAGAACAATTAGCTACGTTACATAGCAAAAGTCTGCTAGCTTAAATGCTATAAAAGGCTAAGGTTTTTTTTTTTTTTTTTTTTTTTTTCAATACAATGCTCTTAACAAATGGTTCGGACACACATTCCCACAAAAAACGGTTTATCTTAGCTTATGTTGTTCTTAACAGGGAGCAGCTGGATTCAGCCATGTAAAAAGAGTTATGTCATATTCACTGTTGACACTAGAAGGGTGTGTATCCACCCACTCAAATCAATAAAACTAAATGTAAACCCTTTCAAAACAAACCATTACAACGCAACTTTAATTAAATGAATACTCGAAGCAGAAATTTAATTTAAATCTTTTTTCTAATTGAATTACTCGAGTTAATCGATTAATCGTTGCAGCACTAGTTCAGTAATGGCATGGACGTGTATCGCAGACAATGGCAGCCAATGAGTTAAAATGTGTGAGAGAAAATGAATTCCAACAAAATGTACTTAAGTAAAATGACTGATTTTCAAAATAAAATACTAAAAAAAATACTTTAAAAAAAATTTAAAATAAAATTTTAAAAAATACAAATAAAATTAGAAAAAATAAAATGAAAATAAATGTATTAAAAAAAAAAAAAAAAAGACAATTTACACATTACTCTCATTGACAGTAAATGCAATCTGTTACCTTCTTGGTCTATTTGTCCTGAAGTCTGTAGTCAAGTGAATTTATTTGTGTTTTTCTAAGATATCTGTGTGTGTGTGTGTGTGTGTGTGTGCTAAAGAGAAAATCCCTAATCTGGCATGGACTCGCTTCCTGTCTAGACAAAGACACAAGACCGCCAACTCCGAACCAGTTTTTCTGTGTGCGCACATTTCAAAGTATAACATATGAACTATAGCATTATGAAGGCTTGTGAGTCATGTACAAGCGAGCACACGCATACATTTCGCCCGCGGGATCAAAACCATCCGTGTTGCCGCGTAAATGCAGACAGCAGACGCGTCCGCCCGACAGTGTCTGTTTCTAATTGGTGAGATTCCATAAAGGTTTTTTTTCTTTTTCTCAAATGGGAATTATCGTGCCAAGCGAGCCGTTTGGGGCTGTCCGGCATCCAAAAGCAGATTTCCTCATTGCACTTGTAGACGTTACGGGAAAACAATAGGCGGGCGTGCGCAGGAGGGATTTAAAGGGGAGGGTTAACTCATTCAATGCCATGGATGGCAGCAGACAGGCTGAACCAATAATTCCACGTTTTGCATAGTAATATCCTGGTATTACTATGTAATAACACGGTAATAACATGGTAATAACACTGTAATAACTTTAATTAAGCGCAGCAATTGAAAAACATTTTCAAATGAATAGAATAGGTCTTTATTGTCTTTGTCAACAACAGAAATGGATGCCGATGGCTGTCAATAGCAGTGACCGAGGTCATGACAAAAGATTTGGTTTTGACAAATGTTACACAAAGTTCATTCACTTTTGTATAATTGTTAAAATAGCTATTTTTTTAGGTAAAATTTTTCCTGTTTTTCCTCTCAAGGCTGCAAATTTTGTTCACAATGTCCACAAGCAAAAAATTGTTCTCAACAAAGTTGTACATCTATCAAGAAAGAAGAATTCAACACAGAAAAAAATAACCCCCAAAACAACTGTAGCTAATACAGTATATTATCTAACTTTATAAAGCAAGTGATTATTTTGGGTAATTACCTTTTTAAAAATATTTTTTATGTGAAATCATTTTCCATCATTGATTTTTATAATCCACTGACAGCGCTAGTCGTGCAACACCCCCCGCCCCCACACAGTCCCCAAAAAATTGGACATCTCTCACCGTCAATGGCAGCCAATGAGATGTTTATGTGTATACGTCCATGTGTACAGCACTGTGAATATGTGTGTATGTATTTGTCTTTGTGCGTGTAGTGTATGACCTCCTCCAGCCATATGTCAAATGGTATGAATATGTATGTATAATATACATATTCATAACTTTTGAAACAACATATAGGTGAGCGTTCTATAAATAGAAAATGAAATACTTATTTAGGTTTTACCTTTACACACGCTCATCCTGAATTAGGATCACAGAAAATATGAATTCCTGACTTAAAAAGTGTTAAAGCATAGCAAACGTTTCAAATGCCAATCAATTCATCTTGTGTATTATTAGATCTGAAAACGATTCCCCATACTCGCCAGCAGAGGTCAGCATCTACTACTCAAATGCACAAAATGCTGAAAGATGTTGCTATCAATGCAAAGTGTGAAAATATTGGAATGAAATATGTACACTAAAGTGTATAATTATATAGTACTATGTTATTTATCCACTCAACAGTCATTTCTCACATGAGTGCTTTTCCTACCGTCCCCTCGTCGTCCAGCGAAAAGCGATAAAAAAAAAAAATCCCCCCAAATTGCATTAAACACGCACGGCCTCTGCCATGTGGTTCGCTCCCGGCAAACCCTTCTGGGTAATTATGGTAATAACTCAGTCCGTCGGAGACGAGGCCGGCAAGGGTCAAGGTGAAGCCCCATCGTGCTCTTTTGTAAAGGCTCGCCGTTGTTTATACGCGTAGCCTTGACTGACGGGCGGGAAGGTCGAGGCGGGACGCGCCGAGGAAGCCGCAAACGATTATTTTGTAGTCGATTAATCAGTAATTGTTTTGACTTGAAGCGTTGGCTGCCATTAACGGTGATGGACGTCTAATTCGTTTTGGCTGGGAGGGGCGAATGAATGAACGTGGCACTATACACTGAAAATAATAACTGGTGGATTTACTTGATAAAATGATTGTAACAATTTGCGCTTACTTGGATTAAGTAAATTTTACTGCTTGCAATATTGTTCAGTTCACAAAATGAACAATAACTAAATTTTCATCCTAGAAAATGAACAATAACTGTTTTTTTATCCTACATTGAAAAAAATAACTGGTGGATTTACTTGATAAAATCATTGTAACAATTTGCACTTTTATTCAGTAAATTTTGCTGCTTGTAATATTAAGTTCAGTTCACTAACAGTTAAATCCACCAGTTAATTTTTTTCAGTGTAGTTAAAGTGAATTGGACGTCTATTGTTGTCACTGGTAGCCAACGAGTTAACATCAGAGACTGCCGATTTTTTTTTTTAATTATTATTTTTTTTAAATAGATAAATTATAATAAAATAAATTAAATGCCTGCGGATTTTTTTAAATGTAAAATTGAAAATACATATTTTTAAGAGGGAATATTTAGTCCCCCCCCCCCCCCTTTTTTTTAAATTGACATTATATATTTTAAATCAGTACAACAAAATGGAAATAAAAAGATTGCATAAATTGTAAAATTACATAAAAATGTATTTTTTACACCCTTTAAAAAAATTTTTAAACGGATCTTTTTTTATTATTTTATTTAAATTAAAAAAAAAATATATATATATATATATAGAAAGAAAAAAAGGCGATTTCCCCCTCCTTTTTGTTTATTTAAAATTTTAATTTAAAAAAACATTAAAAAGTAATAATAGGGAATATTTACTTATTTTTCCTTTTGTAATTTATTCATTGAAAATATATATTTTTTAAATCAATACCATACAAATAAAAATACATAAAATTTAGATTTTTATTTATATATGATGCATTTTTTAAATATTATTTTATTTTAAAGTGAATTGGACGTCTATTGTTGTCACTATAGTAGCCAATGAGTTAACATCAGAGACTGCCAAATTTTTTATTTTTTTATTTTTATTTTTTTTTTATTATTATTTTTTTTTAAACAGATAAATTATAATTAAATAAATACATTAAATGCCTGGGGATTTTTTTTTATGTAAAATTGAAAATACATCTTTTTAAAAAAGGGAATATTTAGTTTTTTTTTCAGTTTTTTTTTTTTTTTTTAATTGACATTATATATTTTAAATCAATACAACAAAATGGAAATAAAAAGATTGCATAAATTGTAAAATTACATAAAAATGTATTTTTTTCACCCTTCTAAAAAATTTTTAAATTATCTTTTTTTTAAAATTATTTTTATTTAAATAAAAAAAATATCTATAGAAAGAAAAAAAAGAGGCGATTTCCCCCCTTTTTGTTTATTTAAAATTTTAACTAAAAAAAAAAGTAATAATAGGGAATATTTACTTATTTTTCCTTTTGTAATTTATTCATTGAAAATATATATATTTTTAAAAATTAATACCATACAAATAAAAATATAGAAAATTTAGATTTTTATTTATATATGTTGCATTTTTTAAATATTACTTTATTATATTTAAATATATTTTATTAGGTTTTAGTTTTAATTTAAACATGTAGAAAATGAATAAATAAATGAATAAAAATAAGGGATGCGACAAACGATTATTTTGTAGTCGATTAATCACCAATTGATTTACTTCATATCTAGAATTACAGCAATTAGAATATGTTGTTTTTCCCTTTTTTTTTATTAAAACAAATTTGAATTAAAAAAAAAAATTGGATTGAAATGTTTTCATTTTAGTTTTTTCTTGATGGAGAAAAAACATTCAACACTATATAAAGGCTAACAAGTAAAATCTTTGCTGGCATACATATTTGAACTTTTGTACTTATATTGAATAGTTATTTTTTTTAAAAGGATGGACTAAAGCATAAACAAAGCGCAACATGTATAGGCATACAATAGAACAACACTCACAGGAATATACTCTTTATCCTCACTGACACTCATTAGAACATCCTAATAGCTAAATGCTAACAAATAATTGAAGATTTCATAGACCAGCTAAAGAATATAGCATAACTCAAATTCCCAGCTCGCGTAAATGCAAACGCTGTCACGCCATTTCGGACACTTGGGCCAAAAAATAGCCTGTCCTTCCCAATTGCTTGTCCATCCGTGACTTGCTCCATATATAGCTTTTCATTGAGATGCACTTCTTTTATTGGTCACATTTGCCAAGCAAGCAAGTTTATCCCTCCCCGCTTCATCGAACCCGTGTTCTGGGCTATTGTCGTCCACCCCTCTGCGGGTTTCATCGCGACCCGCTGACCCGCCGACAACTATAAATATTTATTTGCGTCAGCGCCTAGGTAAAAATAACCGTATTACAATGGCGCCGACTGGAGCGCGTCCAGGAGAGTCAGCATTCCGGGGAGCCCCGGGGTGGCCGCCGCGTGATGGCTCGGTGGCCCGCGACCACGAGGAGTCACTTAGCGACGACGTCCGTGTCGCGGGCTGACGAAATAATAATAAAAAACTAGGGGTGTCAAACGATTAAAATTTTTAATCGAGTTAATTACAGTTTAAAAATTAATTAATCGTAATTAATTGCAATTCAAACCATCTATAAAATATGCCATATTTTTCTGTAAATTATTGTTGGAATGGAAAGACAAGACACAAGATGGATATATACATTCAACATACGATACATAAGTACTGTATTTGTTTATTATAACAATCAATCAACAAGATGGCATTAACATAATTAACATTCTGTTAAAGCGATCCATGGATAAAAAGACTTGTAGTTCTTAAAAGATAAATGTTAGTACAAGTTATATAAATTTTATATTAAAACCCCTCTTAATGTTTTCGTTTTAATAAAATTTGTAACATTTTCAATCAAAAAGTAAACTAGTAGCCCGCCATTGTTGATGTCAAAAGTTACTTACACAATGCTCATGGGTGCTGAAGCCTATAAAATCAGTCGCACCCAAGCGCCAGCAGAGGGCGACAAAACTCCCAAAAACACAATTAACAAGATGACATTTCACTGTGCTGTCATTTTAATCTGTTTGAGCGGGGCATGTGCGTTAATTGCGTCCAATATTTTAACGTGATTAATTAAAAAAATAATTACCGCCCGATAACGCGATAATTTTGACAGTCCTATAAAAAAAACAAATAAAATATCTGTTTTTGAAAGTTCTTGGAGATTTAAAAAAAGATACATTTATGAAAAAAAAAAATATTTACAAAAAAAGCAGCTAGCAGGAAGGAATTATTGGGGACAGAAAGGAAAATAGAAAAGGAGTGAGAGACAGAAAAGAAGAACAAACAACAACAAGAAATACATTCAACACCTACACTAACGATGAATATACAACCCCTGGCAAAAATTATGGAATTACCAGTCTCGGACGAGCTCTCACTCAGACATTTTATCATGTAGAACAATCTCAGATAAAAAGCTTGAAAAAAAATAATGAATTCAAAAGTGCAACTCTTTAGCATTCAGAAACGCTAAGGGACTAAGGGAATTTGGATGTTTTCTTCAGGCAGTCATCTTGGTAAATCTCACTGGAACAGCACCAAACTAAAGTTCCAGCATCATCACCATGTCAAGAGTCAAGAATCTGCATTGGACAAGGTGTCAAGAGTCAAGCATCCGCATTGGACAAGGTGATGATGCTGGAACTTTTGTTTGGTGCCGTTCCAGTGAGATTTACAAAGATGACTGCCTATAGAAAACATCAAAATTCCCTCAGTCCTTGATGATATGGGGTTGCATGTCAGGCAAAGGCACTGGGGAGATGGCTGTAGTTAAATCTTCAATAAATGCACAAGTTTACATTAAAATTTTGGACAGATTTCTTATCCCTTCAATTGAAAATATGTTTGTCATTTTGCAAGATGACAATGCATCATGCCACAGCGCTAAAACTGTTAAAGCATTCCTTGGAGAAAGACTCATCCAGTCAATGTCATGGCCTGAAAATAGCCCAGATCTCAACCCTATTGAAAACCTGTGGTGGAAATTGAAAAAAAAAAAGGTCCACCGCAAGGCTCCGACTTGCAACTGCAATCAAAGAGAGTTGGCACCAAATTGATGAAGAATACTCAGCAAGTCCATGCCTCAGAGACTGCAAGCTGTCATAAAAGCCAGAGGTTGTGCTACTAAATACGAGTGATGTGTTTTGATTGTTATTTCTTTGTTTGTTTCTCATGATTCCATATTTTTTAGCTCAGAATGGAGTGATTCCATCTATATTTCCCTGCACTTGCTCTATAAAAGTAACATTTACTGACCACGACAATGTTTTTTATTCATTTCTTTTGCACTTGCTCTATAAAAGTAACATTTACTGACCATGACAATGTTTTTTATTCATTTCATATAGTGTTTCTGAATGCTAAAGAGTTGCACTTTTGAACTAATTCATTATTTTTTCAAGCTTTTTATCTGAGTTTGTTCTACATAATAAAATGTCTGAGTGAGTGCTCGTCCGAGACTGGGGATTCCATACTTTTTGCTAGGGGTTGTATTAGCACTATCGCTAGCTAATTGTATTTGGGGTTGACGCCATGTACACAAATCAGCAATGTGAGGTGTAGAACCAAGTATAGGTAGTCCCCAGGTTATGAACGAGTTCCGTTCCTACGCTGGCAACGTGACCCGAATTTACGTGCAATTCGGAATTAGCTCTTTACGTACCCCTAAATCTCAAAATAACTATCCACAAATTCCAAATGTATTTTGTTTAATAATGGAGGATACTTTGCCCTCTGGTGGCAGTATTGGGTCTGGCTGGACTGTCGCCTTGTATGACTGATGAGCAGACTCAGACTTCTGACATGGATAAAGGATAGCTGCGCTCTGGTTTGGCCCACATCAGGCTGTAAGTTGTTTCTGCTAATATATGTTTGTGTATGCGTTTGTCATTAAGTTTAGAGCTACAGTATGTGGAGTTACGTGTGAGCGATTTGCTATGAGAATTGTAAGTACGTTAGCATTCGTAGCATTTAAGCTAGCGGACTTTTGTTTGGCAAATTAGGCTAATTTAATCTACTAATTTTACATATTGATCCGACTCAATGGATGTTTGAGCACCAATTGTTTTGTGTCAAGTGATTTATTGTTAAAATGCGTGTCGTTCTGAGTGTATATGTTTTACAGCTTTGCAAGTTGTCAAAAGAGAAAAAAGTAAAATGCTTCAAAAAACACAACTGCCATGTCTGCAAAGCTGAACAACTTCACGTGAAGACAGAACATGTCATGTTAATAAAGTAAAAGATAAGATACTCTGAGGTACAATAAGGGACTGTTTATGTGACAAAAAAAAAAAAAAAACGATTGGAGACAAAATGGCAGACGAGACTGGTGTCGTAAAGTTGAAACTGAGTAAATCGAGTACGTCGTATGTGAATCACTTGTAAGTGTAGATATGTTGACATCCAGTTCTATGTTACCCTACTGCGAATCCTGGAAACCAATTAATCTCGTAAAATCTATTTTTATTCTTGACGGAATCTGACCTTTTAGCCAGATTGCCGGAATCATGCCAGCCGAACTGCCGGCCAAAAACCGCTGAGACCCTGACAACCCGGCCAAAAGACCAAACTCAGCGTTTTCACCTTAACCTGGAAAAAAGGCTTTGACGCACAAGTTGACAATTTATTCAGGTCAACAGCGATCAAATGGCAGGGCGAAATAGAAACACTTAGGCGAGGAGGCAGACTCATTCCAAGGTCACCAAATCACAGGTCAACAAAAGGTTCCCGAGAAAAATGACAACGATTAGTTAAACATTCAGTCTTTTTGAAGGCTCTCGCGGGGCGGCTGTGGGCATAAGAAAGGTGTGCTTGGGCGTTGTTTAAAATTATTGTCTGTTTGTGGATTGGACAGGAGGATTTGGGAGTTACTGTTGTCAGGGCAACGAGGGTTGTGGATTTTGCCACCTCAGCGTCAAATGGGCTCTTGGAGTCTTATCAGTCGTGTTATCAGTTGGATATCGGGCGTTTTCCGGTGTTCTTTGTGTTGGGACAGGACGTCCCGCCATTTGTTCCAGACTGTCCGGGAGAATTGATTGCGAGAATTGATGGTGCAGACGTGGGTCCCGAGAAAAATAATAACGATTAGTTATACATTCAGTCTTTTTGAAGGCTCTCGCGCGGCGGGCTGTGGGCAGAAGGGTGTGCTTGGGCGTTGTTTAAAATTATTGTCTGTTTGTGGATTGGACAGGAGGATTCGGGAGTTACTGTTGTCAGGGCAACGAGGGTTGTGGATTTTGCCACCTCAGCGTCAAATGGGCTCTTGGAGTCTTATCAGTCGTGTTATCAGTTGGATATCGGGCATTCTCCGGTGTTCTTTGTGTTGGGACAGGACGTCCCGCCATTTGTTCTGGACTGTCCGGGAGAATTGATTGCGAGAATTGATGGTGCAGACGTGGGCTTGTAGATGTCTTGCCTCGTCAGCGTCAACCTTGTTCAGTCAGTTGCATGACTCACACGTTGGGCTTCCGTGAAAAGAAGGCGTCATGTATCTCTTATGCCCGATATTTTGCTTGTTTTCCTTAAACTATGTTGTAGGTGCTATTTATTTTATATTGGGTGTGTTAGAGTAATACAAACAGTCAAACAGTAAATCCGAGAAACAATACTATTCCCTGAGGATTATTGTTTATCACCGTTCACCATCGTTCGAAAAACGCTCGTCTACTTCTGGCGAACAACTAGTTTTTGTTCTCCAATTTTCACGACGAGACTCTCAAGTTTTACCCGGCAACTCCTCTCCAATCCCGACGTCGCCCCCTACCCCCTCCACAATGCAATAAATGTCCAGCCATCATTTATTTTAATTCAATCCCCCCCTTCTCCCGTCCCCGACCCCCGCCCAACCCCAGCGCCGTCCCCGTCCGCTCTCCTGGCGCACAGATGAAATGGACCGCTAACCTTGTAGGACAAGGACGCGCGCGGCGTCCGCCGTCAGCCCGCTGACTTATTCTCCATTCTTGCGGCGTGGAGGAGAGGCCGAGATGATGAAGAGAAATAGTCTGGCATGCAAATGGCCCCCGCTGCCACGTCCAATGAGGAGGCCCCGGCGAGGCTGTCGCCGTAGAAACGGCCGACCGGGTCCCGCCAAACTCGGGGTGATTTATCGGGTAAACTGATGAGTGAGAGCGCGCCGTCTAATTAGACGACTTTAGGACGAGTGGGAATAAACTAGAGTGACAACAGGTGTCTTTTTAGTAGGGTTGCACCGATGCCAATAGTAAAGGTACCGATACGGGACTAAAAGGACATCATCGGTATTGGGGATAACGTACTGATGTGGCGCAGTGTGTACATTTCGAGATTTACTTTCAATACGCTGGTCGCCCCACCCAAGATGGCTGACAGCTAAAAATAAAAAGCAGTGTTAGCCGTCCAATAGTGTGGTATCCAATCATTTTTCTGTTGCAAATCAAATTAAGTTTTCACTAGTTGATGTTCAGTTCAACTTTATTCATAATTTTGTATAGCGTCATATAGCGCCTACAAAGGTTAGCAGCGGTACTGCACAACTAAACATTATTGAGCCTTTTTTTTTGTGGCCTTTTTCTTTTTTTAATGCCGCGATCTACCCACACTAGCGTTGCGATTGACTGGTAGATCGCGATTGACGTAATGAGCACGCCTGTAGTAGTGCATTGAATATAGGTTGAACATGAGTTGCAGATCATCGCGTTCTGTTATTATGTTGTTTTAATACAACGTCCCAACTTCATTGGAAAAAGGGTTTTAGTGCCATTTTTTCTGTAGTTTGCAGAGTTTTGCGGTTTTTCTGGGTTTTTTTGGTGGCGGTTTGGTGTGTTTTATTTGTTTTTGAAAAAGGATTGCCAATTTTGGTCAATTTTTTGCAGGTTTTGCTGTGTGTTGTTTTGGATTTTTTTTCCTGTAGTTTGTACAGTTTTTCTGTTTTTTTTGTGGGATTTCTTCGGTGTGTGTTTTTTTTTTTTTTTTCAATTAGAATATCAATTTCGTGTAATTTTTACATTTTTTGTGTGTGTTATTTTGCGTTTTTCAATTTTCTACATATTATTGCAGGTTTTGGAATGCGTTATTTAGCATGTTCCCCGTAGTTTGCAGTCTGCGGTGTTTGTTTTTTTTGTGTTTTTTTTTTCTGTGTTTTAAAAAACAAAAAATTCAATTAGGGTATCAATTTTTGTCAAATTTTTGCAGTTTTTGTCTGTGTTATTTTGCAGTTTTTCAATTTTTGCTAAAATTTTTTCCCTGTAGTTGTAGCACAGTTCTGTGGTTTTTCTTTTTCTTGGTCGGGATTTTGGTTTATTGGTTTTTAATCAGGGTTGTCAATTTTTGTACATTTTTTGCTGTTTTTGGTGTGTGTTTTGCAGTTTTCACAATTTTTTTTTGCTTTTTTCGCATTTTTTTTCCTTGCAGGTTTTTGTATGCTTTATTCTGTGTATTTTTATTTATTTATTTGCATTTTCCCCTATAGTTTGGGGTTTTTGTGGGTTTTTGGTGTGGTTTTTTTCAATTAGGGTATCAATTTTTGTCTTTTTTTTGCATGGTTTTGTGTGTGATATTTTGTAGTTAAAATTTTTGTGTGTGTAGTTTTTTCCCTTGTAGTTTGTACAGTTGTGTGGTTTTTATATTTTGGGGGGTTTTGTGTGTGTTTTTTTTTTTTTCAATTAGGCTATCAGTTTTTTTGGTATGTTTTTTCAAAATTTTTTCCTGTTTTTTTTTTTTTTTTTTTTTTCAGGTTTTTGTGTGTTATTCGGGGTGGGGGGAGGGTCTTTTCATTTTTTTCCCTGTAGTTTGCACAGTTTTTTTCAATTTTTGTCTTTTTTGCATGTGTATTTGTGTGTGTTATTCTGTGGTTTTCAGGGGTTGTTTTTGCATTCTTTTCCTTTAGTTTGTGCAGTTTTTCTGTTTTTTTGGTCGGGGTTTTGGTTTGTGTGTTTTTAATGAGGGTTGTCAATTTTTGTACATTTTTTGCAGTTTTTTTGTGAATGTTTTGCGGTTTCAATTCAGTTTTGTGGGTGTTATTTTCACTTGTAATCTGTACAGTTGTGCAGGTTTTCTATTTTTGCTGTTTTTTTTGTGTGTGTTTTTCATTTTTTTCCCGTTTTTTTTTCTTCAGGTTTTTGTGTGTTATTCGGGGAAGTGGGCATCTTATTTTTCCCTGTAATTTGCACCGTAATGTGTTTTTTTGTCGGGGTATTTTGATGGGGTTTTTTTTCAATTAGGATATCAGTTTTTGTCATGTTTTTTTGCATGTTATTTGTGTGTATTATTTTGTGGTTTTTCAATTTTTTTTTTTTTCTGTAGTTTGCAAAGTTCTACGTTTTTTCTGTTTTTTTGGTCGGTGTTTTCGTTTGTGTGTTTTTGATCAGGTGTGTCAAATTTTATACATTTTTTGCAGTTTTTTGTGTGTGTTTTGCGGTTTTCACAATTTTTTGCATTTTTTTTTCTGTAGTTTGCATAGTGTGTGTTTTTGTAATTGGGATTGTCAATTTTTGTAGATGTTTTTGCCGGTTTTTGTGGATGTTTAAAAAAAAAAAAAGTTTTGCATTTCTTTTTCCTGTTTTTTTGCGTTGGTTATTTTGCGTTTTTTTGTTTGTTTTGTTTTTGCCCTCCCCCTGTAGTTTGCACAGTTCTGCGTTTTTTTCTGCTTTTTTTGGGGGGGGGGTATTTTCAAAATTAGGGTATCGTTTTTTTGTCAATTATTTGCATGTTTTTTGTGTGTGTTATTTCGCCTTTTTTCCAATGTAGTTTGCACAGTTCGGCGGTGTTTTATAATTAGGGTTATCAGTAAAATACAAATCAAAGTACACTTAGTTTAAAATGAAAATACCATTCTTTTGATTTACTCTCAGAGTAACAGTTGTAGTTGTCCTTGGATGGTGACTTTTTAAAGGTACACCCATCTCGATTATACAGGAATGAACAATTGCCCTTTTTTGGAAAAACTTCAACATGTAGTCTCGTCTTAAAGTTCTTTATAGTGATCTCATCCAAAAGTATATATTTTATGCGTGATATTAGTCGAAATCTAAAAGGGGGCAAAAGGCTTCTTTTTCTCCCTTTAGGTGATTAAAGTCAACCTTCTGCTCAATATCATTGAAAAGCTAAGGGGCCACTAGAGGACAGTATTCAACTACAGGCAGCATTCATCTTTAATCACATTATTTTCCATTAAGACTTAAATTTTAATATAAATTCAATATGATTAATTAGAAAAAAACAAACTTTTCAGCTTAATGTACACAAGGTTTGCGAGTCCGTTATTTATAACATAATTATCCGTATTTGTAGTCCTTTTCCGTCTTTGCATTAAAGTCAAACAAATCAAGTTGTTTACAAACGCAGACGTTTTATTGTAATTATTAAATCAACCTCTTAATTGCCGTTTCCGGTAAAGTCACCGTCTGACGGGCCGACAACGAGACGCGTTCTATCGGCTAATAACGGTTAGCGGCTTTTCTAATGACCGCTCAGGGTTGGAAAAAGGTCAAGGGGTGAAAGGTCATGGGTGATAAGGACCCTCGGGGATGGTCGTAAAACACGAGCAGACACTCCGCCGCTCGTTTGTCTTGGTGTCACTCGTTCATCTTTGTTAGGGAGCGAGCTTTTAATAGATGGACAATACGGCAAGTATCGTCTGTCGTAGGTTATTTTTAAGTTGGGTGAAATTGTCGGCTGGCATTGACGGCGATGGATGGTTTGATCGAAGCTAAACGTTTTCAAAGAGTTTTCGGGTTTTTTTCTGTGCTTTTGACTTTTTTTGGTTTGTGTTAAATTGTGTGTGTGTGTGTGTGTTGTTCTTTTTTTTCTGTTTTTTTTGCATTTTTTTTCTGCCGCAGTTTGAGCAGTTTTATGCCATTTTTGTGGGATTTTTTGTAGGTTTTTTTCCCTGCAGTTCGCGTATTTTTTTTTTTTTTTTTTTTTTGTGGGTTTTTTTCATGTGTTATTTTGTGGTTTTTCAGTTGTTGTTTTTTTTGCAATTTTGACCTCGCAGTTTGCACAGTTTTATGCAGTTTTGCAGGGGGCGGGAGGGTGTTGGGTGTTTGTGTTTTTTGCGGTTTTACCGTTTTTTCCCCTGCAGTTTTGCAGTTTTTCTTGTTTCACAGTTTTTGTTTTTCTGTTTGTTTTCGTGTTATTTCTCTCTTTTGAAAGTTTTTTTGTTTGTTTGTTAATTTGCAGTTTTTCGTCTTTTTTGCATTTTTGACCTTGCAGTTTATGCAATTTTATGCTGTTTTTGCGGGATTTTTTTTTTTTAATGCAGTTTGGCATTTTTTTCCCTGTAGTTCCCGTTGTTTTGCGTTTTTTTCTGTTTTTTTTGTTGTTTTTTTTCATGTGTGTTATTTGTAGTTTTGCATTTTTGACCTTGCAGTTTGTGCAGTTTTATGCAGTTTTGCAGTTTTTTTGGTGTGTTTTTTGTCCATGTGTGTGTGTTTTTGTTTTTTGCACTTTTGTCGTTTTTCTTTTTTGTTTTTTGTTTGTTGTTTGTATACTTTTTTAAAGTTTTTTTTAAGCAATTTTTTTGCCATCTTTTTTTCTGTAGTTTGCACAATTCTGGAGTTTTTGTGTGTATGTGTTGTTTTTTTTTTTTTTGTAGTTTGGTTTGGTTTAGTTTTTACCCGCAGTTTTTGTTTTTTTACTAGTAGCATCTTTTTTTTTTACCTTCAGTACAACATTTTTGGGTCATTTCCTTATTAACTCATTGGCTGCCAACCATTTTGACAAAGTAAGCGGTGTGTGTGAGGTGACTCCGCATTATTTTCAGCCGCAGTTTGCACAGTTTTATGCAGTTTTTGCGGGATGTTTTTGTAGCTTTTTTGTTTTTCAGTTTGCCATTTTTTCTTGCAGTAGGCAGTTTTCTGCTTGTTTTTTTGTGTGTTATTTTGTGGGTTTTCTGTTTTTTTTTTTTTTTTTTTGCATTTTTGCCCTTTCAGTTTGCGCAGTTTTAGTTTTTGCATGGTTTTTTCAGTTTTTTTTCTTTTTTTTTTTAATGTGTGGGTTTTTTTTTTTTTTTTTTCCAGTTTTACCATTTTGATTGCCCGCAACTAGCATAATTTTGCTGTTTTTTACGGTTTTGTTTGTGTGTTGTGTAGCTTTTGCATCTTTTTTCCCTATTTTTTTTTTTTTTTTTTTGGTGTGTGTGTTATTTTTCAGTTTTTAGCACTTTTTTGCCTGTAGTTGGTGTTCTGTGGGGTTTTTTTTGTTGTTTTTTTTTGGGGGGGGTGTTAGTATTGCAATTTTATCAGTTCTTCAGTTTTAGTTTTCAATTTTTTTTTGTGTTTTTAGTATTTTTTTTCTCTCTTTTTATAGCATTTCTCCAGCAATGGCATCTTCTCGTATTTAGACATATTTTTTCTAATCCTATTTTTAGTGGCACTCAAGAGCGCAAGAGCCATTAAGTAAGCGGTGTGTGTGAGGTGACTCCGCATTATTTTCAGCATCAGTTTTCATAGTTTTGTGCAGGTTTTGTGGGATGTTTTTGTAACTTTTTTTTTTGCAGTTTTGCCATTTTTTCCTGCAGTTTGCACTGTTTTTCTGGGGGTTTTTTGCGGGGTTTTTATTGTTTGTTATTTTGTGGGTTTTTGCATTTTTGGCCTTGCAGTTTCCATAGTTTTATGGTTTTTGCAGGGTTTTTGTGTTTTTTTTGTTTTTGTTGTTTTTTTGGCAGTTTTAGCATTTTCATTCCCCACAATTTGCAGTTTTGCTGTTTTTTTTACAGTTTGTTTTTTGTGTGTTATTTTGCAGTTGTTAGCATTTTTATGCCTGTAATTTGTGCAGTTCTGTGGTTTTTGCCTTTTTTTGGGGGGGGGGGGGGGGGCTTATTTTTTTGCAATTTTGTAATCTGCAATTTTTTTTTGTTACTGTTTTTTGTAGTATTTTTTTCCCCTTCTATTATAAATTTCTCCAGCAGTGGCATCTTCTCGTATTTAGATATATTTTTCCTAATCCTATTTTTAGTGGCACTCAAGTGCGCATTGGCGAGTAAGTAAGCGGTGTGTGCGAGTTGACTCTGCTGCTTATCTACTCCACCTGTCATGTAAGCAGCCTATCATATATCTCCCCTCCTAGGATGAACAACTGTTTGACATTGACTTTTTTTTTTCTTTTCTAAGTGCCCAACGCACAGCGATGATCGGCGGAGTTTGTTTTTTATCGACTCCCTCGACAAAAGCCGCTTTTCATCTTTTCGCGCGAAGGTCTCCGGCTTTTTGTTTACCGGGTCGGTAACGCGGCCGACCCGAGATGAGCGCTAGGGGTCCCCGGGGTCCGGCTTGTCACTCCATTTCCTAAATTGACAGCGGGAGAAACTCTATTCCAGCGGACGTGATAAACGAGGCGGCGGAGGAGGAGGGAGAGGAGTGATAAATGGCGGAGGTTGAGAGGAATCAGGGCAGATGAAAGTTGTTGGCGGCTGAAAAATGACTGACAGCTCATTATGCGGAGGGGAAAAAAAACACGGGATGGAAGATTTGAGTTTCGGAGAGAGGCCAGGGCGCAAAAGTTTTGGGACGGGGAATGATTATTTTTCAGTGCCATTGATTGCACTAGGTGAGGCTGCAACAACTAATCGATTAAAATCGATGAATAAGTGAGTTGCCAACTAGTTTGATAATTGATTTTGCCGCCAGCTGTGAGCAGTCCCGTTTGTATCCTTGATTGTGTGTAACGTGAGGCTAAGCCAAGCCAGTGATTAGAGCAAGAGAGAGAGAGTTCACTGCTGCAACTGCTGCTGCTGGGTTGCCGAATCAATAATATTACCAAGTGTTTGAGAGTTGTTTGTATTCCTTGTTAATGCGACGCAGAGGTTGCGCTAGACTTTTTCGTTGTCTGTCATTTTGACTGACAGGGTCATAAAAATCCGGTCATAATCTATTTTTACCCGTCACTTAAATTTTTAAAATGACTATATCTTGATGCAGTCACTTTATGTATATACACAATAATACAATAATACTTTATAATATAAAGTAACATTAGTGCAGTCATGGATTACAGTAAGCAGGCCAGTACTGTGTTTCCATATATATTTTTATTATATTATGTATATACAGGATATATATATATATATATTTATATATATATTCCCCCCCCCCCAAGTGGGACCTTCCATGATTCTAATACATTTAATAATAATAAAATATTATATAATTCTATTATATACTGTATATATATATATATATATTTTAAATTTATTTATTATTATTAATATTAAATAAAACGACGCACATAAAGGCAACTTCCAATTTTTAAAAAAATCGTTAGAAAGTTGTATGGACTTACAATCCGCTAGCTTGTTGTTTCCTGTTGTCTTCCGAAATGACAGATGGACTTCAGTTTTTTCCATCACCGTTGTAAAAAACCGGTCAACGATGGAAAATATTCGGTTAACGCGACCCCTGATGCGACGTTAGTACCTTGTTTTCCGAATTTCCAGGTTCGCGGTGAATCAGTAACAGGCACACTTTTGCAAAATAGACAATGTTTATTGATTAGAAAATGCAGAATAAATGAGATTTATTGATTACAATCCCACAAGAGCAAGCAAACACACATCAAAAACAAGAACAAATGGCAACGATGACGCTAGATGTGAGTTTGTCAATGCCAGAATCCCCGCGTTACCCGTACAGCAAAACAAAATGTCCCTTAGCAATGAAAACCGCTTACCGTGACAAATGAGCGGGGAGCCAACACACTCCGGCAAGGCGGCGAAGGAACAAAGCCAGGCGATCCGTACGTGACTCGCTGGCGGCCTTCTTTCAATTTCTTAAAAATAAATACGAGTGTTTAACTAATTTGATAACAATCGCCGTCCAATTCATTTAAACTGAGAGGACCGGCTGACGTTTCATAGACATTGACAACAGCGAATGAACGAATTCGTCCTCTCCCAGTCAAAATGGATTGGACGTCTAGTGCCGTCAATGGCAGCCAAAAAGCTAAATGAGTGCCCATAATCAGAAAACAATAAAAAACATAACTTACCTCGCTAGCCTCTTTTAGCAGCATCCCACGACTTGATTTCTCTCTTTATACTGCTGTCCTCGGGCCTCCTGCCCCAAGGGCTCATGGGATCCGAGCGCTCCCCGGGGCCGCCGCGCGTTCGCCGAACGAGCGAGCGAGGCACGCGGCGTCTCTTGATGTCACTGGAATGGAAATACACGTAAGTGGGGAAAGGCGGCGGGAGCCTCTGGGGCCCCGACAAGTACAAATATTTTAATAACAAACACTTTCTTCCCGCGCTAACGGCACCTCGACTTATTATTCCTTCCCGCCGCTCTGACTGCCAGCCATTTTGGCAAAGTTTTTCCTCCCTCCCTCGTCCTTTGGAGAAGTGTCGTTAATCAAAAGTCAAAGTCACCTCAGATCTCACATTAGAATAGGCCGCTTTAGCCGCGGCTGAAATTGCGGCTGACCCCGCGTTGCCCCCGGCACTTATTCAAAATCAGCCGGCGCGGCCGTCGGGGGCTAAAACAACTCAATTGAGCGAGGTTGCGAGAAGCTAACAAAAATCAAAATAAAAGGACCAATAAAGCAATGTCAACTCGAGTTTCTTTTAGCCTTCTGGATGACTTGTAGTGTGCTATGTGTGAGAAATGAAAAAGCCAGAATGACCAAAACAAACGCTTATGACTCGACGTTCTTCGCAAAAAAGTACCAGACTTTGTGGACTATAAGTCGCACCTGAGTATAAGCCAGCCAAAGAATGCAGAAACCAGGAACTAACATTATATGTTAATTTAGGGATCCTCGGACTTAAAGACTTGTAGGCTCTAATAAGCCAACATTGTTCTCTTTTACTAAAGTATGTTATTAGAAACATATATTATACATTGTATTATATTGTACATGTTTTGACCAACGGAGGGCTCCATGTTTTACGCGTGCCATACACGCTGGGGTTTGATGACCGGTTGGCCTGGACTGGGAAAATAGCTTTGCTAGCTAGCAAGCGAAGATAGTATGACGACTGGCATGGTTTTGTCACATTCTGCTGCTGGTCAGTTTGTTTTGTTACAGAGATGTGGGAGGAGTTGCCAATGTCGTACCTGCATCAAATTCCAGCTCGTCAGCAGTGTCTTTAAAACGATCCTAGGCGGGTTGCCCGAGATATTGAATGGCTGCCATTTGACAGTTTTTATATCCTTTCGTTGTTAATTGCATCATTTGTCTGCCTCCCACCGCAGTTTTCTGCTCGGGTTCAAATTAGTAGGGCAGAACCGACAAAATGTTTATGTAGAGTGGTGTTAAAAAAGTATCTGAACCTTTTGGAATTTCGCACATTTCTGCATAAAATCACCATCAAATGTTATCTGATCTTTGTCAAAATCACACAGATGTAAATACAGCTTCCGCTTTAACTACAACCACCCAAACATTTATTGGTTTTCATATTTTAATGAGGATAGCACACAAACCATGACAGAAGGGGGTAAAATAAGTAAATGAACCCTCTGCCTAAGGAGACTTAAAGAGCAAGTGAAACCAATTTTTACCAAAGAAATTTAAGTCAGGTGTTTGCCTAATCACTGATGAGTGGTTTAAAGCTGCCTTGCCCACTATAAAACACACACCTGGTAAGAATTGTCTGATGTGACGCATTGGGAGAGCTGTCTGAAGACCTGCGATCAAGGATTGTTGATTTGTATGAAGCTTGGAAAGCATACAAAACCATCCCTAAAAGTCTAGCTGTTCATCAGTCGACAGTCTGAAAAGTTGTCTACAAATGGATCGAGTTTGGCACCTTTGCTTCTCTCCCAAGCAGTGGCCGTTCACCAAAGATGACCCCAAGAGTTCAGCGCAGAACACTCAGAGAGGTAAAAAAAAACAAAACCTAGAGTGTCTGCTAAAGACTTACAGAAATCACTGAGAAATCACAGAGACACTGAAAACAAGCTGGGTAGGGGCTCTCGAGGACCGGGATTGGGCACCCCTGGTATAGTCTATAACAGTCTTGGATGTGTGTGGTGTCTCCCCCCTTTAACACACCTGAATCAAATGATCAGCTCATCAGCAAGCTCTGCAGCAGCCTGATTACCATCCTGACTAGTTGATTCATGTGTGTTAGAGGAGGGAGACATGGAAAACAAGCTGGATAGGGGCTCTCGAGGACCAGGATTGGGCACCCCTGATTTAAAGTGTTTAATTTTTATTTTCAATTTTTATTTTCTTCAAATTATCAACAACAGAGGAACAATATACTGTATATGTATACGTATTTGTTATTAATGCTGTTTTATTTATTATTTATCAATATTAGAAAGTCATTGGGGGCCATAACCAGATTCGTTAGAATTTTCTTTTACTTACATTTTATCAATTTATAATTTCATTAATTCACAAATATGAAAAAAAAAATTTTTTAAATTATATTGCGACCTGGCGCTTTGAATCTTTTATTTCATAGAATAAATGCATAAAATCCAACAACAAAAAATCAATAATAAGTTCTCTTATACATCCATTGAATTTTCCATTTGTTGACTCTGCGTGGATATGTGATGTCGATCCTCGACGATGGCGTTGATGATGCTGCGGCGGCAAGACAAAGCTTCGTACCGTGTCTGTACTCTCCTGTATGATCTTATTATCTGTCAGGCAATTTAACAGAGAGGCCTTCGGGGAGTGACAATGGCAGGGAGGGAAGAAGAATACGCGCACACACTTGCTCTAATTCCCACTGACCTCTGCAGCTTCCCCACGATGCCTGTTTTCGTATTTGATAGAAAAATCGATGCGCTTTCTGGCATAGAAGCTCCTCCCGCCGTGAAGAATTAAAACAAGGGAAAACGTCGGTAGCGGTCACTCAACGACGTCGCTGTGACCGAATGTTGTTTCATTTTTTTTTTTCCCCCTCGGCCCCCGCGAACACACCGTGAAATGAGACGGCGGACAAAATGAAACAATTAAAGAGGTGGCGTATTTTTGACACGCGTGAAAGGCAAAGATTTAGCCTTGCAAGCAAGACGGTACTTCCTGATTCATCATGTCTTGCACACCTCAAGTATCCAATCACTTCCTCGGTCATCTGATTAGGCAACCAATCGGAAGAAAGAGGCAGGACCAGGAAGCAATGTCGGAGTGCAAAGCGGTCTGTGGACTCTGAGGTGGGCTCTCCTATCTCTGGGGTCGAAGTCACTGAGGTGGTTGGAAAGCTACTTGTTGGCAAGGCCCCTGGGGTGGATGAGATCCGACTGGAGATCCTAAAGACTTTAGATGTTGTGGGGCTGTCATGGCTGACACGCCTCAACAACATTGCGTGGACATCGGGGACAGTGGCTATGGATTGGCAGACTGGAGTGGTGGTCTTAAATAGGGGGACCGGAGGGTGTGTTCCATTTATAGAGGGATCACATTCCTCTGCCTCCCTGCCAAAGTCTATTCAGGGTTGCTGGAGAGGAAGATCTGCCGGGAAGTCGAATATCGGATTCAGAAGGGGCAGTGTGGTTTTCGTCCCGGCAGTGTAACAGTGGACCAGCTCTACTCCCTTGGTGTAGGGTCCTCGAGGGTGCATGGGAGTCTGCCCAACCGGTCTAAATGTGGTCTGTGTATTTGGAGAAGGCATTCAGCCGTGTCCCTAGGGGGGTGCTTTGGAAGTACGTTGTACCGAGCCCTCTAGTAAGGGCTGTTCGGACCCTATATGATTGGTTTGATCCAAAGTTTGGTCCACATTGTTGGCAGTTAGTCAGATTTGTTCCCAGTGAGAGTTGCCCTTTGTCACCGATTCTGTTCATAACGTTTATGGAGAGAATTTCTAGGTGCAGCCGAAGCGTTGAGAGGATCCGGTTTGGTGGCCTCAGCACTGCATCTCTGCTTTTTGCAGATGATGACACGCATGAAAGGCAAAGATCCATCATGTCTTGCAAACCTCAAGTATACAATCACTTCCTCGGTCATCTGATTATGCAACTAATCGGGAGAAAGAGGCGGGACCAGGAAGCAATGTCGTAGTGCAAAGCGGTCTGTTGACTCTTAGGTGGGCTCTCCTATCGCTTGGGTCGAAGTCAATGAGGTGGTTGGAAAGTTCCTGGGTGGCAAGGGCCTGGGGATTGATGAGATCCACCAGGAGTTCCTAAAGACTCTGGATGTTGTGGGGCTGTCATGGCTGACACGCCTCCACAGCATTGCATGGACATTGGGGACAGTGCCTATGGATTGGCAGACTGGGGTGGTGGTCTTAAAAAGGGATACTGGAGGGTGTGTTCCAATTATAGAGGCGTCACACTCCTCAGCCTCCTTGGTAAAGTCTATTCAGGGGTGCTGGAGAGGAGGGTCCGTCGGAAAGTCAAATCTCTGATTCAGGAGGAGCAGTGTGGTTTTCATCCCGGCTGTGGAACAGTGGACCAGCTCTACACCCTTGGCAGGATCCTCGAGGGTGCATGGGAGTTCGCCCAACCGGTCTACATGTGTTTTGTGGATTTGCTGAAGGCGTTTGACCGTCTCCCTAGGGCAGTCTTGTGGGGCGTGCTTCGGGAGTACGTTGTACCGACCCCTCTAGTAAGGGCTGTTCGGATCCTATAGACCCTACCCACCGACGTCACAAAATCACGTGCTCGCTGTATGGTTCCGCCCCCTTGTCCGTCATTTTGTGTCTGTATTATCAATGGTCTCAATTGATCGAGCCATTTATAATGCATTTCATGGAAGACCCGGTGCTTTCGGATGCCGTAAACTCACTTGATGCGTTGTATAAAAGGCATTATGTGGAAAAGCTTCAGTTTATCCATTCGCCAGATCCATATTTGATGCCTAAATCGATGTTTTTCGACCCGCTGTCTCCGCTGTATTTGCCTGACATCTGCTAGCTAGCCTGATATGTCCAACTATCTTGTCCACACAAAATCAGCCTATTCTCACGAAAGTTTGAAAAACTTTAAGAGCTTGGAGGCTTATAAATACTTCGTTGCTGGTTGGTTGAAACAGGTCCTCGTCCACGAAAATTCGGCAGGAATCTATCTTGTGCTTGGAAAGGTGAGTTACGAAATTTTCAATTCAAAATCTTTTGTTATTGCTAACATCCACTGTCAAGTCTAATGTATTTCATGTCGTTTGTCAATGGAGTTAGTGCTTTTAATGTTTATATGGTTTAGCGATAGCACTCTCACTACATACATACATGTATGTTGTCGGCGATTAGCCTAGCAATGATCTTAATTGTGGTTGTCAGCCCAAAACCCTCTAAATATATATTAAATGCATCTTACCAGATATAAAATGACTACTACATAATCTGTGGTAATCGTTTGGAGCCCAGTTTTCTCGTCGAATTGCAGCAGCCCATCTCGCTCTGTTCTCTCCGGGTCTCTCGGAATCCGGTAGAACTTCAAGTCTCTCCGTCTTCTCCGTCTATCTTCTCTGTTATTGCAACCGACCGCCACACACGCCTTCACCATTTTGATTATTAATGTTAACGAGCAGAAAAACACGTCGTAAATAGGAGGAATGTACGTAGCCGTAAAAGGGAAACATGATGTGTTGACGGACAATTGGGCGGCACCAGTCAGGAGGAAGGAGTTGTGACGTCACGTGGGTAGTGTTAGGGTTCGTGGATGGGAGAGGATCCCAAAGCAGACAACGGGACGACAGGCTGTGAGAACAAAAATGGTCTTGTTTATTGTTCGGGCGTTGCTGGTGAGATCCAGACCGACGTGAGGCAGGAAAAGCTCGTGGGGGGAAATCAGGCGTGGAGATCCGACAAGGGGCGTGCACAAACAGGTCCTGGGACAGAAGCAAAAATCGTGAGCCGAGAATAGTAGTCAAAAATGTAAGTAAGGCGGGATACAACTGACAGTGGAACTAGACGAGTTGATCTGGCGACGAGGTGAGGCGTCCACTGGCTTTTTCAAGGCTGCTGATTGTGATAGCCTGCACCTGTGGCCGCTCCACCTGTCTGGCATTCAACCTGCAATCAGAAAAACTCATGCACGCCTGCCTAAAGTGGGCCAGGTTTCAGGAGGGAGGGGCAGAGGCCCTAACAGGTAGGGTCTATGTGACCGGTTTGATCCAGAGTTTGGTCCACATTGCCGGCAGTTAGTCAGATTCGTTCCCAGTGAGGGTTGGACTCCGCCAATGTTGCCCTTTGTCACCGATTCTGTTCATAACTTTTATGGAGAGAATTTCTAGGTGCAGCCGAAGCATTGAGGGGGTCCGGTTTGGTGGCCTCAGCATTGCATCTCTGCTTTTTGCAGATGATGTGGTGCTGTTGTCTTCATTAAGCCATGATCTCCAACTCTCACTGGAGCGGTTCGCAGCCGAGTGTGAAGCGGTCGGGAGGAAGATAAGCGCCTCAAAATCAGAGACCGTGGTGCTCAATCGGAAAAGGGTGGCGTGCCCTCTCCGGGTCGGGGATGAGCTCCTGCCCCAAGTGGAGGAGTTCAAGTATCTTGGGGTCTTGTTCACGAGTGAAGGTAGGAGGGAGCGGGAGATCGACAGGTGGATCCGTGTAGTGTTTGCAGTGATGTGGACTCTGTACCGGTCCATTGTGGTGAAGAAGGAGCTCCGAAAGGCGAAGGTCTCGATTTAACAGTCGAGATTTGTTCCTACCCTCACCTATGGTCACGAGCTGTGTGTCTTGACCGAAAGACAAGATCCCACATACAAGCAGCGAAAATGAGTTTCCTCCGCAGACTCTCCCTTAGGATAGGGTGAGAAGCTCAGTCATCCGTGAGGGACTAGCCGTGTCGAGCCGCTACTCTTCCACGTTGAGAGGAACCAGCTGAGTTGGCTCAGGCATCTGGTTCGGATGCCTCCTGGACGCCTCCCTGAAGAGGTGTTCCGGGCATGTCCCACCGGCTAGAGGCCCCGGGGACCACCCATGACACGCTGGAAAGACTGTCTCCTGGCTGGGCTGTGAAGTCCTTGGGATCCTGCTGGAGGAGCTGGTTGAAGTGGCTGAGGAGAGGGCAGGCTGGGCTTCCCTGCTAAAGCTGCTGCCCCAGCGACCCGACCAGCCAATATATTAGTCTATCTCTAGTGGCGATGAATAAGCAGTCTTTTAATATTTCACAATATTGTCCAGAGGTGCTAAATGAACAAATTACATCATAAACATATTTGCAACATGACTACGATGTAAATAAATGCATTGAGAGTGCAGCGTGCATTCGAGTTGACAGCAGCCAAATTCTAGGTTTATGTAACTTTCCTTCATGTGCGTCCGCGACCAAACGTTTTAAAATAGAAAGTTTGTGGTGTTTACTCTGGACTTTCAATGCTGAGGTCTTGACAGTTTAGATGAGTTATTTATTCATTCATTCATTTTCCTTTCCGCTTATCCTCACGAGGGTCGCGGAAGTGCTGGAACTTGTCCTAGCTAACTATGGGCAGTAGGCAGGGTACACCCTGGATTGGTTGCTAGCCACGCACACACTCATACCAATGGACAATTTAGAGTGTTCAGTTAGCCTACCACACATATTTTTGGGATGTGGGAGCAAACCGGAGTCCCTAGAGGAGGGGTGCCCAAGTCCAGTCCTCGAGAGCCTCCAACACACCTGACTCAAATAATAAGGATCATTATAAGGCTCCTGCAGAGCTTGCTGATGAGCTGATCATTTGATGTGTTCAGGTGTGTTCAAGAAGGGAAACATGGAAAACAAGTTGGATAGGGGCTCTCGAGGACTGGACTTGGGCACCCCTGCCCTAGAGGATACCCACACAGGTATGGGGAGAACATGCAAACTCCACAAAAGAAGATTGAACCCTTGATCTCAGAACTGTGAGGCGGATGTGCTAACCGCTCTGCCACCGTGCCGTCAGATGAGGTTTTTCTATGTGTCGTGACAAGCTAGTAAAGTCGGCAGTCAAATGTTAGCAAACTAACCTTAATAGTTAAGTCTACATTTCCATTACATGCTATCAAATATGATTTTTTTTTGTTTTTGTTTTTACAAATCGATCATTAACATACCTTTGAGCAAGCATAGGTGTCCTTGGGTAAATGGGGGGCTTGAGATATTAATTTTCAGTGATGATGTGACTCACAGCCCTCCGTTTACTTCAAAATGGACCCGAAGGGGTGCCATTCGTTGGTAACACTTTACAATAAGGGTCCCTTAATTAACATTAGTTAATGCATTTTTAGACAATAACTAATGGTTAAGTAACATTTCAATAATATAATTGCTTATCTAACATTTATTAATATATTAATTAACATGAGTTAATGCATTAGGTAATGCATTAGTTAATGCATTAGGTAATGCATTAGTTAATGCATAACCAGACAGTAACTAATGGTTTGGTAAAATTAGAAATATATATAGCCATATATAGGGTTAGGGTTTGTTAACTTAGCATTTATAATTTCTTAGTTAAGTATTACTTATTCTTAATTAACCATTACTGAATGTTTTTTTGACCCTTATTGTAAAGTGTAGCGCACAAACGAATGACAGAATTTTTCTATGGATTTGCGTCTGATGGGGTTCCAACTTCACGGAGGTGAGCAAAAGATGGAAAGGTGCATTTGACAATGATCAAAAACTAGAGTGTTGTTGGATAATGGAATGCTCGGTGAGTAGGTGGAAACTGAATGAAGGAAACAAAGCATTGCTGGCTAGCCTGTCAAAATTCATCGATTAGCCACTTCGTTATTAAAGTCGCATGCTTCAAAGGGAAAGAAAAAAATAGCGTCTTATAGTCCGAAAAATACGATACTATGGAAATATTCCCAAGCAGGACTTTGGCTGACAAGGTCAGCGTGTCGCCGGGCCTTGCCAGTCTTGAGGCCTTTTTTCTGAACAGATGTCAGCGTCGCCAGCTGGACGCGGCGACCTTGAGGGAACCTCAAAGGGGTTCTTCTCTGGCACCCGGCGTCTCAGCGCGAGTCGTACGTGCGCGCGGCCGCATTGTGTGTCATTCAAGCTTGAGTGAAAAGCTAGCGGCGAATCAATCGCGCGGCCTGCGTAACACCGCGCTAAATGAAATTCAATGAGCCGACGCAGCGAGCGACGGGCGATCGGCAGAGGCTGGGTGAGCCCTCGGAGCGCTTTGCGTGGCGAGCGTTCCCCCTAAAAAAAAATTGGGCGCCGCGCCTCGAGGAGCGGCTGCCCACATCTGCCCTCCCAGGATGTGTTTGGCCGCATGCGCGCGATCACCATCTGGGCACGCCCGGACCGCACGGCGAGCCGGTCCACTTTTAATCTGCCGGCGAAGGTCACCGCTTCGGCAAGGACGAGCTCGGACCGACCCCGTGATGCCCGACGTGCGCGTGTGTGGGAATCCATAATAGATAGCAGCTGGCTTCAGTGTACTTCTTCACTTTGCCTCGGGCAGCGGTGGACGGCCATCGTTCATTCCTTACGCTGAGCTAATTTGCTGTGGTAGTCATAATGCGCCGCGGTGAGGGTCGGTGGAAAATAAGAGCCAAAATAGGACAGGAGACTTATGGGCCGTTTACATGGTGACGCTGCGACACCAAGACGAAACGATTGTGTTGCGGAGTGGCCTCGCCTTTACACAGTGACAGCAAAAACAAGTGAAGACGCAAACTTTTGATTGCGGCCTCCAAAGCGGAACGATTCGATCGCGGGGATTTCTCCGCAACCATAAAAATCAACAGCTCTTGCTCAAATGACGTCAGTACTCGCACACGTCACTTTGGGTATGCGCAGCGCTGCTAGTAAAGATTCAAAAACAACAAACGTGGCAGAACGTCGGCATTAATTTAAATACTGTATTTTTGATGTTCGCATTTTTGTGCCTTATGGAGCAAAATGAAAAAAAAAAAGAGGACACCATTGCTTGGAGTTGGCGGTTATGTCTTCCGGGCTGAGGAGGTTGTTGTCAAGGAAGTGCATCATTGGCTGTCGCCTTTGTTGGAATTTGACCTTTTAGCCAGATTGCCGGAATCACGCCAGCCAAAACGCCAGAACTGCGCTAGCGCAATTCCAACGACCGGGCCGGCTCAACCCCAACAACCCGGCCAAAAACGTGGCCACACCTGCGGGAGCCTGCTCCTTAATTCACGCACTCCTCAGTTTGTACTGTAAAAATCTTTCACCCTGGAACCTACATACTCATTCATTACTCCGGGGAGAGTTGGGACGGGACCATACAGTCCCGGCCCGGCTCCCCCCTGATTTTAATGCATTACACCAGGGGTCCCCAAGCTACGGCCCGCCTCCACATTTGGTCCGGCCCCTTGAACAAAAAAACAAACAAAAAATTTTTTTTATATTTTTTTCCTCAATAATGTTATTTATTTCCGGGCTTTTTTTCTGTGAAGAACCCAGAGAGGGATATTTGGTTATCATCGATTTAATTAATAGTGTTATTATTATTTATTATATTATATTATATTACTATGGCTGTCAAACGATTAAACATTTTAATCGAGTTAATCACAGCTTAAAAATGAATTAATCGTAATTAATCGCAATTCACACAATCTATAAAATATGCCATATTTTTCTGTAAATTATTGTTGGAATGGAAAGATAAGACACAAAACAGACATAAACATTCAACATACTGTACATAAGTACTGTATTTGTTTATTATAACAATAAATCAACAAGATAGCAACATTATTAACTGTTAAAGCGATCCATGGATAGAAAGACTTGTAGTTCTTAAAAGATAAATGTTAGTACAAGTTATAGAAATTTTATATTAAAACCACTCTTAATGTTTTCGTTTTAATTTGTAAAATTTTCAATCAAAAAATAAACTAGTAGCTCGCCATTGTTGATGTCAATAATTACGCAATGCTCATGGGTGCCTAAGCCCATAAAATCAGTCGTACCCAAGCGCCAGCAGAGGGCGACAAAACACCCAAAAACACAAGTAAGTGCACATGACACTGTGCTGTCATTTTAATCTGTTTGAGTGGGACATGTGCATTAAATGCGTCAAATATTTTAACGTGATTAATTTTAAAAAATCAATTACCGCCCGTTAACGCGATAATTTTGACAGCCCTATATATTATATTATATTGTATTATATTATTATTTTTTTAAATTTTATTTACTTTTGTTCTGTGAAGAATCCAGAAAGGGTTATTTGATTATGGCTTTCTGGAAAAACAATATTTTTTTTACATTTAGGCAGTCCTGCAATCGTCACACCTTTTCTGTTGCAAACTGACCCCGGCCCCTCATCAGAGAAGGGAAAAGTTATGTGGCCCTCACAGGAAAAAGTTTGGGGACCCCTGCATTACACACCAAGGTTATGGGATAGATTGGTCCTGTTGGAGGGGGTGGGTGCTTACGGTTACCTCCTCACGGCAGGCCCAGCCATCCACCAGCCAGCGCACCACACACATCATACTCCTCGGGGGAGCTCCGACAAAGGGCGGTGGGACGGGCGGCTGGGTAGAAATTCCATGAAGCGGTCCCAATGCCCCAAGCCGAGCTCTCCTATTTTAATGCATACATTGCACTACCCTCCCCACACAGTCCCATCACGGTGCTGGGTAATGGCTTCCAGCCGGGGACCTAGCAGCCACAGTAATAGGGTGGTAGGTGGGTCGGTTGCCTACGGGCTTACACTCTGAAGGGATTCACTCAATTGCTGGTTTCCAGATCAGAGAGCTGATTTGTGTACACTCCACCCCTCTCAATGACTTATCTTATAGACTCCCCCACCCCCCTCGCCTTCTTTCCCTTAACAACAGGCCCCCCACATGGTGTCAAACAGAAACCGCTCATCTCATCAGACCATAGGACATGTTTCCAGTAATCCATGTGCTTTGTTGACATGTCTTCACCAAACTGTTTGCGGGCTTTCTTGTGTACCATCTTCAGAAGAGGCTTCCTCCTGGGGTGACAGCCATGCACACCAATTTGATGTAGAGTGCGGCGTATGGTCTGAGCACTAACAGGCTGATCCCCCCCCACCTCTTCAATCTCTGCAGCAATGCTGACAGCTTTCCTGCAACGAATCTCATGACATTTTGTAGGGAAAATGACAAGCAGTACTCATTTTGGACATTTAGGGATGTACGTAGTTCCCATGCGGTGTACTCACTTTTGTTGCCAAGGGTTTAGATATTAATGGCTATATTTTGAGTTATTTTGAGGGGAAAATAAATTAACTCTATTATATAAGCTGCCCACAGACTACTTTTCATTGTTTCAAAGTGTCATTTTGTCAGTGTTGTCCCATGAAAAGATAAATATCTGCACAAATGCGAGGGGGTGTACTCACTTTTGTGATACACTGTACTCCTGCCAAGAATCAAGATATCGTTTCAATGTTTTAAAAAAAATGGAACCTACGAGTTACTATTTATTAGATGGGACTTTGCCTTGCAAAGCTCCCATCTAATAAGTGTGATCAAAGCAAAAACAGTCGATTTTCCTGTTTCGTCAATGGCCGCCGCCGAGTTAACCGGCAGCCTCTTGCGCGAGTCCATCAATCAACCGGCGTGAGGAAGATGGAGTGAAAAGCAGCGGCGGAAGACGGACGATTCCGCTGGAAGCCGATAGATTGAATAATCAATAGCGACACGAATAAATGGCACGGGACATCTATCTAAGTCCACACTCGCGGTCCCCGTAATGTATATTTTATACACTTTTACAGCCATTGATTAGCTGCCCCCGTAGTTGGTAAATTACGTGTTTATTGATCCGCGGTGCTTTTTTACAGGGCCGCCGATAAAGAGATCAAGACGGAAACTGCGGGTAAATCTTTGGACGTTGAACGGAGGATTGGAATGGAGGTATGAGATGGCTAGCGGTGCCCGTTTAATTAAAAATTGCTAACCGATGATGCTAAAATAGCAAATGTCACCTCTTTGGCTAGCTTAGTAGCGGCTGCCTAAAAGTTGGGTTGTCAGGTTACACCCATGCTAGTGGTGTCCTATCCGTGTGGACGGCTAATGTTGTTAGCTTGCGCTAAGTCGTGAATCCTGTTGGCATTTGGACCCAGAACCCCATCCCAACAATTTCATCTCTTTTGGCCGCAAATGAGCAGGTGAAGTCGGTTATGTGTCAAACTTAAGGCCCGGGTGCCAGATCCGGGCCGCAACATCATTTTGTGTGGCCCAGGAAAATATTTTGTATGTCAGAAAAATGTTTCTAACGAAAATAAAGTGCAAACCGAAATTCAAAATCTGAGAATATAATATAAATCTGAGCACATTTAATTTTCTGAGAATATCAATATTATTTTTCTTTTTTTTATTAATTTAAAATGTATACATTAGGTATTTAAAAAACTGAATATTTGCTTTATTCGTTATTATTTTTACATTACAAAACTTCGAAACAAATCATTACAATAAATTAAAAAAAACAGCATTTACTGTTTTTCCCTGCTTTTTAGAATGTTTAATATTTTTTAAAAAAATTATAATAATTCAAAAAAATATTTACTGATTTTGTAATTTAAAAACAAAAAAAATGCATTTAAAAAATTGAATATTTACCTTTTTGTTAAAAAAAATGTTTTGTACAGTTTTAAAAATTAAAAATCTAACATATTTGCTTATGAAAGGACACAGAAATATGTATAAATATTTTAAAAAGAGAATTACTAGAATGACTATTTTATAGAAAAATAAAAAAAATAAAAAACAATAACAAATACCGTAATTACAATAAATAAAAAAACAGCATTTGCTGTTTTTTGTATTTTTAAAAATTCTAATAATTCAAAAAAATATTGACTGATTTTGTAATTTAAAAACAAAAAAAATGATTTTAAAAAATTGAATATTTACCTTTTTTTTTTTAAATGTTTCGTACAGTTTTAAAAAATTAAAAATCTAACATATTTGCTTATGAAAAAATACAGAAATATGTATAATTATTTTAAAGAGAATTACTAGAATGACTATTTAAAAAAAAAAAAAAAAAAAAAAACTATAACAAATACCGTAATTACAATAAATAAAAAACAGTGTTTACTGTTTTTTCCTGCTTTTTAAAATGTGTAAATTACAAAAAAAAAAAAAAAAAAAAAAAAAAAAATTCCCTGGTTTTTGCTTGTGTAATTTAAAAAATAGAATAATAAATAACTACATAGAAAAACTTTTTTTTTTTTTTTTTTACTGTATGTTCTGTACGGTATTAAAATAAAAAATAAAAACTAAAATTACTTGTGAGGCACCAAAAAGACGATTTGGACAATTTTCTGGTCTACAATGACGATTTGCTTCATCAACATGTTGATTCACTTGACAAGTTGTTAATTAATTAGTACATATGATGTTTCTCACGCCAAATAGACCTCAGGTTTAGGCAGATACAGATATCTAACATTTTTCGAATTAAAAATTGCTACTTTGCATTCAGAACAAAGCGGCTAATTCATGAATTGTTACACACTAGCTAGCATGATGTTTTTTTAGGTACTTTCTTTAGTGCAGAATTACCCGAACTGACGTTTACTGTTAAGATTAATGAGAATTTGATGGTATTTCACTTTAAGCTTAGCATTAAATCAAGTGTCTTCCATTAGAAGGTGATTCCTGTGTCCCCTATGCAAACTATTGATTAATAGCCATAAGTGGAACGTGCCAAAGAAAGAGACATTTATTCTCATTATATGTTGCATTCCACTGGGAGAGGAAGAAGAAAGTCCAAAAATGAACAAAGGCGACGACTAATTCCTAAGAGGCGGAGTTAAAAGGTGGGCGTCGTCAGGGGGCGGGGGTCGAGTCGATGTCTCTCGATCGGTGATCAATAAGCACCAATATGCTTCCTGCTGATACTAACATCTTAGAGATGCACAGATAAAAATGACTGGGAAAGGATGCTATGATGATTTATGCTAGTGAGTGTCGTCTAAATATTTTTTAACAAAGTGAGTTTTGCACACTCGGAGCCAACAACGAGGCACTCTAAAATATGAAAAAATAAAATAAATAAATGCACAATTAATAAATAAATAAATGTGTCACTGAATGTTATTATTTATTTATTTACTTATTTCCAATATTATTTTTGTCAATTGTGTTTTAATCATGACAAGAATGATGTAAACATTTTGCACTAAATAAGTGGAGAAATATATGAATACAGAAATTAATATTCAAACAATAAAAAAAGAAATATTTAAAACTATAAATGGATAAATAAATAAAATGTAAATTAAGATTGAAATAATTACAGTTAAAAATGAAAGAAAATTTTAAAATAGATGTACAAATAAAAAATGGAGTGTTAAATATAAGTATTGAAATACATAAAACCTAAAAATGAAATATATGAAAAACAATAGAAATGAATAATTGAAAATGAATTAAATAAAAATAAAAATTCTAATGAAAAAAATGGAATTATAATTATAGAAGTTAAAATTAATAAATTGAAAATTACATAAAAATTTAAAATGAAAGGCGTACAAAAAATGAAAATGAATAATTAAATAAGAATGAAATGAAAATAGAAATTTAAATGAAAAAAATAAAAATTTAAATGAAAAAACTGGAATCATACAAATATAGAAATTAAAATAAATACATCAAAAATAATTACATAAATATTAAAAATGAAATGTGTAAAAAAAATGGAAATGAATAATTAAAAATGAATTACATTTTAAAAAATGGAATTAGAAATACAGAAATTAATATAAATACATTTTAAATAATTACATAAAAATTAAAAATTAAATATTTGTAAAAAATAGAAACAATTCATTAAAAATGAATTAAATAAAAAGATTAAATGACAAAAATGGATTAATGTAAATATAGAAATTGAAATAAATAAATTGAAAATAGTAATAAATAAAAATGGTAATAAAAATAAAGACCGAAATACATAAATGTGGAAATAAGTTAAAAAAAACAAAAAAAAAAACCTAAACTAAAAAAACAAAAAAACAGAAATTCAGGTAATAAACATTTGAATAAATATGAATTGCAATGAATAGAAATAGAAATAAACATTGAAATAAGCATTTTTCTGACACATCTAATCTATTTACTGATGCCTTTATTCAAATATGGCAGTGCTCACCCTCCACACTAAAGCTCCCACTCCACGCTAAAACCAAATTATCCCAACCAGATCTCAACAAGCTTTGAAACACTCCTCGTCACACCTGCGCAAGGACGCACAAGGCGAGCGATGACACGCCAATAAAGCCGGCGGTCCCGACCTGTCAGTCACCCATGCCTCTCAAAGACCCAGGTCTAGTGACAAGTGTTAAATCGGAGCGCGCCATAACAGCTACCGGAGCTAACGCCGTTAAGCGGAAACCATCTGACAAATTGGCTGCCATTGACAGCGATAGACGTCCAATCCACTATGACTGGAGACAGCTCGTCCCACTACTATACATAGGTATACTATATTTTACCGAGTAGTATTTTTGGCACCGATATATATACAGTATCTCCACCCCCCTCGGCGCTCTCCCTAGCCGTGGGAAATTGGGTTAACGCTCGCTAAGTGTCCCATCGTTAGTGCTGTTAATTGACTACTGCGTGCGATAATTAACAGGGAGCAGACTGCCTACCTCGCTAATCTTATTTAGGTCATTTGCATTTAAAATGCTTTCGCTCGCCGGCTGCCGGGAGACGGCGGGGGGAAAAAAAAAGCGGCGATTTGATGGACCACTCGGACGCAGTCATGTCGCTATCGTGCGATCTTTAACCCCTTGATGCCTGGATTTAGATTTAAGAAATAAAGCATTGCGGGAGTACATACAGCGGTATGAAAAAGTATCTGAAACTTTTAGAATTTCTCACATTTCTGCATAGAATCACCATCAAATGTGATCTGAACTTTGTCAAAATCACACAGATGAAAAAACAGTGTCTGCTTTAACTAAAACGTCTCAAAGATTTATAGGTTTTCATATTTTAATGAGGATACAATGCAACCAATGACAGATGGGGGAAAAATGAGTAATTAAACCCTCTGCCTAAGGACACTTAAAGTGCCTGTGACACGAAAAAGCATGTTTATTTCTCAATACACGGGGTATTTTATGCTCCTGAATGAAATGGACCACTTGGATGTGTGAAGAAGCGATCGATATATTTATTCACTTTTTTTAATCCCGCGCTACGAAAGTGACAGACTTCCAGCTTCGGTCTTGCATTGAGGATGAGGGCGCTATGACGTGTACGGGAGAAGGAGTCCTCTTCACTTTTCAGCCGTAATGTTGTGTATGAGGACGAAGGATTCAGCTGATTTTGCGGATTAATACGTTTATTTTTCGCATCACGCCAGCCAAACTGCAGAAAAATCTTGCTGTATGAGGGAGATGCGTGTGTGCCTTTTTGGAGTTTCAAAAGGTTCCCATTCCCCGTGGATATTGGCCAAAACAAGACCGACTACTGTGGGACCATTGGACTTACGAGGAAGTGAGTAAACATCTTGTTTTGTATTATGTCAAATACGAATACAGCGATTACAAAGTAAACACTACAAACTTTCTTTAAAAAAAGGACTACTTACGTTTGATCATTGATAGGCATGTAAAAAGCTAACCTCATGCACATTAGCTGCACGTTTGCTGCACAAGAAGAGAACGGGCTGTAAATTGCTCTCCGCTGGGCGGTTTGCCGGTCCGCAAAGACAATCGAGAACCCAGTCGTCATGTCAAATAATCCGGGCTAGTTTTGTGTGATTTTCCGCTTCGAAGACTTCGAAACATCACTCGGTTCAGGTTATCATGTCGGCTAGCTATCACGCCTCTTGGTTTGTTTACATTCTCCGAAGCCGGGGAAGGGAAAGGACATATGACCGATTTAGGTGTCATAAAATATCGTTCGGGAGGTGCGACAGTAAAGGTGAAGTCGACAGTTTTGACCATTATGGAGTCATTTTGCCATGTCCTGAATAAGTGCATTTTTATGATTTCATATTCCATTTAGCACAAGACTGTTATTTGTCATGACCATGCCGTTTATTTAGCAATTGGGGAAAATACTTGGATAAAAAGAATATCCTGTAAAAATATTGAAGTAAAGAGACAGAAACAATGACATTTTGCGGCTCTCTTCGTCGCGTTTTCCTCGTTGTGAATAATTCCCCCTCAATGGGTTGAATTCTAAATCAGATAAAATCATGACCCTAGCCGACGTCATCCACCTGTTGGGGACGCTCGAGTCCTATAACGGTAGGCGTGGCTAACCAACAGATTAAAATTTCTCGTCATCTCAGCTTTGCTAAATTGTCGTATATAGTCGAATCGTCTCAAAATATGATTCTAATTCACATAATAATGCTATTTAAGACTTTTTTTTTCTCCTGTCGTATGCTCTTTAACTCACCATCAATTGATCGCCGCTAATCTTCCCAGTCAAATTAGATTAGACGTCTATCTCAGTCAATGGCATTGGGTGAGTTATGTGTAAATCCAGGCATCAAAGGGTTAAGTATTTTGCTTCCATTTTATATTTCCCTTTAAATGACAGTAAATAGTGGAAAAGTTGGAGCTTTCAAAAGTCTTTTTGGTCCTGCTTTTAAAAGTGAGCGTATTTTTTTTAATAGAAGTGGACGGACGACCACACGCTGTGTTGGGATTTCCGTCATTTCCTCTTTTTATTTGAACTCTTTGAGCTCATGCAAATGCTGCAAACTTTCAAAAATCGGCACAGTCGTGATTAAAATGCACTTCCAGTGATTGCTCTTGTTTAAGTTTTTTTTTTTTTAAGGAGGGGGGGGCTGCGGCCACCCACCATGAAGGCGATTGCGTGCCATTAGAATAACAAATGAGTCCTCCCGGAGTCACCCTGATGTATATTAATAACACAACACGGCACCTCGTAGCCAGAATTCATCATTCGGCCGCGTTAAAAAGACAATTGAAAAGCAGGGATCTTGTTTTTGCCGCCGCGCCACGTCGCAGTCATTTATCGCCAGCGTCGCCGCACGTCCTTCACCCTCACGTGCGGCATCAACGTCCATTATGGCCAGCGCGCGCCATGGTATGGATATAGGGAAGTGGCACTGAGTTATGTTACCTGAGAGACTGTTTCACGATGAAGAAAGTGGAGTAGGCTAGTGATAGTTAGTAGTGTAGGACCAATACTGGTATCGGTATTGATACAGCACTAAAATGATGTCATAGGTATCAGGGAGTACTAAGAAATAGCAGCCGCTAAGTAAATAGCATATCCTTTGACGGTGATAAAATCTTTTAAAAAGCTAGTTATGACTTGATTTTCATGTTTGCATTGATTACAATGCCTCTACCAACATGGCCGACTTGAGGCAATGGTGGTAGTGTTGATGAAACTTTTTTTTCATGCTTCTGTTGTGAATTGAAATGAGTTTCCTAGAAGACGTCCAATCCATTAGATTGACTTGATCTTAATGTCAATGCATTGACTTTTATGGGAACGTCGCCCCTACCAACATGGCCGAAGAAAGTTTTTTTTTCCTGCGTCTGTCGTGAATTGAAATGCGTTTATGACTAGTAGACGTCCAGTCCATTTAAAGCGGGAGGCTGGCAATGAATGAATGTTTGTTCATTCGCTGCCAAACCAAATGTCCCGCTTCAGTTGGATTGGACGCCCATCACCGTCAATAGCAGCCATTGCGTAAATAGTTGATGGTTTGACAGTGATAAAATAATCTTTTGAAAAACTAGTTCGACTTGATTTGAATGTCAATGCATTGACTATAATGGGATTTTCACTCCTACCAACATGGCCGACTTGGTCGGGGTGATGAAACATATGTTTTCATGCTTCTGTTGTGAATTGTAATAAGTTTACTCGAAGACGTCCAATCCATTAGATTGACTTGATTTTCACGTCAATGTATTGACTTTAAAGGGAATGTCGCCCCTACCAAGATGGCCAACTTGAGGCCATTTTGGCAGGGGCGATAAAAGGTAATTTCATGTTTTTCTCCTGTGCTGTAATGAGTTTATCACTAGTAGATATCAAATCAGTTTGAAGTGACATGGTGGCAGTTTGTTTGGATTGGACATTTATAAATGTATGTAGGGCTGCAGCTATCGATTAATTTGGTAGTCGATTAATCGATGAACTACTTAGTTCGAATAATCGAGTAATCAGATAAGAAACATTAAAAAATTAAAATAGCTGAGCTGAGCCTCAAACGGTATAAAAAAAAACAACCAAATAACGATTTAAGTACGACAAAATAAAAAAAAAAAAAAAAAAAAATCAAAAAATTGGCTAACTTACATTGCAAAAGTCCGCTAGCTTAAATGCTCTAATTTTTTTTTTTTTTTTTTTTTTTGCAGCGCTCTTAACAAATGGTTCAAACACATATTCCCACAAAAAACGGCTAAAAATACCTATAAACTGAATTACGAATGCATTTAAAAAACATTAGCTCAAAAAAAACTTAGCTTGTGTTGGTCTTAACAGGGAGCCGCTGGTTTCAGCCATGTGAAATGAGTTTTGTTATATTCACTGTTGCCACTAGAAGGTAGTGTATCCACCCAAATCAATAAAACTTATTGCAAACACTTTCAAAACAAACCATTACAACACCACTTTAATTAAACGAATACTCGAAGCAGCAAAACTTAATTTGAATCTTTTTTTTCTAATCGAATTACTCGAGTTAATTGATTAATCATTGCAACACTAAACGAATGTATACTGGCTTGGTCAGAGACTGCTTTAACTCATTGGCTGCCATTGATGTTTATGGACCTCCAATTCATTTAATGTGGGAGGGATGGATTCAAATGGATTGGGCATCTATAAACGTATGTAGGTCTGCAGCCATTGATTAATTTAGTAGTCGATTAAATAATGAACTAGTTAGTTCAAATAATTGAGTAATCAGATAAGGAACATTAAAAATGTAAAATAGCTGAATAGCTTAAGTACAACAAAATAAAAAAAATTATAATAATAAATAAATAAAATTGGCTAACTTACATAGCAAGAGCCCGCTAGCTTAAATGCTATATATATATATTTCTTTGCAATGCTCTTAACAAATGGTTCAAACACATATTCCCACAAAAAAAATGGCTAAAAATACCTATACACTGAATTACGAATGCATTTGAAAAACATTAGCTCAAACAAAAACCTAGCTTATGTTGGTCTTAACTGGGAGCAGCTGGATTCAGCCATGTGAAATGAGTTGTTATATTCACTGTTGCCACTGGAGGGCAGTGTATCCACCCAAAATCAATACAACTAAATGCAAACACTTTCAAAACAAACCATGTCAACACCACTTTAATTAAACGAATACTCGAAGTAGCAAAACTGAATTTGAATCTTTTTTTTTCAAATCAAATTACTCGATTAATCGTTGCAGAACTAAACGTATTTATCATGGCTTGGTCAGAGACTGCTTTAACTCATTGGCTGCCATTGATGTTTATGGGCGACCAATTCATTTGATGTGGGAAGGATGGATTCAAATGGATTGGACATCTATGTATTCTACATGTATTCTTCCTCCCACCAATTAGTTCATCACTTCTGGACGCCCAATGAAATGAATGAATAAATTGGACCTCTATTAACGTCAATGCCATCCAATGAGTTAAAGCAGTCTCTAACCAAACATTGATAGCAATTACTGAACACTCTGTTGTCGTATTTTACGTTTCATAATGCGCTATACATTTTTCAAAGGAGTCAGAAAATTCGATATTCAGTCATTCAGGCACCGAACCGGAGTTAACCAGAGTTGTTGAGACAACGTGACGGACATTGAACATTCCTTACGCCGCCGATACGCCGAAACCGACAGGTGAAAGCGTGTTACCTCCTGCCGGGCATACTAAGCAGCGTCATCAGTGACAGTCAGGCAGAGGAAGCGAAAGAGAAGCCGCCTTCTCGAGCATTGGACTGATGGCCCCGACTCAGGTGTTATTTGTCTTGTAGCGCTTGGTGAGGCCTCACGTCCACTCAGGCAAGGAATAAAAAAAAAAGAAAAAAGATGGACGCTCTATCTGGGAGAAGTACGAGCGGGGGACGATCCGTCAGTGGCAGTCATCACTTAGCTGCCGAGTGAAACAAGAGCGCCAGGGACATGATTAAAAATACGCGCGCAGGGGGAATGAAATGCAAATCTTTCGCGCTTTACTTAGCGGAGGAATTTGAATGGTAGCGGGGGAAAAGTCATTTTAATGAAAAAAAATGGGGAAAATTCAGGATAGCGATTTGCTACTCCACGCCGCGTTAAGCACGGGACGTGATTGCGAGGAAGGAGGATTTTGGGCTAGGTTAGCATCTGGCGCAAAGAAAAAAGTTAGCTAGCTTTACTATAGTTGAGCAACTTTTTAAGATTAAACTTTTATTTGGATATTTTGTGATGACCTAATTACATATTTTTGCACCCGAGTTTGAGTTATCTGACTTTTTTCCCCTATCTGGCAACTAGGTAGTGTAATAAAGAAAGTAGATATAAAGTAAAATGTTAGCTTACTAGATGTCTTATGCTAACGCATTGCCTGCCATTGACAACAGGAGGTGACGTTCATTTCAATAGCACAAAAATGTACTTCAATTCACTCCTATTGATTTCCAACCCATGGCCCGATATCAACAGGAAGTGACCCTGAAATAATTTTCAACATATATTTAATCTCCAAAGTTAAATATGCTATTGTTTCAATGTTTTATTTGATTTATTTTTAACAACAACAACAACAAAAAAACACCATAACGTTTGTTTTCTCGCCAACACCAGGGAGTGCTCCCCACCCTCGGCACCCCACTGCCCCTAAGTACCCTAAAAGTGACCCAAAGTCAACTAATTGCCTGCCATTGACAACAATAGATATCTAATTCATTTCAACTAGGAGGCCTGGCTTTGAATGCTCATATTTTACAGATGCTCAGAGACGCTGTAAAGTTAAGTACAAAGAACATACCGTATTTTCCGGACTATAAGTCGCAGTTTTTTTTCATAGTTTGGCTGGAGGTGCGACTTATACTCTGGAGTGATTTATGTGTGAAATTATTAACACATTATTATATCATTTCACATGTAATTTAGGTGTTTTGGAGTGAAACTGATGGTTTGGTAAACTTGTTAGCGTGTACTTTATGCTATAGTTATCCGAATAACCTTCAATAGCTATGTTATGTCGACAGACCGGCCACGTTCGTATTTCGTTGTTCATGCATCATGTAACATTATCATAATGTACACGTATTCAGCATGTCGTTCTCTATTGTTTTTTATTTTAAATTGCCTTTGAAGATGACATATCTGTTCTATGTGTTGGATTTTATCAAATAAATTTCCCCAAAAATGAGACTTATACTCCGGTGCGACTTATATATAAATTTTTTCCTCTTCGTTGGGCATTTTATGGCTGGTGCGACTTATACTCGGGTGCGAGTTATAGTCCGAAAAATACTGTAAATAAGGTGTAGGATCAAAACATAAGCAGAATAAAACGGATAAAAATATAGAATTCTAAATTAAAAGCCACTGAGTCTTTTTTTTTTTTTTTTTTTAATAGGGTGCCATTTGAACGTAACAGAGTGGACACTAAGAGAGGGAGGTTTTGTGCTAAAGTTAGCCATCAGTCTAGCTTTGCTACTTTAATACACTGCTGGCCAAAATATTGGTACTCCTGCAATTCTGTCAGAAAATGCTTACCGTAATTTTCAGACAATAAGCCGCTACTTTTTTCCTTCATTTTGAATCCTGCGGCTTATAGACCCTACCCAAGTGACGTCACAACTCCTTCCTCCTGACTGGTGCCGCCCAATTGTCCGTCAACACATCATGTTTCCCTGTTACGGCTACGTACATTCCTCCTATTTACGACGTGTTTTTCTGCTCGTTAACATTAATAATCAAAATGGTGAAGGCGTGTGTGGCGGTCGGTTGCAATAACAGAGAAGATAGACGGAGAAGACGGAGAGACTTGAAGTTCTACCGGATTCCGAGAGACCCGGAGAGAAGAGAGCGAGATGGGCTGCTGCAATTCGACGAGAAAACTGGGCTCCAAACGATTACCACAGATTATGTAGTAGTCATTTTATATCTGGTAAGATGCATTTAATATATATTTAGAGGGTTTTGGGCTGACAACCAAAATTAAGATCATTGCTAGGCTAATCGCCGACAACATACATGTATGTATGTAGTGAGAGTGCTATCGCTAAACCATATAAACATTAAAAGCCCTAACTCCATTGACAAACGACATGAAATACATTAGACTTGACAGTGGATGTTAGCAAGAACAAAAGATTTTGAATTGAAAATTTCGTAACTCACCTTTCCAAGCACAAGATAGATTCCTGCCGAATTTTCGTGGACGAGGACCTGTTTCACCCAACCAGCAACGAAGTATTTATAAGCCTCCAAGCTCTTAAAGTTTTTCAAACTTTCGTGAGAATAGGCTGATTTTGTGTGGACAAGATAGTTGTACAGTTCAGGGTAGCTAGCAGATGTCAGGCAAATACGGCGGAGACAGCGGGTCGAAAAACATCGATTTAGGCATCAAATATGGATCTGGCGAATGGATAAACTGAAGCTTTTCCACATAACGCCTTTTATGCAACGCATCAAGTGAGTTTACGGCATCCGAAAGCACCGGGTCTTCCATGAAATGCGTTATAAATTGCTCGATCAATTGAGACCATTGATAATACAGACACAAAATGACGGACAAGTGGGCGGAACCATACAGCGAGCACGTGATTTTGTGACGTCGGTGGGTAGGGTCTATAGTCCAGTGCAGCTTATTTGTTGATATATTTAGTTCATAGGTAACACTTTATTTGACAGCGACATCATAAGACCGTCATAATTATGAAATGATTATCATGGACATTAATGAATAGTTATGTCATGAAGTGTCATCCGGCAAATAAGGTCACTAACTCAATTTATGTCCAGCTTGCATCGTTTACATCTAATCAAAAGTGAGATAATTTGTCGTATAACACGAAATGACATCGTTTATAAGCATTAATTAATGCTCATGACACTGTCGTGATGACAGTGGAACAGTAACTGAAGAAATAAATAGTGCAGAACAATAATGTTGATTGTTCTTTACATCTGTAGCACTGCAATGCATGCTAGGAGGCATGTTGGACAATTGGTGGTTCATTTAGTCTTATGACAGTCGTATGATGCCGCTGTCAAATAAAGTGTTTCTGGTTAATTTTTTTTGTGTGTAAACATCCCATAATAAAGTGAGGACAGCTGCGGCTTATAGTCCAGTGCAGCTTATCTAAGAACAAATGCGATTTTTGTGCCAAATTTGGTGGGTAGCGGCTTACAGTCAGGTGCGCCTTATAGTGCGAAAATTACGGTAATTTCTCCTGGAAAATGATTACCATTAGAAATGCTTTGGTAGTAATATCTTCATTTATTTTGCTGGCAATGAAAAAAACACAAAAGAAAATGAAAAAAAAAAAAATCATTATCATTTTACACAAAACTCCAAAAATGGGTCGGACAAAAGTATTGGCGCCCTCACCCTAATACTTGGTAGCACAACCTTTAGACAAAAAAACCTGCGAACAACCGCTTCCGGTATCCATCAATGGGTTTCTTACAATGCTTTGCTGGAATTTTTGACCATTCTTATTTGGCCAACTGCTCCAGGTCTCTGAGATTTGAAGGGTGCCTTTTCTGCCATTTTCAGATCTCTCCACAGGTATTGTACGAGATTCAGGTCTTGACTCATTGCTGGCCACTATAGAAGTCTCCAGTGCTTTCTCTCAAACCGTTTTCTAGTGCTTTTTGAAGTGTGTTTTGGGTCATGTCCTGCTGGAAGACCCATGACCTCAGAGCGAGACCCAGCTTTCTCACACTGTGCCCTACATTATGCTGCAAAATTTGTTGGTAGTCTTCAGACTTCATAATGCCATGCACACGGTCAAGCAGTCCAGTGCCAGAGGCAGCAAAGCAACCTCAAAACATCAGGGAACCTTTGCCATGTTTGACTGTGGCGACAGTGTTCTTTTCTTTGAAGCCTTCGGTTTTTTTTTCTGTAAGCTCTATGGTGATGGTTTTCCCAAAAAGCTCTACTTTTTTCTCATCTGACCAGAGAACATTCTTCCAGAAATGTTTTGGGCTTTCTCAGGTAAGTTTTGGCAAACTCCAGCCTGGCTTTTTTATGTCTCTGGGTCAGAAGTGCGGTCTTCCTGGGTATCCTTCCATAAAGTCCTTTTTCATTCAGACGCCGACGGATAATACGGGTTGACACTCTTGTACCCTCGGACTGCGGGACAGCCTGAACTTGTTTGGATGTTTGTCGAGGTTCTTTATCCACCATCCGCACAATCTTTCATTGAAATCTCGTGTCAATTTTTCTTTTCTGTCCACATCTAGGGATGTTAGCCACAGTGGCATGGGCTTTATGCTTATTGATGACACTGCGCACGGTAGACATAGGAACATTTAGGTCTTTGGAGATGGACTTGTAGCCTTGAGATTGCCCATGCTTCCTCACAATTTTGCTTCTCAAGTCCTCAGACAGTTGTTTGGTCTTCTTTCTTTTCTCCATGCTGAATGTGGTACACACAAGGACACAGGACAGAGGTTGAGTCAACTTTAATCCATTTTAACTGGCTGCAAGTGTGATTTAGTTATTGCCACCGCCTGTTATGTGCCACATGTAAGTAACAGGTGCTGTTAATGACACAAATTACAGAAGCATCACATGATTTTTCAAAGGTTGCCAATACTTTTGTCCGGCCCATTTTTGGAGTTTTGTGTAAAATGATAATAATTTAACTACTAAATATTACTAGCAAAGCATTTGTAATTTCAATCATTTTCTGGGGGAAATTGAGCAATTTTTGACAGAATTGCAGGTGTGCCAGCAGTGGAGCTAACATGACTTTGGATAATTGCTGAGAAATTGACAAATCAACCTTTTGAAATGATTCAGTTCAATTCATTTGGATGGCCAATGTCGTCAACATTAGCCAAAGTCAATCCCGATTTTGACTTGAATTTAAATCATCCAGAAAGCCTAGCTTTGCTAGCATAATAGCTAACATGGTATCGGACACCTGATGAGAAATCAATAATTTAAAATAATCCTTTTGAAATCATTTAATTAAATTCATTTGGACGGCTTTCGTCGTCGACGTTGGCCAACATCAATCCCAACTTTGACTTGAACTTAAATCATCCAAAAAGCGTCCGCGCCATTACTCGGGAGTGAGCCGGTCGAGCGCTTTGCCATGAAACGGCGTCGCCGCCACCGCGTGCGATTCGTCGACTTCAGAGGGCCACTCTCGGGGAATCCCGAGGCCACGCTCCCCCTGCCGCCGCCCCGGGGCAATTATTCGCCCGTTTTGAAATTCAAAAATACGCCACACATGCACCTTTTTACCCGGAGTGTGTGAATGAACGCCACTAACTTCTCTTAAAAGCCGTCCCGAATCCACCACGGCACCCTCGTTCAGTGCAGTCAAATGATCTAAAAGCTCTGCTACCTGGCGCCGTCCTCACAAAAAAGAAAAAAAAAAAAAAAAAGTGCGCGCTGACAAAGAACATACCTTCAATTAGGCAAACCATTAACATTTTAGAGGAAGTCAGTGTTTGGATCCCTTGGGTTTCCCCCCACTGCTGTCCTTTTCATATTCAAATACACAACTTTAAAGTAGGTCATATCTAATCCACACACATCCCAAAAAGAAAAAAAAAAGCGATTTTGGGAGGAAATGCCGCTCGGCGGTAAGAGAGGTGTATTCACTTTGAAAAATAAAATCCGTAATTGTTTTGGCGGGAAATAAAAATGGACAGTCAATGTTTTTTTTCCCTGTCAATTTATTATGTCAATCAAAACAAGCTTCTGTATGATATTTGCTTTATTTTTCCTCAAATCAAACTAACGTTTTTTTGTTTTTTTATTGCGTGAAAGAAATGTGCATTCAAAAACTGCAGTTTTTTTCCCCTTTAGTTTAAATAAAATATTTACTAAATCAGCTCAAATATGAATCCCTAGTTAAAAACTGTTACATAACATTTGATGTCAATTTATGATATTTTACAAATTATTTTTACTGTTTTGTTTTTATTGCAAGAAAAAAAATGTGTTCAAAAAGTGCACTTGTTTTTTTTTTTTTTTTTTTAAATTTACAAATTATTTTTACTGGTTTGTTTTTATTGCAAGAAAAAAAATGCGTTCAAAAAGTGCACTTGTTTTTTTTTTTTTTTTTTTTTTTTTTAATTAAAGAAATAATACAGAAAGAAGGTCAGAGTTACCAGTATTAATTAAACATGCATACCAAACCTTTTTCGGTTTTAACGTATTGCCAGCTCATTTTAACGAATGGACAACTCGCGTCAACCTATTGCTAACCTCGTTTCAACCAACTGCTAACCTCATTTTAACGTATTGCTAACCTCGTTTTAACATGTTGCTAACCTAGTTTTAACGTACTGTGTTGGCAAAGTCGTTTCAACTACTGGTTATTGGCGAAGGCTAAATGCTAAAAAACATTACCTTTTCTCACAGTAAGGCTGCACAGTTGTACTCGGCTACGGAAGCGGCAAAAAAGGATGCAAGAAATGATTGTGTTTTTAAAAAAATTTTTTTTACTGAATTAATTTGCAACCAGTCAGCAAATTGCCTGGAATATGAATCATTTATCAACCCATTAACAAGTGAGCCTATTTTGTCTGAATTTGCATGCCTGTGATGTTGCCTTTATACAGTAGTCGTGTAGTAAACAAAATTGTCAAATGATGACGAGTCGTAAGTTATCACGCAATAGACACCAAAAACATAATTTTGACAGCCCTACTTTTTTTTATCTCGTTATCGGGCGGTAATTAATTTTTTTAATTAACCACGTTAAAATATTTGACGCACTTAACGCACAAATGCCCCGCTGAAACAGATTAAAATGACAGCACAGTGAAATGCTCACTTATTGTTATGGAGTTTTGCCGCCCTCTGCTGGCGCTTGGGTGCGACTGATTTTATAGGCTTCAGCACCCATGAGCATTGTGTAAGTAATTATTGACATCAACAATGGCGGGCTACTAGTTTATTTTTTGATTGAAAATTTTACAAATTTTATTAAAACGAAAACATTAAGAGGGGTTTTAATATAAAATTTCCATAACTTGTACTAAAATGTATCTTTTAAGAACTACAAGTCTTTCTATCCATGGATCGCTTTAGCAGAATGTTAATAATGGTAATGCCATCTTGTTAATTTATTGTTATAGTAAAGAAATACAGTACTTATGTACCGTATTTTGAATGTATATATCCATCTTGTGCCTTATCTTTCCATTCCAACAATAATTTACAGAGAAATATGACATATTTTATTGATGGTTTGAATTGCGATTAATTACGATTAATTAATTTTTAGGCTGTAATTAACTCGATTAAAAATTTTAATCTTTTGACAGCTCTAAAAAAAAGTATTTTTTTCAAAATTTTTTTGGTTTCAACATTGGTAGGGAAGATATTACCGTAATGCACATAATGCAAACAATGATCCAAATAAGGGATGACTAGCTTGACTTCTTTGTTCCATGTGGAAGCTGGCCTGACCGCAGTAGTTTTGACGGTTAGCAAGTTTAATGTTATGCTAACTGTTGCAGGTCGGACTTTCAGTAGCAAAATTAGTGGTGTTTGCCCACCTCCACAACATTGACGTCTTTTTACATGACTTACAGTGGCTGCTGCTGGCCGAAAAAAAAACTTCTAATATCCCTTCTCTCGGAAGGAGGTGCCATGTTGTCGACATGAATCTGTTGGGGTTGCGTGAGTATGTCTGTGTGTGTCTTTGTGGCGGGACGGGGGGCTTCAAATCATCAGATAACCAAACGTTCGTTTGAGGGGGAAACAGTGGATCGGCACATTCAGCAAGTGAAAAGGGATAAATGTAAGTCTGAACAGAATGAAAATAACTCACTTAATAATGGTAGGGTCTATTCTATCCTTACAACATACTGTGAGGCAATCTAAATCACCTATATATTTGAACTCTATATGATGAAATAAGGTTGTTTAAAAGTTGGTGGGGAGTCTGGGGACAATTTGAGCATCCTGAAAAGTTGCTAGTGTTATGTCCCTACTATCCCTATGCAAACATACGCCCTTGGTTTGGAGGTCTATTTCCGTCATAATATTGATTTCCCTCTGTTACTAACGACTACAACACATAACCTGCCACCTGGGCTGACGGTGACTAAGCTAATGCTAACTTTTGAATAGACGCTTACTGTCGTCACCGCTGTCCCTAAAAGTGTTAACTAATCACTCCAGCGCTTTTTGCGGTCACGACGCCGTCCCTCCCGCGCGCCGCTATCGATTTGTTTGATTTTTCCCCGAGTCGGACGGCTGCGGAATTCTCACGCGGGGGGGTTAGCTAGCACCCGCTGCCAAAATGAGTGCGACGGGGTCGCCTCGGAACTCCAAATCTCGAGGGAAAAAGTACTTTTACTGGCACGGGTTGGAATTTTAGAGCAAAATAGCTTATTTTAGGGTTCATCTAATACGTTGAATAAAGACATTGAGTGACTTAAGAGGAAACGCGGTGTGAAATGTTGAAATTATGTATTGATTTTCTGCCGTCGTTCGCCTCAACGCCTCGCTGTAATTGCCTCTTTGCGTAGTACAGCTCGCCCGCCGACGCTTTTTGTCGCGTGAAGCGTTTACTCTGTCGTCAGCAGACTTTTTTTCTTCTCGGCTTCGTCCTTCTGTCAAGCGCCATTTTGGTGAACAGGGTATTTCGGGAAGTATTCTGGTGGAAACTATGAGGACGGGGAGGACCGTGACTTGAGTGTTCCGTTACACTCCTATCAATGATACTTTTTAAGGGATTTCAGGGTTTCCCCTGGGATTTTTTTAAGCTGTGGTGGCGGGCTACATCGGAATCGGAAAGCCTCACCATGTCGTGCCACGGCAAAGAAAAATTTTCACGTTTTTTTCCCCCCTAGAAGAACCATAACATACGGTCCCTGACAAAGGTCTTGTGTCTGAAACAGCTCATACACACACATATATACTTATTAGATACAAAAACATGTCAGCTACCGTATTTTCCAGACTACAGTCCCTGACAAGTCTTGTCACTTATCCATTTTGTAGAAACAATTGCTAATAACCTGACTTTTAATTATTCAATTGGTTTCAGAAATGGCTCATATGAAATCTAAGACCCTCCCAAATGTTGCTGAATGTACAAAAATATATTTGTTTCACCGAAAAAAGATTTATCATTTAATGAAGACATAAAGGTCATATTTTGTCAAGACAAAAGTTGTGTCGCCTACAGAAAGTTGTGTGAAAATTGAACAAAAAATGTACTTCAAATACAAAAATATATTACACAACATAAGCAAATTAAGTAGTGGTGCTGTGAGATCCAAATTTAATATTTTGTATGACTTCCATGGGCTTGAAGGACTGCATCCATGCGGTTCGGCAAGGATTCATACAATTTATTGATGAAGTCATCAGGAATGTTATGTCCTCTGGTCTTATGTTGACTACTTTTTGGGTTTAATTTCTTTCTAAGATTGTACATTGTTCATCCGTCCACAGGATGTCGCTATTGTAACTCTGACTTTGCAGTTTTTCTTTGGTATTGCTGTTTGCGCTCGGCTTCCCCTAGTGGCGATTTGCTGTAAGCAGCAGGCAGAAAGAACTTTTTATTTCAGTTGGAAAAGAGGCCTTGAGGTGTTAAGACGTTACACACCTCCTCTGCACCATACATCGTTGGGAACCCTTGACAAAACAAAATCTGTAAGTTTGTACGTTTTAACAGTGGGTTAGATGTAATTTTGGTGTGTCTATTCTGTTATTTTGTTGTTATTTATGTATGTTTCAGTTTTAACACACACACACACGCACACACGTTCAAGCAAAGAAATAAATGAGAGGAAGGAGTTTGGGCCTCCATTTTTCTTTGTTGGTTTAGCTCGCTGCCGAAGTCGAGTAGCCATACGCTCGGCTGAGGGCAGAAGAGTAAAAAGATTTTCAACACATCAAGCACCCAAGATGTCTCAGCAAGAAGTTTCACCACCTATCAGCCAAGTGGTCACCAGGTCGGAGGCCAGTCATTCTCATTCTTCACGCCGGTCCAGAACGAGTCAAGCTGCTGCACAAGCACGAGCAGACGCCGAAGCTGCCTACGCCAGAGCACGGTACGCCAAACGCCAAATCGACATGGAGGTCGAGAAGGCACGCATCGAGGCAACACTACACGCTCTGAAGACGGAAGGTGAAGCAGAAGCAGCGCTCGCCGCAGCTAAAGTTTGGGAGGCGACTTTCGAAGAAGAGGAGCGCGCCAAAGTCGACCTCAGCGAGCAAGGGGTATTTTCCAAGACACCCCCCTCCATCAGGCGTGCACAAGAGTATGTGCATGCTCACTTTGACGACCAGCGTGTGCAAGCAGATGGCACACAAACGCCAAACACTGAGCACCTGGTTAGGCACAATGACTCTCAACAACCAGAAAATAGCCCAAAATCAGCTGGTGCTTTTCCACATGTGCGTCACATCGACATCGCTGACGAAGAGCATCTCCAATCTCATCGTGCGAGAACGGACATCTCACACCAGCCTACACCTTCAGCAACCCCACAAAGTGAACTGTCCAATTTAGCAGCCTATCTAGCACGGCGTGATCTGCTGACATCGGGGTTCAAGGTTTTCGACAACCGGCCAGAGTCCTACCTGTCCTGGAAGTCCATGTTCTGCAACGCGACGGAAGGCCTCAATCTCAAGCCCAGCGAAGAGCTCGACCTTCTCACCAAGTGGCTCGGCGGGGAGTCTCTTCAACACGCTCAGAGGATCAGGGCGGTCCACGTGAGTAATCCACAGGCAGGTCTCCAACGTCTGTGGCAGCGGCTAGACAAGACTTATGGCTCTCCAGAGGTAATTGAATCCTCACTCTTCCAACGGTTGCAGACTTTTCCAAGAATCTCCAACAAAGACACTCACTTACTGCAGGAGCTTGCTGATCTTCTGTTAGAGCTATCGTATGCCAAAAGTGAAAGTTATTTGCCGGGTCTTAGCTTTCTCGACACACCAAGGGGCATAAACCCGATAGTTGAAAAACTCCCATATGGACTCCAGGAGTCATGGGTTACACAAGGTACCAAATACAAAAGGGAAAACGGTGCAGTCTATCCACCTTTTTCGTATTTTGTGCGGTTCGTAAATGACTACGCTGAAATGAGAACAGACCCTAGCTTTATGTTACAGTGTTCAAACGTAATAAATCCAAGGGTTGATAAGACATCAGTAAGACGAGACAAATACAGAGTTCCATTGGCGGTGAATAAAATAGAGATCAGTCCGGCTAAATTGACAGCACCCGATCCAGACAAACAATGTCCTATCCACCAAAAACCACATTCACTCGTCAAATGCAGGGGGTTTAGAATGAAAACACTAGACGAAAGAAAGAACATTCTCAAAGAGCACGCCATTTGTTTTAAATGTTGTGCGTCCACAAATCACAGGGCTCGAGACTGTAAAGCTATTATCCAATGCTCAGAATGTGATAGCGATGCTCATGTGTCTGCCATGCATGTCGGTCCACCTCCATGGACACCTCAAGACTTTAATCCCCCAACCCAGAGTCACGGCGGGGAGTCTGAGGGCCCAAATCCTGTGAACACAGCCAGTTGCACAGAAGTATGTGGGCAAGGCGTAAAAGGAAAATCATGCTCAAAGATCTGTTTAGTTAATGTATATCGCCGAACTTCTCCAGAAAAGAAAAAGAGGGTATATGCCATGTTGGATGATCAGAGCAATTCATCCTTAGCCAGATCTGCGTTTTTTGACATGTTTAATGTGCAAGGTACCATATTCCCATACACCATGAGAACATGTGCAGGTTTATCAGAGACACAAGGTCGTAAAGCTGATGGCTTTGTTGTAGAAGATGTAGATGGTAAGGTCTCCATGATGCTGCCTACAATAACAGAATGTGATCAGATTCCAGATAATAGAGACGAAATTCCCAGCCCTGAGGTAGCAGCAGCTCACCCTCATTTGCGATCAATCGCTTCACAGATTCCTCCTCTCGACCCATCGGCAGACATTCTTCTGCTCCTGGGAAGGGACATCATTCAGGCTCATAAAGTTCGTGGTCAGGTAAATGGGCCAAACAATGCACCTCATGCCCAGCGTCTCGATTTAGGATGGGTTGTCATAGGTGATGTCTGTCTCTCTGGAGCTCATAAACCCACATTGAACTCATTTAAGACGAACGTTCTAAACAGTGGACGTCCCACGTTCCTCAGTCCTTGCGAAAACACAATCGTTATCAAAGAGAAATACACCAAAAACGATCCACTAAACACACAAGCGGAACTAGGACAACATATTTTCCAACAAACAACAAATGACGACAAAGTTGCACTTTCGGCAGAAGATGCGTTGTTCCTAGACATTATGCACAACAACTTTGCTAAAGATGAGGCGAATAACTGGGTAGCTCCACTTCCATTCCGCTCACCTAGGCGGCGCCTACCTGACAATCGGCAGCAGGCCTACAATCGTTTAATGTCGCTCCGCAAAACGCTGAGAAGAAAACCTGAAATGAGAGCGCATTACGCTGAGTTTATGGAGAAAATATTCAGCAAGGGCCATGCCGAACCAGCGCCCGCACTGGCGCCAGATCAAGAGTGCTGGTATCTCCCTAGTTTTGGCGTTTACCACCCGCAAAAGCCAGAAAAAATTAGGGTAGTCTTTGATTCGAGTGCTCAACTTGACAATGTTTCTCTCAATGACGTGCTCCTCAAGGGACCAGATCTTAACAACACTCTCGTAGGAGTTCTGATGCGGTTTAGGTCCGACCCATACGCCGTCATGGCAGATGTGGAGCATATGTTTCACAACTTTGTAGTCCGAGAAGACCACCGTAACTACCTTCGTTTCTTGTGGTTCCAAAATCATGACCTTGATGGAAAAGTGCAAGAATTTAGGATGACTGTCCATGTGTTTGGTAATTGTCCTTCCCCATCAGTCGCCATCTTTGGACTGAAAAGAACAGCCATAGAAGGAGAAATGGAATTTGGCAGTGACGCAAAAGAATTCATTGAACGGCACTTCTATGTAGATGATGGGCTAAAGTCATTCTCTTCCATAGAGCAGGCCATTGATGTTCTTAGTAGGGCACAGAAGATGCTGGCTCAGTGTAACATACGCCTGCACAAAATCTCATCCAATTGTCCTCTCATAACAGGAGCCTTTCCAACCGAAGATCGTGCTGTAGGCATGCAAGGTCTTGACATTGGGCAGACTACCCCACCAATGCAGCGCAGTTTGGGCTTAGGATGGGAGCTGTTGACTGACCAATTCAAGTTCCAAGTAAGAGTAAATGAAAGGCCGTTCACAAAAAGGGGAGTTCTGTCAGTTATCAACAGTGTGTTCGACCCACTTGGTTTTGCTATTCCAGTAATCGTAGGGGGTAGAACCATACTCAGAGACATTTCCACAAATGTTTCAGAGTGGGACACTGAACTGCCAAAAGACAAATTAGAACAGTGGCAAAAGTGGAAAAGTTCCCTCGGACACCTACAACATCTTGAAATTCCCAGAATGTACACTTCAATACCGCTGTCTGCAGCCCAAAGAATAGAGATTGACGTTTTTTGTGATGCTTCCACAAAAGCCGTAGGTGCGGTAGCATACCTCAAACTCACAAATGAGGACGGACACAGCGAAGTGGGATTCCTCCTCGGCAAAGCACGTTTAGCTCCTAAACCAGACATCACCATACCCCGACTTGAACTCTGTGCAGCAGTCCTGGCCGTGGAAGTAGCAGAGTTGGTTCTAGAGGAGCTGGATGTCACAGTCGATCAGGTGAATCTTTACACAGACTCAAAGGTAGTGCTTGGGTACATCTCAAACACCAAGAGACGCTTTCACGTTTATGTGCACAACAGAGTCGAACGCATCAGGCGCTTTGCACAAACTCACCAGTGGCATTACGTGCCCACACACTTAAATCCGGCAGACCATGCCACACGAGCGTTGCCCGCTGAGCAGCTCTCCAGCTCCACCTGGCTCAGAGGCCCAGCTTTCCTCTCCAGGTTGGACCAAAGTCAAGTTCGAAGTCAAACCTTCGATCTCATAGACCCAGAGACTGACTGTGAGTTGCGTCCTGAGGTAACAACTTGCACTACCACCCTATCAAAAGGCCAGTTTAATAGTGCCAGATTTGAAAGGTTTTCAAGTTGGAAGGTGCTGCAAAAGGCTATTGCAAAACTCCAACATATAGCTCAATCATTCAAGAACAACTCTGAGGTTTCCTGTCGTGGCTGGCACAACTGCAACAAACATTTAACTGAAAAGTCACTGCAACTAGCCAAGACCACGATCATTCGCACCGTTCAAAGAGAGGTCTTCGCAGAAGATATTGGATGCATTGAAAAAGGCACAGCTTTAAAAAACTCAAGTCCACTCAGCAAACTGAATCCATTTGTTGACACGCAAGGGCTCCTTAAAGTTGGAGGCCGACTAAAGAAAGCACAGTTGTCTGCAGAAGAAACCAATCCCATACTAATCCCTGGAAAGCACCATCTTGCTCAGCTCATAATAAGACACTTTCACGAAAAATTATGTCACCAGGGAAGGCATTTCACGGAGGGAGCAGTCAGAGCAGGGGGCTTTTGGATTGTGGGAGGAAAAAGAGCAGTAAGCAGTGTGATTTTCAAGTGCATCACATGCCGCAAATTAAGGGGCAGGCAACCTGAACAGATCATGGCTGAGCTACCTGAAGACAGGCTGTCCACGGACCCTCCTTTCACAAATGTAGGCCTTGATGTGTTCGGTCCCTGGTCCGTTACAGTGAGAAAAACGCGTGGTGCTAATGCAGATGCTAAAAGATGGGCAGTCATATTCACCTGCATGAGTACACGTGCAATTCATATTGAAGTGATTGAGTCAATGGACACATCGTCATTCATTAATGCACTGCGTCGTTTCTTTGCCATCCGAGGTGGTGCCAAACTCTTGAGATCTGATTGTGGGACAAATTTTGTGAGTGCCTGCAAAGAGCTCCAAATAGACAAACTAGGCTGTCACAATGACAAAATAGGCACATTCTTGAAAGACAGTGCGTGCAAATGGCAGTTTAATCCTCCACATGCATCCCATATGGCTGGTTCCTGGGAACGCATGATCGGCGTCACCCGAAAAATCCTCAATGCAATGCTCCTTGAACATCCATATGGGAAGCTCACACATGAAGTACTCGTAACATTGTTAGCTGAAGTCACCGCAATTGTAAATGCCCGTCCGCTAACAGCCGTTTCTACAGATCCCGAAAACCCAGTCATTCTTACTCCTGCGATGCTACTCACGCAAAAGGTTGGCACACCACCGATTCCACCAGGGCAGTTTCAGACCAGTGACCTATTCAAAGCCCAATGGAAGCGCGTGCAGTACTTAGCTAATGTTTTCTGGAGTCGTTGGCAGAAAGAATACATCGCAGGCCTGCAGGTTCGTCACAAGTGGAAAACAAAAAAGCCAAACCTTCAAATGGGCAACGTTGTTTTAATGAGGGAGTCTCTAGAACATAGGAATAATTGGCCACTCGGACTGATCACAAAATCTTTCCCAAGTGAGGACGGTAATGTCAGAAAAGTTGAGGTTAAGATTTGCCGAAACGGCGAGAATAGGTTTTACATTCGCCCAATTCGTGAAGTTGTGCTTTTGATGTCTAAGGATAGCATGTAAAACGAGTTGTTGTTTTGTATCGTTCATTAGTTAAGGGCTGACATCTTGCAGATGTCAGGCGGGGAGTGTTATGTCCTCTGGTCTTATGTTGACTACTTTTTGGGTTTAATTTCTTTCTAAGATTGTACATTGTTCATCCGTCCACAGGATGTCGCTATTGTAACTCTGACTTTGCAGTTTTTCTTTGGTATTGCTGTTTGCGCTCGGCTTCCCCTAGTGGCGATTTGCTGTAAGCAGCAGGCAGAAAGAACTTTTTATTTCAGTTGGAAAAGAGGCCTTGAGGTGTTAAGACGTTACACACCTCCTCTGCACCATACATCGTTGGGAACCCTTGACAAAACAAAATCTGTAAGTTTGTACGTTTTAACAGTGGGTTAGATGTAATTTTGGTGTGTCTATTCTGTTATTTTGTTGTTATTTATGTATGTTTCAGTTTTAACACACACACACACGCACACACGTTCAAGCAAAGAAATAAATGAGAGGAAGGAGTTTGGGCCTCCATTTTTCTTTGTTGGTTTAGCTCGCTGCCGAAGTCGAGTAGCCATACGCTCGGCTGAGGGCAGAAGAAGGAACATCAAAGAAAGCAGTCTTGCATGGCTCCCAGGGTTCATCAACATTCTTGGGTTTCGTCTTCCATGCTTCCTCTTTCATCCTACCTCAGACATGCTCAATGATGTTCATGTCTGGCCAGTCCTGGAGGATCTTGATCTTCTTTGCCTTGAGGAACTTTGAGGTAGAGATTGAAGTATGCGATGGTGCACCATCCTGCTGCAGAATTTGTCCCTTTTTATGGTTAGGAATGTAAGAGGCAGCTAAGATTTGTTGATACTTCAGACTATTTATGTTGCCTTCCACCCTGCAGATCTCTCGCACACCCCATACTGGATGTAACCCAAGACCATGATTTTGCCACCACCAAACTTCATAGTTTTCTGAGTGAATCTTGGATCCATGCGGGCTCCAGTAGGTCTCCTGCAATATTTGCGGTGACTGTGGTGTAATTCAATGGAAGATTCATCTGAAAAATCCACCTTTTGCCACTTTTCCAGCATCCATTGACAGGCAGTGGGCCTTAGCAAATGCCACATGGTTTATAATTGTCTGCACCCTGAGAGATCTGCTGGCTGCCTCTTACATTTCTAACCATAAAAAGGGACGAATTCTGCAAGAGGATGGTGCTCCATCGCATACTTCAATCTCTACCTCAAAGTTCCTCAAGGCAAAGAGCCCAGTCACGACCAGCCACAAGACTTTTGTCAGGGACTATAGATATATTTGAAATATTTCATGAGCCAGGCTATTCTCGTAGCTCTCAGCTACGGTACATGTACGTAAAATGCGTAGCTGATTGCAGCTATGTTACCCTCTGGAATAATACGACTTTTTTTCTCGTAGCAATAGTACGACTTACATCTCGTTGTCCAGGGGTCAACAACCCAAAATGTTGAAAGAGCCATATTTGACAAAAAAACAAACAAACTGATACAGTATGTCTATAGCCGCAAAAAACTTAAAAGCCTTGGATAAGCCTTATAATGAAAGCAACGCCGGCTGTATGTATCGATATTAGCTATATTAGCCTGCTATCAAGACGACCAAGTTGGCTACAAATACATAATTAGCCTACATGATTAAATGTTTGTTTTCCCTGCAGTGGATCTTCTAGAGAATGACGCACCATGTGACTACTCTGTTGTACGATGCCACCTCAAGTTTAACTTCATTACAATATTAATGAATTCAAAGAATGTTTGGGTAATATTTGTTCTCCTACAGAAACCATATTTTAAAAAATATACTGTGGGTCAAATAAGTATTTAGTCAACCACTAATTGTGCAAGTTCTCCCACTTGAAAATATTAGAGAGGCCTGTAATTGTCAACATGGGTAAACCTCAACCATGAGAGACAGAATGTGGGGGGAAAAAAAAAAAAAACAGAAAATCACAGTTTGATTTTTCAAGAATTTATTTGCAAATCATGGTGGAAAATAAGTATTGGCAGCAGAGGGCGAAAAAAAACGGAAACGCAGGCAGTAAGTGGACATGACAACACTGCCATATGCATATTGGCCCAATTGTCGATATTATCCAATATCATTTTAAAATTTTTATGTCGGACAACCCTCGTTTTATGCTGTATTTTTCTTTGCCCATTCATGATTGAAGCACATTTCCATCTCGGAAAACTTGTTAACCTCCTCAAAGCAGGCCCGAGAATAGTTTTTTTTAACAATTCGTCTTTTCATTCATTTACCGCATAATTGTTCCTTTTTTTGGCGATCCTGATTGAAGTTCCACTTTTCTCGGCCGCTCGGAAACCCCCTAGGATGCTCGCCTGTCTCCGTTAAATAGAAGACAATGAATTCTCTTAATGAAATGTCTTTTTTCTTCTTATTTTGTAGGACAACGACTCTTGTGGGTATTGTTGACTGATGCGGGCAAACCGTTGACACACAGGTATGTGGAAAACATTTTTTCCCCTATTTTGTTCTTTTCCCGCTATCCGTCTTGGCTTCTGTTTGCAGGTTTTTTCTTAAATGGAGCCCATTTTGGGGGGGCTTCATGCAAATTTTCTGTCACTTCCTCTTAATTTTGGGGCATTTTCGGGTCACGTCCTTGTTAACTGATAGGCTGGCATTAACGGCGTTAGACGTCCAATCCATTTTTGACAGGGTGGGGGGCGAAAGGATGTCCGTTCTTTCCCGGGGACGACCCAGGACACGCTGAAGAGACTGCCTCTTGGCTAGCCTGGGAACGCCTTGGGGTCTCGCTAGGGGAGCTTGTTGAAATGGCTGGGGAGAGGGAAGTCTGGGCTTCCATGGTGAAGCTGATGCGGCCGCGACCCGACCCCGAATTTAGCAGTAGATAATACCGTATTGGCCCGAATATAAGGCGGTGTTTTTTGCATTGAAGTAAGTCTGAAAAAGTGGGGGTCGTCTAATATTCACGGTCTAGAGATATCATTGAAGCAATGTTCTGTCATGACAGATCTCAGCTACTCTCAAGTTTAACCAGTTTGCATTAGTTTATTGCAATGTTTTTCCTTATTCAGATTTGTTTCAAGACTACAGTGACAGTTAGACTTCACTTTGATTGCAATTTTGTTGTTTTATCACAATAGATGGGTTTATTTACATTTCAAAAACCAGAAGCCATTCATTTCCGAATGTGATTGCACTTTAGTTTACATATTTAAATGTTCAGATATTAAGATTTGAATGAGGCAAAATAACATGCTTTTTCTCTCAAATATATTGTTATAATCATTTGTTTCAGATGTACTGTAATTATTTTCTTTATAAAAATTAATTTGGTGTTCAAAAAGTCTTTTTTCAAACTTCAGTCTTGAAAAAGGGGGTCGTCTTATATTCGGGCCAATATGGTAGATGGATGGATTTTATTTTTTCTGGTTTTGTGCATTTTAGGGTTACTTCCTTTTTAACGTTGCCATTGTCGATGTCAGACGTCCAATTCATTTTAAGTGGGAGGGATTTTAAGATATCCTCCAAACCCTTTTTGTGTTTTATATATATGTATATATATATATATATATATATATATATATATATATATATATATATATATATATATATATATATATTAGGGCTGTCAAACGATTAAAAATTTTAATCGAGTTGATAACAGCTTAAAAATTAATTAATCGCAATTAATCGCAATTCAAACCATCTATAAAATATGCCATATTTTTCTGTAAATTATTGTTGGAATGGAAAGATAAGACACAAACGGATATATACATTCAACGTACAGTACATAAGGACTATTTGTTTATTATAACAATAAATCAACAAGATGGCATTAACATTATTAACATTATGTTAAAGGGATCCATGGATAGAAAGACTTGTAGTTCTTAAAAGATAAATGTTAGTACAACTTACAGAAATTTTATATTAAAACCCCTCTTAATGTTTTCATTTTAATAAAATTTGTAAAATTTTCAATCAAAAAATAAACTAGTAGCCCTCTATTGTTGATGTCAATAATTATTTAAACAATGCTCATGGATGCTGAAGCCTATAAAATCAGTCGCACCCAAGCGCCAGCAGAGGGCGGCAAAACTCCATGAAACACAACAAGTGAGCGTTTCACTGTGTACTGTCATTTAAATCTCTCTGAGCGGGGGATCTGCGTTAATTGCATCAAATATTTTAACGTGATTAATTTAAAAAAAATACTTAATGGCCGTTAACGCGATGATTTTGACAGCCCTAATATATATATATATATATATATATATATATATATATTCACTATTTCACTGTTGGTCTACTGTATATAAGCTTTTTTGACCATAGTATGTACAGTGCTGGCCAAAAGTATTGGCTCCCCTGCAATTCTGTCAGATAATGCTCAATTTCTCCCAGAAAATTGATTGCAATCACAGATGCTTTGGTAGTAATATCTTCATTTATTTCGCTTGCAATGAAAAAACACAAAAGAGAATGAAAAATAAAATTAAATCATTATCATTTTACACAAAACTCCATAAATGTATTGGCACCCCCAGCCTAATACTTGGTATCTCAACCTTTAGACAAAATAACTGCGAGCGACCGCTATCGGTATCCATCAATGAGTTTCTTACAGTGCTTTGCTGGAATTTTAGACCATTCTTCTTTAACCAACTGCTCCAGGTCTCTGCCAAACTGCCATATTCAGACAGGTGTTCTATCGGATTCAGGTCTGGACTCTTTGCTGGCCACTTTAGAAGTCTCCGGTGCTTTCTCTCAAACCATTTTCTAGTTCTTTTTGAAGTGTGTTTTGGGTTACTATCCTGCTGGAAGACCCATGACCTATGAGGGAGACCCAGCTCTCTCACACTGGGCCCTACATTATGCTGCAAATTTGTTGGTAGTCTTCTGACTTCATAATGCCATGCACACGGTCAAGCAGTCCAGTGCCAGAGAGAATAAATCAACCCCAAAAGATCAGGGAACTTCCACCATTTTTGACTGTGGGGACCGTGTTCTTTTCTTTGAAGGCCTCATTTTTCCCCCTGTAAACTCTATGGTAATGCCTTTTCCAAAAAAGCTCTGCTTTTGTCTCATCAGACCAGAGAACATTCTTCCAAAACGTTTTTGGCTTTCTCAGGTAAGTTTTGGCAAACTCCAGCCTGGCTTTTTCATGTCTCTGGGTCAGAAGTGGGGCCTTCCTGGCTATCCTACCATAGAGTCCCTTTTCATTCAGACGCCAACGGATAGTACGGGTTGACACTGTTTTACCCTCGGACTGCAGGACAGCTTGAACTTATTTGGATGTTAGTCGAGGTTCTTTATCCACTATCCGCACAATCTTTCGTTGAAATCTCTCGTCAATTTTTCTTTTCCGTCCACGTCTAGGGAGGTTAGCCACAGTGCCGTGGGCTTTACACTTATTAATAACACCGTGCACGGTAGACACAGGAACATTCAGTTCTTTTGAGATGGACGTGTAGCCTTGAGATTGCCCGTGCTTCCTCACAATTTTGCTTCTCAAGTCCTCAGAATTTTTTGGGTTTTCTTTATTTTCTCCATGCTCAATTTGGTACACACAAGGACACAGGACAAAGGTTGAGTCAACTTGAATCCATTATAACTGGCTGCAAGTGTGATTTAGTACAGGTAAGTAACAAGGTGATGTTAATGACACAAATTATAGAAGCATCACATGATTTTTCAAAGGTTGCCAATACTTTGTCAGGCCCATTTTTGGAGTTTTGGAGTTTTTTCTCATTCTCTTTTGTGTGTTTTTTTTTCTCGATGTGGTACACACAAAGACACAGGACAGAGGTTGAGTCAACTTTAATCCATTTTAACTGGCTGCAAGTTTTATTTGGTTATTGCCACCACCCTGTTATGTGCCACGGGTAAGTGACAGATGCTGATAATTACTCAAATCATAGAAGCATCACATGATTTTTCAAAGGGTGCCAATACTTTTATCCGGCCCATTTTTGTGTAAAATGATGATTTAATTTTTTTTTTTTCCCATCCTCTTTTGGTTTTTTTTTTTTTTTTATTGCAAGGAAAATCAATGAAGATATTACTACCAAAGCATTTATAATTGCAATCATTTTCTCGGAGAAATTGAGAATTATCTGACAGAATTGCAGGGGTGCCAATACTTTTGGCCAGCACTGTACAAATTTTTTTATTTTTTTTTTCTCAACACACTTATCTATATGAACTGTTCTTACAATGATACAGTACAATAACCCAGTACATAACCACATGTAGCCAAAAAAATAAAAAAATAAATAATTGAATTCCGGCGAAAGAAAAAAAAAATGACAGAAATAAAGCATTATTCGTCCAAAGAGCATAAGAACCCCCTAGTGGAGAAAATAGTTAATAGTTTAAATAGTGAATAGTATTAAAAGGCTCATATGTCCGATTTTCCGTGGTCAATCGGCGACAAATAAAAACGTGGAGAAAGGTTTAAATCCGCATTTTTGAGTCAAGTTGAAGTAAATACTTCATTTTTCCCAGTGCTTTAAAGACGCAACGTGATTGAACAGACTGGCTTGATCATAGACCTGATTGGTATAATGGAGTGATGTGATGAAATTGCCAACTAATAATGCATTATTTTGTATTTCGTCAATTTTGAGAGCGAACACGGTTTATTTAACGCTTTTCCCCGACATTGAACGGCGTCATTTTCCCCCTGGTTATGCATCTAATGTTTCTAATTTGCCATCACGGCGGAGAAGGCGTCGAGAAGCTCTAAATTCCTTTCTAATTCCAAATAATTAGGATTACACGGACCAGCGCTTTTCAATCAGTGAGATCATCCCGCTGATAGATGGCGGGATAACTGGTCATTGCGCCAGACATAAATATTGTGTCGTTCCATTAATCTGCTCTAATGAGGTGTCAGAGCTGCCAGTCATCCATCAAATGCAATTAGGAATAAACACATATGCATGGAGATGGCTAATTAATAATTAGCAAAGCAGAGAAAACACTATTGGCAATTTAGCAGCGCCGCAGTCGCACAATAGCACGGCGGACGAATACCAATCTGCTTTGTGCACTTTTTATATGTCCGCCCCGCCGTTTTTTCCGCGCACTTTGACAAATTTTCACCGTTCCGACTTGGAAACCTTTGTAAAAATTCCCTTCCGACGCAGGCTCAGTCGTTTACGGTTGTGGCAAAATAACCCTAAACCCTACCCAAAAAAAGACCTATTCATTTCGAACAACAAAATTATTTGGATCTTGTGCCAAATTTTTAAAAATCCGATTCACATAATTTACACATTCATAATTTTTTTTAATTAAAAAAAGGGAAGAAAGACAGGATTTTTTTATTTAAAAAAATAGGGAAACGAGTACATTTTCTTTTATATTCATTCATTTATTTGGATTTTTAAAATAATCAACAAATAGGAAATTTTATCTGAACGTTCATCTGAGTGTGAACAAGAAATATGTTTTTATTGTACAATAAAAGGTAGTATTAATGTTTATTCATTCATTCATTCATTCAGAGGAAATGTTGTTTAATTTTTTTTGGGACAAAGTTACACATTAAAAAAATTATTTAATTTTTTAAAACTGAAAAACACTTAGAAAACACATTTTGGTTTTTGATAAAAAACAAAAACAAAAAAAGGGGGCGGAAATACAGTACATTTTGTTTTTATTTATTTTGATTTTTTTAATTATTGTTTTATTTTAAAACATCTTTTAAATATTTATTTTTATTTTTTGTGATAAAGGATGAAACAATAATTATTCTCGTTTTGTTTTATTTAAAAAAAAAAAACAAGAAAATAGAAAGTGATGTTTATTCATTTATTTTATTTGTAATTTTTTTATTGATTTAAAATTTTAACTTAAATACAGAAGTGAACAGACAAAATTAAACATTTAAATTATTTTGGTTAATATAAAAGAGGTAAAAGCAGATTTTTTTTCATTTTTGTTTTTGATTAAAAAGTGAGGGAAACCCAGAACATTTTCTTTTATTTTAATTAATTAAATTTTTTTTTTTCTTCATTAATTATTGTATTAAAAAAAAAGCAGGGAATATTCTTTTAAAAAATTGTAAATTTTTTGGTTTGAAATAAAGGATAAAAGAAGAATTATCCACTTAATGTTTTGTAATTTTGAAAAGAAAAAACAGCATAATAGTAGTGTAATTTTTTTATTGATTTAAAATTTTAAATTAAAAAAGTGAATAGAGCAATTTTATTTTGACAAAGTTATACATTTGAAAAATTATTTAATTTTGTTTAAAAAAGGATTTTTTTTTTTTTGTTACATTTTAGTTTTGTTTTAAAAAGGAAAAAAATACATTTTTTAAAAAAATTTTCATTCTATTGATTTTTTTTTTCATTAATTTTTGTATTAATAAAACAGGAAATATTCTATTAAAAATTTAGTTTGAACTTTTTTTTGTTTGTGATAAAGGACAAAACAAAAATTGTCTTCATGTTTTAAAAACAAATACTAGTAACATTTATTCATTTTATTCATATTTTTTTATTGATTTAAAATATTAAATAAAAAAAGTGAAAAGAGGAAATATTCTCTTATTTAAAATGTATTTTTTGAAAAATTACACTTTAAAAACAAAATTAAAGAAGAAAAAATAATTTCTTTTGTATTTGTTTTTCATATAAAAAAGGTGGAAAACTACTTTTCTATTTTCTTTTCCTGCATTTATTTTATTTTTCTTTTTTTATTTTTTGATTAATACATGATGCAATATTCTTTTAAAAATTTATTTGTAAACTTCTTTGCAATGAAGGGAAAAAATGGGGGGGGGAAACAGCAAATATTTTTATGTTGTTTATGTTTATTTATTTTATATGTAATTATTTTTCATTTTGAAATTTTAAAATTAAAAAAAAAATGAAGAAAGGAAATTCTTTTCTTTTTTTTTTTAAAATTCATTTGTTGGGACAAAGGATAAAAACAAAAATTTTACTATTGATTTGCTACTGAAAAAACATTTTCAATTAAAGTATTAGTGATTTTTCTCCATTAATTTAAATTCAAAATATATATTTTTTTAATTTCATTTTTTAAAATTAAAAAACAGTAAGGGAAAAAAGTTTCAAGTGATCCAAATTAATTTGACGTCTATGTCCATCAATGTCTGCCAATGAGTTGAATATGTATGTAATGTAAATATTTGAAGTTAAAATTGAGTGCCTGAAGGTTTATAACCGTACTATTTAAACGGCGTATTAATCTTTGCCACAATGTCATTGAACGAGCGTCGTAGTTGGTCGCAAAATCTCAAACGACTTCCCCTCAATCAACTCTTTCAAGTCCGCCAGGGATTCGGCTAATGGTGTTAAAAAAAGTTGGCGGTGGAAAAAAAATAAAATAAACCCAAAAACATCAGCTTTGGGAAGTTCTCACTACCTGGGAAAGAAGAATGTTCCTGGAGGCTTTTGCGCTATTGTATGATGGTAAAAGCTCTCGCTCTTCTGGGCCTTGTTGCTTCTCTGTGAGCTCAAGTGCTGGATTTTAGCGCGCGCGCGTCCCAGGAGGGCACGGAGCTTTGCTGAAGTTGGAGGAGGGTTATAGCGAGTTCACTCGCTAATGCTCTCGGAGCGCTCAGCTAACTTTTTTACCCCCTCTCCCCCCCCCAAAAAAAAGGATAGACAAAAAATGAGGTTCCGAATGTTCTGCGGCGAGCGTGATTGAATATACAAGTTAAATGAGGGAAAACTCGGGGGGATTCGCCGTCAAAATATCTGGAGGGGAAAAATATATGTTGCTCTTGGGATGTTGGCCCATTTGCAAACAAAATTTTCCCTGAAAATGATGCGTTGCAAAGATAAAGCTGGAAATATTTGCGATTTTATGTTCATTTTTTGCTGTAGTTTAGCAGATTTTTCAAGCACTTGCAAAATATTGCTTTAAGACATGCAGTTCTTAAAAGATAAATGAAAGTGAGTTATAATAATTTGGTAACACCTCTTAATGTTTTCGTTTTAATAACATTTGTAAAATTAGTTTAACTAGTAGGTCGCCATTGTTGTTGATGACACAATGCACTCTGGGCGGTGACGTCACTTGGCCATGCTGCCGGACTTCCACAGTGTCACTCTTTAACTAGTTAAACATGTCGTCGGTTCTGCCCTTCCAATTTGACCCCGAGCGGAAGATTAATGAGTAGGACAGCGCTGTCGATATTGCAACAAAAGCAAAATGAACAGGAAGGATGGGATGAGACCAGAGTAACGTTCATGTGTCAAGTTCGCTTTTGACAGCGCACTCCTGCTCTGACGGAGCAGGGGAGTGTATGATGTCAAAAAAATTTTTGCGGATCTTCACGGTAAATATTGTGTGATCCAACTTATTTTAATATTATTATGGCGATAGTTAGCATCCAGAGCTATCGTGTGCTTTACATATGGTTAGGGTATACAATGAAACACAGCAGTTTGATTATCATCATTATTATTTTTAATCCTGTCCTGTTCAGCTGTTTTACACGGAGAATGGAAGTCAAAGTGTCCGGTTGGTCTGAACAGTTTTAATGTTTCAACATTGAGAGTATGACATACTCCCATTGTGATCATTCAACATACTTCGTTTATTATGACAAAGCAGCAAACAGGAAAGGGTTATGGGGGAACAGAAGAAAAGATAAGAAACACAAGAAAAGAAAGAAAAACTCAAACAACAACTAAAAATACATTGAACGCCTACACTAACTAAATATGTTGGCGCTATCGTCAGCTAGATGTATTTCCGGTTGACACCATGTGGGGGGCCTGTTGACCAGGGAAAGAAGGGGGAGGGGGAGTCTATAAGCTAAGTGACTGGGAAGGGTGGAGTGTACACAAATCAGTTCGGTGATCTAGAAACCAGTAATCGTGTGAATCCCTTGTGACTGTAAGCCCATCGGCAACCGACCCTACGCCGCCCCATCACCAATCCCCGGCACCGGGCCCCACCCCACCCGAGCACGCCTAATCACATCCGGCCGCGCGAGAGCCCACAGCCACACAGATGAGCGGGTGCTACCCCAGGGCCACGGCTCCCACTCAGCCAGCCTGGGGAAGGAGGGTGTGCGGGGAGTGTGCGGGGAGTGGGGGGGGCCAACGCAGCCCAGCAAAGTAGCCATCATCACCCCCCGGGATCCAGGGTGGTCCCCCGTGCCACCCGCGCCCCACAATGAAAAAAATTGATGTCTGTAAAAAAGTCACAGATATCTACCTCAAATTTATCGCTTAATTGTATTGTTGTTGTTACTATCGCATTTTCTCCGATATGTTAGATGATAAATAATCGATTCAAACAAAGAAAAATTGAAAAACAGGGTTATTTAAAAGGGTAAATATATGAAAAAGAACATCTCCTTTTAAAAAATGGGAAGTAAAGGGTCACATGGGGTAACGTTGCTTAGAGTGCTGCTGCCTTTTAGTGGGTAAATGAGGAGCAGCATTTAGTGTGTAAGCTACTTCATATGCTGGTAGCAGTACTGCTAACCAATTTATTAAGTCTGAATGCGGGCCAGACGTTATTGATTTTATGACAGAGGCTGGGGGCCAGATGAAATTTGACCACGGGCCGCATTTGGACTTTGGACATGTCGGGTTTAGACACTGCTAATGAGCTGGAATTGGATGCTAGTACGACTTTGGGAACTCATCCCACAGCTCTGTAACAAAACAATCTGACCAGCAGCAGAATGTGACAAAATCATGCCAGTTGTTATACTAGCTTAGCTTGCTAGCTAGCACAGCTATTCTCTCAGTCCAGGTCAAAACAGTTTAAGGTCGATATATGGGCTTTTTCCAGGATTGAGTGGCAACGTTGACTTTACATAGTTGTTGAATTCATGACCTGTGTGTGTTCTGTGAATAACGATGTGTAAAAAATGAGCATCTATTCAGCTGACTGAAAGCAGGCTAAACACGTTTTTTTTAAAGGGACTATACAGGATTATAGTTGATTTGATAAACTTTTCTACTCCATGTACGCTCCTTCACCAATGCCGTTATGAGCACACAGAGCCCTGTCATTTGAACTGAACTGCCCCAAAAATGTGTCTTACCTTCAATAAAGAGACTTCGGGTCGAACACACCCCCGTGCAAAAGCAGACTCATACTTTTGAAATGGGATTGGACGTCTTTTGCCGTCAATGGCAGTTAAAAAGATCATTCAAGTATACTGTATTTTCCTACTCGAACTGGTGTAAGTCGCACAGTTTAGGAATCTGTTGACGTAATTGGCCGAACTACCCAGAGAGCAAAGGTGTTCCTCGAAGCAGTCCCGTAATATCATTTACACTACTGCCTTTTAATCAGTTTAACGCTTCTTCCTCGATCCGCTCGTCTCCAAACGCTCGCGCTGGTGTTTTAAAAATAGCCCAAATGGTCTTTGGGAATCAACCGGGGAGGAGCTTTAATCTCATTGAATGGCGCAAAAAGCCAGACGTTTAGCCGCGACCACGCTCCGGAATACAAGATTACGGCGGCCCGATATAGCCCCTCGCGCCACCCGTTTATTTTTATCCTCTTATTACGGCAGCGATATCCTTAAGGGCTGCCAAAATTATCCCGCCCAAAAACGCTGAGTGCGAAATATGAAAGCTTCCCGGCGCTTCTTGTAAGCAGTCTGCGCGCATGACGGAGCAATGTGACTGCTGCGCTTGCTATACGCCAACAGGGGTGACCGTGCACCACCGCCACCCCCACCCCCACCCCACCCGCGCCCCGTCCTCCCCGTTGCGCGCAGGTTGGGAGGTTAGACCCGTTGAAAGTCATCGGCTTTAAATTCAAATACGTCGGAAACGCCGTCTGCTTTTCCCGACCGTTTGTTATAATTGAGGCTTTTAAGCTAGCTGACTTTGGCTCAGAGTCAAGAGAACCATTCATTAATTTTGATAGATTAATTCGGAATTGGTAAATAAGAGGATGGAAAAGGGAAAAACTGCTAAACTGTTGTTTGGGTGGTTCGGATTGCACTCATAAAACTATTCAATGCAGAGCCAGTGAGGACTGTTGTGTTGCATTGATTTATGGAGTGAGGAAAGGGAAAAACAATAGGGTGGAAAAGGGAGAAAAAAAACTGCTAAACTGTTTTTCGAGTTATCAGGGTTGCACTTGTGGAACTATCCAAAAAAAAAAAAAAAAAAAGAAAAAAGGATTTCTTAATGTAGGAAAAGGGAAAACGAAGGTGGAAAAGGGAAAAAAACATGTTTAGCTGTTGTTCGGTGTACTCATGGAACTATTCTAAACAGGGCCAGGGAGAACTGTTGAGTTGTCTTAATTTATTTAATGGAAAAGCTAAAACAAATGGGTGGAAAAGGTAAAAAACTGCCTAACTGTTGTTTGGGTGGTTTTGATTATATTCATTAAACTGTTCAATACAGAGCCAGGGATAACTGTTGTGCTGCCTCGCTCCATGAAAATGAAAAACAATAGGGTGGAAAAGGGAGAAGAAACTGTTGTTCGTGCTGTCGAGGTTGCGCTTGTGGAACTATCCAAAAAAGGGCTTGGAAGAACTGTCAAGTTACCCACATTTCGAAATTTAGGAAAGGGAAAAAAGGGGGAATAAAAGGGGAAAAAATCTGTTTAGCTGTTATTCAGGTGGATCAGATTACTCATGGAACTATTCAAAACAGGACCAGGCAGAACTGTTAGGTTGTCTTAATTCCTTCAATGAAAAGCAAAAACAAATGGGTGGAAAAGGGGAAAAAACAGCTTAACTGTTGTTTGGGTGGTTTTGATTGTACTCATTAAACTATTCAATACAGAGCCAGGGAGAACTGTTGTGTCACCTCGATCCATGAAAATGAAAAACAATAGGGTGGAAAAGGGAGCAAAAACTGCTAAACTGTTGTTCGAGTTGTCGAGGTTGCACTTGTGGAACTGTTCAAAAAAGGGCTTGGAAGAACTGTCGAGTTACCCAGATGTCTAAATTTAGGAAAGGGGAAAAAATCTGTTTAGCTGTTGTTCGGGTGGTTTGGATTACTCATGGAACTATCCAAAACAGGACCAGGCAGAACTGTTAGGTTGTCTTAATTCCTTCAATGAAAAAGCGACAACAAATGCGTGGAAAAGGGAAAAAAACTGCTTAACTGTTGTTTGGGTGGTTTGGATTGTACTCATGAAACTATTCAATACAGAGCCAGGGATAACTGTTGTGTTGCCTCGATCCATGAAAATGAAAAACAAGAGGGTATAAAAGGGAGCAAAAACTGCTAAACTGTTGTTCAAGTTGTCAAGGTTGCACTTGTGGAACAATCCAAAAAGGGTGTGGGAGAACTGTTGAGTTACCCAGATTTCTTAATGTAGGAAAGGAAAAAAAGAGGGTGGAAAAGGGGGAAAAAATCTGTTTAGCTGTTGTTTGGGTGGTCCGGATTACTCGTGAAGCAATTTAAAATGGGCCAGGCAGAACTGTTGGGTTGTCTTAATTCCTTCAATGGGAAAGAGAAAACAAATGGGTGGAAAAGGGAAAAGAAAACTGCTTCACTGTTGTTCGGGTGGTTCGGAATTCGCTTATGGAAACTATTTAAAACGGTGCAAGGAAGGTCTGTTGGGTTGCCTTGATTCAATGATTCAATTCAATTGATTCAACTCCATGAGAAAAGGGAAAATAAGATGGTGGAAAAGGAAAAAAAAATTTTTTTAATCTGTTTAGCTGTTGTTTGGGTGGTTCAGATTACTCATGGAATTATTCAAGACAAGGTGAAGCAGAACTGTTGGGTTGCCTTTCTTCAATGGAAAATAGAAAAGAAATGGGTGGAAAAGGGAAAAAAAACTGCTTAACTGCTGTTCAGGTGGTTCGGAATTCGCTAATGAAACTATTCAAAACGGGGCCATGAAGGTCTATTGGGTTGCCTTGATTCAATGATTCAACTCAATGAGAAAACGGAAAACAAGAGGGCGAGAAAGGGGGGGGAAATCAGTTTAGCGGTTGTTCGGGTGGTTCGGATTACTCATTGAACTATTCAAAACAGAGCCAGGCAGAACTGTTGGGTTGTCTTAATTCCTTCATCGGAAAAGAGAAAACAAATAGGTGGAAAAGAGGGGAAAAAAACTGCTTCACTCTTATTCGGGTGGTTCGGAATTTGCTTATAGAAATATTTAAAACAGTGCCATGAGGGTCTATTAGGTTGCCTTGATTCAATGATTCAATTCAATTGATTCAACTCGATGAGAAAAGTGAAACCAAGAGGGTGGAAAAGGGAAAAAACTGCTAGCCTGTTGGTCGGGTTGTTTGGATTGCCCTCTTGGAATTAATTAAAACAGGACTAGGGAGGTTTTTTGGGTTGCTTTGATTCTTTAAATTAGAAAAGCGAAAATGGGGGTGGAAATGGAAAAAAAAACTTCTGAACTATTGTCAAAGTTATTTGGATTGCACTCATGTAACTATTCAAAACGGGGCCAAGGAGAACTATCAGTACAACATGATTCCTTAGATGAGAAAAGGGGAAACAAGTGGATGGAAAAGGGGAAAAAACAGCTCAATTGTTGTTTGGATTGCTGGGATTACACCCACTAATCTATTTAAAACAGGATTGGGGAGAATTGTTGGGTCACAGTGAGAACTATCTGGTCAACGTGATTCCTTGAAGGTGGAAAAGGGGAATTTATCAAGAGGCGTAAAAGGGAAAAAAAACTACAACTCCTAACCTTTGCTCTTAAGGTGTGAAATTGGGAAAAATCAAATGTAAATCCGAACTAACATAAGAAATCACATCTAACTTGAGAGGTTGCACTGTACTACTTCATAAACATCCTATCGTGTCATTGCTATCCTCGAAAGAGAAACCCGTCGTTTCCCAGGACGCCCGCCGTTAATTCTCGTCGTCTTTCACGGCGGGCTCGCGACGAGATGAGACGACCGTTTTCCCCGATCAGACGCTCGCTAAGTCGCGGCAAACCGCCAAAGTTTTGTACTTAAGCGCTCTCTGCGAGCGGAGGCGTTGATTGAAGAGCTCCCGGTAGCCCGCGGGCGCTCGGCTCCGAGCGGGCCGCTCGCCACTTTTATCTTCGCTCTCGCACTTTAGCTCTTTAATACAACTTTGGCCACGCGCGTTCTCAGCAGACGTCACAAAGCGCTGACGCCTCGCTCGCCGCCTCGTCGGAACGAATTTGAGATGAACGTATCGATCCGCCGCGTCGACGGCAATGACACCGGTGCGCTTTCTGTTTAGAGGTGACTCCGTCATCAGGACGGTGACGTGGGTGGTGCTGATGAGAATTCTGATTGTTTAACACCTAGTCTGCCATTGGCGGTGACGGACGAACCGGTGTCGTTTTAAAAACTATAAAATGCTATTTCTGGAGAAATTGCATGGGTCATTTGCTTGTTTTCCTTAAACTGTGGTATAAGTGCTATTTATTTTACAGTATATTGGGTGTGTTAGAATAATGCAAACAGTTAGTGCCTTTTCTCGTAGGCACCGTCTATCTCCTTCATTCATCTGAAAGCGCAAACACTTCATCTCTCCAGCTGGATTGGATTCTTTCAGCATTGACTCTAATGATTGAAGGAATCTGACCTTCTAGCCAGACCGCCAGATTTGCGTCAGCCGAACTGTCATACCCGTGCTGGCGCAGCTCCAACAGCTCGGGCTGGCGGGACCATGGCAATCAGGCCAGAAGGCCAAACTCCGCGCGCCCACCCCAGTCCCAACCCCTTGCACTGACCCCGTCCTGAAAGGAGATAGTACCTTTTCTCGTAGGCACGTCTAACTATTTGCATTATTCTAACACAGGGGTCCCCAACCTTTTTTGCACCACGGACCGGTGTTATTTGGGTCTTTTTTTCACGCTTCGGTGTTCTGACAAATTTTGCAACCCATCAAAAATTGCAACGATGCGGTTCTGCGCATGCGCGTAACGTTAAACATAGCCGCAAAATGCGCAAATGCAGCGATTCCAAAGTAAACACTACAAACTTTCTTGAAAGAAAGGAATATTAACTTACGTTTGATCATGGAAGGACTTGTGGAAAAGTTCTCCTCAGATACATCCTGCCATGTAAGCTGCACACAACAACTTCACACCGCTCTCACCATTAACGACTTCGCCTTGTCGTTAAGCATTAATTAAGAAGCCCGCTTCACAAAGATACGATGTTGGAAATTGTAGCAAGGTTTTCAATGCTCTTGTAGCGATGTCAGGATATTCCAGAATGACTTTAATCCAGAACCTCAGTAGAGTTGTTGTCTCAAATGTACGTTTAATAAGGTCGCCGTCAGTTGCGATCTCTAAAAGTTGATCTTACTGTTGCACAGACATGCTCGAATCACTCGGTTTATTCACAAACGGGTCACGAATCCACTCCTTCGCCGTTCGTGGGTCTTCGAGGTTGTAGGCTCGTCAGGTGCCCTTTTCGCCGTAAAAATATCTCCAAAGACGTCTGTTTTCCAGTCATCTTCGCTCGTGTGGGGGCTAATTATTTCCGGGAACAAATGTGCTGCGCCCGCTGCCTAGCAATACGTTATTATCGAGGACAAGCGCACATAGATATATTTTATACACAAACAAGATGTACTGCTAGCAGTCCAATCAATGGATTTCTATGACGACATTCTAATCTATTCCGTAGTATTATATCTAGAGAAGACAGGGATATTGGTGTGTTAAGCAGGGGTTAATTCTGCCAGAATTCGGTCGTTATTAAATTATTATTTCTCTGCGGCCCGGTAGCAAATGCGCCACGGACCGGTACCGGTCCGCGGCCCGGCAGATGGGGACCCCTGTTCTAACACACTTAATATAATCAATCAGGGAATAGTATCGTTTCTTGTATTTACTGTTTGACTGTTTGTCTTAACACACCCAATGTAAAATAAATAGCATGTGCCATAATTTAAGGAAAACAAGCAGAATATAGGGCATAAGAGATAAACAACGCCTTCTTGTCATGGAAGCCAAGCGCGTGCGTCATAAAACTGAGGCACCAACCCTTGCAATCAGTTCTCCCAAACAGTCCAGAACAGATGGCAGGACGCTCTGTCCCAACACAAGGAAGACTGGAGAACGCCCGATATCTAACTGATAACATGACTGACAAGACTCCAAGAGCCCCTTTGACACTGAGGTGGCAAAATCCACAACCCTTGTTGCCCGGACAACAGTAACTCCCGAATCCTCCTGTCCAATCCACAAACGGACAATAGTACCGGGCACACCCTTCTTCCTGCCCGCGCCCCGCCCCGTGGGAGCCTTTGGGGGCCTGGGTGTTTGGCTAATCATTGTTGTTTTTCTCAGGAGCCTTTTGTTGCGTATGATGGCGTGACCTTGCCTCCCCGCCTGAGTCTGTGTCTGTTTTACCTTTCTGTTTGATCGCTGTTGACTCGAATAAATTGTCAACTTGTTCTCGGTGAGCCTTCTTTCAATCGCTCAAAATGGAGTCAGTACAAAGGTTTGAGACCATAGGCGGAGTTTGACTTTTGGGGCAGCGGGGGGGGCACAGCATGTTCAAATCAGGCTTCTTAGGACAGCTATACTTTTTGCCAAGATTGTCATCCAGTGAATATGATACGCCCGCCGGTGTCATGCCAATGTAGTTACCCCAGTCAAAAATTGTATCCCCTGGGCGGAGCCGTATGGAGGAAGATTTGTGTCTTCATTATTCGATCAAAAAAATGTGTTTGAATGCAAAAATAAATTTAGAAACATAAAAAAATGCATTTGAAAGCTATTTTCTTTGAATTTTTTTTTTTTTTTTTTTTTTTTTTTTATTGAAGCAACTTTTTTGATTGAAGTAATGTTTTGCGTTTGGGCCACATTTTGGCGAGGACATTTGTGTCTTTATTATTCAATCAAAAAATAAGTTGCTTCAAACAAAAAATATATATTTTCAAACGAAAAATCACTTCTGAGCAAAATCACGACTGAGCAAGATTGATGCACCAACTCTGACAATCGGTTCTCCCGGGTAGTCCAGAACAAATGGCAGGACGCTCTGTCCCAACACAAGTAACACTGGAGAACGCCCGATATCTAACTGATAACATGACTGACAGGACTCCAAGAGCCCCTTTGACACTGAGGTGGCAAAATCCACAACCCTTGTTGCCCGGACAACAGTAACTCCCAAATCCTCCTGTCCAATCCACAAACGGACAATAGTCCCGGGCACACCCTTCTTCCTGCCCGCCCCGCGGGAGCCTTTGGGGGGCTGGGTGTTTGGCTAATCGTTGTTGTTTTTCTCAGGAGCCTTTTGTTGGCGTATGATGGTGTGACCTTGCCTCCCCGCCTGAGTCTGTTTGATAGCTGTCGACCCAAATAAATTGTCAACTTGTTCTCGGTGAGCCTTCTTTAAACCTTTCAAAATGGAGCCAGTGCAAATGGTTAAGACTAAAGTGAACGCGCGGTGGTTGGACTTCTGGCCGGATTGCCGGGGTTGTGCCGCCCGACTCGTTGGATCTGCGCTAGCGCAGGTCCGGCGGTTCAGCTGGCGTGGTTCCGGTGGTCTGGCTGGAAGGTCCGATTCCTTCACTAGTCATTTTGGGGCATTTTCAAGTCACTTCCTTGTTAAATCGTTGGTTGCCATTGACGGCGCTAGGGTTCATTCATTCGCTCCTCCCAGTTGAAATGGATTGGACTTTTAGTGCTGTCAATGGCAGTGAAGGTTGAGCATTCATTGTCAGTCCTCCAAGTTTAAATCATTTGAATGTCTATCGTGGTCAATGGCAGCCAATGATTTAGTTTTAGGTCACTTTATTGTTCATGTTAAGGTACTTATGGGTCACTTCCGGTACCTTTTGGGTCACTTCCTGTTAATTTTGGGGCAATTCGAGCATTTTTTTTTTTTTTTAATTTGGTTAAAAATAATGACCACCATAGTATTTTTTTTTTCAATTTAAAAAAAATATTTTGAGTAATTTATATTTAACTATTGTTTTTTTCCCTCCTTATTTTGCCGTTAAAATTCTATTTGTTCCATTTCAAATTTTTCAAAAATAAGGATGATTGCTGCCAACCTCTCCCACTCAAAATGGATTGGACATCTGTCGAAAAGGGTTTACGTCAGTATGCTATTAAGTATTCCACCTCTGAGTCCTTTAGAGTGAGTCCAATCAAGATATCCCAGTAGCTGATTAACAGCGTTGCTTGTGTGTCGTGTTTGTTTTTTTTTCCAAAGAGTCCTTCATTAAATGCGGATTGAAGAAGGCGCACGCCGGTGAGGCTAATGGCGTTTGTTAACCCAAGCAAGGCCTGGTCCAGTCCAAACAGCGTGAGGCAACCGAGAGGTGAGTGAGATGGAATAAAAAAGCCAAACAAATGCAGCCCCATGTGGATATTGTAATTAGCTCACGTAACACTTCGGATGTACGGTATGTGAGCCAAAAGTGAGAAACGGTAAAGCTTGATCAAGACAGAAAAATGGAATGAAATCCAAATAAATTAATATATGATTAGAAACAAAAAGAACATTATCTTAAAATTAAAGATGGAAAAAATGGAAACTCCTTACTCACAAATTATATAAAATACCTTAAAAAAGATAGAAATATAAAATAAGATAGTGTGTTTGACTTTTTTTTTGCACTAAAAATCACAATAAAAAGAGAAATAAATATAAACAAAAGAAATATTTAATCATATTACCCTATGGGTTATGAAATCCTCCCAAAAAAAAAATCACTGATGTAACAACACAAAAGGCAATCTAACGCTCGACAGTGAACTCTCTCTTTCTCTCCCTTGCTCTAATCACTGGCGTGTGCGCACAGCCTCACATTACACATCAACAAGGATCCAAACGGGACCGCTCATAGCTGCCGGCGAAAATTAGTAAATAGTTCTTGCAGTCTCAATTAGATGGGCACTAGTGCTGCAACAATTAATCGATTAACTCGAGTAATCGATTAGAAAAAAAATTTCGAATTCAATTTTGTTGCTTCGAGTATTCGTTTAAAGTGGTGTTATAATGCTTTATTTTGAAAGTGTTTGCATTTAGTTTTATTAATTAGGGTAGATACACTGCCCTCTGGTCTGCCTCTTTTCACATGGCTGAATCCAACTGCTCCCTGTTAAGACCAACGTAGCTGAGTTTTTGCTTGAGCTAACGTTTTTTAATGCATTCATAATTTAGTTTATAGGTATATTTAGCTGTTTTTATGGGAATATGTGTCAGAAGCATTTGTTAAGAGCATTGTAAAAAAAACTTTAGCATTTTATAACATTTAAGCTAGCGGAGTTTTTCTATGTGAGTTAGCCAATTGTTCTTTTGTTGTACATAGATCCTCATAATATATACATATATATATATATATATATATATATATATATATATATATATATATATATATAGGGGCTGTCAAAATTATCGCGTTAACGGGCGTTAATTAATTTTTTAAATTAATCACGTTAAAATATTTGACGCAATTAACGCAGATGCCCCGCTCAGAGAGATTTAAATGACAGTACACAGTGAAACGCTCACTTGTTGTGTTTTATGGAGTTTTGCCGCCCTCTGCTGGCGCTTGGGTGCGACTGATTTTATAGGCTTCAGCATCCATGAGCATTGTGTAAGTAATTATTGACATCAACAATGGCGGGCTTCTAGTTTATTTTTTGATTGAAAATTTTACAAATTTTATTAAAACGAAAACATTAAGAGGGGTTTTAATATAAAATTTCAACTTTTACTAACATTTTTCTTTTAAGAACTACAAGTCTTTCTATCCATGGATGGCTTTAACAGAATGTTAATAATGTTAATGCCATCTTGTTGATTTATTGTTATAATAAACAAATACAGTCCTTATGTAGCGTATGTTGAATGTATATATCCATCTTGTGTCTTATCTTTCCATTCCAACAATAATTTACAGAAAAATATGGCATATTTTATAGATGGTTTGAATTGCGATTAATTACGATTAATTAATTTTTAAGCTGTAATTAACTCGATTAAACATTTTAATCGTTTGACAGCCCTAATATATATATATATATATATATGTATGTATATATATATATATATATATATATATACCACTTGGTATTTTAATTTTTCATGTTCCTTATCTGATTACCCGATTATTCGAACTGAGTAGTCCATCGATTAATCGACTACTAAAATATTCGATTGCTGCAACCCTAATGGGCACTTTGCCATACCTCACATACAGTGGTATGTAAAAGTATCTGAACCTTTTGGAATTTCTCACATTTCTGCATAAAATCACCATCAAATGTGATCTGATCTTTGTCAAAACCATACAGATGGAAAAAAAAACAGTGTCTGCTTTAACTAAAACCACCCAAACATTTATAGGTTTTCATATTTTAATTAGAATAGCATGCAAACAATGACAGAATTGTGGAAAAATAACTAAGAGAACCTTCTGCTTAAGAAGACTTTAAGAGCAATTGAAACCAATTTTAACCAAATAATGTAAGTCAGGTGTGTGCCCAATCACTAATGAGTGGTTTAACAATGCCCTGCTCACTATTAAACACACACCTGGTAAGAAATGTCTTGATAAGAAGCATTGTCTGATGTGTATCATGACCTGGTCAAAAAAGCTGTCTAAAGATCTGCGATCAAGGATTGTTGATTTGCTGGGAATGGATACAAAACCATCTCTAAAAGTCTGGATTTTCATCAATCAACAGTCAGAGAAGTTGTCTACAAATGGAGAGAGTTTGGCACTGTTGCTTCTCTCCCAAGGAGTGGCCGTCCACCAAAGATGACGCCAAGAGTTCCGCGCAGAATACTCAGAGAGGTCAAAAAGAACCCTAGAGTGTCTGCTAAAGACTTACAGAAATCACTGGCACAGTCCAATATCTCTGTGCACACATCAACTATATATAAAACTATGGCCAAGAATGGTGTTCGTAGGATAAGTCCACGGGGGAAGCCACTGCTTCCTAAAAAAACCCCCATTGTTTTCCTAAAAAAAAAAAACATTGTTGCGCATTTAATGTTTGCAAAAAGGCACTTGGACACTCTTCAGAGATTTGGCAAAATATTTTGTGGACTGATGAAACCAAAGTTGGATTGTTTGGGAGTAACACACAGCGTCATGTGTGGAGGAAAAATGGAACAGCTCACCAACATCACCTCATCCCCACCGTGAAGCATGGTAGCAGGTGCATCATGATTTGGGGCTGTTTTGCTACCTCAGGACCTGGACAACTTGCAGTCATTAATGGAAGAATGAATTCAAAAGGATGTTTTGCAGGAAAACCTGAGGCTGTCTGTCAGACATTTTAAGCTAGAAAGAGGATAGATGCTGCAACAAAACAATGACCCAAAACACCAAAGTAAATCAACTTCAGAATGGTTTCAGAAGAACAAAATATATGTTCTGGAGTGGCCAGACTTTAACCCCATTGAGATGCTGTGGCATGACCTAAAGACAGCAATTCATGCCAGACATCCCAGGAATCTGACTGAATTACAGGAGTTTTGTTGAGAGGAATGGGACAAGATTAGTCCTAAACGATGTGTCTGACTGATTTGCAGCTACAGGAAGGGTCTGGTTGAAGTTATTGCTGCCAAAGGGGGCCCAAAAATATTAAATGTGATGGTTAACTGACTTATTTTTCCCCCTTCTGTCATTGTTTGCATACTGTCTTCATTTAAATATGAAAACCTCTAAATGTTTGGGTGGTTTTAGTTAAAGCAGGCACTGTTTTTTCATCTGTGTGATTTTGCCAAAAATCAAATCACATTTGATGGTGATTTTAACGCAGAAATTGCGAATTTCCTAAAGGTTCAGATACTTTTTCATGCCACTGTACATGCAGGATATGAAAAAGACTGAACCTTGTATCAGGGAGTTATTCGTCATTTACTGAATTTGACATTTTGCCAAAAAAAAAAAAAGACAGACTTTGTCACACCGCCTAGGTCAGGCCCATGAATGGAAACCCACCATTTTGTGAACTTAAGATCTCATATGTCTCATGAACAGTCTCACCAATTTTGAGGAAAATCCAATTTACTAAGGTGCTAAGGTCTCAAATGTGCACCCTGTAAATCGATAAAAATTTCACATCCAATCCAAAATACCCGATTTCCTGTTAGGTTTGGAAGATAGGTGCAAGAGACTTTCTGCAGCAGTTTTGCACAACGTATCGACTCCCCAAATTTCACTGCTCTAAATTGAAAAAAAAAAATTAATAAGAGAGGCCTTTGTGAAAAATTCAAGGGGGCGCAACTGAGCCATCGTTATGTTTTTTCGCAATGTCGTAAAATTATAGAAATTTACACCAAGCCGCATGTATGTGCAAATTTTGATGAGTTTTCGAGCAGTAGTTTTTAGAACCAATACACCACGAGAGATCATAAAACTATTTTAATATTTAAAACAAGAAAATACATTTAAAAAAATAGCATTTAATCCCCAAAACACAAAGAAATAAAGTTGTAAAGTTTCTATTTTTCTTGGCTTTTCGGCAACTTTTTCCCAAAATTGCCCGATATCCTAAATTCTCACCCGTGTATTTTTCTAATGTTTTGAACACATGGAGTGTATTGATGAATCGGGCTTTAACCCCACACAATACAGGAGATTACTACCCATCGACCACTAACGATGGAGTCATGATGAAGACGACAATGGCGCAATTAGCGCTCGGAGCAAATTTGAAATGTCGATCGGTACGCCCCGTTGAAATCCCGAGCAGGCCGCTGAGCCGCTTACAGCTGAAAATCTGTTTTGCTTAAACACAGACGTAATGATTGGATTAGTGTTTCTTGCTTTGGCAATAGCGTGATAGCCGGATTACGGGCGGGAGGGTGGTCTCTCGATAGATTTCCTGTCACGAGCCCACCGCAGCAAAATCCCGCCAAAAGTTTCCGAAATTCGACGCTAGAACGCGCTCGGTCGATGTCAAAATGGGCCGTGGCTCAAATTCGTCTTCTTTTCAGCGTGTCTCATTAGAAATATCAACATATCCCCCCTGATATTGATTATGTCTGGATGTCTTAATCGGATCTGCGGAATAGGCTCCTTCTCCCTCCGCTGGAAAGTACATTAATGCCAAAATATTGATCAGGAATTTAATTGAATGCAGCGCTCCGTTTATTAATCAGCCCCCGCCCGAGCTCTTTTTCTTTCTTTTTGGCCGTCGTGACTCTGATCCAAAGTGACAGCAAAGGGAAAATGTATCATTCGTGTTATTTCAGAGAAAAAGGGGGTCGCGCTGTCCCCCGGGCCTTCTGGGTTGTGATCGGTAACGAGCGCGTGATGGCTTTCGTATTGATCAGATGAGGGAGGGGGCGTGATGAAGTGATTTGGGGTCCACAGCAGTGTTGTTTTTGGCAAGTTTTAGTCTTTTGGATGATAAACTAGACGAAGCCTAATAAGTAGGGTTGTTCCGATCATGTTTTTTTGCTCCCGATCCCGATCGTTTTAGTTTGAGTATCTGCCGATCCCGATATTTTGCGATCCGATTGCTTTTTTTTTTTGCTCCCGATTCAATTCCAATCATTCCCGATAATTTTTCCCGATCATATACATTTTGGCAATGCATTAAGAAAAAAATGAATAAAACTCGGACGAATATATACATTCAACATACAGTACACATCAGTACTGTATTTGTTTATTATGACAATAAATCCTCAAGATGGCATTTACATTATTAACATTCTTTCTGTGAGAGGGATCCACGGATAGAAAGACTTGTAATTCCTAAAGGATAAATGTGACTTTGTATATTGTGACTAAATATTGCCATCTAGTGTATTTGTTGAGCTTTCAGTAAATGATACTGCAGCCATTTAACTTCTGCCCAAATGCATGATGGGAAGTGCAACCATGACTGTGCCTAGGGCTGCCAATTGATATATCTTCTCTGCGTTGGGAAGAAACATAGGTTGTTAAGAAAATGAACAACTACTACCATTCTTCCCCACATTCCCACGTTATATTTAATTGCTGAGAGAGGTATTGTAAGGCTTTAGCCACATTAAAAATGGCCCAAAGGCTGTCAAAATTCTCTCTACTCATTATACGCTGCCTTTTCGCGCTATCTCTTGGTAAAACGGCGTCTTTATAGATTGAACGCGACAATGCCTGAGTGGGTCATGCAGCGCATGCGTTAATTACTTAACGTGATTAAAAAAATTAGTTACCGCCGTTAACGGAATAAATTTGATAGCCCTACTTTAAGCCAAAACTACTCTGGATGAGTGTAAGACATTTTGTCTGTAACGTTAAATACAATTAGAAAACGATTTAAATAAAAAAAATATATATATTAAAAAAAGGCATGTCCGATATTTTTTTGCCGATTCCGATACTTTGAAAATGACGTGATTGGACCCGATCGATCGGGATGTACTAATAAGTATTTTAGTAGACGTTTACCAAAAATGTTTTCATCTGTAAATTTAAAAAAGTTTACTCCAAAAATAAAGGTTTCCTACTGTTTCGAATGAACATTGACAGACATATTGTAGAGTCTATCTACAAGGAAAATGCCAACTTGGTGATGATACAAACTCAGCGTCAAAAGATTTTTAATTTTCAATTAATTATACCCATCTGGACGCCACGAACTGTATGAAAAAAAAAAAAAGTCCAAGAGTTTAAGAGGACGCTCGTCGTTAGCATTAGCCTAATGCTAACATGAAACGCGAATGCTTTGCTAACGCTACGGGCTAGATTTAGTGTGTGATGATGACTCAGCGCAAAGCTTTAAAGGCTAAAGCATAATTACATTTTTGACCTTGCCAAGATAAGAAACCATTTTACCGTGTGTGTGTTTTTGTTCTTGTATTTTTTGGGGACAAGTGTTTTAGTCAACGACGACAATCACGAAAATATTTCGTCAAGGTACAATTATATTTATGAAGAGACCATAACAAGCTAAAACGTGTCTTGGGAGACTAAAACATAACGAGACAAATGCCAGTTTTTGTCTGACGAGATGAGAACGAGATGAAAATGCGGCATAGTTTCCGCCACATGTTCACAATGTAAAGCATTTTATGTGTAGTTAGCTTGCATCGTAGCTTTGTCTGGTTGTGTCATTCATGTGATGTGCTGCGCCCCGCCTCACAAACTCACAGGTGTGCTCTACAGGCTTGCTTGTTTTGAAAAACATGGTATGATCTATTTTTCTTAACTTGGCAAAAGAGAAGATGAAGTATTGCTTTAGCCTTTAATGGTCTGTGCTGAGTGATCATCACATACTAAATGTAACTAATGCGTTAGCATAGCATTAGCATTAGGCTAACGCTAGCAGTGAGCGTCCGCTTAAATTCTTGGACAACTTTTTTTTGTAATTTGTATGTAAAAAAAGTTTTCCGAGAGTTTAAGAGGACGCTTGCCGTTAGCATTCGCCTAATGCTAATGTGGAACGGGAATGCTATGCTAACGCTACGTTTTTTTTTTTTTATTAATTTATTTATTTTAAAATCTTTATTCACATCAAATACAAATATACAAACATGGGGTGACCAATTCACATACAGTTAGCAAAATTACACACACAAAAGAAAAATAGAGAAAATGGTCGGGGGGAGGGTTTTCAACACAAGCTGTCATGTTTGCAAAGTCTCTTGGTCCTTACAGCCTTGAGGTTAAAATATAAACTTAAATTGTCTAAGTATGAAGAAAACATTTTTCCCAAAACATGAAAATTTGGTCTTTGATTTTCATATTTTACACACTGAATGTGGAATTTTACCAAAATTAACATTTATAACATATCTTTTATTTATTTCTAGTCCAAGGTTAGACAGGCCAAACAAAATATGTCTAAAAACGATTTTCAATGAGGGCTCAACTTTAAAGTTGATCAAGTTGTTCAAGTCAACCCAAAAATGTGAGAAGCAAAGAACATAACGTATCAGTATTAATCTTGAATGTTCCCATTATTGTCTTTATAGGATCACACCTGTGAAGTATATTGAGTGTGATTTATTCAATGCCAAAGATTAAGTTTAGTGTGTGATGATCACACAGCACAGAGCTTTAAAGGCTAAAGCAACATTGCATATTCTCTCTAGCCAAGATTAAAAAAAAAACGTCTTACCGTTTGTGTTTCAAAACAAGCCTGGAGAGGACACTGGTGTGTAGGGTTGGGCGCAGCATGTCACATGAGTGACACAACCAGACACCGCTCCGATGCAGGCTAACTGAAAATGTCATACATTGTGAACATGTGACGGAAACTATAGCACTTTTCCGTCTCGTTCTCGTCTCATCAGACGAAAACTGGAATTGGTCTTGTTATGTTTTAGTCTTCCAAAACATATTTTTAGCTTGTTATCGTCTTGTCATCGTCATGAAAAAAATGTTCGTTGACAAAATATTTTCGTTATCGTCATCGTTGAGGAAAACAACACTGGTTCACAGGGTTCTTAGATATAATTTTTACAAGTGTTGTTTTGGTTCATTTAAATTTTGCACCATGAATGCGAATGGTCTGTTCACCTAACAAATCCCAAGCATCCTAGTTTGTGGACTTCTAGTGGTCAATAAGCATAACTGCTGCGCTGAGCTGTGACCAGCCCTTGTACAAAGGCAGAAGGTTGTACATTCACATTGAAGGCAACAAGCATATTGGCCCAAAACAAGTAGTGAAAAACTGATGTCGTTATTATACAATATCATTTTAAAATACATTTTTCAGCTGATATGATCGGGTAGCTGAAAGTATCGGCTTTCTTATCCTGTAACGATATTATGTTCTCTTATCCCGGCTACCTGATAATACCAGACAACTCTAATAAATAATGTAAAAAAAAGTTTTTATTTTAACTGTCAAGTGAATATAATTTTTTATGCCTCGAACATTTAGTTTAATGCCTTTTAAGGCCTGAATTCTGTCAAAATCTATTTAATGACTTTTAATGCTTTTTAAAGACCCGCGTAAACCCTGGACATATGAAATCCCCAAATGTGACATGTCATGCGTAAATTTGGTGCTATCTGCTGGCCAAAATTTGCATTGCAGAAACAGGTCTATTAACAGCGATAATGATAATAAACATGTAAAATGTTGATGGAAAGTTTTATAAGATTTTTGTGATATTTATCATCATATTTCTAGGTCTTTGTAATATGGTCATAATTAAGGATTATTTTTTTGCTTGATCAAGAAGCAAAAAAAAACAAAAAACGTTTTATGTCTATCCTTTTACTCAATGTCGGGTAATTTATTTCAGATCAACACCTCAAAATGTTGAATTGACTTTTCGTGGTTTGGTCTGCAACAAGTCCAAAAATAGGCAAAAATGCTGATCAAACAACATTAAACAAAAACAAGCTTGTTGCAGAAATGTAATTTATGAAAACTGGAAAATTTGAGAAATTCCAACTCAGCTGTCGTGATCGCCATTCTTACCAAAGCACATCTTAGTTTACTGGGGTTTTTTTTTATATAGTAGGGGGCTTTGTAAATCCCCCCTGCTCTTCCCACTTAGCCTTGTGATCGGTGGGACGGTGTGGGAAGCAGCTGCCGTTGCTTCAAAAGAAAAGCGCGATTGGAACGCTTTAGCTGTGCGTAAGCTGGCGCTCAGCCCGTAAACCGCCGTAAACAGTCGGACGTGCCTCGCGCGCTCGCTAGCGTAAATACCCGAACGTAACCCCCAACCCTCCAAAAAAAACACCCCCGTATGAGCGCTTCGTTTCCCTTGACTTCATTTTATACTCCTAATTCTATGCAGAGGATAAAGAATATGCCTTTATGTTCAATCAGGGGTGGAAAGAGTACCAAAAAATATTTACTCAAGTGAAAGTATTACTCCACTTGTAGAATTTTATTCCAGTAAATGTACTGATGTCAATTCTACTCACAGTAAAAGTGGCTTAGTTACAACAACACTAGTTAACTTTTCACTTTTGGACGATTTTAGCAACACCGGTGGACAAAAGCGGTAGTGTTTTGCCTTAAGGAAGACTGCGTTTTCCATGAGGACCAGCGCACACCCGCACAGTGTTGTAAAATCATGATCTCCCGGTTGCCTGCAGATGGATTAAACAACTTTTTTGTTTCCAGCGGCTGTGTGAAGGTGAATAGTAATATAGTAATGAATCCAGTCGTGGCTAAACAATAGCATATGATGGTTAGCAACCGTGTCGCTTAGTGTGGGTAACCCCCCGCCCCACCCGAACTCGTCAGCCCTGACGAGATCGGTTAAGGGGGGGGCGTCACGCCACCGAGTGAAAGCCGGGTGAATGCTTATTCCTGAGTATCCTGGTAGCCTCCATTTTTTTCCCTCCTTGGACAAACTTTTTGTCTCTTTTGTTGTTCTGCCATTTTTGCAGAATTCGCGCGAAATTGTTTGCATCGACTTCCGTCTTTATCATGAAAGGGGGAAGTGACGTACGCCGTAAAGTTGTCAGCACATTTGTATTTTTTTTTTGTGTGTGGAAGAGTTCTTGCCACCCTCCTCAAAGTCAATTGGTGCTGGTGAAAGCGATACAGACCCCCCTCAAGCATAAGCGGAGTTTAAGGGGGGCCAGTGGGGCACTTTTTCGGCCGAAAAGTGTCATTGCATGTAACTGACTTTCCTATATATATAAAAGTTGTAAAGCAAGAAAACAAACAAAAAAATGAATGAAATGAACAAAAAAAGATATTTTTATAATGGGGTAAAAAAATATTTTTTGCACAGATCATGTGACTAGCACCTTAGAAGGTCATTTGCTTTGCATATTATAAAAAAAAATAAAATAGGAGAGGTCAATTTTATTTTTCAAATGAGTTTTTTCTTTGATTGAAAATGTTTTTTTTTTTTTTTTTTTTTTTTTTTTTTTTTGATAGAAACAACTTTTTGAGGGATTGAATAATTTAGACACAAATGTCCTACCCATAATATGGCCCAAACACAAAAAGGATTGCTAAAATCAAAGAAAATGTTTTTAATGAAAAATTAAGTGTTCAAATGCAAATTTTTGAGCCTCAAATATTTTTTCGCATTCAAAAACCTTTTTTTATGATTGAATTTTTTTTTTTTTTTTTTTTTGATCGAAGTGATTTTTCTTTTGAATTTTTTTTTTTTTTTGTATGAAGCAACTTAATTTTTTGATTGAATAATAAAGACAGTGTCCTAGCCAAAATGTGGTCCAAACACAAAAGAATAATACTTCAATCAAAAAAGTTGCTTCAATCAAAAAAAAAAAGTACTTAATTAAAATAAATAAATAAAAATAGCTTTCAAACGCATTTTTTGGGGGGTTTCAAATTAATTTTTGCATTCAAAGACATTTTTTTGATTGAGGTGACTTTTTTTATTGAAAATATATATTTTGATTGAAGCTTTTTTTTTTTTTTTTCTTGATCGAATAATGAAGACACAAATCTACACGTAAAATTACCTAACACTACGCTTTTTTCCTCTCATATTACATAATATTGCTTAAAATTGCAGAGTATTACAACTTTGATCTCGTAATATTATGAAATTTTCTCGTAATGGTACGACTTCAAACTCGTAATATCACAACATATGACTTTATTGTTGTAATATTACGACAATTTCCTCATAATATTACGACTTTAAGATCATAGTATTATGACTTTACTCCCGTAGTCCTATTTTTTTCCTTTCTTTGTTTGACTCTTAATACTCCACCGTACAAAAAAATCTGTTTTAATCCAGGACCCCCCTCTCTCCCTCCTCCATCCGTCCATCTGCCTCTCCCTCATTGGCCACTGGACACCCAACCCCCCCTCAGGCATACACCAATCACCGTCAACCCATCCGCGTGGAATCACGCTCTTAAAGCGCCACCCGGGCGCCAATGGAGACTTCCTCTCTCTCACTCTTCCTCAACACAGCCGCATCGCTTCACCCGTCCGCCTCATCCATCCCTCGCCTCTCGTGCTCTTCTCCTCGGAGTTTATCAAGCGGGGAAGATGGCGAGATGATGTGGAGACTTGAGGAGTGATTGTCCATCTTCCCTCTTTTTTTCTTTTCCCCCACTCCATTTTTTTTAATCTTCCTGCAACATCAGGAATGCTTAACGTGGACTGATGGATGTTTCCGAACTGTGCATCCCTGACCCGCTCTGCTACCATAACCAGTAGGTGGATATTTAACTCTCACTTTTACCACCAAAAAAAAAAAAAAAAAAGTGTTTAGGACGTGGCTGCCGTTGACTGCGATAGACGTCCAATCCATTTTGTCAAATTGGATTGGACGTCTAGGGCCGTCAATGGCACTGGAATGTGATTATTCAATGCTAGTGTTTAGAGAATGAGTTGAATACTATAAAATTAGGGGGGGGGACATATTTTTAGAGACTGTTATTAGTTGCTGTTTTTACTTATGTTATTAAGCTGTAATTAACTAGTAATTACATTTTTTCTTAATTATTAAAAGTACAATAATGATAAATAATCACGAGCTGGTGTTCTAATATGTGGACATCACATTTTAGGTTATGATAACTATAATTGTACACTGTATTTTAACATTTTAGGTGAATTTTACAAATAGCCACTTGCTATATAAAGGGTTAATGAGCCAAGAGTGTTTAAAAGTCAATTTAAATATTGTTTGACTCAAATTTTTTTAAGTTTTTAAGTGTGATGTTGGGTTTTTATCCAATTTTAGCGAGATTAGAAACTCATTTTTCTGAAAAGTTGCTCGTACGTGCGTGATTTCATGCAATATTTTATGTTACATAGACTAAAATGACTACCTTTGTATTTTCTAGTAGCTTCAAAATGGTTAAAATGACCACATTTTTGGACCAAATTTGAATATTTTAGGACTTAATGAGGTTACGGTTTTTAAAATGAGCAATAAAAGTCACTGGGTTAATGGGTTAATTAGCTAAGTGTTTGTAAGTGCTTGAATTAAATCATTTTTAAACAGTTTCTGCCTACTTTTTAGTGTAATGTTGCATTTTAATCCAATTTAGGCAAAATTAGGAACTCATTTTTCTGAAAGGTTTCCAGTACGTGCAGTGTATATTCTATACGTTACGTCAAATAAACTAAAATGAGCTGTTAACCCTACTTTTGTATTTTCGAGTAGCTTCAAAATGGCTCAATTGGTCCAAAATGTTTATGAATATTTGTATTTCATTGCAGTTTCTAAATTATTTTTTTTATTTTAAAGACTTATAAGTCATATATGACTTATAAAACTACATTTAATGTGACTATAATAAGTTGTTAGCCCTACTTTTGTATTTTCTAGTAGCTTCAGAATGGTGCAAAATGTTAAAAATATTAGTATTTAATTGCATTTTTTTAATCCATCTTTTATTTTCAAGGCTTGTAAGTTGTAAATGACTCATAAAAATGAGTTGTTAGCCCTACTTTTGTATTTTCTAGTTGCTACAAAATGGCTAACTTGGTCTAAAATGTATATTAAATATTTGGATTTTTCACATTCAATTATATTTCAAAGACTATATTAATCATAAATAATTTAGTGTGAGTCAAATGAGCTGTTTGTACTTCCTTGGTATTTTCTATTAGCTTCAAAATGGCAAAATTGGTCCAAAATGTAATAAATATTAGTATTTAATTGCATGTTTTAACATTCAGCTTTATTATCAAACCTAATAAGACTCATAAAAATACATTTAATGTGACTAAAATGAGTTGTAAGCCCAACTTTTGTATTTTATAGTGGCTTCCAAATGGCTAACTTGGGCTAAAATATTAATAAATACTTGAATTTAATTGCATTTTATCACTTTTACGTATATTTTCTAGACTTATAAGACTATTAATCACAAGTAACTAATTGAGTGTGACTCAAATGAGTTGTTACTCCAATTCAGTGTTTTCTTGTAGCTTCAAAATGGCAAAATTGGTCCAAAATGTTGATTTAATTTGTATTTAATTGCATTTTTTAACATTCAGCTTTATTATCAAACCTTATAAGTCATATAACACTTATAAAACTACATTTAATCTGTCTGAAATGAGTTGTTAGCCCTACTTTATTTGCATTTTTAATATTGAAGTATATTTTCAAGACTATATTAATCATGAATAACTAATTTAGTGTGACTCAGATGAGTTGTTTCTCCTACTTTAGTGTTTTCTAGTAGCTTGAAAATGGCAAATTTGGTACAAAATGTTGATAGATTTTTGTATTTAATTGCATTTTTTAACATTCAGCTTCATTATCAAACCTAAGACTTATAAAACTACAGTTAATGTGACTAAAATGAGTTGTTAGCCCAACTTTTGTATTTTGTAGTAGCTTCAAAATGGATAACTTGGTCTAAAATGTTAATAAATACTTGAATTTAATTGCATTTTATCACTTTTAAGTGTATTTTCTAGACTTATAAGACTATTAATCATAAGTAACTAATTGAGTGTGACTCAAATGAGTTGTTACTCCAATTTAGTGTTTTCTGGTAGTTTAAAAACGGCAAATTTGGTCCAAAATGTTGATAAATATTTGTATTTAATTGCATTTTGTAACATTCAGCTTCATTATCAAACCTTATAAGACTTATAAAACTACAGTTAATGTGACTGAAATGAGTTGTTAGCCCAACTTTTGTATTTTGTAGTAGCTTCAAAATGGATAACTTGGTCTAAAATGTTTTCACATTGAAGTATATTTTCAATAATAATCATAAATAACTAATTTAGTGTGACTCCCATGAGCTTTTCGTCCTACTATAGTATTTTCTAGTAGCTTCAAAGTGGCTAAATTAGTTCGAAATGTTTATGAATATTTGAATTTAACTGCATTTTTACTATTCAACTTGTCATGACATGCAAATTTTGAATGCTACCGTAAGTGGACACCAGCAGATTTTTAAGAGAACACGAAATATACCTTGAATGACACGCACACGAAGGGGCTCTTTTGGCCCGAGCGACGTGTGGGCACGAAGACCACTGCCTAGAGTGGGATCCTCTTAATGTTAAGCTCCAGATGGGATTGGAGAGCTTTAACCCGCTTGGCACTTTCCACTGCACTGTCATTGAGAAGATGAAATGGCAAATGGACTTCAATGAACAACAAATTGGCCACTTTTCAGAAAAAACACACTTTTGCAAAACAACATTTTAGTAAATATTTTCCTACACTTTCTAATTGTAATCACATATACATGTTTTTTCTTTCTAAAATACATTTTGAGTAAGCTTTACTTTTACGTATAAATGCTAGCATCATGTGCGACTTTTGAAATATTCCCACTTTATCTTTGTTCCTTATTCAAAAATGCTTTTTAATCAGTCAAAGGGAATGCAAGGGACCATACATTTTATCTCTACTCCCTTTGGGACCCCCTCACACACACGCGCATGCTAGCAAACACACACACCCACACGCGCATATATATATGATAGCACAATGAGCAGGCTTCTAATTTTAGAAGCAACTGTATTGTAGTGATATGATTGTTGCACACTTTAGTTGTACACTAAATCATACGGAGTCATGCGTGTAAATATGTTTTGCTCACAGGAAAAGTTCACTTGAATTAGTTGTGTATTATTTTTTTGTTAGTTGAACATACGTTTGCTCGGTTTTAGTGTTAGGTTGAAGGAAAAATGAATGTTTTGTTTGGTCATTGTGTTCTTGTAATTGACGCAATAGGCGAAAATTTTGGAATGTTTTTTTTTTTTTTTAATTGTGATTTTGTTTTTTTTGTACAACTTTTGCTCGCTGGAATTTTTCGTGTATTTTTTTTCTCTTTTTTAGTTGATCATGTCTTTGCTTTGTTTTAGTGTTTGGTAATTGCGTTCTTGTCATTTAAGCAATGGGTTAAAAAGAAGTATCGTTTTTTTATTTTAATGAATTGTGGATTTATTTCTCCAACTTAAAAAAATAAATAAATACTATTTGTTTATTTCTGTTTTCCTGCCAGAAAACGAAGAGCAATTTTAACGTTTTTCTTTTATATTCTTCAATTGTTTTGACATTGTGATGAGAAAACTGCAAATTTCGAATTCTTTGCATCAACATCGTTACGTAAGTTGACGTTACATCACGTCGCATCCGCATGTACGACTTTTTTACGCTGTCGTCATTCACGCCGGTTGAAAAAAATTGAGGGTTAACGTTTGAAAAATGTCGGAAAAATGTTTTGTTTGGTCATTGCGTTCTCGTAATTTAAACAATTTGTTATTTGTGTGAATTGTGGATTTTTTTGTTTGTACAACTTTGTACAACTTTAAAAAATGTTATTCTGGCAGAAAACTGCGCCAACGTCATTCATCCGAATCTGTAGACGTTTTTCTTGTATTTTCTTCTATTTTCGGACAATTCTTGAAAAGCAAAATGTTGTTACGTCACGTCGCTTCTGTCCATACAACTTTTTTATGCTGTCGCCGTTTACACCGGTTGAACACAATTTAGGGTTAACATTTGAATTTGTGTTAGTTGAACATGTTTTTGCTTTGTTTTAGTGTTTAGTTGACGGAAAAAGGAAAGTTTTCTTTATAATTTACGCAATACGCAATAGGTGAAAAAGTCGGGAGAGTATCAGGTTAGTTTTGTAAATTCTACAACTTTGGAACGACTCTTTAAAAAAAAAATCTTGGATATCAATATTGGCGCCAGAAAACCAAGACCAATGTCAATGTTATTTATCTAAATATGTGGTTGTTTTTCTTGTATTTTCTTCCAATATTTTGTCACATCACTTCCATCCGTACGACTTTTTTACACTGTCGTCTTTCACGCTTGTTGAAAAAATTGACGGTTAGCATTTGAATCTGTGTTAGTTGAACATGTTTTTGCTTTTAGTGTTTAGTTGACGAAAAAATGAAAGTTCTGTTTGCTCATTGCGTGTTTGTAGTTTACGAAATAGGTGAAAAATTCGGAATCGTGTCGGGTTAATTTTGTAAATCGTGACTTTTTTTATTTGTACTTTGTACAACTACAAATTTCTGCCAGAAAACAAAGACAAATTTTAACGTTTTTCATGTATAATCTTTTATTTTGACATTGTGAAGAACAAACTACGAATTTGAATTCTTGGCATCGTCGACGTGAGTTGACGTAAGATCACTTTTTTACGTTGTCGTCGTTCATGCGGGTTGAAAAAAGAATTTGTGTTAATTGAACATATTTTTGCTTTGTTTCAGTGTTCAGTTGAAGGAAAAATAATTTTTTTATTTGTGTAAAATACAAGAATGCATTACCAATCGGTGAAAAGTCGGAATAGTATCGGGTTACTTTTGTGAATTGTGCAACTTTGGAACGTTTTAAAAATATTTTTCTTGTATTTCAATATTCATCTGAATATGTTGTTTTTTTTCGTATTTTCGTCTAATATTTTGTCATGTCACTTCCATCCGTACGACTTTTTTACGCTGTCGTCTTCACGTGGGTTGAAAAAATTGACGGTTAGCGTTTGAATTTGTGTTCGTTGAACATATTTTTGCTTTTAGTGTTTGGTTGATGGAAAATGTCATTTACGCAATCTGTTAAAAATTTGGAATGGTATCGGATTATTTTCGGAAATTCTGACTTTGTTTTCTTGTACAACTTTTGCTCGCAGTAAAAGTTCACACGAATTTGTCGCGTATTTTATTTTTCTGTTAGTGGAACATGCACGTCGGTTGAAAAAATTGAGGGTTAAGATTTAAATTTGTGTTAGTTGAACATGTTTTTGCTTTATTACAGTGTTGAAGGAAAAATGAATGTTTTGTTTGGTCATTGCGTTCTTGTGATTTACGCAATAGGTGAAAAAGTTGGAATTGTGTCGGGTTATTTTCGTGAATTGTGACTTTGTTGTTTTGTCTGACTTTTGTCCGCAAAGCTAATTTGGGGCCGTAGCGCAGTTGGTAGCTTGAGTCGTCCTAGGACCTAAGGGTCAACGGTTCAATTCCCAGCTATGACTGCCCACTGTCGAAGTGCCCTTGGGCAAGGCACTGAACTGTAATTTGCCCCTAATGGGTTGGCAGGGCCTTGCATGGCAGCAGCGCCATTGGTGTGTGAATGTGTGCATGAAAGGGTAAATGTGTGCTAATGTAAAGTGTTTTGGGCATTGTAACAATGTAGATAAATGCGCTACATAAGTAGTCTCTATTTACCATTTACTTGAATTTGTCGTGTATTTTTTTTCTCGTAGTTGAACATGTTTTTGATTTGTTTTAGCGTTCAGTTGATGGAAAAATGAAAGTTTTGTTTAGTCATTGTGTTCTGGTATTTTATCCTATGGGTGAAAAAGTCGGTATGGAATTAGGTTATTTTCGTAAATTATCAAAAAAAATTTTTTTTTCAAAAAAATTTGATGAACAAATTGCCTCGCCGAATTTGGATTCTTTACATCATCGTCGTTAAAGCGACGTAAATTGACATTACACCATATTGCTTTTTTTTACATTTATTTAAAAATTTACAGTTAACATTTGAATTTGTGTTGGTTGCACGTTTTACCTTTGTTTTAGTGTTTGTTGACAGAAAAAAAATGAAAGTTTTGTTTAGCCATTGCGTTCTTGTATTTTACGCAATGAGTGAAAAAGTCGGAATCGTATCGGGGTTTTTTTTTTTTTTTTTTCGTAAATGATCACTTTTTTTTTTTTTTTACTTGATGAACAAATTACCTCGCCGAATTTGGATTCTTTACATCATCGTCGTTACAGCGACGTAAATTGACATTACACCATATTGCTTTTTTTACATTTATTTAAAAATTTGCAGTTAACATTTGAATTTGTGTTTTAGCTTTGTTTTAGTGTTTGTTGACAGAAAAAAATGAAAGTTTTGTTTAGCCATTGCGTTCTTGTATTTTACGCAATGGGTGAAAAAGTCGGAATCATATCACTTTTTTTTTTTTTTTTTTTTTTAATTTGATGAACAAACTACCTTGCCGAATTTGGATTCTTTACATCAACCTAAATTGACATTACACCATATCGCTTTTTTTTTTTTTTTTACATTTATTTAAAAATTTACGGTTAACATTAGAATTTGTGTTAGTTGAACATGTTTTTGCCTTGTTTTAATGTTCATTGGCAGAAAAAAAAGAAAGTTTTGTTTAGTCACTGCGTTTTTGTAATTTACGCAACAGGTGAAAAAGTCGGAATCGTATTGGGTTATTTTCGGAAATTCTGGATTTATTTATTGTACAATATTATTCTCGTACTATTCCAATTTTTTCGTAACATTGCTTTATTACGATGTTTTAATTCATTTAAACTCCCAGAACTAACTGTTATTGTGAACATTTTAGTGCAAGAAAAAAAAAAAAGTCAAAACTAAGAAAAAATCTAACACCAGACAATAAATGCCTGAAAAACAATGGGACACTTTAAGTCCAATCCATTGATATATGTACCTGCCAGAAAACTTCATTTTTTTTCTTGTATAATCTTCTATTATTTCGACATTGTTCTTGAAATGTACTTTTTTTTTAGTTCATAATAAACAAACTGCGAATTTTAATTCTTTGCATCAACGTCGTTACGTCGATGTAAGTTGACGTCACATCACGTCGCTTCTGTCCGTACGACTTTTTTCGTCGTGCACGCGGGTTGAAAAAAAAAAGACGTTTGGCACTTGAATTTGTGTTAGTTGGACATAGTTTTGCTTTGTTTTAGTGTTTAGTTGACGGAAAATGTAATTTACGCAATCGGTGAAAAATTCGGAATCGTATCGGAAAAGTTTTTTGTCTAACTTTTGTTGCGGTAAAAAATTCGTGTATTTTTTTTCTCTCTTATTTAAAACTTGTTTTAGCTTTGTTTTAGTGTTTTGCTGACAGAAAAATAAGTTTTGTTTGGTAATTACGTTCTTTGTAATTTACGCAATGGGTGAAAAAGTTGGAATCGTATCGGTATTTTCGTAAATTGTGAATTTGGCTGCCATGACGGCGCTAGACCCTCAGTTCATTTAAACCTCGAGAACTAGCTGTTATTGCTGATGTTTTAGTGCAAAAAATCAAGATGCAAATAAAAAAAAAACAAAAATCAAAATACACCAAACCCAGAAAATAATTGCAAAAAAATCACCAAAAACTAGAAAACAATGGAACACTTTTAGTTTGTCATTATTGGGCCCTGAATGTCCAATTCATTTAAACCTCGAGAACTTTATTGCTAATGTTTTAGTACCAAAAATTGCACACAAAAAAATCCCTGAAAAAAGATGCAAATAATGCAAAAAAACAAAAATCGAAATCTCCCTCCCACCTCCACCACCCCCCAAAAACAAAGAAAAAAAAATGCTTAAAAATTACAAAAACCCTGAAAAACAATGGAACACTTTTAGTCCAATCCCTTTTGACTCTTAACAGATTGGACGTTTCGCGGCGTTAATAGCAGCCATGAAGCCAAACGTCCGTTCCCATCGCGAGGAATCGGCAGCAGACGTTTGAAGGTTACGCTTCCGACCGGTAATTGAAATGCAAACCGAGCCGAGAGGGGATCGATGGCCATCTCTGTTTATTTATGAAATCAATATGCTAACTGTCCCTCATGAGTCCGTCGCCAATGACGGCTTAAGTCGCCGTTCCTCGGCAAAGGGGCGTGTTTGACTTTGTGGGGGGGTGGGCAATTTGCCGCCTGAGTCGACATCCGCGCCGTCCGGGTGGGAAATCTACATTGACGTGTCATTGAAGAACTGTTTTAATGCTAAAGTCGTTGTTTTTCTTGGAATATTTTAGTGTTATTCTCTGTCAGTGATGTAAATAATGTTGGATTGTAACGTTAACCCCAGTTTGAATTTATATTAAATTATTTCAGTGGTATTGACGGTGCTAGACGTCCAATCGTGAGGCATCCGGTCGTGCGTCTGCTGTGAATTGGAAGGATTTTGTCGCTAGTAGACGTCCAATCCATTTGAAGTGGGAAGGTAGCTGTAAACCCTCCCACTTCAAATGGATTGGATGTCCAGCGCAGTCAATGGCAACCAATGAGCATTACTCATACTAAAAGTGTTTCTTTGTTTTGTTTTGGGGGGTTTTTTGTTTTTTTTTTTTGCAATTTTTTATTTTTTTCTCGTTTTAGTGGATTTTTTTTGGGTGGGGGGGTTACTTTTTTTTTTTTTTTTCCAGTTTCATTCGCTTAAACATTAGCAATAACAGCCAGTTCTCCTAGTTTAAATGAAATTGGACGTCTAGCGCCGTCAATGGCAGCAAATGAGGGCCCTGTAATGACTAATTTTAAGACAGAAAATTACTTTATTAATTACTTACAAAATTAAGCTGAAATTTACAGATAAAATGGACGAAAAAATAAAATGAAAAAAATTTTTTAAGAAAATAGATTTAAAAAAAATATATATACATATATATATATATATATATATATATATATATATATATATATATCCTTTTCAAAATAAAAATAAATAAAAAAAATATAAAGGGCGGAATTCATTAATAAATTCCTATATGTGGTAAATGTAGTAAAAAGTACTTCTTTTACAGTATTTAAATATTTATATATACAGTATTTGTATATATGTATGTATACTATGGATGGGTGGATGGATCTATTTTTTTTCTCAATTTAGGTTTTATTTATACATATATACTGTATATGTTTGTATACTAGTATATGCCTATTTACTGTGTATATATTAGGAGCTGTCAAACGATTAAAATTTTTTAATCGAGTTAATCACAGCTTAAAAATGAATTAATTGTAATTAATCACAATTCAAACCATCTATAAAATATGCCATATTTTTCTGTAAATTATTGCTGGAATGGAAAGATGAGGCACAAGACGGATATATACATTCAACATACTGTACATAAGTACTAAATTTGTTTATTATGACAATAAATCAACAAGATGGCATTAACGTTAACATTCTGTTAAAGCGATCCATGGATAGAAAGACTTGTAGTTCTTAAAAGATCAATGTAAGTACAAGTTGTAGAAATTTTATATTAAAACCCCTCTTAATGTTTTCGTTGTAATAAAATTTGTAAAATTTTCAATCAAAAAATAAACTAGTAGCTCGCAATTGTTGGTGTCAGTAATTACACTATTCTCATGGTGCTTAAACCCATAAAATCAGGCGCACCAAATGGGCAGCAGAGGGAGACAAAAAACACAAGTAACAAGTGGCCATGACACTGTGCTGTCATTTTAATATGTTTGAGCGGGGAATGTCAAAATTATCGCGTTAACGCGATATATACATATATATACATATATATATATATATATATATATATATATATATATATATATATATATATATATATATATATATATATATATACATATATATACACACATATATATATATATACATATATATATATATATATATATATATATATATATATATAATAAGGCTATCAAAATTATCGCGTTAACGGTCGGTAATTAATTTTTTAAAATGAATCACGTTAAAATATTTGATGCAATTAATGCACATGCCCCGCTCAGACAGTATTCTGCCTTTTGGTAAATTTTACAGCAACGTTTTTTGTGCTGTCTAACAGCGAACTCTTGTGGTCGCTTTGCGACATGGTTTATTGCTTTCTTGCCAGTTCAATATGGCTGCACGATGTCTCGGGCTGACGCCTACGTTGTAATGTTGTGCTTATATGATCCTTGGACAAGATTTGTCCGTAAGTATGGTTGTTGTAAAGAATGTACATATTATGTTAGTAAGTGAACTGTTATATTTTTTGTGTGAGACGCTTTTTGTTTATGTTTAGTGAACCTGTATAGCGTGCTAAGCTAACGTTGTTGCTAATGCAATGCTTGTGTACTTTTTTTTTTTGTAGTTTCACTACAGTCTAAAGAGGACAATGGTTTGAGGCCATTTTATTAATAAATCAGATGAAAAAGGAAGAAGTCTGATTATTAAGGTGTCGTTCACTAGCTGTCTAGCTTTGGAAAAAGTAGACGCTTCGGAGTGAGGACAGCATAGACAGATTTAAATGACAGTAGAGTGAAATGCCCACTACAGTCCTTATGTACCGTATGTTGAATGTATATATCAATCTTGTGTCTTATCTTTCCATTCCAACAATTTATTTTACAGAATATATATAATTTACAGAAAAATATGGCATATTTTATAGATGGTTTGAATTGCGATTAATTGCGATTAATTACGATTAATTAATTTTTAAGCTATAATTAACTCGATTAAAAATTTTAATCGTTTGACAGCCCTAATTTATATATATATATATAATTTGCATTTACTGTCTATATATAAACTATATATATTCTATATATGAATGTATGTTTACTATATATATAAAAGTGTGTATATATACAGTATATTTATACAGTATATACTGTGTACGTATATGTACGTATGCATATAAAATTGAATTATTATTATTTTCATGTAGTTATGTATTCCCTAATGCTTTTTGACATATATTTATTAAATGTAAATTCAGGCATCAAGGGGTTACTTCAACAGTATTTTAATGTTATTACTTTTTTTTTGGTCATATTGCAATTTTTGGGGCAACAATTTCCAAGCTTACATCTCACAAAATCGTGCTCGTCGAGTATCTCGTATCTCAAGTCACCAATGAATATAATCTATGTACTATGTATTATTTTAAATCTCACTCACACACTCCGGGCAAAATGATGCATTAACTGTTAAAGCGTGGTGAAAACGAACCCTGCCATTCACTGATTTAATGCCACTCACTTCCTGTCAATGTTTTATTAACCACTGAATGAAACACACACTCTCACACGCGCACACACAGTGTGTGGCTGCGTCTATGTTAACAGTCCCGACCTGATTAAAAATGCATAAGAGGTGTTTTTTTCCCCCCAAAACAGGAAGTGAATCGGCGGATCAATAGATGTGATCGAGGCACAAAGCAAAAGGCTAGTGAAGATTAGAGATAAATACTCAATTGTAAAGCAAATTAGAAGTTAAAATGTTGGAAGAGGTTTATTGGTATTTTGACGAGAGTGAATACTAAATAGTATTACATTTTTTTGTCATAAAATGTTTACTTTGTGGGAATTTATAGCAATAAAATTGATTTTTTTTTTTTTTTTTTTTGAAATCGCAAATTTACAATATTTTTCCATTTAATCTTGTGAAAAGGTCTTTTTTTGTAATATTTTTTCAGCTAAAACGACGTTTACTTGAAATATACTATTGGGATTTTTTTTTTTTTTAATACCAATAATGTTAGAATTTTTTTCTTTTAAAATTTAATAACGAACAACTCTATTAAAATATTATACTTTCAAATATTACTTCTTTTGTTTTTTTAGGTATTTTTAATTGTATTACTACTGTTCGACAGACTTGTTTTCTCTCATGATACTAAATTGTATTCTCAGAAAATGTGATTTTTTTTTCCTCCCTGTTGTACAATCTATGATATAAAAGTTTATTCATTTTTTGTCGAAATATTCCGATTATTGATATGTAGTGGATGTAAAAAGCAGTGCATCTGTATTTTGGTGTCAGCGCAAATCTCGCCAATAGCGTTTTGGGAAGATCTGGTCATAATTAGTTTTTATTTATTTATTTTTTTCCCACACTTAAGATTTATTCAAGTATTATGATATTCAAAACCACGATATCAAGTGGACGTAAAAGTCAGCGCATTTGGTGTTAAAGCTAAACTCGCCAATAGTGTTACAGGTAGTCCCCGGCTTATGAAGAAGTTCCGTTCCTGTGCTGGCGACGTAACCCCGATTTCCGCATAAATCGGAATTAACCCTTTAAATATCTCAAAACACCCTCTAAATTAAAAAAAAAAAACTGTCCAAAAACATGTATTATATGTCATTGTACTGTCCTCGCCAAGATATTGGCGCTAAGTCCTAGCTAGACAGTGAGCTAAGCTCCGAAATGACAGTGTCAAAAGTCCATGTGGTTTTCTGACTTTATTCACCTGCTCATAACATCAACACTTGCAGCATAAAAAAAAAAAAAAAATTAAATTAAATTAAATCAGTATCATCTTCAATAAAAGCAATTCAATTCAAATTTGCGTTTACAAAGAGCTACTTATACAGCAATAACAAACGATTAGCATGTATCAGTTAGTGTCCGCACCTCATCAAAAACAATCACATAAACTCACCCTAAGTATTCGGCCACAATGGCGTACCGCAAGCAACACGTCACTTTTACTCATTAATATTAATGACGTTAGCAATTGTTGCTAGGCGGGTCAACCTCCAGTTTGTCCCTAAAATAATAATAAAATAAATAAATAATAAAGTAGTGTAGGAACGAGATGTTTACTGAGCTAAACCTACCAGTCCTGTCTGAAAATGATGTCCCTGGTGCCAAATTCACTGGAGAAGATGTGAAAGAACATTCAATGTTCAGTAAAGAGATGTCTTGAGTGTCGAGGGCTGAAAAAGACAGGAAAAAGAGCCGACCTGATACAGAGTTGGCCTTTTTATCGACACCTTTTTCTTGTGTGCACTGCCAAACGCCACTGACAATGACATTCTCCTGTTTCAACAATCGATCCTTTACCACCATATGCCCTGTCTTTCTTATATATTATATCCAATGGTTGTCTTATGTCTCTGATTGTTCTTGGGGGCAATTTACATTGCTATTTTTGTGTAGCGATTGTAAATGCTACTCAGTGACGGCCAACAAACACTTTTGTTTTTTTTTGCATTAATAACAAATCTTAATTCTGTAATTTATTTACACTTCGTCCTTACTAAAGTTGTTTTTTACAACAGAAAAGGTAACAGTGGCAGTCAGATACCATTTTATTTTTTTTCAGGTCATTCATTGTCAGACAGAAGCAGCACGGCAAAACGCCACGCTAAAAAATAAGTGAAAATACCAAATGGCTTACCTCTTCATCCTCTGTAGGACCATGGCCCCCAATGTGAATGGCTTCACCTTGCTGGCGTTAAACTGGTCTTATGGACGTCCGCTCAAGTTGATCCATTCTTCACATTTTTTCCTGAGTTTTTGGTTTTGGGAAACGTATGAAGAAAATGTCCTTCATATGTCGTAATGTCTAGAGTCGTTTCTACAAGTCCCATAGCAGCAGTGTTTGATCGGCATGTTCTTTTTTGAAAGATTACCGGAGAAAACAAGCAGAAATAACATGGATTGAATGCGAGGGCGTTTCAGAATGACTCACTTTCACGTTACGATGGCGACGTCACGGTCTAAAGATAGCATTTGTGCGGTACGCTATTGGCTAACTTGCATTGCAAAAGTCCACTAGCCTGAATGCTATATCATGCTAATGTTTACCAGATAGTTTCTGATGCGCACGAGAAACAATCTGTTGCGCACCAGATTGCTTAAATTTATTTTATTTCTGTCGATGGCCCTTTGGGGATCCGTAGTTTTGCTTTTTATTTGTGTTATTTTTAGTATTCGGTTATTTGCAATGTTGTTATATTTTTGTTTGTTTTGGTGGTACAGTATTTTTGTGTTACTGCCATTTTTAATTTTTTAAACTATTTTTGTGTCATTTTGTGATGTTTTAGTGTTGTTTTGTGCATTTTTAATGTTTTATATTTTCATTTTTTTGTATCTTTAATATTTATTTTTATGGCAGTTTATTGTGTCGGTCTGTTTTTTGTCTTGTATTCTCTTGTGTTGTTTTGCTCAGTTTTATTTTTATATTTTTTCTTCCGAGTTTTTGGTTTCGGGAAACGTATGAAGATATGTCGTGATGTCTAGATTCGTTTCTACAAGTTCCATAGCATCAGTGTTTGATCGGTATGTTCTTTTTTGAAAGATTAAGGAGAAAACAAGCAGAAATAACATGGATTGTATGCGAGGGCGTGTCAAAATGACCCACTTTCACGTTACAATGGCGACGTCACGGTTTAAAAATAGCATTCGTGCGGACGCTATTGAAAATGCAAAATAAAAAGTACAAAGGGGTTATATACAACCATCGGCTGCTCTGTGTGTGCGTGTGTGGGGTAGGCAGGCGTGTCTGTTCATGCACTTGCTTCCTGTTCTACGCTTCCTGCGCCAAAATAAAAGCAAGCATCACATAACAAAAGTCAACATTTAAAAAAAAATAAAAAAACGACGCGACGCAGGTGTCGTAAAGTCGAAATCGCGTAAGTCGGGTCCGTCTTTACCCAGGGACTGTATAAAATTACCATAATATTCTCGCAAAGTGACATCCTTTTTTCTTGACATAATAATGTTTATTCTTATAAAACAAGGCTTCTTTTTGTTGAAATATTATAATTATTGTGATGTAGATGTGATACAGTTATCAAGACCACAATATGAAGTGTGCGTAAAAAGCAGCGCATCCAAATTTTGGTGTCGGCGCAAAGCTCGCCAATAGTATTTTGTTTCTGTTCATCATTATAGTTATCACATTGTGGTGGACACAAGGCTAGTGTTAAATACCACAATATCAAGTAAATGTAAAAAGTATAGATGTCCCGATCGAGATGTCCCGATCGATCGGCATTACGTCATTTTCAAAGTATCGGACTCGGCAAAAAAAATATCGAACATGCCTTTTTTAAATTTATTTTTTATTTTTTATTATTAAATCGTTTTCTAATTGTATTTAACGTTACAGACATAATATGTTACACTCATCCAGTCTTTAGTTTAGGCTTAAGGTAGGGTTATCAAATTTATCCCGTTAACGGCGGTAATTATTTATTTATTTTTTTTAATTATCACGTTAAATTAACGCAATTAACACATGTGCTGCACGACCCACTCACGCATTGTCGCGTTCAATCTGTAATGGCGCCGTTATACCTATATATAGAGCTAAAAGGCAGCGTGAAATGAGTAGTGAATTTTGTCATGGTTGCACTTCCCATCATGCAACAGTTAAATGGCTACAGTATCATTTACTGAAAGCTCAACAAATACACTACATGGCAATATTTAGTCACAATTTACAAAGTCACATTTATCCTTTAAGAATTACAAGTCTTTCTATCCGTGGATCCCTCTCACAGAAAGAATGTTAACAATGTAAATGCCATCTTGAGGATTTATTGTCATAATAAACAAATACAGTACTCATGTTTGAATGTATATATTCGTCCGAGTTTTATTCATTTTTTTCTTAATGCATTGCCAAAATGTATATGATCGGGAAAAATTATCGGGAATTGGAATTGAATCGGGTGCAAAAAAAAAAGCAGTCGGATCGGGAAATATCAGGATCGGCAGATACTCAAACTGAAACGATCGGGGGCAAAAAAACGTGATCGGAACAACCCGAGTAAAAAGCAGCGCATCTGAATTTTGGTGTCAGCGCTAAGCTTGCCAATAGTGTTATAAAATTGCCATAATATTCTCGTAAAATGGACACATTTTCTTGACATATTAACGTTTACTCTTATAAAACGAGGCATCTTTTTGTTGAAATATTCTAATTCGTGTGTTGTAGACAAGTGTAATGCTCACGTAAAAAAATATCTTGATTTTGGTGTCAGCGCAATGCTCGCTAATAGTGTTTTGGAAAGATCTCTTCTCTGATGTACACAAGTTTGACGCGCAAGACCACATAACCAACTGGACATAAAAAGCAGCGCATCTGAGTTTTGGTGTCGGTGCAAAGCTCGTCGCTTGTGTTTTGGAAGTAGGGCTGCAGCTATCGATTATTTAGGTAATCGATTACCGTAAATTTCGGACTATAAGGCACACCTGACTATAAGCCGCCTCCCACCAAATTTGACACAAAAACGGCATTTTTTCAATAACTGGAATATAAACTGCAGCTGTCCTCACTGTATTATGGGATATTTACACCAAAAGATATTAACCGGTAAAAGACTTTTTTTTGACAGCGGCATCATACGGCCGTCACCAAATGAACCACCATGAAACTTTGAACCAATTGGCTGCAAAGCTTCATTGCTTCAAGAAGCTTCATTTGGCCATCAGTGCTCCCTTGGGGGAGGCAGTCAACCTCTGCTGCCAACACTGTTGTTGTCCATCATGCCTCCTAGCATGCATTGCAGCGCTACAGATGTAAATAACAATCAAAATTCATGTTCTGTGGTAATTATTTCTTCAGTTACTGTTCTAGTTGTTTCATTAGTTGCTAGTTAAGGTATTTGGTAAAACTTTATTTGACAGTGGCGCTATAAGACTGTCATTGGACCATCATAATTATGACTTGACACTGTCATAAGCATTAATAAATGTTTAAAACGGATGTAAATTCCGGCAAATCTCACTTTTGACTAGATGAAAAAGATCCGAGCTGGACATAAATGGAGTTAGTGACATTATTTGCCGGATAACACCTAATGACATAAGCATTCATAAATGCCTATTATATTGTCATGTCATAATTATGACAGTCTTATGACAGTCTTGTGACACCGCTGTCAAATAAAGTGTTACCCATTAACCCAAATAAATCAACAAATAAGCCGCACTGGACTAAAAGCCGCTGGATTCAAAATAAAGGAAAAAAAGTAGCGGCTTATAGTCCGATAATTATGGTAATTTAAACATTAGTTAGTTCGAATAATCAAGTTTTGGATTATTAACATTTAATGTGTTGCAGGATAAAATTTAGGATATGTTAAACAAACAAGTGTTTATGCTTGCAATAATATTTATTTTGGCTTTGCTAAGATGACACTATCAAAAGAGCATTAAATGCGAATATAAAATCAAATTCCTGAGTGTTTCTTGAAACGATGCAGAACTGCTTTTTCATTTCACAAGAGCAATAAATGCATTTAAAAACCTGATCTTAGCCTCAAAAGATATTCAAAAAATGAATAAATAAATGAGGATCTACGTACAACAAAATAACAATTGGCTAACTTTTGCAGCAAAAGTCCGCTAGCTTCAATGCTATAAACTGCTATAACTTCGCCCTTAACAAATTGTTCAACAGAAAAATCCCACAAAAAAAAAAAAAAAGCTAAATATACTTCTAAACTAAATAACGCATGCATAAACAAACATTAGCTCAAACAAAAACATATCTGACGTTGGTCTTAACCGGGAGCAGCTGCATTCAGCCATGTTAGACAAGTTATGGCATATTCACTGTTGCTACTAGAGGGCAGTGTATCCACCCTAATCAATAAAACGAAATGCAACACTTTCAAAACAAACCATTACAACTTCACTCTAATTAAGCAGCAAAATTCAAAGCTTTTTTCTAATCGAATTACCCGAGTTTATCGAGTAATCGTTTTGAAAGGGTTTGTTTGTCACTGTAGTTTATTTTTTTGTGCAGGCTCCTAAGCAGAATGCCCTCAGATGAGCGTCACCTGTCGTCCAGCTGCGGTTCTTACGTAAAAACGGAACCCTCCAGCCCGTCGTCGTCACTGGTGGACACGGGCAGCCATCACAGCCCCAGCGGCAACTCGGACGCCAGCGGCGGCTACGTCAATGTGGGCGGCGGGGCGCGCTCCCACGCGCTGGACTCGCCCGTCTTCATGCACGGCATGGGCGGAGGGGGCGGGGCCTGTCTGCGCCGTTACGACGACTGCTCGGGAGGCCTGGCCGACGAGTCACCCATCAAGTGCGAGTACATGCTCAACGCCGTGCCCAAGAGGTTGTGCCTGGTGTGCGGAGACGTGGCGTCAGGGTACCACTACGGCGTGGCTTCCTGCGAGGCCTGCAAAGCGTTCTTCAAGAGGACCATACAAGGTCAGCGACTCGCGATGAACTCACTGACTGCCAGTGACGGGCTAGACGGCCAATCCATTTAGACTGGCAGGGGCGAATGAAAGTTGGTTCATTCCAGTCTTTTAATGTTAAAATGTGTGGCTAGTAAAATGATAAACATTTTTCTCTTATTATTACAACTTTATTTTCATAAAACAACTTTTTTTGTAAAATTAAGGGTTCCATTGTTAGCCTTTTTGTTTGTGGTAATATAATTTATTTATTTATTTTTAATAAAATTCCAACTTTTTTCACATATTTAAAGAAATTACAATTTAAACTTCTGACAAGTATACAAATTAATAAATGCTCAACTCAAAGAGACGACTTCTGGCTAAAAATCCAGCCGAATTCAAAGCATCATCATATTTGGTAGCAAGCGATCACAAAAATTTCGTCTCTGACCTTTGACCTTATATCCCTAAAATGTCTTTCTCTCTCTCTTTCATTTTATAAACATATCCTATTACATTGATAAAAAATATCTCTATTCGTTCTTTCGTTATTGCGAAATTCCTTTGCTGACCTCTGTGACCTTTGACCTCTTTACACCAAAATGTAATCACCGGTTCTGTTTCATATTACTAACATATCCTGAAATTTTTATAATGACTCATAAACGAATAAAGTGATTATCTCGAGCACAAACAGATATATGGAACTGAATATACCGTATTTTACGGACTATAAGTCGCACCAAAAAAAAAAAAAAAAAAATACACAATTAAAAGGCAATAAACATTTTTAAGTCAAACAGGAGTATAAGTCACAATTTTGGGGGGCATTTTTTTAATTCCGCATAAACCAAAACAAATATGTTAAAATAATATTACCGTAATTTTTGGTCTATAAGCCGCTACTTTTTTCCCTCATTTTGAACCCTATGGCTTATAGTCCAGTACGGCTTTTTATTTTTATTTGGGTTAATGGGTAACACTTTATTTGACAGTGGTGCCATAAGACTGCCATAAGACCGTTATAATAATAACATGACACTGTCATGGTCATTCATGCATGCTTATGACAGATGTCATTAAATGTCATCCAACAAATTATGTCACTAACTCCATTAATGTCCAGCTCGGATCTTTTACATCCATTCAATTGTGAGATCATTTGCCAGATGACACTAAATGACATCCGTCATAAGCATTAATACTCATGACAGCGTCATGTCATAATTACGACGGTCTTATGACTGTCTTATGACGCCACCGTCAAATAAAGTGTTACCAAATGCCACAACAATCAATTAGTGAAACAACTGAAACAGTAACTGAAGAAATAATTAGAACAGACCATGAATTTTAATTGTTATTTACATTCGTAGCGCTGTCATGCATTCTATGAGGCATGTTGGACAACAACAGTGTTGACAGCAGGTGGCAACAGAGGTTGACTGACTCTCCCAATGGAGAAGTGATGGCCAAATGAAGCTTGTTGAAGCAATGAAGCTTTGCTGCCATGGTGGTTCATTTGGTCTTATGACAGTCGCATGATGCCGCTGTCAAATGAAGTGTTACCAAATGCCAAAACTACCAATTAATGAAACAACTGGAGCAATAACTGAAGAAATAATTAGCACAGAACATGAATTTTGATTGTTATTTACATCCGTAGCGCTGCAATGCATGCTAGGAGGCATGTTTGACAACAACAGTGTTGACAGCAGGTGGCAGCAGAGGTTGACTGTCTCCCCCAAAGGAGCAGTGATTTCCAAATGAAGCTTGTTGAAGCAATGAAGCTTTGCTGCCATGGTGGTTCATTTGGCATTATGACAGTCGCATGATGCCGCTGTCAAATAAGGTGTTACCAAATACCGTAACTAGCAATTAATGAAACAACTGGAGCAGTAACTGAAAAAATAATTAGCACAGAACATGAATTTTGATTGTTATTTACATTCGTAGCGCTGCAATGCATGCTAGGAGGCATGTTGGACACCAACAGTGTTGACAGCAGGTGGCAGCAGAGGTAGACTGACTCCCCCAATGAAGCAGTGATAGCCAAATGAAGCTTGTTGAAGTCATGGTGGTTCATTTGGTCTTCTGACAGTCGTGTGATGCCGCTGTCAAAATGTGTTACTGGTTAATATGTTTTGGTATAAATATCCCATAATACAGTGAAGATAGCTGCGGCCTATCGATGAACAAATGCCGTTTTCGTGTGAAATTTGGTGGGTGGCGGCTCATAGTCAGACGTTTTACAGCAAAAATTACAGTAAGTCAGACATGATTATGTTGCAGGCCCAGCTAAACTAGCCCAACCTAGCCACAAAAGTGCGATTTATACTCCAGAAAATACAATATAACCTCCTTTCATAGGTTACATATTAATAACTCATGTCTAGACAATGCTGATCTGCATTGAAATTGACTCACAGAAATCAGTTCAACTTAAATATCTTAACGTTAAAATCCAAAAACATCCAGACTTTCAATCTTGAAGCGCCAAAACGTTGCACGGTTTCCGCATTCATTGAAAAGTCTCGCCTTTTTTTCAAGCCGAGCATCATTCACAAGGCGCCCGGTGACTTTGCGTCATCCCGCGCCCCATCGTCTTCGCCTTTGCGAAAGGACGCCCCCGAAATGAAGCCAACGTGTCCGTCATTCGTCCCCAGCCGCGGGACGCTCAGTCAATAACAATCAGTGTTGGGTGACTGTAATTAAGAAGACGGCGTTTCAGCGGGAGAAAGTCAAGAAAGGAGCCGGGCGAGGGGACGTGGGGGGCGGGGTCTCTTTGGGAAGGGACGGGGGTCCAATTAGGAGAAGGCGTCCTCTAAATAAAGAAAGGGGACGCTGGTCACTCACTGAAAGGAGACGGCGCTTTAATGGAATGCTAATCAGAGAGGGAGGGAGGGGTCCCGGCCCCGCTAAAGCAGGGGGACAAGGAGAGGTCCGGCCTGAGTGGGGACGCATAATAGCGTGGCATAATAATATATCAAAATTTACAGGGGAAAAATAAAGCGAGGTTAAGGGAGGGACGTTAGACGTCCTCTGAGGGAAGAAAGGTGGACGCCGCAAATGATTAGCTAAGAGGCTATGTCAGAAAACGGCATCCAATGTTTGCTTTTAGAACCGTTGCGGCAATGTGACCTCATTTTTCCAAACCTAGGAATGTCATTTGAAATGTTTGAGGATTACACTAAAGGTGGGAGAATATATGGATAAGGTGAAATATTGCGAAACTTATCAAAATCGTTACCTAGATGTTCCAACTTTTAATTTAGATTTATACAAAATTTGGAAAAAAATTACAGTTCCCCAGAAATTTGCCAAAAAATTTCCCATTCATTTTTAATGGGATGCCACATTCAGATTTCCCATTCAATTCCAATGGAATTTACATTGCATTGATGCCATTGACGGCCATGTATATCAAATCTATTCTATTGATGCCAATGTACTTGGACTCCATTGACGCATATGTAAGTGGATGCCATTGCTGGCCATGGACATCCAAATTTCTTGGCATGGTAACTAGCTACGTTATCTGCCTCGTTAACAAGCTTATGTTATAGTATTTTTTTTATCAAATCTATCAAATCTAGACAAACTAAACACACTGGAGTGAACTCTCGTAGCTCGCAACATTTAAATCCCTTAAATTTTGTGTAAAGTGACGGATGATGGTCATGTAAATGTGTAATCGTGTTGGAGGTGATGCTTCCCCTGGCAACCACCCTCCGCAAGCATGTCAGCCGTCCTTCTTCCTCAAAGCCACGGCCGTCTGTTTCTTTTCGGTAGCCGAAGTACTCCCATACTAGCGACTTTTTTGAGGAGGGGAAAAAACTCACCGAGAGACACAGGACAGAGTAACAACTGGAGGGGGAAGGGTGAGTGCTGCCGCTCCAAGCCACGGATTTCTCGCTGCAATTTAAGGACTTAAAAAATAGCTAATACCGTACTACGGTATGACGGAAAATTTTAGAGGTTTACCGCGGTTAACCTTGGAATTGGTAACTGGCACATACCTAGCATGGGCATTAAATTAGTTTAAAGTCGCATTACCGTATTTTTCGGACTACAAGTTGCACGAGCCATAAAATTCCCAACGAAGAGAAAAAAAACCACATACAAGTCGCACCGGAGTATAAGTCGCATTTTGGGGGGGAATTTACTTGATAAAATCCAACACATAGAACAGACGTGTCATCTTGAAAGGCATTTTAATATAAAAGTCAATAATACAATTGAACACACATTGCCAAAGGCAGAACGCGAACGTGTCCATAGCTATTAAGTTAACTATAGCATAAACAACATGCTAACAAGTTTACCAAACCATCAGTGTCACTGCAAAACACCAAAATAACATGTGAAATGAAATCATAATGTGTTAATAATTTCACTTATAAGTCGCTCCTGAGTATACGTCGCACCCCCAGCCATACTACGAAAAAAATTGCGACTTATTGTCCGAAAAATACGGTAAATCAGGTTTGCTGATACCTATAGAAACCCTGATACTGTCAGAAAGTCATACAGTCATATGCTTAAGTCACACTCCTAGTTCTAACCCTAAGTCATATTTCTTTTTACAAAGCATTAGCTCAGCCTTGATCGCTTTTGTTTCTTGTCACGTAACAAATTTGTTATTTTCCGGGGAGAAAAAATTGAGTTTAATTCGTTTTATGAAATGTCACTAATTGCTAGGAGTGTAATATAAAGTATACATCGATGCGGGTAACTGTAAATGGACACAAAATCAAACAGATGGTGTATGATACAGAATTGCTAAGTGCAAAGTGTATTTGAACTGTATTGTACTGCCAGCTAGCAAGCCGTACGTGCCAACATCCTGGCTCGCATGTGACCTCTCCGGCACCCTCCTTGCCAGGGATCCTGACAAATGTTGGCACCTTCTCCTTCACCAACAAGAGGGGGTTGACTACGTGTGTATTAGTGATGGGGAGGGGGTCATTTTTTGGCAGAGCCTGCCACCACCAACACCTGGTTTGCTGTTTTTAGCTCCCATTAATGCATCTCGCCGCTCACGGTACATTGTGTAAACATTCAATCAAGGGATTTGGACCAATGGGGGAAGAAGTGTCATTGGATTTGCCTTGTTTTAACAGCGAAGTGTATACAATTTGAATTTTCTAAGCATCAATAATGTCATGAAATACAGGTTTAAAAGTATAAAACAAAATACGTTTTGAAGCAAACAAAATGTGGTGAAAAAAATATTGACTGCAAAAAAATCAGTCATAAAAAAACATATAAAATACATATTTAAATGTGCAAAAAAGTGTTTAAAAAAAGTTTTTAAGCAAATTGAATGTGGTTGAAAAGTAAAAAATATGAGCTGTACAAAACTGAGTTATAAAAAATATTTGACATGGCAGGTAGTCCCCATGTTACGACGTATTCGACTTACGCGATTTCAACTTTATGACGCCATTTTGTCTCTGGTCGGGTTTTTTTTGTTTTTTTTTTTGTCGCATAGACAGAACCTTATTGTATCTCACAGTATCATATTTTATACTTTACTGCGTAAATATGACAAGTGCTTTACTCACTAAACGTGAAGTTGTTCAGCTTTACAGACCTCAAACAAGGCAATTATGCTTTTTGAAGCACAATTAGAAAGTAAAGTAATTCCTTCACTTTTCACAAATTGTAAAGCTGTCACACGCATGTACATTTATGTTCAAAACGACACATTTTACCAATATTGGTGAAGAATTGGTGTTCAAACGTCCATCTAGTATGATCAATATGTACATTTAATAGATTAAATTAGCCTAATTTGCCTAACAAAAGTCTGCAATCTTTAATGCTACGAATGCTAACGTCTTTACAATTCTCATAGCAAACCGCTCACACGTAACTCCACAAACAGTAACTGTAAACTTAATTAGAAATGCATACACAAACATATATTAGCTGAAACAACTTACAGCCTTATATGGGCCAAACCAGAGTATAGCAATCTTTTATCCATGTCAGACGAGAGTCTGCTCCGCAGTCATAAGGCGACAGTCCAGCCAGACCCCACGCTGCCAACAGAGGGCATCATTAAACAAAATACAATACTTTTGGACTTTTTGGATAGTTATATTGAAATTTACTTAAAGACTTAATTCCGACATGGGCGAAAATTCAGGTTACGTCGCCAACGTAGGAACGGCACTCGTTCGTAACCCGAGCACAACCTGTATTTGACATTGAAAATTAGGTTTTTCAGCGAAGAAAATATGGCTTCAAATGTAAAAATATTAACAATGTGAAGGGGAAAAACGTTGGAAATTTTTACAAAAACCAAGAACTTTTTAAAAAATGTATGATGCAACTGATTGTGCATACTTTTCCTGAATGACAAGTATTTTTAGCGCAAAAAAATAATAATAATAATAACATTTTGAATATATGACATGACAAATGAAATCTTAAATAGCATTATTATTGGAATTAAAATCATATATTAAGACCATTCAACTACCGTAATTTTCGGTCTATAAGCCGCTACATTTTTCCTTCATTTTGAATCCTGCGGCTTATAGTCCAGTGCGGGTAATTTGTTGATTCATTTGGGTTAATTGGTAACACTTTATTTGACAGCGGTGTCATAAGACCGTCATAATTATGACATGACACTATCATGGGCATTAATGAATGCTTATGACGGATGTCATAAAGTAAAATTCGGCAAATGTCACCAACACACCATTTATGTCCAGCTCGGATCTTTTACATCTATTCAAAAGTGAGAACATTTTCCAGATGACACAAAAGGACATCTGTTATAAGCATTCATTAATGCTTATGACAGTGTCATATCATAATTATGATTGACTAATGACAGTTTTATGGCGCCACTGTCAAATAAAGTGTTACCAAATACACCATAACTAGCAATTAATGAAACAACTGGAACAGTAACTGAAGAAATAATTAGCACATAACATGAATTCTGATTGTTATTTACATCTGTAGTGCTGCAATGCATGCTAGGAGGCATGTTGGACAACAAAAGTGTTGACAGCAGGTGGCAGCAGAGGTTGACTATCTCTTCCAAGGGAGCAGTGATGGCCAAATGAAGATGCTTGAAGTAAAAAGCTTTGCAGCCAACTGGTTCAAAGCTTCATGGTTGTTCATTTGGTCTTATTACAGGCGTATGATACCGCTGTCAAATAAACTGTTACCGGCTAATATCTTTTGGTGTAGATATCCCATAATACAGTGAGGACAGCTGCGGCTTATAGTCCAGCGTGGCTTATCTGTGAACAAATGTCTTTTCGTGTCAAATTTGGTTGGTGGCGTCTTATAGTCAGGTGCGCCTTATAGTGCGAAAATTACAGTATATAAAATTATTTGGCAAAGGGCAGATGAAAAAAAAATGCGTTTTAATATCTGCCGTTGAGCTCCTTCTGTTAGTTTTACTTAATTGTTGTAGTTTTAAGATTGTTTACCGCCACCGTGCAATGTGCCTCTCAAATTTCTGCTCCCAATTCAAGACAGCAAAACAGCCAAATAATGTCACAGATTTCAAAAAATTGTTAGTGTATGTCATGCAAAGGTGACCCCGGTGAAGGAGAGTCATTTTTTGCGCTACTTTGACATTCCGCAGCCGCCCAAAACACCCCCAGTTGTGATTCACAGATAAATTGACTTCATTAGGGTGACGATGCCCGCCGCTCCCCTCTTTGGGTACATCCCTCTTTTCTCCTCTTCCAGAGGATGATGGGAAGTCTGCCCTTTCTGAGTGACGCAAGGACTTTCGTCGCACTACAAAGCGCCATGTTTTATTCAGTTCTGTGTGAAATCTGTTTTTTGGGTACGATCGCTGCCAACCACTCCCGGTCCAAATAGATTGGACATCTATCGCAGTCATTGGTATTCAAACTTGATCACACACTGCAGGCTCTTAATCTTAAAACTATAAAAAATCAAAAACAAAAAATGTAAAAAGCAAACGTTTTAGGCAAAACGGGAACATTTTAGCTTTTGTGATACCTCAAATAGCAAAAAATAGATTAAAAAGTTTATGTATTTAAGTAAGTTTTGTCTTCAACTCAAAAGCTGTGCTAATTTCAAATTAAAAGAATGTCATTAAATTTGTTTACGTAAAAAAAAAAAAAAAATGAAATGCTATTAGCTTGTGAACGCTGAATTACCGTATTGGCCCGAATATAAGACGGTGTTTTTTGCATTGACGTAAGACTGAAAAAGTGGGGGTCGTCTTATATTCGTGGTCTAGACATTATACCCATTCAGGTTGCTAGATGGCGCCAGATATCATTGAAGCAATGTTTTGTCATGACAGATCTCAGCTACTCTCAAGTTTAACCAGTTTGTATTATTTTATTGCAGTGTTTTCCTTATTCAGATTTGTTTCAAGACTACAGTTACAGTTAGACTTCACTTTGATGGTCAATGCAGGTATTGCAATTTTTTTTGTTTTATCACAATAGATTGGTTTATTTACATTTCAAACACCAGAAGCCATTCGTTTACGAATGTGATTGCACTTTAGTGTACATATTTAAATGTTCAGATATTAAGATTTGAATGAGACAAAATAACATGCTTTTTCTTTCAAATACGTTGTTATAATCATTTGTTTCAGATGTACTGTAATTATTTTCTGAAAAAAAATATTTGGTGTTCAGTCTTTTTTTCAAACTTGAGTCTTGAAAAAGAGGGGGTCGTCTTATAATCAGGGCCGTCTCATATTCGGCCCAATACGGTAACTAAAAAAAATGTAAAAAGCAAACGTTGTTGGCAAAACAGGAACACTTTAGTTTTTGTGATACCTCAAATAGCAAAAAATAGATTAAAATGTTTATGTATTTTCCCACTTATCACTAATTTTTGTCTTCAACTCAAAAGCTGTGCTAATTTCAAATTTAAAGAATGTAATTAAATTTGTTAAGTTTTTTTTTAAAAATGCTATTAGCTTGTGAACGTTGAGTTAAAAATCTTTGAGGGTTAATTTTTTTTTTTTTTTTTTCCTGCAGGCAATATTGAGTACAGCTGCCCGGCCACTAACGAGTGCGAGATCACCAAACGAAGACGCAAATCGTGCCAAGCGTGTCGTTTCATGAAGTGTCTCAAAGTTGGCATGTTGAAAGAAGGTAAGTGTGCCATTTTGGATTCCTGGTAAAATGTTGGATGGTTATTTTCACCATGGATTTGGAGATGCGATGGTTTTGTTTTAACGCGTTAGCTATGTCTGGATTGAATGTCAATCGCCGTCAATGGCGGCCAATGCATTCAAACAAGATCTTTTTCGTCCTTGTGGTTTTTGGAGGTCGTTTTATGTTGCGTGAGGAGAGTTTGATGATTTTCTGCTGCTTGAGTAATGCGTGCAAGGTAGCGGCAGGCCACTTTGGCCCAGTGAACCCTTAAACAAGGCCAATAAAAGGTCAGTGAGCCACTGGAAAAAGGCGGTAATTGCAACTGGCGGAAAGTATGGTGTCAGTCGGCGCTGTCAGGCGGGACGCTAATAGCAGCACTAAGACTACCTTAGTGCTACTCTAGACTGTGAAATGTAAAAAAAGGATTTGGCTTGTATGATTAGCGTGTTTTATGGATATTTTTAGTCAATTGGTTTTTTTCAGCATGCGTTTGGCCTTATTTTGGAGTCTTATATTGTATCTAGTGTTTGTTTTAATGTTTTTTTCTTTTAATATTGATTTGGGTTATGTTGGTCCAGTTTTTTTTTTTGTTTTGTTTTTTTTTGTTACTTTTAGTGTTGTTTTATAATTATGGCAGTTTTTTTGTTTGTTTGTTTGTTTGTTTGTTTGTTTTTTACTGTTATGTAGTTTTATTTATTTGGTATCCTCATATGTTGTGTTGTATTGAGCCCCTAACTAAAGGGACACAGAAATAAATTGAACCAATCTGGTGTGCACCAGATTTTTTCTGGTAAATATTAGCGTTATAAAGCATTTAAGCTAGCGAACTTTTGCGATGTAACTTAGTCAATTGTTGTAAACATTTGCATTATATCGCATTTAAGCTAGCAAACTTTTGCGATGCAAGTTAGCCAATTGTTGTTAACATTAGCATTACATAGCATTTAAGCTAGAAGACTTTTGTTATGCAAGTTAGCCAATTGTTGTAAACATTAGCATTATGTAGCATTTAAGATAGAGGACCTTTGCTTTGCAAGTTAGCAAATTGTTGCAAAAGTCCGCTAGCTTAAATGCTATATAATGCTAATGTTTACCAGACAGTTTCTGCTGTGCACTTGAGACAATCCGGTGCGCACCAGATTGCTTAAATTTTATTTTATTTGTCCATTTAGAGGCTCTGTAGTGTTGTTTACTTTTTATTTGTGTTATTTTTAGTATGCTGTTATTTGCAATTGTGTTATATATTTTTTATTTTGGTGGTATTTTTGTGTTACTTCCATTTTTTAATTTTTTTTTTTTTTTTTTGTGTGTAATTTTTTGATGTTTTTGTGCATTTTAATGTTTTGTATTTTTATTTTTATTTTTTTGTATTTTTAGTGTTGTTTTTTTCATATGGCAGTTTTTTGTGACAGTCGAATTTTTTTGTCTTATGTGTTGTTATGCTTAGTTTTGTTTTTGTATTATTTTTGGTATTCCTTTTTGTAATGGATTGCCATATTTTTGTGTTATCGTGTCAGTTTTGTCTGTAATTTTGCATATGTCATTTTCAAATTTATTTTGTATTATTTAGTGTCCGTTTGTGTTATGTGAATGTTTTGTGATAATATACATTCATATTTTCTCTCAACTTTTTTTTAAAGAGCTACTGAACAATGCTATTTTTAACATGTTTCATGTAATTTTTTTTCTTTGTTGTCATTTTTCAAATCTTTTCAAACCCATTTCAGCACTACCTGACTCCATATTCCTAAGATACTGTAAGATGTTGAGATAGCGTTACAAAGCGTTATTTTCCTCCGCACGCAGATATCCAATATCACTGACTGTCAGGTCTCCTTCCAGATCAATATCAGACGCCATCTATAGACTAAAATGACATCATCGCAAGATATCCCTCTTGTTTAGATGTAGACTTATTTAAATAAAAACGATCAATTTTGCATTCAATATTTCAATTGAACGCTGGCTCAATGTAAACATGCCATGTTCACATATAGATTTTTATGCTTAGCTTTGATCACACTATCATGTTCATTCTCTTACATTTTGACTGCTTGTTTTTCTGAAGAGCAACTTTGACACCTAGGGGGTGTCGAGGGGTCGGGGGAAGGCTTTCCAACAGCTGTCTAGTTGTACTCCCTCTTCTCAGTACTGTTCCATGTCACATGCCAGAGGAGATAATCAGGTGTCCGGTTCGAAGGGGTAGAAAAAAAATCATAAATAAATGCTACCAGAACGTTGGCGGCAATAGTTCAACTGGATTGGAAGAGTATTGCCGAACCTATGAGTAATTTAATGAATGAAACAATTTTGCTTACTTTTTGCTTCAAGTTATTTTGCGCCATCTGGTGTGAAAGTAAGATACGATCTTTGCAGAGGATAAAGAATACATGTCCACATAGTTTGTTTTTACATATCTGTTGTATACCACATGATAACACCGCTATGTAGATGCTAATTGTTAGCATTAGCAATAAGCCATGGCTTGTTTTACAGAAAAGATGATGCATTGGTATTTTTGTGTGTACTTTTAATGTAAAACTTAAACTGAGAGAGGCATGATTGTTTACTATCTTCCAAACTTTTGTTTGATTGTGAGTTCATATTTATATTTTTTACTCATAGAAATATGAAAATTAGCAACAGCGCTTCCGTTTAAAAAAAAAAAAAAAAAAAAAAAAAGGGATCTCAAGACACCTTCGTTTTGTCCATATTCACTTGTAAAGTACAGAGACTTTTGTACTGTGTGTGTTAGCATATATACGACAGACACCTTTGTGCTGTAGATGTTAGCTTATACAGGGCAGACACCTTTCTGCAAGCACGCTCAAAACATCAGCTTATATAGCATTGTTTATTTAGTATTAGGCCGTGTTCACACTTGGCGCTTTTGAGCGTAGAGTATCCTAAACGGGATTCTATCTTAAACGTCGCCATATATAACGGTTAGTAACGTTGGTCAACCAAATAGGCTAAAGTAGTCCATCGTTATGCTAACGATGGACTACGTTAGCCTATTTGCCCACTCTCACGCTTTGAGCGTGAGACACACGCAATTGCCTGTTTCCTCACGCACACACGCCACGCATCCAATTTCTCACGGGGCAAAATTTTGGTCACCCCCAACAAAATCTCACTCCTAGGTTTTTCTAAAAGTTAGCTACTCTGCCTTTGTACCGTATATGTTAGCTTGTATAGGGCAGACACCTTTGTACTGTATATTATCTTATACAGTACTTTGTACTGTGGGTGTTAGCTTATACTGTACAGACACCTTTGTACTGTGGGTGTTAGCCTATACTGGACACACTTTTGTCGTACTATATGTTAGCTTATACAGGATAGACACCTTTACTGTATACAGAGGTGGGTAGAGTAGCCAAAATTGTACTCAAGTAAAGTAGTGTTACTTAAAGTAAAAAAGTACTATTCCCAAAAATGTATTTAAGTACAAGTAAAAAAGTATCAGGTGAAAAGAATACTCAAGTAATTAGTAACATTGTGAGTAACTGCTTACAAATTCGTGAGAATTAAATTTTTTTTTTTTTTTTTTTTTTTTTTTTTTTTTTTTTACTGAGCACAAAGTTATCTATATGAACTGTTGTTAGAATGATACTGTACAATAACCCATTACATAACTACATGAAGCCAAATAAATACCAAAAAAAAAAAAAAAAATCATTCCAGCGAGAGAAAAAAATGACAGAAATGAAGCATTATTCGTCCAAAGAGCATGAGTGCCCTCTAGTGGAGAAAATTGTTCTTAGTTTGAATAGTGAATACTGTAGTTCCTTCGTGGTTACTATTATAAAATTAAAAGTATTATATCTCCGGTTTTCCATGGTCAATCAGGTGCCAAATAAAGACTGGAAGAGGGGTTAAAATCCACGCTTTTGAGTCATGTTGACGGTAGCGCTCTATGTCAAATATAGTACTTCAGTTTTTAATGGTGATTATAAGACGCCACGTGATTGAACAGGCTGGTGTGATCATAGGAAAGCAAGCTTTTGTCTGATTAGTATATTGTAGTCATGTGACTATTGTGGCGACGTCTCATTGGTGAAATTGATAGGGCTACTCTTGGCATCGCTGGGGAAAAAAAAATCTAATATGTTGAATAAAGAGGAAAAATGTAACAACTCCTGTGTAGCCCAAAGTAGCGGCGAAAGTCGTTTTTTTTTCTTACAAATCTACTCAAGTAAAAGTAAAAAGTATGGCTTAGTAAAACTACTCGTTACATGTAACACGTTTACTACACACCTCGGACTGTATATTAGCTTATACAATACAGACACCTTTACTATGAGTTAGCTTATACAGTACAGACACCTTTCTAATGTATGTGTTCGCTTATACAGGACACACCTTTATTGTATATTAGCTTATACAACGCACACCTTTGTACTGTATGTGTTAGCTCATACAGTACACACTTTTGTACTGTAGATCTGGCTTATTATATGTTAGCTTATACAGTAGACACCTTTACTGTATGTTTATACATTAGACAACTTTGTACTGTATATGTTAGCTAAAATAATGAATCACGTTGAATGTTGTCTTATGCTAGCTACTAAAAACGTACTGTAGATAACTGACAGAAAATGAATTTTGTATTTGAATATTTTGAATTCAAACATCTTTTTTGCTGGTGTTTGTCTACCTGGGATACAATTGGCAGTTGTTTGCTCATGCAGGTCGAGTAGCGGCAGACTTTAAAAGACACTCAAGTGGAATCGAGTCGTGCAAGTCGTCTAAATTCCTTTTCGATTCCCCCGGAACACAAAAGGAAGGCGATTAGGATGCTCTTTCAATTTCCTGACACCGACTATCCACTAACCTAATTACGCGGTGTGCCCGCGGGGGAGCTCCTCGTTCCCAGCAAACACACTGACATCATTTTATGCCTGGCAGATTGAAGCTAAATCCGGACCCCCCCGACCTGCCTCCCACTCGTTGCAAACGTACGCCTTCAAGTGATCAATACGGCCGGCAAATAGACTTCTTGTGCTTTCCGACTCGCGCGGGTTTCGGTGTTGACGTATGAAAATCCAAATGACAGCTCGTCTGTGAATGTCATGTCGTTTTATCATTTAGCATGTTAGCAGCTTTAGCCAAACTACTTTTACAATTTGTAAAATCACAATTTTTCCAACCTTTCTTCATTACTTTTTAGGCGTCCGTTTGGACAGAGTGAGAGGAGGCCGCCAAAAGTACAAACGGAGGATGGACGCGGAAAATGGCGGCTACCTCGGTCTCACCATTCCACCACCAGCCAAAAAACCTTGTAAGATTTAATCTTCTTGAAAATCTGCAATGTGAGGCATCTCTATAAACATTTCAACCTGAAAATGAAAAGTCTGCGAGCTGAATGCTAACATATAATGAAAAAACTGGCTAATGAAAATTAGCATGGTGTTTTAAAAACATAATAAATTTCTTCGTTTTCTTAGCTTTTAAAATTGACGCATTGATTGGCAGTGGAATATAGCATGAATAATTAGGACATTCCTTGTATAACCTGATGACATGTAGTATCATTTTACTCCGAAGAGTTTGAAAGATTTTTTATTTTTGGGAGGGAAAATGTGCGATTTAAAGCAATCATATGAATATTTATGCCCCAAAATGGTTAGCCAAACCTAATTACGTCATCTAACCAAAATTTGAAAGCTAAATGCTAACATACAATGAAAAGCCCCTCAGACAGGCTTATGCTGACTGAAATTGGCATTCTGTTTTTTGAAAAATCTGTGCTATAAAGCATCCATATGAATATTTAAAATAAAAAATGTATACATATATTCAAACCCTATAATGTAATCTAATGAAAGTTGGTAAACTAAATGCTAACATATAATGAAAAACACCATGAACTGGCTAATGAAAATTAGCTTAGTGGTTTTAAAACATAATTATTTCTTCCCCATTTTTCTTAGTTTTCCTAGCTTTTAAAATCCTGACCCATTTATTGGTAGTGGAACATAGCATAATTAGCTTTTTTTTTTTTTTTTTTTTTTTTTTTTTTAAATATATGTATAAATGTGTTTACATGATTTTTATTTTATCTTCACGAGAATGTAATTCGAAGCATCCATATGTCCAAAAATGCTTATCCAAACCTAATAATATCATCTAACGAAAGTTTGGAAGCTAAATGGTAGCCTACAATGAAAAACCCCCTCAGAGAGGCTCTTGGAAATTAGCATTCTGTATAATTAAAAAAAAAAATCTGTGATATAAAACATCCATATGACTATTTGAAATAAATAATGTATATATATTCAAACCTTATAATGTAATCCGACGAAAGTTTCTAAGCTAGATGCTAACATATAACGGAAAAACACCATAAACTGGCTAATGAAAATTAGCTTAGTGATTTTAAAACATAATTATTTATTCTCGTATTTTTTTAGTTTTCCTAGCTTTTAACTTTCTGACCCATTTATTGGTAGTGGAACATAGCATAATTACCTTTTTTTTTTTTTTTTTTAAACACGTTTGCATTATTTTTATTTTCTCTTCAGGAGAATGTGATTTAAAGCATCCATATGTCCAAAAATGGTTATCCAAACCTAATAACATCATCTAATGAAGGTTTGGAAGCTAAATGCTAACATACAATGAAAAACCCCCTCAGACAGGCTCACGAAAATTAGCATTCTGTATGTTTTTTTGAAGAATCTATGATATAAAGCATCCATATGACTATTTGAATTAAATAATGTGTATATATTCAAACCTTATAATGTAATCCAATGAAAGTTTGTAAGCTAAATGCTAACAAATAATGGAAAAACACCATAAACTGGCTAGTGAAAATTAACTTTGTGTTTTTAAAACATAATTATTTCTTCTCCTTTTTTCTTAGTTTTCCTAGCTTTTAAAATTCTGTTCCATTTACTGGTAGTCGTACATGGAATATATATATATTTTTAACATGTTTACATGATTTTATCTTCATGAGAATGTGATTTGAAGCATCCATATGTCCAAAAATAGTTATCCAAACCTAATAACATCATCAAACGAAAGTTTGGAAGCTAAATGCTAACATACAATGGAAAACCCCTCAGACAGGCTCACGGAAATTAGCATTCTTTTTCAGTTTTTTTAATTTTATTTTTTAACCAGTAATATAAAGCATCCATATGAATGTATGATCTATAAAAAATGAAACCTACAATGTCATCTAATGAAAGTTGGTTTGCCAAATGTTAACAGATGATAATAAAAACAAAAGAAAAAACAGATAGACGGGCTAATAGAAGTTAGCTTTGTGTTTTCGAACATAACAACATTTAGTTTCCCCTTTACATTTTTTTTTTCCATAGTGACCAAAATTGTGTCGCATTTATTGCTGGTGGAACCGGAAAAAATCTACGCCATGCCTGACCCTAGCATTCCCGACGGCGATATCAAGGCCTTGACCACATTGTGCGACCTGGCTGACCGCGAGCTGGTGGTCATCATCGGCTGGGCCAAACATATCCCAGGTAAAGCTAACGCCATTGACGGTGATAGGCGTCCGATCCTTTTAGACTGCGAAAGGTTCTCCCGGTCTAAATTGATTGAACGTCTATCGACGGTGCCGTCAATTGATTTCGGGGGATTCCTTGTTAAATAAGGCTGTGTTATGCAAATAAGCGGCGCTGTGAGTGCAGACAGATGCTTTGCTGTTAAATAAAACACACAGAGTCACGGCAGATGCCGCTCATTGATCCAATCAATGACGATGTTGAGGCCAAATCAGCTCATTAGGCACTTTGGGTACATTTTAGGGAGTTGATCCAAAAGTTAAGGCGATTTTAAGACAGTCAATTTAATTCCAAATGATTTTGTCTTTCAGTCATAATGGAAGTTCAATATTTGCTATATGTACTGTCAACAATATTATGGCATACACATGTAGTAATAAAGTTTAAAATGTAACACACATTTGACAGGAATAATATGTATTGATATACATACAGTGCAGTATATTAGATTAAATTTCAATCAGATGTGTATGAATGCTTAATTTTTTAAAAGTATTTTTTAAAAAAAACTTGGTCTTCATTGCTGTGAATTGTAACTTTATTTAAACAGCATATATTAATTTTGATCAGCTCTGATAAATGTAATGTCATGTTTTAAGTAACATTTTAACATACAATAATTATAACATTGATACAAATGTAAAAAGACTCAATAGGAAGGTAGCCATTTTGAAATGGGATTTTTTTTGTTTCAGTTGAGATTAATCTCATTTTTGTTTTACTGTGTAATTAAGGGTGTATACTCAAAGATCGAAGCAGAATGAATCACACATTTCTGCAATTAATCTCGTTTAATCTCATTTAATTATATAGACTAATGCGATTAATCGCAATTTTGGACTCGAAGTAAAAGATGGTAACAGAATGAACCATGCAAATTTGCAACTAATCTCAGTCTCATTTTCACAATTAATGACTCAAGACAAAAGATTGTATGAAAAGAATCACAAATTTCTGTATTTGCGATTTATATTTCATTTAGTTTTAATTCAAATAAATGTGATCTCAATTTTGTATTTAATTTTAATGGATTAATGCAACTAATCACAATTTTGGACTCAAGACAAAAGATTGTAACAGAATGAATCACACAAATTTCTGCAATTAATCTCGTTTAACCTTATTTAATTATGATACAGATTAATGGTAATAAATTTGGTAGATATAACAAAAGATTGTAACAGAATTAATCACTCAAATTTCTGCAATGAACCTCGCTCAATCTCATTTAATCATACAGATGAATGCGATTCATCGCAATTTTCGACACAAGACAAAAGATTGTATCAGATAAGAATTGAGATAATGTCATTTAGTTTTAATAGAAATAAATGTGACTAATCGCAATTTTGTATGTAATTATCATAGGTTAATGCGATTAATCGCAACTTTTGACTCAAGACAAAAGATTGTATCAGATAAAATTGAGACAATCTCATTAGTTTTAATAGAAATAAATGTGATTAATCAAAATTTTATACAGTATTTATAATGACAAGATTGTAACAGAATGAATCACACAGGTTTCTGTGATTAATCTCTAATGTCATTTAATTATCATATAGATAAAATTGAGATAATCTCATTAGTTTTAATAGAAATAAATGTAAATAATCGCAATTTTGGACTCAAGACAAAAGATTGGAACAAAATAAATCACACAGGTTTCTGCGATTAATCTCGTTTAATCTTATTTTTAATTATCATATAGATAAATGCGATGAATCGCAATTTCACACTGAAGAGAAAAGATTGTAACAAATAAGAATCACAAATTTCTGTATTCGCAATTCAGATTATATTTAGTTTTAATAGAATTAAATGTGATTAATCGCAATTTTGTATTTAACTTTATTCATTTGAATGAATAAATTATAGATATATATATATACAAGCTAGCCCCCCGCACTGTTCTCTCTGTCCACGTTACAAATGGATTGGACGTCTATCACCGTCAATGGCACCCGAAAAGTTAAAAGACAAGAGTCAGCAATCATCTCTAAATGCCATCACGTTAGCACTCTGGGGACGCTTTAGCCAGGTCGGAGTAGCGATTAGGACGAAAGGGGTCCCGGCGGTTTAAGCGTTCCGACCCGCAAATGGCGCCTTGCCATCAGCTAATCGGAGTCGTTAATGAAAAAAGTCCTTTAGTTGTTGGTGTGTTTGAAAGAGAAAAATCCAGATTGCAATAATTCCTCTTTTTATTTTGACTTTCAGCCCCTCCCCGAGGGCCCTCCGCTCTCATTATTGCCTCTGTCTTTTTTATTAGGCCCATTAGGACTCTTAGGAGGCCTGTAATGATAGCAAATGAATAGAGAGTGAACTGCTGTCTGTTTTCGGACTCGCCTCGCCGAGCGCCGCCACCGCCGCTGACTTCATTGTGCCCGATAGACGTTCGATTACTCATCCCATTTGGATTGTGGACGGCTGGCCCGGCACACACGATGGGCTGTAGAAAACGCGCTTTGAGCGGCAATGATGATTTTTCACTCGTTCGCGAGCGCTGACGGCGATAGATGTCCAATCTTTTTGAACGTGATGTTCGATTTTAACTCATTAAATTCAATTCAATCCAGTTTAATCATTTGATTTGATGATTTACTACGAGCCCCTTAAGGGACGTCGACAGAAATAAAATTAAGAAATCTGGTGTGCACCAGAAACTATCTCGTAAACATTAGCATTATATAGCATTTCAGCTAGTAGACTTTGGCTATGCAAGATAGCCAATTGTTGTAAACATTAGCATTATATAGCATTTATGCTAGTGGCCTTTTACGATGCAAATTAGCCAATTGCTGTAAACATTAGCATTATATAGCATTTAAGCTGGCAGACGTTTGCTATGCAAGTTAGCCAATTTTTGTTAACATTAGCATTATATAGCATTTAAGCTAGTGGACTTTTGCAATGCAAATTAGCCAATTGTTGCATTGTATCAATTGGCCAACTTGCATAGCCAAAGTCTTCTAGCTTAAATGCTATATAATGCTTATGTTTGCAACAATTACCTAACTTGCATAGTAAAAGTCTGCTAGCTTAAATATATATAATGCCAATGTTTACAACAATTGGCTAACTTGCATAGTTAAAGTCCACTAGCTTAAATGCTATATAATGCTAATGTAAACAATAATTGGCAGACTTGTTTTGCAAAGTCTGCTAGCTTAAATGCTATCTAATGCTAATGTTTACAACAATTGGCTAATTTGCATCGTTAAAGGCCGCTAGCATAAATGCTATATAATGCAAATCTTTACAGTAATTGGCTAACTTGCATAACAAAAGTACGCTAGCTTAAATGCTATGTAATGCTAATGTTTATAACAATTGACCACCTTGCATAGCAAACGTCCTCTAGAATGCTGTACAAGGCTAATGTTTACAACAGCTGGGTAACTTGCATAGCAAAAGTCCACTAGCCTAAATGCTATATAATGCTAATGTTTACAACAATTAGCTAACTTGCATAGTAAAAGTCCACTAGCTTAAACGCTATATAATGCTAATGTTAACAATAATTGGCAAACTTGTATAGCAAAAGTCTGCTAGCTTAAATCCTATCTAATGCTAATGTTTATAACAATTTAATAACTTGCATAGCAAACATCCTCTAGCTTAAATGCTACACGATGCTAATGTTTATAACAGTTGGCTGACTTGCGTAGTAAAAGTCCGCTAGCTTAAATGTTATATAATGCTATTGTATTCTACAATTGGCTAACTTGCATAGAAAAAGTCTGCTGGCTTAAATGATATATAATGCTAATGTTTACAACAATTGGCTAACTTGAATAGCAAAAGTCAGATGAAAATGCATACATTTGAAAATCTATATATATTTGAAAATGCTATTAAAACCGATCAATAAACTTATTTGAATTAGAAGTTGGATGAAATTAACCTTATATATCCAAATGTATCAAATTTTGTAATGTAATGCTAAATTTATCATGATACAAATGAGAGAACCTGTATGCATATTGTTTTTTGTTTTTTTTTACCTTTAAAAAATGTAAAAAAAATAATAATAAAAAAATAATGTATTATAGGGTTAGAATGTCGCTGCCAGCCCTCCCGCTTCGAATGTATCTGACATCCATCTCAGTCAATGGCTTTGAATGTGAGCCGTTCCAGACACAATATTTCCAGCACGAAAATAGGTTAACTGTCAAGAGCGTGTCCGCAGCTCAATATTGTGTCATGTTTGGTCAAATTAGCATGAAATCAGTTGGCCAGAATATTGATATTTCATCACGCCGCGCTTCTACGCAACACTTGACTGGGCCGCCTGCAGGCGACGCGCCTCGCAGTTAGGGAAGGGCGAGCAGACGCCCCCCCCCAGGGGAGCCGCCCGCTCGCCCCGCCCGGCTCTTGATAAACGGAGTGGAAGGAAATTTACACTGTGCAAAATAAAAGGGGGTTAAATGGAGGCCACTGAGGAATTGCAGTTTTTTTGGTGCTCTTCCTTTTTTGTCTCAAAATGGAACACAAAAAGCTTTCAGTCTGTCACAATGACCTTTTCATGCCCGAATTTACATTGGAGACATTTTTTGTCCCAAAGTATAATTTTAAAACATTTATATATATATATATATATATATATATATTTTTTTTTTTTTTTAATAAATGTTCTTTGCACTTCAAATGTAATAATTCTAATGTTTCAAACATGATACAGTCCCTCCGAATTATTTTTTAACAAGAATAAAGTGGAAGAATTAAATGCTTCATTGAGTCCATTCAAATCCGCTCAAGCTGCTCAGTTACACACAACGAGTTGCCACAGCAACTGTTTAACAAGTTAAACGATGATTGACGCATACGGCGCTTTGAAGCTTTAGTTTACAAGCATATGCGGCAAGATCAAACATTAAACATCTTTCAATCATCGTTAACTTTAATAAGCAACTCCAGTGCACTGCCTGACCAATAAAGAAGGGAGCTAGAGACTACGTGATGGGCTTGGGACGGCTCATCTGTATTATTTTGTAATTGGAAAAACTCTGCGATGGACTGAGGGCGTGAAGTTTGAAGTGTGAAGTACCGAGGGGTCACTGTATTAAAAAAAAAAAAAAAAATTTAAATACAGTTAAAAGTTTGTTTTCTGTTTTTTTTGGGGGGGCCATTATTTTATGGCCAAAAAGATCAAATCAAAATATAGAATATTGGTGCCTGAATTTATACATCAAAAAACATTCACTTTAGGAATATACTGTATGTACATAATACAATTCATTTAAAAATACTACTATGTCTATATTTTTTGCAATTTTCAAATCATGAAAATTCGTTAAAAAGTGCTGATAAAGCATCACCAAGCAGTTTTCATGGGTCGATTCCCCCTACCCCCTCGAAAAGATCAAATTGAAATAAAAACGGTGAAATCTTGGAAAAATTAATCGGAGAATATGCTCTATTTAGGGTTTTTTTTAAAAAAAAGTTTCATCATTTCAATTTTTTCTAAACATTACTAATATTAGTTTTGAGATTAAGAAAAAATTTTTTTTTTTGCAGTTTCAAAATGGTACGTAGCCCCCCGGGTGCCAGGGTAGAGAAAAAGAATCATAGCTAATCTGTACCCACGGTTTAGTAATCTGTGGGTACAGTTTACTAATCTATACCCACAAATGACTAATCTGTACCCACAGATTACTAAACTGTACCCGCAGTTTAGTAATCTGTACCCACAGTTCAGCAATCTGTACATACAGATTACTAATCTGTACCCACAGTTTAGCAATCTGTACATACAGATTACTAATCTGTACCCACAGATTACTAATCTGTACCCAAAAATTACTAATCTGTACCCACGGATTACTGAACTGTACCCACAGATTACTGAACTGTACCCGCAGATTACTGAACTGTAGCCGCAGATTACTAATCTGTACCCGCAGTTCAGTAATCTGTACCCGCAGTTTAGTAATCTGTACCCACAGATTACTAAACCTTACCCACAGTTTAGTAATATGTGGGTACTAAACCTTACCCACAGTTTAGTAATATGTGGGTACCTGTGGGTACAGATTAGCTATGATTTGTTTTTTTCTACCCTGGCACCCGGGGGGCTCCGTAAAATGGACCACAACTATGCAAGAAAAAATTGTTTTTTCTTCCAATTGTTTTTCGAACTCACTTTTTTTTTTTTTCCTGAAATCCCAACATTTTTCACTGACCTCTAATTTAAAGCAACCCACTCTACGCTCAGATTTTTTCACACTAATTTCAATTGAAATTGTGTATTTCACTCAAATGCATTGGCCTGTTTTACTATGTTTTGTGCAAGTCACTCAGGCTTCCCGCCAATCAATAGCGTGTGATTGCGCTAAATACTCGCTAAGCCTTCTGTTCCCCCGCAAAACTGCCTTTTGGGGCTCCGGTGTTGAATTCCTGACGCGTCCTCCGGTACAGTATTTAAACCCTTTTCCACTCAGCTAATCGTGTAGCGGATGTCCTCCATCAGCTGTCTGTTTGTCAGATGTGAAGCCGGGATCGATGACCCTTTCGCATTGGGTGGACTGATTACAATCTGCTAATCAATGAGGACCGCGAGCGCTCGCTTTCCTTTGGCGCGCTCGGTCCTCTATTTGCTTGATAAGAAGCGCCGCCGTCCTATTTAAGCGCCAATCAGACGTCCAATCAGCGGAGGCTATTGTGGCGCTTGACGGAAGCTAGCTCTCGGGTCGTTTCCACAACAAGGTGGCTTTCACGTACTCGGTGGATTGATTGGAAAATTGGCTCGTGTGGCAGAAACATTAGCGGGATGAGTTGGGCTGCCATTGACAGCGATAGACGTCTCATCCATTTGGACTGGGAGGGCTAGAAATGTGATCATTTCCTGAATAATATTAGCATTTTATGTTTACATGGATTATATTTGTCTTTTTAAATCGAAATGTCAAAATATAAGTTGATACACCAAGATAGCCTGCGTAAACTAGTAATGTTAGCAAACTTGCTAAGGTATGATGCTATAAAAGTTGAGAAATATTAATTGAAACTGAAGCGGACAGTTGTTGTTTTTTTTTTTCAGTGCTGTTATTAGATTTTTTTTTTTTTTTAATCTTTTGATTTCAAATTTCTGTGATTCGAGATTAATCACACTTTGATTTTTTTGTAAATGATAGTGATTAGTCACAGTTTTGTGCTTAGACAAAATATTTTTTTCCAGATAATGAACCACACAAATTGCTCTAATTATACAGATTAAGATTAATCTCAAATAGTTATAATATAGATTAATTTGATTATTCACGGCTTTGGGTTTAGATAAGATTGTTCCAGAAAATGAACCACACAAATTCCTGTAATCAAACAGATGGAGATTAATCTTATATATTTAAAATGTTGATTAATTTGATTATTCGCACGTTTGTGCTTAGACAAAAGATTGTTCCAGATAATGAACAACACAGATCTCTGTAATTATCCAGATTGAGATTAATCTCATATAGTTATAATATAGATTAATTTGATTATACACAATTTTGTGCTTAGACAAAAGAAATTCCAGCAATTATGCAGATTTAGATTCTCATATAGTTACAATAGAGATTAAATCCATTAGTTGCAGTTTTTTGTAAGGACAAAAGATTATTCCAGATCATGAACCACACAAATTCCTGTCATAGCACAGATTAAGATGAATCTCATTTAGTTATAATTTAGATTACTTTGATTATTCAATTTTTTTGCTTAGAAAAAAGATTGTTCCAGATAATGAACCCCACAAATTCCTGTAATAACGCAGATTGAGATTAATCTCACATAGTTATAATTTAGATTAATTTGATTATTCGCAGTTTTATGCTTGGACAAAAGATTGTTCCATATAATGAACCACACAAAGCCCTGTAATTATACAGATGGTGATTAATCAAAATCTGTATAATTACTGGAATTTGTGTGGTCCTTAATCTGGAACAATCTTTTGTCGAAGCAAAGAACTGCGAATAATCAAATTAATAGAAATGTTAAATATACGAGATTAATTTGATTATTCGCAATTTTGTGTTTATACAAAAGATTCCTCCAGATAATGAACTACACAAATTCCTGTAATTATACAGATTGAGAGTAATCTCATAGTTATAATATAGATTAATTTGATTAGTCTCATTTTTATGCCAAAACAAAAATTTGTTCCAGATGAGCCACACAAATCCTTGTAATAATGCAGATTAAGATTAATCTCATCTAGTTATAATATAGATTAATTTGATTATTCGCAGTTATTTGCTTAAACAAAAGATTGTTCCAGATAATGAACCACAGATTCCTGTAATTATACAAATTGAGATTAATCTCATATAGTTCTAGATTAATTTGATTATTCACGATTGTGTGCTTAGACAAAAGAAATTTTAGACAAAAGAAATTCCTGCAATTATACAGATTGAGATTAATCCCATCTAATTACAATAGAGATTAAATTGATTATTTGCAGTTTTGTGCTTGGATAAAAGATTGTTCCAGATCATTAACCACACAAATTCCTGTAATTATACAGATTGAGATGAATCTCATTTCGTTATAATATACATTTAATTATTTGCGATTTTGTGTTTAGACAAGATTGTTCAAGTTCATGAACCACACAAATTCCTGTCATTTTACAGATTGAGATTAATCTCAAATACAGTAGTTTGTATATACCATGATGAATTTGATTAATTGCAATTTCGTACTTCGGACAAAAGGCAAGAGAAAACTGTAATTGATAATGAACCACGCAAATTTCTGTAGCCGTGATTAATCTCTTGGTATGAATATAGATGAATGCGATTAAATCGCAATTTTGTTCTTAAAACAAAGGATTGTTATATCATGAATCACACAAATTTCTTTAATGAATCACAATAAGATAACCATAACCTCATTCAGTTATAATTTTTAGGAATGCGATTAATCTCAATTTTGAACTTAAAATATTGCAACATAACGAATCACATAAATTTCGATAATTAATCGCAAAAATCAAGCTGAACCTGATTGTTATCATTTTAAGGATTGTGATTTATTGCAATTTTGTAGTTGACATATTGTAATGAATCACACAAATGTCGATAATTAATCTCAACAATCAAGATGGTTATAGTACAATGAATACGCAATTTTGTACTTTAAACAAAAGATTGTAAAAGATGACAAATCACACAGGTTTCTGCAATTAATCGCGAAAACGGAGCTGGATAGTTTGCTGCTGGCTACTCCCATTTGAAATGGATTCTGTCATCCATTATCTGTTACAATGTTTTTAATACAAAATTGCAATTAATCTAATCTTCTCTGAATCCGTTTTAAAAAACAAAACATTTTAATAAAGAAAAGTAGCCGCGTACTTCATTTTTTTAAAAAAACCTCTCTTCTTCCGAAGTGGATTTAAGGCATTTCAGACGGATTTAATTTTCCAAGTAAATTGAGTTACGAGCTCCGTCCCGGAATGTCAACCTACATTTTGGCGGATTCAGGCTTCTCCGGCCTGTCGCTGGCCGACCAGATGAGCCTCCTGCAGAGCGCCTGGATGGAGATCCTGGTGCTGAGCATCGTCTTCCGCTCGCTGCCCTGCGAGGAGGAGATCGTCTACGCCGAGGACTACGCGGTGGACGAGGAGCAGGCCAGGAGATCGGGCCTGCTGGACCTGCACGTGGCCATCCTGCCTCTGGTGCGACGCTTCAAGAAGCTGCGCGTGGACAAGGAAGAGTTCGTCACGCTCAAGGCCATCGCGCTGGCAAACTCGGGTCAGTCTTTTTTTTTTTTTTTTTTCTTGACAATTCCCACAGGCATAGATTCTTGATCCTCTGCAAAAAAAATTTAATTGCTGTAGTTAACTGAAAAATCAGTTTAAATAAGATAGTTAAGATGCTCCCCAAGCAGAAGTCTTGGAAGATATTATTATATTTTTTTGTGGGATAAAATTAATAAGAAAATTCATTCATAATATTAAATCATTTTAAGCAATGTTGTTGTTTACTATAAATAATTGACAGGTAATTTGGTTAGGGTGTAATGTGGACTTAAACTTGTGTTTCAAATCTAAAAAAAACAAAAAAAAACTAAAATATAAAAATGAACATTGTGTTAAAAATGCATTTAGGATACTGGTGTGTGTGTGTATGAAAATATACGTGTATATATATACATACATATATATTTTTTTTTTATGCTTAATATCTAAATTCCTGGTGAGCTTGAACTAAATACTAACAAAATATGCATTTGAAAAATTGGAGAAAAATATTTTCAAAACAAAAGAGAAAGCTAAACTAGATGCATAGATTGATAGATCATAGATGATAGAATGATAAATGATAGATTGACAGATGATTCATAGATGGATGGATCGTAGATAATATAGATTGATAGACGGATCATAGATAATAGATGGATGGATCATAGTGATAGATGGATAGATCCATAGATGGATAGAGCCATAGATTGATGGAATGGTAGATCACAGATGATAGATTGATAGATGAGAGATTGGTTGATTATTAATAGATGATGGATGAATCATATATAATAGATGGATAGATCAAACATGATAAATTGATAGAATGATAGATTGACTAGATTGACAGATGATGGCTGGATGGATGGATGGATGGATGGATGGATGGATGGATGGATGGATGGATGGATGGATGGATGGATGGATGGATGGATGGATCATAGATGATACAGATTGATTGATTAATAGATGATATATAATGGATGAACAGATCATGGTGATAGATGGACAGATAGGTGGATAGATTCATAGATTGATAGAGCCATAGACAGATTGATAGATGATAGATTGGTGCATAATTGGTGGATGATGGATGGATCATAGATAATAGTTGGATAGATCATAGATAGGTAGGTGGGTGGGTGGCTCCAAAGATCCAAAGAAGATAGAACTATAGATCATAGATGGATCGAATGATAGATTGACAGAGGATTGATAGACGATGGATGGATGGATGGATGGATGGATGGATGGATGGATGGATGGATGGATGGATGGATGGATGGATGGATGGATGGATGGATGGATGGATGGATGGATGGATCATAGATGATACAGATTGATTGATAGATGAATGGATCATAGATAGCAGATGGATAGATCATGGTGGTAGATAGGTGGATAGATCCATAGATTGATAGCTCATAGATGATAGATTGATAGATGATAGATTGGTTGATAATTGATGGATGGATCATAGATAATAGTTGGATAGATCATAGTGATAGATAGATAGAGTGCCTTGCAAAAGTATTCGCCCCCCTTGAATCTTGCAACCTTTCGCCACATTTCAGGCTTCAAACATAAAGATATGAAATTTAATTTTTTTGTCAAGAATCAACAACAAGTGGGACACAATCGTGAAGTGGAACAACATTTATTGGATAATTTAAACTTTTTTAACAAATAAAAAACTGAAAAGTGGGGCGTGCAATATTATTCGGCCCCTTTACTTTCAGTGCAGCAAACTCACTCCAGAAGTTCAGTGAGGATCTCTGAATGATCCAATGTTGTCCTAAATGACTGATGATGATAAATAGAATCCACTTGTGTGTAATCAAGTCTCCGTATAAATGCACCTGCTCTGTGATAGTCTCAGGGTTCTGTTTAAAGTGCAGAGAGCATTATGAACACCAAGGAACACACCAGGCAGGTCCGAGATACTGTTGTGGAGAAGTTTAAAGCCGGATTTGGATACAAAAAGATTTCCCAAGCTTGAAACATCTGAAGGAGCACTCTGCAAGCCATCATATTGAAATGGAAGGAGCATCAGACCACTGCAAATCTACCAAGACCCGGCCGTCCTTCCAAACTTCCTTCTCAAACAAGGAGAAAACTGATCAGAGATGCAGCCAAGAGGCCCATGATCACTCTGGATGAACTGCAGAGATCTACAGCTGAGGTGGGAGAGTCTGTCCATAGGACAACAATCAGTCGTACGCTGCACAAATCTGGCCTTTATGGAAGAGTGGCAAGAAGAAAGCCATTTCTCAAAGATATCCATAAAAAGTCTCGTTTAAAGTTTGCCACAAGCCACCTGGGAGACACACCAAACATGTGGAAGAAGGTGCTCTGGTCAGATGAAACCAAAATTGAACTTTTTGGCCACAATGCAAAACGATATGTTTGGCGTAAAAGCAACACAGCTCATCACCCTGAACACACCATCCCCACTGTCAAACATGGTGGTGGCAGCATCATGGTTTGGGCCTGCTTTTCTTCAGCAGGGACAGGGAAGATGGTTAAAATTGACGGGAAGATGGATGCAGCCAAATACAGGAACATTCTGGAAGAAAACCTGTTGGTATCTGCACAAGACCTGAGACTGGGACGGAGATTTATCTTCCAACAGGACAATGATCCAAAACATAAAGCCAAATCTACAATGGAATGGTTCAAAAATAAACGTATCCAGGTGTTGGAATGGCCAAGTCAAAGTCCAGACCTGAATCCAATCGAGAATCTGTGGAAAGAGCTGAAGACTGCTGTTCACAAACACTCTCCATCCAACCTCGCTGAGCTCGAGCTGTTTTGCAAGGAAGAATGGGCAAGAATGTCAGTCTCTCGATGTGCAAAACTGATAGAAACATACCCCAAGCGACTTGCAGCTGTAATTGGAGCAAAAGGAGGCGCTACAAAGTATTAACGCAAGGGGCCCGAATAATATTGCACGCCCCACTTTTCAGTTTTTTATTTGTTAAAAAAGTTTAAATTATCCAATAAATTTTGTTCCACTTACGATTGTGTCCCCACTTGTTGTTGATTCTTGACAAAAAATTTTATATGTTTATGTTTGAAGCCTGAAATGTGGCGAAAGGTTGCAAGGTTCAAGGGGGCCAAATACTTTTGCAAGGCACTGTAGATAGATAGATAGATAGATAGATAGATAGATAGATAGATAGATAGATAGATAGATAGATAGATAGATAGATAGATAGATAGATAGATAGATAGATAGATAGATAGATAGATAGATAGATCGATCCAAAGATCATAGATGGATAGATCCATTGATAACAATAACATTTGAAAATCCGAAATTGAGAGATGAGGGAAAAAGTTGACTTTAGAAAATTAATTTAAAAATTATGAAAAATAATGAAATAAAAAATCATTTAAATGTGTCGCCTCTTTTTAGTTTAAACGTACATTCATTCATTCATTTTCCATGCCGCTCTTCCTCACGAGGGTCGTGGAGGCGCTGGAGCCTATCCCAGCTAACTACGGGCAGTAGGCAGGGGACACCCTGAACTGGTTGCCAGCCAATCACAGGTTTAAACATACAGTATATACTTAATTTTTAAACTTTTTTTTTATTTCAGCATTTTCTAATTTTTAGCTGTGTTTTTCAACTTGCTTATAATTTTTTTCCTATCAATACTATTTTTTTTATGTGCTCATGTATTCCCCCAATACTTAATGCATACCTATTATCTCATTCACTGCCATTGACAGCTTTAGACATGCAATTACGTCTATTCCGTAAACCCTAATCCGTTTCAAGCGGGAAGGGTGGCAGGGAATGAATGGATTGGACGTCTACTACCAATATACACTAAGAAGAAGAATTAGACAAGGCACGCGTTTGGACGTCTATCACCGTCAATCTCCGAAATCACCTTTCACCGCGGTTATCTCTTGGCCAATCGGACGCAAGTCCGTCCAATTAAAAAGCAAGGAAAGAAGTAAAAACTCAAATTGTCTACAGCCTCGGAGCGCTGAAGGGTACCGAGATAAGACGGGACAAAAAGGTCGAGGTGGGGCCTTTTAATTGAACAGCCGGCGTCTCCGTAACAGAAGCTGTCACGGGATATATTTAGCATTTCATTAGCAAAACAGGGACTGTCAATAAAATGTGTTAAGTGGAGCAGAATGGCGAGACGACGGACGTATCGCCGCTTTTTGCTTTTCACTCGCCACGACCCATCGATCGGGTCGCCGTCTTTTCTCCGTGGAAAAGCGCTGAGCGCGCGGGTTTTCGTGTGGTCTGTGGGTGGGCCGCTACATCACTTTTTGTGGTCACGTTGTGTTTTTCTAAGAATTTTTCCTGCTTTTTTCCGGATTTTAACATTTTAAATGGAATAAATATTACCATATTTTCTGCACTATAAGGCGCACCTAAAAGCCTTCAATTTTCTCAAAAGCCAACAGTGCGCCTTATAATCCGAAGCACCTTTTATACTGGTTAATCATGGCATGGCTTTAGCACAGCTCCATCTAGTGGGTGCATAACGTAACCACCACTACTACTACAACTACTTCTACTACTACTGCGCCTTATAATGCGATGCGCCCTATATATGAAAACTTTTTAAAAGGCCATTCATTGAAGGTGCGCCTTATATAAATACCCCGGGTTACGAACGAGTTCCGTTCCTACACTGGCGACATAACCCGAATTTCCACATGAACTGGAATCAACCCTTTAAGTAACTCTAAATCTGAAAATAACTTTCCAAAAAGTCCAAATCTATTATATTTTGTTTAATGATGGATGATGCACTGCCCTCTGGTGACAGCGTTGAGTCTGGCTGGAGTGTCCCCTTGTATGACTGAGGAGCAGACTTGTCTGACATGGATAAAGGATAGCTCCGCTCTGGTTTGGCAAACATAAGGCTGTAAGTTGTTTCAGCTAATACAGTGGGGCAAATAAGTATTTAGTCAACCACTAACTGTGCAAGTTCTCTCACTTGAAAATATTAGAGAGTCCTGTAATTGTCAACATGGGTAAACCTCAACCATGAGAGACAAAATGTGGGGGGAAAAAAAACACAAAATCACATTGTTTGATTTTTAAAGAATTTATTTGCAAATCATGGTTGAAAATAAGTATTTGGTCAATAACAAAAGTTCATCTCAATACTTTGTTATGTACCCTTTGTTGCCAATAACGGAGGCCAAACTTTTTCTGTAACTCTTCACAAGCTTTTCACACACTGTTGCTGGTATTTTGGCCCATTCCCATCTCCTTTAGAGCAGTGATGTTTTGGGGCTGTCGTTGGGTAACACGGACTTTCAACTCCCTCCACAGATTTTCTATGGGGTTGAGATCTGAAGACTGGCTAGGCCACTCCAGGACCTTGAAATGCTTCTTACGAAGCCACTCCTTTGTTTCCCTGGCTGTGTGTTTGGGATCATTGTCATGCTGAAAGACACAGCCACGTCTCATCTTCAATGCCCTTGCAGATGGAAGGAGATTTTCACTCAAAATCTCTCGATACATGGCCCCATTCATTCTTTCCTTTACACAGATCAGTTGTCCTGGTCTCTTTGCAGAAAAACAGCCCCAAAGCATAATGTTTCCACCCCCATGCTTCATAGTGGGTATGGTGTTCTTCGGATGCAATTCAGTTTTCTTTCTCCTCCAAACACGAGAACCTATGTTTCTACCAAAAAGTTATATTTTGGTTTCATCTGACCATAATACATTCTCCCAGTCCTCTTCTGGATCATCCAAATGCTTTCTAGCGAAGTGCAGACGGGCCTGGACGTGTACTGGCTTCAGAAGGGGGACACGTCTGTCGGAGCATTGTGTTCCTGATGGTAGCCTTTGTTACTGTGGTCCCAGCTCTCTGTAACTAGTGATACATAGTATCACTAGTTACAGCTCTCTCTGTAACTAGTGATACTATGTATCACTAGTTACAGAGAGAGAGAGAGAGAGAGAGAGAGAGTTAAATAGTGTAACTAGTGACTATTCACTAGGTCCCCCCCGTGCGGTTCTGGGATTATCATTTTGACGCCACGGGGTGAGATCTTGCTTGGAGCCCCAGATCGACGGGGATTATCAGTGGTCTTGTATATCTTCCATTTTCTAATAATTGCTCCCACAGTTGATTTCTTCACACCAAGCGTTTTACCTATTGCAGATTCAGTCTTCCCAGCCTGGTGCAGGTCTACAATTTTGTCTCTGGTGTCCTTCGACAGCTCTTTGGTCTTAGCCATAGTGGAATGTGGAGTGTGACTGACTGAGATTGTGGACCGGTGTCTTTTATACCGCTAATGAGTTAAAACAGGTGCCATTAATACAGGTAACGAGTGGAGCCTCGTTCGTCCTCGTTAGAAGAAGTTAGACCTCCTTGACAGCCAGAAATCTTTCTTGTTTGTAGGTGACCAAATACTTATTTTCCACTCTAAATTGGAAATCTTTAAAAATCAAACAATGTGATTTTCTGTTTTTATTTCTCCACATCCTGTCTTTCATGCTTGAGGTTTATTTACCCATGCTGACAATTACAGGCCTCTCTAATCTTTTCAAGTAGAAGTCGCACGATTGGTGGTTGACTAAATACTTATTTGCCCCACTGTATATGTTTGTGTATGCATTTGTAATTAAGTTTAGAGCTACAGTTTGTGGAGTTAAGTGTGAGTGATTTGCTATGAGAATCGTAAATATGTTAGCATTTGTAGCATTTTGGCTAGCAGACTTTTGTTAGGTAAATTCGGCTAATTTAATCTACTAAATTTACATATTGATCAGGCTAGATGGACGTTTAAACACGTTTTTTTGTCAAGTGTTTTATTGCTAAAAATGCGTGCTGTTTTGAACATAAGTATACGTATGTGTGTTTCAGCTTTACAAATTGTCAAAAGTGAAGGAAGGAAAAAGCTTGTTTGCTATCTGTCAAACTGAACTCTGTGTTTAGTGAGGACAGAACATGTTATATTATTGAAGTAAAAAATAAGGTACTGTTTATGCGACAAAAAAAAAAAAAAAAACAACTACAGCCAAAATGGCGGACGAGGCTCCGGCGTCGTAAAGTCGAAATCATGTAAGTACGTCGTAACCCGAGGACTACCTGTACTCCGATGCGCCTTATAATGCGGAAAATACGGTCCATTTAAAAATTATATACTGTCGATTAAAAACTACATTTTAATTTGTTTTGTGCTTTGTTAAAAATCAAATGTCAAAACATTGCTGATGCTGTATTTTATTTTACTTTTTTTTTTTTTCTTTTTAATCTTGAATAAAAAAATGATAAAACACACATTTGGAAAATAGGATCAACTTTTAGTTTTTCATTTAAATTGTTTTCAAAACAAAAGAAAATTTGCATGCTTAAGTATTTTAATTTTAGTGCATTCATCTAGGTTTAAACTTTGTCAAATTGAAGAATTATAAAACAAATGTATTTTATACATCATGTTTATAGTTGATTATGAATATTGAATTTAAAAAGTATATACTGTATATCAAAAACTACATTTTCCATTGTTTTTATTTTTAAAGAAAATTAGCTGGTTTTCACGTTTTGTTCTTTTATTTACAGAATTTAAAGCAATGTAAGAATAAAATTTAAAATTGATTTAAAAAAATAAATAAAAACAGGTTTTCTATGTTTATATTGATAAATTTCTGGTTTCCTTTTTTTTTTTGTTTGTTTTTTTTTTCATGTAAATAAATGAAACACACGGAAATATGCAATATAAAAAGTAAATAATAAATAAAATAGATTTTTTTTAATGTAAATAAAAAAAATTTTTTTAAAATAAAATTTAAAACCAGACAATGTTTACTGTTTTATGATATGTATTTTTTTTAATTGAAATTTATAAAATTTAAAAAAAAATTAAAAAAATTTTTTAATCTATTAATTTTTATTGAAAAACCAAAGAAGTAAAAATAAATCTCTATAAGGGAATATTTCTTTTGTTTTTCTAATTTAAAAAGTAATTTAAAAATGAAAAACAAATAAATACAAATTAAAGCATATTTTTTAATCCATTTTTTGAATCCTGGCTTTTTAAATTAAAAAATGTAAATCAAATACAAAAATAAATGTCATTTTTGTCAAAAACAAAACTCTAGAAAGTCAATCATGTCTTTGTACCTATTTTAAATAAATGAGTCTGCAGTGATCGTACTATAAAGTACGTGCTAAAAGTTTGCCATCTTGTTTCTGTACAAACTGGTGGGAACCAGTCAGAACCGGCGCTAGTATGAGAAAGGAAGCTAAAGTCCGGCGTCGGCCCTTTTGAACGCGGCCCCCGTAAGCTCCTGGGTTTTTGCGCGGGGGTCCCCACCCCTCGCGCGTGACAGCTGCGGAAATTCGCAGCCATTGATTTAGTAATTAGCGGCGTATCGACGGCGGGCCGCTGACGGATTACGCGGAAATTGTTTCTTCAAAGTTAGCTTTGCGTTCCCACTCCGCACGTCGGCCAACGGGGATCAGTGGAGTATTAACATGAAGAGAGCGCGGCCACACATGTGCCGGCGGCCCGCTTGCTTTCCCAAGATAGAAACGTCATTTGCACGTAAAAGCGACTTCAGCAGTCGCTTGGGAACGTAATTAGCCTAGTGTCTTCATTTGGTTTCTTGGTTTTTTTGCCACAATTTCACGATTTTACGCCGCTTTGCGTTATTCATTCGTTTTCTTTGAGGTGGTACTTGCTGTATGATGTTGGCGTACCTCTAGCTTAAACTCGAAGCAGCAATTTCAGGAGATATTTTGTGGGAGTGCTTGATTTACTCCTCCCGTGGGTCACTTCCTGTTGATTTGAGGGGTTTAGCCGGTCATTTTTGCTTTTCGGTCGCTTCCTGGTCATGTTGGGGCATTTCTAGGTCACTACCTGTTGATTTTGGGTTTCTTTCTCTTCATCTTGAGGGCATTTGCGGGTCACTTTTTGTTGATTTGGGGTCACTTCCTGTTGACCTGAGGGGTTTAGCTGGTCACTTTTTGTTTATCTTTGGTCGTTTTTGTTTTACAGTCACTTCCTGTAGATTTTGGGGCATTTATTGGTCACTTCCTGTTGATGTTGGGTTACTTTCTCTTCATTTTGGGGCATTCACAGGTCATTTTTTGTTGATTTTTGGTCACTTCCTGTTGATGAGAGGGGTTTATCCGGTCGCTTTTTGTTGATTTTTGGTCGTTTTTGTTTTCCAGTCACTTCCGGTTGATTTTGGGGAATTTCTAGATGACTTCCTGATGATTTTGGGTTACTTTCTCTTCATTTTGAGGGCATTAACAGGTCAGTTTTTGTTGATTTTTGGTCACTTCCTCTTGATGAGAGGGGTTTATCCGGTCACTTTTTGTTGATTATTGGTCGTTTTTGTTTTTCAGTCACTTCCTGTTGATTTGGGGGCATTTCTAGATGACTTCCTGATAATTTTGGGTTACTTTCTCTTCATTTTGAGGGCATTTACGGGTCACTTTTTGTTGATTTGGGGTCACTTGCTGGTGATTTGAGGGGTTTAGCCGGTCACTTTTTGTAGATTTTTTTGGGGGTCAGTCACTTCCTGTTGATTTTGGGTTACTTTCTCTTCATTTTGGGGCATTTACAGGTCACTTTTTATTTTTGGTCACTTTCTGTTGATTTGAGAGGTTTAGCTGGTCACTTTTTGTTGTTGTTTTTTTGTTTTGTTTTTCAGTCACCTGTTGATTTTGGGTTACTTTGTCTTCATTTTGGGGCATATACAGGTCACTTTTTTTTATTTTTGGTCACTTCCTGTTGGTTTGAGGGGTTTAGCTGGTCACTTTTTGTTGATTTTTGGTGGGGTTTTTTTGTTTTGTTTTTTTCAGTCACCTGTTGATTTTGGGTTACTTTCTCTTCATTTGGAGGGCATTTACGGGTCATTTTTTGTTGATTTTGGGGCACTTCCTGTTGATTTGAGGATTTTTTGTTGATTTTTGGTCGTTTGTTTTTCAGTCACTTCCTGTTGATTTTGGGGCATTCATAGGTCACTTCCTGTTGATTCTGGGTGACTTTATTTTATTATATATACATATATATATATATATATATATATATATATATATATATATTTTTTTTTTTTTTTTTTTAATACCATTTGAGGCTAAGCTCAGGTATTTTACTTTATTTTTAAATGAAAGTGCAACTCTGCATTGTTTGAAGAAACTCTCGGAAATTTTATTTTGTGTATGCATCTAATGCTGTTTTGAAAGTGCAATCTTAGCAAGCCTTTGTTTTCTCCCAAAATATATTCTGCAACACATTAAATATCCCTTAGCCGATTAGTCGAATGTTCGAACTAAACAGTTGATTAATCGACTACTAAAATTATTGATACCTGCAGCCCTATATGTAGCACACAACTAACATAATGCTAACGCATCCTGTACAGTACATGGGGCAACTCCGCCCACTACCTCTGCAACCATTGCACTTTTCAAGATTTGTATTCGTCTTGTTAGCGGCCGATGGCGCTCCTTAAATAAATGCCTTTGCGTGGTGGCGGGGGCGGGTCCCCCCGAGGGAGAACCTGCATAAATATACAGCGGGACAGGCAATAAGATTCATTTCTATTGGTAATATGAACCACATCCTTCCCTTGTGTTGGCTAATGAATTCAGCAGCGTTATTATGGAGGCTGAATGATGGCCTCCGTTTCAAGATGGAAGAGCGCTTGGCCCCCTTTTGGGCTGTAAAGCTACTAAAATAAAAACAGTACAAGAGGGTAGAAGAAAAATGACGAGCGTGTCTTGAAGAAATTAAATGTGTTTGTTTAGCAAAATTCAACACAAGGTAATTCAACGTGGAAAATCAAGAACTAAACCAAATAGAACACAAAACGATATACGATATGTAATATTGATAAAAAGAATAAAGTTGTGTGTAGACTATTTCCATTGTTTTAAGTTTTGAGAAAGTGTAAACCGTTTTTAAAAAAAAAAAAAAAAAATTAAACATTTTTTTTTTCTGTTAAGAAAAATGAAAAGAATATTTCCTCCATTTCTTTAAATATGAAAATCTAAATAAAGCCAAAAATTTTTTTTTTAAAAAAACAGGGTTGCAGCTATCAAAAATTGAATCGATTAAGCTATCAATTATTTCGAATAATCGAGTAATGAATCGGATTAGGAACATTTAATGCGTTCCAGAGTAAATTTTAGATGTAAAACAAAGGCTAGCTGAGATTGCACTTTCAAAAAAAGCATTAAATGAAAATGCAAAATAAAATTCTCGAGTGTTTTTGCAAACTATGTAGAACTGCACTTTCATTTCACAGGAGCAATAAAAGCATTTAAAACTACATTACAATACCAAGCTTAGCCTCAAACAGTACAAAAAAATAAATGATTATCAAAGTACAACAAAAGAACAATTGGCTAACTTGCATAGCAAAAGTCCGCTAGCTTAAATGGTATGAATGCTAACTTTTTTTTTTTTTTTCTTTACGGTGCTCTTAACAAATTGTTGAAACACATATTTCAACAAAAAAAACTGCTAAACTAAATTACAAATGCATAAACAATCATATTGGCTCAAACAAAAAATTCTGTTGGTCTCAACAGGGAGCAGCTGGATCCAGCCGTGTTCTATGAGTTATGGCATATTCACTTTTACCACTACCACTAGAGGGCATTGTATTTTGCTTTTTTTTTCGTATGTGGCAAAATGGATTTTGGCATGTGGCATTTTTTTTTTGGGTAGCATTTTTTTTTTTGTATTTGTCAAAATTCATTTAAAATTCATTTGGCCATTGCCATGTGGCATTTTTTGCCATGTGGCAAAATGTATTTTGGCATGTGGCTTTTTTTTTTTTTTTTTTTTTTTTTTTTTTTGGTATGTGGCAAAATGGATTTTGATATGTGTCTTTTTTTGGGGTGTGTGGCAAAATGTATTTTGGCATGTGGCTTTTTTTTGGTGTGTGACATATTTTTTGGTATGTGGCAAAATCCGTTTTGCCATGTGCCTATTTTGTGTGTGTGTGTGTGTGTGTGTGTGTGTGTGTGTGTGTGTGTGTGTGTGTGTGTGTGTGTGTGTGTGTGTGTGTGTGTGTGTGTGTGTGGCAAAATGTATTTTGGCATGTGGCTTTTTTATTTTTTTATTATTGTTTTTTGCATAGGGCATTTTTGTGGTATTTTGCAAAATGGATTTTAGTGGGGGTTTTTTGGGGTTGTGTGTGTGTGTGAGACGTATTTTTAGTATGTGGCAAAATCCATTTTGCCATATGGCTTTTTTTTGGTGTGTGGCAAAATGTATTTTGGCAGGTGGCATCTTTTTTGCATGTGGCATTTTTTTTTGGTATGTGGCAAAATGGATTTTGGTATGTGCTTTTTTTTTTTTTTTTTTTTTTTTTTTGGTATATGGCATTTTTGCAGGCCCTGCACGACCATGCCATTGACAGCTATGCACGTCCAAATTTTCCATTCATTTTAAAGTGTGGCTGTGAATTTTTTTTTTTTTTTTTTTTTTACCAAACAATTTACCATTACAGCGCATTGACATTCAACTGGCACCCAAGACAGGCTATGCCATTGACGGGTATGCACATCCAAATTTTCCATTAATGCGAAAATCCGTTTTGCCACATACCAAATACCACTTTTCGTTCTCGCTCTCTCTCTGTTTTAGGGAAATAGATAATAGGGTAATTTTGTATTTGGCGCACACACACATACAAGGCGCACCGCATTATTGGGCGCATGAAAAACATACGCTAGCATGGATGCTAGCAGGTTTTTTTTTGTTTTGTTTTTTTGAAAGGCAGCAGAAACAAAACTTACTTCAACTGTACTTTATTAAAGAATATAACAAAGTAATTCACATAATCTTAATCCACAAATCCAATCAAAGTCCTCATCTTCTGTATCTGAATTGAAAAGCTGAGCTAGGTCCAGTGTTGTTAATAACGGCGTTTATGTTAGTAGTGTTTATTTCATTTGTCATGTCATTTCATCCATTTTCAACTAGCTTGGCTTTAAAATTTTCAAGAACCACTGTCCTCATGTGACTCCCCAGACTCCATGCACATAGAGAACATCGAAGCCGTCCAGAGGCTCCAGGATTCCCTCCACGAGGCCCTGCAGGACTTTGAGGCCGCGCAGCACCCGGAGGACCCTCGGCGGGCGGGCAAGCTCCTCATGACGCTGCCCCTCCTGCGGCAGACGGCCACCAAAGCGGTGCAGCACTTCTACAGCATCAAAATGCAGGGCAAGGTGCCCATGCACAAACTCTTCCTGGAGATGCTGGAGGCCAAGGCTTGACAGAGGGTGGGGGCGGGGCCTACGCCTCGGACGGACAGCCACGCCGGCCGACGGCGCGGCGACGTATAATTGTGCCAACGGGAGAAGCTTGAAAAGACGTCGATTGCAGACGCGGGGACTATTATTACTGTATATAAAAATGTACAGAAATGAGAAAAGGGAGGTCTTGTTATAACCGCAGGCCTGCTATGGTACTCGATATCATTTGAAGCTTCTGTGGATTTTCATATTTTAATTTCACCTCCTTCCCAATGAAATTGTCATGTTTCACTGCCATTGACGGCGATACTTATTATATGGGGTTATGCCTTGCAAAGGCCCAGATCGTAAAATTCCTCAACTTTATCATGTATTTATTATTTCAGCATCTTCTCGTTTTCTCAGCGCGACGCACAGCCTGAACCGTTTGACCGATCAGCACCGTTCGAATATCGAAACGACAACGCATGAAAATTTCCGTTCACCCATTAACACGGGTTTTTGGGGGGAAAAATACAATTTTAAAAAGGTTTCAAAATGTATCGAGCCCTTCAATTTTTGACCAAATCATGTAATTTTCACATCAAAAATTCCAGCGACGGTAAGGGGCATACAAGTTGTGTACAGAATTTGGCAAAAACGTAGCGTTCCCCCAAAATTTGCCAAAAACTTTCCCATTCATTTCTAATGGGATGCCATTTGACAACCACGTATGTTGAAATTTCCCATTCATTTCAATGGCAGGAAAACAAGGTCCTTGTGATTTTTGACCATTTACCATGACAGCTCATTGACATTCAAGTAAGTCGATGCCACGGACAGCCATACACGCCCATGCCATTGACGGCCATGTACGTCCAAATTTCCTATTCATTTCCAATGGCATTTACATTGCATGGACGCCCATGTGCATAGATGCCAATAAGGGCTATGCACATCCAGGCCATTGACGGCCATGTATGTCAATTCTATTGATGCCATTGTACTTGGATTATATTGACGCATATGTAAATCGACGCCATTGACGTCCTTGTAAGTCGAAATTTCTCATACATTTTCAATGGCAAAAAAACCTGTGTGCCCAAATCAACAGGGAGTGACCTGATATCTACAGGATATGTCCCTGAAATGTCCCCAAATCAACCTGAACGTGGCTAAAATCTGTATCTACTGTACCACAGCAAAGCCCCATAGGAATTTCTCCTGAATTTGCAGTTTTGTAGTTTTAAAGAGATTCAACGAATGAGAGACCTAATCCCGTGTAACAATGTTGTGTTAATTACCAAATTGCAATTATTTGCATTTATTTCTGTGTAAATGTGGAGATTAAACCCTCGATTAAATTTCGGAAACTTGTGCGATTCATTAACTTTTACCATCTTTGGTTGCTGTTTTATCTGAAATCTGTGTCATAAGACTGTCATAATGATGACATCTGTCATGAATATGAATGAGGGCTTATGACAAATGCGATTGTCATTTAGGAAAAGATGTCAGTTTTGATGCAATACTGACATTTTTTCAAATGTTTGGGTTGGGATTAGGGGGTTTAGGAACTGTAAGGGTTAGGAAATAATGACATTTGTCGTAAGCATTTATGTTCGTGACGGTGTCATATCATACTTATAACGGTCTTATGAGACAGAGTTCAGATAGTGTTACCCAGTCAGTACTAAACTGCGATTAATCGCATTTAAAATAATCGCAATGTCAGAAACTTGTTTTTTTTGTACAAAATTGTAATTAATTACGTCTAATAAAGCTCTATTAAAACTAAGCTTAATTGCGATTAATTACAGAAATGTGTCATTTTTTTCCTTGAGTACAAAACTTACAAATAATTGCCGTTTATATTTGTTAAGACTAGAGTTGTCCAATAATGACCTTTTAACCAATATCCCAATATTGTCCAACTCTAAAAATCCAATACCGATATCAAACTGGTATCGATATACGCGGTCTTGAACTTGGCATATTATGGCTAATTCATGAGTTTGTATTTCAATATATTGTTCATTTAATTTCTTTGCACCATAAATGCAAAGCGTCTAAATTTGGAGACTTCTAATAGGCAATAAGCATAACTGCTTTGTTACGCTGTGACCAGCCCTTGTACAAAGGCTTCTACATGCATATTTGATCAAAACCGATGTCGATGTTGTCCGATATCATTTTAAAATGCTTTTATCAGCAGATATTAGGGACTACCCGATAATATCGGACAACTCTAAGACTAAATGAGATATCAATCACAGAAATGTCTGTGATACATGATCTGTTAGTCTTTTGTCTAGGGAACAAAAATTAGATTAATCGCATCTAGAAACTAAGATTAATCTCATTTGATCGAGAATAGCAGACTTGTGTGATTCATCTGCTACAATAAGTAAAAAATTGCGATTAATCGCATTGATAAGACTAAATGAGATTAATCTCAATTACTCATGAATAATTACAAAAACCTTTGTGACTCATCTGTTACAATCTCTTCAGTGTTTAATTGCAATTAATCGCATTCATTCATATTGTGATAAATCTCGATTATAGAAACTTGTTTCAGCGAATAATTGCTGCTGTACAAACCGGTCCAAATAGATTACACGTCTGTCGCCGTCAATGGCAGCCAGTGACACTTTGGGTTGGGGGAGGGGGATATAAAAATCATGCTGTTATTGTGAGATTTTTTTTATGCGTAGAATTTTGAGAAACTAATCAATTTCTTTGGAATACATGTACATAAAATGTATTTACCTCGCGGCGGGGTCGGTGGGCCGGCGCGCCCAGAAATGTGCAATAATGTCCAATTTGAGACCCCGACGTGATTCTAGGGGGTTCCAACGTAGCCTCGCAATATTTTTTTTTCTATCCAGTCTAATGACACCCTGTTAATGTGACCTGATAGCTCTGCAATAAACACACTTCTCGTGTTATGATGTCATATACAGTGTTGGTCATCACTTGTTCTTTTTACAGATGGAAACCATCAATACCTTCTATTTTGCACAAAATGGTTGTTTCTTTAGTGTACTGTACTGCCAAAGCAACAGCTTGTTTAAAAAAATTTTTTAGCAACCTGAAATTTTGTAGGCACGTTTTTCATGAGTAGACCCACAAAAAAGTCTTATGTAGTAATGCCTGAAAACACATAGGAATTGTGCCATTTTGGTTTAAAATGGCAATTTTAGTCCATGACTAGTGGTTGTAGCGCTAGTTTGAAAAATCAAGCCCCTAAATTCTGTTTCCTTCAGGGATATGAAATTTGGTAGACCGGTCCACCATGCGTACACCCACAAAAAAGTCTCAATACACCAAGACCCAAAATGCAAAGCTTTAGTTCAAATAGCAATTTTTTATCAGTGTTGGTAATTTCAAGATAACACAGAAAAGAATGTGCCTTGTTTTGAAAATTCAGCCCCCGAAACCAGTTTCACTTAGCAAGGTGAAATTTGGTAGGCACATCTAGCATGAGAAGACCCACAAAAAAGTCTAAGAAGGCATGCCCGAAAACGGAAAGCTTTAGATTTGATCAACAATTTCTGATTCATGTTACCAATTTCAGTTCCTTCAATGACAAATTTGGCATCGTTTTAAAAATCCAGCCCCTGAAGCCCGTTTCTTGTAGGACTACGAAATTTGGTAGGCCCATCGGTCAAGTGTAGACTCACAAAAAAGTCTCTGGAATATATACACAAAAACAAAAAACTTCAGTATAAAACTAATTAATATTGATTAATGTTGGTAATTTCAAGATAACACTGAAAAAAGTGACTTGTTTTGAAAATTCAGCCCCCAAAGCTGGTTTCAATTAGCAAGCTGAAATTTGGTAAGTACATCTAGCATGAGTAGACCGACAAAAAAGTCTCAAGAAGGTATGCCCAAAGACACAAAGCTTGGGATTTAAGCGGCAATTTCTGATTCATGTTGCCAATTTCAGCTCCTTCAAAGACAAATTTGTCCTCGTTTTAAAAGTCCAGCCCCGGAAGCCAGTTTCATTTAGGATTTCGGAATTTGGTAGGTCCATCCAAAATGTGTAGATGTACAGAAAAGTCAAGAACCCTTAACCCAAAAAACAAAACTTGGGTATAAAACGAATTAACATTGATGAAGGCTTGTAACATTAAGATAACACTGGGAAAAAATGTTACTTGTTTTGAAAATTCAGCCCCCGAAGCTGGTTGTCAGTTAGCAAGTTGAAATTTGGTAGGTAAGTCTAGCATGACTAGACCGACAAAAAAGTCGCAATAAGGTATGCCAGAAAACTCAATGCTTTGGATTGAAGCAGCAATTTCTGATTCCCTTTGCCTATTTCAGCTCCTTCAAAGACAAATTTGTCCTTGTTTTAAAAATTCAGCCCCTGAAGCCCGTTTCATTTAGGACTACGAAATTTGGTAGGCCCATCGGTCATGTGTAAACGTACAAAAAAGTCTCAAAAACCCATACTCCAAAACACAAAATTTAGGTATAAAACTTCATTAATATTGATTAATGTTGGTAATTTCAAGATATAACTGAAAAAGTGACTGGCGTGGTGTAACAGTTTGTAATATTGATCAATGTTGCTATTTCAAGATAACACTGAAATAAGTGTGTCTTGTTTTAAAAATTCAGCCCCCAAAACTGGGTTCTATTGGCAAAGTGAAATTTGGTAGGCACATCTATCATGATAAGACCCACAAAAAAGCCTCATAAAGGCTCCCCAAAAACACAAAGCTTTGAATTTAAGCAGCAATTTCTGATTCATGTAGCCAATTTTGACTCCTTCAAGGACAAATTTGGCATTGTTTTATAAATCCAGCCTCTAAAGCCTGTTTTATTTAGGATTACAAAATTTGGTAGGTCCATCCGTCATGTGTAGACTCACAAAAAAGTCTCAAGAACCTATACACAAAAACACAACAATTTGGTATAAAACAATAATATTGAGTAACGTTAATTTGCAGTTAACATTGAGAGAAACATGTCTTTTTTTTAAAAATTCAGCTCCCGAAGCTGGTTTCACTTAGAAAAATGAAATTTGGTAAGCACATCTATCATGAGAAGACCCACAAAAAAGCCTTAAAAAAGCATGACCGAAAACAAAAATCTTTGGTTTTACGCAAAAAAAATGATGATTCCTGTTACCAATATCAGCTCTTTCAAAGAAAAATTTGTCCTCCTTTTTAAAATCCAGCCCTGGAAGCCAGTTACATTTAGGATTACGAAATTTGGTAGGACGATCTGACATGTGTAGACGTACAAAAAAAAGTCTCAAGAACTGATACCCCAAAACAAAAAACGTAGGTATAAAACTACCAACATTAGTCAATATTAATTAATTTCATGATAACACTGAGAAAAACGTGACTTGTTTTGAAAATTCAGCCCCCGAAGATGGTTTCACTTAGCAAGATGAAATTTGGTAGGTAAGTCAAGTATGAGTAGACCGACAAAAAAGTCTCAACAAGGTATGCCCGAAAACTCAACGCTTTGAATTCAAGCAGCAATTTCTGATTCGTGTTGCCAATTTCAGCTCCATCAAAGACAAATTTGGCCTGGCTTTAAAATTCAGCCCCTGGAGCCCGTTTAATTTAGGACTATGAAATTTGGTACGCCCATCGGTCATGTATAGACCCACAAAAAAGTCTCAAGAACTTATACCCAAAAACACAAAACTTTGGTATAAAACTAATTAATATTGATTAATGTTTACATTTTTAAAATAACACTGAAAAAACCGTGACTTGTTTTGAAAATTCAGCCCCCGAAACTGGTTTTACGTAGCAAGTTGAAATTTGGTAAGTGCATCTATCATGAGTAGACCCACAAAAAAACCTCCAGAAGGCATGCCCGAAAACTCAATGCTTTGGACTGAAGCAGCAATTTCTGATTCACTTTGCCTATTTCAGCTCCTTCAAATACAAGTGTGTCCACGTTTTAAAAATCCAGCCCCTGAAGCACATTTTATTTAGGACTACAAAATTTGGTAGGCCCATCCGACATGCATGGACGCACAAAAAAGGCTCAGAAGCCATACGCAAAAACACAAAACTTTAGTATAAAAGTGAATAACATTGATTAATGTTGGTAATTTCAAGATAACATTGAAAAAAAAACGTGACTTGTTTTGAAAATTCAGCCCCCGAAGCTTGTTTAACTTAGCAAGTTGAAATTTGGTAGGTAAGTCAAGCATGAGTAGACCAACAAAAAAGTCTCTATATGGTATGCCCGAAAACTCAACGCTTTGGATTTAAGCAGCAATTTCTGATTCAAGCTGCCAATTTCAGCTCCTTCAAAGACAAATTTATCCTCGTTTTAAAAATCCAGCCCTTGAATCCCGTTTAATTTAGGACTACGAAATTCGGTAGGTCTATCCGAGATGTGTAGATGTACAAAAAAGTCTCAGGAACCCATATCCCAAAACACAAAACTCTGGTACAAAACTAATTAACATTGATTAATGTTGGTCATTTCAAAATAAGACTGAAAAAAACGTGACTTGCCTTTAAAATTCAGCCCCCGAAGCTGGTTTAATATAGCAAGTTGCAATTTGGTAGGTATGTCTAGCATGACTAGACCAACAAAAAAGTCTCAATAAGGTATGCCCGAAAACTCAATGCTTTGGATTGAAGCAGCAATTTCTGATTCACTTTGCCTATTTCAGCTCCTTCAAAGACAATTTTTTCCTTATTTTAAAAATTCAGCCCCTGAAGCCGGTTTCATTTAGGACTACGAAATTTGGTAGGCCCATCGGTCATGTGTGAACGTACAAAAAAGTGTCAAAAACCCATACCCAAAAACGCAAAACTTTGGTATAAAACTAATTAATATTGATTAATGTTTGCAATTTCAAGATAACACTGGAAAAAAACGTGACTTGTTTTGAAAATTCTGCCCCCGAAGCTGGTTTAACTCAGCAAGTTGAAATTTGGTAGGTAAGTCAAGCATGAGTAGACCAACAAAAAAGTCTCTATGAGGTATGCCCGAAAACTCAACTCTTTGAATTCAAGCAGGAATTTCTGATTCAAGCTGCCAATTTCAGCTCCTTCAAAGACAAATTTATCCTGGTTTTAAAAATCCAGCCCCTGAAGCCCGTTTCATTTAGGACTACGAAATTTGGTAGGCCCATCCGTCTTGTGTAGACGCACAAAAAAGTCTCAGAACCTATACCCAAAAACACATAGGCAGTGGACCATTACAGTTTAAAACAGGAACTTCAGGCTCAATCCGGCCATTCGCAAACTATTGAAAAGCCAGACATATCAATAGAAGGCCAAGTACAGCAGAGGTGGCCTCACGTATCCCCAGCGATCATTCACTTCCGAACTATTCAAGACACCCGTGAAATTGCTTTTTCTGTGGTTTTAGACAAAGCCTTAAAACGTCGCCCCGCCGTCCCCGAGGTGGAGCCCGAGCCGACTTTAATTGCTCTATTTCTACCGAGGATTTCAGCGCGGGCGACAATTAGAATTAATTGGATGTAGAAGAAGAAGAAGCGTGTTTTTATTTGCGTTATCTGGCACGAGGGGTCGCTTTGCCTTGTTTATTAGCGGAATAAAATCTCTTGCCAACATTGTGGGGGAAAGAACCGCTTTTAAAAAGGGGGATGTTACACGAGAAAACAGAATTAACAAGAAAATGGTCTCGTAAAGACAATTCGGTGCCTGGATTGATATTTTTAAAAATGACAAAGGGAGGTGTGCGTCTGGGGGGCGGGGCTTTGGAAGCGGGCCACGGGGGTCCCCTTGGGAACGGCTGGCACAGAAATAAAGTGACATCATGGGGGCTGCTGTTAAAAAAAAAAAAAAGTACATGAACTGAGTGGTACATTTTCTCACAGGGGAGAAAGCCGCGTGTTCCATTTGTGGCGTTTTCTTCCGCATTGATTTGCATAAAACATGGGGGAGGAACCACCTCAGTTAAAGGAGGTGGAACGGAATTTTTATGTTTTATTTTTTTGTTTTGTTTTTTAACTCACTCGTCCGCTCCATTTTGACTGAGAGTCCCAGTCAAAATGGAGTGGACGTCTATAACCGCCAATGGCAGGAAATGATAAATATTGACAGCCACCTATCCTAGTTGAAACCTTAGACTTCATTATTGTATTGACATGTCACTTCCCACGGACCCTGCGCAACGCCTTCCCATAAGGGGCTGGACTAAACTCCGCTTCCTTTAGTAGTAGTCAGACAGCACATGCAGCGATCTAACGCCGGATTTAGGTTGAAAAAGTCGGAAAGCTGTACCGCATACAAACAGGAAATATTGTCTCAGGAGTGATTTGTTAAGAGGATTCAAGGTAATTAGAGGTGTGCATCGGCACTGCCCTCACGATTCGATTCGATTATGATTCGGAGGGCCACGATTCGATTCAGAGGGTCACGATTCGGTTCGATTCGGCAATGCATCGCGATGCATTAAAGCCTGGGATGCATTAAAATTCTAAAGCAAAGCATATTTTTCGTGAATCATGAGGCAACACAAGCGGTCAGACATTAAACAACTTTTTATTGGCTCTTGTGTCACTCCTGGTTGAAGTCAAATGAAAATACTTTCAGATATATATATTTTAAAAAAAAAAGATCACAGCATTCAATTAGTGCTTTGAATGAGACCAGGGCTTTATCTTTTTTTTTTTTTTTTTTTTTTTAACACACAGCAGCCTTTCACAGAGTGCAACATCTGAACTCTGTGCAAAATCAGTAATAACAGTCACTGTATTTTAGTCACGACGACCCATCAATAAAAATATTCAAGTAAATATTAAAGAAAACAACAAAGAAAATACTGTAGTGCAGCAACGTCTTTATCGCAATATCAATCCAGGGATCAGTTCAGTTGCAAACACAACATCAGCTAAATTGCAATGTAGAACAAAAGTAAAATGTAGGCCTAGCCCACTATATATGTGCAATAGAGGTTAGATCGGGCCTAAAAAAATCCAGCCCGACCCGACACGGCCCGCTGGTATTGAAGCCTGACCCGGCCCGAGTCTGATCAATTAACTAGATTTGCAGGCCCAGCCCGAAAACCCGAATTTTTTAAATTTTTATATTTGTTGGAGTGACACGAGAAAAAAAGAAACAGCAGCAGCAAAAGTTTTCTTACTGTTAAACAGTCTACATATTTTTATGATCATTATAAAAGCATTTACACAACGAAATAACGCCGGGAAAGTTTAATATTAAAAAAAAAAAAAAAACATGCGGTTTTGCAGACACACAGAGGAGAAGATTCAAAAGATCACATTTGTGTTGCCTTTGTGTGCATAAATAAAACTGTCTTTCGTAACAAATTGTCAGTTGGCAGAAAAAAAAACGCAAGTTTTCTTAATGTTTAAATAGTCTACATATTTTTATGATCATAATAAAAGCATTTACACAACGAAATAACGCTGGGAAAGTTTAATATAAAAAAAAAAAAAACATGCGATTTTGCAGACACAGGAGAAGATTCAAAAGGATCACATTTGTGTTGCCTTTGTGTGCAGAAAAAAAACGCAAGTTTTCTTAATGTTAAATAGTCTGCATATTTTTATGATCATTGTAAAAGCATTTACACAAAGAAATAATGCCGGGAAAGTTTAATATAAAAAAAAAAAAAAATGCGGTTTTGCAGACACACAGAGGAGAAGATTCAAAAGATCACATTTGTGTTGCCTTTGTGTGCATAAAAAAAAAGTGTCTTTCGTAACGAATTGTCAGTTGGCAGAAAAAAAAACGCAAGTTTTCTTAATGTTTAAATAGTCTACATATTTTTATGATCATAATAAAAGCATTTACACAATGAAATAACTCTGGGAAAGTTTAATATAAAAAAAAAAAAAAACATGCGATTTTGCAGACACACACAGGAGAAGATTCAAAAGGATCACATTTGTGTTGCCTTTGTGTGCAGAAAAAAACGCAAGTTTTCTTAATGTTAAATAGTCTGCATATTTTTATGATCATTATAAAAGCATTTACACAAAGAAATAATGCCGGGAAAGTTTAATATAAAAAAAAAAAAAATGCGGTTTTGCAGACACACAGAGGAGAAGATTCAAAAGGATCACATTTGTGTTGCCTTTGTGTGCATAAATAAAAGTGTCTTTCGTAACGAATCGCAAGCACCACAGCGGGAGGAGGAGAAGAAAAAGCGGGCGGCGCCACCGCATTCATGTGCATGCACAAGCAAATGCACAATAGAGAGAGCCTGCTCTCAGATATATCCCATTTTTTAAAAATAATTTATTACTCCGGCGCGGCAGCCCGACCCGACCCGAACGTGAATGCTTAACATTATGGGCCCGACCCGACCCATTTGGGTTTGGGCACAAGATCTAATCTCTAAGAGATAGGACATAACATAACAATAGCTGAAGCGGAGAAAGAGGGAGCGAGAAAGATTATTGATGCACCTAAGACATTGAAAGCAGACATCTGGAGACATTTTGGCTTCTACGAGGTTGGTGGGAAACTTGACCAGAGTTATGCGGTGTGTAAAAATATGAAACATGAGAATAATAATGCAAATGTGGAAACCAAATCCGTTGCATCACCGGAATTGCAGGGAAGATTTTTGAACGTACAGTACTTATATATTTTAAAATCCGCTGAATCGATTCGGCTTGTTGCCCGCATCGAATCGAATCGTCCATGCCCCGCATCGGGATGCATCGCCGCATCGATTATTGTTGACACCACTAAAGGTAATTACTATATTTTTCGTACCATGCATGCATTTTTGAAACGTTGTGAAAAAAATCAATGGGGGAAATTAGCCGCGACATCATTGGCTTCCTACTTCGCAATATTTACGTAAAGTAAATGCTAACTGCTCGGTTTTTTGCTTTTAACCAAGAATCGAAACTGTTTTACGTCCATATCTATAAAGAATTCAGGGATTTAAGCACTTATTCACAAGAATTTTCATCGGAAAAGCTCTGTTTACATCAGGCGGCCGCTCGCTGCATTCACTAACAGACTAGCATCAATACGACATATTTACGTAAAATAAATGCTAACTGCACGGATTTTTGCTTTCAACCAAGAATCGAGACTGTTTTACGTCCATATCGATAAAGAATTCAGGGATTTAAGCATTTATTCATGAGAATTCTCATCGTAAAAAATTTGTTGTGATAAGGCGGCGCCACATTGGCTAAAAGACCAGCATCACATTTGACATATTTACGTGAAATACATGCTAACTGCCCGTTTTTTTTTGGTTTTTTTTTCAACCAAGAATTGAGAATGTTTTACATCCATATCTATAAGGAATTCGGGGATTTAATCATTTATTCACAAGTATTTAGCATCTTGAAAAGTTCTTAGTGGTGATAAGGCGGTGCCACATTGGCTAAAAGACCAGCATTACATTCGACATATTTACGTAAAATAAATGCTAACTACCCGTTTTTTGTTTTTTTTTTAAAAATTTTATTTTAACCAAGAATTGAGAATGTTTTACATCCATATCTATAAAGAATTCAGGGATTTAAGCATTTATTCACAAGTATTTTCATCGTGAAAAGCTCTTAGTGGTGATAAGGCGGTGCCACATTGAATAAAAGACTCGCATCAATTTGACATATTTATGTCAAATAAATGCTAACGGCCAGATTTTTTTGCTTTCCACCAAGAATTGAAACTGTTTTATGTCTATATAAAGAACTCAGGGATTTAAGCATTTATTTAGAAGAATTTTCATAGTTAAAAGCTCTTTGTTGTGATAAGGCGGCGCCACATTGGCTAAAAGACTAGCATCACAATCGACATGTTTACGTAAAATAGATGCTAACTGCCCTTTTTTTAATAATAATTCAATAATTTTCAACAGGAAAAGCTCTTTGTTTACATATGGCGGCCGCTACTTTCCTTATTGACTAGCCTCATAGTTCGGAATAATTACGTATAATAAATTCTACCTGCACGTTTTTTTTTTTTTTTTTTTGCTTTTATCCAAGAATCGAGACTGTTTTACGTCCATATCTGCAAATAAATCAGGGATTTAAGCATTTATTCACAAGAATTTTTATCATAAAAAAATCTTTGTGTATCCACTCGGTTAGTTTTGACGGAGATAGGCCCCCTATGAATCGGCCCTGCGCCCCGTGTCCCGTAAATACATTATGACGTCTGTGACTATGCCCAGAATTTCACAAAAAGTCCGCCATTTTAGTTTGAAGTAGCCATTTGACCTTTGGTCCTGATAATCCAGCCAGCAATTCAACTCGCCATCATGAAATTTGGTTGAAATGTAAGTAGACTCACAAAGATTAAAACAGAAACTAACTCCAAAGGATGCAGAATTTTTATGTGCGATGTCACTGAAAGTTGAATGAAAGGCAGTGTTTTAGTTGTCCGTACATTGACCCACTCAAAAAAAAAAATCCATGATCACACAACAACCTTGCGCTGTCAAGAGGGAGTCGAGCCGGGCTGTCGCGCACTCCCCCCTTTTGTCCGCGGCGGACATTATTCAGCGGCCCCATCCGAGACTCCGTTGGGACCGGGTTGTAAAGTGTCAGTCACGCTTACCCAGAGTGGCGTTGTCGCCCACAATGCGACCAGGTGGACGTGAGCGGAGGAGATAGGTAACCATCAATATGCCTCCAGTGGAAATTGAAGGAGCTCATGATTTATAGCTTCTGCATTCACACTACATACATGCTGATTCTACTCTTTTTTTTGCTTTCCAGGCTCAAGGGCAGGTAAGGGTGGCTTTTCCCTGACGTGTGATGGACAGATGGTGGTGCCAACGTTTTTATCCAAGGAAGGGAGCGCCCTCTGTAGGTGATGAGAGGGAGTGGCGGCGCAAGTGAGCGCAGGAATGAGAAGAAATACCTTTTGAAATTGGTAAATGTTAACCTAAATGAGTATATGAGCTGTGGTGTTCCCCAGGGGTCAATCTTGGCACTCCTACTGTTGCCCAAATCAAAAGAATTGTTATTATTTGAATGTTTAATGGACTTTAATGGACTGGATTTCTTTTTAACTGCTTTTGATTGAGAAATTCATTCACTGGCAATGAACAGTTGGAATATTTTTTTCGTTTTATTTAGAGTAGGCCACGCCCCACAAATGTCCCCAAATGACCTGATATGACCAGGCCACAACCCCCAAATTTTCCCAAATGACCTGATATGACCAGGCCACGCCCACTAAATGTCCCCAAATGACCTTATATGACCAGGCCACGCCCCCTAATGTCCTGAAATGGCCTGTTATGACCAGGCCACACCCTCCATATGTCCCCAGATTACCTGATATGAACAGGCCACGCCCCCCATATGCCCCCAAATGACCTGATAGGACCAGGCCACGCCCACCAAATGTCCCCAAATCAAAAGGAAGTGACGTGATATTGTGAAATGTCCCCAGACCAACTTGGTATAGAGGATAAAGGTAGGGTGAAAATAAAATGACAAAAAAATAATAATAATAAATGAGTAAATATTAAGCTTTAAAGCAACACTAGGTAACTTTTCAGCCTTTATCAAATATTTTCATAACATTTGTGATATGTCAACTAACAGTTGAATGACACCTTTTATATCTTGAGGGGGTCTGTATCGCTTTCACCGCACTAATTAATTTTGAGGAGGGTGGCAGGAACCCTGTCACACCCAAAAAAAAAAAAAAAAACTACAAATGTGCTGACTTCTGTACAGCATACATCACTTTTCCCTTTCCCCATTATTATAGAGACGGAGGTGGATGCTAACGCTTTTGCGTGAATTCTGTAAAGATGGCAGAGCAAAAGAAGAGACAAAAAGTTTTGTCCGAGGAGGGGAAAAAAGGGAGGCTGCCAGTATAGACCCTAACCACGTGACGTCACAACTCCTTCCTCCTGACTGGTGCCGCCCAATTGTCCGTCAACACATCATGTTTCCCTGTTACGGCTACGTACATTCCTCCTATTTACGACGTGTTTTTCTGCTCGTTAACATTAATAATCAAAATGGTGAAGGCGTGTGTGGCGGTCGGTTGCAATAACAGAGAAGACGGAGAGACTTGAAGTTCTACCGGATTCCAAGAGACCCGGAGAGAAGAGAGCGAGATGGGCTGCTGCAATTCGACGAGAAAACTGGGCTCCAAACGATTACCACAGATTATGTAGTAGTCATTTTATATCTGGTAAGATGCATTTAATATATATTTAGAGGGTTTTGGGCTGACAACCACAATTAAGATCATTGCTAGGCTAATCGCCGACAACATACACGTATGTTTGTAGTGAGAGTGCTATCGCTAAACCATATAAACATTAAAAGCCCTAACTCCATTGACAAACGACATGAAATACATTAGACTTGACAGTGGATGTTAGCAATAACAAAAGATTTTGAATTGAAAATTTCGTAACTCACCTTTCCAAGCACAAGATAGATTCCTGCCGAATTTTCGTGGACGAGGACCTGTTTCACCCAACCAGCAACGAAGTATTTATAAGCCTCCAAGCTCTTAAAGTTTTTCAAACTTTCGTGAGAATAGGCTGATTTTGTGTGGACAAGATAGTTGTACAGTTCAGGGTAGCTAGCAGATGTCAGGCAAATACGGCGGAGACAGCGGGTCGAAAAACATCGATTTAGGCATCAAATATGGATCTGGCGAATGGATAAACTGAAGCTTTTCCACATAACGCCTTTTATGCAACGCATCAAGTGAGTTTACGGCATCCGAAAGCACCGGGTCTTCCATGAAATGCATTATAAATTGCTCGATCAATTGAGACCATTGATAATACAGACACAAAATGACGGACAAGTGGGCGGAACCATACAGCGAGCACGTGATTTTGTGACGTCGGTGGGTAGGGTCTATATACAGAATTAGGGTTAGGGTTAGCCACACTAAGCCACACGGTTGCTAATCATATGCTATTGTTTGCCACAGCTGGATTCATTACCTTATTCCCATTCATCTTTCACAGAGCCGCTGGAGACAAAAATGTTGTTTATCTGTAGGCGACCCGGAGATTGATTTCTTATTGACTGATGATTTTACGACACTGTTCGGGTGTGCACTGGTCCTCATAGGAAACGCAGTCTTCCTTAAGGCAAAGCACTACCGCTTTTGTCCTCCAGCGTCACTAAAATCGACCAGAACTAAAAAGTTACCAAGTGTTGCTTTAATATTAAACATTAAAAAAAAATTGTTACAATAAAAAAGATGAAGATAAATTAAAAAATCGAACGGTCACTGCCAACCGTCCCAGTCAAATTGGATTTGATCGGCCCTTTTAATTTTCATCTTCGTCTAGTTTTAGTCAACGTTTACTAATAATGTTTTTGTCTGTAAATTGTTGTTTAAATGACTCCAAAAATAAATAAAGGTTTCAATGACAGACGAGCACATATTGTAACGTGTACGAGGACAGCACCAACTTGGTGATAATACACAATCAGAAGGAAAACAGTACATTGTTTTCAACGAATTATACCCACCTGCTTGCCACAAACAGTATGTATAACGTTGTCCGACAGTTTCAGAGGACATTTGCCGTTAGCATTAGCCTAATGCTAACATGAATTCTATGTTAATGCTTTGAGTTACATTTAGTGTGTGATGGTCACCCAGCACAGAAGGCTAGTCTCTCTGGCCAAGATAAGAAAACAAATATTTCCATGTGTGCAAGCTTGGAGACTGGAGAATGCACACGTGTGAGCTAACTACATATAAAACGTCACACATTGTGAACATGTGACGGAAACTATTATGCATTTTCATCTCGTTCTCCTCTCGTTAAACGAAAACTAGCATTTGTATCAATATGTTTTAGTCTCCCAAAAAAACTTTTTTAGCTTGTTAGTATCTCGTCATCATCATGAACAAAGTGTTTGTTCATGAAATATTTTCGTTATGGTTGTCCTTGACGAAAACAACACTAGCTGCCGTGATTTGCATTGTAATACACGGGCGCTTTTATTTCCAATACAAAAACCCTTAACACACACTGTAGTTGAAATAGAATGCTGTCTTTGTAGTAGCCTAGTAGTAGTAGTACGTACACTATCCAGTATGCGTAATGTACTGCCATTTGGACTGGAACAGCTGTTTTTGGATAGGAAAAACTAAACATCCTCAGCACCCCCTGCTATGAGTGACTTCCAGCGCCCCCTGCCCATACTTTGGATTTTTGTTATCGAACAACTCATGAGGTAATTGTACATTTACTTTTGTTATTTAGCACAGCTGCGGCATTTGTGGACGCCGTACAAACAGCTACAAAACCCTCGTAAGTAACGTCCCTTCACGAACTGAATAATTCGGCAAATTAGCTAACACATGGATTCCTCGCAACAAGCAGATTGAAGTCTTGTCTTGTGCGTTTCTGATTTATTTGGATGATTTATGACGTCTGTCCGCCCAATTTAGTTACTTTAGGCTCCAGACATAACAACCGCAGCCTTCATTAGCATTTGACCTCCACGCCGTGCTTTGTTTACCTAATTGTGTCTCACTTTACAGGGAAATCGGCTAAAACCGGAGCGTGACACGGATTTGAAGACTGAACAGGGGGGAAAAAGGTGAGTGTCATATTTGCGGTGGAGGGTTTGGAAATCGTGGAGATTGGGGGTGGGGTTACCACGAGGGATGGGGGCTGGGTCCTCGGGGATAAAGCTCGTCTCGGCTCAGATCTGGAGTCCAGACAGCTGCTTAAAGCCCAGGAGACGATGGAAACCAGGAATATTTTGGGGTGTTAAGGCAGACATGAAGATACAAAAATATGTCAGGCGTGGATAAAAGAATAAAAAATGAGCGCATTTGTAGTGGTAGAATTGTTGATGCAGATCTTATATTGTGGGTCCAAACTATGGCCCACTGCCCAGTTTTTATTGGGCCGTAGCAAATTATGACAATATCATTGAACATGGCCGTCACAAGAAGCTAAAGTTCAACCTACATTCTGTTGCACTTTTCAGATTCAAAACTAGATAGAGCTAGTTTTTCTCAATTTGAGGGTCAAGGGTCAAAATCTGATGTTAAATAGTGTTGCACTGACACAATTTTTTTCGCCTCCCGATACCGATTGCGATACCTGGCTGTGTCTTATTGTACTGATACTAGGTGTTGTTGTTTTTTTTATTAATATATATATATATATATATATATATATATATATATTTATTGGTAGTCGCCATGTTACCGCTTACCCGACTTAAGTGATTTCGACTTTAGGACACTAGAGTCTCTAGTCTTTTTTTTTTTAATTTATTTTTAAACGATACTGATTTTGCCATGTGGCATTTTTTTGGTATGTTGCAAAATGTATTTTGACATGTGGCATTTTTTTGGTATGTTGCAAAAAGTATTTTGATATGTGGCATTTTTTTGGTACGTGGCAAAATGGATTTTGGTTTGTGGCATTTTTGGGGGTAGAAAATCACAGCCATTTAATATGAATGGAAAATTTGGACACGCATAGCTGTCAATGGCATGGACGTGCATGGCCTGCAAAACGGCCATACACTCCAAAAAAATGCCACATACCAAAAAAAAAAAAAAAAAATGCCACAGACCAAAATCTCATTTTACCACATACCAAAAAATAAAGGACACTTGGCAAAATCAACAATGCCACATGCCCAAAAAATGCCACGTGGCAAAATCCATTTTGCCATTTGGCAAAGAACAAAAATGCCACATGGCAAAATCCATTTTTCCACATGGCAAAAAAAATGCCACAAGGCAAAATCCATTTTGCCACATGGCAAAAAAAATGCCACATGGCAAAATCCATTTTGACACATGGCAATCTCCATTTTGTCACGTGGCAAAATCAATATTGCCACTGGGCAAAAAAATGCCACATGGCAAAATCCATTTTGCCACTGGGCAAAAAAATGCCACATGGCAAAATCCATTTTTCCACATGGCAAAAAAAATGCCACAAGGCAAAATCCATTTTGCCACACGGCAAAAACAATGCCACATGGCAAAAAAAATGCCACGTGGCAAAATCCATTTTGCCACATGACAAAAAAAATGCCACAAGGCAAAATCCATTTTGCCACGTGGCAAAAAAATGCCACATGGCAAAAAAAATGCCACATGGCAAAATCAATATTGCCACTTGTCAAAAAAATGCCAAATGGCAACATCCATTGCCACACGGCAAAAAAAATGCCACATGGCAAAATCCATTTTGCCACGTGGCAAAAAAAATGACACATGGCAAAATCCATTTTGCCACTTGGCAAATACCAATTTTCGTTCTCGCTGTCTCTGAAAAATTGACCACCACAGACGTCCAATTCGTTTAAAGTGGGGAGGATGGCAGCTTTCATAAACCCAAAATCAACAGGAAGTGATCCGTAAATGACCCAAAATCAACAGGAAGTGACCCGTAAATGACCCAAAATCAACAGGAAGTGACCCAGAAAAACCCCTAAAATAAACAGGAAGTGACTGAAAATCAACAGCGAATGACCTGAAACGCCCCAAAATTAAACTTATCGGTTGCCAGTGACCGCCATAGATGTCCAACCCGTTTGAAGTGGGAGTGATGGCAGCGAATGAACTTCTCACTGCCACCCTCCCGGCTCAAATGGATTGGACGTCTACTAGTGATAAACTCCTTTCAAATTACGCCAGAAGGTTGAAAAGACTTTTTAAGACCCTACCGACACGTCCTCAGGGCGGCCATGTTGGTTGGGGCGACATTCTCATCCATGTTAATGGCATTGATATTAAAATTATAATCATAACAATCTTATTTTGAAAAGATTATTTCATCAATGTCAAAGCATCTGCTATTTACTAAGTAGCTGCCATTGACAGCGCGAGATGTCCAATCCGTTTGCAGTTTATACATATGTTTAGGGTATCGGGGTTAAGTGTTCGCAATGGTGTAAACGGTGCAGTCCTTGTTAAACCACCATTGAAAAATGTACAGTAGCTGCAGGAAGAAAGGCAATTTTATGCATTCCCACGTTTCACGGGCGAACGGGTCAGCCCTAATAAAAAAAAGCCGGCAAGTGATAACAAACAAACAAACGTGCATGGGAAGGAAGCTGGCGTGCACTTAATTGCACCGGTGCAAACGGCCCCCTAATTTATTTCCCGCCTGCCCATACAAGGGGGATCATGGAAAGCCATTCATTTCGGCAGCGCACAATTTTCATATTTAATGAGCATGACTCCCATACAATTACTGTAATTAGTCAAAGCTCACTCACGGAGCCGGCCGCCATTATTAGGAGCTCTTATTAATGATGTTGCACATGTGGAGCCGCAGGGGTAATTGGGGGCATGTGTGGGTGTGGGAACAGCCTGGGGGGTGCATACATATTTTTATACAATGCCAACAATGCAGTCATAATACTAGGTTCTGCTTTTATGAATAGTATGAACTCAAATGATTGTTTTAATAGTCACCGATTATTTTTTGGGATTAGTGGACTGATTCGCTGATGCAAAATTAAGTGTTATTTATTGTTTTATTACTATCGGATTTGCATTTTAGCTGTAAATGCAAAACTGTGCTGAGAACGATGAGAATTTGTACCAATGTAACTCAATCATTATTTTTTTGTCAAATAAATATAATATTTTTTGATTAATGACTTTAAATGCTTTATAAGTAAGGAGAACAGAAATCACAGTTTGTTTGTTTTTTACCCTTTTTTTAAATAAATAAATAAAATTGGGAAAAATAAACATATTTTAGGGGTCCCCCCTTTTTTTTAAATCCAGTTTTAATAAAATTTTCAATATAAATATACATCAGAAAATATTTTTGTTTCTCCTTTTTTTGTGTGTTTTTATTTGAAAATAATTGTTTCAAAGAAATGTAAAATAATGTAACTGATTTCGTTTCTTCAAACCCAAAAGCAGATATTGAAAACATTTTTTAAATTAATTACAAAGATGATCAACACAACAGAAACCAGAATATTTACATATCTTCCCCCTTTTTGAAATAAAAAAATAAAAATATTTTTTTTCTTTTTGTTTTCTATTTTAAAAATACATTTATAGAGAAATAAAATTGTAAAAGTAAATAACTAAGAAAATATCTAGTTTTTTTCCTATTTCGTGTTTTGTAAAATAACAACACAAAAACTTTTCCTTATTGATTTAGTCATATTTTTATGTATTTGTATATTTATTATATTGCTAATTAATTTATTATTTATTATTTATAAAAATTAAAAACATTGAGAATTTATTTGTTTTTGAGAATCTTCATTGTTTTTCAATAAAGTATCGAATAAATCAGTGTTTTTTTTTTAAAATCCAAATTGGGTTTTTTTGCAAAAAACATACATTTGAAAATACTACTACTAATAATAATATTAATACATTTAAAAATAAAAAATTGATAAACTAATAGAATATTTACGATTGAGAAGCTCAAAGTAGGATTAAAAAACATAGCATAGCATAACAAAACATAGCATAGCATAGCATAGTATAACACAACGACAGCATGGAGCAAAACGTTGCAAAACGAATGCCCAACCTCACCCTATCCAACAAAACAAAGCAAAAAGTAGCATAGCGTAACAAAACAAAACGTAGCGTAGGATAGTGTAGCGTAGCACAGCAAAACAAAACGGAACTGAACAAAATGTAGCGTAACAAGACAAGACAAAACAAAACGTTGTATAGCGTACCATGACAAAACAAAATGTAGCGTAGCGTAACAAACACAACAGAGCGTAGCGTAACAAAACAAAGTGTAGCATAGCATATCATGGTATGTATGCATATAAAACCAAACAAAACAAAACACGGTGTAGCAAAAACAAAACAAAACAAAACGCGGCGTAACAAAACATAGCCTAGCTTAACAAAACAAAACGTAGTGTGACGTAACAAAACATAGCATAGCCTAACAAAACAAAATGTAGCGTGGCGTAGCCTAGCGTAACAAAACAAAACATAGCGTAGCCTAACAAAACAAAATGTAGCGTAGCGTAGCAAAACAAAAAATGTAGCGTAGGATAGTGTAGCGTAGCATAGCAAAACAAAACAGAACGTAGCGTAACAAGACAAGACAAAACAAAACAAAACGTTGTATAGCGTACCATGACAAAACAAAATGTAGTGTAGCAAAACAAACACAACAGAGGGTAGCGTAACAAAACAAAGCGTAGCGTAGCATATCATGGCAAAACAAAACCAAACAAAACACAGTGTAGCAAAACAAAACGCGGCGTAACAAAACAAAACATAACGTAGCTTAACAAAACAAAACGTAGTGTGACGTAACAAAACATAACAAAATATAGCATAGCCTAACAAAACAAAATGTTGCGTAGCGTAACAAAACAAAACGTAGCATAACAAAACAAAACGTAGCGTAGGATAGTGTAGTGTAGCATAGCAAAACAAAACAAAACGAAGCGTAACAAGACAAAACAAAACATAGCATACAATAACAAAACGTAGCGTAGCGTAACAAACACAACAGAGCGTAACGTAACAAAACAAAGTGTAGCAAAGCATATCATGGCAAAACAAAACCAAACAAAACAAAACGCGGCGTAACAAAACATAGCTTAGTGTAACAAAACAAAAGGTAGTGTAATGTAACAAAATACAACAAAACATAGCGTAGCCTAACAAAACAAAATATAGCGTAGATTAACAAAACAAAACATAGCGTAGCCTAACAAAACAAGTGTAGCGTAGCCTAACAAAACAAAACGTAGTGTAACAAGACAAAAGGTAGTGTAGCAAAACGTACAATACAAAACGTAGCATAGCAAAATAAAACAAAACATAGCGTATCAAAGCGTACTGTAGCAAAAGAAAACGCAGCGTAGCAAAGCGTATTATAGCAAAGCGTAGCAAACCATAGCATAGCATAACATAAAAATCAAAAAATAAAATTGTATGAAAATTAATTAATGTCATTTAACAATCAATTTTTTTGTAATCATGGTAGCCCTAATCAACTCATTAGCTGCCTTTGACAACAATAGATGTCCATTCCATTTTGACTGGCCTCCCAGATGAGCGTCTGTCACCGTCAAAGATGCCAGCACATAATCATTCCCTCCCAATATCTCAACTTTCTTCTCCGCAGCCACAAAACAAATGCCAATTTCGTTGCGGAACATCCCGTCTGGCGTTGAACGATGACGCCGCAGCGCTTGACATTTGCGCGATTCTTCCGATCCTTATTAAAAGCCGCTCTTAAAGAGCAACGCGTAAAAGTGGCAAAGAGTTGAAAAGAAAGCAACAAATGTGACCTCAAATCTTTGATCCAATTAGTAGCGGAGACGACGGCTAAGAGTTAATGAGTTGAAAACGTATTAGCAGCAGCTAATTAGCGGAACTGAGCGCAATTACGGCGCAAAGCGCTTTTATTAAAGACGCGGAAAAGACAACAATTGCCGGAGCTTTGTCTTTCGGGGGGGGGCTCTTGAGAGACGACGAACTTTGGAGTTTGGAAGGATGAGCTGAAAGTAACGCAAGGTCACGACGGATCGGGTCGCGTTTAGGAGGCTCGAGAGACACGTGACTAATTTTAGCAGCTTGAAAACAATGAGAAAAGTAAGAAAGTGTTTACAATTACTAGAGTTGGGAATCTCTGCATGGGTACATCACGATACGATTTGCTCATGATGACGATGGCAACACAACACTCATCGTTACACGGGTCTGAAATGAATCTACGATATTCTACGATGCAACTAATAATCACGAAAAATGTTTATCCTTTTGCCTTGAGTTTCAGATTATCACTAGTACATGTCCAATCTGTTTGAACTGGGTGGGTGGCAGCGAATGAACGGATTGGACATCGATGGCCGTCAATGGCAGCAAATGAGTAAATTTGGGGTCATTTCTACTTGGGTTTTGGTCACATCCTTTGAATTTTGGGGTGTTTAAGAGTCATTTCCTGATCATTTTAGGTCACTTCCTATTGATTTTAGCTTACTGAAAAGGACCTTTATGTGAGCATTGCAGCTCAATAAATGACAACGAATGCCCAGTATGCCTCAGAGTGCCACATTTTGGGCAAAAAAAGCCAAAATTGCCTAACAAGAAATTTTTACATCCAAACATGCTCGAAAACAACCATATTGGGTCATGCCAAGTGACCATGTGGCAACTACACGCTCCTCCAAGGTCGGCCGGTTTGTCCGGCGGTACTCTCCATCTGCTTTCCCGCCAAGCTCTTCTGTCCGTAACGGGGGAACGAGCTGTAACTTGCTCGCCGCCGGGCATGGTTGCCAATCGGCGAAAACAATCGACAATCCCGCCGCCGTGTGACATGGTCCGGGCTAGTTTTGTGTGATTTTTCGCTTCGAAAAGCGAAAATAAGACTTTGAAACGTCACTCTGTTTGGGTTAGCATGTCGGCTAGCTGTCACGCCTCTTGGTTTGTTTACATTCTCCGAAGCCGGGGCAGGAAAATGACAAACGCGTGACTAACTACAGTGGCATAAAATATCGTTCGGGAGGTGCGTAATAGTCCGCTGAAAGTTGCTCGCCGCAGAAGGCTGGCCGATCGGTGATGGTGATCTCTCCCGCCACCGTATATGACATCAGTCGGGGTAGTTATGTGTGATTTTTCATGTTCGAAAGGCAAGGAAGAGACTCGGAAGAGCCATTCGGTTCGGGTTAGCATGTAGCCTAGGTCCCACGCCTCCTGTTTTGTTTACAGCGGAAAACACTCAGGTGACTTGAAGTTCCGCTCTGAGAGTCCCAATTTCAGAATTGTCCAATATGCATGTGTGATACATCATTGGAAAGCTTAAAATCTCCATTTTCTGGGGGAAGAAAAATTTTGAACAGGATGGCATTTTTTTAAAAAAAATGTAAACAGCAAAACCCTAACTGGAGGCGAGAGCAAGCGAGAGCAAAATTAAAGACGCCATGACTTTAACGAGATATTATCGCGTACTTACCTTGTTTCGATCCAAAAACTCCGTGTAGCATGTATCACCGAGTGTCAAGATACAGCTGTGAATGGCCACAGCTGCATTTGGGGGGATTTTATGGTTGAAACATGGTAAGATAACAAGGGTCGCGATGCAGACATCGCAGACATTTTTTTTTTTTTTCATAAATTTGCCCTCTTAAACGTTTTTTTTTCTTTCTGTTTGGGTCGATTATTTATCATCTAGCATACCGGAGAAAATGTGACAGTAACAAAAAAAAAAAATACAATTAAGCGATCGTTATGAGGTAGATATCTGTGACTTTTTTACAGACACCATTTTTTTCATTGTGACATGATTTGTTTAAAAGTTTAAAATATGTGAGTGAATAATTTTTTTAAGTCTTTTTTTTTTTTTTAACGAAAAATGAGACATCAATGATTCTAAGCTAACAACGACAGACTTTTTGAATAATAAATATAATTGATTACCTTTGTTTTATGACTGGGTTGAAACAAAAGCAGTTGCGCGACGTCTGTAAACGGGGGTTTTCAGGGTAAAAGGGACAAATTAAAAATAGTTTGGGGGCTTCATGCGCCATGAATCTGCTATTGCAGCATATAGACATACTGTTCTATCAAACACAACAGTTGTTTTGGCTTAAAATACAGCAGTTTCTTTTAAAGAGGAGTGCAAGAGCAGAAACTGCTTTTTTAGTCTTGTCTGTGTTTTCCGCCTTACGCTCTTTCCTCTGTCGCTGGCAGTGAAATGACAAGAGCTGGAATATCTCCGGTGGCATACAATACAGTTTGGGAGGTTTAAGAAGTCGACAGCTTTACCAATTTTGCAGTAATTTAGCCCTGTCGTACTGAATAAACTTCTTCTGGATCGACAATATCGTTGGAAAACATCCACACTTGAACCAGGATAGCTAAAAAAACGCTTCCTCCTCCATTGGGCTCAATGCTAAATCCGCTGAAATCGCTCATTGTCTGATGTCAATGTCATTACCAAGATGGAGGCGCCAGAGTGCTATGATGACATGAGGAGCTAAACGGCAGATTTAAAGACGCATTTCCTGTCATGTGCGCTTTGCTAAATTGTTGTATATAGTTGAATCATCTCAAAATATGATTTCAATTCCAATAATAATGCTATTTAAGAATGGAGTTAGTTATTTGTTTTGTTATTTGTATTTATTTGTTTCAGGGCTCTGGAGTGGCTAAGCTAGCATGAGTCAATGGTGCCTGCTCTCAAGGTACCACTGTAAATTATAGTATTTGTTAAGAAAAAAAAATCCAGAGTTCCGCCCATTTCCCCAATGCCATCCTCTCATTCGCCTTTGAAAAACTCCAATTGTACGAGTCGACGGGGCCCGATTGATTAATCATACTAATTTGTACTTATTAGCTTGACGCTGACAATTAGATTAATGAAATGAGTCCGACTGCAAAAACTCGGAGAAAAAAGAAGAATGCATTGAAAGGGAGCGCGTTATGACAAAACTGGCAATCAAGATTTGGCTGCTAATTGAATGTCTGCTTTTATTAATGACGAGCTTTGTAAAAAAAAAAAAGACCTTGAGCGAGGAGGGACAGAGAGGAATATTAATTGATTAATCAAAGCGCTCCAAATTAAAAAGGGGAGCCCCCGACGCCACGCGGAGGTCTCCGCTTTCAAATTGTTAGTCTTGTGATGAGCGACAGAACTTTCTTTTGAGGCTTTTTTATGATGTCGAAATGGAATTACCTGTTTTGTATTGAGCGCCTTGATGCCTGACTTGATTGTTCGTAAATATTCATCAAAAAGCATTGGGGGAATAAATAGGTACATGAAAATAATCATATCTTAAATATTTTTTTAAAACCAAATAAAGAAGTGGTTGTTTTTAATCACTTTTTTTCAAATTTTATATTTGTGGTGAAATGTTTAGTTTTTCTTTTTCTAATTTTTATGTATTTTTTTATTTCGGATTTTCATATTTTTAGTTGTATTTTTCCATATCATTTTTTATTTTCATTTTTTTTTAAATATAATTATTTTCATGTGCTTATGTATTCACCCAATACATCGCAAAATTTTAATTGAAAGCACAGCTGAAAATTGGAAAATTCGAAATAAACAAAATAAAAACAAAAATTAATTACAAATACAAAATTTAAAATTTATATTTTAAAAACTAAAATTATTAAAAGATATATTAAAGAGGAATTTATTCATTCATTTCTCCTTTTTTAAAATATGATTTTTTAATTGAATTTTTCTTTAAATTAATTTTCCATTTTTCCATTTTTTTTCCTTTTACGATTTTTTTTAAGATTAGGATTCTCACTTTTTTAGCTGTTTTTTTATTTATTTATTTATTAAATTTTCTCAATATATTTGGGAATACATAAATACATGATAACAATCATATTTTATGTATATATTTTAATCTGAATACAGAACATGGGATTGAAAAATGCAACTAAAAATTGGAAAAATCCTAAATTAAAATATCGATCATAAATAAAGAAAATTCCAAATTAATTGCAAATACAACATTTTAAATAAGGTAATTTTTTTTTAATTCCCCCCCCAAAAAAAAAAAAATAAAAAAGAAGGAATTTATTTTTTAATTTTTTGTTTATAGTTTTTATTTTATTATATTACTTATTATTAAGTTTAGTATTTTCTATTATTCATTAGTTTTGTATACAAGTATTTCTTGAATAATTTTAAAATATTTTTATGTTTTTTTTTTTTTTAATCTCTTTATGATTTTTTTAATTTTCAGATTTTACATTTTTAGCTATATTTTTCGATTAAATTCTCCCCCAGAAATATTTTCATCGATATTATTTTTTTATTACATACAGTATGTATTCATCCACTATTTTATGTCCATTTGTTAACACTTTGTTAACACTCCATTGGCGGTGCGACATGTCCAATCAATTTAAAGTGGGAGAGGTGGCATTTCGCTTATTTGCTTCAAATGGATTGGACGTCTACTCGTGATAAACTCCCAGCATAAGGATTATTGGACGCCAAGTGATTGGACGTCTAGCATCATCAGTGGCGCTGAAAGACCTCAATGTAAATTCAGGCCTCATTCATAGAAGTCGGACAATAATAAAATGATTTCTAAAAAGGGATATTTTTAAAACAAAAATAGTGACATAGAAACAACAGTTGTATTCGTCATTCGTTACAGAGGATAAAGAATATACTATTGTTATATCAATTAATGTGAACACAACAAGGTGCAACTTCACACTAGGAGTCCCCAATCGAGCATCCGGACAATCTCTGACCGTGACTCCGAATCCCGAGTTGACCCCAAAAGCGGCGCCCGGGTGGCGGAACGTCCTGACAGCTTTCAAGTTGCTGACGCACCCCCGACGTATCTTGATCAAATGGTGTTGCCGATCGAGAGATGGTCATTGGTGGGATCTATCGGCTCTATTTACACACGACGTCCGCTTTAAACCGAGCTATTGATCTTGGCCTAGGTCACGGAGGTTTGGCTTTGAGCTAAGGGAGGATGGCGGAGGAGTCAGGATGAGGGAGGACGTTAAGGACAACAACATTTGTTTGTCACTAGTTTACAGAGGTGGTTAGTGGGAAGATGCTTGCTGCTGGATTGGACGTTTAGCGGCTTTAATGGCAGCCAGTGAGCTCAAAAGTAAAATTTGTACTTGATCGGCAGGCACGTTATTTCTTAGTATTCCCTGATGTCATTTTAGTGCCTTATCAGTACCAACACTAACTGGTATCGGTGCAACACTAGCATTAAAGTGCCTGTGACAGCATAAAAAACTCTTAAATAGCATTATTTTGTGAATTAGAATCATATTTTGAGACGATTCAACTATATACAATAATTTGGCAAAGCGCAGATGATCAGAAATTAGTCTTTTAACCTGACTGTCATTATAACGCTCTAGCGTCCCCAGCTGGAGTATGACGTCGGCAGGGTCATGATTTCATCTGATTTAGAATTCAGCCCATTGAGGGGGAAGATTGAGAAATGCGACAGAAAGCAGCAAAATGTCTTCACTGTTTCAATCTTTCTACTCCAATATTTTTGCAGGATGTTCTATTTATCTTAGTATTTTTCCCCAATTGCTAGAAAAATGGTATGGTCATGACAAATAACTGTCTTATGCTAAATGGAACATGAAATATTAAAAATGCATTTATTCAGTACGACAGGGCAAAATTACTGCACAATGGTCAAAAGTGCCAACTTTTTCCCCTCCCGACGGTATTTTATGCCACCGGAGTTAGTCCGGCTTTTGTCATTTCCCTGCCGGACTCGGTGACGAGCGTAAACAAGACAGGAGGCGTGAGAGCTAAGCTACATGCTAACCTGAACTGAACGGCTTTTCCAAGTCTATTCCTTGCTTTTCAAACACAAAACTACCCCGACGATGTCACACATGGCGGTGCGAGGGATTGCCTTCACCGATCGGCCATCTCCCAGTGGCGAGCAAGTTTCAGCTTGTCGTTCCCCTGCTGCAGCCCAGGCAGGCAGGCAATGCTCATTGCCGGGGACGCAGCAAGGTAATGAATAGTGCTGCAACGATTAATTGATTAACTCGAGTATTTGATTAAAAAAAAAAAAATTCAAATTAAATTTTATTGCTTCAAGTATTAGTTTAATTAAAGTGCCGTTGTAATGGTTTATTTTGAAAGTGTTTGCATTTAGTTGTATTGATTAGGGTGGATACACTGCCCTCTGGTCTGCCTCAGTTCACATGGCTGAATCCAACTGCTCCCTGTTAAGACCAACGTAAGTTTTTGTTTGAGCTAATGTTTTTTATGCATTCATAATTTGTTTATAGGCATATTTAGATGTTTTTTGTGGGAATATGTGTCCGAACCATTTGTTAAGAGTATTGTTAAAAAAAAGTTAGCATTTTATAGCATTTAAGCTAGCTGACTTTTGCAATATACTATGTTAGCCAACTGTTCTTTTGTTTTACATAGATCTTCATTTTTTTGTTTTTTTTTTATGCTGTTTGATGCTCAGCTCAGGTATTTTGATTTTTCATGCTCCTGATCCGATGATTCGATTATTATACTAACTAGTTCATCGATTAACCGACTACTAAAATAATCAATAGCTGCAGCCCTAGTAATGAAGACCGAAAATGGCACATTCTCGTTAAACAAAACTGACGACATTAGAGCACGTGGCTCCCTCAAAGAAATCAAAGAAAACTTTTTCAATGAAAAATTAAGTGTCCATATGAAAATTTTTCAATCTCAAAAATTTTTTCGCATTCAAAAACTTGTTTCTATGATTGAAATTTTTCTTTTTTTTTTTTTTTTTTATGCAATTTATTTTTTGATTGAATAATAAAGAGAAAAATGTCCAAGCCAAAATGTGGCCCAAACACAAATCAACATTGGTTCAATGGAAAAGTTGCTTCAATCAAAAAAAAAACAAAAAAAATCAAAGAAAAATAGCTTTCACATGCATTTTTTTGTGTTTAAAGTTTCAAATTTATTTTTGCATTTAAACACTTTTTTTTAATTGAAGCGACTTTTTTTGGTTGAAAATATATTTTGATTGAAGCAAGTTTTTTTTTTTTTTGATTGAATAATAAAGACACAAATCTACCTCCATATGGCTCCGCCCAGGGGATACAATTTTTGACAGAGGTAACTACATTGGCACGAAACCGGCGGGCGTACCAAATTCAAAGGATGACGATCTTGGCGAAAAGTATTGCCAAAACAGCTTGATTTAGAATTCCCCTCAAGAATGATGGAAAACAAAAAACGCTCATTGTCAACTTACTATTTTAAATATTCTTGTAAGTTAAGTTTAGTGCGTTTTGGAGTCATCAACATGTTGTGCCCCCCCCCACCCCAAAAGTCAAACTCTGCCTATGTCAAATGTCCGTGTGATTTGTGTATTCGCCAGCGCGCTAACGTGCTAGCGCAGCACTTTTCCGCGGTGCCCTTTAATGCACTCTATCTTATCAGGCCGGCATCACCTCTGTTCCAAACAAAGTCCGATTTAGCGCCCTGATTCCGTTTCTGGTCTTTAACTGGCAGCGCTTGATAGCGGCTTTTTTTTCTTTTTAATACAACGCGGACAATTAAGGCTGTTTTGCGCGGACGCACGCGTCGACCGCCAAGAAGAGGCTTTCAAATGTCACGCCAATTAATCCATCTGGCCATCAAACAATATTGTGGAACCAAAGTCAAGGGAAGCGGGGCGGAGGGGGGGCGAGGTGCCGATCAATCCGCATCACTTTTCTCCTCGCCGGGTTATGGGAAAATTGATTTGCCAAACAAAGCATTTTGGAAGCGGCGCATGGACTTGTTGGGGATCCATTAGCTTCCATTGAGCATTTTGTTTAACAACGGATTTTCATCACAGAGAAAATGCAGTGTCCTCAATACTGTGAGCCGGGGCTTTACGATTTCCTCATTTCTTTGTTCTTGCTTGGAAAGCTTGGCCAAAAGTGCTGAGCAACGTTACGGGGGAAACGGTTACTTTTAATCCTGTGGTAAATATGTTTAAAAGAATTTAGTCACAAGTCGTTGTTCGCTACACTCAAACGCTGCACTCCGGGAGTCATGAGGGTTGAACGACCGTATCTTTCGGAGTATAAGTCGCACTTTTCTCAAAGTTTTGCTGGGCGGATTTGTGTTTTTTTTTTTTTCCTCCCCAGGCTGGCTGGGTGGGGGCCGTGGCCCTGGTTTGGCGCCCACGTGGCGTCTCCGCTCGTTTGCGTGGCTGTCGCGCGCTTGGTGGGGTTGCGTGCGACTGGATGTGCTAGGGCGCGCTCGGGTAAGGGGGTCCCGGTGCCGGGATTGGCGATGGGGCGTTGTAGGGTCGGTCGCCAAGGGGCTTACACTCACAAGGGATTCACACAATTACTGGGTTCTAGATCACAGAGCTGATTTGTGTACACTCTACCCCTTTCAATAATTTAGCTTATAGACTCCACCACCCCCGTCCCCCTCTTTCCCTGGTCAACAGACCCCCCACATGCTGTCAACCGGAAAATACATCTAGCTGACGATAGCACCAACATATTAGTAGTTAGTGTAGAGGTTCAATGTATTTCTTGTTGTTGTTTGTGTTTCTTTTCTTTCTTGTGTTTCTTTTCTTTTTTTCTGTTCCCCCATAACCCCTTCCTGTCCGCTGCTTTGTCATAATAAACGAAGTATGTTGAATGATCACAATGGGAGTATGTCATATTCTCAATGTGAAACATTAATACTGGGCACTCAGACTTCCATTCCCCGTGTCAAACAGCTGAACAGGACAGGTTTAAAAAAAAAATTTTTTAAATAAATTAATTAATTTAAAAAATCAAATGAATTGGTTCTGGAAGTAGTTTCTTAACTTAAAAATTCTGTAAGTAGAGACGCATTTTCCAGCACAAATGAAGCTCAAACAATTGACACCATTTTTATATAAGTTTGTATCTGATGGGTGGCCAACTTCACGGAGGTCGATTCCACCTCTCACTATCATAGTCCTCGCAATGCTGGTCTCTTCCCAGCCTCCGGCTGCATCACGAGCGCCGCCGCGTATTGTTCTTAAGCACAACTGTATCACATTCTGCCCGTCATGCTGTTTTAGAGCGGATCCCGCTTCCTCTATGGGATTTCCTCCACACTCGCTGATAATGTATCATCTCTTCCCCCAAGGCCGGGCCTCCGTGACCTTGTCTTCTTCGGCGAGGGCGTCTTAAACCAAAGAAGCCCCATCCTGAATAGGCCGCCCCTTTAATGTCATCGGTGAAATATGAAGTCATTAGGCGATATTAAAACACTGCTGACAAACTAATTAACGGGGGACATTAAACAGGGCGGCCTTGATTAATCCGCTTTAACGATTTCTTTTTTAAAGTGGCGACGCTCAAAAATTAATACACATTTACCGGTGATCTTAAGTTAGAAAAATAGACTCCGGTGTGTATCGGGCCTCAAGGGCGCGCTAAAGTCGCCGTTGCTCTTTTACCTTCCAAATGTTCTCCCGCGGGTTCTTTTTTTGCACTTGAGCAAAAGTCAAACGCTTGATGTACGATGTTTTGACAACTGCTTTCAATGTTTTCCATTACGCGACGCAGCATTATATATACGTGACTTTCAAAGTCATCATTAGTGTTGCTATCATCAGTACCGTTACAGCTCTAAGATATGTTATCGGTATTAGGGAGTGGGAAGAAATAGTGTACCGGTGTTGTGCGGTACCTTCTTTTCGAGATCTAGTTTTGGGTCTGTTTGCCCTACGAAAGATGACTGGCAGCTACGCACAACGCCATTTAAAAAAAAAAATTGTCGCCCTTTCCTAGATAATGATAGATGTCCGATCTTGTGGCGTCAAATTATCTTTTTGCTGTGAATTTCGGTGAGTTTATCACTGGTAGACGTCCAATCAAAGGCTTAGGTTTGCATAACACTAGGGGCATAACACTAGCAACTTTTCAGGATGCTCATGCATGACATAATGAGTTCAGTATAAGGGTCATATATATTGTCTTCCCATACGTTGTAAGGATAGAATGAAGCCTACCATTATGAAGTGAATTATTTTCATTATGTTCAAACTTACATTTACCCCTTTTCCCTTGCTGAATTCGCCGGTCCATATTTTTCCCCTCAAACGAACGTTCAATTGGCTGATGACTTGACCCACCCCCGGCACACACACACGCACGCTCACACACAGCCCCAACAAAAATAAATGTTGACTACATGCTATTCCTTCGCCCCCTTTGAAGAAAGGGATATTAAGTATTTTTTGGCCAGCAGCAGCCACTGTAAGTCATGTAAAAAGATGTCAGTGTTGTGGAGGTGGGGAACACATCTTTTGCTCCTGAAAGTCTGACCTGCATCAGAGTTAGCATAACATTAAAATGTGTGAACTTGCTAACCTGCAAAGCTCGTGTAGGTTGCTGCTTGGAGAGAAGTGTCCTTCTGTTTGTGTTTTCTACTGTAAACGTTAATTAAACTGTGAGAAATGTAGCGAACTCTGCTGGAAACTAAAGAACTAGAATAACGTGAGCAAGAAGCTGCTTAGAGAGGGAGAGGGGTGCTGCATAACCTCATGTGGTGTTAACATACACACAACATAATCATCATTAACTATGTATTATCGTGATCGACGTAATGAGCACCCCTGATTTAGCGTATCAAATAATTAGGTTCATATTAGTGAGAAATGTAGCCCTGACCCCTGTTCATCCCAATCTGTTTGGTGTTATTAATGTCCTATCCCGAGCAAAAAGTGTACATGCAGGTTATGCTTTTATATCGTCCCTACCAATGTTGAGATCAAACCTACGCCCTTGCTACAATTAGTAAGTGAATTATTTTCATTATGTTCAGACTCCCTTTTCACTTGCTGAATGTGCCGGTCCAATTTCCCCCCCTCAAACGCACGTTTGACTGGCGGATTACGTGAACCCCCCGCGACACACAAGCACACTCACACAGCCCTGACAGATTCATATCGACAACATGCCACCCCCTTCGTGAAGAGGGATATTAGACTTTTTTTTTTTTTTTCGGCCAGCAGCAGCCACTGTAAGTCATGTAAAAAGATATCAATATTGTGGAGGTCAGCAAAACACCGCTAATTTTGACAGTGAAAATCCCACCTGCATCACTGTTAGCATAACATTAAACTATGTGCACTTGCTAATCTGCAAAACTACGGTGGTCAGATCATGCTCCAAAAGGAACAACCAAGTCAAGCTCGCCGTCCCTCATTTGGATCTTTTTTGCATTATGTGCATTATGGTAATCCAATGCAGTGGCTTCAGAGTGCTAGTCCCTTTATCTAAAAAAAAAAAAAAAAAAAAAAAAAAACGGGGAGCTATCCAAAAATGGGTCAATTTCAGGGGTATACTGACATGAAAAATAATCTGTGAAATGAAATCCCACATCAAAATTTGGTGCTTTGGTTCAAGGATTGAGGTAGTCTTGTCATTAATTTTGTCCCAAATCACTTTTAGATTTCAATACTTTAGTTTGAGTCAAGGGGTGCTTCAGTGTCCCCCAGAAGTGAACCCATTCATGGATAGCTCTCCGTTTTTTTTAAATAAAAGGACGTGCACTTCAAAATGTTTAGTAGTTTTTTTAAACAAAGGTTTAAAACGTTGTATCACTTGAACCGATACAGATTTATTCTGCGTTGATTATTTAGCCTATCAATTAATTCGGTTCATATTCGTGAGAAATGTAGCCCTGACCCACATTCAATAAACTGTTTGGACTTATTAATGTCCTGTCCCCAGCAAAAAGTGTACATGCAGGTTATATTGTCCCTATCAATATTGAGACCAAAACTGCGATCTTGGCTGAAAGTCCCTCACATTTAAAATTGGACGTCTCGCACCGTCAATGGCAGCCAAATAATAATTAGAGACGTGATTCCGAAATAAAACTGAGTACTCGTGACTTTTTGAGTAGACATATTCGCGTAAATGGCGCCCTCAAGTGGTGAAAAATGTCAACGATTTGAAGACAAACCACTGCTATCACGAGTTTATTTTTTTGTCCCTCGGTTGTTTGTTTGCTTTTTGTTCATCCTTTGCGTGGACCATGTGATAATTTACTAAATAATTAAACAAAAAATGCAAATATACACACCAATATGTTATTATTATGGACAAAGCCCCAAAAAATCTTACAGGAAGTCGTCACCCAAAATACGTGACGCCATTTCCTGGACGGACAGGACAACCGCTGCATTCACACTAAAGCAACAACGACGGATGTAAATATAAAACAAACATAAAAGTACACATTTAATGTTTTAAGTTGTACTTCAACACGATATGTTATCGGCTAATAAGTATTTAATGGGACGTTTTTCGTTTGTGTAGTACAATGTAATGGCTCACGTTTGCATGCGAGCGTGCTAGCGAGGGTTAGCATCGATAGCATCGAGTCTCGGGCTGAATGTGAGCACAAAGGCGGTGACCCGCTCGTCTCAATTCGGAGTCATGTATCCTTCGTGGGGGAACTATGGTGCGCCCCCGCCTCAAAACTTCCCGGGGCCCGGCCAGCGGAAGATGCCGGGGGGAGGCCACGCCGGGCCGCCGTCGAGTTTCGGCTGCATGCAGGCCCCGTCGAGCGGCTCCATGTTCTCCAACCTGCAAGAGCAGCATCTCCAGCAGATGCAGCAGCTTCAAATGCTGCACCAGAAGCAGCTTCAGAACGTTCTCCATCACGGTAGCGGTATGGGACCCCCCAGTGGATACTCGGCGCCGGCGTGGCAGTCGGCGGAAACGGCCCCGATGGATCGCGGGGCCGGGATGCAGGCTCACATTCAAGGAGACACTATCGCGAACAAACCGGACCATTCGCAGCCTCCGGTTCCCACGCAGCAGCACAAGATTGAACCCCAACCGGCGCCTCCTCCCCCGGATCCAGCTAAAGATGCAATGGGGATGGAAGCAGTCGGTAAAGACGAAAACTCCAGTTTGCCGGTAATTCCAACAAATGTATGTTAATTGTCAGTCAAAAAAATGATAAAAGAGGAGGCAAGAGTTGTATTGTGTAATTGAGTTATTGACGGCGATAGACGTCCAATCGAGAGGCATCAGCCAGCCTCAGTTCCAATGGACTGGACCAGGGGTCTGCAAGTCCGGTCCTCGAGAGCAGCTATCCAGCTTTGTTTTCCACTTGCAGACCCCTGGACTAGACTGATGAACGAATGTTTAGACTTTACTATCAGTTGACGGGGCTCGGGGCCTGTCTGTAGGGGGCCTATTTTCAAAAACTTCAAATATTTTCAAAATCAAAGCCGCTAGCGACCTAAAACCAAAACAGGCACCCCTCAGGAATATAAGCGTCTCCATAAGCAGTGACATAAAAAAATCAAAGACGTTCTCTAATAAAATTCCGATACCCTAATTTTCGGATTGTAAGCCGCTACTTTTTTCCTTCATTTTGAATCCAGCAGTTTATAGTCCAGTGCTGCTTATTTGTTAGTTTATTTGGGTTAATCGGTAAAACTATTTGATAGCGGTGTCATAATTATGTCATGACACTATCATAGGCATTACTGAACACTTATGACTGGCGTTGGGCATCGATGGGAACCGGTTCTAACACTCCGATGCTTCCGGAATCGTTCGAATTTTAAAATTTCAATTCCTTGTTTCGATGCCCCGACAACCGAGTGGAAAAAACTGCTCGAGTTAAAAGACGAATATTTATATACAAGTTAAAATTAGTCCTGTGAGAAGTTCATTTAATTAAAAAAATCGTCGAGAAGTTAAGACTTTAATATAAACAATGCATTTTTTTTTTACCCTGCATTTTTTTATACCCTGCCTCTTAAAAGAATCTGAATCGAGAATTGTTTGGAACTGGAACCCAAACATGGAATTGGAGCTGGTATCGTTCAATGTCAAACGATGCCCATCCCTACTTATGACCGATGTCATTATGTTTCATCTGGCAAATGACCTCATTAATTCCATTTATGTCCATCTTGGATCTTACTTTTGAATGCAAAAGTAAGGTCATTTGCCGGATAACACTAATTGACATCTGTTATACGTATTCACTAATGCTCTTGACGGTGTCATGTCATATTTATGATTGTCTAATGTCAGTCTTATGATCTTACCAAGTACCATAACTATCTTTTAATGAAACAACTGGAACAGTAACTGAAGAAATAATTAGCACAGAACATGAATTTTGATTATTTACATCTGAAGCGCTGCAATGCATGCTACGAGGGAAAAAAAACCGTGTCGACAACAGGTGGCAGCAGAGGTTGGCTGTCTCCCCTAAGGAAGCAGTGATTGCCAAATGAAGCTTCTTTGAACCAATTGGCTACAATGCTTCATGGTGGCTCATTTGGTCTTATAACACTCGTATGATGCAGCTGTCAAAATGTTACGGGTTAATCTCTTTTGGTGTAAACATCCCATAATACATTGAGGACAGCTGCGGCTTGTTGTCCAATGCGGTTCATCGATGAACAAAGGCCGTTTTTGTGCCACATTTGGTGAGTGGCGGATTATAGTCAGGTGCGCCTTATAGTGGGAAAATTACGGTAATGAAACAATTGGAGCAGTAACTGAAGAAATAATTTGCAGAGAACACGAATTTTGATTTTTACATCCGTAGCGCTGCAATGCATGCTACAAGGCATGTTGGACGACATCAGTGTTAGCGGCAGATGTTGATTGTCCCCCCCAAGGGAGCAGTGATGGCCAAATGAAGCTTTTTGAAGCAATGAAGCTTTGCAGCCAATTGGTTCAAAGCTTCATGGTGGTTCATTTGACAGTCGTATAGGGCTGGGCGATATGGCCTTAAGTACGTATCACGATAAATTGAGCAGATTTACCTCGATAACGATAAATGACGATAAATTCGCCCAAGCAAACTGTTATATAATTTGAAAATTTGAATCAATGCATGGAATACAAATTAACAGTTTCTCGTTAAATTTATTTACCAGCTTTCAATTTAACAATTGCACATGCAGTCTAAACATTAAGTATTAAAAAAATCTTGTAAACAATAAGAATTCTTGTGTGAACATTTATAACAGCTTGTATGACTTGAAAAATATCATCTCTTGAATTTCATTAAATTCATTCCGCATTGTTATACACTAGATAGTGGCATACGTTTAGATATTTAGAATAGATACAAATACGACACATCCACCCGCCCCCCAGAAATTATACTTAATTAAAAAATAAAATGTTTCACAAACCTTTCCTTTCTTTTATTCAGCTCAATTATTTACATCTTATGATTTTGGAAATCCTTACAGTATGCAATAAATAATATTCCTGTTCCCAAGCACTGTGCTTACTGTACTGTAATTTTTACAAAAAATAAACAATACAGTTACTCCCTGTCATCTAGGACGAGCCACTTACAAGACTAGCATTGTCGTGTATTACAAATACTGCTTTGAACACATCTTCACAGACAAAAGCAATGACACAGGCTTAAAGAGGTCAACTTTAATTGTGTGAATCACACTTAATGACGACACGATCTCCTGGTTGAAATAGACGACATCCACTTACCGGTAATTCTATTGAAGATATGTAATGCTGAGGCAATTTGTCAACTTTACTTTTAAAAAGAAACGTGCACTGTTTATCCAGTAGATGGGGCTCTTGCAGTGTGTCAAACCGTGATTCAATTTAGGGCAATTGTCTTAAAAGTGGTTCATTGTTTCAGAAAGCCTCGGTTTTTCCATCCCTATCTGGAACCTGTCAAGAGTTTACTTAATGTCGGGTGAAAGTTTGGCGAAGCTAACTTAAGCCCGACTTCATCCCGTTTACTTGTAGCGTTAGCAGCTAGCGTTAGCAGCTAGCGTTAGCCTACCGGGCTTCTGTTTGATTGGCTTCCTGAAAACCATGTGACTCCCAATGTAAGCACACTGTCTGGTTTCTTAAAGGGGAATGAACATAGCCGAACAACACAGAGTCAAAGCGGGATGAAAAGACTGTATTTTCTTCTTTTATTAAATTACCGAATTTACTGACATGGTCAAAATTACGTCGGTCATCGAGAAGAATTTCGGTAACGGTAAATTTTCGGTTTACCGCCCTGCTCTACAGTCGTATAATGCCGCTGTCAAATAATGTGTTTCCGGTTATTATCTTTTTGTGTAAATATCATAGCATAGTGAGGAAAGCTCTGTGTTACAGTCCGGTACGGCTTATCAATGAACAAATGCCGTTTTCGTTTCAAATTTGGTGGGTGGCGGGTTACAGCCAGGTGCGCCTCTTATAGTGTAAAAATTATATAAGTTTAACAAACAAGGGCTACAAAATTCTCAAAGTTTACGCTAGATTTACAAAAATCGCCAAATGCAGAATTAATCACCTATATTTTCAGGATCTATAGCAATATTTAACATATCACATAAGGCTTTGCCCAAAATAGCAACTTTAAACTTTTTGATTTAGTACAACTTTTCAACAGCTAATAAATCCCTCACTTTTCACATCAGAAACTTAATACTTGAGGAAATCATGCAGAATCATCTTAATTTTACTCAACAAAAGCAAAATTTGCATTTTTCTATTTACAATCACAACTTATTTAGGTTGAATTCTGGTGTTACTATTGCCTCAGCACATCTTGCCGGCTATCTGGCCATAGTCATTTTTTTAATTGAAATGTTACATGAATAAAACACGTAAAAGGCGATATTTTTTTTTTTGTATGGATTAGAGCAGGGCGGTAAACCGAAAATTTACCGTCACCGAAATTCTTCACGATGACCGACGTAATTTTGATCATGTCGGTAAATTCGGTAATTTAATAAAACAAGAAAATATAGTCTTTTTATCCCGCTTTGATGCTGTGTTGTTCGGCTATGTTCATTCCCCTTTAAGAAAGCAGAGGGTGTGCTGACATATGGAGTCACGTGGTTTTCAGGAAGCCAATCAAACAGAAGGCCGGTAGGCTAATGCTAATGCTAACGCTAAAAGTAAACGGGATTGAGTCGGGCTTAAGTTAGCTAAATTAGCTTCGCCAAACTTTCACCCGGCATTAAGTAAACTCTTGGCGGGTTCCAGACGGGCTTTCACCCGCTGTCCTCCCTGGTTCTCACGATATTAGGAGAGGATGCTTTCAGTGCGTTCTTCTGGTAGCCAAGCCACATGCTAACGCTAGCAGCTAACAACGGCTACAAATGAACGTGAAAGAGTCGGACAGCGGCTCTAACCTTGTCGAAACGGCTGAAATTAATGAGTGGACTGGGCACGGACTTCATGTAGAAATCATCATGTCGCGTTATTTGGCATCTCTGTGTGAAGCGTTCATGATGGTAAAGCACTCAGCATAAAGTAGCCTAATCCAACAGTGAAGCCTATATATAATATGACAGTTTAATGGCCACAGCTATTTTTCTGTATGTGTTTGCTTTATTCTGCCATCATAAAACCTTAAATGTTTCATTGGCATCAGAGCAATACAGCTTTAATCTGGTTGTGTATGTGTGGGGGGTGCATGTATTAAAAATGTTTCGTGGAAAACAAAAAAAAACTGAAACCTTGACGTAAACACTTGTGTTGAACAATTATGTCACAGCAGCCATGACCAATAAATTGTCTGAAGTGTACTGTTAAAGCTGCAAGTCATCTGTGTTAGAATGACATGTTTGCACAGTCATCATATTGATTTTTATAATGTTGTACATTTTCCAAGTCATACAAGCTGTTATAAATGTTCACACTAGAATTCTTATTGTTTACAAGATTTTTTTTAATACTTAATGTTTAGACTGCATGTGCAATTGTTAGATTGAAAGCTGGTTAAATAAATTTAATGAGAAATGGTTAATTTGTATTCCATGCATTGATTAAAATATTCAAATTTTATAACAGTCTGCTTGGGCGAATTTATCGTCATTTATCGTTATCGAGGTAAATCTGCTCAATTTATCGTGATACTTACTTAAGGCCATATCGCCCAGCCCTAGTATGGATACAGAAATGTCAAAATTACTACTTTTTTTTTTTTTTTTTTTTTCAAAAATACAGGCAGTTGGCAAAAAATTACCTGATTATTTGACTGTAAAGTTACGCTACTGTGTATAGATAAAACATGGCGACCATCACAAAACAAATCGCTTTTTAAGTTGAAAATCCTTGTAAATAAAGACGTACATCCTGGAATTTCTGTAGATATGAACATGGAACAGTCTAGATTCTAGGTTAAAAAATAAAAAAACTGGCAGTTATTCATTTTATGCAAATATTTAAAGCTAAATTACAATGTTGTTTAATCTAATGTGGCGGCCATCACAAAACAAAGAGCTTTTTAAGTTGAAAATTCTTGTAAACAAATGCGTACGTCCCGGAATTTCTATAGATATGAATGTAAAACACAATAGACTCTTGGTGAAAAGCAAAAAAAAAAAAACGGGCAGGAATTCTATAGATATGAATGTAAAACACTCTAGACCAGTGGTCTCAAACCGGTCCTCAAAGGGCCGCAGGGGGTACTGGATTTCATTCCAACCAAACGAGACAAATACCTTTTCACCAATCTGGTTTCTTACAAGTGTAATCAGTTGATTGCAATCAGGTGCTGCTTATGTTAGTAGAAACCTCATTGGTTGAACTGTTTGTGCTGGATCTGTTGGAACAAAAACCAGGACCCACTGCGGCCCTTTGTGGAGTCGGTTTGAGACCGCTGCTCTAGACTCTTGGTTAAAAGCAAAAAAAAACAAAAAACGGGCAGATATCATTCATTTTACATAAATATTTCAAGCTAAAGTGCATGCATGAAGATATGTTATACAATAATTACCTTGAATCCTCGACTAAATCACTCTTGAGACACTCCTGCCTGCTTTTATTTGTCATGCGTCCTTTTTCCACCTAAATCCGGCGCTTGAACTCAGCTTGTGTTTGAGTTTATCACAGTGAAAGCCAAACGCTCTGCCAGGGTCGGCCCCCAACGGGCAGGTGTGGTGCAGCGTTTATGGGAGCTGTTTTGTCTACTGATGGTGACGGCTATGGTTTAGTCGCTCCTCAGTCAAAATGGATTGGACGTCTATGTGACGCCTTAGACGAAGCACGGCCTTGGGTGCCATTTAAAGCGTAATACAGAAATCATAAAAATACAGAGATGGTAAGCCTGAATGATATATCGTATAAACATCGCCATCGCGATGTGCGCATGCGCGATAGTCCCATCGCAAGGACGTGCGATAGTTTTTTTGTTTTTTTTTTCCAATCCACAAACCTTTGATCTGCTTCATTCGCTCGCACAGCCTCTCTCACCCCCTTTCCCAGCTCTCAGTCACTACGGCACTTGCTTATTAAAGTTAACGGTGGCTTTGATCTGGTCAAAGAAGTCTGGCAGCAATCTGTCAATCAGTTTCTGCAAAGGAGCGTGGGCTGGAATGAATGTGTGTGTCTGTGGGGGGAGAATGTGGTGACGTTCGAGACATAAACGCCAGAAGTGATTATGAGGCGTTTGTAATTTCTAATTGTCACTCCAAGAGTCACAGCCATGTTAGGTTATCAGAAGCATTTAATAAAGCCAAGCATTTTTCTACTACAGTACTTTATTCTTGTTTAAAAATGATTCAGTGGGACAGTTATGTGTAAAACTGATCATAATTATTCCATTTGAAGTGCTTAAAAAGCATTTATTAAAAAAAAAAAATATATATATATATGCACATTTTTAAAATCATACTTTGGGGGGGGGGGGAAGTGAGGAAAAAACATGTCTTATATGTATCTCTTTCCAGTGCTAGATCTGAATAAATACATTGAGCACACACACAAAAAAATGGGGGGTATGCGCTACTTCGCGGTTTTTCACTTATCGCGGCGGGTTCTGGTCCAAATTAACCGCGAAAAACGATGGAATACTGTACACTGTGGTCACGATGAGTCATCCAAAGTCTTTCCAAAGAGCTATTCAAGTCATTTAGTAAAAATGTCTTTTTTAAAAATATATATATATATATATATGTTGTATATATTTTTTAATATCGCAGTATATCGCAAACCTCCAAAAAATGGCAGCAATAGTTTTTTCCAATATCGTTCAGGCCTAATAGATGGCCAAGAAATGTAAGTTGAAGAATTAGGTAATATGTAAAGCTACCATGTGTACACCATTTAATAAACATGGCAAGCTCTACGTGTCTGTTTTAAAGTCCTCAAATGAAGAACCTTTCCATTTTTACACAGGATCAACAGCAACTTTGGTACCAACAGCATTTACAGAATCTGCAAAAGTTGAAGCAAGAAAGGGCCAAGCAGAACCAAAAGGAAGGCGAGCCCCCCAACAGCCAAGGAGCCCAACCTCCTCCTCCGCCCCCGTCAGAGCCACCCGCAGGTGCGCCACCTCCGCCTCCTCCAAAAGAGGACCAGCCTGCACCACCTCCGCCTCCAGAGGTGAGCTTTACCTCAATGCCTTATAGTCCCAGGTCCGCTCTACAAAATTTCCCTTTGGAACAACGATATACTTAGCAATTGTTGTGTTTCTGTGTTTAAGCCTGACTCTAAACAAGACCCGGAGGAGGCGGACCGTCTCCAGAAGCTACAGGCTGCAGCGGCTCAGTGGCAGCAGGTGCAGCAGCAGAGAGTCAGCTTACATTATCAGGCGCTTATGCAGCAGCATGAAAAACTTCAGCAGATACTCGAAAAGTATCAGCCGCTCATTCAGCAACCTCCAAACCTACAGGTAGGTGGAAAAAGCCTGTGGTGCCATTTTTTAAGACCCGTCGCCGCACAATTCAGGATCTTGATAAATCCGGCCCTAAATATCTTTTTTCAGGCAATGACGCCCGAGATGCAGCTCCGGCATTACCAAAGGCAGAAGCAGCAGTTCATCCCCCTGTTACAGGAATGGGAAGTGACCTTCAAAATGTGGTTTGAGCAGTTCCAAACATATCCGCACAAAGATCAGCTACATGATTACGAGAACCAATGGAAGCAATGGCAGACTCAGATGAATGCCACCAATGACCACCTTCAGGAGACGATCTCCGCTCTCACCGCAATTGTACCGTATGCTTCGATGCAGTATAACAATCCAGGTATGGGGCAATATGGCAGTTATCCCGTCCAAGATATGTCAGTGCCACCGCCACCAATCGCTCAACCACCAGTGACTCAGTCACAAATGGCCCAGCTACCCCCACCACTACCTGTGGTTGCTGGTGGTCCTACATCCCAAGGTCCACCACCTGGTCCCCAAACCGGTCCACCGCCGGGTAAGCCTCACACTCCAGCTTCTGTACCTCCACCCACTGGAGGCCCCCCGACAGAAATTGGACCTACGTGCCCAATGAATGTTCCGCCACCAAACTTCAACAGCATGGGGGGTCCAAGGTCAGTACTGGTATTTGTGACCATTTGTGATCAGCAGTGTTGGGCACGTTACTTTAAAAAGGTAATTAGTTATACTTACTCACTACTTCTTCCAAAAAGTAATTGAGTTAGCAACTGAATTACTTTATAGTAAAAGTAACTAGTTACCAGGGAAAGTGCTATTTCCGTTACTTTAAGAGAAGTTGTTGTATGTCAAAGAATTTGAAATTTTCTGAGCAGTATTCGAGTCAGTTGAATAGAGAAGAACAGACAGGTAGTTGTGTTATAGAACCTTGTAATATTTATTGCACCTCACCAGCAACAGATTTATCCTACACTTGAAGTGCAACAAAAATAAACATTATAATAAATCAGCAGTAAACAATATAAAGTGAGTTCAATAAATTAAATCTCACTCTCACGACCTGAGACAACTGGTCAAGTTTACATAGCCTATTGTCCTTCAAGTATTTTGTTAACAAAAGCCAATAATAAAAACATATAAAGTGAGTTGCTTACCACAGATGTCGACAAAAGCTTTGCCTCAGGACATAAATTACACTTTACATGCACGTTCTTTCCTTTAATTTCGACCAACTTGAAATAGTGTTTATATCTCCACCTCGTAAAGGACAAATTTTCCTCTGAATGCTCTACCATCATATCCCTCTGCATCTGTTTTGCGTGTGTGTGTTTGCCGCACACGCTGTTCCGGTTTGTTTGTGAAAACACCGGCTCTGATTGGCTTACCGTGACACATGACTCTAACCCTCATCCAATCACAATCGCTTCCATCGTATCTATCCAGGGGGTGCATTCAGGTAGCCTCGTCCCCCTACTCCTCTTGTCACCCTCAAAGTGTCTGCCATCCTCAAGATGGAAGCAGCATTCTTGCTGGCTGACAGTGGGGTATGGGAACGAGGCTAGCATTCAGGTGTAGCAAACACAGAAACATTAGCACGCTTTGGAAAGCATTCTCTAATGGCGCACCGCACGCAGGCCATTTTTAGACCGTGACGTCGCATCGTAAAGTGGAAGTAAAGCCGAAGTGGGACATTATAGACCCGCCCTCACATAGACCCAACGTACAAAGTGCTACTTTTCTCCGGTAATCTTTCAAAAACGAACATGCCGATCACGCATTGCTTTTTTGGAACTTTTAGAAACAACTCTAGACATTACGACACATGAAGGAGGTTTTCTTCATACGTTTCCGGAAACCAAAAACTCGAGAGGAAAAAATGTGAAGACCGAATCAACTTGCGCAGATTTTAACACCAGCTCGGCGAATCCATTCACGTTTCATATGCAGTAAACATTATGTTGGGTTGGCATGGTCTTTCAGAGGACAAAGAGGTAAGCCATTTTTATATTTTTAACTTATGTTTTTTAGCGTAACGTTGTGCCATACTGCTTGTCTGACAATGAATGACCTGAAAAGAATTAACAATGGTATCTGACTGCCACTGTTACCGTTTCTGTTATATATTTAAAAAAACAACTTTAGTAAGGGGGAGGTGTAAATAAATTATAGGATTAAGATGTGTTATCAATGAAAAAATTAAAAGTGTTCGTTGGCTGTCACTGAGTAGCATTTGCGATCGCAACACAAAGCTAACTAAATTACCCCCAAGAAAGGTAAGAGACGTAGGACAACCTGAGGATATATAAGAAAGACAGGGCTGATGGTAAAGGATAGCTTGTTGAAACAGGAGAATGTCATTGTCAGTCGCGTCGATAAAAAAGCTAAAGCTATGCTTAGGTCGGCGCGCTTTTTTCGCCTTTTTCAGCCTTCGACACTAAAGCGATCTCTTCAACTGAACATTTTTATGTTCTTCCACATCTTTGCCAGTGAATTTGGCACCAGGCACATCATTTTAGGAGAGAATTGGTAGGTTTAACTCTGTAAACGTCTCCTTCGTACACGATTTCCATTCATTTCCTATTAGGGACAAACGGTGGCTTGTCCTTACTTAGCAACAGTAGCTAATGTCATGAATATTAATGAGCGGAAGTGATGTGTTGCTTGCGGTACGCCATTGAACGAGCAGGGACAAACAGCCTGGAGTCATTAGAAGTACGTGCGCTATTCTCGAACCTGAACGCACCCCAAGTCTTGGATGACAAATAAACAGCAGAGTAGACTCGCTACGGCTGGTAGTTTCTTCAATTTATTCAGAGTAAGTAGCGCACCGCTTTTGACCGTCAGTAACGGTAACGGCGTTATAACGGCAGAAAAATAATTAGTTTGATTACCCCGTTACTGGAAAAATAACGGCATTATTCCCAACACTGGTGATCAGGTATAGATTTTAAAGATAACTTGAACAATAAATGTTTATGATGTCTAAATTCCTGTGGTTTTGCCATTTTGCCTTTTTCTTTTCTCTCTTAATGTCATTGTATAATACTTTCCTGCTATTTATTTACTATGAGCCATGTTTGTCTTTGTTGTAAAGCACTTTGGGGACCTTTCTGGTTTTGTAAAGGGCTATATAAATAAATTTGATTGATTGATTGAAATATATTTCTATTACTCTTGGCAGAGGAAACAACCCCAGATTCAACCAGCCAATGCGCTTTGATGGACCTCCAAGATTTGATCATCGCTTTGAGGCTCCCCCTCAGTTCCAGCCACCTCAACATGGCTTCAACGGCTCTCCTCAGTTTAACCAACCTGGGTCGCGTTTTAACGGTCCTCCTAGGTTTGATCAACCCCCCCAGCGATTTGGCGAACCGCCACCTTTTAACCAACCTGGTTCACGCTTTGACGGGCCTCCCAGGTTTGACCAGCCTCACCAGCGCTTTGATGGCCCGTCCAAATTTGAACAACAAGCACCCAAACCCGGGCGTCAGTCTCGATTTGACCAGCCCCCTAAACAGACTGGTCCACAGCCTCCCACGGAAGGTTCCCCAGTGCCTCCGCCAAAACAACAGGGCCCTCAGCCTCAAGTCAAACAAGATCCCAAGCAACCTACCAGTGTGGATTCTTCATTAAAATCAGTTGAGTTGCCACAATCTGATCAAGTAAAGAGTCAAACTCCAACTAGTAAGACAATTTCTGAAAAAGAAAAACTCGCTGACTCGCTTAAAAATGCTCAATCCACAAACGATGATGATACAATGGATATCTGCAACTCGCCCCAATCTGCTGACAGTAAGCCTGCCCAGCCTGCAGCTACTCCTGTTGAATCCAATGAAAAAGACAAATCACAAAATTATCCCAAACCAAATGGGCCGTCAAAAAACAACAATAATCTTTCCTCGACACAACAGGAGGAGCACCCACCTACACAATTCCAGTCAAGACCAGAACCTGTGGGGCCTCCCTATGGTAGAGGACGAGGTCATCCCTTAGGCTTTATGCCAGGTAGAGGACGAGGACACGGGCAATTCGGACACGGAGAATTCAGTGGCCATAACACCGGTCCATCTGGGGGGGAGACAGAGGAAATGTCTAATGAATTTATGCCTCCTGAGGAAGAATTATATGAGCAACAAGATGAGGCATATTACTGGCAAGATCCATCATATGAGGAGTTTGGTGCTGAGGGTTATGAGGAGCCAAATGAAGAAATTTGGATGCCAGAAGACAATCACTACGAAGTAGGGGAAGAATATTATGAAGATTCGGTTGAAGAACCTCCTGTGGGTATGGGTGAGGAAATGATTAGAGGACATCCTATGTCCCGAGGAGGACCACCCATGGGAAGAGGTGGACCGCCAATGGGAAGAGGTGGACCGCCCATGGGACGAGGTGGTCCGCCCATGGGCCGAGGTGGACCACCCATGGGACGAGGTGGTCCGCCCATGGGACGAGGTGGTCCGCCCATGGGACGAGGTGGTCCGCCCATGGGACGAGGTGGACCGCCAATGGGACGAGGTGGTCCGCCCATGGGACGAGGGGGACCGCCCATGGGGAGAGGGGGACCGCCCATGGGGAGAGGGGGACCGCCCATGGGCAGAGGGGGACCACCCATGGGGAGAGGAGGACCGCCCATGGGGAGAGGAGGACCGCCCATGGGGAGAGGTGGACCGCCCATGGAAGGTGATGGGCCACTCATGGAAGGTGATGGGCCACTCATGGAAGGAGATGGGCCGCCCATGGAAGAAGATGGGCCACCAATGGAGGAAGATGGGCCACCGATGGGCAGAGGTGGACACCATTTGGGTAGAGGTGGACCCCATTTGGGCAGAGGTGGACCCCATTTAGGCAGAGGTGGACCCCATTTAGGCAGAGGTGGCCCGCATATGGGTAGACCAGAACCAGATATTGATTCAGAAAATCCAGATATTGATGCAGGAGGTCCCCCCATGGGTCCAGGAGGTCCCCCCATGGGTCGAGGATATCCGCCCGTCGGTCAAGGAGGTCCGCCCATGGGTCGAGGAGGTCCGCCCATGGGTCGAGGAGGTCCGCCCATGGGTCGAGGAGGTCCGCCCATGGATCGAGGAGGTCCGCCCATGGATCGAGGAGGTCCGCCCATGGATCGAGGAGGTCCACCCATGGGTCGAGGAGGTCCGCCCATGGGTCGAGGAGGTCCCCCCATGGGTCGAGGCGGCCCGCACATGGGGAGAGGGGGCCCGCACATGGGGAGAGGTGGCCCACCCATGGGTATAAGAGAACCCATGGATGGCCAATGGGAAGAAACAGGGCCACCTGAGTACTACGAAGAAGAGGAACCTTACTGGGGAGAGGACGGCCCTCCAATGAGAGGGATGAGACCCCCATTTCCATCCGGCCGTGGTCGTCCTCCACGTGGCCATCCTGGTTTTATGCGGGGTCGTGGAATCCCTCCGCACCTAAGGCATGGGCCAATGGAAGAAGAGGCATTTGCCTACGGTATGGACCATGGTAATATGGACATGGAGGAAGATGATAATTACATGTACCAGGGTGACGATCCTCATAACTTCATGCACCCGGGTGCAGGAAGGGGAAGGCGGCCACCCCCACCACCTCATGAAATAATGGATCTTGATGCCGATCAGTTTTACCACAAAGAGATGGAGCGTGAACATGACTGGGAGCCACCCTATGGCAGACGTCCTCCAATGCCACATGAGTTCATTGAAAGGGGTGACGAAATGAGAAGCGGGCCAATGGGTCGTGGAATGGCACGAGGTGCGATGCATCCAGGTATGCCTCATGAACAGGAGGAAGGGTACAGGTATCGTTTCGTTGAGGACTATGGCCACGGAGAAAATGCTTATGGACACAAGGAAGACGACTACGAGCGAAGGCCACCACATCCGAATGACCCTCGGCGCGAGGACAGATTCTTTGACCCTGAATGGGACAGAGGGCGATCTCCACCGGATAGGGAATATCCACCACCCCCAGAACATTACCGAGATGAGCGCTGGGCTGAGGAAAGAGAGCGAGGTCCTCCACATCCAATTGATGAGTATGACCGCAGAAGAGGCGAAATCAGAGAACGAGATTACGAGCCGCCGCCCCGACAGGAAGATCTGGCACGCCCTCCAAATTGGGATCACCCTTCGAGATTTGACTCGCCAACAGAGAGAATGTATCCCCCCTATCAGGACCGCAGAGACGAGCCTCCTTTGGATAGACCTCCACTCCAAAATGAACCTAGCAGTAACCAGTCAGAGAATTCAGCTGAACAACAGGGAGGGAATGTCCTCTCTCTTTCCCAGCGGCAACATGAAATCATTTTGAAGGCTGCCCAAGAATTAAAACGGATGAGGTAGGCACACTCGATGTAGCTCCAGTGCCGAATACTCTGGCAGTCATTTTTAACCTCTACTTTGTTTCTTTTCATAGAGAACAACAGGAGGTGAAGCCTGGATCTGCATCTCAGCATGCAGCAGGTGACACCTTACCCGAGCTTCCTGCTAGTCTTCTTGGTTTGGAGATACCGATAGAAGTCAGAAATGCTCTGAAGGTAGCGGTTGCATTTATTTACCGTGAATGTCTTGTGTCATGCGTTGAGCCTGTTTCTCATAAGATACTTAAATGTGTTGCAGGGTATGGCTGCATCTGCTCAGACACCTAAAACACCGTCTTGGGATACAAATCCTGCCGCGCCTGTTACTCCAGTGATTCCAAAGACTGTGGATTACGCCCACGGACATGGTATGCGTTAGCAAACCGGTGCGCTGTTAATTTGAAGCGTTATCCAGATCGTGACAATGACTCTCTTGCTTTAGAACCTGGTACTACTGTCGAGCGGATCGCTTATGGTGAGAGGATTGTGTTGAGACCTGATCCAGACAGAGGCTATGAAAAAGGTGGGTTTAACTTCCAAATGCAGTGGGGCAAATAAGTATTTAGTCAACCACTAATTGTGCAAGTTCTCCCACTTGAAAATAGTAGAGAGGCCTGTAATTGTCAACATGGGTAAACCTCAACAATGAGACAGAATGTTAAAAAAAACAGAAAATCACATTGTTTGATTTTTAAATAATTCATTTGCAAATCATGGTGGAAAATAAGTATTTGGTCAATACTAAAAGTTCATCTCAATACTTTGTTATGTACCCTTTGTTGGCAATACCGGAGGCCAAACGTTTACTGTAACTCTTCACAAGCTTTTCACAGACTGTTGCTGGTATTTTGGCCCATTCCTTCATGCAGATCTCCTCTAAAGCAGTGATGTTTTGGGGCTGTCATTGGGGAACACGGACTTTCAACTCCCTCCACAGATTTTCTATGGGGTTGAGATCTGAAGACTGGCTAGGCCACTCCAGGACCTTGAAATAATTCTTACGAAGCCACTCCTTTGTTGCCCTAACTGTGTGTTGGGGATCATTGTCATGCTGAAAGACCCAGCCACGTCTCATCTTCAATGCCCTTGGTGATGGAAGGAGATTTTCACTCAAAATCTCTCGATACATGGCCCCATTCATTCTTTCCTTTACACAGATCAGTCGTCCTGGTCCCTTTGCAGAGAAGCATGATGTTTCAGTCCCCAGGTTTCACAGTGGGTATGATGTTCTTCGGATGCAATTCAGTCTTCTTTCTCCTCCAAACACAAGAACCTGTGTTTCTACCAAAAAGTTCTATTTTGGTTTCATCTGACCATAACACATTCTCCCATTCCTCTTCTGGATCATCCAAATGCTCTCTAGCGAACCGTAGACGGGCCTGGACGTGTACTGGCTTCAGCAAGGGGACACGTCTGGCAGTGCAGGATTTGAGTCCCTGGGGGCGCATTGTGTTACTGATAGTAGCCTTTGTTACTGTGGTCCCAGCTCTCTGTAAGGCATTCACTAGGTCCTCACGTGTGGTTCTGGGATTTTTGCTCACCGTTCTTGTTATCATTTTGACGCCACGGGGTGAGATCTTGCATGGAGCCCCAGATCGAGGGAGATAATCAGTGGTCTTGTATGCCATTTTCTAATAATTGCTCCCACAGTTGATTTCTTTACACCAAGCAGAGTGATACAGAAAACGTTTGGCCTCCGTTATTGCCAACAAAAGGTAAAGGCAAAGTATTGAGATGAACTTTTGGTATTGACCAAATACTTATTTACCACCATGATTTGCAATTATATTCTTTAAAAATCAAACAATGTGATTTTCTGTTTTTTTTTTTTTCCACATTCGGTCTCTCACAGTTGAGGTTTACCCATGTTGACAATTACAGGCCTCTCTAATCTTTTCAAGTAGGAGAACTTGCACAATTGGTGGTTGACTAAATACTTATTTGCCCCACTGTAAATCCGATTCTTGGTGGGTTGATTTAGTATTGACTGAAAGTTGTTCTGCTTCTAGAACCTCTCCGAGAGCCCTACAGCAGGGATCCCTTTTACGATAGACGGCCAGACCCTTATATGGACCGTCGGGAGTACAGTCGAGAAAGAGAATTCTACCGGGAAAAACCTCCACAAGATTTCGAGCGGGACCGATACGGAAGGGAACGATACGCTCCAAGAGAACGCGACGATAGGTAGCGTCTCAACTCCAATTATCCAAGCGTCTTCTAAATTTTAAGCTTATACAGCTGTGTAATATCCTTTTGTTTGTCTTAAATCCAAGCTCGCTAATGATGGTTGAAGAAAGGTACTACACCTTGGTTATGTTTTTAGAAGAAAAATGACTGCGTGAAACATATTCGCGCTTTCTTTCCATGTAGGCACGCACTTCGTCCAGGTTTCCGGGAAAGAGAACGCGAATTCCGAGAGAGGGATCGCAGCAACAGCCGCGAACGAGAGGATCCTTTCGGTAGGCCGGGATACGACAGGCCTCACTATGAGCGCCCTGGAATGGAACGTGGCGGGCCCGATCGCTATGGCCCTACCGTGCCACCGTTTGGTAAATTGCTAACCGTGACTCATATTTCGTACAACTGTAAAACAGTTATACACCTCACGATTTATTGTCGTGTAGACCGAAGAGGTTACCCAGAAGACCGAGGAGGACCGCCCACCGGACCCCCACTCGCAACGCCCCCGCAGCCGCTCCCGCAGCCACTCCCACCTGTCGAGAAGAAGCCCGAGATCAAGAATGTGGACGATATCCTCAAACCGCCGGGACGGATGTCACGGCCCGAGAGGGTATTTATTGTCATTTCTGTCTGGATCGCTTTGTTCTTAGAACTCATTTAAAGACCTTTTTCTCGACAGATCGTCGTCATCATGAGAGGGCTACCTGGGAGTGGAAAGAGCCACGTTGCAAAGCTCATACGAGTAGGTAGAATTACACGTTTGGGTTTGGGTTTTGGCTAAGGAGCAATTAAACTTGGATTGTTTGATTGTAATCTTCAGGATAAAGAGGTTGATTGCGGCGGCGCCCCACCAAGAGTTCTGGTTTTAGACGACTATTTCATGACTGAGGTTGAAAAGGTGGAGAAAGACCCTGACACGGGAAGGAGGGTCAAAAGGAAGGTGAGAACTCGGGATCAGTTTTGTGAAACGTGCTTACATAATACAAGACTCAAATGATAACATATTGACCTTTAGAGGTGTGTAGTAACGTGTGACATTTACTGCGGTACTTCTTAGTCGTTTTACCACACCATACATTTTACTTATACTTTATGTGTGAAGAAAAAAAATTCTACTCTTACTCTGCTTCGTTGGGCTACAGTAGTTACTACTCTAGTTTGGCCTACATAAGGCTGTAAGTTGTTTCCGCTAACATATGTTTGTGTATACATTTGTAATTAAATTTAGAGCTTACTGTTTGTGCAGTTACGTGTGAGCGATTTGCAATGAGATTTGGAAATACGTTAGCATTCGTAGCATTTAAGATAGCGGACTGTTTTTAGGAAAATTAGGCTAATTTAATTTACTAACTTTACATATTGATCAGCTAGATGGACGTTTGAACAATTGTTTTGTGTCAAGTGTTGTTAAAATGTGTGTCGTTTTGAGCATAAGTGTACATGTGTGTTAGTTTTACAAATTGTCAAAACTAGTGATGGAAGTGAAAAGCTTCTAAAAGCACAATTGCCTTGTTTGCTGTCTGTAAAGCTGAACAACTTCCCATTTAGTGAGGACACAACAGTGATCCCCAACCTTTTTTGTACTACGGTCGGGTGTAATGTGGCCCTGTTTTTTTCACGAACCGGCAATGTGTGGCAGTAAACGACAGTAAATATAAAATAACACATCGAGGCTAAAAACGAATTATGAGTGCAGGGAAAATGTCACTAGTCCTCACACACTGAATCAACCTTTTTTTAACAGCAGCCTCTCCTTGTGACCTCGTAGTTGCTTCCTCATGCTGTGACATAATTATTCAACGCAAGTGTTTACTGCAAGATTTCAGGTTTTTTTACCAAAGCATTTTTTAAATAAATGCACCCCTCACACAGACACACACATATTTAAACTATATTGCTCTTGTGCCAGTGAAACATTTAAGATTTTATGATGGCAGTAATGACACACAATTAAGCAAGCACATACAAAAAAATGGCTGTGGCCATTAAACGGTCATTGTTGGATTATAATTTATGCAGAATGCTTTAACATCATAAAAGATGTCAAAGAAATCACACACACACAGATAAAAAAAAAAATGCGACACACTAATTGCTAGATGCTGTCCGTGCACAATCCACTCATTAAGTTCAGCCGTTTCGACAAGGTTAGAGCCGCTAGCCGACTCATCACGTTCATTTGTAGCCGCTGTTAGCAGCTAGCGTTAGCCTGTGGCCTTGCTACCAGTAGAAAGCACTGAAAACACACGCACCTGAAATCGTGAGAACCAGTGAGGAAAGCAGGTGAAAGCCCGTCTGGAGGTCGCCAAGAGTCTACTGAATGTCGGGTAAAAGTTTGGCGAAGCTCCCTTAAGCCATACTCTATCACATTTGCTTGTAGCGTTAGCCGCCAGCGTTAGCCTACCAGGCTTCTGTTTGTTTGACTTCCTGAGTCATAACCACGTGACTTTATACGTAAGCACACTGACTGCTTTCTTAAAAGGGAATGAACAGAGCCGAACAACACAAAGTCAATGCTGGATGAAAAGACGTGTATGTTTTCTTGTTTTATTAAATTACCAAATTTACCGACATGGTCAAAATTACGTCGGTCATTGTGAAAACAAAATTTTCGGTGTACCGCCCGGCTCTATACCCTCTTCTGTTGGCCTTAGGTACTTGAATACGAGTTCGAGCCGGAACTGGAAGGCACATATCGCAACAGCATGCTGAAGACCTTCAAGAAAACTCTGGACGATGGCTTTTTCCCTTTCATTATATTGGACACTATCAACGACAGAGTCAGCCATTTTGAGCAGTTCTGGAGCGCTGCTAAAACGAAAGGTTTTGAGGTACGGCAATTCATCAAAGAGACTAAAAAAAGTCATTTTCCAATCCTAATATTGACAATGCTTCTGTTCTACCAAGGTCTATATTGCTGAAATTACTGCTGACACCCACACTTGCGCAAAGAGAAACAGCCACGCGCGCACACTTAAGGATATAATGAAGGTCTGAAATGCAGAAATATTTTCAAAAGTACTGCTTTCGAGGACAAGTCTTGACGAATTGTCCCAAAAATGCAGATGTCCAACAATTGGGAGTCCACGCCTCGTCACATGGTCCGCTTAGACGTGCGAGCCCTGCTGCAGGACGCCGCGATCGAAGAGGTGAGTTGTGTATGTTGTGCCATATATTATTGGACGCTTGACTGAAACGCCTCTGTTACTAGGTGGAAATGGAAGACTTCAATCCAGAGGAGGAGCCTAAAGAAGCTAAAAGAGAGGAGGAAGAAGAGGGTGATCTGGTAGGACATGACACACATTTACGTTCTTGTAGTTAAAACATAATTGATAAGTTGTTGGCAGCGCTCTGTTAATGAAAAACTACTAAAGTGGTTACTGAAATTACCGTAATTTTCAGACTAAAAGCTAGTATACGCCACACTGGACTACTAAGACTCAGGTGTCCACTTTGTGTTATGAGCATGCAGACATGCAGCTCACTAGCTTGTAAAAATCCATGTAAAATTCGCACTGGACAACAAGTCGAAGCGTTCAAAGTGGGAAAAAAAGTGGGCTTATAGTCTGAGAATTACAGTATTTGTGGTAAAAACAAAAATGAACACTGAAAACATGGAGGCTCGATTATGTTAAGACCTTCATTAGTTGTTTTTAATGTTTCTGTTGAACCGCAATTTGAAAGCAATGTCTTTTATTTAACAATTTTCCTTGATTAATACTGTTAGTTTTGAGTCATTTCAATCACCATTGGTTGATTTTTCTTTCATTGACAGAGGGGTCCCAAAATATGTCTTTGTTTAAAGTAGGTCTGTTTGACATTCATTTGATGTTCTTTTATTGGCTTGTATACTTGTTTGCAGGTGACATTTTTTTACAGTAATCAAGCTAGAAAAAGCAATTTAAGCTTTTTTTCAGCACTGATCACTCGAAACTGATTTGCAACACAACTATTAGACCAGGGGTCACCAATGTAGTGCTCTGTTCTAAAAAAAACTAGCTTACCAGAGATGGGATGTGATTTTCTGGGAATGTAGCAGTTGTAGTCATTAAATTAAGCAGTTTTAGTCATTTCAAAACATTGTTGTTTTGGTCAAAGATGACGATAATGAAAATATTCCAGAAGGGGGGGGGCACGAAGAGGCACGACGACCAAGATGCATGATGCTGCGTTTAACAGACTAGTAAAATACGAAATGTTTAGTGTAATTTCCCCACTATAAGGCCCACCCGTGTATAACGCGCACCCCAAATTTACTTGTAAAATCTAGGAAAAATTATGGTACCGTGTATAACGCGCACCCTAATTTTAGCACCAATAAATACAAGAATACTAGAAAACAGAGCTCATGTACAGATACATAAATGTCATTATACTGACTGGTGAAACACAGCACAAGCATAGTACTTTGGTAGTTCAAAACATTACCGTAAACTGACAATATGTACGGTAATAATATGATCTGATAACTTCTTGAACTTACCAGAATCCAGGAGAAAACAAAACAGATGTGACTTTTCTTTTAAAGGCTGCTGTATAACTTGTTCGTGCGTTATTTTCGGGAAATTACGGTAATTATGACTAGTCGCGCACATCCCTGCCTCAAACCAGGCTGCGCTCCAAGCTTGCTTGTTTTGAAACACATGGTGTTTTCTGAGCTTTGCAAGAGAGATGCAATGTTACGTTAGACAGTAAAGGTTTGTGCTGAGTGATCATGACACACAAAATAAAACTCTTTCTGTTAGCATAGCATTGGCATTAGCTTGATTTTTCCGACTTGTTGGAAACTTTTTTTTGGGGGGAGGGGTTGGGGGGGACTAAAACCTTTGAATTTTTAAAGACGAAAACTTTTTATGTGACTAAAATATGATTAAGACAAATAGATATTTTTGTCCAAAAGATTTAAGGCAAAAAGAAAAATGAAATGTGACAATAAATCAATATGGTGAGATATCGCGATACTTGGGATGTTTCTGCCAAGAATATAAATATCATTTTAAAAAGGTGCTACCAAAATTACCACAAGAATTCTGATCCAGTCCTCCCAGTTTAAATGAATGGAATCTTTCGTTGTCAGTGACAAGCAGTGAGTACCTCGGAGGTAACTTTAATATTAAAAAAAAGGTTGGTGACCCCTGATTTGACTATATACCAGTGTATTTTTTTTTGTTGCATTTAATCTACTTGTTTGTTGTAGTTTTTCAGGTGCAAAGTATTTCATGTTTAAGTAACAAGTTCTGTATGAAAACTTTCTGTAGTACCACTGAGTATAACAGACATTATTAGGCATGTGCCGGTATGAGACAGTATGATGGTACCTTAAGCAAAAATATTATGGTTGTTTCACGGTATCACGGTATTGAAATTACTGCTCGAAAATGTGTTACTGTGAGGTATCCTGGTTTAAAAAAAACAAACTTTTTCGATTGAACAGAATTTTTATTTTTCAAAACATATTAGCAAGTTGGAACATAATTATAATGACAAGTTAAAATGAATTTTAAAAATAGCAAATATTCTAAATTACATTATTATCATCAGAACAAAAATAATTTCATTACTTTCTATAAAAAGCACATGCATATGACTCGTATCATGTTCACATTATATACACACTCTTTTTCTCAAGACAGACAGTTGCCAGAGAGAAAAAAAAACACGTTTTACCACCGCTAAACACACTAAACACACTTGAGTTAACTCTCGTAGCTGGTGGTAAACGTTCATAACAGTGTTTACCAACCTTTAATTTTGTATAACTGTGAAATCATATTGGAGGTATTGCCTCCTCAGCAGCCACCCTCTGCAAACATGTTTTACATGTCAATTGGCCCTTCTCCTCTAAGCCACGGCCGTCTGTAACTTTTCTGTAGCCAAAGTATTCCCATACCAGCGATTACGTTGTCTTCGATGGGGGGGAAAAGTTCAGGAGTATCACCTCCAGCCATCGTGTAGCACAGCTGACTCGCTGACACTGAGCAACAACCAGTGGAAGAGAGTTGAGCCTTGCAGCTGCAAGCGAGGGATTTCTCCCTGCATTTATGCCGCATAACAAATAGCTAATACCTTAGGGACGGTATGGCGGAAAATTATTGCGGTTTTGAAACTGTGAGGTTTTCATACCTCGGTATACCTTGAAACTGGGTATCGGCACATGCCTATATGTGATAGTGACGTAAATGTCAGATTCTCATAAAAGCACACACATGGTTTCTTGTTCGTATATTTTGCGTAAAAAATGTGGTGAACACAGGAACAGGAGGTGGTGAATTTCTTATCAGCATTAGACTGGAAATATTTATGCATACTTATTTTTTCAAAGAAGTATTTTTTTAGTGTTGAATGACTTGTCATTCATCTCGAAAGTCAATGCCTTCAAAGTTGTGTCCAGCCTTTTTTAGTGACAATGTCAGGTATTCATTCAAATCTGAACGGAATGTGGACTGTTCATGGAAAGCTCAAAAGATAAATGGAATATTTTTGCCAATTTCTTAACTGTCAAATACTGTAAATGTTTTCTTAGAATGAGTAATGCGTTGTGTTTGTTTTGGATGTCATTAGCATTTTCGCTTTTATTTTATTATAATCAGAAATTTCATTAATTAAGAAAAAAATAACTGTTGTATCTGACCACATTTTGCTATACATCTACATTACTGTAGACTTATAACAGTTTCAAACTGTTTCTAATTATATTTAGCAACTGACTATGACAAAGAATATTTAAAGGTTTTCATTTTAGAACAAATTTTATTCATGTCATAGATTTTGCATTTAAATAGGAAGACATATATAACAGAAATGCAAAGTAGTAAAATGCACGTCTTGTCTCCGAAACGGAAATGTTTTTTTTTTGCTCTACTTTTCCCTGGTGGAATAATGAAGTGGTCCTATTTATTTGGGGTGTGCCATCTTAGGCACCCCACGATTCGATTCGATTACGATTCAGGGTGCCACGATTCGATTATTGAACTATGATCATGCTACTGACGATTATCACGATTATCAATGCATCATACGTTACTAATTAATAAAGTAGCCAAACACATTTATGTCCATTATTTATTTAAAATATCCTATTGATTCAACAAGAACGATGGAAACATGCCCATACAACAAAAAGCTGCCCTTAAGCTGTTTTTTTTTTTTTTTTTTTTTTTTTTTTTAACATGAAAGTGCAAAGACATTAACCATTTTAAAGGCAGGACTTATTACTCAACATGCCAATACAACACACAGCTGACCTTCAGATGCTCTTTTTCACAAGAAGATGCAAAACATTAGCTGATTCAAAGGCAGTACTTATTTCTCTTAACATTACAATAAAATTTACACTGGTGCAATGAATTCCACATTTTCTGGAAACAAACAAAGTGTCTTTAGAAATAAGACTTCTTTTAACCAATATACTTTGTTTTCACAGATTTCTGTACTACTTTGCATGTTTGTAGTGTTACCTCTGTACTTGATCCTGATTTTAAAAGTTCTTCATCTGGAGTAACTTTTGTACACCACCAAACAACGCTCAAATTGACATGGAAATACATGTTAGCGAAGTCATTAACTAGCATAGTGCTCGGCGCTAACTAGTAACATCTCTAAAACAACAACATTAAAGCTAAACAGTACAAGAGAGTTTGTGTACTCACCTCTGATAGACGGACACGGGACTTAGCAAAACACTAGGGACTTTTTCCAATTAACACGACTTGAACCTACTGCTGGACAACTGAAAGACAAGGAGCTGAGAACTATCTCTCTTCCCCTCTCGGTCTAAAAAATAACTTGCGCACAGAAGACGACCCAAAGCACGACCGCTGGGTCCCTGCCTGTCTCATACACCAATTTATTTTTGAGACTTTTGAACAGGAATAAATCTCTCGCTCAGTAACTTCAGCAACATCCATCATATCGTTGTGCGTGCGTCCGTTAAAGGTTTAAGCTGCTGCTTGCGGCTGTCATAAAGTTATTAGGGAATATCATCGTTTTTTAACATTTATGAATCGTAATCGAATCGTCATGTGTCGAATCTCGATACATATAATAATCGATTTTTTGGCACACTGCTATTTATATGAGCCTTTCTTTGCATCTTAAAAGCTTCATTTGTATTACATTTGTATTGTTTCGTACTCAACAAAAGCATACTCTTGTCAACTCTGAATGCAAATATTTTGTGTCAATAACATGTCATTTAAAGTTCATATTGTATAACCCTTCAATAATCATATTCATTTAAAGCATCTTATTTTGGTTCCCAATATGAAATTTGCAGGTTTATTGTTGTAGTTACAAAAACATTTGTTGGGTGAGGGTGGGGGTCACATTGTTTTGATTTCTTAACAAAAAAAATCTCTGAAAACTTCACGAGTGAACTGAACTGTGCTAGGGTATCAATTTTGTTGATTTAGCGTAAATCCCTAATAGAAACATTTTTTAACCAGCCCTCTATGGGGTTCTAATCAGTGTAAACTTTGATAGAAACCAAAGCAGTTGACGTACATGTTTACAACAGCTGCTTCATTTAAATAATAAATCCCACGTGATTTGTATGTTGAAGTTAAAAAACCTCATTAGTGAATGACTTCAAACCAGTCAAGATACCAAAACAAAACATTAATACAGAATATATGTACAAACTATGGTATTTGACATTAGCATGGACTGGTCTGCACTTGTGTCAATACTCATTGTAAATATTGTATTTGCATGCTATTTGCTTTGTTAGCTCATTTTCTAGTTTTTAGTCCTTCCATTCTGACTTGACCTCATGAACCATTTTTTTGCAGCTAATTCTTTTTGTATCTCTTTCCTGTCTGCGTCGTAATGCCAAGATGTTTAACTTCTGGAGTGTCTCTTTACATAATCTAGGGCTACATTCCAAAAAGCAAATGGGAGATGGATACGTCGGAAGCAAAACTCGGTAGGTGTAACCTCTTATGACTTCATCTTTACATTTGACGCTTGACGGCATTTGCAGTTTTTAATCAGCATTCCTTTGCCATTGACATTTCTCAACTTTGCTATCGACTTTGATTCTGCGTCATGGTAATTTTTTTTTAAACTGCATCAGTTCTTGACATAGCTTAAAGTTTTAACCCTGCTTCTGTAACAAACTCTCGAGAAGGTGGGTTAATAGTTCTGGCATAATTTTGCGAGAACAAATCTTGTTCTGAGAAACTATGGTTAGTGTAAATCTGGGGTCTGCAACCTGTGGTTCTTTTGTCCTTTTGCTGTGGCTCGTCATGATGACGGCAATGAACTTTTTCAGTGCCATTGACAATGTCAGATGCCCAATCATCCTTCCGCTGTGAATTTCAATGAGTTTATCAGTGGTTGTTGTCCAGTCTATTTGGGAAATAAATTATAACATGTGGCGTTCCCCAGGGGTCAATCTCAGCACCCCTACTGTTCATTCTGCATAAAAAACATTGATTAAAAAAAAAAAGAAAATCAAATAAATTGGATGTCTAATGTCATCAATGGCAGGCACTGAGTAAATCGCAGATGCTTTGACGTCGATAAAATATTTGGTTCGGAATTAAGCTACTTCATTTTAACGTCAGGGCATTGACTTTGATACGAATGTCGCCCCCACCAACATGGCCACCCTGAGGCCGTGGTGGTAGTGGCGGTCTTCTCATGCTTCTGCCATGAATTGAGATTAGTTAATCACTAGTAGACATCCAATGGATTGGACATCGAGCACCGTCAAAGGCAACCGATCATGAAACGAGCGTTTGATTTGATTGTAAATTAGTTTTCAAACCTAATTCTGAATTTGAAGATGATGGTGCTGTTCTAAGAGGGAAAATATAATAAACTATTTAGCTCCCAACGGGCAATCTGTAGATTACCCAAAAAATGTGTTTTTTGTTGCACTTCATCCAATGTTTTGTGGCTCCTGGTATTTTAATTTTGGCGGGAAACGTTCAAAAGGCTCTTTGAAGTATCTAAGGTTGCTGACCCCTTGTGTAAATTATACTTGGCTTTGTAACCGCGTGACGACCCTAAATAAGAATTTTAAAACTGGTGCTTAATGGGGAAAAATTTCATTGGGAAAGGAATGAATGATATGTTTACAAAAACCGCAAAACCAAAACTGTCAATTGTTGGACTAAGATGTGTGTGAATGATACCTTTACCAAAAAAGAACATGTATAGTGACATGTCACATACCCTACTTCTACATGGTATGTAGTTTTGTACCCTTGCAGAAGCTTTTAACATATTTCAAATGAATCATTTTATTAACACTGTATTAATGTAGTTGAACAAAATCAATGTGTGACTGTCTGTGTGTGAGCTGTGGCCGTCAGCAGCCACTGTCCTGGTCTGTGTTTTGTGTGTTAGGACTGTACAATAAGTTAAAAAAAACATAAACGTAATTATTTATTCTAATATTATTATAATTAATGTTTTTGTTACATTTTTTTAGTTCAGGGTTTTCTCTAGTGCATTATAAGCCTATCAGGCCGCTAAGCTAAACTATGAAGGAAAGTATTAAAAGTACAGGTAGTCCCTGGGACTTCATATGCTAGCGATGTAATCCCAATTTCCGCTTAAATCGAAATTAACCCTTTAAGTACCCCTAAATACCTGCTAAATCTCAAAATAACTAGGCAAAAACATGTATTATAAGTCATTGTACTGTCTTCACCAAGACATACGAGCTACGTCCTAGCTTGACAGCAAGCTAAGCTATAATCTTTCCCCTCTCACTCGGCTGCGCATCTTCTTCGTGTGCGCAAATACGTCCTTCTTCGTGTGTACTCGCGGGCGGAAGTATCTCTTGCTCTAAGCTTCTTGCGCCAAAATAAAAGTATCACAAAATTAAAGTCAGCATTATAATCAAATCAAATACACATTTCGCCAAAGGTCAGAACAGTCATATTAATAAAATAAATATTGAATAAAATAAAATGAATAGATAAAATACAGAAAATTGAGATTTTTAAATACGTTAGCATTCGTAGCATTTAAGCTAGCAGACTTTTTTTAGGCAAATTAGGCTAATTTAAACCACTAAATATACATATTGAGTAGACTACATGGACGTTTGAACACCAATCGTTTTGGTTCAAGTGTTTTATTGGTAAAATGTGTGTCCTTTTTAACATAAGTGTCCAACAAATTGCCAAAAGTGAGGAGAGTAAAAAGCTTCAAAAAGCACAATTGCCTTGTTTGCTGTCTGTAAAGCTGAACAACTTCACGTTTAGTAAGGACAGAACACGTCATATTAATAAAGTAAAGTAAAAAATAAGATACTTTGAGGTACAATAAGGTACTATTTACGTGAAAAAAAAGATTGGAGACAAAATGGCGGACGAGACTCGGGCATCGTAAAGTCGAAATCACGTCAGTCGGGTATGTCGTAACTCGGGGACTGCCTGTATACATATTTTAACATTTCAGCCACATTTTAGCCAGGTGTAGTGATACTGTTGAAAGCACAATGGCGACATCTTATGGTCAATATGTGAACAATCATGTCCTAGCTCTCTGCCATTTCTCTGAATTGCTTTTTTTTTTTTTTTTCAAGTATATTTCAAGGTGTCCCAATTTTTTTTGACTCTACAGTCAAAGCATTTTTAATAACTGATAATAACGTAGAAGTCATAATTTTAAAATTCCTTTCAATATTTTATTTTTAAAAAACATGGTGGGCTACAGGTGAGGTCCTCGACCACAAGCTTAGCAAGTTTTCAGGGGGGAAACCCTGTATAGTATTTGTTGATGGAATATGCTAAGAATCTGAGCTAGCGTCTCACAATCAAATTAATTATATTTTAATGATAAAGTGTAGTATTTAAAATCAGAGACTGTGCTTCTAGTTTTTCAGCAATAAATGCCAGGAATATTTTTCAGTAGTAACCTGAATAGCGACACTACGTTTCTCCAGACAAGCTGGACGGTTTGGGGAGCGGCAGCAAGAGGAAGCGTGACGGCGACCACATGGCAGGTTTGGAGGACTACCTTCAGCTGCCAGATGACTACGCCACCCGCAAGTCTCAGCCGGGAAAGAAGAGGGTAAAAACACCCAGAAATTATTTTTTTTTTTACATTTCTTACTGCATTCCTTTAATAGAAACTCCATCGATTTTCTGCTTATAAAACATACACTTTTTCCAACCTTGTTAAGGTGCGATGGGCCGATCTGGAAGAGCAAAAGGACGCCGATCGCAAGCGAGCTATCGGCTTCGTGGTGGGCCAAACAGACTGGGAAAAAATCACGGATGATAGCGGCCTACTTGCACAGAAAGCGCTCAACCGGACAAAATATTTCTAAAAGATCATCTTAACCCCCTACTTTTTTTGGTTTGCATTCGAGGTATGTCACTTTTCTTACTAATTTCATGTAAGTAGTCTTGACAAAGAATTTTATGCTAATTGGAGACTCCTAGTTGGTCATGAAGAATTTATTGCATATTGAGAGGAATTGAAGTAATAATTGCTAATATTAGTAAAAAAAAAGTCACGTTTTTTTTTTTTGTATGTGTGTGCCAAAATCACAACTATTTTGGTTTCTTCTGCAGGTGTCAAGATTGTGAACAAGACTCTTCTATCAATTGTCTATTTTTCCTAGATAAGGATAGCTTATCATTTTTTTTTTTTTAAGGTTTAGGGCAGCGTTCTAGTAGTCGTTGTGCATTCATGGTCAAGATTTGATGTTTTATATCTGTACCTATGTTTCTTCAATTGTGTTGACTGTATGAAAACAATAAAGAAACCTACACAGTTTAAATGACCAATGTGCAGTTGTTTCAAATTGTTTCCATTGAATGTAAAAAATAGTTTCAGAATTTAAGTTATATTTTTTACTCTCTGGACCCTTTTCCCAAGCTCATTTGGTGGCCATTTTTCCTTGATTTTACTCTGTAGGTAATGTCTGATTATTGTAAGATTTAGTTAGTCTAATATGTGTTCGGGTTCATTATTTGAACACATGACTGCTGTCAAACGTTTAATCCATTTTAACTGGGAAGGCTGCTAAGCCAGATGGTCATGAGCTGTGGCGTTCCCCAGGGGTCAATCTCGGCACCCCTGCTGTTCATTCTGCCTCACAAAACATTGATAAAATAAAAGAAAATGCTTATTTTTATGTTGTACGGAAGGGTTTTATTTTTTTGTCACACTGTAAAGCACTTTAAATTGTGTGTAGTATTTTTTTGTACACTCAAACAGGTCTTGGTTCAGAACACATTTTGATTTTGACTTTGTTTCAGTGACGTTTTGGTCCAGTACCGCTTGTGATCTTGAGCACAATCTACGAGTAGCTTGTTTCAGACATGATAAACAGGCATTAGATGATTCTTCAAATTGTTTCCATTGAATATAAAATGTAGTTTTACAACTTGACTTTAGTCATATTGTTACTCTCTGGACTCTTTTTTTTTTTTTTTTTCCCCCAAGCTCATTTCGTGCCCAACTTTTCCTTGATTTTATTCTGTAGGTAATGTCTGATTATTGTAAGATTACTTAGTCTAATATGCGTCTCGGTTCATTATTTGAACATAATATGATTCATGTCATTAAAAATCTAATCCATTTTAACTGGGAAGGCTGTTTATGAGCTGTGGCGTTCTTCAGGGGTCAATCTAGGCACCCCTGTTTGTTCTGCATCCAAAAACATTGATAAAGCAAAGAAAATTCCTATTTTCATGTTATTAGGAAGGATTTTATTTCCTTTTTGTCACACTGTAAATCACTTTGAATAGCTGTGAGTGTGGAGGGTTTTTTTTGTACACTCAAAGAGGTCTTGGTTCAGAACACATTTTGATTTTTACTTGGTTTCACTGACTTTTTGATCCAGTACCGCTTGTGATCTTGAGCAAACAGGTATTAGATGTTGGTTCAAATTGTGTCCATTGAATGTAAAAAGTAGTTTTGGAACTTTAAATCGTATTTTTACTCTGGACCCTTTTTCCCAAACTCATTTGTTGCTCATCTTTTGCTTGATTTTACTCTGTAGGTAATGTCTGATGATTGTAAGATTGACTTAGTCTAATGTGCGTCTGGGTTCATGACAAAATGTGAGTGCTGTGTCACGTCTAATCCATTTTAACTGGGAAGGCTGAGCTGTGGCGTTCCCCAGGGGTCAATCTCTGCACCCCTACTGTTCATTTTGCATCAAAAAAAAAACATGATGAAATCAAAATTAATCCTTGTTTTTATGCTCTCTTTTTTTTACATTTAGGTAAATGTAAGCATTTTGAATGGCCTTGAGTGTGAATTTTTTGTATACTCAAAATAGTTCTTGTTTCAGAACATATTCTCATTTTGGCTTTGTTTCATTGATTCTTTGGTCCAGTCTTGGTTGTGATCTTGAGTACAATACCAATGAAGTCCAGCTAGTTTCAGATGGGATAAAAAGGCATTTTATTTTAACCCATTGGCTACCATTGACGCCTATAGACGTCCAATCCAGCGGCACTGTAACAAAATCTTTCACTGCTTGCTGTCCCAGTTCAAATGGATTGGATCTCAGCTCTTCGGCATCTTCAATTCTGATGGGAACTCTTAAAAATGTGTACCGTACTTATTTTTCCTTCGGCCTTTATTACATGAGGTTATGATACAGGTGACTTTAATATAGCGTGTTATTCAAGGGCACGCCAGTCTTCTTCATGCTTGAACATTGAAGTTTGGATTTGAAATCTGAAGCCAGCAAGACTCACTTTTTACGAGGAAAATATTTCCGTCCTGGAAACCAGGAGGAACGACCTGGAATTTTCCGTCTTATCAGTTTCTTATTGGAACTGTTCGTGGAAGTCAAACCCGGGATTATCTGTGAAATTCCTGAAGACTGAAGAAATTGGTGGTGTTGAAAAACGGTGGTGAGTATGAAGACGAAAATGAGAGCTCTGATGTTTTTTCGATTTCGCTTTTGTAACAATGAGTTTTAATAAATTTCATACTGTTGGAAAGCCTCTGTAAAATTGCGAGCTTTTTATTTCACTACCAGACAGGTCGATGTTTTAAAGAAACACAACGACGACAGATTTTCGGGCATTGTGAGCTACAAGAACAACTTCAGGACTCGACATAATTTTGATCATTTTGAAAAGGCGACGTCGACCAACAGAATTTTGAGCATTTGATTGTCACTACGATGCAGAAATTTGAAAACGTGGACCAACGAAGAAGCACCAAGACGACTAGAAATGTGTTTTATTTCAACTGCTATTAAATATTTACAAAGCACTGACTTGTGTCTTTATTTTTTAAGGCAAATCAATGTCATTGTGTCATGGATTGAAAACAAATCTCCAAAGTTCTATTAAAAACAAACCCAATTTGTCAAGGTAAAGCAATTAAAAGGTTGTCTTTTGCAATGCTAACCTGCTAGCAAACTGAAGTGCAGCGATTAATCGAAATGTAATCGATCAACATTCATGGCGATTATTATGTTGTGATGTTTTGTATTGCTTACTTTGCCATAATGTGATGGAAACGTTACAAAAATCTTAACGCAATTCATCGATTAAAACATTTGACAGATTTATTACATCTCGGACAAAAAAATCTGACATCAGCCAAAATTGTTGAATCTGTAAATGTGCCTTGCTACAACAGTATATTGCTAATGTTAGGTTCATAAGCTATCCAGGAAAATTTGTGTTTTCTTCAGATCTATTGAAAGTTTTAGCAATTCATCCGGATGTATCATGTTTTTCACTATTTTCTTAACGAACATTATTGCTCACAAATGGAAAAAAAACTCTTGGTTCTGTTGTGGTCATGTACATGTACGTTATACTCAAATTTTCATCCATAAATCTTGAATTGAGCTGGAACGTCCGCATCCAGCTTAGAGATGATCTTGTAGATAGCCTTCTTCCAGGACGGATCTCGGTCCTTGGCGGCGGAAATGGCAGTGTAGAATTCCCGCAGTGTAATCTCGGCCACTTCCAGGAAACGATTGGGGACCTGTTTTAAAGTCAGATTAATTACTAAACGGCTTCTGAACAAGAGATTTTTTTAGTAGAGTTGTCCGATAATGACATTTTAACCGATATCCTGATATTGTCCAACTTCAGAAATCTGATATATTCGATCGTGGACTTAACATATTATGGCTACCGTACTTTGCGGACTAAAAGCCGCTAGTTTTTTCCCTCATTTTGAATCCTGCGGCTTAAATGTCCAATGCGGCTTAGTTGTCCATTTATTGGGTTAATAGGTAACACTTTATTTGACAGCGGCATCATAACACCGTCATAATTATGACATGACTATCATGGGCATTAATGAATGCTTATGACCGATGTGTAATCCGGCAAATTATGTCACTAACTCTATTTATGTCCAGCTCGGATCTTTTACATCCATTCAAAAGTGTGATAATTTGCCGAATGATGCAAAATGACATCTGCCATTAGCATTCATTCATGCTCATGGCAGTGTCATGTCATAATTATAATGGTCTTATGACAGTCTTATGGCACCACTGTCAAAGTGTTACCAAATACCCTAACTAGTAATTAGTGGAACAACTGGAACACTACCTGAAGAAATAATTAGCACAGAATATGAGTTTTACTTATTTACATTTGTGTCGCTGCAATGCATGCCAGGTGGCATGTTGGACTACAACAGTGTTTACATCAGGTTGCAGCAGAGGTTGACTGTCTCCTCCAAGGGAGCAGTGATGACCAAATGAACATCCATGAAGCTTTGAACCAATTGGCACCAAAGCTTCAAGAACCTTCATTTGGTCTTATGACAGTCTTTTGGCGCCCCTATAACATGTGTTTGAATTATAAAATAAAGGTGTTACCAAATACCATGAGTGGCAATTAGTGAAACAACTAGAACAGTAACTGAAGAAATAATTCATAGAACATTAATTTTAATTGTTATGTACATCGATTTCGCTGCAATGCATACTAGGAGGGATGTTGGACGACAACAGTGTTTACTTCAGGTTGCAGCAGAGGTTGACTTCTCCAAGGGAGCAGTGATTGCCAAATGAAGCCTCTTGAAGCAATGAAGCTTTGCAGCCAATTAGTTAAAGCTTCATGGTAGTTCATTTGGTCTTATGATAGTCTTATGATGCCGTTGTCAAATAAAGTGTTATCTTTTGGTGTAAAAATCCCATAATACAGTGAGGACCGCTGTGACTTATAGTCCAGTGCGGCTTAGCTATGAACAAATGCCATTCACGTTTCAAATTTGGTGAGTGGCAGCTTGTACTCTGGTGCGCCTTATAGTCCGAAAATGACGGTAATTGTATTGTGATGCCCGGCTGGATGCTTTAATAATGATAAATGTAACAACTTCAAGGTTTTCCAATTAAACATTTTGTGAAAAATAAGAGTGCAACTTCAACTGAAGTTATGGAAAATGTGCCTATTATATTTCTGGTATCTGAAAGTGAGTATAGTAATTGAGGTGAATGAGTTTCACAAGAATCAATACGGAAATTAATCGGGTATCGATCGAGTATCGATACTCAAGTTGTTTTCGCCAGAGCAAAATTATCGATTCTCAAGTTTTCGCCAGAAATTTGTAACCATGAGGTAAATTTGATTTTGCACCGCTCTTTCTTTATAAATTTCCTTGTTAACTCAGCTGCCATTGACGTCGCTACACGAACCCATCATTCGTTCATTTGCCCTTCCCCACCCAAATGGATGGGACGTCTATTGTTGTCAATGGCACTGAAAAACTGGTTATGAATGCAGGGTTTTAACTCATTGGCTGCCATTGACATTCGCCGTGAAACAACGAGTAGTAATTTTATAGCTTCATTTTTATTGCATTTTATCAATGTAAAGTAAATATTCATAAGTTATTTCACCCCTGGAGTTCCGACAACTTAACATGAGTGTATTAACTTGGATTCTTTATTCTCGTGTTTTGCACAACATGATGCACAACACTGATTTTATGCTTATTTTGGGGGTCTTGGAACGGATTAGGGCATTTACCATAATTTTCGCACTATAAGGCGCAGCTGACTATAACCCACCAAATTTGACACGAAAACGGCTTTGTTCATAGATAAACCGCACTGGACTATAAACCGCAGCTGTCCTTACTGTATTATGGGATATTTACACCAAAAGATATTAACCGGCAACACTTTATTTGACAGCGGCATCATAAGACTGTCATAAGACCAACTGAACCACCACAAAGCTTTAAACCAATTGGCTGCAAAGTTTCATTGCTTCAAGAAGCTTCATTTGGTCATCACTGTTTTCTTGGGAGAGACAGACAACCTCTCCTGTTACCTGCTGTCAAGTGTTTTCATCAAACATGCCTCCTAGCATGCATGTTCTGTGCTAATTATTTCTTCAGTTACTGTTCTAGTTGTTTCAGAAGACCATTATAATTATGATATTACACTCCAATGAGCATGGATGAATGCTTATGACAAATGTCATTTTGTGGCATCCGGCAGTTTATCTCTCTTTTGAATGGATGTAAAAGATCCGAGCTGGACATGAATGGAGTTAGTGACATAATTTGCCGGATGACACCTAATTACATCTGTCAGAAGCATTCATTAATGCTCATGATAGTGTCATAATTATGACAGTCTTATGGCAGTTTTATGACGCCACTGTAAAAGTGTTAGCTATTAACCCAATTAAATCAACAAATAATCCACACTGGACTGTAAGCCGCTTGATTTAAAATGAGGGAGAAAAAGTAGCTCCTTATAGTCTGAAAATTACGGTACATGGAAACCATGTCGCTACGTAACAGAATTTTCAGGTTACGAAACGACTTCCAGAACCAATTGATTTCGTAAGTAAAGCTACCACTCGTGGCAAAAGGCCAACAGCGTCATTGTAGGAATTGCTGACATTAACTGAGATGTGCCAAGGCGGTTTAATTAAAAAACTACCAGGCTTATACTAAAATGCAAAATAAATGTCAGGAAGTGCTTACAAGACACACAAAGCACTTAAAATGGTGACAGGAATTTGGATGACTCATTTCATGAGATTAAAACTGACAAAATGTCAGCGGGTGTGTACACTTTTGCACCCTCTCCAGCTTTTTTGAAAAAATTATAACTCGATGCAATTTTATGCATTATAAAATATTTATGTCTGAATTTTAGGGGGGCTTGGAACGGATTAGGGCATTTACATGGAAAACCCGTCTCTACTTGACAGGATATTCAAGTTACAAAAGTACTTCTAGAACCAATTTTGCAAGTAAAGGTACCACTGTATCATTATTAAAGCATCCAGTAGGGCATCACAATACAATTATCTATAATAAGTCCATGACCGCATGTATCGGTATCAGATTTTTGGTTTTGCACAATATCAGTTATCGGCTAAAAAGACATTATCGGACAACTACATTTTATGGTCTCTAAACCATCTCTGAGACATTTTAGGATTAAAAATGTGCCGAGTGTGTTTTGGTACTACTTGTTCTCGCTTAGTTTACTACTCTTGCATCGATACCTTAAACATACGAACTCGTCAACTTGTGAGTTACGAAGTTTTTATTTTGTGAAGTAAGCTCAGTTATTATTTCATAGGCGTCACCATTCCGTGTCTCACCTATGGGCTCAATAAATTCAACTTGTGAGTCTTATTTCGCACATCCCCTTGAATCGGGGGGTCTCGAACACAATTGCCAGATAACGAGTTTGACCAAGTCTGGGCCACATTATGGATAGCCCCTAAAAAAAGTGTTTTAGGTACTTGGAAAAGAACTGACCTGCTAGAACAGGGGTGGGAAAACTATTCCACAAAGGGCCACAGTGGGTGCGGTTTTATGTTGCAACCCAACAAAAAGACACCTTTTCACCAATCTGGTGTCTTACAAGCAAGGGGCATAGGTTTGGTCTCATTATTGGTCGGGATGCTAAATGATCAATACAAAATAAAGCTCAACTTTCATGTGTAGTGGTTCAGGTGATGGACCATTCAATTCAAACCTTTGTTTTCAAAAACTAGAATAAATGTCTTGATTTTATTAGAAAATTTAAATGGCAATATTTGAACATAAATTATATAATTATACACAATACATACAAATTTGTTAACAATTTCTTAACTATCCAGGAATGCAAAAAATAAACATTTGTCTTAAGACCACTCAACAATGTCTAAATAAAGAAATTAAATATAACTGAAAAAACCTCTTTGTCAATGAATATCAAAAATAGATAAAAATGAAGCATCTTTGGGCTGCTTTAAGACCAAATAAAAACGAAAATTGGGGAGAAGGTGCTAAACTTAGGTTTACTACATTTCTCACACTTTAATTAAAGTTAACAGTAGAAAACACATTCAGGAGGACAATTCTCTCTAAGCAGCTTCCCACCTGAGTTTTGCAGGTTAGCAAGTTCCCACAGTTTAATGTTATGCTAAATCTGATGCAGGTCAGACTTTCAGTAGCAAAATGAATGGTGTGTTCCCCACCTCTACAACATTGAAGTCTTTTTACATTACTTAATAGTGGCTACTGCTGGCCGAAAAAAAAACTTCTAATATCCCTCTTCGAAGGAGGAGGCATGTTGTCGACATGTTGTCTGTGTCGGGGTTGTGTGGGTGAAGTCATAAGCCAATTGAACGTGCGTTTAAGGGGGAAAAAATGGACCGGCACATTCAGCAAGTGAAACAGGGTAAATGGTAGGGTCAATTCTATTTCTACAACATATGGGAAGACAATCTCAATTACCTACAGTGCCCTCCATAATTATTGGCACCCCTGAAAAAGATGTGTTTTTTAGCTTCTAATATATTTTTTTTTAATTCAAATAATATGGGACCTTAATGGAAAAAAAGAAAAATCCACCCTTCAATACAAGGGCATTCATTCAGTGGAGAAAAAAATCCCAAATAAAGAAAAAATATTTGACATCAAATAATGTGTGTCACAATTATTAGCACCCCTGGTGTTAATACTTTGTACAACCCCCTTTAGCCAGCAAAACAAGGTGAAACAAGCTGAAGATGGGTCGTCACTTGGTCTTTCAGCAAGACAATGACCCTAAACATATGGCCAAATCTACACAGAAATGGTTCACCAGACACAAAATCAAGCTCCTCCCATGGCCATCTTAGTCCCCAGACCTTGTTTTGTTGGCAAAAGGGGGTTGTAGCATAGTAGTATTAACACCAGGGGTGCTAATAATTGTGACACACATTATTTGATGTCAAATAATTTTTTCTTTATGTGGGATTTTTTCCCCACTGAATGAATGCACTTGTATTGAAGGTTGGATTTTTCTCTTTTTTTCCATTAAGGTCCCATATTATTTGAATAAATAAAAATTATTAGAAGCTGAAAAACACATCTTTTTCAGGGGTGCCAATGATTATGGAGGGCACTGTATATAATTGAAGTCATTATATAATTAATGCAAATAAGATTGCCTAAAAGTTGTTAGGGACAATTTGAGCATCCTGAAAAGTTGCTAGTTTTATGCCCTTACCGTTCCTATGCAAACTTACGCCCTTGCTTACAAGTGCTATCAGTTTATTGCAGTCAGGTGCTGCTTGGTACCCTGGACCCTTCATTGGTTAAACTGCCTGTGTTGGATCAATTGTAACAAAGACCCACTGCAGCCCTCAAGGACCGGTTTGCCCACCCCTGTACTAGAGCTACCTTCCACTTCTAAACTCTGCTAACCCTCTAATTTCAATGCTTCGAACATCTCTCGCCAGCAATGGCATATCCATTCATGTCTATGGTAAAATATGATTTGAGGTGTTTATCTTAACACGCTACAGTACTGTATGTCAAATCTTACCAACATGTTTCGGGAACCTCACCTGGAAGTCGCCGCCTTTGTTGTAGTGCCCGTTTAGGGCTCTGAAAAGTTCCGACTCTCTCCCCACAGAGAGCGCCCTTGTGTGGGCCGTCCCCTCCGCGACGGCGTGGCGGGCAAACTTCTCCATCTGGATGTAGTAGAACTCCCGGAAGTTACTGAACCACTTGATGAGCTGCGAGGCGATGCAGCGCGTCAACTGCGAGGACGGTTGAATGAAAAGGTAAGTAAGTCAGATGAACATACCAAAGTGAATTTCCTGTAAATTTTTAATAAAATGAGAAAGAACAAGAATGGCGTCGCCTGTTTGTTTTGCATCTCACCCGCACGTCACGGAAACACGTCTTCAGAACCAGAGAGCTTGGGTAGCGGGTGTAGAAGAACATCAGCTTGGCTTTTTTCAGATGGTTGGTGGTCAGACCCTCCTAAGTGGAACACAGGTAAGGACCATACACTACAGTACAGTGAACAGACGATTTTTAACCGATTTGTTTGGAGTAGAGTTGCGCCTTTTCGGTTTAGTACCTTGTATTAAAGGATACGTTTAGGATGTAAAGATGACTCTTGAGAAAGCCGCTAGATTCGATTTTGACGCGCGGAAAGTGTATACCTTCCAAAACTGTCGGATCCACGGTGGTTACGTGGCTGGACGTTGCCCTCAAAGATCTGGAATTGACCTCAGATCTGACTTTGACACAGTTCCTTAGTGCGTCCAACTTGGTTTGCGCCAATTCGGTATTAGGAGTCTTGTCAGATTCCCAGTCTCGGTACGGAGTCGAATCACGAGATAGTCTATGAACTTTAGTTCTGAAATGGTCTACTAAAGGTCTATGGACCACCAGAGAGAGAGCTTCAGTTTGAACATTTAGTACGTTATTAGAACCCAATGATTGCGTCGGGCTATTTAGAGAAGACTCCATCTGATCTTTATGCGATGTCTGTAAAAGCGGAATATTTTTAAAAATGGAGTCGACGCTCTTACTCACAGCTCTGGATAATTCATACTTCAAAACATCTGCCATAGGTTCGAGTGAAAGACCCGTCAACTTTGTCTTCTTGCATCCAGGGTATCTGTCACTTGCCATGTTTTCAAACTCCCGGTAAGAGTCCTGATCCCTTGGCGTCAAGTCGGAAGAACCATTCCACATCGGGTCATCTGGAAGAGTTTCGGAGAAATACGGCTGCTGGTTTACCTCGGGTATTCGGACCAGGTGTTCTTTCATCTCCCAACCAGGCGAGCCGGTCATGCAGCTGATGATGTTCTCCACTCGGGCTCGCTTCGCTTGATGGCCTCTCCGTTTGACAGCAGATGGTTGCAATTCACCGCTATTATTGTAATGACTCCCAAGTAGCGTTCTATTCATCTCGCTACCCTTATTCAAGAAGGATTCTTGTGATTTGCGCTCAAAAGGAAGAAGATGCTCAGGGGTGTGTTCATCCACGGAGGTGCTGGGATACATGTCTTTGCACCACATACTCAAATTCATGCTGGTTTAGAAAAGTACAGTTAATTTTTTTTTTTTTTTTACAAAGTGCCATTTAAAATACACATTTTCAGGAAATAACAAATGTAGTGGGCGTTTTAACATTTATTGTATGTAAAGTACACATTAATATGCAGTTTTAAATTGAAATTTTATTTAAAAGTAACTCTTACCTGATTTCCACCTGCTGTATTTAGGAAGAACCCTTTGAAGGATGGAGGATAGAAGCTCCTTTAAAAACTGAAGGGGTGGGCCCAAGTAGTTTGGCCCACCCCTTATTAAAACTCCTAACCAACCAACAGACAACTGCAGAATTCGTATATTTGTGTTTAATTGTCAGGTAGGTGTCATGCTTTCCTCTCTTTAATAAAAAAGTTTTGTTGTGTATTAGTTTATCTGCAAAAACTTAATCACCCCTCCTTTCGCAGTCTCAGTGGTTCATTCCGCTCCTTCAGTTAAGGCAAATGTTGATTTGCAGTGAAAACTACAGTGTTTTAACCAGGTAAGTCGCTTAAAACAATCACACTTTTTTTCTCCCTAAAATATAAGTTCGTTTTTAGGTAGGCAATAGCAAAACCCGCCGGTAGCTGGTGTTGCACCTGATGTTAGCACGTTGTTTTAATAAAAACAACTAAACTGATGTTAGCACGGAAAAAGAAGCTGCCGATTGACTGGCTTTAAAGTTTTCGTGAACAATTTCAAGCTAATAAGACGATAGACAGATAAAAACATGACAAGCATATTTTGGGGATAGTTTTTCTAAATGCTTAGCCAAAATAGGTCATGTTTATAGAGTCAGGCCAGTTGGAATGAGTGTCAAAATACCATGATGAACCTGAACTTCACCTTGACGGCAGCGATTAATATCTTTTGGGAAGCAAAAGGATGAGAAAATAAATTCTTAAAATGTATACATTTGCTATTTTTATGTTTTTAATTCTAGTATTTGTGTGCTTAACGCTAGTGTTTTATAGCCTGCTTTACTAAAACGTTATGTAGACACACAATCTGATCAGTATTTTTATAATTTGTTTAACATGGACGAAATAATACAGAAACACGATTGTAGCCATTTTCCTCTATATATACGTATATATTTTTTAAAATATTTTTTGTGTCATTTTTGTGAGAAAACCTGTTCACCTTTTGTGTATAACTATATTCTTTTAGCATGATTTTAAAAAAAATTAAATGTATGAATAAACTTCATTGAAAATCAAATTATAAATATTAGGGCTGTCAAAATTATCGCGATAACGGGCGGTAATTTTTTTAATTAATCACGTTAAAATTAGGGCTGTCAAAATTATCACGTTAACGGGCGGTAATTTTTAAAATTAGTCACGTTAAAATATTTGACGCAATTAACGCACATGTCCCGCTCAGACAGATTTAAATGTCAGTAGAGTGAAATGCCCACTTGTTAATTGTGTTTTATGGAGTTTTGCTGCCCTCTGCTGGCGCTTGGGTGTGACTGATTTTATAGGCTTCAGCACCCATGAGCATTGTGTAAGTAATTATTGATATCAACAATGGCGGACTACTAGTTTATTTTTTGATTGAAAATTTTACAAACTTTATTAAAACGAAAACATTAAGAGGGGTTTTAATATAAGATTTCTCTAACTTATAATACAGTCCTTATGTACCGTATGTTGAATGTATATATCCATCTTGTCTTATCTTTCCATTCCAACAATTTATTTTACAGAATATATATAATTTCAGAAAAATATGGCATATTTTATAGATGGTTTGAATTGCGATTAATTACGATTAATTTTTAAGCTGTAATTAACTCGATTAAACATTTTGATCGTTTGACAGCCCTAGTTAAAATATTTGACGCAATTAACGCATATGCCCCGCTTAAACAGATTAAAATTGAGAGTACAGTGTCATGTGCACTTGTTACTTGTGTTTTTGTTTTGTCGCCTTCTGCTGGCGCTTGGGTGCGACTGATTTTATGGTTTTCAGCACCATGAGAATTGGTGGTGCTTAACAATGGTGAGCTACTAGTTCATTTATTGTTTGAAATTTTTACAAATTTTATTTAAATGAAAACATTGAGGGGTTTTAATATAAAATTTCTATAACTTGTACTAACATTTATCTTTTAAGAACTACAAGTCTTTCTATCATGGATCGCTTTAACAGAATGTTTATAATGTTAATGCCATCTTGTTGATTTATTGTTATTATAAACGAATACAGTACTTATGTACAGTATGTTGAATGTATATATCCGTCTTGTGTCTTTCCATTCCAACAATAATTTACAGAAAAATATGGGATATTTTATCGATGGTCTGAATTGCAATTGCGATTAATTACGATTAATTTTTAAGCTGTGATTAACTCGATTAAAAATTTGAATCGTTTGACAAACATTCTGGGTAGCCCCCAATAACCTAAAGTTATTCAATTTTGTCATACTATTTAACCCATTGCCTTCCATTGAAAACAATAGACATTCAATTCATATAAACTGTGAAAACTGACTGCTCACGTTGCAGTGTTCATTCGCCCCTCCCAGTCAAATTGGATTGGATGTAGAGGTAGGAACCTCTGGGTAGCTAAGATGCATCTAAACATGAAACCTGAGTTGTGCGTAATGTAAAAAACCGAGAATAGTGAAGAATAAAAGTTCATATACTCTTGTAAAGCTGTCGGAACTCGAGCGAATGAAAAGGACGCTGGGATACACACATAAACATGGATGCCTTTAATGCTAGGCAATAGCCAATGGCAGAGCAGCTGTAAGTATGCTACATACAGTAAACTTGGAGTACCAGCTAGGCCTGTCGCGATAACAAATTTTTGTGTGCGCTAATTTATCTCATAAATTATTGCCATATGCGATGTTATTGCGCCCCCCCCCCCATTTTTTTATTTTAAAAACCAATTTACAATAAAACTGAGAATACAGTATATATTAATAGATCAAGTACACCCATTTAAACGTGATAATTGTTTACTCTTAAATTCAAAAATACTTTTTAAGAAATCAAATCAACTAAAAACAATAGACCATGCATCTTTTAAGTAAAAGACAACAATATTAATACCGCACAGAAACAGAATAAATAAAATGTCTTTTTCAAGAAAAAAAAATAAAATTACACTTAATAACTTAAGCATTTAGGCAAATGAAAACTTTTCCCCTCATAGCTTCTGCTATGGCGTTCCCTGTGTAATATTCTGATTGGATGTTTTCCGAGGTACCCTGAAGCGCACGCAACGGTGTTGTTGTTTTGTTCATGTGGCGCGTCAGTGAGAGACACAGCCTGCCGAGAGACTCCGGTTGAGGAAGTGTTGTTAGCACCGTGTGTTAATAAAAACAAAGTTGTCAGCACGTCGTGTGTTTGATATAATTGCCAGAAAAACACATAATAGGTAACCATACAGCTTCCTTTTTCATGTTGTCCTTATAATGTTGATCTGCTGCATCATAAAGGACTTTGTGACTAGTTTCCACCTCCATGATGGAGCGTTCTTCGTCCATGCTCGCTGGTTAAACCGTGAATAAGCAACTGGGCTGTTGACTCCAGGCACGGCTCCACCCATATTGACGGATGGGCCTTTGGCAAAAATAGAAAATAGCCTAAACCACCCGGCGGGCTCCGGCACGCCGGAGATGGTCCGCAGTCAATCTGGAGCACTGATGCGCCGGTATACGTGGAACAATAGGATATATTGGGAACGGATTGAAGATGCATTTTGCGTAGTTGCCAACAAGGAAGCCAAACTTTTAACAGCACGTCGCGAGAGGCGATAAATCGCAGCGGAAAAATTACCGCCTTCATTTTGATTTACCGTGCGATAAATGGAATGATTGCATATTGCGACAGGCTTTGTACCAGCTATACTGTATTTTTGCCTTTCGGATCCTGAAATTTCTTCCGTAAGAACAGGCAATATTTTCACGTTGAAGCATGTCTTAACTTGAAAATTCTTCATGTAGAGACGTTCGTACGTAGAGGTATCACTGTACATCAAACCCGTGCTGTTTTGCAGGTTCCCGCCTCATCATGGACAATTTTACTCAACCTCCCAAACGGCCTGGACGTCCATCCCCGTCAGTGGCATCCGTTGAGGTAAATCCCCCACCCTTTTTCATCAACCGTGACGGTAACACGAGCATTTCATCTCCTGCCAAATTCCGCCCTGAGCGAACGCATCCGTCGTCTTCAAAGCAAATATTAGCGGCCTCGCTCTTGACAATCCCCAAATAACGTTTTATTTTTCCCCTGACAAAGTCTTAAGGGTTGCTTGGTCCTTTCTCGCCCGAACGCGGGCTTCGAGTGCATGCAGCTGCGCATGAACGCCCCTCCAGTGTTTGTTTACTTTAATAATCACAGACATGTGATCGGACGGGGAGGACAATAAGCCCCTAATATAAGTCTTTGTTTCCGTGCCAGCATCTCCACAAATGTCCGAAGGAAGCAAAAACACAGAATTCATTAAGGCCGACGCACAAAATATATGAGATTAGCATGAGAATATGGTAAAACAACGGCCGCCGGGCTCGCTTTTAATTCAATTATTTACTTTGAGTCCGGTTCAAGATTCCATTAGCGTTGTGGAGATGATGCTAATTGGTAGCGCGCGCCAGTGGGAGCATAGAAATCTGAAGGGTTCTTTTAAAATGTGGCCAAAATCTGTGAATTTGCAATAAGACGTCTTTTGTGTTCGTCGACATGAAAAGGCAGGCCTTTTATAAACTTGTTTGTTTTGATTAAAGCCACATCAGAGGCATCATTTACCTAAATTATTCATTTTTTGTTTTAAATAAGATCATTATTTCAATGTTAGTCTAAGCAAGGACTGATTAATCGAGTTAATCAGGAGTAGACGTCCAAGCCAGGGTTTGTTCATTCGCTGCCAACCATTCCACACATTTGTACAGTTAAAATCTAAATAGTTGTCGAATAATTGAAAAAATGATTTTAAAAAAATATTTTTTTTTAAAGTTTTTTTTCACTTTTATTTTAAATGAAAAAATAAGTGCAAATGAATATATTCTATAAAGGTGCATATTTTATTAAATTAAAAGACAATAAAATAAAAGAAACGAGCAAATAAGAAAACTTTTGAAAATTTTGATTTTGAAGTTTGTTTTTTCGTCTAAGTTTTTCCCCCTTTTTTCTCCCTGAAGTAAAATAAATACCAATTTAATTCAATAATAATACAAATTAAATACAAATAAATACTTATGGTTTTGTGTCCTTTTTTTTATAAAGAAAAAAAGAAAAATATTTACTTAATTGGCTCATAAAGATTTTTGGGGGAAAAAAACAGTTGTCAATTTTTTTTCCCCTTAAAATACGTTTTTGCGGTTTTGTATTTTTTTTTTTTTTTATAAAAATAAGAAAAATATTTACTTAAGAGAATCATAAGATTATTTGAAAAAACAGTTGTCGACTTTTTAAATTTGTTAAAATTTCAAATTTGTAGTTTTTTTTCCCCCTTGAAATAAATTTTAAATTAAAAGTACAAATTAAATAGAAATGAATTTATTCAGTTTTGTATTATTTTTTTGAAATAAAAAAATTAAGAGGCTCATAAAATATGATTTGAAAAAAAAATAGTTGTCAATTTTTTTTTTAAATTATGAGTAATTTTGTAGTTTTTTTCTTTTTTGTCACCATTAAATTTTCCCCCTTTTTTCTCCTTGAAACAAAAGTTTAATTCAGTAAAATTACAAATGAATATTCACACTTTTATATCTTCTTTTTCTCTTTAAAAAAAAAAAAATAAAATGTTTTTTTCCATAACTGGCTCATAAAAGATTATTTGAAGAAAAAAAATCAGTTGTCGATTTTTTTGAATTTATTTTTTTTTAAGTATAAATAATTTTGTTGTTTTTTTTTCTTTTTTCTTTTTTGGCTCCGTTAATGTTTTTTTTTCTCCTTGAAATAAAATAATTTTTTTAATTCAGTAAAGGTACAAATTACATTTTTTTATCCTTTTTTTAAATATATATATTAAAAAAAGAAAAAATAGGAAAAATATTGACTTAAGAGGCTCATAAAATTATTTGAAAAAAAAGTTGTCGATTTTTTTATTTATTTTTTCAATTATGACGGGTGGGGTGGTAGGTGTTTTTTTTTTCCTTTTTTTATCTGAATGCTTTTTCCCTTTTTTCTCCTTGAAATAAAGTAAAAACTTAATTCAATAAAAATACCAATTAAATCGAAATATATTTACGGTTTTGTGTCCTTTTTTATTAAATGTTAAAAGAAATTAACAAATGATAATTTGAAAATTAATATATAACATTACAGAGGACCTAAAGGGACATTGACAGAAATAAAATAAATTTAAAGAATCTGTTGCGCACTCGAAACAAACTGGTAAACATTAGCATTGTATAGCATTTTCGCTAGCAGACTTTTGCTATGCAAGTCAATTGATTGTTGTAAACTTTAGCATGATATATCATTGAAGCTAAATTGGCTAACTTGCATAGCAAGAGTCCGCTAACTTAAATGCAATATAATGCTAATGTTTAGCCAATAATTTCTTGCGCACGCAGTTTGCTTGAATTAATTTTTTTCTGCCGATGTCCCTTTAGGGGCTCAGTATAAAATTGACAAGTTTTAAATTAAAAAAAAATTAAATTGTGATTCATTATGTTTTTCTATATTTGTCTCCTTAATTTGAAATTTAAAAAACATTTCCTTTCAAATGATAATAATAAAAATAATATCAATGTAAGCAGCTGTCAAGTAATATTCGGGCTACAGCTATCGATTATTTTAGTAGTCGATTAATCAATGAACTAGTTAGTTCAAATAATCGAGTAATCTGATAAGGAACATAAAAAATTAAAATACCTGACCTCAGCCTCAAATGGTATAAAAATAAATAAACATATGAGGATACTGTATATGTACAACAAAAGAACAATTGGCTAACTTACATTGCAAAAGTCCGCTAGTTAAAATGCTATAAAATGCCAACTTTTTTTTACAATGCTCTTAACAAATAGTTCAAACACATATTCCCACAAAAATGGCTAAATATAAAATTACGAATTTAATAACGAATGCATTAAAAAAACATTAGCTCAAACAAAAACTTAGCTTATGTTGGTCTTAACAGGGAGCAGCTTGATTCAGCTATGTGAAATGAGACTAGAGGGCAGTGTATCCACCCATATCAATAAAACTAAAGGCAAACACTTGCAAAACAAACCATTACAACACTGCTTTAATTAAACGAATGTTCGAAGCAGCAAAATTTAATTCGAAAAATGTTTTTCTAATCGAATACTCGAGTTAATCAATTAATCATTGCAGCCCTAATTAATAATACAATTGGTTATTTCTCGGTTTGTCGATACATTTCGGTAGCACAACACTTACCCTTGTGATTTTTTTTTTTTTTGCATCAATTTAAGAAAGCTTAGCTAATTTTTTTTGCCTTCTTTACAAACACGTTAATTTTTAGGACGAGAGGTCAAGAGGTCAGATATTTGCCCCATACGTTATTACAAAGACACTTTTTCGAATTCAGACTAAATTGTTGCTGCCTGAAGTGTCCAGCAGATGGCGCAATTTACCACAATTACAAATCAATGCGGCTGAATCCTCATAAAAGTACATCATGTTCAGTTCCAGTAATTTTCACCAAAACTTGCAATGAAGCAAAACATTAGCTCGTATCGTTAGAAAATAGACTTTAATCTACTCGGGGTAACATAAATGGCAGATACATGTCCAGACATTGAAATACTGCTCAGCTGAAAAAGAAAAGAAAAAAAGCCTGTTTTCACAGCTGTTTGACAGCGCAACATGATAGGAAACAAAACTGTATTTTTTAATTTTTTTTAATAATCACATCAAGTGATCGACGGGCATTTCATTTCAAACGCGTGACAAAGCGATATAAAACAAGTACAATAAATGGACAAACGCGTAATGTGTAAACATTTTTTTTTTTTTTGCGTTATGTGCTATTTTCATGACGCCAGCGTCACCACCAATCGGATCAACCGGTATACTTTTTTAATTTAAAAAAAAAATGGTGTACTTGCACTTGAGTATAGTATGCTAAAAGTCTACACCATTCCTTGATGTCTTTTTGCACTCGTGGTCCCCCCCCCCCCCCCCCCCCCCCGAATGACGAGCTGGTGCAAGGCACGGCGGGCGTCGGAATCCGGCGGCGTTTCCGGTTTCTGTCCGTTTCCCGGAAAAAAAAATGTCCACCTCGGAGCTCAAGTGCTTGCGTAGAAGTGTGAGGGATTTGGAGAACCTTTGTTTTTACTTGGAGTCGTCGGATAACTGCTCCAGCAGGGGGTTGGCTTCGCCTTCGGGGGTTTTCACGCTGTCGGTCCTCACGATGCAGGTGGGCCGGTGGAGGTTGAGCATCACCATTAACTGCTGCCTCTCCAAGCGGAGCTCCTCAATTTGAGCTTTTAGGTCCGAGTTGACCATCTCCAGGCGTTCCGATTCCTAAAACGTGAAGTGACGGTCGAGTTAGCCTTTTGTACAAGGGACTCTTTTTCCATAACTTAAAAAACAAATAATATGACACCACAAAGACATTTTCGGTCACGTCGGGGGTGTCAAATAGAGGTGTGACAATTAGGGTTGTTCCGATCATGTTTTTGCCCCCGATCGTTTTAGTTTGAGTATCTGCCGATCCCGATATTTCCCGATCCGATTGCTTTTTTTTTTTTTTTTTGCTCCCGATTCAATTCCAATCATTCCCGATAATTTTTCCCGATCATGTACATTTTGGCAATGCATTAAGAAAAAAATGAATAAAACTCGGACGAATATATACGTTCAACATACAGTACATAAGTACTGTATTTGTTTATTATGACAATAAATCCTCAAGATGGCATTTACATTATTAACATTCTTTCTGTGAGAGGGATCCACGGATAGAAAGACTTGTAATTCTTAAAGGATAAATGTGACTTTGTATATTGTGACTAAATATTGCCATCTAGTGTTTTTGTTGAGCTTTCAGTAAATGATACTGTAGCCATTTAACTGTTCTGCCCAAATGCATGATAGGAAGTGCAACCATGACTGTGAGTAGTGGTACCAATTGATATATCTTCTTTGTGTTGGGAAATAAAATAGGGTGTTAAGAAAAAGATCAACTACTACCTTTCTTCCCCACAATGCTTCCCACGATATTTCTGATCGTTGAGGGATGGATTGTAAGGCTTTAGCCAATTAAAAAAAGGCTTCAAAGGCTGCCAAAATTCTCTCTACTCATTTTACGTTGCCTTTTAGTTCTATGTATACGTAATACGGTGCCATTATGGATCAAACGCGACAATGCATGAGTGGGTACTGCAGCGCATGCGTTAATTGCGTAAAATATTTTAATGTTATTACCACCGTTCATGAGATAAATTTGACAGCCCCACTTTAAGCCAAAACTAAAGACTCTGGATGAGGTTAAGACATTTTGTCTGTAACGTTAAATACAATTAGAAAACGATTTAATAAAAAAAAAAATATATATATATATATATATATATTTATATATTAAAAAAGGCATGTCCGATATTTTTTGCCGATTCCGATACTTTGAAAATGACGTGCACGGACCCGATCGTTTGGGATGCCGATCGATCGGGACATCTCTATACAGTACTAATATTTTGTTTACCGGTAATTTAAATATTTAAAACTGATCTTACAGTCGTAAATCCATTACTGTAATGCGTCTATGAAAACATGTTTTCACGTCAAAAAATCGTTATAAATAAGCGCTCCCGTCAGGGGAGACATTTCACGCGGGGCAGCTATTTTTCGGCACACACCGGCCCGTTGTCGATCAAGTTTCATTTTACGATCGTGACAACGGTGACGCTCAGCTGACCAAATGTCGGTTTATATCTGGGCCGGTGCCGATTTTGGGTACCCGACTCCTCATCGTGACATAAACTGGAGTATGATTGGAAATTTTGTGGTCTCAGGACGAGCTCTGACGCACGGGACCGGACGGGAGGAAACATCGGTTTGGCCATCAAATATGGATCTGGCGACCGGATTGACCGAAGCTTTTCCAAATAATTTGCAAGTTAATCCACCGTTAGAAACTACGGTCAATGACAATAAGGACACAAAATGACGGACAATATGGCGGCACAATACAACGATCACGTGATTGTGTGACGTTGGTGATTGGGGTCTATAGAAGCGTTGCACTGCTACAGTTTGCGGCCCCGGCAATACCTCTCGCGGCTAGACGTTCGTTCATTCGCCCCTCCGGGTCAAAATTGATTGCATGTCTACCACTGTCAATGGTAGCCATTGAGTTCAATGAGTGCCCTCTAAAAGGTTAACTACGGTCGTGTGAGTTTCGGGAGTTTCTCATCAGTTCGCAGCGCTGCGTCATGAACTCACCCTCTGAAGGAAGTCCGTTCGTTCCTTCTTCTTGTTTCGGCATCGCGCCGCCGCTACTTTGTTTTTCTCTCGCCTTCGTTTTCGCCTCTCTTCGTCTTCGTCCATCTGCCAATGCAGGAGTTTCAGATTTACACATGTTCTCATCTTCATTTCATTTTTTTTTTTTTTTAACCAATCATCGCAATCGCTTGTAGCTTTTTTTGCTAGCGCAAGCCCCTTTTCTGCTTATTAAATAGCACTTGCTTCCCCTTTTTGTCTTCCCCCTCACCTCCGTCTTGATGGCAAGCGGCCTCTTTCCCAGCCGCCCCAGGAAATGCAGCGGGGAGAACATGGCGGCCAATTTCAGCTGGTCGGTAAGCGTGGTGGCAGAGATGCCCGCCAGCGGGCCCAAGCAGGGCAGGGAGCCCGGCGCTAGCGAAGGGTCCGGTATCTGTCCCGGCATCATGTCCGACCCGGCTTCCGCCGCCGCTGTTGGGAAGACAGAGCAAAGTTTTTAATATTACGTGTCGAGTTCTTTAATCGTATTGAAGCCACCTTAAAAGTCCGGTTCGGCAGGTTCTTGTTTTTTTTTCTTCTATTAGATAACGTCAGTTCTGACGTCTCGTAACATCCAAACCAAACTTCTTATATTTTGAAATTGTACGAGCACTACTCAAAAAACTTTTTCCTGTTAATGTTACGGACATTTTACATGTTCATCGTCATTATCGCCAGACCTTTTTCTGCAGTTCACATTTCGGCCAACATATGGCGCAAACTGGGCGCCATCTGCGAGCTATCGATTGTATCTATCAATTAGTTAGTACGAGTAATCGGAAAGAAATATTTAATGCGTTGCAGAATAAATTTAAGGAGATGAAAAACAAGGGCTTGAAAAGATAGCACTTTCAAAAAGAGCATTAAATGCGAATTCAAAATAATATTCATGAGTGTTTTTTCAAACTATGCAGAATTGATATAAATGATACAAATGCCTCAATCCAAACACGAATGCGTAAATATGAGTACGAATCTTTTCAATACCAACATGAATGTGTATCTTTTTGATGGCTATCTTACTCCATAGATCCAGTCATGTTACGGTAATTTCCACTCTATAAGGCGCACCAGAGTATAAGCCGCCACCCACCAAATGTGAAACGAAAACGGCATTTGTTCATAGATAAGCCGCACCGGACTATAAGCCGCACCTGTCCTCACTGTATTATGGGATATTTACACCAAAAGATAACTTTTTTTTGACTGTGGCATCATAAGACTGTCATAAGACCAAATGAACCACCATGAAGCTTTGCTTGAATAAACTTCATTTGGCTATCACTGCTCCCTTGGAAGAGATAACCACTGCTGCCACCTGATGTACACACTGTTGTCATCCAACATGCCTCCTAGCATGCAGTGCAGCACTCCAGATGTAAATGACAATCAAAATCCATGTTCTATGCTAAGTATTTCTTCAGTTACTGTCCCAGTTGTTTCATTAATTGCTAGTTATGGTTATGGTATTTTGTAACACTTTATTTGACAGTGGCGCCATAAAACTGTCGTAAGAACATCATAATTACGACATGACAATGCCATGAGCATTAATGAATGCTTATAACAGATGTTATTTCTATTGAATCAATGACTTTTGAATGATATGTGAAAAAAAAAAAACTGATAATAACTGGACTGTAACACAAACATGCTTGACTGTGCGTCCCGGGCTGTTGGGGGACGGGTATCGATAAGCATTTGCTTTTTCCCGTCTTTCCTTTGTCTGTCATCGTCTTTCTTTCGGGCAAATTCCACACTCTGAAACTGTCAATGATTATGATGATGATGACAATGACAATAAATTCATTCATTCATTATTTAGTGTTATTTGGCAAACTATCTCACTTTTGAATGGATGTAAAAAGATCCAAACTGGACATAAATGGAGTTAGTAACATAATTTGCCATATGACACTTAATGACATCTGTCATAAGCATTCAGAAATGCCCATTATAGTCTCATGTCATGAATATGACGTCTTATGACGCCACTGTCAAATAAAGTGTCACTAAATACAAGAGGCGTGCAAAATTTCCGATTCTTAGATTACTCGCGATTCGGCCGTGGAAGATTCGAGAACGATTCACAAATATCCAAATTCCGATTATTGAATTATACCAGGTAAAGCGAAAGTAAAACACAGTCAGCGCGGTCTTTGGGACGCAATGAGGAACGGACCGAGAGTAAATATCATGTTCAACTCATGCCGCTAGATAAAAAATAAAATAAAATCATACCTGACTGCGGCTGACAGCCGCTACAAAGAACGCCCAGTTGCTAGTAGCTACAAACATACGGCTACAGTAGATATCATACATATGTAGAACTAGATGCAAAATGACAGATGACGTCAGTGTTAGACCATGTATTACTTAACAGAGATGCGAAATGACAGACTTTCCGTCGTAAGTAAATAGCCGCCATCTTAAAGCAATAGACCGCTCTAGAAGCCTCTGTTGTAGCGAACCTAATTAACTTTTTATCTAAAATACTCCTAAATCGGCAGAATCTTGTCTTGAATCTATCTTTAAATGATGAAATAGTGTTAAAACTTTGACAAAAGTAGACAGAAGGGAAATTATGGAATAACGGGAGCAATTTTAACAACTGTAACAGTTGATTCACAACATTAAATTCATTGAATGTAGTTTAAAGCTGCTGATACAGAATGGGGACTGGAGTTTTTTATTTACTGTTATTTTTGTATATTTGTTTACTGTTATATGTTAACTTGATACTGAAATAGTAGTTTGGTTTAGCCTGAGAGGATTTTTGAACAATTTTGCAACTAATGTATAAAACAAAAACAAACAAAAAAAAGGAGGGGGGTGCATCAATAATCGTTTTATAATCGAACCGGAGCCTCTGAATCGTAATCGAATCGTTAGGTGCCTTAAGATTCCCAGCTCTACTAAATACCATAACAAGCAATTAATGAAACAACTGGAACAGTAACTGAATAAATAAATAGCACAGAACACGAATTGTGTTATTTACATCTGTAGCACTGCAATGCATGCTAGGAGGCATGTGTTGCCTTTTAACCCAAATTAATCAACAGATAAGCCGCACTGGACTATAAGCCGCAGGATTCAAAATGACGCTTATAGTCCAAAAATTACGGTTTCTTTAATATACGAACACAAATGTGTAAATACGCAAACAAATGTTTTTAACTGCTATCTTACACCATAAATCCAGCCATGTTAGATAAGTGATGCCATATTCACTATTGCCGCTAGAGGGCAGTGTATGCACCCAAATGAATAAAACTAAATGCAAACACTTTCAAAACAAACCATTAAAACGACACTCAAACGAATCCTCGAAGCATGAAAATTTGACTCCAAACTTTTTTCTCATCGAATTAATCGTTGCAACAATAAGAAACATTTGAACTATTTCCAGACATTACAAACTATATTCCCGATTGTCCCCCTCTTCATCGTTTTTGGCAGGGGGTACCCAGGCCGGACAGGTTGGACGCGAGCCGAACAAAGCCCCTCTCAGATGGGAAGGAACAAAGAGCGCTATTGTGCTAAGGCTCTCAAACAGCTGACTGCGCTGCAGGCCGACGAGCTGACAGCCGAGGATGGATGGTATGTTATACCGATTTTTTTTTCCCCTGCTCGATCCATTACAACAGCTATTGAGGAAAGTTATGTAACTTAATTCAAAAGTACTCCACCCTTGCATATGGGCTGCTTAAAGTGTTTTTACAGTTGGACGAGAGAGAAGCGGAGAAATTGATTCAGACTCGCGTGAAAAACGGAGTTTATGTGGTTGTCTTTAAGTCATTTCAACCATGTATGTATGGTTTGCAGCGGTGGTTTTTTATGGGTTTACAGTAAAAGGTTTGTTTTATAAGCCTGGCGGGTAGCCAGGCTTTTCTTGCTGCCCGTCAGGCTAAAACAGTGCTCCAAAAAAAATTATAAAGAATATATTTTCACCACGTTTGGTGATACAGTTGAAAATGTAATGGCGACATCTTATGGTGGAGTTGTGAACAATCTTGTCCCAGCTGTCAGCCATTGCACTGAATTGCATTGTCTTTTTGCTTGTTAACACTGGAACAGTCATTATTTCAAAACGACTGTCAACATTTGTATTTTTATTATTATTCGGGATTTATTTTCAAAAAAACGTGATGGGCTGCAGGTGGGTTTCTCTACCACCAGACTTTGCGAGTTTTCTTTTTATCAGACGTCTGCAACCTTTACTACCAAAATAAATAACATTAAAATAGTATTACTGCAAAGCCATAAAATATGAGTACCGTATTTTTCGGACTATAAGTCGCACCAGCCATAAAATGCTCAACGAAGAGGAAAAAAAACATATATAAGTCGCACCGGAGTATAAGTCGCATTTTGGGGGGAAATTTACTTGATAAAATCCAACACATGGAACAGATATGTCATCTTGAAAGGCAATTTAAAATAAAAATACAATAGAGAACAACATGCTGAATAAGTGTACAGTACGATAATGTTACATGATGCATGAACAACAAAATGCAAACGTGGCCGGTATGTTAACGTAACATCGCTATTAAGAGTTATTAAGTCGCTCCAGAGTATGAGTCGCACCCCCAGCCAAACTATGGAGAGAAAAAAAAAAAAAACTGCGACTTATAGTCTGAAAAATACGGTAATACAAATGATAAATAAATCAGTGGTTCTTAACCTGGGTTTTATCGAACTCCAGGGGTTCGGTGAGTAATTTTAGGGGTTCAGCGAAGGTTAAGACGCACAGAGTCCTATTTTCAAATGCTGGCTAAAGGCAAATTGTCGGATTGGACTGGTTTGCTTCGAATTTACAGGCTTTATTTCGTTTCTTTCCATTGCTAGCCCTCCATCTAATTGGAGGATAAACTGCTTTGCTCAGTGGAAGGTTGACTCGCACTTGTAGAGGAAGTAGACGTAATGTTTGCATCACATTTTACACTATTAAAATAGTATGTGAATTCACTTAGATATTAGCTTGCTAGCTTAGCTATATCAGTTTTGAATCAGGGAAAACAATGTTTTATTATTAAATTCTACAGTTGAAACAAATACTTGAGTAACTCGAGTTTAAAAATTGGTCCGAGTAATTTTATCCGCCTCGAGGAATCGTTTAATTTTGCCAGCTCTAAGCATCACGATTTACCCGGACTACTTTTAATGCGGGACAACGCGTTGACGTCACATGCGTAGAGGAAGAAGCAATAAAAACTGACTGCAGCCAACAGCCGCTACAAACTATGCCCCCATGATGCTACGGTGGTAGCTTCTCATAGATATCACATGTATGTGGAACTAGATGCGAAATTACAGACTCAGCAGTGTTAGCACATGTATATGGAACTAGATGCGAAATGACTCGCCGGCCTTAGTAAATTGCAGCCATCTTAAAGCTGTAGACTTCTCAGCGCTAATAAATAAGATTAACTTTGCCGTACCTTGCTAATGTAACATTAGCCCTGCAGAGGGCTAGGTTTCTATCAATTATGACTACTGTCAATGCATGGCTAACGTGTCTTACATACAGGCTGTATTTAATCTTTAAAAACAGGGCGCTGTAGAGTGATAAGGGTGTAAAATAAAAACATAATAAAGCTAACTGTCAATTTTAGCTCAGTAGTCATTGCTGGATAAAACACCAAGTAGCATTGGTGCCTAATGTGCTCCAATACAGCAGGTGTCATACATTTATTTATACAAATGGAAATTCAATTGAAACCTGTGGGGAAAAACGCCTAACTTTTAAGTGATGTGTGTTGTAAAACATTTTTTATAAGATGTAGAAGTTTTTTTGAGTGAAGGCCATGAATTTTTTTTTTTCCTAGTCACATCTGAGATTGTTGGCTCTTTTCAACAATGTACATCGAAAATAAAGACACTGATTGTATGAAAATGGTTCAATATTAGGTCAAATGTCTTGTTTTCTCATGTATATTTATCATTGCTCTTTACCTAAAATAAATGTTTTATCCGATTACTCGATTAATCGATAGAATTTTCAGACGAATAGTCGATTACTAAAATTTTCGATAGCTGCAGCCATATTGAAGTCCAAAGGGTTCGGTGAATGCACATGTGAAACGTGTGGGGTTCAGTATCTTTAGCAAAGTTATGAAACAAGAAAATTAATTTGACCAAGAAAAATGAATGATTATTATTAAATTTCATCTAGTGGTTTAATCCAACTTTTAACACTCAAAGAGCCATTTCGACCATGTTTCGACAGAAAAGACAACACTGGGAGCCGCACGCAGGTATTGACACTTGATTGCGTCAGCTTAACTGTGTATATACGTTAGTGCTGCAACGATTACTCGAGTAATTTGATTAGAGAAAAGCGTCAAACCAAATTTGGCTGCTTCAAGTATTAGTTTAATTAGAGTGGCGTTATAATGGTTTGTTTTGAAATTGTTTGCATTTAGTTTTATCAATTTGGGTGGATACAATGCCCTCTACTGGCAACAGAGAATATGCTATAACTCGAGGTGCAACAATTAATCGACAAGTAATCGATTAGCAAATTAATCGACAACTATTTTAAGAATCGATTAATCGTTTAGGACCTTCTTTACCTCAGTCTTGTCTAAATTCTTGAAATCATAACAGATATATGACTTTTCAGTTTTAAATATGATCAGGTTTCTTCATTATATTTTTCAACAAAGAACAAAAATCTGCTTTTACTTTGGAAAGCAACAATTTACATTTTTGCCAACAGTGAATATGACATAACTCATTTAACATGGCAGAATCCAGCTGCCCCCTGTAAAGGCCAATATAAGGTAATTTTTTTTCATGCATTTTTAATTTAGTTTATTGGTAAATTTAGCTGTTTTTTGAGGGAACATGTGTTTTAACAATTTAAAAGCGCTGTAAAAAAAAAAAAAAAGTTAGCATTTTATAGCATTTAAGCTAGTGGAGATTTGCTAGGCAAGTTGCTCTTTTTTTTTTAAATACTATTTGAGGCTAAGCTTTCTATTCACAGAACACTGTCACAGGTCATGAATTCACCAACTATGTAAAGTCACGGTTGCAACTCGGAAGGCGTACTAAGTCTTTTCGCCTGTGAATGACATGAGCTGTGTGAGTGTTCTGTTTGCAAACACACAACAAGGTGAGCCTGACTTGCTCTACCTACTAAAGGTGATGATATCATATATTCAGGGGTGGACATAATTTTTTTGCCCAGGTTCTCAGAGGAGGACCTGGAGATGTGACTTGGTCCTCATTGAGCTTGAGAGTCGACTCACCTGATGCGATAAATTTATGACAAGCTTCACTTAGAGCCAATTAACTTTAATTAATTATATTAACAATTAATGCTTGATTAACATCAACTGACACAACAAAATTGCCATTACTTTGAAATGAAATGTAAAGAAATAAACATAAAAGCACCAATTCAAAATAAAGGGCATTATGCGGCTCCCACATTAACTTCAAGCCTTTTTAAAAGTGGGATGTCCTCCTCATAAGACCTCATTGAACGTGCATGTTTAGCTTTGTAAAATGCGAGCAAAAACATGTTTGTCAGTGCATGTCGCTGTTCATTACCTTTATTCCGCCCTATTCCGCCACTTGTCTGACATCGATAGTTTGCTTAATTGCCACATGCTCTGTTTTTTTCGTGCTTTTGAAAGTTTGGATGGCTGAAATTCTTTGACCCTACATAAAATGCGCTGCTCTTATCGGCGACAGTGTGATTCTCACGGCACATTTTGTAATGCGTTTCCGTGCGAGCATCATTTGCTTCTAGCCATGGTACCTCCTGTAGCCACTTTTCAGCAAGTCCTTTTTTTCGGTAGCTCCGGTGACGTCTCTGTCGTCTGTCTGTCTTTTGACGGGGGTGGGGGAACACAGAAGTAATTACTCAGTGTGGCCTGCCTCTTCGACATTTTGAGAAGTTATTTTCTCGTGTCCGCCGCAAATACAGTGGTCAGCCATCGGTACGCAAAAGCATATGGAAACCGTTGAGGGCCAGCGCGTTTGTCTACGTCCAGTACGCATGCGCGCATGCGGACCACTTATGTGCACCACTGCATATATTAATTTATTTAATATAAAACTGAGCCGCAGCAGAGGGTTCAAAGAGCCGCATGTGGCTCCCGTGCCACAGGTTGCTGACCCCTGATCTAACCCCTCAACCCCATCAGGCAAGGAAAAACCTGAGAACACAGATACGGGGCGGTGCTTGGGGGGTGTGGCAGCACCTGGGTCCGGCCCTCTAGGGGGCCCGGTTGGATGAGGGGAGAGTCAAACAGAAAGATGATGCACGGAACTCCAATATATTGTTGTGTAGTGTTAAAGGGCCCGCTAATAATTTTCTACTAAGACCCTCCCACCTGACGAAAGTTCACCTCGGGTGGGGACCCGTTTATACTAAACGCACCCGGCCCCTATTCACATTTGTTCCGCCACTGCACAGATGGGATGAAGTATTCAACTGAATTGGATGTCATTCGCCGTCATGAGCAACCATTGAGTTAAATGTAGCGAAACACATTTTTTCACTTGAATTTGAACTTCCTGCGTTACTAGGAGAAACACTTAACAGTCCACTTGAGACGGCGAGCTCGTTTTTCGCGACCTCTTCTTTTAGCGCCTCGGGGCCGCGTGATTTATTCGCTCCAAGGACAAGTCGGAGTGTGGAGCCAGTGTCAAATGAGGCATTTCATTATTTCATTCCTCCCTCTTTTTGGAGGGGGATTTCTTCCTCCCGCCCTCTCGCCCACTTCATGTATAACTCCTATTTACATGGCACTTGGCAGCCGCCTGTTGTTTTTGCTGGAGAGGAAAAGAACAAGACAGCTCTGGTCAAGATCTTTCTTAGACAAAATTGCCTCTCTGTCGGGAGGGACGGTGGGTGCCAAGGACTTTTCGTTTTGCACACAGTCAGAGCCATATGCTAGCGAGCGCTACTAAAAGGCCGGTTGGATGAATGAATCCGTGTAAGTTCATTACAACTTTAAACATTGCTAGCGCAACAATGAGGCACTCTGAAGCGGAAAGTGGAAAAGCATTTATAATTGAAATTTCAGACCTCTACCTATTTTCGAACTTGCAAATACACTGCTGGCCAAAAGTATTGGCACCCCTGCAATTCTGTCAGATAATGCTACATTTCTTCCCAGAAAATGATTGCAAGTACAAATGCTTTGGTACTAAGATCTCGCTTGCAATGGAAAAACACAAAAGAGAATGGGGAAAAAATATGTCATTATCATTTTACACAAAACTCCAAAAATAGAGAGAAATATTGGCACTACAGATGCGATCGGGTCCGATCACGTCATTTTCAAAGTATCGGAATCGGCAAAAAAATATCGGCCATGCCTTTTTTGAATATATATATATTTTTTTTTAATTAAATCGTTTTCTAATTGTACTTAACGTTACAGACATAATATGTTACACTCATCCAGAGTCTTTAGTTTCGGCCTAAAATTAGTTTAGGCTTAAGGTAGGGTTATCAAATTTATTCCAATAACGGTAGTAATTATTTTTTTTTAAAAATGTATCATGTTAAAATATTTAAAGCAATTAATTGTCGCGGTCAATCTGTAATGGCGCCGTTTTACCTATATAGAGAGATAAAAGGCAGTGTAAAATGAGTAGAGTGAATTTTAGCAGCCTTTGGAGCCTTTTTTTTAATTGGTTAAAGCCTAACTATCCCTCTTCGTTTAATTAGAAATATCATGGGAAGCAATGTGGGGAAGCAAGGTAGCAATTGATCTTTTTCTTAACACCTTATGTTATTTCCCAACGCAGAGAAGATATATGAATTGGTAGCACTAAGCACAGTCATGGTTTCACTTCCCATCATGCATTTGGGCATGGCCACAGTATCATTTACTGCAAGCTCAACAAATACACTTCAACAAATACACTAGATGGTAATATTTAGTCACAATATACAAAGTCACAAGTCTTTCTATCCATGGATCGCTTTAACAGTATGTTAATAATGTAAATGCCATCTTGAGGATTTATTGTCATAATAAACAAATACGGTACTTATGTACTATATGTTGAATGTATATATTCGTCCGAATTTTTTTCATTTTTTTCTTAATGCATTGCCAAAATGTATATGATCGGGAAAAATGATCGGGAGTAAAAAAAAGCAATCGGATCGGGAAATATCGGGATCGGCAGATATTCAAACTAAAACGATCGGGATCGGATCGGGAGCAAAAAAACATGATCGGAACAACCCTAATTGGCACCCTTTGAAAAATCGTGATGCTTCTCTAATTTGTGTAATTAACAGCACCTGTTACTTACCTGTGGCACATAACAGGTGTTGGCAGTAACAAAATGACACTTGCAACCAGTTAAAATGGATTAAAGTTGATTCAACCTGTGTCCTTGTGTGTACCACATTGAGCATGGAGAAAAGAAAGAAGATTAAAGAACTGTCTGTGGACTTGAGAAGAAAAAATGTGAGGAAACATTGGCAATCTCAAGGCTACAAGTCCATCTACAAAGACCTGAATGTTCCTGTGTCTACCGTGCGCAGTGTCATCAATAAGTGTAAAGCCCACGGCACTGTGGCTAACAGCCCTAGATGTGGACGAAAAAGAAAAATTGAGAGATTTCAACGAAAGATTGTGCGGAAGGTGGATAAAGAACCTCGACTAACATCCAAACAAGTTCAAGCTGTCCTACAGTTCGAGGGTACAACAGTGTAAACCTGTACTAACTGTCGGCGTCTGAATGAAAAGGAACTCTATGGTAGGATACCCAGGAAGACCCCAAATACCAAATATACCAAATACCAAAAAATGTTTTGGAAGAATGTTCTCTGCTAAGATGAGACAAAAATAGAGCTTTTCGGTAAAAGGAATCAACATTTGTTTACAGGGAAAAAAAACAAGGCCTTCAAGAAAAGAACACGGTCCCAACATTCAAACATGGCGGAGGTTCCCTGATGTTTTGGGGTTGCTTTGCTGCCTCTGGCACTGGACTGCTTAACGGTGTGGATGGCATTATGAAGTCTGAAGACTACCAACAAATTTTGCAGCATAATGTAGGGCCCAGTGTGAGAAAGCTGGGTCTTCCTCAAAGGTCATGGGTCTTCCAGCAGCACAATGTCTTCAAATCTCAGAGACCTGGAGCAGTTGGCCAAAGAAGAATGGTCTAAAATTCCAGCAAAGCATTTTAAGAAATTCATTGAGTTTCATTAAAGCAGCATCACATGATTTTTGAAAGGGTGCCAATACCTTTGTCCGGCCCATTTTTTGGAGTTTAGTGTAAAATGATAATGATTTTTTTCCCATTCTCTTTTGTGTTTTTTCATTGCAAGCAAAATAAATGAAGATATTACTACCGAAGCATTTGTTTGGATGTTAGTCGAGGTTCTTTATCCACCTTCCGCACAATCTTTCGTTGAAATCTCTCGTCAATTTTTCTTTTTCGTCCACATCTAGGGAGGTTAGCCACAATGCCGTGGGATTTACACTTATTGATGACACTGCGCACGGTAGACACAGGAACATTCAGGTCTTTGTAGATGTTTTGTAGCCTTGACATTGCCCATGTTTCCTCACAATTTTTCTTCTCAAGTCCACAGACAGTTCTTTGGTCTTCTTCCTTTTCTCCATGCTCAATTTACTACACACAAGGACACAGGTTGAATCAACTTTAATCCATTTTAACTGTCTGCAAGTGTCATTTAGTTCTTGCCAACACCTGTTATGTGCCACAGGTGAGTAACAGGTGCTGTTAATTACACAAATTAGAGAAGCATCACTTGATTTTTCAAAGGGTGCTAATACTTTTGTCCGATCCATTTTTGGAGTTTTGTGTAAAATGATCATGATTTTTGTTTTTTTTTCCATTCTCTTTTGTGTTTTTTCATTGCAAGCAAAATAAATGAAGATATTACTAGCAAAGCATTTGTAATTGAAATCATTTTCTGGGGGGAATTAAGCATTATCTGACAGAATTGCAGGGGTGCCAATACTTTTGGCCAGCAGTTTATTTCTGCTCCTCACTGTAGTTAGCCAATGTAAATTAGTCCGTTTTTTGGCGGAATCCTCAATGCATCCCACACTGCCAGCCTTTTGCTGTCAAAATATGTTTGCTATCTATTACCGACAATGGCACCCAGTGAAATATGTTCATCAAAAATTAGCTTCTAAATTAGAACAAACAACCGGTTCCAGCACACAAGGAAGTATTACGTCGAACAGTAGAAGTTCCACTGTCTTTTGGAAAATATTACCAGAACACGGTATGACATAATTGTCATCTTATTTTGGTGCTCATATGGAAATAGAATACATGCATGGGACTATTATCTCATGTGGAAAGACTGACGTTTTTCCACCTACATAAAGCCTGAAGATGATTAGATTACGTCTGCGCCGAGCAAGTTCAAACATATAGAAATTGACGTTGTTTACAAACTCCGCATCAGATTGTCTTTTCCACGAAACGAGTTATAATCCATTCCGCGAGAGTTACGATCATGTCATAAAAGTTGGCACGTCATGACGAAGGATGTAACATTCTCACGTTTCATCTGTTCCGCTTTCGACCTGCCACATGAATTCCCCTTCTCATACCCAAACCGCTCGTTATAGGATTGAACCTGAAAGATGGGTATTTTTCTCTCCCGGCGAGCGGGGATTAGCGGTCGGCGTTTGATGATGCAACGGCGTTACTGTGCTTTCGCAGCCGAGCAGAAAAAAAGCCCGCGTCGTGCCTTTCGGGCGCACGCTAGCGCTCCCGACAAAGACGCCTACACAAGCTGGCGCAGGCCGGGGCGAGAAACGTCAAGTATTAGCCGTGAAATATATGTCATTTCTGGCTAGCGCCCAAAAGCAATCTGGCTTCGAGCGCTCGTGACAGTGCGTCCTGTATGTGTCTTAAATCCGCTGGCCGACGCTCTGCTCGCTCCGTTTCCTGAGTCATTCCTGAGAACAATTAGCAGCGCTGTGGAATTCCAGCCCAATAGGACGGCTGGCGGCCCCTTATTATGCGCATCCCCTATAGCCACGCTGAAAGAGGGGCACTTTCAAAGGACTTTTATATACATTTTTGGGGGGTGCTCTAGTGAGGGCTTAATGCGGGGGTTGACAACCTGCAACTCTAGAGCTGCATACGGCTCTTTAGCGCTGCCCTAGTGGCTCCTTAGAGCTTTTTCAAACATGTTTGAAAATGCAAAAAGATGGGCGGGGCAGATATATATATATTAGGGCTGTCAAAGGATTAAAATTTTTAATCAAGTTAATCACAGCTTAAAAATTAATTAATCGTAATTAGAGCAGGGCGGTAACCCGAAAATTTACCAGTACCGAAATTCTTCACGATGACCGACGTAATTTTTACCATGTCGGTAAATTCGGTAATTTAATAAAACAAGAAAATATAGTCGTTGTTCGGCTATGTTCATTCCCCTTTAAGAAAGCAGTCAGTGTGCTTACGTTTGGAGTCACGTGGTTATCAGGAAGCCAAACAAACAGAAGCCCGGTAGGCTAACGCTAGCGGCTAACGCTACAAGCAAACGTGATGGAGTGTGGCTTAAGGAAGTTTCGCCAAACTTTCACCCGACATTAAGTAGAATCTTGGCGGCATTCAGACGGGCTTTCACCCGCTGTCCTCCCTTGTTCTCACGATTTCCGGAGAGGGTGCTTTCTAGAGCTGGCCCGAATAGTCGACATAGTCGACGTCATCGATGACGTAAATCCGTCGACGAGCAAAACATCCCGTCAACGGTTAATGAAGGGTTAAAAAAATATATGTGTGGAAAGTTCAGAATGTTGGATGCTCTGTATGCAAGCGGGGAAAGCGGCACAAAGCCAAAAAAAGCACACCAGAGTGTCCAAAACATTGACTTATTTCAAAGAAACAAAGGAGGGTACACTCTTCTATCCTGTCTCTTCAATGCCAAGCTTGGCTGCACGTCGGCCGTGAAAGAAACACCAAGCGCCGTCACCCAGTTTGTACATTTTTTTTGTTTCATTTTTTGTACACCAGAGGGTGCTGTCGCCTTACTAAATAATGAAAACCTCCATTTACAGACGTCGCGCAACCGCATTTGTTTCAACCTAGCCATAAAACAAAGGTAATTAAATATATTTATTATTCAAAATGTCTTTTTTTTTATAGCTTAGAATCATTCACTGATGTCTCATATTTCGTTTAAAAAAACAACTTTAAAAAATCATTCACTCACAAATTTTAAACTTTTAAACAAATGACGTCACAATGAAAAAAATGGCGTCCTTAAAAAAGTCACGGATATCTACCTCATAACTATTGCTTATTTGTTTTTTTTTGTTACTGTCGCATTTTCCCTGATTTGTTACATGATAAATAATCGATCCAAAAAAAGAAAAATTGAAGAAAAAAAAAAACGTTTAAAAGGGTAAATATATGAAAAAGAAAATCTCGACCACTCCTTGATGTCTGCGATTTCTGCATCGCCACCGTTGTTATATTACCATGTTTCATCCATAAAATCCCTCAAAAATCCAGCTGTGGCCATTCACAGCTGTGTCTTGACACTCGGTGATACATGCTACATGGAGTTTTTGGATCGAAACAAGGTAAGTACGCGATAATATCTCGTTAAGGTCATGGCGTCTGTAATTCTGCTCTCACGTGCTCTCACCTCCAGATAGGGTTTTGTTTATTGTTTTATTTTTTTTTAAATGCACTCCTGTCCAAAAATGTCCTTCCCCCAGAATAATGAGATTTTGAGCTTTCCAATGATGTATCACATGTGCATATCGGACAATTTTGAAAGTTGGCCAAATTGGGGGTCTCAGAGCGGAACTTCAAGTCACCTGAGTGTTTTCCGCCATATATATATACTGTGTGTGTGTATATATATATATATATATATATATATATATATATATATATATATATATATATAAAACGATTTTAACAATTGATCGATTAACTCGAGTAATGCTGCCACGATTAATCAATTAAATTGAGTAATCAGATTAGAAAAAAGCTTCAAATCAAAGGTTGTTGCTTCGAGGATTCGTTCAATTAGAATTACGTTGTAATGGTTTGTTATGAAAGTGTTTGCATTAAGTTTCATTTATTTGGGTGGATACACTGCCGTCAAGTGGCAACAGTGAATATGACACATGTAATTGAACATGGCTGAATCCAGCTTCTCCCCGTTCAGACCAACATAAGGTATGCTCTTGTTTGAATTAATGTTTTTTTTTGCATATGTAATTTACTTAAAATTTTATATTTAAATGAAAGTGCAATTTTGCAGTTAGAACTTTTTTTTACTTTGTATTCGCATTTAATGCTTTTTGAAACTGCAATTTTAGCTAGCCTTTTTTTTTTTTTTTTTTTTTTTTTTTTTTTTTTGCAACTCCTAAATTTTTTTCCGCAATGCATTAGATTTTCCTAATCAGATTATTCAATTATTCGAACAAAGTAGTCGATAGATTAATCGATTACAACAAAAAAACGATGGCTGCAGCCCTTCAATTCGAAAAATGTTTCTAATCAAATTTTGCTGCTTTGGGGAGCCATTTAATCAGAGTGGCGTTTTAATGGTGTGTTTTGAAAATGTTTGCAGTTAGTTTTATTGATTTGGGTGGATGCACTGCCCTCTAGTGGCAACGGTGAATATGCCATAGCTAGTTTAACATGGCTGAATCCAACTGCTCCCTGTTAAGAACAACATAAGATAAGTTTTTGTTTGAGCAAATATGTTTATTTGTGCATTTGAAGTATATGTCGCCGTTTTTTGTGGGAATATGTGTTTGAACGATTTAAGACCTTTATATATATATATGTATATATATATATATATATATATATATATATATATATATATAAACATTAGCGGACTTTTACTATATGGAAGTTAGCCAATTGTTCTTTTGTTGTACTTGGATTAGGGCTTCAACTAAACTGTTATTTTCATAACCGATTAATCGGCCGATTAATTAAACGATAAATCAGTTAATCAGGTAAATGTAACTTTTTTCAGTTACCTTCACAATTTACCTTTAAGTCGTTTTCGGCATATTGTGAGTCACAATGAAGACAAAATGGATGTCTATTTCCTTCCAAAAATAGTATTTTACAGCTTCCTGACCTAACTGCAGTCTAAAACTGTATCGATTATCAAATTTGTTGGCAACTACTTCATCAATCGATTTAATCGATTAGTTGTTGCAGCCTTATTAACAAGCTAGTTTGGACAGTAAGATGTCTGAAAATTGGAAAAAGTGTGAGTTGTTGTTTTCCAAAGATTTTTTTTTTTTTTTCAAAAATACAATGAAGAAATATGATATTTACAACTAAGAAGTTACTTGTATGTTATAATTACAAGGGTTTAGTCAAGTTTAAGGTGAAGAAGGTCCGAAATGATTACCAGTAATTGGTTATTAAAATGGTTGTCGATTAATTTGTCAGGAAGTGAAAAGCGGCAAGGATATTTAGTATAGTCCCAAGCACCGTTTATTTTTCATTGTTGAACATAAAAAATGCGACTTTTCCTATTTCAAGGAGTAAGGGGGCATTATAATAGCCATGTAAAGAGTTTTACTAGTTTCAGTGAGAAAGTGAAAAGTTTTTTTTTGTTGTTGTTGTTGTTGTTGTTCTTGAACTTCATTTCCACACAAAGGTTGAGGTGCTATTTAGGTTAGCAAGGAGAGGTATGAAAGTCATTTTTCCAAGTGTCCTGGAGCTCGCGAAACTTTAAAAAAAGCGCGTTCATCGAGGTTTCGTCGGCCATATTTGCGTGTATCCACCCTCCGAAACAGCCTGATAGCACAGATATAGGTGCGTCTGCCCCTCTACATTGGATGCGCTGCTGACGTCAGAACTGTTAGATTAGAACAAGTCCTATTTTGGGCCCCGCGAAAATTCACTCAAGACTTTCTGCTCTGTCCAAAACAACCGCTGCCACTCACTCTCGCCGAGAAGTCCTCTCCCACATTCACAATGAATCGGTTGCCGGCAAAACCCTTTACACTAGGCTACCGTGAGTTTGAAACTGTCTCAAATGCCCCAAAGGGAAAGGAAGCATCCAAAAATCAACAGGAAATGACGTGAAATGCCACAAAATTAACCCTTGGCTGCCACTGATGGCCATAGATGTCCAATCCATTTGAAGTGGGAGGAGTCGAAATAAATTGGATGTCTATTGCTGTCAATGTCACTCACTAAATATCACCATTTAAAAACCGCATTTAGTTTACGAAGCGAACAACTGTACCGCTGTCAAAGGCACTTAAAACATCTTGTTGTAAAAGCACCCGATTTACGGGAACGTCATCGACACTTTCCAAGACGAAACAGCCGATTCCAGCTAGCGTATGATTAAAAAAAGGAAAAAAAATTGAAGTAGTCGGACCTCGCGAAGGCCACACACCAACATGCCGCCTGGATGAAATGTTCCGCTAAAGGGGCGAACAGTAAGCGGCGGGGCCGGGGGCCAAGGCACGCTCGCTCCCAATCTCCGGCCAAGGTCTCAGCCATCATCATTACCATCTGCGCTAGCTAAATCGGCCCGCGTGTTGACTTACAGCCTTTCGCAATCCTCCGAGGAAAGCGGGGAATTCGTCTGGAGGACAGGAAGAGTCCAAATATACAGGAACACATACCTATTTTCAGTTTGACGTTACCTCATTGGCTGCCGTCGACGACTATTTTGACTTGACTTTTAAGGGGTTCGGCATTTTGACCTGGGAACTTCTGGGTAACTTACAAGACGGTTCTCGATAACGATGATCTCACGATATGGTGATTCAACAATAATCGATACATGGGTCAGGAAATCGTTCTACTATATTCTACAATAAAGAGGAAAACAAGCTCTTTTCATCCTTCTGCTGTGATTTTGAATAAGTTTATCATTAGTAGACGTCCAATCCATTTATAATGCAAAAAAAAAAGTTGAATTTTCATTGTTTTTTTGTATTTACATTTTTAAATTGATGAAAAATAAATTGCTTTTTGACCAAAGTTAAAAAAAAAAAAAGGAATTATTTTTTTTAACTATGAATAAATAATAAATACATTAAAATAAACCAAATTAAAATAAATTAAAACCAGTTGTAATAAGTTGAAAATAAGAATAAGACAAATTTTGAATAAAATAAAAGCTTAATTTTTTTTTTTACTAAATAATAATTAATGAATTAAAAATTAAACCAAATTAAAAGAAATTAAAACCATTGGTAATAAATTGGGAAAAAAATAAGACATAAATTCTAAAAATATATATATAATTTAAATTTTAAAAAACTAAATAATAATAATAAATACATTTAAAATAAATTCAAAAGTTGTAATAAATTGAAAAAAAAAAGACAAATTCTAAAAAAAAAAAAATGAAATAAAAAGCTTAAAAAAAAAACTAAATAAATAATAATGGTAAATACATTAAAATTAAAATAAACCAAATTAAAATAAATTTAAACCATTGGTAATAAATTGAAAAAAAGAATAAGACAAATTCTCAACAGCAAAAAAATAATTAAAATTTAAAAATAAATAAATAAATAATAAAAAATACATTTTAAATAAACCAAATTTAAAAAAATTAAAACCAACTGTAATAAACTGAAAAAAATGACATAAATTCTCAAAAAAATTAAATAGTTTTTAAAATAACATAAATATTAATAAATTAAGTAATCAAAATTAAAATTAACCAAATTAAATCAAAATGATTGGTAATAAATTGAAAAAAGACGTAAAGTCTATAAAATAATTGAAATAAAAAAAAAACATATAATAATGAATAAATTCAAAATAAACCAAATTAAAACTAGTTGTAATAAGTTGAAAAAAAGACATAAATTCTATAAAAATAAAATAATTGAAATGAGAAAAAAAGAAACACATAATAATAAATACATTTAAAATAAACCAAATTAAAATGAATGAAAAGCAGTTGCAATAAATTAAAAAAATAATAAGAACAAGACATTAATTCTAAAAGTAATAATAATAATTTTTAAAAAATTAAACTAACTAAATAATAAATTAAAATAAACCAAATTAAATTAAATTAAACCCATTGATAATAAATTGGTAAACAAATTGTCTTCAGGTCCAAAATTCTTAAAAAAATAAAATAATATTAAAGAAATCAATAAAACTTCAAACAAATTAAAACCAGTTGTAATAAATTAGAAAAAAAAGACATAAATTCAGGTAACATACATTTTATTAATTTGAATTTAATTTTATTCTGTATTTTTTTTATTATTATTTGGTATTCAAATTTAAAATTGATGAAAAAAAAGGTTTTGTAATTTACTTAATATATATTTACGCCTTCTTTAAAAAAAAATTCATTTCATTCATGAAACCCAAAATAATTATTTGTTGAATTTTTTATATACTTACTAATAACTTTAATAATTTTTTGTAAAAAACGACGTGGGTAATTATTGTAACTTAATAAACTCTCTGGCTGCCGTTGACAGCAATAGATGTTTAGATTGCTTCCAGCCCGCTCCAGGTTGAAATGGATTGCACGTCTAATACCGTCAATAGCCCTTTTCAATATTAATTTCCTTCCTTCACTAACTACCACAACACAGACATCCACAATAGTGACAACTGCTCTAGCTGTCAAATAATCGTGGCAGCCCTAATCTTTCCAGAACATGTGGAAAGCTTTACTGGGCCAACAATGCCCCGCTGATAATGTGACACCGTCAGCAACGAATATCAGGCGGGGTGGCCCGCTCTCTCTCTCTCTCTCTTCCCCTCTTTCAACAGCGCCGTTAGCATCCGCGCGCTCGCTGTTGCATAGTTGGCTCGCCTCGCCTGCAATGCGTCTGCAGTCTGTGCACTGCGGTGCAGCCCGGCAATTCCATCTCCCCACAGACCCGCTGGAAGGCATTTCTACTTAAAATAAACCGCGCGCGCCCACGTCCAGCCTCTCAGCACCATCGTTCAGTGACGCGTTCTTTTCATGCCAAAAAATTATAAGAACGGACGGGACAAAGGGGAGTACGAACGTCACGCGCGAGTCGCAAATTTGGAAAACGTTGAACCTTTGAACCGGCGGGTCACATGCCTGCCGTGAACGTCGTCGTTCCCCTTCCACAGTTGGCCTTGACTAATCACGCTACTAGCCTCAGTAGAGTCGTTTGGCTAGCGAACTCATTCCAGAAACAACATTCTTACTTCCTTTAGACTTGAGGTAACCTACAGAGTTCAGTCAGTACTCGGTTTTAGTCATACGCGTTGCAATCGATTGCTTAAAAGCAAAACTTTGGGAAACGCATAATACTTACTCAGAGAGAATGTCTTCTGTCAATGGTGCAACTGTATCCGCACACTGTGAAGAAATAGCATGATTAATTGGCGTTTAAGTTCAACGTCGATGTCAGAAAAAGGTCAAACGTCAGCTTATTTTGTTCTAGGATCGAGATATTCGGATTTAAAATGTCTTTTCGTTTATTTTAGAACTTCCATTTTAACGTAAAAGTGTGCTCGAGTAGTTAGCGCCTTTAAATCAAGGCTAAAAATGCTATTGTTTACTAGTGTATTCTAGTAGCGGGAATTTCTGGGTAGCTCACGATACGATTTGCGATACAACGCTCACGAAAATGATGATCCATAGACGACATCACTATTGACGTGTCACTTGGTCATTCGTTGCGCGACCCTTTATCAGAGGGGGCCGAGCTTCATTTAGTAATAGCCTAAGACGGCACACGCTCATGTCGGATTTAAGCTAGGATTTACTTACGATTGGATTTAACTGCAAAAGTTGTATAGGAAGGATTGTCTCAGGAGGGATTTGTTCACGGATTCAAGGTCAATATTATATTTTTCGTACGATGCATGCGCGATCGAAGCATTTATTCGCAGGAATTTTCTTTGTTTACACATAGAGGCGGCTCATTTTCGTAACTGTCTAGCTTCATAGTTCACTTTTAACCAAGAATCGAGACTGTTTTACGTCCATATCTATAAAAGAATTCAGAGTTTTAAGCATTTATTCACAAGAATTTGCGCCAAAAAAGCTCTGTTTACGCCAGGCGGCCGCTAACCTCATTCGCTAATATAGTAGCATTGTACTTTGCAGTTAGCGTTTATTTTACGTATATTGCCAGAGTTTCTTTGCTTTTTACCAAGAATCGAGACTCTTTTACGTCCATATCTATGAAGAATTCGGGGATTTAAGCATCTGTTCACAAGAATTTTCGCCAAAAAAGCTCCTTTTACGCCAGGCGGCCCCTAGCCTCATTCGCTAACAGTATATAGTGGTATAAATAATAATAAAAGGCTATTCTATTCTATAATAAGTTGTGATTGTATATAGAATTTATTAATAATCTATTTACATATTATTTATAATTGATTCTGCGTGTTTTCCTCAAGTATTAAGTTTCTGATGTTAAATTGAGTGATTTATTAGCTGTTGAAAACTTACAGTAAACAAAAAAAAATTAAGTTGCTATTTTGGTCAAAAACTTTTATGTTAAATATTGGTATTGATGCTGAAAATATAGGCGATTACCTCTGCATTTGGTGATTTTTGTGCTTCTAGTGTAAAATCTGAGACTTTTATAGCCATTTTAAGTTGTGTTATACAGAAAATAATTCATCGGGATTTTATAAGGGAACAAATTTTTTTATGCCGCTGCTCATGGACACTCATATATGGCTAAAGTAGGTGCCTGTTTTGGTTTTAGGTCGGCCTACAAATCTGCCCCGTTTTCCGTGTCGTGTCAATAGGTTATGAAGTCTATGGATGATCTCACGATATGGGGATACAACAATTATCATGGGTCAGGAAATCATTCTACGAATCAACTAGGGCTGCAGCTATCGATTTATATAATCGATTAATCTGTAATTAGTTCAAAAAATAGAGTCATTGGATAAGGAACATTTAATGCGTTGCGGAATGAATTTTAAGAGATGTAAAACAAAGGCTACCTAAGATTTCACTTTGAAAAGAGCATTAAATACAAAATAAAATTCCCGAGTGTAAGGGTTAGAGTAATAAAAGCATTTTAAGTTAAATTAAAATACCTGAGCTTCGCCTCAAACAATATAAAAAAAAAAAGTACGTAATGATAGAACTACAACAAAAACACTTGGCTAACTTGCAGAGCAACAGTCTGCTAGCTTAAATGCTATAAAATCTGAACAAATCTTTCAAACACATATTCCAACAAAAAAAACGCTAAACTAAATTACGAATGCATAAACAATCGTATCAGCTCAAACAAAAACTTACAACCTAATGTTGCTCTTAACAAGGAGCAGCCGGATCCAGCCATGTTAGATGAGTTATGTCATATTCGCAGTTGCCACAAGAGGGCAGTGTATCCACCAAAATCAATAAAACTAAATCTAGCACTTTCAAAACGAACCGTTACAACGTCACTCTAATTAAGCGAATCCTTGAAGCAGCAAAATTTGATTTGAAGCTTTTTTCTAATCAAATTACTCGAGTAAATCGGTTAATTGTTGCATCACTACAAACGACTAATAACCAGAAAAACAAGCTCTTTTCATCCTTCTGCTGTAAATTGAAATGAGTTTATCACTTGTACACGTCCAATCCATTTAAACAGTGAAACCGTTTTCAAACGATACATCCGATTCTTGGTGGGAGCATATCAATAACCTTTTGGGCTATTAAGACCCGCGATATTTCACCTTTTCAATATTTTTTAACACTACACTCCTAGTTTAAAATGGGATGGCAAAATGAGAAGAAATCTCATCAGGAATTTGCAAACAGTTGATATTAGCGTTTTAGTGTAGCTACATTGTTTTTGAATTCAAAATGAACTGCTACATTATCTATCCAAAGCCAGGCAGTGAGTTCAGTTAATTTAACGATTAATCGAGTCATCGGATAAATGTCACTTTTTCCAATTACCTTCACAATTCACCTTGAAGTTTTTAGGCATGTTTTAAGAACAATGAAGACAGAATGGATGACTATTTCCTTAAAAAAAATATATTTTTTTTTATTACAGCTTCCTGACTTAACTGTAGTTTACAACTGTATCGATTATCAAATTCGTTGGCAACTAAAATCTATAATATTTGACCTACGGAGGGCGCCATGTTTTGCGTGCACAATGCACACTGGGGGGGGGGATGACGCGGTTAGCCTGGACTGGGAGGAAAGTTGTGCTAGCTAGCAAGCGATGCTAGTATGACGACTGGCATGATTTTGTCACATCCTGCTGCTGGTCAGATTGTTTTTTTAAAGAACTGTTGGATGGGTTCCCAACATCGTACCTGCATCCAATTCCAGCTCATCAGCAGTGTCATTAAACCGATCCTAGGCGGCTTGCCTAGAATTGACTTGCTGTTAATTCACAGTTTGTATATGCCGTTGTTGCTAGTTGCATCATTGCCTTTTTTTTTTTTTCGTTTATCTGCCTTTCATCGTTGTTTTCCCTCCTTTTTTTTTTTTTTTTTTTTTTAAATTGATCACATCCTACTGTCCCGGACCCATTTAGCATGCCCCTTTTTGCAATCGCATGTTCTTTTGTGTGTTCGATAAACCCTTTTACGTAATCCCTATGTTATTGTCATCTGCTTGCTATCTAAAATGAGTCGCGTTTTCTAACTACGTGGTCAAGCCAGCCGCACTTTCTTTTCAGTTGCGTTTCCCTTTCAGGTTTTACCGCACAGACAGACAACGCATGTGGGTTGCGATTGCTTGATAACAAAAACTATGACTCTAACGTCACGCGGAATTATAGTCCTGTGGTCTACAAGCTCGTCTGTCACACGGGAAACGCGGGTTTGAATCCAGCTGGAGACTAGTGCTGCAACGATTAATCAATTAGTTCAAGTATTCGATTAGAAAAAAATATTCCAATTAAATTTTATTGCTTCGAGTATTCGTCTAATTAAAGTGGCGTTGTAATGGTTTATTTTGAAAGTGTTTCCATTTAGTTTTATTGATTACCGTGGATACACTGCCCTCTGGTCTGCCTCATTTCGCATGGCTGAATCCAACTGCTCCCTGTTAAGACCAACGTAAGCTAACTTTTTGTTTGAGCATGTTTTTATGCATTCATAGTTTAGTTTATAGGCATATTTAGCCGTTTTTTGTGGGAATATGTGCATTGTAAAAAAAAGTTTGCATTTTTGAGCATTTAAGCTAGCGGACTTTTGCTATGTATGTTAGCCAACTTTTCTTTTGTTGTGCATAGATCCTCATTTTTTTTATTTTTTTATACTGTTTGAGGCTCAGCTCAGGTATTTTATTTTCATGTTCCTTATCCGATTACTCGATTATTCGAACTATCTAGTTCATCGATTAATCGACTACTAAAATAATCGATAGCTGCAGCCCTACTGGATACCTTCATTTCAGAGGCGTAGCAAGAGTCCCCGAGCGTGTGCAAGTAAGGGGAATAGTTAAACTTGGAGCAATAAAAAAAAGAGTAGCACCTAGAGCTGTCAAAATTATCGCGTTAACGGGCGTTAATTTTTTAAATGAATCACGTTAAAATATTTGACGCAATTAACGCAGATGCCCCGCTCAGACAGATTTAAATGACAGTACAGTGAAACGCTCACTTGTTATGTTTTATGGAGTTTTGCTGCCCTCTGCTGGCACTTGGGTGCGACTGATTTTATAGGCTTCAGCACCCATGAGCATTGTGTAAGTAATTATTGACGTCAACAATGGCGGGCTACTAGTTTATTTTTTGATTGAAAATTTTATTAGAACGAAAACATTAAGAGGGGTTTTAATATAAAATTTCTATAACTTGTACTAACATTTTTCTTTTAAGAACTACAAGTCTTTCTATCCATGGATCGCTTCAACAGAATGTTAATAATGTTAATGCCATCTTGTTTATTTATTGTTATAATAAACAAATACAGTCCTTATGTACCGTATGTTGAATGTATATATCCATCTTGTGTCTTTATCTTTCCATTCCAACAATAATTTACAGAAAAATATGGCATATTTTATAGATGGTTTGAATTGCGATTAATTACGATTAATTAATTTTTAAGCTGTAATGAACTCGATTAAAAATTTTAATCGGTTGACAGCCCTAGTAGCAACACAAAAATACCCCCATCAGATGCTTGTTGTGAAATCAGTAATCAGATTGGCCCTACGACCCACCAAATTCTAATTATTCCGTAAAAACCACTGATTGGCGGACTACTGACCGAAATGAGTATTAAATTTGCAAATAAAATTGTTTAGGGTTGTTTTAGATGCATAAATGTTATATTTTTCTTATAAAGTATTGTCCGAGGAATACGATAGACCCATTAATAGACTTTTTTGGAAAAATCACCATTTCTTTAGTCACATGAATAAAGAGGTGGCCTGTGAAAATCAACATAAAACAACTCTGCAAGGACTTTCCAGAGAGTACTTGCTAAGTCACTCTTTAAACAATCATGTTGTATTAATAACTGATTGGACTTTCTAAAACATGTATAATCTACGTGACATGGTTTGTGCTGATTGGGATTGATGACAGAATCGTTAGATAATCTGCCAAATGATTCCATGGTATTGAAACACTCCCTACACTTGGCGCTGCGACAGTGCAGTAAAGCTGCATGTGCTAAATCTGTTGGCCCTCTGGGGGCCCTAGGCAATTGCCTGGTTTGCCTAATGGGACGCGACACCTCTGCTTCATTTGATTTGGTTTTGCTGCTCGTTTTGTGAAATATCGACAGTGCTCTCCTGCTCATCACTTTTCCGCCCTGGTTCAAGTTGAAAGGTCAGAACCAAGGATATGTTTATTAGCTAACGAGTGACACTGTGGAAGTACGATAACAGCTCTGCCCAGTGCCGTCACCACGCAGAGTACATTGCGTCGTCAACAACAATGGCGACCTACTAGTTAAACTAATTTTTCAAATGTTATAAAAATGAAAACATTATGAGGGTTTTGAATATCGAATTATTATAACTCATGCTAACATTTATCTTTTAAGAACTACAAGTCTTTCTGTCCGTGGTTCCCTTTAATTGTCTTGCTGATTTACATGTGTGTCACTTTGAATCAGGGTTAGCTACATTGTGCTATACAAATAAATTAGCATTCAGGTTTGTTTTTAAAATACACGTGTTTTACTTGGTCTTTGATCACATAAAAAAAGCTTGAGCTTTTAAGAGCAACTGTATAAACATTTAAGATGCGAAACTAAAAGACTGACTTAGCATCAATGCGATTCTCTCCAACACAATTCGTCCATAAACCATCATAACAACAATAAGTAGAATAGGCAACCCAGCCGAATGAGAGAAAACACCTCTCTGTACAGCTAAGACGCTAAAATATTGTATTATTTTATTAAAATAATCGCTTTTATCGATTTGACCTAAAAACGCGTGTAAAGTGAACAGAGTCCGGTCTAGCGTGGAAGGAAGTTCGCTCGTCGTCATCCTGCGACGTGTTGAGGTTACATAACTGTTTCGCGAGCGGGATAATTGACACACAAACAGTCATGTTTACAACATTTTTCAAACAAAATAAAACAAGTTTGCTTGTCATTACGAATAAACTGTTTATAACGGATGGAAGAAGCGCGCTAGGCAAGCGTCGTTGTAACGACGTCGTAACACACGAGGGACGAAGGAAAGTTTACAAGTCGTAAAATATTTGCGGTATCGATATAATCGAGAGCACATGGTCGACAAGCGGCCATTGTGGTGATGAAAAGACGCATTTTTCTCCGGAAAAATATGTTCATGCTGTGACTAGGCTACACTACAATACGAGCAGACATGGCGATAAAAAGAAAAAGAGTCGGGGCTTACCTGTTGTGCGCCCTTTAACAAACAAAATTCAATTGTGGAAAAAAATAATAATAACAGGAAGAAATCCGGAAGGCACAAGCGAAACTAAAGGTTGTGTTTGTTTTTTAGTACTCGGCGACGGGTTCGGGGACTAGCGCGAGTCGTTGCATCAGCCCGTTTAAGTAGTGGAGGGCCAGGTCTGGGAGCGCTTCGGAATGCGGAAGTGGCCGAGCCAGACGTAAGCGTGCTTGAGAATAATGCCAGAGGACGGGAGGGGCGTGGCCGAGGGCAACAGACTCCGCCCCTTAGCAACGCAAAACATACACAAAGCCGCCAGGGGAAAAGTTCCGACGCGAGTGCGCGTGCGCGACCGCATGTTACTGCTATTGAGAATAGAAGGTACATAGAAACAAAATGGAAGTTTAGTAAGAAATCATGTTTTCACAAGATGAATTGTCCTGTAACCAGGGTTTCCTATTTTGCTGTTTATTAACTAATTGGCTGCCATTGACGGTGATAGACTACCAATCCATTTGAAATGGGAGGGATTGCAGATTGGTTCATTGGCTGCCATTCATTGCAGTTCAAATGGATTGGACGTGACGTCTAATGGTGATGAACTGCGCAATCCATTACTACAATGTTGAATGTAGTATTTTGTGGCTGCAGCTATTGATTATGTTAGTAGTCAAGTAATCGTTTCACTAGTTAGTTCGACTAATCGAGTAATCAGATGAGGAGCATAAAAAATTAAAATACCTGAGCTGAACCTCAAACGGGATAAAACATAAATAAATAAAATGTGGATCCAAGTACAACAAAAGAACAATTGGCTAACTTGCATAGCAAATGTCCACTAGCTTAAATGCTATAATAAAATGCTAAACTTTTGTTTTTTACAATGCTCTTAACAAATGGTTCAAACACATATTGCCACAAAAAAATGGCTAAATATACCTATAAACTAAATTGCATTAAATGACCGAATGCATTATAAAAACATTTGCTCAAACAAAAACTTACCTTGTTGGTCTTAACAAGGAGCAGCTGGATTCAGCCATGAAAAATGAGTAATGTCATATTCACTGTTGCCACTAGAGGGCAGTTTATCCAGCCAAATCAATAAAACTAAATGCAAACATTTACAACACTAAACGAATACTTGAAGCAGCAACATTTCATTTGAATCTTTTTTTTCTAGTCAAATTACTTTAGTTGATCGATTAATCGTTGCAGCACTATAGTTTTTGATAGTCGATTAATCAAAGATTATTTGTCTGATTAGTCGAATGATCAGCAAATGTTTATTTATTTATTTATTAAATTTACTGGAAAAATTGGACTATGAAATAAGAATATTTTTGACTGTCATTTTGCTTATCGAGTAATCTTCTTTCATCAAGGACTTCAGAAATCAGAGGATATTCTTTTTTGTTTTATTTTAAAATTAATAATTTTTAAAACACTTACTATACCTTTTAATATAAAATATATATAATTACACTCTTAAAATATTTGTCCAAGCATTTTTTTTTCAAAAGGGATTCAAATTCTTAGTAAATATCAGTCAACAAATATTTGGGGGGTGTGCTTCTAGTCTAAAGAAAAAAATGATGTTGATGTGTCGATAGCCACTTTGAAATTATTTTTTAAAAATTAATTTTTGAAAAAATTTTAAGAAATTTTTTTTGGTGCTCAAAAAATAATGATTTGGACAATTTTGTTGTTCAACATTGCCTCTAAACGTTTAGCAAGTAGCAAAAAAAAGTTAATGAGACTGTTAATTATTTTAATATAATTGATTAGTTGATGGGAGCTTTGTTGTGGTAGTCAATGGCATCAACATACATGGCCGTCAATGTCATGGATGTACATTGCTGTCAATGGAATCCAAGTACATTGACATCAAAAGAATCAAGATTCATGGCTGTCAATGGCATCGACATACATATGTGTCAATGGCAAGGACGTGCATGACTTCCAGTGGCACAGACGTACATGGCTGTCAATGGCATCGACGTGCATATGCGTCAATGGCAAGGACATACATTCTTGTCAATGGAATCCAAGTACATTGGCATTAATAGAATTGACATATATGGCCGTCAATGGCAAGGACATATATGGCTGTCAATGGCATGTATGTACATGGCTGCCAGTTGAGTCCAAGTAAATTGGGATCAATAGAATCGAGATACAGGGCTGTTAATGGCACCGACATACATGGCCGTCAATGGCAAGGATGTACATGGCTGTCAATGTAATCCAAGTACATTGGCATCGATAGAATCGACATATATGGCCATCAATGGCATGGATGTACATGGCCGTCAATGCCAAGGACGTACATGGCTGTCAACGGCATGGATGCACATAGCTGTCAATGGAATCCAAGTACATTGGCATCAATAGAATTGAGATACATGGCTGTCAATTGCATCGACATACATATGTGTCAATGGCAAGGATATACGTGGTTGTCAATGGCATGGACATACAGTACATGGCTGTCAATGGCATGGACGTACATGGCCGTCAATGGCAAGGACATACATGTCTGTCAATGGCATGATTCAATGGCTCAGAAGAGCTGTCTGAAGACCTGCGATCAAGGATTGTTGATTTGTATACAGCGGGGAAGGGATACAAAACCACCTCTAAAAGTCTGGATGTTCATCCATCGACAGTGTAGCGCAGAATACTCAGAGAGGTAAAAAAGAACCCTAGAATGTCTGCTAAAGACGTGCAGAAATCACTGGCACAGTCCAATATCTCTGTGCTCACATCAACTATATGTAAAACTATGGCCAAGAATGGTTTTCACGGGAGGACTCCACGGAGGAAGCTACTACTGTCTAATAAAAACATTGTTGCTCGTTTAATGTTCGCAAAAAGGCACTTGGATACGCCACAGAAGTTTGTACATTGATGGATGGATGCTGCAACAAGACAATAATCCAAAACACAGAAGTAAATCAACTTCAGAATGGTTTCAGAAGAATAAAATACACGTTCTTGAGTGGCCAAGTCAAAGTCCAGACTTGAACCCCATTGAGATGCTGCGGCATGACCCAAAGACAGCGATTTATGGCAGACATACCAGGAATCTGACTGATGTACAGCAGTTTTGTAGGGAAGAATGGGCCTGATCGATGTGCCAGACTGATCTGCAGCTACAGGAAGCATCTGGTTGAAGTTATTGCTGCCAAAGGGGGTGCCACAAAGTATCAAATGTGATGGTTCACTTATTTATTTTTCCCCCTTCTGTCATTGTTTGCATACTATCCTCATTAAAATATGAAAACCATTAAATATTTGGGTTGTTTTAGTGAAAACGGACTGTTTTTACATCTGTGTGATTTTGACAAAGATCAGATCACATTTTATAGTGATTTTATGCAGAAATGTGAGAAATTCCAAGAGGTTCATATACCTTTTTCATACCACTGTACATGGCTGTCAATGGCTTGGATGTACAGTACATGGCTGTCTGCTGTCATTGGAATCCAAGTACATTGGCATCAATGCGATCAAGATACATGGCTTTCAATGGCCTCGACACACATGGCTGTCATTGGCACGCTAACATTGACTAGACATTAATAATGAGATTAGTTAGATGGATTCATTCCCAGCTCATAATTGTTAGCGCTCAGAGTCCGAATCAATTGAACGTCCATCACCGTCAACGTAGGTCGCATTTAGCAGGTTACACAAGTTCTTTTATTGGCTTTTTTAACCTTGCTTTGCTCCTTCTTTTTTGCGCCTTTCATTGACTGGTACAGCCGACCTCACACGTAGCTCCGAATGATGTTATTCCAGCTGGCTCGCCAACTCCGGCGCCGTAAATCTCGCACTCGAGGTGAAACCGCCATCTTTATTTGTCTTGAAACGCTCCTTAAGTGCTTTTCACTTGACTCACAATTTAGTGTTGTTTGAGGAAACCATAAGTACTGTACATTACATCTCACTTTCGGGCCTCTCTGCTTTCCTCTAGTGTTGAAAGATGGTAACGACATGCTTTGATTCATCACCAAAAAAGATGGAATTGACGTTTCTTACAGAGCAGGTGATGTTTAAACATCCATTTCTTGTAGTTTAGCATGTAAAACAGTTGAATGAATTGTCACTCAATTGTTCCACCCAAAGTATGCTACTGGGGTTATTCCAGGCCTCCCTCCTGAGGAAAAATACTGCGCTCTGTTCCCCTTTTTTTAAGCTTCTAATTTGGTTCCGCTGTGATTTATGTCTGGCATCTGGGGGGGTCGCTCGTGTGCGTGCGTCACAGTCACTCCAAACATAGACGTGGAACACATTTCAGAGGTGGCGAGCGAGGTTAATAAAGCAGAAGTGATCATAAAACAGGCTGCATAGGGAGGGCAAGACACGGACAGGTATGACTTTTGGGGGGTTATTCAGTATGGGTTTGACAATATATCAAAAAGGTGAAATACTTTGTAGCCCCAAAGGCAGGGGTTAATTTATGCCGAATCCTGCCGGAACAAGATCCAGCACCTCTTGATTTTGGCCTCCCCTGTGTTCCGGGACTTATTTGGGAGGATCCGGCACCTCTCGTGTATAGAAAATAATAATAATCTAAAAACTAGGGCTGTCAAACGATTAAAATTTTTAATCAAGTTAATCACAGCTTAAAAAGTAATTAAAAATAATTCATCGTAATTAATCGCAGTTCAAACCATCTATAAAATATGCCATATGTTTCTGTAAATTATTGTTGGAATGGAAAGATAAGACACAAGACTGATATATACATTCAACATACTGTACATAAGTTCTGTAATTCTTTATTATAACAATAAATCAACAAGATGGCATTAACATTCTGTTATAGCGATCCATGGATAGAAAGACATGTAGTTCTTAAAAGATAAATGTTCGTACAAGTTATAGAAATGTTATATTAAATCCCATCTTAATGTTTTCATTTTAACAAAATTTGTAAAATTTTCAAACAAAAAAATAAACTAGTAGCTCGCCATTGTTGATGTCAATAATTGCACACAGCTCATGGTGCTGAAGCCCATAAAATCAGTCGCACCCAAGCGCCAACAGAGGGCGACAAAACACCAAAGAACACAAGTAACAAATGGACATGACACTATGCCGTCATTATAATCTGTTTGAGCGGGGCATGTGCGTTAAATGCGTCAAATATTTTAATTTTAAAAAATTAATTACCGCCCATTAACGCGATAATTTTGACAGCCCTAATAAAAACGTTTTTAAAAAATGTAATAAGAAGGAGATGAGTCGTTGATGGCCTTATCCATTTTATTGTGGCTACAATAAGAAAACCATAAACAAAATAACAGCAGACTGCCGCCACATTCGACCGCAAACTTTTGTTTCTCGCCCGTCTCCCCCTCGCTTCTTACTACCTCACAGCTCTCCAGTCCCAGGGTCTCTTAAAGGGACCGTGCATAGTTACGGACGTTACAGTATAAAATAAAATAACAATATGCTAAAATTAATTTATAGAACAAATCCCAAGAATTCCATGTTGTTTATAAAAATCTAATGTCATTTGAAAGAGTCGAAGATATGTTGATGCACTGAAAAGCTGCACCAACAAATCACACCCCTGACAAAAAAAAAACAAACTTTTGTGGAAATTCGTGGCATCTGGTGAGCAAGCAGCCAGGATAAAATGGTATTTCAAAATGCCAAAAAAGACAGTAGTATTGACTGTATTTTTTCAAAAAGAAGGGAGATGGTTCCATACAAGCCAGAAAAGCAGCAACGGCAATGATGGCAGCTGCAGCGATCATGCTAACGGGTGCAGCAGGAGGCTAGCGCCGCAGCAGCTAGCCGGGTTCACGGAAAGCCAGCCAAGCCGGGGCAGGAGGCTGCTACCGTGGCAGCGGCTGATCAAGGTCAGCGCCACCCGGAGTGGGGGCCAGCAGTCAGTGAGGTGGACCACCAACAGCCGTAGCAACAGGCCAGTACCCTTATGGGAAATTCTGGTTTGGGCTGCACAATTTGTAAGGCGGTGGAAAGTTTGGGGCCAGAGAAGACGGGGGGATGAAACCCACAAAAGAATGACTTTGTGTTATTTATTGTAATCTCTGATTTTTTTTTGTTTTGCTTTGTTTTTCAAGTTACACTGTACGTTACTATAAGTCGGTAACACAATTGCCCATGCTTCGCAGCGTATAGCCTAAATAATTGTAAATTGTTGTCATAACATTTATATCATGGATATTATCTGAAATTGAGGCTTGTAAGTCCCACAGCATGGCAGGTGGGTATTTGCGTGTTGTTTTCAGCACCATTTTCTGCGTATGTTCCGGGACCTGGGCCCGTCTTGTCATCCCTGTGCTGTCATCTGTACTTTGCGTTCCGGCACCTTATGATTTACAAATTAAGCATTGCCAAAAGGTGATCGATTATAGGGCTGCAGCTGTCGATGATTTTAGTAGTCGATTAATTCATCAACTAATTAGTTTGAATAATCAAGTTATCGGATTAGGAACGTTTACTGCGTAGCAGAATCAATTTTAGGAGATGTTAAACCAAGGCTTGCAAAGATTGCACTTTTCAAGAACAACTAGCTTAATTCAAAGGCAAAAGTCCGCTATCTTAAATGTTATAAAATACGTTTTTCTGACCATGCTCTGAACAAATCGTTCGAATACATAATCCCCAAAAAAACGGATAATATGCCTATAAACGAAATTACGAATGCATGAAAAATACTAGCTCATGCAAAAACTTACCTTGTTGGTCTGAACAGGGAGCAGCTGGATTCAGCCATGTAAAATAAGTTATGTCATATTCACTTTTCGCATTGCAACGATTAATCGATTAACTTGAGGAATTCGATTAGAAAAAAGCTGCGTATCAAATTTTGCTGCTTCAAGTATTCGTTTAGTTAGAGATGTTGTAATGGTTTGTTTTGAAAGTGTTCACATTTATTATTATTGATTTGGGTGGATATACTGCCCTCTGGTGGGTCACCCTCATAGTTCAAATGGATTGGACGTTTATTAGTGGTAAACTCATCGCAAGATAAAATTGGAATTAACAGATACTGATATTATATTTGTATATTTAAATATTTTGCGGGTATTTTTAAAAATGTATTTTGTGTAGAATTATTGTGTTTATACCTTTTTAAGGTTTTTTAAAATTTCTTTTAACATTCCTTGTTTTTGATCTTATTTTAAAATTATATTTTATTGCATCGTATTTTATTTGGTTTGGTTTATAAAAAATGTTCCATCTTTTTTCAATAGTATTTCAATAGCATTTATTATTTGGATTTTATAAACCTTTAGTTGAGTAGTTGATGTATTTCTATATATTTGTATACATATTTTTTGTTAATCTATTTTTTGGGTTTTTTTTAGATTGTTTTTTTTTTTTGTTCATAATAATTGTTTTTTTTTTTTTTTAAGTTCAATTTTAAAAGATTCTGAACATATTTGTGGTGGTTTTTGACATATTTTTCAAATTTTTGGTTGTTCAAAAATGTATTTATTTTTTTGTATTTTCAATTATTGTTTCATTTTATTAAATATTTTTAAATGTATCTTTATCCGTCTGAAATAAAATATTTAATATTTTTATAAATAGCCCTTGTTAGTTATGTTAGTTAGAGTTATGATATTGTTGTCTGCAATGTTTGTTCAAATATTTATTTGCATTTGAGATTACATCAGGTTTATGGAGTTTTTTTCATCGCATTTTGGTCTTTTGTTCAAAGCAAAGTTAAATTGTATTTTATTACTCTTGTATTTTAACATTTATTTCATTGTTTTAAAAGTGTTTTTTTTTAATAGAGTACATGTATTGAGTGATATTTCATGTTTTTTTTCTTGCACATGCATATGTTTCTATTTTTTCAAGTGTTTTCATGCAGTATACATTTTTATTGAGTGGTATTTCATGTTTTTTTTTTTTTAATGCACAGGCACGTGTCCCACATTTCAGTGTTTTTAGTGAGCCTACCGCACTCCTTCCTCTCTGAAAGGATGTTCCTCACGCGAGTGCGCTCCTCCCACCAGGTCAGTCATATTCGCTCCTCGCCTGGTCATCTGCTAGTTTTTTACGCTAATTTCTTCACTCGCACACTAGCCCACTATCAACTTTCGGGGAAATACCCCACACGGCACGCCAGACGCCGTCCTGCCCGGTCCCCTGACTCATTCCTGATTCTTCACCGCACTGCAGACTTTTTTGTAGACACAATAAGGCAAACCGTCCCTTGAATTTCCTTCCTTCTTTCTTCTTCTTCTCCTTTCGGGATATTAGCAGACGCTCGCCTAGCGCGTCAGTCGACCGGTGCAGACGCTTGCTAATGTTTTCATATATTTCATAAGAGGATGGCAGAATGGGAAGTTGGCAGAGCAAACTGAGATGTTTGCCATTCTTGAAATTACGACCTGCATGCCGACATATTAAAAATAAGTAGGGTTGTTCCGATCATGTTTTTTTGCTCCCAATCCGATCTCGATCGTTTTAGTTTGAGTATCTGCCGATCCCGATATTTCCCGATCCGATTGCTTTTTTTTTTTTTTGCTCCCAATTCAATTCCATTCATTCCCGATAATTTTTCCCGATCATGTACATTTTGGCAATGCATTTAGAAAAAAATGAATAAAACTCGGACGAATATATACATTCAACATACAGTACATAAGTACTGTATTTGTTTATTATGACAATAAATCCTCAAAATGGCATTTACATTATTAACATTCTTTCTGTGAGAGGGATCCACAGATAGAAAGACTTGTGACTTTTTATATTGTGACTAAATATTGCCATCTAGTGTATTTGTTGAGCTTTCAGTAGATGATACTGTAGCCATGCCCAAATGCATGATGGGGAGTGGAACCATGACTGTGCGCAGTGCTACCAATTGATATATCTTCTCTGCGTTGAGAAATAACATAGGGAGAAAAAGATGAACTACTACCTTTCTTCCCCACATTGTGTCCAACGTTATTGTTAATGGTTGAGAGGGGGATTTTAAGGCGTTAGCCAATTAAATAAAGGCTCCAAAGACTGCCTAAATTCACTCTACTCATTTTACACTGCCTTATAGCTCTATATATAGGTAAAACGGCGCCTTTATAGATTGAACGCGACAATGCGTGAATGGGTCGTGCGGCGCATGCGTTAATTGCATTAAATATTTTAACGTGATTAATTTTTAAAAAATAAATTACCGCCGTTAACGCGATAAATTTGACAGTCCTACTTTAAGCCAAAACTAAAGACTCTGGATGAGTGTAAGACATTTTGTCTGTAACGTGAAATACAGTTAGAAAACAATTTAATTAAAAAATATTTATATATTAAAAAAAGGCATGTCCGATATTTTTTTGCCGGTTCCGATACTTTGAAAATGACGTGATCGGACCCGATCGATCGGGACATCTTTGAAAATAAGTACATATAACCAGAATACTACGTATTCAATTCAACAGTGTCGTATACTGGTCTCTCAATGTATCTGCCTGTGAGTGCTTTGTGACGGTGGAGGGATTTAGCTCAGCGGCACCCACTGCTCGGTAGGGAAAGAAACTACAGTGCCAAAAAGTCACAGAAATAGCTCAATTTTTCGCGTGTAATTTTTAAAGGGATAAATGTTAGGATTGGTTCCGATCACGTCATTTTCAAAGTATCGGAATCGGCAAAAAAATATCGGACATGCCTTTTTTTAATATGTATATATTTTTTAATTAAATAGTTTTCTAATTGTATTTAACGTTACAGACAAAATGTCTTACATTCGTCCAGAGTCTTTAGTTTTGGCTTAAAGTAGGGCTGTCAAATTCATCGTGTAAACGGCGGTAATTAATTTTTCAAAAAATTAATCACGTTAAACTATTTAACGCAATTAACGCATGCGCCGCATGACCCACTCACGCATTGTCGCGTTCAATCTATAATGGCGCCGTTTAACCTATATGTATAGAGCTAACAGGCAGCGTAAAATGAGTAGAGAGACGTTTGGCAGGCTTTGGAGCCTCTTTTTAATTGCCTACAGCCTTAAAATCCCTATCTCAACAATTCAATTCAATTCAATTTTATTTGTATAGCCCTCAATCACAACAGAGGTCTCAAAGGACTTTACAGAGGCAATATGATACACAATTAGAAATGAAGCAACAAAGATGAATAGATACAGTTCAAGTCCTGGGTATCCCCTATCCTTAAGACCCTCCATGCCGGCAAGGAAAAACTCCAAAAACTCCAGAGTCAATTGGGAGAAAAATGAGAAACCTTGGGGAGTACCACAGTCAGGAGAGATCCACTCCCAGGACGGATAGACAGGAACCCCAGAACGGCTAATGGAAATTAGCAAGCGAAATTATAGTCCGTAAAAATCCAGTGGAGTAAAGGAGCAAGAAGAGGTCCCTCTAGTCAGATGAGACGGAGGTAGCAGCGAGGACGTCTATCCAGCCAGGGGTCCGGACAGTCAGGAGGCTGCAGCTGAAAAATAGCCCCTCCCCAGAGGGGAGGGGGGAAAGGGGACACCGGGTGACTAGTGATGAAGAGACTAGACAACTAGATATTAACATTGGAAAATAGAAATAAAGTAAGACAAGTGGTAGGTAGAGTAAGAAAAGGAGATAGAACTCAGCGGCTGTACTGCCCCCCAGCATTATAGCTTCTAGTGCAACTTAAACTATGAGTCTATTCCGACTTCAACTAGCCTAACTATAAGCTTTGTCGAATAGGAACGTTTTTAATCTAATCTTAAATGTGCAAACTGTCTCGGCTTCTTTAATACTAGCTGGAAGCTGATTCCATAAAACAGGGGCTTGGTGGCTAAAGGCTCTAGCTCCGACAGTACTTTTATGAACCCTGGGAACTACCAGTAGACCTGCATTCTGAGATCGGAGTGTTCTGTTGGGGCGGTATGGAACCAGAGCATCGGTGAGATAAGATGGCCCCAACCCATTAATGGTCTTAAATGTAAGAAGGAGGATTTTAAATTTAATTCTAAACTCGACTGGAAGCCAGTGAAGTGCCTGGAGCACAGGGGTGATGTGCTCTCTTCTATTGGTTCCTGTTAAAAGTCTTGCTGCTGCGTTTTGGACTAGCTGAAGACCTTTTAGAGAGCTTTTAGGACAAGCTGCAAGTAGGGAGTTACAGTAATCCAATCTCGATGTAACGAACGCGTGAATTAATTTTTCTGCATCGCTTTTAGATAAAATATTTCTAATTTTGGCGATGTTGCGCAGGTGAAAGAAAGCCGTTCTACAGGTTTGTTTAATGTGTGCTTTAAACGATAAGTCAGGGTCAAATAGAATTCCTAGGTTTTTAACTGTGGCGCTGGAGGCTACACTTACATTGTCCAGAGCGACTATCTGGGCAGATAAAGAGTCTCTAACACTTTTCGAGCCTATTATAAGGACTTCTGTCTTTTCAGGGTTAAGTAGAAGATAGTTAGTGCTCATCCAGGTATTTATATCTCGGACGCAGGCGCTTAGTTTTTCTACTTGCCTGACCTGCTCAGGTTTAATTGATAAATACAGTTGTGTGTCGTCAGCGTAACAATGAAAGTTAATGCTATGTTTTCTGATGATGTTACCTAGAGGAAGCATATACAGCGTAAACAAGATGGGCCCGAGGACAGATCCTTGCGGCACACCATAACTAACTCTAGAGTACGATGATGATTGCTGGTTTACATTGACAAACTGGTACCTATTAGATAAATATGATTTAAACCAGCAGAGGGCTGCTCCTCTAATGCCTATGTCACATTCTAATCTCTGCAATAAGATATTATGGTCGATTGTGTCAAAGGCTGCGCTCAGGTCCAGCAGAACCAGGATCGAGACTAATCCAACGTCAGCGGCAAGAAACAAGTCATTAGTTACTTTAACTAATGCGGTTTCAGTGCTATGATGAGCTCGAAAGCCAGACTGGAACTGTTCAAATAAACTATTGTCCTGTAGGTGCTGACAGAGCTGTTTAATTACCACTCTTTCAAGGACTTTGGAGAGAAATGGTAAGTTAGAAATAGGTCTATAATTGGCCAGAATATCAGGATCAAGAGTAGGTTTTTTCAAGAGCGGTTTAATAACTGCATATTTAAAGGACTGCGGCACGTAGCCAGTAACTAATGAGATATTTATTATATTTAAGATAGTGTCAATAGTTAGAGGCAGGGTCTCTTTAAAAAGTTTGGTTGGGATTGGGTCAAGGAGGCACGTTGATGGTTTGGAGGACATTATAATTGAAGTTACATCAATTTGGTCTACAGTGGTAAAGTTATTTAATATTTTAGAGGGGTTTATAGGAGATTCCGAATTCTTTGTCTGCACTTTATCAGACCTAATAATTGGAAGTGATTCATTTATTTTATTTCTAATAGTTGCGATTTTATTGTTAAAAAATTTTAGGAAGTCATCACAGCTAAGGGTGGTTGGGATATAAGGTTCTATTGAGGTGTGACTGTTTGTCAGCCTTGCTACAGTGCTGAACAGAAACCTAGGATTATTTTTGTTTTCCTCTATTAAGGATGAGTAATATCTGGTTTTAGCCGTGCGCAAGGCCTGCTTATATGTCACTAAGCTGTGTTTCCAAGCAGAGAGGGTGTGCTCTGTGTTGGAACGGCGCCAAAGTCTTTCTAATTTACGTGTCGATTGTTTAAGAGAGCGTGTTTCAGCATTATACCAGGGAGATGCTCGTCTCGGCTTGACAAACTTTAATTTGGAGGGAGCGACGACATCTAGGGTGGTACGAAACGTAAACAGAACACGATCAACAAACTCGTCATTAACAGCAAGGCCGGACATCACTCCTTCATAATTAGATGACATGGAGGCAAATATAGGCTGAATTATCTGTTTATACTCTGAAACAGAGTGATCACCTAATGTCCTTTTCATCTGAGTTCTAATCACTGGTGGTGGATTATCTTGAAGCACAAACCGAAAGGTAATTAGAAAATGATCAGACAGTACAGGGTTGTGGGGATGGACACTAAGATCACTAATCTCAGTACCGTAGGTTAAAATCAAGTCCAGGGTGTGCTTGTGACTATGGGTTGGTTTATTTACATTTTGAATGAAGCCAGTCCCATCTAGTAGGTCATTAAAGGCCTTACCAAGGGAGTCACCTTCATCGTCAACATGTATATTAAAATCCCCTACAATTATAATTCTATCCCAGCTTAGCAAAATACTAGATAAAAAGTCAGAGAAATCTAACAAAAACTGTGAGTAGGGACCAGGGGGACGGTAAACCACTATGAACAGAACTGGTTTTTGGTTCTTCCAGTTAGCGTCTATAATTGATAGTGCTAGACTTTCAAAGGAGTTATAAATGTAATTAGCTTTACTTTTTGGGCTCATACCTAAACAAGAGTGTGATATTACTGCCACCCCCCCTCCACGGCCCGTGCTTCTAGCTGTGTGAAAATTCACGTGACTTGGGGGTGTGGATTCATTAAGTCTAACAAAGTCATCCTGCTGAAGCCAAGTTTCAGTCAGGGCCAAAATATGAATATTGTAATCCCCAATTAAGTCATTAACTAACAGAGATTTGGGCGAGATTGACCTGATGTTTAATAATCCGCATCTTATATATTTATTAAGAGCTAATTTATTTTCACTGCTATCAGGGGCTATATGTATTAAATTCTTTGGTCTCGTTCCTATAGTACTCGGTTTTCCCCTGTTCACTATACGAGGCACGGACACAGTCTCTATCTTCTGTCCTGAATTTTGGATTTGTGACAGCTCGGAAAGAGGCGAGTGGTCACTACTAACAGTGTTATGTTTTACACTACAACACTGCGCCCGGGCCCCCACTCTCAAGTGTCACTTTGGGAGACTTAGTATCGTGGGAAGCAATGTGGGGAAGAGAGGTAGAAGTTGATCTTTTCTTAACACCCTATGTTGTTTCCCAACGCAGAGAAGATTTATCAATTGGTGCCGCTACGCACAGTCATGGTTGCACTTCCCATCATGCATTTGGGCAGAACAGTGAAATGGCTACAGTATCATTTACTGAAAGCTCAACAAATACACTAGATGGCAAGATTTAGTCACAATATACAAAGTCACATTTATCCTTTAAGAATTAAAAGTCTTTCTATCCGTGGATCCCTCTCACAGAAAGAATGTTAATAATGTAAATGCCATCTTGAGGATTTATTGTCATAATAAACAAATACAGTACTTATGTACTGTATGTTGAATGTATATATTCGTCCGAGTTTTATTCATTTTTTTCTTAATGCATTGCCAAAATGTATATGATCGGGAAAAATTATCGGGAATGTTTGGAATTGAATCGGGGGCAAAAAAAAAAAAAAGCAATCGGATCGGGAAATATCGGGATCGGCAGATACTCAAACTAAAACGATCGGGATCGGATCGGGAGCAAAAAAACATGATCAGAACAACCCTAGTTATAATAATTTGATATTACAACGCCTCTTAATGTTTTTGTTTTAATCAAATTTGTAAAATTATTTTAAGTGATCGGTCGCCATTCTTGTTGCATTAGGCAAGGCAAGGCAAATTTATTTATATAGCACAATTCAACACAAGGCAATTGAAAGTGCTTTACATCACATGAAGACCATAAAAATCACATTTAAATCAACACAACGTAAAAACCAAGACAAATGATCGCATTTAATCACAGAATAAAAATAAATGAATAAAAATAAAACAAAAATAAAAATAAAGCTAAAACTACTACTAATAATAATCATTGAAATCAGCAATGGAGATAAGCACAAGAGGAATAGAAGGCAGGTAGGTTGAAATATATAGACAGTTATGGATATGCAGTGCCAAACAAAAGTGTTTTTAGCCCTGATTTAAAGGAGCTAACAGTTTGAGCATACTTCAGACGTTCGGGTAACTTGTTCCAGAGGTGAGGAGCATAATAACTAAATGCTGCCTCACCCTGCTTGGTTCTTGTTCTTGGAACATGCAGAAGACCCGTTCCAGACGACCTTAGGGGTCTAGATGTCTCATAGGAATCTAACAAGTCAAGCATGTATTTTGGTCCAAGGCCATTAAGTGTTTTGTAGATGAGCAGTAGTATTTTATAGTCTATCCTTTGACTCACTGGAAGCCAGTGTAGCGATTTCAAAACCGGTGTAATGTGGTCCAGCTTCCTTGTATTTGTGAGGACTCTGGCTGCAGCATTCTGTACTAGCTGCAGCTTCCTGACTGAGTTTTTATCAAGACCTGTAAATATACCGTTGCAGTAGTCCAATCTACTGAAAATGAATGCATGCATAAGTTTTTCCATGTCTTGTTGAGTCAGAAGCCCCTTAATTCTGGTTATATTTTTTAGGTGGTAATAAGTGGATTTAGTGACGGACTTTAGATGGCTATCAAATTTTAGGTCTGAGTCAATAATTACGCCAAGGTTTCTGACTTGATTTGTAGCTGTAAGTGACATTGTGCTAAGTTGGCTGCTTATCTTTGACCTTTCCTTTTTTGGCCCAAAAATGATCACCTCTGTCTTCTCCACATTTAACTGGAGAAAATTCTGGCACATCCATTCATTGATTTGACGAATGCATTTACTCAGGGAGACTAAGGGACTATAATCATGTGGGGACACAGAAATGTACAGTTGTGTGTCATCTGCATAGGCGTGATAGGAGATGTCATACTGTTCCATTATCTGAGCTAACGGAAGCATATAGATGTTAAATAAGAGTGGTCCAAGAATTGACCCTTGAGGGACTCCACACGTGAATTTGGTTCGTTCTGACTGATAGTTTCCAATTGACACAAAGAAATCTCTATCATGTAAATAGGATGTGAACCACTGAAGAATAGTGTCAGTAAGTCCTACCCACTGTTCCAATCTGCTGAGTAGTATGTTGTGATCAACCGTGTCAAATGCGGGGCTGAGATCCAATAGTAGCAGAACAGATGATTTGCCTGCATCAGTATTCCGACGAATATCATTTAGGACTTTGATAAGCACGGTCTCGGTGCTGTGTTGTGGCTGAAATCCAGACTGAAATGAGTTAAAAAGATTGTTTTGCATCATAAAAGTCTGGATCTGTTCAAACACAACCCTTTCGATAATTTTCCCCAGGAATGTCCGATTTGATATTGGCCTGTAATTACTAATGGTTGAGGCATCCAGATTAGGTTTTTTTTAGGAGAGGTTTTATTACTGCAATTTTTAAAGTCTGAGGAAACTCTCCTGTTTGGAGGGAAGTCTTCATTAATGGGAAGACTGAATCTGCAATAGGTAAAACGCTTGGTGAAAAGAAATCAACTGTGGGAGCAATTATTAGAAAATGGAAGACATACAAGACCACTGATAATCTCCCTCGATCTGGGGCTCCATGCAAGATCTCACCCCTTGGCGTCAAAATGGTAACAAGAACGGTGAGCAAAAATCCCAGAACCACCAGGACCTAGTGAATGACCTACAGAGAGCTGGGACCACAGTAACAAAGGCTACTATCAGTAACACAATGCGCCGCCAGGGACTCAAATCCTGCACTGCCAGGCGTGTCCCCCTGCTGAAGAAAGTACACGTCCAGGCCCGTCTGCAGTTCGCTAGAGAGCATTTGGATGATCCAGAAGAGGACTGGGAGAATGTTTTATGGTCAGATGAAACCAAAATAGAACTTTTTGGTAGAAACACAGATTTTCGTGTTTGGAGGAGAAAGAATACTGAATTGCATCCGAAGAACACCATACCCACTGTGAAGCATGGGGGTGGAAACATCATGCTTTGGGGCTGTTTTTCTGCAAAGGGACCAGGAAGGCTGATCTGTGTAAAGGAAAGAATGAATGGGGCCATGTATCGAGAGATTTTGAGTGAAAATCTCCTTCTATCAGCAAGGGCATTGAAGATGAGACGTGGCTGGGTCTTTCAGCAGGACAATGATCCCAAACACACAGCCAGGGCAACAAAGGAGTGGCTTCGTAAGACACATTTCAAGGTCCTGGAGTGGCCTAGCCAGTCTCCAGATCTCAACCCCATAGAAAATCTGTGGAGGGAGTTGAAAGTCCGTGTTGCCCAATGACAGCCCCATAACATCACTGCTCTAGAGGAAATCTGCATGGAGGAATGGGCCAAAATACCAGCAACAGTGTGTGAAAAGCTTGTGAAGAGTTACAGAAAAAGTTTGGCCTCTGTTATTGCCAACAAAGTGTACATAACAAAGTATTGAGATGAACTTTTGGTATTGACCAAATACATATTTTCCACCATGATTTGCAAATAAATTCTTTAAAATCAAACAATGTGATTTTCAGTTATTTTTCCAGATTCTGTCTCTCATGGTTGAGGTTTACCCATGTTGACAATTACAGGCCTCTGTAATATTTTCAAGTGGGAGAACTAGCACAATTAGTGGTTGACTAAATACTTATTTGCCCGACTGTAATTTGCCGGATGACACTAATGACATATCATAAGCATTCAGTAATGCCCATGATAGTGTCATGTCATAATTATGACGGTCTTATGATGCCGCTGTTAAAGTGTTACCTATTATTAACCCAAATAAATCAACAAATAAAACGTACTGGACTATAAGCCGCAGGATTCAAAATGAAGGAAAAAGTAGCGGCTTATAGTCCGAAAATTACGGCACTGATAACAGGTATCAGTCCTGAAAACCTCATTTTGGTCGCTCTCTAATACGAAGCTAATTCTGAACAAAAGTTGAGCATGTTGTAGCACATACAGTATTTAGTCAATGACATGTACGGACAATATATACATATGATCACTTATTTTTTGACATTTTGGTTGAAGCAGAGCTTCCCTTGCAGTCTTAGACCAATCGTCACTGGTATTCAAAATCACCGACATTGTTGGTGTACGTCACTTTCGGCCACGAGCAGGGGTTAATTTGTGCCGGATCAAGATCCGGCCCCTCTTGATTTTGGCCTCCCTGTGTTCCGGGACTTATTTGGGCAGATCCGGCACATCTCGTGTATAGAAAATATTAGTATAAAAACATGTTTAAAAAATGTATTGTAATTGCCCTGAATAGGGGGAAAATAGGAGATGAGTTGTTGATTGCTTTATTATGGCAACTATTAGAAAACAACAAAATAACAGCTGACTGCCTCCACATTCAACCGCTAACTTTTGCTCCCTACAACCTCACAGCTCTCCAGTCCCAGCGTTTATTAAAGGGACCGCGCTTAGTTATGGACATTACTGTATAAAATAAAATAACAATATGCATGAATTCATTTACAGAACAAATCCCAAGATTTGTATGTTGTTTATAAGAATTTGACGTCATTTGAAAGAGTCGGGGATTTGTTGATGCACTGAAAGCTGGACCAACAAATCACGCCCCTGACATAAAAAAAAAGAAAGTAAAATAAAACTGGAAATTTGCGGCCTCTGATGAGCAAGCAGCCAGGATCAAACAGTATTTCAACATGCCAAAAAGACAGTTGCATTTACTGTCTTTTTTCAAAAAGAAGGAAGATGGTTCAAAACGAGTCAGAAAAGCAACAAACGGGAATGAGGGCAGCCGCAGTGATCATGCTAACGGGCTAGACCGGGTGCAACAGGGCGGCGCTAGCCAGGTTCACGGACAGTCAGCCAAGCCGGGGCAGGAGGCTGCTACCGTGGCAGCAGCTGGTCAGGTTCAGCGCCACCTGGAGTGGGGGCCAGCTACAGCGCCAGCAGTCTGCCAGGGGGACCACCAAAAGCAGGAGCAACAGGCCAGTACCCTTGTAAGGCGGTGGGAACTTTGGGGCCAGAGAAGATTGGGGGAGGGTGAACCTCGCAAAACAATAGGTTTGTGTTATTTATTGTAATCTCAGATTATTATTTTTTTGTTTGTTTTAGAAGTTAGACTGTACGTTACTGTAAGTCCCACCTGGGGTTATGTGGGCAATTGCCCGTGCTGTGCAGAGTATAGCCTAAATATTTGTAAATTGTTGTCATAACATTTATACCATGGATATTATCTGAAATCGAAATTGAGGCCCACAGCATGGCAAGTGGGCATTTGCGTGTTGTTCAGCATCATTTTCTGCGTATGTTCCGGAACCTGTGCCCATCTCGTCATCCCTACGCTGTCATATGTACTTTGCGTTCGGCATCTTATGATTTACAAATTAAGCACTGGCCGCGAGCCACGTCAGGTGACGTCCTTTTCGCAAGTTTTCCTTGTGACATTGATTAATCCGTGTATATATAGCACTTCCCCGGGAATGGAGGCAGGAAGTGGCGCAGAGATGCATCAGGATGAGATAATGAGACATGGAAACTAAGCGCGTGACAAATGGTGAAAAATGACGGAGGAAGATGCTTTAGTAGGGTTGATATCACTAAAATTCCACGATTTTAGCATGTGAGTACATCTTTGCTTTCCACTGCAAACATGTAAAGCACACTACACTGCAAAAAGTTAGTCTTGCCAAGGATATGTCAAGGTTTCTGTAAAAATCACTCAATATGATAAATACCTTTAAAAAAAGTATAATTTCAGTAAGGTGTAAAAACTCATTTTGATCGAATTTAAATTTCTGTTGGCATTTTAAAGTATTTTTAATTATACGCAAAACGTAACTTGTTATAAAATATATTTTTTTCTTTTTTTACTTACATTTAAAAAAAGACATTTTTAGTTAGAATAATCGGATTAGGAACATTTATTGTGTTGCAGAATCCATTTTGGGAGATTTAAGACAAAGGCTTGCTAAAGTTTCACTTTCAAAAGAGCATTAAATGCAAATACAAAATAAAATTCACAAGTGTTTCTTCAAACTATGCAGAATTGTACTTTTCTTTAAAAATCAATTAAAATACCTGAGCTTAGCCTCAAATGGTATAAAAAATTAAATAAATTAGGATTTAAGTACAACAAAAGAACAATTGGCTAACTAGCATAGCAAAAGTCCGCTAGCTTAAGTGCTATAAAATGCTAACTTTTTTTTCAATGCTCTTCACAAATTGTTCACATATTCCCACAAAAAAAAAAAAAAACGGCTAAATATACCAATAAACTAAATTACGAATGCATCAAAAAATATTAGCGCAAACAAAAACTTACCTTATGTTGGTCTGAACATGGAGCAGCTGGATTCAGCCATGTTAAATTATGTCATATTCACTGTTCCCACTAGAGGGCAGTGTATCCACCCAAATCAATTAAACTAAATGCCAACACTTTCCAAAAAAAAAAAAAAAACATGACAATACCACTCTAAACGAAGCAGCAAAATTTGATTCAAAGCTTTTTTTCTTATAGAATTACTCGAGTTAATCGATGAATCATTGCAGTACTACAATAGTATTGCATGTCATCAATAATGTATTAATTATTTACCAAGATAGCGCAACTTATCACTCTTATTGACACGCCCTTGCATACAAGCATTGTTATTTCTCCAAGAATCTTTCAAAAAAGAACATGCCAGTCACACACTGTTGCTATGGAACTTGTAGAAACGACTCTAGACATTACGACATATGAAGGATGTTTTCTTCATACGTTTCCAGAGACCAAAAACTCGGAGGAAAAAATGTGATGAATGGATCAACTTGCGCGGACGTCCAATTGTCACTTTGGTTACTGAAATTTTATAATTTCCGACACTGGTTTCACCATCGAAGTGACTAGCTCCATCTAGTGTCAAAGCTGAGAAGTGCAAGAGAAGGTAGGCCAAATTCAAAATTCTTGTGCAGCCGATATTCAGTGATAATTTGATATTTCACTTGGCAGTGGGCAATAATTGGCCCGTAGGCCGTAGTTTGGACGCCCCTGATATGATACATAATAAGATTCCCAAAGAAAATAGCAACATAGCAATATGTATTTTGAACTCTTTGTGTTCGTGATATCTATTTCTGTAACTAGCATGTTATGAAATGATTAGACCTTGCTTTGTATTCCTGTCCATTTTTAGCTAGCAAACAGGTGTAATTTGTCCTCCTGTGTTTGCTGTGGTTAGCAAGCATAGCCGATCATTTGCGCAAGCGCGCGGTTGACTTTCTCCCGCCTCCAGCAACGATACGAGCGTCGCCATAGAAACAAAACAGCCCCGCCATTGCCCTCTCCGCGCCAAATTTGGTCAGCGGAAGTGACGTAGGGCGCCGCAAGCTTTGTGGCGTCACTTCGCTGCGGAGTTGTGAGAGCAGAAAAAGACCATGAATAAGTTATTAAATCAGGCTCCCACTCCATTTTGTGTGTGTGTGTGTTATTTTTTTCATAATTTGTATAATCCTATTTCTAAATTTGGCTAAGTTTTTGTTTTGTCATTTTAACTGCCGTCTGTTTAAATCATGCAATAAAAAGAATTTGAACTGGAAGTGATCTGATATTAATAGGACATGTCCCCAAAATGTCCCCAAATCAACAGTAGAGTGAACTGATATGACCAGGACATGTCCTTGAAATGTCCCCAAATCAATAGGAAATGACCTGATATGACCAGGACATGTCCCTGAAATGTCCCCAAATCAACAGGAAGTGACCTGATATGACCAGGACATGTCCCTGAAATGTCCCCAAATCAACAGTAGAGTGACCTGATATGACCAGGACATGTCCCTGAAATGTCCCTAAATCAATAGGAAGTTACCCAATATGACCAAGACATGTCCCTGTTATGTCCCCCAAATCAACAAAAAGTGACCTGGTATGACCAGGAGATGTCCCAGAAATATCCCCAAATCAACAGAGACCTGAAATGACCAGGAGGTCCCAGAAATGTCCTCAAATCAACAGGAAGTGACCTGATATGACCAGTACATGTCCCCGAGATTTCCTAAAATCAACATAAAGTAATTTGATATGACCAGGAGATGTACTTGATATGTCCCCAAGTCAACAGGAAATTACTTCATATGACCAGGACATGTCCCAGAAATGTCCCCAAATTAACAGGAAGTGACCTCATATGACCAGGAAATGTCCCTGAAATGTCCCCAAATCAACAATAAGTGACATGTCCCCGGAATGTCCCCAAGTCAACAAAAAGTGACCTGCTTTGACGAGGATATGTCCCTGCAATGTCCCCAAATCAATAAAAAGTGACCCGATATGACCAGGAGATGTCCCCGAAATGTCCCCAAATCAGCAGGAATTGATCTGATATGATCAGGACATGCCCCCGAATCACAGGAAGTGCCCTGATATGACCAGGACATGTCCCCGAGATTTCCTAAAATCAACATGAAGTGATCTGATATGACGAGATGTCCCGAAATGTCCCCAAATCAACAAAAAGTGACCTGATATGACTAGGACATGTCCCTGAAATGTCCCCAAATCAACAGGAAGTGACCTCATATGACCAGGACATTTACCTGAAATGTAACCAAATCAATAAAAAGTGACCCGATATGACCAGGAGATGTCCCCAAATCAACAGGAAGTGATCTGATATGACCAGTATATGCCCCCAAATCACAAGAAGTGACCTGATGTGACCAGGACACGTCCATGAAATGTCCCCAAATCAACAGAAAGCGACCTGATCTTGTCCCTGAAATGTTCAACCTTGGCAGGTCGAAGATCTGTATCTCCCCACAGCAAAGCCCATAGTAATTTCTCCAGAAATTGCAGTTTTTAGTTTATTCAACTAAAATCATTTTACAGACACATTTTAGGTGTTTTTTGATATCATTACTTCATTCACAAATGACATATTTCATAAATTACAAATATTATTAAGTTCAGTATGAATTTATGATAGTTTGTGCATTTTAAGATGCTAAATTCCCAATTTAAACATGGTCAAGTTTCACATTTTAATGTGATATATTTGAACAGGATACATGTCATGTTATGGTTCCTCACTTGAATAATATCACATCAAATAATGTAAATATATATTTTTTTATAATAGATATAATAAATATAATGGCACTAGGCTTACATCATTTTACATACACATTTATGAAAAAATAAAAGTCTACAAATGAGTCTGAAAATTCTTACCTGTATACCCCTGAAATTGTCCGCTAAGCAACACTCAAATGACACTTTTTATTTCTCCTTTCGCATCATACATTTTGCACACGTAAAAAAATAAACTATATCATAAAATACATCCTGGCAAAGAGGTGGAGCAAACATTCACATGGAAGTGTGACATGACAGCAATATACATACATTAACATGTCAAATGCTACACTTTTATAATAACCCTGCTACATTTTTGCATTTTGTTACATCACAAGATTTTCAATTACACATATAGATTCAGCTTCACGCTACACAGAAGGGATAAATCTGTTATTACAAGTCATTTGCATGCATTTTTGGGGGGGAAACGGCACTACAAGAATGGAAGAATTGTATATGTCATCTTGTAAACAACAGTAAACACAAAGAAACGAGTACAGTGAAGCCAGCTTTTTTTTTTTTTTAATGTATCTATTGTTTTTACAGAGCCCCTCAAGGAACATTGACAGAAATAATATAAATTTAGGCAATATGGTTCACACCAGAACATTTCTAGTGCGCACCAGAAAGTATCTGGTGAATATTAGCATTATATAGCATTTAAGATAGCGGGTTTTTGCTAAGCAAGTTAGCCAATTGTTGTAAACATTAGCATTATATAGCATTTAAGGTCGCTGACTTTTGTTAGGCAAGTTAGCCAATTGTTGGAAACATTAGTATTATATAGCATTTAAGCTAGCGGATTTTTGCTATGCAAGTTAGCCAATAGTTAGAAATATTAGCAGTATATAGCATTTAAACTAGTGGACTTTTGCTATTCAAGTTCGCCAATTGTTGTAAACATTAGCAATATATAGCATTTAAGCTAGCGAACTTTTGCTTTGCAAGTTAGCCAATTTTTGTAAAATTTAGCATTATATAGCATTTAAGGTCATGGACTTTTGCTACGCAGGTTAGCCAGTTGTTTTAAACATTAGCATTATATAGCATTTCAGCTAGTGGAATTTTGCTATGCAAGTTTGCCAATTGTTGTAAACATTAGCAGTATATAGCATTAAACTAGCGAACTTTTGCTATTCAAGTTGGCCAATTGTTGTAAACATTAGCATTATATTGCATTTAAGATAGCGGACTTTTGCAAGTTAGCCAATTATCGTAAACATGAGCATTTTATAGCATTTAAACTAGCTGAGTTTTGCTATTCAAGTTAGCCAATTGTTGTAAACGTTCGCATTGTATAACATTTACGCTAGCAGACTTTTACTTTGGAAATTAGAAAATTGTTGTAAACATTAGCAGTATATAGCACTTAAACTAGCGGAATTTTGTTCTGCAAGCTAGCCAATTGTTGTAAACATTAACATTATATAGCATTTAAGGTAATGGACTTTTGCTACGCAGGTTAGCCAGTTTTAAACATTAGCATTATATAGCATTTCAGCTAGTGGAATTTTGCTATGTAAGTTAGCCAATTGTTGTAAACATTAGCAGTATATAGCATTTAAACTAGCGAACTTTTGCTATTCAAGTTAGCCAATTGTTGTAAACATTAGCATTGTATAGCATTGACGCTAGCAGACTTTTGCTCTGCAAGTTAGCCAATTGTTGTAAACATTAGCATTATATAGCATTTAAATGTATATAGCATTTAAGCTAGCGGACTTTTGCTAATCAAGTTAGACAGTTGTAAACATAAGCATTCAATGGCATTTAAGCTAGCGAACTTTTGCTTTGCAAGTTAGCTAATTGTTGTAAACATTAGCATGATATAGCATTTAAAATAGCCAACTTTTGCTATGCAAGTTAGCCAATTGCAATAATCCGCTAGCTTAAATGTTATATCATGCTAATGTTTACCAGTTTCTGGTGCGCACTAGATTGCTTAAATTTATTTTATTTCTGTCGATGTTTTTAGGTTCCAATAGTTGCGCTAGTTTAGCGTAATACCGCATTTTGCCACAACATGCCAGGTGGCTCTGTAGTCTGGTTGAGGACATGCAGCATAAGAGAGATATTCAAACCTTTCTATGATTTTTAAGAAAAATAATTATACTCATTCCATGCCATTGATGGTGATCGAAGTCCAATTTATTTTGACTGGAAGAGGCTGGCAGTGATTATTTGTCTCCGTCAGCCTCTCCCAGTCAAAATGGATTGGACATCGATCGTCGTCCATGGCAGGGAATTATTTAAATAATTTATGAACTCCAATTTAGGTTGTTTTTTTTTTTAAACAAGATTAAAAATTAGATTGTTTAGATAATTGACATATTATAATTATTAGCCTTTTTAGTCAAAAATGATTAGACATCGCTCGTCCTTATTGAGTTAAATGACAAGGAGCTCAAATTGAGATTTTTATGAATTTTTGAGCGACAGTTAAAATGAGATTAATCAGATTGATTACAGATCATAATTATTAGCCATCAAAATTTAAACTGATTAATGGTCTATCATCGTACATTGCAGCCAATGGATTAAATAAAAATTCAATACAAAATTTGTTGTTTTTTTTTTTTAGCACTTTTCAAGCGAGATTAAAAATTAGATTAATTTCATATCATTATTAGCCCTGGAATTCATAATAGATTGATGGGCTATCATTGTGAGTGGCAGCCAATGAGTTAAGTTAAAATTCAAAACAAAATTGAGGGCTTTTGTCAGCAATTTTCAAATGAGATTTAAAAAGGTGATTAATGAGATTAATTTCAGATCATAGTTATTAGCCCTCGAATTAAAAATGGATTGGTTATTGTCAATTGCAGCTAATAATTTTAATTATGTTAGGGATTTTCCCAGCAATTTTCAAGAGAGATTAAACATGGTACTAATACAATTAATTTCAGATCATAGTTATTTAACACTGAAATTCAAAATGGATTGGTTATTGTCAATGGCAGCTTATAATTTCAATTATGTGAGGGCTTCTTTCGAGCAATTTTCAAGTGTGATTAGAAATTAGATTAATGAGATTAATTTCAGATCATAAGTTATCAGCCCTCCAATTCCAAATGGATTGGTTATTGTCAATGGCAGCTAATAATGTCAATTATGTGAGGGATGTTTTCCAGCAATTTTCAAGCGAGATTAAAAATGCGATTAATGAGATTAATTTCAGATCGGAGCCCTCGAATTCAAAATGGACTGGTCATTGTCAGTGGAAGCTCATAATTTAAATTCAAATTCCCAAAAAATTGTGGGATTTTATCAGCACTTTTCAAGATAGATTAAAAAGCAGATTAATTTCAGATCATAGTTATTAGCCCTGCAATCCAAAATGGATTGGTTATTGTCAATGGCAGCTAAAAATTTCAATTATGTGGGGTTTTTTTCAGCAATTTTCAAGCGAGATTAAAAACGAGATTAATGAGATTAATTTCAGAACAGGGTTACTAACCCTCGAATTCAAAATGCATTCATCGATCATTGTCAGTGGAAACTCATAATTTAAATTCAAAACAAATTAAGGGTTTTTCAGTAATTTTCAAGCGAGATTAAAAATGAGATTAATTCTTGATCATAATTATTTGTTTTTCCGTTTTTCCTGTCAAAATGGATTGGTTGTCCATTGCTGTCAATGACATCCACCGAGTAAAAATGAAAATTCCTTCAGATTCAAGGGCAGTTATCATGCGAGATTAAAAATAAGAATAATTTGATTCATTATTTACATTTCATAATCATTTGCCCTCCCAGTCTTTTCCCAGTCTCCCAGACTTCTATCGCTGTCAATGGCAGCCAATGTATTTAGACTTTATTCATGTACTTTAAAAAGTACGTTTTAGTTCGTTTGAAAGAGTTTTTAAAGCGCCTTGTCAGGGTAAAACGATCATTGCATAACCTCTTTTGTTGTTGTTGTTTTTTTTTTTTTTTTTGCATTTACAACGCCAGAAGCGTAGGCGAGTTGAGACTATCCTCGAAGCCGCCGCTTTCCGCCAAGGCGTCCATGTCGTCCAAGTTGAAGGAGAAGACGCTGGCGCGGAAGTCGGCGCAAGATTCTGCAAGTGGCGAGCTAAGACAGTCCAGGTCGTCGGCTACAGATTTGTACAAAGTTTCCCAGTCGGGCGGGGCGCTCACGTCGGGGACGAAGACCCCGCCCGTCGCCTCGTCCCGGGACTGGGTGACCTCCATCTCCAGGCTGGGGACTAAGTCGTCCAGGTCATCCGGCGTCCCGTCAGGTTCCTCCCGGGCGCTAGCGCACAGCAGGATGTCGGAATCGCCGAAAATGGCGGCGCGGGGGACCCGGGCGGCGACGCCGTTGCTTTCGGGCGACTGTGCGACGTCGTCGTCTTCAGTCTTCTCGGCCCGGAGGTGACAGGAGGGCTCGTGGGAGGACAAGACCCGTTCTAGTCGCTCCTTCTCCTTTAGAAGCTCGGCGATTTCTGACTGGAGGTTAGACTTCTCGTCTTCGAGCTGGTCGGTCTCCTGAAGTCAATAAACAAAAAAGAAATTGGACGTCTATAGCTGTCAATGGCAACGGAAAACTTTTTGTAAAAAGTTTCTTCCAAATTTACAGCTTGCAAGGTGTCGATCAACTCCCGCCGACGGTTTCGACACTTTGCGGCGGCAATTTTGTTCCTCTCTCGGCGAATCCTACGCCTCTCATCTTCTTCTTTGGAAAGCTGTAGTGAAAACCAAAAAAATGCCATTTTTAAAGTGTAAAAGTGTGAAAAATTACACTATAAAAATTTGTATTTTGATTTTTTTTTTAACTGAAAGGCACCAGTCAGTTTTTTAGTTTAAAAACTGCCATTGTTCTTCTTTGGTTTTATAGCAGTTTGGCAAACCATCTTTAGTTCTGCTGCCGCCATCTAGCGATGGGGGTTTGAAGTGCACTCTAATCACAAAATTAGCTGGCATTTTAAGACGTAAATACCTTTAAAATTTGCAATCAACTTTTATACATAAATATTTTCTATACATCAATTTAATGATCTAATACACTGCCATTCATGGCGGTGGCTTCCGTTTCATTCCTAGTTCGAATAAATTAGACGTATGTTGCCGTCAATGGACACAAAATTATCTTTAAAGTGTTTTTTCTTTTTTTTTTTTTTTTTTTAGCATTGACTCATCTAAATCTTTGACAAGCTTTGGTCTGCAATTGCAAAAATAAAAGTTAAATCACAGTCGGTCGATAAGGTTAATCGCGATTATTTGAGATTAAATTTGATCGCTGCCATGTCCACTAAAGGGACATCGAAAAAAATAAAATATATTCAGGCAATCCGGTGCGCACCAGAAACTATTGTGTAAATATTAGCATTATATAGCATTTAAGCTAACGGACTTTTGTTACGCAAGTTCGTCAAATGTTGTAAACATTCCCATTATATAGCATTAAAGGTAGCAGACATCTGTTACACAAGTTGGCCAGTTGTTGTGAACACATTAGCATTATATAGCATTTAAAATAGCAGACTTTTGCTATGCAAGTTAGGCAATGCTTGTAAACGTTAGCATTATATGGCATTTTAGCTTGCAGACTTTTGTTACACAAATTGGCAAGGTGTTGTAAACATTAGCATTATATATATCATTTAAGCTTGCGGACTTTTGCTATCCAAGTTAGCCAATTGTTGCAATTAGCTTAAATGGTATATAATGCTAATGTTTACCAGATAGTTTCTGGTGCGCACCAAATTGCTTAAATTCATTGTGTTTCTGTTGATGTCCCTTTAGGGGTTCCGAAGGATTGAACTTCAACGTCAATATTTTTAGTCTTTTTTTTTTTTTTCTTGACTTGATTCCAATCAGTACTGCCTTCATGTATAGAAAAAATGACTCACATCGATCTAGCCATAGATAAATTGCAATGAATGTAGCTTAATTGCAAGAAATGTGCTTTTCTTCTTCCTGGTTCCTTCTGGAATAAACATCTAGTGAATGAGTTCATCTTTATTTTAATCTCGCTCAATTTGAGGTCATTTTGATTTACCTATTGGCTGCCATTGACAGTTATAGACGTCCAATTCATTTTGGCTCTCGGGACTCCAAGTCAAAATGGATTGGACGTCTATTGCCGTCAATGGCAGCCAATAAATTAATCTTTTTCGTCTTTTTTTTCTTGTTGACTTGAGTCAAGTAAATACGGCAAGATTTGGTATGCATTTACGTAAATAAAAAGATGACTTTCATCAATGTAGCAATAGATTAATCGCGTTTCATGTAGATTAATTGCAAGAAATGTGCCTTTTTTCTTCCTGGTTCCTTCTGGAAACATCTAGTTTATATGTTCATCTTTTATATAATTTTGTCTGAAAGTGCTTTCAATCTGAGTTAATTTTCATTGAGCTCATTGGCTGCCATTGATAGTTATAGACGTCCAATCCAAATTTTGATTCATCGGATGACCGGACAAAATGGATTGGACGCATATTGCTGTCAATGGCAGCTAATTAGTTCATCTTTTTAATTTTTTTTTTTTTCGTGTTGACTTGAACATGAGAAGAATTTCGTCTGCATTTACGAAAATAAAAAGATGACTTTCATCAAAGTAGTTCTAGATTAATCCTGATTATTGTAGATTAATTGCAAGAATTTTTTTTCCCTTCCTGGTTCCTTCTGGAAACATCTTGTTTACATACTGTATATGTTCATCTTTTATATCATCTCGTCTGAAAATGCTTTCAATTTGAGGTCGATTTCATTGAACTCTGGCTGCCATTGACAGTTATAGACGTCCAATCCATTTTGACTCTTCGGATGACCAGTCAAAATGGATTGGACGCCTATTGTTGTCAATGGCAGCTAATTAGTTCATCTTTTTAGTATTTTTTTTTTGTGTCGACTTTAATATGACAAGATTTTGTTTTGCATTTACTAAAATACAAAGATGACTTTCGTCAATGTAGTTAGATTAATCGTGATTAATGTAGATTAATTGCAAGAAATGTGATTTTTTTTCCTTCCTGGTTCCTTCTGGAAACATCAAGTTTATATGTTCATCTTTTATATAATTTCGTCTGAAAGTGCTTTCAATTTGAGGTCATTTTCATTGAACTCATTGGCTGCCATTGACAGTTACAGACGTCCAATCCATTTTGGCTCTTAGGACTACCAGTCAAAATTGGATTGGACGTCTATTGCCGTCACTGGCAGCCAAAAATATAACTTTTTAGTTTGTTTGTTTTTTCTTCCCGTGTTGACTTGATTCAAGTAAATCTGGCAAAATTTTGTCTTTATTTACAAAAAAAGATTACTTTCATCACTGTAGTCATAGATTAATCGTGATTAAAGTAGATTAATTGCAAGACGTGCACTTCTTCCTGGTTCCAACTGGAATAAACATGAGTTCATCTTAATTTTAATCTCGCCTGAAAGGGCTTTCAATTTGAGGTCATTTTCATTGAACTCATCGACGGCAATTGACGTCCAATCCATTTTGGGTTTTAAAAATTGATTGGAAGTCAATCGCCGTCAATGCAGAGGGGGATTTTTTTTTTCCTCGAGATGAAAGAATATCTAGAACATGACGTCCATGCAGCGACTGCTGATGTGGGGGCGCTGCAGACGCACGTGCATTAACATGCACACATTGTCCTTTAAACAAACAAAAAAATGTCAAGCATCCCTTATCACATTTAGTCATATGAAATGAAGATTTATTATTAATTGAAATTGAATACCTTATCTTTCTGCCCTTTCCTGCAGCCGGACGTCTTGGCCTTTTTGCCGGAAGACGTCTGGCTCCCCCTGCCTTTGGAAGGCGGAACGTGGCGCTTCCTAGCCGGCGAGGAGGCACCTGACGTGGGGACGAGGCAGTCTGAAGCACCGCTGTCTACATCCTGCAAAAAACATCCAAAAAAAGGAAAGAAAATGTGCATTTTTTTGAAAATTTTATCATCAAAATGAGTCATTTCAATTTTTTTTATTTTTTTTTTAAAATCTTGTACCTCGTCGTTGTCAATTGCCGGCGACAAACGATGCTGGCTGCACCCAAGGGTGTCCCCACCAGGCGATGCTGTGCTGCAGCTGGACGAGTCCGAGGAATAATCCGGGTGCATCATTTATTCTACCTACAAATCAATATTTTAGTTGCGTCAATAATTCAAACGTTCACTTGTCTCCTTCCATTTGCCAGCTTGATGAACGCTTCAGTGCAGCGAGTGGCGAGGAGGACCCCCCCTTTTATAGTGAGCTGGATTTTATGAATGAAACAGGGGAGAGCGAACCATTCGGGAAGGGAGGAGGGGTAGGTAAAATGCAAAAAAAAAAAAAAACCGTATGTATTCTTCAATGTGAAGGAATGATTTCAGCAAATAGAAAATCCCACTAAATCTGATTTAATTTTTTGAAAAATGCAATTAACGAAAATAGATCTGGCTAATTTGAGACGCCCCCCCCCCCTAAAACCCGCACGTGAAAGGGTGCCCCCTTTCGTCATGAATGAACTACGTCACCGAGTACATGCAGCTGGTGCATCATTTTCAGTCAACGTGATCCGTGCAACGTTTTCTCACATTACAACAAAATGTCTTTAGAAATATGATGAAATTCTAATAAGGTAGATATTCCTTATAATAATGACGTCATTTTGTACAGTGCATCTTGCAACTGTCATTTTGACTTTGCTGCATTACGCAACCATGCACGGTGACGTCACGTGATCGAATGGATTGAATCTTTTATTTGGAATAATTTGTCTTTAATGATGAAATATTGCAAAAAGAAAATTAAAACGGTGGAGGGGTGCAAAATGGACACTTCGCACCATATATGGTACTTCCGGGGAACAGGGGCGCTCATGTACCGTGCTAGACAAAGGGTGGGAGGGGGGCTTGGGAGGGTCCGGACGCAACAAAGACGGAGGAGGGGAGGGGGCACCCAAGCATGATAATGACCCCAATAATTCACTGCATTGCTGCACACTATAGAAGAAGAAAAAAGTACCAAAATGAAATAAGTATTAAAAGTATGTCTGAAAACTTACTTTTCGTTCATACGACCCTTGTATCAGTTCCTTCGATTTTATCCAGATAGCACAATATCTCGCCAAATGACACCTTTTTTGGTACCATTTTTCCTTTTTAGTAACCCAAATTTAGTCAAAGCGAACTCTTTTATCTAGGATCCAGTGTAATCATTCTCAATTCAATTCATTCAGTTTATCTATTTTTTAATGTAGCCCCAAAATTGCTCAAAGCCTTAAATTGAAGGTAATTTTCATCTAACATATTGAATGTCATTAGGGGCTGACTGTGTGTGTGTGGGGGGGTCGCGGAGTGGCCCTGGAGTCATAGACTTCATGGACGGTGTTGGAAATCATCCAGACAGAAACTCAGAGAGATTCACTAACATTGGCCACAACTGTGGATTTACAGTTCCACAAAAATGAGAATTGTAACTTGATCAAAGTACGTATGTAGGACATTTAACTCAAAATCTCTAAATTTTGGGGCAGTAAAAATGCATAGTTTTAAGTATGGAAGTAGTCAGAGAGGTCTACTACTAATATTCACCCAACTTGCCTAGAACTTATTCAAAATTGTGGTTTTACAGTACCACAAAAATGAGAACTGTAACCTGTAACTAGATCAAATTTCACACGTAGCACTCTGAATTCAAAATTTGCTATATATTGGTACAGTAAAAATGAGTAGTTTTGAGTATGGGAGTAGTCACAGAGGTCTACTATTAATATTGACCAACCTTGGCCAGAATTTATTCAGAATTGTGGATTTACAGTACCACAAAAATGATAATTGTAACCCGACCAAAGTTCACATGTAGGACTTTTAATTCATTTTTCTAAATATTGGTCATAACTCATTTTTTAAAATATTGGTACTGTAAAAATGCATAGTTTTAAGTATAGAAGTAGTCAGAGAGGTCCACTACTAACATTCACCAACTTTGACTAGAACTTATTAAAAATTGTGGATTTAGAGTACCACAAAAATGAGAACTGTAACCATATCAAAGTCCACATTTAGGACTTTGAATTCAAATATGATATATATTTATACAGTAAACCTATGCATAGTCTTGAGTATGGGAGTTGTCAGAGAAGTCTACCACTAATGTTCATTAATCTTGGCCAGAACTTATTTAGAATGGTGGATTTACAGTACCACAAAAATGAGAACTGTAATCCGATCAAAGTATACATGTAGGACTTTTAATTCAAAATTTCTAAATTTTGCTACAGTAAAAATGCATAGTTCGAGTATATGAGGATTCAGAGAGATCCACTACTAATATTCACCAAACTTGACTAGAAGTTATTCAAAATTGTGGAGTTACAGTACCACAAAAATGAGAACTGTAACCAGATTAAAGTCCACATGTAGGACTTTGAATTCAAATTTGCGATATATTTGTACAGTAAAAATGCATAGTTTTGAGTATGAGAGTAGTCAGGGAGGTCTACTATTAATATTCACCAACCTTGGCTAGAACGTATTCAAAATTGTGGATTTACAGTACCACATAAATCAGAACTGTAGCCGGATTAAAGTTCAGATGCAGGACTTTCATTCATTTTTCCAGATATTGGTACAGTATAAATGCCTAGTGTGAGTATGTGTGTGGTCAGCGAGGTCCACTATTAATATTCACCATCTTTGGCTAGAACTTATTCAAAATTATGGATTTACAGTACCACAAAAATGAAAACTGTAACCTGATCAAAATATGCATGTAGGACTTTTAATTCAAAATTTCTAAATTTTGCTACAGTAAAAATGCATTGTTTTAGTATATGAGTAGTCTGAGAGGTCCACTACTAATATTCACCAAACTTGACTAGAATTTATTCCAAATTGTGGAGTTACAGTACCACAAAAATGACAACTGTAACCAAAGTCCACATGTAGGACTTGAATTCAAATTTGCTATATACAGTGGGGCAAATAAGTATTTAGTCAACCACTAATTGTGCAAGTTCTCCCACTTGAAAATATTAGAGAGGCCTGTAATTGTCAACATGGGTAAACCTCAACCATGAGAGACAGAATGTGGGAAAAAAACAGAAAATCACAATGTTTGATTTTTAAAGAATTTATTTGCAAATCATGGTGGAAAATGAGTATTTGGTCAATACCAAAAGTTTATCTCAATACTTTGTTATGTACCCTTTGTTGGCAATAACGGAGGCCAAACGTTTTCTGTAACTCTTCACAAGCTTTTCACACTGTTGCTGGTATTTTGGCCCATTCCTCCATGCAGAGCTCCTCTAGAGCAGTGATGTTTTGGGGCTGTCGTTGGGCAACACGGACTTTCAACTCCCTCCGCAGATTTTCTATGGGGTTGAGATCTGGAGACTGGCTAGGCCACTCCAGGACCTTGAAATGCTTCTTACGAAGCCACTCCTTTGTTGCCCTGGCTGTGTGTTTGGGATTATTGTCATGCTGAAAGACCCAGCCACGTCTCATCTTCAATGCCCTTGCTGATGGAAGGAGATTTTCACTCAAAATCTCTCGATATATGGCCCCACTCATTCTTTCCTTTACACAGATCAGATGCCTGGTCCCTTTGCAGAAAAACAGCCCCAAAGCATGACGTTTCCAACCCCATGCTTCACAGTGGGTATGGTGTTCTTCGGATGCAATTCAGTATTCTTTCTCCTCCAAAGACGAGAACCTGTGTTTCTACCTGGCTCATCCAAATGCTCTCTAGCGAACCGCAGACAGGCCTGGACATGTCCTTTCTTCAGCAGGAGGACACGTCTGGCAGTGCAGGATTTGAGTCCCTGGTGGCGCATTGTGTTACTGATAATAGCCTTTGTTACTGTGGTCCCAGCTCTCTGTAGGTCATTCACTAGGTGTCCCCGTGTGGTTCTGGGATTTTTGCTCACCGTTCTTGTTATCATTTTGACACCACGGGGTGAGATCTTGCATGGAGCCCCAGATCGAGGGAGATTATCAGTGGTCTTGTATGTCTTCCATTTTCTAATAATTGCTCCCACAGTAGATTTCTTTACACCAAGCGTTTTACCTATTGCAGATTCAGTCTTCCCAGCCTGGTGCAGGTCTATAATTTTGTCTCTGGTGTCTTTCGACTGCTCTTTGGACTTGGCCGTAGTGGAGTTTGGAGTGTGACTGACTGACATTGTGGACAGGTGTCTTTTATTCCGATATTGAGTTAAAACAGGTGCCATTAATACAGGTAAAGAGTGGAGCTTCGTTAGCCCTCGTTAGACAGCCAGAAATCTTGCTTATACCAAATACTTATTTTCCACCCTAATTTGGAAATAAATTCTCTAAAAATCAAACAATGTGATTTTGGTTTGTTTTCCCACATTCTGTCTCTCATGGTTGAGGTTTACCCATGTTGACAATTACAGGCCTCTCTAATCTTTTCAAGTAAGATAACTTGCACAATTGGTGGTTGACTAAATACTTATTTGCCCCACTGTATGTCTACAACCCTTATCTTTCTTCATTCCACACATTTTTCTTGAATTCCTTCCTCCCATACTTCCTTGCGAAAGTGAAGGATTATCTTGCCTCCCTCCTTACTTGTGTCCTAGTCTGTCTGCGAAAGTGTTCCCCTGACTTCACTAATGTGATTTCTACGGGCTATTTTTAGCTTGGTGACATCACAGAGGCATTGAAGTGGTGGTCCGGGAGGGGGGACGCATTGTGCAAATCCAAGAGAATAGAAGGGGGCCTCATCTGCTTCCCGGCAGCCACTGCCCGCTGCCAGGAAGGGGCATTATTTCCTGGCATCTCGGGTTCCGAGTTGCCCCTAAACGCAGCGTGAGAACGAGAAGGCTTTATTTTTATCCGCAAAAGAGCTGAATGGATTTATGCTAGCGGCATGAAAAACGAGGCGACGTCATGTGTAATAATAGTGTTTGCAATTACGCAAGATGTTGCCAACCAAGCGTCCCAAAACAAAACACGCCAAACGAAGACAGCGAACGCTAATCGCTTGCTAGGTGTCCTGTTTCACCCTTCCGTAAACAAAGACCGCGTAACGGCGCGACGTCTCACTCGTTTCGCTTTCTCGAAGATTCTCAGTGACGTCACGTCGCGTGTCTGGTGAGAAACTCGTGCGGTTTTTTTTTTCTGGCGCGGAGTGGCAGTTCTTTGTTGTCATAAACAATCTCCGTCGCTCCGTGAAAGCAGCACGTCACTGACGCGAATGGGGTGGAGTGTTGCTATGGCTACCGGGAATATTCAACAACAACAAGGAGCGCGGGAAAGAAAACACACAAAAGCCTTAAAGCGATGATAACTGACGTAAACGAGTCAATAATTCATAAGCAGTGCAAATGTTGACTTTTTCGACACGTTTTAACATTTATAAACTATAATTTGCCTGTAAGATGATACAAATTATCAAGCGCAGTGACTAAAATATTTTAATGCGAGCCTGTTCGGTTCATTTGGTCGTTCAATCATTGCCCGCCAATGACAATGGTAGACGTCCAATTCATTGAAAGTGGGATGATTGGCTGTGAATGCTCACCATTTCAGCGCCAATACATTTTGACTGAGTTTGGAGAAAAGCAGAAAAATATTTTAGATGGATATTATTAGTGGTGGTAGGAGAATGCCATTAATATTATTAGAACAAAACATTTGTTGTGATAAATTATTTGTATTATGTTAGTACTACTACTTTATTAACAGTAATACAACAAATACATTAAATACATAGCCATGGAAAAATAAGCCGTTGTAATGTGACTAGTTAATCCATTTCTTTACCATTACATATTAAAATACTTTCATTTTTATATTACAACTCCACTACAATTAGTAATAGTGATGGCAAAATACAACTAATACTAATATACGCAGTTGAAAAGCCTTATGATATAATAAAAGTACTAATTTACTAAAAATAGTACATATACTTATTATTTCCATTAAGTTCTACTTGTAATACCAATGACTAGAAAATATTATTATATTATGATATACTTTTGATATTTTACTGATAATGACACAAATACCTCAAAACAATTTTAAAAATCTAATATAGTTTCAACAACAAGGCTATTAATAACCTCTGTAAAGTTGACCACCCAGCAGACGCAAATTTATAGAAAAATTACTTCATTTGTTTGTGCTGAAAAAAAATCGTTTGTGCTGCTGTCATTTTTGAGATATTAACAATTCTTTAAAAGATCAATCTGTGGTCAAATAGTCCCCCATTTTGATTCAAAATGGCTAAAAATTGTGTCTATTGTTTGTGCTTGGTTTGTGCTGTAAAATTTTTTGTTTGTGCTGCTATCGTTTTTGAGATATTGAGATATTAATTTCGAGTGATGACGTTACTCGCAGCCCCACATTTACGTCAAAATGGACCCTAGGGGGTGCCATTCGTTTGTGCTACGTTTGCGCTAGTTGTTGGTACACCCCTATGTTATCTAAACAGATGATACGCTTCGTCAGCCGCGACGGAAGCGCCACGATTGACGTCATCACTCGAAATTAATATCTCAATATCTGTAAAATGATAGCAGCACAAACGAAAAAATTTACAAAACAATTGTAGCGTAAACGGTTGGCACCATTTCGGGTCCATTTTGCAATAAAACTGAGGGCTGCGTGACGTCATCGCTCAAAATTAATATCTCAAAAACGAAAGCAGCACAAACATAGCACAAACGATTGACACAATTTTTAGCCATTTTTAATCAAAATGAGGGGCTTAAGATATTAATTTCAAGGGACGGCGTGACTCGCAGCCACCCCATTTACGTCAAAATGGACCTGAAGGGTTTGTGCTACGTTTGCGCTAGTTTTTGGGATGCCACTCCGTTATTGAGAGATGTTGGTACGCTGTGTCAGCCGCGGGAATTGGATACGGAAAAGCTGCGACAACGTCATCACTTGAAATTAATATCCCAAAACGAAAACAGCACAAACTTTTTTTTTTACAGCACAAATGGAGCACAAAAGATTGACACAATTTTTAGCTATTTTGAATCAAAATAGGGGGCTTGAGATATTAATTTTGAGTGATGATGTGACTTGGCAGGTTACGGCAAAATGGACCCGAAGGAGTTCCATTTGTTTGCGCTACGTTTGTGCTACTTGTTGGGACACCCTTCTGTTATTGAGAGATGTTGGTATGTTCTGACAGCCACAGGAGTTGGGTATGAAAATGCCATCATCACTCGAAATTAATATCTCGATATCGATAAAACGATAGCAGCACCAACGAAAGTTTTTACAGCACAAATGTAGCATAAACGAATGGCACATTTCGGGTCCATTTTGCAATATTGCAATATAATTTGAGAGGGCTGCATGAAATCATCACTGGAAATTAATATCTCAAAAACAATAGCCGCACAAATGATTATTTTTATAGCACAAACGATTGATGCAATTTTTTGCCATTTTGAAACAAAATGGGGGGCTGGTTGACCTCAGATTGACCTATAAAATGATTGTTAATATCTCCAAAACAATAGCGATGCAAACAAAAAAAATTTCAGCACAAACTAATGACACATTTTTTTTTCTTTTAATTGGAAAGGCGTTTCCTCGGCACGCCACACAGCCCAAACCGATTGGCCCACTGACACTGTTTGAATATCTAAATGAGGAGAATTCTCGTGCGATGCAGGCAATCTTTGGAATGACACTGAAAAATTTACTGCTCGCGCCAAAACACGGGTTTTTTTGGGAATTTTTTTTTTTTTTTTTTCTTTTCAAAAGGTATCTACTCCTACAATTTTTATCCAATTCACATAAATTATACATCAAAATTTTCAGGAAGGTAAGTGGCATAGAATTGTATCTGCCAAAAACCTACTATTCCGAAAAAAATCGCCAAAAACTTTCCCATTCGTTTCTAATGCGATGCCATTGCCATGTATGTCGTTCCATTCATTTCTAATAGCCAAAATTTCCCCTTTATTTTCAATGGTAGAAAAACCCGGGTGGTTGTGATTTTTGACCAAAAAATTGCGCATTGACATTCAACTGGCGCCCAAGTCAGTCAATGCCATTGACAGCCGTGTATGTCCTTGCCAATGACGGCCACATATGTCGATTCTATTGGTGCCAACGTACTTGGATTCCATTAACGGATGTGTAAGTCAATACCATTCATGGCCAGGTTAGTCAAAATATTAACAGGAAATGACCTGATATCAATAGGTAGAGCCATATAATGTCTCCAAATCACTAGAAAGTGACCTGATATCAACAGGAAGTGACCTTGAAATTTCGCTAATTAACAGTAAGTGACCTGAAATCAGAAGGATGTGACCCCAAGGAGTTAACCCGCAAAACCAAAGCTAGCGTCGCAATTTCTCTAGGAATGGCATTTTCTATTTTTTCTATAAATTTGCGTCTGATAGGGGGGGGCAAGTTCACTGAGGTGTTATTCATAGCACTAGTAATTATACATAATTTTTCATGAATATATAGTTTCATTTTTTTAAAACTCATTGGGTGCGATCACTTCCAGCCACCAAAAATTGGACTTCTATCATTGTCAATGGCAGCGAATGAGTCAGTTGCATCACACGACTGCCTCGAAAGTCACTATCACTTCTACACTCACTCTTGACATTTGGATGGCGTCATCAAAAAAACTTCCTGGGAATCGAACGCTCCTGACAATTGCGCAAGCTCGTCTAAACACAATGTTCTGAACGCAAGTCGGAGGATTCCTTCCCTCCTCGGGAAACACCTCTCGTGGAAAAGTACTCACACGCCCGCGTACGCAAACATCTCGTTCGGCAAGTACGACACGCCCATCTGAAAAGACGGTACGAGCGTTGCCTCGGGGTTCAATTCCAGCCGACCTACTTTTCAGTCTTGTTCCTTGAGATCTAAACGAAGCGTGAAAACACCACAAAAACTGCCAATAAAGGGTATTTGTTAGGTTTTTCTCACGTTCAAGCTTGGAAACAATTTCACTGATGCAAACATACCAGTAGATGGCGGCGATGCAGTGTTTGAGGGGTGAAGTTATCGCCATTAGCTAGCGATGTTTTACTTCTGTTGACTAAAAAAATATAAAAAAGTAGCATAAAAACAAATTTTGTTGAAGGAATAGAGTTTAACCTTTCTTTATTGCACCCTAAAATGCAAAGAATGTTTTTCAGAGCCTGATAGGGATTAAAAATTATAATCTGCAAATGATTAATCTCATTAATCTTGCTTGAAAATTCCTGAAAAGCGCCTTCAATTTGAGGCACACGGTTGCTAACCGTCATATGCTATTGTTTGGGCACAACTGGATTCATTACCTTATTACTATTCATACTTCACACAGTTACTTGACACAGAAATGTTGTTTAATCCATTGAGATTGATTTTTGATTAATGATTTTAAGACACTGTGCGGGTGTGCGCTGGTCCTCGAAACGCAGGCTTCCTTAAAGTAAAACACTACCTCTTTTGTCCAGCGGCGTTGCGAAAATTCACCAAAACTGAAAAGTTACCTAGTGTTGCTTTAACTCATGGAATGCCTTTGACGACAATGAACTTGTGCTGCAACGATTAATCGATTAACTCGAGTAATTCGATAAGAAAAAAGCTTCGAATTGAATTTTTCTGCTTTGAGGTTTTGTTTAGTGGTGTTGAAATGGTTTGTTTTGAAAGTGTTTGCATATAGTTTTTATGATTGGGGGGGGGTACACTGCCCTCTAGTGGCAACAGTAAATATGACATATCTCATTTAACATGACTAAATCCAGATGCTCCCTGTTAGGACCAACATAAGGTACGTTTTTGTTTGAGCTAATGTTTTTTTTTTATGCCTTTGTAATTTAGTTTACAGGAATATTTAGCAGTTTTTGTTTTTGTTTTTATGTTTAAACGATTTATTAAGGGCATTGTAAAAAAAAAAAAAAAAGTTAGCATTTTATAGCATTTAAGCTAGCGGACTTTTACATTTACATTTTTTTTTTTTAATACCAATTGAGACTCAGCTCAGGTATATTAAATTTTTTATGTTCCTTACCCGATTACTCGATTATTCGAACTAAGAAGCTCATCGATTAATCGACTACTAAAATATCGATAGCTGCAGCCCTAATATGTATATGAATTAATCTACATTTTAATCTTGCTTGAAAATTGCTGAAAAGCGCTTTCCAATTAACGTAATTTTCATTTAAATCGTGGAAAGCGTTTGACGGCAATGAACTAGTGATGCAACGATTAATCGATTAAATCGAGTAATTCGATTAGAAAAAAGCTTTGAATCAAGTTTTGCTGCTTTGAAAGGCATTGAAATGGTTTTGAAAGGGTCTGCATTTAGTTTTATTGATTTAGGTGGATACACTGCCCTCTAGTGGCAACAGTGACTGACATAACTCATTTAACATGGCTAAATCCAGCTGCTCCCTGTTAAGACCAACATAACAAGTTTTTGTATGAGCTAATGTTTTTAATGCAGTCGTAATTTAGTTTCGCAGTTTATGTGGGATTATGTGTTTGAACTATTTGATAAGAGCATTGTAAAAAAAATGTTAGCATTTTATAGCATTTAAGCTAGCGGACTTTTGCTATGTAAGTTAGCCAATTGTTCTTTTGTTGTACTACATCATCATTTTTTTTCCCCCATTGACGACAATGAACTAGTGTTAGTAATCAGATTAGAAAAAAAGCTTTGAATCAAATTTTGCTGTTTCGAGGATTTGTTTAATTATGAAAGTGTTTGCATTTAGTTTGATTGATTTGGTGGGATACACTGCAACATGGCTAAATCCAGCCGCTCCCTGTTCAGACCAACATAAGGCAGGTTTTTGTTTGAGCTAAAATGTTTTCTATGCATTCATAATTTAGTGTACAGGGATATTTAGCTGTTTTTGTGGATATATGTGTTTCAATGATTCGTTTAAAAAAAGTTAGCATTTTATAGCATTTATGCTAGCAGACTTTTGCTATACAAGTCAGCCAATTATTCTTTCGTTGTACTCAGATCATCATTTATTTTTTCAATACCGTTTGAGGCCAAGATCAGGTATTTTAGTTTGTTTTTACAAATTAATGCTTTTGAAAGTACAATTTTAGTAAGCATTTGCTTTACATCTCCTAAAAATTATTCTGCTTCGTATTAAAATGTTCCTAAATTACTCGATTATTCGACTTTACTAGTTGTCAGATTAATCAATTACTTAAATAATTGATAGCTGCAGCCTTACAATGAACGTCGAATTTATTTTGAATCGGGACTAATAATTATGAGTTGTAATGAATTATTCTAATTAATGTCATTTTTAACCTTGCCTGAAAATTGCTTAAAAAAACACCTACAAGTGGATTAACTCATTGAGCGCTATTGACAACGATAGACGTCAATCCGTTTTGAATTAAAAGATTAATTAGTTACATTAATTACAGATCTTAATCTGATTTTAAAACTCGTTCTTTACAATTGAATGGACGTCTGTCGCCGTCTAAAAAATACAAAACATTGTATTAGGCAAACATTAAAAACATTTAATGTTTCAGTGTGATTATTTTTGTTAGATTTGCTCGAATTTTAATGACCTTTGCTCAAAGTAGGTCACTCCCAAATTGAGAAAAATTCGTTATAACGCAACAAACAAATGTCGCACTGCTCCTCCCGTGCTTGCGTGTGTACTTTTCCTTTTTTGTGCTGAGCGTTATCTTTTTGGTAGTTGAGGCGTTTTCACAACAAGCCGACTGTTTTGTTGTTTTACGTAACTTCAAGTCGGCCAGCTCTCCGATTTACCGTCAATGCCCGCCCTTTTTACAGGATGCGCCATATTTGGAAAATGACGTACTGGGGATCCCGTCGCGGAATCTTCCATTCCTTGAAAGCGGGAGGTCTGCGAGCGTTAAAATGTTGCTTTTTGAGCGGAATTTCGCTTGTATTTGTTTTGAACCTCGATTATTTTGTGTGTTTTAAGCGTTTTAAGACGTTGCGCGGATTGCTAGCTTGTGTTTTTTTCTTCCGCGTTTGTTCTTTTGCCACTCTAGGTGTCCCCCGCCCACACGACGTCATTGGTGAGCCCCGTCTCAGCCTATAAAATGGCCGCCAGCAGTGTGAGTCGCCAGTTTACTCTGACTTAACCTCAAGAAGCAACACAACTACCGAGCTTTCAGGACTTCAAGCTTACCTTTTTTTCCCCCTCCCACACACAAAGCGCTCAAGGGATCTCCTAACCTTTTATCGGGCATATTCGGAACTTCCCTCGGTGCTTGTGGAGCGATGATGTTCAACGTGTTCAACCCGGAATGCGACTCCTCCTCCCGGTGTAGCACAGCGTCTCCGGCCGCTGACAGCTCCAGCAATTTGGGCTACTACCAAGCGTCTCCAGCCGGTTCTTATTCCAGTTTGGGCTCACCACAATCTCAGGTAAGGTTTTTGCATGCTAAAGTATAGAAATATTAGTTAAAATGTAGAACAGATACGCAGTTGGGCTGATGCAAACGATTGTTTTATACTGTATGTGTTTACGATATTTAGTGTTATACTCTGGGATCATTTTAGCAAAAAATGTGCATTGGAGCAAACATTTATGTGATGAAAACAGTAGGTTTTCAAATATTATATAGCAATACCAATATAAAAGGTATGGTATAATCAAATTTTCATTCATTGCAAAGATAACCCGCTGCTTTCATCAAAAAACTATTTTTAAACAATAATAAAAAAAAATGATAGTCATTTATTATATATATATATGACAAATAAATGTAAAAAAATTAAAAATTGAATTTTCTAATTGTTGAATATTGATTTTTTTTTTTAAATTACCATTTTAATTTTTAAAAAATTTAAACAATATATTGTACGTAAATTAAAAATGATGAATACATAAGTTATAAAAAAATATTGTTTTTTAAGTTTGCTATTCTAATGAAAAAATTAAGAAAATATTGTACGTAAATAAAAAATGCAAAACAATTTTTTAAATCTAAATATTGATTTTAAAAAAAAATGTTATTTAGTCGACTATTTTAATTAAATGTAAGAAAATAAACAAAATATGTTATATGTAAGTTAAAAAATACATAAATTACAAAAAACTAAAAATTTTAAGTTATTTACTATTTTAATGAAACATTAAGAAAAAATTGTACATAAATTAAAAATGGAAAGCACATAAATTACAAAAATTAAATATTGAAAAAATTATTTACTATTTGAATGAAAAAATTAAGAAAAACATAAGATTGTACATAAATTAAAAATGTGAAATACATAAATTACCGAAACAAAAATTAAACTAAATATTGAATTTTTAAAAAGTTATTTATAATTTTAATGAAAAAATCAAGAAAATAAATGTAAAATACTTTTTTTGTTCATTAAAGCAGTTTAAATATTTGAAAATAAAATTTTTAAAAAATCTATTTACTCAAATAAAAAGAAAAAAAAAACATTCATTAAGAGAATCATTTGCAATTTCATGCTGTTTTTCAGTCCATCAAATGATTTGGACGTTTATTGCCGTCAATGGCGCTCAAACATGATCATCAATTCCAATAAATATGCTGACATTTTTTTTGCCTCCGCTTGCAGGATTTCACCGATTTGACCGTTTCAAGTGCCTCTTTCGTCCCCACGGTGACGGCCATCTCAACCAGCCCCGACCTGCAGTGGATGGTCCAACCGCTGGTCTCCTCGGTGGCCCCCTCGCACCGGGCGCACCCCTACGTCTCCAGGCCCAGCCCGGCGTACCCCAGGGCGACCCCGAAAGTCTCGGCGTCCCGCCCTCACAGCAACAGGAGAGGCAGAACCGAACAGGTGAATATCTCGATTTCCGCCTACGTCGAAGCACGCTTTTTTTCCTCCAATCGCGCATCTTAAAATTGGCTTTATTTTTGCAGATTTCACCCGAAGAGGAAGCAAAGAGGAAAATTCGCAGGGAGAGGAACAAGCAAGCGGCCGCTAAATGTCGCAACAGGAGGCGCGAGCTGACCGACACGCTCCAAGCTGTAAGTATCCCACTACATTTCGACTATACTGAAACCTTGACTTGTGAGTTTTTTTGTTTTTTTTTTGTTGCGAGAAGAAACATTGCGAAACAAGCGACTCCCAGACGCAAATCTGACGCTAGTAAAGATGTCACTCATTAAGCCACACCTTTTAAAAACAGTGCAGTTCAAAATACTAACTTTGACAGCATTAATTTATATTTTTATTAGTATTGCACTGAATGACTATGGTTCAGTGCCATTGACAGCGATAGACGTCCAAACCCTGTGGACTAGGAGGGCTAGCAGCGATCATTCCAGAGTTTGAGTTAACTCAAGCTTTAACTCTGACTGGATTACACTATTTAAAATTATCTGGACAAAAAATGATCTGACACACTCTGAAAGTTAAATATTTAATCTTCTGAGTTAAAGCTTTAACTCAGACTGCTTTAACTTTGATGTGATACACTGCCAAAGCCGAGTTGAAACTTTAATTCAGACTTATATAAACCAGATTTATTTCTTAATGTTGTCCTGACAAAAAAACTGATTTAATACACTCTGAAAGTTAAATATTTAACTTTAATCTCCTGAGTTGAAGCTATAAATCGGACTGCTTTAACTGCTTGATACACTGTCAAAGCCTGAGTTAAAGCTTTAACTCTGAGTTATTTAACTAAGATAATGTGAAAGCTTTAGAAAGCATTTAAAAAAAAAAATCCTGATCAAAAACTGATTTGTACACTATCAAAATCTGAGTTAAAGCTATACCTCAGACTGTCAAAGCCTGAGTTAAAGCTTTAACTCTGAGTTATTTAACTTCGATAATGTTCGCACTATAGAAAACTAATTTATTCCTTCATGTTGTCCTGACAAAAATAATTTGATGCAATGCCACAACCCGATTTAAAGCTTTAACTTGGACTGCTTTGACTTTGATTTGATCCTCTGTCAAAGCCCGAGTTGAGGCTTTAACTCTGAGTTAAATTTTGATAATGTTAGAGCTATAAAAACAGATTTATTGCTTCATGTTGTCCTGACGAAAATTGCTGTGATACGCTCTCAAAACCTGAGTTAAAGCTTTAACTCAGTTATTTAAGCTTTAACTCGGACCGCTTTAACTTTGAAATCACTATATGACACTTTTTAAAACTTTAAAACACTAGTGAATCAAGTTACGAGCTTGAATTGAACTCATAAGTCAAGGTGTACTACTTTTCATTGGCAAGAACATTACTGACGTCTCGTCTTAAATCATCAGGAAACCGATCAGCTGGAGGACGAAAAATCCAAACTTCAGAACGATATCGCCAACCTTCTCAAGGAGAAGGAACGCCTGGAGTTCATCCTGGCGGCCCACCGACCCGCCTGCAAAGTCCCCTGCGAGCAGGACGCGGAATTCCCGCCGCTGTCCGTCTCCCCGTCCCGTCCCGTAGTCTCCTCCGACTCCATCTTCTCCACCGGCACCGTCAAACTGAGCGACCTGGACTCGTCGGTTCTAGACGAGTCTTTGGACCTCTTGGCCAAAACGGAGATGGAGCGCTCGGTGCCAGAAGCGGACTTATCAGCCTCGCTTTGCAGCGCTCAGGACTGGGAGCAGCTGCACCCGTCTGTGACCAGCGGCGACTTCGAACCGCCGCTGTGCACCCCGGTGGTGACCTGCACGCCCGCCGCAACCTTCACGTCCTCGTTCGTCTTCACCTTCCCCGAAGCCGAAACTTTCCCCGGATGTGCCGCCGCGCACCGGCGGGGAAGCAGCGGAAACGAGCAGTCATCCGATTCGCTCAATTCGCCAACGCTGCTGGCCCTTTAAGACTCTTTTTACAGACCTAGCTTGACTTTCACGCAGGGCTACGGACACTTACTTACATTGTAGCATGTTTCAACTAATACCACCAAGTAATCTAAGAGTTCTTAATTCTTTAAACGGTGCTACATAACCCCGAGTCGTCGTAGTGTTTATGTTCATGTTTAGGAGCAATATGGGGGTAAAAAAAACTGACTTCAACCTTCAGTCTGGGAGGTCTGTCCTTAACTGAGCGGCAGCCGACGAGTTAACTTTATAACACGTATTAGTTTTCTGTGAAAACATGTCTTTTTTTTTTTTTTCTGGAATTAATTTATGAGATTTTGACTTTATTTTTTTACAAGAGAAGCAAACAAAGCAAGTCAGTGTGAATGTTTGTGCAGTCTATATATATTGATGGAAATAAAATGTTAGCGATATTTCAATTGAAACACTTGTCTGATGGTGTTTGTACATGGAGGTGCTATCATACTTTTTTTTTTCTTTACCCAAATGTTTTCTTTAAAGGTATTTTTTGCCATTTTATAGTTTTTTTGTAATTAAAAATAGCTATTGATGTAACATTAATGAATCATGAATACTCACAATTTAATTACATTTGAAATATTTGACATAATATATTTTTTTACCCAACAGTATTATTATTTTAATTTTCAGGATTCATTTTTTAATGAAAAAAATATTTTTGTAAAAAAATTATAAACTTGAAATAAACACAAATTAAAAATAATCACAAATTTTAACACATTATTTCATGCCTTACAATATATATTTTTAAATAATTAATACATTTCAGGCTAACACTTGGTAACTTTTCAGTTTTGGTTGATTTTAGCGATACCGGTGGACAAAAGCGGTACAGTTTTGCCTTGAGGACTGCGTTTCCCATGACTACCAGCGCACACCCGCACATTGTCTTAAAATCCTTAATCAAATATCAATCTTCCGGTCGTCTGCAGATGGATTAAACATTTCTGTCTCCAGCGTCTCTGTGAACAATAATAAGGTAATGAATCCAGTTGTGGCTAAACAATAACATATGACAGTTAGCAAACGTGTGGCTAACCACCCCACCTCAACTTGTCAGCACTGACGAGTTCGGTTGTGTACGGGGGGATCACGCCAGCGAGTGAAAGCCAGGCCAATGTTTATTCTGTATATCCTGGAAGACTCCTTTTTTTCTCCTCAGACAAAACTTTTTGTCCCTTTTGTCACTCTGCCATCTTTGCAGAATTGGCGCGAAAGCGCTAGCATCGACTTCCGTCTGTATAATGAATAAAGCAGTAAGCCCATTTGTAGATTTTTTTTTTGTGGCAGGGTTCCTGCCACCTTCCTATACGTTAATTAGTGCAGCTGAAAGTGATACAGACCCCCTCAAGATATAAAATATGTCATTCAGCTAGGTGTTAGTTGGCATATTATCACAAATGTTATGAAATTATTTTATAAAGGTTGAAAAGTTACCTAGTGTTGGTTTAACACATATACCGTATCTCTAAATTCATTTTAAAATATAGATTTTTAAAAATTATTTCACATTTACTGTATCTTTAATGATATTTATTTGATATTTATCAAATCCAAGGCAAATATGAACATATGCAATCATAAAAAGCCTTCTAATGTCACAACAAACAGTTCAAATGCTCTCAAAAGTCTCGTCAAAGCTTTTAAAAAACACCCCATTAAAAATAGTTTCCGTTTAAAAGATGTTATTCAAAGAATGACAACGTCTGTTGGAGATTTCCAGTATTTTCCAGGCGCTTTTCATGTTCCATCTGTTACCAAGGTTAACTATGCCACAAGTCACAAACCTCTGACGTCAGTCTTTTTTTTCTCCCCGCAAACTTCGCGCGGCATGATGACGTCAAACTTCCATGCCCAAATGTAGAATGTAGCTAGTCACTTACTAGCTTTGAAAATACAGCAACTGTGGCGTTAAAACACACGCAAACGCGTTTATTTAGACTTTTTGGGGGCTCGCTTATGTTGCGAACTTGAATTAAATCCAAGTGAAAATTAAAAGGTGGCAATTAATCGTCTTTTGAAGAGTCGTTTGTGGCTGGTTATGCAACCGGGAGGATCCGAAAGCGACGTCGAAAGAGTCCCGACCACTGAGGAGAAGAGACCCAAAACCATCACTGGAAATGGTCTTTTTTGTCGTAAACATACCCAAAAGTTGCCTAATAATGTTTTATAAGAAATATTGCTAAATTGTGTAACTGCATGCAGCTTCAATGTTGCTGTTTGCAAGGGATTCAAGTGTTTTAGAACTTAAATTTACCACCTAATAGTGTTTTATGTTCATTTATAAGTATAGATTATTGTTCCCCATCATTTATTTGACTCTAAGTGAGAAAAACGATGTGTGACAGGATGACAGCTTTTCAAGAGTGTTCAACTAACAGAAAGAATCAACATTTCTGGTGAGTATGATGGATTTTGATTGTGTTTTGGGTTGTTTTGGTAGATAAAATCTGATTGTCAACTGCTTGAGATCATTGCATAGTTTTGGCAAGTGTTGATAGTAATTAATCTATTACGCTAATAGTTTTAGTTAGGGGTGCAGCTATCGATTATTTTAGTTGTCGAATATCAACTAGTTAGTTCGAATAATCGAGTAATTGGATTAGGAACATTTAATCTGTTGCAGAATAAATTTCACATGTAAAGCAATGCATGCTAAGACTGCACTTTCATAAGAGCATTAAATGCGAACACAAAATTTCCGATTGTTGCTTCACAGTATGCAGAATTTCCCTTTCAGTTACAAATAAATTAAAATACTCCAATTTAGTCACAAATGGTATTAAATAAATGAGGATCTAAGTACAATAAAAGAACAATAGGCTAACTTGCATAGCAAAAATCTGCTAGCTTAAACGCTATAAAATGTTTTTTTTTTTTTTTTAAATACTCTTAACAAATCGTTCAAACACATGTTCCCACAAAAACAGCTTAATAGACCCATAAATTAAATTACGAATGCATAAAAAAACATTAGCATATGTTGGTCTTAACAGGGAGCAGCTGGATTCAGCCATGTGAAATGAGTTATGTCATATTCATTGTTGCCACGAGAAAGCAGTGTATCTACCCAAATCAATAAAACTAAATGCAAACACTTTCAAAACAAACCATTACAGCGCCGCTTTAATTAAACGAGTACGCGAAGCAGCAAAATTTAATTCAAAGTTTTTTTCTAATCGAATTATTCGATTTAATTGTTGCAGCACTAATTTTTGGGTTATTTTGGTAGATAAAAATTAATTGTATACTGCTTTAGATCATCATGGCATAGTTTTGCCAAGTATTGATGGACAGTAATTTATCTATCAGTTTAATAGTCTTAGTCTTTTGGGCGAAATACTTATTGTACTGTTATACAGGTTGTCCTCAGGTTACGAACGAGTTCCGTTCCTATGCTGGTGACGTAACCTGAATTTCCGCGTAATTAACTTGTTAAGTACCTCTAGATATCCTCCTAAATAACTATCCAAAAACATAAATTTTACGTAATATTACATTTAAAATGGCAAAAAAAATGGCGGTGACGTAACCCGAATTTGTGCGTAAATCGGAATGTAACCTCCAAAAAGTTCAAAAGTATTGTACTGTGATCCCTCCCTCCCTGCCACAAATGGTGAAAACTGTGAAATAGCACCGACCCCAGAAAAATAAATAGAAATACATTTTTTGGGGGGAGGGGGGGGGGTCTTTTTACATTTTTTATGTGTGTGTGTGTTCAGTGTATTCATTCAGATTCAGCATTGAAAAGAGATACATAAAAGAAATGTTTTTTCACTTTTTCCCAAAAGCATAATAAAAAACTTTTGTATATGTATATATATATTATAATAATAGTATTTAAGCACTTCAAATGTGATACTGTTAATAGGGTTTAAACATGTTACTGTCCCACCAAATTATTTTTAAACAAGAATAAAGTAGAAAAATTATTGTCTTTATTAAATGGTTCATTGAGTGAGTCCACTCAAATCCTCTCAAGCTGCTCACTTACACACAATGAGTTGCCACAGCAACTGTTGAACAAGTTAAAGGATTATTGTCACATGCGGCGCTTTAAAGTTTCGGCTTCCAAGCATCAGTTACAAGTAGGGCTGCAGCTATCGAATATTTTAGTAGTCAATTAATCGATGGACTAGATAGTTCGAATAATTGAGTAATCGGATAAGGAACATGAAAAATTAAAATACCTGAGCTGAGCCTCAAACGGTATACAGTATATATATTTTTTTTGTAATGAGGATTCATGTACGACAAAAGAACAATTGGCTAACTTACATAGAAAAAGTCCGCCTGCTTAAATGCTATAAAATGCTTTTTTTTTTTTTTTTTTTTTCTTACAATGCTCTTAACAAATGGTTCGGAGACATATTCCCACAAAAAACGGCTAAATATACCTACAAACTAAATTATGAATGCCTTAAAAAACATTAGCTCAAAGAAAAACTTACTTACTTACTTACCAACTTACGTTGGTCTTAACAGGGAGCAGTTTGATTCAGCCATGTGAAAAGAGGCAGACCAGAGGGCATTGTATCCACGCCTCTTTAATTAAACGAATACTCGAAGCAACAAAATTTAATTTGAATATTTTTTTCTCATCGAATACTCGAGTTAAGCGATTAATCGTTGCAACACTAGTGACAAGATTAAACCTTAATGTCTATCAGTTAATAAGCATCTCCAGTGCACTACCTGACCAACAAAGAGCACCAGGAGGGAGAGTGAGACTACGTGATTGGCTAAGAACTTCTCATCTGTATTTATTTACTTATTTTTTAACTGGGAAAAAATCTGCGATGGACTGAGGACACAAAGTTTGAAGCACGAAGTAGCGGAGGATCATTGTATTTTGTTTATTGTTGGAGGATGGCAGCGTTGGGTCTGGCTTGACTATCGCCTTGTATGACTGAGGAGAAGACACAGATGTCTGACATGGATAAAAGTTAGGTGTGCTCTGGTTTGGCCCACATCAGGCTGTAAGTTGTGTCCGCTAATATATGTTGTTGTATGCATTTGTAATTAAGTTCAGAGTTACAGTTTGTGGAGTTACATGTGAGCGATTTTCTATGACGATTGTAAATGCGTTAGCATCCGTAGCATTTAAGCTAGCAGACTTTTGTTAGGCAAATTAGGCTATTTTAATTCTACTAAATTTACATATTGATCAGACGTTCAAACACCAATTGTTTTGTGTCGTGTTTTATTGTGAAAGCATCACTAGGTAACTTTTCAATCTTCATAAAATATTTTTATAACATTTGTGATGATATGTCAAACGACACCTAGTTGAATGACACCTCTTTTATATCTTGAGGGGGGTCTGTATCGCTTTCACTGGCATTAATTAACTTTGAGGAGGGTGGCAGGAACCCTGCCATACAAAAAAAACTACAAATGTGCTGACAGCTTTATTCATTATAAAGACGGAAGTCAATGCTAACGCTTTTGTGCGAATTCTGCAAAGATGGCAGAGCAACAAAGAGACAAAAAGTTTTGTCTGAGGAGAAAAAGGAGGCTACCAGGATATACAGAATAAACCGAGAGCTTAGCCTCACGGTTGCTAACCGTCATAAGCTATTGTTTAGCCACAAGTGGATTCATTACCTTATTACTATTCATTGTTCACACAGCCGCTGGGAACAGAAATGTTGTTTAATCCATCTGCAGGCGACCGGAAGATCGATTTTTGATTCATTAATGATTTTAGGACACTGTGAGGGTGTGCGCTGGTCCTCATGGGAAACGCAGTGTTCTTAAAGGCAAGACACTACCTTTTTTGTCCACCGGCGTCGCTGAAATCAACCAAAACTGAAAAGCTACCAAGTGTCGCTTTAAATTTATGATTATTATTTTTTAAATACTGTAAGGTATGAAACAATGTGCTAAATTGATAATTTTTTAAAATTTATTTTTATGTTTATTTCAATGTTTAAATTTTTTATAAGTAACTTCAATTATAACAAGTTTATCAATTTAAAAATATTTTATACTTTCCCCATTCCCTGTTCATTAAAAAGACAGATTTCGATGCAAATGCTTTCGCGGAATTCTGCAAAGATGGCAGAGCAAGGATATACATAATAAACATTGGCCCCGCTTTCACTTGCTGCCATGATGCCCACCCACCGAACTCGTCAGCACTGACCAGTTTGTTTGGGGGTTAGTAACACTAAGCCACACGGTTGCTAAAAGTCATATTCTATTGTTTAGCCACTACTGGATTCATTGCCTGATTGCTTTTCATCCTTAACACAGTCGCTGGAAACAGAAATATTGTTTAATCCATCTGCAGGCGACTGAGAGATTGATGTTTTGATTTATTGATGATTTTACAACACTGTGCGGGTGTGCGCTGTAGGGCTGCAGCTATCGAATACTTTAGTAGTCGATTAATAGATGGACTAGTTAGTTCAAATAGTCGAGTAATCGGATCAGGAACATGAAAAATTAAAATACCTGAGCTGAGCCTCAAACGGTATAATTTTAAAAAAAATAAATGAGGCCCTATGTACAACAAAACAGAAATTGGCTAATTTACATAGAAAAAGACCGCTAGCATAAATGCTATAAAATGCTAAAGTTTTTTTTTTTTTACAATGCTCTTAACAAATGGGTCAGACACATTCCCACAAAAAAACGACTAAATATACCTATAAACTAAATTATGAATGCATTGAAAAACATGAGCTCAAAGAAAAACGTAGCTTACGTTGGTCTTAACAGGGAGCAGTTGGATTCAGCCATGTGAACAGAGGCAGACCAGAGGGCAGTGTATCCACCCTAATCAATAAAACGAAATGCAAAGACTTTCAAAATAAACCATTAAAACGCCACTTTAATTAAACGAATACTCGAAGCAACAATTTTTTTTTTCTAATCGAGTACTCGAGTAGTGCTGCAACGATTAATCGATTAACTCGAGTATTCGATTAGAAGAAAAATATTCGAATTAAATTTTGCTGCTTCGAGTATTCGTTTAATTAAAGTGACGTTGTAATGTTTTATTTTGAAAGTGTTTATTTAGTTTTATTGATTTGGGTGGATACACTGCCTTCTAGTCTGCCTCAATTCACATGGCTGAATCCAGGTGCTCCCTGTTGAGACCAACATAAGCTAAATTTTGTTTGAGCTAATGTGTTTTTTCTTAATGCATTTGAATTTAGTTTAAAAGTCTATTTCGCCTATTTTTGTGGGAATATGTGTCTGAACCATTTGCTAAGAGCATTGTAAAGAAGTTTAAACTAACGGACTTTTGCCATGTATGTTAGCCAATTGTTCTTTTTGTTGTACATAGGTCCTCATCTATTTATTTTTTTGTACCGTTTGAGGCTCAGCTCAGGTAATTTTTCATGTTCCTTATCGATTATTCGAACTCATGGTTTATCGATTAATCGACTAAAATAATCGATAGCTGCTGCCCTATACTCGAGTTAATCGATTAATCGTTGCAGCACTAGTGCGCTGGTTCTCATTGGAAACGCAGTCTTGCTTTAGGCAAACACTACCGCTTTTGTCCAGCCGCGTTGCTGAAATCGACCAAAACTTAAAAATTGATCACATTTTAAAACTGGAATCAAATTTTTCACTGATTACTAGCGTGTCTGGAACTTAAATTACTGTTCACTTTCGTGTCCTAATTTATGTCGTGTTCTACTTGCGCAAGTATTAATCCTCCCCGCCCTTCCTTTTGTGTCATTATCATTTATTCACTCTCATGTCATGTTTTTTTTTTGCAATAAAAGTGCAGCTCAATGGCAACTTGCCTAATAAGGGCGTGCGTGTGTCAGGAATGTTATCGCCATCACACGCCCAGCTATTGTTCCGGCGTCGTCGTTTGTGGAAATTTCCACAAATCAGACGTCGTCTTAGCGTCTATTAATACATCCCGGTGAGGACGGAGGGGCTACGGTGGCAGAAATAGCAGGTGCCACTTCGGAATTTTTGATTTTTTTTTTTTTCTTTTTTTCACGACGGCGGTAAAATTAGACAGCCGTGACGCCGAAACGCGTCGGCTCGGGGGAGGGAAGCCAGGTTGCGTGAGGTAGTCGGGGGTGATGATGTTGTCGTGAGGTAGACTCCAGTGCGAGGAGGATGAAGGTGATGATGAAACAGGCAGGTTGAGAATAGAGTAGAATAGATTAATAGAATAGAATAGAATACAAAGCCTTTATTATCAATGATTGTCAACAATTATTTTTAGAATTGCTTAATCAGGTGATTAGTTAAACGATTAATCAATGAATCGTAAAAATGTTAGTTTTTTTCAATTATCTTCACAATTTAACTACTTTTTCAGGCATGTGCCGGTATGATATTCTGACAGTATGATAACCTTCAGCCAAAATATGACAATAACATGTTATTGCAATGACAGCTCTAAAATGTGTTATTTTGATATATGTGGGTTTAAAAAAAAAAAAAAAAAAAAAATTTCCATTGAAAAGGATTTTTATAGTTCACAACATATTAGCAAATTGGAACATACAGTGGGGCAAATAAGTATTTAATCAACCACTAATTGTGCAAGTTCTCCCACTTGAAAATATTAGAGAGGCCTGTAATTGTCAACATGGGTAAACCTCAACCATGAGAGACAGAATGTGGGAAAAAACCCCAGAAAATCACATTGTCTGATTTTTAAAGAATTTATTTGCAAATCATGGTGGAAAATAAGTATTTGGTCAATACCAAAAGTTCATCTCAATACTTTGTTATGTACCCTTTGTTGGCAATAATGGAGGCCAAACTTTTTCTGTAACACTTCACAAGCTTTTCACACACTGTTGCTGGTATTTTGGCCCATTCCTCCATGCAGATCTCCTCTAGAGCAGTGATGTTTTGGGGCTGTCGTTGGGCAACACGGACTTTCAACTTCCTCCACAGATTTCTATGGGGTTGAAAATCTGGAGACCACTCCAGGACCTTGAAATGCTTCTTACAAAGCCACTCCTTTGTTGGTCTGGCGGTGTGTTTGGGATCATTGTCATGCTGGAAGACCCAGCCACGTCTCATCTTCAATGCCCTTGCTGATGGAAGGAGATTTTCACTCAAAATCTCTCGATACACGGCCCCATTCATTTTTTCCTTTACACAGATCAGTCGTCCTGGTCCCTTTGCAGAAAAAACAGCCCCAAAGCATGATTTTTCCACCCCCATGCTTCACAGTGGGTATGGTGCAATTCAGTATTCTTTTTCCTCCAAACAAGAGAACCTGTGTTTCTACCAAAAAGTTCTATTTTGGTTTCATCTGACCATAACACATTCTCCCAGTCCTCTTCTGGGATCAAATACTCTCTAGCGAACCGCAGACAGGCCTGGACGTGTACTGGCTTCAGCAGGGGGACATGTCTGGCAGTGCAGGATTTGAGTCCCTGGCGGCGCATTGTGTTGCTGATAGTAGTCTTTGTTACTGTGGTCCCAGCTCTCTGTAGGTTATTCACTAGGTCCCCCTGTGTGGTTCTGGGATTTTCGCTCACCGTTCTTGTTATCATTTTGACGCCACGGGGTGAGATCTTGCATGGAGCCCCAGATCGAGGGAGATTATCAGTGGTCTTGCATGACGTCCAAGATTTCAACATAACTTCTTATATTTTATTGATTATTGTTGTTTTCGTGTAATCTTCCAATGCGTTTCGAACAATAAAACCAATGTTGTGCAAATGAACGAAACCGATTTCCGATCACAAGATAATAATGATGAATCACGGTGAACACTACAGACGGAGACCGACATAGTAATTCAACTTTCCAGCAGCATGAGCGATTTTGCCAGAGAAGAAAATTCCTGGAGGGTTTGACTCTTACGAAAAGCGGCGTCACACCCTGACGCCGCTCGCTCTCAATCCTCCGGAAATTTGACACGCGGCCAAATTGTTCGCAGCTCAGAATGAAGAGTCAAAAGGTAACGTTTGACTTTGAAGGTTGAGACAGTTTCTCATCTCAATTAAAAATTGTTTGAAAATATTTTGCTTAAAAATCATTTTTAAAAATGATCGAAAAATTCCAATTTTTAATATCCCCCAAAATGATTTTTAAATTCCAGCTAAAAGATGGTATTTTTAAACGTATTTTGAAATTATTTTGTTTTAATTACTTAAGATTGTTGTACTTATTGTTTGCTTAAGTTTTTTATTTTAAAGTAATTTTACTTGAATGCTACTTTAAACATAAAGACAATTTTAAAGTTATTAATTTAAAAAAAATGCTTGAATTTATATTAAAAATAGAAAATATTTGGATCAAAAATAATTTTTAAAAATTAATCGTAAAATTCCAATTCAGACAAAATAACTTATTTTTAAAAAATCCCAAAATTATTTTTAAATATTATAAAATATAGATAAATAAAATAATTAACTATTATTATTGATAATAATACATAATGATAAGTAGTAATAACAAAAATATTTAATCCATAAAGGTATTTTGAAATAATTTTAACTATCATTGTTTCAATTTTTTTAAATTTTAAAGTAATTTCACTTAAATGCTACTTTAAATGTTTCGACCAATATAAAATTTTATATATATGTTTATTTTAAATGCTTGAATTCATCCTAATATTGTTTGAAAATATCTGGCTAAAAAAAAATATTTCTAACAATCGAAAAAACGTCCGTTAAAAAAATCTCCAAAAATTATTTTTTGATTCCAGCGGAAATATTTAACATTTTTGAAATTATTGTTTGTTTTAGGATATGTATATTTTTTTACATTTTGAGATTTATTTTAAAGTAATTTTACCTAAATGCTACTTTAAATATGAAGACGTATTAAATATTTTCAGAAAATATTTTAATAATTGAGAAATTGGGAAAAAATATATATTTTTAAATATTTCATTAAAAAAAAAAAAAATCTGAATACATTAAAAATATTTTTAAAACATTTCAAGGACCAGGTAAATATTTAAATTATTTAACTTATAAAAATATTTTGAAATTATTGTTTTAATTAAATTTGATTTTTAAACATTTTTTTTTACATTTTCTATATGTATTTTAAAGACATATGCTACTTTCAATATTAAGACTATTTCGAAATAAAATGCTTAAATTCATACTAAATATCCTTTGAAAATATTTCAAATAAAATAAAAAACAATAAAAATTAACAAATAAATTAACAATAAAAAGGGAAAACATTGAAATAAAATAAAGGAATACAAACAAAATATTTTAAACTATTTCAAGTGTCAGCTAATTTTGTTTTAATACTTCATTTTTCAAATTAATTAGAAATAATTGTAAATCAAATTAAAAAAAAAAAAACTTACTGTATCAATCTTAATGTTTTGTCATTTTTCTTTTCTTTTATAAATTTTTTGTATGAATCTTTTTTGTTTGGGCTCATTTGTAAATATTTCCCACATTTTACTCCCTTGGCTGCCATTGACAACACTAGACGTCCAATCCATCAGTAGTAGTGACGAATAGAGTCTTACTGCCATTTACAACGATAGACGTCCAATCCATTTTGACTGGGAGGGGCAAATGAACGTCATTAGACATCTATCGCCGTCGATGGCAGCCCAAGAGTCAAGTGTATTTTTATCCACGCGTTTGCTGACGTCAGATTTTTCCCTGAAAAATCATCTTGCCACGCTTGTTTTTTTTTTTTTTTTTTAAAAAGCCTCCTCTGAGATTTCTATTCTTAGTAAGCGTTTGACGCAACGAGCTGCGACACCGGAGGGATTTCTCCGTCCAATAATTGGCGTTCTCGCGCCAGACTCGCCACTCGGTATCCCCGCCTCGGTGGGCCGCATGGCTGGAGTGAAGAGCGAGAGAGGAGGTCTCCTTGGAAACTGCACGCTTTTTATGTAAGCGGCTAATCCGCCAGAAATAACACTGCGGTTTGAAATACCTGGCGTTTCTTTAAAATGGCCGTTGTGAGGTCAGTTGAGTCATTTGAGATGATTGGGTCAATGACACTGATTAGGTTAATGTTTAACAGTTTTTTTTTTTTATATATACTCCCACGCACACAGTTGCACTGACCTAATAAAACTTTACCCCACCCCCCACTCCCCCCCCCCCCCCCCAAAAAAAAAATAATTGGAAGGTAGCACAGGAGTTCATTGAGGGTAAACACATGATATTACAAAAATACAGAAAACAAAATAATAATTTAGCTGCAATAAAATTTAAGCTATAAGTGATTTTATTTTTCATTTAAATACGTTGATGTGTTTAAAAAAATTAATTAAATTTGCTAAAACTGAGGTTGGGACTTAAAAAATAATTAATTCGCGACTTTGTAATTCATTAATCTTGATTAATCGCACAATACTGCTTGTCCTCATAGTCCCTGGGTGACGAACGAGTTCCGTTCCTGTGCTGGTGACATGATCCGAATTTCCGCATAAAATGGAATGATCCCTTTAAGTACCCCTAGATACACCCTAAATCTCAAAACAACTATCTAAAAACATGTATTTTATGTCATATTGTTTAAAATTGTGACAAAATGGAGGACAAGACACTGTTACGTGACAAAAAAAAACGACTGGGGACAAAATGGCGGACATGACTTCAGACTTGCGTCGAAATCACGTAAATCGGGTACTTCGCAAGTCGCAACACAGGGACTACTGTACTTTCCACACTATAAGGCGCACTTAAAAGCCTTCAATTTTCTCAAAATAAGATAATACAATAAGGAGCGCCTTATAATCAACTGCCTTATACACTACTGTTCAAAAGTTTGGGGTCACTTAGAAATTTCTTCCTTTTTGAAAGAAAAGCAGTTTTTTTTTCATTAAACTAATCAGAAAAACACTCTCTACATTATTAATGTGATTAATGAATAATTAATTATTAATGTGGTAAATGACTCTTCTAGCTGGAAACGTCCGATTTTACTGCAATATCTATGTAGTTTTGTAAAGAGGCCCATTTACAGCAAGCATCAGTCCAGTGTTCTAGTGGTACATTGTGCTTGCTAGTTGCCTTAGAAGGATAATAGATGGTTAGAAAACCTTGTGCAATTATGTTGGCACAGCTCAAAACAGTTTAGGTGATTAGAGAAGCTATAACACTGATCTTCCTTTGAGCTAGTTGGGTATCTGGAGCATCACCTTTGTGGGTTTGATTAAACTCTCAAAATGGCCCGAAAAAGACAACTTAAAAATGCCACATGCCAAAAGAGATTTTGCCATGTGGCATTTTTCTGATGCCATGTAGCATTTTTTTTTTGCCATGTGGCATTTTTTTGCCATGTGGCACAATTGATTTTGCCATGTAGCATTTTTTTTTACCATGTGGCAAAATGGATTTTGCCATGTTGCATTTTTTGCCATGGGGCAAAATTGATTTTGCCATGGAGCATTTTTTTGCCATGTGACAAAATGGATTTTGCCATGTAGCAAAATTGATTTTGCCATGTGGCATTTTTTTCTATGTAGCATTTTTTTTTTTTTGCCATGTGCCATTTTTTTACCATGTGGCAAAATGGATTTTGCCATGTGCCATGTTTTTGGCCATGTGACAAAATGGATTTTTCCATGTGCCATTTTTTTTGCCATGTGGCTTTTTTTTTGCCATGTGGTAAAATTGATTTTGCAATGTGCCATTTTTTGCCATGTGGCAAAATGGATTTTGCCATGTGCCATTTTTTGGCCATGTGGCAAAATGGATTTTGCCATGTGCCATTTTTTTTACATTTGTCATTTTTTTGCCATGTAGCAAAATGGATTTTGCCATGCGGCATTTTTTTTCCATGTAGCAAAATTGATTTTGCCATGTGGCAAAAAATGCCTCACTCATGTCAAAAAAAATGCCACATGACAAAATGGATTTTGCCATCTGGCAAACTAGATTTTGCCATGTAGCATTTTTTGCCAGGTGGCATTTTTTTGCCATGTAGCATTTTTTTGCCATGTGGCTTTTTTTGCCATGTGGTAAAATTGATTTTGCCATGTGGCATTTTTTTTTTTCAATGTAGCATTTTTTTGCCATGTGCCATTTTTTTGCCGCGTGACAAAATGGATTTTGCCACGGGGCTTTTTTTTGCCATGTGGTATAATTGATTTTGTCATGTGGCTTTTTTGCCATGTGGCATTTTTGTTTTACATTTGGCTTTTTTTTTTTTTGCCATGTAGAAAAATGGACTTTGCCATGCGGCATTTTTTTTCCCATATAGCAAAATTAATTTTGCCATGTGGCAAAAAATGCGTCACGTCAAAAAAATGCCACATGGCAAAATCTATTTTGCCACATGGCAAGTACCACTTTTGGCTTCTCTCCAATATCAACTGCGATATCCGCGAGACATCGAGCCGCGAATGCAAAGGAGAATTGTCGCCGCAAAATGTGACGTGGACTTGCAGTTTTCCATTCCAACCAACTGGTGTCGCTGCGGCCCGCTTCAAACCGGTTTGACGTCGCCGAAGCAGGAAGCTGTTAAGCGGGCTAGCTGGCACTGGCTGGTTGGTCGGTCTTAGGTTTTTTAGCCATGGCTCGGTTCGCGACGCTTCTGCTTTTACCGTTTCTCATCGAGTCGGCGTCCTCCATTTCCTTCTTTTTGCCGGTCAACTCGAGAAAGTGCTTGCGGGAGGAAATCCACAAGGACGTCCTCGTTACCGGGGAGTACGAAATAAGCGAGCAGGCGAATACTAAAACAAACCTGAAGGTGAGCTTGCTTCAAACGAAGGCCCCGAAAGACTTTAACGTTTTATCTCGACATATTTAGTTAAGCTTCTTTCGGGAGGTCAAACTTAAAGTTGTTAGCAAGGCTTCCTTGTTGGTAGCAATGTGGCTAACGAACTGAAGTCGGCCCCCGTAACAAATATAACTTCCTGATTTAAATTGGCTAATAGTACGAGCTAACCGGCGCAAACTGCAGCTTTACACTTCACGGCACTTTTATAAAATATTATTTTGTGTTGATATTGGAAATGAGAAGCGAATTTCTGTTCGTTTCGGTTGCACCGGCTGTTACACGTCACGCTTAACGCCTTAATTCCTAAATGGCAGCTGCTGACGTCATGCTAACGTTAGCCACGGAGCTACATGGACACTGACGTGAATTGTGTATATTTTCTCCGTGTTTTTGATTGATTGTGACTAAAATTTATTAAGTTAGAAAGAAAATACTTTTTTGCACGTTTTTCTTTAATTTCACCCTGTCAATATTGTAGTTTGTATAGAACAAGTTGTATTGGCTGAAATGCAGGCATGTTTTATTTGTGTAACGTAATTTTTGTTGGTTTTGTCTTAAAATAAAACGTAAACTCGCGTTTAAAGTAAAATGTATGGTTTAAAAATGATTTTTTTAAAATTAGGAGTCAGTAATATTTTTGTTCTTTTTCAAATTTAGAATTCCATAATTTTGTACTCTGTTGATGAATTAGCCAAAATGCACATGTACATGCAAAAGAAAATTTAGAAATCACCGAAACAACCTAATATTTCTTGTACACCAGTGCATAATATGTGCTTTGTCACAGTGAAACTGGGGAAAAAATAAAATATTTACGTTTTTAGCCGTATTGTATTTTCTGTATATGGCTAGTCATTTTATTAACTTTTGGAGACAAATATTGTCAATATTTGAGTGCATCCAAGTAGTTAAAGTGACTCAAAATTTTGACAGCAAAAAAAAAAAAAAAATCCATTTTTGTTTAGGTTTTGCTTTCTGTCGTAGATCACAGATTCGGCTGGTCACACACTTTACAGCAAGGATGACGCCACCAAAGGGAAGTTTGCGTTCACCACGGAGGACTACGACATGTTCGAAGTGTGCTTTGAGAGCAAATTCCCAATGGGTTAGTTTCACCTTCATTTGGAATCAAGAGGGAAAAAATGTAAGGTACAGTCTAACTTTTAATATTTGTTGATGTAAAGGAACTGGAAGAGTGCCCGACCAGTTGGTCAACCTGGACATGAAGCACGGCGTGGAGGCGAAGAACTATGAAGAGGTAAAGTGTCGGGCGTTCTCACGCCGTGCTTGATAAATGAGCGTGATGATAAATGCTGAGAAACTACTCCCAGCACACACATGGTGCACACTAAAACTATTTGATGTGGTAGACTACATTCGTTGGATAAACTATGTAAACATAGGGGTGTGACAATATATCGAAAAGGTGATGTATCGCGATACTTTGTAGCCCAAAATGTTTTCGATACGCTGCCACTGAGAATCGATATATCGTTTTTAAAAGGTGTCACTGTTTAAAAAAAACAAAGGAACAAGTTGCTACCAAAATCTTCCTTTAAATCATTCACTCCCACCGGAGCAGGGCCTTTCGCTCCTGGCCGTTTTACTGGATTTTGACTGATTTTGCAAGGCCCACAGAAAATTCTGTTCTGTTGCTATATAAACATGGAACCCAGCAAAAGAAAGATTACACTCTCTTCTTTCAGCAGGAAAAAAAGTTATTATCTTTTTCCATTCTTTAGAAATCAGCATTAGAAAATAGCTTAGTTTGAGCAGTTTTCCAATTTCTGATGAAAAACAGAGAAATCAAGCTTTTGTGAAAGCATACATTTCAGACATTGACTTTCACACAGCTATTTTTTGCTTTAGTTGCATCCCAAACATCTGAATGTTTTCTTTTTACAAAATAACATAAACAACAAGACAAATAGAGCTTTTGATAGTAAAATAACAATTTATTTACACATAACTGAGAGATGACGCTGCGAAATGACGACAACGGCATCGTGAGCTGCACTGGTGGTCCCGGTGTTTCTGCTCGGTCGTCCAGCCCCTGGCATCCCGGGCGTCCTCTAGGTTGTTCTCCATTCGGTAGTCTTCCGCCGGCACCCCGGCCGTGCGGACCGGCCGTTGTTGCCGTTGAATCGGGTTGCGGGTCTTACCAAATGCGCTACTGCCATCCAGTGGCCAGTTTTATTGCTTTAAAATGGATTTTCAGCTTTGTGCTTTGGCGCTAAATTGAATCAGAACCCAGAGATGTCTCTTGTAAAAAAAACAAACGAGTTAAACAAATGAGTTAAAGTAGTCTACATTAGCTCACTGGCTGCCATTGACACCGCGAGATATCCAATTTATTTTTGACTGGACAATCTAGCATGTTCAATGGCACTTAAACGTGAACACTTCATGTTTTGGGGGCATTTACAGTTCAAATTCCTGTCACTTCCTATTCATTTGGGCACATGTGACTCATTTCCTTTTCAGTAAGCCAAAATCAACAGGAAGTGACCGGTAAATGGCCCAAAATCACCAGGGAGTGACCCATAAATGGCCAGAAATCAGCTGGAAGTGCACCCTGTAAATGGCCAAAAAATCAGCAGGAAGTGAACCTTGTAAATGGCCAAAAAATCAGCAGGAAGTGAACCTTGTAAATGGCCAAAAAATCAGCTGGAAGTGAACCTTGTAAATGGCCAAAAAATCAGCTGGAAGTGAACCTTGTAAATGGCCAAAAAAATCAGCTGGAAGTGTACACGTAAATGGCCAAAAAAAATCAACTGGAAGTGACCCCTGTAAATGGCCAAAAAAATCAACTGGAAGTGACCCCGTAAATGGCCCAAAAACTTGGCTGGAAGTGACCCCGTAAATGGCCAAAAAATCGGCTGGAAGTGAACCCTGTAAATGGCCAAAAAAATCAGTTGGTAGTGACCCTCTTAAATGGCCAAAAATCAGCAGAAAGTGAACCTTGTAAATGGCCAAATATCAGCTGGAAGTGAACCCTGTAAATGGCCAAAAAATCTGCAGGAAGTGAACCCTCTAAATGGCCAAAAAATCTGCAGGAAGTGAACCCTGTAAATGGCCAAAAAATCTGCAGGAAGTGAACCCTGTAAATGGCCAAAAAATCTGCAGGAAGTGAACCCCGTAAATGGCCCAAAAAATCAGCAGGAAGTGACCCCGTAAATGGCCCAAAAAATCAGCAGGAAGTGACCCCGTAAATTGCCAAAAAGTCGGCTGGAGGTGAACCCTGTAAATGGCCCAAAAAAAATCGGCTGGAAGTGAACCCTGTAAATGGCCCCAAAAAAATCGGCTGGAAGTGAACCCTTTAAATGGCCAAAAAATCAGCTGGAAGTGAACCCTGTAAATGGCCCAAAAAAATAATCAGTTGGTAGTGACCCCGTAAATGGCCAAAAATCTACGGGATGTGAACCCTGTAAATGGCCAAAAAATCAGCGGGAAGCGAACCCTGTAAATGGCCAAAAAAATAATCTGGAAGCGGACCCTGTAAATGACAAAAAAAATTGGCTGGAAGTGACCCTGTAAATGGCCAAAAAATTGGCTGGAAGTGACCCGGTCAATGGCCCAAAAAATCGGCAGGGAGTGACCTGTCAATGAACTCATTCCCTGGCATTGGCTGCCACTGACAGCCATAAATGTCCAATCCGTATGAAGCAAAGAAAATAGCTTGTTTTTCCTTTTTATTTTTTGTTTGTAGACTATCCTAGTATGGTTTCCTTACCCATATATCAACAATCTTACCATATTGTGGGATTATTCATCAATTTGTGCATGAAAAATAAAAGTTGAGGTGTCAAAACCAATTAATTAAATGATTATGAAATAATTGGACATGTATTATAATAATCAGTGAACCGTTTAAACAATTTTTTAAAAACTTTTAAAAACTTGTGAAAAATGTCAGACATTTTGATTTTAAAACCAAACGCATAACTAAAAGTCTGCGATGTCGGTCCATTTTTAGTGTATCAGCGTTAACGTGGCTTTGTTCATTGTCTATAGCAGGTCTTAGACTGACACCTACTGGGCGAACATCATAACACCTACTTAAAAGCTGATATTTCTGTTTGCCGATTCCAGATTGCCAAAGTGGAGAAACTGAAACCCCTGGAGGTGGAGCTGCGACGACTGGAGGACCTGTCGGAGTCCATCGTCAACGATTTTGCTTACATGAAGAAGCGAGAAGAAGAAATGAGGGACACTAACGGTAATAATGATTAGAATGACTTTATCACGAGTAGACGTTCAATCCGTTTGAAGTAGGAGGGATGGCAGCGAATGAACGAATGTTCATTTATTCGCTGCCATCCTCCTACTTCAAGCGGATTGGACGTCCATGGCATTCAACGGCAACCACTGACTTTTAATTTAAACTCTCTTCTTCCGCGTTAGAGTCCACCAACACGCGCGTGCTCTACTTCAGCATCTTCTCCATGTGCTGCCTGATCGGTCTGGCCACGTGGCAGGTCTTCTACCTGCGCCACTTCTTCAAGGCCAAGAAGCTCATCGAGTAGAACCCTCTGAGCACACGTCCTAACATCCATTCTCCTCGGACGGCAAGTGAAGTTTAGGGTGGGGGTTGCCTCAAATTCTATTTTTTCAAAGACGCCAGACTTAACTCGAAGGTCCGACAACACCAAATAAAACCACCGGGCCTGCTTTTTTTTTTTTTTTTTGCGGTATCGCGACCAGCGCTGTAAAGGGAGACGCGCCGTTTGTCCAATGTCCCAGCGACCCCGCCTGTAAAAAAGCTCTGTTTTGTCGGGAGCGGACGTGCCACCAGAATGTTGCCGAGGAGACCCTCTTTATCAAGTGAAGGCTGTTTGAACCTGTGCTTCGTTTGTCACGTCGATCCATTCGCATACGCGTTGTATGTCTTTAGTTGTGTTTTCATACTGTAAATGCCCTTAGCCACAGCTATCTCGTTTTGGGGAATGGGTTTGTCACTGTAATTTTTTTTTTATGTTGAATTAGGTCACCGACGCTTGCATGTTTGGATTCTATCAGTCCTCTAAAATGCCGACAGCCATCACTACAAAGAGGAGTTTGTTTACCAACTAAATTGTGTGTGAGGCTGCTCTTTTACACACTGCAAAATGTTTTGACTTCATGAACAAGCAAATTTTCCCGATTTCTAGTACTTGCAGATCCATCCAATGTACATTAATTTTTTTTCTCTATTTCGGGGTACTTAGGAGGCGCAGTTACATGGTTTGCTTCTGTTCTAACGGGGTTCCTTCTAAAGGCATTTTTAACAGCGAACGTATGCATCGTGCGCGACTGATTTTTATGTTGACTGGTGCATTTTGTAAATTTGTGTTGGGCTTTTATTCAATAAAATATTGGATGGATTTACATTTGGAGTTTTTAATAAGTTGTACACAGAGGTGGGTTGTAATGTGTTACATTTACTCTGTTACATTTGAGTAACTTGTTGAGGAAAATGTACTTCTTAGAGTTCTTTCACAATGCATTACTTGAGTAGATTTGTGAAAAAGAAATGCTACTCTTACTCTGCTACTTTGGGCTACATTATAGTCGTTACATTTTGGCTCTTCATTCTTCATGGGTTCTTAAACTGGGTTTGGTGAGTAAGTCCAAGGGGTTCGGCGAGGGTTAAAACACACAAGGCCCTATTTTCGTTCACTGACTAACGGCAAAGTGTCGTTTTAGACTGTTTTGGACTGGTTTGCCGCCAATTTATAAGCGGATGTAACTCCCATTTCTTTAGCTAGTTTGCTCAGTGGAAAGATGACCCGTACTTGGTACAAGTAAGTATAAGAAAAAACCAAAACATTTGAGTCATATTTTACACTATAAATATAATCTGTGATGTAAGAATACAGCTCTAAAATGACAATGTAGAAATGACAAAAATCAGTTTCCAAAGTGAAAACCAAGAAAACCCACAAATATTTATAGTATATTTGAAATTTGAAGTAATTTCAATGGGAATTGGATATTAGCTTGCTATAGCTTAGCTAAATCAGTTTTGAAAAAAATTTTTTTTTTCTTAATTCCAAAGGGTTCGTTGGATGCACATGTGAAACTTCTGGGGTTCTGTATCCTTAGCAAGATTTTACCTATTGACCTCTCCACTAGAGGGCGCTCGTGCTCTTTGAACGTGTGAAATACGGTATACATTTTGCCCCACAAGGAAATTCTATTTAATTTCAGTCAAATTTTGATCACTTGACAGTGCATAAAGCGGGAGTGGGGGGATCAAAACCATTCCAAAGTCGTTTAAAATACTATTGTACTGCATGGTAATGTGGTCCCTAAAAGCCAATGGTTGACGTTGTCACCTCAATGAGGCAAAATTAAGATTGAACTGTTACTAATGTTTAAAAATCTAAAGTACGGATGATGTTCCTAGTGTTCTGATCAGAATTTGGCGATTTTTGTGTCATCTTTTGGCCTAATATGGTTATGTCATAGGTTATGGTACAGTACAATTTCATTTTTATCTGCAATAAAAAAGAATGACATAGTATTTGTGTTTATATGTACATACCTTATTTCTTTGAAACAACAAAATCCGTGTCAACCCTTCTGAATTTGGCAAATGTGATATTTGTAATTTCACCTCATTTTGGTCACTCAAGTGGCCCGGCTATCAATTACATTTAAGTCACATCCTTAACTTCTTGTCTGCAGCTGGTTTCGATTTAAGGCGTATGGCGAGGTAGATCCACACTGGGCCTTTGAAGCTGGACGCTGTTCAAAACATACCACTTCAAACCATATATACAGTATATAGGCGCTTTCAGGAGTTTACGCACAGCACAGAAAGTTTCAGAGCCTCATCTACGTCGTGCTGAATCCATTTTTGGAGATACCATGGGTTCCTCTGGTTTGATTTTGCAGTTTTAACTTTGTCACCACACTGCTTACTTCAACCGCAATAGCCTACCGCAAGCTGCACGTCTCTTTTGCTCATTAATATTCATGACGTTAGCAATTGTGGCTAGGCAGGTCAACCTCCCGTTTGTCCCTAATTTTAAATGAATGGAAATAGTGTAAGCAGCAGTGTTGGAACGACATGTTCTTTTTTGAAATATTACCGGAGAAAACAAGCAGAAATAACATGGTTTGTATGCGACGGCATGAATATAATGTCTCACTTCTGCGTTAAGATGGCGACATCACGGTCTAAAAATAGCATTCGTGCGTTACTCTATTCATGTTGTTCTTTCTAAATCGGAAGTTCGGAGCAGAAATTTTCCAAAATGGCGCCACCCATATTTCGCTCAGGGAATTTGTCTGTAGATGATGTGCTGGAAACATTATTTTCCTTTATTTCATAAAAATTCATATTCTAAACAGTTACAATGTTACTTGAGTATTCATTGAATACTTGTGCTTGATTAAATTTTTGGATGACTACTTTTACTTGAGTACTATTATCAACTTACGTCTAATTTTTGGCTACTCACCTCTGGTTGTACAAAGAAATGTGTCAAATACATCACAAATACACATGTAATTTTGAGAAAACATTAGCTTCTTCTAAAACAAATGCCATATGAATCCATTTGGTTGGATTTAAATTGCCACAGTTTTCTCAACTTAATAATTTGGTCAATATTATTTACAAACATTTTGAACCATCAATTAGGAATTAACAATAAATAACCTTTGCACTGATTGGGAATGACAATTTTGTGTACTACAGATAAACGAATGTTTTCTCAAATATTCTTAAACATTGGGTCATATTTCGTCAATTGTGCAATTTAATGAATTGTTTTTATAAATTTGATAACGGTTGTTCATATTAAAAAACTATTTATTGAACGTAGAGAACCTATGCTAGCATCAGGCTAGCATGCATAAAAGTGATGCAACCCTTAACGACACCGCACCCAATCAACGACCGCCACAGTCACCGTAACCCGGATGTCTCTTCGAATCACTTCCTGTTTTAAAATGGCCGACTTGCCGTTAATTCGCAAACTCGCGACATAACTTTTTATTTTCCCGTGGCGAAAACTCATTTTTCATGCCAAAATGCCTGGCGGGGATAGAGAAACAGACTTAACCGAGCGAGTCGAGGCATTTTTATCCGACTTGAAGCGAGGCGGGAGCGGCACCGGACCACTACGGGGCTCGGCGGAAACAGCCCGAGAAACGACGTCCTTGCTCCGCAGGATCACGTCGCAGGCTCGGTGGAGTAGCGCAGGTATTTTTTGCCTTATAGAAACCTTATGTTCCAAAATATGATCATATAATTGACATGGTTTGAATGTGAGTGATATTATAAGCAACGAAACTGTAAGGGGTTCGAGTTAAAATCAAATTGGCTCCCATTGACGGTGATAGACGTCAAATTCCATTCAGTTCGGATACGATTATATGTTGTCAGCCTCTCTCAGTTGAAACGAAATAGACGTCTATCGCCGTCAATCGCACTGATTTAATAATTTCTCACCATTTAAAACTTCGATTTTATGTTACGTTTATGACAATTGAATTTTTTTAACATCCCAGGCGACTTAATGGAAATCATCCGTAAGGAGGGCCGACGAATGGTTGCTGCCCAACCATCAGAAACCACCGTCGGGAACATGATCAGACGTGTGCTGAAGATTATAAGGGAGGAGTATGCAAGGTAAATAAGATGGAATTTTAAAGTAGATATATTTCGTATGTAAAAAATGACAATTTATCCTGTATATGTGCAGGTCTCGGGGTAGTAGTGAGGAGTTGGATCAGCAGGAATCTCTTCACAAACTGCTGACGACGGGAGCGCTCAGCGAGGAGAACTTTCGCCAGCATTTCGCGCCACTCAAAGCTAACGTTATCGAAGCTATCAATGAGCTTTTAACGGAACTCGGTGAGTGTCTTACGCAATGTTTGGGATGTCAGACTTGAACGTCATTTCTGTTTTTATTTTTCGTTTAGACGGGACGACCGACAACATCTCCATGCAAGCGCTGGAGCACATCCACTCCAACGAGGTCATCATGACCATCGGCCGCTCTCGCACCGTGGAGGCCTTCCTCAAAGACGCGGCGCGTAAACGCAAATTTCACGTCATCGTCGCCGAGTGCGCACCGTTTTGCCAGGTGACGTTTGGTTGGGAAAATGTCCGTTTTGATTTAAATTTGCTCGGGAATGGATATTTCGCGAGAATAAAATCAATATCCATCAATTTTCTTGTTGGAAATAATATAATTATTACAACATACGTATTTAATAAGGTGCAGTAATAGTAGTCGTAGTAGTAGTGGTTGCGTTATGCATCCACTAGATGGAGCTGTGGTAAAAGGAATGTCCTGCCATGATTAACCAATATTGATCCATATACAAGGCGCATTGGATTATAAGGCGCACTGTCGGCTTTTGAGAAAATTAAAGGGTTTTAGTTGCGCCTTATAGTGCAGAAAATAAGGTAGTCAATTTTTTTTTTTTTTTTTTTAAAAAGCAGTTTATGTTAACACTTCATATGAATTCACAGTAATTTTAAGAAAAATAGAAATATCAATTGCCCTTAAAATTGAAATGAGTGTCTAAGGAAAATAATTAGAAAAATATATTTTTTTTATAACTAGATCCCAAATGTATGTATGTATATTTAGTTACAGGGTTTTGTGATGTTAAAAAAACTGCATTGAAATGTAAAAAATGTAGACTCTAATGATTGTTTTTGACAAGAAATGATCTTGAAATATCAAAAAAAAGGACAAAAATAATAAAACATGAATATCACTTTATCTTATTTGCTGCCATTGACGGCGCTAGACGTCTAATCCAGATCGCTGCTAGCCTCCCGTTCAAATTGGATTGGACATCTTGCGCCGTCTATAGCAGACAATGAGCTAATAACTAAAATTGCTTTGGACATGTATTAGTTCAAGAAAAATATTGTTTAAAATATAATAACCAAATGTTACTAATATACAAATTGTTATTATTTGCATCAGGGTCACAAGATGGCCACCAGTTTATCCGAAGCCGGCATCGAAACGACGGTGATCGCCGACGCCGCCATCTTTGCGGTCATCTCCCGTGTGAATAAAGTCATCATCGGGACGCAGACGGTCCTGGCCAACGGGGGCCTGAGGGCCGTCAACGGGACGCACACGTTAGCCCTGGCGGCCAAGCACCACTCCACGCCGCTCATCGTTTGCACGCCCATGTTCAAGCTCTCACCTCAGGTGACGATGCACATTTAAAAGACATGTCAACAATAATAAGACTTTTTTCTTCTTATTATTTTTTTTCTTTTGTTGGCAGTTCCCCAATGAAGAAAACACCTTCCATAAGTTTGTCTCACCCCACGAAGTGCTTCCGTTCACTGAAGGTAACTTAAATTACACACACTTTCACGATAATCATCTTAAATACGTCATTCTTTTATCATATTTCAGGCGAGATCCTGTCCAAGGTGAACGTCCACTGTCCCGTCTTCGACTACGTTCCGCCGGAGCTCATCACGCTCTTCATCTCAAACTTCGGAGGACACGCCCCCTCGTACATCTACCGCCTTATGAGCGAGTTGTACCACCCGGAGGATCATGAATTGTAATTGGTCATTAAAAAAAAAATTTAAAGAACTGATCTTGTTCTGTTGTGTTTATTTTTAGCTCGGTTTGTTAAATGTGTGTGACGGGACAGATTGTTATGGAGGTAGTCCACCAGAAGGTGGTGCACTAGTACAGCTGCATTGATCACTACAAAAAAAGGAACCTTTCACGTGCACGATCGCTTATTTATTTAAAACCAAAAAACTCATTTACAATCCATCAAAATGTCCACCAGAAAAATCTCTAAAATGCGACCATAAAAAATGGCATGCACCCAAAAATTTACATGAAAAAATCTCGAATAAATACAATAAAACACGCATCCACCAAAATAACTTCTCACTCAAAAACGTCTCACATTTACACCCAAAAATTACCTCGAAACACCTTGAATAAAAGGTACAAAAAACACTCATAACAAAATAGCTTCTCACACAAAAACATTTCCCATTTACACTCCAAAAAACTCACAAAAAGGTTCAAAATATCACATACTCCAAAATAACTTCACACAAAAACGTCTCACATTTACGCCCTAAAATTATTAACATGCCTTTAAAAAAATTCACTTATTCACTTGAAAAATCACAAAATTATTATTAATCATTGAAAAAACGTACTACTCCAATAAATCTAACGTCATGAATTCTTGATCGGAGGCCGAAAATGGAGTACTTTGGGTGGACTAAGCAGCGCGAATCCCCGGTCCTTTCGACTGGTTCTTCAAGTTCACCTCATAGGCTGCCATTGACAACAATACACGTCCAATTTATTTAAACCGAACTGTTATTGCTCATCTTTTAATGCCACTAACAAAAATAGACGTCCAATGAATTTAAACCGCAACTCTTATTGATCATTTTGTGGATGATTTAAGGCCGAAAATTGAGAACTTTGGGCGGACTTCCCAGCGCGAATTCCCGCTCCTCTCGACTGGTTCTTCAACTCATAGGCTGCCATTCAATTGACAACAATACACGTCCAATTTATTAAACTGAAACTATTATTGCTCATCTTTTAATGTCATTGACGGCAATTGGATTGATTTATCACCGTCAATGATAGTGTTTTTTTTTTTTTAATGAATTAAAAAAAAAAAGATGTAAATCAGTTTTTCGGATGAAAAAACGCTTCTAAGACATAGCAACGTTTTACATAGAAATTATAATTTAAAAAATACATTTACTCCCTAAATGAATGCTTCAACAAGTGTTTTTTCCTCACTTTTCCTCTCCTGGTTGTCACTCTCGCTTCCCGAGTAAGTAAGCACCTCCCATCCGTCGTAAAGCACCGCCCGTCCGGTGTTCTCCGTCAACAACACCGCCGTCGATTTTCTCCCACTAGCACTCGTCGGCTAACCAGCCAGCTAGCGATGATTCTCCACATGAGTTAACCCAAAACAACTTAATTTTCACCTAATTTAATTCATTTTACATCGAAGGTGTCAACGAACGCCGAGTTGGTGAAAACAGTCGCCCGTTGAGCCGCAGCTGGAGGCGGCTTGCGCGGATTAGCACCTTCGCTAGCTTGCCGAGCTAGCTCGGATGGATGGATGACACTTGGCTGCTTTGGCTTTTTATAAATGCCCTTTAAACGACAGCGTCTGGCGTATTTACACGGGAAAACAATGATTCATCTTTGACAGCGGTGAGTGGTGAGTAAAGCATATTTTTGTATCATTTCTTAGTAATTTTACAGTCATGTATTTGGAGGCGTTTTACGGCTGCGCTCATAGCAACAGCAGCAGCTGTCCGGGAGCCACGCCTGGGCCATTTAAAGCCATTTGTTGACATCACTGTTTGTTACTATAATTGTGCATCTCGGCTGTGTCACGGTGCAGTTATGTTCCGTTTTGATGTGTTTCAGTGAGGAACCGAGGTTCGCTTGGTTCGAGGTGAGCGCAGTTTTATCTCAGGCGAAAGTGGGAGCATCAGCGGATTTGCTTTTTGCCACTTTTGCCGATGCCAATTTGGACCTGCCAATATGATGCCGGTAGGTGAATTTATTTATGTGGTAACACTTTATTAGACATTTATAAGACTGTCATAAGACCTTCATAATTTTGACATGACGCTGTCATGAGTGGATTTGTCCCAATCACATCTTTTTTGCACCCGAGTTCGAGTTCGCCTCACCTGATTTTGACTTTGTCAGTTTATTACAAAACATACTTTTTTGTTTCTTTTGATAATATCCATGTCCTCCTTATAACCAATCTTGAAAACACTTACCGCATCGGAGTATAAGGCGTACCCTAAATGCAAGGGTGTACGTTTGCATAAGGACGATAGGGACAACATAACACTGCCAACTTTTCAAGATGCTCAAATTGTCCCCACCAACTTTTAAGCAACCTTATTTGCATGATATAATGAGTTCATTTATACCTCCGTCCCCTTTTTCGCCAGCTGCAGCAGCCACTGTAAGTAATGTAAAAAGACATCAATGTTGTGGAGGTGGGGAACACACCACTAATTTTGCTACCGAAACACGGACCTGCATCAGAGTTAGCATAACATTAATCGGTGAATTTCCCGAACTCGAGGAGGAAGCTGCTTTGAGAGAAATATCCTCCTGGATGTTTTGTACTGTGAACGTTATTAACTAGGATTGTTCCGATCATGTTTTTTTGCTTCCAGTCCCGATCGTTTTAGTTTGAGTATCTGCCGATCCCGATATTTCCCGATCCGATTACTTTTTTTTGCTCCCGATTCAATTCCAATCATTCCCGATAATTTTTCCCGATCATATACATTTTGGCAATGCATTAAGAAAAAAATGAATAAAACTCGGACTAATATATACATTCAACATACAGTACATAAGTACTGTATTTGTTTATTATGACAATAAATCCTCAAGATGGCATTTACATTATTAACATTCTTTCTGTGAGAGGGATCCACGGATAGAAAGACTTGTAATTCTTAAAGGATAAATGTGACTTTGTATATTGTGACTAAATATTGCCATCTAGTGTATTTGTTGAGCTTTCAGTAAATGATACTGTAGCCATGCCCAAATGCATGATGGGAAGTGCAACCATGACTGTGCTTAGTGCTACCAATTGATATATCTTCTCTGCGTTGAGAAAAAAATAGTGTGTAAAGAAAAAGATCAATTACTGCATTGCTTCCCACGATATTTCTAATCGTAAGGAGAGGGATTGTAAGGCTTTAGCCAGTTAAAAAAAGGTTCCAAAGGCTGCCAAAATTCACACTACTCATTTTACGCTGCCTTTTAGCTCTCTGCGTGGGTAAAATGGCGCCATTACAGATTGAGCGCGACAATGTGTGAGTGGGTCGTGCAGGGCATTCATTAATTGCGGTAAATATTTTAACGTGATACTTTTTTTTTTTAATTAATTACCGTCGTTATCTGGATAAATTTGATAACCCTACCTTAAGCCTAAACTAAAGACTCTGGATAAGTGTAACATATTATGTCTGTAACGTTAAATACAATTAGAAAATGATTCAATTAAAAAATATATATATTGAAAAAAGGCATGTCCGATATTTTTTTGCTGATTCCGTTACTTTGAAAATGACGTGATCGGCGATCGATCGGGACACCTCTATTATTAACTCATTCACTCCCAGCCATTTTCACCTGAGCAAGGCCCTTCGCTCCCGGCCGGTTTACTGGATTTTGGCTGATTTTGCAAGGCCCACGGAAAATTCTGTTCTATTGCTATATAAACATGGAACCCACCAACTCTATTCTTTCAGCAGAAAAGAAATTAAGTTAATCTTTTTTCCATTCTTTAGAAATCAGCATTTGAAAACAGCTTAGTTTGAGCAATTTCCCAATTTCTGATGAAAAAACGGAGAAATTGAGCTTTTTGTGAAAGCATACATTTCAAACATAACTTTGACTTTAACACAGGTATTTTTTGCTTTAGTTAGATCCCAAACATCTGAATAATGTTTTCCTTTTACAAAATAACAGAAACAACAAAACAAATAGAGCTTTTGATAGCAGACTAACAATTTATTTACACATAACTAACTGAGAGATGACGCTGTTGTGGCTGCGACAGCCGGGGTAAAACTTTCCCTCATCGCCACCTGTCTCTGCTCGGCGAACAGCACGGATTCAACGGCATTGTCCGCTGCACTGGTGGTCCCGGTCGTTCTGTTCGGTCGTCCAGCGCCTGGCATACCGGGCGTCCTCCCAATTGTTCTGTTCTGTCGTCCGCCGCCTGGCATCTTGGACGTCCATTTGGTCGTCTTCCGCCGGCGCCCCAGCCGTGCAGCCAGCCGTTCGTTCCGTTGAATCGGGTTGCGGGTCTTACCAAATGCGCTACTGCCCTCCAGTGGCCAGTTTTACTCTTTTAAAATGGATTTTCAGCATTGTGCTATGGAGCTAAGTTGAATCGGAACACAGAGATGTCTCTTATGAAAAAAAAAACGTAAATTTATACGTCTTTGGGACACTGAAACAATTAAAAATAGAGTGTATTCATACGTTTTTGGGAGCAAATGGGTTAAGAGATGATTATCACGTTTGTATTTCTTGTTTATTTTAATATAATTTGTGTTCAAATATTGCGATATAAATTTGCTAATAAAATCCAGACATGATGATGATGATCCAGACAATATGTTACGTCTCTGTCACAGGATGGTACTTTTTGGATTTAGCAACAAGTTCAGCAACTAGGTAACTGGCTTTGAGGGCTTTCTCATTTACCTTTTAGTTTTTCAAAAAAAAAAATTGGCTGTTTCTCCGGGTTTTTACAGTTTTAACCAAATGATGTGCACTAGACATGCTGGGGTCCACATTGTCGCGGACAGCAAGGTCGCTGATGGCTAGAAATCCGAGCAGTTCTTGAACACGACACAAGCAATACCACGCTCATCTGCACACGACTACTACTACTGCAACTCCGCCTGACAATGTAAAACAAAATCTATATATACAAATGCAACATCGGATTATTTCTCACGGCACAATAGTGTGCTGCGGCACACCGGTTAGAAAACACTGGTCGAAAGAATAGCATCTAGAAATATTTGCCACCCTCAAAACCCCCCTTCGCCACGCCATAGAAAATTTTCAAGATCCGCCCTTGCATTTGCCTTGATTCAACTTGACTTTTTTATGAATTACCACAACCCGGATGACCGTGAATCTTACAAACGCATATCAGCGTACCAAAAGAACATAATACCCGAATGCGAACGGCGCTTTGTCCGGACCTCCTATTGTTAACCCCGGGCTTGACAATAGCGGGATGAATTGTGGGAATGTTGCTCTTCTCCTAAACCCTGCGGGGAGGACAACATGGATACTTTGAATGAGGTTGGATACATGTTATGGAGAGTATTCTCTCTTTTGTTTGGATTTGTTGGTAAAGTTGGGTCACCGTGGTAACCTTTTCATGGCTATTTTTAGTTCTATCTTGTACGTTTCTGTTCAGGAACCCTTTCTAATAGTCCTGAGATTGCAAGTTTTGATGTTACAAAGCATACAGTGGTATGAGAAAGTATATTAACCTTTTGGAATTCCTCACATTTCTGCATAAAATCGCCATCAAATGTCAAATTGTCAAAATCACACAGATAAAAAAAACTGTCTGCTTTAACTAATAACACCCAAACATTTATAGGTTTTCATATTTTGATGAGGATAGTATGCAAACAATGACAGAAGGGAAAAATAAGTAAGTGAACCATCACATTTAATATTTTGTGGTTCCCCTTTTGGCAACAATAACTTCACCCAGACGCTTCCTGTAGCTGCAGATCAGTCTGGCACATCGATCAGGCCCATTCTTCTCTACAAAACTGCTGCAGTTCAGTCAAATTCCTGGGATGTCTATCATGAATGGCTGTCTTTAGGTCATGCCACAGCATCTCAATAGGGTTCAAGTCTGGACTTTGACTTAGCCACTCAAGAACGTGTATTTTGTTCTTCTGAAACCATTCTGAAGTTGATTTACTTGTGTGTTTTGGATCATTTTCTTGTTGCAGCATCCATCCATCCAAACAAAAACTTCTGTGGAGTGTCCAAGTGCCTTTTTGCGAAAATTAAACGAGCAAGAATGTTTTTTTTTTTTTTAGACAGCAGTGGCTTCCTCCGTGGAGTCCTCCCATGAACACCATCCTTGCCCATAGTTTTACACATAGTTGATGTGTGCAGAGAGAGATTGGACTGTGCCAGTGATTTTTGTAAGTCAGCAGCCACTCTCGGGTTCTTTTTTACCTCTCTGAGTATTCTGCACTGAACTCTTGACGTCACCCTTGGTGGACGGTTACTCCTTGGGAGAGAAGCAACAGTACCAAACTGTCTTCATTTGTAGACAACTTCTTTGACTGTCGATTGATGAACATCCAGACTTTTAGAGATGGTTTTGTATCCTTTCCTAGCTTTATACAAATCAACAATCCTTGATCACAAGTCTTCAGACTAGGGCTGTAGCTATCGATTATTTTAGTAGTCAATTAATCGATGAACTAGTTAGTTCGAATAATCGAGTAATCGGATAAGGAACATAAAGAATTAAAATACCTGACCTGGGCCTCAAACGGTATAAATACAACAAAAGAACAATTGGCTAACTTGCATAACAAAAGTCCGCTTGCTTAAATGCTATAAAATGCCAACTTTTTTTTTTTTTTTTTTTACAATGCTCTTAACAAATAGTTTAAACATATCCTCACAAAAAACGGCTAAATATACCTTTAAACTAAATTACAAATGCTTTAAAATGTTTTTTTTAAAAAAACCTTAGCTCAAACAAAAACATGTTGGTCCTAACAGGGAGCAGCTGGATTCAGCCATGTGAAATGAGATAGATTAGAGGGCATTGTATCCACCCAAATCAATAAAACTAAATGTGAACACTTTCAAAACAAACCATTACAAAGCCACTTTAATTAAACGAATACTCGAAGCAGCAAAATTTAATTTGAATATTTTTTTTCTATTCGAATACTCGAGTTAATCGATTAATCGTTGCAGCACTACTTCAGACAGCTCTTTTGATTCTATGATGCACATCAGACAATGCTTCTCATCAAGACAATTCTTACCAGGTGTGTGTTTTATAGTGGGCAGGGCAGCTTCAAACCACTCATCAGTGATTGGGCATGCACCTGACTTAAATAGCTTGGTAAAAATTGCACTTTAAGTCTCCTTAGGCAGAGGGTTCACTTAATTATTTTTCCCTCTTCTGTCACTTTTTGCATGCTAGCCTCATTAAAATATAAAAACCTATAAATGTTATGGGTGGTTTTAGTTAAAACACTGTTTTTTCATCTGTGTGATTTTGAAATTTATCAGATCATGTTTGATGGTGATTTTATGCAGAAATGTGAGAAATTCCAATACGTTTTCATTAGGACTGTCAAAATTATCGCGTTAACGCGCGGTAATTAATTTTTTAAATTAATCACGTTAAAATATTTGACGCAATTAACGCACATGTCCCGCTCAGACAGTATTCTGCCTTTTGGTAAGTTTCACAGCAAGGTTTTTTGTGCTGTCTAACAGCGAACTCTTGTGGTCGCTTTGCGACATGGTTTATTGCTTTCTTGCCAGTTCAATATGGCTGCACGACGTCTCGGGCTGACGCCTACGTTGTAATGTTTTGCTTATATGATCCTTGGACAGGATTTGTCCGTAAGTATGGTTGTTTTAAAGGATGTACATATTATGTTAGTGAGCGAAATGTTCTATTTTTTGTATGAGACGCTTTTTGTTTATGTTTAGTGAACCTGTATAGCGTGCTAAGCTAACATTGTTGCTAATGCAATGCTTGTGTACTTTTTTTTTTTGTAGTTTCACTATTGTCTAAAGAGGACAGTGGTTTTAGGCCATTTTATTAATAAATCAGATGGAAAAGGAAGAAGTCTGATTGTTAAGGCGTCGTTCACAAGCTGTCTAGCGTTGGAAAAAGTAGACGCTTTGGAGTGATAACAGCATAGACAGATTTAAATGACAGTAGAGTGAAATGCCCACTACAGTCCTTATGTTGAATGTATATATCCATCTTGTGTCTTATCTTTCCATTGCAACAAATTATTTTACAGAATATATATATAATTTACAGAAAAATATGGCATATTTTATAGATGGTTTGAATTGCGCTTAATTGCGATTAATTACGATTAATTCATTTTTAAGCTGTAATTAACTCGATTAAAAATTTTAATCGTTTGACAGCCCTAGTTTTCATACAACTGTAAAAACATACTGTAGATACAACCAAGTTTTAACTGGCGTTGCGCCGGTCACCAAAATGACGTCGTCTGAATCGTGGAGATATAATAAATAGCTACTTTTCTAGTTTCCAAGCTGCCACTTCAAATGGATTTGACGTCTAGGTTTGTCAATGGCAGCCACTGATTAGATAACAAATGCTAATTTAAGCTCGTTTGTCAGGAAATCTTGTCTGAATTTTTCCATTGGCCTGAATGTAGAATGTTCGTCCCTGCCGGACTTTTGCGCCCCATGGCGCCGCCAGACTATCAAGTCAAAGAGTCAGTGGAGCAGATAGCGGCGCCCGTTGCGTGATCGCAACAGCCAATGAGACGCCGGCCTATCTGTTGTGAAGAGCCGAGTATATTGTCAACCGGCGTTAATCTCGCCCGATTGAGCTGCGATTTACATCCACGGTTAATACCACAATGTCCAATTTGTCGTTTTTCCGGGTATCGTACGCCATCACGCGTTTGACGCGCTCGTCTTCGGGCCCGCGTGAAACCGTAGCCTCCCTATTTCTGTGCATTATTCATCGGACTTCCTCTCTGGCAGATTCTCGTGCACATTAGTCATCGCTCAATCAAAGCGACACCTGCTCTTTGAAAGATGGTGGCGGATGGGTCCCAGAAGTGCTTCTGTTTCTGCCAGCTGTACCGAGGAAGAAAATGTTTGCCGTGGAAAGAATTTGTTAAAATGGCGGAACATTTGGGACATTTTAACAAAGGAGAATGAGAATCGGCGGTTTGGGAAACGTTCTCAGTATTGATGTATCATTTTCAAGAGTAACTAACAGGTTGCTACCAAAACTATCAGTATCTTACATTTTAAAATTTTTACAGAATACTTTCTGTTGTTTTTGGGTCAATTCATTCACATTTTGGATCATTTCCTGTTGATTTTAGGGCATTCTAGGTCACTTAACTGGAAACTTTGGGACTTTTTTTGTTGTTGTTTTCTTTAAAAATGATTAATTCTGACTGACATTCTGATGCATGAACAGGCGAGATCTGCTGTAATTTTTGGACTATAAGCCGCTACTCTTTTCCCTCATTTTGAATCCTGCGGTTTATAGTCCAGTGTGGCTTATTTGTTGAATTATTTGGGTTAATAGGTAACACTTTATTTGACAATGGCATCATAAGACTGCCATAAGACTGTCATAATTATAACATGACATTATTATTAGGGTTGTTCCGATCATGTTTTTTTGCTCCAGATCCCGATCATTTTAGTTTGAGTATCTGCCGATCCCGATATTTCCCGATTCGATTGCCTTTTTTTTGCTCCCAATTCAATTCCAATCGTTCCCGATCATTTTTCCCGATCATATACATTTTGGCAATGCCTTAAGAAAAAAATGACTAAAACTCGGACGAATATATACATTCAACATACAGTACGTAAGTACTGTAGTTGTTCATTATGACAATAAATCCTCAAGATGGCATTTACATTATTAACATTCTTTCTGTGAGAGAGATCCCCGGATAGAAAGACTTTTGACTTTGTATATTGTGACTAAATATTGCCATCTAGTGTATTTGTTGAGCTTTCAGTAAATGATACTGTAGCCATGCCCAAATGCAGGATGGGAAGTGCAACCATGACTCTGCGTATTGGCACCAATTGATATATCTTTTCTGCGTTGGGAAATAAAATAGGGTGTTAAGAGAAAGATCAACTACTACCTTTCTTCCCATCATTGCTTTCCCACGATATTTCTGAATGTTGAGAGAGGGATTTTAAGGCTTAAGCCAATTTAAAAAAGGCTCCAAAGACTGCCAAAATTCACTCTACTCATTTTACGCTGTGTTTTAACTCTATATATAGGTAAATCGGCGCCTTTATAGATTGAACGCGACAATGCGTGAGTGGGTCGTGCAGCGCATGCGTTAATTGCGTTAAATATTTTAATGTGATTAATTTTGTAAAAATTATTTACCGCCGTTAACGCGATAAATTTGATAGCCCTACTTAAAGCCAAAACTAAAGACTTTGGATGAGTGTAAGACATTTAGTCTGTAACGTTAAATACAATTAGAAAACGATATAATAATAAAAAAAAAATATATATATATATATATATATATATATATATATATATAAGGCATGTCCGATATTTTTTTGCTGATTCCGATACTTTGAAAATGACGTGAGCCGATCGATCGGGACATCTTTAGTTGCTACCAAAACTATCAGTATCTTACATTTTGACATATTTACAGGATACTTTCTGTTGTTTTTGGGTCAATTTATTCACATTTTGGATCATTTCCTGTTGATTTTAGGGCATTCTAGGTCACTTAACTGAAAACTTTGGTACTTTTTTTTTTTTTATTGTTTTCTTTAAAAATGATTAATTCTGACTGACATTCTGATGCATGAACTGGCGAAATCTGCTTTAATTTTTGGACTGTAAGCCGCTACTCTTTTCCTTCATTTTGAATCCTGCGGCTTATAGTCCAGTGTGGCTTATTTGTTGAATTATTTGGGTTAATAGGTAACACTTTATTTGACAATGGCGTCATTAGACTGCCATAAGACTGTCATAATTATAACATGACATTATTATGGGCATTAATGAATGCAGATGTCAATAACTCATTTGCTCCCAAAAACGTATAAATGCGTTCTGTTTTTAATTGTTTCAGTGTCCCAAAGATGTACGTATACGTCTTTTACGTTGTTTTTTTTTTCCACAAGAAGCATCTCTAGGTTCTGATTCAACTTACAGTGGGCAGAACGAGTATTTGATACACTGCCGATTTTGCTGGTTTTCCCAGTTGCAAAGCATGTAGAGGTCTGTAATTTGTATCATAAATTCTCTTCAACTGTGAGGGACGGAATCTAATACAAAAAAACAGAAAATCACATTTTGTGATTTTTAAATAATAAATTTGCATTTAATTGCATGAAATAAGTATTTGATACATCACAAAAATCCAACTTAATATTTGGTACAGAAACCTTTGTTTGCTATTACAGATACCAAACGTTTCCTGTAATCCTTGACAAGGTTTGCACACACTGCATCAGGGATTTTGGCCCACTCCTCCATGCAGATCTTCTCCAGAGCCTTCAGGTTTCGGGGCTGCTGCCGGGCAACACGGACTTTCAGCTCCGTCCATAGATTTTCTATCGGGTTCAGATCTGGTGACTGTCTAGGCCACTCCAGGACCTTAAGATGCTTCTTCTGGAGCCACTCTTTAGTTGTCTTGGCTGTGTGCTTTGGGTCCTTGTCATGCTGGAAGACCCATCTTCAGGGCTCTCACTGAAGGAAGGAGATTGTCAGCCAAGATCTGGCGATACATAGCCCCATCCATCCTCCCCTCAATATGGTGCAGTCGTCTTGTACCCTTGCCAGAGAAGCAGCCCCAAAAAAATGATGTTTCCTCCTCCATGTTTCACGGTTGGGACGGTGTTCTTGGGGTTGTACTCATCCTTCTTTTTCCTCCAAACACGACGAGCCGAGTCTAGACCAAAAAGTCCCATTTTGGTCTCATCCGACCACATGACCTTCTCCCATTGCACCTCTGGATCATCCAGATGGTCAGTGGCAGACTTAAGACGTGTCTGGACATGCACTGGCTTCAGCAGCGGGACCTTGCGTGCGCTGTAGGATTTTAATCCATGACGGCGTAATGTGGTTCCGATGGTTTTCTTCAAGACTGTGGTTCCAGCTCTCTTCAGGTCATTGACCAGGTCCTGCCGTGTAGTTCTGGGCTGATCCCTCACCTTCCTCATGATCAGTGATGCCCCACGAGGTGAGATCTTGCATGGAGCCCCAGAACGAGGCAGATTGACCGTCAACTTGAACTTCTTCCATTTTCTAATAATCGCTCCAACAGTTGTTACCTTCTCACCAAGCTGCTTGCTTATTTTCCTGTAGCCCATTCCCGCCTTGTGCAGGTCTATTATTTTATCCCTGATGTCCTTACACAGCTCTTTGGTCTTGGCCATTGTGGAGAGGTTGGAGTTTGTTTGTTTGAGCATGTGAACAGGTGTCTTTTATGCAGGTAACAAGTTCAAACAGGTGAAGTTACGTCCGGTAATGAGTGGAGAACAGGAGGGGTTCTTAAAAAAGAACTAAGAGCCGAAATATTTACTAGTTGGTAATGTATCAAATACTTATTTCATGCAGTTAAATACAAATTTATTTTTTAAAAATTATACAATGTGATTTTCAGGATTGTTGTATTACATTCCGTCCCTCACAGTTGAAGAGACCTTATGATACAATTTACAGACCTCTACATGGCTTGCAAGTGGGACAACCAGCAAAATTGGCAGTGTATCAAATACTTGTTCTCCCACTGTAGCTCCAAAGCACAATGCTGAAAATCCATTTTAAAGCAATAAAACTGGCCAGTGGAGGGCAGTAGCGCATTTGGGAAGACCCGCAACCCAATTCAACGGAATGAACGGCCGGGCCACACGGCCAGGGCGCCAGCGGAAGACGACCGAATGGACGTTCAGGATGCCAGGCGGCGGACAACCGAGCAGAACAACCGGGAGGACGCCCGGGGTGCCAGGCGTTGGACGACCAAGCAGAACGACCGGGACCACCAGTGCTGCGGACGATGCCGTTGAGTCTGGGCTGCTCGCCGAGCAGAGCCTGTGCCGCCGTGCTCAGCCGTTTGCGTCCCCCGCACCCTCCAGTGTCCCGCGACTCAGCTGTAAACGCGCATGGTTAACTTTGACTTTAACACAGCTATTTTTTGCTTTAGTTACATCCCAAACATCTGAATAATGTTTTCCTTTTACAAAATAACATAAAAAAACAAGACAAATAGAGCTTTTGATAGCAAAGTAACTATTTATTTACACATAACTAACTGAGAGATGACGCTGTTGTGGCCGCGACAGCTGGGGTAAACTTTTCCCTCATCGCCGCCTGTCTCATAAAGATGGATTTTTTTTAGTCTTTCTTTTGTGGTGACCAATGCCTCGTTCACCTGGGGAACTTGTGTTCCGGGGGGGGACTGTTTTGGCCGTGCACATTTCCGTTCGGGACACTGGAGGGTGCGGGGGACGCGAGCGGTCGAGCACGGCGGTGCGGGTTCAGCTCGGCGAGCAGCACGGACTCAACGGCATCGTCCGCTGCACTGGTGGTCCCGGTACTTCTGCTCGGTCGTCCGCCGCCTGGCATCCTGAACGTCCATTCGGTCGTCTTCCACCGGTGGCCCGGCCGTTCGTTGCCGTTGAATTGGGTTGCGGGTCTTACTAAATGCGCTACTGCCCTCCACTGGTCAGTTTTATTACTTTAAAATGGATTTTCAGCTTTGTGCTTTGGAGCTAAATTGAATGAGAACCCAGAGATGTCTCTTTTGAAAAAAAAGTTAAATACGTCTTTGAAACACTGAAACAATTAAAAATAGAACGTATTTCTACGTTTTTGGGAGCAAATGAGTTAATCTGTTATCCAAAAGAAAAAGTCATTCAATTCAAGCCTAAACGGCGCATTTACCCGCAGTTGAATAATTAGATGCTGATGAACGCAACACAACAAACCCGCAGAAGTGAGCGTCGCCCGCAAAATGATACTAAAGTGGATGTTCTAGATCGTGGGATGACGTTGCTGAAGAGCCGGAGCAGCCACGTGGAAACCAAAGCGTCGAAATAACCGAGCGTTCTCACAGCGTCGAGCCTCTCTCTCCGGCTCGGCGTGTTTTTTGCTTTCCAGCCCTCTGCCCTGTTTCCCCTCCCCCTCGCCAAGCCAATGCTATTTCCTCCCAAGTCTCCTCTGCGGCACAAAAAGCGACGCCGTCACTTTTCCGACACGGGCTCGGCGATGGGTTAGCGTGTTCGCGCGTCAAGGATGAAGAGGTTCGTGACCATCGTCTTGCGCGGTCTGCTCAGCCTGTCCAAGGAGAACCCCGTCTGGGCCAAGGAGCGCCATTGGTTGCCCAAAAAGGAGATCAGACGGAAAAGGAGGGCGTTCCGAAGTGCCAGAAGCGCCGGCGGACGCAACTTAGTCAAGGCGGTTGGTGTCTTGCCAGGGCTCACTTGGAAGGACCGGATTATTGAGTGATTATGGATTGTTGTAAATACTTGCTTTAGAAAGCCGGGCTTGCAGTTTCCTTCTGATAGCGGTTGAAAAGAAATATCTGTATTCTAGCTGGTTCTCAGGTTGGAAAAATGATGGAGAATTGCCTTAAAAGTTAGTTTTTAAATGATTAGATTAAAGTGTTTTAGCTCAAAAGACGTTCTTGGGAAAATATCAGCCATGAGTCATAATAACGAGGAGAAATTCCTCCGGCGGAAATTTATAGGTCGCTTAGATTTTTCTTGGTGTTCTTTGACCGTGATGTATGCCGGCGATGCGTGGAGCGCCGTAAATGCATGGCAGTGTGACGTCGAGATGACTGCATGCAACAGTGGAGCTTTAGATTTAAGATGTGTTGTGGATTTAATTCCGATTTCACATCTGTGGGATGATGTAGGGCTGCAGCTATCGAATATTTTAGTAGTCGATTAATCGATGGACTAGTTACTTCGAATAATCAAGTAATCGGATAAGGAACATGAAAAATTAAAATACTTGAGCTGAGCCTCAAACGGTATAATTATTTTAAAAAATGACCTATGAACAACAAAAGAACAATTGGCTAACTTGCATTGCAAACATCCGCTAGCTTAAATGCTATAAAGTGCTAACTTTTATTGTATTTTTATTTTTTTTACAACACTCTTAACAAATTGTTTAAACACATGTTCCCACAAAAACAGCTAAATATACTTATAAACTAAATTACAAATGCATAAAAGCATTAGCTTATGTTGGTCTTAACAGGGAGCAGCTGAATTCAGCCATGTTAAATGAGTTATGTCATATTTACTGTTGCCAAAATCAAAATACCTGAGCTGAGCCTCAAACGGTATTTAAAAAAAAAAAAAAAGAGGATCTATGTACAACAAAAGAACAATTAGCTAACTTACATGGAAAAAGTCAGCTAGCTTAAATGCTATAAAATGCTAAAGATTTTTTTACAATGCTCTTAACAAATGGTTCAGACACATATTCCCACAAAAAACTGCTAAGTATACCTATAAACTAAATTATGATTGCATTAAAAAACATGAGCTCAAACAAAAACTTAGCTTACGTTGGTCTTAACAGGGAACAGTTGGATTCAGCCATGTGAACAGAGGCAGACCAGAGGGCAGTGTATCCACCCTAATCAATAAAACTCAACGCAAACACTTTCAAAATAAACCATTACAATGCCACTTTAATTAGACGAACACTCGAAGCAACAAAATTTAATTCGAATACTTTTTTCTAATTGAATACTCGAGTTAATCGATTAATCATTGCAGCACTATGATGATGATTTCATTTACCGGGTAACACTTTGACAGTGGTGTCATAAGACCGTCATAATTATGACATGACACCGTCATATGCATTAATAAATGCTTATGACAGATGTCTTCAAAGCAACACTAGGTAACTTTTCAACCTTTATAAAATATTTTCATAACATTTGTGATATGTAAACTGACAACTAGTTGAATGGCACCTTTTTTATATCTAGAGAGAGTCTGTATCGCTTTTTAATTAACGAATTAACTTTGATGAACCCAGAGGTTGCGGTAGACTTTTTCGTTGTCTGTCATTTTGACTGACAGGGTCATAAAAATCCGGTCATAATCTATTTTTACCCGTCACTTAAATTTTTAAAATGATGATAATGACATTGTGGTGACCCTTTGTTTGGCATAATTCACCTTCCGTACTTGTGTGTCCATTTGGTCGAGCGCGTTACGACAGTCACGTGACAGAGACACTTAAGAGCCGCGCGCGGTCCCCTCACTATCCGCTCGCTCTCGCTATATGATTGGCCGAAGAGTCGAAATGCTCTCCCGTGAAATGCCTGTTTAAAAATGTTCCCGTTGTTACTTCTCGCGTTCGCTCATAAGTGCCCATTTAAAAAGGAAAAGCGATGGATGATACTACACACAGAGCGTATTATTAACAAATGTTAAAGTTGTATAATCATATAGCGAGAATAAGGAACGTCACTGAGGCCCCAGTAGGTAGGTAGCCTACCATATGTAGCATATGGAACAATGAAATTAACACTTCACCTGCTGTGGCCTGAACGTAGTCTCACACTTTCCTCCTGGTGCGCATGGACTTGAATTGCGTGCCCGCTTGTGCAGTCCCTCTTTTTTCACCACTTTTATCAACACCATCGTCATTTTGGGGCTTTTTGAAGAAACTTCGGACACTCAGTTGCCTTGACATTTTTTCAGAGTAAGGCCAACGACGTCATGCGTCAAGAGAGACAATAGCTAATTAATATGCTCACTCGCCACCCTGTGGTCTGGGGTGTGAATTGCAACCGGTCAAAATGACGGATGGACTTCAGTTTTTTCCGTCACCGTTTTAAAAAATCGGTCAACGACCGAAAATATTCGGTTATCGCGACCCCTGGATGAACCATTCATTATGAAGGAATCTGACCTTTCAGCCAGATTGCCGGAATCACGCCAGGCGAATTGCCGGAACCGTCCTAGCGCAATTCCAGCGACTCGGGCTGGCGGTATCCCAACAACCCGGCCAAAAGGCCAAACTCCAGGCATTCGCTTTAGTCTTAACCCCTTGTACTGACTCCATTCTAAAAGCTGGAAAGGGGCTTGAAACACAAGTTGACAATTTATTCCAAGTCGTCAGCACAAAGAGACCCAGGCGAGCTGGCAAACTGGATCCAGGGTCACCATATCACAGGTCAACCGCAGGGATCATACTTTTTTGCTGTACTAGAATACAGTGTTATTGCACATCCACTCAGTAGGGTGGCAGTGGCGCAGTATTTTTCAACCAAAGAAGAGCACACAGCAAAGTGTAGGAGATATGAAAAGCTAAAGCAGAGGTGTCAAACCAATTCCACAAAGGTTCATGACTGTCCTGGATTTCGTTCCAACCAATGAAGAGGTCATCTTTTCACCAATCTGATCTCCTACAAGTGTAATCAGTTAATTGCAGTCAGGTGCTGCTTGTTTCAGCAGAAATTTCATTGGTTAATCTGTTTGCACGGTCTTGGTTGAAATGAAATCTAGGACCTCCTTGGCCCTTTGTGGAATTGGTTTGACACCCCTGAGCTAAAGCATGGTTAATGCTTCTGCATCTGCCAGACGACGTAGCTATAGCATATGGAAATTTGAGGAAATACGATTAAGCATATGTAGCGTTGGCTTCAATTTTAGTACAGTGGGAGAATAGGAAAGACCAGTATGTTTACTGTGTCTAAAAATATTGGCAGCATACAGAATGAAGCCAAATCAATTAAGACATCACTTAAAGAAGTTAGAACTAGGGCTGTCAAAATTATCGCGTTAACGGGCGGTAATTAGTTTTTTAAATTAATCACGTTAAAATATTTGACGCAATTAACGCACATGCCCCGCTCAAACAGATTAAAATGACAGCACAGGGTTATGTGCACTTGTTACTTGTGTTTTTGGGAGTTTTATCGCCCTCTGCTGGCGCTTGGGTGCGACTGATTTTATGACCGTGAGAATTGTGTAATTATTGACATCAACAATGGCGAGCTACTAGTTTATTTTTTGATTGAAAATTTTACAAATTTTATTGAAACGAAAACATTAAGAGGGGTTTTAATATAAAATTTCTATAACTTGTACTAACATTTATCTTTTAAGAACTACAAGTCTTTCCATCGATGGATCGCTTTAACAGAATGTGAATAATGTTAATGCCATCTTGTTGATTTATTGTTATAAGAAACAAATACAGTACTTATGTACAGTATGTTGAATGTAAATGTCTTGTGTCTTATCTTTCCATTCCAACAATAATTTACAGAAAAATATGGCATATTTTATAGATGGTTTGAATTGCGATTAATTACGATTAATTAATTTTTAAGCTGTGATTAACTCGATTAAAAATTTTAATCGTTTGACAGCCCTAGTTAGAACCAAATCACGTTGAAAAGCTGCTTGGGTTTTTTTCAGCGAAAACGTGCCGAATATTGACAACAGTCGTCCCGCCTTGTGAGTGTAACATCAGTAAGCCAGCAAGCACTGTTGGCATAATATAAGGTGGCATACCAAGTTGTTCAGCGCAAAATAAACCCACACCATAGCAAAGGAGCTGATACTGCCTGCAGCAAAAATAGAAACTGTCCAGTGACACTGTTGGTTTTGTTCTATCAATTTTGGTTTTTACAGTCAAATTGCTTGGCATATTGTACTCTGAGTTAATGTTACTAATTTTTTAAAATTTATTAATATTCATTGATTTTATTAAATTTTGCTTTTCAGAACGAAATGGTCAAAAAATTTGACCTCGAGTGCATGTTTAGTTTCGAAGTGACTTTTTTTTTTTAAATTCAGGCAAATTCCTGCGCTTTGTCTTTTCTGTTACAAACAAAGCAATGTTAAAGACTTTATTGTTAAAGTTGATTTATATAATTTTTTTTCTTTAATGTTAACAAGAACAATGTTTTCCAGAGGTGTACTTATAATTATTTAACATAAAAATGATACTATTTACAGTGGCTGTAAATAGACACCTGACGGGGGGCGTAACAGAGTAATTGAGAAGGACTGCCATACACTGATATTTAACTCATCCTCTTGCCTTAGCGTTCATCGACGACTAGTTTTGATGGTTGACAAGAGACATGGTTGACCTTGGAATCGTCCAAATCCTCTTTTTGAGTCTTTTAATTGGATAATTTATTTTTGTACATTTTTTAAATTGATACAAGGAAAAAACAGTAATAATTACCCCTAATTTTATGTATTTTTACTCTACTACTTTTATTTACTTAATTTTTTCATTCAATTCATTTTGAAAATCAAAAACAAGGGATAAAAAATTGGGCAGATCGGGCCAATATTCAGAGGATCGGAATCGTGTGAAAAGGATTGGGTTTTTAATTTTGAAAAAAAAAAAAAAAAAAATTTTTTTTAAGAGATAAAAAGTAACAAAATAATTCAGAAATACAATTGCATTGCCAATAGTAACAAATCTATATACGTGTTATACTCCGCAACACTCCTGGAAAAAGCGGAAGTACTGTAAACAGTACAGGACTGAAACATGTTTTTTGTTCAAAATTGTTCAAATAAAAAAATAAAAAGATTTTCCAGGATTGGGTTGGGATTCTGTTATCGGCAGATTCTTAAAATCAGGTGTAGTTGTAAAAATATGGTACATCTCTCTAAAAAAACCATGTAATTTTTCCCGTTTTTGTGGGGGAAATGCCATCAATGAAATCCCCTGCTGCATGCATACCCTTCCTTTTCACCTTGTACTTTACTGCCTGATAGACGCATGTACAAAGGGCAAACCTCGCCCCCCTACTCTATGGTTACGTGTGTGCATATTTTCCCAAAAGGGCGTGTGCTCTCAAGTTGGACTCGTAGGCGAGGACCACAAGCGCGCAGGGATGTGTTGCGACACTGAATGTCGCGGTTCAAACTGTTTATGTTGAAGCCTTAATAATAGTGAACAGCTGCAGCGTGCACAGACACGTGTCACATGCCGCTCATGTTGTTGCTATGCGCCTGTGTTAAGTTATTTGAGCTGTGGTACTGTTATGTAACCATAGGTAGCTGATGGAATGTCATAAACCAGGTGGTGTCCCGCAAAGCTCTATGCTAAATCCGCAGATTTTTACAATGGTAGCTCAGTGTTGTTTTTGTCAACGATGACTGTTACAAAGCATTTCGTTGGCGAACAATTTTTTCATGACGAGACGATAACGAGGTAAAACGCCCGATTTCCGATCACGTGATCGGATCGGGCCATCCCTACTTTTAATATAAGACGGCCCTGTTTATAAGACGACCCCCTCTTTTTCAAGACTCAAGTCTGAAAAAAGACTTTTTGAGCACCAAATTAATTTTTATACAGAAAATAATTACAGTACATCTGAAAAAAAGGTTATAACAATATATTTGAGAGAAAAAGCATGTAATTTTGCTCATTCAAATCTTAATATTTGAACCTTTAAATATGTAAACTAAAGTGCAATCACATTCGTAAATGAATGGCTTCTGGTTTTTGAAATGTAAATAAACCAATCTATTGTGATAAAACAACAAAATTGCAATAACTGCAATAACCATCAAAGTGAGGTCTAAGTGTAACTGTCGTCTTGAAACAAATCTGAATAAGGAAAAACATTGCAATAAAATAATGCAAACTGGTTAAACTTGAGAGTAGCTGAGATCTGTCATGACAGAACATTACTCAAATTCAGCATTCGCTTCAATGATATCTGGTGCCATCTAGCGTCGTGAATGGGTATAATGTCTAGACCGTGCATATAAGACGACCCCCACCTATTCAGTCTTATTTCAATGCAAAAAACAGCGTCTTATATTCGGGCCAATGCGGTATTTTGGGAGTAAAACTTTACAGATGAAAACATTGAGTAAACGTCAACAAAAACTAGATAAAGACAAACACATTTCGAAATGACTAATGTATGACTAAGATGAATAAGTATTATCATCCAAAAGACTTAGACAAAAATTAAAAGGGCTGCCAAAAACAAAACTGTGGTAGCTCTTTTATTGACGATTTGTCCTCATCCTCCTCAGATGATACTGACGGTGTACCTCAGCGACGGAGAGCAGGCCCTGACGGAGGTCCCCATCACCCCCGAGACCACCTGCCGCGATGTGGTGGAGTTCTGCAAAGAACCCGGAGAGAACGGCTGCCACCTGGCTGAGGTCTGGAGAGGAAACGGTAAGAAAGTTCAAGGCTACGGTGCGTCAAGGTCTGCTTATCAGAACTACTAGCACAAACACCGCTTTGCTAGCAAAAGACAAACAGTGTGTTATGATATGCAGAACGACATGTTTGTATTCTAAGTAGGGCCACCACACAAATTTATCAGACATGTTTTGTTAGACACTAGCCCCGACTAAAGCCCCCTTTTAGCTAGGATGCTGCTTTCAACAGAGGAGCGGCCCCTCAGCGGGGGAAAAAAAATGCTGATATATCAACGGGCGCGTCAGCGACGGAAGCAAATTGTTTACGAGGAATGCGTTGTGACAGACGCTGTGGAGTGGAACGCCACGTAATTCCGTTCGCACGCTGGAGTTCGCTATTATAGATTTTTTTCTGTCTTCACTTTGGTAGTCGCATCTGTCAATAAAGTAGCTAGGAAAGCTAAAGGGGGAGTTGGATTGGAGTATCCACATGGGTGAGCGCAGAATTAACCGTGTGCACTTGTAAATTTAAGTGGGAAGAAATATGGAACCTACTTTAGGAAAGTTTAGACCAGACTTGTCCAAATCCGGCCCAGGGGCCAAATGCGGCCCGTGGTCAAATTTCATCCGGCCCCCAGCCTCTGTCATAAAATCAAAAACGCCTGGCCCGCACACAGACTTAATAAATTGGTCAGCAGTACTGCTGCCAGCATATGAAGTAGCTTACACACTAAATGCTGCTCCTCATTTACCCACTAAAAGGCAGCAGCACTCTAAGCAACGTTACCCCATGTGACGCTTGACTTCCAATTTTCTAAAATGGCAACAATCAACAAAAAAAAAAAAGTTGACTGCGACGGCCAACGCTTCAAGGATAGGTGGAAATTGGACTCACCACTAAAATACACAACAACTGTGTCTGCCTCATTTGCAAAAAGACAGTCGCTGTTTTTAAAGAGTTCAATGTGAGGCGATATTACCAAACAAGACACGCTGACATGTACGACAAGATTACAGGGAAGATACGTAACGAGAAATTGAAGCAACTTCAAGCTAGTTTAATTTTACAGCAGCAGTATTTCGCAAGAGCCCGAGAGTCGAAAGAGAACGCCACATAGGCTAGTTGTGAGATTGTTGAAATAATTGATTTAGCGCTTTCAAACGATTAAAATTTTTAATCGAGTTAATCACAGCTTTAAAATTAATTAATCGTAATTAATCGCAATTCAAACCATCTCTAAAATATGCCATATATTTCTGTAAATTATTGTTGGAATGGAAAGATAAGACACAAGACGGATATATACATTCAACATACTGTACATAAGTACTGTATTTGTTTATCATAACAATAAATCAACAAGATGGCATTAACATTCTGTTAAAGCGATCCATGGATAGAAAGACTTGTAGTTCTTAAAAGATAAATGTTAGTACAAGTTAGAGAAGTTTTATATTAAAACCCCTCTTAATGTTTTCGTTTTAATAAAATTTGGAAAATTTTCAATCAAAAAATAAACTAGTAGCTCGCTTGTTTATGTCAATAATTACACAATGCTCATGGTGCTGAAACCCATAAAATCAGTTGCACCCAAGCGCCAGCAGAGGGTGACAAAACACCAAAAAACACAAGTAACAAGTGGACATGACACTGTGCTGTCATTTTAATCTGTTTGAGCGGGGCATGTGCGTCAATTGCGTCAAATATTTTAACGTGATTAATTAAAAAATATTAATTCACACTCGTTAACGCGATAATTTTGACAGCCCTAAATTAATTTTAAAAATAAATAAATAAATAAAGCAAATTTGACACACAGAATGGCTTGCTAAAATTTGCTTAAATATATTGTTCTACGAAAAGGCCGAGGTCGGCCCTCCACATTTTTACCACACCAAATCTGGCCCCCTTTGCAAAAAGTTTGGACACCCCTGGTTTAGACGTTTACCGTCATTTACTAGAACTATACAACTATAAAGCGCACCTGACTATAAGCCGTCACCCACCAAATTTGACACAAAAACAGCATTTGTTCATAGATAAGCCGCACTGGACTATAAGCCGCAGCCGTCTCACTGTATTATGCAATATTTACGCCAAAAGATATTAACCTGTAACACTTTATTTTACAAATGCATCATAAGATGCATGAAGCTTCGAACCAGTTGGCTACAAAGCTTCATTTGTCCATCACTGCTCCCTTTAGGGAGACAGTCAACCTCTGCTGCCACCTGCTGTCAACACTGTTGTCAACCAACATGCCTCTTAGCATGCAATGCAGCACAGCAGATGTTAATAACAATCAAAATATGTTCTGTGCTAATTATTTCTTCAGTTACTGTTCCGATTTTTTCATTAATTGCTAGCTATGGTATTCGGTAGAGCTGAAACGAATACTCGAGTAACTCGAGTTTAAAAACTGATCCGAGTAATTTTATTCACCTCGAGTAATCATTTATTTTGACAGCTCTAAGCATCACGTTTTGCTCGGACTACTTTTAATGCGGGACAACGCGCTGATGTCACGGGCGTAGAGGAAGAAGCAAAAAAACTTACTGCAGCCGACACCCGCTACAAAAGACACCGACGTTGCTAAAAACTAGCCCGAATGATGCTACGTTGGTAGCAGGTAGCGTCTGATGCGTCTCATAGAGATCACATGTATGTTGAACTAGATGCGAAATGACAGTCAGCGGCGTAAGTAAAAAGCCGCCATCTTAAAGCAGTAGAGCGCTAAGCGCTAATAAAGAGCACTAAAGCGCTAATAAATAAGATTAACATTACTGTCACTAGCTCACGTAACGTTAGCCCTGCGGAGGGCTAGATTTCTATTAATTATGATCACTGTCGATGCGTGGATAACGTGTCTTACATACAGGCTTTAACATAACATAGCGTTGTGGAGTGATGAGGGTGTAAAATAAATACTTAATAATGCTAACTATCAATTTTAGCTCAGTAGTCATTGCTGGATAAAACACCAAGTAGCACTGGTCCCTAATGTGCTCTAATACAGCCTGTATCATACATTTATTTTTAACATTGCAAAAACTCAAAATCCTGTCAGGACTTACAGTTTAGACTAACTTAAAACTTAACTAGAACTTAAAAATAGCTTGACGCAAATAGAAATTCAATTGAAATACGTGGGAAAAAATCCTAACTTTTAAGTGATGTGTGTTATCAAGCGTAATGGCATTTTTAGGTAAGAAATATATATATATATATATTTTTTTGATAAGATTTTAAACTTTATTGAGTGAAAGCAGTAAGTTAGTCTTTTTTTAATTCTAGTTACATCTGAGATGCAATTGTTGGATGTTTTCAACAATCTACATCGAAAATAAAGACATTGATTGACTGAAAATGGTTCAATATTAGATGAAATGTCTTGTTTTCTCATGTATATTCATAATTGCTCTTCACCTAAAAATATATTTGTTTTATCCGATTACTCAATTAATCGATAGAATTTTCAGTCGATTACTCGATTACTAAAATATTCGATAGCTTCAGCCTTAGTATTCGGTAACACTTTAAAAAGACTGTCATAAATCCATCATAATTATGACATGACACTGCCATGAGCAGTAATGAATGCTTACGACAGATATTATTTTGTGTCATCCGGCGAATTTTATCACTTTTGAACGGATGTCATCGATCCGAGCTGGGCATAAATGGAATTTGTGACCTAATTTGCCGGGTGGCACTTAAGGACATCTGTCATATGCATTCATTAATGCCCATGATAGTATCAGGTCATAATTATGACGGTCTTATGGCAGTCTTATGACACCGCTGTCAAACAAAGTGTTACCAGTGTAACCCATTAAATCCACAAAAAAGCCGCACGGTACTATAAGCCGCAGGATCAAATTAAAAAAAAATATTCCTAAACAAAAGTAGCACCTGTTTGTTGGTACTTGCCGATACCACCATTTCAGGCCGGATCGGCTCCCCCAGCCGATACTGGTATCGGTATTGATGCACTAGTTGTAAAAAGTAGCGGCTTGTAGTCCGAAAATTACGATAATTGTTTTGTAGAATATCTTGATTATGAACGTGAGCTTTGTATCGCAAATCGTGTCGTATAAATACGTTAATACAATTTCCGATTTTTTCTGCTGCAGAGCGAGCCATCCCATTTGAGCACATGATGTACGAACATCTCCAAAAATGGGGACCCCGCAAGCAGGAGGTGAAGTTCTTCTTGCGGCACGAAGATTCTCCCACCGAGAGCAGCGATCAGGGTGAGCTTTCACCGTCTTTTCCCGCTTCGGAATTCCGCTCTAGCGTTCCCGACATCTGCTGCCTCTTGTCAGCGCTTTTTTATTTATTTATTTATTTTTTACTCAGAGTCTATTTTCAACTCTAAAATGTCAGTATTCAGATCTGCGTAGCTCTGAATAATGTATTCCTGTGTTTGCGGAAAAAAAATTGTCCGGAGCTAGTCAGCGTTGTTCGTCCCTCTTGTCATGTGCGATCTCATCAGCGATTCTTCAAAGTGACAGTGCTCCTTCACCGTGAGTGTTTTTGTGTGCGAGAGAGTAAACTGACTCATCCGCCACTTTGTCCTCGCAGGGAGTCAGCAGTCTCAGGATCAGACGGGACGGAGGACCGGCAACGCTGGAGAGAAGCACAATGAGAACGGGGTGAGATTCGGGAAATGGGGTTAAAAGCTTGCCGCTTCTCATTTATTATCTTGTCTGTGAGATGTAGCGGTGTTCCAAGGCGCGTTTTTTTATATTTTACAGATTTTTTGGGGAGGGGTAGAAGTGCTGGACGCAGCAAGAAAGACCTAAAACAATTATGCATGTGCATGTGCTACATAGGAAGAAAAAAACTCCTTTGGCTAAACATACACCGCACACGATTTCAAATTTTGGCCAAAGATTGACCATTTTTTAACTAAAAACATCCGATTAAACCTATTGACACATTCAATTTAAACATTCATATTTGAACAGATTCACAAACATTTCAGTTTCACAAGTTCACGTTTTGGAACAAAAAAACCCTACCATACTTTCACCATTAAATCCCATTGACACATTCACTTTCACACGACTTTTAGACCAAAAACCTAGCATTTTTTAACCAAAAAACTCCCATTTAACCACATTGACATTGACTTTTGAACAGATTTAAAATTTTGACCAAAAATTGGCCATTTTTGACCAAAAAAAATCAACCTTACCTTCCCCATTAAATCCTATTGACACGCTCACTTTCATACATTAATATCTCTCCTATCTGCGTTAGTTGATTCACACATTTATATTTGTGCAGTTTCACTACCAAAAATCACACATTTTCACAATTTTTATCAAAAAGTGACCATTTTGAAGCAATAGCTTCCCATTACATTATTGAACCCAATGGGCACATTCAACTAATTGAACATATTTATCAAAGAAAATCACATAATTTCACAAATTCAAATGTTGAATGTTGAATTTTTTTTTTTTTTTTACCAAAACCTAGCATTTACTTGACCAAAAACCTCCCATTAAACCCCATTGAAATGGGATTCATATAGATTTCAATTTTGACCAAAACTTTCCATTTTTGACAAAAATAAATAAATAAAAAACACCATAACGTCATCAATAAACTCCATTGATACATTCACTTTCACACATTAGTCGATGCACACATGCATATTTGTACAGATTCCCTCCCAAAAATCACATATTTTCACAATTTCAAATGTTGAATTTTTGGACCAAAACCTACCGTTTTTTGAACAAAAACCTCCCAGTAAACCCCATTGATATTCACATTCGAACAGATTTAAATATTGACCAAAAATGTACCATTTTTGACAAAAAAATCAACCATATTTTACCCATTAAATCCCATTGGCACATTCACTTTTACACATTAATATTTTTCCTATACGCGTTAGTCTATTCACACATTCATATTTGTACAGATTTAAATTTTGGCGAAAAATTGACCATTTTTGACAAAAAAAATCGACTATACCTTCATCATTAAACCCCATTGATACATTCACTTTCACACATTAATATCACTCCTATTCATAAATTCATATTTGTATAGACTCCCCACCAAAAATCATTTTTTTCAGGATTTAAAACCTAGCTTTTTTCTGTTGACCAAAAACCTCCCAATAAACCATATCAACATTCAATTCAGTCATTCTCACTTTAACAGATTTCAATTTTGACCAAAACGTAACAATTTCTGACCAAAACATTCTCAATTAAAACAAGCCTTTACCACTTAAAAAAAACTGAAACTAGACGGGTCACAGTGCTGATCCGTAGGGGGCCTATTTTCAAAAACTTAATATTCAAATATTTTCAAAACCAATGCCGCTAGCGACCTAAAACCAAAACAGGCACCTCCCTTGGTAATATATGAGTCTCCATGAGCAGCAACATCAAAAAGTTCAAAGTCGTTCCCTAATAAAATCCAGATTATTATTTTATTTAGCAAGTATAACAAAACTTAAAATAGCCACAAAAATCTCAAATTATACGCTAGGTGCACAAAAATCACCAAATGTAGATATAACTACCTACATTTTTAGGATCAATGGCAATATTTTAACATATATAAGTTTTTGCTCAAAATACAAACTTATTTTTTGTTTTCAACAGCTAATAAATCACTCAATTTTCACATCAGAAACTTAAGACTTGAGGAAAGCATGCAAGATCATCTTAATTTTACTCAACAGAAGCAAAATTTGCATTTTTCTATATACAATCACAACTTATTTATGTTGAATTCCGCTATTGTGTAGGGATACAAAATCCAACATGGCAGCTGTCAAAAAACAAAGAGCTTTTTAAGTGAAAAATTCGTGGCTAAATTTCTATGGATATGATATGAACGTAAAACAGTGTCGATTCTTGGTTAAATGCAGAAAACGGGCAGTTATCGTTCATTTTACGTAAACATTTCAAGCAAAAGTTACGGAATTGTGTAATCCAACATGGTTGCCGTCACAAAACTGAGTTTAAGTGGAAAATTCTTGTAAATAAATGCGTAAATTGCAGAATCTCTCTATATATAACAGGAAAACAGTCTAGATTCTTGGTTAAAAGCAAAAAAATGGGCAGTTATCATTCATTTTACGTAAATATTTCAAGCAAAAGTTACGGTATTGTGTAATCCAACATGGCTGCCGTCACGAAACTGAGCTTTTTGGTTAAAAATTCTTGTAAATAAATGCTTGAATCGTGGGATTTTTATAAATTTGAACGTAAAACAGTCTAGATTCTTGGTTAAAAGCAAAAAACGGGCAGTTATCGTTCATGTTACATAAATATTTCAAGCAAAAGTCACGTTATTGTGTAATCCAACATGCGTGCCGTAACGAAACAAAGCTAAGTTGAAAATTCTTGTAGATAAATGCTCGAATCGCGGAATTTCTATAGATATGAAGGTAAAACAGTCTCGATTCTTGGTTAAAATTAAAAAAAAAAAAAAAAAAACGTCAGTTATCGTTCATTTCAGGTAAAATTTTCATGTAAAAGTTACGGTACTGTGTAATCCAACATGGCTGCCGTCACGAAAAAGAGCTTTTTAAGTTGAAAATTCTTGTAAATAAATGCATAAATTGCATAAATTTCTATAGATATGAATGTAAAACAGTCTAGATTCTTCGTTAAAAGCAAAAAACGGGCAGTTATCGTTCATTTTACGTAAATATTTCAAACAAAAGTTACGGTATTGTGTAATCCAACATGGCTGCCGTCACGAAACAGCTTTTTAAGTTGAAAATGTTTACCAATAAATGCTTAAATTGCTGAATTTCTATAGATATGAACGTAAAACAGTCTCGATTCTTGGTTAAATGCAAAAAAACGGGCAGTTATTGTTCATATTACGTAAATACTTCCAGCAAAAGTTATGGTATTGTGTAATGCAAGAAGACTGTCTTCACGAAACAGAGCTTTTTAAGTCGAAAATTCTTGTAAATAAATGTGTAAATTGCGGAATTTCTATAGATGTAACAGGAAAACAATCTATATTCTAGGTTAAAAGCAAAAAACGGGCTGTTATCATTCATTTTACATAAAAATTTCGAGCCAAAGTTACACTAATTCAGTGCTTCTCAATTATTTTCTGTTACGCCCCCCCCCCAGGAAGACGTAAATGTTTCGCGCCCCCCCAAACTCTGCCGCCACTGTAAATAGTATCATTTTTCTATAATATTACTATTATAAGTGCGCCTCTGCCTCACATTGTATCCTTTTTTTTCTATTAGAGAAAATAACAGAGATCAACTTATAAAGTACAACTTTATTAACATTGTTTTGTTTGTAACAGAAAAGACTTAACGTGCATCAATTTGCCTGAATTAAGAAGTCACATCCAAACTGTAAAAATACACTCAAGGTACATTTTTGACCATTTGATACTGAAAAACAAAATCAGTAAATAATAAAAAAAAATCAAATTGATTGGAAACATTAACTCATGAGGACAATATGCCCAAAAAATTGACGGAAAAAACAAAACTGAATAGAAGAAGAAGAAGAAGAAGAAGAAAAAAAATGTCATTGGACAAAAGGACAGTTTTTATTTTCGCTGCTCACAGTATCACCTCCAGTTTGCAATAGTGTGGGGTTATTTTCCACTGAGCAAGCTAACAGTGCTCACTGGTTTACTGATATAAAACTGACAAAGCGGGACCATTGTTGGCAATATTCGGCACGTTTTCGCTGAAAAACAACCAAGCGGCTTATCAATGAGATTGGGGTCTAATGTCCTTAAGTGGCGTCTTAATTGATTTGGCTTCCGGCTGTCCGCTATAATCATTTTTAGACACAGTAAACAGTGGTCTTTCCTTATCTACCACTGTATTAAATGTCAAAGCCAAAAGGCAAACGGGCCGAAAGCTGTTTTTTTGTTTTTGTTTTTTTTTCTCCCCACGTTTCAAAGTGCATGCATGGTGCTATTTAATATAATAATTACCTTGAATCCTCGACCAAATCACTCCTGAGTCACTCCTGCCTGCTTGTATGCATTACAACCTTTGCCCTATTTCCACCTAAATCTAGCGTTAGAACGCAGCGTGTTTGAGTTTATCACAGTGAAAGCCAACAAAAGAGAGGGGCGGAGCTGTCAACTGATCACCACCTGGTGGTGTGTTGGCTCCGATGGCGGGGGAAGTTGCTGGCCAGACCTGGCAGGCCCAAACGTATTGTGAGGGTCTGCTGGGAACGTCTGGCAGAATCCCCTGTCAGAAAGAGTTTCAACACCCACCTCCGGCAGAACTTCTCCCTTGTCCCGGGGGAGGTGGGGGACATTGAGTCCGAGTTGGCCATGTTCCGCACCTCCATTGTTGAGGCGGCAGATCGGAGCTGTGGCCGTAAGGTGGTTGGTGCCTGTCGTGGCGGCAATCCCCGAACCCGCTGGTGGACACCAGCGGTAAGGGATGCCGTCAAGCTGAAGAAGGAGGCCTATCAGGCCTTTTTGGCCTGTGGGACTCCGGAGGCAGCTGACAGGTACCGGCTGGCCAAGCGGATTGCGGCTTTGGCGGTCGCCGAGGCAAAAACTCGGACATGGGAGGAGTTCGGTGAGGCCATGGAAAACGACTTCCGGACGGCTTTGAGGAAATTCTGGTCCACCATCCGGCGTCTGAGGAGAGGAAAGCAGTGCACTATTAACACTGTGTATAGTGAAGATGGTATACTGCTGACCTCGACTCGGGACGTCGTGAGTCGGTGGAGAGAATACTTCGAAGCCCTCCTCAATTCCACCGACACGCCTTCCTTTGAGGAAGCAGAGTCTAGGGACTCTGAGGTGGGCTCTTCGATCTCTGGGGTTGAAGTCACTGAGGTGGTTGGTAAGCTCCTCGGTGGCAAGGCCCCGGGGGTAGATGAGATCCGCCCGGAGTTCCTAAAGGCTCTGGATGTGGTAGGGCTGTCATGGCTGACACGCCTCTACAACATCGCGTGGACATCGGGGACAGTGCCTCTGGATTGGCAGACCGGGGTAGTGGTCCCCCTTTTTAAAAAGGGGGACCGGAGGGTGTGTTCCAATTATAGGGGAATCACACTCCTCAGCCTCCCTGGTAAAGTCTATTCAGGGGTGCTGGAGAGGAGGGTCCGTCGGGAAGTCGAATCTTGGATTCAGGAGGAGCAGTGTGGTTTTCGTCCCGGCCGTGGAACAGTGGACCGGCTCTACACCCTCAGCAGGGTCCTCGAGGGTGCATGGGAGTTCGCCCAACCAGTCTACATGTGTTTTGTGGATTTGGAGAAGGCGTTCGACCATGTGCCTAGGGGAATCCTGTGGAGGGTGCTCCGGGAGTAAGGGGTACCGAACCCCTTGGTAAGGGCTGTTCGGTCCCTGTACGACCGGTGTCATAGTCTGGTCCGCATTGCCGGCAGTAAGTCGAATTCGTTCCCAGTGAGGATTGAACTCCGCCAAGGCTGCCCTTTGTCACCGATTCTGTTCATAATTTTTATGGACAGAATTTCTAGGCGCAGCCGAAGCGTTGAGGGTTTCCGGTTTGGTGGCCTCAGCATTGCATCTCTGCTTTTTGCAGATGATGTGGTGCTGCTGGCTTCATCAAGCCATGACCTCCAACTCTCACTGGGGCGGTTCGCAGCCGAGTGTGAAGCGGTTGGGATGAAGATCAGCACCTCCAAATCCGAGACCATGGTCCTCAGCCGGAAAAGGGTGGCATGCCCTCTCCGGGTCGGGGATGAGATCCTGCCCCAAGTGGAGGAGTTCAAGTATCTTGGGGTCTTGTTCACGAGTGAGGGCAGGAGGGAGCGGGAGATTGACAGGCGGATCAATGCAGCGTCTGCAGTGATGCGGACTCTGCACCGGTCCGTTGTGGTGAAGAAGGAGCTGAGCCAAAAGGCGAAGCTCTCGATTTACCAGTCGATCTACGTTCCTACCCTCACCTATGGTCACGAGCTGTGGGTCGTGACCATCCGGGAGGGGCTTGGTGTCGAGCCGCTACTCCTCCACGTTGAGAGGAGCCAGTTGAGGTGGCTCGGGCATCTGGTTCGGATGCCTCCTGGACGCCTCCCTGGAGAGGTGTTCCAGGCATGTCCCACCGGCAGGAGGCCCCGGGGCCGACCCAGGACACGCTGGAGACACTATGTCACTCGGCTGGCCTGGGAACGCCTTGGAATCCCGCCGGAGGAGCTGGCTGAAGTGGCTGGGGAGAGGGAAGTCTGGGCTTCCCTGCTAAAGCTGCTGCCCCCGCGACCCGACCCCGGACTAAGCGGAAGATAATGGATGGATGGATGGATGAAAGCCAACTCAATGTTCTGCCTAGGTCGGCCCCCTATGGGAAGGCGTGGCACAATGTCTGTGGGAGCTTTCTTATCAACTGATGGTGGAGTCTATGATTGATCAACCACCATCCTACTGCTATAACAGTTTTGATGTTATTTAATAAAAAGTAGCTGCCATTGACAGCGATAGAGGCCCAATCTAATTTTAATAGGAATGTCTATCGCTGTCCCGGCTGCCAGTCTGTCCAATGAGTTGTTTTTAAAGCACAAGCTTTGTGTGCATGTTAACATGCAGCTGCAGGGCGCACATGTACGTGTTTTTTGTCGGTAGATGCGTCTGATAAAAGCAGCCTCTGGCACGCCGTCCTCTCTCGGACCATCTGTCCCACTTTCCACAATAGAAAAGTGATGCGGTCAAGGAGTTGAAACTAATTTATCCTCCGGGCTGTGGAGAACGGAGAGAGTTGAGTGCGCTCAAGTTATGTGATTTATAAATCCCCCAAAATGTCCAATTTTTTAGTTCTGAGAAACCACCCTAAGCACTTCCTGACTGCGCAACGACGCCATAAGCTGTCTCTCGACCTCCTAAGTGGCGAGGTTAAACTGCGTCCAGGTTCCCTTGCAAATATTCGATTTAAGGGATTATATCAGTCAGCCTGCTGGATGATATAACCCTCTAAGAGGATCATTGCTTTGGGATTCAGACCCAACTTCCGGGTCGGCGTCTGTAAATGTAAGTGGCCCAGGGGGGGCGTGGATTTCATTCACGCCAGTATTTTTGAGTACACTGTTGTGTCACTTACTTGAGAAGTACAAGCGCATCGGTGCCTGAGCTGTGATTACATCCCGCGCGCCATTGCGGTCGGAGCAGTCGGGTGGTTCCTCCGTTTTGAGAAGGGAGCGCGGGCTTCCCCTTCGGGGAAATCGGCGCCGAGTGCCTTTTGGAGCGTGGCTGCTTCAACTACCCCTGCATCGTCGACTCGTTTCATGCGTCGTCTTTGTGAGTCCGCTGGGATGTCGCTACGTAGGGATGAGTTTGACGTAGTGCTAGATGATTAGTCATGTGTTTGTGAAAATTTTAAGGTTGTGTTGGTGATAAGATGTGTCATTTCTTGATCAAGCCAGTGTTGTTTTTGGCAGCCCTTTTAATTTTTGTCTTAGTCTTTTGGACAAAAATACTTATTCGTCTTAATCATATTTGAATCATTTTGAAATGTGTTTAGTCTAGTTTTAGTCAACGGATACTCAAAATGTTTTCAGATGTAAAATTCAGGTTTTAGTCCAAAAATAAAAAAACACAGGTTCCCAACAATTTGGACTGAACCTTGACAGACGAGCATTTATAATTATTTATACCCACCAGGACGCCATGATCTGCATGCAAAAATGCTTTTCCAAATGGTTAAGAGGTCGCTTTTCATGCTAAAGATAATGCTAATGGTAACGCAAATGATATGCTAACGCTATGAGTTACATTTAGTGTAAACATAAACCTTTAAAGGCTAAAAAGCATTGTATGTTCTCAAGAAAACAAATCTTACCGTGTGTTTTAAAACTAGCAAGCCTGGAGCGCATCCTAGCTCGAAGCACATCATAAACAGCAGTGAGGCAGAGGCGTGGCACATCTCACATAAATGACACTACCCAAACACTGCCACAGTGCACCCATATTGAACAGGTGAAAGAAACTATGTCGCATTTTTGTCTCGTCGTCTCATCATACAAAAACTGGCATTCATCTCATTACGTTAGTCTCCCAACACACGCTTTTAGCTTGTCATCGTCGTCTGTTTAAAAAATTTGTTCTTCAACAAAATATTTTCGTCATCGTCATGATTGATGAAAACGACAATGGGATCGAGCCAAGCAGAGTTGCAATCTCCCTGTTTTGCGTTCGCAAATAAACAAAATGGCCGACTGTGGCGTGACTTTGTATAGTTCTCAAAAATGGCACTATTGTTGGAAGGAAAGTTAGTGCAAACATTTCAAAGAATCACGATAATAGATCAGATGATATTTTTAAAAAAGTAATTAATTATGCTAGATTGCAGTAATTCATATTCAGTGGTATGAAAAAGTATCTGAACCTTTTGGAATTTCCCACATTTCTGCATAAAATCACCATCAAATGTGATCTGATCTTTGTCAAAATCACACAGATGAAAAAAATGTCTGCTTAAACTAAAACCACCCAAACATTTATAGGTTTTCGTATTTTAATGAGGATAATATGCAAACAGTGACAGAAGGGAGGAAATAAGTAAGTGAACCCTCTGCCTAAGGACACTTAAAGAGCAATGGAAACCAATTTTTACCAAACAATTTGTCAGGTGTGTGCCCAATCACTGATGAGTGGTTTAAAGCTGCCCTGCCCACTACAGTGGCTGTCCACCAAATATGATGGCAAAAGTTCAGCGCAGAATACTCAGAGAGGTAAAAAAGAACTCTAGAGTGTCTGCTAAAGATTTACAGAAATCACTGGCGTCCAATATCTATGTGCACACATCTAGTATACATAAAATTATGGCCAAGATTGGTGTTCATGGGAGGACTCCACGGAGGAAGCCACTGCTGTCTGAAAAAAAAAAAAAAAAAAACATTGTTGCTTGTTTAATGTTCACAAAGAGGCACTTGGACACTCCACAGAGATTTTGGCAAAATATTTTGTGGACCAAGTTGAATTGTTTGGAAGTAACACTCAACGTCATGTGCGGAGGAAAAATGGAACAGCTCACCAACATCAGTGCTTCATCCCCAACGTGAAGCAGGGTGGAGGGAGAATCATGATTTGGGGCTGTTTTGCTGCCTCAGGGCCTGAACAACTTGCAATTATTAATGGAAGAATGAATTCAAAAGCTTTGCAGTAAAACCTGAGGCCGTCTGTCAGACAGTTGAAGCTAAAAAGAGGATGGATGCTGCAACAAGACAATGATCCAAAACACAGAAGTAAATCGACTTCAGAATGGTTTCAAAAGAACAAAATACACGTTCTGGAGTGGCCAAGTCAAAGTCCAGACTTGAACCCCAGTGAGATGCTGTGGCATGACCTAAAGACATCCATTCATGCTAGACATCCTAGGAATTTGACTGCCCTGCAGCAGTTTTGTAGAGAAGAATGGGCCAAGTTTAGTCCTGATCGATGTGCCAGGCTGATCTGCAGCTACAGGAAGCGCCTGGTTGAAGTTATTGCTGCCAAAGGGGGGCCACAAAATATTAAATGTGATGGTTCACTTACTTATTTACCCCCGTTTTGACGTTGTTTTGAATACTATCCTCATTAAAATATGAAAACGTATGAATTTTTGGCTGGTTTTAGTTAAAGCAGACACTATTTTTTCATCTGTGCGATTTTCACAAAGGTCAGATCACATTTGATGATTTTATGCAGAAACATGAGAAATTCCAAAAAGTTCAGATACCTTTTCATTCCTCCGTTTTCTTTATCATCTGCAAAGAATGAGTCTTTTTTACCACTTATTAATGAGTTTAAAGGAGTTTTGATAGCCCAACTCTAGTGATGACCACGTAATCTAAACTATTGAAGTGGCACTGACGATGATAGATGTCCAATTGTGGGCTGCTATATGCTAAATCCTAGCGATCAAAGAGGTCAAAATCATGTTGTCATTTGCGTGCAGGTGGGGAATCCTCGCGTGGAGCTGACGCTTTCCGAGCTCCAGGAAATGGCCACCAGGCAGCAGCAGCAAATTGAAGCTCAGCAGCAGATGCTCGTCGCTAAGGTAGCGCGGTCGCAAACTTTAAATGCTCAATAAATGTTTCATTCGAGGCCCGTTCGCTAGTGGGCGAAGCTCTCATCCATCATAAAAAAAAAACCACACGCTCGCTGTCTTAGCGTGAGCTATCTTCTTGAAATTTTAATTCTTAAATCTGCTCACCACAAACTGCAGTCAAGTTTTTTTTTTCCTTTTGTGGCTTTGTGGCTCCGAACATCATTTTGTCGTGACCCCGGACTCGGGCAAATATTATGTAACAAAGGAGGTGGGACACAGCATGAGTCACGATGCTGGTCGTGTCCTTTCCATGCTTGTGTGCTCGTGGCCACATGTGCTCATTGCAGGGCTGCAGTTATCGATTATTTAAGTCATAGGTTGATTTATCAATTAGTGAGTTTGAAGAATCGAGTAATCAAATTAGGAACATTGAACATTGCAGAATACATTTTAAGTAATGTAAAACAAGGCTTTTTAAGATTGTACTGTCAAAAGAGCATAAAATGTGAATACAAAATTAAATTATCAGAATGATTTTTCAAACTATGCAGAATTTCATTTCGCAATAAATGCATTTGAAAATCAATTAAAATACCAGAGCTTCGCCTCAAACAGTATTAAAAAAATGAGGTTCCAAGTACAACAAAAGAACAATTGGCGGACTTGCATAGCAAAAGTCCGCTAGCTTGCTATATAATTGTTTTTTTTTTTTTTTTTAAACAAGGCTCTTAAAGCAACACTTGGTAACTTTTCAACCTTTATAAAATATTTTCATAAGGAGGGTGGCAGGAAACCTGCCGCAAAAAAAAAAAAATACAAATGACATCTTTATGGCATACGTCACTTAAGTTCCCCCTTTCATATTCAAATCAAAGAATTAAAGTTTTCAATTTTTTTTTTTTTTTTTTTTTTTTTAAAGTCTCAAACTTATTTTTTGCATTCAAACACATTTTTTTGAATTGAAGTGACTTTTTTCGATTGAAGCAACTATTTTTTATTTTTTATTTTTTTTTTAATGAATCCGACCTTTCAGCCAAATTGCCGGGAATACGCCAGCCGAACCGTGCCAAAACCCCCCGGGCTGGCGGAACATCGGACAACTCGGCCAAAAGGTCAAACTCCGCGCAGTCAACTTAGTCCTAACCTCTTGTACTGACTTCATTTTAAAAGCTGGAAAAAGGCTTTGAAACACAAGTTCACAATTTATCCCAAGTTGGAAACAATAATACAGCGAGGAGGCAAACTGGGTCCAGGGTCACCCTATTACAAGTCAACTAAAGATTCCCGAGAAAAATGACCACAATTAGTTAAACATTCAGTCTTTTAAAGGCTCTGGTGAGACGGGCTGTGGTCTGGAAGACCGGTATGTTTGAGCGTTGTTTAGGATGATTGTGTCTTGTGGGTTGGACAGGAGAATTCGGGTTTTACTGTTGTCAGGGCAACGAGAATTAAGGATTTTACCATCCTCGGCACCAGGTGAGTGCTGACTATTCACGTCTCGGTCGCGGTTTCCTCTGTATTAGATGTTCCTTGTGGCAAGACTAGATGTCCCGCCATTTGTTCTGGACTGTCCAGAAGATTTGATTGCAGGATTTGGTCTGGCAGACGTATGCTTGTAGATGTCCTGCCTATCACCTGCTTGTCAGTGTCAATCTTGTTCAGTCAGCTGCATGACGCGTGCGTTGGGCTTCCGTGGTCAGAAGGCGTCCTGTATCTGTTCTGCCCTTATCTGCCTGTTGTCTTGGCACTGCAAATTCTAATCATTTCAAGTCCAACTGTTCATATTATCAAATATACTCCGCATGTTTTTTGTTAAACTATGATATAAATGCTATTTATTTTATATTGGGTGTGTTTTTATGAGTAATTACGAGAAAAGATACTATTCCATTCATTTTGATTGAATAACAAAGACACAAATCTACCTCCATAGTATTTTAGTTATTGACATACAATGACTTCAATTGACATCAACTGAAAACTTAATTACATATATCCAATTAATGAATTAATTACAAGAAATATTTCTCATAGTACATTCAGACACGTTGCCGCGGCTGGTGGCCTGTCAATCAGTCACGCGTGAATCAAATAGCGCCTGAAATGTGGGCCCCCTCCGTGCCCTGCAGTCATTTGGAAACCTGGGCCTGTCGCTTCCTATTTTAGTGCCGAGAAGTGGAGCACTTCTCAGTTGGGTGGAGAAATGAAGTCATTTGACCTGCCTTAGCCTTCACGCAAAGCCGAACGTTTGATTGTGTGCGGGCTGCGAAGCCGCTAAACAGTTGGAGGTGTTTTTTTTTTTTTTTTGGTGGAGTTGATGGTAATTTTGTTGGTAAAAAATGTCAGTTGTGAAATTTGTGAATCTTGTATTTGAATGTTTCAATGGGATTTAATGGGAAGGTTTTGGTCAAAAATGTGAGCATGTCAGAAGTGTCTTAAACTGAAATATGAAGGATGTGGATGGGCAAATTTGTGAATATTGCATTTGAATGAGTCAATGGGATTTTGATTATTTTGTCAAAAACGATATTTTGATTAAAGAAAAATCTTGTATTTGAATGTTTCAATAGGATTTAATGGGGGTTTTGGTCAAAAAGGATGTTTTTGTCATAAATGTGAACATGTCAAAATTTTCAATTTTTAGTAATAGGTTGAAATATTAGGCAAATGTGTGAATATGGTGTTTGAATGTATCAATAAGAATTTTGATTTTTTTTTTTTTTTTGGTCAGGAATGATGACATTTTGGTCAAAAATGTGACAATGTGTCAATTATTTTTATAAAATTTTGAGACATGAAGGATATGACTTGGAAAGGAAGTGAACCTCATATTTCAATGTGTCAATGTGATTTTATGAGAATTTTATGGTTAAAAAATATTTTTCTTTTGCTCAAAAAAGTGTGAAAAGTTACTTGTTTTAGTAATATGTCAAAGATATGAACCTTGTATTTGAATGTGTTGAATATTTTTGGTCGAAAATGGTTAGTACGAATGTGAATGTTTAAATCCAATTAACAAGAATGGGAATGGAATGTATGTGTTGACATTGAATATGTCATTTGGATTTAATGGTCAATTTTTGGTCAAAATGGTCAATTTTTGGTCAAACAAAGGTACATATTTAGTCAGAAACGTCACAAATACACACGATTTACAAAAAGTTGGGAGGGCTAGCAGTGAATAATCATTATTTCCATTTGTTCTTAATGTTGCTTTTTTGTGTGTCTCCACTAAAGGAGCAGCGTTTACGCTACCTGAAGCAGCAGGAGCGACGTCAGCAGCAGTCGGCCACCGAGAGCGAGAAGCTGCAGCGGCTGAAGGAGCGCGTGGAGAGTCAGGAGGCCAAGCTTAAGAAGATCCGTGCCATGCGGGGTCAGGTTGACTACAGCAAGGTCATCAACGGAAACTTGTGTATGTATTCTTTTGGAGTTCTTTGGGCCGGGCGAGCGATTTGCTAAGCGTTTTAATGATTTTTGTTAGCCGCAGAGATCGAGCAGGTGAGCGGACTTTTCCAGGAGAAGCAGGCCGAGCTGCAGGCGGCCGTGCTGCGGGTGGAGCAGCTCAGCCTGCAGTTGGAGGACCTGCGTCGGGGAAAGCTCAATGGCATTCAAACCACCCTGGGCGGACAAGTGACCGGCACTGCTGCACTGGAGCTCCGGAAGCTGTACCAGGAGCTCCAGGTACTGTTAAGAAGCAATGATCTGGTCAAAAATGGTTGCTTTTTTGTTAAAAATTTTGTGAGCATCCGTTTGAATAGTATGAGTCAGTATAGTGTATTCAGATGTTTTTGGTTAAAAAATGGTAAATTTTTGGTCAAAACTGTGGTTGTTTTTTGGACAAAAACTTGAAAATGTGAAAATATGTCTTTTTTTGGGTGGACCTGTTTAAATGTAAATGTGTGAAATGACTAAAATAGATTAGGTTTTTGGTAAATAAAAAAAAAACTTGTTACTTTTTTTTGGGGTAAAAATGGCTTTTTTTGTCAAAAATTTAACCTACAAAAAATAAGTTTTTTTGTTTTTGTTTTTGTTTTTTTGTTTTTTTAAGAATCCGTCCAAAAATGGACGTTTGGTCCAAAAATTACAAATTTTTGTTCAAATTGGATAAAAAAATGTTGTTAAAATTAAAATAAAAATATTGGCAAAAGTGGCCAATTTTTGGTCAAAACTGGTTGTTTTTTGGACAAAAATTTGGAAATTTGAAAATATTTAATTTTTTTTTTGTGTGGATCTGTTTAAATGTAAACGTGTTAAATGACTAACATGAGGTTTTTGGTCGGAAAAAGAAGTGACTTTTTGGGGGTCAAAATGGCCTTTTTGTCAAAATTGTAATTTTTGGGAATAAATGATAAAATATGCTTTTTTTGGAAGCTGCTCAAAATTTTTACATTTTTGGTGAAAAGTGCTTTTTTTGGACAAATTTCAAAGTGTCAAAATATGTTGATTTTTTTTTTTTTGCGGATCTGTTTGAATCTCAATGTTTGTCATGACTGCAATTAATTAGGTTTTTGTTAAAAAAAAAAAAAACTACTTTATAGAGGTCAAAATGGCCTTTTTGGTCAAAAACTTAAATTTTAAAAAATAAATAATAAAATTTGATTGGAAAAAAATAGAATCCGTTCAAAAATTGACATTTTGTCCAAAAATAGTACATTTTTGTTCAAATTGGATTAAAAAATGTTAAACAATAAAAATAGTTAGAATTAAAATTTTGTCAAAAATGGTCAATTTTTGGTCAAAACTGGTTGTTTAAAGTGTAAAATTATCAGATTTTTTGTAGATCTGTTTAAATGTAAATGTGTGAAATGATTGGTTGTTTGGGGATTTTTTTTTTTACTCTTTTGGGGGGTCTAAATTGCCTTGTTATCAAAAATTTAAATAATAAAAAATAAATGATAAAATATGTGATTTTTTGGGGGGAGAATCATTTTAAAATTGGATATTTGGTCCAAAAATAGTAAATTTTTGTTCAAATTCGATAAAATGTTAAATAACTGTTAAAATAAAAATTTTGTCAAAAATGGTCCATTTTTGGTCAAAACTGGTTGTTTTTCGGACAAACAATTGGAAATGTGAAAATATGTGGTGATTTTTTTTTTTTTTTTGTAAATGTCTTCAAATATAAATATGTAAAGCGTCCAACGCGAATTAAAGTTTTGGTCAAAAATGGTCCAATTTCGGACAAAAATTTGGAAATGTTTTTTTAATTTTTGCTTCTTGATTCTGTTAATCGTTCAACATGAATTAAACACAAAATTACTTTCCACTATAAAATTTAGGCATATAGACCTGCCATCTTTTGGTGCAAAATAGTAACTACATAAGGCACAATATTTGCAGTTCTGGCTTGTTCAAGTCAGCAATTCTGCGCTTCAATACTTAATGCATTAAAGTCAATGTGATGATGGGATTTAATGTTGAAAGTACCAATTTTGGTGCACTTTTTTTTTTAACTGTTACTGTAAATCACAAATTTCCAAGACCGATACATACGTTTTACAAGTAGGAAGGCTAGTGATGAATTAACGCTGAAGTGTCGTCTTCTCAGATTCGCAACAAGCTAAACCAGGAGCAAAATAGCAAGCTTCAGCAACAGAAGGAGCTCCTCAACAAACGCAACATGGAGGTGACACTCATGGACAAGCGCATCAGCGAGCTGCGGGAGCGCCTCTACAAGAAAAAAGCTGAGGCACGTCAAAAAGAGAACCTCCCTGTAAGGCTAGAAGCGCTCAACACATCTCTCAGTCTCTGCCAGAACATCTCAAATGATATTTCGCTAGATTTTTTTATTGGTTGGGTCTTTTAATATCTTTGTGATTTAGATTAGTGCTGTAACGATTAATCGATTAACACGACTAATTCGATTTGAAAAAAGCTTTGAATAAAATGTTGCTGCTTCGAATATTCATTTAATTAGGGTGACGTTGTAATGATTTGTTTTGAAAGTGTTGCATTTAGTTTTATTGATTTAGGTGGATACACTTCCCTCTAGTGGCAACAGTGTAAATGCGATAACTCGTCTAACATGGCTGAATATAGCTGCTCCCTGTTAAGACCAACATAAGGTATATTTTATTTGAGCTAATGTTTGTTTATATGTTCGTTATTTAGTTTAGAAGTATATTTAGCAGTTCTTTTATGGAATATCTGTTTGAACGATTTGTTAAGTGCATTGTAAAAAAAGTTGGCATTTTATAGCATTTAAGTTAACGGACTTTTGCTATGAAAGCCAATTGTTCTTTTGTTCCACTTAGATCCTCATTTTTATATCGTTTGTGGCTAAGGTCAGGTATTTTTAAAAAAAAATGCATTTAACATTTCAAAATGCATGCATGGTACGAAAAATATAATGATTACCTTGAATCCTCGAACAAATAGCTCCTGAGACAATCCTTCCTGTTTGTATGCAGTACAGCTCATGTCAAGTTAATAAAGTTAAAAATAAGATACGGTGTGCTACAATAAGGTACTTTACGCAACTTAAAAAAAAAAAAACGACTGGCGACAATGCCGGACGAGACTAACCCGTTGTAACCCGGGGACTACCTGTATCGATTCTCGGTGGGAGCATATCTATAACCTAAAATCTATCAAGATATATTGTCACATCCCTAATATTAAGCGTCTTTCCTTCTACAGCTCAACCGAGCAAACGGCCCGCCGTCCCCGCAGCCGGCTACCGGCACGTTGGGGCGCGTGGCTGCCGTGGGGCCTTACATCCAAGTACCCGTGCCGACCCGACAGGACGGCGGTTACGTCTTGCCGCCGGAACCGCTCAAGCCGCAAACTTTGGGTGTTAATAACCAAGCTAACCAAGGCCGTGCCAAGTCAGGTCGGTGCTAAAATTTCTTCCTTTTGCACGACGAACCTTTTCTTCCTTTACCTGACTTCCTGTTTTCCTGTAGTTTCCTTCCTTTACTCTAACGTGACTCTTCTCCCGTGTGCTGTTGTTGTCGTCAAAACCTGTGACTGTCCTCCTTCCTATTCCTCTCTTCTCCTCTCACGTGTCTGTGTGGGCGGGTTGGCGGGGCGCGGGGTGGACGCTGGCAGACGGCGGCGCGCAAAAGCCGCCCGGCGGCACCTGGAAAGTGTCCGATTTAGACATCGTCGTGGACCCGCTGCCTGAGTCTCACCCGGGTCCGGGAGCAGCCTCTAGTTCTGACAGCACGTCCCGTGAGTGCGCAGTGGAGAGGATGCGCTAACTTTTTTGTTTTAGTTTTAATGACTCATCCGGAGATTGATTAATCATCATCGATGATAAGAAGCATAGATGCGTAACTGTAATCATCCAGTTGCACAACTAGAGGTGGGTAGTAATGCATACATTTATTCCATTACATTGGCTTGAGTAAGTTTTTCAGAAAAATGTGCTTACTAATCCCATAGACTTCACAATCAGTTGATAGGACACGGGGCTGATCCGTAGGGGGCCTATTTTCAAAAACTTCAAATATTTTCAAAACCTGAAGCCACTAGTGACCTAAAACCAAAACAGGCACCTCCCTTAGGCATATATGAGTCTCCGTGAGCATTAAAAAATTCTAAGTCGTTCCCTAATAAAATCCTGAGTAATTATTTTTTTGATACAAGTGTAACAAAACCTAAAGTGGCTATTACATTCTCAAATTTTAAGCTAGATGCACAAAAATATATTAACAGATCATATACAGTGGGGCAAATAAGTATTTAGTCAACCACTAATTGTTCAAGTTCTCCCACTTGAAAATATTAGCGAGGCCTGTAATTGTCAACATGGGTAAACCTTAACCATGAGAGACAGAATGTGGGAAAAAAAAAAAAAAATCACATTGTTTGATTTTTAAAGAATTGATTTGCAAATCATGGTGGAAAATAAGTATTTGGTCTATACCAAAAGCTCATCTCAATACTTTGTTATGTACCCTTTGTTGGCAATAACGGAGGCCAAACGTTTTCTGTAACTCTTCACAAGCTTTTCACACACTGTTGCTGGTATTTTGGCCCATTCCTCCATGCAGATCTCCTCTAGAGCAGTGATGGTTTGGGGCTGTCGTTGGGCAACACGGACTTTAAACTCCCTCCTCACCCCGTGGCGTCAAAATGATAACAAGAACGGGGAACAAAAATCCCAGAACCACACGGGGGGATGTAGTGAATGACCTACAGAGAGCTGGGACCACAGTAACAAAAGCTACTATCAGTAACACAATGCGCCGTCAGGGACTCAAATCCTGCACTGGCAGACGTGTCTGCCTGCTGAAGAAAGTACACGTGTAGGCCCGTCTGCGGTTCGCTAGAGAGCATTAGGATGATCCAGAAGAGGACTGGGAGAATGTGTTATACTCAGATGAAACCAAAATAGAACTTTTTGGTAGAAACACAGGTTCTCTTGTTTAGAGGAAAAAGAATACTGAATTGCACCATACCCACTGTGAAGCATGGGGGTGGAAACATCATGCTTTGGGGCTGATTTTCTGCAAAGGGACCAGGACGACTGATCTGTGTAAAGGAAAGAATGAATGGGGCCATGTATCGAGAGATTTTGAGTGAAAATCTCCTTCCGTCAGCAAGGGCAGTGAAGATGAGATGTGGCTGGGTCTTTCAGCATGACAATGTTACCAAACATACAGCCAGGGCAACAAAGGAGTGGCTTCGTAAAAAGTATTTCAAGGTCCTGGAGTGGCCTAGCCAGTCTCCAGATCTCAACCCCACAGAAAATCTGTGGGGGGAGTTGAAAGTCCTTGTTGCCCAACGACAGCCCCAAAACATCACTGCTGTAGAGGAGATCTGCATGGAGGAATGGGCTAAAATACCAGCAACAGTGTGTGAAAAGCTTGTGAAGAGTTACAGAAAATGTTTGGCCTCCATTATTGCCAACAAAGGGTACATAACAAAGTATTGAGATGAACTTTTGGTATAGACCAAATACTTATTTTCCACCATGATATTTGCAAGTAAATTATTTAAAAATCAAACAATGTGATTTTCTGTTTTTTTTCCCCACATTCTTTTGCCTCACGGTAAGTTTTGCCCAAAATAGCAAATTGTTTTTTTTAATTTAGTGAAAGTTTTCAACAGTTAATAAATCACTCAATTTTCACATCAGAAACTCAATACTTGAGGAAAGCATGAAGAAGCATCTTAATAAACTTAAAACACATCTTAAAACTTACTAAGGATGCAACAATACTCGGTTTTACATTGAACCGTTCGATATGCCCTCTTCGATTCAATATCAAAAACATTCAATCCAAATGAAAAGTTCCCAAAATGTATTTTCCAAATTTATTTTTGTCGTCTCTCTCGCTAAAATGTCCGGCGCAGCTTTGCCTTGAAAAAACAAACTCTGCTGCTAGCAGCCCCCCTCCTCTACTCCTGAGACGGCTTGCTGGCTTCAATGTCATACAGATCCGTTGTTTGGCAGCATTTTGGGTGAGCTGATATGCTATCCGCACTCGTACATATTTAACAAAAACTGTATTTACGGATACGTACAACAAAGTCCGCTAATATATTGTTGCCGATTTGGCTGCTACGAACAACCTCGCTTTGACAATAGACAGCTGGACACCCCGGAATGACACTGAGAGCTATTTCACGGTTACTTGATGAACAATGAATGGCAAATTAAGAGCGCTGTACTTCAAACTCATCCTGTTTATGAAAGTCGATTGTCAAATGCTGGTGTTGTGCAGTAATGAGCAGACGTGACTTCTGTCGCGTTTGTTAACTTTTTTAATGCCCGACAACACTCGTGCACATACACTAGATATCATCAAATAGCAACCTAGATATGCGACGTGAGCCCCCTTGAATCCTCGACTGAATCACTCTTGAGGCACTCCTGCCTGCTTGTATGCAGTAAAACCTTTGTCTTATATCCACCGAAATTCGGCGTTAGAACGCCGCGTGTGTTTGAGTTTATCTCAGTGAAAGCTAACTCAACGTTCTGCCTAGGTCGGAAGCCATGGTGCAATGTCTGTGGGAGCTGTCTTGTCCACTGATGGTGGAGTCTATGCTAATCCATACTTTTTACTTGAGTAAATTTGTAAAAAAGAAACGCTACTCTTACTCCGCTAATTTGGGCTACGCTAACGTTACATTTTTCTTATTTGTTCTACATATTAGATTTTCTTTTTTTTTTTTTGCTAGTGATGCCAACAGTAGCTCTACCAGTTTTACAAAAGAGACGTCGCAAAAATAATCACATGACTCCATTATACCATCAGACTCAAGCTTACTGTTCTATGATCACACCAGCCTGTTCAATCACGTGGCATCTTTAAAGCACCGTCAAAAATTAGGTACAGCTCACACACAAATATGATTTATTCAAAGAGTCTTGCGGGGAGGTCATATTTCTCATTTTTCTCAGACTGTCACACAATTGTTCTTGTTTACTTCTTTGTTTCTTGGATTTCTCAGTCTTCCGATAGTCCCTTTTTATTAGTAGTAGTACTGTTGACTTTGTATGATTTTTAGTTTTAGTTAAAATTTTTAGATATCTTTCATTTTATTGGATAATTTCATTTTGTTTGTTTTTCCCTTCATATTTTTTATTCGTTCTTTATCATATGTCCTTTATTTTTCTTTTAATTTTTTAAATTGTTATCGTATTGCCTTTATTTTTTTTCAATTTGATTTTTTGTATGATTTAATTTCGATACTAATTTTCATTCTGATTCTATTTATCTCCTTTATTTTTATTTTCTAATATGTTTTAATCACATTTTTTTACATTTTATTTTTTGTATTTATTTTGGTCCCTTTTCATTGAAATCCTTTCCAATTCATGACAAAAATGAAAAAAATGCAAGCATCTTCCATCCTTCTTGATTTTAACTCAATGGCTGCCATTAACAGAAATTCAAGTCAAATCTATTTTGACTGGGAGCTGGCAGCTTTTCCCGTTCAAAATGGATTGGACATCTATCACTGTCGATGGCAAACAATGCTATAATATTCAACAGAATACATTTGTGCTATTCACACCGCCCTCTAGTGGACATGATTTCATCGCTGCAGTTATTTTTCACTGTTATTAACGTGACCATGTCTTGCTTGTCGTCCTTTAGCCGGCGACGCCGGTTGGCCCCCCGCGGCGAAAGGGGGCGCATCCCTAAAGCCTCCCGAGAGACGAGACTCGGATTCGCAAGCTAAGACCCCCCCTTCCGGCAGCCCCGCCGCCTCAAGTGCAGAAAAGGTCAGCGCGCTTTCTTCTAATCCTCTTAAAAGCGTACACGGCTTGTTTGTGATGTTACAGCCATGACGTCTGAACGTTATCTCCGCAGTCGCCGGACTCCAAAATGGCCGTGTCGTCCCCTTCCATATCCAAACCGCAACCGCCGCCGTACGGCTCGCACTTGTCTTCGGCGAGCTCCTTGGAGCGTCGCAAGGACGCGCCGCCCCCGCTGCCCCCGCCGCGGCAAATGCCGAACCCCCCGGCGCCCGCCTGGGCCCGCGTGCCGCCCGCCACCGGCTCGTCCTCGCAGCAGATCCAGCAGCGGATATCGGTGCCACCGAGTCCCACTTTCCAACCCCACGCGCCGCTCTTCCCGACCGGCATGAGCGAGCGGTTGGACCCCCCGCCGGCCGTGGCGGTGCGCCCGTTCATCCCGGACAGAGGGTCGCGGCCCCAGTCGCCTCGTAAGGGCCCGGCTACCATGAACTCCAGCTCCATCTATCATATGTACCTCCAGCAGGCGGCACCGAAGAATCAGCCACTCAAACCTGCACTCAAAGCAGGTAAGAGATGCACAGGGGCACTGGAAGTCACTCACAACAGGGGTGCTGAAAATCTTTTGTAGTTTTTCCCTTCCAAAAACAGCTGTTTTGGTCCAAATTCATCATGCTCGCGCATTTTCTCCATACAAGGCATCCTCAATAGCAGTAAACACGCATGCTGAATAGTTTACATACTACTACTAGGCTTCTATAAAGACAGCGTCCAATTTTACTTACAGTATGTTATGTACAGTAAGTTTTTGTATTGGAAATAAAAGCGCCCGTGTATTATAATGCAAATTCCTGCAGCTAGACTGCGCAATGACACGTGAACACATTTGAAAAGGTCTGGGTATAACACCCCTTTTTCACAACACTAAAATAAATTGCTCACAAATATCCAACAACATTCTACATGACGGCAGCTCAACTGCAACAACAAACAATAAATATGGCTACTATGCAAGCATGTCTTACCAATTTAAAGACACCAAAGGTAGATTTCTTTTCTGGTGTGTAGTCGGTGAACGTCATCAGTTGGTCAAGGTCAATTTTATCTAGGATGGCACTATGGATATGCAGTAATCTCTCCCGCTTCGGCTAGTGATTCGCCAGATTCGTCTCCACGGTCTGAATCTGCAGCTAACTTGTCCTCACTGGGCACTATTATGGAATGCCATTGTTTTTTTTTTTTTTGTTGTTTTGTTTTTTTTTTTTAACAAAAATAATCTACCAAAACTTCTCCCCTCCCCCCCAACACTAGGGGGTGCTTCAGCACCCCACTTTTGCGCCAGGCGACTGGGCTATGACAGGTCAGGTGTCAATCTCATAACAGTATTGGATTTTTCACAATTGTTTTATTTTCATTTTTTTCCCCGTCTTAATAAGTTATTTTTAATTACGTTTAAAACTGAATTTGCTTCTATTTTAATTTTTCACGAAATTATGAGGTTTAGTTTTTACGCTTTTAAAATAAAATAATAAACTTAAAGGTCACATTAAACATTTTTTTTAACATTTTCAATGTTGTCAATAAATATTAAAGATGAGTGTCTTTAACTCATTTGCTTTTTAAAAACGTATGAATACGTTCTATTTTTAATTGATTCAGTGTCCCAAAAACGTATTTATACATCTTTTGCGTTTTTTTTTTTTTTTTTTCTGACAAGAGGCATCTGTAGGTTCCGATCTATCTAAGATACAATGCACAAAGCTCAAAACCCATTTTAAGCAATAAAACTGGCCACTGGAGGTCAGTAGCGCATTTGGTAAGAACTCATCTCGGGCCAAGAAAGGAAGTGAAGAAAATTAGTCGGGAAACGGAAGTTGGAGGGATCTTGTGAAGATGCATGAGAATTTGAGAAAAATGTGGCGAAAGATCGGGAAAAAAAGGCAAACGACACTGGAGGAGTGTTTTGAAAAGAAAACGAAACCATCGTCAAAGAAGGATTAAAAAAAAAATCTATCTTGATGAGACAGACGGTGACGTCCACAACAGTGTCAGGTTTCATACGCGTTCTGTGGAGCTCACATTGTGTTGCTCCTTAGCCCGAGGTTGAAACCAACGATGAAGATGATGAAAAAAGTGAGACCGATCTTGATCCGGACTCATCAGATTACCGGGAGCCACCTCATCCAACCGGGAGCAGCCGAGAGCCTTCCCCGTTGTTATGTGCGCAAATAGTTCAACAGTTCAATAGTTTAGTCATGTGTAAATAAATTTTTACTTTGCGATCAAAAGATCTATTTGTCTTGTTATTTTGTGGAATGAAAACATTCAGATGTTCGGGATGTCACATAAGCGAAAAATAGCTGTGTTAAGTCAAAGTTATGTTTGAAATGCATGCTTTCACAAAAAGCTCAATTTCTCAGTTCTTTCATCAGAAATTGGAATATTGCTCAAACTAAGCTATTTTTTATTGCTGGTTTCTAAAGAATGGAAAATGATATGAACTTACTTTTTTTCTGCTGAAAGAAGAGAGTCTAGTCTTTCTTTTGGTGGGTGCCATGTTTATATAGCAATAGAACAGAATTTTCTGTGGGCCTTTCAAAATCAGTCAAAATCCAGTAAAACGGCCGGGAGCGAAGGGGGTTGCACCGGTGAAAATGGCTGGGAGTGAATGAGTTAATTTCAATAAGTTTTAGTTTTTTGAATAGACAATACAGTTTAAGTTATTAATTTTACTCTCTTTAAATTTCAGTGATAGCCAAAATGAACATTTTTGAAGCAATGAAGGTTTGCAGCCAATTGGTACACTTATAATTAGAGGTGTTCGAAATTTCCGATTCTTTGATTATTCACGATTCAGCCGTGGAAGATTCGAGAGCGATTCACAAGCATCCAAATTCCGATTATTGGAATATGCCAAGTAAAGCGGAACTAAAACACAGTCAGTGCGGTCTCCGGGACACAATGACAAACGGACATGCTGCTAGATAAAAAACAATAATACCTAACTGTGGCCGACAGCCACTACAAACTACTCCCACATAATGCTACGGTAGATATCACATGTATATAGAGCTAGATGCAAAAGACAGACTCGGCGGCATAAGCACATGTAGAGAAAACTAGATGCGAAATGACACTTGCCGGCGATAGTAAACAGCCGCCATCTTAAAGCAGTAGACTTCTCTGGAAGGCTGTTGTAGCGAACGTTTCGAGCGATGCTAATTAACTTTTTATCTAAATTACTCCCAAATTGGCAGAATCTTGACTTGAATCTATCTTTAAATGATGAAACAGTTTGAAAACGTTCACATGTCAAAAGTAGACAGAAGGAAATTATGAAATAACGGGAGCAATTAAATGTTGATCCACAACAAATTAATTGAATGTAGTTGAAAGCTGCTGATACAGAATAGGGATATATTTTATTTTTACTGTTTTGAACTGTTAGCTTGATACTGAAATAGTACTTTATTTAAGCCTGAGAGAATTTTTGTAAAATTTTTTGTAACGTATGAAACATTAGAAGCAGCTAATTGCTGGGGAGTCAGGAGGCATCAATAATCGATTTATATTGAATCGTTAGGTGCCTCAACATTCCAAACTCTATTTATAATAAACTGAGTACATCTGTCAAAAGTCCAGTGCAGCTTATCTATGAACAAATGACATTTTTGTGTCAAATTTGGTGGGTGGCGGGGTACAGTAAGTTGCGCCTTATAGTGCGAAAATTACGGTCATTAAAAATTGTTGTTGAACATTTAATTTAGTAAATCTTTTGCGCACTACTAGAGGTGGTGGTACTTATTCCACACTTTGAGAACCACTGAGCTAGACTATGGATACACCTGCTAACATGACAGGAATGAAAAATGGCTTTTTACTGTCCACACTTTTTTTCCAGTCTATGGGAAACCTGTCCTCCCTCCCAATTCGACACCCCCGTCGCCCCTGCCTTTTGTTCCGGCCGGAGGGGCCTTCCCGTTGCTCCAGGGTCCAGCCGGCGGCGTCGACGACACGCTAGATGGCGACGCTGAGGAACAGGACGGCCTACGCCACACGGAACCGTTGGCTCCTCCCCCCAGCGTCGAGAACATCCCACGCCCGCTCAGCCCCACCAAGCTCACGCCAATGGTACACTCCCCAATGCGCTACCAAAGCGACGCCGACCTGGAGGTGCTCCGGAAAAAGCTAGCAAACGCTCCGAGACCCCTGAAAAAACGCAGCTCTATCACGGAACCGGAAGGCCCGAGCGGACCCAACATCCAAAAACTTCTTTACCAGAGATTCAACACACTCGCGGGGGGCATCGAAGGAAGCGTCGGATCGGGGGGCGGCAACGGCGCCGGCAACGGAACGCCCTTTTATCAGCCGGCAAATCCGCCGGGCTTTCTGGCCCGCGACCCGGCCGCCGACACGGACAACGGCAACCTTCCCTTGGACGCACTTCCTCCACCGCCGCCGCCCGAAGCGGAGGAACCGGGGTCGGAGGCGTCGCCCGTCGACCCCAACGACAACCGGCCGCTGCCTCCTCCTCCTGAAGGACTTTTGGACCCCGCCGAAGACGAAGGACCTGAAGAGGACGAGGACGACGACAACAATAACAACTTGGAAAGCTCGAAAACTTTACCGAGCCCCGTGCTGGAGGTAACGTCTCCGGAGGAGAGCGGTATCGCGCTGACCCAACCGTCAGTAAGTCCTCGATGACCGATCGTTGGTTTTTGGACTCTCGACCGCCGTCAATGGCACTGAAACAGCTCATTTCTTCTCTCCAAAGCGCACAAACCTAAAGAAACCCGAGTCTGAGCGCACTGGCCACGGCTACCGCGTCAAATTCAACCCTCTGGCTCTCCTATTAGACGCGTCACTAGAGGGCGAGTTCGACCTGGTCCAGAGGATCATCTATGAGGTGTAGTACTGTTGTAATCGGAAGTAGTGACGAAGATTGAAGGCTTTTAGGCATGCCTAACAGTGCAGAAACTGGCTTCCTTGGTACCAGGTGGAAAACCCCAGCACGCCCAACGACGAGGGCATCACCCCGCTGCATAACGCCGTATGCGCCGGACACCACCACATCGTCAAGTTCCTGCTGGATTTCGGCGTCAACGTCAATGCGGCCGACAGCGACGGATGGTGAGTACTCAGAAACGCAGTACTATAACGTACTGACAAATCGTTCCGTGGCAGGACTCCGCTCCACTGCGCCGCCTCGTGCAACAGCGTCCACCTGTGCAAGTTGCTAGTAGAGTCGGGGGCCGCCATTTTCGCTAGCACCATCAGCGACGTGGAGACGGCGGCTGACAAGTGCGAGGAAATGGAGGAGGGTTACATCCAGTGTTCACAGTTCTTATACGGTAAATACCGGATCATAGACGCTCGAACAGGACTCTCATTTAGCACACTGGATGCCATTGCTAGCTAATGAACGTCATTTCTTCTGTCTTTCTGGCGTAGGTGTTCAGGAAAAGATGGGTGTCATGAACAAGGGCACGGTGTACGCGCTGTGGAACTACGAAGCTCAGAACCAGGACGAGCTGTCTTTCGCAGAGGGCGACGCCGTCACTGTCCTGCGGCGGCAGGACGACAGCGAGACGGAGTGGTGGTGGGCGCAACTGGAAGACACGGAGGGCTACGTTCCTCGCAACTTGCTGGGGGTACCTGACCGTCAACACTTTCAACTAAAATTGAATTTTATACCGTGATATAAGTCCATTTATGAAAGATGTAGTGCCGCTGCAACAGAAGCGCCATTGTAGCTTACATATTTGTAGGGGTGTGATACAGTGATCCCTCATTTTTCGCGGTTAATGGGGGAGAGACAGCGAGAACGAAAAGTGGTATTTGGTATGTGGCAAAATTGATTTTGCCATGTGACATTTTTTTGGTTTATTGGCAAAATGGATTTTGGCATGTGGCATTTTTTTCAGCTATGTGGCATTTTTTTTGCTAAGTGGAATTTTTTTGGTATGTGGTAAAATGGCTTTTAGCATGTGACATTTTTTGCCATATGGCATTTTTTGGTATGTGGCAAAATGGATTTTGGCATGTGGCATTTTTTTGCCATGTGGCAAAATTAATTTTGGCATGTGGCATTTTTTTGCCATGTGGCAAAATTAATTTTGCCATGTGGCATTTTTTTTTGCCATATGGCAAAATGGATTTTGGCATGTGGCATTTTTTTTAGTATGTGGCAAAATGGATTTTGGAATGTGGCATTTTTTTGCCATGTGGCATTTTTTGGTATGTGGCAAAATGGATTTTGGCATGTGGCATTTTTTTGCCATGTGGCAAAATTAATTTTGGCATGTGGCATTTTTTTGCCATGTGGCAAAATTAATTTTGCCATGTGGCATTTTTTTTGCCATATGGCAAAATGGATTTTGGCATGTGGCATTTTTTTTTTTTTTGCCATGTGGCAAAATTGATTTTGCCATGTGGCAATTTTTTGGGTATGTGGCAAAATGGATTTTGGCATGTGGCATTTTTTTTGTATGTGGCACAAAGGACTTTGCCATATGGCATTTTTTGGGTATGTGGCAAAATGGATTTTGGCATGTGGCATTTGGCATTTTTTTTGCCATGTGGCAAAATGGATTTCTGCATGTGGCATTTTTTTTGCTATGTGGCATTTTTTTTTTGTATGTGGCAAAATGGATTTTGGCATGTGGCATTTTTTGGGTGTGTGGCAAAATGGATATTGGCATGTTGCAATTTTTTTGCTATGTGGCATTTTTTTTGCTTTGTGGCAAAATTTATTTTGCCATGTGGCTTTTTTTTTTTTTTTTTTGCTATGTGGCATTTTTTGGTATGTGGCAAAATGGATTTTAGCATGTGACATTTTTTTTGCCCTTTGGCATTTTTTTTTGGGTACTACGTTAACACGCTTCGAGCTGGCGAAATTAAACGATTTCTTGAGGCGGAGAAAATTCTCGAGCAATTGTTTCAGCTCTATTTGCGATACACAGAACTATTTCAAAATAATGTTTTCCTTTTCTTTGATTTTTTTTGTTTGTTTGTTTTTTTGGCAGCTCTACCCTCGGATCAAACCTCGCCAGCGCACTTTGGCGTAACGCAGCACTCCTAAGAAGCAAGAGCAGCGAACAAATGAGCCTCATGGATCTTCTCCCGGTGTCCGTTTTCATTCCTATTTACACTTTTTAGACAAGCACTCCAAATCCTCACTCTACCGTTTGCACCCGTTCCAAAGTGCAGATCTTTTAAAGGTAACCTGACTCGTTGCAGTATTTCCTTTTTTTTTTTTCTCTCAACTTTCTCGTGGGTCAGTATGAGTCAACAGAGCAACAGTAACGGTGCCATGTTGCCGAAGTGACATTTAATTGCGTTTTTGTCTTTTTTCTTTTTTTTTTTTTTAAATGCTTGAAGCTTGGATTTGCATTTAACAAATATATGTAGAAAAGCTTTGGGGAAATACATAAGTACATGAAAATAATGATCATAAAAACTAAACAAAATATAGAAAATGACATTGAAAATTACAACTCTAACTTGGAAAATCCTAAAAAAAAAAAAAAAAAACGGAATTTTTTTTTTTTAGTTTTAAAAGAAAAGGAAGACAATTAAAAATAAATATTCAAGGAAATAATTTGGGGGTGGGGAATAAAAAGAGCAAATAATTATTAAATTGCTCCTTATTTATATTTCATAAATATTTTACATTTTTTAAACATATATTTTAAACTAATTTTCAGTATTTTTATTTATCGTTTTATGATTTTTTTTTTTTTTTTAGGATTTTTTAAATTGTAATTAAAAAAAAGGGAAGAAACTTAGGCAATTATTTTTAAATAAACATATTTTAGGAAATATTTTTCTTTGAAAATATAAATTTAAAAGGAGCAAATTATGAATACATTTTTCTCTGAAATACATTTTAATTTTCTTTTTATGATTTTCAATATATTTTTTAAGTCATAAAAGAAAAAATAGTTTTAAAAAAATGCTAAAGAAAATATTTTCTGAAAATCCATATGAAAAATGAGCAATTTCTGAATAAATTGCTCCTTTTTTAATTTCCGAAATATATTAATTTTTAATCTTTTCAACATATATTCAATTTTCACTTTTTTAAAAAATAAATTTTCTTTTTATGATTTTTATTTTCGTATTCTCTTTACTAAAAACTAATAAAAGAAATATTGTAGAAGAAACTTGGACAATAAAAAATAAAATAAAATATTTTTGTCAAAACATGAAAAATAAAAATGAGCAAATTATTTTTTTTAATTTTTATTTCCAAAATATAATTTTTTTCATATACTTATTTAATGATCAATTTTTATTGCCCTTTTATGGTTTTAGGATTTTCTCATTTTTAACTGTATTAATATTCTATATTTAGCATTACTTTTATGAATACTATTTTCATGCATTCCTCCAATGCTTTATGTACATTTGCTAAATATAAATTCAACCCTCAAGGGGTTAAAACACATTTTCTGTCTGTTTTTAACCACCAAAAATGGTTTGTTTCCAAATATATGGCTTTCAATGTTTTCTCCTTAGATAGTTAAACAACCACAAAAATTCGAGAAAGACATTTTCTAATCACGTTCATTCACTAGCTGCAATTTTGGACGTCTCTCGCTGTCAATTAACAAACACAGGCACCTGACTTCAATTTCAATAGTGTTCTCTCACAAGCCTTCCAATCTCAGGACCGACGCCGATAACACTCGAGTGTTCCTATTTTTACGTTCCGGGAGCGACGAACCAAACACGACCTGTTCCGAGACTCACTTTCCGTTCCTGTATTACCTTCCCGCGCATGTACGTTGTGGTACATGCCGGTTACCTGAAACTCCACAGTGTGTTTTCATCCTCCAGCGGCTTCATTTTTCTGGATTTAAAAGCTGTACATAACCAGAGGAGCGTCCTACCGTTGTTTGTTTGCCGTAAGGACGAGGTGGGATTTCCTCTTATTAATGCTGTACTCCACACAAATACAAACATCTGTAAATGTGAACAATAAAAGTGAAGCTCTGGCATGACTCGAGTGTGGATTTTATTTGTGCCGCCAGGGGGCGCGCAAGTATCAGTGAATTATTTTATTACAAGAAAGTACTAGGTGCTTGTCCACTGTGAGAGACTAACTAAAAACAAAAATCCTGAAATCACAGTGTAACGATATTAACAATTTATTTGTATTATACTGCTGCAAATAAGTATTTGAAGACCTGTCTATTAGCTAAAATTGTGAGCCTCAAAGACCTATTAGTCAACTTTAAAAAGTCCACCTCCACTCCTAAATAAGTAGAGTGGAGGTGGAGTTTTTGAGTCTGACTTTTTGACCTGTTTGAGGCGGTTAGCTGCACGTAAGCACCTGTCCAAAGACACCAGAGACGGAATTGTGGACCTCTACAAAGCTGGAAAGAGTTATGGGGCAATTGCCAAGCAGCTTGGTGATATAATATCAACCCAGTGCTTAATTTGTAAATCATAAGGTGCCGGAACGCAAAGTACATATGACAGCGCAGGGATGACGAGACGGGCACAGGTCCCGGAACATACGCTAAAAATGGTGCTGAAACCAACACGCAAATGCCCACTTGCCATGCTGTCGTACTTACAAGCCTTAATTTCAGATAATATCCATGGTATAAATGTCATGACAACAATTTACAGTTATTTAGGCCAGGGGTTCCCAACCTATTCCACTAAGGCACACTGTGGGTGCAGGATTTCATTCTTACCAAACAAGATGACAACACTTTTTCCCCAATCTGGTGTTTTACAAGTGCAATCAGTTGATTGCAGTCAGGTGTGGCTTGTTTTAGCAGAAGCCTCATTGGTTCAACTGTCTCTGCTGGATCGGCTGGAACAAAAACCAGGACCCACAGTGTGCCTTGAGGACTGGGTTGAAAACCCCTGATTTAGGCTATACACTGCACAGCACGGGCAATTGCCCACATAACAACAGGTGAGACTTACAGTACACAGTCAGCAATTAGTTTCTCAACAGGTCTAACTTATAAAACATTTTTTTAAAAAAACATTCTGAGATTACAATAAATAACACAAACCCATAAACCCATTCTTTTGTGAGTTTCATCCCCCGTTTTCTCTGGCCCAAAAAGTTCCCACCACCTTACAAATTGTGGAGCCGAAACCTGAATTTCCCATAATGGTACTGGCCTGTTGCTCCGACTGTTGGCGGTCCACCTGGCTGACTGCTGGCACTGTAGCTCGCTCCTACTTCGGGTGGCGCTGAACTTGACCAGCTGCTGCCACGGTAGCAGCCTCCTGCCCCGGCTTGGCTGGCTGTCCGCGGCGCTAGCCTCCTGCTGCACCCGTTAGCATGATCACTGCAGCTGCCCTCATCGCCGGTTGTTGCTTTTCTGACTCGTTTTGAACCATCTTTTTTTTGTGAAAAAACACAGTCAATGCAACTGTCTTTTTGGCATGTTGAAATACCATTTGATCCTGGCTGCTTGCTCCCCAAATGCCGCAAATTTCCAAAGTTGTTTTTTTTAAATGTCAGGGGCGTGATTTGTTGTTCCAGCTTTTCAGCGCATCAATCTCAGACTCTTTCAAATGACGTTAAATTTTTATAAACAACATGCAATTATTGGGATTTGTTCTGTAAATAAATGTATGCATATTATAATTTTATACATTTAAAAAAAATATTTTTATATTATTATCTTCTATACACGAGAGGTACCGGATCTGCCCAAATAAGTCCCGGAACACAGGTAGGCTGAAATCAAGAAGTGCCGGATCTTGTTTCGGCAGGATCCGACACAAATGAACCCCTGGATCCACCGTTAGAGCAATTATTAGAAAATGGAAGAAGCTAAACATGACTGTCTCCCTCAAACTGGTGCTCCATGCAAGATCTACCTCGTTGGGTCTAAATGATCCTAAGAATGGTGAGGAATCAGCCAAGAACTACACAGGAGGAGCTGGTCAATGACCTGGAAGGAGCTGGGACCATTTCCAAGGTTTCTGTTGGTAATACACCAAGCCGTCATGGTTTAAAATCATTCATGGCATGGAAGGTTCCCCGTCGAGGCCCGTCTTAAGTTTGCCAATGACCATTTGGATGATGCAGAAGACTCATGGGAGCAGGTTTAGTGGTCATGATGAGATCAAAATATAATTTTTTTGGTCTTAATTTCACTCGACGTGTTTGGAGGAAGATGTGTACAATCGGAAGAACACCATCCCTTCTGTGACGCATGGGGGTGATAGCATCATGGTTTTGGGGTGCTTCTGCACATGGGACTGGACGACTGCACTGTACAAATGAGAGGATGACCAGGGTATTTTGAGGTTTTGGGGAATAACCTCCTTCCCTCAGGTTAGAGGCCTGAAAATGGGTCGTGACTAGGTCTTCCAACATGACAATCGCCCGAAGCCGACAGCCAGAATAACCAAGGAGTGGCTTTGTAAAAAGCATATCAAGGTCATGGAAGGACCTAGCCAGTCTCCAGACTTAAACCCAATAGAAAATCTTTGGAGGAAGCTCAACTCCGTGTTTTACAGTGACAGTCCAGAAACCTGATTGATCTAGAGAAGATCTGTGTGGAGCAGTGATGCAAAATCCCTGCTGCAGTCTGTGCAAACCTGGTGAAAAGAGTATTATATTTACAGTATACATTTTTTTAATCGTGTAACTGTGTATGCTACAGTGTGTGTTTGAGCACAGCATTTTCCCGTCTAGCATGTTAAGTTCCCATGCAAATATTTGTTTCACCAATAAGGGGAGCTGTTGTCTCACTATGGTTAATTGAAAATTTACATGAAAGCAATATATTGTTTTTGCGTGCAATGTTTTTTTGATTTTCCTGTCGTCATTGTACAATTGTTGGGACTAATCATTTGTTTACAAGTTAAATTGAAATTTGTGAAGTTTGGGTGTGCGCTCACTGCAATTAATCAGGTCGCTTTGTTTTCTACTAAGGAACTATAGTGCAATCCAGCAAGCAACGTTGTAGCATAAGCAGCTCAACCTCGTCTAAATTGCTGAAATCAAGCTCTAAATAAGCTTCAGAAGTCACATCGACTTACCTGTTTGTTCACTAGCAGGCCAAAGTGTTCGACGATGTGTCTGGGGTTTAAAAGTAAAAGTACAGTAAACATCAGCAAAACAAGAACTCTTGTGTCTCCCTTGTGAACAAGCCGGCATACTCTGTCCACCTTTTTCACTATCCACCAGCATTGACAATAAGTAGAGTAATTCTTATTTTTTATAATTTATTTTTTAACATGCATAACACGTTTTTTGGTTAGTTATTTTGAAATTTAGCTGGTATTTCTAGAGTTACTTAAAGGGTTCATGTTAACCCGGGGTACCCTGTATTGACTAACCGGTTTGCTAGATTTCCTTTTTGGCAAAAAAAAACAACAACCTCAAAAACTCGAATTCATAATCATCTTTTGCATTAAAAAAAAAAAACTCGAATATATTGCGCATTAATACCCAATTTGTATGTCCACGTGTAGCTAATAAAGTGACCGCTGAGTGAACTGTTTACATTCTACTTCCTTATGATCCAGATTAGCGCATGCGCAGGTCGGCGTCCATCATGTCGATGACATCACGCTCGGCAGTCCAAGCAAGCCACTTCGCAGGCAAGCAGTCGATTAAAACCATCACGCCTGCCTGACTTCTTTCTCCCGTGTTCGCCTTGACTTTTTCTACCCGCCCGGTGAGCTCGCGGAGGAGAATGTTCAACAAAACGCGGTAAGAGAAGCCCTTTTGTATATTCATTTGCGAACCGGCAGCAACCGGTGTGTTATCGCAGCTCCAGGGCGACGCGGTCGTCGGGGATGTCCGTGGCCGGCGGTCAGTCGCTCCCGGCCGGCTTGTCTTGGCTGGTCGACCGTCTCACCTTGCGCGGAGCTTCTTTTACCGATTTTTTATTTATTTATTTTTATCCAATAAATTCTGTCGCTGGCGTTTAAAGTGTTTGTTTGGTGTTTGAAACTTTCATAGGTTAAAACATATTTTAAAAAAATAGCTGAAGCTCGAATATAACCAATGCCAAATGAACATCAAGGTGTCACCGTCTATTTCCTGGTAGCAAACATTCAAATTCAGACTTTTGGGTGTCATTCCAACCAAATAGACGAACAATACTGCAACGGTTAAGCATGCAACTAATGCATTTTATGTGGTTTTTATAGATATTGACGTGTAAGCTTTTATGCATGTTTAATTCCATGCTAATGCACCTGTTGTAGGCTGCATTTAATGTGTTTTAATGGCTTCCAAAGTAAAAAAAACTGGCTAGAAAATTGATCGGATTTGGAGTTTGGCCTTTAAATTTGGAAAGAGTTTGCTTGTATTGATTAAATTGACTGCTGTTGACGGCGATGGATGAACCCTTTTGAATTGGATTCTCAGTTCAAATGGATTGGACGTCTAGCACCGTCAACGGCAGTGAATGACCTGAAATGAGTTGTGTTCATGTTTTTTTGTTTGTTTGTTTGTTTGTTTAGGTAGCAAGATGTAAGTCAACCTTGTGGAAGTTCTTCAATTCCACCATTTTTTTCTTGACAATTGTTTTAAAGTTCGTAAAATGAAATTTAATGAACACAACAACCATTTAGGGCTGCAGCTATCGAATATTTTAGTAGAGTAATCAACTGAAAATTCTATCGATTAATCGAGTAATCGGATAAAACATTTTTTTATTAGGTAAAGAGCATTTATAAATATACATGAGGAAAAAAAGACATTTAATCCAATATTGAACCATTTTCAGTCAATCGATGTCTTTATTTTTGATGTACATTGCTGAAAACTGCCAACAATCGCATCTCAGATGTGACCAGAAAAAAAAAATTCACTGCTTTCACACAAAAAACTTCTAGATCTTATAAAAAAAAACAAAATATTTCTTTCCTAAAAATGTAATTACACTTGATAACACACACCACTTGAAAGTTACGTGTTTTTCCCACGTGTTTCAATTTAATTTCCATTCGTGTCAAGCTATTTTTAAGTTCTAGTTAAGTTTTAAGTTAGTCTAAACTGTAAGTACTGATAGGATTTTGAGTTTTTACAGTGTTCAAAACCTGCTGTATTGGAGCACATTATGGACCAGTGCTACTTGGTGTTTTATTCAGCGATGACTACTGAGCTAAAACTGACAGTTAGCTTTATTATGTTTTAATTGTACACCCTCATCCCTCTACAGCGCTGTGTTTTTACAGATTAAATAAAGCCTGTATGTAAGACACGTTAGCCACGCATCGACAGTGGTCATAATCAATAGAAACCTAGCCCTCCGAAGGGCTAACGTTACGTGAGCGAGTGACAGTAACGTTATATTTATTAGTGATGAGAAGTCCACTGCTTAAAGATGGCGGCTGTTTACTAACGCTGCCCAGACGCGGCCGAGTCTGTCATTTCGCATCTAGTCCTACATGCATGCGATATCTGAGACGCATCGGACACTACTTGCTACCACACTAGCATCATGCGGGCGTAGTTTTTAGCAACGACTGCGTAGTTTGTAGCGGATGTCGGCTGCAGTAAGTTTTTTTTATTTTTATTTATTGCTTCTTCCTCTGAGCACGTGACGTCAGCGGGTTGTCCCGCATTAAAAGTAGTCCGGGCAAAACTGGCAAAATTAAGCGATTCATCGAGGTGAATAAATTTACTCGGATCATTTTTTAAAATCGAGTTGCTCGAATATTCGTTTCAGCTCTGCAATCATTTCATGAGCGTTCAATTAAAAACAAAAGTATTTTCTCAACCAACATTACAAAAAAATGGAATAATCAAAAGCCATTTAAAGCTAAAGCTACCATATTATTTTTTCAACATTTATAACAACACAAAAGCAGTGGGGAAAAATATTTATGTGATGAATCCAGTTGCATCGGGGTCAGAGATTACAGCAGTGCAATCATTCCGGGGGTCGGCTTATTCTCAGCCAGCCGGTTATCAGCGAGCGCTCGCATTCCCCGGAATTAAAACGCTCTCAATCATTTGAGTTCAACGCCTGTGTGGAGGGCTTGTACGTGCTTGTAGTGGACCTCCGCCTTGTGAGAGAGCTTACCTACCTTCATACCGATTTAGCGGACGTGGTTGTTCCAGTTGTCAAAAGTGTCAATACGGCAATAGCAGTGATGGAGGAGCATTTAAAACCTGTATTTCCATGGTTAGATGAATTGGAATGTTATAGTTGTCAATGGCAGGCAGTTTTGGGTCACTGTTTCTTACTTTTAGATGGTTTTGTGGCATTTTAAGGTCACATCCGGTACATTTTGGGTCACTGTTTTGCTAATTTTACGATACTTTGAGTCACTTTTGGTCAGAGGTGGAGTTTGTATTTTGTGGCAGGGGGGCAAAACATGTTGATGACCCCGAAATGCAGTGTCAGCAGTAAAATTAATTTACAAGATATATGCTCAGATAGTAGTTTAGACCATGCTCGTACATACAGGCATCCCAGCTTGACCAATGCAGATTCTTGACTCTTGACAGCCTGTCCAATGTAGATTCTTGACGGTTGACAAGGTGATGATGCTGGAACTTTTGTTTGGTGCTGTTCCAGTGAGATTTACAAAGATGACCGCCTGAAGAAAACATCAAAATTCCCTCAGTCCTTGATGATATGGGGCAATTCTTTCCCATGAACAAGTCTCATTCCTTGTCATGTCAATATGTTTCAAATAAAAGTGTCCTTTGCTGTGACAAAACAAAATTAAAAAATGAAGCAGAGCACTCCGCTGACGTGACAAAATTAGGAAACTACAATACCTATACTTGTGCACAGAGGTGGGTAGATTAGCCAAAAATGTTACATAAGTAAGAGTAGCGTGAAAAGAGCATTGGGTGAAAAGAATACTCAAGTAATAAGTAACATTGTGAGTAAGTGCTTAGGATGTTAGATTTTTTTTGCTAAACAATGGTAATTTTTGTCCCTCAGCACAAAGTTATCTTTATGAACTATCATTACTATACTGTACAATAAGCTATTATGTGACCATATTAAGCCAAAGAAATATATATTTTTTTAAATCATGGCGAGAGAAAAGTATTATAGAAATAAAGGATCATTTGCCCAAAGAGCATGAGTGCCCTCTATTGTGGAAAATTGTCAGTAGTTTGAATAGTTGAATAGTGAATAGTTCCTTCATACAACCCCTAGCAAAAAGTATGGAATCACCAGTCTCGGTCAAGAGTCAAGAATCTGCATTGGACAACGTGTCAAGAGCCAAGAATCTGCATTGGACAAGGTGATTATGCTGGAACTTTTGTTTGGTGCCGTTCCAGTGAGATTTACAAAGATGACTGCCTGAAGAAAACATCAAAATTTCCCTCAGTCCTTGAAGATATGGGGCTGCATATCAGGCAAAGACACTGGGGAGATGGCTACGGTTAAATCTTCAATAAATGCACAAGTTTACATTGAAATTTTGGACAGCTTTCTTATCCATGGAATATGGTACGCCCAGTGGTAATTAGTGTCTTTAGTCTCTTCTGTCCTCAGGTGGTTTTGGTTAAGCAAAGAAAATGACAGTCTCTAAGGTGCTAGTCACATGATCTGCTCGAAAAATAATTGACTCATTATAAAAAAATATATTTATTGTTCATTTCATTCATTTTTTTTGTTTTATTGCTTTACAACATTTATAGACAACAATTTACCTTCAAAGTCTTAAATTTTAATTCATATATAGGAAAGTCAAATACATGCTATGACACTTCCTGTTAATTGTTGGTTTTGGGGCATTTCCCGGTCATTTCCGTTTGTTTTTGGCGCACTTATGGGTTACTTTGTTGATTCTGGAATACTTTGTGATGATTTTGGGGCATTCCCAGCCACTTACTGTACATTTTGGGTCAGTGTTTTACTAATTTTAGGGTGCTTTGGGTCAGGTTTTTTTTTTTTTTTGGGTGATTTTAGGGCTTTTCTGGGTCACTTTCAGTTGTTTTTGGCGCACTCACAGGTCACTTTGTTAATATTGGGTTACTTTCTGTACATTTTGGGGTATTCCCAGGTCTTTTACTGTACATTTCGGGTCACTTTCAGTTGGCTTTGGGGCATTTCAAGGTTGCTTAGTGTACATTTTGGGTCACTGCTTTGACAATTTTAGGATACTTTGGATCAATTTCTGGGTCATTTCCTGGTCAATGTTTGTTTTGGGGCATTTCCTGTTCAGTTCTGGTTGCTTTCAGCGCATTTGCGGGTCACTTTGTTGATTCTGGAGTACTTTCTGAAGATTTTGGCACATTCCCGGGTCACTTACTGTACATTTTGGATCACTTTTTTTGCTTATTTAAGGTGCTTTGGGTCACTTTTGGTACATTTTGGTTTATTTCTTGGTGATTTTAGGGCAGTTCTGGGTCTGGGTCATTTCCTGGTCATTGTTGGTTTTGGGGCATTTCCAGGTCACGTTCTATTAATTTCGGGTCACTTTTGGTTGGGTTTGGGCATTTCAGAGTCACACCCTATACATTTTGGTTCACTATTTTGGTAATTTTAGGATCCTTTAAGTCACTTTTGGTACAATTGAGTTTGTTTCTTGGTGATTTTAGGGCTTTTCTGGGTCACTTCCCGTTCATTGTTGGTTTTGGAGCATTTCCCGGTCACTTCCGTTTGTTTTTGGCGCATTGTTGATTTTGGGTTACTTTCTGATGATTTTGGGGCATTACCAGGTCACTTACTGTACATTTTGGGTCACTTTTTTGCTTATTTAATGTACTTGAGGTCACTTTCGGTACATTTTGGTTCAGTTCTTGGGGATTTTAGGACATTTCTGAGTTGCTTCAAGGTCATTGTTGGTTTTGTGTCACTTTCGGTTGGGTTTGGGACATTTCACAGTCACATCCTGTACATTTTGGGTCACTATTTTGCCAATTTTAGGATACTTTCGTTTTGGTACATTTTAGTTCATTTCTTGGTGATTTTAGTGCTTTTCTGGGTCATTTCGTGTTCATTGTTGGTTTCGGGGCATTTTCCGGTCACTTCCGTTGCTTCTGGCACACTTACGGGTCACTTTGTTGATTTTGTCTTACTTTCTGATGATGTTTTGGCATTCCTAGATCAGTTCCTGTTTATTTTGAGTAAGTTCCAGCACATTTCAGGGCATTCCAGCCAGGTTACTTGTGTATATTTTGGATCATTTTCTGTTGATTTTAGGGAATTTTTGGGCCAGTTCCAGTTGGTTTTGGGGCATTTATGAGTCCATTTGTCCATTTGCGATTACTTTGTGGTGATTTTGGGGCATTCTTAGGTCACATCCTGTATTTTGGGTCACTTTCTCGTTAGTTTTAGGGTACTTACAGGTCACTTTCTTTTGATTTTGAGTCAGGTCCAGTACATTGTGGGGCATTCCAGGTCACTTCTGTACATTTTGGATCAATTCCTATTGGTTTATGGTACTTTCTGGGTCACTTTCTGTTGGTTTTGGAGCATTTATGGGTCAATTTGGGATTACTTTGTGATGACTTTTTGGGGCATTCCCAGGCCACTTCCTGTATTTTTGGGTCAGTGCCTTGTTACTTTGGGGCAATTTGAGGATTTTTTTGTTTAGTCAAAATTCCCCTTAAAAATAATGACCACTTGTGGAGAAAATATTGAAAGAGTTAATAAAGATAACCATTTTGTTTTTTTTATTTACTTAGTATTGAAAATGTTATTTTATCTTTTTTTAGTACATTGATATCGAGTTGGAAATGTTAGTATCGTGACAAGATTACTGTTGACACTATAAATCTTTGGCTCTTGTTTTGCCCACAGCGATGCGAGACATTCGGACCGACGCCCTCGATTAGTCTCATGTCTGTACTGCTCACTCTTACGAACTTAAAAGTTAGCTTTTTGTACCTGTTCCTGCCCGTCAGCGTTCATAAACGGACTAAGCGGGTTAATGGACTGAGAGCGTTCCAATTACAAAGAGTCGAGGGGGTGCCGCCCGCCCGTCCTTCATGGTTGGCCTGCATTAAGGCAGCACCACGGGGGGGTGAGCGAGGGGGGCCTAATGAATCTCTCAACGGCGGATGTCATTTAGCGCCGGTGGTGCAGCTGAGCCCACCGCGATTGCCTTATGTCAGCACGATGTCAGGAAGCGCAGGAGAGGTGAAAAAAAAAATATATATATATATATATATATATATATATATATATATATACTTTAAAATGATGACTGTATTTTCCGGACTATAATTCGCACTTGGCAATTTTCCCCCATAGTTTGGCTGGGCCTGCGACTAATAGTCAGGTGAAACTTATGTCGATAACATATGTCGATGCTTATTTATTTGCCCTTTACTTTGAGTTGTTGTAGTTGTTCAAAAGTGATACTGAAGATGAAGACCTGGATGGATTTGGTCGTGATTTGACGTGAGATGGAGAGTTTGCTCTTTTTAAACCGTGATTTGAATAACTGTTTATATGTCAACTAGGGCTGCAGCTATCAATTATTGTAGTAGTCGATTAATCGATGAACTAATTCGAATAATTGCGTAATTGGATAAGGAAAATAAAAAGTTAAAATACCTGAGCTGAGCCTCCAACTGTATATATAAATGGTAAAATGCGGTTAAAAAAATTAATAAATAAGGATCTAAGTACAACATAACAATTAGCTAACTAACAAAGCAAAGTCCGCTAGCTTAAATGCTCTAAAATGCTTTTTTTTTTTTTTTTTAAACAATACTCTTAACAAATGGTTCAAACACATATTCCCACAAAAAAAGGCTAACTATACCTATAAACTAAATTACAAATGCCTTAAGAAAAACATAAGCTCAAACAAAAACCTATCTTGCGAACAGCCAAACACCAAATGGAATTCCGAGTGTTTCTTCAAACTATGCAGAATTGCACTTTCATTTGAAAATAAATTAAAATGCCTGAGCTTAGCCTCAACCTGTATTAAAAATGAAATAAATGAGGATTTAAGTACAACAAAAGAACAATTGGCTAACTTGCATAGCAAAAGTCTGCTAGCTTAAATGCTATAAAATGCTAAATATATATATATTTTTTTTTACAATACTCATAAATCGTTTAAACACATGTTCTCACAGAAAACGAAATTCTCACAGAAAAAAAAACGCTAAATATACCTATAAACCAAATTACGAATGCATAAAAACAAACTTTAGCTTGTATTGGTCTTAACAGGGGGCAGCTGGATTCAGACATGTGAAATGAATAATGTCAAATTCACTGTTGCCACTCGAGGGCAGTGTATCCACCCAAATCAATAAAACTAAATGATGCAAACACTTTCAAACAAACCATTACAACACCACTTTAATTAAGAAAATACTCAAAGCGGCAAAATTTAATTCGAATCTTTTTTTTCTACTCAAATTACTTAACTTAAATCACACAGTTTAATGTTATGCTAACTCAGATGCAGGTCGGATTCTCAGTAGCAAAATTAGTGGTGTGTTCCCCACCTCCACAACATTGACGTCTTTTTACATTACGTACAGTGGCTGCTGCTGGCCGAAAAAAAAACTTCTAATATCCTTCCTCTTCGAACGGGGTGGGGGAGGCGGCATGTTGTTGACATGTTATAATTCTATCGGTGCTGTGAGTGTGTAGGGTGTGTGTGTAGGGGGGGTTAAGTCATCAGCCAATCAAACATGCGTTTGAGGGAAAAGAGGTAAATCTAAGTCTGAACATAATGAAAATGATTCACTAAAGTCTCAATGTCTTTGGTAACAAAAAAAATGGGAAAAAAATCAATACGTACAACAAATGTAGATTTTGTATTGGTAGTTAACCTAAAAATGTCTGTTTTGAAGCCGCAATGCATGATTAGATAAACGCGGCAACAGGTGAATCTTTTAATCTGATTGGACAGAAAAATCCAAGATTCTTCCACTACAATCGGCCTGTTTTTGCCCGTCTTTGTGCTTCATTTGGGCCAGACAATAGCTTCATTTAGCATCTCTCCTCCGTCCGGGATGGGTCCGTCACCATGGTGCGCCCCCCCCCGACCGACCCCCCTCCTTGCCACACCCTGCCCCCAATCCGGCCTTTTGCACTTGTCCCCGTTGTTGGAACAGCTGGGCCCTTTGGCGGTCACACCCAAGTCCCGAGTTGACATTCTATGCATTGTTGCCAAGTCGAAGACCTCATTGTTGAAATTATTCATGTGTAAAAGTCCTTCACTAGACAGCAAACTAGTTAAGCTAGCAAGATGATGCTATAAACAGTGAACTAAAACAAATGATTATTTAGCTATTTATTGAAATAAACACAAGGTGTGATGCGTAAATTATTTCTTGCTTAAAAATGACTTTTGTGACATCCATTTTGGGGGGTTTGCCAAGCAGCAGAGGCATTCAATAAACATGCCATAGGCATTTCAATGAAGTTCAGTGTTAGCGTTATTCAATTTTTCTATGCCAATTTTTACACTTTTCCTGCAAATGAATATGGGCTCCAAAAATCTGTTATCGGCCCCTCTAAGTACAGTGGTACCTCTACTTACGAAATTAATTGGTTCAGGAAGTAGTTTCTTAACTTGAAAATTCTGTAATTAGAGACGCGTTTTCAATGTAAATGCCCTAATCTGGTCCAAGCCCCCTAAAATTCGGACAAATCTTTTATAGTGCATAAAAATACATCAAAACGTGGAACAAATATATGTTACAATTAGGTTATTGCACAATAAAAATCAAATCTGAGTTGTGTATAATGTAAAAACACCAAGAATAAAAGTTAATACACTCATCTGAAGCTGTCGGAACACGAGGGGCTAATAAAGAAGACACTGGGATACACGTATACACATACAGTAGAGGTCCTTCTTAGCCAATTGGATTCCAAGAAAGCTAGGCAATAGCCAATTGCAGAGTAGCTATAAGTATGTTACGTTACGTGAAATTTCTTTCTTAACAAGAGGCAATATTTTCCTATTGATGCGTCTCTTAACCTGATACTTCTGTATGTAGAGACGTTCATAAGTAGAGGTACCACTGTACTAATAATCTGTATTGGTCCTGAAAAAAAGTTTTCATCAAAAACCCGATCCTTTTTACCCAATTCCGATCCTCTGAAGAATGGCGCGACTGTGACATCCCTAATTGCTACATGTGGTTATATGTAAAGTTGTCCGATTATAACTTTTTAATTAATATCCCAAAATCCGTTACAGAGATCAAATCGATACTGATATATGCAGCTGTGGACTTAACATATAATGGCGATTTTGTATTGTGATGCTTTAACAATGAGAACGTTCACATAACAAAACTCAAGCATCTTAGTTTGGAGACATCTAACGGTCAATTAGCCTAACTGCTGTACTAAGCTCTGACCAGCCTTTGTACAAAGGTACAAAGAAGGCGTCTACAACCCCTAGCAAAAAGTTTGGAATCGCCAGTCTCGGACAAGCACTCACTCAGACATTTTATCATGTAGAAGCTTGAAAAAAATAATCAATTAGTTCAAAAGTGCAACTCTTTAGCATTCAAAAACACTAAAAGAAATGAATAAAAAAAAAACAAAGTTCCAGCATCATCACCTTGTTCAATGCAGATTCTTGACTCTTGACAACTTGATGATGCTGGAACTTTTGTTTGGTGCAGTTCCAGTGAGATTTACAAAGATAACTACCTGAATCAAACATCAAAATTCTCTGTCTTTGATGATAGGGGGCTGCATGTCAGGCAAAGGCACTGGGGAGATGGCTGTGGTTAAATCTTCAATAAATGCACAAGTTTACATTGAAATTTTAGACAGCTTTCTTATCCCGTCAATTGAAAATATGTTTGTCATTTTTCAAGATAACAATGCATCATGCCACAGAGCTAAAACTGTTAAAGCATTCCTTGGAGAAAGACTCATACAGTCAATGTCATGGCCTGCAAATAGCCCAGATCTCAACCCTAGTGAAAATCTGTGGTGGAAATTTTAAAAAAAAAAGGTCCACAGCAAGGCCCCGACCTGCAAGGATGATCTGGCAACTGCAATCAAAGAGAGTTGGCACCAAATTGATGAAGAATACTCAGCAGAGACTGCAAGCTGTCATAAAAGCCAGAGGTGGTGCTACTAGATGTTTTGATTGTTATTTCTTTGTTTGTTTCTCATGATTCCATGTTTTTTTCCTCAGAATGGAGTGATACCATATATATTTTCCTGCATTTTCTCTATAAAAGTAACATTTACTGACCACCACAATGTTTTTATTCATTTCTTTTAGTGTTTCTGAATGCTAAAGAGTTACACTTTTGAACTAATTCATTATTTTTTCAAGCTTTTTATCCGAGTTTGTTCTCAATGATAAAATGGGGTGGTACATTTACTTTGAAGACAACATGCATATTGGCCATCAACCGATAATGAAAAACCAATGTAGATATTATCGGATATCATTTTAAAATGCTTTTATCGGCCGATATTATCGGCTATCCGATAGCGTTACCATATAACGCTATTGTTTTTAAATCACTCGCTGTCGTATTTCATAGCACCTTCCAAGTGCTTGTGACACAACTTCAACTTCTACATTCACAAAACAGTGTCCTTCTCCGAACCATACATTTTTGCACATCCCACTTCTTGTGAGAACAAGCTCCATTTTTTTCCCCTCCCTCTCTTCAAACACGTCGAATACACACATCAGCGCCTCAGCCCTGCCTGTTATTACTCTGCGTGTAGTGGCCTGAACTTCCAAATAAGCGTCTGGCATGCGACCGAGGCGGAATAAAACAGCGAGTTGCAAATATTCTAATTTCAGGTGTGTCGGCGGCGAACGATTAGCGTGACTGGCGTGAGCGAGGGTTGAAATATGAATCCCGCAAGGGCCGTAAAAAAAAAAAAAACCTCCCATCCTCCAACGCACGCGGGCAGAAGCGCACTCACATGCTGTCTTTGTTCAAACCGCAGCGTGATCATCTGAGGAGGAGTCGCTTGTTTTTATACAACAGCGCCAGTGAACAGAACATAGTCTTAGTTTATCGGTTTGTAGCAAAAAGGAAAAAATAGCAATGCGTGTATGACTGCCGCGAGTTTGGATAGCACAGAAATTAATTTTTCGGGTCACCCAGTTCTTGTTCTAGTTAGATGTGAGGATGGCAGATGAGAAGAGATGAAGACTCTGGAGGGAGTATATTTTGAGATGAACTGGAAATAAAATGGGTTTCTTAAAGCTGAGTAAGTTAACTCTGAGTTAACAGGCTATAAACCTCATGCGCTGACATTAATGGCAATAGATGTTCAATCCGTTTGAAGTTCATTCGCTGCTAGCCTAACACTGTCAATTGTAGGGGCGTCACAATATAAGGTTATATATCGTGATACTTTATACCCCAAACGGTTATCGATAAGAAGAATCTGAAGAAACAATATATCGTTTTTAAAAAAGTGTTACGGTTTTTGATATAAAAAGACAGAATCAACAGGTTGATGCCAAAAATTTTCCATTAGAATAGTGTCTACTTTAGGCTCACTGGCTGCGATTGGCATCCCACTAAAAATGAATGGGACAGTTTTTGGCAAATTTTGCCAAGTTCTGTATACAACTTTAATGCTCCTTACCGTCCTGGGATTTTTGATTCGTTTTCCTGCCATTGAAAATGAATGGGAAATTTAGACGTACATGGCTGTCAATGGAATCCCACAAAAAATGAATGGGACAGTTTTTAGCGAATTCTGGGGGGAACCGTAAATTTTTGCCAAATTCTGTACACAACTTTAATGTCCCTTACTGTCCTGGAATTTTTGATGGTTTTCCTGCCATTGCAAATGAATGGGAAATTTGGACATACATGGCTGTCAATGGCATCCCACTAAAAATGAACGGAAGGTTTTAGGCGAATTTTGGAGAAACCGTACATTTTTGACAAATTTTCTATACTGTTTTGATGCCGCTTACCGTCCTGGAATTTTTGTTGTTTTCCTGCCATTGAAAATGAATGGGAAATTTGGACGTACATGGCTGTCAATGGCATCCCACTAAAACTGAATGGGACAATTTTGGAGGAACCGTACATTTTTGCCAAATTCTGTATACAACTTTGATGCCTCTTACCGTGCTGGAATTTTTGATGTTGTTTTCCTGCCATTGAAAATGAATGGGAAATTTAGACGTACATGGCTGTCAAAGGCATCCCATTAAAAATTAATCGGACAGGTTTTGGCGAATTTTGGGGGAACCGTACATTTTTGCCAAATTCTGTATACAACTTTAATGCCCCTTTCTGTCCTGCAATTTTTAATGGTTTTCCTGCCATTGAGAATGAATGGGAAATTTGGACGTACGTGGCTGTCAATGCCATCCCACTAAAAATGAACGGGAAAGTTTTAGGCCAATTTTGGGGAAACCGTACATTTTTGCCAAATTTTCTATACTGCTTTGATGCCCCTTAGAGTCCTGGAATTTTTGTTGTTTTCCTGACATTGAAAATGAATGGGAAATTTGGACGTACATGGCTGTCGATGGCATCCCACTAAAACTGAATGGGACAATTTGGGGGGAACCGGACAATTTTGCCCATTTATGTATACAACTTTAATGCCCCTTACCGTTTTGGATTGGTTTACCTGCCATTGAAAATGAATGGGAAATTTGGACATACAGGGCTGTCAATGGCATCCCACTAAACATGAATGGGACAGTTTTTGGCTAATTTTGGGGGAACCATACATTTTTGCCAAATTCTGTATAAAACTTTAATGCACCATACCGTCTTGGAATTTTTGTGTTTTTCCTGCCATTGAAAATGATTGGGAAATTTGGACATACATGGCTGTCAATGGCATCCCACTAAAAACGAATGGGAGAGTTTTGGGCGAATTTGGGGGGAACTGTACATTTTTACCAAATTCTGTATACAACTTTAATGCTCCTTACTGTCCTGGAATTTTTGATGTGTAAATTATGAGATTTAGTTAAAAATTGTAGGACAAGTTTTGAATTTTGTTTTTCAAAAGAAGAAAAAAAATGTTTACGGGCGAAAAGAAAATGTTTGGGGGTCGTTCGAAAAATGACCTGCGTCGTGCGCAAATTCCGCTCAGTTTGACATTTGAATGGTGACGGTCGGTGAAACGGAAGAAGCTGACGTAAATTTGTCTGACGTTAGCCACAGATGGCTAACACTGGATAGCTTGTGAAAAGAATGTCCCACAGCTGTTACAACAAACAGGTCCAGTTCCCATGCGGGATTAGATAAAGAATAGGAAATTCAATTTTGTTTTAGGGGGCAAGAGAAGCCTGGTGCCCCGCCAGGCTTATAGAGAGCTGTCAGAAATGTTCTAGTTTTCCCTAAAAAATATAACTTGCATACATACATACTTTGCCAATATGGATGTTTCTCAGGGTTAGTTTTATGTCTTTACTGTACGTTTTTAGACATTACAGAAGAAGCTAACGTGAGTTTGTCTAACCTAGCATTGCTAACTTAGCCACGGATGGCTAACTCTGGACAGCTTGTGAAAAGAATGTCCCGCAGCTGGTACAACATACAGGTCCAGTTCCCATGCGGGATGAGATAAAGAATAAGAATTACATTTTGGCGCGGGCGATATGCGGGGCACCTGTTGACACAATAGGAAACGGCGGACATACCGCGAAATAGACGCATCAAAACAGTCATTCCGCGACGCTCCTCCGGAAGGTCGTGTTTTTTGTTTCGGGACACGTGTGTTGACAAAACAAGCTAGCAGGTGGCGGCGGGAAAAACAAGGAAGCATGCAAATCACAGCCCTGAAATTGTGGCCACGTGATTACAAGCCCGTCGACCGCATTCGCTCCGGAATGATTGGATGTGAAAGATTTTTTTTTTTTTTAATACAGTGAATGAACAGTGAAAAGAATTGTCAGGCCGATAGTGAGTGACGGTCCAAGAATGCGCGCTAAGCCTATATTTTGACTCCTGTCATGTGGTGGAAGTAAGCAGGGTGGGACCAGGCGGGAGACCCCCACTGTCACACATTCGGTTTCCAGCCGCCCTCCGCTCGGTTTGTAATTACCCCATGGAGTAGTACGTCACCGCTTTCGACATCCCATAATAGAGGAGATCATGAAAAGGGAGCTAAGTTGGGCAGAACCACAAGTTTGGAGACACTTATGGGTGTGCTGTATCATCGTTTGATGTGGAAGGGCATGGCAGGGGGTGATGATTTTTCATCGCCATTGACGGTACTAGACGTCCAATCCATTTTGACTGGAAGGGGGCGAATGAAGTTTACTTGTCTAGTAGTGCTGCAACGATTAATCGATTAACTTGAGGATTCGATTAGATAAAAGGATTCAAACTAAATTTTGCTGCTTCGAGTATTCGTTTAATTAAAGTGGCTTTGTAATGGTTTATTTTGAAAGTGTTTGCATTTGGTTTTATTGATTTGGGTGGATACACTGCCCTCTATTCTGCCTCATTTCACATGGCTGAATCCAGCTGCTCCATGTTAAGACCAACATAATCCAAGTTTTTGTATGATCTAATGTTTTTTTAATGCATTCGTAATTTAGTTTATAGGTATATTTAGCAATTTTTTGTGGGAATATGTGTCTGAACCATTTGTTAAGAACATTGTAGTTAAAAAAAAAACAAACAAAAAAAACGTTAGCGTTTGATAGCATTTAAGCTAGCAGATTTTGTTATGTAAGTTAGCCATTGTTCCTTTGTTGTACATAGATCCTTATTTATTTTTTTATACCGTTTGAGGTTCAGCTCAGGTATTTTAATTTTAATTAACGACTAAAATAATCGATAGCTGCAGCCCTACTGAGCTTAGCCTCAAACGGTAGAAAAAAACAACAAATAAATGAGGATCTAAGTACAACAAAAGAACAATTGGCTAACTTGCATAGCAAAAGTCCGCTAGCTTAAATGCAATAAAATGCTAGCTTTTTTTTTACGATTTTAAAATTATCGAAAGGGTTGTGTTCGAACAGATCCAGACTTTTATGATGCAAAACAATCTTTTTAACTCATTTCAGTCTGGATTTCGGCCACAACACAGCACCGAGACCGTGCTTATCAAAGTCCTAAATGATATTCGTCAAATATTTTAACTAGAGATGTCCCGATCGATCGATCTGGTCCGATCACGTCATTTTCAACGTATCGGAATCGGCATAAAAATATCGGCCATGCCTTTTTTAATTTTTTTTTTTTTTTTTTAATTAACTCATTTTCTAATTGTAATTAACGTTACAAACATAATGTTACACTCATCCAAAGTCTTTAGTTTAGGCTTAAGGTAGGGTTATCAAATTTATCCCAATAACGGCGGTAATTATTTTTTTTAAAAAATGTATCACGTTAAAATATTTAACGCAATTAATGCATGCGCTGCACGACCCACTCACGCATTGTCGCGCTCAATCTGTAATGGCGCCGATTTACCTATATGGAGAGATAAAAGGCAGCGTAAAATGAGTAGAGTGAATTTTGGCAGCCTTTGGAGCCTTTGTTTAATTGTTTAACACCTTACAATCCCTCTCCCAACAATTAGAAATATCATGGGAAGCAATGTGGGGAAGCAAGGTAGCAATTGATCTTTTTCTTAACACCTTATGTTACTTCCCAACGCAGAGAAGATAAATCAATTGGTAGCACTACGCACAGTCATGGTTCCACTTCCCATCATGCTTTTGGGCATGGCTACAGTATCATTTACTGAAAGCTCAAAAAGTACACTAGATGGCAATATTTAGTCACAATATACAAAGTCACAAGTCTTTCTATCCGTGGATCCCTCTCACAGAAAGAATGTTAATAATGTAAATGCCATCTTGAGGATTTATTGTCATAATAAACAAATACAGTACTTATGTACTGTATGTTGAATGTATATATTCGTCCGAGTTTTATTCATTTTTTTCTTAATGCATTGCCAAAATGTATATGATCGGGAAAAATTATCGGGAATGATTGGAATTGAATCGGGAGCAAAAAAAAAGCAATCGGTTCGGGAAATATCGGGATCGGCAGATACTCAAATGAAAACGATCAGGATCGGGAGCAAAAAAACATGATCGGAACAACCCTAATTTTAACGTGATACTTTTTTTTTTTTTTTTAAATAATTACCGCCGTTATCGGGATAAATTTGATAACCCTACCTTAAGCCTAAAGACTCTGGATGAGTGTAACACATTATGTCTGTAACGTAAATACAATTAGAAAACGATTTCATTAAAGAAAAAATATATATATAATATATATATATATATATATATTAAAAAAAGGCATGGCCGATATTTTTTTGCAGATTCCGATACTTTGAAAATGACGTGATCGGACCCAATCGTCCGATCACGTCATCGATCGATCGGGACATCTGTAGTTGCAACCCTATTGTCCAGGTTACTTGTCGACACAGCCAAACATCCTTGACACCTTTACTCGGGTCGAGCTTACGACACCAGAAGATAAGCTGCTCAGCCGGCCGCGCGGTCCACGTAAAACCTACACTTTTACCATCCATTTGTGATATTTAGCTAATAAGTGTCACTGTTGTTCATCACATTCCCGCGCCGAGGGTTTTTATACCCCATCTGCCCGCCGCGAATGGAAAATAAACAGCAACCTAGCGTTACCCTCGGAGGTGCGCTTGGCCTACATCTGGAGGGATCAACAAGTTAAGCCTCGGCCTTTCAACCTGGCAATTCTGTCAATCTGTTACGAGCCAAGTTCGCCGAAGCCGTTCGGCGTTTCGTCAGGGGGAAGATTTCCACAAAGAGTGCGCCGGTGGGAATAATTGCCCTTTCATCCAGAAAAAAAACACTTGTTAGGTCAGAGTTCAGGAAGGGCTTTGCACGGAGTCTAACTGTCAAGAACACTGACATCGAATGGGAGGGACAAAAGTTGACCTGGCAGTTTTTCTCTTTTAGATGTACAGTTGAGTGTTTATGGTGGGGGGTGCATTCCAGACCCACCGGCAGTAGGTGAAAATCCACTTTATAGATACCATATGGGGGGGTCGATTGTCTGGATTTGATCATATGGAAGTGAAGGGATGCCACAAACCACTATTTTGATAGTCACCAATAGGAGTGGGAAGCTCTTGGTACCTCACGATACGATACGATTTGCGATATAACGACATATCTGAAGATATGGCGATACAACGATTATCGATACGTTGGTCAGGAAATCATTCTAGGATATTCTACAAATAACTAATTAACAGAAAAACAAACTTCTAGTGTGAATTGGAATAGTTTATCACTAGTAGACGTCCAATCCGTTTGAACTGGGAGGGTGGCAGCAAACGGATTGGACGTCTATGGCTGTCAGTGGCAGTGGCCAGGCAATTAGGTAATTTTGGGCCATTTTAGGTCTCACTGGAACGGCACCAAACTAAAGTTCCAGCACCATCACCTTGTCTAATGCAGATTCTTGACTCTTGACACCTTGTCCAATGCAGATTCTTGACTCTTGACACCTTGTCCAATGCAGATTCTTGACAAGGGGATGATGCTGGAACTTATGTTTGGTGCCGTTCCAGTGAGATTTACAAAGATGATTGCCTGAAGAAGACATTTTGTTTGTTTCTCATGATTCCATATTTTTTTCCCCTCAGAGTAGTGATTACATAAATATTTCCCTGCACTTGCTCTTTAAAATTAACATTTCCTGACCACCACAATGTTTTTTATTCATTTCTTTTAGTGTTTCTGAATGCTAAAGAGTTGCACTTTTGAACTAATTTAATTTTTTTTTTCAAGCTTTCTATCCGAGTTTGTGCTACATGATAAAATGTCTGAGTGAGTGCTCATCCGAGACTGGTGATTGCATACTTTTTTCTAGTGGTTGTATTGTGGTGGAAGATTTTGAGAATAACTTGGTGCTACAATTTTTTTTTTAAAACATCGACACCTTTTTAAAACAATATCTCGATTCTTGGCAGGAGCATATCGATAACCTTTTGGGATACAAAGTATCACGATATATCAACATTTCGATATTTTGTCACACCCCTAGTCACCAATGATTTTTGTGATTAGTCGATTGATCGGCTCATGTATAAATCACGTTATTTAATGTCGTATTAGTGTTGTTTTTGGCAGCCCTTTTACAGTAATTGTCAAAAATAATTACCGTAATTTTTGGACTATAAGTCCCAGTTGAAGCCTGGGACCGTGTGCTTTGGTCAGATGAGACCAAGATTGAGCTTTCTGGCAACAAACACTCTAAGTGGGTCTGGCGTGCCACGAAAGATACGCATGCTGAAAAGCACCTCATACCCACTGCGAAGTATGGGGGTGGGTCAGTGATGCTGTGGGGCTGTTTCGCTTCCAAAGGCCCTGGGAACCTTGTTAGGGTGCATGGCATCATGAATGCTTTGAAATACCAGGACATTTTAAATCAAAATCTGTTGCCCGAAAGCTGAAGATGGGTCGTCATTGGGTCTTTCAGCAAGACAATGACCCTAAACATGTGGCCAAATCTACACAGAAATGGTTCACCAGACACAAAATCAAGCTCCTCCCATGGCCATCTCAGTCCCCAGACCTTGTTTTGTTGGCAAAAGGGGGTTGTACAAAGTATTAACACCAGGGGTGCTAATAATTGTGACACACATTATTTGATGTCAAATAATTATTTCTTTATGTGAGATTTTTCCCCCCACTCAATAAATGCACTTGTATTGAAGGTTGGATTTTTTTTTTTTTTTTTTTTTTTTCCATTAAGGTCACATATTATTTGAATAAAACAAAAATGATTACAAGCTAAAAACACATCTTAACCAGGGGTGCCAATAATTATGGTGGGCACTGTAACAATCAAAATTCATGTTCTGTGCTAATTATTCCGTCAGTTACTATTCCAGTTGTTTCACTAATTGCTTGTTATGGTATTTGGTAACACTTTATTTGACAGCGGCGTCATAACACTGTCATAAGACCGTCATAATAATGACATGATACTATCATAGGCATTACTGAATGCATTTGTGTTACAATGACATGTTTGCACAGTCGTCGTATTGATTTTCATTATGTTGTACATTGTTCAAATTAGAGCTGTCCCGACTAGTCGACAAAGTCGACGTCATCGATGACGTAAATCCGTCGACGAGCACAACATCCCGTCGACTGTTAATGAAGGGTTAAAAAAAATATATGCGTGGAAAGTTCAGAATGTCGGATGCTCTGTATGCAAGCGGGGAAAGCGGCACAACGCCAAAAAAAAGCGCACCAGAGTGTCCAAAACATTGACTTATTTCAAAGAAACAACGGAGGGTACACTCTTCTGTCCTGTCTCTTCAATGCCAAGCTTGGCTGCACGTCGGCCGTGAATAAACACCTCAAATGCCGTCACCCAGTTTGTAATTTTTTTAAAAATTTTTTTTCATTTTTTGTACACCAGAGGGTGCTGTCGCCTTACTGAATAATAATGTTTCATTGACAATGGGCCCATAAGTGCTATTAGTATTGTCCTTAATGCTAACTGAAAGGTTTATTTCATGTTATGGTTTATTTTATGGTTTAGAAAATTATATAAGGTTAAATAGTCATAAATATATACAGTATATACAGTGATTGCACTCAAGGGCGAGATTGTCAATGATAAGCTAATAAATTAAGGTAAAGGCAATTCATTGATATATAAATAAGGTTTAAAAGGAAAAAGGTGAAAAGTTTTTGTTAATTTCTAATTGTGTTGTTTTATTTGTGTGCACCATAGCTCTTACGGTGTGATTACATCAAGGATTGAATAAAAGTTGTAAACCATCAGTTTAAGAGACCACCTTTTCAATCGGGATGCTACACTAGTTAATTCTATCAGCATTTGAACTCATTGTTTATTTGTGATTTATTATTGTTATTTACGTGTTTATTTGTACTTTAATAAATAATTTAAGTGTTCCAATATGTTTTTTGTGAATTGATAAGCTTCAACAAAATTTCATTGCTAAATTAGTAAACAGAAACAATTTTTTTTTTTTAATTGTTAGATTAGTCGACTAATCGTAAAAATAGTCGGCTGACTAATCGGGAGAAAATGAATCGTTTGGGACAGCCCTAGTTCAAATCATACAGCTGTTATAAATGTTCATACTTGAATTCTTATTGTTTGCAAGAATTTTGTACATACCTAATTCTTAGACTGCATGTAAAATTGTAAATATGTTACATTGAAAACTGGTAAATAAATCAACGAGAAACGGTTCATTTGTATTTATTAGGGCTGTCAAAATTATCGCGTTAACGAGCGGTAATTAATTTTTTTGATGAATCCCGTAAAAATATTGGATGCAATTAACGCACAAATGCTCCGCTCAAACAGATTAAAATGACAGCACAGTGAAAGGTGCCTTGTTGTGTTTTTTCGCAGTTTTGCCGCCCTCTGCTGGCGCTTGGGTGCGACTGATTTTATAGGCTTCAGCACCCATGAGCATTGTGTAAGTAATTATTGACATCAACAATGGCGGGTTACTAGTTTATTTTTTGATTGAAAATTTTACAAATTTTATTCAAACGAAAACATGAAGAGGGGATTTAATATGACATTTCTATAACTTGTACTAACATTTATCTTTTAAGAACTACAAGTCTTTCTATCCATGGATTGCTTTGACAGAATGTTAATAATGGTAATGGCATCTTGTTGATTTATTGTTAAACAAATACAGTACTTATGTACCGTATGTTGAATGTATATATCCATCTTGTGTCTTATCTTTCCATTCAAACAATAATTTACGGAAAAATATGGCATATTTTATTGATGGTTTGAATTGCGATTAATTGTGATTAATTACGATTAATTTTTAAGCTGTAATTAACTCGATTAAAAAAAATTAATCGTTTGACACCCCTAGTATATATATAATAGATATATATATATATATATATATATATATATATATATATACGGAAGCCTTGGGCGCGGGCCCGGGTGGAGCCACTGCAGGTGCAGATCTTGTTGGTAGTAGCAAATATTCAAACGAGAGCTTTGAAGGCCAAAGTGGAGAAGGGTTCCTTCATGCATTGATTGATTTTCAAATTATTTAACAGTCCGCTTGGGCGAATTTATCATCATTTATCGTCATCGCGGTAAATTAATTTACCGTGATGCGTACTTAAGGCCCAGCCCCAATACAGATTGTAAAAATGGCAGCAAGTCAATATCTCAGCAAGCCGCCTAGGATAGGTTTAAAGACACGGCTAATGAGCTGGAATTGGATGCAGGTACAATGTTGGGAACACACCCCACAGCTCTGTAACAAAAGAATCTGACCGGCAGCAGAATGTGACAAAATCATGCCAGGCGTCAGACTAGCTTCGCTTGCTAGCTAGCACAGCTGTTCTCCCAGTCCAGCCAAACTACCTCATCACCCCAAGCGTCCATTGTGTGCATAAAACTTGGCACCCTCAGTAGGTCAAAACATGGACTAATTATTATAGATTTTTTTAACTCACTTGCAATATTTTATGTTTCTAATAACATATTTTAGTAAAAGAAAACAATTGTGGCTTCTGATGTTCCCTTTAATTGTTGTCAAAACTACATACTAGTCTTAGTCATGTGTCTATATGTCGATAGTGTTCGCTAACGATTATTCAAAATGTTTTAATGTGTAAAATGTAAAAAAAAAAAAAAAAAAAAAGGGTTTTGTCCAAAAATAAGGTTTCCAACAATTTCGAATGAGCATTGACAGACGAGCACATATTGTAGCGTCTACATTACTTTCGATGACCTATACCCACCTAGATGCGACAAACTATGTTAAAAAAAGTTGCCTTGAGAGTTTAAGACGACGCTCGCCATTCTAAAGTTTACGCTAACGCGTGCAAAAAAATAATAAAATTGGCACATCTGCCGACACACTTGCACTCGTTTCATTGAAAAGACTGCAAATGGACAAAAGTAACAACCCATTCCCCGTCTCTTATCTGAATCTAAGTTCAAAACGGATCTGACGTCTATAACCGTCAATGGCAGCTAGTCAAAAGTGAAGAAACCATTTCTCATACGAATGACTCTACATAACTTGAGCTCCACTTGCACCTACACAAACGCCTACAACAAGGTTAAAAATGGAAGTTACCTAACAGTGTGACATGAAGTAACTCGGCCTGCTATCAAGCTAGCGCCACAAAACATAACCATTAAAGAAGCTGCTCTGTCCTCAAAATTGGACAGCGCGTGACAAGCGTTAGCATCTCTAAAAATGGCAATTTAGTTAAAGCTAATGACTTTAAGTCCTATTGTCGCATTTACTGTACTTGGTCATATGATTCGGAGAATTTGCGCTAATTCCCAAATGCTAGGCTAGCCAAAACAAAATTCTCGGCTAGGAGAAAACTTGTCAGAACTTGAGGAGGCTTTTTGAAAGAGCGCAGTGACGGCACGTTAGGAGCAAAAAAAAAAAAAAAGAAAAAAACTACACTGGTTTTTCTAGCAGCTGGATCTGATATCCGCCTTTCCACTCTTGTTACGCACGCTTGGCTGTGCGACGGGCCAAGACGTCGCTTGGCGTGGTGTCAGTGCCTCGAAAGAAATGAAAGGCAACACCATGTCAATGCGCTAATAGATGGCGTAATTCTTGCTAGGCGGCATAATTAGCTTAGCTGTGACTCACAATGCTGTGACCGTGTGAAGACGAGAGAGGCTAATGCTAAAGTTTGTGGAGTTGCGTTACCACAATTAATTTATGTTTCGGTGGGAGAAAAATGAATTCACTGAACAAAGATAATTGATGTAAACATAAAATGCAGTTAAATGGTGATAAGTGATCATGTTTTAGTGCTATTACCGGCAAAAGACTAATTCACCAGATAAAGGAATGAACATAAAATGGTGCTAGATAGTGATTTCTTTTTGGATTGGACGTCTATTGCCGTGAGTAATTGCAGTGAGCAGAGAAGAGAGAAAAAAAAATGCAATTTAAAGAGTAGCTATTAAAACTGAATGCATGATTCAGCCACAAATTTATTTTAAAAACTATTTTTTTAATTAAAGTAACACTAGGTAACTTTTCAACCTTTTATAAAATATTTTCATTACATTTGTGATATGTCCACAGACAGCTAGCTGAATGACACCTCTTTTATATCTTAAAGTGGTCTGTATCGCTTTCACCGGCACTAACTTTGAGGAGGATGGCTGGAACCCTGCCACACAAAAAAACTACAAATGTGCTGACTGCTTTACGGCATACGTCACGTCCCCCTATGAAGTCGATGTGAACGTTTTCACGTCAATTTTGCAAAGATGGCAGAGCAACGAAAGAGACAAAAAGTTTTGTCTGAAGAGGGGGAAAAAAGACAGGTTACCAGGATTTACAAAATAAATATTGGACTTGCTTTCACTGGCTGGCGCGACAACCAAAAACCAAACTCGTAAACGTTGACGAGTTCAGGTGTGGGCGTGGGATGTGGGATTCTCCACACTAAGCCACATGGTTGCTAAATGCCAAATGCTATTGTTTAGCCACAACTGGATTCATTGACACAAATAAATTAATAAATAATATAATAATAACAATATAATAAATCAATTAAAAATGTGATCACAGGAGATTTTTCTGGGTTACTCTCACTTTGGTTTTTACTTTTGCCAAAAATTTCTATGATGGGGTGGGGAGAAAGATTGAAAACATTTTTTTAAAATAAAAAAATGTATACATATGTATATATATATTTTTTTTATTAGGGCTGTCAAACGATTAAAAATTTTAATCGAGTTAATCACAGCCTAAGAATTAATTAATCATAATTAATCGCAATTCAAACCATCTATAAAATATGCCATATTTTTCTGTAAATTATTGTTGGAATGGAAAGATAAGACACAAGACGAATATATACATTCAACATATTGTACATACAGTAAGTACTGTATTTGTTTATTATAACAATAAATCAACAAGATGGCATTAACATTATTAACATTCTGTTAACGCGATCCATGGCTAGAAAGACTTGTAGTTCTTAAAAGATAAATTTTGGTACAAGTTATAGAAATTTTATATTAAAACCCCTCTTAATGTTTTCGTTTTAATAAAATTTGTAAAATTTTCAATCAAAAAATAAACTAGTAGCTCGCCATTGTTGATGTCAATAATTACACCATGCTCATGGTGCTGAAACCCATAAAATCAGTTGCACCCAAGCGCCAGAAGAGGGCGACAAAACACCAAAAAACACAAGAAGTGCACATGACACTGTGCTGTCATTTTAATCTGTTTGAGCGGGGCATGTGCATTAAATGCGTCAAATATTTTAACGTGATTAATTCAAAAAATTAATTACCGCCCATTAACGTGATAATTTTGACAGCCCTAATTTTTATTATTATTATTTTTTGTATTGATTGCTAAACCCTAAATAATACATATATTTTTTTATACAAAAGAAAGTAAAAAAAAATGTTCACAGAATGTTTATAGAATAGAATAGCCCTTTATTGTCATCATACAGTTGTACAAAGAAATTGTAGAGCATCTCCCTTTTTAGTGCAGGATCAGTTAAAATCTCAAAAGTGACTTGCAAGTATAAAAGTATAAAATCTAAATAATAAAATGTGGACGAAATAGTCCTATGTTCAGGCAGTGTAAATAATCGACGTGAAGTAGCAGCAGTTTGACAGTGAAGTCGTTGAATATTGCACGTGAGTAAGTATTGCACATAGAATATTGGACATTGAATGATGTGGTGTCACATATGGCAGCTCGGGTTGGAGTTTGTTCTTGCTTTTAAACTCCTATAGCATCTCCCAGATTATTTGGAAACCCTTCAAGTTGTTTATAGTTTTCCCCCCACAATATTTGTATAAATATAGCAGCAAATTTTTCCCCACAAAATTCAAAAGTATTTTTCTTTTTTAATCAATGAAAAAATATAATAAAAATAAGTCAATTAAATTAAAAAAAAAAGATTTGTGTGTTTACCATGGTTGCTATTACTATCCACTTTAGACTCAAATAAAAATAAATCAAAAAAGTAAAAAAAAAATTTTTTTTTTTTAAAGAATATTTCTTATTTTAGTGCCATTAACATCGAAAGAGTCAATCACTGTACAGACATAACCAATGTATACATGAAAAAAGTGGATATTTAGTAAGTGGTCATGTTTAGTGCTGCAACGATTAATCGATTAACTCGAGTATTCGATTAGAAAAAAAGATTCGAATTAAATTTTGCTGCTTTGAGTATTCGCTTAAAGTGGTGTAGTAATGGTTGATTTTGAAAGTGTTTGCATTTAGTTTTATTGATTTGGGTCGATACACTGCCTTCTAGCCTGCCTCATTTCACATGGCTGAATCCAGGTGCTCCCTGTGAAGACCAACATAAGCTACGTTTTTGTTTGAGCTAATGTTTTTTTAATGCATTTGTAATTTAGTTTATGGGTATATTTAGCCTGTTTTTGTGGGAATATGTCTGAACCATTTGTTAAGATCACTGTTAAAAAGTTAGCATTTTATAGCATTTGAACTAGCGGACTTTTGCTATTGTTTTTTTTTTGTTGTTGTTGTACATAGATCCTCCTTTATTTATTTTTTATACCGTTCGAGGCTCAGCTCAGGTAATTTAATTTTTCATGTTCCTTAACCGATCCCTAGTCATGTTATAATGTCATTGACAGCGATAGATGTTAAACTGGGAGAGTCTAGCAGTGATCGTTTGAAATTTTCTATCCCCTAACCAACGGCACACTTCTTTCACACCTAGCTTTTTTTTTCCTCCTCACGCCGCTTTCCAAACAAACCCTAAACAAGTCATCCGGTGGCCGAGGAGGAGAAGGGGGGAGGGTAGGACTCGACGAGGCGGCGTCCACCGCCGGACTGTGTCCAATTAGGGTTGAGGGAGTGTTGAAAAGGGGCGTGGCCCGCTAACATCTGTGCCTGCCCCCCTCCCCATCCTCTTCTCACTGCATTCTGCAGGGAAAGGGAGGAGATAACTCAACGCCAGGCACAAGTTTTGCCGGCTAGCTTGCGCACATTCGTCACTCATGATTGTAAACGCCGCCAAAAAATTGGACGTTGAGGATTTAGGATAAAGGATAAAGGAAGTGAAGACGCCGGTGAGTGGGTAAGACTATAAAGCAATGTTTGGGAAAGGGGGTGCCGGAGCACTATCTGCTGTTTGGAATGCGCGTGTGGCGGGCGGGGGGTCAGGGTAGCTTTTTTATCACCGTTGCGTATACAATCTGGGACGCAGGTGATGGGATCGCAGAGGGCTAATTAGCGGGTGTCGGAGTGGAAAACGAGGGGGGGTGATGACGGGAGGAGATGACCGACGGGGAGGCAGCGGAGCGCCCACCCTGGAGGCTGAGGGGGAGCGGTCGAGGGGAATGCCCTGTAATGATAAGGTTGGGAAAAATATGCAGGGATGCGGGAATGTACGGTTCTTTTTTTTTTTTTCTTTACAGTGAGGTGGGGGGTGAAAAGGAAAGTCACCTTGAGTGATGGGAGGGCTCCACGCTGTGCTTCTCAGGTTGCACTCGTTTGTCAATGCACACTCGTAAAACTGACCCTCCCATTTATTTATTTATTTTTTAAATTGGAGTTGTCGGTTAATCCTGGTTTTGCAATGGAATATATACAGATGAAAAAATGTGAAGGTGGTCGATATGTTAAAAAAGAAGAAAAATATTCATCGGAGTACGCGCCGGTTGGCCGGCAACTGCTCTGGTTGCCATAGCAACTGAAGGGGGAGGCTGCAGAACGCACGCTGTGGTGGAGAGATTACAACTGCGACAATGTAATCTGATTTGTTTTGAGGAAAGAGGATGGTTAAGTCATGGAAACCAAAATAATAATTAAAATCTGAGTTCATATTGTTAAGATTTTTTTTTTTTCTTTTGATTTGGAAAAAAATAAATTTGTGGCTAAAGCACAAAGTGTGAATGTGTGACTCCTTAGTTAACTTTGTAAATGATTTTTTTTTTCTTACTTTTTTGTTTAGTTTCTTTAATTTTGTAGAAATTTGTGGCTTAAATGGACATTAACGTGATAGCAACCCCCCCAAAAAATCTCCTGCGTTCAGATTTTTAATATTTATTCTTGTTTTAAATTTTTTTCCTTTTGATTTTTTTTTAAAAGACATTTGTGACTAAAGCAAGAACTTTTTTGCTTTTTTAAAATAATTGTTTTTTTCATTATTGTTTTCCTTTTTTTTTCTTCAAATTTTTGGCTAAAATTGACCCGTGATAGAAAAAAAATTTTCGTTTTTTGGAAAACATTTTATTAGAAAATTTAACCCATGTTTTTTGGGGGGGGGGGGGCTAAAATGGACTCATGATAGCAATACCCCCAAAAAATCTCCAGCATTCTTTTTTCGGGAAAAAAATAGTCTAAAACATTAACCCATTTTTTTATTTATTTATGTTTTTAACAAAAATCTACAGTGTTTTTTTGGGAAGAAAAAATAGAAAAATTAACTCTTTTTTTTTTTTTTTTTTTTTTTTTTTTGACTAAAATTGACTCATGATAGCAACCTCCCAAAAAATCTCCAGCATTCTTTTTTTGGGAAAAAAATAGTCTAAAAAATTAACCCGTTTTTTTAATTTATGTATGTTTTTAACAAAAATCTACAGTGTTTTTTTTTGGGGGGGGGGAATAGAAAAATTAACCCTTTTTTTTATTTTTATTTTTTTAATATTTTTTTTTGTTGTTGGCTGAAATGGACTCATGATAGCAATACCCCAAAAATCAACAGTGGTTTTTTTTTTGGGGGGCGGGGGGGATAGAAAAATTAACCCTTTTATTTATTTATTTTTTTTTTTTTTTTGGCTAAAATTGACTCATGATAGCAACCTCCAAAGAAATCTCCAGCATTCTTTTTTGGGGAAAAAATAGTCTAAAAAATTAACCCATTTTTATTTATGTTTTTAACACCTTTTGATTTATCAATTTCATCAAAATGATAGCAACCAAAATAAAAAAAAAAACCTCAAATACATATTCAGAAGTCCATTGGATTGGAACATTGGGAGGATGAACCCAATAATTTATGCAAATAGCCAAGCCCCGCCTCTTTTCACTGGCGATTCTAATGTTAACAACCTTAAAGAGAAAAGTACTGTATCAGGCCAAGTTAACCACTGAGTAACAAAACCGCACTAAAGTAAAAGTACTTATGCTGCAAGGAAGCTTGACAGTCACGTAATGGCAACTTAATGGATGATAAAAGTGGGCGATTTGTTGGCGAGCTTCCCTGGATACTTTCAGAGCAAGCAAATTGACAAATGAAGGATAGTAAGGAGACTGGAAATTACAAATATTACTCTTTTGGTATCAAGTTGGCCTTGGCTGAGTTCCCGGCTCTTCTGTAGCGTCACGGTCAATCTCACAACCTGCGAAAAGCTATGAAAGTTACATTTTTCAAAGTTCAATTTCCCTCTGTGAACCAGGAAGGAGCCTGCTAGCTATCAAATGCAAGACCTAGCTAGACCTAGGAAAACAAACAAGCAAACAAAGGTAAGGTTTGACTTTAGCGACAGTTTGAAAAGTAGTAGTAGTCGTATGGATACGGGCTGTAAAATGTAGTGAAGTCAAAGTACAGATACACAAAAAATGTACTTTACTACAGTAACGTTTCATTCCACCACTGCTAACAAATGTCATTTTCCACAGTACGTTTCCTTGGCTGAGGTCCTCACGTATGGTCATTCTCACGCTGCCAAATCGACAACTGTGAGACATTTTGGATTGAACTGTTTGCAACCTCTGCCAAGGAGTTTGTAGTTGGCCGTGTTTGCGAATTTTGTGAGATTTTGAACCAAGAAAAACCTCATAAAATTGGGATGTGGCCGCAGCATGACGACACTTGTGAGAATGTCACTCACTCCATGACAAATCGAGGGGTGTTCTGTACTGTATTGTAGGAGCGCGTTCCAAGGGAGGCTTGTTCAGCCTTGGATATTTTGTTCTTCACTAGAACGAAGGGTCATGTTTGTTGTTGTTTATTTCGGTTGGTAGGATGTTTCTTCTGATGAAATAACACATGAATAGCCACTTATAAAGGCAGCCAAAAGTCGGGTTAAGGTTGTTATTCTTTTTCTTTTTGTTTTTTAGACATTCAGACATTTAACTGTTAATGGATTGGACGTCTATCGCCGTCTATGGAAGCATGGGGCTTCACTTATATGGAAGTCAAATTTGTTTGCAATGCGAGGCTGTGATTAATGTGCACGAGAGAGTGAGTTCACTGCTACGCTCAGGTTAGGTTGCTGAATTGATCATACTGTATTACGAAGTGTCGAAAGTTACCGTATTTTTCGGACTATAAGTCTAGCGGACTTTTGCTATAGCAAAAGTCCACTAGCTTAAATGCTATATATTGCTAACGTTTACCATATACCGTATTTGCCCGAATATAAGACCACCCCCTCTTTTTCAAGACTCAAGTTTGAAACTAGGCCTGCAAGCAGGACTGAACGGGCCCTCGCAATCTAGCGCAACTCGGACGTCACGCAACTCGGACTGTGTGCAGGTCAGGGTGGTGGCAGATGCTCCTCTCTAATCATCTCATTAGAACATAACATGCTCGAAAGTCGCCTATTTACATTCCCACACCCAAGAGATAAAAACCCCTATTGGAGAGAGTACTACAAAAAAGGAGCCACTACTGAGCTGTGCAGCCAAGCCCTTATTCAAAACCAAAATTAATCTTCTAACTGGGCCAATTCGACGAAGTGTGCCAAATATTGTGGCTATATAAGCTGCCTGAGTCTTTGAAAAAAAATATTTCCTTTAAATGGCGGATAAAGGGTCGTCACGGCAACAGACAGAGACACGTGGACATGGGCCGTAAATAAGTATTACAATAGGTCTTCAAATTACAATGACCAACCTGAAAAGAACTGGACATGTATTGGAAAAACGAGTGACTTTCTATTGCCACTAGTTGGCGCTGTAGGGTTGATGCAAATGATCTCTACAAGGCCCTTCAGGGTATGACTCTCAACAAGCACGGGAAGTTTGGCGCAGATATGTTGTATATCTGCCGAGTTATGACTGTTCAAAGTTTTTGGAGAGAAAAATTGTTGACAGTCATTTTCACTTTCCTGTTTGGACCCCTCCGCTTCAACGAAACTTCAATATTTTTCATCAGGCACCTGAAGACAGGTCTTAAGCCTTCCCTTATGCAGGTTTGAGGTCAACAGATTTTTTTTCCTTGGAGGAGGAACCTGTCTCGTAAAAAAAGGCATTTCCTGTTCTCACTAGGGGGCGCTAGGCCTAATGGGTAATATTTCAATGCACTCGTGTTAAGGGTGGGATGTCGCACATACATGCCAGATATGAAAAAGATGGAACGTTGTGTGAAGGAACTATTAGTCATTTACTGAATTTGTCATTTTGCCGAAAAAATGGCCGACTTTGGCACCCCGCCCAGGTCAGGCCCGTGAATGAAAACACACCATTTTGATAACTTAAGATTTCATATGCCTCATGAACAGTCTCGCCAATTTTGAGAATGATCAAACTAATTCCCTAGGTGCCAAGGTGTAAAATGTGCACACTGTAAATCGATAAAAATTTCACATTCAATCCAAAATACCCGATTTCCTGTTGGGTTTGGAATATGCATGCAAGAGACTTTTTGGAGCAGTTTTGTACAAGGTATCGACTCTCCGAATTTCATCCCTTTACGTTGAAAAAACCTAAATGGAGAGGCCTTTTTGAAAATTTCAAGGGGGCGCCACTGAGCCATTTTGTTACATGTTTTCGTAACGTTGCAAGATTATTGAACGTTATGCAAAGCCACATGTATGTCCAAATTTTTGTGAGTTTTCGTGCATGTTCAAGCCTCCAAATGTAAACTCCTACTGTGAACCGATAAAAATTTCACATTCGATCCAAAATACCGGATTTCCTGTTGGATTTGGAATACGGGTGCAAGAGACTTTTTGGAGCAGTTTTGCACAAGGTATCGACTCCCCAAATTTCATCACTCTATGTTAAAAAAACCTAATAGGAAACGCCTTTTTGAAAAATTCAAGGGGGCGCCACTGAGGCATTTTGTTACATTTTTTCGTAACATTGCAAGATTATCGAACGTTATCCAAAGCCGCATGTATGTGCAAATTTTTACGAGTTTTTGTGCATATTCAAGCCTTCAAATGTAAACTCCTACTGTGAACCCATGAAAATTTCACATTCGATCCAAAATACCCGATTTCCTGTTGGATTTGGAATACGGGTGCAAGAGACTTTTTGGAGCAGTTTTGCATAAGGTATCTACTCCCCAAATTTCCTTGCTCTATGTTGAAAAAACCCAATAGGAAAGGCCTTTTTTAAAACTTCTTTCTGTCGCCACTAGTTGGCACTGTAGAGTTGATGCAAATGACCCCTACAAGAACCTTCAGGGTATGACTCTCAACAAACACGGAAAGTTTGGCGCAGATATGTTGTATATCTGCCGAGTTATGACTGTTCAAAGTTTTTTGCGTGACAAATTGTTGACGTTCATTTTCACTTTCCTGTTTGGACCCCTCCGCCTCAACGAAACCTCAATATTTTTCATCAGGCACCTGAACACAGGTCTTAAGGCTCCCCTGATGCAGGTTTGAGGTCAACAGATTTTTTTCCCTTGGAGGAGGAACCTGTCTCGTAAAAAAAGGCATTTCCTGTTCTCACTAGGGGGCGCTAGACCTAATGGGTAATATTTCAATGCACTCGTGTTAAGGGTGGGATACCACACATACATGCCAAATATGAAAAAGATTGAACGTTGTGTCAAGGAACTATTAGTCATTTACTGAATTTGTCATTTTGCCGAAAAAATGGTCGACTTTGGCACCACGCCCAGGTCAGACCCGTGAATGAAAACACACCATTTTCAAAACTTAAGATTTCATATGTCTCCTGAACAGTCTCACCAATTTTGAAGATGATCCAACTAACTCCCTCGGCGAAAAGGTCTCAAATGTGCACCCTGTGAATCGATAAAAATTTCATATTTGATCCAAAATAACCGATTTCCTGTTGGGTTTGGAATATGCGTGTAAATGCTTTTTTGGAGCGGTTTTGGACAAGGTATAGACCCCCCAAATTTCATTGCTCTACGCTGACATACCCTAATGTTATAGGCCAATTTTAAAATTTCAAGGGGGCGCCACTGAGCCATTTTGTTATATTTTTTTGCAACGTTGCAAAATTATCGAAATTTACAATTTTCCGGACGTATGTGCAAATTTTGGTGACTTTTCGTGCATGTTCAGGCCTCCAAATTGGCCGTTTTCATTTGCCCTGAAAAAAAAATAAAAAAATAAAAAAAATAAAAATAATCCTTTGCAAAACAATAGGGCCTTCGCACGTCTAGTGCTCGGGCCCTAAAAAAGACTTTTTTGAACACCAAATTAATTTTTATACAGAAAATAATTACAGTACATCTAAAACTAGGGCTGTCAAAATTATCGCGTTAACGGGCGGTAATTAATTTTTTAGATTAATCGCGTTAAAATATTTGACGCAATTAACGCACATGCCCCGCTCAAACAGATTAAAATGACAGCAAAGTGCAATGTCCACTTGTTACTTGTGTTTTTTGGAGTTTTGTTGCCCTCTGCTGGTGCTTGGTTGCGACTGATTTTATGGGCTTCAGCACCCATGAGCATTGTGTAATTATTGATATCAACAATGGCGGGCTACTAGTTTATTTTTTGATTGAAAATTTTACAAATTTTATTAAAACGAAAACATTAAGAGGGGTTTTAATATAAAATTTCTATAACTTGTACTAACATTTATCTTTTAAGAACTACAAGTCTTTCTATCCATGGATCGCTTTAACAGAATGTTAATAATGTTAATGCCATCTTGTTGATTTATTGTTATAATAAACAAATACAGTACTTATGTACCGTATGTTGAATGTATACATCCATCTTGTGTCTTATCTTTCCATTCCAACAATAATTTACAGAAAAATATGGCATATTTTATAGATGGTTTGAATTGTGATTAATTATGATTAATTCAATTTTAAGCTGTAATTAACTCGATTAAAAATTTTGATCGTTTGACAGACCTATCTAAAACAAATGATTAGAACAATATATTTGAGAGAAAAAGCATGTTATTTTGCCTATTCAAATCTTAATATCTGAACATTTAAATATGCAAACTAAAGTGCAATCACATTCGTAAATGTATGGCTTCTGGTTTTTGAAATGTAAATAAACCAATCTATTGTGATAAAACAACAAAATTGCAATAACTGCATTAACTATCAAAGTGAAGTCTAACTAACTGTAGTCTTGAAACAAATGTGAATAAAGAAAAAACATTGCAATACAATGCTAACTGGTTAAACTTGAGAGTAGCTGAGATTTGTCATGACAGAACATCGCTTCAATGATATCTGGCGCCATCTAGCGCCGTGAATGGGTATAATGTCTAGACTGTGAATATAAGACGACCCCCACTTTTTCAGTCTTATTTCAATGCAAAAAACACCGTCTTCGGGCCAATACGGTAGTTTCTCGTCCTTACAAAAAAACAATCTGGTGGTCATGCCCGCCCACTGCCTGAAAGCTGAGCTCAAGTTAGGCGCTAATGCTAATGCACAACTCCATCGCTACCATAGCGCCCTGCCTCTCTCGTCCATTGCTGACGTATTTGCTGCATGAATTCAGATGTGGGAGACTTAAGAGTTCAGACCGCAGCCACATTCTGGAAAAATGTGGCCCAGATCGGATTTTAACCTCATATGAAAGTGACCTAGATCAGATTTGAAATGGTCTACTTCTATGCAACTCGTCCCGTTCAGACCGTCAAGTAATGCCTCACTCAAGTAGGAAAAACACGGGGGAAAAAAACAGATTTGTGCATTAAGACCTGCGATATGAACCTAGCCTAAATGAAGCCAATGGTATTGTTTGTATTCTTTGTTGATGAGACGTTACTACTTAGAACAGAGCGCTAAGCTAGTGAGTGATTATGCTAATCGGTGTCTTATATGTCCGTTTGTCTTTAGTTTTGGAGAAGCGTATTGGCACTTGAGTTATTGTTCGATAGTAAACCAACATTAACCCATTCATATAACAGGTTAGTCTCCTTTCAACACAAACTCCCATTCAAACTTTAAATTGTCATACAAGAGAGTGTGCGTTGAAATTAGATTTGGATTGTCTTTATGGACAACTGTTTGAAAACGAAAGCTGATTCATTACAGTCTGCGTCCTCCTTATTCAATTTTGTTAATTTTTTTCCCATTTTTTTAAAATAACTGAGTCATTTAAACAATTATAACAGTGCTTTGCCCACAAAAAAAGTAAATCAGCAACACTTTGTGTTTGAGTGTTGTGTTAATATGTTAAAGTGGTCACAATTCTTTAAAAAAATCATTTTTAGCCACTCTGCTATTGCAGCCTTAACAGTCAAAGTATTTCACTACACCGATTTCTTGAGTTTTCAGCATGGAAACGTGGCCATTGCCTGTTGTTTTTCTCACGCGGAAATGATAGTTGTGCTGTCGAACCGAAACAGATTCTTTTGTACTTTAATAATACACATGCTGTATTTCAGCCCACCGACTCACGAAGTGAACAATTGCTTCTCTCTCTCTCGCCCGGCGGGATGCTTCCACTCCGAGATCTCCTGACCGTGCGGTTCGATAGCCGAGCTGGCGCCGCTCCAAGTGGAGCGTCCCGACTTAACCGCAGACTGCCACTGAAAGTTATTTCACACCTACTGACACTTTGCATCCGGTTGTTTTCCAACCCCGTTTTTGTTTTGTCTTCATTTCAACCTTTGGCGCTGTCCAGAGCCGTCAATGGCACTGAAATATGAGCATATGTAGCAGGCTGCAATGTTCAGCTTTTATGGACAGAATTTCTTGGCGCAGAAGAAACGTTGAGGGGGTCCGGTTTGGTGACCTCAGAATTACATCTCTGCTTTTTGCAGATGATGTGGTGCTATTGGCTTCATCAATCCGTGACCTCCAACTCTGACTGGAACAGTTCGCAGCCGAGTGTGAAGCAGTCGATATGAAGATCAGCACCTTCAGATCCGAGACCAAAGTCCTAAGGCGGAAAAGGTTAGCGTGCCCTCTCTGTGTATCTTAGGGTCTTGTTCACGAGTGAGGGTAGGAGGGAGCAGGAGATTGACAGGCAGATCGGTGCAGCATCTGCTGTAGGGGCGTGACAAAATATCGAAATGGTGATGTATCGTGATACTTTGTATCCCAAAAGGTTATCGTTATGCTCCTGCCAAGAATCGAGATATCGTTTCTGGGATCTGGGCTAAGACTGGATGAGCCTTTCTCCAAGGAATGCTTTAACAGTTTTAGCTCTATGGCATGCATTGTCATCTTGGAAAATGACAAACATATTTTCAATTGAAAGGATAAGAAAGCTGTCTAAAATTTCAATGTAAACTTGTGCATTTATTGAAGATTTAACCACAGCCATCTCCCCGGTGCCTTTGCCTGACATGCAGCCCCGTATCATCAAGGACTGAAGGAATTTTGATGTCTTCTTCAGGCAATCATCTTTGTAAATCTCACTGGAACGTAGAGGTGTGCAAAATTTCCGATTCTTAGATTATTTGCGATTCGGCCGCGGAAGATTCGAGAACGATTCACAAACATCCAGATTCCGATTACTGAAATATCCCAAGTAAAGCGGAAGTACAACACACTCAGCGCGCCGCGCGGTCAATGAGGAACGGAGCAAGAGTAACTAAACATCATGCTTCTCATTTCCCGGCCCCTCGGGTAATACCAATGCTCAACTCACGGCTCTAGCTCAACTCATGCCACGAGATAAAAAAAAAAACACAACAACATACCTGACCGCTGCCGAAAAGCTGCTACAAAGTACAGCCACATAATGTTACGGTAGATATCATTTATATAGGACTAGATGCAATATAGATTCGGTAGCGTTAGCAGCACACCTACAAAAAGCTAGATGCGGGCGTTAGTAAACGGCCGCCATCTTAAAGCAGTACACTTCCCTGCAAGGTTGTTGTAGCGAACCTTCCAAGCAAACCTAATTAACTTTTTATCTAAAATACTCCTAAGTCGGTAAAATATTGACTTGAATCTATCTTTAAAATAGTTTTCAAACTTTCACATGTCGAAAGTAGACATAAGGGAAATTATGGAATAACGGGAGCAATTTTAACAACTTTAACGGTTGATTCACAACAATAAATTAATTGAATGTAGTTTAAAGCTGCTGATACAGAATGGGGACTGGAGTTTTTTATTTACTGTTATTTTTGTATATTTGTTCACTGCTATATGTTAACTTGATACTGAAATAGTAGTTTGGTTTAGCCTGAGAGTATTTTTGAACAATTTTGGAACTAATGTAGAAAACATTAAAAAAAAAAAGAGAAAAAAAAAGGAGGGGGGTGCATCAATAATCGTTTTATAATCGAATCGGAGCCTCTGAATCGTAATCGTAATCGAATCGTTAGGTGCCCAAGGATTCCCAGCTCTACTGGAACGGCACCAAACAAAAGTTCCAGCATCATCACCTTGTTCCAGTGAGATGTTAAATGGCCCAAAATTACCTAATTGCCTGGCATTGACTGCCACTCACAGCCATAGACGTTCAATCCGTTTGAAGTGGGAGGGATGGCAGCGGATGAACGAATGTTCATCCGCTGCCACCCTCCCAGTTCCAATGGATTGGACGTCTATTCACCATAAAACTCATTCCAATTCACACTAGAAGCTTGTTTTTCTGTTAAGTAGTTGCTTGTAGAATATCCTAGAATCATTTCCTGACCGATGTATCGATAATCGTTGTATCGCCATATCATCAGATCATCGTTATCGTGAGCTTTGTATCGAAAATCGTATCGTATCGTGAGGTACTAAGAGGTTCCCACTCCTAATCTGCTGTGATGCGGACTCTGCACCGGTCCGTAGTGGTGAAGGAGCAAAGGCGAAGCACTCGATTTACCAGTCGATCTACGTTCCTACCCTCACCTATCCCGGGTACAAGCGGCCAAAATGAGTTTCCTCCCTTATTGATAGGGTGAGAAGCTCGGTCATCCGGGAGGGACTCAGAATCAAGCTGCTACTCCTCCGCGTTGAGAGGAGCCAGTTGAGGTGGCTCGGGCATCTTGTTCAGATGCCTCCTGGACGCCTCCCTGGAGATGTGTTCTGGGTATGCCTCAGGGACGACCCAGGACACGCTGGAGAAGAGACCATGTCTCTCGGCTGGCCTGGGAACGCCTTGGGATACCGCTGGAGGAGCTGGTTGAAGTGGCTGGGGAGAGGGAAGTCTGGGCTTTCCTGCTAAAGCTGCTGCACATGTGACCCGACCTCAGATTCAGCGGCAGATGATGGATGGATTTCCAGGTTACTTTCTGTTGATTTCCGGGTCACTTCGTGTTGGTTTTGTGGCATTTCAGGAAGGGGCTGAATGTGTCTGCGGACACAAAAGTGAGACCAATGCAGTCGTGCACAGATCTCCAGTGTTACAATTAGAGATGTAATGCCGATCGATAGGGTCCGATCATGTCATTTTCAAAGTATCGGAATGGCCAAAAAAATATCGGCCATGCCTTTTTTTTTCAATATATATATATTTTAATTAAATCGTTTTCTAATTGTATTTAACGCTACAGACAAAATGTGTTACACTCTTCCAGAGTCTTTAGTTTAAGCTTAAGGTAAGGTTATCAAATTTATCGCGTTAACGGTGGTTAACGGTAATTCATTTACGAATGTGATTGCACTTAAGTTTACATATTTGATTGTTCAGATATTAAGATTTGAATGAGGCAAAATAACATGCTTTTTCTCTCAAATATACTGCATTGTTATATTATTTTTATATTGTAATTTATAGGGCTGTCAAAATTATCGCGTTAACGAGCGGTAATTCATTTTTTAAATTAATCCTGTTAACGCGCAAATGCCCCGCTCAAACAGATTAAAATGAGAGCACAGTGAAAGGTGTACTTGTTGTGTTTTTCGGAGTTTTGCCGCCCTCTGCTGGCGCTTGGGTGCGACTGATTTTATAGGCTTTAGCACCCATGAATGAGCATTGTGTAAGTAATTATTGACATCAACAATGGCGGGCTACTAGTTTATTTTATTTATTTATTTTTTAAACGAAAACATTAAGAGGGGTTTTAATATGAAATTTCTATAACTTGTACTAACATTTTTCTTTTAAGAACTACAAGTCTTTCTATCCATGGATCGCTTTAACAGAATGTTAATAATGTTAATGCCATCTTGTTGACTTATTGTTATTTTAAACAAATACAGTCCTTATGTAGCGTATGTGGAATGTATATATCCATCTTGTTTCTTATCTTTCCATTCCAACAATAATTTACGGAAAAATATGGCATATTTTATAGATGGTTTGAATTGCGATTAATTGTGATTAATTACAATTAATGTTTAAGCTGTAATTAACTCGATTAAAAATTTTAATCGTTTGGCAGCCCTAATTATAATTTATAATTATAATTTATAGCAATTGTTTCAGATGTACTGTAATTATCTTAAATTAATTTGATGTTCAAAAAGTTTTTTTCAAATGACTTGTCTTGAAAAAGAGGGGGTCGTCTTATAATCAGGGCCGTCTTATATTCGGGCCAATACGGTATAGTAGCCAATGAGTTCATGCTAGTGCTTGCTAGCATGCTTTGGAGCACTCCAGATGCACACAACATTCAAATTTCTTCAGTTACTGTACCAGTTGTTTCATGAGTTGCTAGTTATTCTATTTATAATGTACATTGTTTGTGCAATGTGATCTTGTCCCAAATGTAGTAGCCAATGAGTTCATGTTAGCCCTGATACTGGTACTCGTAGGGTTTTAGCATCTCTCGACCAAATCTTCACTTTCCGGCGAGGAAACACAACACCGCATCATTTTAGCTAGCGCTAAGGTATGCCAACAGTTGATTACACGCGTGTTTCCAATACCCTACCGTCTACTTTGTTCTCCACGCGCTAGCTTATTAGCGTCACTTCACCGCCGGCCTCTTAACCTTTACAAATTACACTCCGAAATCGCCTTTCACCGCAATAATTAGTTCATAACGCAAGAAGTAAGGTCGCAAATAGGGAACCGTGTCGCGCACTTTCGCAATTTCCGTCGGGTCTGGTAATGTTTAGCCCTGGTGACCTACGTCTTTGGATTTGAAGGGAACCACCTGAGTGGAGGAGGATTTCAATCATATGGGGGGTTGCGGTCGCTTCAAGTGTAAAACAGTTTTAAAAATCGGATGCAGTTTGGTTATTTTTCACGTCCCTCCCAGTTGAAATGGAATGGACGATAAATTAATTTTGGGTCATCTCCATGTTAATTTTAGGGTGCTTACAGGTCACTTCCTGTACATTTCAAATCATTTCCTGTTGATTTTGAGGCTTTTTCAGGTCACCAAGCATTCGAATCTGTTCATTTTTTCCTCCATTAGAAATAAATGTTTTTGTCAAATTTTGGTGGAAACATACAAGTTTTTTTTTTTTTTTTTTGCATGGATAGTGGAAAAACCAATCAACATAGAAGTTGAAGATACAGTGGTGTGAAAAAGTATCTGAACATTTTCTTACATTTCTGCGTAAAATCACCACCAAATGTGATCTGATCTTTGTTAAAATCACACAGATGAAAAAACAGTGTCTGCTTTAGCTAAAACCACCCAAGCATTTGTAGTTTTTCATATTTTAATGAGGATAGTATGTAGAGTTGCAATGATTAATCGATTAACTCAAGTATTCGATAAGAAAAAAGATTACATTTTGTTGCTTCGAGTATTCGTTTAAAGTGCCGTTGTAATGTTTTATTTTGAAAGTAAATATTTACATTTAGTTTATTGCCCTCTGGTCTGCCTCATTTCACATGGCTGAATCCAACTGCATCCCGTTAAGACCAACGTAAGCTAAGTTTTTGTTTGGGCTAATGTTTTTTAATGCATTCGCAATTTAGTTTATATGTGCGCGTATATTTAGCCGTTTTTTTGTGGGAATACGAGTCTGGACCATTTGTTAACAGCATTGGAGAAAAAAAACATTGGCATTTTATAGCATTTAAGCTAGCAGACTTTTGCTTTGTAAGTTAGCCAATTGTTCTTTTGTTGTACGTAGATCCTCATTTATTTATTTTTAATTCTGTGTGAGGCTTAGCTCAGGTATTTTAAGATTTCATGTTCCTTATTTGATTACTCGATTATTCAAACAAGTTCATCGATTAATTGACTACTAAAATAATCGATAGCTGCAGCCCTAATGGTATGCAAACAATGACAGTTGGGGGCTAAAATAAGTGAACCATTACATTTAATATTTTGTGCACCAATAACTATAACCAGACGGTTCCTGTAGCTGCGGATCAGTCTGGCACATCGATCAGGACTAATCTTGGCCCATTGTTCTCTACAAAACTGCTGTAGTTGTCAGATTCCTGGGATGTCTGTCATGAATCGCTCTCTTTAGGTCATGCCACAGCATCTCAATGGGGTTCATGTCTGGACTTTGACTTGGCAACTCCAGAACGTGTATTTTGTTCTTCTGAAACCATTCTGAAGTTGATTTACTTCTGTGTTTTGGATCATTGTCTTATTGCAGCATCCATCCTCTATTTAGCTTCAGACGGCTTCAGGTTTTCCTGCAAAACATCCTGCGATAGACTTTTGAATTCATTCTTCCAAATATGAATGCAAGTTGTCCAGGCTATGAGGTAGGAAAACAGCCCCAAATCATGATGCTTCCTCTACCATTCTTCACGGTGGGGATTAGGTGTTGATGTTGGTGAGTTGTTCCATTTTTCCTTTCACACATGACGTTGTGTGTTACTCCCAAACAATTCAAATTTGGTTTCATCACTCCTCAAAATATTTTGCCAAAATTTCTGTGGAGTGTCCAAGTGCCTTTTTGCGAACATTAAACGAGCAACAATGTTTTTTTTTTTTTTTTTTTTTTTTTTTAGATAGCAATGGCTTCCTCTGTAGAGTCCTTCCAGCAACACCATTCTTGGCCATAGTTTTACATATAGTTGATTTTTGAACAAAGATATTGGACCGTGCCAGTGATTTCTGTAAGTCTTTAGCAGACATGTTAGGGTTCTTTTTTACCTCTCTGAGTATTCTGCGTTGAACCCTTGCGGTCATCTTTGGTGGACGGCCACAGAGAAGCAACAGTGCTGAACTCTCTCCATTTGTAGAAAACTTCTCTGACTGTCGATTGACGAACATCCAAACTTTTAGAGATGGTTTTGTATCCTTTCCCAGCTTTATACAAATCAACTTGATCGCAGGTCTTCAGACAGCTCTTTTGACCAAGCCAAGATGCACATCAGACAATGCTTCTCATCAAGACTATTCTTACCAGGTGTGGGTTTTATAGTGGGAAAGGCAGCTTTAAACAACTCGTCAATGATTGGGCACATACCTGACTTAAATTGTTTGATAAAAATTGGTTTCAATTAGGGCTGTCAAATTTAACGCGTTAACGGGCGGTAATTAATTGTTTAAATTAATCACGTTAAAATAGTTAACGCATTTAACGCATGCGCAGAATGACCCGCTCATGCATTGCCTCAAACAGATTACAATGACGCACTTGAGAGCTAAGAGGCAGAGAAAGGTATCTTGTTTTTTGCTTTTTCTTAACAAGGTATACCACACGCGACGTCCTGGCACTTGTTTGTTTTTTGTTTTTTTTTAACACATTCAGCTTCAACATTAACACAGCTTACGGCTCTCGGCAGGCTGTAACTAACTCACTCCTGCATCATGTGAGTAAACAGCATTGACTGTTTTGGCGCCGCGTGCACTTCAAGGTGCATCGGATAATTCAATATCAGAACATTACAAAAGGTGAGTCAACACAGGCGTTCATTGGACCGCGCCGTTTATTGGCATAAGCTTCGGCAACTCCTTCACACCAAACATAAGTATCATTTAGTGAAAGCACAACAAAAATAATATCTCTCAAAAAAATAATGTTCACAAAAAGAAAAGCGCTTCCATCTGTATTAATGAGGCCGTATTCTCACACAGTTAAACAACAGTGCAAAGAGAACTGGCATTCCCAATCAAAATAGCTATCCAACATACACAAAATTTACTCAGACATTGGTCAAACGCTATTCAAACATTTCGTTTAGTTCAACAAATACACTGAATGGCAATATTTGTTCACAATATACAAACTATCAGAGGTCAAGTACGTTGTGAAGCCAGCACTCAAATGACGTGAATTACAATGGATGGACTAGTAAACAGGAAACTACGGCATCAGTCGAGGGACAAAACACTATTTGGCTTGATTTCTAAGTTAATTTAAAACTCGCCATTGACACCTTGTGTTGTATTGAGTGTATATAGTTTTTTTTTTTGATTGAAAATTTTACAAATTTTATTAAGACAAAAGCATTAAGAGGGGTTTTAATATAAACTTAGTATAACTTGTACTAAGATTTATCTATTAAGAACTACAAGTCTTTCTTGTGGATCCCTTTAACAGAAAGAATGTTATTAATGTTAATGCCATCTTGTGGATTTATGTACAGTAGACTTATGTACAGTATGTTGAATGTATATATCCGTCTTGTCTTTTCTTTCCATTCCAAAAATAATTTACGGAAAAATATGGCATATTTTAGAGATGGTTTGAATTGCGATTAATTACGATTAATTCATTTTTAAACTGTGATTAACTCGATTAAAAATTTTAATCGTTTGACAGCCCTTGTTTCCATTGCTCTTTAAGTCCCATTAGGCAGATGGTTCTTTTACATATTTTTGCACGCTATCCTCATTGAAATATGAAAACCTATACATGTTTGGTTGGTTTTAGTTAAAGCAGACACTGTTTTTACATCTGTGTGATTTTGACAAAGATCAGATCACGTTTGACGATTTTATGTAGAAATGTGAGAAATTCCAAAAGGGTCAGATACTTTTTCATACCACTGTATGGTATTATTTATACATTATTTTAGGAACCATGTTATTTTAATTCTTACTTTAATCACGTTTCAAACTGTTCTTTGTTTTAATGATAACATACATTTGTAAGGTTTTATTTACACTGATTGATATTAAAAAAATGTATGTTAAAATGGGGGGGGGGGGGGGGGGGGGGCGACACTACTTTCACTTTAAGCTGTCAGTTCTGGTCCCCATTAACAGCGATAAGTGAGTGATCACTGCATTTATTAATTGACAGCAAAAAAAGTAATTGGGAAAACAAAAGAATTGCTACTAAGATGCTTCAAATTTGGGACAATGTTTTGCTCAACAATGTCTCGAAATGACTATTAATCGACAAACAAAATTGCAAGTAAAACGTCCTCCCAAGTTAAAACCCGAATACAGTCCCACGTCTTCATTCCGATGTCTTGACTCGACACCAATCTACCTTTTCGGAAAAGTCCTTGGGCGTGTAATAGACTCCCTCCCTGCTTCGGGCGCTTTGTTGTCTGGCCCTGACCTCAATTGTCCTCGCGAAGAATGTGTCAGTTGAAGGATTATTCTTATTCTACTGCTCTTTGGTGAAATCTCCAGTGATGTCACGTGTCGGTTTGGATTTACCTGCGAGGAATAGAAAAAACGGGGTTGTTGAGAGTGGAGCGTGCAGCTGTGTTCTGGGCGGGCCCCAAAGGCATTTGCCAAACAGTAGTTTAATCTTCTTTTCCGATTTGGGATTTGGGCTGGATCAGACTCGGGCATCATCTCGCCACGTTAACCTACATATTCCTACTATAGATTTCAACTGACACCATTGACGGCGAGAGACAGAAATGCTGACTGGCGGGTTAAGAAGAGATTAATATCGGGCCCGTCTCGGTGACTGCCACTCAAAAGAACGCTTGAGGGCCAAATACAAAAGGACGTATCGTTGCTAGCTGCTGATTTTACACTAGTTGGGTGAGGTGTGCAGATTTGAAAGATGTCTGAAGATTTTTTTGCGTGTGTTGAGTAGGGTCGGGAACCTCTGGGTACCTCCCTATACGATTTGCGACATAAGGCTTACGTTAACGATGATCTTACGATATGGCGATGATATCGATACATAGGTCAGGAAATCATTCTAGCTACAGCTACCGATTATTTTAGTAGTCGATTTATCTAGCAACTAGTTAGTTCGAGTAATCGGGAGATTTAAAACAATGGCTTGTTAATATTGCACTTTCAAATGTGAACACAAAATAAAATTTCCGAGTGTTTCCTCAAACTATGCGGAATTGCACTTATATTTAAAAATAAATTAAAACACCTGTGCTTAGCCCTCAAATGGCATAAAGAAAATAAATGAAGATTAAGTACAACAAAAGAACAATTGGCTAACTTGCATTGCAAACGTCCGCTAGCTTAAATGCTATAAAATGCTAACTATTATTTATTTTATTTTTTTTGCTTACAATACTCTTAGCAAATTGTTTAAACACACGTTCCCACAAAAAACAGCTAAATATACCTATAAACTAAATTACGAATGCATAAAAACTAGGGTTGTCAGAATTATCGCGTTAACGGGCGGTAATTTTTTTATTTTTATTTATCCCGTTAATATTTGACACAATTAACGCACAAATGCCCCGCTCAAACAGATTAAAATGAGAGCACAGTGAAAAGTGTACTTGTTGTGTTTTTCAGAGTTTTGCCGCCCTCTGCTGGCGCTTGGGTGTGACTGATTTTATAGGTTTCAGCACCCATGAGCATTGTGTAAGTAATTATTATTATACCAAAAGGAGTTTCTGACGGAATGTAACCCTTACTTTTCGAGGCTGTGAGTCGATCGGGTTAGTTTCTTTTTGTAGATTATATTTACTCCGTCTTCTCTACTATAATGAGGATCAACTCAGTAGGACCGTATAACCCAGAAACGTCAACGGCGTGACAACGTGGCCGCCGCGAGAACGCAGTGAAACGCGCGCGTTAAAGTCAATCAGCCAATGCACACCAGTCGCAGTGCGGCCGTGTGTTAGATGCGTCCCAGAAGCGGCTCAACGCGACGCACGAGAAAAGAACGGCAGAGTTTATTATTTGACGTGAGACGCGGCCTTCCTACGTCAATACTACTAGCTAGGCTCCGGCAGACCGGAAGTCACTTGTGTAAAAATACGGTGGATCCGGTCGATTTTCAAACTAATATGCAATCGTAACTAGGGTTGTTCTGATCATGTTTTTTTGCTCCCGATCCGATCCCGATCGTTTTAGTTTGAGTATCTGGCGATCCCGATATTTCCCGATCCGATTGCTTTTTTTTTTTTTTTTTTTTTTTTGCTCCCGATTCAATTCCAATCATTCCCGATAACATATACATTTTGCCAATGCATTAAGAAAAAAATGAATAAAACTCGGACGAATATGTACATTCAACATACAGTACATAAGTACTGTATTTGTTTATTATGACAATAAATCCTAAGACGGCATTTACATTATTAACATTCTTTCTGTGAGAGGGATCCACGGATAGAAAGACTTGTAATTGACTGTGCGTAGTGGCACCAATTGATATATCTTCTCTGCGTTGGGAAATAACATAGGGTGTTAAGAAAAAGATCAACTACTACCTTTCTTCCCCACATTGCTTCCCACGATATTTCTAATTGTTGAGAGAGGGATTATAAGGCTTTAGCCATTTAAAAAAAGGCTCCAAAGACTGCCAAAATTCACTCTACTCATCTTACGCTGCCTTTTAGCTCTATATATAGGTAAAACGGCGCCATTATAGATTGAACGCCACAATGCGTGAGTGGGTCGTGCAGCGCGTGCGTTAATTACGTTAAATATTTTAACGCGATTAATTTTTTAAAAAATTAATTACCACCGTTAACATGATAAATTTGATAGCCCTACTTTAAGCCAAAACTAAATACTCTGGATAAGTGTAAGACATTTTGGCTGCAACGTTAAATACAATTAGAAAACGATTTAATTAAAAAATATATATAAAAAAAAGGCATGTCCGATTTTTTTTTGCCGATTCCGATACTTTGAAAATGACGTGATCGGGATCCCGATCGATCGGGACATCTTTCATCGTAACCCACTTTTGAGTCCATCAGATCTCTTGAGTGGTAGATCGGGGCACAGTTGACTTGTCTTTGTTGATTTACTGCTGTCTTCTCTGCTATAATAATAACCAACACGGCCCCGTGTTCAATACCAAACCCTCCTACCACAACTAAACAAGTAGGAACTAATATTCACATAGGAACTAAAGTTATACAACATAGAATATACAATATAAATGAATAGTACATCACATTTGTAAAATATAAAATAAATAATAGCCCATTTAAATAAATTGAAATGAGCTAAAACACCTGTAATTAAATAATAAGAATAATATGCAGATCCTGCTTACACAATTAAATTTATTCATTTCTGTGTGGCGCTTTAACTTGAGAAGATCCACCAATAAAGCTTTTGAAAACCGTTCATAAGAAGAAATAATGATTCATTGAGCCATTTCATTTGTAAAATACATGTTAAAATCTTTGTCATTGGGATTGCTTTTCTCTTTAGCACAGGACTTCTTTTTTCCTTCTTTCAGAAAGAAAGCTGACCAATATGCGGGGTCTGAAAGGCAAATTGTTGTTGGATTATTATCTTTAAATACCCGCTACTTTTTTAACAGAATGCTAGCTTTGTATAGGCTAATGTTCCTATTGTTAAAAGCACAAAAGTGTGTAATAAACAACTAGCACAATTATATTTTGCATTTTGTTTTCTTACTGTACCGAAAATGAACCGAACCGTGACCTCAAAACCGAGGTACGTACCGAACCGAGATTTTTGTGTACCGTTACACCCCTAGAAGTCGTATTTCATAAAATTAAATGATTAGAATCGTAATATTATGAGATTGAAGTCAATGTTACGTGAACCGGAAATTGTTTGGTTTCACAAATTGAGACTGTTACAAACATGAGGTTTTTATCAACACAAAAGTGATTTGGGCATATTAGATTGAATGTCACGACACGTGATGAGTCGTAGAGGAGGAAGGAACATGCTTTTAAGTAAGAAGTTCAAAGGAGCATGCTTCCATGTTGGTCAGGCAGATGAAGCCGGCTGAGGTGGAAGCGAGACCGGCAACAGCAGATTTCGGCAGTATTAAAAAGTTCAAAGACAAAGTCGTCCCGTCGTCGTCTCCTGCGTCAAGACTTGTCGTTTGCCTGGCTTCAAGGTGCGTGTTTGGAATCTTCTTTTCATTTCGTCTTTTCCCTTCAGGATATTGTACCAATATAATATTTACGTTACTTGAACCGGACTTTGTTTGAAGTAATGCGGACTTTAATTTTTGTCGACGTAAACGTCAGTGTGAACACAAAACTGAGACGAGCGTACGCATAAGTTCTGAATGGAGCTTAGCACTTTAAGGTCGGGGCCTATTTTGTCCCGATTTTTGCATGCCTTTGATGTTGCCTTTATATTTCAAAGAAAAAGTTGTTTGCAATGGTGTGGTTGGGTCCCTTTTTTCAGGACACCATAACCTTCATGTCCAAACTGTTGATTTCTTTACTGACAATTATAATCAATATTTTTTAAATGTTTAAACGTTTTTGTCAAAATTTGTAAATTTGATGTCCTATTGACAACCAAACATGCTAAATGAACAGTTTTGAAGCTTTATTATGTTTATTCAACTTGTTAGGGTAAGACTGAATTGTTTTATATTTGATAATTCAACAGAAAACGCAGGTACGGTCATAGATTTTTTTGTCCTTTATACATACTATGGTCAAGGCCGAAAATAGGTTATATATAGTGGACCAACAGTGCAAAATAGTGAAAAAAAATATATGTACATATATAAGCGTTTAGAGGATATCTCTTTGTGAGGCTAACTACAGGTAGTCCTCGGTTTACGAATGACTTCTGTTCCTGTGCTGGCAATGTAACCCGGATTTCCATGCAAGTCGAAATTAACCTTTAAGTACCTCTAAAAGCTTTCTTAATTAAAAAAAAAAATCCCAAAAACTTTTTACATCATATTAAGAAAATAAAGTGAAAAGTGCGGCACTGTTACTCAACAAAAAAAAAAAAAAAAGGGGGGGGGGGGTCGACTCAAGACAAAATGACAGCCGAAACACCTATGTCAAAAATCAGTCAAAAAATTGGTTTAGAGGCTGGGGAGAGGGAAGTCTGGACTTACCTGCTAAATCTGCTGCCCCCGCGACCTGACCCCGGATGAAGCAGGAGATGATGGATGGATCAATGTTATTTTTTTCACAATCTTTTCAATTTGTATAGAGATGTTTTAGTTTGAGAAACTTGATTGTATGTATATAGTTTTGATAAGATGATGGGTGCAATACCTAACCTCATAAAGAGATATCCTCCAAAGTCAAACCCTTTTTGTGTTCGATGGTATATAAATACTGTAATTTTCTAAATAAGCTGCTACTTTTCCCCCCATTTTGAATCCTGCGATTTATAGTCCAGTGCATCTTATTTGTTGATTTGAGTTAATAGGTAACACTTTATTTCACAGCAGCGTCATAAGTTTGTCTGTCTTAAGAGAATCATAATTAGGACACGGCACTATCATGGACATTACTGAATGCTAATGACAGATGTCATTAATTGTCATCCGGCAAATTATGTCACTTCATTTATGTCCAGTTTGGCTCTTTTACATCTATTCAAAAGTGAGATCATTTCCAGGATCACACTAAATGACATGTTATAAGCATTGAATAATGCACATGACAGTGTCATGCCATAATTATGTTTAATTAATTATGTTTAATGACCGTCTTATGGCGCCACTGTCAAATAGTGTTACCAAATACCATAACTAGCAATTAATGAAACTGTAACAGTAACTGAAGAAATAATTAGCACAGAACATGAAGTTTTACTGTTATTTACATCTGTAGCGCTGCAATGCATGCTTGGGGGCATGTTGGATGACAAAGGTTTTGACAGCAGGTGGCAGCAGAGGTTGACTGTCTCCAACAAGGGAGAAGTGATGGCCAAATGAAGCTTCTTGAAGCAATGAAGCTTTGCAGCCAATTGGTTCAAAGCTTCATGGTGGTTCATTTGTTCTTATGACAGTCTTGGGATGCCACTGTCAAAGTGTTATCTTTTGGTGTAAATATCCCATAATACAGTGATGACAGCTGCGTCTTATAGTCCAGTGCGTCTTATCTATGAACAAATGCCGTTTTCGTGTTTAATCTGGTGGGTGGCAGTTTACTAGTATAATCTGAAAATTACGGTACTTTGTCGGTCTACTGTAAACTTGTTTGACCATAGTATGTAGAAAGGACAAAAACGCTTATGACCACGCCTGCTGTTTCTTAGGAATATAAAAGCAACATCAAAGGCATGCAAAATCTGTCAAAATAGGACCGGATCTTAGTTTTTTGGTTTTTTTTAAATGACGCAACCGACCTCGATTTATGATCATGTGATCGGATTGGGGACATCCCTAACTGGAAGCCCCACGCTTTCTAGTTCAGGGTTCACCTGGCTATGCTCGGAATGCTCTCAAGTCCCGACAGGCCCGATTGCAGGCAATCTTGACCGTCTGACAGACAACATCAGAGCGCTCGCAGGTTAACAACCGCAGAACCTCATCGCAGGGATCAGCGGTGTCCCCGTCTCACGCTCTAAGAGTTGACAGCCGGCTCTTAGCTAATGGAAAAGACGGGCACTTTCGTGGACTAATATGGTCAAAGAGGCGCTTTCACGCTCCGACGGGTGGCGAGCGTGAGGCCGAGCAGCTGCCGCCCGCCGAGGCCTCCGCTCGTCGAGGATGTGTCAAAATAAACAGACGCTTCCACGCGCGCCCTCTCGGCTCGCTAGCGTCGCCGCAAAGATTCAAATGAAGCCCCGGAGCGACAAAACCGGTCGGGTCGTTAGTGTTTTATGTTTGACGGTTTCCTCAGAAATGAATGGTTTGTTGGTGACAAAAAGACGGTTGTTTAAAGGAATCGTCGGCACAATTTGGCTTTGTGTAAAATAGATCATTGTTCAAGGGCGGATTTACATGTTCAATGTCGGTGATTTTGTTAACATCCAAATTTCAAAAGAAATAAATGTTGGATGAAAAATGAAACACTACAGCTGAGGGTGATTTTAGAAGATTGTTCCCTTGGTCAGCATTATAAGCTAGTTAAATGGCTTGCTGCTACTTTTGAGAAGAAGCTAACATGTTTGTTCATATTTGCAACCCTGTTACATGCAGCATGTTAATTTTGATCATGCCAACTTAGAATACTGTGATTAATTTTTTAAATTCGATTAAAGCACAGGTGTCAAAAAGGCGACAGATCTGGCATTTTATGTGAAGTAAATTGACATTGGATGTTTTTTCCCATTCAAAATAACCATTTTTTAATGCTGTTTTAAAATCATAGTATTTATATATGTTTATGTAAACAGAATATTTATTTTTCCCCTTTTTTCATATTTCAAAAAAAAAATCTGTGGCAGTTAGAAAATCACAATAAAAAAATAGTAAAACTAATTAAACAAATTAAAAAACTAGGATATTTACTGTATTTTTCTATTTTTTTTTATTATAATAAATAAACATGGAAAAAAAAAAAAAAAAAAAAGATAAATGACAGGGTCAAAAACACTATTTGGACTTAAAGCGTCACTTGGTAACTTTTCAGTTTTAGGTGATTTTAGCGACACCGGTGGACAAAAGTGGTAGTATTTTGCCTTAAGGAATTCAGTACTGTGTTTTTCAATTTTATTTCTTAATTTTAGTTTAAAGCACAGGTGTCAAAAAGGTGACAAATCCAGCATTTTATGTGAAGTAAATTGTGAAGTAGATAAACTTTTTTTTTTTTAAATAATAGAGTGTATTTCTCTTTTTTGTTATTCTTAATAAAATATATTAAAATATACTAGTATATAATATTTACATTTTTAATTTAAAAAAATCTAGTGCAATTAGAAAATCACAATTAAAAAAAATAAGAATTTACCTTTTTAGTTCATTAAAAAAACAATATTTCCTGTCATTTTTATTATGAATAAATAAACATGGAAAAATAAAACAATTTTGATAATTGACAGGGTCAAAATCAGACTATTTGGACTTGAAGCAACACTTGGTAACTTTGTTTTAGTTTTGGTGGATTTTAGAGACACCGGTGGACAAAAGTGAGTGTATTTTTTATTTTGTGTATTTATTGAAGTTTAATTTAAGCACAGGTGTCAAAAAGGTGACAAATCCGGCATTTTATGTGAAGTAAATTGACAAGAGTTTTAAATTAATAAACATTTTTTGTTGTTTCATTAAAATAGAGAGCGATATTCCCCTTTTTTGTTGTTATTAATAAAATACATTTAAAAAAATATATATATATATAATTTCCCCCCTTTATATAAGAATATATTTACCTTTTTAGTTTTACTTCATTAAAAAAAAAACGACCCTGGTGGACATGGGGAGGATTTCAGGGTCACTTCCTGATAATATGGGGGCATTTTGAGGTCATTTCTGTTTTATTTTAGGGCATTTCGAGTTCACTTCCTGTTGATTTTTGAGGCATCTCAGACTTCCTGTTTATATTGGGTCACTTCCTGTTGATATGGGGCCATTTCAGGTTCATTTCCGGTTGATTTTAAAGCATGTCAGGGTCGCTTCCTGCTGATTTTGAGGCGTTCCACGGTCAATTTCTGTAGACACCTGGGTTGGAAATAAATAGGAGTGAATGGAATGAATAGAAGTTTCTGTGCTATTGAGGTGATTGGCGAATGGGGCCATTGGAAATGAAATTTTGCCCATTAGAATGGGTTTGTTTGTTTTTTGCAAATTTTGGCCTAATCTTACGTTTTAAAAAAAAAAAAAAAACAACTGTATAGACCTTTTGTGTCCTCAATATTTTGATGTATAAATGATGTGATTTGGATGAAAATTGTAGGACAATGAGCGTTTTCAAATGTCACTTTTTATTAAAAAAGAAAACAAACATTCAATTACATGCAAAGCTACTATCAACCAACACTTAAAAAATCCCATATAGTCTGTTTAAATGATAAATCGAACTTCGGCGTACGCTTGTTGCAATTTTACACTGCTGATGTCTCAATTTACCCGGCGACATAAATCCTCTTTATTATTTTTTCCCTTTTTGGCGATCATCCAGCAACTACCTCAGCTGTTTCATCTTCACCTGGCAATAAAAAACACTCAGCTATCAACGTTCACGAGGTTGCTCATCCATGACGGCGGATCTCCGCGCCGTATTTCACCCTTAAGACTGCGCCAAGACAGTTGCTAACGAGACAAATCCTCCCTCTCGCCTCAGGAAGGGAAAGTCCGAGACGCGGAAGACAATCGGGAGGATTGAAAACTGAACGAGCGCGGGCTTACTCATCGTCTGAGGCTTTGCAGGAAGTCCTTTTTGTTCTCCGACCCAAAACACACCCGTGTAATCGCTGCTCTAAAAAAGGAGAGTCACGTCTGAATGGAAAGAAAAGAAAATTGCGGTTTCAATTTCAAACGAGGCACTCGCGGAGTCTTATTGTGTCAATGTTGTAATTTCATCTGTCATGACTGACCCCCAGCAACGTGAAGAACTTTGATTCCGAGGGTGTATTAACACCGTGGTTACGGTTGCCCTCGGGGTGGGCGGTTACTAAGGTGAAAACTGCATAAATGTATAATTGCGAGGGGTGTAATGGTACACTGAAAATTACGACTGGGTGTGTATTGTGGTTTAGTTTCTGGATTGGTTCACGTTAGATATAGAATTGGGAACAAAATAACAAAGAAAAGCTAGCTGATTTCATTCACAGCCAATCAGAGCGGCTCCTCTCATTCCCTTTAAATGTGTTTCATTCACAGAGCTTTCTGACGGAGGCAGAGCGCTGAGGTGGCCGTGACGAGGCCCCCCGAAAGGAGCCTCCGCAACACTACCGGACCGGCCCGGCCCGCCAGGGAGCGCCATGGCTCCCCGGAAGCGTGGCGGCCGTGGCGGCGGCGGCCTCTCTTTCTTCTTCTGCTGCTTCAACAACAGCGACCACCCAGAGATCACCTACCGGCTGCGGGAGGACTTTGCCCTGCAGGCCATGGAGCCGGCGCTGCCCATGCCAGGTTATGACGAACTGGACGGGATGTTTTCGGAGTTGGTGGTAAGCTAGCGTGTATTTTCATTCTGATTTTTAAAGAATTACAACTAGTCTGAAAGCATAAAAATTCTTCACTTCAAAATCCAGGTCACTCCAATTACTAAAAACGACTCCCAAAAAAAATCCACTTTACTGAGACTTAGCTAGCTAGTTAACAGTTGTCAGCGTTAGCCCTAGCCTTGCTGTTTTATCGTAGCATAGTGAAAATTATAGGCATACCGATGTGAAATTTTCAAAGGCTGATGCAATACCAATTAAAAAAAACTACAGTGGGGTAAATAGGTATTTAGTCAACCACCAATTGTGGAAGTTTTCCTACTTGAAAAGATTAGAGAGGCCTGTAATTGTCAACATGGGTAAACCTCAACCATGAGAGACAGAATGTGAAAAAAAAAAAACAGAAAATCACATTGTTTGATTTTTAAATAATTTATTTCCAAATTAGAGTGGAAAATAAGTATTTGCTCACCTACAGACAAGCAAGATTTCTGGCTGTCATAGAGGTGTAACTCCACTCGTTACCTGTATTAATGGCACCTGTTTTAACTCATTATCGGTATAAAAGACACCTGTCCACAATCTCAGTCAGTCATACTCCAAACTCCACTATGGCCAAGACCAAAGAGCTGTCGAAGGACACCAGAGACAAAATTGTAGACCTGCACCAGACTGGGAAGAATGAATCAGCAATAGGTAAAACGGTTGGTGTCAAGAAATCAACTTGGAAGACATACAAGACCACTGATAATCTCCCTCGATCTGGGGCGTCATGCAAGATCTCCCGTGGTGTCAAAATGATAACAAGATCGGTGAGCAAAAATCCCAGAATCACACGAGGGGACCTAGTGAATGACCTACATAGAGCCGCCAGGGACTCAAATCCTGCACTGCCAGACGTGTCCCCCTGCTGAAGAAAGTACACGTCCAGGCACGTCTGCGGTTCGCTACAAAGCATTTGGATGTTCCAGAAGAGGACTGGGAGAATGTGTTATGGTCAGATGAAACCAAAATAGAACTTTTTGGTAGAAACACAGGTTCTCGTGTTTGGAGGAGAAAGAATACTGAATTGCATCCGAAGAACACCATACCCACTGTGAAGCATGGGGGTGGAAAAATCATGCTTTGGGGCTGTTTTCCTGCAAAGGGACCAGGATGACTGATCTGTGTAAAGGAAAGAATGAATGGAGCAATGTATCGAGAGATTTTGAGTGAAAATCTACTTCCATCAGCAGGGGCATTGAAGATGAGACATGGCTGGGTCTTTCAGCATGACAATGATCCCAAACACACAGCCAGGGCAACAAAGGAGTGGCTTCGTAAGAAGCATTTCAAGGTCCTGGAGTGGCCTAGCCAGTCTCCAGATCTCAACCCCACAGAAAATCTGTGGAGGGAGTTGAAAGTAAGTGTTGCCCAACGACAGCCCCAAAACATCACTGCTGTAGAGGAGATCTGCATGGAGGAATGGGCCAAAACACCAGCAACAGTGTGTGAAATGCTTGTGAAGAGTAGGGTACATAACAAAGTATTGAGATGAACTTTTGGTATTGACCAAATACTTATTTTCCACCATGATTTGCAAAAAAATTTCTTTTAAAAATCAAACAATGTGATTTTCTTGGTTGTTTTTCCACATTCTGTCTCTCATGGTTGAGGTTTACCCATGTTGACAATTACAGGACTCTCTAATATTTTCAAGTGGGAGAACTTGCACAATTAGTGGTTGACTAAATACTTATATAGAAAAAATAATTCAGCAAATTGCCAATGTCTAAAGACCATTTTATGAGCCAATATTTGAGGCTGATAGCAATTGTTTTCTCTTCTTCTTCAAACCACGTTGATTATGAGGGGCAAGTGGAACACTCATTAGATAAATACAGGTAGTCTTCAGGTTGCAACATACTTTTGACTTATGAGTTATGCGAGTGTCATTCGCCATTTTGTCCCCAGCCTTTTTTTTTTTTTTTGGTCGTCGCTTTAACACTACCTTATTCTACCTCACAGTATCTTATTTGTTTTTACTTTCTTAACATGACGTGTTCTGTCCTTACTAAACATGAAGTTGTTCAGCTTGACAGACAGCAAACAAGGCAACGGTGCTTTTTGATGCTTTTTACTTCACTTTTGACAATTTGTAAAGCTGTAACACACATAGTGTATGTACACTTATGTACAAAACGACCAGTGTTGTTAATAACGGCGTTAGAATATAACGGCGTTACTAACGGCGTTATTTTTTTCAGTAATGAGTAATCTAATTAATTAATTTTCTCATCTTGGCAACGCAGTTACTAAGTTGGTTGAATGAAAAAAGTCTGAGAGAGACGGACTGACGGAGACGAGACAGCAGAGCAGGAGTGGGGAAGACGCCGTTGCAAACGCGATGCTAGGTGGCTCCAATAATACCTGACTGTAGCCATAGCCTACAAATTACGCCCACATGATATGGTAGATATCACATATTATAGAACTAGATGCAAATGACAGACACGGCTGCATTGGCAACATGTTTTCAGGACTACATGCGTTAGTAAACAGTCGCCATCTTAAAGCTGTAGTTCTCAGGAAGGCTCTGATGTAGAGATCCTTCCTAGCGAACCTTTTTTTTTTTTTTTTAAATCTAAAATCTTCCTAAATCTTGATTTAAATCTGCTCCCCACCCCGCCAAACATTGGTGACTACTGTTTCCGGGTCATTGCTAAACTGTGGGTACTAGGGCTGCAGCTATCGAATATTTTAGTAATCGACTGAAAATTCTATCGATTAATCGAGTAATCGGATAAAACAAATATATTTTCAGGTGAAGAGCAATTATAAATATACATGAGAAAACAAGACATTTCATCTGATCTTCAACCATTTTCAGTCAATCAATGTCTTTATTTTCGATGTACATTGTTGAAAACAGCCAACAATTGCATCTCAGATGTAACTAGAATTAAAAAAAAAAAGACAAATTCACTGCTTTCACTCAAAAAACCTTTAGATCTTATTTAAAATAATATATTAGGGCTGTCAAAATTATCGCGTTAACGCGCGGTAATTAATTTTTTTAATTAATCACGTTAAAATATTTGACGCAATTGACGCACATGTCCCGCTCAGACAGTATTCTGCCTTTTGGTAAGTTTTACAGCAAGGCTTTTTGTGCTGCAGCACAACAGCGAACTCTTGTGGTCGCTTTGCGACATGGTTTATTTTCTTTCTTGCCAGTTCATATGGCTGCACGACGTCTCGGGCTGAAGCCTACGTTGTAATGTTGTGCTTATATGATCCTTGGACAAGACTTGTCCGTAAGTATGGTTGTTGTAAAGAATGTACGTATTATGTTAGTATGCGAAATGTTCTATTTTTTGTATGAGACGCTTTTTGTTTGTTTAGTGAACCTGTATAGCGTGCTAAGCTAACGTTGTTGCTAATGCAATGCTTGTGTACTTTTTTTTTGTAGTTTTATGACGGTCTAAAGAGGACAATGGTTTGAGGCTATTTTATTAATAAATCAGATGAAAAAGGAAGAAGTCTGATTATTAAGGCGTCGTTCACTAGCTGTCTAGCTTTTGAAAAAGTAGACGCTTCGGAGTGAGGACAGCATAGAAAGATTTAAATGACAGTAGAGTGAAATGCCCACTACAGTCCTTATGTACCGTATGTTGAATGTACTGCATATATCCATCTTGTGTCTTATCTTTCCATTCCAACAATTTATTTTACAGAATATATATAATTTACAGAAAAATATGGCATATTTTATAGATGGTTTGAATTGCGATTAATTGCGATTAATTACGATAAATTAATTTTTAAGCTGTAATTAACTCGATTAAAAATTTTAATCGTTTGACAGCCCTAATATATATATATATACCTAAAAATGCCAATACGCTTGATAACACACATCACTTAAAAGTTAGGATTTTTTTTCCCACGTGTTTCAATTGAATTTCTATTTGTGTCAAGCCATTTTTAAGTTCTAGTTAAGTTTTACGCTACTCTAAACTGTAAGTCCTGATAGGATTTTGAGTTTTTGCAGTGTTCAAAATAAATGTATGATACAGGCTGTATTGGAGCACATTAGGGACCAGTGCTACTTGGTGTTTTATCCAGCAATGACTACTGAGCTAAAATTGATAGTTAGCATTATTGAGTTTTTATTTTACACCCTCATCACTCCACAAAGCTGTTATGTTAATGTTATGTTAAAGCCTGTATGTAAGACACGTTAGCCACGCATCGAAAGTGGTCATAATTAATAGAAACCTAGCCCTCCGCAGGGCTAACGTTACGTGAGCTAGTGACTCAGACAGTAACGTTAATCTTATTTATTAGCGCTTAGCGCTCTTTATTAGCGCTTAGCGCTCTACTGCTTTATGATGGCAGCTGTTTATTAACGCTGCCCAGACGCGGCCGAGTATGTCATTTCGCATCTAGTTCAACATACATGTGATCTTTATGAGACTCATCAGATGCTACCTGCTACCAACTTAACATCATGCGGGCTAGTTTTTAGCAACGTCAGCGTAGTTTGGAGCAGCTGTCGGCTGCGGAAATGTTTTTTATATTTTTTTATTGCTTCTTCCTCTACGCACGTGACGTCAGCGCGTTGTCCCGCATTAAAAGTAGTCCGAGCGAAACATGATGCTTAGAGCTGTCAAAATAAACGATTACTCGAGGTGAATAAAATTACTCGGACAAGTTTTTAAACTCGAGTTACTCGAGTTGCTCGAGTATTCGTTTCAGCTCTAGTGGGTACAAATTAGTAAACTGTGGGCACAGTTTAGTAATCTGTGGGCACAGATTAGTAAACTGTGGGCGCAGATTAGTAAACTGTGGGCGCAGATTAGTAAACTGTGGGCGCAGATTAGTAAACTGTGGGTACAGATTAGTAAACTGTGGGTGCAGTTTAGTAAACTGTGGGTACAGATTAGCTATGATTTTTTAAATTTTTTCTACCCTGGCACCTGGGGGCTCCGTAAATTTGCATGCCTGATGCAGCCTTAGAGTTAACTGAGACACTATTATAGTTAAAGATTTTGGTAGCAACTTGTTGGTTCCTATAACATATCGAAAACCTTTTGGGAAACAAAGTATCACGATATATCAGCATTTCGATATTTTGTCACACCCCTAATATTCGATGCATCGATAATCGTGATAATCACGATAACCGCGATAAACGCCAATATCGTGATCATCGTTCAAAAATCGAATCGTAGCACCCTGAATCGTTATCGAATGGAATCGTGGGGTGCCTAAGACGGCACACACCTAGTAGCAGCAAAATTTGATTTGAAGCTTTTTTCTAAATAAATCACTCAAGTTTTGCTACAATCTGAATAATGGGTAATGAAACATTCGCGCGGAACGCACGCAAAGTGAGGACGTCACCAGGATGCTGCCTTTCGACAAGGAAACATGATGCTAGTTAGCCGATTAGCCGCCTTGTTATTAAAGCCTCATAGTTCAACGGTTGAGAAGAAAATTGTATGAAAACTTCAGTTTAGAACGGCTCAAAATCCCCAGTTTAAACTGGGGAGGACCTTTTCAGCCAATGAGTTCAATGTTTTGGTTGAAGGACCTCAGCATTTCAGAGAAAAGTCCTTTTTTGTCCCACATTTTGGACATTGTATGACCTCAACAAGCCCTGGGCACGCGTCCAACCTCTGAACAGTCGCTTCCTCCCAGTTTAGCTCATCTTGTGAGCAACGAGGCCAGCTCGCCATTCTTCCTCTGTCTCATTGTCACCTCCAATTTAGTCCCTTTTTCAGCGGGCCGACTAATGTAAGCATGACATTTTTGCACATCAATGGGCCTCATTCAGCGGCTCTTCATGTCCGAGGCGCTCCGCCATCTGCTAATTGCTTGTTTTTGTCCGGCGCCCTTTATGAGCGCGTAATTGAGTGTGACGACGAGGGCGCTTTTCAGTCGTCGTGTTTACCGAAAAGGAAACGGCCACGTGCTTTTTTTTCCCCCTCGGATTCGCTGGAGAAAAGATGCCTGTAAGTGGGCTGTTGAGAGGGAGCTTTATGCTAAGTCAAGGAGGGAAAAGGTTTTTTTTTTGTGCGATAATGAATCCATTAAAGCAGGGGTGTCAAATTTATCTTTATAGTTATGGTTTCATTAGGAAGGCCGACTTGGCTGCCACAATTAATAGACGAATCGACACGAATAGACAATACAATTCATTAATTGTTTAGCGGCATTGCTAACTTAAAAATTGTCCGGAGCAGTTTTATAGCAAATATTCTATTTTTCATTTATTTATATTTTTCACTTTAAAAAAACAAAAACAAAGTTTTTAAATGAAAAAAGGAGAAAACTGTCAATCTAATCTTTATTTTTAAATGTTTTTCATTTATTTAGATTTAAGGAGAGAAAACTGAAAAACATAGAAATATATATATATATATATATATATATATATATATATATATATTTAGAATATTAAAAAAAAATTTTTTTTTTTTTCAGTTTTTGTTTTTAAGACCAGAAATGTTCCATTTTCCTAAAAGAAAAAAAAAACAATGTTAATTTTTTTTTTTTTAAAAGAAAATATACTTTTAATCATTTCTGTTTTTTTTTTTTTTTATCATTGACATTTCGTTAAAATAGAAAAAAAAGCATATATTTTAATGTTTTAATTGTTTTTAAATTAAAATAGTAAAAAAATTCTAAACATTAAAATGTATAATATCTATCATTATTTTTTAAAATATTTTTATGAATATTATTATTTATGTAAGTAAAAAATGGAAACTGTAAATATTCTATTATTTTTCAGATGTTCAATGTTCAATTTTTCAATAAATAAAAACAATGTTCTTTTTTTAATTGAAAAACTAAGAAAATATACTTTTAATCATCCCTAATGTTTATTTTTTAATTTTTGACATTTTTTAAGAGAAAAAGTTTATTTTGAAATTTCTATAAAAGATAAAAACAGCAAATAATATTTTTAATTGTTTTAATTGTTTTTTTTTTTAATTAAAATGGTAAAAAAAAAATTCTAAACGTTAAATATATATATTATTCATCTTTTGTTTTTAATATTTATTTTTTATAAATATTGATTAACAATTAATTTACATTAAAAAAGCGAAAATCGTAAATCCATCATTTTTGGGGATTAAAAAATGTTCAGTTTAAAAAAAAAATTTAATTTAAAAAAGGAGCAAAAAGCAATATACTTTTTATCATTCCTAATGTTAATTTTTTAATTATTGACATTTAAAAATATATATATATATATATATATATATATATATAAAATTGATTATAGAGGAAGAAATGTAAATAGTTTTTAATATTTTAATAGTAGCTTAATAGTTTTTAAATTAGAATAGTAAAAAAAATACATATTAAAAAAAAAATTCTTTTTAATTTTTAATTTTTTTTTATTAAGAATAAAAATACAAAATTATTTTTATAAATATTATTTATTCATTTTGAATGTTCATTCATGCTCACAACAAAAAGTGGAAAACGGTAAATATTCTCTATTTTTTATTAAAAAATCTTTATCAGTTTTTTTCCTTTAAAATATAATCTCTCAATTATAGATCAAGGCCGACAAAATGTTATTTGAATTCTATTTCAGTGAGCATGATTTACTTTCACGGACCACGCAAAACGATGTGGCGGGCGAGATCTGGCCCATGGGCCTCGAGTTCAACAACAGTGCGTGAAGTACCTCACATGTTTAACTTGTTCTCTGCTAGCCCCTCCCAGTCCAAATAGATTGGAAGTCTATCGCCGTCAACTGCAGGCAAAGAGTTCAAACACACTGTATTTTGTCGTATCAGCACGTCGACACTCTCTGACTATTTCAAAGCGACGCGGCCGCAAACTCTTGCGCGCGCCTCCCTTTCGTGAAATATGCGCTCCGTATCGGGGACGCATGTTGCCTCCAGATGTTTGTTACCACATGTCGGACAGACGCCTCCCTATTACTCATGCCCCCCTCCCCGAAGGCATAGGAGTCAGTCACGGAGCACCTGGCGTAACATCATATAGGAAAGTGAAAACCACGTCAAACGCTGTCATCGATGATTTGTTTGAGGGCAAAAACAACACTTGTGTAGCTGTTTTACAGGGGGGTTTCGAAGACGCCAAGCTATTGTTTTGTGCTGTTAAAACGCAGATGTAAGCGCATTGCAGCATTGTGACCTAATGATTTGATCAATTTTACAGTGATGTAATCAAACCGCATCTCTATTGGTATATCAATGAAAGACTTGTTCTTTTTCGTTCTGAAGTTTTTTGTTTTTGAATTATTAGCGGATTACGATACAAAGATAATATGATTACAAATATTACGGTTTGGTAGTGATACAATTCGGTACCGTTTGGAAACAAAGCGATAAGATTATTCCCGTATTTTTTGGAGTATAAGTCGCATGCCCAGCCAAACTATAAAAAAAAAAAAAAAGTTTGGAAAACTTCGTAATATACCGTATAGGCAACGGTCCCTAATCTGTTTTGCATCATGGAACACTTTTAAGTAACAGACAAGATTCGGACCAATCATTTGAAGCGATACTGAAATCCACACAGTCGAAGCTGGAATGTTCAGAGTGTTTTGGCGGTAAATCAAGCTTGACGCATAGACTTCATAATGTATTGACGGGACGCGGGGCCTGCATTTTTGGCGAGGCCTTCAAAGCTAACAGAGTGGAATCACAGATAAAGAGCTTTTTTTCATTGAAAATTCTTGTGAATAAATGCTTAAATCCCTGAATTCTTTATAGTAGAGCTGAAACGAATACTTGAGATATTCGAATAACTCGAGTTTAAAAACTGATCCGAGTAATTTTATTCACCTCGAGGAATGGTTTAATTTTGGCAGCTCTAAGCATCACGTTTTGCCTGGACTACTTTTAATGCGGGACAACACGCTGACGTCACATGCGTAGAGGAAGAAGCAATAAATAAAGAAAAAAAACTTTCTGCAGCCGACAGCCACTACAAACTACGCCGACCTTGCTAAAAACTACGCCCGCATGATGCTAGTGTGGTAGCAGCTAGTGTCCGATGCGTCTCATAGATATCGCATGCATTTAGGACTAGATGCAAAATGACAGACTCGGCGGCGTCTGGGCAGCGTTAGTAAACAGCCGCCATCTTTAAGCAGTAGACTTCTCATCGCTAATAAATATAACGTTACTGTTACTCGCTCACGGAACGTTAGCCCTTCGGAGGGCTAGGTTTCTATTGATTATGACCACTGTCGATGCGTGGCTAATGTGTCTTACATACAAGATTTAACATAATATAGTGTTGTGGAGTGGTGAGGGTGTAAAATAAAAACATAATCATGCTAACTATCAATTTTAGCTCAGTAGTCATTGCTGGATAAAACACCAAGTAGCACTGGTCCCTAATGTGCTCCAATACAGCCTGTATTTATTTTGAACACTGCAAAAACTCAAAATCCTATCAGGATTTACAGTTTAGATTAACTTCAAACTTAACTAGAATTTAGAACAATACGACATTGATTGACTGAAAATGGTTCAATATTGGATTAAATGTTTTTTTCTCATGTATATTTATAACTGCCATTTACCTAAAAAAAAAAAAAAGTTTTATCCGATTACTCGATTAATCGATAGAATTTTCACTCGATTACTCGATTACTAAAATATTCGATAGCTGCAGCCCTACTTTATAGATATGGATGCAAAACAGTCTCGATTCATGGTTAAAAGCAAAAAAAAAAAAAAAAAAGTGCCGTGAGCATTTATTTTGTGTAATGTCAAAGTACAATGCTAGTCTTTTAGTGAATGTAGTTAGCGACCGCCTGATGTAAACAGAGCTTTTCCGGTGAAAATTCTTGTGAATAATGCTTAAATCCTCGAATTCTTTATAGATATTGACGTAAAACAGCCTCGATTCTTGGTTAAGAGCAAAAAAAATGTGCCGTTAGCGTCTATTTTACGTAAATATGTCGAAGTACAATCCTAGTCTGTTAGTGAATGTAGCTAGCGGCCGCCTGATGTAAACGAAGCTTTTCTGGTGAAGATTCTTGGGAATAAATGCTTAAATCTCCGAATTATTTATAGATATGGACGTAGAACAGTCTTGATTCTTGGTTAAAAGCAAAACAAAACCGTACAGTTAGCTTTTATTTTACGTAAATATGTCGAAGTACAATGCTAGCCTGTTAGTGAATGTAGCTCGCGGCCGCCTGTAGTAAACAGAGCTTTTCCGGTGAAAATTCTTGTGAATAGATGCTTAAATCCCTTAATTCTTCATAAATATGGACGTAAAACAGTCTCGATTCGTGGTTAAAAGCAAAAAAGAAAACATGCAGTTGGCGTTTATTTTACGTAAATATGTCGATGTACAATGCTAGTCCGTAGTGAATGTAGGTAGCGGCCGCTTGATGTAAACAGAGCTTTTCCGCTGAAAATTCTTCTAAAAAATGCTTAAATCCTCGAATTCTTCATAGATATGGGCGTAAAACAGTCTCGATTCTTGGTTAAAAGCAAAAAAAAAAACAAAAAACCTGCAGTTAGCATTTATTTTATGTAAATATTGCGAACTATGATGCCAATGCAGTAGTGGCTAATTTCTCCCATTGATTTTTTTCACAAAGTTTCAAAATGCATGCATGGTATGAAAAAATATAATAATTACCTGAATAAAATGGTTAAACTACTATCTAGTTTTTTATTTTTATCGTAAGCATTCAAAAATAGTGAAAACAAGATCGTACAGTGAAAAATGAAACTCTTTCAATCGCCCATCATTAGCTTATTTCAGGATAGCTTTTTATCAACTGAGCCTGTTAAGAATGTTTCTATCGTCTGTTTTTACAAACAATTATCTGCTTGAATTAGTTCTTCATACACTCTTTTTAATTATTTTTTTTCTACTCGACACACAGGACGAGCTGGACCTCACCGAGAAGCACAGGGAAGCCATGTTCGCCCTGCCCGCTGAGAAGAAATGGCAGATCTACTGTAGTAAAAAGAAGGTACAGCAAACCAACAACACCCTATTTTCAATGGGAAAACGACCACCCGAAAACTACGTGTAACGGAAAATCTGCTTCCGCGGGTTTCCGCATTAGATCTCACCGTTACCACGGTCGCGTGCAATCGTTCCTGTTAGCTTTTGTGTGGTTGAGAACTCTAAAGACTCCCAGGCCGGCGCTCTGATGTTTGCACAGTCAATCCGCTTTTATCAATAATACGCAAACCGCGCTATGCCATCTGCTTTGACTTTCCCTTTTCACTCGTCACGAGCAGGAAAACATCACGCGCGAGCTTCCCGATTCTTTGTCAAGGCCGTAAGGTGAGCGTGTGGAGGATATCCTGTCTGGGATAATAAACGGACATGCTAGCAAGACCATTGACAATGATAGATGTCTACTCTGAATTGAAATGGGTTTATCGCTAGCAGCTAATGAGGTCATTATTAGGGATGTCCCAAAACTTTTTTGACTTGCAACACGATACGATTTCTTTCAAAATATATTTTGCCACTGTTGATCCAATCCAGAAAAAATAATGAAAAAATGTTACCAGTACATGACAAATCATATTTTTTGTATTAAAGTTTGAGCCTTGCTGGTACCTCCTCAAGAAATGACACAATAACGTTTGACAAGTGGTTTGATTTACAGCGGCAGCAATGTACCATGGTACTAAAACATTGAGATCGGATCCAATCTTGTGACCAAATCCGATAATGTCTCATACTACATAAACGGCTGTATCGGGTGCCGATACTGAGAAATTATATAGAAGTCAGTTGAATAATGTCAGTTTTAAGCAGTGTTTGTCAGTCTGTTTTAGCAAAAGCTGAATTATTAGGAGCCTAAAAATTTTACAAATCCTCATATTTGAGTATTGTTTTATTTCTTTTCCATTCTATTTAAATGTTTTAATTTTAAAAATGGGAAAAATCCATTTACCGTATTTTTCGGACTATAAGTCGCATTTTTTTTTTCATAGTTTGGCTGGGGGTGCGACTTATACTCAGGAGCGACTTATGTGTGAAATTATTAACACATTATGATATCATTTCACATGTTATTTTGTAGCGATGATGCCGATCGATCGGGTCCGATCACGTCATTTTCAAAGTATCGGAATCGGCAAAAAAATATCGGCCATGCCATTTTTAATATATATATATATATATTTTAATTAAATCGTTTTCTAATTGTATTTAACTTTACAGACATAATATGTTACACCCATCCAGAGTCTTTAGTTTTGGCTTAAGGTAGGGTCATCAAATTTATCCCGATAATGGCGGTTATTAAGTTTTTTAATAATGTATCACGTTAAAATATTTAACGCAATTAATGCATGCGCTGCACGACCCACTCACGCATTGTTGCGCTCAATCTGTAATGGCGCCGTTTTACCTATATAGAGAGATAAAAGGCAGCGTAAAATGAGTAGAGTGAATTTTGGCAGCCTTTGGAGCCTTTTTTTAAATGGCTAAAGCCTTACAATCCTTCTCTCCACGATTAGAAATATCGTGGGAAGCAATGTGGGGAAGCAAGGTAGCAATTGATCTTTATCTTAACACCTTATGTTATTTCCCAACGCAGAGAAGATATATCAATTGGTAGCACTACGCACAGTCATGGTTCCACTTCCCATCATGCATTTGGGCATGGCTACAGTATCATTTACTGAAAGCTCAACAAATACACTAGATGGCAATACAATATACAAAGTCACAAGTCTTTCTATCCGTGGATCCCTCTCACAGAAAGAATGTTAATGATGCAAATGCCATCTTGAGGATTTATTGTCATAATAAACAAATACAGTACTTATGTACTGTATGTTGAATGTATATATTCGTCCGAGTTTTATTCATTTTTTTCTTAATGCATTGCCAAGAGGTGAATTTGACACCCCAAGTACGATCGTGTGCTTTCAGCTTGTTTTGTTTAGATGCATACTGGCACAACGTACAAAAAATGCCTTAATAAAATACTTAAACATCATAATATTAAATAAATGTGGTTTAAATACGCTACGTGACTAATATGATCAACAGAACAACAATCTGCTTTAAAGCTACCACACGAAAACAATGCTTAAAAGTATGAGAAGGAAACACATGCAAAAAGTATTTTGAAGCAAAGAAAAGGTAATAAAAGATGCAATTAAAAACACCGATGGTTGCATGTGTAAGACGTCTTGCCGCGTAGAAGGAATTGCAGAACACCGGTGTGTTCATGTAGTTTGTAGTTTGTCTAGTGACAGTGACAGCTGCGGACTCCGCACTGTCGCTGCACGCAGGTAGCGTTCAAGACCAAACGGTTTAATAACACTAACCAACACCACAAAGACCAGATTATTTTTTTCCCATCGATAGTATGTGTATTGTTTATCAATCTATTAGATGCAATCAGTAACAAGTCCTCAAATGAAAACCAACTAATCTGTTACGGTCGGCGAATATGGATGCAAGCAGACAACAATAACAGAGGGATTGCCTAAAAGGGTTTATTGAACACACAGAAAACACGCGGTCGCGAAAAGGGAGACAAAAAACGGTCCGTGACAGAAGGCCAGGATCAATTTTAAAAAAAAATTTTTTAAAACACACTCACACACAGGGAAAACCGCTGTGAGAGGCAGACGAACGGGGGAAAAAACCAAGGCAAGAATGCAACCACAAACTGTCAAATAGCAGGAAGTCAATATCTTGGCAAGCCGCCTAGGATCGGTTTAAAGACACTGCTGATGAGTTGGAATTCAATGCAGGTACGACGTCTGGAACTCATCCCACAGCTCTGTAACAAAACAATCTAGCAGCAGAATGTAACAAAATCATGCCAGTCGTCAAACTAGCTTCGGTTGCTAGCTAGCACAGCTATTCTGCCAGTCCAGTCCAACCGTGTCATCACCCCTGGTATGCATTGCGCGCTTAAAACATGGCGTCCTCCGTAAGTCAAAACATGTACTAAATATTATAGATTTTGAAATTAATGACAATAATATATGTGTTTCTAATAAACATATTTTAGTAAAAGAGAACAATTGTGGCTTATCAGAGCCTAAAAGTCTGTGGTTCCTTTTAAATTTTTTTATTTATTTTAAATTTAAATTGGGGAAAGAAAAATTAGTAAATATTCCCCAACAATCATCATTTTTATTTTTCGAATTTCATTAAAACTTTAATTTAGTGATAAAATTGTAGTGTCACAGACCAAAAACAATGTAATGGTGGGCCGGATCCGACCCGTAGGCCTCGAATTTGTTACCTGTGACTTCAAATATTTGATTACTTGCACTTTTTTTTTTACTATTTGAAACTGTTTTGCAGATTATTTATTGCAGCCCACACTTACAATACGTATTGTATTCGTAGAGTAATTGTTCTAGTGGTTAGCAAAAGTACAGCAAATTCATAGAATGAAGCCATTAAGCTGAAGATGTCATGAAATAGGAAAAAAAAATTACAAAGGAAGCCCATACGTCAACCGTCGCAAATAAATCATTCAACGGCGTTTGTGTCAATTCCAAATATTAATCTTTGACGACGTCGGTGATAAAAATGTCAATCCCACCGTAAATCCGAGGCAAGACATCCTGACTTTACTTTAGTCAAGCTGTAAAAACACTGGACACAAAGTTCCCATCACGTATCTTGGTAGTCTTTTATTAAACGCCCGACCTGTTTTGAATTAGAGATGACGCTGACCTCATCAGGACTATTTTCTCAGGCTGCGCTATGCTAGTATGTTCTCATTGGCGAGAACGTTGACGTCTATCGCCGTCAATGGAAGTGAAAGTGTTAAGTTTGGATGCATTTTCAGATGAATGAGCCCTGAGGAGTCATGAAATTGAACATAAGTGAGCACGGAATATAAAGACGTTTTCCTCCTCAGTTGTCTGCACAGGAAATTAGAGCGGAAATATTGTTCCCTAATGCTACTTTTTTATTAGCGGCGCACCTACGTGTATTGTTAGAACCTTACACAGACGTACTGTACATACGGTCCACCCTCGTTTATCGTTCCAGACCTGCCAAATTTTACACAAATGCCAAGTTATGGAACTTTTTTAATCCATGAGTGAAATGTACAATAGTGAAGAAAAGTTTAAAAGTCATTTTTGTTGGTGTCATTTTTCCAAAACCTGGCGTTTTGAACAGGGGTGTGTAGACTTTTTCGAATCTTATATTCATTTAAATTCAGTAGGAAGTAGAGCAGCAATTTTTTTTGTCTTTTTAATCAATAAAATACATCCAAATTTTAAGTTTTAACACATTTTAACAGTAAATGTATTTTTTTAAATATATTTTGTTCATAAAAAATATACTGTGATATATAAATTAAAATACAGTAGAGTGATACCTCAGCTCACGAACATAATTGGTTCCCAGAAAGTGTGTGTGAGGCGAAAAGTTCGTCTTCCGAACATTTATTTCCCATAAGAAACCATTAAAATGAGAATAATCCGTTCCCAGGTCCCCATAAACATAATTTTCTACTAAATAAGCCTTAAAACCACACAAAAATATACCTTATTTTATGTATAAAAAATGTGCTATTGTATTATAATTAAAGAAATAAACTGTACTGTATAATAAAGTCGTTTTATTTACCTTTGTGATGGTAGTTGATGGCTTGATGGAATGGAGTGGGAGGAGGAGGGAGGGAGGGAGGGAGTTACTGTTTGGAAGGAGAGTGTTACCGGCAAAGTGCGCAGTTAGCGTAGACTCCACTGCTGTGCCCCCCACATGCTTTTGGTTGTTAATAAAAGTGCCCACAAAAAGCCATCCGACGCCTCTGGGTGTTTGTATGCACGCCGCCACCTTTCTGGAGAGGAAATCAGGCGAACCGAAGACAACCGATGACAACGAGCCAACGTGACTCGCCGAACACCGGTCCACTTCTCACGACGGTGGGAAGCTGAAAGCACCGCCAATTACCAGTCGAGGGCGAATTGGTAACACGAGTCACCTTCCATAAGGACTGTAGGTAACTCTTTTTCGGTCCCATAATAGCAAAAGTACACTCAATATGGTCCAAAATGTCTATCAAACACAAACCACGTCCGCACTCAACGAAAGGGAGGGGACAAACTGGGACGCCGTGAGCGTGCGTCAGCTTCTCGTGGCGCTGTTCGTCCGCCGAAAACTAGTTCGTCAGCAGAGACTATATGCTTGCGAATTTAATGTTCTTGAGGCGAAAAGTTCGTGAGTTTAAGCGTTCGTGAGCTGAGGTATCACTGTATATCATTAATATATAACGTTACAAATACAAAAATGAATACAAATATTATCAGTATATTATTAGAAAAGTTTGAAAAAATAAAATTAGAATATTTACAATTGAGAAGCTTAAAGTTTTTAAAATATTTTCTGATTAAGATGTTTTTTTCTTAATAAAAATTAAATATTTTATTTTTTTAATAAAAATTAATTATTTTACAAACTGAAAAATAAGTTACTTTAAAAATAATTTATATTTTTTTTATTATTAGTCAATTTTTATATATGAAATGAACATACTTTAAAAGTGAAGAAAAAAGAATATTGTTTTTTGTGTTTCTATCTTAAAATGTAAATAAATAAAAACAAAAAATTAAGACTGTAGAGGCAAAAAAAATTACATTTTCTTAATAAAGAAATATCCTAATAAAAAGATTTTTTTTTTAATTAAAATTCTTTTTTTAATCCAAAAAATAAGTCCAAAGGAAGTATTCATATTTTTTTTTTCCATTATATAATATATTTTTTAAATAAATAAAATGAACATTCATGTTTTAATGAAATATTTTTTTTTTTTGTGTGTGTTTTTATTAAAAAATGTTATAAAATAAGAATTTATTTATTATTTTTTTTTTTTTAAATACGATTTGGACAATTTTTAGGTTAACAATGTCTCAAATCAGTTAACTAACAATCAAAACATATGTCAATTAGTTTGATAATTGATCATTTATTGATGAATGTATTATTCAGAGCTGCTCTACTGTTATCTCCCGCCATTTCACCCAACGATTTTTCGCGTCCCAGATAGTGGCCTCATTTTATCACTATCAACTTCCCAAAATAGCTCCATATGACACTTTTGGAAATCAAGCAGGAATGTGTGTTCGCTGCTGCTGCTGGTGACTGAGTCGTCGATAAAGCTGACTCAGCTTCCAAAACTGGCCGACGCCCAAACTGATAAATGCATCGCTCGTCCAGAGCAAACAGGAAAAGCTTGGCTTGTCACATGAACCGACATTATAAAGATCACAATCTTGTTTTGAAACATATGCTTCGTTTGTTTAGTGCGGAATTACCTGAACTAAACCACATTGCAGACCTTTGGGAGTTTCCTTTTCAACGATTTGTCTTCTCACTATGACTCGTTCTTGTTGTTTCTTCCCTTAAATAACTTGATTACTAAAGCGTTTCTGATGTGTGAAAGTATATTACACCGGAATACACTCCCTACGTACTGAGAGTGTTAAAAATACAGTACATCATATTAGATGTCTAATCTATTTTGACTACGAGAGCGAATGATCGCTTCATTTCATACTAAGAACATATCATGCAAGATTGATAATAATCCCTGTATTCATTCTTGAGTTATTGAAAATATTCCTTTTCTGACCTCTGTGACCTTTGACCTCATTACCCCAAACTGTATTCACTTCCCTTGTTTCATATTACAAACCTACCCTGCAAATTTGATAATAATCCCTGTATTCATTCTTGAGTTGCAAAAAAAAAAAAAAAATCATTTTCTGAACTCTGTGACCTTTGCCCTCATGACCCCAAAATTTATTCACTAATCACCTCGTCCATTTCATATTACAAACTGTATACTGCAAGTTTGATAATAACCCCTTTGGACGTTCTTTAGTTATCATGTATTTCCTTGTCTGACCTTTGACCTCATGACCCCAAAATTTAATCATCTAATCTAGGGCAGCAGCTATCGATTATTTGAGTGGTCGATAAATCTAGCAACGATTTAGTTTGAATAATCAGGTAATCTGATTAGGAACATGTAATGCATTCCAGAATAAATTTTAGATGTAAATCAAAGGCTTGCTAATATTGCACTTTCAAAAGAGAGTTTAAATGCGAATAAAACATAAAATTCCAGAGTGTTTCTTCAAACTATGCAAAATTGCACTTTCATTTAAAATTAAATTAAAATACCTAAGCTTAGCCTCAAACGGTTTTAAAAAAATGAAGGTCTAAGTGCAACAAGAGAACATTTGGCTAACTTGCATAGCGAAAGTCCACTAGCTTAAAGTGCCTGTGACAGGATAAACAAATCTTAAATCTCATTATTACGTGAATTAAAATGATATTTTGAGACAATTCGACTATATAAAACAATTTGGCAACGCGCAGATGATGAGAAATTAGTCTTTTAATATGCCGTTTAGCCCCGCCTGTCATTATAGCGCTCTAGCATCCCCAGCTGAGTGATGACTTTGGCAGAGTAACGATTTTAGCTGATTTAGGGGCAGTTTACATGGCGTCTCTGCGACACAAAGACGCAATGACTGAGTAGCGGACTCGCCTCGCATGCATTTGGTGTCAGCGAAGACGAAAAATTCTGAATCCTGCCTCCAAAGTGGAAGAATCCAATTGCGGGGGATCTAGGGGGCTTCCTCGGCATGCATATTAAAGACTCCCGCGGCGCGAGACCGCGCCGACAACGTTAGCACTTGTACACGTCACATTGGGCGTGCGCAGCGGTGCTACCAAACATTAAAAACACCAAATATGGCAGAATATCGGCTTTAATTTACTGTTTTAATAAATTAAAATATGTAGAATGTTTTCATTTTTGTGCCTTTTTGAACAAAAGAAAAATGCCATTGCTTCGAGTGGGCGGGCATATTTTTTTCCTGGCTGAGGGAGCTTGGTGGGGTCAAAGTGCATCATTCTCTGTCGCTCTGTAAATCTGCACCGCCCCCTAGGGCCTGGCATGAATACTACGTTGTTTTCATGCGGAATTGCGACATTGTTCGAATGGAGACGCAAATGCAAATTTGAAATTTTTCTTACTCTCGGAGAGTCATCATGTAAATGGCCCTTTAGAATTCAGCCCATTGAGGGGGAAGATTCAGAACAAGGAACAAGAGCAGCAAAATGTCATAATTGTTGTAATCTCTCTACTCCTATATTTTTACAGGAATTTTTTGTTTCGAAGTATTTTCCCCAATTGTTAAGTAAATGGTGTATGGTCATGACAAATAACAGTCGTGTGCTAAATGGAATATGAAATATTAGAAATGCATCCAAGCGGTCCATTTCATTCAGGTGCATAAATGCCGCTTGAAATATTAAATAAACACGCTTTTTGCTGTCATAGGGACTTTGTCTGACACCCACAATGAGACATTAACTCGCAAAAAAATAGGAAGTGTTCCCAGCACTTAATAAAGACTCTCCAAATTCCACTTGGCACAAACGGCGGGTTGGCCCTCACCTCCTTTAAAAACGGCACTTTTTCCACAGGAGGTGCTTTATGAACTGCCGTCCAATTAGTGTGCGCGCCTTAACGGCGCATGAAGTCAATTCTCCCTCAATCGGTGGCCCAAATGTTGGATTAAAACTCGGCGGGAGGTGTGTCCTCAATCCGGAGTAACTAATCTTCAAAATTTCTTCACAGAAACTGGGCTGCTTAACTCACTTACTAAATATTATCTCCATCTCAAAATGATGTTTCATGTTCACGTCTTTGTCCACCCTTGTGTTTTCCAGGAACAAGAGGAGAACAAGAGTGCGACGAGTTGGCCGGAATACTACATCGATCAACTCAACTCCATGGCAGCTGTAAGTCATTAAACTGCTTGTAAAATAGCTTGTAAAGCCTTTGAGGTTTCTTACAATTTCCCCTGGTTTTATTGAATTAGTTTTCCTTCCTTTTTTGCTCAAATTAACTGTACATTGACGGCGATAGACGTCCAATCCGTTTGAACTGAGAGGGTGACAGCGAATGAACGTTCGTTCATTCGCTGACACCCTCTCAGTTCAAACAGATTGGACGTTTTCTAGCAATAAACTCATTAGATTAATTCATTATAGCAGAAGGATGATTTGACGCCACATGATTGGACGTCTATTGCCGTCAATGGCAGCTGATGGGTTCATGTAATTTTATTTGGGTCATGTAGAGAAAGACACTTCTGGCCTTGGAGAAGGAAGATGAGGAGGAGAGGAATAAAACCATTGAGAGTTTGAAGACTGCGCTCAGGACTCAACCAATGAGGTGACCCAATACTCTCGTTTTAAGTCCTGTCTTGCTGTATTTTCTTTCATTTTATTTTGACATTACCTGTCCTGTTCAGTTTTTTCGACACGGAAAATAAAAATCTGAGTGTCATTATGGTCTGAACAGTTTGAATTTATCACAGGGGAGTTTGACGTTCTCCCATTGTGGTTGTTCATTATGTTTCATTTATCAGGACAGAAAGGAAGGAAGCAGACAGAAGAGAAGAAGAACAAACAACAACAAAAATTATTATACTAGATCGGGTCCGATCACGTCATTTTCAAAGTATCGTAATCGACAAAAAAATATCGGCCATGCCTTTTTTTAATATATATACGTATATTTTTTAATTAAATCATTTTCTAATTGTATTTAACGTTACAGACATAATATGTTACACTCACCCAGAGTCTTTAGTTTACGTAGGCTTAAGGTAGGGTTATCAAATTTATCCCAATAATGGCAGTAATTAATTTTTTAAAAAATGTATCACGTTAAAATATTTAACACAATTAAGGCATGTGCTGCACGACCCACTCACGCATTGTCGCATTCAATCTGTAATGGCGCAGTTTTACCTATATATAGAGCTAAAAGGCAGCGTAAAATGAGTAGAGTGAAATTTGGCAGCCTTTGGAGCCTTTTTTTAACTGGCTAAAGCTTTACAATCCCTCTCCCTACGATAAGAATTATCGTCGGAAGCAATGCGGGGAAGCAAAGTAGCACTTGATCTTTTTCTTAACACCTTGTTATTTGCCAACGCAGAGAAGATATATGAATTGGTAGCACTACGCACAGTCATGGTTCCACTTCCCATCATGCATTTGGCCATGGCTACAGTATCATTTACTGAAAGCTCAACAAATACACTAGATGGCAATATTTAGTCACAATACAAAGTCACAAGTATTTCTATCCATGGATCCCTCTTACAGAAAGAATGTTAATAATGTAAATGCCATCTTGAGGATTTATTGTCATAATAAACAAATACAGTACTTATGTACTGTATGTTGAATGTATATATTCGTCCGAATTTTAGTCGTTTTTTTCTTAATGCATTGCCAAAATGTGTATGATCGGGAAAAATTATCGGGAATGATTGGAATTGAATCGGGAGCAAAAAAAAAGCAATCGGATCGGGAAATATCGGGATCGGCAGATACTCAAACTAAAACGTTCGGGATCGGATCGGGAGCAAAAAAACATGATCGGAACAACCCTACTAATGAACATAGTGGTGCTATCGTTGTCTTGCTTTATTTATTTATTTTTTTAAAGAAAAAAAACTATTGTAGTATTAGGCCTTTTTAAACGAATATTTTAAGAGGTAACTATATTATTTTTATTTAGTATTTTTTAACTGCTTTTGGTCTGAAATTAGGACCTTTTTCTACAACTTCTTACTCGCACTAGATTTTGTTTTGAATTTTCTTTGACATTTTTATATATTCTTATATGTACAGTGACAGTAGTTTTTTTACTCTGTTTTTAAATATAACAAACCACATGTTATTCATACATGGATTTTTTTTCATTTAACTTTTTTATATATATGTAAATGTATTTTTTCTACTTTTTATTTCTAAATCAAGACTTTATTCCTCCCATATTACAACATTTTATTCATACTGGGATTTATTTTGTGTTTGTTTTTGAGTTCTTTTTTTCCATTTTCCATTTTTTTTAGCTCGACTATACGACGCTGGAGTCTCATCCGCCATTTTGTCTCCAGTTGTTTATTTTTTTCTAATCACATAAACAGTACCTTATTGTACCTCACAGTATCTTTTTTTTTTTTTGTACTTTATCGATATTGAAACGTGAAGCTGTTCAGCTTGACGAACAGCAAACAAAGTAATTGTGCATTTTGAAGCTTTTTACTTCCTTCACTTTTGACAGTTTGTAAAGTTGTAACACACGTACAGTATTTACATGTCTGTTCAAAATGACATACATTTTAACAATTAAACACTTGACACAAAACAATTGGTGTTCAAATGTCGATCTAGTCTGATCAATATGTAAATTTAGTAGATTAAATTTGCCTGACTTGCCAAACAAAAGTCCGCTAGCTTAAATGCCACAAATGCTAACGTATGTACATTTCTCATTGCAAACCGCTCACATGTAACTCCACAAACTATATCAGTAAACTTAATTGCAAATGCATACAAAAACATATATTAGTTGAAACAACTTACAGCCTTATGTGGGCGCAGCTATCTTTTAGTCATATAAGGCGAAAGTCCAGCCAGACTCAAAGCTGCCACCAGAGGGCAGTGTATCCTCCATCATGAAAGAAAATACAATACTTTTGGACTTTTTGGATAGTTATTTTGGGGTACTTAAAGGGTTAATTCCAATTCACGCGGATATTCGGGTTATGTCGCCAGTTTAGGAACGGAACTTGTTCGTCCCCTATATTTTAAAACTGTTTTCATTAGGGCTGTCAAACTGTTAAAATTTTTAATCGAGTTAATTACGGCTTAAAAATTAATTAATCGTAATTAATCGCAATTCAAACCATCTTTAAAATATGCCATATTTTTCTGTAAATTATTGTTGGAATGGAAAGATAAGACACAAGACGGATATACAGCATACATTCAACATATGGTCCATAAGTACTGTATTTGTTTATCATAACAATAAATCAACAAGATGGCATTAACATTATTAACATTCTGTTAAAGTGATCCATGAATAGACAGACTTGTAGCTCTTAAAAGATAAATGTTAGTACAAGTTATAGAAATTTTAAATTAAAACCCCTCTTAATGTATTCGTTTTAATAAAATTTTTTAAATTTCCAATCAAAAAATAAAGTAGTAGCCCGTCATTGTTGATGTCAATAATTACACAATGCTCATGGGTCGCACCCAATCACCAGCAGAGGGCGACAAAACTCCAAAAAACACAAGTAACAAGTGGAGATTACACTGTACTGTCATTTTAATCTGTTTGAGCGGGGCATGTGCGGTAATTGCGTCAAATATTTTAACGTGATTAATTTAAAAAATTAATTACTGCCCGTTAACGTGATAATTTTGACAGCCCTAGTTTTCATATATAGAGTGCACTAGTAGTAGGTGTAGTAGTAGGAGTTGTTGGGGTGGTATTATGCATCCACCAGATGAAGTTGAATTAAAGGGAATGTCTTGCCATGACATGATAATATTGATCAATATATAAGGCACACCGGATTATCAGGCATACTATCGGCTTTCGAGAAAATTGAAAGCTTTTAGGTGAGCCTTATAGTGCGGAAAATACGGTATACTTTAAAATTATATTATATTTTTACTGTCATAGCCACTTGTCCCTGTCATAATGACTTTATATTCGCACCGGGAAGCCAAACTAACATAAAATGCCACATTCGCAGGTTCGTGACCCGCTTCATCGACCTGGACGGTCTGACATGCATCCTGAACTTCCTGAAGAGCATGGACTACGAGACCACCGAGTCTCAGATCCACACGTCTCTGATCGGCTGCATCAAGGCGCTGATGAACAACTCGCAGGGCCGCGCCCACGTGCTCTCGCACACCGAGAGCATCAACATCATCGCCCAGAGTCTGGCCACAGAGAACGTCAAGACCAAAGTGGCCGTGCTAGAGATCATGGGCGCAGTTTGCCTGGTGCCCGGCGGACACCGAAAGATCTTGGAGGCCATGCTGCACTACCAGCGATTCGCCTGCGAGCGGACACGTTTTCAGGTGATGCCCGCGAACGCCCATTTTAGTGTGAAACGTGAAAACCTAGAACGCCCTGTCGCCCGCAGACGCTTATAAACGATCTGGACCGGAGCACGGGGCGCTACAGAGATGAAGTCAACTTGAAAACGGCCATCATGTCCTTTATTAATGCAGTGCTAAGTCAAGGCGCAGGAGAGGTGAGAAGGAGAAATTTGTAAATAATTGTCGTTGTCACATTTTTTTTTTTTTGTTTAAATAATTTTTTTTGTTCGGTTAAACAGACAAGTCTGGAGTTTCGTATCCATCTGCGATATGAGTTTTTAATGCTGGGGATTCAACCAGTGATTGATAAGCTTCGTTCTCATGAGAATTCCACGTTAGACAGGTGAGTTAAAAAAAAATCACATTTAACTTGAATTTCTCATTTTTTAATGTCCTAATAATAAAGGGGTTTAGGTCAGGTTATTTTCCCTTACTGTTTTTCACAAAAAGTAGAAAATTTAAATGTAGAGATTTTTTTTAAACCAGGAGCTCTGATTTCCTGAATGAGTTAAATATATATACAGTCATGTGAAGAAATTAGGACACCCAATGAAATATTCAGTTCTTTATTAAGAAATGTCCACATATCAATGTCTAATCTTGTTTTTCTTCATTGCTGGAAAAGAAAGTGATTTAATTGCACTCATTAAACCAAATATATGAACAAAAATGCACATTCTAACTGAGGAAAAAGTTAGGACACCCTACCACCTAATAACTAGTGTTTTGGCTGAAATAACTTCAGTGAGACGCTTTTTGTAGCCATCTACCAGTCTTTGACATCGGTCTGAAGAAAGTTTGCCCCACTCCTCAAGGCAGAATACTTTGAGCTGAGAGGTGTTTGAGGGGTTTCTTGCATGGACAGCCCGTTTCAATTCAACCAATGGGATTAAGAGCTGGGCTTTGACCCGGCCATTCCAGGACTCTCCATGTCTTCCTTTTCAACCATCCTTGGTGGATTTACTGCTATGTTTTGGGTCATTATCATGTTGCAGGGTCCAGTTTTGCTATGGCTTTATTTTTTCCCAGATAATCTCACATGTTCCTCAAGCACCCTCGGATACCATCATAGAATCCACCATGAATTCTATGATGGTGAGCTGTCCAGGTTCTGCTGCAGCAAAGCATGCTTCACAGTTGGTATGAGGTTCTTTTCCTGGAACGCAGTATTGGGTTGACGCCAAACATGTCCTCTGTTCTGGTGTCCAAATAATTCAATTCCAAAGAACATTATTCCAGAAGTCCTGGTCTTTGTCTGCATTCACTCTGGCAAACTTCAGTCTGGCTTTCATGTTCTTCTCGGAGAGCAAAGGTGTCCTCCTTGCACACCTCCAATGAAGGTTAAACTTGTAAAGTCTCTTTCTGATTGTAGAGGCATGCCCTTTCACATCAACAGTAGCAAGAGCCTGCTGTAGGTTTCGTGATGACATTTTAGGGTTTTTGGAGACTTCTTTTAGCACCTTGCGGTCTGCTCTCGGTGTGAACTTTCTTAGACGGCCTGACCTGGGCATGTTGGCACTTGTTTTGAATGTCTTCCACTTGTAGACTATTTTCCGGACAGTGGAATGGCTGATTTGATAATCTTTTGAGATAAAATCTTCTTTCTAAAGGCTTCAGACAGCTACTTTGATCGCACCATGGTGTTTTCTTTCACTTCAACAGTCAGGGGCACACCAAACTAAATGTGAGGTTTAAATAAGGCAAGCCTCCTCCAAAACACTGGGTAATGATGCTCTAATCGTGTGCATCCGTATGATACTCCTGTGTGTGATTTTAGCCATTTAAAGTGGGATTGAATGTGGGGTGTCCTAATTTATTCCTTAACAGAAATTGCATTTTACAGAAAGTTATAAAAAAAAACAATTATTTTTTTCAGTTTTGTTCAGTTCTATTACTTGAATCTCTCGATTGTTAAAACTGATATTAAATATCCATAGGGTGTCCAAATTTTTTCACATGACTGTATGTGAGTCGCTAGGAGACCCAGTATCACTGTAGTTCACCTGATATTATTATTTTGTTTGTAATTTTAGGCTTTTCTTTGTATGTGTTGTTGTAAATTGATTCTGTCAATAAAACCGACCCAACCAAAAAGTAGTGAAACATGGAAAAATTCATTAAATGTCTGCATTCATTTCCATGGGAAAATTAACTCATAATACAAGTGTTGACAGAACGTACTTGTATTTTTTCCCCACCCCCCTCGCAGGCATTTAGACTACTTCGAAATGCTTCGGAACGACGATGAGCTGGCTCTGTCGAAGCGTTTTGAGTCGGTGAGAATCAAACGCGCCGTTCGGGTGTCTGAACGGCATCGGCGGACTGGATTCTTTTTTCTTTTCAGGTCCACATCGACACCAAAAGTGCCACCCAAGTGTTCGACCTCATCCGCAAAAAGATGAACCACACCGACGCGTACCCCCACTTTATGTCCGTCCTCCATCACTGCCTCCTCATGCCACGTAGGTCAAATTTAAACCTATAGAGACTGAATATTCACTGTAGGGCTGCCACAAACAATTATTGTGATGATTCACGAATCGTTTTGCTACGTGTCAACTAATTGGCTGTGTATAAATGACATTATTTACGGTTATGTAACTCATGGCTTCACGTTTGAGCTGGAAATGTGCATTGGAAGTGAAAACAATGCGCAGAGAAAAGTTGAATTATGACTACTGTACAACTACGTAACTGGATTTTTTTTTTTTTTTTAAGTAATAACAGATCTCATTTTGATTAATTATCAAGATGGATTGATAGATGTGCTTTCATTGAGGTCTACAGAAATCAGAATATTTCCTGTTTTTGCTTTTTAAAATATAATTAAAAAAAAAATAAACAACAAAAAAAGACAAATTATTTACGATTTTAAAATAATTCAAACAAAACAAAAAAATAAAGAATATTTACAGCATTATACAGTAATATATATATATATATATATATTAGGGCTGTCAAACGATTAAAATTTTTAATCGAGTTAATTACAGCTTAAAAATTAATTAATCGTAATTAATCGCAATTAATCGCAATTCAAACCATCTATAAAATATGCCATATTTTTCTGTAAATTATTGTTGGAATGGAAAGATAAGACAAGATGGATGTATACATTCAACATACGGTACATAAGGACTGTATTTGTTTATTATAACAATAAATCAACAAGATGGCATTAACATTATTAACATTCTGTTAAAGTGATCCATGGATAGAAAGACTTGTAGTTCTTAAAAGATGAATATTAGTACAAGTTATAGAAATGTTATATTAAAACGCCTCTTAATATTTTCGTTTTAATAAAATTTGTAAAATTTTCAATCAAAAAATAAACTAGTAGCCCTATTCTGTCCTCAATGTGTGTGAGTACACAAATTGACAGATAGCGAACATAAGTTCCAAAAAGAAATCAGACGGTGTGGCAAAGTTGCATGGGCTTTACTGAAGTCATCTCTTTTTGACAGGAGCACGTTTCTTGTATTTTTGTAAAACTGAAAATAACAAGGCAATGTGTCAATAACTTGCATAAATCACAAAATAACATAAAATGTACACACACATGTCCATTTGAGCAGTAGCACTAGCCAATTAGCTCACAAGCATCTAACAATGTAACTGCATTTCACCATATATGTGAACAAATTCAAATGCACATCATCAATAACTATCTAATGCTCATGAATATAAACAAAGGACGAATATAACTCACAAGCGATGCATGTATTAGACACAAACAGTGTGATGGGGCTATGAGAACTGCCACTGAATACTGGATGCGGACGTTAGCTGGTCTGAATAGCACTGTCTATTAGTGTGAGTTCGCGTCGACATATAATCACGTCAGAAAAGCGCGCCAAAACCCAAATAATCAGCTGCACTGAATCGCCAGCAGAGGGCGACATTACGCCACATAACATATGCAAGTCACACCCAAGCGCCAGCAGAGGGCGGAAAAACTCCATAAAACACAATTAAGTTGGCCTTTCACTGTACTGACATTTAAATCTGTCTGAGCGGGCCTAGTGCGTTAATTGCGTCAAATATTTTAACGTGATTAATTTAAAAAATTAATTAACGCCCGTTAACGCGATAATTTTGACAGCCCTAGTTTAAAATCATTTTAAATAAATTAAAACCTTGTAAAACAGTAGATGCTTATACTTATTGAATTATTATTATTTTAAATTTAAAACATAAGTTTTCCTCATTTTGATGTTTAAGTAAAAAAAAATTTAAATAAATGTTAAAAATACTAAAGTGATAAATAAAAAAAGATTTTTAACAGATTAAAAAAAAAAAAAAAAAACTTTGAAAAAATAAACATTTACTATGAACTTCTTCCTTGCCATTGACATTGATAGGCGTCCAATCCATTTGAACTGGAAGGGCTGACAATAAATGATCTTATTTCCCACGCATATTCTATTCTATTCTCCCACACTGCGAGAACAACCAAATACATGACTCCAAACATCGAACCCCTATTTAGCGCAGGTTCACTGCAGCACAAGGCCACAAAAAACAAACACTGAGTCCACGCCTGGTGGTTGTCATCCAACAACGCTCAGCCAACAACGCTCACCGCGTGTTGACTTTAGCTGCGATAAGTCAGGTACTGAATTCCGAGCGGCTCTTCAAACACTCATATTGGACTCCTAATGTTTTTTTTTTTTGTTTTTTTTTAAACTTTCTTCATAACTCGGGCACGCGTCCAATCTTAACACTCAGTTGACATCAAACATGATCAAGCGTCGTTTGTGCTAATGTTTACTTAAAATGCCTATGACAGGATAAAAAAAAAGTCTTAGATAGCATTATTATGTGAATTACAATCATATTCGTACGATTCGACTATATGCAGCAATTTGGCAAAGCGCAGATGACGAGAAATTAGTCTTTGAATCTGCCGTTTAGCCCCCGCCTGAAATTATAGCCCTCTAGCATCCCCAGGTTGATGATGACGTCAGCAGGGTCACAATTTCATCTGATTTAGAATTCAGCCTATTGAGGGGGAATTATTCAGAACGAGGAAAATGCGACGAAGAAAGCCGCAAATTGTCATTGTTTCAATCTCTCTACTCCAATAGTCTTGTGCTAAATGGAATCTGAAATATTAAAAATGCATTTATTCAGTACGACATGGCAAAATTACTCCATAATGGTCAAAACTGTCGACTTCTTGCACATCCAGAACGATATTTTATGCCACCAGAGTTAGTCCGGCTTTTGTCCTTTCCCTGCACCGGCTTCGGAGAGCGCAAACAAACCAGGAGGCGTGACAGCTAGTTGATATGCTAACCAGAAACCAACCCGAGGATAGTGTTCTATTGCCGAGCACATGAAGAAGGCAATAAGCCGAGTATACGGCTCTCCCAGCTGGCACGCGAAAAAAAGGGGTGTGCGACAAACCGCCGGTCGTCGGCCGAGTGGCATTCTCGGTGGACAAGGAGCATTGTCAGCCACAAAATGCAAGCCACCTCCGCATTAAAACGTGTGCCATGATCCCAGTATTTGACATAATACAAAACACAATGTTTACTCACTTCCTCGTCCAATGGTCCCACAGTCATCGGACTTGTTTTGGGGTGAACAATCTCTGGGCGAACGGGAACTTCAAAAAGGCTCACACGCCTCTCCCTGGTGCAGCAACAAAACCCTGCAGCACGTTTGGCGGGTGTGATGCGAAAAATACACAAATTAATCTGCAAAATCAGCTGAATCAGCAGTCCATCTGCATGCTGTAAAGCAATGCTGTCTTGTGAGATGCTGACCCAGGTGACGTCACATTCGGATTCGTCCTCAACCCAAGACAGGAGCCGGAAGTTAGTCAATTTCATGGAGCGGGATTCAAAAATTGAATACATACAACAATCGCTTCCACACACATCCAAGGGGTCCATTTCATTCAGAAGCATAAAATACCGTGTGAAATATGAAATAAACATGCTTTTTGCGGTAATAGGCACTTTAACGTGCAGTGAATTACTTGGGAGTTCCTTTCTTTGTTTGTTTTTTAAACAGACACCTTTTTTAAAACAATATGTCGATTCTTGCTGGGAGCATATCGATAACTTTTTGGGATATAAAGTATCACGATATAACACCATGTCGATCTCATTGTCACATGACACTGAAAGGATTTCTTTCCGCACTTAGACAAAAGGAGCGGCAACACAGTGCAGTACTGGCTACTACTGGACCGCATCGTCCAGCAGATGGTGCTACAAAACGATAAAGGTCACGATCCCGACGTGACGCCGCTGGAGAATTTCAACGTGAAAAATGTCGTACGCATGTAAGGTCTAATTTTCCAATTATATCTGCTTCTTCTACAAAAACCTTTAAAATGTCTTCTTTTTTAGGTTGGTTAATGAGAACGAGGTGAAACAATGGAAGGAGCAAGCGGAAAAGATGCGAAAAGGTGAGCAGGGAGACTGGGGCGCGATCGGCAACGGGGGCTGATAGTGCGGTTCCGTACAGAGCACCACGAGTTGCAGCAGAGGCTGGAGAAGAAGGAGCGCGAGTGCGACGCCAAGACGCAGGAGAAGGAGGACATGATGCAGACGCTGAATAAGATGAAGGAGAAGCTGGAGAAGGAGAGCGGAGAGCATAAGAACGTCAAGCAGCAAGTGGCCGAGCTCACCGCGCGATTGCATGAACTCAGTCATGTAAGTCTCGCCGGGTTTTGGGAATTGGATGGTTTTTTTGAAAAGTGGCATTTATTTATGGAAAAATGAAGGCACAACATTTTTTTTCCCCCAACTTTTTCACTCCCCCCCACAGTTTTCCACATCGTGAAAATACTTTGTTAAAAATCAAATTTTTTTTAGTATTACGTTTTTTTTTTTTTTTACATTTTCTGGAAGAAAGTTTTAAGATTTTTTTTTTTTTAATTGAAGGACAAAACATAAACATACTTTTAATTGGCCATAATTTTTCTTTTTTTTTTTTAAACGTTAATTGAAGTACAAAACATAAACATACTTTTAATTGGCCATAATTTTTCTTTTTTTTTTAAACGGACAAGTATTCTCGAGCAAATTTGTAAAATACTTCTGTAATAATAGCATGTATTTATTTTTATTTTTTTAATTTACATTTGTGAAAGAATTTTAAGTTTTAAAAGTTTTTTTTTTTTTTAATGGACACGTAAGTATTCTCGAGCAAATTTATAAAATACTTTTGTAATAATGGCATTTTTTTAATTTACATTTTGTGAAAGAATTTTAAGAATTGTTTTTTTGAATCGAAGGACAAAAATAAACATGAAATACTTAAAAAAACAATTTTTTTTAAATTGACGTCATTTTTTTTTTTTTTTTTTGAAACGGACACATCGTAAGTATTCTCGAGCAAATTTATAAAATACTTGTGTTGAAATAGCATTTTTTACAATAAAAATTTACATTCCATGAAAGAATTTTACGTTTTAAGATTATTTTTTTTTTTTTTTAATGGAAGCACAAAAATAAACATAAAATACTTTTTTAAATAGTTTTTTTGGAATTCGCCTTTTTTTTTTTTTAAATGGACAGGTCGTAAGTATTCTCAAGCAAATTTGTAAAAAAAAAATTTTTTTTAAAAAGCATTTTTTTACATTTCAAATTACTAAAAAAAATGGAGGCACAACATTTAATTTTTTTTTTTTTTTTTTTTTTTTTTTGATAAATGAACCCACAAGAATCTTCCAAATCATAAAATACTTTGTTAAAAATAGCATTTTTTTAATTACATTTTTTTAGTCTACATTTCGTGAAAGAAAAATTTTTTTTTTTTAAATCAAAGGACAAAAATCCACATAAACCTTTTTGAAGTTGCGTTTTGTCTCAGCCATTTTCACAGAGCTCAAAAATAGCCTCATGATTTGATTTCAATGTGAAAAGTTTCACCCAATCATCATCTCCCAGAAGTGGCAATAGCAACAAAATTCAGTGTATTTATTGGTTTAGAGACACGTCATGTCATTCAGCAGCATGCTCAGGTTTGAAGGGTTTAAAAAAAGGTTTTAATTTTAAAACTTTATTTAAACAAAAAAACTAAACATAAGCCATTTAATTCGACACAGTACTTATAATCAATCACTTATTATTACTTATGTCCTCTGTCAACATCCCCATATAGAGACAAGCTACAATGGTCCCTGGCGGCCCCCCCTTCGCCCCCGGCGGCCCCGTGCCCCCTCCGCCCGCGCCTTCTTTCTCGGGGCCGTGCCCGCCTCCCCCACCGCCCCCTATTGGCGGCGCCGTGCCTCCGCCTCCTCCGCCGCCCCCACCACCAGGGGGGCCTCCGCCCCCGCCGGGTCGCCCGCCCGTGGCCGGCATCCCCCCGCCGCCCGGGGCCCCACTCGGCCCCTCCTTACAGAAGAAGAACATCCCGCAGCCTTGCAATGCATTAAAATCCTTCAACTGGTCCAAGTTAGCAGAAGTAAGAACGCCACCTAGTTTTTTCCCCCGTTCAAAACCAAACATAAAATGTTTTTTCCAGAATAAACTGGAAGGCACCGTTTGGATGGACGTGGACGACGCCAGAGTTTTTAAAATACTAGATCTGGAGGACATTGAAAAGACCTTTTCAGCGTACCAGAGACAGCAGGTACTCGTCCCGTTTTGTTCCAAAGCGCCTGCATGAAACTTCATTGTCATTTCTGAATAGAAAAAAAAAAAACGCATGCATCATTGGCTCGGCAACAATAATTCTTTTGTTGTTTTGTCATTCAGCCCAAATTTGTTGATCTGCTAGTCACGAAGAATGCGCATGAATCATGATAATCACGCATGTTTATGTCTCACCTCGTTCAATCAGCTTTTGATGTTTTTCGTTTACGGGCTGCCGTCACGTTAACTCGCTTGACTCATTCTAATGAATGCTTATGCGTCTTCCCATGCTTCCCGGCTGCACTTTAGGACTTCTTTACGATCAATAACAGCAAGCAGGTGAGTGCGCGTTCGTTGAAGTGCTTTTCTGGAAAGTTCTTTGTCCCTTTTTTGTAAACGCTCTTTTTAAATTATTGGCGGCCATTGAGGGTGATAGATGCTTTAAAATTGAACTGTTTTTAGTAACTTTGGTTTATTGTATCATTTATAACTCTGAACCTTCGAAACAGATCAAGCTTCCTACTGGTTTGCGTTAATGTTATTTCATAGCATTGATTGCCTTTGGGACATGTGGGTTGGACGTCTATCGCAGTCAATGGCACTAAAGAATTGTCAATGTCATCCATCCCAATTGAAATGGATTTGACGCCTTTCGCCGTCAATGGCAGCCCATAATTAAGACCCTTTGTGTGTTTGTCTTCACTTTTTCTGTGTGACTTTTTATCACAATTATTTATTATAATTTATTCATTATTTTATATATTTGTTTTTCTATCTTCATTTAAATTGCATTTTTAAAATGACTTTTATTCATTTATTTATCAATATTTTTTAATTTAAACAATAAAATTCAATACATTTTTTAGTATTTTCAGTTTATAAGTTTTCTTATTTTTATTATCATTTTACTTTTGTATCAGCAGTTATTTTAAAAGTATGTATATTTTTTTAAATGTTTAAAATTTTTGTTCAATTATTTTATTATATTACTTTGATATTATTTTTTCATATTATATTCAGTCATACAATATGCAATGTATCATCAGTTATTTTAAAAGTATATATTTCTAAAAATCAAATGTTTTAAATTTTTGTAAATATTTTTTGTGATTGTTATTTATTATTTTTTTAATTACTGTTTTTATTATCATTTGCATTATTTTCATTTTTATAATATTCATACAATATTCATCAGATCGAAGTATTTAGATGTTTATTTATTTGTATTGTATTTTTTATTATTTTGTCATATATTAATTTATACAATATTCATTATATCATTATTTATTTTAAATATATTTTTTTTCCAATTTTATACATGTATTTTTATAACTTATGTATTCATTATTATTTATATAATCACATTGTGATTTTTTTATTATATTACTATTTTTTATTATTTTTATTGTTATTTGAATTATTTTATAATCATATTCATATAATATTCGTTATTTATACAAGTAGTTAGATGTATAGATATATTTTTTCAATTTTTGTTCAATTATTTTCTAAAACGTTTGTATTTTTAAATATTCTTCAATTATTATGATTATATATTTTTGCATTATTTCCCCCACTTGTATCTTTAACTGACTGAACTAACAAAAACGTTGCCTATCAGAAAGAGACGGACGACGACACGCTCGGCTCCAAAAAGGTGAAGGAGTTGTCAGTCATCGATGGTCGAAGAGCGCAAAACTGCAATATCCTCCTCTCCAGGTAAACATGATTAATCGAGCGTCTTCGACTTAACAGCGAAAACAAAACTTTTTTTTGTGTCTGGCGTTCCAGGTTGAAGCTGTCCAATGATGAAATCAAGCGGGCCATCCTCACCATGGATGAGCAAGAGGACCTTCCCAAAGACATGCTGGAGCAGGTGCCACCATCTCCTATCATATCTTGTCATGACTGAACTCAAAAGTCATGTCGCTGGATTTCGGGAACCGGCTGACTAATTTTTGGTCAAATTTTGTGAATTACTTTTTGAATGGAAGCATTTATCGATCTTTTAAAACTTGTTTTGTGATTTATTTTTGCATATTTTTATTTAAATCGTATTTTATTATAGTATTTGTTTTTCATGTGTTTTTTTTTTAATTAAGAAATGGACGCACAAGAATTGTCAAAAATTAGAAAATATGTTGTTAAAAATAGCATTTTGAAAAATTACTTAATTTTTTTATTTACATATTGTGAAAGAATTTTGAGGTTTAAAAAAATTGAAAAAAAAAAAAGTCAAAAGTAAGGTAAAAAAATGGTCCATCAAAGTCAGAAAATGCTTGCATTTACATAAATATTTAAAAAATATATACTTTTTATTCTAAAAATTGGACACAAGTATTCTCAAGCAAATTGATAAAATACTTGTGTAAAAATAGCATTCTTTTTATAGTATTTTAATTAGTTTTTTTTTTTTTGGGGGGGGGGGGCATTTTTTTGGAAAGATTTCAAGTTTTTAAAGAATTATTTTTTAAAAATGGGCACAAATGTTCTATTAAATTCATATATTACTAGCAACATTGCATTTTTAAAATTCACTTGATTGTTGTATTTTTCAGTATGTATTTTTGGAAAATCTGATACAAAGGAATCCCTAATCAAAATCATTACTTAAGAAGAAATGTTTTTTTTTAAGTTTTGTTTTCATCTATCAAATTAAAGTATTTTTAAAATGTGTTTCCATTTAATTTTATATTTAAAAAAAAACATAAAATTAGCATTCACATAGCATTTGCATTAGCATTAGCATCAATCACATAGCATTTGCGTTAGCATTAGCATCAACTTTAAAAACAATATTGAAACAAGGTTAACATAGCATTTGTGTTAGCATTAGCATCAACGTTTAAAAAAAATAATTTAAAAAGTTAACATAGCATTAGCATCAACTTTAAAAAAAAAAATATTTAAAAAAGTTAATATAGCATCAACTTAAAAAAACATTTGCGTTAGCATTAGCATCAACTAAAAAAAAAAATAACTAAAAAAAATTAAACAAAAAAGTTAACATAGCATTTGCGTTAGCATTAGCATCAACTTCAAATAAAATTTTAACTTTAAAAAAAATTATTTAAACAAAAAAGTTAAAATAGCATTTGCGTTAGCATTAGCATCAACTTAAAAAAAAAATTTAATTAAAGTTAACATAGCATTTGCATTAGCATAAACTTTAGCGTTGGAAGCATCCTCTTAAACCACAGATTTTTTTTTTTTTTCTTCCTACATACATACATACATACTTGGCCTTTTCATTCTGCAAATTTCACTTGGAGTGTAGTATAAACTTCCACACAACACATTATACATAATCAATCCCTATGCTCTATATAAAGACAAACCACAATGGTCCTTGGCGGCCCCCCCATTACCCCCCGGTTTGTCTTTTTGCAAGACATATCTGAATTTTCTTTTGCTTTTTAGTTGCTTAAATTCGTCCCGGAGAAAAGCGACGTGGACCTCCTGGAGGAGCACAAACACGAGCTGGACCGCATGGCTAAACCCGACCGTTTCCTCTACGAGATGAGCAGGTACAAACTTCGAATGGAGAACAATGTCTGCCTGTGGGTCATCCCCCAGAACTAAATAGAAGCCCTCGTATAATAACCGTGGTGTTTTCTTTCCAGTCTAGTAAACAAAAAGTCACGCTGTCCTGCTTTCTAGCTTCCCCACACATTCCTCCCTTTTTGTAACTTGATGACACGCTACTCTTAATCCATCCAGAATTAACCACTACCAGCAGAGACTGCAGTCTTTATACTTCAAAAAGAAGTTTGCTGAGAGGATAGCGGAGATTAAACCCAAAGTCGAAGGTGAGCCCTGGTTTTCGCTCTCCGCCGCGGAGATGGCTTTGAACTCTGACGGTATTTTTTTTTTTTTTTTTTTTTTGTGGCGGAACGCAGCTTTGACGAAAGCCTCCAGAGAGGTTTTGCAAAGCAGGAACCTGAAGCAGCTTTTGGAGGTGGTGCTGGCCTTTGGAAATTACATGAACAAAGGCCAGAGGGGCAACGCGTACGGCTTTAAGGTGTCGTCGCTCAACAAGATCGCCGACACCAAATCCAGCATCGACAAGTAAGCGTGTACCGTGTACGACTTGGTATATTTTATGGACTATTAGACGCTACAGCCAAGCTAGCAAGTGGTGTTGCATCATTTATTGGCTTCACATGCGGATACTGCACCGATACAGGTTGTCCCCAGCTTACGAACGACTTCCCTTCCTACGCTGGCAATGACACCCGAATTTCCACGCAAGTCCAAAGTAACCCTTTAAGTACCCTTAATCTCAAAATAACTATCCAAAAACATGTATTATACAACATTTGAATAAAATAAAGTAAAAAATAAAATATTTCTTCCTTTCCTTTAAATCAATCGCGCCATAGTTCTTCTTACAACTGACATTTATTAATTTGTCACCGTCAAACTATGAACACATTATTAGAAAAAAAACACAATAATGACAAAGAGCATACAATAATACTATAACGCAAATCAATAGAGACATATTTGCTTAGAGAAACGTACCTCAATGGCAGCAAAATAATACCGAGGGAAATAAGGTCCAAATCTTGGGCAATTCAACAAGGAAAAGCTAGCAGGCTAACCACAAGCTAACGGGGGGCATCGCCGAGCCTGCACCATTTGCCCTTTCGCTGGCTTCTTGTAATGTTAACTGCCGTTCACCCCCTGGTTCCCAAAGTGAAAGCAACGCTCGATTACTTTTTTTAATGAACTCGTAGCAGTGAAAACATAGCATCACATCACAAAGCATCCTAGCCAGACGCTCTCATCTCTTCTCCACATTATATGTACACACTCCTACAGCGCCACTCACTGGCCTAACTGGTATTGTCACAACATAAACATGCCATTTGTCTGTAAACGCAACAGAATCGGTTTTACAAATAAGGAAGCCTTATTGTTTTGCCTCATCTACATCAAAGTATAATCAATAGAAGAATTTATACCAATGCTTGCTAGTGTGTTAGCAAGTAGTGTCCGATGCGTCTCATAGATATCGCATGCATTTAGAACTAGATGCGAAATGACAGACTCGGCCGCGTCAGGGCAGCGTTGGTAAACAGCCGCCATCTTTAAGCAGTAGACTTCTCAGCACTAATAAATATAACGTTACTGTCACTCGCTCACTTAACGTTAGCCCTTGGGAGGGCTAGGTTTCTATTGATTATGACCACTGTCGATGCGTGGCTAGCGTGTCTTACATACAGGCTTTATTTAATCTGTAAAAACACAGCGTTGTAGAGTGATGAGGGTGTAAAATTAAAACATAATAAAGCTGTCAGTTTTAGCTCAGTAGTCATTGCTGAATAAAACACCAAGTAGCACTGGTCCCTAACGTGCTCCAATACAGCAGGTATCATACATTTATTTTGAACACTGCAAAAACTCAAATTCCTATCAGTACTTACAGTTTAGACTAACTTAAAACTAGAACTTAAACATAGCTTGACACAAATGGAAATTATATTGAAACACGTGGGAAAAACACATAGCTTTCAAGTGATGTGTGTTATCAAGCGTAATTACATTTTTAGGTAAGAAATGTTTTTATAATAAGATCTAGAAGTTTTGTGAGTGAAAGCATTGAATTTTTTTTTCTAGTCACATCTGAGATGCAATTGTTGGCTGTTTTCAACAATGTACATCGAAAATAAAGACATTGATTGACTGAAAATGGTTCAACATTGGATTAAATGTCTTTATAATTGCTCTTTACCTAAAAAAAAAAAAAAAAAAAAAGTTTTATCCGATTACTCGATTAATCGATAGAATTTTCAGTCGATTACTAAAATATTCGATAGCTGCAGCCCTAGTGTGTATAGCTGGCGGCCATCTTGGGTAGGGCAGTGGTAGCAGTTGGAAACTCGAAAAGTCCATGTTGCAGTTCGCCCTTCCCAATCCCGATGACGTCATTTTAGTGCAATACAAACACAAAACGATCACTGCCAACCCTCCAAGTAAAAATGGATTGGACGTCCATCACCATCGATGGCAGCTAATGAGTTAATTTTGGGTGTACAGGTGTTAAGTTTTCAGCTGAAGAGCTGTAATGTAGCATGCTAAGCTAAAGGAAGTTTATGTCAGCATTGTGCTGTGTGCATGGCTATTCAATTTCTCTTTAAGCGTTATTTTGTTCCTGAAGTAATACTTTTGACCGTGTTAAGCTACTTTGTGAAGACATTTCCCCCCCAAAAATGACCAGTGCGATTTATCATCCGGAAAATACTGTAAGACCGATGGCCGTTACGCCTCATTTCTCTTCTCCCAGGAACATCAATCTTCTGCACTACCTGATCACCATCCTGGAGAAGAAATACCCCAAAGTGCTCAAGTTTCAAGGCGACCTCCCGAGTGTCCCCGAAGCGGCCAAAGTCAACATGACAGAGCTGGAGAAAGACATCGGGAACCTGCGGAGCGGCTTGAGAAGCGTGGAGAGCGTACGTTGACGCCCGTGATGTTTCACTTCTTTGTTCATTGTGAGACTAACAATTTTGGTTTGCTCGCCAGGAGCTGGACTACCAGAAGAAACGACCGCAGGAACTGGGTGACAAGTTTGTGTCAGTGGTTAGCCAGTTCATCACCGTGGCTAGCTTTAGCTTCTCGGACGTGGAGGACTCGCTGACCGAGGCCAAAGATTTGGTAAGACGTGTCCCCGTTACGACAAAAGAGTTTTTAACAAGAGCCCATTCTCCATTAGGCCTTTACAAGTGGAAACTCGATCACGTTGTCCCGACGCTTGATTTACTCGCCGCTTTATTGGCGTGGACGTTTTTTATCTGCTGTTGACCCGGGTGTCGAGGCGGTCACATGGCAACCATTAAGTCTCTGTGAATCATTTACGCTGGCCCACGGTGAAATGTTTGACTTTCTCGCAGTGGTCCTGCACGCAAATGAAAAAGACTTTCCTCCAAACGTGTCCATTAGCCGGTGAGGCAGCACGTCCTCCCATCTGGTTGTGTTTCTTGTTAACCCGCTGTGAAAAGTAGCCAACCAACACGTCGCAGTCGTTTGGACCCTCAACTGTAATCAGTGGACGGTCAAACCGTGGGTGCGCGCCGGCTTCAAAGTCCCCCGCCGCTCTTATTTCAAAGAGCTTTTCTGTAAAACCGCCGTCCCGCTGCCGGGTCCGCTAATCCCCTCGGGCGCCCCCCCGCCTTCTCGTCTTTCCACAGTTCGTGAAGGCCGTGAAGCACTTTGGCGAAGATGCTAGCAAGATGCAGCCCGACGAGTTCTTCGGTATCTTCGACCAGTTCTTGCAGTCGTTCGGCGAAGCGCAGCAGGAGAACGAGAACATGCGGAAGCGCAAGGAGGAGGAAGAACGCAGGGCCAAATTGGAAGCGCAGGTAACGTTAGCACTCTCGGTTTTGGTTTACAAATAAGTTCTACGTTGGCCAGGAAGTGTCAAGCAATTTGCAAAGATAATGATAGCATCTAACGCCTTTAAAAGATCTCTACTATATCATTATGTTGGTGGCTAATGTCCTACAAGGATCTAAAGGGAATGTTAACTAGCTACTTTTATAAGTCTGCTTCCAGTTCATTGTTGTTTATGTCAACAATACATAGGCTTCATAATGATATTGATGGGACACGGGCGCGGGGCTGATTAATAGGGGGCCTGTATTGTTGGTGTGGCCGTCAAAGCTAACCGAGTAGAATCACAAAGACCTTTTTTTGTTGAAAATTCTTAAATTGACGAATTCTTTATATATATGGACGTAAAACAGTCTCGAGTCTTGGTTAAAAGCAGAAAAACGTGCAGTTAACATTTATTTTACGTAAATAAGTTGAAGTATGATGCTAGTCCGTTAGTCAATGTGGCGGCCGCCATAAGTAAACATAGCTTTCCCAGTGAAAATTCTTGTGAATAAATGGTGAAATCCCTGAATTCTTTATAGATATGGACGTAGAACAATCTCGATTCTTGGTTGAAAGCAAAAAAAAAAAAAAAAACGTGCAGTTAGCATTTATTTTACGTAAATATGGCGAAGTACATTGCTAGTCTGTTAGTAAAAATAGCTAGCGCCCGCCTAATGTAAACAGCTTTTCCGAAATGTTTAAATCCCCGAATTCTTTATAGATATGGACGTAAAACAGTCTCGATTCTTGGTTAAAAGCTAAAAAACGTGCAGTTAGCATTTATTTTACATAAATATGTCAAAGTATGATGCTAGTCCTTTAGTCAATGTGTATGCCACCATATGTAAACAGAGCTTTTCCGGTGAAAATTCTTGTGAATAAATGCTTAAATCCCCAAATTCTTTATAGATATGGATGTAAAACAGTCTCGATTCTTGTTTAAAAGCTAAAAAAAAGTGCATTTAGTATTTATATTACATAAATATGTCGAAGTACGATGCTAGTCTGTCACTCAATTTGGCGGCTGCCATATGTAAACAGAGCTTTGTATATGTAAACTGAAGAATTATGCTAGTCCTGAGCGGTTAATTTCTCCCATTGATTTTTTTGTCGCAATGTTTCAATTTCAAAATGCATTCATGGTACGAAAAATGTAATAATTACCTTGAATCCTCAAACAAATCACTCCTGAGACCATCCTTCCTCTTTGTATCCAGTATAGCTTTCATACTTTTTCAACCTAAATCCGGCATTAGACCGCTGCATGTTTTGACTAACTGCGAATAACTGAAGTGGACTGTAGGACGGTCCCCTACTTGAAGGCGTTGCACAGTGGCTGATGAATGTGACCCGTCAATACAATTATGAAGTCTATGCAACGATGATAAAAATATTTAGTCAACAATTTTTTGATGACGAGACGAAAACATGACCAAACGAGAAGACGAAAATGCGCCAGTCCCTGTGATATGTTCATAATGTGTGACATTTTCTTATTGTACGTGTAGTTAGCCTGCATCGTAGAGTTACTCATTTGACGTGCTAGCGCCCCCAGTCAACGGTGTCCTCTCCTGGCTCCAGGCTTGCTTGTTTTGAAGCACACAGTAAGAGTTTCTTTCTTATCATAGCAAGAAAGGATATGCAATGTTGTTTTTGCCTTTTACGGTCTAAGTTGAGTGATCATCACACACTAAATGTAACTCGTCGCATTAGCATCAACTTTAGCGTGGCAAGCATCCTCTTAAGCCAAATTTTGTTCAGCTTTTCACCAATCTGGTGTCTTGCAAGTCAGGTGCTTCTTGTTTCTGCTGAAACCTCATTGGTTAAACTGTCTGTGCTGAATCAATTGCAACAAAGACTAGGACCCAGGGCGTTCCTCAAGGACCAGTTAGCCCACCACTGTCATAAATGCTCGACTTCTTTTACATACAGTGTGTGGCTTCAAGGTCGCGTCACGTCGCCACATCGAATGCACCAATCAGAAAGTCGTGCTCACACACCTTTGCGGCACCGGCAGTACTCCTAGTGACGCTACACTATATTACAGGTAGGCCCTGGGTTATGACGTACTCGTATTACGCGATTTCGACCTTACGACGCCATAGTCTCGTACGCCATTTTGTCTCCAGTCGTTTGTTTTTTTTTTGTCGCATAAACGGTACCTTATTGTACCTCACAGTATGTTTTTTTTTTTTTTTTTACTTTAATGATATGACGTGTTCTGTCCAAACTATACGTTAAGTTGTTCAGCTTTACAAGCAGCAAACAATGGTGCATTTTGAATTTTTTTACTTCCTCCACTTTTATCAGTATGTAAAGTTGTAATACACATATGTACACCTATGTTCAAAACCACACACATTTGAGCAATAAAGAACTTGACACAAAACAATTGTTCAAACAGTCATCTAGTCCAATCAATATGTAAATTTTGTGGATTAAATTAGCCTAATTTGCCTAACAAAAGTCCGCTAGCTCAAATGCTACGAATGCTAACGCATGTACAGTTCTCATAGCAAATGGCTCACATGCAACTCCACAAATTGTAGCTGTGAACTTCATTACAAATGCATACACAAACATATATTAGCTGAAACAACTTACAGCCTTATGTGGGCCGAACAGAGCACAGCTATCCTTTATCCATATCAGACGGCTGAGTGTGCTTCTCAATTATACAAGTGACAGTCCAGCCTGACCCAACGTTGCCACCAGAGGGTAGTGTATCCTCCATCATTAAACAAAATACAATGCTTTTGGACTTTCTGGATAGTTATTTTTGGGGCACTTAAAGGGATAATTCCGATTTACGCAGAAATTTGGTTAACGTCGCCAGCATAGGAACGTAACTCGTTCGTAACCCGGGGACTACCTGTATTCACTAACTGAAGCCAAGTCTTTGGTAATGCTTATTTTCAAATACCACGCCATAATCTGAATAACTTCCTAGTTGATCTTCTACTATTAAAATGGCGGACTAAAACATCACTGGTTTTGAATATGCAAATTGCCTGACACTTTGCGGAAAGTCCATTTTGAAAAGCGTAGGAGCTCTAGCATGGAGCCTTGGGGTACGCCACTACTTTCTAGCATAACAAATGCGCGTTCTTTGTGTGGTGCAGCTCAAAGAGCAACGGGATAAGGAGCGCAAGGCGCGCAAAGCCAAGGCTAACGGCGAGGACGACGGCGGCGAGTTCGACGACCTGGTGTCGGCCCTGCGTTCGGGCGAGGTTTTCGACAAGGACCTGTCCAAGATGAAGCGCAACCGCAAGCGCATCAACAGTCAAAATTCGGACGGCGGTCGCGAGCGACCTGTCACCAAGCTCAACTTTTAGGACGCTATCAACACACAGCGTTAAGGTTTATTTTTGTTCCTACCCACTTCCTGAATGGACTTTTTCTGTTCGCACACGCAAACATTTCATTTTTAACGGATTTGCCGTTTAATTGGAACCACTGAGTTCCAGATTTTTTTTTCGTATGTACGAACCATTCCCCTGAAAAGGACTACAAAAGTGGGGCCATTTTGTACAAAGTGATGGGCGGAGACTTGACCTGAACTTTTTTCCCCTCATCAGAGCTTTAAGTAGCTGAGAAAGCAGCTTCTTTTTTTGTTTTTTTTAAACAGTTTGACACGTGTGCAGCATTTCTATATATATCAGATCACCGTTTGTTAAGAGCTGGCCTTAACTCTTTGATATTTACGTCGAGTCGGTACAATTTGGAGTGTGGACACTTTGATGACATACGGTATATGTATTAAAAAAAAAAAAAACGGTTGCGTGCTTGTTCCACTTGCACATATAAAGCTGTAGTTATGCTAAAATGCCATTAAAAACATACCCAAGTCAATATTTGTGCTGAGCTTGAACAAATGTTGAGTTTTTATTCTTTTGACCTCAAAATACACAATATGTTAGTTTTTCTGAGTCAGAAAAAATAACTCCCATGTAGCACATATTTTGTTCCCGGGTTCTAAGTAGTATTTCATAGTTTGTTTTGTCACATTGACATATAAAAACATTTATGGTCACACATTTGAAATAATATTTTCCACTTTACTGTTGTAGTATCTAAGGGTTATATATACAGTGCTGGCCAAAAGTATTGGCACCCCTGCAATTCTGTCAGATAATGCTAAATTTCTCCCAAATGATTGCAATTACAAATGCTTCGGTAGTAATATCTTCATTTATTTTGCTTGCAATGAAATAACACAAAAGAGAATGAAAAAAAAAAAAATCATTTTATACAAAACTCCAAAAATGGGCCGGACAAAAGTATTGGCACCCTTTGAAAAATCATGTAATGCGTCTCTAATTTGTGTAATTAACAGCACTTGTTACTTACCTGTGGCACATAACAGGTGCTGGCAATAACTAAATCACACGTGCAGCCAGTTAAAATGGATTAAAGTTGACTCAACCTCTGTCCTGTGTCCATGTGTTTACCTCTTGGCATCATTTTGGTGGTTGGCCACTCCTTGGGAGAAAAGCAACAGTGCCAGACTCTCTCCATTTGTAGACAACTTCTCTGTCGATTGATGAACATCCAGACTTTAAGAGATGGTTTTGTATCCTTTCCCAGCTTTATACAAATCAACAATCCTTGATCGCAGGTCTTCAGACAGCTATTTTGACTGAGCCATGATACACATCAGACAATGCTTCTCAAGACATTTCTTACCAGGTGTGTATTTTATAGTGGGCAGGGCAGCTTTAATCCACTCACCAGTAATTGGGCACACACCTGACTTAAAATGGTAAAAATTGGTTTCAATTGCTCTTTAAGTCTCCTCAGGGAGAGGGTTCCCTTTTTTTTGTCCCTTCTGTAATTGTTTGCATGCTATCTAGGGCTGCAGCTATCGATTATTTTAGTAGTCGATTAATCGATGAACCATTAGTTCGAATAATCGAGTAATCTGATAAGGAACATGAAAAATTAAATTACCTTAGCTGAGCATCAAACGGTATAAAAAAATAGGATCTAGGTACGACAAAAAAAAACAATTGGCTAACTTAGATAGCAAAAGTCCGCTAGTTCAACTGCTATAAAATGCTAACTTTTTAACAGTGATCTTAACAAATGGTTCAGACATATATTCCCACAAAAATAGGCTAAATATAGCTATAAACAAAATTACAAATGCATTAAAAAAAATTTTGCTCAAACAAAAACCTTGTTTATGTTGGTCTTCACAGGAAGCACCTGGATTCAGCCATGTGAAATGAGGCGGGCTAGAAGGCTGTGTATCGACCCAAATCAATAAAACTAAATGCAAACACTTTCAAAATCAACCATTACAACACCACTTTAATTAAGCGAATACTCAAAGCAGCAAAATTTAATTCGAATCTTTGTCTAATCGAATACTCGAGTTAAACGATTAATCGTTGCAGCACTAATGCTATCCTCATTAAAATATGAAAACCTACAAATGTTTGGGTGGTTTTAGTTAAAGCAGACAGTATATTTTCATCCGTGTGATTTTGACAAAGAACGGATCACATTTGATAGTGATTTTACGCAGAAATGTGAGAAATTCCAAAAGGTTCAGATACTTTTTCATACCACTGTAGATACATATGGCGGAAAACACTCAAGTGACTTGAAGTTCCGCTCTGAGACCCCCAATTTAGCCAACTTTCAAAATTGTCCGATATACATGTGTGATACATCACTGGAAAGCGTAAAATCTCAATTTTCTGGGGGAAGAAAATTTTTGAACAGGAGGGCATAAATGTTTTTAAAACAGCAAAACCCTATCTGGAGGTGAGAGCACGCGAGAGCAGAATTACAGACGCCATTACTTTAACGAGATATCGCTTACTTACCATGTTTCGATCCAAAAACTCCATGTAGCTTGTATCACTGAGTGTCAAGACACAGCTGTGAATGGCCACAGCTGGATTTTTTGGGGATTTTATGGGTGTAATATGGCAATATAACAAGGGTCGCGATGCAGAAATCGCAGACATCAAGGAGTGGTCGAGATTTTCTTTTTCATATATATTCCCTTTTAAACGTAAAAAAAATGTTTTTTTTTGTTTGGATCGATTATCTAACATATTGGAGAAAAAGTGGCAGTAACAAAAAAAAAAAAAAAAAAATACAATTACGGTGATAGTTATGAGGTAGATATCCGTAACTTTTTTACAGACGCCCTTTTTTCCATTGAGAATTTGTTTAAAAGTTTAAAATATGTGAGTGAATAATTTTTAAAGTCGTTTTTTTTTCTTAAACGAAATATTAGACATCAATTAATGATTTTAAGCTAAAAATGACATTTTGAACAATGAATCTAATTAATCTGTTTTATGGCTGGGTTGAATGAAAGCGGTTGCACGACGTCTGTAAACGGGGGTTTTCAGGGTAAAACGGACAAATTAAAAATAGTTTGGGGGCTTGATGCGCCATGAATCTGCTATGGCAGCATATAGACATATTGTTCTGCCAAACACAACAGTTGTTTTGGCTTAAAATACATCTTTCTTTTAATGAGGAGTGTTCAGCCTTGTCTGTGTTTTCTGCCACATACATGTAAATACATACAGGCCTATATGTCTTTTAATTTTTTGCGGCTCCAGACATGTTTTTTTTTTTTTTTAGGTCCAAATGGCTCTTTCAACATACTAGGTTGCTGACCCCTGGACAAGAACAAAGTTGAAAAAAAATCATTATGCTACGTTTATTTATTCACTTATTTTCCTTTTTGTTAATATGTATCAAAATTAACAAACGTGGAAATATTTGTAAATTCCAGGCACTATAACTGCTATTACACATATTTACATACGTATTTTTTTAAATGCATCATAAAAGCATTGCAGAAATGCATTTCATCACGTAAATGATTTTGCTGTAAAACGAGGTTTTAGCTCTATCTAGTGGCCACTAAGAGTAATTAGGGCCCGAGCACTAAGCGTGCGAAGGCCCTATTGTTTTGCAAAGGATTATTTTTAGGGCCCGAGCACTAGGCGTGCGAAGGCCCTATTGTAATGCAAAGGATTATTAGGGCCCGAGCACTAAGCGTGCGAAGGCCCTATTGTTTTGCAAAGGATTATTTTTTTTTTTATTTTTTTTTTTTTTTTTTTTTTTCAGGGCAAATGAAAACGGCCAATTTGGAGGCCTGAACATGCACGAAAAGTCACCAAAATTTGCACATACGTCCGGAAAATTGTAAATTTCGATAATTTTGCAACGTTGCAAAAAAATATAACAAAATGGCTCAGTGGCGCCCCCTTGAAATTTTAAAATTGGCCTATAACATTAGGGTCTGTCAGCGTAGAGCAATGAAATTTGGGGGGTCTATACCTTGTCCAAAACCGCTCCAAAAAAGCATTTACACGCATATTCCAAACCCAACAGGAAATCGGTTATTTTGGATCAAATATGAAATTTTTATCGATTTACAGGGTGCACATTTGAGACCTTTTCGCCGAGGGAGTTAGTTGGATCATCTTCAAAATTGGTGAGACTGTTCAGGAGACATATGAAATCTTAAGTTTTGAAAATGGTGCGTTTTCATTCACGGGTCTGACCTGGGCGTGGTGCCAAAGTCGACCATTTTTTCGGCAAAATGACAAATTCAGTAAATGACTTATAGTTCCTTGACACAACGTTCAATCTTTTTCATATTTGGCATGTATGTGTGGTATCCCACCCTTAACACGAGTGCATTGAAATATTACCCATTAGGTCTAGCGCCCCCTAGTGAGAACAGGAAATGCCTTTTTTTACGAGACAGGTTCCTCCTCCAAGGGAAAAAAATCTGTTGACCTCAAACCTGCATCAGGGGAGCCTTAAGACCTGTGTTCAGGTGCCTGATGAAAAATATTGAGGTTTCGTTGAGGCGGAGGGGTCCAAACAGGAAAGTGAAAATGAACGTCAACAATTTGTCACGCAAAAAACTTTGAACAGTCATAACTCGGCAGATATACAACATATCTGCGCCAAACTTCCCGTGTTTGTTGAGAGTCATACCCTGAAGGTTCTTGTAGGGGTCATTTGCATCAACTCTACAGTGCCAACTAGTGGCGACAGAAAGAAGTTTTAAAAAAGGCCTTTCCTATTGGGTTTTTTCAACATAGAGCAAGGAAATTTGGGGAGTAGATACCTTATGCAAAACTGATCCAAAAAGTCTCTTGCACCCATATTCCAAATCCAACAGGAAATCGGGTATTTTGGATCGAATGTGAAATTTTCATGGGTTCACAGTAGGAGTTTACATTTGGAGGCTTGAATATGCACAAAAACTTGTACAAATTTGCACATACATGCGGCTTTAGATAACGTTCGATAATCTTGCAATGTTACGAAAACATGTAGCAAAATGGCTCAGTGGCGCCCCCTTGAATTTTTCAAAAAGGCGTTTCCTATTAGGTTTTTTTAACAGAGAGTGATGAAATTTGGGGAGTCGATACCTTGTGCAAAACTGCTCCAAAAAGTCTCTTGCACCCGTATTCCAAATCCAACAGGAAATCGGGTATTTTGGATCGAATGTGAAATTTTTATCGGTTCACAGTAGGAGTTTACATTTGGAGGCTTGAACATGCACGAAAACTCACAAAAATTTGGACATACATGTGGCTTTGCATAACGTTCAATAATCTTGCAACGTTACGAAAACATGTAACAAAATGGCTCAGTGGCGCCCCCTTGAAATTTTCAAAAAGGCCTCTCCATTTAGGTTTTTTCAACGTAGAGGGATGAAATTCGGAGAGTCGATACCTTGTACAAAACTGCTCCAAAAAGTCTCTTGCATGCATATTCCAAACCCAACAGGAAATCGGGTATTTTGGATTGAATGTGAAATTTTTATCGATTTACAGTGTGCACATTTTACACCTTGGCACCTAGGGAATTAGTTTGATCATTCTCAAAATTGGCGAGACTGTTCATGAGGCATATGAAATCTTAAGTTATCAAAATGGTGTGTTTTCATTCACGGGCCTGACCTGGGCGGGGTGCCAAAGTCGGCCATTTTTTCGGCAAAATGACAAATTCAGTAAATGACTAATAGTTCCTTCACACAACGTTCCATCTTTTTCATATCTGGCATGTATGTGCGACATCCCACCCTTAACACGAGTGCATTGAAATATTACCCATTAGGCCTAGCGCCCCCTAGTGAGAACAGGAAATGCCTTTTTTTACGAGACAGGTTCCTCCTCCAAGGAAAAAAAATCTGTTGACCTCAAACCTGCATAAGGGAAGGCTTAAGACCTGTCTTCAGGTGCCTGATGAAAAATATTGAAGTTTCGTTGAAGCGGAGGGGTCCAAACAGGAAAGTGAAAATGACTGTCAACAATTTTTCTCTCCAAAAACTTTGAACAGTCATAACTCGGCAGATATACAACATATCTGCGCCAAACTTCCCGTGCTTGTTGAGAGTCATACCCTGAAGGGCCTTGTAGAGATCATTTGCATCAACCCTACAGCGCCAACTAGTGGCAATAGAAAGTCACTCGTTTTTCCAATACATGTCCAGTTCTTTTCAGGTTGGTCATTGTAATTTGAAGACCTATTGTAATACTTATTTACAGCCCATGTCCACGTGTCTCTGTCTGTTGCCGTGACGACCCTTTATTCGCCATTTAAAGGAAATATTTTTTTTCAAAGACTCAGGCAGCTTATATAGCCACAATATTTGGCACACTTCGTCGAATTGGCCCAGTTAGAAGATTAATTTTGGTTTTGAATAAGGGCTTGGCTGCACAGCTCAGTAGTGGCTCCTTTTTTGTAGTACTCTCTCCAATAGGGGTTTTTATCTCTTGGGTGTGGGAATGTAAATAGGCGACTTTCGAGCATGTTATGTTCTAATGAGATGATTAGAGAGGAGCATCTGCCAACACCCTGACCTGCACACAGTCCGAGTTGCGTGACGTCCGAGTTGCGCTAGATTGCGAGGGCCCGTTCAGTCCTGCTTGCAGGCCTAGTTATTATTATTCTTCTTTTTTCATGGCAAATGAAAATGGCCAATTTGGAGGCCTGAACATGCACGAAAAGTCACCAAAATTTGCACATACGTGCAGATTCGCGTAAAATTTGATAATCTTGCGTCGTTTTGAAAAACTTTCAAAAAATGGCTCAGTGGCGCCCCCTTGACCCTTAAAATTTTCAAAAAGGCCTCTCCTCTCAGGTTTTCAACGTAGAGCGATGAAATTTGGGGAGTAGATACCTTATACCTAACTGTTCAAAAAAGCCTCTTGCACCCATATTCCAAATCCAACAGGAAATCGGGTATTTTGGATCGAATGTGAAATTTTTTCGGTTCACAGTTGGAGTTTACGTTTGGAGGCTTGAAAATGCATGAAAACTCACCAAAATTTGCACATACATTCAACTTTGCGTAAATTTTGATAATCTATAAAAAAAAATAACAAAATGGCTCAGTGGCGCCCCCTTGAAATTTTCAAAAAGGCCTCTCCTATTAGGTTTTTTCAACGTAGAACAATGAAATTTAGTGAGTCGATACATTGTACAAAACTGCTCCAAAAAGTCTCTTGCACCCATATTCCAAACCCAACAGGAAGCCGGAAATTTTGGGTCAAATGCGAAATTTTATCGATTTACATTTGAGACCTTGTCGCTGAAGGATAAAGTTGGATCGTCTTCAAAATTGGTCAGACTATTCAGGAGACCTATGAGATCTTAAGTTTTCAAAATGGTGTGTTTTCATTCAAGGGTCTGGCCTGGGCGTGGTCCCAAAGTCGGCCATTTTTAGGCAAAATACCAAATTCAGAAAATGATTAAAAACTCCGTGATCCAACGTTCAATCTTTTTCATTTCTAGCATGTTTATGAGATATCCCAGCCTGAACACGACTGCATTGAAATATTACCCGTTAGGCCTGGCGCCCCTAGTGGAAACAGGAAATGGCCTTCTTTACGAGACAGGCTCCTCCTCCAAGGGCAAAAAATCTATTGACCTAAAACCTGTTTCAGGGGAGCCTCAAGACATGTGTTCAGGTGCCTGATGAAAAATATTGAGTTTTCGTTGAAGCGGAGAGGTCCAAACTGGAAGTGAAAATGACCGTCTACAATTTGTCACGCCAAAAACTTTGAACAGTCATAACTCGGCAGATATGCAACATATCTGCGCCAAACTTTCCGTGTTTGTTGAGAGTCATACCCTGAAGGTTCTTGTAGGGGTCATTTGCATCAACTCTACAGTGCCAACTAGTGGCGACAGAAAGAAGTTTTAAAAAAGGCCTTTCCTATTGGGTTTTTTCAACATAGAGCAAGGAAATTTGGGGAGTAGATACCTTATGCAAAACTGCTCCAAAAAGTCTCTTGCACCCATATTCCAAATCCAACAGGAAATCGGGTATTTTGGATCGCATGTGAAATTTTCATGGGTTCACAGTAAGAGTTAACATTTGGAGGCTTGAATATGCATAAAAACTCACCAAAATTTGCACATACATGCGGCTTTGCATAACGTTCGATAATCTTGCAACGTTACGAAAACATGTAACAAAATGGCTCAGTGGCGCCCCCTTGAAATTTTCAAAAAGGCCTCTCCATTTAGGTTTTTTCAACGTAGAGGGATGAAATTCGGAGAGTCGATACCTTGTACAAAACTGCTCCAAAAAGTCTCTTGCATGCATATTCCAAACCCAACAGGAAATCGGGTATTTTGGATTGAATGTGAAATTTTTATCGATTTACAGTGTGCACATTTTACACCTTGGCACCTAGGGAATTAGTTTGATCATTCTCAAAATTGGCGAGACTGTTCATGAGGCATATGAAATCTTAAGTTATCAAAATGGTGTGTTTTCATTCACGGGCCTGACCTGGGCGGGGTGCCAAAGTCGGCCATTTTTTCGCCAAAACACCGAATTCGGAAAATGACTGATAACTCCCTCATACAACGTTCAATCTATTTTAAATCTGGCATGTGTGTGAGGTATACCAGCCTGAGCAGGACTGGATTGAAAATTTACCATTTGTGCCTGGCGCCTCCTAGTGGGAACAGGAAATGCCCTTTTTTACGGGACACACTCCTCCTCTAAAGGGAAAAAATCAATCTACCTCAAACCTGCATAAGGGAAGCCTTAAGACCTGTCTTCAGGTGCCTGATGAAAAATATTGAAGTTTCGTTGAAGCGGAGGGGTCCAAACAGGAAAGTGAAAATGACTGTCAACAATTTTTCTCTCCAAAAACTTTGAACAGTCATAACTCAGCAGATATACAACATATCTGCGCCAAACTTCCCGTGCTTGTTGAGAGTCATACCCTGAAGGGCCTTGTAGGGGTCATTTGCATCAACCCTACAGCGCCAACTAGTGGCAATAGAAAGTCACTCGTTTTTCCAATACATGTCCAGTTCTTTTCAGGTTGGTCATTGTAGTTTCAAGACCTATTAAAATACTTATTTACGGCACATGTCCACGTGTCTCTATCTGTTGCCGTGACGACCCTTTGTTCGCCATTTAAAGGAAATATTTTTTTTCAGAGACTCAGGCAGCTTATAGAGCCACAATATTTGGCACACTTGGTCGAATTGGCCCAGTTAGAAGATTAATTTGGTTTTGAATAAGGGCTTGGCTGCACAGCTCAGTAGTTGCTCCTTTTTTGTAGTACTCTCTCCAATAGGGTTTTTTATCTCTTGGGTGTGGTAATGTAAATAGGCGACTTTCGTGCATGTTAGGTTCTAATGAAATGATTAGAGAGGAGGATCTGCCACCACCCTGACCTGCACACAGTCCGACTTGCGTGACGTCCGAGTTGCGCTAGATTGCGAGGGCCCGTTCAGTCCTGCTTGCAGGCCTAGTTTTTTTTATTTTTTTTTTTTTTTTTTTTTTTCAGGGCAAATGAAAACGGCCAATTTGGAGGCCTGAACATGCACGAAAAGTCACCAAAATTTGCACATACGTCCGAAAAATTGTAAATTTCGATAATTTTGCAACGTTGCAAAAAAATATAACAAAATGGCTCAGTGGCGCCCCCTTGAAATTTTAAAATTGGCCTATAACATTAGGGTCTGTCAGCGTAGAGCAATGAAATTTGGGGGGTCTATACCTTGTCCAAAACCGCTCCAAAAAAGCATTTACACGCATATTCCAAACCCAACAGGAAATCGGTTATTTTGGATCAAATATGAAATTTTTATCGATTTACAGGGTGCACATTTGAGACCTTTTCGCCGAGGGAGTTAGTTGGATCATCTTCAAAATTGGTGAGACTGTTCAGGAGACATATGAAATCTTAAGTTTTGAAAATGGTGCGTTTTCATTCACGGGTCTGACCTGGGCGTGGTGCCAAAGTCGACCATTTTTTCGGCAAAATGACAAATTCAGTAAATGACTTATAGTTCCTTGACACAACGTTCAATCTTTTTCATATTTGGCATGTATGTGTGGTATCCCACCCTTAACACGAGTGCATTGAAATATTACCCATTAGGTCTAGCGCCCCCTAGTGAGAACAGGAAATGCCTTTTTTTACGAGACAGGTTCCTCCTCCAAGGGAAAAAAATCTGTTGACCTCAAACCTGCATCAGGGGAGCCTTAAGACCTGTGTTCAGGTGCCTGATGAAAAATATTGAGGTTTCGTTGAGGCGGAGGGGTCCAAACAGGAAAGTGAAAATGAACGTCAACAATTTGTCACGCAAAAAACTTTGAACAGTCATAACTCGGCAGATATACAACATATCTGCGCCAAACTTCCCGTGTTTGTTGAGAGTCATACCCTGAAGGTTCTTGTAGGGGTCATTTGCATCAACTCTACAGTGCCAACTAGTGGCGACAGAAAGAAGTTTTAAAAAAGGCCTTTCCTATTGGGTTTTTTCAACATAGAGCAAGGAAATTTGGGGAGTAGATACCTTATGCAAAACTGATCCAAAAAGTCTCTTGCACCCATATTCCAAATCCAACAGGAAATCGGGTATTTTGGATCGAATGTGAAATTTTCATGGGTTCACAGTAGGAGTTTACATTTGGAGGCTTGAATATGCACAAAAACTTGTACAAATTTGCACATACATGCGGCTTTAGATAACGTTCGATAATCTTGCAATGTTACGAAAAAATGTAGCAAAATGCCTCAGTGGCGCCCCCTTGAATTTTTCAAAAAGGCGTTTCCTATTAGGTTTTTTTAACAGAGAGTGATGAAATTTGGGGAGTCGATACCTTGTGCAAAACTGCTCCAAAAAGTCTCTTGCACCCGTATTCCAAATCCAACAGGAAATCGGGTATTTTGGATCGAATGTGAAATTTTTATCGGTTCACAGTAGGAGTTTACATTTGGAGGCTTGAACATGCACGAAAACTCACAAAAATTTGGACATACATGTGGCTTTGCATAACGTTCAATAATCTTGCAACGTTACGAAAACATGTAACAAAATGGCTCAGTGGCGCCCCCTTGAAATTTTCAAAAAGGCCTCTCCATTTAGGTTTTTTCAACGTAGAGGGATGAAATTCGGAGAGTCGATACCTTGTACAAAACTGCTCCAAAAAGTCTCTTGCATGCATATTCCAAACCCAACAGGAAATCGGGTATTTTGGATTGAATGTGAAATTTTTATCGATTTACAGTGTGCACATTTTACACCTTGGCACCTAGGGAATTAGTTTGATCATTCTCAAAATTGGCGAGACTGTTCATGAGGCTTATGAAATCTTAAGTTATCAAAATGGTGTGTTTTCATTCACGGGCCTGACCTGGGCGGGGTGCCAAAGTCGGCCATTTTTTCGGCAAAATGACAAATTCAGTAAATGACTAATAGTTCCTTCACACAACGTTCCATCTTTTTCATATCTGGCATGTATGTGCGACATCCCACCCTTAACACGAGTGCATTGAAATATTACCCATTAGGCCTAGCGCCCCCTAGTGAGAACAGGAAATGCCTTTTTTTACGAGACAGGTTCCTCCTCCAAGGAAAAAAAATCTGTTGACCTCAAACCTGCATAAGGGAAGGCTTAAGACCTGTCTTCAGGTGCCTGATGAAAAATATTGAAGTTTCGTTGAAGCGGAGGGGTCCAAACAGGAAAGTGAAAATGACTGTCAACAATTTTTCTCTCCAAAAACTTTGAACAGTCATAACTCGGCAGATATACAACATATCTGCGCCAAACTTCCCGTGCTTGTTGAGAGTCATACCCTGAAGGGCCTTGTAGAGATCATTTGCATCAACCCTACAGCGCCAACTAGTGGCAATAGAAAGTCACTCGTTTTTCCAATACATGTCCAGTTCTTTTCAGGTTGGTCATTGTAATTTGAAGACCTATTGTAATACTTATTTACAGCCCATGTCCACGTGTCTCTGTCTGTTGCCGTGACGACCCTTTATTCGCCATTTAAAGGAAATATTTTTTTTCAAAGACTCAGGCAGCTTATATAGCCACAATATTTGGCACACTTCGTCGAATTGGCCCAGTTAGAAGATTAATTTTGGTTTTGAATAAGGGCTTGGCTGCACAGCTCAGTAGTGGCTCCTTTTTTGTAGTACTCTCTCCAATAGGGGTTTTTATCTCTTGGGTGTGGGAATGTAAATAGGCGACTTTCGAGCATGTTATGTTCTAATGAGATGATTAGAGAGGAGCATCTGCCAACACCCTGACCTGCACACAGTCCGAGTTGCGTGACGTCCGAGTTGCGCTAGATTGCGAGGGCCCGTTCAGTCCTGCTTGCAGGCCTAGTTAAGTATTGTTTTAGCATTAACTAGTGGCCAATAAGAGTACTACCATATTCATTTTCAAACGATACATTTACAGTGCAATTTCTGCAACAACCTTTCCATGTCAGTTCCACATTCTACATGTAAACTTCCTAACTTACCTCCATATTAACATCATGTACAACCGTTGTTGCATAATTGTCCGTATTTGTGTGTAAAACTTTGGCAAGACAATCATCTCTGTAGGATGAATACACGTATAAACTTGGATCAACGAGTAAGATCCAAAGTGAATGTTAAAATGTAATACTCTGGTTTAAAAAATGAACGGCGCTAACTGGCAAGTGTGGCTCACTTGAGCAGAAATCCGTCTTTCAGCTGGTCCTCCGTCTCCTGCACAAAACAGGACGCTCCCGTGTAAAAAGCTCTGCCGGCCACCTCCACCACTACCGCTTTAAACTCTCCGCAAGTGGTCTCCTTAAAAGGTAAGAAAACAAACTTTTAAGTCGATCTCTTCCATAGACGCAGCCGATAATATACACAAAGCCGATACCTCCACAGCTTTCCCGGTAAACTTTGACCCTGTGGCGCCGCTCTCGAACGTCCTGGACTGGTTCAAGTGGATCTGCCCTTTGTGGTACTGGAGGGCCACTCGCGCCGTCACGCCGGATCCTGTCGGGCTGCGGTCCACCTGTAAGTTTCATTTCACGTTAAAGTCTGAACAAGCGTGACGCTAAATATTCGAGGCGACCTGGGCTTCGGCGAACACGCAGACGTTAGCGGTAGCGTCTGAGGAGAATTGCTCTTTGCCGTCGGTGAGGATGGTTCCGTACAGGAAGGCCAGGTCGTCACTCACAGGGTGACGCAGCTTTACCTTAGAGGTACAGTTGCTTTTAATGAATGACATCGGGGTTTGCGTACTCGTTAGTACTTATAATTGATGGATAGATCATTGTTTAAGAGACATTGTCAAGCTAAAAATTGTCGAAATCCTCTTTATTTTAGCCTCTTTGTAGAAAATATTCTATTATCATTTATATTTTATCATTAAAAAAAACTAGAAAGGCAAAACTATTTAGTTAAAGCAACACTAGGTAACTTTTCAACCTTTATAAAATATTGTCATAACATTTGTGATATGTCGACTGACAACTAGTTGAATGACAACTCTTCTATATCTTGAAAAGGGTCTGTATCGCTTTCACCATCATTAATTAACTTTGAGGAGGGTGGCAGGAACCCTGCCACACACAAAAAAAAAAACTACAAATGTGCTGACTGCTTTACGGCATACGCCACTACCCCTTTTCCCCATTCCAGCTCGTCTTTCACTTGCTGGCGTGATGCCTCCAACCTTAACCGAAGTCGTCAGCTCTGACGAGTTCAGGTGGGGTGGTGCGGGTGGATTAGCCACACGGTCGCTAAGCGTCATATGCTATTGTTGGGCCAAAACTGGATTTATTACCTTATCACTATTCATCTTACACACAGCCGCTGGGAACTGAAATGTTATTTAATCCATTTGCCGACGACCAGGAGATTGCTTTTTGATTGACTGATGATTTTACGACACGGTCCTCATCGGAAACGGTCTTCCTTAATGCAAAACACTACCACGTTTGTCCACCGGCGTGGCCAAAATTAACCAAAACTGAAACGTTACCAAGTGTTGCTTTAACTCTTGAAAAATAATTAATTCATTTTCTAAAAAATGGTTAAAACAAGTATTTTTATATTTGTAATGTTTTGATTTAAAAAAATAAAAACGGAATTAAAACAGTATTTTCTTTTATGATTAAAAAGTGGTTAAAAAAATTCCGTTAATTTCTATAAAAACTTTTATTGTCTTTAATATAAACAAAAAGAAAAAAATTGCTTTTTTATATTTAAATAAAAAAATAATAATTTATAATCTTAAAAGTCACAGTTTTCTCTTTATATTCTGAAAGCTTTTTATTTACTTTAAAAATACTCAGTTAGCTTAAATGCAACATAATGCTAATGTTTACAACAATTTGCTCATTTGCATCGCAAACGTCCGCTCGCTTAAATGCTATATAATGCTAATGTTTACCAGATGGTTTCTGGTGCGCACTAGAAACAATCTGCTAAACATTAGCATTAAATAGTATTTACGGTAGCTGACTTTTGCGACGCAAGTTAGCCAATAGTTGCATTGTTGCAATTTGCTAACTTGCATAGCAAAACTGCACTAGTCTAAATGCTACATAATGCTGATGTTTACAACAATTGGCTAACTTGGATAGCAAAAGTGTGCTGGCTTAAATGCTATATGATGCTAATGTTTACCAGATAGTTGCTGGTGCGCACTAGAAACAATCTGCAAAACATTAGCATTATATAGCATTTACGCTAGCGAACTTTTGAGATGCAAGTTAGCCAATTGTTGCATTTTTGCAATTGGCTAACTTGCATAGCAAAAGTCCACTAGTTTAAATGCTATATAATTCTAATGTTTACCAGATTGTTTCTGTTTCGCACCGGATTGCTAAAATTTTATTTCTGTCGATGTCCCTTTAGGGGCTTTATAAAAAGCAGTATTTTTTTAATTTTATTTTTTTATATATATATAAAGAAAAAAAGAAACACAATCAAATGTTCTATTTTTATTTTTTTAAATTTATTGTCTAGTGAAAAATGAAGTAAATACTCTTAACAATTTTTTTCTAGCAACACTGTAGTAAGAATTATTTTGTTATTGTTAACCTTTTTTTGATTAAAAAAAAAAACGTTTTTTTTCAAAATTTTAATTGTAATTTTTTTTTTGTGGAAAAAATAACCCAAAAATGTCAATGTTCTCCTTTCATTTCTATTACTTTAAAATTTTATAAAAAATTTAAATGACAAATTACCATAATTTCTACATCAAGCGTACCTGCAATTTGACAGCTTTGGTGACAGCGGTCGCCGCATCTACCAGATCTCTCGTCTTGGACTTCCTAACGTCCAAACCGAATCGTTGCACATCCACGAAGGCGTAAAACGCTCCACCGTAGCTTATGTCCACCACCACGTCTCCGAAGCCTTCAACTGCCACCGTCACATCTGCGAGAAAACACAGGAAGCCGTTCAAATCAACTGTTTTTTTCCAGCTGACGCCAGCGGAAATGACGTCACACACCTGTCGCGAACACAAACGCCGGCACGCTGAGGAACCTGACCGCCCCTGTCTTCCCGTCGGCGTACTCCACGAACGCCCGCACCAGCCCGCACGGGCAGTGAATATTGACGGGCGTCTCTGGCGAACGCGGCGCCCTCACCAGGCCGTAATCGACGGCGAAGCGTCCCAGTGCTACAACGGCGTGGCCACACATGGTGCTGTAGCCTTCATTGTGCATGAACAGGACGCCTAAATCGGCGTCAGGAAGTTCACTAGGCGTCAGCAAAGCGCCGTACATGTCGTAATGCCCGCGCGGCTCTAGCATCAGCGTCCGCCGAAGGTGGTCCAGGTGCTCCCTCGCGTACCGCCGCTTGGACAACAACGTGTGGCCTTTGACCTCTGGGTATCCGCTCACGATGATGCGGAGGGGCTCCCCGCCCGTGTGCATGTCAACCACTGACAGCGTGGCGCCCTCGTGCGGTGGTAGCTTCACATCCATCACTGAACTAATGACGAAAGCTCACATTTAGCTTATGACTGCCGTTTCAATTAGAGCTTATTATTATTTGCATAATTTATAGTACTAATATTTTTTTCTTAAATGTAGCAGAACCTCGTTTTTGTCATAAACAATCTACAAAGTGACTAATAATGAATCATACAAAATTCAAAGCGATATTTCCCATAAAAAATATCTACCGTACCTGTTTTAGGAGTAATTACATTAAAATAACATGAACAACATACCTATTAAAGAATTTAATTTTTTTTAAATATCGTTTTGGAGGGTTTGTTAATTAAGAAAAACGTTTATTTAATACCCAACTTTATCTCCATTCAAGACTTGCTTTACTTAATGTACGTAATAACGTGTTAATTTGCTCTAACGTCTCGTTTTTGCATATATTTCACACTAAATGACGCTTTTACACCTAACAAAACCAGCCTAACTGAGTCTTTGTCAATAATTCGAACATAAAAACGTCAAATATTAAAGTTCACTTGCCCGTTTAACTTTTTGTCGGAGTGCTTTTTCTTCTTCGTCTGTTTTTTTTTTTTCCACCTCGCCGCTTACCAAGTCACTTTAAACGAACTTTACTGCCCTCTGCGGCGCTAGCGTGGTATTACAAAATGTCAAAAGTATGACACAATACAACGTTTTGTATATACATGTAATTGACGTTTCTTGTAATTTTACACATTAAAATTAAATAAATACTATAGGATTGACTTAATTAAATCAACTAAAAAATAAAAAGACAGAACAGCAGTTAATGGACAGGCATCATTGTTTAGCTTTTTACTCCCCGTTTTTCACATCCATGTAGAAAGCTCTGGATACATGCGAGGCCTTTTCCAAATCTACAATATGTACAATGGCGTAACAGAGAGGTCGCATGCTTATAAATAAATTGATTGTCACGCACAGAAAAAAAAAAAAAAAAACAGGAATCTGTACATAATCACTCTGATTTGCATATTATTATTACTTCCTGACGTCCATTCTCGTACTACACAAAAAAATAGATTGGAATTAAATCCACAATTCAAAACTACCTGAGCATTAATTACACTGCATTGCTGCCTCGTGAATAATTAGAATCATAAAAATAACAGCATTCACTTTATTACATCCATATCTCTGGTTTGCATGCATATGGCAACTAATAAGCTTTCTATGAGGTACATCAGGGAAACACTTTATTGCAACATTATTATCGTAGTGCCAGCCCGGGAGCGGGGTTTTCAAAGTTAATGAAAACAATTGAAAAAAATGATTATTGCTAAAACCTTCTTTGTCAGTTTCTTTTTCTCAAGCGTAAGCTTTTTGGTTTTTGTATTAATCTCACATCTGAAAAATACTCAAATAACACAAAAATGTGATAAAACTAACTTAAAAAATCATTTTAAAATATACACGTTCATCAAACCGTGATGAAAAAATAAAAGACTTAAAGCAACACTAGGTAATTTTTCCGTTTTGGACCACTTTAGTGACGCCGCTGGACAAAAGCGGTAGTGTTTTGCCTTAAGGAACACTGTGCTTCCCATGAGGACCAGCGCACACCCGCACAGTGTTGTAAAATCATGATCTAGAATCTAGTTGTGGCTAAGCAATAGCACAGGAGTGCCCAATCCCGGTCCTTGGGAGCCCCCTATCCAGCTTGTTTTCCGTGTCTCCCTCCTTTATCACACCTGAATAAAATGACCAGCTCATCAGCAAGCTCTGATAACGATCCTGATTAGTTGATTCAGGTGTGTTAGAGGAGGGAGACATGGAAAACAAGCTGGATAGGGGCTCTCGACGACCGGGATTGGGCACCCCTGCAATAGCATATGACAGTTAGCAACCGTGTGGCTTAGTGTGGCTAACCCCCCCAACCCCCACCCGAACTCGTCAGCGCCCACTCAGTGTCGTAAAATCCTGATCTTCCGGTCGCCTGCAGATGGATTAAACGACATTTTGGTTTCTAGCGGATGTGTGAAGGGTGAATAGTAATGAGGTATTGAATCCACTTGTGTCTAAACAATAGCATATGATGGTTAGCAACCGTGTGGCTTATTGTGGCTAAACCCCCAACCCCAACTCGTCAGCGCTGATGTGTCACGCCAACGAGTGAAAGCTAGGCCGATGTTTATTCTTGAGTAATCTAGTAGCCTCCCTTTTATTCCACCACGGACAAAACTTTTTGTCTCTTATGTTGCTCTGCCATCTTTGCAGAATTTGCACAAAAGCGTTCACATCGACTTCCGTCTTTATAATAAATGGGGAAAGGGGAAGGTGATGTATGCCGTAAAGCCGACAGCACATTTATGTTTTTTGTATGGCAGGGTTCCTGCCACCCTCCTCAAAGTTAATTAGTGCCGGTGAAAGCGATACAGACCCCCGTAAGATATAAAAAAGGTGTCATTCAGCTAGTTGTCAGTCAACATGTCATCACAAATGTTATGAAAATATTGTATTAAGTTTGAAAAGTTACCTGGTGTTGCTTTAAATTAGCTTAAAGCTCCAAAATATAACATCTTTGGACTGCACACATGGTAATATACTGTATTAATAAGGGTGCTTTAACAAATCATCACTGAGGTGTTAGTAAAGTGTAAGGCACCAATGTTGACTCCAAAGGGAGTTCCAGTTTCTTGTGATGTTTGCGTTTCATTAATAAGCCTGGAAGCGGCAGAGGTAATGCTGCCCTCACAAAATTCCCATCAGGCTCTCAGGTTGTCGAAAACCTTCATAAGCGTATCGTGAGATTGGCTGAGGATGTACACTTCATTGCGAAAAATCTTGGTTTTGGCAAGGATCCAAAAAAATGTTTTCACTTCTATATGGTGGAAGTCCAGCATAACATTTTGCGTGGTTTAGTAACATCAGTTTGTTTGTTTTTTAAACTCTACTTTTTACATTTTGAATTGCGCCAAAATTTGGGGAGTCCCATCTATCTCTTCAGGGCCACGAAAGTCATAACTCATTCACTGCCATTGACAGCCATAGACATTTTAACTAGTGTTTTTAAGTACTGTATCTGCAATGTAAACAAAAGAAACTAGAATTAGCAGCTCTGAATGACTGATTACTCTGCCTCTCGCAAACAGTCCTTTGTGAATATAACTTGTTTTTGGTATGCCTGAGAGTTTTATTTCTTGTCCATGAATATAACCGAGGTGTTTGTAAACAAATGCTAATCTTAATATGCAAGTGAATGGCCTCGTCCATTGTATATTAGCTTTAAGCTAGCAGGCGTTCGTTAAAGAAACTGGTTAGCTTTGCAGTTCAGTTCACCTGGAGTGTAATAAACTGCTTGAATACTCATTTTTGAGGGACTGTTAGCTATGCTGGTCAGCAGTGTTGTTTTTCGCAGCACTTTTAACTTTCCTCTTCATTTTGGTCTTTTGGACGAAAATACTTATTACAGTAATTTTCGCACTATTAGTCGCACCTGACTATAAGTCGCCACCCACCAAATGTGACACGAAAACGGCATTTGTCCATAGATAAGCCAGTGTGGCTTATCTATGGACTATAAACTGCAGCTGTACTCACTGTATTATGGGATCTTTTCAACAAAAGATACAAACCGGTAACGCTTTATTTCACAGTGGCATCATACGATTGTCATAAGACCAAATGAACCACCATGAAGCTTTGAACCAATTGGCTGCAAAGCGTTATTGCTTCAAGAGGCTTCATTTGGCCATCACTGCTCCCTTGGGGGAGACAGGCAACCTCTTCTGCCACCTGCTGTCAACGCTATTTTTGTCCAACATGCCTCCGAGCATGCATTACGGCGCTACAGATGAAAATGAATCAAAATTCATGTTTTGTGCCAATTATTTATTCAATTGCTGTTCCAGTTGTTTCATTAATTGCTAGTTATGGCATTTGGTAACACTTTATTTGACAGTGTCGCCATGACACTGTCATTAGACAATCATAACTATGGCATGACACTATCATGAGCATTAATGAATGCTTATAACAGATGTCATTTAGCATTATTCGGCAAATTATCTCACTTTTGAATGGATGTAAAAGATCCAAACTGGACTTTAATAGAGTTAGTAACATAATTTGCCAGATGACACATAATGCCATCTGTCATAAACATTCAGTAATGTCCATGATAGTGTCATGTCATAGTTATGATGGTCTAATGACAGTCTTATGGTGCCACTGTTAAATGAAGTGTTACCAAATACCATAACTAGCAATTAATGAAACAACTGGAACAGTAACTGAATAAATAATTGGCACAGAACATGAATTTTGATTGTTTTTTACATCTGTAGCACTGCAATACATACAAGGAGGCATGTGTTGCCTATTTACCCAAATAAATCCAGAAATAAGCCCAAAATGAAGGAAAAAAGTAGCGGTTTATAGTCCAAAAATTACGGTAGTCTTAGTCATATTTTAGTCATTTCAAACTGTGTCTTCGTCTCGTTTTAATGATGAAAAGTCATCTAGTTTTAGTCGACTATTACTGAAAATGTCTGTAAAATCAAGAAAATTAACTCCCAAAATAGTTTCCAACTATTTCAAATGAATATTGACAGATATTGTAACATCTACAAGGACAACGCCAACGGCATTAATTTCAATTTATTATGCCCACCTGGACGCCACTAAGTGTATGTAAGAAAAAAAAAAGGTAGCCGTTAGCATTAGTCTAACGCGAATGTGAATGCTATGCTACAGTATGCATCATTTAGTGTGATGATCAGTCAGCACAGACCTTTTAAGGCTAAAGCAACATTGCATATTCTCTCTGGCCAAGATAAGAAAACAAATCTTACCGTGTGCGCAAGCCTGGAGACTGAAGGGCAGCAGCACATCACATGAGTAACACAACCAGACACTACTATGATACAGGCGAACTACACATAAAATGTCACCCGTTGTGAATATGTGACGGAAAATATTGCGCATTTTCGTTTCGTTCTCGTCTCTTCAGAGAAAAACTAGCATTCACCTCGTTAGGTTTTAGTCTCCCAAAACATGTTTTTAGCTCGTTATCGTCTCGTCATCGTAATGAAAAAAAGTTGTTCGTTGACGAAATATTTTCGTTATAGTCATCGTTGAGGAAAACAACACTGCTAGTCAGCTAGCTAGTCAGTTTCCATCTGCAATGGCAGGCAATGTCAATTTGTGACATGACTTTAAAGCCGTTATAACTGTAGAGTGTTTTGATATGCTTCCTGAGTTTTAGCATCGTAAATGGTAATATGACAAAGTTACTCTGTGGTAGGTGTAAAAATGGTTTGTTTGTTTTTTTTGTTCATCAATCACCGTCAATAGCAGCCAATGAGTTGAGTCAAAGGTGGTAAAGTTGTAGTGTCGTCTTTTTTTCATGCAGTGTTTTTGAACATTTCTTTGGCAGGCAAGCTAGCTACTAGCTAACTAGTGTTTGTCTCCAGTTCCATTTCAAAAGGGCCCGTCGTCTTTTCTGGGTCTAACTGAAGCGGCGACAGCATCTTGACTTTTGAACCTGGGCCTCGGTGAAGACGTGGGAGGCAGTGAGAGTCTTCTTTTGACAGTTAGCAACCGGAGAATCTCGCCCACTTGAGCCTCGAGAACAGCAAGCCGGCTGCCGAGCGCCCGAATATCAGCTGTCAGCTCCACCTTGGCGTCGTAAAGCGACGCTTGCAGCAGGTCCCGCTCCTGGCCGAAGGGGTTCCGCTCCATGGGGCTTCGTTCCATGGGGCTGCGTTCGAAGGAGCTCCTGGAGTCTCCGACCCTGTCAATGCGCAAGTCACTTTTAGTGATGCCGCTGTCGCAGGAGTCTGTTTTATGCAGAGCGGTTGCTTCTCCTGCATTCCCAACCTCCCCTTGGTCCTTCTGATTCTTGTCAGTCGCTATCTGCTCGGACGACAGAGATCCTTTTGTCCGAGGCTCCGCCTTCTCTGGTGGCTTTTCTTGCTCGGTCGGAGGTGCGGTCGAGGTAGCGTTTTTAAACTTTGCCCAACCTCTAGCCCCTCCTCTTCGGGCAGCCACGCTCCCGGCTCCCTCTCTGTTGACCCCTAGTCTTGGCGGCTTCTCTACGCAAGCCGTCGGTTGGGAAGCGACGACATCCGCGGTGCAGTTTTGCTCCGACTTCTCCGCTTGGCCATGAGTCGCGTTGGCGTGCGGCGACTCTTCCTGCACGCAGTTGCCGTCGAGATACTCTCCCGCTGTCTGGCCGTCCCTTTGCTGCCGGAATCTCTGGAAAAGCTTCCGGACTGGATGGTCGTCTGGAATGGATAGCGCCACCTCGGTCCGTTGACGCTCTTGCTCTCGCTTCACGTCAGCGATCTTTCGAAAGATTACCTGCCGTGAAAATCAGGGAAAAAGATTAGATTTTTAAAATGTATTTAAGTACAGTATTAACCATTTGGATTTTGTGGCCTCAGTATTGCATCTCTATAGTTGGAACACACCCTCCGATCCCCCTTATTAAAAAGGGGGACCACCAACCCGGTCTGCCATTTCAGAGGCACTGTCCCCGATGTCCATGTGATGTTGTAGAGACGTGTCAGCCACGACAACCCTCAACATCCAGAGCCTTTAGGAATTCCAGGCAGATCTCATCCATCCCCAGGGCATGGCCACCGAGGACCTTTCCAACCACCTCAGTGACTTCGACCCCAGAGATAGGACAGCCCACCTTGGAGTCCCCAGACTCTGTATGCTTAAAGGAAGGCGCGTCGGGGGAATTGAGGAGGTCTTCGAAGTATTCTCCCCACCGACTCACGACGTCCCGAGTCGAGGTCAGCAGTGTATCCCATCTCCACTATACACAGTGTTAATGGTGCACTGCTTTCCTCTCCTCAGATGTCAGATAGTGGACCAGAATTTCTTCGAAGCTGTCCAGAAGTTGTTTTCCATGGCCTTGCCAAACTCTTCCCATGTCAGACTTTTTGCCTCGCCGACCGCTGAAGCTGCATTCCGCTTGGCCAGAAAGTACCTGTTAGCCACCTCCGGAGTCCCACAGGCCAAAAAGGCCCGGTATGCCTCCTTCTTCAGCTTGACGGCATCCCTTACCGCTGTCAGGGATTGCTGCCCTGAAAGGCACCAATCACCTTACGTCCACTGCTCCAATTGGCCTGATCTCTTGATCACACTCCTTAGCCTCCCCAATAAAATCTATTCAGGGGTGCTGGAGAGGAGTTTCTGTCGGGAAGTCGAATCTCGGATTCAGGAGGAGCAGTGCGGTTTTCGTCCCGGCTGTGGAACAGTGGACAAGCTCTTCACCAGGGGTGCCAAGTCCGGTCCTCGACAGCCCCTATCCAGCTTGTTTTCCATGTTGCTCTCCTTCAACACACCTGAATCAAATAATCCGGATCATTCTCAGGCTCCTGCAGCGCTTGCTGATGAGCTGATCATTTGATTCAGTTGTGTTAAAGGAGGGAGACATGGAAACCAAGCCGGATGGGGGCTCTCGAGGACTGGACTTGGGCACCCCTGCTCTACACACTTGGCAGGGTCCTTGAGGGTGCCTGGGAGTTTGCCCAACCAATCTACATGCGTTTTGTAGATTTCGAGAACGCGTTCGACCGTGTGCCCCGGGTAGTCCTGTGGGGGGTGCTCCAGGAGTACGGGGTACAGAGCCCCTTAGTAAGGGCAGTTCGGTTCCTGTATGACCAGTGTCAGAGTTTGGTCTGCATTGCCAGCAGTAAGTCGAATTCATTCCCAGTGAGGGTTGGACTGTTAGTAATTTTTATGGACAGAATTTCTAGGAGTAGCCGAAGCGTTGAGGGGTTCCGGTTTAGTGGCCTCAGCATTGCATCTCTGCTTTTTGCTGATAATGTGGTGCTGTTGGCTTCATCAAGCCGTGATCCCAAACTCCCACTAGAGCAGTTCACAGCCGAGTATGAAGCTTTCGGGATGAAGATCAGCACCTCGAAATCCGAGACCATGGTCCTGAGTTGGAAAAGGGTGACGTGCCCTCTCCGGGTCAGGGATGAGATCTGGCCCCAAGTAGAGGAGTTCAAGTATTTTGGAGTCTTGATCACGAGTGAGGGTAGGAGAGAGTGGGAGATCAAAAGTCGGATTGATGCAGACTCTATACCAGTCCGTTGTGGTGAAGGAGCTGAGCCAAAAGGCCAGTCGATCTACGTTTCTATCCTCACTTATGGTCACGAGCCGCGGGTCGGGTTACGTCGCCAGCCTAGGAAGGGAACTCCTTCATAACCGGGCGACAACCTGTATAATTATTCACTGATACATTGATTGACAAGTACCCCAATTGTCATTTTGTAAAAATAGACCACAAAACCTAAAAAAACAGGAGTCGGCAGAATTCACGGCTACTGTTTGGTGCGTGCTCTCATTTCAGTAATGTGTTTTGAACCAGCACAGCACTTTTGAGCGGGAATGTAGAATTTTTCTGTTGTTGTTGTTAAAAAGCATTAAAGCTAAGCTCAGCATTTGCATTTAGTTGAAATATTAAAGAGCTGAAAGCAGCAATGCCCTGGGGGAGGCCCTAATGGAACAGTGATGCAATCACTGCACAGCTACGCTAGTCTGAAGCCGGAGCCAAAACGTTATTATTTTTATTTTTGGCGCAAAGTCAAATGTTATCGCTAGTTGCTTGTGAATAAATGTTGGCAGTAATTGTACTCTAGAAGGTCATTACGCTAATTAATCAACTTGTCGGATTCTTACACTGCAGGACATTAGTTTAACTCTTTGTCATTAACTTAAGAATACTCAAAACAACCAAAATGTGTTTTTCTTTACCCGTTTGCGTAGGTTGCAAGTGAGGATAAGGTTGCGCGAGAAGGAGTGCGCGAAAGCCGTGTAGAACTCTAGAACCCGCATCAGTGGATCCCGCCGGATCACGTGCAGGTCGCAGTAGGTAAGCGCTCGCACGTTAGCGCAGGCTCGCGCCATGGTGCTCTCTTTCCAGAAGACATCACCGAAAACGTCGCCTTTGCCTGCGTGACAACGCTACTGTCATTACAGTTAGCAAGTGGTACCAACAAAATATGGTTTACCCAATATGGCGATGACTTCGTCGTCCTGGATGACTTCGAGAGAGCCGGAAACGACGAAGCAGAGCGTGTCGACGCTCTCGCCGATGTGGAAGATGAGGTCGCCGGGCGCGCAGTGGGTGGTCTGGAATTCCACGGCTAGCGAACGCAGGCAGCCGTCGCTAGCCAAGCGAAAGGCTGGGTGGTCGTTGAACACCTGACGGTTCAGGTGGACGCAGATGTCCGCCCGCATGTCTTTGGGGCAGATCGACAAAACCTGAAAAAACAGCATATAAATCGCAAAAACAAAGTTGCTAAGTTTTTATGTGCTAGCTAGCATCACACGTCCTTGTTTCATTCCTTTCATTGACTCTTCCATTATTAAGTTTTACAGTATTAATTACTGTATTTTCATTACATGTAAGGGGACTTACATTTACCCCTTTTTCACTTGCTGAATGTGCCGGTCCATTTTTTCCCCCTCAAACGCACGTTTGATTGGCTGATGACTAGAACAAACAAACACGCACACTCACACAACCCAACAGAAATATATATCAACATGCCGCCTCCTCCACCCCCTTTAAAGATGAGGTGTATTAGAATTTTTTTTCGGCCAGCAGTAGCCACTGTAAGTAGAATTTTGCTACTGCAAGTCCGACCTGCATCACAGTTAGCATAACATTAAACTGTGTGAACTTGCTAACCTGCAAAATTCGAGGAGGAAGCAGTTTAAGTGTCCTCCTGTACTGTATGTGTTTTCTACCGTTTAACGTTAATTCAACTGTGCATTTATTCATTAATTAAAATTAGGGCTGTCAAACGATTAAGATTTTTAATCGAGTTAATTACAGCTTAAAAATTAATTAATCGTAATTAATCTCAATTAATCGCAATTCAAACCATCTATAAAATATGCCATATTTTTCTGTAAATTATTGTTGGAATGGAAAGATAAGACACAAGACTGCATACATTCAACATATGGTACATAAGGATTGTATTTGTTTATTATAACAATAAATCAACAAGATGGCATTAACATTATTAACATTCTGTTAAAGCGATCCATGGATAGAGGGACTTGTAGTTCTTAAAATAAAAATGTTAGTACAAGTTAGAGAAATTTTATATTAACACCCCTCTTAATGTTTTCGTTTTGATAAAATTTGTAAAATTTTCAATCAAAAAATAAATTAGTAGCCCGCCATTGTTGATGTCAATAATTACTTACACAATGCTCATAGGTGCCTATAAAATCAGTCGTACCCAAGCGCCAGCAGAGGGCGGCAAAACTCCATAAAACACAACAAGTGAGCGTTTCACGGTACTGTCATTTAAATCTGTCTGAGCAGGGCATCTGCGTTAATTGCGTCAAATATTTTAACGTGATTAATTTAAAAAATTAATTAACGCCCGTTAACGCGATAATTTTGACAGCCCTAATTAAAATATATTTATTTATTTTCTCCAGCATTCATTTAAAAATTATCTTTGCAACCTATACAGATATTTCTTTAACCCCCCCCAAAAAAAACACACACACAAAAACACAACCACTGTAAATTTCGTTTATACGAAGAAAGGGGGATTTCTCCCATTTTCTTACTTGAAAATAACAATTTTACCTTATTTCATTTTTACGTAGACAGCACATCAGCATATTTGTGAGAAACGTAGCCCTGACCGCCGTTCACCCAATCTGTTTAATCTTATTAATGTCACGTCCACAGCAAAAAGTGTCTATGCAGATTATGCTGTTATAGCATCCCTACCAATGTTGAGACCAAACCTACGCCCTTGATTGAATTTAAGTTCAAGTTCAGCTTTACTGTCAAATATGACTATACGTAGAACAAGGGAAAGATCAGAATTTTCCACATAATGCTTCATCTTCGAGTTGGCGGTTAACAAAATTTGCCGGAAGTTACACGTAAGAACACCAAAATTACGATGAATTGACGTGAAATTAACTAATTGCCTGCCATTGACAGCCAGAGGCGTAGCGTCCCATTAGGCATACGCAGGCAATTGCCTAAGGCCCCCACCCAGCAGGGGCCCCCAGAGGGCCAACAGATTTGGCACACAAAGATTTAGCACACTCAGCTTCACCGCACTGTCGTAGCTACAAGTATTGGGAGTGATTCAATACCATGGAATCATTTGGCAGATTATCTAACAATTCTGTTATCAGTCCCAATTGGCATACATCTTTAAGCAAGTCCAATCAGTTTTAACACTGCATGTATGTGCAAAGAGTGATTCACCAAAAACTTTATGATAAGTCCTTGCTATAATATTTTATGTTGGTTTTCACAGGCCACCTCATTATTCATGTGACTACTTAAAGAAATGGTGATTTTTCCAAGAAAGTCTATTAATGGGTCTATCGTATTCCTCGTTGAATACTCTATAAGAAAAATATAACATATATGCATCTAAAGTAATTCTAAACGATTTTATAAGCAATTTTAATACTCCTTTTAGCAAGGGTCCTTGGGTATGCGGTATGCCGCTGCGTACGTTTCCTTGGCAACCAGTCCTGTTATTGTCCTACGTCACAAGCGCTGCATATTCTGAGAACGAGAATAGGCGTAAGCGTAAGGTGCGCATTTCGAGCAGAGGACAGCCACCCCACCTGTTAGATGATTAATCTGTGCGTCCATGAACGAATGTAAGTATTTCCTCTTCATGCCATAAAGTTCTTATGATGAGTTAGAGCCGTTATCAGCGCGACCGTTTCGTGGTTTTCCTGTTACGTCGGCTGGTTGATCCCACTCGTTCTCGCTGCGTCGAGGAGAGCGTTCTTTACATTATTTTCGTATTACATTTGCTTTAAGAGGGAAGGTGTTAGTTTAGCATCTTAAAATGATGTTGTACATCCATATGAGTGTAAAGTGCTTAGTTTTCGCCAATTTTATGGCCAAGATGACCATATGCAGCGCGCACTTGAACCCCCCCACCTTCGTGTTCATTTTACTGCGCAAATATGTATGTATTAATGCAATGGGGGGGGGGGGCACTTTGAGTGTCCTAAAAAGCGCTCTATGAGAGCGAGGCGTTATTAGACTTTTATTAAATATGCTATTGCTCCAAGTCCAACTGTTCCCCTTACTTGCACATGCTCAAAGGGCCCCATGTTGCCTGTTGCCTGGGGCACCCGGGGACCTTTGCTACGCCTCTGCTGACAGTAATAGATGTCCAGTTCGATGAAACTGGCTGTTAATGCTTATTTTCCAGTGCCAATGACACCGTTTGACACCAATTTGACTCCCAGTCAAAATTGACTGGATGTGGACAGCCGTCAATGGCAGCCAGTGAGTTTGACACCCGTGCTATAGATGGCAATGTTACCTTATCTGTGTCTATGCCCTTCGACATGGCCCAAGTGGAGACGATGAAGTCCATGACACGTTCGCTGAGACCTTTAGGGACCTGGTAAAGCTTCAGAAAGTCGCGGACATTGTTCAGCATCTCGTGGTAGCGGTTGGTGTTGGTGTACATCTGCTGGAAGATGGTGGTCACGTTTCCGAAGATGGTGGCGTACAGCAACGCTGCAAAGGTATGCGGACAAATGACATGACATTCTTTAAGTGCACAAGATGCATTGTACTGTATATTATTATTTATAATGCATAGCCGCCATGTGAGCAGCGGTGGCCGCCTGCTTTGACCTCAAAGAGTCAGTCAGCGTCTCTAATGGAGCCAGTGGAGGGGAAAAAGGTTCGGACGCAGATGCGGCGAGATGCGACGCTCCCTTTGTCCGACTTCGCGTAATCAGCGTATCCATAGCAGGACATTTATCGGTGGTAATTGTAGCCCACAATAGCGCGGACCAAGGAGTTGGCGTGATTTCGCAACAGCGCCGCCGGCATGGTAGTGGTGGCGTTGTACTCGAGGGGGGGTGCCAAGCTAGAGGCGCGATTGTCACTTTGCGTTGTCGTCAGTGTTGGGAGTGCATCACTTTACATGATGGTGCACAGGGAGGCGGATAAAGGTTGGCGAGAAGAAGCTGGGGTGTCAAGACGTTTAGGTGATGGCAACAGGATTGGAGGAGTACTTTGGTAATTTCTGGAATGAAATGTACTCTAATGTACTTTGTATTCGCAACAACTACTTATTCTAATACTAATACAGTGGTACCTCTACTTACGAACGTCTCTACATACAGAATTTTCAGGTTAAGACGCCTCAACGGGAAAATTATGCCTCTTGATACGAAAGAAATTTCAGGATACGAAAGATAAGAATAACGGTATGGCTGGTACTCGCAGCTTCCAGAGTTTACTAAATATAACATACTGTACTTAAAGCTGCTATGCCACTGGCTATTGCCCAGCATTCTTTGCATCCAATTGGCTATGAGCGACCTCTACTTAATGTGTATGTATATACAGTGGTATGAAAACGTATCTGAACGTTTTGGAATTTCTCACATTTCTGCATAAAATCGCCATCAAATGTGATTGGATCTTTGTCAAAACCACACAGATGAAGAAGCAATGTCTGCTTTAACCAAAACCACCCAAACATTGATAGATTTTCATATTTTAATGGGGATAGTATGCAAACAATGACAGAAATGGGAAAAATAAGTAAGTGAACCATCACATTTATTATTTTGCCCCCCCCCCCCCCCCCCTTTGGCAGCAATAACTTCAAACTGATGCTCCCTGTAGCTGCAGATTCAAGGCCATTATTATATTTTTCGTACCATGCATGCATTTTGAAACGTGAAAAAAATCAATGAGAGAAATTAGCCGCTACTGCATTGGCATCATAGTTCGCAATATATACATAAAATAAATGCTAGCTGCATTGATTTTTTTTGCTTTCAACCAAGAATTTTACATCCTTATCCTTTAAAAATTTGGGGATTTAAGCATTTATTCACAAGACTTTTCAACGAAAAAAGCTCTTTGTCTGTGATTCCACTCGGTCAGCTTTGACGGCCTCGCCAACAATGCAGGCCCCCTATTTATCGGCCCCGTGTTCAGTCCATACATTATGAAGTCTATGATATACAGTGGGGCAAATAAGTATTTAGTCAACCAATAATTGTGCAAGTTCTCCCACTTGAAAATATTAGAGAGGCCTGTAATTGTCAACATGGGTAAACCTCAACCATGAGAGACAGAATGTGGAAAGAAGAAAAAAAACAGAAAATCACAATGTTTGATTTTTAAAGAATTAATTTCCAAATTAGTGTGCAAAATAAGTATTTGGTCAATACCAAAAGTTCATCTCAATACTTTGTTATGTACCCTTTGTTGGCAATAATGGAGGCCAAACGTTTTCTGTAGCACTTCACAAGCTTTTCACACACTGTTGCTGGTATTTTGGCCCATTTCTCCATGCAGATCTCCTCTAGAGCAGTGATATTTTGGGGCTGTCGTCGGGCAACAAGGACTTTCAACTCCCTCCACAGATTTTCTATGGTGTTGAGATCTGGAGACTGGCTAGGCCACTCCAGGACCTTGAAATACTTCTTACGAAGCCACTCCTTTGTTGCCCTGGCTGTGTGTTTGGGATCATTGTCATGCTGAAAGTCCCAGCCACGTCTCATCTTCAATGCCCTTGCTGATGGAAGGAGATTTTCACTCAAAATCTATCGATACATGGCCCCATTCATTCTTTCCTTTACACAGAGCAGTCGTCCTGGTCCCTTTGCAGACAAACAGCCCCAAAGCATGATGTCTCCACCCCCGTGCTTCACAGCGGGTATGGTGTTCTTCGGATGCAATTCAGTATTCTTTCTCCCCCAAACACAAGAACCTGTGTTTCTACCAAAAAGTTCTATTTTGGTTTCATCTGACACATTCTCCCAGTCCTCTTCTGGATCATCCAAAGCTCTCTAGCGAACCGCAGACAGGCCTGGACGTGTACTGGCTTCAGCAGGGGGGCACGTCTGGCAGTGCAGGATTTGAGTCCCTGGCGGCGCATTGTGTTACTGATAGTAGCCATTGTTACTGTGGTCCCAGCTCTTTGTAGGTCATTCTCTAGGTCCCCCCGTGTGGTTCTGGGATTTTTGCTCACCGTTCTTGTTATCATTTTGACGCCACGGGTTGAGAAGTTGCATGGAGCCCCAGATCGAGGGAGATTATCAGTGGTCTTGTATGTCTTGATTTATTTACACCAAGCGTTTTACCTATTGCAGATTCAGTCTTCCCAGCCTGGTGCAGGTCAACAATTTTGTCTCTGGTGTCCTTCGACAGCTCTTTGATCTTGGCCATAGTGGAGTTTGGCGTGTGACTGACTGAGTTTGTGGACAGGTGTCTTTTATACCGATAATGAGTTAAAACAGGTGCCATTAATACAGGTAAGGAGTGGAGCCTCGTTAGACCTCGTTAGAAGAAGTTAGACCTATTTGACAGCCAGAAATCTTGCTTGTTTGTAGGTGACCAAGTACTTATTTTCCACTCTAATTATGAAATAAATTCTTTAAAAATCAAACTATGTGATTTTCTGTTTTTTTTTCCACATTGTCTCTCATGGTTGAGGTTTACCCATGTTGACAATTACAGGCCTCTCTAATCTTTTCAAGTAGGAGAACTTCCACAATTGGTGGTTGACTCAATACTTATTTGCCCCACTGTAATTTATATTTATTTATATTACAGGAATGGATGTATGAAATCAAATGTTAATAAAAACTAAAATGAATAAACCGGTTATGACCCCCCCCCCCAAAAAAAAAAAGTCGTTTTAAAAAAAAACAAAAACATTTAATTTCATGATTTAAGAGTTAAATTAATTTACGAACATTTTAATTTTTTTTTAATTAATAAAATTTAGTTAAAGCAACACTTGGTAACTTTTCAGTTTGGGTCCATTTTAGCGACACCGGTGGACAAAAGTGGTAGTCTTTTGCCTTAATGAAGACTGCGTTTCCCATGTGGACCAGCGCACACCCGCACAGTGTCGTAAAATCAATCAATCATCAATCAATCAAAAATCAATCCCCCGGTCACCTGCAGATGGATTAAAACAACATTTCTGTTCCCAGCGGCTTTGTGAAGGATGGATAGTAATAAGGTAATGAATCCAGTTGTGGCTAAACAATAGCAAATGATAGTTAGCAACCGTGTGGCTGAGTTCGGTTGGGGGGAGGGGGAGTAAGCCTGTTGTGCCCCTGTAATTTCATAATTTAAGGTGTTAAATTTAATTTATGTACATTTAAAAAATTAATAAATGTATTAAGTTAAATCATTTTGAATCATCTTTAATTTTTATTCATTGTTTACTATTTAATTTCAAATTTTAATGTGGTTTTTTTTTTATTAATTAATTTTTAGTTTTAATCCTTTTAAATGAATTTTCTATTATTAATTCATTTAAAATGAAATTAAATGGACCAGAGTTGCTTTAAAATGTCCTGTTTTGAAATTAACTACTTCATAAATGAACTATCTGACGGTAATAGACGTCCAATCCATTTGGATTGTGAGAGGCTGGCAGCGACACTGAAACACATTCAACTGATTTGAAGTGTATCGCTGTCAATGAGTTAAATGAACATAACATTCTGATATTTTTAAAGATAACCCTTCATTCGGAATGAAGATGTCATACTGTACACTAAGTAGTAGGTGGTGACGTCCGGCCCTCCTGCTGAGAGACCCCCATAGAAGCCACACGTGTGCTCGACATGTCACTTTTCATCAAAGAAGCGCTCTCTTTCTCCACAGTAAACTCCGTGCCTTCAATGGGAACACCAGCCTAGTGTTGCCTATTGTCTATTTTATTACCTAACACTGGCAAGTGGACAAGGGAGGGGGTCGGCTCACTTTCAGTCATGCAAAAGGACCTTCACGTACAGAAATAGAGGAACAAAATGTATGTTTTGGTACAAATCTGGAGTTAATCAGTGGGTTATAGAACAAAAGGAGGAAATAGATATATCCTGCATATATATTTTTTTCATTGATTTTTTTCTTTTTAATCAATTCATTTTTTTTTAAATTTAAACAACAAAATAAAAAGGAGTGAGGAGCATCTAAGAATAAATAAAATGTTTAAATTGATTATTACACTATATATTTTTCTAGAAATTTACTATGGCCTTAATAGAATCCATGAATATTTAGTTTTTATATTTTAATAATCTTAAAATCTCACGAGGCAGCATCCTTTAAAACGATAAAAGTAAATTTAATTTAAAAATAAGGGAATACAAAATTTAAATATAAACTAGAAAAAATGTATTTTTTTAAATAAAAATGTTTTGTTTCGTTTTTATACTTAAATCATATCAAAATCTGATACCATTTAAATAGAAAAAAATAAAATGAAAAATAAATGGATACATAATTAAAATACAACTTTGAATAAAATGAAATAATACAAATAAAAAAATAATTTTTTTTTAGATTTCAATCATATTAAAATCCCAACAACATCTCACTAGGCAACGAGGAAAATAAATACATTAATTAATTCAATTTAATTTCATTTAAAAAAAAAAAAGGATTTTTAAAAAAATAAAATATATTTTGATTTTTTTTTTCTCAAATATTAAAATCTCATTAAAATCTGACTCCCTTTAAATGGAAAAAAAAAGAAAAGAAAATGAAAAATAAATAAATACATTTTTAAAATAAAATTTTTAATGAAATAAAGTAGTAATGAAAATAAAAATATTTTATCAATTTTTAGATTTCAATAATATTAAAATCTCAACAAAATCTCACTAGGCAACACTTTAAAATGACAAAAATAAATACATTAATTAATCCAATTTAATTTAAAAAATAAAGGGACATAAAATTAAAATATAAACTACAATTTTTTTTAAAATAAAATATATTTTGTTGAGTTTTCATACTTAAATATTAAAATCTCATCAAAATTGGACTATTTAAATGGAGAAAAATAAATAAAAAGAAAATAAATGAATACATGATTAAAATAAAAAATTGCATGAAATGAAATAATAATGAAAATTTTGTATTTATGTTTAGATTCCAATAAAATTAAAATCTCAACAAAATTGGACTCTTTTTAAATGGAAAAAAAAAAATTAAATGAAAAATAAATGAACACATAACTAAAATATAAAAATGAATAAAATGAATTAACAATGAAAATAAAATTTGTAGTAATTTTTGGATTTCAATACTAATGAAATCTCAACAAAATCTCACTAGGCAACATTCTTTAAAATGAGAAAAATAGATTAATTAGTTAAATTAAATAGATACATTAATTAAATTAATTAAAAAATAAAGGAATACAAAAGTAAAATGTAAATCAAATATATTCCGTTTTTATAATTAAATATTAAAATCTCATCAAAATCTGACACCCTCTAAATAGAAAAAAAAATTAAATGAAAAATGAATACATGATTAAAATAAAAAATAGAATAAAATGAAATAATAAAAATAAAAATTTGATAATGTTTAGATTTCAAAAGCATTAAAATCTCATCAAACTTTGACTAGGCAACACCTTAATACATAATTAAAAGTAAAATTAAATGAATTCATAAAATTAGCACAAATACAATACCAGTAATTGAAAAAATATAATACTAAAGAAAATATATATAATATTTCAATCCATTTTTTTAATGCTGTTAGCAGATCTAAAACATTATCATTCACTGCCATCCCTTCCATTTAAATGGATTGGACGTCTCTCGGCATCAATGGCAGCCAGTCATTCACTAAACTAAACAATATTTGCACAAGCTAGAGAATTCGTCAAACTGTACTCACATCCCACCATCATCATGGCCACGGAGAAGATCTTCTCCCCATCCGTGGTGGGCGCGATGTTGCCAAATCCGATGGTGGTCAGGCTAGTCATGGTGAAGTACAGCGAGGAAATGTAGAGCGTGTCCTTATTGGGGCCGCCCTCCCACTGCCCCGTGCCGCTAGCGTTGTAGCGGTACGGCGTCCCGATGCTGAGCGCCAGCTGGTAGAGCCAGCTGTCGGTCTTGATGCTGTTGGTGGTCTCGTCGATGACCTCGTGGTCGCCGATGCTGTACCAGATGCACGCCAGCCAGTGGGCCACCAGCCCGAAGACGCACACCAGCAAGACCAGCACGGCGGCGCCGTACTCCAAGTAGTGGTCCAGTTTGCGGGCCACTCGGCCCAAACGTAGGAGACGGATGACTTTCAGTGAGCTGAAGAGGCTGCTGAGACCCTGTGGGAGGAAACAAGTGAGGAAAAGTCTGCACACCCCTGTTTAAAGAGAGCGGGTCAGTCACTTACTGGAAGTACTGAGTCCTCTGTTCTGGTGCCGTTCCTATGGAAGTTGGACGTGTCGCGAATATGACCCGCAGGGGAAGAAGGTGTCATGAAGTCCTTTCAAAGAAAAAAAAGGAAACTCAAGATTATTTATATAGCACTAAATCTACCCCCCAAAACTGATACAAAAATAAATGATAGCTATACTGTATATTAAAAACAGAAAGGAATGATTATCAGGATTGAAAAAATATTTTTTATTAGAGTTAAATGTAAAATGACACTTTAAACTTACTGTAATTAATTCATTGAATGACGCAACCCCAGCCACTACTACTACTTCTATGACTACTGCACCTTATAATGCGGTGTGTGTATATACAGTGGGGCAAATAAGTATTTAGTCAACCACCAATTGGGCAAGTTCTCCTACTTGAAAAGATTAGAGGCCTGTAATTGTCAACATGGGTAAACCTCAACCATGAGAGACACAATGTGGAAAAAAAACGAAAATCACATTGTTTGATTTCTAAAGAATGTATTTCCAAATTACAATGGAAAATAAGTATTTGGTCACCTACAAACAAGCAAGATTTCTGGCTGTCAAAGAGGTCTAACTTCTTCTAACGAGGTCTAACGAGGCTCCACTCGTTACCTGTATTAATGGCACCTGTTTTAACTCATTATTGGTATAAAAGACACCTATCCACAACTTCAGTCAGTCACACTCCAAACTCCACTATGGCCAAGACCAAAGAGATGTCGAAGGACACCAGAGACAAAATTATAGACCTGCACCAGGCTGGGAAGACTGAATCTGCAATAGGTAAAACGCTTGGTGTAAAGAAATCAACTGTGGGAGCAATTATTAGAAAATGGAAGACATACAAGACCACAGATAATCTCCCTCGATCTGGGGCTCCATGCAAGATCTCACCCCGCGGCGTCAAAACGATAACAAGAACGGAGAGCAAAAATCCCAGAACCACACGAGGAGAACCTAGTGAATGACCTACAGGGAGCTGGGACCACAGTAACAAAGGCTACTATCAGTAACACAATGCGCCGCCAGGAACTCAAATCCTGCACTGCCAGATGTGTCTCCCTGCTGAACACGTCCAGGCCCGTCTGCGGTTCGCTAGAGAGCATTTGGATAATCCAGAAGAGGACTGGGAGAATGTGTCAAATGAAACCAAAATAGAACTTTTTGGTAGAAACACAGGTTCTAGTGTTTGGAGGAGAAAGAATACTGAATTGCATCCGAAGAACACCATACCCACTGTGAAGCATGGGGGTGGAAACATCATGCTTTGGGGCTGTTTTTCTGCAAAGGGACCAGGATCTGTGTAAAGAAAAGAATGAATGGGGCCATGTATCGAGAGATTTTGAGTGAAAATCCTTCCATCAGCAAGGGCATTGAAGATGAGACGTGGCTGGGCCTTTCAGCATGAAAATGATCCCAAACACACAGCCAGGGCAACAAAGTAGTGGCTTCATAAGAAGCTTTTCAAGGTTCTGAAGTGGCCTAGCCAGTCTCCAGATCTCAACCCCAAAGAAAATCTGTGGGGGGAGTTGAAAGTCCGTGTTGCCCAACGACAGCCCCAAAACACCACTGCTCTAGAGGAGATCTGCATGGAGGAATGGGCCAAAATACCACCAACAGTGTGTGAAAAGCTTGTGAATAGTTACAGAAAACGTTTGGCCTCCGTTATTGCCAACAAAGGGTACATAACAAAGTATTGAGATGAACTTTTGGTATTGACCAAATACTTATTTCCCACCATGATTTGCAAATAAATTCTTTAAAAATCAAGCAATGTGATTATCTGGTTTTTTTTCCACGTTCTGTCTCTCATGGTTGAGGTTTACCCATGTTGACAATTACAGGCCTCTCTAATATTTTCAAGTGGGAGAACTTGCACAATTAGTGGCTGACTAAATACTTATTTGCCCTACTGTAGGTGTGTATATATAATCGTTGTCTCGCCCACCCGGGCGGTGTGGTCTCTCCTTTCAAGCTCGGGTCCTCTACCAAAGGCCTGGGAGCTTGAGGGTTCTGCGCAGGATCTTATCTGTCCCTAGGATTGCGCTGAACGGAGACGTCGGACGTTGTTCCTGGTATCTGTTGGAGCCATGCACCCAGCTTGGGGGTTACTGCCCCTAATGTCCCGATCACTACTGGCACCACTGTTGCCTTCACTGCCCACATTTTCTCCAACTCTTCCTTCAACCCTTGATATTTCTCCAGCTTTTCGTGTTCTTTTTTCCTGATGTTGCTATTGCTCGAGATTTCTACATCTATCACTACTACTGTCTTCTGATGTTTATCCACCACCTCTATCTCAGGCTGGTTGGCCATCACCAGTTTGTCTGTCTGGATCTGGAAGTCCCACAGGATCTTGGCTCGGTTGTTCTCGACCACCTTTGGAAGTGTTGCCGACTTTGACTCCGGGGTCTCCAGTCTGTACTCGGCACAGATCTTCCTGTACACTATGGCTCCTACCTGATTATGTCGTTCCATGTATGCCTTGCTTGCTAGCATCTCACACCCTGCTTTGATGTGGTCATCACTGGGGGCCATTTTCATGATGTACTCTTGGAGGGATGTAGTTTCCTCCTGGATAGTGGCTCTGATGCTCACTAGTCCTCGGCCTCCCTCTTTCCGCTTTGTGTAGACCCTCAGGATGCTGGACTTAAGCTGAAACCCTCCGTGCATTGTATGGAGCTTCCTTGTCTTGATGTCGGTAGCCTGCATCTCTCCCAGTGGCCAGGATACGATGCCAGCAGGGTATCTGATTACTGGTAGGGCATAGCTGTTAATGGCATGGATCTTATTCTTGCCATTCAGCTGACTTTTGAGGACCTGCCTCACCCTCTGTAAGTATTTGATTGTGGCAGGCCTCCTAGTTGCTTCCTCATGGTTCCCATTTGCCTGTGCAAACACTCAGGATGCCAATTGGAGCAATCCAACCCGGTGGTTTTGCGAGTGTGAATGGGAATGACTAATGCGGACCTCAATGCTCACAAAAGATATGCTGATTGGAGTCAGATGACCCTTCTCTGGTAACAAAAGTGATTTTTATCAACTGATCCACCCTTGGTAGTTCTAGCGTTCACGCCCACAAACAAAGCCTTAAGTCCCGCCCCTGCATCCCAGCTCGTATCGACACCGACCCACCTCGTCGAAATGCTCAAAGGCATTGATGATGTCGTAAGGCAGACACGACAGCAGGTCGATGACGAACCAGGTCTTAACGTAGTTCATGCGGATGAGCCTGGCATCCGATATGACCTCGCCGGCAGGTCCCACGAAGGTGGTGTGGAAGTTGAGTACGATGTCCACCAGGAAGATGACGTCCACGATGCTGTCCAGTACCAACCAAACCAGGTTGTTCTGCCGCGTGCGGAAGGAGACGTTGTAGGGCACCATGATGGCCGTGTAAAAGGTGAGGATGAGGATCACCCAATCCCACGTGGTCTTGAAGGTGCAGTAGTGCAGGATGATGTGGGGCGGGGTTTTGGGGGCTTCCTGCTTGTACTGGGGGAGGATATCCGAGCCCAGCTGGAGGGCCTAAAACCGACCAAACTCGGGATTTAACTCATTCCTCGCCATTGACAGCGACAGATGGTCTTCATTTACTGAAATTGTATGCCAACCTCTGCCAATCTGGACGGTTTGTGGGTGACCTCCGTCTTGCTTAGCGGCGCCATCTGCTGGACCAGGTTGCGATTGTTGGTTAGCGCTCGCGTTAGCCTGGCGAATTTTGTCCAGCCTGGATGAAAATAGTATTAATTTGGAATGATTGGTTAAAAACAATAAAAGGGGACAGGTTTGTTGAGTTGGCGTTACATGTAAATGTAATTGCAGGGCATTCCAGCTGAGGGCAGTAGAGGGTAAAATCATAAATAGGCAGCCAAAAGTGCTTCAAAGAAAATACCATTACACTTATGCAGTTAGATACAGTATGTTAACTGTAATTTGTGATGTTAGCGTTATGCTCCATAATTTAAGCATTTATTCACAAGAATTTTCACCAGAGAAACTCTGTTTACATAAAGCATGCACAAGCTACATTCACGAACAGACTAGCATTGTACTTCGACATATTTACGTAAAATAAATGCTAACTGGATGTTTTTTTTTGTTTTTTTTTTTTGCTTTTAACCAAAAATTGAGACTGTTTTATGTCCATACCTACTGTATAAAGAATTTGGGGATTTAAGCATGTATTCACAAGAATTTTCACCGGAAAAGCTCTGTTTACATTAGGCGGCTGCTAGCTACATTTGCTAACAGACTAGCAGTGTACTTTGACATATTTATGTAAAATAAAGCTGACTGCACAGTTTTTTTTTTTTTTTTGCTTTTAACCAAGAATCAAGACTGTTTTACGTCCACACTTATAAAGAATTTGGGTATTTAAGCATGTATTCACAAGAATTTTCACCGGAAAAGCTCTGTTTACATCCGGTGGCCGCTAAGTACATTCACTAACAGACTAGCATTGTACTTCGACATATTTATATAAAATAAAGCTAACACCACAATTTTTTTTAGTGCTTTTAACCAAGAATCGAGACTGTTTTACGTCCATATCTATAAAGAATTTGGGAATTTAGGCATTTATTCACAAGAGTTTTCACCAGAAAGCGCTGTTTACATCAGGCGGCCACTAAGTACATTCACTAACAGACTAGCATTGTACTTCGACATATTTATGTAATATAAATGCTAACTGCACGTTTTTTTTGCTTTTAACCAAGAATCGAGATTGTTTTACGTCCATATCTACAAAGAATTCAGGGACCTAAGCATTTATTCACAAGAATTTTCACCGGAAAAGCTCTGTTTACATCAGGCGGCCGCTTGCTACATTTGCTAACAGACTAGCATTGTACTTCGACATACTAACGTAAAATAAATGCTAACTGGACATTTTTTTCTGCTTTTAACCAAGAATCGAGACTGTTTTATGTCCATACCTATTAAGAATTTGGGGATTTAAGCATGTATTCAGAAGAATTTTCACCGGAAAAGCTCTGTTTCCATAAGGAGGCTGCTAGCTACATTTACTAACAGACTAGCATTGTACTTCAACATATTTATATAAAATAAAGCTAACACTAGTTTTTTTTTTTTTTGCTTTTAACCAAGAATTGAGACTGTTTTATGTCCATATCTATAAAGAATTTGGGGATTTAAGCATTTATTCACAATAATTTTTACCAGAAAAGCGCTGTTTACATCAGACGGCCGCTAAGTACATTCACTAACAGACTAGCATTGTACTTCGACATATTTGTGTAAAATAAATGCTAACTGCACGTTTTTTTTGCTTTTACCCAAGAAACGAGATTGTTTTACGTCCATATCTACAAAGAATTCAGGGACCTAAGCATTTATTCACAAGAATTTTCACCGGAAAAGCTCTGTTTACATCAGGCGGCCGCTTGCTACATTTGCTAACAGACAAGCATTGTACTTCGACATACTAACGTAAAATAAATGCTAACTGGACTTTTTTTTTTTCTGCTTTTAACCAAGAATCGAGACTGTTTTACGTCCTATCACTAAAGAATTCTGGGATATAAGCATTTATTCACAAGAATTTTCAACGAAAAAAGCTCTTTGTCTGTGATTCCACTCAGCCAGCTTTGACGGCCTCGCCAACTATGCAGGCCCCCTATTAATCAGCCTGTGTCCCGTCAATACATTATGAAATCTATGTCTCGGCTTACAAAATCGGTTTTGGATATCAACAATCAGCATTTGAAAATCCCATAGCAGTCGACCTCTAATAATGTAAATATAATAAAATAATGTATTTTTTACATTTAAGACTCATGAATATCTAGAATATGACATTTTATGCTACAATAATGCCAATATAGTTTCATTAATTCATAACTGAAGCAATTTTTTGAAAATATCCAGATTAAATGTGTATTTCAGTGTTTCAAGTCAAAAACTGAAGTCCTTGACGTGTTTCTGACCGCCTCGCATCAACGCGTGCGACTGTCCTCATGTGTTCCGACTGTCGTTTCTGCTTCATGTATGTAATGAGGACAAAAAAAAAAAAAGACTGAAAAGGTCTTGGTGGCACGCTGGAGGCCCCGAGGACTTTGCGGACGGACTGGCGTCGCTGCTCGCTGACCCGCACTGGCAACACCTGGAGAGCTGGCCGCGCTCTCGTCTGCTCGTGACAGTCTCCTGCCGCCATTGACGGCGATGGATGCTCCCGGTCCAAATGGATCGGACATCCATCGCCGTCGACGGCAGCCACCGTTAAACATTTTTTTCGGTCGACTAACCTCGCGTGGCTTCATCTTCAATAGGCTGCTTGAATAGGGTGATGTCTCGGAAGGTGCATAAGAAAAGCACCACTTTGTTGTTCTCGTTGCGGATGGGCGCCACTTGCATGTATAGCCAGATTGGCGTTCCTATATAGTCACAGACACAAAAAAATGCAAAATGATGAGAAAATGGAGAGCGAGCAAAGGTGGAAAATGGGAGCGTACTGTTTTTCGTGTAGAGGAGGACTTCATAGAAGTTGGACTCGTAGTTGTCGAAGGTTTGTCGAATGTTGTCCATGGTGGTCTTGTCCGTCAAGTCGCCGTACATGAAGCTTCGGGGATGAACATATTAGAAATCAGACAGTTTCTACTGTAATAATCTTATTTCATTTAAAAAAAAAAAAAAAAGAAATATAGAATAAATTCGTAGGCAGTTAATGACAAAGAATATCCACTATTTTTTATATCAATTTTTATTTTATTTTATTTTTTTCAAATGAATTAATACTAAAAGTAATATTTTTTTCCTTAATCTTTTAACTGAAGAAATATGACATTTTTATTTTAAATTTAAATTTTATTAATTGAAAAATAAATAAATAAATAAAAAAGTCATTAAAAGAAATAAACAAATAAAATGTTTGTTTTTTTAAAAACAGCTATTCAAGGGAATATTTACCTTTTTTTTTAACTATAAAAAATGTGTGTAATTATTATTTTGATTTTCTTGTTGTTGCCTTTTCCTATGAAAAATAAATACTAATTAAAAAACAAAAACAAAAAAAGAATTTTGTTCTTTAATGATGTATTTTTAATAAATAAATAAATTATAATGCAATCGATTGATTCAAAATTCATTTGCACTTGGTTTTTAACACTAGGTAACTTTTCAACCTCTATAAAATATTTTCATAACATTTGTAATGATATGCCAACTGACAACTAGTTGAATGACACCTCTTTTACATTTTGAGGGGGCTCTGTATCGGTTTCACCTGCACTAATTAACTTTAATGAGGGTGGCGGGAACCCTGCCACACACACACACAAAAAAACTACAAATGTGTTGACTGCTTTACGGCATACGTCACTTCCCCTTCTCCCCATTCGTTATAAAGACAGAAGTCGATGCATACGCTTTCTCGCAAATTCTGCAAAGATGGCAGAGCAACAAAACAGACAAAAAATTTTGTCCAAGGAGGGAAAAAAAAAGGGAGGCTACCTGGATATACAGAATAAACACTGGCCCGGCTTTCACTCGCTGGCGTGACACCCCCTCTCCTCAACCAAACTCGTCAGCACGAACGAGTTCAGGTGGGGGGGGGATTAGCCACACTATACTTAGCCACAGGTTGCTAACCGTCATATGCTGTTGTTTAGCCACAACTGGATTCATTACCTTGTAACTATTCATCCTTCACACAGCCGCTGAAAACAGAAATGTTGTTTCGTCCATTTGCAGGTGACCATGATGATTTTACGACACTATGCAGGTGTGCGCTAGTCCTCATGGGAAATACAGTCTTTAAGGCAAAACACTACTGCTTTTGTCCACCGCTGTCGCTAAAATCGACCAAAACTCAAAACTTACCAAGTGTTGCTTTAAAAAAAAATTGAAACAATCAATAAAAGAGAATAATTGTTTTCCTTAATTTTTTAACTAAAGAAATGAAATATTTAAATATGGTATTTTTTATTTACTTAAAATGTAAAAAAAATAAAAATTCAAAGAGGAGTGTTTTCAGTTTTATAAAATTATTTTATTTTATTTACTGAAAAACGAATTAATAAATAAAAAAAGTTTGTTTTTTTTTACTGAACAAATAAATGAATGTTTTTTTAAAAAAAAAAAGCTTTTACCTTATATATATTATACATCTATACAATTGTTTTATTTTCACACCACAATTTTTTGTCGATTATTATTTTTATAGTTTTTAACCTTACATCTGCCTTAATGTTTTAATTATATTGTACGGTGATCTTGAGTGCCAGAAAGGTGCCTTCCAATATCAAAATGTATTATTATTATTTACCTTTTTCTTTCTTTTTTAACTATGAAAAAAAATTGTGTAATTATTGTTTTGATTTTCTGGTTTTGCCTTTTCCTATAAAAATAAATACAAATAAAAAATGTTTGCTAATTTTGTTCTTTAATTACGTATATTATTACGTATAATATATTTACATTTAATAAATAAATAAATAAAATTAAAATCCAATCCATTGAAAAATAAATAAAACTAAATATTTGCACTTGGCTTTTACAATGTATAAAAATAAATACAAATAAAAAAATGTTTTCAGTTTAGGTTTCAATTTTATTCTTTGACGATGTATTTTTAATAAATGAATAATTTAAAATGCAATCAAGTCATTGAAAAATAACACTGATAATTTGCACTGTTTTTTAAACAAAAAAATTAAAACTAAATATTATTCAAAAATTTGAAATTGAAGAAGTAAATAGAATATTTTCTATTAAAAGGTTAAGAAAATTAGTTTTTTTGTTTGTTTGTTTACAATTCCTTGGTCAACAATGTCTCCAAACGATGAATCGACTACCAAAAATACCTGTCGGTTAATTTAATAACCGATTTCTTATCGATGACATACTTGCACGTGCTGCTCCTGTGCATGACCTCAGCTCTGTGATAGCCTGACAGCTTGCAGAAACCATCATTGCTATACACCACAGGCCACTCCACGATCTGCGCGTTTCCCAGCAAAAAACTGGTTTCTGCAACAAAAACATCACACAAAAAACATCACACCATCCACTTTAACACAATTTGTTATTTAATCTCCTCCAATCGGTGTGATTATCGATTCTACAACATTAAACATGTATCAAACTGAAAGGAAAAAACATGGAATTGCATTAAATTTTTCAAGCAGCGATAATAGTTGTTGATAAAATGTTCATGTTTCCGCCTCGGCCTTGATTAAAAATGCATGAAGAGCTGCGAAAGTTCTCAAGCGGGCAAATCTTTAGGAGCGAAAAACCTTTTCGCCTAATTACTTTGGACGTTTCAAGGGAGGGGGGGAACACTTTAAACTGGCGTGCCTTTGCTGGAACGACACGGACGACGTCCACGCTAATTCAACAAACGTGTTTTGCTCGGTTTGCATCAGAATAAATGTCAACGAGTTTTAAAACGGCAATTTTTTGGCCAAAAAAATGACTTTAGAATCCAAAAATACTTGATGTTAATACATCTGCAGTGTCATCATGTTGGAGTATTAATAAGCACAGTGCTAATATAGTATAAAGTAATGTGAATGACACTCTGGTTGTAAAGATTTTTTATCACTCAGCACTAATGCAGCCACTACTGAGAGATCAAATAGCAGCAAGCGCATTTAAGGTGGCATAAGCCAACATATAGGAGGGCCTCTTAAAGTAAGTGGAACATCCCTGGAAGCATAATGAGAATGCATTTTTCATCTCCACCTGATGGAAATGTCATTACAGGCGCCAAAGTCTCACTAACTTGAGACTAACAAGGGGGAATTGCTGTAAAACGAGGCAAAAATGTTGTATTTTAAAACATTATTTGAGTAATTTAATTTAAAAATGTTGTATATGCTTGTAAGGAAAATTTTTTGGGAGAAACACAAATAAGTAAGTTATTGAAACTTACCACTGGAGCGTCGGACGATATTCTCCAGAAAGGTATTTTGCGGGGCCACCAGTCCTCTCTTGCCCCCGTGCATGGTGCAGGCTTCAGGGTGGAGAATTGGCGCTGCTCGCTGCTCTGGATGATGATGAAGCTGGCTGGCATCGAGCTTCCACGAACCTCAGCAGTGAAGTGGCAGCAAGAGAGTCTGGCCGGAGAGCAGCGGGCACGTTGGGTGAGTGAGAGTCATTTGCATCCGTGTGGTGCTTTCAAAGTAAAGGTTGTGGCGGAATGCTAATGCAGTAGGGTTGTGATTTTATTTATTTATTTTGGGTGAAGTAAACCTTTTCCGGTTTTGTCATGGCTATCTATATGCATTCATCCATTCAGTCGTGAGTCACCATCCATTAATTCACAAATGATTATCCAAAACTTCATTAATTCATCCATCCCTTCACCGTTCAGTCATTTAGCCATCCACTCACAAATTAATCCATCCATCTATTATTCATTCATTCGTTTAGTCAGTCAAATTTCCACCCATTATACATTCGTCAATCATTTAGTTCATATGGCCACACATCGTTCATCAATTCAGTCATCCTTCAGTCCATTTTAAATTAATCCAATCATCCATTGAATCGGCAATTTCCAATTCATCCATCAATTAATCTGTTCACCCAGCCATGCATCCATTATTTCATTCATCCATCTGCTGTTCATGCATTCATTTGGTCATCCTTCGGTCATTCATCCTTCTATTAATACGTTCATCCAGCTAAGCACTCATCAATACGTCTGTTCATCATTTCATCTACTCATTAATTTATGCATCCATTGTTCATTCATTCATTCAGTCATCCTTTGGTCGTCCGTCCATTCATGAATTCATCCAACTATCATCTGCTCATTCAGTCAACCTTACATCATTTATCTATTCATTCGTCACTTAGTTCATCCGTCCACATCAAATCATTCATTTATCGTCCATCCATCCATCCATCCATCCATCCATCCATCCATCCATCCATCCATCCATCCATCCATCCATCCATCCATCCATCCATCCATCCATCCATCCATCCATCCATCCATCCATCCATCCATCCATTCAACCCATTATTCATCCATTAAATCAGCCATCAATTTTTATTTCATTCATTCACCCATCCATCCACCTATTCACCTATTATTCATCCATTAAATCAGCCATTCATTTTCAATTCATCCATTCATCTGTTGTTCATTTATTCATTCATTTGGTCATCCATCCATAAATGTGTTCATCCAGCCATGCAGTCATCAATTCGTTCAATCATCCTTTCATCCACTCATTAATTCATCCATCCATCTGTTGTTCATTCATTCATTTGGTCATCCTTCGGTCATTCCTCCGTCCATTAATTTGCTCATCTAGCCATGCAGTCATCAATTCGTTCAATCATCCTTTCAGCCCATCATGAATTCATCCATCCATCTGTTGTTCAATCATTCATTTGGTCATCCATCCATCCATTAATTTGTTCATTCAGCCATGCAGTAATCAATTAATTTAATCATCCTTTCACCCCATCATTAATTCATCCATCCATCTGTTGTTCATTAATTCATTTGGTCATCCATCCATCCATCTATTAATTTGTTCATCCAGCCATGCAGTCATCAATTTGTTCAATCGTCCTTTCACCCAATAGTTCATCCATCCGTCCGTCCGTCCGTCCGTCCGTCCATCCGTCCATCCGTTCATCCAGCCACGCAGTCATCAATTTGTTCAATCACCGTTTCATCCAATCATTAATTCATCCATCCATCTGTTGTTCATTCATTTATTTGGTCATCCATCCATCAATTAATTTGTTCATCCAGCCATGCAGTCATCAATTCGTTCAATCATCCTTTCATCTAATCATTAATTCATCCATTCGTTAATCATTCATTTGTTCATCTATCAATCCATTAATTTGTTCATCCAGCCATGCAGTCATCAATTCGTCCAATCATCATTTTATCCACTTATTAATTCATCCATCCATCTGTTGTTCATTCATTCATTAAGTCATCCTTGGCTCATCTATCCATTCGATATTTCGTCCATCAACTATCAATTCATCCATCCATTCGTCCGTCCATCCATCAATTTGTTCATCCATCCATCCATGCATCCATTCATCTTCTAAAATCTAAATCATCCATCAATCCCTGTTTGCGGCCACATCTCTTCAGAGTTTAGCTCGAAATGAACCTTCTGTAATGCCCTGTAGATTCAGCAGAGGGCGCTAGTACACAAACCCTGGATTTGAGAGGAAGCGGAAAGCATCGAAGAAAAAATAACAGTCAACCAACGACGAAGACCGCCTTGGAAAGGTAACGAGCCGATTCGTGACTTGACGCAGTAAAGAGCAGCTTCCGCGAACCGGGCCACGCTCCGTGATGCAACACAGCACTCCACTCTAACGGACTTTGGATGCTGCTCTTCCAAATCTCTTCTATCGTTCTGCTACGGCTCGCCTCTGAATGCGAGCGTCGGCGGTAGTAAAGCGTTGCTAACACACAGTGTAGTTTTCCTTCATCTTCATGGCGACGGACGTCGTCAAAACATTCGTGGAGACGTGTCTGTATCTCCAGGACCCCCGGCTGGTGGCCAGGTTCCAGCACCTCTGCGGGGTCCGGGGGACGTTTCCGGAGAATGCGAGCGAGCCGCGGGAGGACGTCCGCGACGACGGCCCCGGGCTCCGGATGAGGAGCGCCGGGGACGAGGTCGGCAACGGGGCGGCCGTGCACGCCAACGGGACGGTCAGCGACCCCAAGCCCGAGGACCAGCGCACCGCCCGGGCCAAGCCCCTTCGCAGGAACTCGCTGACCGGCGACGTGGGCCAGGAGTTCCTGATCCACAACAAGTTCCTCTTCTATCTGTTCACCTTCGGCACTGAGCTGGGCAACGAGATGTTCTTTATCGTCTTCTTCCCCTTCGTCTTCTGGAACATCGACGCCCTGGTCAGCCGCCGGCTCATCGTGGTGTGGGCCTGGAACTTGATGGTGGGTCAGTCCACCAAGGACATGGTGCGCTGGTCCCGGCCGGCTTCACCTCCCGTGGTCAAGGTGGAGGTCTTCTACAACTCCGAGTACAGCATGCCGTCCACGCACGCCATGACGGGCACCGCCATCCCCTTCTGCCTCTTCATGCTCACTTATGGACGATGGCAGGTAAATCAAAGACCAAAAAGAAAACAACCAAGTGTTTACCGGTGGCGTCAAATCGGCTTATTGCCCTCTTCGTGTGCCCAGTGTTCTGTCAAAATTTAAACCCCACCGGTAATTGCAACTTTGTGTTAAAAATGGCCGAGAATACAGCGACTACAAAGTAAATACTACAATATTTCTTTAATTAATAAAGGACTGTTTACTTATGTTTGATCATGGACTGACATCTAGAAAAGTTCTCCTCAGACACATCCTGCCATGTTAGCTGCACAACAACTGCACCCCGCTTTGTTTACGTCTTTGCCATGTAGTAAAGCATTATTTTACGCCATATTCGTGTTGACCGTGTGGCCGCTACGCGCTCCTCCGACGTCTGTAGGTTTGTCCGGCTGTACTCTCCAGCTGCTTCCCGGCGAGGTCTCCTCTCCGTAGCAAGGGAACGAGCTGTAACTTGCTCGCCGCCGGGCAGACTACCGATCGGCGAAGACAATCGTCAACCTCGCCGCCGTGTGACATGAACCGGGCTAGTTATGTGTTATTTTTCACTTCGAAAAGCAAAAAATAAGACTTTGAGACGTCACTCGGTTCGGGTTAGCATGTTGGCTAGCTGTCATTCCTCTTGGTTTGTTTACATTCTCTGAAGCTGGGGCAGGGAAATGACAAAAGCCTGACCAACTACGGTGGCATAAATTATCGTTCGGGAGGTGCGACAGTAAAGGTGAAGTCGACATTTTTGACCATTATGGAGTAATTTTGCCATGTCGTACTGAATAAATGCATTTTTATGACTTCATATTCTGTTTGGGACAAGACTTTTATTTGTCATGACCGTACCATTTATTTAGCAATTAGGGAAAAATATTTCGATATAAAGAATATCCTGTAAAAATATTGGAGTAGAGAGACTCAAACAATGACATTTTGCGGCCCTCTTCGTCGCATTTTCTTCGTTCTGAATAATTCCCCCTCAATGGGTTGAATTCTAAATCAGATGAAACCATGACCCTGCCGATGTCATCCTCCTGTTGGGGACGCTAGAGCCCTATCATGGTAGGCTTGTTTGAACGACGGATTAAAAGACTATTAATTTCCTGTATATAGTCGAATTGTCTCAAAATAATGATTCTAATTCAGATAATAATGCTATTTAAGACCTGTTTTATCCAGCGTACGCACTTTGAGGCAAAACACTACCGCTTTTGTCCACCGGGGTCGCTAAAATCGAGCAAAACTGAAAAGTTACCTAGTTTTGCTTGAACGGTTAAAAAAAAAATTAGAATTCATTCTTTTCATTTATGAAAGGATTAACTTGTTATTTTGATATATTTATTTTAACTACTAAGGTTCTTTGAGATTTAGGGTAGAACACATTTCTGAATAAGCAGAACTTGAAATGTAAGTTGTGCTTACTTGACATTTTTTTGTGTTTACTTGAAATTTTAAATTGTGCAATAACTCGCAAATGAAATATGTTGACTTGAACTTTCAAATTCTTTTAACAGTGTGTGAACTGTGAATGAGGTCTGGTAGAATGGAGGTCAATCTGACATTGCGGAGTGTGCCTTTTAAATCCTCATAAATCCTACTTTAATATCTAATATCAGCAGTGACCTGATTAACATCGGACTACCTGCTGATAAGGTGTGACTTGAAATGCTTTAGTTTTGTATGCGAATGCAAAAACAAGCGGAGAAGATGACAAAAATAGAGACAAAAATGTCACCGTCATCAAACGCTGTTGACCTTCAACATATTTGGGCTGAGCGAGGAGAAGATAAGAATCTAAGAATGTCAACATTTCAACATGAGAGGGGAAAGAATAACATTTATTGTCTTGTTTTGTGTTTGACAGTACCCGTTTCTGTTGGGTTTGTGCGTGGCTTTGTGCTGGAGCGTCCTGGTTTGTGTGAGCAGAGTCTACATGGGGATGCACTCCGTTCTGGTAAGCGCTAATGCTAGAATTCCGAATTTTGGCTGAAGAACCTCACTTGACTGTCCTGCAAATGACCCCGTACGTGGTTCAGAAAATCAAGAGTGCCGGGGAGGTTGTGCCAGTTTTTCCTGTTGTGATTAGGATCAACGACAAGAAAAAAACAGCACAAAATAAACTTATTTTTTCTCCTGATTCAAATCTAAGTCAAACAGTGTCACAAGTCCCACTGGGGTGTTCATAACTAGTCTGTAGAGCTGAAACGAATACTCGAGCAACTCGAATAACTCGAGTTTAAAAACTGATCCGAGTAATTTTATTCACCTCGTGGAATCGTTTAATTTTGCCAGCTCGAAGCATCACGTTTTGCCCGGACTACTTTTAATGCGGGACAATGCGCTGACGTCACGTGCGTAGAGGAAGAAGCAATTTAAAAAAAAAACTTACTGCAGCCGACGTTGCTAAAAACTACGCCCGCATGATGCTAGTTTGGTAGCAGGTAGTGTCCGATGCGTCTCATAGATATCGCATGCATTTAGGGCTAGATGCGCAATGACAGACTCTGCTGCGTCTGGGCAGCGTTAGTAAACAGCCGCCATCTTTAAGCAGTAGACTTCTCATCGCTAATAAATATAACATTACTGTCACATGCTCACGTAACGTTAGCCCTTCGGAGGGCTAGGTTTCTATTGATTATGACCACTGTCGATGCGTGGCTAACGTGTCTTACATACAGGCTTTATTTAATCTGGAAAAACACAGCGCCGTAGAGTGATGAGGGTGTAAAATTAAAACATAATAAAGCTAACTGTCAGTTTTAGCTCAGTAGCCATTGCTGAATAAATGTGCTCCAATACAGCAGGTATCATACATTTATTTTGAACACTGCAAAAACTCAAAATCCTACCAGTACTTACAGTTTAGGCTAACTTAAAACTTAACTTAAAAATAGCTTGACACAGATGGAAACTAAATTGAAACACGTGGGAAAAACGCGCAGCTTTCAAGTGATATGTCTTATCAAGCGTAATTACATTTTTAGGTCAGAAATTTTTTATTTTATATATATATATATATATATATATATATATATAAGGTCTAGAAGTTTTTTGAGTGAAAGCAGTGAATTTTTTTTTCTAGTCACATCTTAGATGCAATTGTTGGCTGTTTTCAACAATGTACATCGAAAATAAAGACATTGATTGACTGAAAATGGTTCAATATTAGATTAAATGGCTTTTTTTCTCATGTGTATGTATAATTGCTCTTTACCTGAAAAAAAAAAAAAAAGTTTTATCCGATTAATCGATAGAATTTTCAGTCGATTACTCGATTACTAAAATATTTGATAGCTGCAGCCCTAATCGAGATATTGTCACACTCTTACTGACAACACTGCTCATGACAGTGTCATGTCATATTTATTATTGTCTTATAACAGTCTTTTGGCGCCACTGTCAAATAGTGTGTTACCAAATACCATAACTAGCAATGAATGAAACAACTGGAAAAAGTAACTGAAGAAATAATTAGCACAGAACATACATTTTGATTGTTATTTACATCTGTAGTGCTGCAATGCATGCTAGGAAGCATGTTGGACGACAACAGTGTTGACAACAGGTGTTAGCGGAGATTGACTGTCTCCCCCAAGGGAGCAGTGATGGCCAAATGAAGCTTCTTGAAGCAATGAGGCTTTGCAGCCAATTGGTTCAAAGCTTCATATTGGTTCATTTGGTCTTATGACAGTATAATGATACCGCTGCAAAGCTGTTACCGATTAATATCTTTTGATGTGAATTAGTGCTGCAACGATTAATCGATTAACTCGAGTATTCGATTAGAAGAGCATTCGTTTAATTATTGTGGCATTGTAATGGTTTATTTCGAAAGTGTTTGCATTCAGTTTTATTGGTTTGAGTGGATACATTGCCCTCTTGTCTGCCCCATTTTATATAGGTGAATCCAGCTGCTCCATGTTAAGACCAACATAAGCAAATTTTTTTTTGAGCTAATGTTTATTTAATGCATTCATAATTTAGTTTATGAGTAGATTTAGCACTTTTTTGTGGGACTATGTGTCTGAACCATTTGTTAAGAGCATTGTTAAAAAAAAAAGTTAGCGTTTATAGCATTTAAGCTAGCGAAATTTTGCTATGTAAGTTAGACAATTGTTCATTTGTTAAACATAGATCCTTATTTATTTTTTTATACAGTTTGAGGCTCAGCTCAGGTATTTAAATTTTTCATGTTCCTTATCCGATTACTCGATTATTCGACAAACTAGTTCATCGATTAATCGACTACTAAAATAATTGATAGCTGCAGCCCTAATGTGAATATTCCATAATACAGTGAGGACAGCTGCGGCTTATAGTCCACTGCGGCTTATCTATGAACAAATGCCGTTTTCGTGTCAAATTTGGTGGGTGGCGGCTTATAGTCCGAAATTGACGGTATATTTTATCTGCAAAAAATTACTGTATTGGAAAGTCATAGCATGCTCCAACTTTGTCAGTATTTACCAAACATGTCTAGCATGAAATATGGGCTGCAAGTTCAATCATGGAAAGAAAGCAGTTAGCATGTATCAGATGATCAGATAATCTTTTATTATTGATACTTTATTGCTAAGCAACTTGTGTTTGATCGTATCAAGTCCAAACATTGTTTTATCAGTCAACTGTTGCTACCGAATTCACAAACATGACCAAAATATTTTTTTTCACCTCCGTTGCAGGAAGTGATCACCGGATTCCTGTACACGCTCCTCATCCTCGCCTTCTTTTCTCAAACCCTGGACAAAATCGACAACTTCTACATGACGCACGCGTACGCGCCGCTCGTCATCGTGGCCTCGCACGTCAGCCTGGGACTGCTCGCCTTCTCGCTGGACTCGTGGAGCACCTCCCGCGGCGACACTGCGCAGGCGCTAGGCACCGGGGCGGGCGCCGCGCTAGGCACCCACGCTAACTACCAACTGGGCCTGATGGCCGACCCCTCGCCGGCAGAGCTGCCGCTCGCGCTGCCCCCGCTGGGCGCCGGCGTGGTGGCGCACTCGCTATTGCGCTTCGCCGTAGGAATCGCTGTCATTTTGCTAACCCGGATGGTCATGAAGGCCGTTACGATACCGCTGCTGTGTCGGTTGCGCGGGCTTCCCGTCGATGACGTGCGAAGGGCGCGACAGCACATGGCGGTGGAGCTGCCGTACCGATATATCGTGTACAGCGTGCTCGGGTTCACGTGTGTGTGCGTCGTGCCGCTCCTTTTTAGGCTCGTATACCTAGCCTAATTCGCAAAATCTGGTGATATTTCACCCCCAAATTCCTACCTTTTCTCGTGAGTATTATCCAAATTTGAAAATGACAGAAAACTCGGCTGCCATCGACGGCGATTGACGTCTGAACTATTTGAACCATCAGGGGAAAGCAGCAATATCGCCGTTAATGGCAGTGGAAATATAGTATTCAGAAACCAATATTGGAATTCACTTAACAGGGTTTTGAAGGTCTCTCATGACAACGCTGCTGTAAATACAATACTGGAAATAGTCTGGGGAAAAAAATGCACTATTTACAAGTAGGGCTGCCACAATCAATGGCATCGACTTACTTGGGTGCCAGTTGAATGTCAATGGGCTGTAATATTAAGTTTTTGGTCACAAATCACAACTACAAACATTTTTCTGCCATTGGAAATGAATGGGAAATTTAGATATACATGGTCGTCAATGGCATGGACGTGAATGGCTGTCAATGGTATTGACTTACATGAATGGGCTGTCATGGTAAATGGTCTAAAATCACAAGGACCAACAGTATGTTTTCCTGCCATTGAAAATGAATAGAAAATTTGGACGTGCATGGCTGTCAATGGTATCCCATTAGAAGTGAATGGGACAGTTTTTGGTGAATTTTGGGGAGCTATAAGTTTTGGTAAAATTCATTTGAAAACCTTTTTGCCCATAACCGTTATGGAATTTTTTATGTGAAAATTATGCAATTTGGTCAAAAATTGTAGGACTAGATACGTTTTAAAAATATATTTTTTTTCGTCAATAACCCCACGTTTACGGGTGAACGAAAAATTTTAGGAGATCATTCAAAAAAAAAACCTGCGTCGCACGAAAATTTCGGTCATTTTGATATCTGAGCGGTGACGGACGGTCAGACGTTAGGGCTGTGCGGCGTGCCGAAGAAAAGCTATTTAAAAAGAAAAAAAAAACTTTACTATCTGAGCATTCGCATTGCAAAGCCAAATCTTATTATGCCGATCGTTTGTGCTTGTTTGTGCTGTTAAAAACTGTGCTGCTATCATTCTTTAGATGTTTACAATTAATTTAGGTCAGCCATTTTGGTTAAAAATGGCTAAAAATTGTGTCAGTCGTTTGTGCTTTGTATGTGCTGGTTATTGCTGTAAATTTTTTTGTTTGTGCTGCAATTGTTTGGTCGATATGGTTTTAAGTTGTAGTGATGCCGTCATGCAGGGGGCTATGTTGCAAAATATATCCGAAGTTGTGCCATTCGTTTGTGCTATGTTTGTGCTAGTTTGTGCTTCTATCGTTTTATAGATGTTGAGATATTAATTTCGACTGATGATGTCACGCAATCCTTCGATATCCCACGATTGACGGAGCGTACCAACTCTCAATAACTGAGGGGTCACCCAACAAACAAATGGCACCACATCAGGTCCCATTTAGCAGTAAACGGGGGGTACGTGACGTCATCACTTCAAATTAAAAGCATAATATCTACAAAAACGTTACAGTACAAACTAAAATGTTTACAGGACTAACCAGTACAAACGTAGCACAAACAATTCACACTTGTGCCATTTTTGATCAAAATTGGGGGTTTGTTAACCTTAGTGTAAAAGATGAAGATGAAGAAGATAAAATGTAAAAGAAATGTAAATAACTTGAAAAGCAGCGCAAACGAAACTTTTTGCAAACGTAGCACAAACAATTTACCCCATTTTTTTGGCCATTTTTAAACTAAATGGGGGGCTGGTTGACCTTAGATTGACATATAATAGAATAATTAACTCAAAAAGCAGCTCAAACGAAACTTTTTGCAAATGTAGCACAAATGATTGATGTATATAAATTTGCGCCTGATGGGGGGCAAACTTCACAAAGGTCTGGCTAAGCAGCCAATTTTAAAGCATCATTTTTTACCTTTGTGACCTTTGACCCTCTCTTTACACCTACCATGCTAATTTACCTTAAATTGTCTAATCTGTTATTAGGTTATCGTGAAATTCATTTTCTGACATAATTACCCTAAAATTTAATCACAATTAATTACATGCCCTGCAAGTTTGATAACACTGGTCTAAATTTATTGTGCATGTTTCGTTAGCTGATTTATGATCATTTTAATGCGCTGAATCAAGAAATCACATTAGTTTCGCTCAGTCAGGTCAAGTTTCTGAACTACACTAATGTACTTAACTCGACAAATGTCTATTACTTAGTTTACCCAAAATATGTTTTGTAATAGATACTTAAAGATTCTTCTATTCCAAAACCTGCTTTGTATTAGAAATATTAATGAAAATCAACTGATGATGTCACCAAAATGTCATTGATTCAGTCAGAAGATCAGATTAAAAAAAAAAAAAAAAAAATCAAATTAGCATAAAAATCTGACCTGATAGAAACAGTTCTCATTTTGTCGATTCAGTGGTACAAATTGTCCAAAATTCAGTTGAAAAAACACAACTTTCAAAAAATTTTAGTTGTAAATCATTGTAACAATCCCTTTATTCATTCTTGAGTTATCTTGAACACAAACATACAGACAGTATGTTTGTAAATGTGTAATTTTCGCCTCCAAAATGCATAATATTATAGTCCAACTATTCTGAGCACATCGTTTTTGTTCCATTACAGCTAAAATGTAAAGCCCAGAGTGATACAACAGTAAATCAGTCGCAAAAATTCTTGTGGACGGTCACAATATTGGGTTGTGGCAGCCCTATTTACGAGTTTCAATGACAAAACAGCTTAAATGCTAAGAAGCACTTGACAACACACTGGAGGAGGAAGGAAGCCAGAAACAATTGGCTGGTTTCCATCCTTCATAGAGTACGGAAAATATGTTTAACATCCACCGGCAACTCTCCGCTCAATCAAAATTCACTGTTTCATTTCGTATTTCCGATTCATCTTTTGTATTGTTTGATCAACATCACTTTGCTCCGAAGAAACCAAACGAATCGTGTCGGCTAAAACGCGAGTATGTATTCCAAATGATATTTTAAGTATTTGATTGTCGTAAACAGTATTAATTCACCACTATTTTTTGTCACGTTATTTTGTCTTTTTCTCTTTTTGTATCGCTCTCATGTGAATGATGTTTACTGTAATGTCGAGTGCGCGCTGAAGTCGGCACATAAACAAATTTAGAGTTTAAAATACAGTATTTTTAATGTATCATCTTGAATATGACTATATTATTACCAGGATGTTTCAAAGTTCTTGCACTAAAGTGTATTAAAATCTTTACCTTCTTTGTGTTTTCTGGTTTGTGTTGTGTTTTTTGTTGTGTTAATGCATTCTAATGTTCAATTTTGGGATACAGAAACATTTTGAGTGTAAAAGTTGAAATGACATTTTTGGGCTTTTGTTTTTTAATATCCGGTTCAAACGGAAGTGGCGGTGTACTACGGCAATTAACCAAAACAAGGCACCATATGTGTGCACTGTATCGCTCGTGAGGTGAAAGGTAGCACTATGACACTGTCTTCAATCATTTAAATGTGTTTTATTGACAGAAGCCGTAGCTTTAAATGTGTTTATAACATTTTTATTAACGTAATACTGTAAATGCCGTTATTTTTGCGCTACCACACGTTAGGTCACGTCGAAGGTAATTCAACCAGCTAGCTAAATTAGTTAAATGTGATTATTTTTCCACTTTGGCGCCAATGCCTCGCTTCGAGAAGTCAAATGGAAGCAAACCGAAACAAACCAGGTAAGATTTGTCCAAGTTTTCATTGAAGAACAGCACTTTTATTGTTGAATTGGCGTTTCTGTAGACCCAAGTTAGACTGGACGTTCGTGCAGAGGTTCTGCAGTATTCTGAAGGTTCTGTTCCCGTCATGGAGCAGTCCGATTGTCCTCATGTTTGCTACGCTGCTTGGAGTCACTTTAGCAGGTATTGTGAAGGAAATAAACCCTAACCAGGAAGTATGTGACGTCACATGTGAGTGTCACGTGAATATTGTTTTGAGTTAATCATTTTAAGTCTGCCATTGACGGCGATAGACGTCCAGTGAAACATTTACAGGCAGTCCTCCTAGTTAGTATGCCGTCAAATTTGCGATAAAGAATGTAATTGCATGGCAAGAATCATGACAATTTTACGGCACAATAAAAGTTGATACTTATTGAAAAAAGTAACGGTCAATAATCATGAAGGAAAACGCAAATAAAGTCATATGATTACAGGAATAAAGTCACTTTTTTATGCAAAAAAAAATCTTTGGTGAGAATTGCAACATAATGGTGTGATGAAATACAGTTATAAGAAAGGAAACTTTTTTTTTTTTTTTTTTGTATATGGCGCAAAACAGACAAGGCTGAAAAAGCAGTTTCTGGTCTTGCACCCCTCTTTAAAATAAACAGCTGTATTTTCAGCCAAAAGAACTGTTGTGTTTGTTAGAACAATATGTTTATATGCTGCCATAACAAATTCATGGCGCAATAAGCCCCCGAAGTATTTTTAATTTGTCCGTTTTACCCTGGAAACCTCTGTATACAGATGTCGCGCAACCGCTTTAGTTTCAACCTAGCCATAAAAAGTAGTTAAGTAATCGTATTTATTAGGGGTGCAATATATCCATTTTTTGACACGGATATCGATAACTTCCTGCTCCTCAAGGCCGATACCGATACGATAATCGATAATATATTTATAATTTTATATAGTTTTTGAACACCTTCAGGTAGAAAATACTTGTGGTCGATTCAGCATAGATTTGTCTTTGACCAAACCACAATTTTTATGATGACATTAACATTATTATAATGAACAAAACAAAGACAAGAACAGTTTTGACTTCAAAAAAGTGCCCATATTATTTTTTTTCGAATAAATATAATTTGAGTCAGTCACAATCAATCAGTCAATATCATTGACGATGTGTTGCCCTGAACAATGAGCACTGATCTAAAACAAACATAGACCCAACATGTATTGTGCTTTGTCAGCAGATAAAACATTTGGTGCCACAGGAGAGGAGACTTTTGTCGTCTTGGTCCATGAAACAACTTTTTTAACCTGGCAATTATAGAACAGCAAGCCTATCAATAACCAAAAGGCCTCTCAAGAACTTGTAAACATAACACTGTAAAATGCCAACATTAGCTAGTTGCCGTAGTAAGGTTTATAATTCATCGAAATACACTACTCTAGAACACTAATATAATTTTGCATACTTGCAAAACAGGAGTGAAAACAAACGCTCACATCCCAATCCGACACCGCGCCAAAAATATTATCAATAGGCCCGATAATATATAATGTTATTGGAGTTTTTGGGATGACATCATAATTCCTATTATTGGACAGATAATTATCGAACCGATAATTATCGTGCACCTCTAGTAGTTATTATTTGAAATGTCTGTCATTTTTAGCTTAGAATTATTAATTGATGTTAATTGATTTAAAAATTAAAAAACAACTATAAAAAATTATCCACTCGCATATTTTAAACTTTTAAACAAATTACATCACAATGAAAAAAATGGCGTCTATAAAAAAAAATCACGGATATCTACCTCATAACGATCGCTTAATTTTATTTTTTTGTTACTGTCGCATTTTCCCCGATATGTTAGATGATAAATAATCGATCCAAACAAAGAAAAATTGGAGGAAAAAAAACGTTTAAAAGGGTAAATATATGAAAAAGAACATCTCGACCGCTCCTTGATGTCTGCGATTTCTGCATCGCGACCCTTGTTATATGACCATGTTTCACCCATAAAATCCCCCCAAAATCCGGCTGTGGCCATTCACATCTGTGTCTTGACACTCGATGATACATGCTACGTGGAGTTTTTGGATCGAAACAAGGTAAGCACGTGATATCTCGTTAAAATCATGGCGTCGTTTTTTTCTGCTCTCGTGTGCGCTCGCCTCCAGTTAGGGTTTTGCTGTTTAAAAATTTATTTATTTTATTTTTTTTAAATGCCCTCCTGTTCATAATGTTTCTTCCCCTAGAAAATAAAGATTTTAAACTTTCCAATGATGTATCACTCATGCATATAGGACAATTTTGAAATTTGGCCAAATCGGGTGTCTCAGCGGAACTTCAAGTCACCTGAGTGTTTTCCGCCATATACAGTGCCTTGCAAAAGTATTCGGACCCCTTGAATCTTGCAACCTTTCGCCACATTTCAGGCTTCAAACATAAAGATATGAAATTTATCTTTTTTGTCAAGAATCAACAACAAGTGGGACACAATCGTGAAGTGGAACAACATTTATTGGATAATTTAAACTTTTTTAACAAATAAAAAACTGAAAAGTGGGGCGTGCAATATTATTCGTTTGTTGCAGCAAACTCACTCCAGAAGTTCAGTGAGGATCTCTGGATGATCCAATGTTGTCCTAAATGACCGATGATGATAAATAGAATCCACCTATCTGTAATCAAGTCTCCGTATAAATGCACCTGCTCAGTGATAGTCTCAGGGTTCTGTTTAAAGTGCAGAGAGCATTATGAAAACCAAGGAACACACCAGGCAGGTCCGAGATACTGTTGTGGAGAAGTTTAAAGCCGGATTTGGATACAAAAAGATTTCCCAAGCTTTAAACATCTCAAGGAGCACTGTGCAAGCCATCATATTGAAATGGAAGGAGCATCAGACCACTGCAAATCTACCAAGACCCGGCCGTCCTTCCAAACTTTCTTCTCAAACAAGGAGAAAACTGATCAGAGATGCAGCCAAGAGGCCCATGATCACTCTGGATGAACTGCAGAGATCTACAGCTGAGGTGGGAGAGTCTGTCCATAGGACAACAATCAGTCGTACACTGCAGAAATCTGGCCTTTATGGAAGAGTGGCAAGAAGAAAGCCATTTCTCAAAGATATCCATAAAAAGTCTCCTTTAAAGTTTGCCACAAGCCACCTGGGAGACACACCAAACATGTGGAAGAAGGTGCACTTGTCAGATGAAACCAAAATTGAACTTTTTGGCCACAATGCAAAACGATATGTTTGGCATAAAAGCAACACAGCTCATCACCCTGAACACACCATCCCCACTGTCAAACATGGTAGTGGCAGCATCATGGTTTGGGCCTGCTTTTTTTCAGCAGGGACAGGGAAGATGGTTAAATTTGACGGGAAGATGGATGCAGCCAAATACAGGAACATTCTGGAAGAAAATCTGTTGATATCTGCACAAAACCTGAGACTGGGACGGAGATTTATCTTCCAACAGGACAATGATCCAAAACATAAAGCCAAATCTACAATGGAATGGTTCAAAAATAAACGTATCCAGGTGTTAGAATGGCCAAGTCAAAGTCCAGATCTGAATCCAATGGAGAATCTGTGGAAAGAGCTGAAGACTGCTGTTCACAAACACTCTCCATCCAACCTCACTGAGCTCGAGCTGTTTTGCAAGGAAGAATGGGCAAGAATGTCAGTCTCTCGATGTGCAAAACTGATTGAAACATACCCCAAGCGACTTGCAGCTGTAATTGGAGCAAAAGGTGGCGCTCCAAAGTATTAACGCAAGGGGGCCGAATAATATTGCACGCCCCACTTTTCAGTTTTTTATTTGTTAAAAAAGTTTAAATTATCCAATAAATTTTGTTCCACTTCACGATTGTGTCCCACTTGTTGTTGATTCTTGACAAAAAAATTAAAATTTTATATCTTTATGTTTGAAGCCTGAAATGTGGCGAAAGGTTGCAAGGTTCAAGGGGGCCGAATACTTTTGCAAGGCACTGTATATTTTTTTCCCAGGACATCCTGAAATGACGGTAATAATGAGTAAAATTTGCAGGGGAAGTCACAATTTCACCCCGCAAATTATTTTAATTAAAAGAAAAAAAAATAGTTTTATATGAGATTAACTCAAGAAAATATGTGTTCTTGTTACAATTTATTGAACAAAAAGTAATGCTAATCAAACAATTCTATGATGTACAAATTTATACTTTTGTTATAATGTAGTCACAATTTAACAGTAAAATGTGCATATATTCACAAGCAGTGTTGTCAATAACCTGTTACTAAGTAATTACTACTACCAGATTACTTGAAAATCTCAGTTGTTGGTGACGCTTTTGAAAGTTTAGGTTTAAAGAAATTCTAAATATCCATCTTGCCTCCTCAGGTGTAGTTTTGGCTAAGCAAAGCAAAGGACTGTCTCTCAGGTGCTAGTCACATGATCTCTTCGAAAAATAATTTTGACCCATTGGGAAATACTTTGTAGGATTCTTGTTCATTCCGTTCATTTTGGCTGTTTGTTTTATTGCTTTACAACTTTTATAGACACAATTTTAATGGCTAGGTCTTTATTTTAAAGGGGATCTTCAAAATTTTTGACATTAGGCTTGATGTTCGAATTAGTGGGGGTTTAATTAGTAGGTGGAGTTGATTTCAACAAATTCCCTGCATTTTGTCAGTTATTTGTTAGTTTCAGGGCTCCAGAGTGGCTAAGATAGCGCGAGTTAGTTGTGGTTGAAATCAACTCCAGCGACTAATTAAACCCCAGCTAACAGGAAGATCAAGCCTTATGTGAAAAATTCTGATCTTCCCTTTTAAATTCAATTATCGGAAAGTCAGTGACATGCGATGACATTTTTCTGTTGTCATACTTTAAAAAAAAAAGTAACCGATAAACTACTTTTAAAGTAACTTAGTTACTTTGATAATAACATAACCATGCTGTACTATTGTAAAAATTCTATTCCAGGTTGTGAAAGTCATAATTTTATGAGGGGAAAAATGCAATTCTAAAAGAATACTCACCATTTTAGAGAAAAAAAACACTACAATTAAATGGTGAATATGTAAGTGCTCGACTTGTGACCGCCATTGTGCAACCTTAACGCTGATTGTGACCAACAAATGCATCCTCTGCGTGTGACCTTTCACCTCTAGCCTTTGTCAGACTTTGATGAGCTCTCTTTTATTATTTTTGTAACGAGGTGCTAACTCATCCTTTTTTTCCCCCCTCTTCCTCTTCAAACCAGAGCAGCTGATCATTTACCAAGTAGGCGTCCTTCCCAGTCGCTTTTACAACGTGCTGGCCGACAAGGACAACGAGGGCTTCAAGAGCCTTCTGCTCACTGCAGGGCTAGTTATTATACTCAACTCCACTGTAAGTCCAGTCACAAAAAACTACTAAAATTTTACAGCATTGTGTGACGATACATCGAAAAGGTGATATATTGCGATGCATTGAAGCTAGGGCTGTAGCTATCGATTATTTTAGTAGTCACTTAATCTTCCAACTACTTAGTTCGAATAATCGAGTAATCGGATTAGGAACATTCAGTGGGTTGCAGAATAAATTTCAGGAGATGTAAAACAAAGGCTGGCTAAAATTGCACTTTCAAAAGACCATTAAATGTGATTACCGTAATTTTCGGACTATAAGCCGCTGCTTTTTTCCTTCATTTTGAATCCTGAGGCTTATGCTCCGGTGCGGGTAATTTTTTTATTTATTTGGGTTAATAGGTAACACTTTAATTGACAGCGGTGTCATAACAGCATCATAATTATGACAAGACGCTATCATGGGCATTATTGATTGCTTATGACAGTGTTAATAGGTAACACTTTATTTGACAGCGGCGTCATAACAGCATCATAATTATGACAAGACGCTATCATGGGCATTACTGAATGCTTATGACAGATGTCATTAAGTGTCATCCGGCAAATTGTGTCACTAACGCCATTCATGTCCAGCTGGAATCTTTTACATCCATTCAAAAGTGAGATAATTTGCCAGATAACACTAAAGGACATGTGTTATAAGCATTCATTAATGCTCATGACAGTGTCATGTCATAATTATGATTGACTTGGCGCCACTGTCAAATAAAGTGTTACCAAATACCATAACTAGCAATTAATGAAACAACTGGAAGAGTAACTGGAGAAATAATTAGCACAGAACATGAATTTTGATTGTAATTTACATCTGTAACGCTGCAATGCATGCTAGGAGGCATGTTGGACGACAAGAGTGTTGACAGCAGGTGGCAGCAGAGGTTGACCGTCTCCCCCAAGGGAGCAGTGATGGCCAAATGAAGCTTCTTGAAGCAATGAAGCTTTGCAGCAATTGGTTCAAAGCTTCATGGTGGTTCATTTGCTCTATGACAATCGTATGATGCCGCTGTTGAAGTGTTATCGGTTAATATCTTTTGGTGTAAATTTCCCATAATACATTGAGGACAGCTGCGGTGTATCTATGAACAAATGTCGTTTTTGTGTCAAATTTGGTAGGTGGCGGCTTGTAGTAAGGTGTGCCTCATACTGCTAAAATTAGGGTACAAAACAAAATTCCAGAGTGTTTCTTCAAACTATGCAGAAATGCACTTTCATTTAAAAATCAATTAAAATACCTGAGTTTAGCCTCAAACAGTATGAAATAAATGAGGATCTAAGTACAACAAAAGAACAATTGGCCAACTTACAAAGCAAAAGTCTGCTAGCTTAAATGCTATAAAATGCTAACTTTTTTTTTTTTTTTTTTTTTTTTACAATGCTCTGAACAGATCGTTCAAACACATATTCCCACAAAAAAACGGCTAAATATACCAATAAAGTAAATTACGGATGTATAAAAAAACATATTAGCTCAAACCAAAACTTACCTTATATTGGTCTTACCAGGGAGCGGCTGAACTCTGCAATGTTAGATTGTCATATTCTCTGTTGCCACTAGAGGGCAGTGTATCCACCCAAATCAATAAACTAAATGCAAACACTTTATTAACCGTTACAACACTAATCAAATGAATACTCGAAGCAGCAAAATTTGATTTGAAACTTTTTTCTAATCGAATTACTTGAGTTAATCGATTAATCGTTGCAGTACTAATTGTAGCCCAAAAGGTTATCGCTGTGCTCCTGCCAAGAATAAATTTATCGTTTTAAAAAGGTGTCAGTTTTTAATAATAGGAGTCAACAACTTGCGACCAAAATCTTCTATTTCAATACTGGTTACGTTAGCGCACTGGCTGCCATTGACGACTCTAGACATCCAATTCATTTTGACTGGATTGTACGTCTAGCGTAAACTTGCTACCATCCTTCCTAGTTCAAACAGATTAGACTCCTACTTGTGTAAAACTAATTTCAATTCATAGCAGAGGGATAAAAATGTAAGTTTTTCTGTTTATTAGTTGTTTTGTAGAATATCCTAGAAGGATTTGCCGTTAGTTGTATCGATAATTGTTAAATCTTTTTCATTATCGTTCACACCCCTAATAATGACATTAATGTCATGTCAGTCTGGCGTTTTCACAGCATTTTGAACTTCTTAATACAATCAAGTCATGTGTTTTAACAGTTGAAAAGTTTGGACCAGTACATCGCTAGCTTGATGTATGTTAACTGGAGGAAGACGCTAACGGAGAGTCTACACAAGGCCTACTTTCAGGGGCGGGTCTACTACACCCTCAATGTTCTCCGAGAAGACATCGACAACCCGTGAGCGAGTACTTTTTACATAGTTAACCCATTTCCTACCATTGAAGGCTATTCAATGAGGTTTTTTATTTATTTATTTTTTTTGTATAATGATAGCGATCAGCGAATAAGTCAGGATGTGGAAAGGCTGTGCAAGCAGATGAGTGCCATGGCAAGCCGGCTGATTGTGTCACCATTCACGCTGACGTATTATACCTACCACTGTTTCTACAGGTATTGTATCCAGTAACTGTAATTTAGCATTTACTAGCAGTATGACTCATTTATTTTCTTTAAACAAACTAAACAAAAAAATCGAATAAGGATGAGGCAGACTGTGCTGAATCAGTTTTTCCATTAAACTGTTGTTCATAAATGCAATCCAAATCCCATTTCAAAGCACACACTCTTGTGTGACAATACACAGTATGTGTTGGAAGGAGATTCCAAGCTTTTAGATGAATGGGTTTATGTGTGTGGTTTCTTTATCAAAAGAAATCAGAAAACTTGCTTCCCAGCTACGTCACAACTCTCCAGGCCGATCGCTCTTAAGGGGGCAACGCTTAGTTACGGACATTACAATACACAATGAATACGTTGCCGCTGAACCCTTCACTCTAGGCTGTCGCTGGCTTAAAAGTGCCTTTAAAAAAAACAAAACATCTCATTTGCAAGGCGTGGCGGCTTTTATTTTGGTGTGGCGGTGCGCCACAATCTGTTATAGGTAGTGGAAACCCTGGATTATACATTTCCATTTCATATTCATAGTACAAACAGTGCAGTCCAGACAGTTTTTTGTTTGCAATGCACATTTAACGCTAAAATATTGAACCCAATCTCAGAGGATACAGGAAATAACGTGATTTACGCATGAGCCAATCAAAACAATTGTTTGTGGCAAACCTAATAATGATACGTTACCTTTTCAGCACTGGCTGGATGGGCCCAGTAAGCATTTTTGCCTTCTTTGTGGTTGGTACGGTGGCCAACAAAATCCTCATGGGGCCTGTGGTGTCCACTCTGTGCGAGCAAGAGAAACTAGAGGGCGACTTCAGGTACGTTGTCCGTGCATGACCTATACACCGTACATACAACAGTGTTTTAAATTTGCGGAACAATTGATTCTTGTCGGACAGGATGCATCTGTTCAATCTTGGCCGGCGTAGAAACGAGCACAGGATATGAATGCTTTTTCCTCAACGGCAGATCTTGATTGTACATTTCCTAAAAAGCACGTTACTGTAACTGTAGTTGAACTCTGTGCTAACCAGGGAAAGAAAGTTACCGGTACTCAAATTAAATGCAATAAATTTATTAAATGTAGTTTATGTTCCTCCCTCGAGTGCAGATTCAAGCACATGCAGATCCGAGTCAACGCTGAGTCGGCGGCTTTTTACAGGTGAGTTTAACACCACATGGCGATACAACAATCATCGATACCTGGGTCAACAAAACTTAACATAAAAACAAGCTATTTTCATCCTTCCAATGGCAGCTAGTGCGCTTACGTAGACACTGTTCGAACGGAAGATTTTTGTAGCAACCTGTTGGTTTCTTTTCTTTTTTAAACTGTGACACCTTTTTAAAACGATTCTTTGTGGGAGCATACCGATGACCTTTTGGGCTACAAAGTATCGCGATATATGACCTTTTTGATATATTGTCACACTCCTGTTGGCTTCCATTGACGGTGATAAACGTCTCATCCATTTGAGCCTTTTGTGTTGGCAGGGCCGGTATAGTGGAGCACATGAGGACGGACAGACGCCTGCAAACTTTGCTGAAAACTCAGCAAAGTCTAATCAACAATCAGCTGTGGCTCTCTCGTAAGAACACATACGTGAAACACACATTCATATAGTAGATATGACAAGTTCACATGTGTCCAATTTTAGTGGGGGTCAACACTTTTGATTTCATGGGCGGATTCCTCAGCTACATCATCATCGCCATTCCCATTTTCGCCGGACTCTATGACGGTTTAACACCTGGCGAGCTCAGCGCACTCATCAGCAGGGTTGGAAATGCTTTTTTTCAAACATTTTTGTTGTTGTTTGTTCATCTTTGATTCCGTTCTGTGTCAGTTCTATCCTCAAAAGGTAAGCTCGTTTATCCACATATACTCATCTCATACAGAAATTTTGCTAACAAAATAACACAAATATTGGCCCATTTTTTTGATGAAGAATTGATTATATAGGTGTGATGAGGTATGATGCTCTCAGTCCATTCGCTTTTGATGCTTGTCGTTTGCTAGCTTTTAGCCACATATTATGCAGAATGGACTAAGGATGCACCAATACTCGGTTTTATACTGAACCATTCGATACGCCCTCTTCGATTCAATACGCAAAAACATTCGATCTAAATGAAAAGCTCCCAAAATGTATTATTCGAATTTATTTTGTCGTCTCTATCGCTAAAATGTCCGGCACAGCTTTGCCTTGAAAAAACAAACTCTGCCGCTAGCTTTCAAAAGGTGAACTGGTCTTCAGTGTATTCCCACATATAACAAGTACAAAATATAGATACATATATAGGGCTGGAGTTATTGATTGTTTTAGTAGTTGATTATCAATTTTTTAGTACGAATAATCGGATTTGGGATTTAATGTGTTTCAGAATAAATTTTAGGAGATGTAAAACAAAGACTTGTAAGATTGCACTTTCAAATGTGTATTGAATGTGAATGCAAAATAAAATCCCAGGTCTCACTTCAAACTATGCAGAATTGTACTTTCATTTAAAAATAAAATAAAATACCTGATCTTACCCGGATGCTTAAATGCTAAAAAATGTTTTTTGTTATACAATGCTCTTAACCAATCACCTATAAATTAGGAATGCATAAAGAACATATTAGCTTAAACAAAAACTTACCTGATGTTGGTCTTAACAGGGAGCAGACGGATTCAGCCATGTTAAAGGATGTATTTCATATTCACTGTTGCAACTAGAGGGCAGTGTATCCACAAATTATATAAAACTAAATGCAAACATTTTCAAAACCATCACAACACTAATTAAACGAATACTCAAAGCAGCAAAATTTTATTCGAAGCTTTTTCAAATCAAATTACTCAAGTTAATCGGTTAATCGTTGCAGCACTACATACATACTGTACATTATCTTTTATCGAGCAAAAGCCATCTTTTATTTTTCAAACTTTGTAAAATAAATATTGAAATTTAATATTATTATTTTCTTTACTTTGTTTTGATGAAAATGAAAACGTCTTAAATCGTTTTTGTACAGTTTTGATTACAAATTTAAAAGTAATGCATTTTGTCAGAGTAGCAACATAAAAAAAAGGAATGTAAATAACCAAATCTGACACTTTAACACATTTTTAAGAGCAATTTTTCACAAACTTAAATTGCATCTCATCAGCATTTTTTGTAAGATTTGAGCCACTCTTAATAGATAGAAAAAAAGACATTAAATAACTTTAAAAATGCAGTTTCGTATAAATTTACTGTTGGAACTCATTTATCTGTGTAAAAATGTGACCAATAGATGGCAGCACAGGCTTTGTTTCCTGATAAATGTATCCTATGAGAACAACTCAATCACTTCTGATTTCAACGCAGAACGCCTTCGTGTGCATCTACCTGATCAACTGCTTCACGCAACTACTGGACCTTTGCACCACGCTGTCAGACGTAGCTGGTTACACCCACAGGTAGCACCTTACCGCTCCAAACTCGCCGTTCGAGGTATCCCGACGTCACCTGCCTGTTCATTTAGGATCGGCGAGCTGAAGGAAGTGATGGACGACGTCCTACGCGAGCAGTGTGACTACGACCCGGCTTCGGGGGAAAGCTACGACTTCGACAGGTGGGCTTCGATACGCATTTGAGGAGACAATTTGTGAAATTTTTTAAACGTTCGCAGTGACTTCAACATTCACGGTGGCCCCGTTGACACGGCTTTTATTGTGGACCACCTGTCCTACAAGTCCCCCTACTCGGATCAGCGTCTGGTGGAGGACCTGAGCCTGACCGTGAGTGAAGGCATGCATCTTCTGGTGGTGGGCAACACCGGCACGGGCAAGACGTCGCTTTTGAGGGTCCTCAACAGGCTGTGGGAGGCCGAGCAAGGTGAGAACATGATTCCAAAACCCGTGTTTTCTTATAAATTTCATGACGTTCACATTATTTGACAGGTTTCGTCCAAATGACTACATGCTTCGGGCCAAGAGGAACCCTCTTCCTGCCCCAAAAACCATACCTGACGGATGGCACCCTGCGTGAGCAGGTAGTTCACTCATACCCTTCTGCAATATTTAGAATTCACCCAATTAAAAACCTGAATGTTAAATGTGCACTTTTAACAGGTTATATACCCACTCAAGGACATTTACCCTGCATCAGGTATAGTTATATATAACAGTAATGTAATTTAACATATATTAGCTGTGTTGTACATTTGAATGATGGTCTTTTTTTTCTGTCAGGGTCTGTTGATGATGACAGAATAATGAAGTTTCTGGAGCTGGCAGGGGTGGTGTGTAAAGAACTTAAGACCTACAGCGTTTTTTTCCCCTGAAAAACTCGAGTATATTAAAAACCATTATCGTCATGGACATGTTTTTGAGGGAAAACGGCTTATTATTTGTGATCGTGTTTTTGAGGGGAAAAAATTGAACAGTCATGTTCTAGAGAGAAGCAAACGGCTTACTATACATGTTCGTTTTTCAAGGAAAGATCGTGTTTTTGAGGAAAAACGGCTGACTATATATTGTTGTTTTTTCCTTAAAAAAAACCCTTCCTATTCATGGTCGTTTTTTTTTTTTTTTTTGCAAAATTTGCTGAACATATGTGGTCCTTTTTTATTTTCGTTAAAAAAAAACCTGACTATATATATATATATATAATATGGTCGTTTTTTTTTTTTTTTTTTCATTTAAAAACCTGACCATGGTCGTTTTTTGCGAAAAAAAAAAAAGCTTTATGATACATAATCTTTTTTTTGGGGGGGGGGGGGGTAAAAAAGAGCCTAACTTTACGTAGTGATTTTTTTTTTTTTTTTTTAGAATAAAAAGCCTTACTATTCATGGTCGGGGTGTTTTTTTCCTTTTTCGGAAAAAAGCCTTACAATACATAGTCGTTTTTTGTGGGAAAAAAAAGCTTTTACATAGTCATTTTTGTGAAAGAAAAAAAGCTTTATGGTTGTTTTCTCTGGTAAAAAAAAAAGTGTTACTGTACATGGTTGTTTAACTTGACATAGTCTTTTTTTTGCGGAAAAAAAGCTTTAATATACATGATTGTTTTTTGTATTAAAAAAAATAAAGCTGTTTTTTTTTTTTTTCAGAAAAAAAGCTTTACTATACAATAGTCTTTTTTTCATTAAAAAAAAAAACTTTCCATACAAGATGTTTTTTTTTTGTTAATTTTTTTTTTTTTTTTTTTTTGGTTAAAAAAAAAAAAAAGTCTTACTATATATGGTAGTTTTTTTGCGAAAAAAGCTTTACTATCCAGGGTATTTTTTTTGTTAAAAAAAGCTTTACAAAGCCGTTTTTGGCGGAAAAAAAGCTTGACTATACATTGTTGTTAAGCTTTTGTCCACCAAAAACGACTTTGTAAAGCTTTTTTTTTTTAATACATTGTTGTTTTATTTTTAAATAAAAAGCCTTACTACGCATGGTTGTTGTGTTTTTTCGTAAAAAAAAAAAAAAAAAAAAAAGCCGTACTATACATGGTCGTTTTTTTGTTTAAAAAAAAAAGCCTTACTAAACATGGTCGTATTTTTCGTTTAGAAAAAAAATCTTACTATACATGGTCGTGTTTTGCAAAAACGTTTACAGTCGTTTTTTTTTTTTTTTTTTTTCAGAAAAAAAATCAACAAAGATGTATAGTAAAGCTTTTTTTGTAAAAAAAAAAAAAAAAAAAAAGTTTTTTTGCAGAAAAAAGCTTTACTATACGTGGTTGTTTTGTTTTTGTTTTTTTGTAAAAAAAAAAAAAAAAGCCTTACTATACATGCCCGTTTTTTGCGGAAAAAAGCTTTATTTTACATAGTCGTTTTGTTTTTGTTACTATGCATGGTTGTTGTTTTTTTTCGTAAAAAAAAAAAAAGCCTTACTACACATGGTCGTTTTATTCCTGGAAAAAAAGCCTTACTATACATGGTCGTTTTTTTGCGAAAAAACAAAACAAAACTTTACATAGTTGTTTTTTCGTTTAAAAAAAAAAGCCTTACTGTACATGGTCGTATTTTTCGTAAAAAAAGCTTTACTATACATGGTCGTTTTTTTTGTTTCAAAAAAGCCTAAAACAAAAAAACTACATTTTTTGCGGAAAAAAAGCTTTATTATCCATGGTTATTTTTTTGTTTGAAAAAAAAAACCTATAAACCTTACTATACTTGGTCGTATTTTTGTTTTAAAAAAAACCTTACGACTATACATGGTCATGTTTTGCGAAAAAAGCTTTACTTTACATAGTCTTATTTTTTTTCAGAAAAAAAGCAACCACCATGTATAGTAAAGCTTTTTTGTAAAAAAAAAAAAAAAAAAAAAGCTTTTACATAGTTTTTTTTTTTTTTTGCAGAAAAAAGCTTTACAATATGTGTTTTTTTTTGTTTTGTTAAAAAAAGCCTTACTATACATGGTCGTTTTTTTCGTACAAAAAGCCTAACTATACATGGTCGTATTTTTCATTTCAAAAAAGCCTTAAAAAAAAAAAGCTTTACATTTTTTGCGGAAAAAAAGCTTTATTATCCATGGTTATTTTTTTGTAAAAAAAAAAACAAAAAAAAACAGTCGTTTTTTCGTTAAAAAAAAGGCTTACTATACATGGTCGTATTTTTCGTAAAAAAAGCTTTACAATACATGGTCGTTTTTTCATTTCAAAAAAGCCTTAAAAAAAAAAAAAAAAAAAAAACATTTTTTTTGCGGGAAAAAGCTTTATTATCCATGGTTATTTTTTTGTAAAAAATACAAAAATACATAGTCGTTTTTTCGTTCAAAAAAGCCTTACTATACATGGTCGTATTTTTCGTAAAAACTTACTACTATACATGGTCGTGTTTTGCGAAAAAAGCTTTACTTTACAGTCTTTTTTTTTTTTTTTTTTTTTAGAAAAAAAGCAACCACCCTGTAAAGTTTTTTGTAAAAAAAAAAAAAAAAGCTTTACATTTTTTGCGGAAAAAAGCTTTATTATCCATGGTTATTTTTTTGTAAAAAAAAACTTTACATAGTTGTTTTTTTCGTTCAAAAAAGCCTTACTATACATGGTCGTATTTTTCGTTAGAAAAAAAAAACCTCACTACTGTACATGGTCGTGTTTTGCGCAAAAAGCTTTACATACAATTTTTTCAGAAAAAAGCAATCACCATTTAAAGTTTTTTTGTTAAAAAAAAAAAAAAAAAAAGCTTTTACATAGTTTTTTTTGCAGAAAAAAAACTTTCCAATACGTGTTTTTTACTTACTCTTCACGGACGTTTTTTGCGGAAAAAAGCTTTATTTTACATCGTCGCTTTGTTTCGTAAAAAAAAAAAAAGCCTTACAATACATGGTCGTTTTATTCGTAAAAAAAGCCTTACTATACATGGTCGTTTTTTTGCGAAAAAAAAGCTTTACATGTTTTTTTTTTTTTTTTAAAAGCCTTAAAAAAAAAAAAAGCTTTACAGTCATTTTTTGCGGAAAAAAAGCTTTATTATCCATGGTTATTTTTTTGTAAAAAAAAAACAAAAAAAACCAGTCGTTTTTTCGTTTAAAAAAAGGCTTACTATACATGGTCGTATTTTTCGTAAAAAAAGCTTTACAATACATGGTCGTTTTTTCATTTGAAAAAAGCCTTAAAAAAAAAAAAAAAAAAAAAACATTTTTTTGCGGGAAAAAGCTTTATTATCCATGGTTATTTTTTTGTAAAAAATACAAAAATACATAGTCGTTTTTTCGTTCAAAAAAGCCTTACTATACATGGTCGTATTTTTCGTAAAAAAAAAAACCTTACTATACATGTTGCGATACTATGCGTGTTTTGCGAAAAAAGCTTTACAGTCTTTTTTTTTTCAGAAAAAAAGCAACCACCATGTATAGTAAAGCTTTTTTGTTTATTTAAAAAAAAAAAAAAAAAAAAAAGCTTTACATAGTTTTTTTTTTTTTTTTTTTTTTTTTTTTTGGTTAAAAAAAAAAAAAAAACCTTACTCTTCATGGACATTTTTTGCGGGAAAAAGCTTTATTTTACATAGTCGTTTTGTTTCGTAAAAAAAAAAAAAAAAAAAAAAAAAAAAAAAGCCTTACTATACATACTCCATGGTTATTTTTTTTCTAAATGAAATAAAGCTTTACATTGTCGTTTTTTCGTTAAAAAAAAAAAAAAAAAAAAAGCCTTACTGATACACATGGTCGTGTTTTGCGCAAAAAAAAAGCTTTACTTTACGTAGTCTTTTTTTGTGGAATAAAAGCTTTACTGTCCTTGGTTTTTTTGTTAAAAAAAGCTTTACATAGTCGTTTTTGGCTGAAAAAAAGCTTGACTATACATTGTTGTTGTTTTTAAAAAAAAAAAAATAGCCTTACTATAAATGTTCGTTTTTGCGTGAAAAAAGCTTTACTATCCATGGTTCTTTTTTTTTTTTTGTAAAAATGAAAAAGAAGCTTTACATCGTCGTTCTTGCGGGGGGAAAAAAGCTACGTAGTCGTTTTTTGTGGGAAAAAAAGTAAAAATAAAAATTGCTTACATTGTTTTTTTCGTTAAAAAAAAAAAAAAGCCTTACTACTGCTATACATGGTCGTGTTTTGCGAAAAAAAAAACTTTAGTCTTTTGCGGAGTAAAAGTTTTTTTTGTTTAAAAAAAAAAAAGCCTTACTATACATGGTCGTTTTTTGCGTGAAAAAAAGCTTTGCTTTAAATACTCGTTTTTTTGGTGAAAAAAAGCCTTCCTATACATGGTTGTTTTTTGCGGAAAAACGCCTTCCTATACATGATTGTTTTTTTGGTTAAAAATAGAAAAGCCTTACTATAAATTGTCCTTTTTTAATCATTGTGTTTAATTCCAGTCAAGTCTGGTGAAGCGGACAGGTGGTCTGGATAAAGTTGTGGACTGGAACTGGTGGGTACTTTCTCATAGTCAACCACGTATGTTCATTGATCATCAGGACCAGAGTACAAGTCTAATCCTGCAACATATTTATTCAATCCTTTTGCCGATTGCGCAGGTACGACGTTCTGTCTCCTGGTGAGATGCAGCGTCTTTGTTTCGCTCGACTCTTCTACCTGCAGCCCAAATACGCAGGTTTGCAAAAAACATCCATTTTCTCCCTTTTATCCGAGGTTAGGTCGCGGGGGCATCAGCTTCAGCAGGAAAGCCCAGACTCAATTTGTTCTTCTGATGACAGTTCTGGATGAAGCCACCAGCGCCTTGACAGAGGAAGCGGAAGCCAAACTGTATCGCACGTGTAAGCAGCTTGGCATGACGCTCGTCAGCGTGGGACACCGCACAAGTTTGGAGAAGGTCTTTTTTTAAAATTTATTTCATACACATCCACCAAGAGGTTTTTGTGCATTATATCAACAAATAATCGTATTTACATTCAATTATGAGGGTAAAATTGTGCCCATGTCTGCTTCTTCATGTTGTAGCACCACGACTTACAGCTGAAATTATGTGGCGACGGCGCCTGGGAGTTGAAACGGATTAAAGTGAATCCGACAGAGACCGCCATGTGAGCACAAACGCCTGCAGAACATGCTTCCAGTATTCACTGTCATAGAAAGCGATAGACGAACGTTTCACCGGGCGTCTATCGCCGTCTATTTGAGCAACGAGTCTTTAAAAGTGCTTCCAGCGAGACTACAAGTTGATTGTTTACAGTACGTTGTTTTGTTGTCATAAAAAGCAAATAAAACAGTACAAAATGGAAGAAAATGTTCAGTTTCCACAGAGGTCGCGATGACCTTGGATGATCTCCTGCACGGCTGCGGGATCGTCCAACGTGCTGAGGTCACCCAAGTCGCCGACGTCTCGCTCGACCACCTTGCGTAAAACCCGACGCATAATCTTGCCCGAACGCGTCTTCGGGAGACGTTGGACAAACTGTCAGGGGAAAAAAAACACAAAAAGAAATTATTTCATCTCGTAAGTATCTCGTAAATTTACAAGAAAACAGGGACATACCTGGATGTGGTCGGGGCAGGCGTACTTGGCGATCTTACTGGATACGGTGTTGTTGATTTGTGAGGTGAGGTCATCATTTTGGGCGTCTTGTTTGAGGACTACAAAAGCGTAGACGCCTACAAAAACAAACACATTTGACTTCTACAGCTGTCAATGGCAAAGATTGTAAGGAAAAAACGCACACCTTGGCCTTTGATTGGATGTGAGCAGCCGATCACTGCCGACTCGGCCACCGCAGAGCATTGGTTCTGTGACAATAAGTGTTAGCATTAGCTAAATTGCACAGATATACTGTATATTTTAAAGCAATTAGAAAAAAATGGCGTTAATTAAAATCACAACAAACACAGTATATCATTCTAACAACATGGTTTTTGCTAAAGTTTTTTTTAAAGATCATGTATAGTGACAAGAAGTGTTAGCATTAGCTACATGCTAGGAAATGAGAAGCCTTCACAAAATGCTAAAACAACTGACCTAAAATATTGAAACAATCGTTTTTTGCGGAACAATGTCTTACTCTACACTGTCATTTTTTTCTTTGTAAAAAAAACAAACAAACAAACAAAAAAAAAACAGCCTTACTATAAATGCTTGTTTTTTTGCGGGAAAAAAGCTTACTAGATATAGTCGGTTTTTTTTGCAAAAAAACAAAAAAAAAGCCTGACAAGGTGGGCGTTGTTTTTTTGTGGAAAAATGCCTTTCTCTACATGGTCTTTTTTTTAACCTTTTTTGTTAAATAAGCCTTACTATACATACACACATTTGGCGAGGGGAAAAAAGCTTTACAAGTTCAGTTTTTTTTTTTGTTAAAAAAAGCTTTACTGTACGTGGTTGTTTTTTTGCGTTAAAAAAAGGTTTACTCTACATGGTCTTTTTTTTTTTTTTTCCATTAAGAAAAAAAAAAAAGCCTTACGATACATGGTCATTTTTTTTCTTCTTTGTAAAAAAAAAAAAAATTTATAAATGGTCATATTTTTTGCTGGAAAAAAGCTTTATATATACAGTATTGTTTTTTTTAAACAGCTGTACTATACATGGCCGTTTTTTGTTAAAACAGCTGTACTATACATGGCCGTTTTTGCGGAAACAGCATTACTTTACATAGTCGTTTTTTTTTGTAATAAAAAGCCTTACTATACGTACATGTTTGTTTTGTGCGGGGAAAATGCCTTACTATACATGGTCAGTTTGTAAATTTTTTTTTTTTTTAATTGTTCTTTACAGTATTGCACACAAAATAAAGGCTTACTATACAGTCGTTTTTTGCGGGAAAAATCTTTACAATACATGCACGTTTTTTTTTCATAAAAAAAAAAAAAAGGCTTACTATACATGGTCGTTTTTTTGCGGAAAAATGTCTTACTATACGCGGTCATTTTATTTTTGGCAAAAAAAAAAAAAAGCCTTATAATAAATAGTCATATTTTTTGTTGTAAAAAAGCTTTACTATACACGGTCATTTTTTTCGTTAAAAAGCCGTACTATACATTGCCGTTTTTGCGGAAAATGTTTTACATAGTTGTTTTTTTTTCATTAAAAAAAAGCCTTACTATACGTACATGGTTGTTTTTTGGTTTCACCTTCTACATGGTCGTTTTTTTTCGTAAAAGCCTTACTATAAATGATTGTTTTTTTTGCGGAAAAATACCTTACTATACATGGTAATTTTTTTCATTAAAAAAAAGCTTTTTTTTTCGTCAAAACAGCCTTACACATGTTCAGTTTTTCCGTTAAAAAAGCCTTACCATTAAGGTCGTTTTTTGCGGAAAAATGGCTTACTATAGATGGTCGGGGTTTTTTCCCGTTAAAAAAGCTTTACTATACATCTTTGGTTTTTTGTTTTTTTTTTTTCGTAAAAAAAGCCTTACTATACATGGTCGTTTTTTTTTTCCTCGTAAAAAAAAAGCCTTGCTACGCATGTTTTTTTTTTTTTTTTTTTTTTTTTAAAAAGCCTTCCCATACATGGTCGGTTTTTGCGGAAAAATGCCTTACTATAGATGGTCTGGGGGGTTTTTTTGTGTAAAAAAAGTTTTACTACACATCTTTTTTTTTTTTTTTCTTTCTGTAAAAAAAGCCTTACTATACATCTTCAGGTTTTTTTTTTTTTTTACCTTTGACCTCATTACCATTCACACATTATTAGGTTTCGCCTTCTACATGGTTGGGTTTTCACGAAAGCGTTACTATACATGATACATTTTTTGCGGAAAAATACCTTACTAAACATTGTTTTTTTTTTTCATTAAAAAAGCTTTTTTTTTTTCGTCAAAAAAAAAAAAAGGTCGTTTTTGTCGTTAAAAAAGCCTTACAATACATGGTCGTTTTATTTCCGTTAAAAAGAAAAGCTTTACCATACATGTTTGTTTAAAATTTAAATTACTTTTCTGACCTTTGACCTCAGTATCATTCATACATTATTAGGTTTCACCCTCTGTCAGATGTAATAACCCTTTTGTAATTACGTTTTGGGCGCTAACAACGCCATGTAAACATGTTCAAAAATCACACTTCGTTCATGCAGTGAAAGGCTTGAACATTGTCTTACATTACATTACAGTACACGTACAGGAAGAGCAAGTTCCACGAGAAGGCGTGCAACAATTTACGAGTCCGGCGGAATGCGAAGGTTAGCGTTTACTACGTTCTCTCTCGTGATGACACTGAACATGCCAATTGATTTACGGCTCCATACGTTGGCGCATACAAACGTCTAAAACCAAATAGCTGAATGTAAACGTAGCTAATTTTATTTTGTTTTGCTGAATGAGGACGTGAAACTTCTGTAGTGGCAGCATTATATGACACATACTACACAATGTTCATATCTCTTACCACCACATCTTCAATCTCGGCCGTTCCAATCCTGTGTCCGCTCACGTTGATGACATCGTCAAGGCGCCCCGTGATCTGATAGTAACCTTCTTTGGAACAATGGGCGCCATCTCCGGTGAAGAAATAACCTGCATGGGCACGACACTCTAATTAAAATCTTCACTAAAATGATACAAAACCTGACAAGCTCTATATTGTATTCTATTCTAACCGGGGTACGTCTTGAAGTAGGTGTCGATGAATCTCTGGTGGTCGTTGTGGATGCTGCGGGCCATTCCCGGCCAAGGTTTAGCGAGGCACAGCGCTCCGGAAGCGTCGTCGGACGTCACCGGTTTGCCCTGAAACAAGACGAGAGGTGGGTAGGGTACTACTCAAGTAAGGGTAGCATTACTTCAAAATAATATTACAAAAGTAAAAGTCATTGAAAAATATTTACTCAAGCACAAAGGAAAAAAAGTAGTTGAAGTAGAGAGTAACATTGTGAGTAACTGCTTACATTTTTTTTTTTTTTTTTTTTTTTTTTTTTACACAATGGTATATTTTTTCCTCACCACAATGTCATCTATATGAACCATTATTGCACTATATTATATAGTACTATTACTAGGGCTGTCAAAATTATCACGTTAACGGGCAGTAATTATTTTTTAAATGAATCACATTAAAATATGTGATGCAATTAACGCACATGCCCCGCTCAAACAGATTAAAATGACTTGACCAACTTGTTACTTGTGTTTTTGGGAGTTTTGTCGCCCTCTGCTGGCGTTTGGGTGCGACTTGATTTTATGGGCTTAAGCACCCATGAGCATTGTGTAATTATTGACATCAACAATGGCGGGCTACTAGTTTATTTTTTGATTGAAAATTTTACAAATTTTATTAAAACGAAAACATTAAGAGGGGTCTTAATATAAAATTTCTATAACTTGTACTAACATTTATCTTTTAAGAACTACAAGTCTTTCTATCCATGGATCACTTTAACAGAATGTTAATAATGTTAACGCCATCTTTTATTTATTTTACAAATTTTATTAAAACGAAAACATTAAGAGGGGTTTTAATATAAAATTTCTATAACTTGTACTAACATTTATCTTAATTTTTAAGCTGTAATTAACTCGATTAAGAATTTTAATCGTTAGACAGCCCTATTACATGCCCATTTTAGGCCAAAAAATACACCAAAAAAAATCATCAAATTCAAATACAAAACATATCTACATAAATGAAACATCAACAGTCCAAGGAGCATGAGTGCCCTCTAGTGGAGGAAACATTGCCGACCAGGAAATTAAACGAACATATCTCCGGTTTTCCGTGGTTTCTCGATGCCTAATAAAAAACGGGACATCTTGAAATCTGCGCTTGCGAGTAATGTTGACGGCAGCGCTCTATGTCAAATAGTTAAATTTTTCCGGTGCTGTGAAGCTGCCACGTGATGTAACACGCCGGCGTGATCATAGGACTGCAACCTTGTGTTTGATCATGTGACTGTGATGTTACGGCTTATTGGTATCATGGAGTGATTATTGTTGGAACTGGTAAAGCCACTGTGTTACACATGTCTACAATTCACAATTTAGTTTTATTTGCGGCAGGTTTTGAATCTAAAAGCGGAATTTTTGCGGCGAGGGATCAAGCCCCGCCAACTGCGCGCTCGCAGATTTGCGAACGGCTGTTTGGCATGCATTGAGTAAAATGGCTGGGAACCGCCTGGACGGAGGGTCAGATGAGGATTATCAAATAGTCACCAGCTGTGTCACTTTTGATACCCGCCATGTCCCCGTTTGTTACACGTACACACACCTCGGCGTCCATGAGCGTCGGTTTAATGCCAAAGAAAGGTCTCATAGCCATCCCGGGGATGATCTCGGCGTTCGGTTCTGACGGCCGAGGGGCGATGCAGATGCCGCCAGTCTCTGATGAGCAACAAAACATGCAGGTAGGTATTTTATTTTGAAAGAAAATGTGTGGTGACAAAAGCTAGTGCTGTAAAAATCGATGTAATTACAAACAGATTTTCTATTGACGCAACTATTTGAAGTGGACACAAAGTAAATTAGAAACTGGTCGGCTCCAGGCTGGGAGGACTTAACCATAATCCGTAGTTTTTTGTTTTTTTTTGGGTGGCAACGGTGCCAAAGAAGGAGGAGGGGACTTGCTACAAAGTAGGACAAGCTCACAATAGCTGTAACTGTTGCCGCCACAAAATAACGACATATAATAAATATAACTAAAAATAATTGTATTCATGTTAAAAAGAACAACAAAAAAAGTTGATTTAAATGAAAAGAATATACTGTATATAGTACAAAATAAAAATGATGCTGTTGAAAACAAAGAAATAATAATTAATAGACTTGGAAATAAAATTTTAAAAACAAATTTAAATTAGTGTTCCTGTATAGAAGCATTATTGAAAGACAGTCCAGCCAGACACAACGCTGCCATCAGAGGGCTGTGTATCCTCCATCATTAAACAAATTACAGTGGTACCTCTACATACGACATTAATATTTTCCAGGACCTTGTTTGTATGTCAGAATGGTCGTATGTCGAGCAGGATTTTCCTATAAGCAGTGGCGGACTTGGCAATTTTCTTCATGGGTCAGGGTTAAAAAAGTAAGGGTGTGGAAGAAATATGTACCGGTACACTAGGGGTGTCCTAAACGACAAATTTTCTATTTTACAAATAGTTGACTAATCTAATAATTTTCTTTTTTTTTTTTACTAGTTTAGCAATGAAATTTTGTTGACTTATTAATTCACAAAATCATTTTGGAACACTTAAATTCTTTATTAAAGTACAAATAATCATGTAAATAACTAGCCTGGCTCCGCCAGACTATTCTCCCTGTATTTTTCAAACACTGATAGTATAGTCTGGAAACCATCCCATTAACGGCCTTTTCGAGCAGGTACAAAATCAATCGACAAATCAGATTCGTTTATTTGCGTGACGTGTTCTTCACAAGCAACGTCACTCTTGCGCGTCGAAAGTCGTCTCTTCAGCAGCACAGATGGTGAACGGCAGAGCTGAGAATATGTTCCAATCCACGGTAAAATCAGTTTTAAATGACCAAAAACACATCGACACGAGTCATTGACAACAGTCTGTCTCGCGCTAGCCATGTCGAATAAATTCCGCTCTCTTCGTATGTTTACTTCCGTGCGCAAGTCCATCGTCCTGCGGTCGCCATTTTACTAACGTCACGTCTGCCCGTCGCTGATTGGTCCACTCCGCTGTCTGTTTGCTGTGGCTTGCTCCGCCCTGGAAATTGTTTCCGTGGGAATGGTGGCCAGACTCAATAGCTGGAACAGCGTTGAGTCTGGTGTACCAGGCTAGTAAATAACAATAATTAATCACAAATAAACAATGAGGTTAAATGCTGATAGCATTTACTTGTGCCAAAGAATGGAAAGTAAACAGATTCAGAACACCGACTTTGCCTGTCCAACATTATTCAAAACAATTCTTAAAAAAAAATTCTAGCATTATTATTATAGTATACTACTATATATAATAGTAGTATAATAATCATAATAATTATTCATTGCCAATCATATTTGTCATAATGAGTGTCATTTGAAAGCTATTCATAGTGTAGAATCTGTATTCTGTAGTATTTACTCTACATATTATAAAATTAATTCTGAAGTATGTGGGATTAACTCCAGAAATTGTTATTTATATGACGAACATAACGTGCTTTTATTTTGAAATGTTCACCGGAGGTACGGTCGCTAAACCGCTAACCGAAAGTCTTACACTCCGTGAAAAAACATTCTTCGTCATTGCTTCTGGTGTTCTGGTGTCACTAATAGATTTAATTTTTTTTTCGTTATGCTGTTAACCAGCTGTTCAGTTTTATTGTATGACTGATTGGAACTGTACTGCATTGTTTCGCCACAGGGTGTGCTGTGGTGTATTTTATGTTCGGTGTGAAGAAGAAGAAAGTTAAAAGAGGCATTAGTCTCACACAAAAATACACACAGTCCCAGGCTTTAACTGGGACCGTGTGCTTTGCTTTAACCCTTTTAAGGTCTGGGCCTATTTTGTCTGTTTTTGCATGCCTTTGAAGTTGCCTTTATATTTCAAAGAAAGAATTGTTTACGATGACCTGGTTTGGTCCCTTTTTTTGTGACACCTTGAACTTCATGTCCAAACTGTTGTTTCCTTCACTAACCAATTATAAATCATCATTTTGGGCCCAAAAAGACCAAAAATTCCAAAATCGTTTTGTCAAAATTTTTAATATTGATGTCCAATTGACAACCAAACATGCGTAACGAACCGTTTTGAAACTTTGTAATATTTATTCAACATGTTAGGATGAACATTCAACCAAAAAAATTTAGAATAAATAGTCTTATATTTGACAATTCAACATAAACAACAGGTATAGCCATAGGCGTTTTTTGCCTTTATACATGCTCTAGTCAAAACAGGTTATATACAGCAGACCCAACAGTGAAGAACAGTGAAAAAATATATACCATCTAACACAAAAAGTGTTTAGAGGCCATCTCTTTATGAGTTTAGGTATTGCGGCCCATCACCTGATGAAAACTATGTACACACAATCAAGCTTCTTGAACACACATTTATATACACAAATTGAGAATGCTGATTGTGGGGGAAAAAAAATATATATAACATTGGAAAAAAAAGTATTTTCAAAAATATTTACAATAAACAAGTTAAATTTTTGTCAGGCTTGCCACTCTGAAAAGCAGTTTCGTCCTGGAATTAGACACAGGGCTACATCACACAGCTCACACTTCCATGGGGTGTTGGTCCTCTTTCCACCCTTCCATTTTCATTTCACTTTACTTTCATTGTCACTATAAATGTACATGAAAAAAGTCAGTATTTATGAAAATAATAAAGTATAAAATAAAAATATATACAGCAATAAATAATAATGGAAATCTATATGTATGACAATAGAAAGAATACCATAGCTGAATATGTGCTATATCCCTAATCTTCATATAGAAAGTAGAACACCACAAATTATAAATTCCTGCCTGGGATACCCACAGTGCACGTACGACTTTGATCTGATATGCACATTTTATTATTATATTCACAAACACACACTTATATTGCATCAAAATTAACTTTGTCTTGCAATATAAAAAGAAACTTTCAAAAGAAACTTTTTCATCATAAAAAAAAAAAGAGTGAGTTGGCTTACCTCTGCTCGTCGATGGCGTCACCCACGTGTTCAAATCCGTCACTATCTTCACTCGAGGACTCTTCCGAAGAAGACGATGATGACGAATTTGGACCATCCTCTTCCTCAAGTTGATCAAAAAGCACAATTTCTTGCGCTAAATTTAGTTTTCCGTTCATTGTCAAAGTCACACAAAGTCGCTGCTCGAACCAAACGGCCGTCGCTCGCCACCTCTGCTTCAGAACACTCCTCCCCTCTCGTTCGGTAGAACCTCGCGCGGCAGTTATATTTATTTAAAAAAAAAAAAAAACGCATTTTGTGCTTCCACTGTAACTTCGAAAGGGTTCGTTTGATTTGTGTTTTTTTCATGGAGCTTCCGTTTTGAAAAAGGACAAGAAATGATGGAAATATAGACATAAACAAATGATCCATGCAGCGTTTTAATGTTTTTTTGAGAGGACAATAAAACTATAAAACTTAAATGACAATATCTCACGTTCTAGTTGGTCGATTGACTTCAAATAATAACGAGAGTAAACCGCAACTTCCGCACTTTAAAACGAGACCAACCAAAGGCATAAGGGTGACGTAATTAAAACGTGAGGGCGCTTCAAAGACGACGTGCGCTGAGGACGCGCCGGCGCGTCCTTCGACTCTCAAGGGTTAACTGGGACCGTGTGCTTTGGTCAGATGTGACCAAGATTGAGCTTTTTGGCAAGAAACACTCTAAGTGGGTCTGGCGTGCCACGAAAGATGTGCATGCTGAAAAGCACCTCATACCCACTGTGAAGTATGGGGGTGGGTCAGTGATGCTATGGGGCTGGCCCTGGGAACGAATGCTTTGAAATACCAGGACATTTTCAATCAAAATCTGCTGCCCTCTGCCCGAAAGCTGAAGATGGGTCGTCACTGGGTCTTTCAGCAAGACAATGACGCTAAACATATGGCCAAATCTACATAGAAATGGTTCACCAGACACAAAATCAAGTTCCTCCCACGGCCATCTCAGTCCCCAGACCTTGTTTTGCTGGCAAAAGGGGGTTGTACAAAGTATTAACACCAGGGGTGCTAATAATTGTGACACACATTATTTGATGTCAAATCATTTTTTCTTTGTGTGGGATTTTTTCCCCACTGAATGAATGCACTTGTATTGAAGGTTGGATTTTTCTCTTTTTTTCCATTAAGGTCCCATATTATTTGAATAAGAAAAAATTATTAGAAGCTAAAAAACACATCTTTTTAAAGGGGGGGGGGGGGCAATGATTATGGAGGGCACTGTATTTCTTTCAACAGCTATCCCTCTAGGTAATGAAATGAAAAACTGATTTGTTCAGTGGGCGGTTGACTCGTACTGGGTATGAGGAAGTACAGCAGATTTACGGTCAGCGTGGACTCAAATTTTGACCTATTTAAAAACATACTTTCAAAATGTGACAAAATCTGAAGAAGAATTCCCTCAGTTATTAGATTTCTAACTTAGATATAACAGGTTTAGAATTGTATTTTTTTAATTGCTTTGTTACTAGTTCTGAAGTGTTTAGTGAATGGACTTGTGAAACTCGTTGGATTCGGTACCTTAAGCAAGGTTAAGAAACAGTGATTTAGACAATAATAATCTCAAATCCATTGTAAAAATTAAGGAATCAATGAATGAAATTTGTACAATACTGCCCATACTTAGCTAGTAAGTAAGACTTGAAAGAAAATAACCCTGACAGCGTGAAACTCAGATTACACCAGATTGGTGCATAAAAATTATAGCTTGAATAAATAAATAAACTAGCTGAGCAGTCTAATATAGTGGACCTCCGCTAAGCAGCTCTTGAACACAAACGGAACCGAACCTATTGAGGTAATGATACAAAAAAAAAAAAGATTAAATTACTCATCCTTTATGACCCTACGTAGCCCGCCATACGCCAGCATCCGATTAAAATGAAGTATTCCATCCGAACCGGCTAACTTTCTCGCTCATCCACCAAATGTCGACCATGAATCAAGCCACTTACTCATAATTGGAAACATTAGTGTGGGAAAACAACAACAACATGCTTTCCACCTGACTATTTAGCTCTCTATCTATAATTCCATAATTCCCCAGCTCCACATGTGCTAATGTTTAGATTAGCGTTCATTAATTTGCGCTATTGGCCATTTGGTGACTACTCAATCTAATTTAGGGATGAAAGACATCATCTTTACGCTCAGCTGTTCTATTATTAGCAAAATCGCATTATTTTCAAATCATGTTATGTTATTACAGGACATCGTATGCTAATTTGTATGCTAAAGCATTTACCTGTTTGCCACCAAGTGTCCACCACAGGACAGCGCCCTTCACCCACAACAGTGTGGTACCACTCCCACGCCTCTGTGTTGATTGGCTCGCCCACTGCACACATCATAATTGTTGTTAACGCCTTACTGGCCATTGACGGCGATTGACGTCTAATTCATTTAGAATAAAAGCGATCATCAACTGCGCTAAAACATAATCATTCCTACCGGATCCGAGCGTCTTGAGACTGGAACGGTCGTACTTGCGCACCCATTCGTCTCCGTACTTCAGAAGCAAGCGAATTGCCGTGGGGGCGCCGTAGAACTGATTAATTTTCAGTCTCTCCACCATCTCCCAGTAACGTCCTATGGAAACAACAACAGAAACTTCCAGGAATTTTTTTTGAAGCGTTGACAGCTGTGTAACATGCTTCATCTGACATGTGAGCACACGCAAGCTAATTTTAGCTCATGTTGGTGTCTGGCTGAAAACAGTTACTCACACATTTAAGGCACTAGCAATTTCATGCTAGTCGTTTGCACTGTAGAAGCAACAAAAAGATAGCTATCATACCCGGGTCGGGATAAACGGGTGTGCTCTCAAACAGGACGCTAGTACCGCCATTAGCTAAAGGTCCGTACACGGCGTAACTGTGTCCGGTGATCCAACCGATGTCGGCCACGCAGCCAAACACGTCGCCGTCGTTGTAGTCGAAGACGTACTGGAACGGGATGGACAAAATGTAAGAAACTCAGCTGGTGTTCCACAAGGCTCTATGCTAAGGATATACATTTTTTTATCATTGTCTAGATAAATGTCAGAATTGCTTCCCGCTAGAGTTGTAATGAGTCCATATATTTTTTACAATATAGCCTACTCAACATCAGGGGTGCTGAAATACAGATTTTGAAAGGGCGGTAAATAATTTACTCATCTATTGACATTAAATCTGACAAGCATTTGAATGAATAACAATCATTTATATGATATGCGGTACTAACCAATGATATCTATGTCAAAAAGACATTTTCAATATTTAAAAAAGGAACTAGATTAGGCAGATAAATACAGTGCTTGCTCATCTTTGACTCATTAAGTGTTTCAAAAAGTTAAAAGAAAAAAAAAACACCTACTACAAAAACAACGGCGCCCTTAAAGGGACATCGACAGAAATAAAATAAATTTAAGCAATCTGGTGCGCACCAGAAACTATCTGGTAAACATTAGCATTATATAGCATTTAATTTAGTGAACTTTTGCTAAGCAAGTTAGCTAATGGTTGTAAACATTTGCATTATATAGCATTAAAGCAAGCGGACTTTTGCTATGCAAGTTAGACAGTTGCAACAATGCAACAATTGGCTAGCTTGCATAGCAAAAGTCCGCTAGCTTAAATGCTATATAATGCTAATGTTTACCAGATAGTTTCTGGTGCGCATTTAAATATGGATATCAAAATTGCGACTCACAGAACCATTTTTTGTGGCCCCCAATTTAACATAAAATGTTTGCGTTACTGTAGCCTGTGCTAAAATATAAATATTTGTATAAAAAAGGGAAAACATGTAGAAAATGAAAACATTACAAAATAAAAACAAATAAAAAATAAAACAAATTCTAATACATGTAAAATAACAAATAATAAATAATTAAAGAGTTTGGGACCCCTGCATTAGCATAATAATAACAAAATAAATAAATAAAACTATATTATACTGATGAATACTAGGATTGCTCAATTTACAATACAAGTCTTAGGGAGCTTTCACACTAGACCAAGAGACCAGGGTACGGTTGGAGAGCTACCTCACAGCAACACTTGCAAATGGGTTGTTGAACAGGTTTAGCATTCACACTGCGCCAATCGAACTTTCCGTGTGGCATCATGTGGATGAAAGGCGTACTTATGTATTGGACAAATAGAAGAGGAAATACCTCCCTCCTGGGAGGGGAGGGAGCGTTGAGCATCACAGTGTGGTGCTGTGAGACTACACGTAACCTAGCATAGCATAGAATGTCGCCTCTCGGCCAGCGGCGGGGTCACACCCCCTCGTCTCAATGCCGAGCGAACTCAAGAATATAAAAAACGCATAAGGGAATCGCATGTTACCCCATGTTACACAGGCGCACTATCGCTCTTACTTTCATGCCTTTTTGGACTGTCAAATTGTCGCCACTTCCAGGAGAGCGAGACTCACGAAACGGCTGCCCCGAGAGGCTCCGCCTGTATGCCACTGTCACACTCACATGGTACATTCAGCAAGAGCATGCAAAACACAACCGCCACAGTAGAACCCGATTCTGTGTATCAAATGCAACTGCTTCCAAGGATGGCCTGCATGTACCGTCACAACATCCCTGATCCAGTTGCATTCACAAGTGAAGTAAGGTGCGCTTAAAGCGGACCGAAACCCAAGATTTTTGAGCGGACCAGAGTTCGTTTGTATGGTTCGATCTAAAGTTTGGATGCATGTTCACTTTTACAAAACTAAGCGGACTATCTGAGAAAAAGAACTCTGGTCCGTTTAAAACGGACCAAACTGCGAGTGTGAAAGCGCCCTTACACAATTCCAAGTGTACCTAACATCTTACCTTATGTGTAAGCGAGGTGTACAAAAGGTACCCGGCTTGCGTGTGCACTAAACCTTTGGGCTTTCCAGTGCTCCCCGACGTGTAGAGCAGGAAAAGAACGTCCTCGCTGTCCATTGTGACCGGCTCGCACACGGTGTCCTCTGACATCATCTCCTAAAACAATCCCTTTAAGTCCAAGCTCATTTCAGTTAAAAGTGAATTGTCTCACCTCTTCCATGGCGACATCTTTGGGCGTCATGGCAACCGGCGCGTCAGTGCGCATGACGACAAACACCTGGCGCACAGTCGGACAGTTACGCACCGCCGCGTCCACAGTGGACTTCAAGGGTGTCACTTTGCCGCCTCGTACGCTTTCATTGACGGTGATTACTGTACTGGAGCGCGCTAAAAAAGATTTAAAGCTGTAATGTGAAGTAATTTCACAACATGCCAAATAGGGTCACAATTAAAGTAATTAAACATTGTCCAACAAATAAAGCATGAAAAAATAATTTATATGTTGTATATTTGACAAAATAATCGCGTTTCCGAAGTTCGAGCCTGAAAGGGGACGAACCCGGAAGTGATACGTCACACCGAGAACAGCGAAGGCAGCGCTCCATACGGCCGCCATACAAAGCCCTTCAAACAATGATTCACACCGATATAAGCAATAGATCGAGCGCAAGGGAGGAGATCCAAGTTTTTGAAGAGTTGGAGGAAGAAGAGGAGCTTGGAATTTTATGTTGGACCTAACATGTATGAGCCAGACGCTAATCAGGATGCAAACAATGTGCCTCGACTACCTGACATGGAATGGAGACAAGACCCATCGAGATTACAAGGTTGGTAAGATATATGCTGTTATTATTTTCATGATTTGAAGATGCAGGCATTTGCACATCATTTTATGTTTTTGTCTATCTGATGACATTGTTTAAAAAAATAATAATCAGACTGCATGTTCATTTTGGCAGATCCTGCAGCTCTCGTGCATATAAAATAATAATATAAAAACGGGGGGAAAGAAGGAGATGAGTCGTTGATGGCTTTCTCCACTTTATCGTGGCAACAATAAGAAAACAAAATAATAGCGGACTGCCGCCACATTCGACCGCGAAGTTTTGCTTCTCGCTCATCTCCGCCTCGCCTCGTACTACCAGCTACTACTACTTCCTGGGGCTATCGGCAGGAAGTGGCGTCTAATGGCGTGAGGAAATGTAGTCTTTTCACACAAGCGAACAGATTACAAAGCACCACTTCAGTGTTGTCCCAAGACTACATTTCCCATGATTCACTGCGGGACTTGAGCTGTCAACGTTCACATTTGACAGCATTCTGCCGCGGTCCTCCTCGCCAGCTGTTTGCTCGCCATTCACGCTCGTTTGCATTTGATCGCTAGTCTGATACACTCCCGCTTTTTCGGTGAGGTCTTTTGTGTTTATTCGTTATTGGATCGTTTTTGTTCACCACTGTAAATAAGAGCACTGAAGCAAGAAGGGGTAAGTCGCCATTTCTGTTCAACCCGTTTTCTCCTGTTTTTTTTTGCGTAAGAAGCTAGGTTAGTGGCTGTCTTTTCTTCGTTCTTTTTCATGATTAGGGTTTAGCTAGCGGTTGGGATTCAAGAGTAGATTCCTTTTGTTTGTTGTTTTGGCCTGGGCTTACCCTGAAGCCGCGCTTCATCTACATTTTGTACATATTCATTGCGAGTTTGATTGTTGTGTAAATTTTGTGCCACTTGTGAAATTGTGTGGCTCGTTTTATGTTACGCCCTTCGCGAGCCGTCCTTGGGACGTAACACTAGCGAAAACAACAACAACTATGCCACGACTATTGCCACGAGTTGGCTTTCGGCTAACGTCGCTAGCTTCTACAGTACATTCCACAACAGTTGGCACCTCTGCTTTGACAAAGTCATCAGTCATCTATCCAAAAATCACACTTACTTTCTGGCAAATCCTTGATCATAAGCAGACCGGTTAAGAAAGCAGGCGTCTTCGAAGTGTTTGCAGCAGAGAACACTACTCGATGATGGCGTGAAATTCATTCGCTTCGTGCGAACGAAAGATGTCCATTTACGTGCCCTGCTATCCTTTGGCCACTCATACAACTTTTCGTTTGAGTGAGAACAAAACATCGCCACACACCGCTGTGGCATCTTACCGAGAAGCAATGCAACAAACAATACTGTTCTATAGCGGACTTCCCTCGCACTTCCCGGTGTGACGTAATTTCCGAAGATTGCCGAAGAAAAGCATTTTCGTAGTCAAGGGCGTTGCTATGGGTTAAACAAAGAATCTGGAAGGGTTGCGTTAAAAAAAATAACGAAAATATGCTTATAAATGTTTAGCCATTGATATTATTCAAAAACATGGTTGGCCAACCTTACTTCACATTACTGCTTTAATTAAATTATCATTGAGGTTAGCTCACTAGCTGCTATTGACGGGGCTTGACGTCCGATTCATTTTGACCGGAAGGGGCGAATAAATTAAATTCGGCTCGCGTCGCCAGCGTAGGAACGGAATTGTTCGTAACCCGGGGACTAATTAGCGCAAAATATTGATCATGTCACCATAAAGAGGAGTTTAAAATACTTTACTGTAGAGATTTATAGCGACTCTGACCTGGAGTAACCTCTGGACTCAGTCAAGGCATGTGTGCCCTCATCGCTCTTATTTCCAACACATTGGCCCACATGCTTGGAAACGGGCTGCCAAAACTCCCTTATAAGTAGCTTTTGCGATCAAAACAGTTTTTTTTATTTAATTGGCATGAACATTTTTTTATTATTTCACAATCTCCACTTCCTAATAAGTACAGAGACGGGGTACTTTGACCATTTAGGCATATTAAGAAACTAATGCTAGCCTAGCATTGAGAAAACCTATAAATACGTCGTCATTCGAAGCTATGTACATAAAACATAATACGTTGCTCTTTGCCCTTTGCTGCGTTCAAACCCTTGAATTCACTCGGCCGTGGCCACAATAAAGGATTATCTTATCTTCCGAAACTGTCAAGGGAAGGAAATAGTGAGCTATTAAGTCCCTGAGGGGCCATTAAAACCACAGTTTTTCACCGCAAACACGTTGTTTCTGTAAGAATATAATTGTGAGTTTTGTTGAATATATTAATAGATTAATCGATTACTAAAATAATCAATAGCTGCAGCCCTGGCTAACAAAGTGGTATGAAAAAGTATTTGAACCTTTTGGAATTTCTCACATTTTTGTATAAAATCACCATCAAATGCGACCTGATCTTTGTCAAAATCACACAGATGTAAAAACAGTCTGCTTTAATCGAAACCACCCAAACATTTATAGGTTTTCGTATTTTAATGAGGGTAGTATGCAAACAATGACAGAAGGGGGAAAAATAAGTAAGTGAACCATCGCATGTAATATTTTGTGGCTCCCCCTTTGGCAGCAATAACTTCAACCAGACGCTTGCTGTAGCTGCAGATCAGTCTGGCACATGGATCAAGACTAACCTTGGCCCATTCTTCTCTACAAAACTGCTGTCGTTTTGTATTTGATTCCTGGGATGTCTGGCATGAATCACTGTCTTTAGGTCATGCCACAGCATCTCAATGGGGTTCAAGTCTGGACGTTGACTTGGCCACTCCAGAACGTGTATTTTGCTCTTCTGAAACCATTCTGAAGTTGATTTACTTCTGTGTTTTGGATCATTGTCTTGGTTGGCTACAACTGTCTGATAGACATTCTCAGGTTTTCCTGCAAAACATCCTTTTGAATTCATTCTTCCATTAATGATTGCAAGTTGTCCAGGCCCTGTGGGAGCAAAACGACCTCAAATCATGATGCTCCCTCCACCATGCTTCACACATGATGTTGTGTGTTACTCCCAAACAATTCAACTTTGGTTTCATCAGTCCAAAAAATACTTTGTCAAAACTCCTGTGGAGTGTCCAAGTACCTTTTCGCAAACATTTAATGAGCAACAATGTTTTTTTTTTAGACAGCAGTGGCTTCTTCCGTGCAGTCCTTCCATGAACAGCATTCTTGGCCATAGTTTGTTATATAATTGATGCCTGCACAGAGATATTTGACTGTGCCGATGATTTCTGTAAGTCTTTAGCGAACACACTAGGGTTCTTTTTCTAATCTAAACTTGGCCCATTCTTCTCTACAAAACTGCTGTAGTTCAGTCAGATTCCTGGGATTTCTGGCATGAATTGCTGTCTTTAGGTCATGCCACAGCATCTCAATGGGGTTCAAGTCTGGACTTTGACCTGGCCACTCTAGAACGTGTATTTTGTTCTTCGGAAACCATTCTGAAGTTGATTTACTTCTGTGTTTTTGATCATTGTCTTGCTGTCGCATCCATCCCCTTTTAGTTTCAACTGTTTGACAGATGGCATCAGGTTTTCCTGCAAAACTTTGAATTCATTCTTCCATTAATAATTGCAAGTTGTCCAGGCCCTGAGGGAGCAATACAACCCCAAATCATGATGCCCCCTCCACCATGCTTCACGGTGAGGATGAGGTGTTGATGTTGGTGAGCTGTTCCATTTTTCCTCCACACATGACGTTTTGTGTTACTCCCAAACAACTCAACTTTGGTTTCATCAGTCCATCAAATATTTTGCCAAAACTTCTGTGGAGGGTCCAAGTGCCTCTTTGCGAACATTAAGCAATGGCTTCCTCCGTGGAGTTCTCCCATTCTTGGCCATAGCTTTACATATAGTTGATGTGTGCACAAAGATATTGGACCGTGTCAGTGATTTCTGTAAGTCTTTAGCGAACACACTAGGGTTCTTTTTTACCTTTCTGAGTATTCAGCGCTGAACTTTTCGCGTCACCTTTGGTGGATGGCCACTCCTAGGGAGAGAAGCAACAGTGCCAAACTCTCTCCATTTGTAGACAACTTCTCTGACTGTCGATGGATGGACATCCAGACTTTTAGAAATGGTTTTGTATCCTTTCCGAGCTTTATATAAATCAACGATCCTTGATCGCAGGTCTTCAGTAAGCTTGAGAACGATAAACCGATACGACCAGATATCCAGTTTTACAGGCGAGAGATACAGCTGTATCGATAGTAAAGTTATCATTCGACAGTAATCAGACATTAAATATTCAATGAAGCGATAGTAGAGATAGAATTCGGCTATCGCGAGCACAAGAATCTGCTTCTAATGCATTGTTTAATATGATAATAATTTAGCTTTTACCTCACATGCTGCGCTTGTGTCATTCACCACACAGCGCACTTAGATAGTGACCGCCGTCGTGGTTGCCTCAACTTCCCATTCATTTCGGCAGAACCGCTAGAAGTCGCCGTCATTACCCGATCGTCACGGGCGTGTCATAACAACGCGAGAGCTAACAAAAGCACTGTAACGCACGCTCCATAGCGTTTTCTTCACAACCCAAAACGAAACTAGTAGTGGCAACGAAGCAACATCCTCGCCAGCGACGTGCAGCGATTGATTTTCAACGCACCCAGGAAAACAAAAGTTGCTCTTTGAAGTGACGAAGGCAGCCAGATCTGTTCGCACGGGACAGAGCTAGTGTGAAGCGGTACAGAGATCGTGAGTTTTTAATTCTGAAAAATAACCCACTACAATGGTCGAAAGGGCAGCACGATCTGCTGGAGATATTGTTTCCACGAAACGTAGTCTACTTTAACATGAACATGTGGATGAGTTGATCTTCCTCAAGAAAAATCTGCCCTTCAAAAGAGATATAGACAGTGATGAGGAATAAAAAAAATGTGAAAGCACAGGCATAAGTGAATGACTTTGCTGTGTATAAGGTTAAAGCAGTATTTCTCAAATAGTGGGGGCGCAGAGCGATGCCAGGGGTGGCGTGTGTGACCTCGGGGAACATGCTTTTTTTTTTTTTTTTTTGCCGTACTAGAATAAAGTGTACTTGCACATCCACTCAGTGGGTGGCAGTGGCGCTGTCATTTTCAAAGTGCGCGCAGTATTTTTGAAGTAAGCAAGAGCACTCAGCACACGGAAGAGACTCATGGAGAGCTGTGCGCTGTTTTCGAAAGCCATTTTCCAGCCGGACTCACGCAGCGACCCACTGTCTTCTCCGGTTCTCACGTGTCCACCCGAGAAGTGCCATTTTCGGCTTGGGATCGTCACGACGACCGCCCTCACCTAAGGTTATCCTTCGGCTGCCGAGAATGCGCTTTTTTCGGGCCGTTTGCCTTTTGGCTTTGACATTTAATACAGTGGTAGACGAGGAAAGACCACTGTTTACTGTGTCTAAAAATGGTTGTTTTTCAGCGAAAATGTGCCGAATATTGCCAACAATCGTCCCGCTTTGTCAGTGTTATATCAGTAAACCAGTGAGCATTGTTAGCATGATCAGTGCAAAATAACCCCACATCATTGCAAACTGGAGGTGATACAGGGAGCAGCGAAAATAAAAACTATCCTTTTGTCCAAAGCCACTTTTTTTTCTTCTTCTTCTATTCAGTTTTTTTTTTGGGGTCAAATTTTTTGGCATATTGTCCTCATGAGTTAATGTTTCTAATCAATTTGAATTTGTTATTATTTACTGATTTTATTTTTCAGTATCAAATGGTCAAAAATGTACCTTGAGTGTATTTTTAGTTTGGATGTGACTTTTTTTTTTTTTTTTTTTAATTCAGGCAAATTGATGCACGTTAAGTCTTTTCTGTTACAAACAAAATAATGTTAATAAAGTTATACTTTATAAGTTCATCTCTTATCTTCTCTAATAGAAAAAAAGGATACAATGTGAGGCAGAGGCGTACTTATAATAGTAATATCGTAGACAAATGATACTATTTACAGTGGCGGCAGAGTTTGGGGGGGCGCGAAACATTTATGTCTTCCTTGGGGGGGGGGCGTAACAAAATAATTGAGAAGCACTGGGTTAAAGTAATGATTATAGACCTGTCTGTCAAAAATGCCATGTTTTTATTCCCCCAGTTATACCAGTGGTAAAGCATAATTTATTATTTATTTATGATAACACTAACAGGTTTAATTCTTTTTTTCAAGAGCTGCTGCATATAATATTTTTTGCTTGTAAGATGTATACGTTGAAAGTTTGCACTTAAATTACTTACCTATTGTGTTCAAAACACCAGGAAATACAGTAATTAAATTACTGCACTTTATTGTTGTCTGTGACTGGAGTTTTATTCTATTATCAATCCCATCCAACAAAATGACGGTCATATAGTAAGCCTTATTTTTTTTTCTCATAAAAAAAATAAAACATAACATGACAAATTTCGTTGTTTAATTTTGCTATTAAAAAATGTGGTCTTTTTTTATATTTTTAAAATACTGTACGAACACACACAACAATTGTTTACTATTGTATCGTTTTCACTCTGTATCGAACCGTATTGTTCTTAAACTGTATCGAATCGTATCGAATCGCTCGGCCTAAAAAATGTATCGTTTTGTAATCGAATCGTAACCTGTGTATCTAGATACATATCGAATCGGCTTCATGCCAGAGATTCCCAACCCTAGTCTTCAGACAACTCTTTTGACCGAGCCATGATGCGCAACAGACAATGTTTCTCATCATGACATTTCTTACCAGGTGTGTGTTTTATAGTGGGCAGTGCAGCCTTAAACCACTCATCAGTGATTGGGCACACACCTGACTTCAATTGTTTGGTAAAAATTGGTTTCAATTGCTTTTTAAGTCTCCTTAGGCAGAGGGTTTACTTACTCTTTTTTTCTCTTCTGTCATTGTTTGCATGCTATCCTCATTAAAATATGAAAACCTAAAAATGTTTGGGTGGTTTAAGTTAAAGCAGACACTGTTTTTACATCTATGTGATTTTGACAAAGATCACATTTGACAGTGATTTTATGCAGAGATGTGAGAAATTCCTCAAGGTTCAGATACTTTTTCATACCACTGTAATTCACTGTTGCAGTAGATATTTGTATTTAAAAAAAAATACTTAAAGGGCTAAACTCATTAGTTGCCTTTGACAGTGATGAACTATTTTTAACATGGAGGACTGGCAGCGAATGACCTCCTAGTTTAAATGGATTGGACGTCAAGCACCATCAATGGCAGTGGGTTATTGAAGTATTAAAAAAAATTGAATGGCCATGCCAACTCACCGTCTCTAATTCGCTCGGCGAGAGCTTCAGCGCTGAACCCCGCAAACACTACGTTGTGCGCGGCGCCCACACGAGCGCAAGCTAGCATGGACGCTACGGCGAGCGGGCACGGCGGCATGTAGATGGTGACGCAGTCACCCTTCTTAACGCTGCGTCGCCTTAACAGGTTGCCAGCGCGACAGGTCATCTCCAGGAGCTCCCTGTTGGAAAATGCATAAATAGGATGGAGTATCGTAGAAACGAGAAGCCTACTTTTTTTGGACTGGTTTTGAGATTTTTGATGTGTTTTGGTCTTATCTTGACGAGTGCTGTTTACGCGACAACGGCAACAGGGGTGACAAGACCTGGGTGACCAAACATCCTCTTTTACCCGGATATGTCCACTTTTCACATCCTGTCCGTGGCGTCCGTCAGGGTTTTATAAATTCATGAGTAGTCACAGACCGGCTTTATAATGGTGTCAACTGTCAATTCTCATTCACAAATAAACCGTCACGACATGAGCTCACACGCTATCGGTATGTACACTTGCTAAACTTACTTTTCGGCAACTGATGACTTCTGTCGGAGTTTTGTACTTGTGTGCCGATGATTGTAAACTTTTATAGCAATGTTTGAGTTTTCCTCAGCTACTCGCTAATAGGGTAGCTGTCAGTGAGCTAAGCCACGCTAGGTAGTATGGGAAATGTAGTTTTAAACTGCTGCGTTTGGTAAAATGCTGGTTGAATCGTTTGTCAGTTTATTTCGGTTATTGTTTGCGTTCAATCTAGAACATTGAATGAGAATAACAATTGAGTGGGAATAACAATTTGTCAATGACAATTGTTGTGATAGTAATTTATAAAAATGTTTAGTTGTCACATAGCCTACTGTGTGTGTGTGTATTGAATGGACTACATTTCTATTGTATTATTATAATTATTCTATCACCAAATTATTATTATTTTATCACATACCAAATTTGGCAAGAAAATTGTTTTTTTTTTTCACACATAAGCCGCACTGACTATAAACCGCAGCTGTCCCCACTGTATTATGGGATATTTACACCAAAAGATATTAACTGGTAGCAATTTGACAGCGGAATCATACGACTGTCATAAAACCAAATGAACCACCGTGAAGCTTTGAACCAACTGGCTCCAAAGCTTCGTTGCTTCAAGAAGCTTCTTTCGGCCATCACTGCTCCCTTGGGCGAGACAGTCAACCTCTGCTCCCACCTTCTGTCAACACTGTTGTTGTCCAACATGCCTCCTAGCATGCATTGCAGCGCTACAGATTTAAATAACAATCAAAATTCATGTTCTGTGCTAATTATGTCTTCAGTTACTGTTCCAGTTGTTTCATTCATTGCTAGTTATAGTATTTGGTAACACTTTGACAGTGGCGCCATAAAACTGTCATTAGATAACCATAATCCAGCAAATTATCTTACATTTGAATGGATGTAAAAGATCCAAGCTGGATATAATTGGAGTTCGTGACATAAATTGACACTTAATGACATGTCATGAGCATTCAGTAATGCCCATGATTGTGTCATATCATGATTATGATAGTCTTATGACGCCGCTGTCAAATAAAATGTTACCTACTAACCCAAATAAATCAACAAATAAGCCGTACTGCACTATAAGCCACAGGATTCAAAATGCAGTGGCGCCTCTAGAAATTTTTCATAGGGGTGGCCAGATGGGGCCACTTAAAATCTTGGGGTGGCCAAAACTAAACCATAATTTCAGGTTTTAATTATATTATTGCAGTAAAAAGGTCAGGGGAAAACTATCAGAAAGACTTAAGGGCACGGCTACTGATATACTTTGGTGTATTGTGTAATATTTGATGTTACTAATGATTTAATGTGCATAGTCCATAACTGTCCAGTCAACATTTTGAGTTCCACAACAATTCTGTTTTATTGTGTTATGTACACATTAGGCATAAGGTGTACATTTAACTAGGGCTGTCAAAGGATGAAAATGTTTTAATCGAGTTAATCACAGCTTAAAAATGAATTAATCGTAATTAATCGCAATTCAAACCATCTCTAAAATATGCCATATTTTTCTGTGAATTATTGTTGGAATGGAAAGATAAGACGGATATATACATTCAACATACTGTACATAAGTACTGTATTTGTTTATTATAACAGTAAATCCACAAGATGGCATTAACTTTATTAACATTCTTTCTGTAAAAGGGATCCACAGATAGAAAGACTTATAATTCTTAAAGGATAAATGTGAGTTTGTATATTGTGACAAAATATTGCCATCTAGCGTATTTGTTGAGCTTTCAGTAAATGATACTGTAGCGACTTAACTGTTCTGGCCAAATGCATGACGGGAAGTGGTGCGACCATGACTGTGTGTGGTGGCTGCAAATGCTATATCTTCTCTGCGTTGGGTACACTATAGGGTGTTAAGAAAAAGATCGACTCCTGTCATTCTTCCCCATGTCGCTTCCCACAATATTGATAGTTGCTGTGGGAGAGATGACAAAGCTTTTGCCAATTAAAGCACAGCCCCAATGAATGCTTGTATCTACTCCACTCTGCCTCTTATCTCTGTATATAAGTAAAACGGCGCCATTGTAGGCTGTTTGCGGCAATGGGTAAATGAGCCGTACCGCGAATGCGTTAATTGCGATAAATATTTTCACGTGATTAATTTTAAAAAATTAATTACCGCCCGTTAATGTGATAAATTTGACAGCCCTACTTTTAACAATACAAAATAAATGCATTCATTTGGAAAGAAATGCATAACTGATGCTACAACAATCTAACGTGAACTGGCAAGCGGGGTGGCCAGTCGGGAGGCCAACCAATTTATAGGGGTGGCGCCACTGTCAAAATGGAAGGGAAAAAGTAGCGTCTTATAGTCCGAAATTACGGTAGGTAGAAAGTTTTCGGTCTTGTGCAGATGAGCGAGGTATTGCCTGTGTTGCGTTTAAGAACTGCTCGGATTTCTAGCGATCAGCCACCTTGCTGTCCGCGACAATGTGGACCCCAGCACGTCTACTGTACATCATTTGATTAGACATGCACAAGTTTTCTCCACACGTAATAGTCGTGCAAACGCGGAATTAAAATAAAGGCAAAACGCCGCTTTTGCGTGATTATGTAACATTGTTGCCGTGTAAACGTGGCCTCCGTCTTGGACAGTGACTGACCTGTAGGTGACCTTGACTTCCGATCCGGGCTCATCCCGCTCCCAGATGAGCGCCACCTTGTCCGGATTGCTGTGCGCATGACGATCCAGGCAATTTACTGCAGAGTAAACGTTGATTGGACTGATACAAGTTTTCCATGCAACGGATTGAAAAACTCCAGTGCTTATGCAACTGGTTATCCACAGGAAAGCTTTTTGCAGGATATGCTTTTTTTTTTTTTTTTTTTTTTTAAATGCTGACTTTAGTCTTTTTTTAAGTACTTTTAGACAAAAAAATATTATTTCTGAAAAGTTTTAGTATAGTTATTAGTTCTTGTAAAAAATTACTGTGCCAAGTTCCAACTCACCGGAGACATTGAGCTGCCCTCCCTGGAACCAGCGCACCTTGCCCCGCTCCATGTCATAGTCGAGAACGTCGCTAAACGGGGTGATCCATTCGAGCCGTCGCCGAGCCACGGCGGCCCAAAAACTCTCCGTCTGACTTATAGAAAATTCCTGGAGCCCTCCGTGGTCCCGCACGCCTAGAAAGCCCGCAGCCTCCGGCATGAACGCAGACGCCGCGTGGCTCTTCTTCCTCCTGCCGGCAACCGCACGCGATAAGCGGCGACCGACGCACGACGCGGCGGCTTTTACGCATCCGTGCGAGAGCCACATTTCGGCTTCGGAGTTGTGGAAAAAAATTCAAGCTAAATAGAAATATGGCGGTGAAGCATTCCCTCGCCGTACGTGGCTTTAGCTTATGGAAATAAGAGACTCTATAAGAAGAGGGTTGGACTTATTTTGCCTCAAGGGCGGTACAAGTGAACCCGAACATTGATTTTTTTGTTCTTCCCTTGAACGCAGCACAATAACGAAAAGTGAGAACAAGCTTTTCAATCCTGTTGTTAAATATCCCATTTTAATCAGACTGCATACATATATACAAAGACAAACACAGAAAATGTAACTATGATACACTTTTGAGGAGGTTGTTTTTCACATTGAAGTTTAGTGAGCTTGCCAGCAAATGAGGTCCAAGTCACAGCGTGACCAATTCTTTGTGGTGGCTCTCACAAAGTGTGGAGAACAAAACATTGAACATACAGTAAACCCTTGCCAATTCAGAAAGTCGCCAAATTGATCACTTTTTGAGCTGTTTTGCAGTTTTATGTTCGCTGGATTACCAGAAGATGGCGACAAAATGATGGCGAAGAAGCAAGTAGTAGCTAAATCTTTGTTTTTCTTCAGAATCAAATGAACTAGTGATTTTGGACTTATTCGCTGTCATTGCAAGGTTTTAGTGTGAGTAATTTGGCTTCCACATTTGGCTCAGGTTGGTCTTTTTTGTTTCATGAGTTACCGTAATTTTAGCACTATAAGGCGCACCTGACTATAAGCCGCCACTCATCAAGTTTGACACGAAAACGACATTTTTTCATAGATAAGCCACAGCTGTTCTCGCCGTATTATATTTACACCAAAACATAAGACTGTCAAAAGACCAAATGAACCACCATGAAGCTTTGAACTAGGGTTGTTCTGATCATGTTTTTTTTTTGCTCCCGATCCTATCCCGATCGTTTTAGTTCGAGTATCTGCCGATCCCGATATTTCCCGATCCGATTGCTTTTTTTGCTACCGATTCAATTCCAATCATTCCCGAGAATTTTTCCCCGATCATATACATTTCGGCAATGCATTAAGAGAAAAATGAATAAAACTCGGACGAATATATACATTCAACATACAGTGCATAAGTACTGTATTTGTTTATTATGACAATAAATCCTCAAGATGCCATTTACATGATTAACATTCTTTCCGTGAGAGGGATCCACGGATAGAAAGACTTGTAATTCTCAAAGGATAAATGTGACTTTGTATATTGTGACTAAATATTGCCATCTAGTGTATTTGTTGAGTTTCAGTAAATGATACTGTAGCCATTTAACTGTTCTGCTCAAATGCATGATGGGAAGTGCAACCATGACTGTGCGTAGTGGCACCAATTAATATATATATCTTCTCCGCGTTGGGAAATAACATAGGGTGTTAAGAAAAATAACTACTATATTTCTACCCCACATTGCTTCCCACGATATTTCTAATTGTTGAGAGAGGGATTGTAAGGCTTTAGCCAATTAAAAAAAGGCTCCAAAGGCTGCCAAAATTCACTCTACTCAATTTGCGCTGCCTTTTAGCTGTATATATATGTAAAACGGCGCCATTATAGATTGAACGCGACAATGCGTGAGTGGGTCGTGCAGCGCATGCGTTTATTGCGTTAAATATTTTAACGTGATTGATTAAAAAAAAATTAATTACCGCCGTTAACGCGATAAATTTGATAGCCCTATTTTAAGCCAAAACTAAAGACTCTGGATGAGTGTAAGACATTTTGTCTGCAACGTTAAATACAATTAGAAAACGATTTAATATAAACAATATGTATTTATTAAAAAAAGGCATGTCCGATATTTTTTTGCCGATGCCGATACTTTGAAAATGACGTGATCGGACCCTTTACTTTGAACCAATTGGATTCAAAGCTTCAAGAAGCTTCAATTTGGCCATCACAATTCTCTTGGGGAAGACCGTCAACCTCTAATGCCACCTGCTGTCAACACTGTTGTCGTCCAAAATGCCTCCTAGCATGTATTGCAGCGCTTCAGATGTAAATAACAAATCAAAATTGATGTTCTGTGCTAATTATTTCTTCAGTTACTGTTCTAGTTGTTTCATTCATTGCTAGTTATGGAATTTGGTAACACTTGGCGCCATAAGACTGTCATAAGACCATCTGAATTATGACATGACACTGTCATGAGCATTAATGAATGCTTCTGACCGATGTCATTTTGTGTCATCCAGCAAATTATCTCGCTTTTGAACGGGTGTAAAAGATCCGAACTGGACATAATGGAGTTAGTGACATAATTTGCCGGATGACACTTAATGACATCTGTCATAAGCATTCATTAATGCTCATGATAATGTCATGTCATAATTATGACCGTCTTATGGCAGTATTATGATGCCGCCGTCAAATAAAGTGTTACCTATTAACCCAAATAAATCAACAAATAAGCCGCACTGGACTATAAAGCAATTCAAAATGAGGGAAAAAAGTAGCAACTTATAGTCCGAAAATTACGGTGCTAGCAATGTAACTTTTTTCTATATTATTGTAAAAAGAATAATAATTTTAAAAAATAATAATAATGCCAAGTCCTTAAAAAAGATTTCAGAGCTTTGTATTGTTTTGGCAAACGTGGAAGTAAAATGTAAAGCTTACTACATGGATTTTTTTTCTTTAACAAGAAATTTCTCAAGAAAAATGCATTTTAACATTAAATTCTTCACGTTAAAAATGTCAAAACTTCCCAAGTTAAGGCAACAACAGGTAACTTTTCAGTTTTGGTTGATTTTAGCGACAACGGTGGACAAAAGCGGTATTGTTTTGCTTTAGGGAAGACTGCGTTTCTGATGAGGACCTGCGCACATCCGCAAAGTGTCGTAAAATCATGATTTCCCGGTCGCCTGCTGATGTATTAAACGACATTTCTGTTTCCAGCGGCAGTGGAAGGATGAATAGTAATTAGATAATGAATCCAGTTTTGGCTAAACAATAGCATATGACGGTGAGAAACTGTGGCTAACCCCCACCACCAGAACTCGTCAGCATTGACTCCAGTGAGTGAAAGCAGGTCCAAAGTTTATTCTTGAGTATCCTGGTAGCCTCCCTTTTTTTCCCTCATCAGAAAAAACTTTTTGTCTCTTTTGTTGCTCTGCCGTCTTTGAAGAATTTGCGCGAAAGTGTTGGCGTTGACATTTGTAGTTTGTTTTGTGTGGCAGGGTTCTTGCCACCCTCCCCAAAGTTATAAAAGAGGTGTCATTCAACTAGTTGTCAGTCGACATATTAAATGTTATGAATATATTTTATAAAGGTTGAAAAGTTTCCTATTGTTGCTTTAAAACATGAAACATCACATTTTAACATGAAATTTATCACGATGAAATGCGAAACGTTTCACGATTAAACATTGCACTTTTACCTTAAATTTATTACATTATAGTGCAATAATGAAGTTTTTTTTTTTTCCGTCAAAACAGTATAAGAAATGTAAATTAGACGAATTGGAGGGTTCACCGCATAAATTCAATGTCTTGTATTTTAGTTTTAAGCCTGCAGAGGAGGTAAGAAGAACGTCCCCCGCCCCCAAAAAAACATTCTTAGTTGTCCGTCTCATCCTCGGTTTTGTCCTCACACTTGCTGAGTATCTTGGCGTTGTGCTCCTGCGCTTTGGCTCGCAGCACAGCGATACTGTGCACCCGTAGTTCGTCTCTGTTGCCGTCCGTACGCCCCTTTTCCTCGGGCCCCTCCGCTTTCTCCCGTATCGGCGGCGTGGGGGCGCCCCCGTTCCTCTCGTCCAGGGGGGAGTGCGGCGTTTCCACAGACTTCTTGTGCATACCTATAGGAGAGAATGCCTTCTTTTATTGCTGCGTTTCCTGAACGGGAAGACTGCGGCAAACGGATGCCTCTTAACTCCTTCTTAATCAATTACGAGCCGCCTAATAGATTTCATCTAATCAATTGACACGAGGCCAACAGGAGATATGGCTCTAATCTGTCGTAATGAAGTGGGATTATCACGCAATTGACTGCTGCCGTTTTATCGACCGCTATGACACTTTGTGGCCTTTACTGTCTCTCCTGTGGGAATCCATGCTTACACTTGGACGGGACGGAAATAAGACACAAGCAGCAATACTAGAATGAAGAACATTTTTCTTTGTAAAAAAGAAAGCAAATTTCATTTTAAATGACATGATTGTATTATTGTTTGTATTAGTCATGCATTACTGTTCCCACAATGGTGAATTTCACTTTTCAGTTATTACTAGCCTAAGAAAACTACAACGAGGTCCATCAGCGTTCACTACGTGCGCCTGAATTCCTTAGGTGGAAAAGGGAAAACAAGAGGGTGGCTTAGGAAAACAAAACAAACACACATATTATGAAAATGAGTGGCCTTTTTCCATTTTCACAAACCTCTTTTGCCAGGGCATGATGGAAAAGGTAAAACAAGGGTGTATGAGGGAAAACACAAAACAAGAAGGTATATGAGAGGGAAAAAAACGCAGGGGAAAAATGGAACATAATTATGATAATGACTGGACTTTTTCCCTCTTCACAAACCTCTATTGACAGATTTAAAAAAATATGGAAAAGGTAAAACAAGATGGTGTATGAGGGAAAAACAGAAAACAATGAAGGTATATGAGAGAAAAACACACATTCAGGGGAAAAAAATGGGACATAATTATGATCATGCAGACTTTTTCCATTTTCACAAACCTCTGTCGCCAGGGCATGGAAAGTGGAAAAGGTAAAACGATGGTGTACGAGGGCACAACACAAAACAAGAAGGTACATGAGGGAAAAACCACAAACTTGGGGAAGATACAAAGTGGACTTTTTCCAATTTCACAAACTTTTGCCAGGTCATGGAACACGGAAAAGGTAAAACGAGGGTGTATAAGGGAAAACAAGAAGGTATATGAGGGGAAAAACACAAACGCAGGGGAAAAAAATGGAACATAATTATGATAATGACTGGACTTTTTCCATTTTCACAAACCTCTATTGCCAGATAAAAAAAAAGATGGAAAAGGTAAAACAAGATGGTGTATGAGAGAAAAATAGAAAATAATGAAAGTATATGAGAGAAAAACACATTCAGGGGAAAAAAATGGGACATAATTATGATAATGTGGACTTTTTCCATTTTCACAAACCTCTGTCGCCAGGGCATGGAAAGTGGAAAAGGTAAAACGATGGTGTATGAGGTAACAACACAAAACAAGAAGGTATATGAGGGAAAAACCACAAACTCGGGGAAGATACAAAGTGGACTTTTTCCAATTTCACAAACTTCTTTTGCCAGGTCATGGAACACGGAAAAGGTAAAATGAGGGTGTATGAGGGAAAACACAAAACAAGAAGGTAAATGAGGGGAAAAACACAAACGCAGGGGGAAAAAATGGAACATAATTATGATAATGACTGGACTTTTTCCATTTTCACAAACCTCTATTGCCAGATAAAAAAAAAAGATGGAAAAGGTAAAACAAGATGGTGTATGAGAAAAAAAAACAGAAAACAATGAAGGTATATGAGAGAAAAACAAATTCAGGGGGAAAAAAATGGGACAAAATGATAATGATGTGGACTTTTTCCATTTTCACAAGCCTCTTTCGACAGGTCGTGAAAGACGGAAAAGGTAAACGAGGGGAAAAACAAAACAAGAAGGTATATGAGGAGAAAAACACAAACTCAGAAAAAAACTGGAACATAATTATAATAATGAGTGGACTTTCTCCATATTCACAATCTTCTTTTGCAAGGTCATGGAACATGAAAAAGGTAAAATGAGGATGTATGAGGGAAAACACAAAACAAGAAGGTATAGTAGGGAGAATCACAGATCCATGAAAAAAATAGAGACAAACTACATGACACGGGTGGAACTTTTACAAATTTCATTAACACTTTCTACTGCCAGGTCACGGAGGATGGAAAAGGGAAAACTACAGGGTGGGTAAGGGAAAAACAAATTTAGAAAAAAAGCTTAGGGATATTACATATGATAATGGGGGTCCTTTCCTAGTTTCTCAAAACTACTACTCCACCAGATCACAGAGGACAGAAAAGGGAAAACGAGGGTGGTTAATGTAAAAAAAGAAATAACTTAGGGAACATAATTAGTTTAATAAAAAAAAAAAAAAACACCCAATAAATGCTGTCCCTATACTATTACTTGCCTTGAATCACAATTATGTTACTCCAGATAATTAAAAAAAAAAAAATTAATGTGGAGTACAATCTAAAGAGGACTCAGCATAGAAGCTTGTGGAACGCCTTTACTTTACACTCTTTATGCCATGTCATCATGTATTCTTACGTCGCCTAATGAAATAGCCCCTAAATTAAGCCGTATGGTATTACCACTTACCTAGTAACCAGGGCGCGTACGACTCGGTGACGCCCTCCTTGGCCGACTTGAGGATGGACTCCGGTAGCGGGATGGAGTGTCGCACCATGGCGCCGTATAAGCCGTACTCGGCCATCACGCTGCTGCGCCCCCAGCACTTTTCCCTCTTCCGCCACTTGGCCCGCCGATTCTGGAACCACACCTGGGAAAACATTCCACATGGCCGATTATTCCCAAAACGCCCCTCCAAGTAAAAATAGATTGGACATCTATCGGCGTCAATAGTCAGGAATGCCATCCTGTTGTCTTCTATTAGAAACAAATCCAGTTGAGGTTCCAATGTCTTCCCATTTTAGCATTTTTTTGGCAACACGTGCTTATTCACACACGTTCTTTTCTCCTCCCCTAGCCGAGATTGATTTTTCAGCCTCGTAATAGCCTCGGCAAGCTCATGAATATGTACGAGCATCATAAAACGGCCGCGAGGTGGAATGAGATTGGCGGGATGGCGCGCTCGTGTGAGTGTGTGTGTGTGTGCGAGGACAGGATTAAAAACGATCAAAGCGGGAAAGCTATTCAGGTAGATCTGATGATAACCTCCATCTCATAAAAAGATGGGCCTCAGATGAGCAATCACGCTTTTGACAGCAGCCAGCGTGTACGTGAGCGGGTGACATAGAGGTGACCCCAAGGGCATGGGGGCTGATTGAAAAATAAGTTAATTTCCAGGCCCAACGGATGGGTGACAGGCTACCAAATATCCCGGGAAATTAAAAAAAAGAGTAAGCATGGCAACCAGAAGGGGGCGGCGATTAGATGCTAATTAATTTCAGGTACGTTTTTATAAAAGGAAATTCACGATTTAAGAAAAATCATTTTTACTTGTTTAAATGAATGGAAATACCATTAATCCATCAGCCTTAATGGGAAATTTGCATGGAAAACGCGTCTCTACTTACAGAATTTTCAGTTTAGGACACTAATTCCAGAACCAATTAATTTGGTAAGTAGTGGTACCACTGTACAATCCTGCCATGCAGGCACAAATAAAGAAGACTCACAAGTAGGGTTGTTCCGATCATGTTTTTTTGCTCCCGATCCGATCCCGATCGTTTTAGTTTGAGTATCTGCCGATCCCGATATTTCCCGATCCGATTGTTGTTTTTTTTTGCTCCCGATTCAATTCCAATCATTCCCGATAATTTTTCCCGATCATATACATTTTGGCAACGCATTAAGAAAAAAAATGAACAAAACTCGGACGAATATATACATTCAACATACAGTACATAAGTACTGTATTTGTTTATTATGACAATAAATCCTCAAGATGGCATTTACATTATTAACATTCTTTCTGTGAGAGGGATCCACGGATAGAAAGACTTGTAATTCTTAAAGAATAAATGTGACTTTGTATATTGTGACTAAATATTGCCATCTAGTGTATTTGTTGAGCTTTCAGTAAATGATACTCTAGCCATTTAAATGTTCTGCCCAAATGCACGATGGGAAGTGCAACCATGACTGTGCGTAGTGGTACCAATTGATATATCTCCTCTGCGTTGGGAAATAACATAGGGTGTTAAGAAAAAGATCAATTACTACCTTTCTTCCCCACATTGCTTCCCACGATATTTCTAATCATAGGGAGAGGGACTGTAAGGCTTTAGCCAATTTAAAAAAAGGCTCCAAAGGCTGCCAAAATTCGATCTACTCATTTTACACTGCCTTTTAGCTCTATATATAGGTAAAACGGCACCATTACAGATTGAACGCGACAATGCGTGAGTGGATCGTGCAGCGCATGCGTTAATTGCGTTAAATATTTTAACATGATAAATTTTTTAAAAAATTAATTACCGCCGTTAACGGGATAAATTTGATAACCCTACCTTAAACCTAAACTAAAGACTGGATGAGTGTAACATATCATGTCTGTAACGTTAAATACAATTAGAAAACAATTTAATAAAAAAAAAAAAAAAAAAAAGTTTTAAAAAGGCATGTCCGATATTTTTTTGCCGATTCCGATACTTTGAAAATGATGTGATCGGACCCGATCGATCGGCATCTCTACTCACAAGTATTTATCCTTCTCTCCAGAGGATAAAGAATGCATACCAATGAATATTGCTATATTGTGTTTTCTGCGCTTCCTCTCATATTCCAAAATTTTGATTTAAAGGAAAACTACAATTTAGTTTAATTTGGCTCCCAAACAATTTGGGTCAATAATCAACAGTTTATAGTGTATATATATGGCGGAAAACACAAACAAGGCTGAAAAAGCAGTTTCTGCTCTTGCACCCCTCTTTAATATAAACTGCTATATTTTAACCCAATAAAACTGTTGTGTTTGATAGAACAATATGTCGATATGCTGCCATAGCAGATTCATGGCGCATTAAGCCCCTGAAATATTTTTAATTTGTCCGTTTTACCCTGGAGACCCCCGTTTACAGACATCACGCAACCACTTTGGTTTCAACCCAGTCATAAAAAGGTCAGTCATTATATTTATTATTCGAAATGTCTGTCATTTTTAGCTTAGAATCATTAATTGATGTCTAATATTTAGTTTTAAAAAATGACTTAAAAATTATTCACTCACATATTTTAAACTTTTAAACAAATTAAGTCACAATAAAAAAAATAGTGTCTGTAAATTAGGGCTGTCAAACGATTAGAATTTTTAATCGAGTTCATTACAGCTTAAAAATTAATTAATCGTAATTAATCGCAATTCAAACCATCTATAAAATATGTCATATTTTTCTCTAAATGATTGTTGGAATGGAAAGATAAGACACAATATGGATATATACATTCAACATACGGTACATAAGTACTGTATTTGTTTATTATAACAATAAATCAACAAGATGGCATTAACATTATTAACATTCTGTTAAAGCGATCCATGGATAGAAAGACTTGTAGTTCTTAAAAGATAAATGTTAGTACAAGTTATAGAAATTTTGTATTAAAACCCCTCTTAATGTTTTTGTTTTAATAAAATTTGGTAAATTTTCAATCAAAAAATAAACTTGTAGCCCGCCATTGTTGATGTCAATAATTACACAATGCTCATGGGTGCTTAAGAACATAAAATCAGTCGCACCCAAGCGCCAGCAGAGGGCGACAAAACTCCCAAAAACACAAGTAACAAGTAACATTGCACTGTGCTGTCATTTTAATAATTTTGAGCGGGGCATGTGCGTTAATTGCATCAAATATCTTAACGTGATTAATTTAAATAATTAATTATCGCGCTTTAACGCGATAATTTTGACAGCTCTACTGTAAATACATCACGGATATCTACCTCATAACTATCGCTTAATTGTATTTTTTTTGTTACTGTTGCATTTTCCCCAATATTTTAGATGATAAATAATTGATCCAAACAAAGGAAAATTGAAAAAAAAAAAAAAAAAAAACCTTAAAAAGGGTAAATATAGGAAAAAGAAAATCTCGACCACTCCTTGATGTCTGCAATTTCTGCATCGCGACCCTTATTATATGACCATGTTTCACCCATAAAATCACCCCAAAAAATCCAGCTGTGGCCATTCACAGCAGTGTCTTGCCACTCGGTGATACATGGAGTTTTTGGATCGAAAAGAAGTGCGATAATATCTCGTTGAAATCATGGCGACTTTAATTATGCTCTCTCATGCTCTGAGACGGATCTGCTGTTTATTTTTTTTTTTAATTTAAATGCCCTCCTGTTCAAAATGTTTCTTCACCCAGAAAATTGAGATTTTAAGCTTTCCAGTGATGAATCACACATGCATATAGGACAATTTTGAAATTTGGCCAAATTGGGGGGTCTCAGAGCGGAACTTCAAGTCACCTAAGTGTTTTCCGCTATATATATTTCAATGAGAAAATATTAAAAGTAAATGTCACCAGTATATATGGATCAACATTAGTGCTGCAACGATGAATCGATTAACTGAGCAAAGCTTTGAATCAAATTATGCTGTTGGTTTTGAAAGTGTTGCATTTAGTTTTATTGATTTGGGTGGATACACTGCTCTCTAGTGGCAACAGTGAATATGCCATAACTCGTCTAACATGGCTGAATCCAGCTGCTCCCTGTTAAGACCTACATAAGATATGTTTTTGTTTGAGCTAATAAGCATGTTTATGCATTTGTTATTTAGTTTAAAAGTATATTTAGCAGTTTTTTTTTTGTGGGAATATGTGTTTGAACAATTTTATAGCATTTAAGCTAGCCAGCTAACAGACTTTTGCAGTGTTCTTTTGCTGTACTTAGATCCTCCTTTATTTTTATTTTTTTTGCATATCGTTTGAGGCTAAGCTCAGTTATCCTAATTTTAAATGCATTTATTGCTCTTGTGAAATGAAAGTGCAATTCCGCATAGTTTGAAGAAACAGTCAGGAATTTTATTTTGTATGCGCATTTAATCTTTTGAAAGTGTAATCTTAGCTAGCCAATATAAAGTATCTTGCAAGCATAAACACTTATTTGTTTTACATATTCTAAAATTAATTTTGCAAAGCATTAAATGTTCGCAATCCGATTACTCTTACTTATTCAGACAAACTAATTGATAGATTAATCGATTACTTAAATACTCGATAGCTGGAGCCCTAATCAACATAATCGGTCAGCATAAAAAAAAAAAAACAGGAACTTTTTAACAATCCAATGAAACCAAGAGCGATGGACGAAAAACATTTTATTCATAGTAAGTGAAACCTTAAAACTAAAGCTAGACCGATTATCAGTGCCGATATTTGAAAATTTAACATACAGTATGTCAGTATCGGCCTTTTTTTTTTTTTTTTTTTATCTGACCGGCCGATATGAAAAAAAAAAACATTAAAAACTGGGTTGTTTTGGCTCAGATGCAGCTGCGCCTCTCTCCTGCACTAGTACTCACCCCATCCTATGATCGGTTAAATAGTGACAGTAAATGGAGTTACATTGTATTGGACCTTTCCACCTTTTTAAGGCCCTCAAAGCGCTTCACTCAATATTCTCATCTACTTACTGGTGACGTGGCATCAGGAGCAACATGGTGTTTAGTAATTTGCTCAAGGATACTTAGACGAAGTAATCAGGGCGGAGAATTGAACCCGCATCCTCTGGGTTCGGAAACCACTGAACCACGACCTCAGTTTAGTCCCAAATGGTAAAAAAAATAAATGAGGATCTAAGTACAACACGAGAACAATTGGCTAACATGCGTAGCAAAAGTCTACTAGCTTAAATGCTATGAAATGCTAATGCTTTTTTTTTTTTTTTTAAACAAATTGTTCAAACACATATTCCCACAAAAACATATTATTCAAAAATAAATATAACTATACTTATAAACTAAAATATGAAAGCATAATAAAACATATTAGCGCAAACAAATCTTACCTTATGTTGGTCTCAACAGGGAGCAGCTGGATTGAGCCATGTCAAATCAGTTACATCATATTCACTGTTGCCACTAGAGGGCAGTGTATCCACCCAAATGAATACATCTAAATGCAAGCACTTTAAAAACAGACCATTATAACGCCACTAAAATTAAACGAATACTCTAGGCAGCAAAATTTGATTCAAAGCTTTTTTCTAATCGAATTACTCGAGTTATTCGATTAATCGTTGCAGCACTGAAATTGCTCAGATTCCAAAAATACACTCGTACAAGAGAACGTCATTTCTGATTAATGAAAATTCCATCATAGTTACTTAAATTGCACGTTTTAAGCTTTCCATTACAATAAATATGATTTTTTTCTTCCATCACTTTTGCTTTTATTGGATTGTTAAGAAGTTCCCGTTTTTTTTTTGTTTTTTTTTTGTCACCCTGTATTTGTCTTTACTCCAGTAATGACAATAGACGTCCAATTCTTGTGCACACTCACCTGTATCCTATCTTCAGGCAGCTCAGTCTTCATGGAGAGCATCTCCCTTGCGTACACGTCCGGGTAGTGGGCCTCATTGAAGGCTTTTTCCAATTCTTCCAACTGATAGGAGGTGAAAATTGTTCTGCATGCACCAATAAAAAAAAAACAAAATAGAAATCTTTATATTATGCTTAATAATCCGAAAAAGCAATGAAAAAAAATGAGTACTCATTTGTTAAGATGTCTTCAGATAGTCATATAAAACAATATTAAATTGCTTGCCATATATGTAAAGATGAAATGACAATGGGATGATTTAATACAATAATTGAAAATATTTTAGATTTTTTTTTTACCTGTGTCGTCTTTTTTTCCTTTTCTTGCTTTGGCTCAATGAGGTTTTGGAGAACTTCTTATCATTCGAGGGAAGACTCATGTCATCAGAATCTGGAAGTAATAAATAGATGTTTTTTTTTTTTTTTTTTTTTTTTGCACAAGTTAAAATTTGTATTATTGAAGTGATATGAAATCTGATAACATATTTCAGGCTCATTTTTGCTGGATGTTCTAATGCAAATCGCTTGTGTTAAACGTTGGGAGTCATTATTAAACACGTCACGCGAAAAAATATGGAATAAAAATATTAAACATTGTAAAAAAAAATTATAATCTGTGATTCCTATTGAGTTTGCAAATTCATTAATCGTCTTATCTTTCATTTTATTTAAACGCAATTGCTACTGCATTTTTAAAACGGGGGAAATTATTTAATATGTGGTTTTTAATTCAACAAACAGTAAAATAGCGAAAAACAAATGTTAGAAACGGAAAAAATGAGAAAATGTGCACATTTTAACGCGCGACAAAATGCGTCTTTTGCGTCATTTTTGACGTCTCACCCGAGCTGGTCGAATTGTGCCCGTCCAAACGCGCGTTGGCCCTGGCGTGCAACGGCTGCAGGTGCACGTTCTGCGCTTCGGACAGCACCTCCAGGAAAGCGGGCTGGCTATAAAACGAGTGGATGCCCTCGGGGCCCAACAGGCCGACGCCCAGCGCGCCGTGGCCGAGCGCCGAACGGGCCGCCAGGACGTGGCCCCGGTGCGGCAGGGCCTCCAGGGGCCGCCTGAGCGCGGCGGCCGCGGCCGGCGACAGCAGCGAGGGCGGCGGCGGAGGCTCCTTGTTCAGCCCGAGGAGCTCCTGAATCCCGAAGCCGGTCCGACGGTGCGCCGCGGGGGGCATCTTGCAAACGAGAGGCGGCTGCTGCTGCGGTCCTCCGTGGCCGCCGGTTGTCTGCTTATTCTCGGCGTCGGATAGCACGGATCCGTCCTTGCCGGTCATGATGCTCGGATTTCACTTTTTAGTTTGCTGTCGGGCGGGATGCTCCTCTTTATCCGACTCCCGCCCCCACCGCGTTGGGCAACAGGCTGCAGCCAATCATGAGAACGCACCGACTCCACATTGAACTTTCAGCCACGGGCCGGCATTAAAAATAACGCTTTTCATGATTCATTCCTAAACAAAACAACGATCATTTTTAATCTTCGTTACATGTTTTTTAAGAAAATAATTAGGCAAAGAGGAGCTTAAACTTTCCCCTCTTGATGCTTCTGTCCCTGCTCATCATCATTGAGCTTGTCTGATGGATCCAATGAGGCGGAATAATCCATTTTCAAATCATTTTGAAAATGAAGCCTTCATTTTGCGTATTTTATACATTTTCAGGAAATACACCCATAGCTTCATTGCTCATTTTTAAAAATTTTTTAATTAATTTTTTTTAACTTTAATGTGCGAATTAAACAGCAGGGTTTATAACTGTGCAAACATATCAACTCAAAATATCTTGTTTTTTAATAGAAAATATTAATTAAAAAAAAAAATCCTAACTAAAATGATCATTTCGATGATTGATAAATCACGTTATTACGTGATATTTACCTATTTTCCACATAATTTTTCACCCACAAACCATAATATTCTCAATTCAGTCACTACCATTGACAGCGATAGACGTCCAATTTCAGTGTATTAGTCGTCTATCGCCGTCCAGGGCAGCCAATATACCAAGGGACTTAATATTGGTAGGGACGATAAAACAGCATAACCTAGATGTACGCTTTTTGCTGGGGACGGGACATTAACAAGACAGACCAAACATATTTGGTGAATGGGGGTCAGGGCTACATTTCTCACCAACATGAACCTAATTAATTGATAGACTAAATGATTAATGCAAAATAAATCTGTATTGACCTATATTAACTTTCACACTGCATATTTATAACGTCTTAATCCGATAATTTTCTCTTTTTTGGGTGTTAAAGGCTAGTTAACAGATTAATGCGTCAGATTCTTCCACTTAAGTAAATATTACTATTAGCTCGTATTGAGCCCATACATTTAAAAGTTGGTCATTTTTCACCTAAATCAAGAAAAACATTTCTTTTGAATAATGTTTTGAACAATATTCTTGGATTAATAACATTTCAGACAAACAAGTTTTTCATTTAAGATTAAATAAACAAAGTTTTTGCTTAAAATAAGTCTGTTAAGCTTATTTTCAAGCAAATATAAGTGAGTAAAATGGACTTGAAGCACTGTAGCAGTAGCAAAATTAGTGGAGTGTTCCCCACCTCCACAACATTGACGTCTTTTTACATTACTTTCAGTGGCAGCTGCTGGTGGAAAAAAACCTTCTAATATCCCTCGTCTTATCATGTTGTATTTCTGTCGGGCAGTGAATTAAGCGAGTGAAAAGGGGTCAGTGTACATAAGGGGTCTGAACATAATGAAAGTACTGTAATTCACTTAATAATGGTTGGATCACTTCTATGCTTACAAAATATAGGAAGACAATATAAATGACCTATATATCTGAAGTCATTATATAATGCAAATAAGGTTGCTTAAAAGTTGATGGGGATAATTTGAGCATCCTTGTATCCCTACCGTCCCTATGCAAACCTACGCCCTTGCAATTTACGTTAAAACAACTATAATGGCAATTTTCGATGTTAATGACGCCATTGAACAGCCCATTGATCCGTTAGACTCTCGACCTCGCGCGTGCTCATTTGCATATTCTAATTAGGCTCGCGCAATAAAAACGTTTTGTCTTCCAGTGCTCGCATCTGTTGATATGTTTATTAAGCTGCCCCCACCAGCAGCAGCAACTCCCTTTATAATCGGCCTCGTGATTAAACTACCATGCACGTCCTACTTTAGGGTATTGAGGACACAGCAGTTTTGGATAATGAGCGTTTATGTTGGATATTTCATACTGTACGTACACTGTAAAATATTATAAGTTGACTTTACTAAAAAAAAATATGCAAACTTGCTGCCTTAAAAAATTTAATTTATGTTGACTTAGATGAATTAGATTTGATTAACTTAATTATTTTGAGTTGGCAGTACTCAAATTAACTTAAAAATTTTGGATTATAGTCACTTGTTTATTGTGAGTTGGCAGTACTCAAATTAACTTAAAAAAATTGGATTATAGTCACTTGTTTATTTTGAGTTGGCAGTACTCAAACTAACTTAAATAACTGGATTACAGTAACTTGCTTATTTTGAGTGTACAATACTCAAATTAACTCAAATAATTGGATTGTAGTAACTTTTTTTTTTTTTTGAGTGCAGTATTCAAGTGATAATTGTGTATTAATTATCTTTAGTTTTCCATTTCATCCATCATATTCAGGTCAACTTAATTTTCTTGACCTAAAAGAATTCCACAATAGAAATTACAACTGCACATACTAATTTTATTAAAAACACATTATCTAATAGTAATGACCCCCAAAACACAATAAATGGAGAACACTCATTGGATTAACTCAGTGGAATTAAAGTTTACTTTAAAATGCTCAAAAGTGCATTTAATGGGAGACACTGGCTCCTGGCAGGCTGAACAGTGTTTGGTTAATTCTCAGTATCAATGAACAATCAGTGGATTAATTATAAACCCACTTTTGCCAACATTTTGCACTTCATACAAAGTACAGTATAAGTACCTAAGATAACCTTTTGCGACAGAAATGACTGAATAATACCTGAACTGCATCAATGTTCACTCCTATCCTGTGATTTCCAAAGACTAACAGGAGAGATCCTATTTTCATAATTTCAGGACATTAACTTAGCATTGAATACATGGCAACAAACTAGTTGCCCATTATTTTTATTTATTTATTTAATAGGGACAGTGCACATTGATGAACATCTAAAAAGATGTAAATATGCCAGATTGTAGCAAGTATATGCTAATTTACATCTGTAGTCCCTAAACAGGTGACACAAAGATACAAAAAGGAAAGAAATAACAAAAGATTACAATAAAACAACAATACAATACGTTACTAAGAACTTAAAAGTCAGTGATTGCAAGACTGATTTGCTTTCAACCACTGCTTGAGCTGAGTTTGAAAGTTCGTATTGTGGGACATTGCCTGATGGCCCATTACAACATGAGCTTGAGCTCTGGTAAAGCTAACAGTTCTGATTTCTTCAACAATATTAGTGATCACAACGAACTACAATCAACATTGCCCCATGGTTTAAACTGTGCAGCAGTGATAAAATAAATATAAAAATACAGAACTCTTTTTAAAACACACAACTCAGTTCAAATTCAAATTTCACTTTAACACCTGAAACAGTGAACAAGATACCTTGTTTTTTTCACATCACCAGAAGAGTACATGCAAAACGTGTACTGGAGTTATACACCTCAGAAACCTAAAATCTTACCAAGAATATGTGTCTTATTTTTATTCAAATTCTAATTTCATATTAAGCTCTATCGTCTAAAAAAAAAAGTCTAATTTCTAGTCAAAAGTATGTCATTAGTAGATATATATTTTTTTTCAATCGAAGAAAAAGTAACTTTAAAAAAATCAATTGTAGAAAAAAAGGTTTAAATGTGAAAAAATATTTGAGACTCAGAAATTCACATTTCAACACTTTATTTTTCATTGAAACTGTTTTCTTTGATCGAAGCAATCCTTTTTGTGTTTGAGCCATATTATGGGTAGAGGACATTTGTGTCCAAATCATTCAATCCCAATAAAAGTTGCTTCAATCAAAAAAACTATTTTTAATCAAAGAGAAAAAAATCTTTTGCAAAATTTTTTTTAATTTAAATATATATTTTTTTATTGACGTGTCACTTTTTTTGAAAAGCAAAACGTTTTAAACGCCCTTTTTTTTTTTTTTTCTGAAGTGGAAAAAGTTTTGAAGGCACTTTTTTTCGGTTGAATCATTTTGACACGAAGATACAACTTCAACGCTACTTCCGACATGTTTGAGTGGCAGGTGATTACGCCAATGGCATAAAAGCAGGCAGCAAGAATAATGGCCACCAGGGCTCCATCCAGCCATCGGACTCTGCTCGAGTCCAAGCCAAAAATAGGGCACCGGTAGGGGGGTGTGACATCGGCATCTCACCGGAGTGTCCGCGATGGTACGGTGCCCTGTCTCGGCACACTGGCGGACCCCGATATCACCCCCCCTCCCCGGCGCGGAGGCCGGCTGTTGAGTGGACGGCCCACGAGTGACACAACACTCATTCAAAGCTGAAGCGACGGTGCTCCCGAAGGGGGCTCCCGGCGCGGATGCCGGCGACTCGCCGGTAGTCCACTCGCTTACTGGGCAGGCTAGTGTCGGGCCACTCGTCAGCCACTCACGTACCGGTGCGTCGCGACACTGCGGTAGGACCACGATTGCCAACTATCACGTCAGGGCAGCGGGTGAAGTTCCCTTTGTTGAATGACATTAAGCAGCAGCGCACCATACCATCGCAGGCACTCCGGTGAGATGCCGATTTCACACCCACGTACCAGTGCCCTATTTTCGGCTTGGACTCAAGCAGAGTCCAATGGCTCGATGGAGCTCTGGTGGCCATTATTCTTGCTGCATGCTTTTATGCCATTGGCGTAGTCACCTGCCACTCAAACATGTCGGAAGTAGCGTTGAAATCGTATCTTTGTGTCAAAATGATTCAATCGAAAAAAAGTGCCTTCAAAAACTTTTTCCACTTTAAAAAAAAAAAAAGTTTAAAACTTCATGCTTTGCAAAAAAAGTGACACGTCAATAAAAAAATATATATATTTCAAAAAAAATATATTTTCAAAAAAACATTTTAGCAAGAGGTTCTTTTTCTTTCATTAAAAATATTTTTTTTGATTGAAGCAACTTTTATTGGGATTGAATGATTTAGACACAAATGTCCTACCCATACTATGGTTCAAACTCATTTCACATTTCTGCTTTTGTGTGCAGTGAAGGTAGAATAAACAGTGCTCTGAAAGTTACAGTCTTGATATATGCAAGTAACCATTTGCCTCAGCTTAAGATGTCTTCGCAAATGGGTAAAGAAGTCTGCTTCTTAACAAGGCTCCACAAAGTTGCACAACTGACAGTCAAATGCAGTTTCTCCACTTTTGTCTGCATCTTTTTGAGAGTGGCATGTCGATAGGTGTACTTTGAGTGCATTAAAAGATTTAAATGTGCAGAGGCAGTCCTTATGAAGACATGGGGAGTAGGGATGTCCGAGTGTGGTATCCATGTTTTAAGCGGTAATGCTTAAGCAAGTAGCCTCTCTTTCCAGCAGAAAATGTGCAGTACTTACAAGTCCACTGCATTAGAGAATACTGCTCTGGTTGACCTGAAAAGACATAATAATTTCAGCATTGAGAACTTGTTAGAAAAAAAAGTTACATTTTTTCTTAACAGTTACAAATTAAAATGTCCAATTATTTTTAATCACAAATTAAAATCTGCAATGAATTAGTTTAATATTCACAAACTGTGTAATAATGAGTTATTTTTAAATTAATGTAATTGATTATTTTTTTAACATTCAAATTGAGATGTACAATTAATTTCTTAATCCATCTGTAAAAACATTAATGCATGTTTGTTATCCCAACCCAACAAATACAAATATTAAATAATTCATTGATCAGTGTATGAGACATACCTGTAATTGCAGAGACTGAGGTATGTGTGGACTTCTGACCATTTGCTTCAGCCTGATTGGGGGACGGTGAAAAAGAACACAAAATTAAGGCAACAATTTCAAAATATAGGCACATAAATGACCAACCTTCAACACACCAGGTTGTTATAGCATCGACTGTGATCTCTGCACTCTGAAATGTGATCTAGTCCTCCGTTTTTGCGATTAATGCATTTTAAAACAATTTCAAATTATCAGTGCAGTTTGATCAAACATGGAGGGGGAGCACTGCACATGAAGAAAAGCAAATGGAAGTGCAGATGACAAACACTCTAAAGCAGGGGTCCCCAAACTTTTTCCTGTGAGGGCCACATGACTTTCCCTTCTTTGATGAGGGGCCGGGTCAGTTTGTAACAGAAACAGTGTGACGATTGCAGCAGTGCCTAAATGTAAAAATGTATTGTTTTTCAGAAAGCCACAATTAAATTACCCTTTCTGGATTCTTCACGCAACAAAATAAAATAAAAATAATAACATAATATAATATGATATAATATCATATAATAATGAATAATAATAACACTATTAATTAAAGAGATAATAACCAAATAACCCTGTTTGGGTTCTTCACAGAAAAAAAGCCAGGAAATAGATAACACTATTTGGGGGGGGGGGGGTTCAGGAGGCCGGACCAAATGTGGAGGCGGGCCGGAAACGGCCCGCGGGCCGTAGTTTGGGGACCACTGCTCTAACGCAAGAACCGATTACGTTGGCGTACATAAAGTCTGAGTGTGCATTTAGCTCTTACCTGAGCCGAAATAGACAGGCTGAAGCTGACTTAATTCTAGCACTAACTCTGTAAATAAATCACTTTATCGACATTTCTAACATTTTTACGTGAGAAAGTAGCCGTTTAGATCCACAACGTGGAAATTCGGCGCTACTCAAGCTGGCCGTAGTGACTAAGGCACTTCCTGTTATTTTCACAAAATAAAACACCCACTAACGATAGAATTACTGTTTTTATTTTGAAAACAGGAAGCGAACCTCCTCTCGGTCTAGCTAACTTAACTGCTCGGTAACACAGGAAGCGAACCTCCCCTCGGTCCAGCTAACTTAAAACCGCTCGGTAACTGTTTTAAATCGGTTTTAAAAACCTCTCCCATCGCCTAAAAAACGTTACGAGCCCTGTCTGTCAACTTAATCACCAAGAATTCAAAACGCCGGCATAAATGGTAGTCTACCATAAACTGTAGTCTACATTTGTTTCTGAAAATTATGAGGTTACTGTCACGGTCATATAGCATGCTTGCTAGCGGTGATATTTGATGTAATTGACACTTTTCCTCCCTGGCAGCACACAGGCTACTACACTACAACAAGACAAATAGACGGTTTACAAAAGAGTAAAATATTTACTTACCAAATCAGTGTGCTGAGGACAAATAAACCCACAATAGCGAAAATAAATGAGAAAGGTGTTGGAAAGAGCGCGAAAGTAGGCAGGGCAGATCTGCGCATGTCTGATAGAACGCGCAAAGGACACTGGGTACAATAAATTATTTTTTCTAATTTGACTTAACTGGGATATATCAAGTTAAGCAAGTTCTCCAACCCCAAATTACTACTTACTTATTTAAAAGTAGTGTTCACAACAGGTTGATGAAAACTGAGTTTAGTTCACTTATCAAATTTAATTAATTTGAATGTTAGCATTTACAGTGTACATATATTAAATCTTGGATGATTGTTTTTAAACGTCATCTAATAGGCTATTTAATCAATTAGTGCACCACTTGATTTGTGGTCGTCACGTGCTGCACGCGCGCGTTTTTGAACAATAAAGTAAGGTTCCTAAGGGACGTCAACACGTTTGGAGATGCTGCCTGATAAGAGATGACGCCGTGTTTGCCATCTGGAGGCCTTCGCGGATGCGTACAACCTCCCATGTTGCAATATTCGTTTGGACTAAATGAATGAAAATTTTGCAGAAAGACTAAGAAATATAGTGATACATAATATGTTAAGGAGCTTTTTAAGGTGATGCTCGTACTAGTGCAGACACGCTTGGTGTGACGTCACACTTGAGAAAGAATTTTGTACATCTCTTTTTTTTTTTTCAATAAAACGTAAAGTATTGGCACCCTGCAATTCTGTCAGATAGTGCTCAATTTCTCCCAGAAAATGATTGCAATTACAAATGCGTTGGTAGTAATATCTTCATATATTTTGCTTGCAATGAAAAAAAATACATAAATAAATCCCTTTCATTTTACACAAAACTCCAAAAATGGGCCGGACAAAAGTACTGGCAACCTTTGAAATATCATGTTTGATGCGTCTCTAATTCGTGTAATTAACAACACCTGTTACCTGTGGCACATAACAGGTGGTGGCAACAACTAAATCACATTTGCAGCCAGTTAAAATGGATTAAAGTTGATTCAACCTCTGTCCTGTGTCCTTGTGTCTACCATATTGAGCATGGAGAAAAGAAAGAAGACCAAAGAAATGTCTGAGGACTGGCATGGCACGGGCAATCTCAAGGCTACAAGTCCATCTCCAAAGACCTGAGTGTTCCTATGTCTACCGTGCGCAATGTCATTAATAAGTGTAAAGCCCATGGCACTGTGGCTAACCTCCGTAGATGTGGACGGAAAAGAAAAATTGACGAGAGATTTCAAACAAAGATTGTTCGGATGGTGGATAAAGAACCTCGACTAACATCCAAACAAGTTCAAGCTGTCCTGCAGTCCGAGGGTACAACGGTGTCAACCCGTACTATCCGTCGGCGTCTGAATGAAAAGGGACTCTATGGTAGGGTACCCAGGATGGCCCCCACTTTTTACCCAGAGACATAAAAAAGCCAGGCTGGAGTTTGCCAAAACCTATACCTGAGAAAGCCAAAAACCTTTTGGAAGAATGTTCTCTGGTCAGATGAGACAAAAGTAGAGCTTTTTGAGAAAAGGCATCAACATAAGAATTTACAGGAAAAAAACAAGGCCTTTAAAGAAAAGAACAATGTCCCCACAGTCAAAAATGACGGAGGTTCCCTGATGTTTTGGGGTAGCTTTGCTGCCTCTGGCACTGGACTGCTTGACCGTGTGCATGGCATTTTGAAGTCTGAAGACTACCAACAAATTTTGCAGCATAATGTAGGGTCCAGTGTGAGAAAGCTGGGTCACCCTCAAGGTCATGGGTCTTCCAGCAGGACAATGACCCAAAACACACTAGAAAATGGTTTGAGAGAAAGCACTGGAGACTTCTAAAGTGGCCAGCAATGAATCCAGACCTGAATCCTATAGAACACCTGTGGAGAGGTCTGAAAATGGCAGTCTGGAGAAAGCACCCTTCAAATCTCAAGAGACCTGGAGCAGTTGGCCAAAGAAGAATGGTCTAAAATTCCAGCAGAGCATTGTAAGAAACTGATGGATACTGGAAGCGGTTGTTTGCTGTTATTTTGTCTAAAAGTCATGCTATCAAGTATTAGGCTGAGGGTGCCAATACTTTTGCCCAGCCCATGTTTGGAGTTTTTTGTAAAATGATAATGATTTTTTTTTTTTCATTCTCTTTTGTGTTTTTTCATTGCAAGCAAAATAAATGAAAATATTACTACCAAAGCATTTGTAATTGCAATCATTTTTTGGGAGAAATTGAGCATTATCTGACATAATTGCAAGGGTGCCAATACTTTTGGCCAGAACTGTATAAGTATTTTATGAGCTTTATAGTATAAGTATAGGCCCATGTATGTATAAGTGTGTGGGTTTTAGGTGTGACTCACATTTACTCTTGAGATTCAAGTTCAACCGAAAGACAACATAGTGTAAATGACACTCACTCAGAAAAGTTGCTCAAAGTATTTAAAGCAACACTTCACAGTCCAAACATTGAAAAATACATTAAGTACTTGGGTGATCTGAATTTCTTCCTGTTTCCATTTTTCTTGATTAGTCATCAAATGACGCCATTTAAAAAACAATGTTATAGAATGTTACAGAATATAGAACGTTACAAAATAGAACTGTCATTGTACAGTTAGTTACGACATACCCAACTTACGTGATTTCTACTTTACTACGCCGGAATCTCGTCAGCCATTTTGTCTTCAGTCGTTTTTTTTTTTCTTAAATAATTTTTTAAGTCGCGTAACTGTCTCATCCACCACCTTTCAGCAGTGATTGAGTAACAGATCTTATTTTTTACTTTATTTTATTAATATGACATATAATACATGTTTTTGGATAGTTATTTTGAGATTTAGGGAGTGTTCGGGGGTACTTAAAGATTTAATTCCGACCTACGCCAAAATTCGGGTTGCGTCGCCAGCGCAGAAACGGAACTCGTTCGTAACCTGGGCACTACCTGCACTATAGAGTGCAATGAGATTTAAACATTCCCTATCATCCTGTTTTACGGTTCCCTCTTTAGACCATCAGTCACTGACCCCTCTGAGGCTAAGTGGTTCCGAAAATGTAGCATCTCCTCCCCCTTTTCAACAAGATGTCCGCCGCGCTGTCACGGCACGTTAAAACAAGTTGTCTTGAGGTTTTCGGGGGGCGTCCCAACATTAAACGTCCCGAGCGAGTCAAGTCCAATTTCTCCCGTCCGGCGAGACGAGGACAAGGCTCACGGCGGGAGGCCGGGCCCGGGCGACCCGAGTGAATCCGGGGAGGACAATTAGGGGCCGGCCGGGGTGTTCCTCACGGGGCGTCCGCTCGCCGCCGTGGCTCAAAACAGTCAGGGGCATTGTCTCACCTAATTACGCTGAAACCGGGGGCCCCCTTTTTTTTTGTCGCCGCCGCCACGCCTGTCCGATTCCCTTCCCCTGCCGGGCCGCTGGTCCCCGTCCGCCGCGGGAGTGTGCTAATTACACTCGAAATGGGCCCGAGTAATTATGTCACTCGCGATTACGCCCGAGCCAGTGATTTTTTTGGTGGAAAGTTGCCGTTTTCGGGGGCCTCTCTCCCATGAAAGTATCCGCCTCATCATGCTCTGAACACATCTGCACTCGGCCCCGACCGACCGGAGAGTCGGGCTCCCAGAAATGGAGACCGGAGAAAGGCAACGGCACGAAGTTATTGCCCTAATTAATGCGCCCGATCGCATCGTGGGAAGCTTTTGTGTGCGCGCCCTAATGGGATGTTTTGATCAACGGCTGTTTGCTGACCCGACGCTGGGAAACGGCAATTAGCTGGATGAGGGGAGCCCTTTCGAGGCCCCGCCGACAAAGGTTAAAAAACACAACCTGTATAGGCACGTAATTTTACGTCCCATCGTGACGTTTCGCGGTATTTCCAAAACATCACTGGAAAAAATATCCTTTTAGCTCGTCCGCTAACCATTTTAACTGGGTTCTGCTAGCTCTCTCTGTCAAAACGGCTCAGACGTCTATCGTCGACAAACGGAAACCAATAATCGGCACATGTCTACCTGCAGCCAATTCCAGGTCATCAGCGGTGTCTTTTAAACCGATCCTAGGCGGCTTGCCGACGTATTGACTTACTGCCATTTGACACTTTGTATTTTTGACCCCTTCGTTGCGAGTTGCATTATTGACTTGTTTTTTGTTCGTCTGCCTCTCACGAGTTTTTTTTTTTTTTTTTTTTTTTTTGATTCCGACCTACTGTCACGGACCCTTTTGTTTTCTCTATTTTCGCAATTGCGTGTTTTTTGTGTGTTCAGTAGGGCTGCAGCTATTGATTATTTTAGTGGGTTGATTAATCGATGAACTAGTTAGTTTGGATCGGATAAGGAACATAAATTAAAATACCTGAACCTAGCCTCAAACGTAATATAAAAAATTAAATAAATGAGGATCTAAGTACAACCAAAAGAACAACTGTCTAACTTATATAGCAAAAGTCCGCTAGCTAAAATGTTATAAAACACTAACCTGGTTTTATCATTTTTTTTACATTGCTCTTAATAAATGGTTCAAACATCTATCATCGTCAAACGGAAACCGGTAATCGGGACATGTCTACCTGCATCCAATTCCAGCTCATCAGCAGTGTCTTTTAAACCGATCCTAGGCGACTTGCCAAGGTATTGACTTGCTGCCATTTGACAGTTTGTATTCTTGAACCCTTCATTGTGAGTTGTACTGTATCCTTGCCTTGGTTGTTTTCATTCGACTACCTCTCATTGCTGTTTTCCCTTGGGGTTTTTAAAAAATTGATTCCGACCTACTGTCACAGACCCTTTTTTGTCTCCCTTTTCGCGATTGCATGTTTTTTCTGTGTTCAATAGGGCTGCAGCTATCGATTATTTTAGTAGTCGATTATTCGATGAACTAGTTATTTCGAATAATCGAGTAATGGGATAATTAACATAAAAAATTATACTTGAGCTGAGCCTCCAACGCAATATAAAAAATATATATAAATGATGATCCAAGTACGACCAAAAGAACAATTGGCTAACTTACATAGCAAAAGTCCGTTTGCTTAAATGCTAACCTTGTTTTGTTTTTTAACAATGCTCTTAACAAGTGGTTCAAACACATATTCCCACAAAAACGGTTAAATATACCTATAAACTAAATTACGAATGCATTAAAAAAAATATTAGCTCAAACAAAAACTCACCTTATGTTGGTCTTAACAGGTAGCAGCTGGATTTAGCCATGTGAAACGAATTATGTCATATTCACTGGTGCCACTAGGAGGCAGTATATCCACCCAAATCAATAAAACTAAATGCAAACACTTTCAAAACAAACCATTACAACGCCACTTTAATAAAACAAATATTTGAAACAGCAAAATTTCAGTTGAATCTTATTTCCAATCGAATTACTCGAGTTAGTCAATTAATCGTTGCAGCCCTAGTGTTCAATAAACCCTTTTACGGAATGCGTCTTTTACAGTTGTCTGCTTGCTTCCGCATTCGCGGACCGTAACAGATTTGTTGGTTTTCATTTGAGGACTTGTTACTGATGCAGCTAATAGATCGTTAAACAAAACCCATACTATCGATGTAGAAAAAAATAACATGGTCCTTGTGGTGTTAGTTAATGTTACTAAACAGTGTGGTCTTGAACGCGTCCTGCATGCAGTGACAGTGCGGAGTCCGTTGCTGTCATTGTCACTAGACAAACTTGTCACATGAACACTACCGGTGTTCTGCAATTCCTTCTACACATGCGGCGAGTACTTACCATTTGTGTTTTTATTGAGTCTTTTATTACCATTTCATTACCTCAAAATACTTTTTGCAGTTGTTTCCCTCTCATACCTTTAAGCATTGTGTTTTCTTGTGGTAGCTTTAAAGCAGATTGTTGATCTGTTGACCACATTAGTCAGTAGCGTATTTAAACCACCCTTATTTGATATAACTGCGTTTAAGTATTTTCTTAAGGCATTTTTAGTACGTTCTGACTTTATGCTTCCAAACAAAAGCTGAAAGCGCACGGTAGTACTTTGGGGGTCAAATTCGCATAAATGTCGATAATTTTCCAACATTGTTGCAGTAAATGTAACATAATTGCTCAGTGGTGCCCCCTTGAAATTTTCAAAAAGGCCTCTCTATTTAGGTTTCTTCAACGTAGAGCGATGAAATTTGGGGAGTCGATACCTTGTGCAAAAGTGCTCCAAGAAGTCAGGAAATTGGGTATTTTGGATTGAACGTTGAAAAAAAAGCAAATTTTAGTCGATAAACAGCGTGTACGTTTCAGACCATTGCGCCTAGGCAATTAGTTGGATCCTCCTCAAAATTGGTGAGACTGTTCATGAGACATATGAGATGTTAAGTAATAGAGGTGCGCAAAATTTCCGATTCTTAGATTATTCGCGATTCGGCCGTGGAAGATTCGAGAACGATTCACAAACATCCAAATTCCGATTATTGAAATATGCGAAGTAAAGCAGAAGTACACAACACAGCGCGCCGCGCGGTCTTCGCGTTACCCGACCCCTCGGGTAATGCCAATGCTCAACTCACGGCTCTAGCTCAACTCATGCAACGAGATAAAAAAACACAACAACATACCTGACTGCTGCCGAAAAGCTGCGACAAAGTACATCCAGATAATGTTACGGTGGATATCATTTATATAGGACTAGATGCAATATAGATTTGGTAGTGTTAGCAGCACATCTACAAAAAGCTAGATGCGGGTGTTATAAACGGCCGCCATCTTAAAGCAGTACACTTCCCTGCAAGGCTGTTGTAGCGAACCTTCCAAGCAAACCTAATTAACTTTTTATCTAAAATCCTCCTAAATCGGTAAAATATTGACTTGAATCTATCTTTAAAATAGTTTTAAAACTATCACATGTCGAAAGTAGACAAAAGAGAAATTATGGAATAACGGGAGCAATTTTAACAAATTTAACGGTTGATTCACAACATTAAATTAATTGAATGTAGTTTAAAGCTGCTGATACAGAATGGGGACTGGAGTTTTTTATTTAATGTTATTTTTGTATATTTGTTTACTGCTATATGTTAACTTGATACTGAAATAGTAGTGTGGTTTAGCCTCAGAGTATTTTTGAACAATTTTGGAACTAATGTACAAAACATAAAAAAAAAAAAATTAAAAAAAAGAGAAAAAAAAAGGAGGGGGGGTGCATCAATAATCGTTTTATAATCGAATCGGAACCTCTGAATCGTAATCGAATCGTTAGGTGCCCAAAGATTCCCAGCTCTATTAAGTAATCAAAATGGTGAGTTTTTATTCACGGGCCTGACCTGGGTGGGGTACCAAAGTCGGGCATTTTTTTGTCAACACGCCAAATTCAGTAAATGACTAATAAATTACTGATAAAAGGTCCAATTTTTTTCATATCTGGCAAGCATGAGAGATATCCCAGCCTGTACACGACTGCATTTAAATGTTACCCATCAAGCCTGGCGCCGCCTAGTGGGAACAGGAAACGCCCTCAATTGACCTAAAACCTGCATCAGGCAAGCCTGAAGATGTGTTCAAGTATCTGATGAAAAATATTGAGTTTTCATTGAAGCGGTGGGGTCCAAACAGGAAAGTGAAAAGACCCTCACAACAAATTTTGAACAGTAAAAACTTGGCAGATATAGAACATATCTGCGCCAAACTTCCCGTGGTTGTTGAGAGTCACACCCTGAAGGCTCCTGTGCATAAACTCTGTAGCGCCAACTAATCGTAACAGAAAGTCCCTTATTTTACTTATACATGTCCAGTTGTTTTCAGGTTAATCATTGTAGTTTGAAGACCTTTGGTAATACTACATTGTAAGGCCCATGTCCACATGTCTCTGTCTGTTGCCGTGACCACCCTTTGTTCGCCATAAAGAGGAATTATATTTTTTTCCAGAGACTTAGGCAGATTACAGAACCACAGAATTTGGCACACTTTGTCGAATTGGCCCAGTTACGTCCGAGTTGCGCCAAACTGCGAGGGCCCGTCCAGTCCTGCTTGCAGGGCTAGTTTTGCTTTTGCTGTTCGTTTTGTGAAACATCGACAGTGCTGTCATGCTCATTAATGTTCCTCTCAGGTATAAATCGAGATGTTAGGAGTGGGAACCTCTTGGTACCTCACGATACGATACGATTTGCGATACAAAGCTCATGATAACGATGATCTGACAATATAGCGATACGATTTTCGATACATTGGTCAGGAAATGCTTCTAGGATATTCTACAAAAAACTAATAAACAGAAAAACAAGCTTCTGCTGTGAATTGGAATGAGTTTATCACTAGTAGACATCCAATCCATTTGAACTGGGAGGGTTCATTCGCTGCCATCCCTCCCACTTCAAACGGATTGAACGTCTATGGCGGTCAGTGGCAGTCAATGCCAGGCAATGAGTAATTTTGGGCCGTTTAAGGTGATTTACCTGTTGATTTTCAGTTACTTCCTGTTAATTTTGGGATATTTTATGGGTCACTTGCTGTTTACTTTCCGTTACAGAACAGAAAGTGACCTGGGAATCACCCAAATGAATAGGCAATGACTCAAACTCAACAGGAAAGGACCTGTAAATGCCCTAAAATGAAATGCAAGTGACCGCTAAATGCCCCGAAAATCAGACCGAATGACTGTGAATGCTCTGGTTTTGAATGAACGAACGTTCCCAGTCTAAATGGATTGGGCGTCGAGCACAGTCAATGGCAGTCTTTTTATTTATTTATTTTTTAATTGACACCTTTTTAAAATGATATCACGATTCTTGACAGGAGCACATCGATAACCTTTTGGGATACAAAGTATCACGATATATCAACATTTCGATATTTTGTCACACCCCTAATTAAAAGGGCTGTACAGATGATATGTTTATGTCGCTGATGTCATACTCTGAATGCACAGCAGCGCCACCTGTTGAAGTTACAGCCCAAAGTGCATTGCGGCGTCAACAACAACGGCGACCTACTAATTAAGACTAATTTTAAGACTAATTTTTATTTTCACGGAATACTTTTTAAGGCTTTTTAAGACCCTGATTTTGACTGGACTCCGCTAACCCTCTCAGTCGAAATTGCGCAGACGTCTACCGTCGTCAATGGCACACGTTGAGAATTTCTTCAATTTCAAGATTCACTTTCGGTTTCTCCGCAGCTGTCTCAACAGGCTGCATTTCAACACGGTCAGTGGAGACTAGCCACATGCTAGGCAGGTGGTACATTTCGACATCAGTCCGATGCGCTTTTTAATTAGCTGTCAGTTGGCGCAAATGAATCAAGTCTTCGCCTAATTAAGCAATGCCACCAGGCAGCTCCCATACACAGGCCATTGTGTGAGCTCCATGAGAAAAGCGCAGATAGCAAACTTGTTTTGGATCAGGAGTGCAACTTAACGACCGCGCTGTCACACACACAAATTGGGGAGATGTTTGTGTAATGGCGGCTTTTATTAGGGGGTTTAAAAGAAAAGGTATTTCTAATGGAGAATTTTAAAAAATAAACTTTTCTGACATTCGATCTGACAATTTTTTACATTTAATCTTCACCAAAAATTGAAGTTAAAACACTCCCTGTTTTTATTCTTCTTAATTGGCCAATTTCTAAATGTAATTTTCATGACTTAAAAAGGGAAAGGGATTTTAAATGGAGGATTTAGTGTTACAAAAAAGTTTGAACAACAAAATCAGTGAGCAAAATAGAATTTTCTCACCTCCAATTGTTTGGGAGTAACACACAATGTCATGTGCGGAAGAAAAAAATGGAACAGCTCACCAACATCAACACCACATCCCCACTGAGAAGCATGGTGGAGAGAGCATCATGATTCGGGGCTGTTTTGATGACCCAGGGCCTTGACAACTTACAATCATTCATGGAAGAAATAATTCAAATGTTTATCAGGATGTTTTGCAGGAAAACCTGAGGCCATCTGTCAGACAGTTGAAGCTAAAAAAGAGGATATATGCTGCAACAAGACAATGATCCAAAACACAGAAGTACATCAACTTTACAATGTTTTCAGAAGAACAAAATACACGTTCCGGAGTGGCCAAGTCAAAGTCCAGACTTGAACCACATTGAGATACTGTGGCATGACAGCGATTATTGCCAGACATCCTAGGAATCTATCTTGATCGATATGCCACACTGATCTGCAGCTACAGGAAGCGTCTGGTTGAACTTATTGCTGCCAAATAACATTTAATATTTTGTGGCCCCACAAAATATTAAATGTGATGGTTCACTTACTTATTTTTCCCCTTTCTGTCATTGTTTTCTTTAGGGCTGCAGCTATCGAATATTTTAGTAATCGACTGAAAATTATATCGATTAATCGAGTAATCGGATAAAACTTTTTTGTTTTTTAGGTAAAGAGCAATTATAAATATACATGAGAAAAAAAGACATTTCATCCAATATTGAACCATTTTCAGTCAATCAATGTCTTTATTTTCGATGTACATTGTTGATAACAGCCAACAATTGCATCTAAGATGTGACAAGAAAAAAAAATTCACTGCTTTCACTCAAAAAACTCAAACACTCAAAAAAAACCCAAACATATTTCTTACCTAAAAATGTAATCACGCTACACACATCACTTGAAAGCTACGTGTTTTCCCCACGTGTTTCAATTCAATTTCCATTTGTGTCAAGCTATTTTTAAGTTTTAGTTAAGTTTTAAGTTAGTCTAAACAGTAAGTACCGGTAGGATTTTGAGTTTTTGCAGTGTTCAAAATAAATGTATGATACCTGCTTTATTGGAGCACATTTATTCAGTAATGACTACTGAGCTAAAACTGACAGTTAGCTTTATCATGTTTTAATTTTACACACTCATCACTCTACAGCGCTGTTTTTACAGATTAAATAAAGCCTGTATGTAAGACACGTTAGCCACGCATTGACAGAGGTCATAATCAATAGAAACCTAGCCCTCCGAAGGGCTAACGCTACGTGAGCGAGACAGTAACGTAATATTTAATAGCGATGAGAAGTCTACTGCTTAAAGATGGCGGCTGTTTACTAACGCTGCCCAGACGCGGCCGAGTCTGTCATTTAGCATCTAGTCTTAAATGCATGCGATATCTATGAGACGCATCGGACACTACCTGCTACCAAACTAGCATCATGTGGGCGTAGTTTTTAGCAACGTCGGCGTAGTTTGTAGCGGCTGTCGGCTGCAGTAAGTTTTTTTTTTAATTTATTGCTTCTTCCTCTACGCACGTGACGTCAGCGCTAGGGGTGCAACGGTTCAGTCAGCCCACGGTTCGGTTTGAACCTCGGTTTTGGAATCACGGTTTCGGTTCGTTTTTTTTTTTTTTTTAAATATTATATTATAATATTTTGCTTTTAAAAAAATGAAATAAACACTTAAAATGTAAACATTTTTGACTGTTAAAATGCCTCTTAGCTCTTTGGCTAGTGTAGTGACTGACTACTGAAATACACACACAGTAGTAAAAACGTTACTTGGCAAAGTGACTGGTGATACCTGTCATGTTTTTTTTTTCATTTAAAAAAAAAAAAAAAAAAAGTAACCTTTGCTATGTTTGGAGGTCATTTAATGTTGTGAATCAACCGTTAAAGTTGATAAAACTGCTCCCGTTTTTGCATTAGTTCCCTTCTGTCTATTTTCGAAATGTGAAAATGTTAAAACTGTTTCATCCTTTAAAGATAGACTCAAGTCAAGATTTTGCCGATTTAGGAGTATTTTAAATAAAAAGTTGCTTAGGTTCGCTCGGAAGGTTTACTACAACAGAGCCTCTGGTAAATGGTGTTATACTTGTATAGCGCTTTTCCACCTTTCAAGGTGCTCAAAGCGCTTTACACTACATTGCCATCTACCTACTGGTGACGCAGCACCAGAAGCAATGTGGGGTTCAGTATCTTGCTCAAGGATACTAAGGAGAGTTCATCAGGGCAGAGAATCGAACCCACAACCTCTTGGTTGGGGGACAACTACTCTACCACTGAGCCACGCCATCCCCTTTCTGAGAAGTTTACTGATCTAAAATGGCGGCTGTTTACTAAAGCTACTGAGTTTGTCATTTCGCATGTAGTTCTATATGCATGAAATATCTAGGCGTAGATTGTATTCTGTCGGCTACAGTCAGGAAATATTGGAGCCACCTAGCCTAGCATCGCGTTTGCTACAGCGTCTCAACAAACACTCTTCCCTCTCCGTGTCTGACTTTTTCTCGCGTCATTCAACCAACGTATTAACGAACATTGTCTCGTTGCAGAAACGGTGACAAAATCCGAACAGTTGGAAAAAAAAAAACGTAATGCACGAAAAACGTGCAGATTTTGAACGTAATGTACGGCGTACACATTTAAAAATCAGTGCTCACTTGTACAAATTACGACGAGACCGTACAACTTGACAGGTATGAATTATTGTGGACCGTCACAGTTACAGTAGGTAGTAGCACTCTGTAGCACGGGGCGTCCAACTTCCAACTATCAGTGGTCAGGGCGAAACTATGTGCTTTAGCGAAATCTTCTTCGATGGCTTTGCGTTCCATGTCGGGGATTACGTTGTTGGAGAAATATGTCCGCGACGGAACAATTTAACACGGGTCAAGCGTTGCAAACAAATTAACGAAGCCCGTTGTGTGTTTTCACTGGTGTCATCTTCGGGGTTGTCCTGCCCTGAGAAAGTGATATCTGAGGGTGATGCAGGCTGAGGTGCCAAAAGTGTTGCCATTAGCATGGGGAACAAGCGCCGAGCAATGCTTGCAATTTTCCCCCCCAATATTTTCTCTCCCTCCGCATTGTAGTAGTCCACGGGGAAACCAAAATGTTGCCTCACCACAGACTCAAAATTCGGTCTCTCCACCGCTCGCCATAGCAATTTCTTTCTTGTTTCGCTTTAACTTCGCTCGTAAGCGAGAGAGGGCGTCACTCGGCTTCTATTACACAGGAGCTTGAAGTGATCCGACATTTACTTGCGGGGCGGGAATTTCTCCACAGCAGTGCTTCACGTCACACACAGGCACACAGAGCTCGATCAATTCATTCCACAAGCGTTCGGAATACATTAATTGCAAAACCGAAAAGGCGCGGTTCATAAAGGCGTATTTAACTGTATAGGGCGAACCGAACGGTTTGGTTTTGAACCGCAAACCGTTGCACCGCTAGTCAGCGCGTTGTCCCGCATTAAAAGTAGTCCGGGCAAAACGTGATGCTTGGAGCTGGCAAAATTAAACGATTCCTCGAGGTGAATAAAATTACTTGGATCAGTTTTTAAACTCGAGTTACTCGAGTTGCTCGAGTATTCGTTTCAGCTCTAGTTTGCTTACTATTCTCATTAAAATATGAAAACCTAGAAATGTTTGGTTGGTTTTAGTCAAAGCAGACATTGTTTTAGCATCCGTGTGATTTTGACAAAGATCAGATCACATTTGATGGTGATTTTATGCAGTAATGTGAGAAATTTCTAGAGGTTCAGATACTTTTTTATACCACTGTATATTGCCTTCAACGGCAGCCAGTGAGGAATTATACAATTACATAAATGCGAAATGACTTACGAACAATTTGTAATCTAAAATCCAATTTAGCGTGTGACCACTTTTAGAACGTCAACGCTTTTTCGTATCGTCATGAGGTCTTCCTGCAAAATCTGCCTTCACAAAATAACACTACGAAGCCTGTTTTTATCTCCTAAGTACTTTATACAATTATCATCTTCATCCCTCTACTTATTAACAGCAGGGTGTAAACTCATCACAAGTTTTCAACACCCTGAAGGCTTTCAAGCGTTAAGTCTGGTACGTTATTGTTCCACGTGACAGAGAAAGCACACAAAAAGTTATTTACAGTCAAAGGACGGCGCACAGGCAAAACATCTGTTGTCTCCTCTGGATGTCTGTTCATCCAGGTGAAGTAAATGAATTATCATCAACAGAGACTCGAGGGGAGACGCCGCGTTCTTTGCCTGCTAACGAGGTTACGGCGAAAGCGTTCGTTTGAAACATTAGTCATTGGTGACGCTTGGATATTGAACATTTTCATTTTAGTCCGTGAAGGATGGCGAGAGGTCATCAGGAGGATGAATGTTGCTGCTGTGTTAGGATTAACATATTTTTCCAGTTTCGTGCTGGAACGATTAATCGATTAACTTGAGTAATTCGATTAGAAAAAAAGCTTCAAATTGAAATTTGGGTGCTTTGAGTATTCGTCTAATTAACCCTTGAGAGTCGAAGGACGCGCCGGCGCGTCCTCAGCGCACGTTGTCTTTGAAGCGCCCTCACGTTTTAATTACGTCTCCCACATGACGTTGGTTGGTTTCGTTTTAAAGTGCGGAAGTTGCGGTTTACTCTCGTTATTATATGAAGTCAATCGACCAACTAAAACGTGAGATATTGTCATTTAAGTTTTATAGTTTTATTGTCCTCTCAAAAAACATTAAAACGCTGCATGGATCATTTGTTTATGTCTATATTTCCATCATTTCTTGCCCTTTTTCAAAACGGAAGCTCCATAAAAAAAACACAAATCAAACGAACCCTTTCGAAGTCACAGTGGAAGCACAAAATGCGTTTTTTAAATAAATATGACTGCCGTGCGAGGTTCCATCGAACGAGAGGGAGGAGTATTCTGAAGCAGCGAGGTGGCGAGCGGCGGCCGTTTGGATCGAGCAGCGACTTTGTGTGACTTTGACAATGAACGGAAAACTAAATTTAGCGCAAGCAATTGAGCTTTTTGATCAACTTGAGGAAGAGGATGGTCCAAATTCGTCATCATCGTCTTCTTCGGAAGAGTCCTCGAGTGAAGATAGTGACGGATTTGAACACGTGGGTGACGCCATCGACGAGCAGAGGTAAGCAAACTCACTTTTTTTTTTTTTATGCAGAAAAAGTTTCTTTTGATATTGCAAGACAAAGTTAATTTTGATGCAATATAAGTGTGTGTTTGTGGATATAATAATAAAATGTGCATATCAGATCAAAGTCGTACGTGCACTGTGTGTATCCAAGGCAGGAATTTATAATTGTGGTGATCTTCTTTCTATATGAAGATTAGGGATGTAGCACATATTCAGCTATGGTATTCTATTGTCATACATATAGATTTCCATTATTATTTATTGCTGTATATATTTTTATTTCATACTTTATTATTTTCATAAATACTGACTTTTTTCATGTACATTTATAGTGACAATGAAAGTAAAGTGAAATGAAAATGGAAGTGTGGGCTGTGTGATGTCGCCCTGTGTCGAATTCCAGGACGAAACTGCTTTTCGGAGTGGCATGCCTGAAAAAAATTTAACTTGTTTATTGTAAATATTTTTGAAAATACTTTTTTTCCTCCAATGTTATATATATATTTTTTTCCCCACAATCAGTCTTCTCAATTTGTGTATATAAATGTGTGTTCAAGAACCTTGATTGTGTGTACATAGTTTTCATCAGGTGATGGGCCGCAATACCTAAACTCATAAAGAGATGGCCTCTAAACACTTTTTGTGTTAGATGGTATATATTTTTTCACTGTTCGGTCTGCTGTATATAACCTGTTTTGACTAGAGCATGTATAAAGGCAAAAAACGCCTCTGGCTATACCTGTTGTTTATGTTGAATTGTCAAATATAAGACTATTTATTCTAAATTTTTTTGGTTGAATGTTCATCCTAACATGTTGAATAAATATTACAAAGTTTCAAAACGGTTCGTTACGCATGTTTGGTTGTCAACTGGACATCAATATTAAAAATTTTGACAAAACGATTTTGGAATTTTTGGTCTTTTTGAGCCCAAAATGATTTATAATTGGTCAGTGAAGGAAACAACAGTTTGGACATGAAGTTCAAGGTGTCACAAAAAAAAGGAACCAAACCAGGCCGTCGTAAACAATTCTTTCTTTGAAATATAAAGGCAGCTTCAAAGTCATGCAAAATCAGACAAAATAGGCCCAGACCTTAAAGGGTTAAAGTGGAGTTGTAATGGTTTGTTTTAAAAGTTTTTGCATTTATTTCTTTTGATTTGGGTGGATACACAGCCCTCTAGTGGCAACAGTGAATATGACATAACTCATTTAACATGGCTGAATCCAGCTGCAACCGGTTAAGACCAACATAAGCTGAGTTTTTGTTTGAGCTAATGTTTTGTAGGTATATTTAGCAGTTTTTTTTTTGTGGTAATATGTGTTTGAACCATTTGTTAAGAGCATTGTAAAAAAATGCTTGCATTTTATAGCATTCAAGCTAGCAGACTTTTTCTATGCGAGTTAGCCAATTTTCTTGTGTTGTACTTAGATTCTCATCTATTTATTTTCTAATACCGTTTGAGGCTAAAATCAGGTATTTTCATTCATTTCAAAAGTATTGGCACCCTTTGAAAAATCATGTGATGCTTGTCTATTGTGTTTAATTAATAGCACCTATTACTTACTGGTTGAACATATCGTAACAGGTGGTGGCGATAATTAAATCACACTTGCAGCCAGTTAAAATTGATTAAACTCGACTCAACCTCTGTCCTGTGTCCTTGATTGAGCACGGACAAAGGAAAGAAGACCATAGAACTGTCTGCGGACTTGAGAAGCAAAATTGGGAGGAAGCACAGGCAACCTCAAGGCTACAAGTCCATCTCCAAAGACCTGAATGTTCCTGTGTCTACTGTGCGTAGTATCATCAATAAATGTAAAGCCCATGGCACTGTGGCTAATCTCCCTTGATATGGACGGAAAAGAAAAATTGACGAGAGATTTCAAACAAAGATTGTTCGGATGGTGGATAAAGAACCTCGACTAACATCCAAATAAGTTCAAGCTGTCTCGCAGTTCGAGGGTACACCTGTGTCAACCCGTACTATCCGTCAGCGTCTGAATGAAAAGGGACTCTATGGTAGGATACCCACTTCTGACCCAGAGACATAAAAAAGCCGGGCTGGAGTTTACCAAAACTTACCTGAGAAAGCCAGAAACGTTTTGGAAGAATGTTCTCTGGTCAGATGAGGCAAAGGTAGAGCTTTTGGGAAAAGGCATGAACATAGAGTTCACTGGGGGGAAAAAACGAGGCCTTCAACTGAGGTTCCCTGATGTTTTGGGGTTGCTTTGCTACCGCTGGCACTGGACTGCTTGACCGTGTGCATGGCATTATGAAGTCTGAGGACTACCAACAAATTTTGCAGCATAATGTAGGGTCACGTGTGAAAAAGCTGGGTCTCCCTCAGAGGTCATGGGTCTTCCAGCAGGACAAAGACCCAAAACACACTTCAAAAAGCACTTGAAAATGGTTTGAGAGAAAGCACTGAAGACAATGAGTCCAGACCTGAATCCCATAAAACACCTGAGGAGGGATCCGATAATGGCAGTTTGGAGAAGGCCCCCTTCAAATCTCAGAGACCTGGAGCAGTTGGCCAAAGAATGGTCTAAAATTCCAGCAGAGCATTGTAAGAAACTCATTGATGGATACCGGGAGCGGTTGTTCAGTTATTTTTTTCTCAAGGATGTGCAACCAGTATTAGGCTGAGGGTGCCAATACTTTTGTCCGGCCCATTTTTGGAGTTTTGTGTAAAATGATGATGATTTCATTATTTTTCATTCTCTTTTGTGTTTTTCATTGCAAGCAAAATACATGCAGATATTACTACCAAAGCATTTGTAATTGCAATCATTTTTTTCTGGGAGAAATTGAGCATCATCCGACAGAATTGCAGGGGTGTCAATACTATTGGCCAGCAGTGTATACGTTCCAAAGTAATGTATGTACAGTGGGGCAAATAAGTATTTAGTCAACCACTAATTGTGCAAGTTCTCCCACTTGAAAATATTAGAGAGGCCTGTAATTGTCAACATGGGTAAACCTCAACCATGAGAGACAGAATGTGGGAAAAAATAAAACAGAAAATCACATTGTTTGATTTTTAAAGAATTTATTTTCATATCATGGTGGAAAATAAGTATTTGGTCAATCCAAAAGTTCATCTCAATACTTTGTTATGTACCCTTTGTTGGCAATAACGGAGGCCAAACATTTTCTGTAACTCTTTACAAGCTTTTCACACACTGTTGCTGGTATTTTGGCCCATTCCTCCATGCAGAGCTCCTCTAGAGCAGTGATGTTTTGGGGCTGTCGATGGGCAACACGGACTTTCAGCTCCCTCCACAGATTTTCTATGTGGTTGAGATCTGGAGACTTGCTAGGCCACTCCAGGACCTTGAAATGCTTCTTACAAAGCCACTCCTTTGTTTCCCTGGCTGTGTGTTTGGGATCATTGTCATGCTGAAAGACCTAGCCACGTCTCATCTTCAATGCCCTTGCTGATGGGAGGAGATCTTCACTCAAAATCTCTCCATACATGGCCCCATTCATTCTTTCCTTTACACAGATCAGTCGTCCTGGTCCCTTTGCCGAAAAACAGCCCCATAGCATGATGCTTCCACCCCCATGCTTCACAGTGGGTATGCTGTTCTTCGGATGCAATTCAGTGTTCTTTCTCCTCCAAACACGAGAACCTGTGTTCCTACCAAAAAGTTCTATTTTGGTTTCATCTGACCATAACACATTCTCCCAGTCCTCTTCTGGATCATCCAAATGCTCTCTAGCGAACCGCAAACGGGCCCGGACATGTACTGGCTTCAACAGGGGGACACGTCTGACAGTGCAGGATTTGAGTCCCTGGTGGCGCATTGTGTCACTGATAGTAGCCTTTGTTACTGTGGTCCCAGCTCTCTGTAGGTCATTCACTAGGGTCCTCCCGTGTGGTTTTGGGATTTTTGCTCACCGTTCTTGTTATCATTTTGACGTCACATGGTGAGATCTTGCAGAGAGCCCCAGATCGAGGGAGATTATCAGTGGTCTCGTATGTCTTCCATTTTCTAATAATTGCTCCCACAGTTGATTTCTTTACACCAAGTGTTTTACCTATTGCAGATTCAGTCTCCCCAGCCTGGTGCAGGTCTAAAATTTTGTCTCTGGTGTCCTTCGACAGCTCTTTGGTCTTGGCCATAGTGGAGTTTGGAGTGTGACTGACTGAGATTGTGGACAGGTGTCTTTTATACCGATAATGAGCTAAAACAGGTGACATTAATACAGGTAACGAGTGGAGCGCCGTTAGACCTCGTAGAATAAGTTAGACCTCTTTGACAGCCAGAAATCTTGCTTGTTTGTAGGTGACCAAATACTTATTTTCCACCATGATTTGCAAAGAAACTCTTTACAAATCAAACAATGTTATTTTCTGTTTTTTTTTTCCACATTCTGTCTCTCATGGTTGAGGTTTACCCATGTTGACAACAACAGGCCTCTCTAATCTTTTCAAGTAGGAGAGCTTGCACAATTAGTGGTTGACTAAATACTTATTTGCCCCACTGTATTACCATTTCGATATTTTGTCACACCCCTAGTCCTCAGTGTGCTCAGGGAGCTGGCGTGTCATAAAAAATTAGATGGAACATTAGTTCCCACTTATAACCACAAATACTGCAAAGCAATTGGTTCAAATGTCTCAAAATAAAATGAAGCTAAAAAAATTGCGCATTGGAACATGTCAGTGTATCATGAGCTAAAATGAGCTCCAACAGTGAAGTAAAGGTGCATGTTCTCGTCAAGTTATTTTAAGGGTGCACTTCAACCCCTCCGGTTTAACAGCTACAGTGCCCCATCACAGGGTGTAATTGTTATTTAATGGATTACACATTCATTCCTCCTGCTCTCATCCCCACGGGGCCTGACAACAGCCTCGCTCTGTTCACAGCTAAACATCCGCACACACACACGCGCGCTCATTTGACAGCAGTGTTTGTGCTTAAAATTCAATTACCCACTTATTGATAGTTCTCCCGGGTGCTAAAAGAAGTGGACACGCTGCGGCTGATTTCCCTGGAGGCTCCGGCGGCGGGCGGCGCATCTCCAGCTGGATCTATTTCATGGTTTTACTCATCAGTGGCGAACGCAGATGGAAGCAGAAGCGGGCCTGCACACACCGGCGGAATACGCGATGAAACCACGCGAAAGATGATGAATTGCAAACAATTGAGATAGCAAATATCAGGAGAAGGCGCTATACTTCCAGTGTAGTTTCTCAAATATGATTTTCAGAGAGATCTTAATATACCGTTTTAATTTAAAGCATTGACTGCCAGCCCCTCCCAGTCAGAACGGATTGGACGTCTACTGCCGTCAATGGCACTGAAAACCTGTTCATTCAATGTCAGCCAAGTCAATAAATGAAAATTACCTCAAATTGAGGGCATTTTTCAGCATTTTTGGATGAGATGAAATAGATTCATTTATCAGAGCGCAAGATGAATCATAAGGTGCCGGAACGCAAAGTACATATGACAGCGCAGGGATGATGAGACGGGCACATGTCCCGGAACATACGCAGAAAATGGTGCTGAAAATAACACGCAATGCCCACTTGCCAATTAGGGTTGGGCATCGTTTGAAATGGAATGATTCCTGTTCCAATTACGACCCAACATTTAGATTCCGGTTCCGAACGATTCTCGATTCCGATTTTTTTTAAAAATTGCATGGTTTATATGAAAGTCTTAACTTCTCGATGATTTTTTAAAATTATACGAACTTCTCACATGGCTAATTTTAACTTGTATATAAATATCAGTCTTTGAACTTGAGCAATTTTTTTCTGCTCGGCGATCAGGGCATCGAATCGTGGAATCGAAATTTAAAAATTCGAACGATTCCGGGAGCATTGGTGTGATAGAACCGGTTCCCATCAATGCTCGATGCCATGCTGTGGGATTTACAAGCCTCAATTTCAGATAATATCTATGGTATAAATATTATGACAACAATTTACTATTATTTAGGCTATAATCTGCACAGCACGGGCAATTTCCCACATAACCACAGGTGGGACTTACAGTAACGTATAGTCTAAAAGTAAGACATAAGTAAAGTAAAACATTAAAAAAAAAAATTCCAAGATTGCAATAAATAACACAAACCCATTCTTTTGCGAGTTTCATCCCCCCGTCTTCTCTGGCCCCAAAGTTCTCACCGCCTTACAAATTGTGCAGCCCAAACCCAAATTTCCCATAAGGGTACTGGCCTGTTGCTCTGGCTGTTGGTGGTCCACCTGGCTGACTGCTGGCATTGCTGGCAGCTGCCCTCATCACCGGTTGTTGTTTTTCTGACTCGTTTTGAACCATCTTTCTTCTTTTTTAAAAAAGACAGTAAATGCAACTGTCTTTTTGGCATTTTAAAATACCATTTGCTCCTGGCTGCTAGCTCCCCAGATGCCGCAGATTTTCAAAGTTTTTTCTTTTTTTTATGTCAGGGTTTTGTTGGTCCAGCTTTTCAGTGCATCGACAAATCCCCGACTCTTTCAAATACAGTTAAATTTTATAAACAACATGCAATTCTTAAGATTAGTTCTGTAAATGAATTTATGCATATTATTATTTCATTTTATACTGTAATGTCCGTAATTATGCACGGTTCCTTTCGGAGACGCCGGGACTGGAGAGCTGTGAGGTAGTAGGAAGCGAGAAGCCATAACTCATTTAACATGGCTGAATCCAGCTGCTCCCTGTTAAGACCAACATACGGTCAGTTTTTGTTTAAGCTAATATTTTTTTAATGGATTCGTAATTTAATTATAATTAGCTGTTTTTTGTGGGAATAAGTGAACGATTTGTTAAGAGCATTGTAAAAAAAAAAAAAAAAAAAAGTTAAGCTAGCAGACTTTTTTTATGCCATTTAGCCAATTGTTCTTTTTTTGTATTTAGATCCTTATTAAATTTATTTTTTATACCATTTGAGGCTAAACTCGGGTATTTTTAGGGCCCGAGCACTAAGCGTGCGAAGGCCCTATTGTTTTGCAAAGGATTATTTTTTTTTTTATTTTTTTTATTTTTTTTTTTTTTCAGGGCAAATGAAAACGGCCAATTTGGAGGCCTGAACATGCACGAAAAGTCACCAAAATTTGCACATACGTCCGGAAAATTGTAAATTTCGATAATTTTGCAACGTTGCAAAAAAATATAACAAAATGGCTCAGTGGCGCCCCCTTGAAATTTTAAAATTGGCCTATAACATTAGGGTCTGTCAGCGTAGAGCAATGAAATTTGGGGGGTCTATACCTTGTCCAAAACCGCTCCAAAAAAGCATTTACACGCATATTCCAAACCCAACAGGAAATCGGTTATTTTGGATCAAATATGAAATTTTTATCGATTTACAGGGTGCACATTTGAGACCTTTTCGCCGAGGGAGTTAGTTGGATCATCTTCAAAATTGGTGAGACTGTTCAGGAGACATATGAAATCTTAAGTTTTGAAAATGGTGCGTTTTCATTCACGGGTCTGACCTGGGCGTGGTGCCAAAGTCGACCATTTTTTCGGCAAAATGACAAATTCAGTAAATGACTTATAGTTCCTTGACACAACGTTCAATCTTTTTCATATTTGGCATGTATGTGTGGTATCCCACCCTTAACACGAGTGCATTGAAATATTACCCATTAGGTCTAGCGCCCCCTAGTGAGAACAGGAAATGCCTTTTTTTACGAGACAGGTTCCTCCTCCAAGGGAAAAAAATCTGTTGACCTCAAACCTGCATCAGGGGAGCCTTAAGACCTGTGTTCAGGTGCCTGATGAAAAATATTGAGGTTTCGTTGAGGCGGAGGGGTCCAAACAGGAAAGTGAAAATGAACGTCAACAATTTGTCACGCAAAAAACTTTGAACAGTCATAACTCGGCAGATATACAACATATCTGCGCCAAACTTCCCGTGTTTGTTGAGAGTCATACCCTGAAGGTTCTTGTAGGGGTCATTTGCATCAACTCTACAGTGCCAACTAGTGGCGACAGAAAGAAGTTTTAAAAAAGGCCTTTCCTATTGGGTTTTTTCAACATAGAGCAAGGAAATTTGGGGAGTAGATACCTTATGCAAAACTGATCCAAAAAGTCTCTTGCACCCATATTCCAAATCCAACAGGAAATCGGGTATTTTGGATCGAATGTGAAATTTTCATGGGTTCACAGTAGGAGTTTACATTTGGAGGCTTGAATATGCACAAAAACTTGTACAAATTTGCACATACATGCGGCTTTAGATAACGTTCGATAATCTTGCAATGTTACGAAAAAATGTAGCAAAATGCCTCAGTGGCGCCCCCTTGAATTTTTCAAAAAGGCGTTTCCTATTAGGTTTTTTTAACAGAGAGTGATGAAATTTGGGGAGTCGATACCTTGTGCAAAACTGCTCCAAAAAGTCTCTTGCACCCGTATTCCAAATCCAACAGGAAATCGGGTATTTTGGATCGAATGTGAAATTTTTATCGGTTCACAGTAGGAGTTTACATTTGGAGGCTTGAACATGCACGAAAACTCACAAAAATTTGGACATACATGTGGCTTTGCATAACGTTCAATAATCTTGCAACGTTACGAAAACATGTAACAAAATGGCTCAGTGGCGCCCCCTTGAAATTTTCAAAAAGGCCTCTCCATTTAGGTTTTTTCAACGTAGAGGGATGAAATTCGGAGAGTCGATACCTTGTACAAAACTGCTCCAAAAAGTCTCTTGCATGCATATTCCAAACCCAACAGGAAATCGGGTATTTTGGATTGAATGTGAAATTTTTATCGATTTACAGTGTGCACATTTTACACCTTGGCACCTAGGGAATTAGTTTGATCATTCTCAAAATTGGCGAGACTGTTCATGAGGCATATGAAATCTTAAGTTATCAAAATGGTGTGTTTTCATTCACGGGCCTGACCTGGGCGGGGTGCCAAAGTCGGCCATTTTTTCGGCAAAATGACAAATTCAGTAAATGACTAATAGTTCCTTCACACAACGTTCCATCTTTTTCATATCTGGCATGTATGTGCGACATCCCACCCTTAACACGAGTGCATTGAAATATTACCCATTAGGCCTAGCGCCCCCTAGTGAGAACAGGAAATGCCTTTTTTTACGAGACAGGTTCCTCCTCCAAGGAAAAAAAATCTGTTGACCTCAAACCTGCATAAGGGAAGGCTTAAGACCTGTCTTCAGGTGCCTGATGAAAAATATTGAAGTTTCGTTGAAGCGGAGGGGTCCAAACAGGAAAGTGAAAATGACTGTCAACAATTTTTCTCTCCAAAAACTTTGAACAGTCATAACTCGGCAGATATACAACATATCTGCGCCAAACTTCCCGTGCTTGTTGAGAGTCATACCCTGAAGGGCCTTGTAGAGATCATTTGCATCAACCCTACAGCGCCAACTAGTGGCAATAGAAAGTCACTCGTTTTTCCAATACATGTCCAGTTCTTTTCAGGTTGGTCATTGTAATTTGAAGACCTATTGTAATACTTATTTACAGCCCATGTCCACGTGTCTCTGTCTGTTGCCGTGACGACCCTTTATTCGCCATTTAAAGGAAATATTTTTTTTCAAAGACTCAGGCAGCTTATATAGCCACAATATTTGGCACACTTCGTCGAATTGGCCCAGTTAGAAGATTAATTTTGGTTTTGAATAAGGGCTTGGCTGCACAGCTCAGTAGTGGCTCCTTTTTTGTAGTACTCTCTCCAATAGGGGTTTTTATCTCTTGGGTGTGGGAATGTAAATAGGCGACTTTCGAGCATGTTATGTTCTAATGAGATGATTAGAGAGGAGCATCTGCCAACACCCTGACCTGCACACAGTCCGAGTTGCGTGACGTCCGAGTTGCGCTAGATTGCGAGGGCCCGTTCAGTCCTGCTTGCAGGCCTAGTTATTTTTTATGTTCCTATCCCAATTACACGATTATTCGAACTAATTCATAGATTAATCGAATACTAAAATAATCAATAGCTGCAGCTCTAATCAAAACTATTAATTATTATTTCCAGTTCAAGTTAAATGGTTTCCCTACTAAATGGTTGCTTTTGAGGCCTCTTGTATTTTTTGGGTGAGATTAAAAATTAGATTAAATCAGTGGTTCCCCATGAGTTTCACACGTGCGTTAACTGAACTCTTTGGAATAATATATATATATTTTTTATTTCTCAAATTTAAAATCGATATACCTAAGCTAGAAAGTTAAAACCCAAGTTAATTTCCATTCGGATTTCTTCTCATTTCGACAACATGTTTTTAATCAAGCCAAAATGTATGTTTTTAACTTTATGCCTGCAGCATCATCAGACCACGAAACGAAGACTGGCCCAAATGTGCATATCTTAGAATTTTTCATTCAAATTTAGAGGAATATATATTGTTCAACATTAAACCTGCTTGGTGGCATTAACCTTGACTGTGCAGTTTCTGTCATGTTTACATCTCAAATGATATCAAATTAAATGAACAACCCTGCACAAAAGGATCGCCAAATTTGTACACTGAAGTCATGAAGTAAAAAAATAAAATAAAATAAACATGAATCTCCTCACAAATCCAACAGTGTGAATTTACAACAAGTAATTTTGCCTTTTGATTTGCTCTTCACATTACAAAATGAAATTCAACTCTGTTCATTTCACACTGTTTCTATTTTTGTTTTCATGTCGACATTCTCATTCTATCACATCCTTGTTTCACATATTACTTTCATTGTGTAAAATGTGACGCAAATCTTGTTTTTTTATGTAAACCACAGTGCATATTACCCGTAGGTCTCTTGTACTTCCGCATACCAAGTGAGAGTTAACGTTCCACCAAGCAAACCAGTTTCTCCTCCCATCAGATTAGACTACTAGCAGTTAAAAGAATTAGAATAAAGCCTGTAAAATGGCGACTAACCAATCTAAAACACCACTAGGGCCTTACGTGTCTTAACCTTCACCGAACCCCTTAGACTGGAGTTCGATCAAACCCAGGTTAAGAACCACTGGATTAAATAAATGAATTCATTCATTTTGTGTTAGAATTAAATGATTTCCCAGTCAGATCATCATTTTTTTAGGTGAAGTCATACGCTGCCATTGAGGGCAATAGATATTTTGACTTGGAGGGGCTGGAGGCGAATTATCCTAGTCACAATGGTTTTGACGTCTATCGCCGTCAATGGCATCGGAACATGATGATCCCGTGCCAGCCCCTCCAAGTTGAAACACAGAACATGCTACGCTAACTGTTAACTAATCAGTACAACAGGTAGCTCCCTGCAGATTAGCCACGCGTCTCAAGGTCCCCCGAGTCCCCGCAGGTGGGGGGAGGCCACCCCCCTCCCGGAGGACTCCTTGGCTCGCCGCTGGCCTCATTCCCCGCTAATTACACTTACTCTTCCACGAGGATGCTCGCAGTCTGATGACAACCTGCTGCACTTTGCCTCGCTGCCGAGCAACAGCTGGGGCCCTCCGGCTGCACGCCAATACCCTCGGGGACGGGGGGGGGGGGGGGGGGGGAACAGCAAGGACGCGGAGAGGGGGTGTAAAGCATTCATTCACACCATGAGGGGCTTTTGTTGCCTTTTAGCAAAGGCAAATTTGGAGCACCGGGTAGCTTTGAGATCATAATACAACATCGGTTTCCTTAAATGTGATGAGGTAAGAATTAGGGGTGCGGCAATGGCGTACCGCACGCAGGCTATTTTTAGAACGTGACGTTGCATCGTAAAGCGGAAGTAAAGCCGAAGTGGGACATTATAGACCCGCCCTCGCATAGACCCAACGTAAAAAGTGCTACTTTTCGCCGGTAATCTTTCAAAAACGAACATGCCGATCACGCATTGCTTTTTTGGAACTTGTAGAAACGACTCTAGACATTACGAACATGAAGGATGTTTTCTTCATACGTTCCCGGAAACCAAAAACTCGGGAGGAAAAAATGTGAAGACCAAATCAACTTGCGCAGACTTTAACACCAGCTCGGCGAATCCATTCACATTTCATTTGCAGTAAACATTATGTTGGGTTGGCATGGTCTTTCAGAGGACAAAGAGGTAAGCCATTTTTATATATTTACTTAATTTTTTTAGCGCAACGTTGTGCCGCACTGCTTGTCTGACAATGAATGACCTGAAAAAAATTACAATGGTATCTGACTGCCACTGTTACCGTTTCTGTTTTATATATATATATATATATATATATATATATATATATATATATATATATATATATATATATATATATATATATAAACAACTTTAGTAAGGGGTAAGTGTAAATAAATTATAGGATTAAGATGTGTTATCAATGAAAAAATTAAAAGTGTTTGTTGGCTGTCACTGAGTAGCATTTGCGATCGCTACACAAAGCTAACTAAATTACCCCCAAGAACGGTAAGAGACGTAGGACAACCAGAGGATATATAAGAAAGACAGGGCTGATGGTAAAGGATAGCTTGTTGAAACCGGAGAATGTCAGAATTGTCAGTCGCGTCTATAAAAAAAAGCTAAAGCTATGCTTAGGTCAGCTCGTTTTTTTCCGCCTTTTTCAGCCTTCGACACTAAAGCCATCTCTTTAACTGAATATTTTTATGTTCTTCCACATCTATGCCAGTCAATTTGGCACCAGGCACATCATTTTCGGAGAGAATTGGTAGGTTTAGCGCTGTAAACGTCTCCTTCGTACACGATTTCCATTCATTTCCTATTAGGGACAAACAATGGCTTGTCCTTGCTTAGCAACAGTAGCTAATGTCATGAATAATAATGAGCGGAAGTGACGTGTTGCTTGCGGTACGCCATTAGAGATGGGAACCTTCGGGTAGCTCACGATACGATTTGCGACACAAGGCTCATGATAACGATTATCTTACAACATGGCGATACAACAACTATCGATACATGGGTCAGGAAGTCATTATACGATACTTTACAACACAACTAAAAATAAGCTTTGCATTGAAATAAGTTCATCACTAGTAGACGTCCAAAGAATTTGAAAGTGGGTGAGTGGCAGCGAATGAGCATTCATTCCCACTTCAAATGGGACAAAAATTAAATCATTTTCATTTTACACAAATCTCCAAAAATGGGCCGGACAAAAGTACTGGCACCCTTTGAAAAATCATGTGATGTTTCTCTAATTTGTCTAATTAACAGCAAACTGTTACTTACCTGTGGCACATGACGGGGGGTGCCAACAACTAAATCACACTTGAAGCCAGTTAAAATGGATTCAAGTTGACTCAACCTCTGTCCTGTGTCCTTGTGTGTACCACATTGAGCATAAAGAAAAGAAAGCAGACCAAAGAACTCTTTGAGGACTTGAGAAGCAAAATTGTGAGGAAGCATGGGCAGTCTCAAGGCTACAAGTCCATCTCCAAAGACCTGAATGTTCCTGTGTCTACCGTGCGCAGTGTCATTAATAAGTGTAAAGCCCTTTGCCTGGTACACCAGACTCACCGCTGTTCCAGCTATTGAGTCTGGCCACCATTCAGCGGATACAATTTCCAGGGCGGAGCAAGCCGCAGCAAACAGACAGCGGAGTGGACCAGTCAGCGACGGGCAGACGTGACGTTAGTAAAGCGACGAGGGCAGGACGAGGGACTTGCGCGCGGAAGTGAACATACGAGGAGAGCGGAGTTTATTTAACATGGATAGTGCGAGACAGACTGTTGTCAATGACTCGTGTCGATGTGTTTTTGGTCATTTAAAACTGATTTTACCGTGGATTGGAACATATTCTCGGCTCTCCTGTTCACCATCTGTGTTGTTGTGGAGACGACTTTCGACACGCAAGAGTGACGTTGCTCGTTAAGAACACGTCACGCAAATAAACGAATCTGATTTGTCGATTGATTTTGTACCTGCTCGAGAGGCCGTTAATGGGCTGGTTCCCAGACTTTTCTGTCAGTGTTTGAAAAATACAGGGAGAACAGTCTGGCCGTGCCAGGCAATAAAGCCCTGGGCACTGTGGCCAACCTCCTTAGATGTGGACGGAAAAGAAAAATTGACGAGACATTTTAAAGAAAGATTGTGTGAATGGCAGATAAAGAACCCAGGCTTCAACTGGGACCGTGTGCCTTGGTCAGATGAGACCAAGATTGAGCTTTTTGGCAACAAACACTCTAAGTGGGTCTGGCGTGCCACGAAAGATGCGCATGCTGAAAAGCACCTCATACCCACTGTGAAATATGGGGGTAGGTCAGTGATGCTGCGGGACTGTTTCGCCCTGGGAACCTTGTAAGGGTGCATGGCATCATGAATGCTTTGAAATACCAGGACATTTTAAATTAAAATCTGTTGCCCTCTGCCCGAAAGCTGAAGATGGGTCGTCACTGGTTCTATCAGCAAGACAATCACCCTAAACATATGGCCAAATCTACACAGAAATGGTTCACTACACACAAAATCAAGCTTGTGAAACATTATAGGAGAAGATTAGGTGCTGTTTTGTTGGCAAAAGGGGGTTGTACAAAGTATTAACACCAGGGGTGCTAATAATTGTGACACACATTATTTGATGTCAAATAATTATCTCTTTATGTGGGATTTTTTCCCCACTGAATAAATGCACTTGTATTTTTCTCTTTTTTCCATTAAGGTCCCATATTATTTGAATAAAAAAAAATCATCTTAATCAGGGGTGCCAATAATTATGGAGGGCACTGTATTTTGTCTAAAGGTTGTGCTACCAAGTATTAGGCTGAGGGTGCCAATACTTTTTTCTGGCCCATTTTTGGAGTTTTGTGTAAAATGATAATGATTTAATTTTTTTCCCATTCTCGTTTGTGTTTTTTCATTGCAAGCAAAATAAATGAAGATATTACTACCAAAGCATTTGTAACTGCAATCATTCTCTGGGAGAAATTGAGCAATATCTGACAGAATTGCAGGGGTGCCAGCACTGTATGTCTATGGCCATCAATGGCAGCCCATTCTGGGTCATTTCCTGTTCATTTTCCATCTTTTCCTGGAAACGCCCCACAAGAAAAAAGAAGTGGCTATAAATCAACAGAAAATGACGTGAAATGCCCCAAAATGAACTCATTGCCACTGACCGCCATAGATGTCCAATCCTTTTAAAGCGGTTCAGTGTACGTCCAGTTCAAATGGTTTGGACGTATACTGGTAATTAACTCATTGTATAGATTGCTAGCTTGCTTTTCTGTTTATTACCATAAACTTGACACGAAAACCGCATTTGTTCATATCTGTCCTCACTGTGTTATGGGATATTTACACCAAAAGATATTAACCGTTAACACTTTATTGGACAGCCACATCATAGAAATGAACCACTACGAAGCCTTTAACCAATTGGCTGCAAAGCTTCATTTGGCTATCACTGCTCTCTTAAGGGAGACAGTCAACCTCTGCTGCCACCTGTTGTCAACACTGCTGTCGTCCAACATGCCTCCTAGCATGCATTGCAGCGCTGCAAATGTAAATATCAAAATTCATGTTCTGTGCTAATTATTTCTTCAGTTACTGTTCCAGTTGTTTCATTAATTACTAGTTGTGGTATTTGATAACACTTTTTTTGACAATGGTGCCATAAGACTCCCATAAGACCATCATTATTATGAAATGACACTGCAATGAGCATTAATGAATGCTTATGACAGATGTCATTTTGTGTCATCCGACAAATGATCTCTCCTTTGAATGGATGTAAACGATCTGAGCTGGACATCAATGGAGTTAGTGACATAATCTTCTGGATGACACTTAATGACATCTGTCATAAGCATTTATCAATGCTCATGATAGTGTCATAATTATGATGGTCTAATGGCGGTCTTAAGACGTCGCTGTCAAGTAAAGTGTTACCTATTAACTAGGGCTGCAGCTATTGATTATTTTAGTAGTCGATTAATCGATGAACTAGTTAGTTCGAATAATCGAGTAATTGGATAAGGAACATGAAAAATTTAATTACCTGAGCTGGGCCTCAAACGGTATAATTTTTTTTTTTTCTAAATGAGGGTCTAGGTATAACAAAAGAACAATTGGCTAACTTACATAGCAAAAGTCCGCTGGCTTAAATGCTATAAAACGCAGTTTTTTTTTTTTTTAAAAATTAATTACCGCGCGTTAACGCGATAATTTTAACAGCCTTAATATATATATATATATATATATATATAATTTTTAATTAATCACGTAAAAATATTTGACGCAATTAACGCACATGTCCCGCTCAGACAGTATTCTGCCTTTTGGTAAGTTTTACAGCAAGGCTTTTTGTGCTGTCCAACAGCGAACTCTTGTGGTCGCTTTGTGACATGGTTTATTGCTTTCTTGCCAGTTCAATATGGCTGCACGACGTCTCGGGCTGACGCCTACGTTGTAATGTTGTGCTTATATGATCCTTGGACAAGATTTGTCCGTAAGTATGGTTGTTGTTAAGAATGTACATATTATGTTAGTGAGCCAAATGTTATATTTTTTGTATGAGACGCTTTTTGTTTATGTTTAGTGAACCTGTATAGCGTGCTAAGCTAACGTTGTCGCTAATGCAATGCTTGTGTACTTTTTTTTGTAGTTTCACTATGGTCTAAAGAGGACAGTGGTTTGAGGCCATTTTATTTATAAATCAGATGAAAAAGGAAGAAGTCTGATTATTAAGGCGTCGTTCACTAGCTGTCTAGCTTTGTAAAAGGAGACGCTTCGGAGTGAGGACAGCATAGACAGATTTAAATGACAGTAGAGTGAAATGCCCACTACAGTCCTTATGTACCGTATGTTGAATGTATATATCCATCTTGTGTCTTATTTTTCCATTCCAACAAATTATTTTACAGAATATATATATAATTTACAGAAAAATATGGCATATTTTATAGATGGTTTGAATTGCGATTAATTGCGATTAATTACGATTAATTCATTTTTAAGCTGTAATTAACTCGATTAAAAATTTTAATCGTTTGACAGCCCTAATATATATGTATACGTATAAGGTATGCAACGGTTTGGTACAATTTTCGATACAATTCAATACATTTAATGCTCTGAAACAGAAAATACAACTGTTATTATTATTATTATTATTATTATTTTATTTGCTAACAAGCAAAAATAACAGTGCCATCATACAAACAAGCATTTTAGTGCATAATATTTATGTGCTTACCTCTTACTGATCTGAAGAAAATTTGTATATAAGTGCTGAGAACAATCTTTACTGTTGGTAAAGTGGGGCACACTGTTGATTGATGCAGCTCTCTTAGCAGCTATGTTTACCATATAAGCAAAACATCCTATTTGTTGTCAGAGTCCATCTGTGACATGTGCTGAATTAACAGTATTTGCAGCATTATCTATAGTCACTTGTATGGATTGATTTGGCCAGCTTAACTTTTTAATTAAGTTTCTAATTCATCAATGTAGTATATGGTCAACGCGCCGCTCGGGGCTCACGCAGGTAATGGCATGGGATCTAATGTAGCACATCTAGGTTGCTATTTGATGATATCTAGTGTTCGCGCTGCGCCGCTTGTTTTCTGCCCACAGAAGTCACTTCTGCTCATTACTGCACAACACCAGCATATGACAACCGACTTTCATAAATAGGACGAGTTTGAAGTACGGCGCTCTTAATTTGCCACTCATTGTTCATCATGAAACCATGAGTTTGCTTAGTCTATCATAGTCTTAACCTTTCTGATCCCTTTAGTGTTATAACAGTAAGCGTTAGCTTACGCACACTCATCGTTTGTGAATGACATGTTAGAAAAGCAGCGTAACTTCGCGGTTATGCGTTGTAGTGAACATCCTTAATATAAAAGATGAAGGGGTTATTGTTGTTTGGTAACTTCAAGATAAAGACATTCAGATGTCATGCATCGGGATTTGGGAAGTTAGCTCACGTGGGGAGGACAGATCATTTGCGCTCAAGTGATGCCAGCAGATGGTATCGGCGCCCTAAGTGTTGATGCTCGTCGATACCGATACCACCAATTCGGGCCGGATCGGCGCCCCCTGCCGATGCTGATATCGGTATCGGTGCAACTTTAGTTGTTTTGCAGTATCATTTCCTGACCCATGTTTTGGATAATTGTTGTATCGCCATATTTTGAGATTGTTATCGTGAGCCTTGTATCGCAAATCATATCATATCGTGAGCTACTCTAAGGTTCCCAGCCCTAGTAAGAATAAAGTTTTACACACCTTCTCCTTGAGATGACATCAGATCAATGGCGTTTCGCTCCCCCCATCCCCTTTAGCGTGATTGCAGCGGCTGTTCATTAGCGGCGGCCCTTGGCTTTAATGGTCGGCGCAATTTGTCAGCTATAAATCTAAAGAAAAAAAAAAACTCAACTCACGTTTACCCTCAGCTCATAAAAAATAGTCGTGAAGAATGAAGTCAGGGTGATGAAAAACAGATAGAGATTTATCAGTATTTTCCGCCTCTGAGCGGTAGGATGAGCTGGTGGAGGGCAAATGGCGAGAAGGACCTCAGACATAAAATGTGATGAAGCCACTAGATGGCTGGACAGTTATAATGTGGCTCTCTACATGACAGCTTTGGAGTCATTCTCAAACTAGCAAGTAAATCCCCACCTGTTGATGAGTTGTTATATACCTTTAAAATAAAAGCCTAAATAACATCCGTGAAGTTGGCCCCCCCATCAGACGCAAATTTATATAAAAATGATGTCAATTGTTTGTGCTACATTTGTGCTGCAATTATTTTTGAGATATTTACAATTCTTCAACAGATCAATTTGAGGTGAACCGGCCCCCCATTTTGGTTAAAAATGGCTAAAAAATTGTGTAAATCGTTCGTGCTTCCTTTCTGTTAAAAAATGTGTTTGTTCTGCAACGGTTTTGTAGGTATTATGCTTTTAATGGCGTACCGCACGCAGGCTATTTTTAGACCGAGACGTCGCATCGTAAAGCCGAAGTGGGACATTATAGACCCGCCCTCGCATAGACACAACGTAATTTGTGCTACTTTTCTCCGGTAATCTTTCAAAAACGAACATGCCGATCACGCATTGCTTTTTTGGAACTTGTAGAAATGACGCTAGACATTACGACACATGAAGGATGTTTTCTTCATACGTTTCCGGAAACCAAAAACTCGGGAGGAAAAAATGTGAAGACCGAATCAACTTGCGCGGACTTTTAACACCAGTTCGGTGAATCCATTCACATTTCATATGCAGTGAACATTATGTTGGGTTGGCATGGTCTTTCAGAGGACAAAGAGGTAAGCCATTTTTATATTTTTAACTTATTTTTTTAGCGTAACGTTGTGCCGTACTGCTTCTGTCTGACAATGAATGACCTGAAAATAATTACAATGGTATCTGACTGCCACTGTTACCGTTTCTGTTATATATATAAAAAAAACAACTTTAGTAAGGGGGAAGTGTAAATAAATTATAGAATTAAAATGTGTTATCAATGAAAAAATTAAAAGTGTTCATTGGCTGTCACTGAGTAGCATTTGCGATCGCTACACAAAGCTAACTAAATTACCCCCAAGAACGGTAAGAGACGTAGGACAACCAGAGTTTATACAAGAAAGACAAGGCTGATGGTAAAGGATAGCTTGTTGAAACAGGAGAATGTCATTGTCAGTCGCGTCAATAAAAAAGCTAAAGCTATGCTTAGGTCGGCTCGTTTTTTTCGTCTTTTTCAGCCTTCGACACTAAAGCCATCTCTTTAACTGAACATTTTTATGTCCTTCCACATCTTTGCCAGTTAATTTGGCACCAGGCACATCATTTTCGGAGAGAATTGGTAGGTTTAGCTCTGCAAACATCTCCTTCGTACACGATTTCCATTCATTTCCTATTAGGGACAAACGGTGGCTTGTCCCTACTTAGCAAAAGTAGCTAATGTCATGAATATGAATGAACGGAAGTGACGTGTTGCTTGCGGTACGCCATTGGCAGCGATGACGTCACGCAGCTCTTTCGTTATCCGAACTCCCGCGGCTGACGGCGAGTACCAACTCTCTAAAAAACAGAGGGGTGTCCCAACAGCTAGCGCAAATGTAGCACAAACGAATGGCACCACTTTGGGTCCATTTTGCAGTAAATGGGGTGCTTCGAGTGACGTAATCACTGGAGATTAATATCTCAAGCCGTTCATTTACTGCAAAATGGATTTGAAGTGTTAATTTGTGCTACATTTGCGCTAGTTGTTGGGACATCCCTATGTTATCGAGAGAGTACGCTGGGTAAGCCGCAGCAGTTAGGATATGAAAGAGCATCTAGTGATGTCATCGCTCGATAATAATATCTCAATATCTATTAGGGCTGCAGCTATCGATTATTTTAGTAGTCGATTAATCAATGAACTAGTTAGTTTGAATAATCGAGTAATCAGATGAGGCCTCAAACGGTATGAAAAAATAAATAAATGAGGATCTAAGTACAACAAGGGAATAACTAGCTAACTTGCATCGCAAAAGTCAGCTAGCTTAAATGCTATAAAATGCTAATTTTTTTTTTTTTTTTTAACAACGCTCTTTACAAAACGTTCAAATACATTCCCACAAAATGGCTAAATTTACATTATGAATCCATTAAAAACCATGAGCTAAAAAAAAAAAAAAAAAACTTCGCTTATATAGGTCTACATAGCAAAACTCGGCTAGCTTAAATGCTACAAAATGCTAAATTAAAAAAAAAAAAAATTTTTTTACAATGCTCTAAACAAATGGTTCAAACACATATTCCTACAAAAACGGCTAAATATACCAATAAACAAAATTACGAATGCATTAAAAAAAACATTAGCTCTAGCAAAAACTTAGCTTATGTTGGTCTTAACAAGAAGAAGCTGGATTCAGCCATTTGCAATGAGTTATGCCATTTTCACTGTTGCCAATAGAGGGCAGTGTATCCACCCAAATCAATCAAACTAAATGCAAACAGTATCAAAACAAACCATTTCAACGCTACTTTAATTAAACGAATACTCGAAGCACTGAAATTTAATTTGAATCTTTTTTGTAATCGAATTGCTCGAGTTAATTGATTAATCGTTGCAGCACTAATGTCTATATAACGACAGTAGCAGAGCACAAACGAATGGCACCATTGCGGTTCCCTTCCGCCGTAGATGGGTGGTGGGTGGGTGGGTGGGGGTTGGGGGGGGGCCTGAATGACATCATCACTACAAATTAAAAGCATAATATAAAACCCATGCAGCACAAATGATTGACACCATTTTTAATCAAAATGGGGGACTGGTTGACCTCAGATTGACCATATTTTTCGGACCATAAGTGGCAGTTTTTTTCAGTTTGGCTGGGGGTGCGACTTATACTCAGGAGTGACTTTTGTGTGAAATTATTAACACATTATTATATCATTTCACATGTTATTTTGGTGTTTTGGAGTGACACTGATGGTTTGGAAAACTTGTTAGCATGTTCTTTACGGTATAGTTATCTGAATAACTCGTAATAGCTATGTTACGTTAAAATACCGGCCACGTTCGCATTTTGTTGTTCATGCATCATGTAACATTATCATACTGTACACTTATTCAGCAAGTTGTTCTATATTGTATTTTTATTTTAAATTGCCTTTCAAGCACGGCCGGCCCAGGCCATTTGGGGGCCCTAAGCAAAATAATCCAAAGGGGCCCATATTTTTGGCCCACCATTTCATCACAGTGTACTGTGAAACCCATGCAATCCAACCCATACGTCCATATTTTGTATATTAATCAGATTTTGTTGCACTGCATACTTCAAACTTCTCACCCCAAATGATTGTCAGTACTGACAGTAGATAGCGCCAAACCTTTTTCTAAAAGAGGAAAGAAAGAAGGAAGAACTTTAATTTTTTAAGCTTGTAATCAAGTATCAAAACTCAAAAAAGTCAAATAAAGCAAACTGCAGTAAACGAAATAAAATATAAATTAAACAATTGCCAAATTGGGGGCCCCCTAGTGGTCGGGGGCCCCAAGCAGCTGCATAGTCTGCGTATAGGCTGGGCCGGCCCTGCTTTCAAGATGAAATATCTGTTCTACGTGCTGGATTTTATCAAGTAAATTTCCCCCAAAAATGCGACTTATACGCCGGTGCGACTTATATATGTTTTTCCCCCTCTTTTTGGGCATTTTATGGCTGGTGCGAGTTATACTCAGGTGCGACTTATAGTCGGAAAACACGGGTATAAAAGAATTGTAAAGATCTCAAAAAACAAAACTTTTGACAGCACAGGCACAAACGTAGCACAAATGACTGACATCATTTTTATATAAATTTGCGCGTGATGGGGGCCCAACTTCATGGCGGTGTCTAACAAAACAATTTAAAAACAAAGTAAACTCACCCAATACAGGCAGAATTTTTTTTTTCTTTCTGAACTAAAGCAGTCAAAAGCTGATTTGGTTAAATGCTTGAAAGGCTGCGATAGGTTGTCAAAGTGAAAATATAAAAATAAACTCATTGTAACCGCTGCTTTCCGTATGTTTCAGCAGTACAAATAGAAAAGTACACAGAAGTAAATGACAACATACTCATCTTTGAAGATGGCTGTTTGGAAGGCTGGAATGACAGCAAAAAGGCAGACCCTATAAGTGACAAGAGATGGAAAATTACAATCAGACTGAAGATAGAATGCAAACAGTTTAAAAGTAAACTAAGTAAATGTTTTGCGCATCACAAGAATGAATGAATGATTAAAATATAGTACATTCATAAGGAGCTAAATTCTGCAAGGGAAGAATATTTCATAAATACCACACAGGAATGCTACAAAATGCACGGATCTCCTGGTAAACTATGTTGAATTAAATTTTAAAATGTATAAATTCGAAATGCAGCAAGCTTTTCTTTGAAAAGCTAGACTACACACCTACTAGCTAGCAACTAGGCTAGCAGCGAGGCTAGTCGTACTCGGGCTAGGCGAGCTAGATACTAGCCTAGCCTAGAAGACATTGAGGCAGCTTCATTAACATTAAACAGACGATAAATATTTGAACATTTCACACTAATTGTCCCTTGTTTAATCAGTCCAACAATGTATTATGCATGTGCCTTGGTATCAACATACCGTGTTAAATGCTTGAGTGGACATTTAGCCAAGCAGTTTTGGCCTCAATTTTCCCATAATTACTTGAGCTTTATCTTCTTCTCTGTGGTGTTTATCTCTAGCGCCACTAGCTGAATAACAAGGTAACTACATGCTAAAGACAAGCCACTTGACTGTGAGGCCTTTGAACTTTTTTGTAAAAATGTCATGACGTGAACTGAAGAACGAAATATTAAAAATTGACTTTTTAAAATATGTACAGGCTATATTAATGGCCTCATTTTATATAAAAAATCCTAATTTCCTAAGGCACCACCATATATGTCGCCACCATCTGAATCCTGTTTTTGATCCTCTCATGAGCTAATTGTGCATAAATGTTGCTTGACAGCTGAATGATGTCACCGTCTGACCACGACGTTGAGGTGCAGTGGAGAGTGAAGACATGCTGCCGCGGCATCGATGAGGAGCAGTTCCAGGTCAGGAAATTTGGGTCAGAGAACAATGCACTCTCTCAGCTAGTTAGCAGAGAGACCCCTGCAACGTGCACCCCACCAAACACGGCCTTCCCACAAGCATTAAATCTAGAAGACTATCTTCACTACTGTGCGTGAGCAGACTTTAATTAGGAAGACCATACCACCATGTTAGCACAGTAAAAGAAAATGGAGCAGCGGTGCAAACAGAAAATTTAGGCAGTAAGGATACTTTTTCCACAACTAAATAAATTCAGTAACTTAGTCCATCATGACTTCAGTTTGTTGGAGTTGTTGATGGCTCTGAGGGAACAGCAGGTATATTGGGATGATCTAGCTCCATGTTCTCTGAAGTTCTTCGAGCCTCAGTCTAATCAGTTAATTCATCACCAATCGATATTCCTCAAGTGCAGCGATTGTCTCTTCATCTAGAGGGTCATCATCCTCAGGTTCAATATTTGCCTCATCAAGCAAAGCTGAGTTGGGGGTCTCATCTTCCTCAGGTGCCGCAGTGGTCTCATCCACCTGAGGTTCAACGAGGGTCTCATCCTGCAAAGCTGGTGTAGATGTTTCATCTTCCAAAAGTGCAGAAGTTGACTGGTTTTCCAGGCATTCAATTGCCTCATTCTGCAAAGTTGAGATAGTGGTCTCATCTTCCTCAGATGCAACTGTAGTGTCACTTTCCTGAAGTTCAGTTGTTGTCTCGTGGAAAACCAGAGTCCCATCTCCTCTCACCAAAGTCTCTTCTTGATACTCAAAATTTGTAGCAACTGTCTCATCCTGCAAAGCTGATGGAGCGGTCTCATATTCTAAAGGTGACACCCGGTTGTGATCAATTTGAAGTTCAATAGTTGCTTCATTCTCCCAAGAGGATCTAAAACTTTCATCTTCTGGTACAACAGCGTCATCAGCTTGAGGTTGGAGAATTGTCTCATCCTTTAAAGCAGGTGCAAGCATCTCATCTTCCTGCGGTTCAACATTTGTGTCATCCTGCAATACTAGTGTAGGTTCCTCATCTTTTTGAGGTGCAGCAGAGGTCTCATCCACAGAGGGTTGAAGGTTAGTCTCGTCCTGCATAACCGATGTTCTGGTGACATCTTCTGGTGCAGTAACAGTCTTATCATCTTGAGATACCACAGTAGTCACACCCTCCTGATGGTCAACATTTGTCTCGTCCTGTAGCTCAGTTGCAGAAGTCTCAACTTCCTGGGGTGGAGCAGTTGCTTCATCCTCATGAGGTTTATCATTTATCTCATCTTGCAACATGTAGGCATTGTCCTCTTTTTCAGGTGAAGCTGTGGTCTCATCCTGCAAAGCCAATATGGAGATGCCCTTTTCTTGAGGTGCTACTTTGATCTCATCATTCAGAGGTTCAAAGCTGTTTTCATCTGCTAACACTGGTGAAGAGCGGGTGGTCTCGTGTGTTGCAGCAATCTCTTCCCGATGAAGTTCAAGATTTAGCTCATCCTGCAAAGTCTCATCTTCCCGAAGTGCAGTCTGGGTCACATCCAAGCAGGGTTCAACAATAGACTCATTCAGCGGAGCTAATTCATTGGTGTCATCTTCAGGAAGTTCAGGAGTTGTCTCAATTTCCTGGGGCATAACCAAAATCTCCTCTGGTTCAACACGTGGCTCATCTTCTAAAGCTGAGGTAGTGGTTTCATCTTTTTGTTGCCCGGCAGTGGTTTTATCTAGTTGAACTGGCACAATTATTCTCTCTTCCTGTGGTGCATCATCCTCCAAGCGAGCAGTTTTTGTGTCCTCATCTTCATCTATCTTAAACGCTGGAGGTGCTGCATTTTTGTCACACTCATGACTGGATATTGTGTCATCATGGGTGCGCGGTGTTTCAGTTTCTTCAGCATCCCGAAGAGCTGTGGCCTCGTCCTCCTCAACTGATGTAAAAGGGATTTCATCCAGAGGTAGCGGACACGTCTCATCATCCTTAAGAACTGCATTTATTTCAACTTTTTGAGATTTTAAGCTTGAATCACTTGTCGTGCTCTCTCCAGGTGCAACAGTTGTATCCTCCTCCTGATATGTTCCTCCAGTTTCTTCATCATTTGTTGGTGACTCAGTTGAAGCTTGAGTCTCATATAGATTAGGTATAACAGTTGCGTCCTCCTGAGTCTCTACTTTCTGATGTGAATCAGGTATTTCTTCATGCTGTTCTTCATTCGTTTCCTCCTCGATAGATATTGCAGCTGTCCCATCTGCATGATGCTCCACTTGAAGTTGAATTTTTTGATCCTTTGTAAGTTGACCAGTTGTGTCTTCCCCCAGAAACTGTGTATCCTCCAGAGGTTTAGCAGTTGTGTCTTCCTCCCCATGAACTGAAGATGTTTTTTCCTCCATCAATTCTCTCTGATTTTCCTGAGATTCAGAAGTTGCGTCTTCCTTCTGAACAACTATGGACCTTTCATCTACAGGGTGTCCAACATAAGGTCCCCGATTGGTCTCATCCTGAAGAGTAGCTGCATTTGACTCATTTTCTTGAGGCACATCAGTTGAGTGCTCCTCTACTGCAGTAACGGTTTTGTTTCCCAGTGGAGCAGTGGTGGTCTCATTGGTCCAACTTGTGTCAGGTTCCTCCTGTGGAGCTGCTACGATCTCTTCCTCCTGAAGCTTTTGAGATTCTAAATCTGTTTTGTCCATGTGAAGTGCAGCGGTCTCACCGTCTTCCAGAAGAACTAAGTGTGTGTCCTCTTGGAGTGGAGCAGTTGTATCTTCTCCAGGGAGAGTGGAGGTTGCATTTTCTTCCTGGGGAACAGCGGGTGTGTAATATTCTGGCTGCGCTGTGGTTGTGTCCTCCACCTGGGGTGCAGCAGTGGTGTCATCGCCAGGGGGAATTATGGTTCTGTCCTCTTCCTGAGCTGCAGAAGTTATGTAATCTTCTATCAGAGCTATGGTTGTGTCTTCCTTCTGTACTTCAGTGGTTTCCTTTATAGGGGTTTCTGGTAACTCTTCCTCTTGAAGCTCCACGTTGATCTCATCCGTTTGAGATTCCAGAGATGTTTCATCATTCTGAAGAACATTTGGAACCTTTTGGAATTCTGAGGTTGTCTCATCTTCTTGAGGTGTTGTGGTCATCTCCAAATGTGTGCTACAGGTTGTGTCATCTTTGGGTTCCAGAGGTATCTCATCCCTCTGAAGTGCCACATTTGTCTCAACATTCTGTGTGTCTGAGGTCGTCTCTTCCTCCAAAGGAATTGAAATTGTGTCATTCTCTGGAACTGAGGCAGCTATGCTGTCCCCAGATACTTCATCCACTTGCTCTGACATTGAAGAGGGTAAATATTTCTCTTCTTCCTGAAGTGTGGCAGTTGTCTCATCCTCCAGAGGTGCTACATCTATCACGAGTTCTGTTGTAGCATCCTCAAGAGGCGCTTCGGATGTCAAGCAGCCTTGAGATGCCACTATGTCGTCTTCTAGGGTTCCTGAAAATATCTTATTCTCCAAAGGTGAGGTTGGAGAAGTAGTGGTATCATCTAGTCGGGGAGGAACCTCATCTTTTGCAGCTTCTGTTTCTCCAGCTCTTTCAACCTCCTGACATGCTAGTATTATTTCCTCCTCGTCCTCCAAGGCCACAATTGTGTTATCCTCCAAGCTGGCCTTCAGCCCATCATTAAGTGGTTCTTCCTTCTGAGGGACAGCAACTGTCACATCTTCTTGGGATGCCGCTTGAGTTATGTCCTCCTGAGGTGCTGCATCTCTCACAACCTCTGAATGCACCGAAGTTGTTTCCTCCTGAGTTTCTACATTTTTGTCATGTGACGGGGCAATCACGCAGTCCACCATTGGTTCTACAGGTGCCTGCTCGAGAAAGGAGGCACTTGGATCTTCAAGTGTCATCGCTCTGAGTTGGTGTAGCAGTCTCATCTTCCCGAGATGAAGCCATGCTCTCATCAAGAGTTGTTTCATGTTGAGAGTAGACATTCCTACGTTTGTCAGATCCTCCTGAGAACCCTTGAGTCTCGAATCTTTGTAAATGGACACTCGGTTGTTTGAGGACGTCGCTTCTTGCGCTTGCTGGGTTGTGGATGTAGCTTCTTTATTCATCAGAGTCTCTGGAGTTTCTGCAGATGTTACGTTCTCACTGGCAATTTCATGATTTGCGTCATGGAATACGTCCTCATCAGGCTCTATTGTTTCAGATGTGCCCCCATCGTTAGAATCTCCAGTTGAATACTCTTCTTCATGGGATGCAAGTGTCTTGTTCTCCTGATTGCTTTCATCTACAATTATCTCCAACTCCTGTTCTAATGGAGGTCTTTCCTGCTCCAGAGGTGCAGTGGTGGTGCCATTTTTCCATTCAGCTCCACAGTCATCAATAGATGGGGCAGATTTGGTTTCTTCGAGCACTTCAGTGGACTCATTTAATTGAAGTTCTCCATGTTCTCCTACTTCCGTCGCTGCACAAACTGAGCTAGTCACCTGGATGTCACTTGTTCCACCTTCCTGCTTTACTGCAATTGCGAGTTCTTCTGCAGGCCCATCTTCCAGCGGTGTGGAAATGGCATCCGTTGCTTGGTCTTGAGCGTCGAGAAGCGCCGCAATGGTTTCATCCACCAAAGAAGTCGCAGCCGTTTCAATATCTTGCGGTTCGGCATTCACGGGTGCAGGAGCAACAGTCCGGTCCGTGTCCTTCTGGGACGTGGAGGCTTCAACTTTGTCCACATCTTTCTTGGGTTCTGCGCCGGTTCTGACCTGCTGGAGCGACGCGGTTAGGCCGCCCCGCTTACGAACCGTCGGCTCCTGCCCAGGTTCCGCTTGGTGCTCCTTTTCATTGTGCTTGGGCGTCGGCGCTCGCTCGGTCCTCTGGTAGGGCGTTCGGAATTTCTGGAAATTCCGGCGTTTCCTCAGCTTCTGTTTACTAGGCATGGTCGGAGTCAGCTCACTGCAGGTCTGAGTGAGAAGAAACTCCAGTCGGGTAATTGTGGGTATGCTATGGGACGGTAGGACATTCCCCCCATGCGACCACACAACCCAAATGACAAACATTTAGTCATTCTATGCAAGGCCCTTGACGTCTCTGTCATCAGAGGTATGAAGGCACCTTACTCTGGAGTGATGATGACGTCACGTACAACTCAGCAAAAGTGCTCGTGAGTAACACAGCAGAACAGATTGGTTTAAGCGTTAAAAGTCATATTATACACAACGTGACATGCAAATAATTTTTTTGTGCATGACCTACTAGTGCACAACATTTATATTGTGTTGTTGTATATGTCGTATTCATATGAAAAATATGCATTGAAGAGAAAAAGGATTTAGCTGATCAGATGAGAGAGAATACATTACAAATCACTTGACTGACACCAAGCGGCTAATAGGTGTAATTGCGAGACAATGAACTAGTCCCAGTTCAAATGATTGGACGTCTATCGCTGTCAATGGTAGCCAATGAGTTAATATTTAATAAGAAAAGGTGAATATATTTCTTAATAATAGATGCTAACATAACATTATTAGCAATAAGCACTCAAATAAACAGAAATAAACAACAGTAAACATTTTCAAATGCATAATCCAAAAAAACGAAATTATATGTTTTGTTTAACAATAAATATGTACATATGAAGACAATTATAAACACCTCTAAAATGACCAGGAAATTCAAAGAAAATACCAAAACAATGATGCGTGATTCAATAAATACAAAAAAATTCTGATAGAAACTATGCAATAAATATATTTAAATCAAACTACTGTGATTAAATTAACTCTCCTAAAATAATTTCGCAGTCTGTCATTACAAAAGCTTATTAAACTTAAAGCTCATCAAACTTTCCAATTAAAAAATTTAAAAAAAAATGGCAGTGAATGAATTTATTTTTTTAGATTGGACGTCTATTACAGTCAATGGGAGTGAACCAGTCAGTAGCACTGGAGTTTGGAAGAAAAAAAAAATGTTTTTAGTGGGATAAACACTAATGTATTTAACTTTTGGGATTAAATAAATTAGGGCTGCAGCTATCAACTATTTTAGTAGTCGATTAATCGGTGAACTAGTTCGAATAATCAAGTAATCGAATGAGGAACATAAAAAATTAAAATACCTGAGCTCAGCCTCAAACAGTAGAAAAAAAAAATCAATAAATGAGGATCTATGTACAACAAAAGAACAATTGGCTAACTTGCATAGCAAAAGTCTGCTAGCTTAAATGCTGTAAAATGCTTAAAAAAATTTTTTTTTTACTATGCTCTTAACAAATGGTTCAGACACGTATTCCCACAAAAAACGGCTAAAAATACAAGCTCAAACAAAGACTTAGCTTATGTTGGTCTTAACAGGGAGCAGCTGGATTCATCCATGTGAAATGGGCAGACCCGACAGCAGTGTATCCCCACCAAATCAATAAAACTAAATGCAAACACTCTCAAAATAAACCATTACAGCGACTTTAATTAAACGAATACTCGAAGCAGCAAAATTTTATTCTAATCTTTTTTTCTAATCGATTACTCGAGTTAATTGTTGAAGCACTAAAATACATATGCTCGAAATGTTTTGTTTTTCTTAAATAACATGGTCCATACCTGACCCCTTGCTTCTACTGGGTCACGTTGAATAAGGTGCTATTTGTGAAAGTGGACCGTTAAACCGAGGCTTGTTGGACCTTTTAGTTTTCAAATGTGTTTTTGTGTCATTGTGCAGTCTAGCTGCAGGGAATTGCCTTATAATACACAGGCACTGTAAGCAAAACAACGCTGTCTTTGTAGTAGCCTAGTAGTAGTACATAAACTATCCAGCATGTGTGTGTACTTCCATTATGCGCACCTTGTATGGAAAAATGCACGATCATGACAAATTTGGACTGAAACAGCTGTTTTTGGATGGGAAAAACCTAAAAAAGATCCTCAGCACCCCCTGCTGTGAGTGACTTCCAGCGCCCCTGGAACCAGTTCAAACTTTTATTTGATTCTGCCACGTGTTCTGAGCTGAGACAGCGCTTCCTCCACCTAAAACACAAAAACGCAAGCATCATTAACGGGTCGATTCCAAAAAATGCGGTTTCGTCACTCACGGTGATGAACCAGTGCGACTGCGGCCCGTATCTCCGCCGCGCGCTGTCGTTCATCTTACTAGCAGGCGCCAAAGCGTGAAGGTGGAGGTGCGGCACAGATGAAAATGGAGGAACGTGGAAGCCCAACCTGTACTTAAAGTGGGAATAACTTCATACATCATTTCAATTTTAATGTAAAATCATTTCTTTTTACCTCACGTCGTTGAGATCTCGCACTTTATTTTTCTCTAAAACGTTCCTTCCCATCTCAGCCATGCGCTCCACTGTCAAAGCACACATGTCACAAACATGTCATTGCATGTAAATGATTTTCCAATAAATGAATTTAAAGGGGAAGTTCAAAAATTTTTACATAAAGCTTAATCTTTGAGTTAGCGGGGGTTTAATGTCGGTGGGCTTGATTTCAACAAATTCAGTGCAGTTTGTTAGCTATTTGTTTGAGGGCTCCTGGAGTGGCTAAACTAGCGCGAGGCAATGGCACCTGTTTAGCATACCAATAAAAAAACAACATATGCACGCATGAGAATCACCGATGACCCATGCGATCAATAGTGTTGATATGTTTTTAGGACAAAATTATTAAAACATTGCATGTCAATACTTCAATACTTGTAGTATGAGCAGCAACATTTGTAATCCAGCAGCTCTGCAGGGAACAGGCAGTCTGGGCAAGGTGAATAAAAAAATGTAAAATTTGTCATGATTTAATCTAATTAATTTTTAATCCCACCTAAAATTATCTTAAAATCCCCCTCAATTTCAGGTGATTTTCATTTAACTCATTGGCTGCCATTGAAGGCGTATAAAAAGTTATTATGATCTGTCATGATTTAATCTTTTTTTAATCTCACCTAAATATTGTTGAAATTTACTCTAAAATTCAGGAAATTTCCATTCAATTTAGTTGCTGCCATAAACACTGAATATAAAAAAAAAATTTTTGTCATTCTTTATTCCAATATTTAATCCCACCTAAAATTTGCTGAAAATCAATTTCAGGTAATTTTGTAATGATTTAATCTGATTCCTAATCCCACCGAAATATTGTTGAAAATTACCCTAAAATTCATGGAATTTTCATTAAACTCGTTGGCTGCCATTGAGGATGAATAAAAAAGAATAACTATGATCTGTAATGATTTAATCAAATTTTTAATCTCACCGAAATATTGCTGAAAATTACCTCAAAATTCAGGGAATTTTCATTTAACTCAGTTGCTGCCGTTGACGGTGAACAGAAAATTAATCTCATAATTTAATCAATATTTAATCCCACCTAAAATTAGCTGAAAATCACTCTCAATTTCAGGTAATTTTCATTTAACTCATTGGCTGCCATTGAGGGTGAATAAAACATTAATAACTGATCTGTAATGATTTAATCTAATTTTTAATCTCACCTAAATATTGTTGAAAATGACCCTCAATTTAAGGGAATCTTCATTTAACTCAATTGCTGCTCTTGATGGTGAATAAAAATTAATCTGTCATGATTTAATCCAATGTTTAATCCCATTTACTGAAAAATCACCCTCAATTTCAGGTAATTTTCATTTAACTCAATAGCTGCCATTGAAATTGAGTAAAAATAATTATGATCTGTCACTATTTAATCAAATTTATAGCTCATCAAAATATTGTTGAAAATAACCCTCAATTTCAGGTAATCTTCATTTAATTTAATGGCTGCCATTGATGGTGAATAAAAAAAAAAAATCTGTCATGATTTAATTTTTATTCCCACCTAAAATTTGCTGAAAATCACCCTAAATTCAGGTCATTTTTTAAAACTCAAATGCGGGCGGGTAAAAAAAATTAATGACTATGATCTGTCAGTGTTTAATCTAATTTTTAACATCACAAAATATTGTTGAAAATTACCCTCAATTTCTGGGAATTTTCATTTAACTCAAAGGTTTCCACTGAAGGTAAAAAAAAAAAAAAAGATTTGTCAAAATGTATTCTAATTTTTAATCTCACTTGAAAATTGCTAAAAAAAAAAAAAAAAAAAATTCAATTTAAATTAATTTACATTTATTTGAATTGCTGTCATTGAAAAATTAATTAAACTTATTTTTTTAATTTTAATTACCAGATTAAAATTAATCTGTCACTATTAAATTTTTAATCCCACCTAAAACTTTATGAAAATCACCCTCAATTTCAGGTAATTTTCATTTAACTCAATAGTTCCCATTGAAGGTTAAAAAAAAAAAAAAAAAATCTGATTTGTCAAAATGTATTCTTATTTTTAATCTCACTTAAAAATTGCTGAAAAAATATTCAATTTAAATTAATTTGTATTTATTTGAATTGGTGTCATTGAAAAAATTAAAACGTTTTTTTAAAAAAACTTTAATTAACATATTAAAATTAATCTGTCATGATTTAATTTTTAATCCCACCTAAAACTTGCTGAAAATCACCCTCAATTTCAGGTAATTTTCATTTAACTCAATGGTTCCCATTGAAGGTAAAAAAAATTTTTAAAAATTTGTCAAAATGTATTCTAATTTTTAATCTCACTTGAAAATTGCTATTAAAAAAATATTCAATTTAAATTAATTTACATCTAACTCACCAGCAGAGCAATCATTTGAACTGTCTACCACTAGCAATGGATTGGACGTCTCTCGACGTCATTGACAGCTAATTATTTAAGTGACAATCACAGACTGAATTAAATTTTTAAAAAAAAACGTTTCTCACTCACCTGTAGGAATGTGTTCTGCACGCAGCGCTTTACAATTGCTAATGTGGGTCCTGGTTATGACGAGATAATGATGGCCAGCACCCGGCTTCACATCCCGGAAGCACAACAATTCATCATCCTACACACGATCGAGAGTCTAGAAACACGTCAAAAGTTCTTTTAAAACTCAATTTACTTACACTAATGAGGATTTCGGTGTCAGTTTGGCTTTGGACAATCTGGCAAAAAGAACATTCGTCGTCGTCGCCGGCGATTTGAGTCGCCATGAGACGATTTTAGAGTCGTCAATCGAGGAGACAAGTCCACTGCTAGGACGAATAATCGCTGATCGAGCTAATCGAACGAGGTGCGTTCAATAAGCCTCGTAAATTCCAAAATCGTAAAAATCAATTTAGTTTGTATTAATGCAAATATAGTTAGTCCATTACAAAGTTTTACAGTAAAAGAAGCAAACATGAACAAAAACAATCTTGATAATTCTACTTATTTATTAATTATAACTAATAATAATAACAATAATACAACAACAAACAATGCAATCAAGTGGTTATGTTTTTAGAAACAAGCTAAATTTTGGTTCATATAAGTACAAGTAAAGCGTGCAATAAGGCTTTTAAAGTGTAACAGAAATTTCGTCTTCATGGTTCATTCCCATTGACAGTGGAAGACGTCCAATCCATTCCCACTGAAGCTCGCATAGCCACTAGATGGTGCTCAAGCACCTTCCAACAAAACACCACCTAAAAATTATTGCACATAAAAAAAAAATGAATAAAATACTACGTTAACTAGGTTTACAATGGGCAGATGTCCATGAAGGAATACTTTTTAAGCGCTCCCTTAGTTTTTTTTCCTAGAAAAAAACAAAAACAAATAAAGAATGAGAATTATACAAAATCCCACATTTTAAATAATGTGCAATGGACACAGGAAACCAGTCGCCTATCTTGAGCGGCCTGTCACTCACATCTACAAAGGACGGGGTTCCAGGTATGAACTTAAATATCATGTTTTCCTGGATCTCACTGGCCGGGGCAAGAACATGGAGGTGGAGGTGTTCCACTGAAATGTATGGAGGTTGATGGAAACCAATCCTATAAAATGGACATATTCATCAACACGAATACTTTCGGAATGGTCAAGATTGTTCAATTGAAAAGCTTTTTATTTACGCAATATCCGTCATGTCTGCGACTCCTTGATCCCGCAGTACGTCTCTCCCCATTTCAACCATCTTTTCCACTACAAAACAAACATTTGTTTATGAAAATATGTATTTATTAGGGGTGTCAAACGATTAAAATTTTTAATCAATTAATAATAACTAATCGCAATTAATCGCAATTCAAACCATCTATAAAATATGCTATATTTTTCTGTAAATTATTGTTGGAATGGAAAGATAAGACACAAGATGGATATATACATTCAACATACAGTACATAAGTACTGTATTTCTTTATTATAATATTAAATGAACAAGATGGCATTACCATTATTAACATTCTGTTAAAGCGATCCATGGATAGAAAGACTTGTAGTTCTTAAAAGATAAATGTTAGTACAAGTTATAGAAATGATATATTAAAACCCCCTCTTCATGTTTTCTTTTTAATAAAATATATTATTATAATATTATATTATATTATTATAATAATTTATTATATAAAATATAATAAAAATAAAATTTTCAATCAATAAATAAACTAGTAGCCTGCCATCAGGGCCGGCCCAGGCCATTTGGGGGCCCTAAGCAAAATAATGCAAAGGAGCCCATATTTTTGGCCCACCATTTCGTCACAGTGTACTGTGGAACCCATACATGCAATCCAACCCATACGTCCATTGTTCCGTTTTCCCCACGGAAAGGGGTTGACCACGGTGTCTAAGGAATTACTCAGCTCACTTTTCCACTGTTTCTCTTTTCCTCTTTATTTTGCTTTTTGCAGTTTAAAATGTCAGGCAGGAACAGGATTAGCCATAGCAGCAATAGTGGTAGTCGTGGCAGCAGGTAATAACCTGAACAATGTTAAATACGCAATTTCAGTTCCCCAAACAATGTTTTGATGCATATAATAAACCAACAATTCTCCCACTTACTAAATACTGTCCTGGTAGCATAAACACCACAAATGTGTTAACAAGCATATCACCAATATAAAGATTATATCAAACTACACAATTTCATTTAAAACAGTTTCAATGTATTCAGTGAAAGAAACATGAGTGATCCATAAATTATTAACAAATTAATAAATTAACACCATCACCAACACACCAGCAGCATCAATGTAAATTAATCAATACTTGTTATAAAATTTAAATTCATTAATTTTCTATTTACGTTTCAGTAGTATAACCGTATTTACATCAATTCAAATAACCCAGCGCCAAACTATACAATATACAGTCCACTCTACGTGGACTACAAGTCCCATAATGCCTTGCGGTACCAGGAAGTCACTCGCGGCTGGGTTAAACCCGCTCTCACGGCTTACATTTTACCGAGCAAATGTGACGATCAAGGCACGCGGTACATTAACAAATCCAAATAACACAATCCCCAATCATCACCGCATGTGAGTATGGCATTTTGATGACTTTGCAAACATCGCAACAAAGTTAAAATGACAGCTCGGAGACGCTCGCAAAGCGGTGTCATCAAGTAGCGTAAACTGCGAGTTTGTTAAGTATAAAGCATTGAATTTTAACAGATAAAACAACATCACCCACAACATAATGAAAACGAAGTTGGCTGTACACCGGGTCAGGACTCACTACTTTTCGTGCTGAACCACCGCGGCATTTGACTTTTCAAACGTGATAAGCCGATCATGTGACACGCACGGACATTTGATCATGTGCCACGCACGGACATTTGATCACGTGTCAACGATGTCACCCACGAACATTTAAGGGACCGCTCGCTAAACTCCTCCGTTTGCCATTGAGGGCAGTGCAAATACTGTGAAACAACAATGTAGGACCTTAAATTGAATTTTTCTAAATATTGGTACAGTGTATATGCACATCCCAAACATCCATATTTTGTATATTAATCAGATTTTGTTGCACTGCATACTTCAAACTTCTCACCCCAAATGATTGTCAGTACTTACAGTAGATAGCACCAAACCTTTTTCTAAAAGAGGGAAGAAAGAAGTTAAGGAAGAACTTTTATTTTTTTAAGCTTGTAATCAAGTCTCAAAACTCACAAAAGTCAAATAAAGCAAACTGTAGTAAACAGAATACAAATTAAACAATTGCCAGATTGGGGGCTCCCTAGTGGTCAGGGGCCCTAAGCAGCTGCATAGTCTGCGTATAGGCTGGGCCAGCCCTGCCCGCCATTGTTGATGTCAATAATTACTTACACAATGCTTACACAAAACTCCGAAAAACACAACAAGTACACCTTTCACTCTGCTGTCATTTTAATCTGTTTGAGCGGGGCATTTGTGCGTTAATTGCGTCAAATATTTTAACAGGATTATTTTAAAAATTAATTACCGCTCGTTTACGCGATAATTTTGACAGCCCTAGTATTTATAAAAGGTTATTTGAGGCACGCCTACCTAGTGTGATGTGTCCTTCATGCAGTGAGAAGCAGTTGACTATGTGCTCGACGGGAACGACCAGGTAGTGATGAGGGGCGGCTGGGAAAATGTCTCGGAAACACACCATCTTTTCATCCTGTCGGGTGGATACAGATTGTCATTGAACGCACCACAGGACCGAGTAAAGTTTCGGATTTAGTGTTATTTTTGCACTATAAGGCGCACCTGACTATAAGCCACCACCCACAAAATGCGACACGAAAACGGCATTTGTTCATAGATAAGCCGCACTGGACTATAGGCTGCAGCTGTCCTCTCTGTATTATGGGATATTTACAACAAAATATATAACTGGTAATGCTTGACAGCGGACTTGATCATACGACTGTCATAAGACAAAATGAACCAACATGAACCTTTGAACCAATTGGCTGCAAAGCTGTGTTTCCTCAATAAGCTTCATTTGCCATCACTGCTCCCTTGGGGGAGACACTCAATTTTGTCTGCCACCTGCTGTAAACGCTGTTGTTGTCCAACATGCCTCCTAGCATGCATTGTAGCACTACAGATGTAACTAACAAAATTCATGTTCTATGCTTATTATTTCTTCAGTTACTGTCCCAGTTTTTTCATTAATTGCTAGTTAAGGTATTTGGTAACACTTTATTTGACAGTGGCGCTACAAGACAATCATAACTATGACATGACACAGTAATGAGCATTAATGAATGCTTATAACTAGAGCTGAAACGAATACTCGAGCAACTGGAGTTTAAAAACTGATCCGAGTAATTTTATTCACCTCGAGAAATCGTTTATTTTGACAGCTCTAAGCATCACGTTTTGCTCGGACTATTTTTAATGCGGGACAACGCGCTGAAGTCACGTGCGTAGAGGAAGAAGCAAAAAAAAAAAAAACATCAGCCGACAGCCGCTACAAACGACGCCGATGTTGCTAAATACTAGCCCGCACGATGCTACGTCGATAGCAGGTAGCGTCCGATGAGTCTCATAGAGATCACTTGTATGTTCAACTAGATGCGAAATGACAGACTCGGCCGCGTCTGGGCAGCGTTAGTAAACAGTAAAGCAGTAGAGTGCTAATAAAGAGCGCTAAGCGCTAATAAATAAGATTAATGTTATTCACTAGCTCACGTAACGTTAGCCCTGCGGAGGGCGAGGTTTCTATTATTTATAACCACTGTCGATGCGTGGCTAACGTGTCTTACATACAGATTTTATTTAATCTGTAAAAAAAAAACAGCGCTGTAGAGTGATGAGGGTGTAAAATAAAAACTCAATAATGCTATCAATTTTAGCTTAGTAGTCATTGCTGGATAAAACACCAAGTAGCACTGGTCCCTAATGTGCTCCAATGCAGCCTGTATCATACATTTATTTTGAACACTGCAAAAACTCAAAATCCTATCAGGACTTACAGTTTAGACTAACTTAAAACTTAACTAGAACTTAAAAATGGCTTGACACAAATAGAAATTTAATTGAAACGTGGGGAAAAAACTTTTAAGTGATGTGTGTTATCAAGAGTAACGGCATTTTTAGTTATATATACATATATAAATATATATATATATATATTAAAAAATAAAAATAAGATCTAAAGGTTTTTTGAGTGAAAGCAGTGAATTAGTCTTTTTTTTTATTCTAGTTACATCTGAGATGCAATTGTTGGCTGTTTTCAACAATATACATCGAAAATAAAGACATTGATTGACTGAAAATGGTTCAAGATTAGATGAAATATCTTGTTTTCTCATGTATATTTATAATTGCTCTTCACCTAAAAATGTTTTATCCGATTACTCGATTAATCGATAGAATTTTCAGTCTACTCGATTACTAAAATATTCGATAGCTGCAGCCCTACTTATAACAAATTTATTTTAGTGTTATCTGGCAAATTATCTCTTTTGAATGGATGTAAAAGATCCAAACTGGACATAAATGGAGTTAGGAACATAATTTGTTAGATGACACTTAATGACATCTGTCATAAGCGTTCAATAATGCCCATGATAGTATCATGTCATAAATATGACCGTGTTATGACAGTCTTATGACCCCACTGTTACATAAAGTGTTCTCAAATACCATAACAAGCAATTAATAAACAACTGGAACAGTAACTGAATGAATAATCAGCACAGAACATGAATTTTGATCTGTAGTGCTGCAATGCATGCTAGGTGGCATGTGTTGCCTATTAACCCAAATGGATCAACAAATAAGGACTATAAGCCACAAGATTCAAAATGGAGGAAAAAAGTAGCGGCTTATAGTCTGAAAATTATGTTTTTTGTTTTGTTTTTGTTTTTTTACACTAATAGGGCACTTATTAACTCATTGACTGCTGTTGATAGTGCTAGACGTCCAATCCAAGCCAACAAAGGTTCATTCGCCACTCCCAGTCAAAATGGATTGGACATCTAGCGAAGTCAATGGCTCTGAAACATGAGCATTCACAGCCAGTCTTCCAAGCAGTGGCGGAACAAATGTGGAAAGGGCTCAGGTGCGAAGAGTATGAACGGGCCCCCTGAGGTGAATGTCTGGCACCTGCTATTGGTTTTGAGATATTAACAATTCTTTTATTGGTCAATCTGAGGTACACCACCAGCCCCTCATTTTGTTTCAAAATGGCTATAAGTGGTGTCAATCGTTTGTGCTTCGTTTGTGCTGTAAACAGTTTTGTTTGTGCTTTGTTTGTGCTGTAAACATTTTCGTTTGTGCTGCTATCGTTTTTGAGATAGTGTGACATTATTTTTGAGTGATGATGTCACACAGCCCCGTTCATTGCAAAATGGACAAGAAATGGTGACATTCATTTATGCTACGTTTGTGCTGTAAAAATTGCTGTTTGTGCTGTTATCGTTTTACAAATATTGAGAAATTAATTTTGAGTGATGACGTTGATCGCATCAGCTGACGAAGTGTACCAACTCTCTCAATAACGGAGGTGTGTCCCAACAACTAGCGTAAATGTCGCACAAACGAAGAGGGATGGGTGTGCGTCCCCTCTTCCCATCTCTGAAGGGCAGTTGATGGGGGTGCGGGTGGCCCAGGGGACCACCCTTGATCCCTGGGGGTAAGGATGGCCCCTTTGCTGGGCCGCGGGAGGAGGGATGGTCCTTCCCCGGGCTGGCTGGGTGGGGGCCGTGGTTCTCGGGTGGCTCCCGCTCATCTGTGTGGCTGTCGCATGTTTGATGGGGCTCGCGCACATCTGGATGTGATTGGGCGCGCTCGGGTGAGGGGCCTCGGTGCCAGGATTGGCGATGGGGCAGCGTAGAGTCGGTTGCCAACGGGCTTACACTCACAAGGGATTCACACGATTACTGGTTTCTAGATCACAGAGCTGATTTGTGTACAGTCCACTCCTCCCAATCACTTATCTTATAGAATGCCCACCCCCTTCTTTCCTTGGTCAACAGGCCCCCCACATTGTATCAAGCGGAAATACATCTAGCTGACGATAGCAACAACATATTCATAGTTAGTGTAGGCTTTCAATGTATTTCTTGTTGTTGTTTGCGTTTCTTTTCTTGTGTTTCTTTTCTTCTGTTCCCCCACAACTCCTTCCTGTTCGCTGGTTTGTCTTAATAAACAAGATATGTTGAATGATCACAATGGGAGTATGTCATACTCCAATGTGAAACATTAAAAATGGTCAGACCAACCAAAGGCATGGAATTAGTTAAATACTATGACCAAAAAAAATACTTTAGTTACTTGTAGCTGTAACCATATGTATTTCTGTGTTTATTCATTTTAATCCATTAAATTTAGTTTTTTATTAACAATGTTTTCATTTATAAATTAATGAATATATTTATTTAACTATAATAACAATTGACAATATTTGCTTATTTCAATTAGCAAAAATAGTCACTTGTTCTAAGAAAGGCTACAGTTCTTCAGTAAGTGACAACTTTTAAATAGCTATTGATTTTAGTGACCGTTGTCCCTGAAAAGATTAACGAAGTTTAAATGAACGCACCATCGTGGCTATTTTGCGTTCCAATGGTTGACACTTCATACTGTGGCGAATTTACTATTTTCACAGTAAATTTACTTCCATAACATCCTTACTGTTGTTGAAGCAAAACTAAACTACAGTCAGTGAACGCACCACACAGCAAATTCCAGTAAACATATCGGCATTTTCCTTTACGTGGTCTTAGCATATCAAGACATATCTTGAGTTACTTTTGTCTGCGTAAACAGTTATAGTTATTGTCACTCAAAAATGTTATCCTGAAAACGTAAGAACCCCCGAAATTAAACATTTCAGTCAGTTTCTGTCAAAACCGGCTTGGAATAACAAACTTAATTCTTCTTAAAATGAAAAAACGTACCCTTTTTAAAACTTGCGCATCTTGGTCTTCACCTCTGGCAATCATACAGAAAATACAACAATTTATATGACAGCTGGTGCAACTTAGGTCCATTTTTGCCTCGTTTTAAATCGAAACTTCATGTTTCCGCGTTTCGGACATAGCATGACGTCATCGGAGCAAAGATCGTTTCTTCTAAAGACGAACTTCAACTCGTGTTGTTCCTCACAAAATCCCTTCTCAACACTCACAATGACATTAAATCAGTGCTTCTCAAATATTTTGTTACCCCCCAGTAAAATAGTTTCGCGCCTCCCCAACTATTTACAATAAAAAGTCACATATAAACTGTAAAAATACATTTAAGGTACATTTTTTGACCATTTGATACTAATGACAATGACAATGAGTGTTTTTTGTTTCCCATCATTCTTGAGGGGAATTCTAAATCAGGCTGCTTAGGCAATACTTTTCGCCAAGATCGTCATCCATTGAATATGGTACACCCGCCGGTGTCGTGCCAATGTAGTTACCCCAGTCAAAAATTGTATCCCCTGGGCGGAGCCATTGGAAGTAGATTTGTGTGTTTATTATTCAATCAAAAAAAAGTTGCTTCAATCAAAATATAAATTATCAACCCCCCAAAAAGTCGCTTCAATCAAAAAAAAATTTTTTTTGAATGCAAAAATAAATCTGAAACTCAAAAAATATTTTTTTGATTGAAGTCAAGTTTTTTTTTTTCGATTGAAGCAACTTTTTTGATTGAAGCAATGTTGGTTTGTGTTAAGGCCACAGTTTGGCTAGGACATTTTTGTCTTTATTATTCGATCAAAAACTAAGTTGTTTCAAAAAAATATATATTTTCAAAGTCAAAAATCACTTCAATCAAAAACAAGAAAAATTTCAATCATAGAAAACGTTTTTGAATGTGAAAAATATTTTAGATGAAAAAGTTTTCTTTGTTTGAAGCAATCCTTTTTGTGTTCGGGCCATATTATGGGTAGGACATTTGTGTCTAAATCATTCAATCTCCAAAAAAGTTGCTTCAATCCCAAAAAATAAATTAAAAAAAAAAAAAAAAAAAATTCAATCTAAGAAAAAAAAAATTTTGAAAAATAAAATTGCCCTACTAATGGGTTTTCCCATTGGCAGTGTATCAAATACTTGTTCTCCCCACTGTATATATATACACACACACACACATATATATATATATATATATATATATATATATATAAACTTCTGTCTTATGTCTTTAAGTCTGAGGTTCTCTCTAAGTGACATCTTGATTTTTTTTGACACAGTAAACAGACTGGTCTGTCTCGTCTACCACTGTATTCAAAGCCAAAAGCTACATACGCTTTGTCATATTTCCTCGTCTTGGCTCTTCACATCTCCAGTGCTCTTTGCTGTGTAGTCCTGTTTGGTTCAAAAATACTACACACTCTGAAAATGAGAGTGTCACTGCCACCCACTGAGTGGATGTGCAATTACACTTTGTTCTAATACGGCAAAAAAAGTATGTTTCCCAAGCTCACATTTGCCACTCCCGGCATTGTTCAGCACCCCACTATTTGAAAAGTACTGCATTAAACACTTCCAATGTCAACATTTCCATATATCTATACCACATTTATTCATGTTTAATGTAGTTGCAATAACAACAACAATAAATAGATCCCTCACTCACAGAAGACAGCAGTTTTTGTATTCACAAATGATAATACTTGGGTCGCATTCACAGTAACAACTATAACACAAGAGCTCATTTACGCACAGGTCGCTATAACTGGCATTGGTATGGCATAGTATATCCATGCACTTACAAAGCAGTGTCAGATACACATCAAATTACTTTTTAGTGGCATGTCAAGAGTGCAGCGACGCCCAGCGGGTTGGTTCCCTTTTTGTAGTGGTGTCAGGATAACATTCAGTCATAATTTAGGTGCCTTTAAATCCTCTATCTAGTGCAAAAAAGTGACAGAAAAGGGGGGGAAATATCTTTGTATAGTGCTTATTGGCTTGCATCAGTCACAAAATATATATACTGTAAAGCACGATATTTCTATAAAAGTACAAGCGTAAAAAAAGTGGTGCTGCTCGTAGAAATAGAACGAAAAATGAAAGTAAAAAAATGTCAAATCATATGAAACGGAACCAATATTTTGGCGTGGAATGGAAACACTTTGCGGTTACGTTGAGGGAACGTCAGTCGAATTCAAAATGAGGCAAGTGCAGCGTTTGTAAACAATGATTCAACAAATCCTGAAGGGGAAAAGGACGAATCTCAGCTTCCTTTTTCTAGGAATTTACATCAAGCATCCACTTTCCGTATGATTATTTGTTATACATTCATACAATGGCTATTAGTTTAACCCAGTGATTCCCAACATTTATAAATTTTGTCTGGTGCAACGGTGACAGTGAAGGCACCATGATGCGACCAATGGATTTTTTTGGCTAGCGCTGTTGTGATTTAAAATAAAGATTTAAACAAACAAACAAAAAATATGATCCGTAACGAATTAATCAAATTTTTTAATCTCACCCAAATTTAGCTGTAAAGGCCCCATCAACGTAGTTATTTTTAATTGAAATGAAAAACTCAATTTGAGTTATTTTTCCAGCGATTTTGAGTGAGATTAAAAATGAGATTAACTAGATTAATTCCTTTTCCACCCTAAATGGAAGCTAATGAGTTCAAAGTAAATTACCTCAAATTGAGGGCGCATTTGAGCGGTTTTGAAGTGAGATTAAAAATGAGATGAATTAGATTAAATCATTACAGATCATAATTATTAATACATTTTTTTCCACTATCATTAATACCAAGATGCGACCTATGGATTTTTATGTCTAGTGCTGTTGAGATTTAAAATAAAGATTAAACAAACCAAAAAAATATGATCTATAGCAAATTAATCTCATTAATCTAAATTTTTAATCTCACTCAAATATAGTTAGAAAGGCCCTTTAACCTTAAATTAATTTTAATTGAAATGAAGCTCCAATTGAGTTATTTTTTTCAGCAATTTTGAGTGAGATTAAAAATGAGATTAATTAGATTAATTCCCTTTTCGCCCTAAATGGAAGCTAATGAGTTAAATGGTAATCACCTCAAATTAAGGGCGAATTTAAGCAGTTTTGGAGTGAGATTAAAAATGAGATTAATTAGATCAAACCACAACAGATCAGAATTGTTATTTCATTTTTTTCACTATCAATCAACACCAAGATGCTACCTACATATTTTTATGTCTAGTGCTGTTGATATTGAAAATAAAGATTTAAGCAAAAAAAAAATATGAGCTGTAATAAATAAATTTAATTAAATTCATTCTTAATCTCACCTAAATATAGCTCTAAAGGCTGGAATTTGAGATTATTTATAATTCCATTTTCACCCTAAATGGAAGCTAATGAGTTAAATGGAAATTACCTCAAATTAAGGGTGCATTTTAACAGTTTTGAACTGTGATTAAAAATGAGATTAATTAGATTAAATCATAAAAGATCATAATTATTCATTCATTTTTTCCCCACTATCAATCAATACCAAGATGTGACCTACGGATTCTTATGTCTAGTGCTGTTGGGATTTAAAATAAAGATTTAAACAGACAAAAAAAAATAATAAGATCCTTAACGAATTAATGTAATTTATCTCATTTTTAATCTCACCCAAATATAGCTGTAAAGGCTCCTCAACCTAAAGTTACTATTAATTGAAACAAAAAGCTCAATTCGAGTTATTTTTCCAGCTATTTTGAGTGAGATTAAAAATAAGATTAATAAAATTATTTCCTTTTTCACCCAAATTGGAAGCTAATGAGGTAATTGAAATTACCTCAAAACAAGGGCGCATTTTAGCAGTTTTGAAAGTGAGATTAAAAATGAGATTAATTTGATTAAATCATTAAAGATCATAATTCATTTTTTTCCACTATCAATCAATACAAAGATGCGATTTAGAGATTTTTATGTCTAGCGCTGTTGAGATTTAAAATAAAGATTTAAACAAACAAAAAAAAAAAAGATCTGTAACAAATTAATCTCATTTTTAATCTCTCCAAAATATAGCTGTAAAGGCCCCTCAACCTTAAGTTACTTTTAATTGAAATGAAAAGAACCTAAAATTGAGTTATTTTTCCAGCAATTTTGAGTGAGTTTAAAAATAAGATTAGTTTAATTCCATTTTCACCCTAAATGGAAGCTAATGAGTTAAATGGAAATTACCTCAAATTAAGGGCGCATTTTAGTAGTTTTGAAGTGAGATTAAAAATGAGATTAATTAGATTAAACCATTATTGATGAATTTTTTTTTACTATCAATGGCAACTAAACAAGTCCACATTTTGTGACATTTTCATGATGTTTTGACTCAATTAAGCAGGAAACACTGGTTTAACCTAAAAGCTTTTGCGAGCTCCAAATGTTCCTTCCTGACAATGTTGTGGCAGTAAGGCAGTGCATGCAGCTAACCGAGCGAGAGCGATGACCAGAAGTCCGGGGGCCTCGCGGAATATGAAGTGTCATTTCAGGCAGCTACTTGAAACAGTTTTGGAATCGAGAAAACGTTTGGGAAAACAGGCGGCGGGAGCTACTCGAAGGTCCACACCTCCAGACTGTGGATGTTGAAGTCCTGCTGAGAGGAGAGGGGCTGGTTGTTGAAGGTGGCGCATTTAGTGGTGGTGCCTCGGTACAGCTCGGCATCCAGCCAGAGACCCAGATGACCGCTGCGGCAGTTCAGAATTTGAAGAAAAACAACAACAATGTAGCTTAAATAAATACATGACTTCCAAAAAACACTTACCCTCCTCCTCCCATCTGCAATGAGTCAATATTGCCTTTGACAAAATACGAGTTCTCTCCTGTCCAACGGTACACCTGCAAACACGCAGTCAAAAATACAGTTGGAGAAGGTTTCCATGTGAAAAAGATGCTAATGCTAATAAAAACACAAACAAACCTGGATTTCAGGACAGAAGCTATAGAGGAACGTCTCGCCAGTGCCGTAGCAATGTTCGCTTATTCTGAAGGGATGAGTGGAGAACGCCCCAAAGATCTGCAAACATGAAGTTTTAGAATGTTCCGGAGATTGCCAAATCCGTCCAAGTTTGCCCAAAATGGCTCACTGCGTGTCATAATCAGTGTTGTTTTTGGCAGCACTCTTAATTTTTGTCCTCGCCTTTTGGACTAAAATACTTATTAGTCGTAGTCATATTTGAGTAATTTCATAATGTTTTCGTCTTTGATTAGTTTTAGTCGACAGTTATTCAAAATGTTTTCGTCTATAAAATTCAAACGTTTTAGTCCATATATAAAGGTTTCCAACAATTTTGAATCAACACAGACAGACGAGCACATATTGTAACGTCTACAAGAACAACGCCAACCTTGTGACGACAATACACACTAAGCAGGAAAAGCAGTACTTTATTTTCAATTGAACCTACCCATAGACTTCATAATATAGAGTTTTAAAGTCTTTAAATTACCTACAAGCCACGAAAAAAAAGTGTCCAAGCGTTTAGACTTTTTGACCAGAAAAGCTAAGTGGCTCTGCTTTGACTGGTCAGTGTTTTAAGAGGACGCGCGCCATTCTGAAGCTAATGCTAACATCAATGCTACACTAACACTAAAAGTTACATTTAGCGTCTGATGATCACTTAGTACAGACATTTAAAGGCTAAAGCAATGTTGCATTCAGGTAGTCCCTGGGTTATGACATAACTCACGGGATTTTGACTTTACGACGCCGGACTCTCATCCGCCATATTGTCTTCAGTTGTTTTTTTGTTTGTTTTTATGTCGTGTAAACAGTACCTTATTCTACCTCCCAGAATCATATTTACATTACTTTGTTAATATGACATGTTCTGTCCTCACTAAACGTGAAGTTTTTCAGCTTAACAGATAGCAAACAAGCCAATTGTGGTCTTTGAAGCTTTTGACTTCCTTCACTTTTGACAATTTGTAAAGCTGTACCACACATATGTACAAAACGACATGCATTTTACCAATAAAACACTTGACACAAAACAATTGGGGCTCAAACGTCCATCTAGTCCAGTGGTTCTTAACATTGCTAAAAGTACCGAACCCCACAAGTTTCACATATGGATTCACCGAGCCCTTCAGATTTAGATAATAAAGCAATTTTTTTTCAAATTCAAAAGCGATATATTTAAGCTAGCAAGCCAGTAAGCAAATGAGCAAATTCCGATTCAATATTCTTCACATTTTGACAGCAGGTTTTATAAACAGGTCAAAATTTGAAACCACACTGCCTATTGGTCTGTTGTATACCCTCATGCCAAGTGGGAGTCAACCTTCCACTGAGCAAACCATCCCATCAGATCGAGGACTACCAGTTAAAAGAAATGGATTAAGACATTAAACTCGGAGCAAACAAGTCCAAAGCCTGGTCTACTTTGCCAAGATTTAATCTGCGTATGACAATAAGGCTCTGCGTTTCTTTAACTTCGCCGAACCCCTTAAACTTACTCAGCGAACCGCTGGGGTTTGATCAAACACATCTTAAGAACCACTGATCTAGTCTGATCAATACGTAAATTTAGTAGAATAAATTAGCCTAATTTGCCTATCTTAAACGCTACGAATGCTAACGTATTTACAACTCTCATAGCAAATCGCTCACACACAACTCTACAAACTGTAGCTCTAAACTTATTTACAAATGTATACACAAACACATTAGCTGAAACAACTTACAGCCTTATGTGGACCAAACCAGAGTGCAGCTGTCCTTTATCCATGTCACACGAGAGTCTGCTCCTCAGTCATAAGGCGACAGTCCAACCAGAACCAACAGAGGGCAGTGTATCCTCCATCATTAAATAAAATACAATACTTTTGGACTTTTTGGATAGTTATTTTGAGATTTACGAGTATTTAAAGAGTTAATTCCGCGAAATTTACGCGGACGTACTCCATGTACAATATGAAAATGACAGAATGACAGAAACGATGTTGCATTTTCGTCTCGTTGTCGTCTCGTCAGACAAATTGGCATTGGTTCAGTTGTGTTCTAGTCTCCCAAGCCATGTTTTTTTAGCTCGTCATCGTCGACGAAATATTTTCGTTATCGTCATTGTTTACGAAAACAACAGTTTTCATAATCTACCTGATTATCCAGGTCTTTGATGACCAGCAGAACCGGATTATCCACATCAAGCAGATTCCGGTAGAGCGTCTTGAGGCTAGTGCCGTGTTTTACAGTGCTGTAGACTAGCCGCCACGGGTAACCCTGAACCCGGGCCGGCAAGCGACAGGCCAGCTAAACGACAGAAGAAAAACAATCACGTTAAGTACTGAAATTTTCTGACTATAAACCACTACTTTTTCCCCATCATTTTGCATCCTGCGGCTTATAGTCCAGTGCTACTTATTTGTTGATTTATAGTTAACACTTTATTTGACAGCGGTGTCATAAGACCGTCATAATCATGACTTAACACTATCATGAACATTACTGAATGTTTATGACTTATCATTCAGTGTTATCTGGCAAATTATGTCTCTAACTCCATTTATGTCCAGCTCGGATCTTTTCCATCCATTCAAAAGCGAGATCATTTCCCGGATGACACTAAATGATATCTGTTATAAGCATTCATTAATGCGCATGACTGTGTCATGTCATAATTATGATTGTCTTATTGCGCCACTGTCAAATAAAGTGTTACCAAATACGATAACTAGCAATTAATGAAACAACTAGAACAGTAACTGAAGAAATAATTAGCACAGAACCATAGACTTCCCAATGGTATTGATAGGTGAATTCGACCAGCCACTGCACAACGCCTTCAAGAAGGGGGGGTCATCCCACAATCCGCTTCAGTTATTCGCAGTCGGTCGCAGCGACACACGCTGCATTCTAACGCCGGATTTAGGATAAAAGTACGAAAGCTGTACCGCATACAAACAGGAAGGATCTTCTCAGGAGTGATTAGTTCGTGGATTCAAGATAATTATTATATTTTTCGTACGTATTTTGAAATGTTGTGAAAAAAAAACAATGGCGCGACTGCAATGGCATCATAGTTTGTAATGTTTACGTAAAATAAATGCTAACTGCCCAGTTCTTTGCTCTTTTAACAAAGAATCCAGACGGTTTTACTTCCATATCTATAAAGAATTCAGGGACTTAAGCATTTATTCACAAGAATTTCAACGTAAAAAGCTCTTTTTTTGGGCTAAGGCAGCGGCACAGTGTCTTAAAAGGAGCAGCACATTCGACATATTTATGTTAAATATGGTAAATGCCCATTTTTTTTTTTTGCTTTTAACCAAGAATTGAGACTGTTTTACGTCCATATCTGTAAAGAATTCAGGGACTTAAGCATTTATTCACAAGAATTTAAACATAAAAAGCTCTTTGTTGTGGTAAGGCGGTGCCACAGTAACTTAAAAAGGAGCAGCACATTCGACATATTTATGTAAAATATGCTAAATGTCAGTTTTTTTGCTTATAACTAAGAATCGAGACTGTTTTACATCCATATCTATAAAGAATTCATGGATTTAACCATTTATTCACAAGAATTTTCAACGAAAAAAAGCTCTTTGTCTGTGTTTCCACTCAGTCAGCTTTGACGGAGATAGGCTATTAATCGGCCCCGTGCCCTGTCAAACCTTTATGAAGTCTATGCACAGAATATAAATATTGATTGTTATTTACATTTGTAGCACTGAAATGCATGCTAAGAGGCATGTTGGACAACAACAGTGTTGACAGCAGGAAGATGACTGTCTACCTCAAGGGAGCAGTGATAGCCAAATGATGCTTCTTGAAGTAATGAAGCTTTGCAGTCAATTGGTTCAAAGCCTAACCGTGGTTTCATTTGGTCTTATGATGCCGCTATCAAATAAAGTGTTACTGGTTAATATCTTTTGGTGTAGTGTAAATATCCCATATACAGTGAGGACAGCAGTGGCTTATAGTCCAATTTCATGTCACATTTGGTGGGTGTTGGCTTATCATACGATAATTACGGTAGGTAAAATTTGGCGATGAATGGGGTTTATAAGATACAGCGAACATGGTACCTTCTCTAAATGTGTGTCCTGCAATAGATAGCTAGCGTCGCTCATCAACGGCAAGCCGTCCGCAGCGAGTTCGCCGTCGCAGCTGCCGAAACTCTGCCTCCGCTTAGCCTCGTCGATGGTTATGATCTGGAAACAAAAGCGAACGATGACTAAAACGTCTTACGAGATGAATTCGGATCTAATTTTTGTACCTCCCAACTACACGAAGCAGGGTCGCCGAAGAAATTATCGATCATGTCTAGCTCGTCCTTCTCCACCACGACGAAGCCTTGCTCCCTCGCTTCCTTGCCGTAAACGTCGGGAGACCATTGGACAAAGAAGGCGTACAAGTGGTCCACTCTGAAACAGATTTCAGATTTTTTGGTTTAGGTTTAAGCACTCATTTGTAGAGTATTCACATCTCACCTCTCCTGCGGTACAGCAAACCAGTATTCTGGTTGCTTTCCCAAGCTACCGAAGGAGTACGCTGGGCTGGACGTCATCCCCGTGGCGAATGACTTCCTCATGGGTTTTCCCACTTTGAAGCACAGGAACATGGGTGGGTTCTTGCTCTTCTCTTCAGAGGACAAAAGCATGTCTAGGAAAAGAGGAGTTGTTAGGGTACGGCTTCAACCGAATCATTGCGTTCCTAGATCCCTACCTTCGATCGGAGCCTGAATCCTTTCCATCAACCACGATTTGACCTCGGCGTCGTAGCTCTTTCTCCGTTTGTCCTGCTCGCTGAATTCCTCCGGTCTCAATGTTCTCGGAGGATCCTCAGGAATCTCCGGCGTTGCTTTCTCGCCCTCCATCGAAATTTTTGAAGTCTCCTCTTTGGTTGTGTTCTCTAGCGAGGACTGAATGGACTCTCCCTCTTCAACTGAGCTATTCTGGGCTAATCCTTCATCCTCGTCGTCATCTAGTTTCCCTTTAATTTTGCGAAGAAGCGGCTTGTCCTGTGCGTCCTCTTCGCTTTGGGATCTTTGGGTGATTTCAGGAGTTTTTAAGGGTGTTGCTTCCGATTCTTCAGTGCTCCCGTTGATTGTAGGCTCCAATTCGGTGAAGCCTTCATCTGATGGAGATTTGTCGGTCTGTTCTCCTTCCGTACTGACTGCCATCAGACGACGTTACAGGATCTAAATTCGCGTCTCGCATTCGGACAAACTTCTCGAAACAACTTCTAACCTGTTTCAGAGAGAGCCGACTCCAGGTCATCCAAGATGATAGGCTGCTTAGCATCCAGCGATTGGTAGCGACTGAAGGGGTTCAGATCCCGCTCTGAGGGCAGCTGCTCCCACTCGCCGGGCCTGTAGACAGGACACAGATCCCGGGGTAGGTCGCTGTGGAGGCGGGGATGGGTGGGGGACAAATGAGGATGAATATGGAACGGTAAAAAAACAACGAAAAAGAAATAAGGCCCAACAGAAATGACAAGAACAGAATAAAGCAAACTGAAATCAACACAAAGTATGATGTCAAAAAAGTACACGAAACTGGGAGAACATGTTAAAAAAAAAAATGGATGACCAAAATTCCCTGTGGTGATGATTAAAAGGAGAACATGCTTAACTTATATGTTATGTATTTGTTTTCCCTTTTTCATCTAAAATAAGGAATTGGGACAGCTCCTGGTGTGGTGATGAGTTTCCCACTGTCCTGTTCTTCCATTGAATGTGTGCCAGTCTAGAAAACTATTGCTTTAGCAGGTGTTTCCTATCTTTGCTAACATGCTTAACTCATATTTTATGTTTTTGTTTTCCCTTTTCCATCTAAAACAAAGAATTGTGACAGCTCCTGGTGTGGTGGTGAGTTTCTCACTTTCCCGTCCTTCCATTGAATGCGTCTGTTAAGAAAACTATTTCTTTAGCAGGTGTTTCATATCTTTGCTAACATGCTTAACTCATATGATATGTTTGTTTTCCCTTTTCCGTTTAAAATAAGGAATTGGGACAGATCCTGGTGTGGTGGTGAGTTTCTCACTGTCCTGTCCTTCCATTGAATGTGTGTCTGTCTATGTAGAAAACTATTCCTTTAGCAGGTGTTTCCCATCTTTGAGTACATGCTTAAATCATGTTCTGTTTTTTCCCCCCAGTTCCACCCTTTTGCTTTCCCTTTTCCATTTAAAATAAGATATTAGGGTGCATCCTGGCGACCCACTGGTTCTCACTGACCTGTTCTCCCATTGAATGTATCTGTCTTAAAAAACATTCCTTTAGCAGGTGTTTCCTACCTTTGCTTGAATGATTAACTCATATGTTATGTCTTTTTACCCACTTCCACCCTTTTATTTTGCATTTACCATCTAAAATAAGGAATTGGGAGTTTCTCACTGTCCCGTCCTTCCAATGAATGTGTCTACAAAACTATTCCTTTGGGAGGTGTTTATTTACTAACATGCTTAAATAATCTCTGTGATGTTTTTCCCCACTTCTGCTATTTTCTTTTCCCTTTTCCATCTAAAATAAGGAATTGTGACGCCTCCTGGTGTGGTGGTGGTGGTGAGTTTCTCACTGTCGTGTCCTTCCAGAGAAAGTGTCTGTCTTGAAAATTATTCCTTGAAGAAGTGTTTATTATCTTTGCTAACATGCTTAACTCATCACTGATTTTTTTCCCCCAGTTCCGCCCTTTTGTTTTCCATTTTTCATCTAAAATAAGGAATTGTGATGCCTCCTGGTGTGGTGGTGAGATTCTCACTGTCCTGCTCTCCCATTTAATGTGTGTCTGTCTACAAAACTATTCATTTAGGAAGTGTTTATATCTTTGCCAAAATGCTTAACTCATCTCTGTGATGTTTTTCCCCAATTCCGCCTTTATCTTTTCCCTTTTCCATCTAAAATAAGGAATTAGGGTGCTGACCTGTTCTCCCATTGAATGTGTGTCTGCTTAGAAAACTTCCTTTAGCAAGTGTTTATCATCTTTGCTAACATGCTTAACTCATCTCTGTGATGTTTTCCCCCAACTTTAACTCTTTTGTTTTCCCTTTTCCATCTAAAATAAGGAACTGTGACGCCTCCTGATGTGGTGGTGAGTTCATCACCATCCTGTCCTTCCATTGAAAGTGTGTCTGTCTTGAAAATTATTCCTTGAAGAAGTGTTTATTATCTTTGCTAACATGCTTAACTCATCACTGATGTTTTTCCCCCACTTCCGCCCTTTTGTTTTCCCTTTTCCATCTTAAAATAAGGAACTGTGAAGCCTCCTGGTGTGGTGGTGAGCTTCTCACTGTCCTGCCCTCCCATTTAATGTGTGTCTGTCTAGGAAACTATTCCTTTAGGAAGTGTTTATTATCTTTGCTAACATGCTTAACTCATCTCTGTGATGTTTTTCCCCACTTCCGCCCTTTTGTTTGCCCTTTTCCATCTAAAATAACTCACTGACCTGTTCTCCCATTGAATGTGTGTGTCTAGAAAACTTCTTTTAGCAGGCGTTTCCTATCTTTGCTTACATGCTTTACTTATATGTTATGTTTTTCCCCACTTCCAATCTTTTGTTTTCCCTTTTCCATCTAAAATAAGGAATTGGGACAGCTCCTGGTGTGGTGGTGAGTTTCTCACTGTCCTGTCCTTCCATTGATTGCATGTCTATCTAGAAAACTATTCCTTTAGCAGGTGTTTATTAACTTTGCTAACATGCTTAGCTCCTCTCTACTCCCCCCCCCACTTCCACCCTTTTATTTCCCTTTTCCATCTAGAATAAGGAATTTGGGTGCTTCCCGCCGACCCGCTGGTTCTCACTGCGCTGTCCTCCCAGTGAATGTGTGTCTGTCTAGAAAACGATTCCTTTAGCAGATGTTTATTATCTTTGCTTACGATGGTAGCGCGTCTTTCAACTTCATGCGTGAAACGTCGTCATAAAGTGCCACGGAAACCACCTCCTCCATGGGGCAGATGAGGCCGTACTCCTCACAACCGTGCTCGATGACAAGGGGGTCTGACTTGTGGGGGTCGAACATGATATTGTTGGGCGTCACGATCAGGACGCCGCCGACAACTCCCTGCAGAGGGCGATGTAAAGTCACTTCTAGCTGCTGCGTTTGATTTATCAGCGGGTTCTACTTCTCACCATTCCATCGGTGAAGTACTTGCAACTCATCTTGATGAACTTCACCGTCGCCGGGCTCTCGTCTTCCGAATTCGGGGAGAGCTGACGTCGGATAGACCGCGCCGAACAACAGTTGGGACTGGCGTCCTGAAAGTCAAAGTCAGAATTAAGTCATGTTTCTTTCAAATTATGCAGTTGCGAAATTATTTGAGTCTGTTCCCTTTATTGACGCACAGCAGGAAGTGGTAAAAGCACAAATCCCAGCAGAAAATGACACATTTTCTTCTTACTTACATGCATTGTCTCCACAGAGAGCCCATTCTTGAGGGACGGTTCGGCGGATGTCTGAGACTTGCCTTCCGTCCGGGTTACGTCAGGGACAAACAACTTCTGCAATCGTGAAGGACAACGACTGAAGAGACTTAAATTGACTGAAACCAAGGGCGTAGGTTTGGTCTCAACATTGGTAGGGACAATGTAACAGCATAACCTGCATGTACAGTTTTTGCAGGGGACAGGACATTAATAGAACCAAGCAGATTATTGAAGGGGGGTCAGGGCTACATTTCTCACAAATATGAACCTAATTAATTGATAGGCTAAATGATAAATGCAAAAATAAATCTGAAACTCAAAGTTCGATTCAAACCTTTGTTTTTAAAAACTTTTGCAAGAAACATTTTGAAGTGCAAGTCCCTTTACTAAAAACATGGGGAGCTATCCAAGAATGGGTCCACTTCTGGGGGACTCTGGAGCACCTCTACACTCACACTTAAGTATTGTAGTATAACAGTGATTTGGGAATAAAATTAATGAAAACAAATCTGAGATATCCAAGGATCGATCTACATCTGAGGCATACTATACTACCCCAAGACTCTAACCAAAGTACCCTCATGAAATTCTGATGTCAGTTCATGTTCATGTCAGTGTACCCGTGAAGTGGACCCATTCTTGGATAGCTCCCAGTTTTTTTTTTTTTTTTTTTTTTTAAAAAGAGACTTGCACTCTGAAGCCACTGTGTTGCATTACCGCAATGCACATAAAGCAAACAATGATCCAAATAAGGGATGGCTAACATGACTTGGTTGTTCCTTATCGAGGCTGACCTGACCACAGTAGTTTTGGGGGTTATAAAGTTCACACAGTTTAAAGAGCATACGACACGAGAAAAAAAAGTCTTAAATGGCATTATTATGTGAATGAGAATCATATTTTGAGACGATTCGACTATATACAACAATTTAGCAAAGCACAGAAGACGAGAAATTAGCCTTTTAATCTGCCAGTTAGCCACGCCTACCATTATAGGGCTTTAGCGTCCCCAACAGGTGGATGACGTCAGCGGTAGACTGGTCTCATCGATTTTACTATTCAGCCCATTGAGGGGGAATTATTGAGAACGAGGAAAACGCTACGAAGAAAGCCGCCAAATGTCATTGTTTCAGTCTCTCTACTCCAATATTTTTACAGGATATTTTTTTTTATCCAAGTATTTTTCCCCAATAGCAATATAAATGGCTTGAGAAGGACCAGTCAGCCCGTCGAGGGAGAACTATTCAGAACGAGGAAAACGCGACGAAGAGAGCAGCAAAATGTCATTGTTTCTGTCTCTTTACTTCAATATTTTTACAGGATATTCTTTTTATCCACGTATTTTTCCCCAATAGCTATATAAATGGCTTGAGAAGGACCAGTCAGCCCGTCGAGGGGGAACTATTCACAATGAGGAAAACGCGGCGAAGAGAGCAGCAAAATGTCATTGTTTCTGTCTCTTTACTTCAATATTTTTACAGGATATTCTTTTTATCCAAGTATTTTTCCCCAATAGCTATATAAATGGCTTGAGAAGGACCAGTCAGCCCGTCGAGGGGGAACTATTCACAATGAGGAAAACGCGACGAAGAGAGCGGCAAAATGTCATTGTTTCTGTCTCATTACTTCAATATTTTTACAGGATATTCTTTTTATCAAAGTATTTTCCCCAATTGCTAAATAAATGGCATGGTCATGACAAATAACAGTCTTGTGCTGAATGGAATATGAAATAATAAAAAGGCATTTATTCAGGACGACATGGCAAAATTACTCCATAATGGTCAAAACTGTCGACTTCACCTTTACTGTCGCACCTCCCGAACTATATTTTATGACACCTAAATCGGACATATGTCATTTCCCTTCCCCGGCTTCGGAGAATGTAAACAAACCAGAAGGCTAGCTAACCCGAACCGAGTGATGTTTCAAAGTCTTCAAAGCGGAAAATCACACATAGCTATCCTGGATTATTTGACATGACGACCCGGTTGTCTATTGTCGTCGCGGATCGGCAAACCGCCCGGCGGAGAGCAATTTACAGTTCGTTCCCCGGAGGAGGGTGGCTGGAGTTGTTGTGCAGCTAACGGGCTGCTGCTAATGACCATTAGGACAGCTTTTTACATGCCTATCAATGATCAAATGTAAGTAGTCCTTCATTTAAAGGAAGTTTGTAGTGTTTACTTTGTAATCGCTGTATTCGTATTTGACATAATACAAAACAAGATGTTTACTCACTTCCTCGTAAGTCCAATGGTCCCACAGTAAATATCCACGGTGAATGGGAACCTTTTGAAACTCCAAAAAGGCGCATACGCCTCTCCCTCATACAGAATGATTTTTCTGCAGCCATTTGGCTGGCGTGATGCGAAAAATAAACGTATTAATCCGCAAAATCAGCTGAATCATTCGTCCCCATACACAACAGTACGCTGTATAGTGAAGAGGACGTCTTCTACCGTACACGTCACAGCGCCCTCCTTCTCAATGCAAGACCGAAGCCGGAAGTCACTCATTTTCCTGGCGCGGGATTCAAAAAACTAAATAAATATAGCGATCGCCTCCACACACATCCAAGCGGTCCATATCATTCAGGAGCATAAAATACCGAGTGTATTATGAAATAAACATGCTTTTTCGTGTCACAGGCACTTTAATGTTATGCTAACTCTGATGCAGGTCAGGCTTTCAGTAGCAAAATTGTTTTACATTACCGTATTTTTGGGACTATACCTTTTTCCCTCATTTTGAATCCTGCGGCTTATAGTCAAGTCTGGCTGATTTATTTATTTGGGTTAATAGGTAACACTTCATTTAACAACGGTGTCATAAGACTGCCATAAGACCGTCATAATTATTACATGACACTCTCATGGGCATTAATGAATGCTTATGACGGTTGTCATTTTGTGTCATTTTTGACACTTGAATTTTTCTTTTTCTGGATTATCTGTGTGACGTCATAATTGCCATTATCGGCAGATAATCATCGGTAACCGATATTATTGTGCATCTTTAATTCTTTTTCAAAATCTTGTACTGTTCAGTTGCTCGAACACTCAGAATGGTAGAATGATGCTACATGACTAGAAGTAGTCTTACAAAATAGTCACCACTTGATTTGAGGAAGATGCCAATCAGATTCTCACCTGACCGGGGTAGACACTTTGACTGAAGAGCTTGTTCAGCTGCACCAGCTTATTCGGGGTGATGTTGAAGTTGAGGGCGATGCTGTTGAGGGAATCGGTCGGTCCCACCTAGAACGAACCAAGTCAATCGCAGCTCTGCTGTTTACAATTTGGTCTACTCACAATAAATTCCACTGTCCCTGGTGGTCTCCTTTTCTCCCTCTTTGGCGGGTTATTAGTTTTACAGCCGTCAGCTGCGAGGAAGACAAAAGAATGACAAGTGAGCATTATTTGGACTTCATTGTTGAGTAAATACACTGACAGATAAACCCACCATCTAAATGTTCTCCCTTGTCATCTAGTACCAGGAGTTGCTTTCCCCCACGCTCCCCCATTATGTAAACGTCTAACACCCCACCCCACAGTTATCATGCGCACACTCGCTATTTGACCCCTGGACAAAGTCCGCAGTCTGCATTCGCCAATAGACACAGAAGCTATTAGCAGAACGCTCCCTGCTTTCTTCCTCCTCTTCCTCTTCTTCACACTGCAGCCTCCACCATAGAGACAAGAGAGGCATGACTAAGCTTTAAGAAAGCACTCTGCATCCAATACAACTGCTGCTTCAGTGCACACTGGAGACATTTGTGGTGAATGAAGACTGGTAATAATCGCTGAGGCGTGTTGAGGGTGATTTTCACTTTCAGCAATTTTGGGGCGAGATTAAAAATGAGAAGACTAAGACTACTCAATCATTACATGTTACAATTATTCATTAATTTATTCATTTTGAGTTAAATAGTTATCCCGTTAGATCATTACTTTTGGGGGGGATTAAAAAGGAGACTAATTAGATTAATTTATTAAACATACCAATTAGTCATGAATGAATTCATTTGGAGTTGGAGATAAATGTTTTTTTTTGTGGTCTCCTGTAATTTTTTTGGGTGGTATTAAAAACAAGATTATTTAGATTAATTTATTCCAAATCATAATTTTTGGAGAAAAAAATTGATTAATTCATCATATGTCATAAGCATTCATTAACTTCTTAATACTAATTATTTAATAATTTGAGATCAATGTAAAATCTTTGCTTCTGTGGCTTTCTTTGTTTTTAGATTAAAAATTACATTAAATATATTAATTAATTCCAAATCTTAAAGAATCATTCATTCATTCATTTTGAGTTTTGCGTTCAATGGTTTCCTGGTCAAATGCATTGGTTTTGCAGTATTCTGTATTTCTTGGTGAGATTAAAAATTACATTAATTACATAAATGCATTATACATGATAAGTATTCATTAATTATAGATCACAAATATTCATTAATTACTTAATAATTATTTAATAATTTGAGATAATTGTAAAATCATTGCTTTTGTGGGCTCCTTTGTTTCTTTTGTGAGATTAAAAATGAGATTGAATAGATTAATTCATTACAGACCACCATTAATTAATTAATACTAATTATTTATTATTTTGAGATAAATGTAAAACTAATTGCTTCTGTGGCCTCCTTTGTTTTTTGTGAGACATTAATTCATTCCAAATCCTAACAATTCGTTCATGCATTCATTCATCTTGAGTTTGCATTCAATGGTTTCCTGGTCAAAATCCTTGCTTTTGCGGTGTTCTGTATTTCTTGTTAAGAATAAAAATGGGATTAATTAAATTAATTAATTGTAGATCATAGGTATTCATTAATTACTTAATACTAATAATTACTTAGTAATTTGAGATAAATGTAAAGTCATTGCTTTTGTGGCCTCCTTTGTTTTTTGTCTGAGATGAAAAATGATATTAAATAGATTAATTCATTCCAAATCCCAAAGATTCAGTCATTCATCTTGAGTTTGTGTTTAATGGTTTCCTGGTCAGATCATTGCTTTTGCAATGCAGTGTTCTGTATTTCTTGGTGAGATTAAAAATGAGATTAATTAGATGAATTCATTATAGATACATAAGTTTTTATTAATTACTTAATAATTATTATTTAATAATTTGAGATAAATGTAAAATCCTTGCTTTTGTGACCTCCTTTTGGTTTTTGTGTGATATTAAAAATTAGATTAAATATATTCATTAATTCCAAATCCTAAAGATTCATTCATTCATCCATCTTGAGTTTGCGTTTAATGGTTTCCTAGTCAGATCATTGCTTTTGCAGTCTTTTGTACTTTTTGGCGAGATTAAAAATTAGATTAATTCATTACGGATCACTTTTTTTGGGGAGAAATAATTCATTTGAGTGAGATTGAAAATTAATGAGATTATATCATTTTAGATTAGTATTTATTAAATTCTTAATACGTATCACTTAATAATTTGAGATAAATGTTAAATCATTGATTTTGTTGGCCTCCTCTGTTTTTTGTGTTAGATTAAAAATGAGATTATATAGATTAATTCATTCCAAATCCCAAAGATTCATTCATTTTGAGTTTGAGTTCAATGGTTGCCTGGTCAAATCATTGCTTTTGCAGTCTTTTGTATTCTCGGCGAGATTAAAAATGAGAATAATTAGATGAATTCATTACGGATCACAATTGTTTTGAGAAATTATTCCCTTTTGAGTGGGATTGAAAGTTAGATTAATTTGATAATTTCACTTTAGATCATATATACTCATTAAATACTTAAGACCTATTATTTAATCATTTGAGATAAATGTTAAATCATTGCTTTTGTGGCTTCCCTTTTTTTTTTGTGCAAGATTAAAAATGAGATTAAATTGATTAATTCATTCCAAATCGTTAAAATTCATTCATTCATTTTGAGTGCAAAGATTGCCTAGTCAGAACATTGCTTTTGCGATCACCTGCAATTCTTGGTGAGATTAAAAATGAGATTAATTAGATTAATTCATTATTTTTGAAGAAATTATTCATTTTGAGTGAGTTTGAAAATTACATTAATTAGATTACGTCATTATGGATCATAAGTGCTCACTAACTTCTTAATACTCATTATTTTATCATTTGAGATAAATGTTAAATCATTGCTTTTGTGGCATCCTCAGTTTTTTGTGAGAGATTAAAAATGAGATTAAATAAATTATATCTTTCCAAATCCTAATGATTTGTTCATGCATTAATTTTGAGTTCAACGGTTTCCTGGTCAGAACATGCATTTCTTGGTGAGATTAAAAATTAGATTAATTACATCAATTCATTACAGGTCACAATTATTCTTTAACGAATTCATTTGAAGTTTGAGATAAATGGTTTCCCATCCAGATCATTGCTTTTGCGGCCTACTGTGATATTCGGGTGACATTCAAAATGAGATTAATTAGATGAATCCATTGCGGATCCGAATTATTTACTAATGAACTCAATTTGAGTTTGAGTTAAATGGTTTCCCAGTTAGATCACTGCCTTGGAGGCCTCCCGTAGTAATTACAGAACAGCGCAGGATATGGGTTACGCAACTTCCCGATGAAGTCATGCCCGCAAACTGCCGGGAGAACACAGGATCTCTGTGTTGCTTATCAGTCAGCAGATAATCAAGTGAAAGACCAACAGCATTTGAAATCTAACAAATCCAATTGGAGTACTTAATCTGCAATGACAACAAAGAGCGCTCGGCGATTTAGAACAGCCGTTTGAAGTCGATACGAAGCGACCGTGGAGACGCCGAGGAGGTTTTCGAGACGGCCTGTACCTGAAACGGTTGTTGTTCTTGGCAACCCGGATTTGTTGTTGGGTTCGCAGTCTTTCGGGACGTCCGCGCAGGCGATGACCGAGGCGCTGAGCTCGTTGGCGGTTTTCTCCGACTGGCTCTGCTTCAGCTGTCTCCGCCTCTTTAGCCTGACGGGCAAACATTATGCGGTTTCAAGATCTTGCAGATCAGTGCCATTGCCAGCAATTGACGTCCAATGCATTTGACATGGGAGGGCTAGTAGCTTTGCTGTCAATAGCAGTGAAGGAGTTAATTTGAGAAGCATGTTCGGGTCGATAAGGCCTCTCCCATCGCCTAAGGCCGCCACTTTCACTGATGCACTGCTCCTTAGTGTGTTTATGTGTGTGTGCCAGCTGTGGAATCTGCAGAGGTATTCCCGACAACGGCATCTGTTTCACTAGAGGCTATTTCCCGAAAATTCCGCTTCTCCTTGCCAACTTGTGGAACACTAACACTACTGCAAACATGCAAGGGAGGTAGTCTTAATTAAGAAAACCTGTTAGAACAAACATTGGCAGAAATGGCAAAACAAAACAATGATTGATTATTATCAAGATTTTGTTTTAAACGGTCTGTACTGAAAACCTAAGGCTGCGTTCAGACTGCAGGCATATCTGATTCTAATAGGATTCTTCCTCAAATCTGATTTTAAGGGCTGACTGTTCACACTACTTTTAGAAGTGTCCAAACCGGATCTGAGCCTGTTCATACTGGGCCACGTTATTGACAAACCTGACAGGATGCTGTGGAAATAAAGGCGTCATCCAACATAGAATAACATCACGGACAGTCAAATCAAGGCCTGCAGTTATTGATTATTTTAGTAGCCGATTAATCGATGAACTAGTTAGTTCGAATAATCGGGTAATCGGATAAGGATCATAAAACATTCTGAGCTGAGCCTCAATCGGTATAATCAATAAATAAATGAGGATCTAAGTACAACAAAAAATCAATTGGCTAACTTACATAGCAAAAGTCCACTAGCTTAAATGCTATTAAATGCTAACTTTTTTGTCAATCATCATTAACAAGCAAAACTCACAGTGCACTGCTGACCAAGAAAAGCAGCAGGAGGGACAGTATGGCTGAACTAGCATGAAGTAGAAAAACGTTTGTTTTTTTTAAAAATTAAAAACCCGATTCTTTTCACCCGATTCCAATCGTCTAAAGATGGCGTGATCTCTGGTCCCTATCCCTCATTTTAAATGGACTTTTTCATATCATCCGGTTGGATAAAAAAAAAAAAAAAAGGCTGATACCGACATATGTCAAATTTCCAAATATCGGCCCGATATATCGGTCTATCTCTAGAAATTAATATCTCAATACCTATAAAACAATACCTACAAAAATGATTTTTTACAGCACAACGTAGCATAAACAAATGGCACCATTTCCAGTTCATTTTGCAATAAATGGGGGGCTGTGTGACGTCATTATTCGAAATTAATATCTTAATATCACAAAAACCATAGCAGCAGAAATGAAATTTTTTACAGCACGAACAAAGCATAAAAGATCGGCACTATTCTTAGCCTTTTCTATTCAGAACAGGGGGCTGGTTGACCTCAGACTGACCTATAAAATAATTGTAAATATCTTGAAACGGTAGCAGCACAAACATAGCACAAACCAATGACATCATTTTTATATAAATTTGCATCTGATGGGGGGCCAACTTCACGGAGGTACTGAGTCATGTTGTACTCCACCTGTTAGCAGCCCCGTCTCATCTATCATCAGACGTCAGTAAGCGAGTGCGGGCTAGCTTTGTCCACAATGTGACAATTTCACATCCCCTTCCGGCGTATCGGCTTTCGATACCAGGCGGAAACTTAATTTGCAAATCATCTCCTAGCGGAGGTATTGAAAGGCTACCATTGTAAATGACGCACCCGGACTGTTATAGGTGGTGATGGATTGTAGAGAAACATGCTAACATGATATTTTGTAAATTAACGTAGCCGTTGCTGGGAATCTAACTCGGCGTATAAAGTGCAAACTACTTTAGATTGTTTTCCGTATTTTGGGGGATTGGTTTGAAGACATAATAGTAGGAATCTATCTACCAATTGCATATTTTTGCACCTGAGTCCGAGTCACCCGATTTACTGAAAAAAAAACTTTTTATTTGAACAAAACTAACAAACATGTTACAGTACTGTACTCTGCGGAGTGTTGCGGCATATAAAACATACATATCTTTTGGTAATGCCACTGTATTTCTGGATTATTTTGTTACCTTTAGCCCTTAAAAGGTAAAAAAGTATATACACTACCATTCAAAAGTTTGGGGTCACTTAGAAATTTCCTCCTTTTAGAATGAAAATCAGAGTTTTTCTCAATGGAAATAACATTAAACTAATCAGAAAAACACTGTATACATTATTAATGTGGTAAATGACTATTCTAACTGGAAACATCCGGTTTTAATGCAATATCTACGTAGTTTTGTAACGAGGCCCATTTACAGCAAACATCACTCCAGTGTTCTAATGGTACATTGTGCTTGCTAGTTGCCTTAGAAGGATAATAGATGATTAGAAAACCTTGTGAAATTATGTTGACACAGCTCAAAACAGCTTAGGTGGTTAGAGAAGCTATAAAACTGATCTTCCTTTGAGCTAGTTGGGTATACTATCTGGAGCATCATCTTTGTGGGTTAGACTAAACTCTCAAAATGGCCAGAAAAAGACAACTTTCTCATGAACCTTGACAATCTGTTCTTAGAAATGAGGCTATTCCATAAGAAAAGATTTCCTATAACGCTGTGTAGCACTCCCTTCAGAGAGCAGCACAAACAAGATCTAACCAGAATTTTTTTAAAAAGTGGGAGGCCCCGCTGCACGACCGAGCAAGAAGACAACTACATAAGAGTCTCTAGTTTGAGAATTAGATGCCTCGCAGGTCCTCATCTAGCAGCTTCATTAACGAAGTTGACGTGTTTGGACTTTGGATCAAAGAGAAGAACATTTGTCTGACGCAAAACAACTGAAAAGATGCTGGAAGAGTGCCTGATGTCATCTGTCAACAACGGTGAAGGTAATGCGATGGTCTAGGGTTGCTTTTGTGCTGGTAAAGTGCGAGATTTATCCAAGATCAATGGGATTTTAAATAAAGAAGGCTATCACTCCATCTTGATTGGAGTCACTTTTATCCTACAACATGACAATGACCCAACGCACACGTCCAAATTATGCAAGAACTATTTAGGAAAGAAGCAGACAGCTGATATCCTATCTGTAATGGTGTGGCCAGCACAGTCAACAGATCTAAAAGCCATTGAGCTGTTGTGGAAGCAGCTTGATCGTATGGTACACAAGACGGGCTCATCAAGCTAATTTAACCTTTGGGCAGACCCGTGCCACCCATAAGGCAATTTAAGCAACCGCCTAAGGGCGCACCAGCGTTGAAAAAGGCGTCAAGAAAAATATTCAAATAATATCTGATGAAAGCAGTATTCAAAAATTATACAAAACAATAAAACAAAAGAACAACAAAACCGTTCATAATAAGTCTTTAAATAATAATGAAATCATTTTTCTAGTGTACCTTCTGCCCGTTTGACTTTTTCCTGTGATGCGATAATTTCACCACGAACCCTAGTCTCACCACCCAGCAGACCAGCGAGTTACCTGAAGGTGCTATTTTTAGCCTCCGCAATCGAGTGATGTTACGGTGACAAGTCAACTTCATGAAAAGACAAAAGCCCTTTGGGTCAGAAGAAAAAGAAAGAAGGCAGCAAAGACGTGAAGAAAAACAGAGGCTTGTTGTGATGATTTTTTTTTCAACAGCATAAGCATTTAAGACTCAGCGCAACTGCAAGCTAGCAGTTATTTACATAGATCTTCTTTGTCTTAGTGCTAAAGCAAAATTATACTGTATCATTAGCCAGGCTGTTGTTTTAGAAATATTTTCAGTATTCAGCCAGCTGTGGATTAGTTTCAGTTACATTTACTCCCCCTCCAATTTTAGAGAAATTTGGACAAAGTGTATGGGAGACGAAAATTGTCTTGTTTATTTTCATGTGATATGAACCACTTTTACCTTGTGTTAAATTGATCTTTTCAAATAAATTTGCCTTGCCTAAAAGTGCCAAGGTTAATTAAATAAATACACCATTAAATATGGAATTAATAATTTCAAAGTTCTGTGGTATTGGGGACTAAAAGTGCCATGGATTTAAACATTTGTTATTAAATGTGTCATTAATTCATTAAAATGACGATCACATGCATGTAAAAACATTCAATTTATTAATTACTCACTCGCCTTATGTATTTAAAGACCTGACAGTGAACGATTTCATTCCACTACCATTGACGGTGATAGACGTCCAATTCATTCTGACTGGGAGGGGTCGGCGGCATAATTCACCTGGCAAAATATCCCGGCTTCCTGTCCCTCTTCTCCATTGGACCAGGGTTCTAAACTGGCATGTACATATCCAACCTCATCCACTCTTGTTTGTATCCAAGACAACACGTCTCACGCGTTGTTGTTGACGCACGTTCTCGTTCTGCAAAAAAAAGACGTATACATTTCTCAACAACCACCCCCAAAACTGACAAACGCTACCACCATGCAAGAAAAACAAAATCACTACGGTTTTCATGCAGTTCAAACGAAATTAACGTTACATAACAATGTTAATCGGAGAGGAAAGTCCAATCCAAGAAACGATTTATCACGATTTAGCTACATTCCTCGCTTTGCAGCAGCGTGGTCGGCGTTTCCTCACTTTACGACGTCATTCCAACTCCTTTATCCAACGGAAAGAAATCATTCGAGCAGAATAACGCCGTTTTCTTTTTTTGAGATTCTTGAAAATGAGAGAAAGGTCCAGTCTCGCCAGCTGATGCTGCTAACGCGGTTGCTAACTAGTAGCGACTGTGTTGACAAGACAATAGAAAACCTAGTGGACGGAGGAGGGACATGTTATGTTCGACGCCGGTTCTGCTTCCTCTCGTACTCTTATTTTTTTAATCTCCCTCCGAGTTTGAAGGCGAAGAGGCTGCAGTCTAGTGCGCGGTGGTGTGTTGAAACGTCAAATAAAATCATAGCTTCAGCCCAAATCGCTGCACATACCTCGCGTGCATCCTTGCTCCAGCTCGGTTCTAGCTGGAGGGAGATTTGACGCCCTCTAGGGGAAAATGAAGGGAACGCATTCAGGAGGATTTACTGGGTTTGGTGTTTTTTTCTGTAACGAATTCAACACATTCTCTGTCGTATTCTGTTTAAAATGTATAGTTATGTCCCTAATTCGTCATCCCTGGTGGTCTAGTGGTTAGGATTCGGCGCTCTCACCGCCGCGGCCCGGGTTCGATTCCCGGTCAGGGAATGTCTTTTGCTACATTTTAAACTCATTTTGTTCCCCGACTTGGCAACTAGTGTGAATTCCAAGATTTGAACACTTAATTTACTGGACAAAACGCAAGTTTTACGCACAGTGATGGTACTTACTGTGTGTTGCTTTTTTGTGGAAGCTAGCCGATTAAACACAAATTCTTAACACTGGTTCAATGAGTCATTCTCAAAGGTTTTACTGATGCTACATTTGCAACGCTAAAAGTTAACGCCTTGTCCCTTTTTGGCGTCACCAAATCGTGGGAAGCTTTTGAGATATGTTTGTATGTTTGCGAGGAAACTCCTTTATAAGTTGTAGAACGTAAAGGTAAAGGGGAAAAGTGCTGCAAAATTTAACTTTATAGACACCATCTCAGTATCTTTGTGGCAATTTTACCTCTAGAGGGTGTCATTAGACAGCAAATTGTCGTACTGTAGATCAGCGTGCTTTCCATTTTTAGTACATTTACTTCTGGTAAAAGCTTTTTATGGAATTTGTTGTGTCCCCAGTGTGTTGCATTCAGATTCAGTCTATAAAATAAATAACATAAGGAAAAAAAATCTTAAGTAATTGCTTTAATTGTATTGTGCTGAATAAACTATATTTAATCATGTGTTGTTTTTAAATTCAAATGTATTATTTAGTTTTAAAAAATGGTTTTCTGTTCGTGCTAGTGTCCCTTTAAGAAAATTCGTCATTTATTAATAACATCACTGATCTGCAACAACATCACACCGGTGGCGGGAATGTTATTGATGGTAAGCGATTTTATTTTTTTATGAAATAAAAAATAAAACGGTGAGTGATTAGAAGGTGTCCACTCTGTTAAACATATAAATAAAATAAGTAGTTGAATTGAATCATTTCAAAAGGTTTATTTGTAAAACGATAGATTTTTCATCAAGTGTCCAAAGCCTTGTTAGCTATTATGCTAGCAAAGTTAAGCTGAGGGCTAACATTAAGTGTCATTGTCACTCTGTTCAGTTGTGCTAATGTCCCTTTAAGAAAATTCCTCACTTATGAATGACATCACTGTTTTGCGATAATATCACACCAGTTGCGGGAAATTCATCAGTTTCTTACAAAATAAAAAATAAAACGGTGGTTAATCATCAGGTGTCCACTCTGTTAAAGCTAAATATCAAAGAAATTAATTGAAATGAATCATTTCAAAAGTTTTTTTTTTTTTTTTTTTTGTTAAATGATAGATTCAGGTGCGTTACCGCGGGGGGGCATTGGTGGGCAGTGCCCACCCACGGACACGCTCTGCCCACCCAAAGAAAACTGGAACAGTAGTACTAATGGCAGTCTGGGCACCGCGTATGGTATCCCATTCATATAGTACTGATGTGTTCTAAGTTTTAACCTTTGCGTTGTTACTTCCTCTTTCACCTTTAAAAAAAAAGAAATGTTGGTTTTGTTCTTAGGGGGTGCTACACCCATTTACGCATATTTTATTTTATTTTATTTTTTACATTTTATCAAAGTTTTCACCAGTGTTCACCTGGCTGTTGAGTTGGGTGAGTTTTGAAGCATTCTGAATTTCTGAGGGGGTCAAAGTAGAGCTCAAAGCGTCGGCAAAACAAAGAATGACTGCTAGGAGGCGCTAAATAGTGTATTTGGAATTTGTCTTTACAGATTTAAGATTGCGACTGTCTTGACCTGCCTGCCGATTTTGGTGTATTTTGAAGCATTCTAAGGGGGTCAAATTGAGCTCAAAGGGGCTGCGGAACAAAGAATAACTATAATATAATAATAGTAAAAACCGAGGGACCACAATAGGTTACCAAAAAAAGACTTTGTCACCTGCATGTCCATACTGTTCAGTTATGGATGTGTTGTAAGTCAAATAAAATCAAATCAACTTGTAACAACAGTTATCTCAAGGAGAAAACAAAACATGTTTTAAGGTGCAGTAGCCCTACACTGGATTTCGACCTACTTGAGTATTGTAGCTTTTTTTTTTTTTTTTTTTTTTGCTGCCCCAGGTAAGACTAATGCCCACCCACACCTGGCATCCTGGTAACACCACTGGATAGATTTCTCATCCAGTATCCAAAGTCATGTTAGCTATTATGCTAGCAAAGCTAGGCTGAGGGCTAACTAGCACAAATATCCCCTCTGGTACTGTCTACTTTGTTACATCCAATTAAAAAAGTGACACGTTTGAATGCGTTAGTGAGATGACAATACACGAATCTTTGAATATATTTCTTGAAAGAAGCTTGTTTGAACCGTGTCAATCACTAAATTCAATTATTAAAACTTACAGTAGGCCACAAAAGCACAATCTGACTGGGAAATCATTTTCCTCACACCATTAACGAATAATGATACTATGTAATGAATTAATCGAATTAATCTCATGTTTAATCTCACCCAAGAATTTTTCTTTTCCAAAACTGTCACATAGGCCTATAAAAATCACTCGGGCCTTGAGGAGCCCTCCGCTGATTTAGCCCAGACGTCACAGACGTCCAGCTTAGACTACTGCCCCTGATAACGGCAAGTACGCCACGGCAGCAGGAAGCCGCCAAACCTAAACAACCGAGAAGCCTCGCGTCACACAAATGATGATCAATGTCGATTTTGGCCGCCTCGTAATTCTTTCTAACGATGTAAACGTGTGAACAGACGGGGGGAAAGGCGCGGAAGGCGCTTTTGTTTATAATAAGACGTAAGGATGCTTGACAGGCTGTTGCGCGACGAGCCAATTAGGACAAGAAATATTTGAGAGATTCTTGTTGTTTATAGAGCTAACGTAAGCACAAAAAGGACCTACTTGAAACTGCGAATATTTCTTCTTGAAAATGCCTTTATTTGTGTTTACAGATGTCGACAAGTTGTGTGACGGGGTTTCATGTCTCTATTTTGGTAGTCGGTGACTGACAGGCCAACTAGCTGAAAATGTTACTCGAGTAGCGTTACTTTAAAATTAGGGCTGTTAAAATGATCGCGTTAACGGGCGGTAATTTATTTTTTTAAATTAATCACGTTAAAATATTTGATGCAATTAACGCACATGCCCCGCTCAAACAGACTAAAATGACAGTACAGTGTAATGTCCGCTTGTTACTTGTTTTTTGGTGTTTGGCGCCCTCTGCTGGCGTTTGGGTCCAACTGATTTTAAGGGTTAGTACCATGAGTGAGCGTAGTGTAATAATTATTGAAATCAACAATGGCGAGCTTCTTGTTTATTTTCTGATTGAAAATTTTACAAATTTTAATAAAACGAAAACATTAAGAGGGGTTTTAATATAAAATTTCTATAACTTGTACTAACATTTATCTTTTAAGAACTACAAGTCTTTCTATCCATGGATCGCTTTAAGAGAATGTTAATAATGTTAATGCCATCTTGTTGATTTATTGTTATAATAAACAAAGTACTTATGTACCGTATGTTGAATGTATATATCCGTCTTGTGTCTTATCTTTCCATTCCAACAATAATTTACAGAAAAATATGGCATATTTTATAGATGGTTTGAATTGCGATTAATTACAATTAATTAAATTTTAAGCTGTAATTAACTCGATTAAAAATTTTATTCGTTTGACAGCCCTATTTGAAAAAATATTCATTAAATAAAAGTATCCAAAAAATGTACTCAAGTACAAGTAAAAAATATTCTGTGAAAGTACTATTCAAGTAGTGATTAACCGCTCACATTATCTGATTATTTTTTTATACTGTACTATAACCTACTACAAGACCATATTAGGCCAAAAAAATACACCAAAATCATAGGATTCTTGTTTGAAAAATCATCAGAGATGAAACATCACCTGTCCAAAGAGCATGAGTTCCATCTAGTGGAGAAAACATGAAATTAAAATGATCATATCTCCGATTTTCGGTGGTCTATCGGTGCCAAACAAAAACTGGGCTCTAAGTCAAATAGTCTACTTGTAATGGTGCTTTCAAGTGTTGTTTTCGTCAATACTGACACGAAAATATTTAATCAATGAACACTTTTTTTATGAGATCGAGCTAAAAACGTGTTTTGGTAGACTAAAACATAATGAGTGCAATGCCAGTTTTCATCTGACGAAACGAGAACGAGGCGAACATCCACAATAGTTTTTGTCGCAGGTTCACATTGTGTGACATTTTACGTGTAGTTAGCCTGCATCGTAGCAGTGTCTAGTTGTGTCACTCATGTGACATGCTGTGCGCCCCACACACCAGTGCAGTGTCCTCTCTGGTCTCAAGATTTGCATTGTTGCTTTAGCCTTTAAAGGTGTGTGCTGAGTGATCATTACACACTAAATGTAACTCGTAGCATTAGCATAGCCTTTGCGTTGGCATTAGGCTAATGCTAACAGCAAGCGTCCTCTTAAACTCTCGGACAACTTTTTTAACATACAGTTCGTGGCATCCAGGTGTTTAAAATTCATTGAAAATAATGTACTGCTTTCCTAAAACTAGACGTAATTAGTCTTGAGTTTGTCGCCAACAGAAACTAGACAAAGACGAACAAATTTTGAGGTGACTAAAACATGACCAAGACCAGTAAGTATTATCGTCCAAAAGACGAAAATTAAAATGGCTGCCACAAACAACACTACTTTTAAAGCGCTATGTGATTGAACACGCCGGCGTGATCATAGGACTTCCCTCTGCAAGCTTATGTATTGTTACGCAGATTTGGGTAGTAGCGCGTTACATTTACTGCATTACATTCACTTGAGTATGTTTTTGAGAAAAATTTACTTTTAAGAGTAGTTTTGCTTTTACTTTAACTTTTAGTTGAGTAGATTTCTCAAGACAAAACACTACTCTTACTCCGCTACTTGGGCCTACACCAGAGTCGTTAGGTTTTTCCTCTTTAGTCTACATATTAGATTTGACTTTATTTTTGCCAGAGATTCCAACAGCGGCTCTACCAGTTTTACCAATATCGCAAAAATAATCACATGATGGTATTATACCAATCGGACGTAACAATACAGTCACATGATCACACACAAGCCTGCAGCTGGAAGTCATACGAACACGCCGGCCTGTTCAATCACAATTTGGCACCAACAGACTACGGAAAACCGGAGATATGATCGTTTTCATTTCAAGGTAGGAAATGTTTTCTCCACTAGAGAGCACTGATGCTTTTGGGACGGATTTTCTACATAGAATTCAATTATATTTGTGCATTTTCTGACGGAATTTGATCATGTAATAGGTTATAGTACATTATAACAATAGCAAATCATATAGATGACATGCTGAGAAAGAGATATACCACTGTTTAAAGAAAAGTTACTTACAAAGTTATTCATTACTTGAGTATTCTTTTCACCAGGTACTTTTTTACTTGCACTTGATTATATTTTTTGGATGACTACTTTTACTTGAGTAATATTATTTTGAAGTAACATACTCTTGAGTAAAATTTTTGGCTACTCTACCAACGTCTGTAGTTACGTCTGATTGGTATAATGGAGTGATTATTGTTGTGATGTCTTATTGGTGAAACTTGAATAGCCACTTAGAAGTACTTTAAATGTAACGCATCTCTGCTCTTTTTAAATACAACACATACACAATGATTAGCAACCAAACAAACACATCGTAGACGATTATTTCTACTGTATACCATCCAGTACCACTCCGCCCGATGTCAATCTGCCAACTGGCCGAGGCACTACAGCATGTGACTTCTGACCCGGCGACTGAGCAGCCTGCCAAAGGTTATCAACATTGGGGTTTTAGCTCTTAAAGCTAGAGTGTGGATGCTAAAGGAACCCCCCCAAAAAAGAAAAAAATAGATGGACACAAGTGGAATATTGCTCACGCTGACATTTTTTTTTTGTTCCTCGATCACATGACTGTGGTAGGGGAGCAAACAGTGCATGGTTGTTTACCCTGCTTATCAATGGTGTTGTAACAAGTAGACCAGCTCACTAACTGGACGCGAGATATGCACACAAACTGAATGGGAATCTTGCTTAAAAATTTGTAAGATTTTTTTTTGCATGAATTTGTAAGTCAAAATAGATTTGATGTGTATCACTGTCAATGGCATGAGATAATTTAAAATACAGGTAGTTCCCGGGTTACCAACGAGTTCCGTTCCTACACTGGCGAGTCAGAATTAACCCTTTAAGTACCCCTAAATCTCAAAATAACTTTTCAAAAACATGTATGATACGTCATTGTACTCCCCTCGCCGGGATGTTGGACCTAGATTAGCTAGAGCTATGTTTGTCCTAGCTAGACAGCTGCCCATGACATCAACACTTGCAGAATGAAACTATTTGTCCTAGCTAGACAGCTGTCCATGACATCAACACTTGCAGAATGAAACTAAAATAAAAATGAAATTAAATCAGTTTCATCTTCAACAACAACAATTCAAATTTGTGTTTATACACTGCTGGTCAAAAGTATTGGCACCCCTACAATTCTGTCAGATAATGCTCAATTTCTCCAAGAAAATGATTGCAATTATAAATGCTTTGGTAGTAATATCTTCATTTATTTTGCTTGCAATGTAAATCCAAAGCATTTGTTATTGCAATCATTTTCTAGGAGAAATCGAGCATTACCTCACAGAATTGCAGGGGTGCCAATACTTTGGGCCAACAGTGTAACTAGCTGCAGTAATGACAATCCACACAAATGATTAGCATATATCAGTTAGCGTCCGCACATCACCAAAAACAATCACATCAACTCGCCCCAAGTATTTGACCACAATTGCAAACGGACAAAAAACAGTACAGAACGCGTTATAAAGTACTGTATACAGGTGTTGCCTCTGTGGATGCTTCACAAGCAAAATGTGCGCACATGCTTATGGAGTCACAGGAGTGCCAAAATAAAAAATAAATAAATAAATGAATAAATAAATATAAAGAGAAATAAATAAATGAATAAATAAATAAATGAATGAATAAATGAATATAAAGAGAAATAAATATATAAATATATAAATAAATGAATGAATAGGTAAATAAATGAACGAATAAACAAATATAAAGAGAAATAAATATATAAATACATAAAAATATAACGATATACTTTGTCATTGACATTTACTTTTGGTCATTAACAACCACAAACGGAAAAAACAATGACAATATTTTTCATTGACTTTTACTTTCTGTCACTGAACACCACAAACGGAAAAAACAATGACAATTGTATTTTTTGCCTTTGCCTTTTCTGTTTGGCTTTTACATTGTCATTGTCATTTGTTGATCGCCTTTCCCTTTCGGGAATGTAAATGGCAAATGCGCAGAGAAACGGTCTGTCAATCAAATGACGTTGGGCGGGGCTTTCCAACCAGGAATAGTAGTCGATAACTGATTATTCCTAGTTTACCTGAAGGAAAGTGACGTCGGTTATCGAGTTGCACGTGCGGTTTTTATGGATAGGATAGACTAGATAGATATGGATATGGATAGACTTTTTACATGATGGATTCAACGATAGAAATACATTTTTCTAGACCGGTAAAAAAATATATTATAAAATATATTATGCGACACACATGCCAGACCATTCAAAGAATAATTATTTTCTATGTCTGAATCGTCGCGTTTATAAGACGACATTGGAGGAAGTGGCGTAGTGCAGTCACACAAAACAGCCGCGGTCGCGCTTGGGTAGCCGTACGTGAGTTAAACCAGGAATAATCAGTCATCGACTACTATTCCTGGTTGGAAAGCCCCTCCCAACGTCATTTGAGTGACAGACCGTTTCTATGCGCATTTGCCATTTACATTCCCAAAGAGGAAAGGCGATCGACAAATGACAATGACAATGTGGAAGCCAAACAGAAAAGGCAAAGGCAAAAAATACAATTGTCATTGTTTTTTCCGTTTGTGGTGTTCAATGACAGAAAGTAAAAGTCAATGAAAAATATTGTCATTGTTTTTTCCGTTTGTGGTTGTTAATGACCAAAAGTAAATGTCAATGACAAAGTATGCCGTTATATTTTTATTTATTTATATATTTATTTGTCTTTATATTTATTTATTCGTTCATTTATTTACCTATTCATTTATTTATTTATATATTTATTTCTCTTTATATTTATTTATACATTCATTTATTTATTTATTTTTAATTTTGGCACTCCTGTGACTCCATACATGCTAATCGTCAAACGAATTGGACGTTTACCAGTTATAAATTCATTTCAATTCACAGCAAAAAGATAAAAATAGCTTATCGACCATATCACCATCTCGTGAGTTCATCATTATCGTGAGCCTTGCATCGCAAATCATATCGTATCGTGAGCTACTCAGAGGTTCCCACTCCAAGTAAGATATAATCAAACGTATCTCAATCGACGTGATTGACTTTATCTTCCACTCATAAGCTGTGCTGATCGCTAATCCGAAGTAATGAAACGCTGCCACCTACTGGGATTTCTTAGTAACTGCAAACTTGATTTTGACACGTACAGTATGTACGTCACTGAGAAATAGAAACAATCACAGCAATGAACAATCCCTTTAATCAAATTAATATACCAATTTGGTATCGTAATACAAAAAAAAACAACAAAACCTTAAAATATTTTTCGGAACACAAACCAATAAATCCCACTAAAAACTGTTTAACTCTCCTCTGATGTCTTCTACTATAAAAACAACTTATCACGTGCAGTAATAATCCTTTTTCAGACACAAAAAAAAAACATCCATAGGTGCAAATATGAGTCCCAACAAACAGCGCTTGATAAATCCCAGCCATAAATTCCTGAATGATTTACGACCACGTCATCGTTGCATTTATGATAAGTCCGCTTTTCATGCACCGTTGAGGTCATAACGCTGAGTGGCCGTGTTCAAGCTAACTTGAGCGTGCACTCTCAATGTGTGAGATCTTTTATGTGTGAGTGAGCGCATATACATCCACATATACGCGCACTCCCACTCTTGCCCTCTGTCAGACCAAACCAGCGCCACATCAGTCCATCATCACAGATACGGCTCGTGGTTAGATAGCAAGTCTGGCGGCACACGAGACATTTTGTCCACTCTGTCGTGTTTACTTATAATGATAAGCTTTGATGGATTCTCTATAGACGCCACACACACGCTCGCCACACATGCAAAGTGACAACAACAATTACTAATGTTGTTTTTGGCATGGGAGCGTTGACTGAAGATGTATTGAAATGGATTAAAATAGGACATTTTTAGTGTTTTTTGATGTGACGCTAAGAGGTGAACTCATGAGGATTTGAAAGTGGAGTTAAAAAACTGTTGAATGGAATCAAGACTGTAAAGCTGTCCAATTAAAGCAGTAGATGGGTTTGGTTGGATGATTCATTCGGGTTATATTGAAAAAGAAGGGAAGGAGAGGATACATACACTCAAGGGCGTAGGTTTGGGCTCAACATTGGTAGGGACGATATGGCATAACCGACACGTGGACTTTTTGCCGGGGACGGGACATTCGTAATTATCAATGACAAAAACTACTAAAGAAACAGTTTGTAAACTGCCAGAAAAAAATGTCCCGATTTTATGAGCAAATTTAAATTGCATTATTTGAACATCACTAAAATAATTTTAACATACACAATGAATAAAAGCTTGTTAATCATCTCTTAACTATCCAGGAATGCAAAAAACAAAAACAAAAACAAAAAAAAACAAAAAAAAAATACATACAAACATTTGTCTTAAGACCACTCAACACTGTCTAATTAAATAAGTTAAATATATTAATATAATAAAACTTCTTTGTCAGGGAATAACAAAAATAAATAAAAATTGAGCTTTTGCATGGTAGCAAGTTCACACAGTTTAATAATACGCTAACTCTGATGCTGGTTGGACTATCAGTAGCAAAATTAGTGGTGTGTTCCCCACTTCCACAACATTGACGTCTTTTTACATTTCTTACAGTGGCTGCTGCTGACCCCCCAAAAAAACTTCTAATTAGAGGTGTCAGGTCATTTTCCAAAAGTATCGGAATCGGCAAAAAAATATCGGACATTGCTTTTTTTTAATATATATAAAATTATTATATATATATATATATATATATATATATATATATATATATTTTTTTTTTTTTTTTATTAAATCGTTTTCTAATTGCATGAAACGTTACAGACATAATATGTTACACTCATCCAGAGTCTTTAGTTTAGGCTTAAGGTAGGGTTATCAAATTTATCCCGTTAACGGCGGTAATTAATTTTTAAAAATATTTATCACGTTAAAATATTTAACGCAATTAACGCATGCGCCACACGACCCACTCACACATTGTCGCGCTCAATCTGTAATGGCGCCGTTTTATCTATATATAGACTAAAAAGCAGCGTAAAATGAGTAGAGTGAATTGTGGCAGCCTTTGGAGCCTTTTTTTAAATTGGCTAAAGCCTTACAATCCCTCTCCCTACGATTAGAAATATCGTGGGAAGCAATGTGGGGAAGAAAGGTAGTAATGGATCTTTTTCTTTACACCCTATGTTATTTCCCAACGCAGAGAAAATATATCAATTGGTACCACTACGCACAGTCATGGTTGCACTTCCCATCATGCATTTGGGCAGAACAGTTAAATGGCTACAGTATCATTTACTGAAAGTTCAACAAATACACTAGATGGCACTATTTAGTCCCAATATACAAAGTCACATTTATCCTTTAAGAATTACAAGTCTTTCTATCCGTGGATCCCGTGTAGTCTTCAGACTTCATAATGACATGCACACCGTCAAGCAGTCCAGTGCCAGAGGCAGCAAAGCAACCCCAAAACATCCGTGAACCTCCGCCATGTTTGACTGTGGGGACCGTGTTCTTTTCTTTGAAGGCCTCGTTTATTTCCCTGTAAACTCTATGTTGATGCATTTTCCCAAAAAGCTCTACTTTTATCTCTTCTGACCAGAGAACATTCTTCCAAAACGTTTTTGGCTTTCTCATGTAAGTTTTGGAAAACTCCAGCCTGTCTATTTTATGTCTCTGGATCAGAAGTGGGATCTTCCTGGGTATCCTACCATAGAGTCCCTTTTCATTCAGATAGATAGTACAGGTTGACACTGTTGTACCCTCAGACTGCAGGACAGCTTGAACTTGTTTGGGTGTTAGTCGAGGTTCTTTATCCACCATCCGCACAATCTTTCGTTGAAATCTCTCGTCAATTTTGTGTCAACTGTCCACATCTAGGGAGGCTAGCCACAGTGCCATGGGCTTTACACTTATTGATGACACTGCGTACAGTAGACACAGGAATATTCAGGTCTTTGGAGGTGGACGTGTAGCCTTGAGATTGTCCATGCTTCCTCACAATTTTGCTACTCAAGTCCTCAGACAGTTTTCTTTGTTTTCTCCATGCTCAATGTGGTACACACAAGAACACAGGACAGAGGTTGAGTCAACTTTAATCCATTTTAATTGGCTGCACGTGCGATTTAGTTATTGCCACCACCGGTTATGTGCCACAGGTAAGTAAAAGGTGCTGTTAATTACACAAATTAGAGAAGCATAACATGTTTTTTCAAAGGGTGCCAATACTTTTGTCCGGCCCATTTTTGGAGTTTTGTGTAAAATGATAATGATTTAATATTTGTGTTTTTTCATTGCAAGCAAAACAAATGAAGATATTACGACCAAAGCATTTGTAATTGGAAATTTTCTGGGAGAAATTGAGCATTATCTGACAGAATTGCAGGGATTCCAATACTTTTGGCTAGTAGTGTATGAGAAGGTTGCATTCAAAGTTGTGGGATTTTGGAACTAGTTGAAAAATATATAGACTATTTGATTGCATCTAATCTGAGACAAGTAATCTGTTGCTGACAAAATTTGGTTTTTTTTCCCTGTGTAATAGCTAAGATAAAATAGTGTTTTATTTAAAAAATTTAACCACAGTAATTCATTCATTCATTCATTGTTTTCATTGTATCGTGTTTTTTTTTATATTACTCAATTTTGTTCTGCCTCCCATTTATTTATCGTTTAACTCCACGGTTAACCAGTGGATGGTGGTACACTTAATTTTATTGCTAAATTTGACTAAAGAAGAAGAATAAAATCTCAATACATGTGCATTTTGACTGCTAGTTTTCCCTTGATATTGCAACAATTTTTTAGGGGGTAAAATCCCAACTTTCATGCCGTCAGTTTACAACTCAAGTACTTCCACTTCACTATATTTAAATGAACAATTTTACAACTTTTACTGATTTCTAAAATATTTGGGGAAATCTCTCACAACTGCTTCCTTCCATTCCAACTCATTTATATGCTTTGGTTTCCATCTTGTTTTGTACTCTGCGATCTGTCGTTCGGTCTGTTCAGTGTTTCTGTTGAGTCGGTTTACTTAATCCCGGCATTCGGCCAGACCGCCGACTGGACCACCCTAACTGCTTTGGACCAATTAAAAAGACTAATGAGGTCTGTTATTATTACAATTATATGTGTGGTCTTATAAGGCTTATCCATGATGGCCACAATTGATGGCGATAGAAGTCGAATTTTATTTGAACCGGGAGGAACGGCGATAGACTAATTTACTGAACAAAGATAGCCTATGTAAAGATAAAATGCATATTTAGTAAGTTATCATTATGACAGCGATAAACATCCCATCCCTTTTTGACTGGGAGCTGCCAACCCTCCCAGTCAGAATGGATTGGACGTCTAACAACGTCAATGTCAGCCAAAGTGTTTATGTATATATGTATAGAGAGAGAGAGAGAGAGAGAGAAATACTAATTATTCATCTGTAATTATTTAATCTAATTAATGTCAATTTTAATCTCACCTAAAAAGGCGAATTATAATTACCTGATTTGCTGAATAAAAATAACCTATGTAAACATAAAATACAGATTTAGTAAATTATCATGTGATAGGGCCATTGATGGCTATAGAAGTCCAATCCATTTTTACTAGAAGCTGCCAACCGTCCCATATCAAAGAGTTAATTAAGTAGTAATTATTATAATCCCGTATGATTTAATCTAGTTAATCTAATTTTTAATATCACCTAAAAAAAGCGCCCTCAATTTGAGGAATTTTTAATTACATAATTCGCTGGATAAAGTTACCCTATGTAAACATAAAATTAATATTAAATCAATTATCATGTGATAGTGCCATTGGTGGTGACAGACGTCCAATCCATTTTGACTAGGAGCTGCCAACCCTACCAGTCAGAGTAGATTGAACGTTTAACAACGTCAATGGCAGCCAAAGTGTTCATATATAGAGTAAAATGTCAGGACATATCAAAGAATGAAATTTAATAATTATTATAATCTGTAATGATTTAATCTAAGTAATTTCATTTTTCATCTCACCTAAAAAAGTGCCCTCAATTTGAGGAATTTCAAATTAATTACCTGATTCGTTAGATAATAAAAATAACTAGCCCTGCAAGCAGGACTGAACTTGCCCTCACACGTCGCACTCGGACGTCACGCAAACTCGGACGGCATGCAGGTCGGGGTGGTGGCATGTAGTCCCCCTCTAATCATCTAATGAGAACCTAACCCTAACTCTAAACCCCAAAAAACATCCGACTTTGGTACACCGCCCAGGTCAGATCCGTGAATGACACTCACCATTTCGATAACTTAACATATCATATGTCTCATGAACAGTCTCACCAATTTTGAGGAGGATCCAACTAACTACCTAGGCGCAATGCTCTCATACGTGCACGCTGTTTATCGACTAAAATTGCATGATTTTTTTAACATTCAATCCAAAACACCCGATTTGCTGTTGGGTTTGGAATATGGGTGCAAGAGACTTTTTGGAGCAGTTTTGCGCAACGTATCGACTCCCAAATTTCATCACTCTATGTTGAAAAAACGTCAACGGAGAGGCCTTTTTAATAAGTCACTGAGCCATTTTGCTGCGTTTTTTTTTTTTGCAACGTTGCTATGCAAAAATTATCGTAATTTACGTGAAGCCGCATGTATTTGCAAATTTTGGGGAGTTTTTGAGCATGTTCAGGCCTCCAAATTGGCCATTTTCATTTGCCATGAAAAATAAACATTTGCATTCCATTAGGGCCTTGGGGCTGTTGGTGCTCGGGCCCTAATAATATGCATAGGTACTGTATTTATGTAAATTATCATGTTACAGTGCCATTGACAGAAATAGATTTCCAATCCATTTATACAATGATTACAACAGGGCCGGCCCAGCCTATACGCAGACTATGTAGCTGCTTAGGGCCCCTGATCACTAGTGGGCCCAGATAGGGGGCAATCTGGCAATTGTTTAATTTATATTCTATTTTGTTTACTACAGTTTGCTTTATTTGACTTTTGTGAGTTTTGATTTTTGATTACAAGCTTAAAAAATAAACGTTCTTCCTTCTTTCTTTCTACTTTTAGAAAAAGGTTTGGCGTTATCTACTGTAAGTACTGACAATCATTTGAGGTGAGAAGTTTGAAGAATGCAGTGCAACAAAATCTGATTAATATACAAAATATGGATATATAGGTTGGATTGCATGTATGGGTTTCACAGTACACTGTGACGAAATGGTGGGCCAAAAATATGGGCCCTTTGGCATTATTTTGCTTAGGGCCCCCAAATGGCCTGGGCCGGCCCTGGATTACATTAGTGTAGCTATGTAGCATTTATGCTACATTTATAAAAAAGAAAAAAATATTTAGAAGGATGATTTTTGGGGGGTGGGGGGGTAGTGTATTGTACATGAAAAATGACAGTAATATTGCCCAACATGGCATCAAGTGATGAAGCTTAATTCTTATTCAAAAAGTGCAATATTTACCAAAATACAATGTTTTGATTGCTAGTGGCACGTGACATATTCAGGTTTTTCTATTACCAAAACGAATGAAAACCAGTTATTTTAAAGCCGTATTCCGACAATTTTTCACTTCCACCTGTTGATCTGATTTCGCACCCAAGGCCGCACTTTAGGGAGGGGCGCGAAAACAACGCTCGCTTTCTTATTTCGCCCCAATCTTCCACTTTTGCCCCCCCTTGCTGGCGTCTGTCAAGGCCACCCTTTTGTTCCTCCCACTCGCTCGACCCAGCAGAGGTCAGAGAGAGAAAGGGAGCAATCGTCAACACCCGCACACACAAATGTGGGAGCGAGCGTTACAAATCTTCTCCGTCTTATCGGGGACAAGCCACTGATAAGAGTGTCTCCACTCCCCATCCGAGAGATCCATCTCGGAAAACATCTGAGACGCTCCCAGGGGTAAATGTGGAAACCGAGGTGCGCGCGAGGCAGATGGATGGCTCGGTTACCTCCCGTTTTGCTATTAAATTGGTATAAACCCGCATTGAGGGATGAGAATTAAGAGCGTTTAGAAGGTACGAGAAGCGGGAGTTGCAGAGGAGTGGGTTGTTTATTCTCTATGGGAGTGCTGCACCTGCAACTAATGATGTGAAAGCCGCCAACTTGGTCGGCTGGAGCCCTTTCGCTCCTTTCAGATCAAACTTGCACCCGGTGACCCGCAAAAGAAAAAAAAATCCAGAGCTGGAAATGCTGGGTCTCCTCTTTTTTGTAGGAATATAAAAGGCAAAAGTAAATAGAAGTTAGGGTTGTCACGATCATGTTTTTTTGCTCCCGATCCGATCCCGATCGTTTTAGTTTGAGCATCTGCCGATCCCGATATTTCCCGATCCGATTGCTTTTTTCTGCTCCCGATTCAATTCCAACAATCATCCCCGATAATTTTTCCCGATCATATACATTTTGGCAATGCATTAAGAAAAAAATGAATAAAACTCGGACGAATATATACATTCAACATACAGTACATAAGTACTGTATTTGTTTATTATGACAATAAATCCTCAAGATGGTATTTACATTATTAACATTCTTTCTGTGAGAGGGATCCACGGATAGAAAGACTTGTGACTTTGTATATTGTGACTAAATATTGCCATCTAGTGTATTTGTTGAGCTTTCAGTAGATGATACTGTAGCCATGCCCAAATGCATGATGGGATGTGGAACCATGACTGTGCGCAGTGCTACCAATTGATATATCTTCTCTGCGTTGGGAAATAACATAAGGTGTTAAGAAAAAGATCAATTGCTACCTTGCTTCCCCACATTGCTTCCCATGATATTTCTAATCATAGGGAAAGGGATTGTAAGGTTTTCGCCAATTAAAAAAAAGGCTCCACAGGCTGCCAAAATTCACTCTACTCATTTTACGCTGCCTTTTATCTCTCTGTATAGGTAAGACGGCGCCATTACAGACTGAGCACGACAATGCGTGGGTGGGTCGTGTAGCGCATGCATGAATTGCATTAAATATTTTAACATGATACATTTTTAAAGAAATTTAATTACCGCCATTATCGGGATAAATTTGATAACCCTACCTTAAGCCTAAACTAAAGACTCTGGATGAGTGTAACATATTATGTTTGTAACGTTAAATACAATTAGAAAACGATTTAATTAAAAAAATATATATATATATTAAAAAAAGGCATGGCCGATATTTTTTTGCCGATTCCGATACTTTGAAAATGACGTGATCGGACCCGATGCCGATCGATCGGGACATCTCTAGTTGAAAGTATTTTACTCATTGGCTGATAGATTTCCAATGCATTTCAACTGCCAGCCAGCCTTCCCAGTTAAAATTGATTGGATATATTGGCCCCTGCAATTCTGTCAGACAGATTTCAATTTCTTCCAGAAAATGATTGCAATTACAAATGCTTTGGTAGTAATATCTTCATTTATTAGGGCCCGAGCACCAACATGGTGCAAAGGCCCTATTGTTCTGCAAAGGATTATTATTATTCTTTCTTCATGGCAAATGAAAATGGCCCATTTGGAGGTCTTAACATGCTCAAAAACTCACCAAAATTTGCGCAAACAAATTCGCGAAAATTTCGATAATTTGGCATCATTATGAAAAAATGTCAAAAAATGGCTCAGTGGCGCCCCCTGGAATTTTTAAAAAAGGCCTCTCCATTTAGGTTTTTTCAACGTAGAGCGATGAAATTTGGGGAGTCGATACCGTGGGCCAAAATGCTTCAAAAAGTCTCTTGCACACATATTCCAAATCCAACAGGAAATTGGGTATTTTGGATTGACTATTGAAAAACATGCTATTTTTGTCGAAAACCAGGGTGCGCGTTTGAGACCATTGCGCCGAGGCAGTTGGTTGGATCCTCCTCAAAATTGGTGCTTCCAGCTTCCTCTCCCCTTTCTATGTGGGTGTCCTCCTTGGGCCCCGGCGCGGAACACTGGCGGCGATGTGCTGTCACCCGCTGCTGGTAGGGATCCTCTCCTGCCCCGGGCCAAGTGGGCCGAGAGGGTCCCGCAGTGTTCCGTGTCGGGTGAGGGTTTTGTGGCGGTGCCTGGGGGTCCGGGTGGTGGGCGTCCTTTCCCTAAGGACTGGTTGATGGGGGCATGGATAGTCAGGGAGCAGCCCTGAGTCCAGGGGAGATGACGGGTGGCCCCTTTGTCAGAGCTGCGGGGGACAGGTGTGCTGTGCTCGCTGCCCTTCATGATTGTCAGGGGCGGTTCTGGGGCTGTGGCAGCCCCACCGCAGCATTTTCGCTTTCCTGCAGGACTATCACAAGTTGGAGTGGGTTCACGCAATTAGGCACACTCGGGTAGATGAGATTGTTGGTGCCAGGATTAGCGATAAGGTTTCGTAGAATAGGATGTCGTCTTATCAACACTTATAGGTGTTGTTATTCATGGTACTGGGTTCTCCACCTTGCATTACCGGAATTATGTATGCCCCACCTTGCCTAATCACATTTCCTGTCGACTTAAAGTAACTTCCCTTCAGTTTCTCCTCATTTAGCAGGCCCCCCATGTGTTGTCCACAGGTAAATATAATTAGACAACGATAGCACCACTATGTTCATATGTAGCCTTGTCATTTGGAAGTTTTTTTTTTTTTTTTTTGAGCGCACATGTCAGTACATAAGGAATGACGACCTTTAACACTGGAAGTACTAGGTTTTTTGGCTATATGGAAATACCAGAAAGGCGTCAAATGACCCAGATACCAAACTGACTACTGCCCTTTGTCAAACAATAGTCCACTCAAAGAAGCAATCAAGCAGGCCACCCCCTACACACTCCTGTGGAGTCGCTGCCTGGGTGTGAAGGGGGGGTCCCACTCTGGATAGTTGCAATTAGCATCTTGAATATAAGAGAGATGGGTGGACTTCTTGGTGGGTCTTGCAAAGGAATTGGCTCCATCTCATGTGGGCACAAAGAAGGCGCAGAAGGAAAACTTGCTTTGGCAACAACCTCCAACACCTAGCCATGGGAAAAGGGCGAAGTGTCATATGTCACGACATAAATTTTTTTTTGTTTTTTTTATTACACCATCCCTTGCACTGTAGGCAAACTGCAGCTTTTGCAAGGTTAAAAAGGTTGTCCGCCTGATTGCCTGCCTGAGCGGTCCACTGTCCGACAAGCAACAACTGTTTTGTCCAACTGGACAAGCCTATTCGGAAGGGGGAGAGAAAAGGACCACTAAAGGTGTTCATTGCCTCAGACAAGCATCCAATGGCACCTTTCTGTCTCCATACAGTTTACAGACACATGCATGCTGTATATGTGAGGCATACTGTAAGTCTGACCACAGTATGGTTCCATGCATGAAGTTTAAAAAAAAAAAAAAAAAAAGAAAACCTGACTAGTATGTTCCATTTGGTTTACACAGAGGATACAACTGGAAGAGTTGAAGGTACAAGTAAACACTTAAAAAGAAAAGTCACATCCTGTCAGTAGTTTGGTCTATTTTATGGTGGCTATATCACAACAACCGGTCTTCTGGGCTTGAAAGTGACAATAGGCCAGCTAGAATAACACCAGTTTATCCTTCTCCCAACAGCCAAGGCAGCCCTGCCCTGCAAACACTCAAGATGCTAATTGGAGCAATCCAACCCTGTGGTTTTGCGAGTGTAAGTGGGAATGACTAACGAGGACCTCAATGCTCACAGAAGATATGCTGATCAGAGTCAGATGACCCTTCTCTGGATAAAAAAGTGATTTGTATCAACTGATCAACCCTTGGTAGTTCTAGTGTTAAGAAAAGATCACATCATCCTCATATTCCATGAGCGCCTACGTGCACATGTCTGATGCGCGGTGCCGTCGCGTCAAGGTGGGCCGGGTTGTCGGTTCCCACAGCCCACGCGGAGGCAGCCCCTGTCTCGCTATCAGCCTCCGTCTCCGGCCTCCAGCACCGACGGGCCCCCGTGACGTCAGCCCCGCGCTGATAACGGGGTCCGTTCGGGCCTCGGCCAAAAGGGGGTGGGCCTCTGTATTTTTTGCTGGTTTGTTTCTAGGGATGAGGCGGGAGTGAGGGAATCGGGGGTTACACTAACAGAGCCAACGTCGGATAAGAAGCTCGGACAGATAAGAGCGGGCCGAGAGTGGAGCCTCTTTTGTTTTCCAGCGTTCCTCCTGTCTGGTGGCATCTTCCCTCACGTCCTCCTCTGTGTCGTTCCCTCTCTCTTTCTTTCTGCCCCTCCTCTTTTTGTCTAAACAGGAATATTCCCGGGTTATCGACTATTTGTGTTTTGACAGTCCCTGGATGGAGCCACCTTTTCTCCTCTCGTTTCCTCATTTCAAAAAAAGGGGAGGGACTCATTTGGATTGGCGGCAGATCACCATCTTCAGCCTTACCTGCTGAACTTTGCGTGACCTCCTCACAGACACCTATAGCCATTGTTGTGATGATGTCATCTCACCTTTACCTAACCTGAACGTTACCCTCAATTGCTCCTTTGTGGGCAAACAAACGGAGTTCCCCTCGGATGTGTCACACTGCCGCACTGCATTTGACTGTCTACTGTAATTTTGAGTGTTTTAGTATGCACCTACAAAATTGCCATTCAAAAAGCAAATTTTCTTTGTACTTTTATATACTACGTACGTAGCTGGGGAAAAAAAAAAAGAATTATTTGATTTGTTTATATTTACTGATAGTGTCCCAAAATTGGTAACCGTCCTAAAAAACTTGATGAAATATTTTCTTTGTGTAAATTTCATTTAAAAAAAAACAGCATTTTTAAAAAAAAAATTATTTTGAAACAAAAACTCATGTATCACACGTAGGGTGTGGGGGGTTTGAACGTTTATTGCTTTAAATGGATGTTTTCAAAATTAAATATTCTTTTTTTTTACTAACTACCACAACACATGCTCTGTGAATTATATACAGTAAATACTATCAAATGTGTTAATTTAATCTTTCAAATACAGTATGAAAAAGTATCGGAACCTTTTGGAATTTCTCACATTTCTGCATAAAATCACCATCAAATGTGATCTGATCTTTGTCAAAATCACACAGATGAAAAAACAGTGCTTTAACTAAACCTATAAATGTTTGGGTGGTTTTTCATATTTTCATGAAAACAGCATGCAAACAATGACAGAAAGGGGAAAAATAAGTAGGTGAACCCTCCGCCTAAGGAGAATTAAAGAGCAATTGAAACCAATTTTCACCAAACAATTTAAGATAGGTGTGTGCCCAATCACTGAAAAGTGGTTTAAAGCTGCCCTGCCCACTATAAAACACATACCTGGTAAGAAATGTCTTGATGAGAAGCATTTTCTGATGTGCATCATGGCTCGGTCATAAGAGCTGTCTAAAGACCTGCGATCAAAGATTGTTGATTTGTATAAAGCTGGGAAAGGATACAAAATCATCTCTAAAAGTCTGGATGTTCATCAATCGACAGTCAGAGAAGTTGTCTACAAATGGAGAGAATTTGGCACTGTTGCTTCTCTCCCAAGGAGTGGCCGTCCACCAAAGATGACGCCAAGAGTTCGGCGCAGAATACTCAGAGAGGTAAAAAGAACCCTAGAGTGTCTGCTAAAGACATACAGAAATCACTGGAACAGTCCAGTATCTCTTCGCACACATCAACTATATGTAAAACTATGGCCAAAAATTGTGTTCATGGGAGAACTCCACGGAGGAAACCACTGCTGTCTTAAAAAAAACAAAAAAACATTGTTGCTAGTTGAATGTTCGCAAAAAGGCACTTGGACACTCCACAGAACTTTTGAAAAAAATATTTTGTGGCCTGATGTAATCAAAGTTGAAGTGTTTGGGAGACAATTTGGACGTCCATGGCATTGACTTCCATATGCTTGAATGGAATCGGGGACATTTGGGGAGGACACAACGTCATGCTTGGAGGAAAAATGGAACAGCTCACCAACATCAACACCTCATCCACACCGTGAAGCATGGTGAAGGGAGCATCATGATTTGGGGCTGTTTTGCTGCCTCAGGGCCTGGACAACTTGCAATCATTAGTGGAAGAATGAATTCAAAAGTTTATCAGAATGTATTGCAGGAAACCCTGAGGCCGTCAGTCAGACGGTTAAAACTAAAAAGAGGATGGATGCTGCAACAAGACAATGATCCAAAACACAGAATAAATCAACTTCAGAATGGTTTCAGAAGAACAAAATACACATTCTGGAGTGGCCAAGTCAATGTCCAGACTTGAACCCCATTGAGATGCTGTGGCATGACCTAAAAACAGCGATTCATGCCAGACATCCCAGGAATCTGACTGAACTTTTGTCGAGAATGGGCCAGTCCTGATCGATGTGCTGGACTGATCTGCAGCTACAGGAAGCGTCTGGTTGATGTTATTGCTGCCAAAGTGTGGGCCACAAAATATTAAATGTGATGGTTCAATTACAATTTTTTTCCCCCTTCTGTCGTTGTTTGCATACTATCCTCATTATAATATGAAACCCTATAAATCAGGGGTCCCTAAACTTTTTCCTGTGAGGCCCACATAACTTTACCCTTCTCTGATGAGGGGCCGGGGTCAGTTTGTAACGGAAAAGGTGTGATGATTGCAGGAGTGCCTAAATGTAAAAATGTATTGTTTTTCAGAAAGCCACAATCAAACAACCCTTTCTGGAGTCTTCATGGAACAAAAGTAAATAATATAATATAATATAATATAATACAATTAGGGCTGTCAAAATTATTGCGTTAACGTGCAGTAATTATTTTTTTTAAAAATTAATCACGTTAAAACATTTGATGCAATTAACGCACATGCCCCTCTCAAACAGATTAGAATGACAGCACAGTGCAACGTCCACTTGTTACTTGTGTTTTTTGGAGTTTTGTCGCCCTCTGCTGGCGCTTGGGTGCAACTGATTTTATGGGCTTCAGCATTGATTTATTGTTATAATAAACAAATAGTCCTTATGTACCGTATGTTGAATGTATATATCCATCTTGTGTCTTATCTTTCCATTCCAACAATAATTTACAGAAGAATATGGCATATTTTATTGATGGTTTGAATTGCGATTAATTATGATTAATTAATTTTTAAGGTGTAATTAACTCAATTAAAAATTTTAATCGTTTGACAGCCCTAAATAGAATATGATATAATTAGGGCTGTCAAAATTATCGCGTTAACGGGCGTTAATTAATTTTTAAAATTAATCACGATAAAATATTTGACGCAATTAACGCACTTGCCCAGCTCAGACAGATTTAAATGACAGTAGAGTGAAAGGCCCACTTGTTAATTGTGTTTTGCGGAGTTTTGCTGCCCTCTGCTGGCGCTTGGGTGCGACTGATTTTATAGTGTAAGTAATTATTGACATCAACAGCGGGCTACTAGTTTATTTTTTGATTGAAAATTTTACAAATTTTATTAAAACGAAAACATTAAGAGGGGTTTTAATATAACATTTCAGTAACTTGTACTAACATTTTATCTTTTAAGAACTACAAGTCTTTCTATCTATGGATCACTTTAACAGAATATTGTTAATAATGTTAATGCCATCTTGTTGATTTATTGTTATAATAAACAAATACAGTCCTTATGTACCGCATGTTGAACATATATATATCCATCTTGTGTCTTATCTTTCAATTCCAAAAATAATTTACAGAAAAATATGGCATATTATATAGATGGTTTGAATTGCGATTAATTGCGATTAATTACGATTAATTAATTTTTAAGCTGTAATTAACTCGATTAAAAATTTTAATCGTTTGACAGCCCTAAATATAATATAATAATAATAACACTATTAATTGAATAGATAATAACCAAATAACCCTCTCTGGGTTCTTCACAGAAAAAAGCCAGGAAATGAATAACACTATTGAAAAAAGAAAAAAAAAAAAACTTTTTTTTTTTAATTCAGGGGGCCGGACCAAATGTGGAGGTGGGCCGTATCCGGCCCGCGGGCCATATTTTGGGGACCCCTGCTATAAATGCTTAGGTGGTTTTATTTAATGCAGTTTTTTTCATCTGTGTGATTTTAACAAAGCTCATATCACATTTGATGGTGATTTTATGCAGAAATGTGAGAAATACCAAAAGCTTCAGATACTTTTTCATACCACTGTACCAATTACTCAATTGTATTTTATGTCAACTTCAAAAAATGAATGCTGATCCAGATAAAAAGTCAATACATCCACTTTCATTTCTAGTACGACTGCACTTTTTTCGAAATATTTGCTTGTAATACTGCTCAAACCCCTCGTTGCATTTAACGCTGTGTTCTTGCGGGCTGCAGCTGTTGTATTTTTAGCACTAAAAGACATCCAGAGAGCTCCTTGGTTCTCTCCGGTTGATAAGCAGCGGCCAAAGTCCGCTCGCGAGCCAAGGCCTGAGGAACAAACATGCGACGACATACAAATACACATTATTGCGGCGCCAGTGTTCAACACTGAACGTAGAACCAATGCACAAGTTGAATCATTTCCTTCTTATCACCCGTAATCGAGTGTCTGGCACGACATGTTTGCCCTGCTCTCCAAAACGGCGAGGACGGTCGGTCCAGTTCAACGCTCGAGAACTGTCGACCCAGGAGTTAATTATTGCTCCGGAAACACACTACTTGGGAAAGAATCGTGAATTGGCGTCTCGTCGGTGTGACTTTGTGACCTTAGCTGCTCAAACATACGTAATCCGCAAGAATAACATGAAGATACCTTAGAATAACACAGGAAATGGTCACTAAATTAGGTACATCTGTCAGTATGTATAGATGTTTTCCCAGCCAATATGATTGGACACCTATTACCGTCAATAGCAGTGAAACATCGTCTTTCAATGTAAGACCTCCGAGTTCATATGGATTGTATTTGAATGACCGTCAATGGCAGCCAATGGCAGAGTTAAATGACAATGTTATCAAATTAAAATTATCTTACATTTACCCCTTTTCACTTGCTGAATGTGCCCGTCCATTTTGTTCCCTCAAACGCATGTTTGATTGGCTGTTAACTAGACCCCCATATTCCAAACCCAACAGGAAATCGGGTGTTTTGGATTGAATGTTGAAAAACATGCCATTTTTGTCGAAAACCAGGGTGCACGTTTGAGACCATTGCGCCGAGGCAGTTAGTTGGATCCTCCTCAAAATTGGTGAGACTCTTCATGAGACATATGAAAGTTATCAAAATGGTGAATTTCCATTCACAGGCCTGACCTGGGCGGAGTACCAAAGTCGGGCTTATTTGGGGATTAGGGTTAGGGTTTAGGGTTAGGGAGTCTTCAGGGCAAATGAAAATGGCCAATTTGAAGTTCTGAACATGCTCGAAAACTCACTCAAATTTGCACATATCAAAATGGTGAGTTTTCATTCACGGGCTGTCCTGTGCGGGGCGTTTTTTTTGGTGTTAGGGTTTAGGGTTGGGGCTTAGGGTTCACACTCTGCTACTTCATCTGTAGGAGAAAAACGATACGATGTATTTTTCATCGTGCCAAAGTCGGCCTTTTTTTGACAAAACACAAAATTCAGAAAATGACCAATAACTTCCCCTTACAACGTTCAATCTTTTTCATATTTGGCATGTGCGGGATGTATTCCAGCCTGAACTCGACTTCATTGAAATATCAACCATTAGGCCTGGCGCCCCCTGCTGGGAACAGGAAATGGCCTTTTTTACGAGACCAACTCCTCCCCAAAGGGAAAAAAAACCTAATGACCCCCCCCAAAAAATCACCGTAAAGAAATTGGAGAAATCAACACAGGACTCCCGAGGGCCCGTTCAGTCCTGCTTGCAGGGCTAGTTTTACTTGCAATGAAAAACACAAAAAAGAATAGAACAAAAAAAAAAAAATCATTATCATTTAACACAAAACTCCAAAAATTGGCCGGACAAAAGCATTGGCACTTTTTGAAAAATCATGTGATGCTTCTCTAATTTGTGTAGTTAAAAGCACCTGTTACTTACCTGTGGCACATAACAGGTGGTGGCAATAACTAAATCACACGTGCAGCCAGTTAAAATGGATTAAAGTTGACCCATCCTCTGTCCTGTGTCCTTGTGTGTACCACATTAAGCATGGAGAAAGGAAAGAAGACCAAAGAACTATCTGAGGACTTGAGAAGCAAAATTGTGAGGAAGCATGGGCAATCTCAAGGCTACAAGTCCATCTCCAAAAACATGAATGTTCCTGTGTCTACTGTGCGCAGTGTGATTAATAGGAGTAAAGCCCATGGCACTGTGGCTAACCTCCCTAGATGTGGACGGAAAAGAAAAATCGACGAGAGATTGTGGATAAAGCACCTCAACTAACATCCAAACAAGTTCAAGCTGTCCTGCAGTCCAAGGGTACAACAGTGTCAACCCGTACTATCCGTTGGCATCTGAATGAAAAGTGACTCTTTGGTAGGATACCGAGGAAGACCCCACTTCTGACCTAGAGACATAAAATAGAGTTTACCGGAAAAAAAACGAGGCCTTCAAAGAAAAGAACACAGTCCTCACAGTCAAACATGGTGGAGGTTCCCTGATGTTTTGGGATTGCTTTGCTGCATCTGGCACTGGACTGCTTGACCGTGTGCATGGCATTTTGAAGTCTGAAGACTACCAACAAATTTTGCAGCATAATGTAGGGCCCAGTGTGACGAAGCTGGGTCTCCATCAGAGGTCATGGATCATCCAGCAGGACAACGACCCAAAACACACTTCAAAAAGCACTAGAAAATGGTTTGAGAGAAAGCACTGGAGACTTCTAAAGTCACCAGCAATGAGTCCAGACCTGAATTCCACAGAACACCCGTGGAGAGATCTGAAAATGGCACCTTTCATAGCTCAGAGACCTGGGGCAGTTGGCCAAAGAAGATTGGTCTAAAATTCCAGCAGAGCATTGTAAAGAATCTCATTGATGGATACCAGAAGCGGTTGTTCACAGTTATTCTGTTTAAAGGTTGTGCTACCAAGTATTAGGCTGACGGTGCCAATACTTTTGTCCGGCTCATTTTTGGAGTTTTGTGTAAAATGATAATGATTTAATTTTTGTTTTCATTCTCTTTTTTGATTGTGATTTTGTCGGTACAATCAAAATAAATGAAGATATCACTACCAAAGCATTTGTAATTGCAATCATTTTATGGGAGAAAGTGAACATTATCTGACGGAATTGCAGGGGTGCCAATACTTTTGGCCAGCACTGTATATAGATACATATATAAATTTCAGACAGAGTGGTATCGGAATGGTATTGGTATTGGCCGATACTGCACAGCCCGGTATGGGTATCGGGGTCAAAAAATGGTATCGCTGCAACACTAATTTCTATCACTGACAATGGCAGCTAATGAGTTAAAAAAGCTAATGGCAGCTAATGAGTTAAAAAGAGATAAAAATTACTTCAAATTGAAGGTGTTTTGCTGCAATTTTTAGGTGAGATTAAAAATGAGATTAATTAGATTAATTCATCGTTGTTATTTTTTTCCCATCACATTGATCAAATTTTTAATCTGAATTAAAAATATGTATTTTAATGTATGCATTACTGACCAATAATTATTTTTTATGTATTAATCTACCGTATTTTTTGGACTATAAGTCGCAGTTCTTTTCATAGTTTGGCTGGGGGTGCGATTTATACTCCGGAGCGACTTATGTGTGAAATTATTAACACATTATTATATCATTTCACATGTTATTTTGGTGTTTTGGAGTGAAACTGATGGTTTGGTAAACTTGTTAGCATGTTCTTTATGCTATAGTTATCTGAATAACTCTTAATAGCTATGTTACGTTAACATCCCGGCCAGGTTTGCATTTTGTTGTTCATGCATCATGTTACATTATCATACTGTACACTTATACAGCATGTTGTTCTACATGGCATTTTTATTTTAAATTGCCTTACAGGATAAAATATCTGTTATATGTCCTGGATTTTATCACGTAAATTTCACCCAAAAATGCGACTTATACTCCGGTGCGACTTATATATGTTTTTTTTCTCTTCATTGGGCATTTTATAGCCGGTGCGATTTATACTCAGGTGCGATTTATAGTCCGAAAAATACGGGTAATTAATCTCATTTTTAATCTCACCTAGAATTGACTGAAAAACGCTTCTAACTGATTTTTTTTCCTTTTACTCATTCACTGGATAAAAATAGACTGGGTAAAGTATAAACAGCAGTTTATAAATTAATTTTTGTAAGTAGTCCGTTTCCATTGACGACGATCGACGTCCAATCAATTTTGTCAATGGCAGCCAATGAGTTCATATACTGTATACAGTGGTAACGATGTTTAAAAGTATAAAGTAACTAATAATATTGATCTGTAATTTTATAATTTTACTAATTTAATTTGTAATCTTGCGTAAAAATTGCTGAAAAAGTGCAATTTTTTAAACTCACTATAGTTTATTTAAACAAAAATGCATTTTTAAAATGGTAACATTGCGATAGCACGATCATACACTATACTGGACTGTCTCAGAAAATTAGAATACACAATATTCTAATTTTTTGAGACAGTCCTGTGTATATATACAGGACTGTCTCAGGAAATTAGAATACACAATATTCTAATTTCCTGACTGTCTCAGGACAACATCCTGACTGTCTCAGGAAATTAGAATATTGTGTATTCTAATTTCCTGAGACAGTCCTGTATATATACACAGGACTGTCTCAAAAAATTAGAATATTGTGTATTCTAATTTTCTGAGACAGTCCAGTAAATGAAACTGTTCAATCAGCATTTTTCCATCCCCTGATTGGTTGATCACATATAAAACCCTCCTCCCAGTTTGCAACTCTGCTCATAATGAATAAATGTTTTTTGCCATGACATCCTTCAGGGTCAAGGTATGTTTTTGAAGCGTTCAGGAAATGCAAGTCACAAAGTATGTGAATACAGGCACCAGGAAAACTGTCCCCGTCTTGGCTGGGCCAGAGACTCAATCATGTGGGGGTCAGTCGCTTACTTTGGCCCCTCTTCCCACTTTCCCGCACACACATTAGTAGTCTCCTGGCTCCAGGAAGAAGCCATCACATGGAGACGCAGGAAAAGCCATTCGCGAATTGACGCATCTCGTGTCATTTGGCTACATCAGCATAAATCCTTCTTAAAATCCTCATTTTACATCCAATGCTGACCTCACCCATTTTCTGCACAGCTAATCTGATTAGACAATCATCGGCACACCGCTCAGTGGTAATGATAAAACAGTGCTAATCAATATTAACTCCGTGTGTAGACGTCATGTGACTCATGTTGTTGATCCGGCGGCTCAACTTTGACACCAAAGCAACATAGCAGCAATTTGTTTTTTCCTCAACGTATTTTAACTCACATTGACGGTGATAGATGTCTAGTCTTTTTTTTTTTTTTTTTGAAAGATGACTAAAGCGAAAACCAAAACTCTTTGAAATTTAGGAAACGTGAGGGACATTAAACAAAAAAATCAATGGATTGACGTCGACCGATACCAAGCTTGGACTAAATAACACAGTAACGAGAGAAAATACCATCATCAAGGGCGTAAGTTTGGTCTCAACATTGGTAGGGACGATGTACAGTGTTATGAAAAAGTATCTGAACCTTTCGGAATTTCTCACATTTCCGCATAAAATCCCCATCAAATGTGATTTTATGTTTTTGAAAATCACACAGATGAAAATACAGTGTCTGCTAGAGATGTCCCGATCGATCGGGTCCGATCACGTCATTTTCAAAGTATCGGAATCGGCAAAAAAATATCGGACTTGCCTTTTTTAAATATATATATTTTTTAATTAAATCGTTTTCTAATTGTATTTAACGTTACAGACATAATATGTTGCACTCATCCAGAGTCTTTAGTTTAGGCTTAAGGTAGGGTTATCAAATTTATCCCGTTAACAGCGGTAATTAATTAAAAAAAAAAATTATCACGTGAAAATATTGAACGCAATTAACGCATGCGCTGCACGACCCACTCACGCATTGTCGTGTTCACTCTGTAATGTCGCCGTTTTACCTACATATAGAGCTAAAAGGCAGCGTAAAGTGAGCAGAGTGAATTTTGGCAGCCTTTGGAGCATTTTTTTAAATTGGCTAAAGCCTTACAATCTCTCTCCCTACGATTAGAAATATCGTGGGAAGCAATGTGGGGAAGAAAGGTAGTAATTGATCTTTTCTTAACACCCTATGTTTTTTCCCAACGCAGAGAAGATATATCAATTGGTACCACTAAGCACAGTCATCGGTGCACTTCCCATCATGCATTTGGGCAGAACAGTTAAATGGCTACAGTATCATTTACTGAAAGCTCAACAAATACACTAGATGGCAATATTTAGTCACAATATACAAAGTAACAATGACAAATACAGTACTTATGTACTGTATGTTGAATGTATATATTCGTCCGAGTTTTATTCATTTTTTTCTTAATGCACTGCAAAAATGTATGTGAACGGGAAAAATTATCGGGAATGATTGGAATTGAATCGGGAGCAAAAAAAAAAAAAAAAAGCAATCGGATCGGGAAATATCGGGATCGGCAGATACTCAAACTAAAACGATCGGGATCGGATCGGGAGCAAAAAAACATGATCGGAACAACCCTAGTGTCTGCTTTAACTATAACCACCCAAACATTGATAGGTTTTCATATTTTAATGAGGATACCATGAAAACAATGACAGGAGGGGGGAAAATTATAAAGTGAACCCTCTGCCTAAGGAGACTTAAAGAGCAATTGAAACCAATTTTTACCAAATATTTTTCAATCGATGATGAGTGGTTTAAAGATGCCCTGCCCATTATAAAACACACACCTGGGAATGTCTTGATGAGAAACATTGCCTGATGTGCATCATGGCTCGGTCAAAAGAACTGTCTGAAGACCTGCAATCAAGGATTGTTGATTTGTATAAAGCTGGGAAAGGATACAAAACCATCTCTAAAAGTCTGGATGTTCATCAATCGACAGTCAGAGAAGTTGTCTAGAAATGGATAGAATTTGGCACTGATGCTTCTCTCATCTTATGCATCATGGCTCGGTCAAAAGAGCTGTCTGAAGACCTGCGAACACGGATTGTTGATTTGTATAAAGCTGGGAAAGGATACAAAACCATCTCTAAAAGTCTGTATGTTCATCCATCGACAGTCAGAGAAGTTGTCTACAAATGGGTAGAGTTTGGCACTGTTGCTCCTCACCCAAGGTGACAAAGATGACCCAAAGAGTTCAGCGCAGAATACTCAGAGAGGTCAAAAAGAACCCTAAAGTGTCTGCTAAAGACTTACATAAATCACTGACAAAGTCCAATATTTTTGCGCACACATCAACTATATGTAAAACTATGGCCAAGAATGGTGTTAATGGGAGAACTCCACGGAGGAAGCCACTGCTTGTGTTAATGGGAGAACTCCACGGAGGAAGCCACTGCTGTCTATAAAAAAAACCAATATTGCTCGTTTCATGTTCGCAAAAAGGCACCTGGACACGCCACAGAAGTTTTGGCAAAATATTTTGTGGACTAATGAAACCAAAGTTGAATCGTTTGGGAGTAACACACAACTTCATGCGTGGAGGAAAAATGGAACAGCTCACCAACATCAACGCCTTATCCCCAACTGTGAATCATGGTGAAGGGAGCATCATGATTTGGGGCTGTTTTGCTGCCTCGGGGCCTGGACAACTTGCAATCATTAGTGGAAAAATGAATTCAAAAGTTTATCAGGATGTTTTGCAGAAAAACCTGAAGCCGTATGTCAGACAGTTGCAGCTACAAAGAGGATGGATGCTTGCCTGGTACACCAGACTCACTGCTGTTCCAGCTATTGAGTCTGGCCACCATTCAGCAGATACAATTACCAGGCCACAGCAAACAGACAGCAGAGTGGACCAATCAGCGACGGGCAGACGTGACGTTAGTAAAACGACGAGAGCGGAGTTTATTCAACATGGCTAACGCGAGACAGACTGTTGTCAATGACTCGTGTCGATATGTTTTTGGTCATTTAAAACTGATTTTACCGTGGATTGGAACACATTCTCGGCTCTCCTGTTCACCATCTGTGTTGTTGTTGAGACGACTTCCGACGCGCAAGAGTGACTTTGCTCGTTAAGAACAGGTCACGCAAATAAACTAATCTGATTTGTCGATTGATTTTGTACCTGCTCGAGAGGCCGTTAATGGGCTGGTCCCCAGAATTTTCTCTCAGTGTTTGAAAAATACAGGTAGAACAGTCTGGCTGTGCAAGGCAAGATGGATGCTGCAGCAAGACAATGATCCAAAACACAGAAGTAAATCAACTTCAGAATGGTTTCAGAAGAACAAAATACACGTTCTGGAGCGGCCAAGTCAAAGTCCAGACTCGAACCCCATTGAGATGCTGTGGCATGACCTAAAGACAGCGATTCATGCCAGACATCCCAGGAATCTGACTGAACTACAGCAGTTTTGTCGAGAAGATTAGTCCTGATCGATGTGCCAGACTGATCTGCAGCTACAGGAAGCGTCTGGTAGAAGTTATTGCTGTGAGCGGGGGGGTGGGGGGGCCACAAATATATTAAATTTGATGGTTTACTTACTTATTTCCCCCCCTTCTGTCATTGATTGCATACTATCCTCATCAAAAAAGGAAAACCTATGATTGTTTGGGTGGTTTTAGTTAAAGCATACACTATTTTTTCACCTGTGTGATTTTGACCAAGATCAGATCACATTTGATGGTGATTTCATGGAGAAATGTGAGAAATTACAAAAGAATCCGGTACTTTTTCATACCACTGTAACAGCACAACTTGTATGTACATTTTTTGCTGGGGATGGGACGTTAATAAGACTAAACAGATTATGTGAACAGGGAACAGGGCTACTTTTCTCATGAATATGAACCTAATTAATTAATGGCTAAATGATCAATGCAAAATAAATCGGTACTGACTCATACTAACGTTCATGTGTATTGGTTGAAATTTGACTTTTTACGTCATTGGCTGCGATTAGAACAAACGTTCATTCGCTGCCACCCTCCCAGTTCAAATGGATTGCACGTCTACTCTTGATAAACTCATTTGAATTCAAGTAGAAGGATGGAAAGAGCCAAATAAATGGCAGGGAAAGAGTTCATTAGCACAAAACAACTTTTAAAATTGAAGCCAAACCAACGCAAAGTACAGTTGTCATCTCAAAAAACTCGGAAGTCAGACACCACGTAAACAGAGTCTCGGTGTGCTCTGGCCTGTGTCAGTGATACAGCCTGGCATGTGCAAACACACGTACTGTACAATAACACAAGATGAGGATGAGCTCTGGAATATTTTTTTAAACTTTTCACCTATTTTCTTACAGATCACATCATATGAGAGTTGCACTGAAGAGTGCTTAAGTGGAGGAACGGCGTTTACTCATTGGTTGCCATTGACGAAAATAGACGTCTAAGACGCGTATCTTACTGGCACTGAGTTGAAAAAAAAAACATATATATTGCATTAGAATGAAAAATCTCTAAGGCCATTTGTCCAGAGGCGGATCCACCAGGGTGGCATGGGGAGGCAACTGCCACCCCGGTTGGCACCGATGAAGAACAAAAAAAGCTCCAGTCAATTTCACAATTACCACCACTTCCTTTTTTGTTTGTGTTTGGATTGTACGGAATTAGGGCCGCAGCTATTGATTATTTAGGTAATCGATTAATCTCCCGATTAGTTAGTTCGAATAATCGAGTGATCGGACTACGAACATTTATTGCGTTGTAGAATAAATTTTAGTAGATGTAAAACAGAGACAAGTGTTTGTGCCTGCATTAACATTTATATTGGCTTGCTAAGATTACACTTTCAAAAGATTAAATGCAAATACAAAATAAAATTCCCGAGTGTTTCTTCAAACGGTCCAGATTGTACTTTCATTTCACATGAGCAATAAATGCATTTAAAAATAAAAATACCTGAGCTTAGCCTCAAACGGTCAAATATATTTATAACTGTGCATGTGTATATATATTATGAATAAATTAAGATTTCTGTTCAACAAAAAAACAATTAGCTAACTTTCATAGCAAAAGTTCGCTAGCTTAACCCTTTAATGCCTGCAATATGAAGCAATTGTCAGAGAATCACAAAATTTGAAAAATAAGGTCTTCATGAAACCTTTTTTTTCAAATTTGTAAAAAAGAAAAAAAAATACATGTAATAAGCGCTCTAATATCTATAACCCTTGCTAAATCCTGTTTTTTTTTTGGTCTCATTGAACCAGTAGTTTTTTTTTGTGTGTGTGGGGGGGGTATTTCAAAATTCTGAATTAGTCTTAAAATCATGAAATTCTAAGTGTATCAAATGTGATACATTTGGCAAGAAATGGTTAAATGCCATGAAATGCTTGTTTTGTTAAAAAAAAAAAAAAAAAAAAAAAAAAAAGCTCTTAACAAATCGTTCGAACACATCTTCCCACAAAAAAATGACGATTAAACCTCTAAACTAAATAACGAATGCATAAACATACAAATATTGGCTCAAGCAAAAACATACCTTATGTTGGTCTTAACAGGGAGCAGCTGGATTTAGCCATGTTAGACGAATTATGGCATATTCACTGTTGCCACTAGAAGGCAGTGTATCCACCCAATTCAATAAAACTAAATGCAACACTTTCAAAACAAACCATTTGAAACCAATGCAATGCCACTCTAATCAAACAAATCCTCAATGCAGCAAAATTTGATTCAAAGCTTTTTTATCAAGTTACTCGATTTAATCAATTAATCGTTGCAGCACTATGCGTAATGAAGGTTCTTTATACCAGATTGTAATTGTTATTTGTGCCTTTTTGTATAGTGTCAAGATGCAATTTCTTAGCAAACTCTGATTTAATATGTATCGTAAAAATGAATTAATGTGGATAAATATATTGATTTGTTAAGCATAACTGAATGTAATTTGATCAAAATGATTATTATTGCGATATGCCATTTGAAAAAAAAATCATTAAAAAAAATTGGATGTTTCATCAAAAAAAATATACATATCAATTGACTGATTATTTTTTTTTTTTTTTTAATTGCTTTGGGTTAATTGTCTTCATAATTTTGCATTAAATCAATCGAAGGCCCTTGCATCAAATCATTGCAGAATATTGTATCATTGTCCAAAAAACCGATGTATTACAATATCATGAAATATTTGCCACACTCAAAAAGTTCCTGCCCCCCCTCTCACCACCCAATTGATATTTATGTAGATCCGCCCCTGCATTTTTTCAAAGTTTTGAGTTAAAACATGAAAAATGTGGACGTCTACATGGTTGTCAAGTCAACAGACAAGCTCAGGCAGGTTAATGTATTTGAAGAAGATTTCATTATGTATACAATCAGCAATATCATGACTGACATTACAGCTAATAAGCTTCGACAAGATTTACAATGGGATGTGATTGCTTTGAAAGATCATTTTAGTAATAATTACAGGTGTATGCATAATAATAATTGGCATGTTGTTTTTTTTTAAATAAAAGATAATCCACAGATGAATAAACAAAAGACGTTAATATTTTTGTACATATTGAAAATATGTAAAATGTTCAGTTTGTCGTTAGTTATGTTTATTCTTCAAATCAACCCAATTCTTTAAACCATTTTAGCCCTGATAAACCCCTCAAAACCCGGTATTTTTCTAATAAAAATCCCTATTTTAAAATGTAAATTTTAGGGAAAACGAGAGAGGTAAAGACAAAAAGAGAGGGAGAGAGATCTTGATCGCTGCAAGTCTTTCACTCCTCCTCTTTTCACTCCCTTCACTTCTTAATTTGATAAGATTCAATCGCAGTGGTTGAGCGGACAGCAGCGACAGCAGCTCTTAATTTCCAATTAGATGTAACGTACACGCTTTAAATCAAATTATCAGGCTTTTCATATTATTATTGAGTCATTTCTCGTACAAGTGCGCCCAAACTTCCATCTGTTCCCGCGAGTCGGATGTGCAGCTTCCAGGAGTGGATATGTACCAAGGAATCATGACCACCAACCACGGACACCCTTCTTACGAGGCCGGCTTTCTACATAACAGCTCGACGGCCACGTCGCCGGTTTACGTGCCCACAAGCCGGGTGGTCACGCCGGTTATCCCCGGCCTGCCTTACCTCCAGACGCCCGGTGCGTCGCAGCCGAGCACGCCGGCCTCCAGCCACTCCGCCTGGGCCCAGTCGGGCGTCGAGGCCTCGTACAATCACTCCCCGGTGTCGCCGCGGTTTAGCTTCTCCGCGAGTCCGCCTCTCGCCTCCGGGGTCAAGGACCAAGCGGCGGCGGCGGCCTCGTACGGCAGCCCGCTCAGTATCTCCGCCAACGGGCGAGAGTTATACGGCGCCCGGGGACTCGGCGGTTCTTACCACAGCCCTTACCCGGCCTACATGAGCACCAACGTGGGGGGAACGTGGTCCACGTCGCCTTTCGAGAGTCCGGTGCTCCACGGCCTGCAGACAGGTGCTTCAACGGGCGCGACGAGACACCCGAATATAGGTGAATATGTTATTAATTCAAATTATGAAATGGTAATTTAGTTAAAAATCAAGTTATGCCGCAAATTGGTGATTTAGGAAAAATTTATTCTCGGAAATCCACGTTGCAGAATAACAAATTAAAATGTACTTTTCTCAAAAGTCAAAAAGTCCTATATTTTCACACATTTTACAGTTTTAAGCCTTAAATACCTGCAACATGAGACAATTATCAGAGAATCCAAAAATTTGAAAAATAAGATCCTAATGAAACCTTTTTTCAAATTTGTAAGAAGAAAAGTCAAGATGAATATGTGTAATAAGCGCTCTAATACAGTATCTATAACCCCTGCTAAATCCTGTTGTTTTTTTCCCCCAAAAAGAAATGTCAAAACTCTGAATTACTCTCAAAATCATGAAATTTTAGGTGTATCAAATGTGCACAGTTGGCAATATAGGGTTAAATTGTTTTTATGAAACAATCATTTATTTCTTGACAGTAAATAAATTGAGAAAAAGATCATTCCCAAGTTTGGAAAAATGAAAAAATCAAATTTTCATAATGAATGACATTTATTTTGAAAAACCTGTACTCACATTAGTTTGAATCAACTTGATTTTTACAAAAAAAATATATATATATTTGATGAATGTTCACATTTTGGATTTCATTCCTATTTAATAAAACACAAAACAAGTCAAAATTCTTTTAGTTTCAATTTGGCCTCAGGTATTACAAAATAGTACACGTGACACAAAAGCAAATCAATAAATGAAATGTCAAACGTAATTACCATTTTACGCGTTATGTTAGTAGCTACATATTTTTTTTTTTATACTTCTATCAATCACTGTTGTTGTCTGTTTTGCTTGTTATATCCTTGCACCTTACAATTTTGCACTTTTATTCCCATTTATATTTATTTTGGCTTTAAAACGGGACCTGAGTTCTATTTTCTCACCATTAACATGTAAATGTGAACTGATGGGACAATTAAAAATCATTGAATCCTTAAACGCAACAATTCAACCCGCCATGTTATCCGGCAATTTTAATCATTCAATTGAATAATTCAATATTTCTATTATATAATAATACATTTAATTTGCCACGTCACACGACAAAATGAAACTTCAATCTCCATGTGTAGTCTATGTTTAAACATATTAAACTGCACTGTGACTCCTATAGCCATTAAATAACAATATCTTACACTTAATTTAATATTCTGTTTGATTACTGGACTATTAGTAATTTATTTAAATTTTGGAACAACTAGTTGAAAAACAGTGTGTTCTAGAGATAAGACAATTGATCGAATTTTAACAGTGATGGCTTCATTTAAATCACATCAACAAATATCTAATCAAAATTGTGTTAAAGCCAATGCATCAAGCTATGAATTACATTATAAGTATAAGGCCAATTTTCCGGCTTTGACCTTTGCCCTTCTTGGGTGCTAAAGCAGTGTTTTTAAATGAAGAACCTGATAAGGAGCCGCGCTGACATTTCTACATGACACATTAGTACAACAAGTGTATTGTCTTGTGTTGATGTGTTGGCTACATTAACTTCCGCACTCAAGGTTACCTTCCTTTGCTTGTCTTTGTTTTGCACACTCAACCTTGGATGACATCTCGATATATCGCAAGATTAATGTTAGATGAAAAACATCATTTCGACAATTTGCGTACATGGTTCTCCATGGTCAGATGTCATGTTATCTCAGAGAGAAAGCCAGAGAGACTCCGAGTCGCTATATGTCTGTATAAGTGATGAAGCTTCCATTGCGTCTCTATTTCTAGTTCTTTATCTACTTGGGGGAGCAGCCAGATAAGCGGCAGGGCCTCATGCATCTCCTGCTGGTGCATGCACATATCCAGTGTAGACGCATAAGCAGGGGTTGAAGGTTGACACGGCTTACTTTTTCTGGGAGTTAATCTATATTTACATGAAGAAAAAAAATCATTTTCTCTTAGAATGACAAAAACGTCATCAACAAAGGAAACATAGATAAAGTTCTTCAATTGTGATCACTGTGCTTGAAAACGAATACATTTTGACCGTAGACAGAAAACAAAAGGATTCGAGTAAAGACGCCGATCGATTGGGTCCGATCACGTCGTTTTCAAAGTATTGGAATCGGCAAAAAAATATCGGACATGCCTTTTTTAAATATATGAATTTTTTAATTAAATCGTTTTCTAATTGTATTAACGTTACAGACAAAATGTCTTACACTCATCCAGAGTCTTTAGTTTTGGCTTAAAGTAGGGTTATCAAATTTATCGCGCTAACGGCGGTAATTTTTTTATTTTTTTTTAATTAATCACGGTAAAGTATTTAACGCAATCAACGCATGCGCTGCATGACCCACTCACGCAATGTCGCGTTCAATCTATAATGGCTCCGTTTTACCTATATATAGAGCTAAAAGGCAGCGTAAAAAGAGTAGAGTGAATTTTGGCAGCCTTTAGAGCCTTTTTTTAATTGTCTAAAGCCTTACAATCCCTCTCTCAACAATTAGAAATATCGTGGGAAGCTATGTGGGGAAGAAATGTAGTAGTTGATCTTTTAACACCCTATGGTATTTCCCAATGCAGAGAAGATATATCAATTGGTGCCACTTTGCACAGTCATGGGTGCACTTCCCATCATGCATTTGGGCACAACAGTTAAATGGCTACAGTATCATTTACTGAAAGCTCAACAAATACACTAGATGGCAATATTTAGTCACAATATAAAGTCACATTTATCCTTTAAGAATTACAAGTCTTTCTATCCGTGGATCCCTCTCACAGAAAGAATGTTAATAATGTAAATGCCATCTTGAGGATTTATTGTCATATTAAACAAATACAGTACTTATGTACTGTATGTTGAATGTATATATCCGTCCGAGTTTTATTCATTTTTTTCTTGAGGCATTGCCAAAATGTATATGATCGGGAAAAATTATCGGGAATGATTGGAATTGAATCGGGAGCAAAAAAAAAAAAAGCAATCGGATCGGGAAATATCGGGATCGGCAGATACTCAAACTAAAACGATCGGGATCGGATCGGGAGCAAAAAAAACATGATCGGAACAACCTAACCTAATACGAGTGACCTAACGTTAGGGTTGTTGGAGATGTTTGCTGTCATTTGCTGATTTTTGGCTTCAATTTGAGAGTAAAAATTTGAGATACAACCACAACACGGTGGCAGTGAACTCAACTCCCCTCAGTTTAATTTGTTCATTAGAAATCTGTCAAACTAACATTGACAGCGCATAAACATGTAGACAGAAAATATATGCAACGACGTACTTAACACGACTTTGACTATAAGACGCCGGAGTCTCGTCTGCCATTTTGTTTTTGTTTGTTTAGTCGCACTAACAGTACCTAAATGTACCTCACCGTATCTTTATTTTTTTACTAGGGCTGTCAAAATTATCGCGTTAACGCGCGGTAATAAATTTTTTTAATTAATCACGTTAAAATATTTGACGCAATTAACGCACATGTCCCGCTCAGAAAGTATTCTGCCTTTTGGTAAGTTTTACAGCAAGACGTTTTGTGCTGTCCAACAGCGAACTCTTATGGTCGCTTTGCGACATGGTTTATAGTTTTCTTTCCAGTTCATTATGGCTGCACGACGTCTCGGGCTGATAATGTTGTGCTTATATGATCCTTGGACAAGATTTGTCCGTAAGTATGGTTGTTGTAAAGAATGTACATATTATGTTAGTAAGCGAAATGTTATATTTTTTGTATGAGACGCTTTTTGTTTATGTTTAGTGAACCTGTATAGCGTGCTAAGCTAACGTTTTTGCTAATGCAATGCTTGTGTACTTTTTTTTGTAATTTTACGACGGTCTAAAGAGGACAATGGTCTGAGGCCATTTTATTAATAAATCAGATGAAAAAGGAAGAAGTCTAATTATTAAGGCGTCGTTCACTAGCTGTCTAGCTTTGGAAAAAGTAGAGGCTTCGGAGTGAGGACAGCATAGACTGATTTAAATGACAGTAGAGTGAAATGCCCACTACAGTCCTTTTGTACCGTATGTTGAATGTATATATCTTATCTTTCCATTCCAACAATTTATTTTACAGAATATATATATAATTTACAGAAAAATATGGCATATTTTATAGATGGTTTGAATTGCGATTAATTGCGATTAATTACGATTAATTAATTTTTAAGCTGTAATTAACTCGATTAAAAATTTTAATCGTTTGACAGCCCTATTTTTTACATTACATTATTAACATGTAGGGCTGTAGCTATCGATTATTTTAGTAGTCGATTAATCAATGAAATAGTGAGTTTGAATAATCGTGTAATCGGATAAGGAACATAAAAAAATAAAATACCTGAGCTGAGCTTCAAACGACATAAAAAAATAAATGAGGATCTAACTACAACAAAAGAATTCCTAACTTACATACCAAAAGTCCGCTAGCTTAAATGCTATTTTTTTTTTTTTACAATGCTCTGAACAAATGGTCTAAGCACATATTCCTACAAAAAACGGCTAAATATACCTATAAACTAAATTACGAGTGCATTAAAAAAAAAAAAAACATTAGCTCAAACTAACTTAGCGTATGTTGGCCTTAACAGGGAACAACTGGATTCAGAGTCTTTTAAACCGATGCTAGGCGGCTTGCCGAGCTATTGACCTGCTGCCATTTGACAGTTTGTATTCTTAACAACTTCGTTGAGAGTTGCATCCTTGCCTTGTTTTTTTTCATTCGTCTGCCTCTCACTGCGGTTTTCCCTTAGGTTTTCTTTGTTTTTTAATTTTTTTTATTGATTCCGACCTACTGTCACGGACCCTTTTTTTGTCTCCTTTTTCATGATCGCATGTTTTTTGTGTGTTCAGTAGAACTGCAGCATACGATTATTTTAGTAGTCGATTAATCGATAAACTATTTAGTTCGAACAACGATAAACTAGTTAGTTTGGACAATCGAGTAATGGGATAAAGAACATTAATTCATTCATTTTCCATGCCGCTTTTCCTCACGAGGGTCGCGGAGGTGCTGGAGCCTATCCCATAAAAAAATAAAATACCTGAGCTGAGCCTCAAATGTAAAATAAAAAAATAAATAAATGACGATCTAAGTACAAGAAAAGAACAATTGGCTAACTTACATAGCAAAAGTCCGCTAGCTTAAATTCTATAAAATGCTAACTTTTTCTTTTTTTTCTTTTTCAATGCTTTTAACAAATGGTCCAAATACATATTCCCACCAATAACGGCTAAATATACCTATAAACTGAATTACGAATCCATTAAAAAAACATTAGCTCATGCTAACTTAGCTTATGTTTGTCTTAACAGGGAGCAACTGGATTCACCCATATGAAATGAGTTATGTCATATTCACCGTTGCCCACTAGAGGGCAGTGTACCCACCCAAATCAATAAAACTAAATGTAAACACTTTCAAAACAAACCATTACAACACCACTTTAATTAAACGAATACTTGAAGCAGCAAAATTTTATTTTATTTTATTTTTTTAATCAAATTACTCGTGTTAATCGATTAATCGTTGCAGCACTATTAACATGACTTGTTCTGTCCTCACTAAACATGGAAGTTGTTCAGCTTGACAGATAGCAAAAAAAGTAAAAAATGTTTACAATGCTCTGAACAAATGGTCCAAACATATATTCCCACAAAAAAAAAAAAAAAACTAAGATAAAATATATATATATCTTTTTCTTAACTGATTTCGACCTACTGTCATGGACCCTTTTTTTGTCTCCCTTTTTGCGATCGCGTGTTTTTTGTGTGTTCAATAGGGCTGCAGTTAGCGAGTATTTTTACTTTTTATTAAGTATTTTTTGCACTTGTATCTGTACTTTTACTTAAGCCCAACCCCCCCCCCCCCCCCCAAAAAAAACTGCTAATTATTAAGAGTTGTTGAGTACTTATTTTAGTGGGAGTAATGATTGTAAATTGATTGACAATGACAATGATTGACAATCGAGTAATCGGATAAAGAACATTAATTCATTCATTCATCCATGCTGCTTTTCCTCACGAGGGTCGCGGAGGTGCTGGAGCCTATCCCATAAAAAAATAAAATACCTGAGCTGAGCCTCAAATGTAAAATAAAAAAATAAATAAATGACGATCTAAGTACAAGAAAAGAACAATTGGCTAATTTACATAGCAAAGGTCCGCTAGCTTAAATACCATAAAATGCTAACTTTTTCTTTTTTTTCTTTTTCAATGCTATTAACAAATGGTCCAAATACATATTCGCACAAAAAACGGCTAAATATACCTATAAACTGAATTACGAATCCATTAAAAAAACATTAGCTCCAGCTTACTTAGCTTATGTTTGCCTTAACAGGGAGCAACTGGATTCACCCATGAAATGAGTTATGTCATATTCACCGTTGCCAATAGAGGGCAGTGTACCCACCCAAATCAATAAAACTAAATGTAAACACTTTCAAAATAAACTTTTACAACACCACTTTAATTAAACGAATACTTGAAGCAGCAAAATGTTTTTTTTTTTTTTTTTTTAAATCAAATTACTCGAGTAAATCCATTAATCGTTGCAGCACTATTAACATGACTTGTTCTGTCCTCACTAAACGTGAAGTTGTTCAGCTTGACAGACAGCAAAAAAAGTAAACATTTTTTTACAATGCTCCGAACAAATGGTCCAAACATACATTCCCACAAAAAAAAAAATAAAAAAATAAAAAATAAAAAATAAAAAAAAATTTTTTTTTTCCTTAACTGATTTCGACCTACTGTCATGGACCCTTTTTTTGTCTCCCTTTTTGCGAACGCGTGTTTTTTGTTTGTTCAATAGGGCTGCAGCTAGCGAGTATTTTTACTTTTTATTAAGTATTTTTTGCACCTGTATCTGTACTTTTACTTAAGCCCCCCCCCCCCCCCCCCAAAAAAAACCCAAAAAAAAAAACTGCTTATTATTAAGAGTTGTTGTGTACTTATTTTAGTGGGAGTAATGATTGTAAATATTTTCAGACTCCCCTTAACAATTTCACTACTTTTCAACCCAATAAGTTGTATCAATTTAAATGACACATGCAAGAACACAAAATATTTGTCACAAAAATAAAAAATGTATATATTTTTCCTGTAATAAGTCTACACACCCCCTTTCAAAATCGAATTTTTGCAGTAAACTCAATTAGAACATGACATGATTGAAAACTTTTGCCACCCTTAACAGCAAAATAAATAAATAAATCATGTGGTTCAAAAAGTGTACACACCCTTTAGTAAAACTGCAACATGACCATTTTTTGTCCCCCAAAATGACTTTTTCGACAATTTTGCTGAGGGCCGAGAATGACTTAACGTCAGTTTCTGGAGATATTATCATTTGCGAATTTTTGGGGGCTTTGACGTGTGAGCAAAAATTTGAGATACAAGCACAACACGGTGACAGTGAACTCACCTGTTTAAAATGGTCATTAGAAATTTGTCCAACTAACATTGACAGTGCATCAACATGTATACAAAAAAAAAAAAATCGATACTAGTTTCATAGCATCTTATTATTAAATCACTAATAATTTGTCGTGCACTTATGCAAATGTACAATAATTTTAGAACTTACTGTAGCAAATTCACTACTTTTCAACCTTGTAATTTGTATCAATATAAATGACACATGTAAGAACACAGAAATTTCATTTGCTACTAGACTGTTTAGGTTTTCGGGCGACAAAAAGTCTACACACCCCTTCTCAAAATCCCAATTATTTTTGGTGTAAAATCAATAGTAATAGTAAACTGATCAAATTCTGTGTTTACAAAAGTGTACACAACCTTATGTAAAACTGCAACACGGTCATGTTTTTGTCCTTCCCAGACCTTTTCGACGATTTCGCCGAGGGCCGGGAATGCGTCAACTGCGGCGCCATGTCCACGCCGCTTTGGAGGCGTGATGGCACGGGTCACTACCTATGCAACGCTTGCGGGCTCTACCACAAGATGAACGGCATCAACAGACCTCTTATTAAGCCTCAGAGGCGACTGGTGGGTCAAAGTCACTGAAATACAGTACAGAAAATGCCGAAGTATGAACATTTTCAAATCTGACATGTCTTGCAGTCGGCCTCTAGGAGAGTCGGGCTATCGTGCACCAACTGTCACACTACCACAACCACTCTGTGGCGACGGAATGCAGAAGGAGAGCCAGTCTGCAACGCCTGTGGCCTCTACATGAAACTCCACGGGGTAAAAACAAAACAGGAAAAAGTGCTGTATATTTATTCAAATACATAGATTTAGAAATATTTTCATGAGATTAATTCAGTGCAGAACATAATTATTTATTTATTTCCCCAGTCAGGTTCTGCTTTTGATACCTCTTGTAATTCCTCCAGTCGGATTAAAAATGAGACTAATTACATTAATTTATTATAATGACTTAATAATTAATTCTTCATTTTTTTTTACAGGTCCCTCGACCACTTGCCATGAAAAAAGAGGGGATCCAAACCCGCAAACGCAAACCTAAGAACCTGAACAAGAGCCAAACGGGTTAGTTTCAAATGATTATTAATCATAGCTGCAATTGAAAACAGTAAACACGCAATCAACTCCCATGTCACTCATAGAATTAGGCCCTGTCATTTAAAGCCACACAACCAGGACTGGCCCTGGGCATAGGCGAGCTAGGCGGATGCCTAGGGCGCCATCTAGTGCCAGGGGCGCCAAATTGCTTGCCCTGAAAAAAAAAAAATTCTCACGCTACGCTTCCAGAACTTTTTCTAACATATCACGTACTGTAATTTTCGAACTATAAGGTGCACCTGACTCTAAGCCTCCACTCACCAAATTTGACATGAAAACGGCATTTTTTTTTTTAGATAAGCTGCACCTGTCCTCAGTGTATAATGTGATATTTCAACCGAAAGTTATTACTGGTAACTAGGGTTGGGTTGGCGCGGCTCAGTGGTAGAGTAGTTGTCCCCCTAACCAGAGGTTGTGGTGTCCTTGAGCAAGATACTGAACCCCACATTACTCCTGGTGCTGCGTCACCAGTAGGTAGATGGCGAGATAGTGTAAGGCGCTTTGAGCGCCTTGAAAGGTGGAAAAGCGCTATATAAGTTTAAGTATAACACCATTTGTTCCGATAATGTTTTTTTGCTCCCGATCGTTTTAGTTTGAGTATCTGCCTGATCCGATTGCTTTTTTTTGCTCCCGATTCAATTCCAATCATTCCCGATAAATTTTCCCGATCATATACATTTTGGCAATGCATTAAGAAAAAAATGAATAAAACTCGGACAAATATATACATTCAACATACAGTACATAAGTACTGTATTTGTTTATTATGACAATAAATTCTCAAGATGGCATTTACATTATTAACATTCTTTCTGTGAGAGGGATCCACGGATAGAAAGACGTGTGACTTTGTATATTGTGACTAAATATTGCCATCTAGTGTATTTGTTGAGCTTTCAGTAAATGATACTGTAGCCATGCCCAAATGCATGATGGGAAGTGGAACCATGACTGTGCGTAGTGCTACCAATTGATAGATCTTCTCTGCTTTGGGAAATAACTTCGGGTGTTAAGAAAAAGATCAATTGCTACCTTTCTTCCCCACATTGCCTCCCATGATATTTCTAATCATAGGGAGAGGGATTGTAAGGCTTTAGCCAATTAAAAAAAGGCTCCAAAGGCTGCCAAAATTCACTCTACTCATTTTTTATTTGATAACCCTACCTTAAACCTAAACTAAAGACTGTGGATGAGTGTAACATATTATGTCTGTAACGTTAAATACAATTAGAAAACGATTTAATTAAAAAATATATATATTTAAAAAAGGCATGGCCGATATTTTTTGCCGATTCCGATACTTTGAAAATGACGTGATCGGACCCGATCGATCGGCATTCGATCGGCACATCTCTACTGGTAACACTTTATTTGACAGCGGCATCATAAGACTGTCATAGGACCATCATAATTATGACATGAAACTGTCATGAGCATTAATGAGTGCTTATAACATCATCATCATTTATTGTCATCCGAGAACTTAGCTCACTTTTCAAATTTGAATGGATGTAAAAGCTGGACATAAATGGATGTAGTGACAAAATTTGCTGGATGACACTTAATAACATCTGTCATAACCCATGACAGTTTCATGTCATAATTATGACGGTTTTATGACAGTCTTATGACACCGCTGTCAAATAAAGTGTTACCTTTTAACCCAAATATATCAACAAATAAGACACAGTGGACTAGAAGCAGCGGGATTCAAAATGAGGGGAAAAAAGTAGCGGCTTATAGTCCATAAATGACGGTACAATTATTAATTAGGCTACATATAAGAAAATAATTGCCATTTCCAACCTGGATTGGATTAGCCACCTGTTATTTTGTGGCACATACAAGGCAGGGAGGGACTGCTTACACTATGTAAGCAGATCCACTTCACAAAATATGACAAATAATGGCAGGTGATTAAATCAAAGGTAATTGAAACCCCCGGTTTCAAAACGAAAATAAAATTATCACAAGCTAAATGGCATACCTAGCAATCAATGAAAAAACTAGGACACTAACTAATTAGCACAGAACGAGAAGCTGCAATGCATGCTGGGAGGCATGTTGCACAACGAGTGTTGACAGCAGGTGGCAGGTGAGGTTGTCCGTCTCTCCAAAGGAAAGTGAGAGATTACATTGAGCAGTAATGGCCAAATGAAGCTTCTTGAAGCAATTGAGCTTTGTGGCCAATTGATTCAAAGCTTCATGGTGGTTCATTTGCTCTATGGCACTATCAATTGGTCGTGAAGCCCAAGAGGAAAACAGTTTTGAGAATTCTATGGCTATTTGTTTAAGAAAAAAAGAATACCCTTGTGCTACTTTATGAACAATAGTGCTGCAAAGATTAATCGATTAACTTTTTTTTAGATTAGAAAAAGGTTTTGAAACAAATTTTGCTGCTTTGAGAATTCGTTTAATTAAGAGTGGCGTTGCAATGGTTTTGAAAGTGTTTGCATTTATTTTATTGATTTGGGTGGATACGCTGCTCTCTAGTGGCAACAGTAAATATGAAATAACTAGGGCTGTCAAAATTATCGCGTTTACGGGCGGTAATTAATTTTTAAAATTAATCACGTTAAAATATTTCACGCAATTAACGCACATGCCCCGCTCAAACAGACTAAAATGACAGTACAGTGTAATGTACGGTTGTTACTTGTTTTTTGGTGTTTGGCGCCCTCTTCTGGCGTTTGGGTCCAACTGATTTCATGGGTTAGTACCATTAGTGAGCATGGAGTAATTATTGACATCAACAATGGCGAGCTACAAGTTTATTTTTTGATTGAAATTTTTGCAAATTTTAATAAAACGAAAACAGTAAGAGGGGTTTTGATATAAAATTTCTATAACTTGTACTAACATTTATCTTTTAAGAACTACAAGTCTTTCTATCCATGGATCGCTTTACCAAAATGTTAATAATGTTAATGCCATCTTGTTGATTTATTGTTATAATAAACAAATACAGTACTTATGTAACGTATGTTGAATGTATATATCCGTCTTGTGTCTTATCTTTCCATTCCAACAATAATTTACAGAAAAATATGACATTTTATAGATGGTTTGAATTGCGATTAATTAATTTTTGAGCTGTAATTAACACGATTAAAATTTTTAATTGTTTGACACCCCTAGAAATAACTGAATATGGCTGAATCCAGCTGCTCCGTGAATGTTTTTTTTTTTTTAAATGCACTTGTAATTTAGTTTACAGGAAAATTTAGCCGTTTTTTAGTAGGAATATGTGTTTAAGCGATTTAAGAGTATTGGTGAAAAAACAAACAAACAACATTTTATAGCATTTAAGCTAGCGGATTTTGCTACGCAAGTTAGCCAGTTGTTCTTTTGTTGTACTTAGATCCTCATTTATTTTTTTATTCTTTTCGCGTCTCAACGTAGGTGTTTAAATTTAGTTTTAAATGAAAGTGCAATTCTGCAGTTTGAAGAAAAACCCAGGACATTTATTTTGTATTTGCATTGAATGATTTCGTAGCAAGCCCTTTTTTACGTCTCCTGAAATTTATTCTGCAACGCATTAAATGTTTCTAATCCAATTGTTTGATTGTTCGAACTAACTAGTTGATAGATTGACTACCAAAGTAATTGATAGCTGCAGCCCTAATGAACAAAATGAAAAAAGTGCTATGAGGATCATTTGCAATTCATTCGTATTTAGATACAATAGCATCTATAGTGTTTTGACAAAATATAAAATATACCCTATTTTTCGGACTATAAGTCGCAGTCCCCCCCCCCCATAGTTTGGCTGGGGGTGCGACTTACACTGAATAACTCTGAATAGCTATGTTAACAGACCAGCCACGTACGCATTTTGTTGTAAATGCATCATGTAACGTTACCATACTGTAAACTTATTCAGCATGTTGTTTTCTATTGTATTTTCATTTTAAATTGCCTATCAACATGACATATCTGTTCTATGTGTTGGATCAAGTAAATTTCCCCCCAAAATGCGACTTATACTAAGGTGCAACTTATGTTTTTTGTTCTCCTCTTCATTGTGCATTTTTGGGCTGGTGCGACTTATAGTCCGAAAAATACGGTAGATAAAAAAGAAAAAAACTATATTTTTTTGGGGGGGGGTGGCGGAGGCTCCTAGCTACACGTTCGCCTAGGGCACCTAGTTACCTAGCCACGGGCCTGCACACTTTAAAATACAGCTACAAGTGTAAAAATGAGGATGTGATCTCTTGTGGACATAAATTATACCTGCTCTTACCTTTTTTTAGGCTGTGAGGGGACTCCAGTGACACCAAGCAGCACTCCCCGGGGTTCGACGTCCTCTTCCTCCTCGTCGGTCGCCTCCTCCATGTCTGAGGAGGTCCGGCAGATAAAGATAGAACCAGAGACTCCCAGCTTGTACACACACCACAGTGCACACACGCAGGTATGGATGAATATGAATTGTTTGGATCCATTTACTGGACAAAAATGTACTATTTTCTTTTGATTTGTCACCAGATTTCTGCTCTGCCAGCCTACATGACAGCTCAAGGCGGGACCCTCGCTCTTAAAATGCCCTCCGCGGGCCACGGCAGCTCTTCAGGCTCAAAAGCAGACGCATGGAACAACCTCATTCTGGCTTAGAAAACAACACCTGAGGACGTTTGAGCTGCGGTTCTGCAAAAATGATCCGACTGACGATGGGGGAAGACGCATCAAGGGTAGTACTGTGACAAGGTTCTTCTACCTGAGGACTGATTTGATTTGAAACTTTTTAACAGTCGCTGTAATCACAATTCCATATGTGACACATTTACAGGTCAGAGTAATATTTCCAGGTCAGTATTGGCAGATTTAAGACAAAGTTGCACATGCTGAGTGTGACAGAAACAATGTAACTAGTAGAAAAGTTAATACATTTCAGGGTAACTTGGCCAGTTTTTCAATATTTAATAATATAATATCAATAAAATATGATTTCCTATACTAATAATATGTCCACCATGTTTTTGGATGAACAAAACTGGCCAGGTTTTGCTTTAAAAGTGAATTTTCATATAGAAAAAATGACTATGTAGCAAAACTAGATTGTAAATTGTTCTTCTTTTTGTGCAATTTGACAAAAACAGTCCATTTAAAATGATTTATACTCTTTTTGAAGACAGGCATCTTAACTAAATTCACGGTTGATGCTCCTTTAGAATAAATATACACAAGAATTCACTGGCTGCCATGTATGGCAGTAGACGTCCAATAGACATCCGGGTGAAAATGGATTGGACGTGTATCGCTGTCAATGGCACTCATGGGGATGAATATTTTTGTGCCTGACAGTAATGTTGGAAAACCTGTTTTAATATTTATTTCCAAAGACAACACAATCAATGATGCAGTTATGTTAGCTAGGGTAAAAATGACTGTACAGTATTTTTGTGGCAAGTGTGTAAATGTGGTATACTATATTGCTGCATGTAATTAACCCTAAAGCAGCAACTTTTATTTACATATATGTAAAGGCTTGTCACTCCAGTATATATATACAAAAATTCACAAGTTGGGCTGTATTGCAAAAAGAAACCCATAAAATGCACTAGCATGACACTACCTATGATACCTTCTCTTTCTGGCTCGAATGGCACGCAATGCAAAAGTGTTGAGTTGTCAATTATGTTTAATAAAGAGAAGGTGACCTCAAATTGGAGTCAAGTTGTTTATTCCAGGCCTTTTTAAAACACCATTTCAAACACAATGCTAGTAAATCTACAGTTACTGATGAATTCCATGCGGTTTTAACATTTTTAAAACTTTTTTAATGTCAACTTTATGTGGAATTTGTTAAATGTCATATTTTTAGGTGAATTTCTTTCAAATTTAGAGGGAAAACACTTTTATATTCATGATATTGTTTATTTTCAGCTAATTTTAACAATCTTTAATGGTTGCTAGCTACGGTTGCTAGGCTGGATTACACCTGAGAAGCGGTATGAACGAAAGAGCCAATGAAACGCCGAGCTACGATAGGCGGGACATCACACCAGCGTTTCGGCTCGCTGATTGGCTACCTCTCGCTGAGCCCATGCGATGCTAGCCAATCAGAGGCGTGAGTCGATCTGGCCTCAGATGAGAGACAGAAAGTACAGTGTAGAGCAGTTTTCTCACATAACTTCGGTATCTTCCACCCCCCACCACTCTTCTTGTGAATGGAGACCAACTCCGGGCGTTTTTTACACTTCCTTGAGTGTTAAGGCTGCAACATGGATATCGTTAAATCTTTGGGCCACCCGGAAGAAATATACAACCTATTTAAATTTAAAATGGGAGGCTGCCGAGCTGTCATGCCCAAATTGGATTACGTGAGTAAAAATGGACAAACATACAGTACACACAAAAGGAGATGGGAATTGGGATCATTCTTGTAATTCGACAAAATGTTATCCGATGTTATGCAAGTTTTCTCCGCTAATCCCGCCGCTTGGACGCCAATGTGACCCCGATAATATCAGCATTACAACCAAAAGCCTTACTGAGATAAACTGAAATCATTGATTTAATGTAACAATATACTGTGGGGTACCGAAATTTATTCGAAAATACAAATTAAAAGGATGCCGAAATAGCCACAGGTTTGTGCTGTTACATGTAGTCTCCACTAGATGTTGACAAAAACCACCATTTGAAAAAATATAGCAACACTTGTACTACATATTTTGACGTTTAGCTTCACCCGAGATGACAATGTGTAAAAATAAAAGTGCTAAAACATTTAAGTTTGGCATTTAAGCTAGTTTTGCGAACCCCAGTTAAAATTATATTGAATTTTAGGTTGCACATTCAACTTTTCACAATTTGTAGTAGAAATTACACAGCTAACAATTACAGAATACGGACTAGTTAAGTTTTATATCTTCACTTTTGCTTCGAAAAATCTAAAACGTCCACTAAAAAGTGAACGCTGTGCTATCTGTCAATGATAGACCGCGCAGTTGGACACATTAAATATGGCGACGACGTCAACGAAAGAATCAACACCGGAAGATTGGGTCTAGTTGTGTAAGTCTACGAAGATTGCGACAAGCTAGTTTGGGAAAGGAGGGGCTCGGTTCGCCACCGTCTTTAGTTGAGTGCCCCCCACCAAGGTTGCTTTACCAGCTGCTCGCCCTCTACATGTCCGTCCGCGTCGAGCAAAGCCGCCGCGGCTTATCAGTCGTCCACGCATGGCCGCCGGAGCGTGCTGCAAGTGTCCCATCTCCCTGGCCGTGTTTAAGCGCTCTCTGTCGGTGGTGCCGCGGGGCCAGACGCCCGCCTCTCCCCGCTCGCTTTTATCGGTGTGGCGACTCGGCGAGCGGGGCCTGCAGGAGGCCGCCCGGCCCTCCAGCGCCCTGAGAGCGGCTGGTTATGGTCGTCACACGGCATTCTGTTGTATTTCCTGCCAGGAGTCCATGAGCCAAAGCTTGAAGACGTGTTACGTGTACCTGAACCAGACCAGTCGGAGCTTTGCGGCCGTCATTCAGGCCCTGGACGGGGAGCTGAGGTGAGTCGTCGTACATAAACAAACGAGGGGCGTGTCCGCGTGGTCTGCACGCCTGTCATGTATACGCTCATAGACATCCTATTTGTATAGTGCTAGATGAGTAATGAGCGAAGTGAACCAATCGGGGCGGCCATTCTGTCTTGTCAGCCATTTTGTGTCGGTGTCATTCGATAAACAGCACAAGCTTGTGCTTTGAAATGGCTATAAAGTGCTTGATTTTCAACTGCTTTTCAAGCGGCTTAGTTTATTTTCCCCATAAACGTTAGAAATGCAGTACAATAGCGAAATATTTGAAAATAATTTAAACATTTTTCAGCATTCCATAAACACGGCAATGTTGTTTGTGATATACCAAACCGTTTGTAATGCCATATAGAATTCAGCAATTTCAGAGTATTTTAGTGGAGAAAATCACTCACTTTACCTACGTATGTTACAAAAGAGCAGCAATGGGTAGAGTAGCTAAAATTACTCAATAAAAGTAGCGTTACTTCTAAATAATGTTACTCAAGTAGAGGTATTAACCCAAAGTAGCATTACTTCTAAATAATATTACTCAAGTAAAGTTATTAACCCAAAAATATACTCAAGTACAAGTAGAAAAAAAATGTCGAAAAGAATAGTCAAGTAATGAGTAAAATTGTGAGTAACTGCTTACAATGTCTTTTTAATAACCGTACATATTTTTTCTTAGCACTTCATCTATATGAATTGTCATTATTGTACTGTACTATAACCTATGACATGACCATATTATGACCATAAGATGACACAAAAATCACTGAATTAGCATAAGAACAAACCTATGTAAAATCGCCTGTTGAAAGAGCATGAGTGTCCTCTAGTAGAGAAAAAAACATTGTTACCTCGGATTGTTATAATGAAGTCATGTGGTTATTGTGATGTCTCATTGAAACTGAAGGGCCGTTTACATGGTGACTCTCCAAAAAGATGAAAAATTTCATGTTTGCATATGGTTCCATCCCCATTCGACCAATGTCGCAATTCCGCATCAAAACGACGAAGTATTAATGTTAAGCCCAAGGGGGCAGTGCAGATTTTCAAGGCGACAGAGAATGATACACTTGGACCCCAACAACCTCCTCAGTCCGGAAGACAACATGCCCGCCCACTCCACAAGCAATGGTATTTTTCTTTTGCTCCAAAAGGCACAACAATGGAAACATTTAACATATTTAAATGAAAAATATTATTAAAACAGTGAATTTATGACGACGTTCCGCCATTTGCTGTTTTTAATGTTTAGTAGCACCGCTGTGCACGCCTAGTGTGACGTGTGCGAGTGCTGACGTTATCGATGCAGAGCAAGCCCCCGCAGTCGAATCCTAGGTTTGCGTCTTTGCCTTCTGTCTTCGCCGACACCATATTAAAGGAGATGATACTTTTTCTCATAGGCACCGTCTAACTGTTTGCATTACTCTAACACACTTAATATAATAAATCAGGGAATAGTATTGTTTCTTTTATTAACTGTATGGCTTTTTGTATTACTCTAACACACGCAATATAAATTAAATAGCACTTATACCATAGTTTAATGGAAACAAGCAGACTATAGAGCATGGAGGTATCATGGAGGCCCAGCGAGTTTGACACTGATTGAGCAAGATTGACACTGACAAGCCCACGTCTGCACCACCAAGTCTCGCAACGAGTTCTCCCAGACTGTCCACGACAAATGGCAGGACGGTCTGTCCTATTAAGAGGAACACAGGAGAACACCCGATATCCAACTGATAACACGACTGACAAGACTCCAAGAGCCCTGTTGACACGGCGGTGGGAAAAAAATCCACATCCTCGGTGCCCGGACAACAGTAACTCCCGAATCCTCCTGTCCAATCCACAAACAGACAACAATCCCAAACACACCCTTTTTTCTCCCCACGGCCCACTCCGCGAGAGCCTTCAAAAGACTGAATGTTTAACTAAGCGTTGTCATTTTTCTCGGGAACTTTTATTGACGTACGATAGGGTGACCTTGCCTTGAGTGTTTCTGTTTGCCGTTTTGATCCCTGTTGATCCGAATAAATTGTCAATTTGTCCTCGGTGAGCTTTCTTTATACCGTTCAAAATGGAGTCAGTACACAGGGTTAAGGCTGGAGTGGACACGCAGGGTTTGGCTTTCCGGTCGACTTGTGGGGGCTGCACCGGCGGGACACTTACCGTATCTGCTAGTGTGATTCCTGCAACTTGGCTGGGAAGCCAAATTCCTTCAATATGAACGCGAGGCTGCTCCGCAACACAGTCATTGCGTCTTGGTGTCGCAGATTCGTCATGTAAACTGCCCCTGAAACTGTCGGTATCTCTGGCAAAAATAAAGTCAGTATTTAGAAAGAGGAAAAATGTAACGAATCGTGTAGCCAAAAGTAGCGGAGTAAGAGTATTGTATTTTCTTCACAATATTACTCAAGTAAACGTATTGTGTGGTAAAACTACTCCAAAGAAGTAAATTTTTCTCAAGAAGTTACTCACGTACTGTAAATGTAATGGAGTAAATGTAACGCGTTACTAAACACCTTAACCAAAGAGTCTGTCACAGAAGTTCTCTGATGCAAGATGGCTGCTGTGCCCTTAATCTAGCTTTATAAATTCAATATCTAATTTGTTTCAGACATGCTGTATGCATTTTCTACCTGGTGCTTCGGGCGTTGGACACGGTGGAGGACGACATGAGCATCCCCCTGGACAGGAAAGTCCCCATGCTCAACAACTTCCACACTTATCTCTACCAGGACGCCTGGAGCTTTAGTGAGAGTCAGGAGAAAGACCGGCAGGTTTTGGAGGACTTTCCGACGGTCAGTTGGGTTTTCGTGAAGAGCTTTTGAGTCGTATTAAATAAAAACACCTTTTAAAAATTGCCTGAAAATAATCCGCAGATATCTTTGGAATTCCGAAACCTGGCTCAGGAATACCGCGAGGTCATCTCGGACATCTGCCACCGGATGGGAGTCGGAATGGCCGAATTCTTGGAGAAGAAAGTGGGATCCATGAAGGAGTGGGACAAGGTGCTTTCAAGTGAAATCAGAAATTTGCTTTCAAGTATATGAGTTGTACTTTAAGGTTAATTTTTTGTCTGTATTTGTCAGTATTGCCACTATGTGGCAGGGCTGGTCGGCATCGGTCTGTCTCGCCTGTTCTCGGCGTCCCAGCTGGAGGACCCGGAGGTGGGCTGGGACACTGAATTAGCCAACTCCATGGGTTTGTTCCTCCAAAAGACCAATATTATACGAGACTATCTGGAGGACACAAAGGAGGGACGTGCCTTCTGGCCACAAGAAGTGGGTTTCTTTCAACAATTTTCATTAACCTTATCTTTTATTATACACTGAATTGTTTTGCGTGTTTTACTTTTGCAAGGCGTGGAGCCAGTTTGCGGGCCGTCTGGAGGATTTGGCGCAACCCGACAAATTGGAATCGGCTCTGTCGTGTCTCAACCTGCTGGTCACGGATGCTTTACGGCACGTGCCGGATGTCATAGCCTACCTGGCGCGACTCCGCAACCAGAGCGTTTTCAATTTCTGCGCCATCCCTCAGGTTAGTTAAAGATTCATGTAGTCTCGGATGGAAAAAAAACCCAACACTTTTTTGTTCATATATTTTTGTTTTTATAATGTATTTTTTTTCTATTTTTTGTTTAACTTGTAGGTATAAAATACATGATAAATTGGAGTACAGTTAATATTTACTTCATACGTGACAGTTTCGTCTTCCCTTTTGTAAACAAAACTTAACATGTTCAATATTTGAAGCAGCAGAAGCAAAATCACAAACATAACAACGTTATTAATAAATAAAAGATCAGCTCTGACATAGGGCTGGGCGATATGGCCTTAAGTACGTATCACGGTAAATTGAACAGATTCACCTCGATAATGATAAATGACAATAAAGTCGCCCAAGCGGACTGTTATATACAGTGGGGCAAAAAAGTTGCTAGTCAACCACCAATTGTGCAAATTCTCCTACTTGAAAGATTAGAGAGGCCTTTGATTGTCAACATGGGTAAACCTAAACCATGATAGGCAGAATGTGAAAAAAATAAAACAGAAAATCACATTGTTTGATTTTTAAAGAATTTCTTTCCAAATTCGAGTGGAAAATAAGTATTTGGTCACCTACAAACAAGCAAGATTTCTGGCTGTCAAAGGGGTCTAACTTCTTCTAACGAGGTCTAACGAGGCTCCACTCGTTACCTGTATTAATGGCACCTGTTTTAACTCATTATCGGTATAAAAGAAACCTGTCCACAAACTCAGTCACACTCCAAACTCCACTATGGGCAAGACCAAAGAGCTGTCGAAGGACACCAGAGACAAAATTGTAGACCTGCACCAGGCTGGGAAGACTGAATCTGCAATAGGTAAAACGCTTGGTGTAAAGAAATCAACTGTGGGAGCAATTATTAGTAAATGGAAGCTATACAAGACCACTGATAATCCCCCTCGACCTGGGGTTCCAAGCAAGATCTCACCCCGTGGCGTCAAAATGATAACAAGAACGGTGAGCAAAAATCCCAGAACCACACGGGGGGACCTAGTGAATGACATACAGAGAGCTGGGGCCACAGTAACAAAGGCTACTATCAGTAACACAATGCGCCGCCAGGGACTCAAATCCTGCACTGCCAGACGTGTCCCCCTGCTGAAGAAAGTACACGTCCAGGCCTGTCTGCGGTTCGCTAGAGAGCATTTGGATGATCCAGAAGAGGACTGGGAGAATGCGTTATGGTCAGAGGAAACCAAAATAGAACGTTTTGGTAGAAACACAGGTTCTCATGTTTGGAGGAGAAAGAATACTGAATTGCATCTGAAGAACACCATACCCACTGTGAAGCATGGGGGTGGAAACATCATGCTTTGGGGCTGTTTTTCTGCAAATGGACCAGGACGACTGATCTGTGTAAAGGAAAGAATGAATGGGGCCATGTATCGAGAGATTTTGAGTGGAAATCTCCTTCCATCAGCAAGTGCATTGAAGATGAGACGTGGCTGTGTCTTTCAGCATGACAATGATCCCAAACACACAGCCAAGGCAACAAAGGAGTGGCTTCGTAAGAAGCATTTCAAGGTCCCGGAGTGGCCTAGCCAGTCCCCAGATCTCAAACCCATAGAAAATCTGTGGAGGGAATTGAATGTCCGTGTTGCCCAACGACAGCCCCAAAACATCACTGCTCTAGAGGAGATCTGCATGGAGGAATGGGCCAAAATACCAGCAACAGTGTGTGAAAAGCTTGTGAAGAGTTACAGAAAACGTTTGGCCTCTGTTATTACCAACAAAGGGTACATAACAAAGTATTGAGATGAACTTTTGGTATTGACCAAATACTTATTTTCCACCATGATTTGCAAATAAATTCTTTAAAAATCAAACAATGTGATTTTCTGTTTTTTTCCCACATTCTGTCTCTCATGGTTGAGGTTTACCCATGTTGACAATTACAGGCCTCTCTAATATTTTCAAGTGGGAGAACTTGCACAATTGGTGGTTGACTAAATACTTATATACCCCACTGTAATTTGAAAATCTGAATCAATGCATGAAATACAAACTAACCATTTCTCGTTGATTTGTTTACCAGCTTTCAATTTAACATATTTAACAATTGTACATGCAGTCTAAACATTAAGTATATAAAAATATCTTGTAAACAGCAAGAATTTGAGTATGGGCATTTATAACAGCTTGTATGACTTGAACAATGTACAACATTATAAAAATCAATATGACGACTGTGCAAACATGTCATTGTAACACAAAGGACTTACAGCTTGAACAGTAAACTTCAAACAGATAATTTACTGTTAATGGCTGCTGTGACATAATTACTCAACACAAGTGTTTACGCCAAGGTTTCAGGTATTTTTTTCCCAGAGCATTTTTAAGACATGCACGCACACATGCACCCCCACCCCCACACAGACACACACACATTAAAGCTATACTGCTCTTATGCCAATTAAACATTTAAGATTTTTTGATGGCAGTAATGACACAGAATAAAGCAAGCACGTACAGAAAAATAGCTGTGGCCATTAAACGAGGGGTGTGAAAAAATATCGAAATGGTGATATATTGTGATACTTTGTATCCCAAAAGGTTATCGATATGCTCCTGCCAAGAATCAAATATCGTTTTAAAAAGGTGGCACTGTCTGGGGGGAAAAAAAAAAAAAGGGAACCAACGAGTTGCTACCAAAATCTTCCACCATATTAGTGTCTCAGTTAACTATAAGGCTGCATTGATGGTGCTCGACGCCCAATTATCCACCATGCTGAATGCTTTACCATCATAAAAGCTATCAGAGAAATCACACACAGATACAAAATATCGCAACATACTGATTGCTAGCTGCAGTCCTTGCCCAATCCACTCATTAAGTACAGCCGTTTCGACAAGGTTAGAGCCACTATTCGACTCCATCACGTTCATTTGAAGCTTTAGCCACTAGCGTTAGCATGTGGCCTGGCTACCAGTAGAAAGCACTAAAAGGACCCTCTCCCGAAATCGTGAGAACCAGGGAGGACAGCAGGTGAAAGCCCGTCTGGAGGCCGCCAAGAGTCTACCTAATTTCGGGTGAAAGTTGGGTGAGGCTCCCTTAAGCCCGACTCCATCACGTTCACTTGTATCTTTAGCCGCTAGTGTTAGCCTACCGGGCTTCTGTTTGATTTCCTGATACCCCCGTGACTTCATACGTAAGCACACTGACTGCTTTCTTAAAGGGGAATGAACATAACCGACCAATACAGACTCAAAGCGGGATGAAAAGGCAATTTTTTTGGTTTCATTAAAATACTGAATTTACCGACATGGTCAAAATTACGTCTGTCATTGTGAACCATCTCGGTAACGGTAAATTTTCGGTAAACCGCCGGGCTCTACTCTGACAGTAACAGAGTAGTAGAAGTCTTCCATCTTTTTTTTTCTTTTAAACTATGTGGCGGTTTTTCTGCTTTTCCACCAGGTGATGGCGATAGCTACATTGTCATCATGCTACAACAACCCACTGGTGTTCCAAGGCGTGGTAAAAATCCGAAAGGGACAAGCGGTCACGCTCATGATGGAGGCCACCAACATGCGAGCTGTGCAGAACATCATCAGCCAGTACAGCCAAGAGGTTGCTATCTTTTCCGTTTTTAAAATAAGGGATTAGAAATATTATTTAGAGTTGCCCGATAATGACTTTTTAACCGATAAATGATATTCCGATGTTAACCAACTCCAAAAATAAGATACCGATATATGCGGTCGTGGACTTAATATATTATGGCTAATTGTATTGTGATGCCCCACTGAATGCTTTACTAATGATAACGTATAATAATGTAACAACTTCAAGGTTTTCCAAATAAACATTCTGTGAAAAATAAGAGAACTTCAACTGAAGTTATGGAAAAAGTGCCTATATTGCACTACTATATTTATTGTTGAACCCAAAATAGTGCAAGCATTAATTTTTTTGGATCAAGTGCAAAGTGCCAATAAGGCACTTATTCTGTCCTCAATATGTGTGTGAGCCAACAAATCAGGCTCTAAGGAGAAGTCAGATGCTGGAGTAAAATTGAATTGGCTTCTTTCTCTTGACATGAGTACAGATGCTTTTTTTGTAAAACTGAAAACAACAATACATTATGTCAATAACATGAAATAAAGTATACACCACGTGTCAATTTGAATAGCAACTGGTATTACCGTTAGCGAGCAATGAATTAATGTAACCACATTTTACCACAAATAGAAGCAAAACAAAATATACACGTAGAATCTTCAATATACTACACAACCCTCATGAATATAAAACAAAGGAAGAATATAAATTACAAGCGATGCTTGTATAAGGCAAAAACAACATGGTGAGATGGCAAGAACCGCTATGGTACATTGACTGCAGACGTTAGCTCGTCCATTTAGCTCTCTATTCGCAATGAGCTCGCATCCACATATGATTACGTCAAGAGAAAGTGCTGGAAATTGTCAAAACGAATTACACCTAAATCTCAGCGGGGGGCAACAAAATACCAAAAACACAGGCAGGCAATAAGTGGACATGACAGCACTTACACATGCATATTGGCTGAGAAAACGATAATGAAAAACCAATCGATGTTATCTGATATTATTTTATAATGCTTTTGTTGGCTGATATTATTATAGCGCTAAAATATGATCATTCACTGCCACAGACACCAAAGTAAAGCTATAAACACATTGCATTGTAATGTGAGCAATAGATTTCTGATGTACAGTACATATCGGCTACCCAATAATATTGGACAATTTTTATATAATTAGCCTGACAAATCTGTTATTTTCCTTTCAGATCCTGCACAAAGTCTCCCTGGCAGACCCATCGCGTGACGAGACCCTGCGCATCCTAGCAGTTATTCGGGAAAAGTCGCAGTCGTCCAGCTTGCCAGTCCGGAGCCACCACATGTCTCCCGTGTACCTCTCGGCGGCCATGTTGTTAGCCGCCGTTAGCTGGCAGTACCTCAGCGCCACGGCGGCGCAGGCGCAAGGTGTCGGCGACATACAGGGACAGTAAATCTCAACCAAAAGAAACTCATGATTGCATTTTGCTGCTCTTGGAAGTCCACTTCTTGATTGACAGTCATTTTGAGGAAACGTCTCAAGGACCCATGCCGTAAAATTGAACAGGAAGTCGGCCATGTTGGTTTTTAAAGCGGACCTTTTGGGAGAAAATCCAGAAATCGGATCAAGATGTAATGATTTTGGTTTTTCTTTTTGGATTGGATTTTTGTTGATTTTTTTCTTTTGTTTGCAAAACTGGCTTTGACAACTGTCTTTTACATTGTAGCTCTTATTTTGAAATCATGGAAGTGTATACAGCTCAAATGAGAATAATTGTAGAAATATTTTTATCATTCTGTGGTGTTTTTGTACATAAAGGGAATGATAAACTGTACCGTTACAATAAATACGTTGCGAGGCTGCTAGTAAAGTGTCCTTAACTCATTCACTGCCATTGACGGCGATAGTCGTCCAATCCATTTGGACTGGGAGCGAAACATTATCATTTACTGCCACAGACACCAAAGTAAAGCTATAAAAACATTGCTATGTAATGTGAGCAATAGAGTTCTATGTACATATCTGAGTAAATAAAATCCACGGGAATAAAATCTGTTAGCGCCGTGTGAATTTTGTGCAATAAAGTTTAGCGACACGCCATATATTGAGCGTGAGTTGCGTATGACAAAGTATTCATTAAACAAGCATGTGACTCAAGTGATGTGCGACTTGTAAAACTGACACAAAACAAGTGATAGGGTTTGTTTCTCATTGCATTTTGGATAGACGAGCACACACAACACATCACAGGTAAGCTAAAATTTCATTTTTTTAAAGTTCAGGCTAGACTGCACACATCTATATTTTTAATCTTTAGAAGAAAATAAGCACGATGGTAATAAATGGCATTCTGTTCTTGTATTGTTTGCATTATGTACTATGTGAATGGTTGTTTTTTTAAAACTTTACTTGATGTTTGCAATCTTTGATATGTTTTCAGAGGACGACAGAAATTAAACATCTGCATTTCTTTTTTTAGATATAAAAATATGAGGTCCTACAGTGATCCCTCACTTGTCGTTGTTAATGGGGACCAGAACCTACCACGTAAAATGAAATACAACAAAGTACTGTCACGCCCTCCCATTTTTCAACATACATTTTTTTCAACAGGAAGTGACCCATAAATGCCCCAAAATCATCAGGAAGTTACCCATAAATGCCCCAAAAGGAAGTGATGGAAAATCAACAGGAAATGACGCAAGTATAAAAGTACAGAGTCTCTAAAGGGACATCGACAGAAATAAAATAAATTTAAGCAATCTTGTGCACACCAGGTTGTTTCTAGTGCGCACCAAAAACTATCTGGTATACATTAGCATTATATAGCATTTAAGTTAGCGGACATTTACTATGCAAGTTAGCCAATAGCGTACCGTATGAATGCTATTTTTAGACCGTGACGTCGCCATCATAACGCGGAAGTGGGACATTATCGAAATGCTCGATGTTATTTCTGCTTGTTTTCTCCGGTAATTGTTCAAAAAAGAACATGCCGATCAAACACTGCTGCTAAGGAACTTGTAGAAACGACTCTAGACATTACGACATATGAAGGATGTTTTCTTCATACGCTTCCCGAAACCAAAAACTCGATCAAACACTCTGCTATGGAACACTGTAATACATTTTCAAATATTTTGTGACAAATCATACAACAATTATGACAGCCCACTCACTTTATTTTTGAATTGACTTGAAACCGACCAGCTTCAAGTAGTGCTGCAATATAAAACTATCCAGAATCAGCACAATTTCATACATATTTTTACCCAAATCTAAAGATATCTAATCATTTACTAATCCTTGTGACTAGTTAGCATGATACCAGGGATCACTGTACTATCCCCCCCCCCTTTTTATTAGAAATTAAAGTATTGTTTTAAGTATTTACTATTACCACTTAATTTACTTATGCTTTTTAAAATATACAAAATTCATTGACAACAAGTACCTTTATATTTCATAATTGAATTGACAAACGTTTACCGCTAGCCTTCACAGTTTAGATTAGACGCCTATTGCCGTCAATGGCAATGATTGTAACTCATATTTGTTAATTAACAGACAAAACCAGGATGTGTTTACTTGTTCTCCTCCTGGCGGCTGCGTCCGTCGCCTTTACTCACTCTTCACCGAGCATGAAAGAATTGATCAATATCGTCAACAAGTCCAACACTACATGGAAGGTGAGATTATTTTCATATTTCTAATATTATTATACCGTAATTTTCGCACTATAAGGCGCGCCTGATTATAAGCCGCTACCCACAAAATTTGGGACGAAAATGGCATTTGTTCATAGATAAGTCGCACTGGACTGTAAGCCGCAGCTGTCCTCATTGTATTATGGGATACAGCACTTCTTTCGACAGCGGCATCATACGACTGTCACAAGACCAAATGAACCACCACCATAAAGCTTTACAGCCAATTGGTTCATTGCTTCAAGAAGCTTCATTTGGTCATCACTGCTCCCTTGGGGTAGACAGTCCACCTCTGCTGCCACCTGCTGTTAGCACTGTAGTCTTCCAACATTCCTCTTAGCATGCACTGCAGCGCTACAGATGTACATAACAATCAAAATTCATGTTCTATGCTAATTATTCAGTTACTGTTACAGTTGTTTCATTATTTGCTAGTTATGGTATTTGGTAACACTTTATTTGACAGTGGGGCCATCAGACTGTCATTAGACAATCATAATTATGACATAACACTGTCATGAGCATTTATGAAGGCTTATAACAGATGTAATTTAGTGTTAACCGGCAAATTATCTCACTTTTGCATGGATGTAAAAGATCCAAGCTGGACATAAATGGTGTTAGCGACATAATTTACTGGATGACACTTAATAACATAAGCATTCAGTAACGCCCATGATAGAGTCATGTCATTATTATTACCATCTTATGACAATGTTATGAAACCGCTGTCAAATAAAGTGTTACCTATTAACCCAAATAAATCAACAAATAGGCCGCACTGGACTATAAGCCGCAGGATTCAAAATGAAGGAAAAAAAGTAGCGGCTTGAAGACCGAAAATTACGGTAGTTTTGTTAACTTGATAGACTTTGTTAGACGTCCAGTTATGTGGTTCTTTTTCAGTTTCATTTCAGTTCATCACTAGTAGATGGCCAAACCATTTGAATGTTCATTCGCTGCCACTCTCCCAGTTCAAATGGATTGGAAATCTATCGATGTCAATGAAAACCTGCATTTAGTTCTGTATGTTCATCTGTTTGTGTTCAATATAACTCAAGAGCGAATACAGGGATTTCATTTTTTTGCTCCAGGCTGGTCTGAACTTCCCCAACACCGACCTCATCTACGCTAAAAGTCTCTGCGGCGCCATTTTAAACGGTCCCAAAGGGCCAAAGGTGTAAGTATAGCGAATCACGCGACCGCTATCAGCAGGTGTTTCTTATCTTCTTATCTGCACTGTTGTTATTTTTTCTTCTAAGTGTTCACGACCTCCCAGACAAGCAACTTCCCGAGAGCTTCGACGCACGCCAACAGTGGCCTAAGTGTCCAACCATTCAGCAAATCCGAGATCAAGGCTCCTGCGGGTCCTGCTGGGTAATCAATTCAAACGTTTTTTTGTTTTTTAATGAACAATGTTAAAAATATTTCCTCGCGTCAGGCTTTCGGTGCTGCCGAGGCTATATCCGACCGATTATGTATCCACAGTGGCGGCGAGATCTCCGTGGAGATCTCCGCAGAGGATCTTCTGTCTTGTTGTGATGAATGCGGGATGGGGTGAGTGGCTGAACATTTTGGGACGCTCACAGAAAGTGACACAATCAATCTCTTCTAGTTGTTTCGGTGGTTTCCCCGCCGCCGCGTGGGATTTCTGGGTCAAGCGAGGTTTGGTGACCGGAGGCCTTTACGACTCCAACGTGGGTAGGTTCACCACTTACTCACGTCTCGACCATTGAGTCGTCTCTTGACTTTAACGCAATTTCACACTCAGGTTGTCGGCCGTATTCGCTTCCGCCTTGCGAACACCACGTCAACGGCACTCGTCCTCCGTGTAAGGGCGAACAGGAGACACCCAAGTGTGTTCAACGATGCGTTGGCGGCTACTCGCCGTCTTATCCCAAGGACAAGCATTTTGGTATGGTTTATTCAGCAGTTTTAAAGTGCCTGTGACAGCATAAAAAAATCTTAAATAGCATTATTATGTGAATTTGAATCATATTTTGAGGTAATTCGACTATATCCAACAATTTGGAAAAGCGCAGATGACGAGAAATTAGTCTTTTAATCTGCCGTTTAGACCCGTCTGTCATTATAGCGCTCTAGCGTCCCCAGGTGGGTGATGACGTCAGCAGCGTCACGACTACAGTTGATTAAGAATTCAGCCCATTGAGGGGGAAGATTCAGAATGAGGAAAATGTGACAAAGCAGCAAAACGTCATCATTGTTTCAATCTCTCTGGTCCAATATTTTTACAGGATATTCTTTTTATCTAAGTATTTTTCCGTAACTGCTAAATAAATGGCATGGTCATGACAAATAAGTCTTGTGCTAAATTGAATACGAAATATTAAAAATGCATTTATTTAGTACCGACAGGGGAAAATTACTGCATAATGGTCAAAACCGCCGACTTTTCGCACCTCCCGAACATCATTTTATGCCACCAGAGTAATTTCAGCTTTTGTCATTTGCTCAACAACCCTAACCCTAAACCCTAACCCAAACAAAACAGGAGGCGTGACAGCTAGCCGACATACTAACCCGAACCGAGTGGCTTTTCCAAGTCTTTTTCACGCCTTTTGAAACAAAAAAAATCACACAAAACTACCCCATCTCATGTCACACACGAGGTTGATTGTCTTCACCGATCGGCCAGCTCCCGGCGGCAAGCAAGTTACAGCTCGTTGTTCTGCTGCGCCCCGGCGGGCTGGCAGTGCTTGTTGCCGGGGTGTGAAGGGAACACGCCGAAAATGTCAACAAAACAGGAGGCATGACAGCTAGCCGACATGCTAACCCGAACTAAGCGGCTTTTCCAAGTCTTCCTTTTGAAAACGAAAAATCACACAAAACTACCCCGACTCATGTCACACACAGCGGCGGGGTTGATTGTCTTCACCGATCGGCCAGCTCCCTGCGGCAAGCAAGTTACGGCTCGTCGTTCTGCTGCGCCCCGTCGGGCAGGCAATGCTTGTCGCCGGGGAAAGAAAATGTCAACAAAACAGGAGGAGTATTATCACACACAAAATCCAAGCCACCTCCTTATTAAAACATTTGCTATGATCCCAGTATTTGACATAATATAAAACACGACGCTTACTCACTTCCTTGTCCGTCCAATGGTTCCTCGGTTGTCAGACTTGTTTTGGCCATCGCGGTGATGAGAACAAGGATCTTTCGGAAATCCAAAAAGCCTAACACCACTCTCCCTGGTGTAGCAACAAAAACCTGCAGCACATTAGTCTGGTGTGACGCAAAAAATAAACAAATTAATCCGCAAAATCAGCTGAATCCACTCTTTCCGCAGTCCTTCTACATGCTATATAGTAATAGCTGTTTTGCGAAGATAATCTCTACCGCTGACGTCAAATTCGCCGTCTTTCTCAACCCGAGACTGGAGCTGGAAGTCACTCATTTTCATGGCGCAGGATTCAAAAATTTTTTATATAAATATTGATCGCTTCCACACACATCCAAGTGGTCCATTTCATTCAGGAGCATAAAATTTCGTGTGTAATATGAAATAAACATGCTTTTTTGTGTCACAGGCACTTTAAGATTTTTGTGTTTGTCTCCATTCACAGGTCGACGATCATACAGCATCTCCGAACAACAGGATCAGATCATGAAGGAGCTTTACAGCTATGGACCAGTTGAAGCAGCGTTCACCGTCTACGCAGATTTTCTTCTCTATAAAACTGGTCATTTTACTATTTTTGCTTAAAAATATGAAGAAAACACACATAAAATTCTTTGTGAAGTTCTCTGGAAAATGCCACAAGAGGTCGCCAAAAATTTTGTTATAGGTGATTAAGCACCATTTAGTTGCTATGTGTGCACGCGGCTGATTTTGGTGGTTCTTTGTGTCAAAAGTTTGTGTCAAGTTCAAAAGGTAGACATTTGTAAAATTACCCAAAAATAAGGAGAGAAGACACTCAGTTTTCTTGGCCAAGGAGAGCAAGGAGGGACAAGACAGTGAAATGCTAGATTACGCTGTATAGTCACCAAAATTGATCTAAAACTAAACTCCTTGCTCGGTCTTTTATTAGGGGTTTGTCCTAACACAGAAAGGTGCCGCCCTAAAGGGAGGGGGAAAGCAAGCTGGAGACACTCATGTGATTTTGGTTGGCTATGTGTGAGCATGTAGGTGGAACTAACTAAATACACGTGTGTAAGCAAAGGCAATTAGACAAAGTGGTCAGAATGACCCAGACACTTCAATTATGCAACGCTGCGGCCATGGAAGATGTCCTCGAATGGAAGATGTCCTCGAAAGTCTAGACGAAAGTCTAGACGTAAGGTGCTGAAGATGTCCCAGAAGGTCTAGTGACGCAATGTTGCGGCCATGAAGCAAGGCAGTTGTCACCCCGACCCTCTTTAACACTTTATAACACTTAAACATTATACTAAAACCTAGTATAGCAAGAAATAATCATTTACTGGTTATATCAAATAAGAAAAAATATGGCAATATGTATTATGTATGCATTACGTATATATGAGCACAGGCAAATATTCAATCAATCAAGCAAATATTCAATCAACCCTCGATAATTAACTCAACAGTTTGCAAACTAACCTTTTCATTTTCTCATTCTTTTGACTTAACTTTTTTATAAAACTTTACTATTTTTTACTATTTTTTTTTCCATAACGCTTTTGAAAACAGTTTTATTGAAAAAACATACATATCATTTTTTGAAAATATTTTGATGATCTTTTTTCCCTATTTTAAAATTTGTCAACCGCAATTAATTTTGTTTTTAAAAAGTAGTTTCTCATAAAAAACATTTTGGAAAATAAATTTATTTCAGTGAAAAATTATTTGGGTTAATTCAGTTTAAAAAAACTTTTTTTTTCTTAATTAAAAACAATATTTTGATCCTCTTATTTTTTGTCAATCTCTAAATTCAACTTTTTATGGTATTGTTTCATAGGAGTGTACCAGCACGTTACCGGGGAGATGCTGGGCGGTCACGCTATCAAGTTGCTGGGCTGGGGCGAGGAGAACGGAACACCTTACTGGTTGGCAGCCAACTCCTGGAACAGTGACTGGGGAGATAATGGTATGCAAATAAATTGGTCGTTACATGATAAAAACTGCTCTAAAATTTTGTCTCTGATGATTTGATTTGAAGGGTTTTTCAAGATCAAGCGTGGAAGTGACGAATGCGGTATCGAGTCGGAGGTGGTTGCAGGAATTCCACTCAACTAGAAACAACATTTTTTGGAATCCAGCCATTATCTGTGACACATCATCACCAGGCTCGATCCAGTTTGGGAATCAATCATAATCTGTTTTAATTTAACTGTTTTTCCCAACAAGAGTTTTGACTTTTGTCCTAAAATAATAATAAAAATATCATTTCCTGATGTATCATACAGTACATGAGTGCAAACGAGTATAAAATGCTTCAAACAAAATACTATTTCAGCCTTTTGAGTAGAATGAATACCGTAATTTCCGGACTATAAGCCGCTACCTTTTTCCCCTCATTTTGAATCCTGCAGTTTATAGTCTAGTGCGGCTTATTTGTTGATTTATTTAGGTTAATAGGTAACGCTTTATTTGACAGCGGCGTCATAAGACTGTCATAAGACTGTCATATTTATGACATTATCGTGGGCATTACTGAATGCTAATGACAGATGTCATTAAGTGTCATCCTGTAAATTATGTCACTAACTCCATTTATGTTCAGCTCGGATCTTTTTAATCCATTCAAAAGTGAGATAATTGGCCGTATGGCACTAAACGACATCTGTTATAAGCATTCATTAATGCTCATGACAGTGTAATGTCATAATTATGATAGTCTTATGACAGTTTTATAACGCCACTGTGAAATAAAATGTTACCAAATACCATAACTAGCAATTAATGAAACAACTGGAACAGTAACATAAGAAATAATTAGCACAGAACATGAATTTTGATTGTTATCTACTAGGGCTGTCAAATGATTAAAATTTTTAATCGAGTTAATCACAGCTTAAAAATTAATTAATCGTTATTAATCGCAATTCAAACCATCTCTAAAATATGCCATATTTTTCTGTAAATTATTGTTGGAATGGAAAGATAAGACACAAGACGGATATATACGTTCAACATACTGTACATAAGTACTGTATTTGTTTATTATAACAATAAATCAACAAGATGGCATTAACATTAACATTCTGTTAAAGCGATCCATGGATAGAAAGACTTGCAGTTCTTAAAAGATAAATGTTAGTACAAGTTATAGAAATTTTATATCAAAACCCCTCTTAATGTTTTCGTTTTAATAAAATTTGTAAAATTTTCAATCAAAAAATAAGCTGGTAGGTCGCCATTGATGATGTCAATAATTACACAATTCTCATGGTCATAAAATCATTCGCACCCAAGCGCCAGCAGAGGGCGACAAAACTCCAAAAATTACAAGTAACAAGTGCACATGAATCTGTGCTGTCATTCCAATCTGTTTAAGCGGGGCATGTGCGTTAATTGCGTCAAATATTTTAACGCGATTAATTAAAAAAATTAATTACCGCCCGTTAACGCGATAATTTTGACAGCCCTATTATTTACATATGTAGTGCTGCAATGCATGCTAGGAGGCATGTTGGATGACAGCAGTGTTGACAACAGGTGGCAGCAGAGGTTGACTGTCTCCCCCATAGGAGCAGTGATGGCCAAATGAAGCTTTTTGAAGCAATGAAGCTTTTCAGCCAATTGGTTCAGAGCTTCAAGGTGGTTCATTTGGTCTTATGACAGTCTTATGATGCTTCTGTCAAAGTGTTACCGGTGTAATATCTTCTGGTGTAGAGATCCCATGATACATTGAGGACAGCTACGGCTTTTAAACAAATGTCGTTTTCATGTCAAATTTTGTGGGTGGCGGCTTATAGTCAGGTGTGCCTTATAGTCCGAAAGTTACGGTACATAAGCATGATCATGACAATACAGTACAGTGTATCTAATTTTGAAGTTATTGTTGCATTCTCTTAATAAATACTGTTGAAAGTTACCTTATTTCATTTAAAAATATGAATGTTTACAGTACGTATTGATATGCTGCATTCACATGCTCAGGGAAAGATGAACTTTGCCGCTAACACGTACTTCATTTTAGTTTGTTGCGTGGGAAAAACTGTTTTAGACTTTTTAATTCATCTACTACAATAAGAAGCAAATATATCAAAGTGCAAATTTAAGTTTTTGTTTGTTTAATGAATATTTTAGCAAACACTTGGTTAAAAAATAAGGGTTGTATCAATGTGTACACTACATTATTATGCTAGCGTAAAAAAAAAGAGTGCAAATTTATGATAAATCTTTAAAAAAAATATATATAGTTTCTTACCATTTACTACTTCTTGTTCGCGCTCAGCCATTTTGGAAAAGTACAGTAAGAGGTCGCATCTCGGAAAATCGTAGCCTGGTACACCAGACTCACCACTGTTCCAGCTATTCAGTCTGGCCACCATTCAGCGGGTAAAATTTCAAGGGCGGAGCAAGCCACAGCAAACAGACAGCGGAGTGGACCAATCAGCGACGGGCGGACGTGACGTTAGTAAAACGACGAGGGACTTGGGCACGGAAGTAAACATACGAGGAGAATGGAGTTTATTCAACATGGCTAGCGCGAGACAGATTGTTGTCAATGACTTGTGTCGATGTGTTTTTGGTCATTTAAAACTGATTTTACCGTGGATTGGAACATATTCTCGGCTCTCCTGTTCGCCATCCGTGTTGTTGTGGAGATGACTTCTGACGCGGAAGAGTGACGTTGCTCCTTAAGAACACATCACTCAAATAAACGAATCTGATTGGACGGTTGATTTTGTCTTTGCTCGAGCGGCTTTTAATGGGCTGGGTCCCATACTATTCTCGTAGAGATGGGCGATACCAGTGTTTTTGGATTCGATCCGATACCAAGTAATACCAAGGCCAAATATTGCGATCCCGATCCGATATCGATACCGGAAGTTCATATTATCTATATACAGTGGGGAGAACAAGTATTTGATACACTGCCAATGGGAAAACCCATTGGCAGTGTATCAAATATATATATATATATATAAAACAACCCTGCAGTGTTCTCAGCCATTCTGATGATATCTAATGTACAACTACATCAAGCACTCAAAAACTATTAAGTCTATTTGTGTCAAATATGCTTTGCAATGGAAAACTGCTGCTTTTAATAACTAGCAAAGCAGTTTTTCCCTCAAACTCACAAACCAATCCATCAACAACAAACTCTGATGAGTCAGTCTCACTTTTTAACCAGGCCCCTTAAATTCATATGCACAGAACATTTCCCTGCTACACGTATTTGATCACATTTTAATCTATTTAAATTAAATATTTTTGATCTAATTAAAGAACAAATTAATAGTAGCATGTTACCGCCCTCAAATGGTAGATCACTAAAAACAAATCCAATAATCAATAGTCACTTGCCGTTTTTGAATTTTATTTTACTAACACAATTTTCAAACAGAATTTGAAAAATAAAATAAAATAAAAATAAATAAATAAATAAATAAATAAATAAACAGATCTTGAAATAATTGAAACAGACCTTTAACAAAATAAAAATAAGTAGCAACAAAACATATGAAAAATCACGCATTTAATTGTTTGTAACATAAAAAAATATGAAAAAACAATTCATGAAAAAATAAAAATGTGAAACATAAATTCACAAGAAATCATAATAAATGAATAAGAAATAATAATAAGGTTAAGTAAGAAATTAGGCGTGAGAGGGGCGGAGGAAAAGCATGCTGTTCGACACAGGATAGGGACGTGAATGGGGGCGGGAGCACACGCCGGTGCACTGCTTACGTACGTGTAGAATGCGAAAGGGAAAAGTAGCACAAAAAGTGTGCACAAAAATATACCCAAAAATTGACAAAGAAAATATAATATATTAATTCCAGATATCGATGATTTTGCTTGGGGATCGATACCTAAAATTTAACGCGCTGGATCGAAATATCGATATTTTGGTATCGATCCGCCCATCCCTATCTCACAGTGTTTGAAAAATACAGGGAGAACAGTCTGGCCGTGCCAGGCAAGGAAAATCGAGTACCCTGACAAAATGCCTGTTTCCCAGTAGTAAATACGACCTCGAAGGCAGCAGTATGATTTTTCTAGCAGCCATTTTTGTAGTCTTACAGTGGCAAACGCGAAGAATATTCTGCGCATGCGTATCTTCTAATCTCGAAAGTGGGTCACGTAATGACATTGCACCAAATGAGGGGCTGTAGATAGTGAGGCGTCTTGTTTGAACATACGAGCTTGACACCAACCCGGAAGTGGGTCATTCCGTTATTCGGGAGCCATTGTAAATATTTAACGGAGACGAGCCGGCCGGCAGATTATCTGCTGGTGTTCTCATGTGTCCATTAACAGCTGATTAACATCGAAAGCTTGCGTTTTTAAATTTTTTTTTTTTTTCCTGAAGTCGCCGCAATGCTACTGTCATTGTTAGAGCTGTGGACGCTCCAGTGGGAGTTCGTCTCCAGAGCTGACACCGTGCTTTTGTGCTCCCTCACGGCCGCATTGTATTACCTGTGGGGCCGCAAGAGTCAGGTGAGTAGCCGCGGTCAAGTTGCCTTTTCGTTTTTCTCCACCACAAACTTGGATTAATTCATTTTGCGTGACGGTGTTATTATACTGTGTCATCATTTATGGTTTAACGCTAATTTTATTGATGAAATGATGAAAAATTATAAGTGAAATGTAGACACAAGACAGTTTTTATACCCTGAAGGTAAGATTACGCTAATTTTGAACATTACCAATGCACCTTTGTATAGAAAAAACATTAATGTGTATTCAAATAATGATTTAGTTAAAACTATTTGAATAATCAGTTCTTAGTAGGGCTGTCAAACGATTAAAATGTTTAATTGAGTTAATTACAGCTTAAAAATTAATTAATCGTAATTAATTGCAATTCTACGGAGCCCCCCCGGGTGCCAGGATAGAAAGAAATAAAAAATCATAGCTTATCTGTACCCACAGTTTACTAATCTGTGGGTACAGTTAACTAATCTGTACCCACAGATTACTAAACTGTACCCACAGATGGGTAAAATGTACCCACAGATTAGTAAACTGTTCCCACAGTTTAGCAATATGTACCCACAGATTACTAATCTGTACCCACAGTTTACTAATCTGTGCCCACAGATTACTAAACTGTGCCCACAGTTTACTAATCTGTACCCACAGTTTAGCAATCACCCGGAAACAGTTGTCACCAATTGATTGATGACACCTGAAAATGTAGACGGCTACCAAAGAAAATGTGCAATAGTTACCTTTTAAAACCCCATTTTAGTAATCTGTGGGTACAGTTTAGTAAACTGTGGGTGCAGATAAGTAAACTGTGGGTACAGTTTAGTAATCTGTGGGTACAGATTAGTAAACTGTGGGTACAGTTTAGTAATCTGTGGGTACAGATTAGTAAACTGTGGGTACAGATTAGTAATCTGTGGGTACAGATTAGCTATGATTTTTTTTTTTTTTTCTATCCTGGCACCGGAGGGCTCTGTACTACGGAGCCCTATAAAATATGCCAGTTTTTTCTGTAAATTATTGTTGGAATGGAAAGTTAAGACACAAGACGGATATATACATTCAACATATGGTCCATAAATACTGTATTTGTTTATTATAACAATAAATTAACAAGATGGCATTAACATTATTAGCATTCTTTTTAAGCGATCCATGGATAGAAAGACTTGTAGCTCTTAAAAGATAAATGTTAGTACAAGTTATAGAAATTTTATATTAAGACCCCTCTTAATGTGTTCGTTTTAATAAAATTTGTAAAATTTTCAATCAAAAAATAAACTAGTAGCCCGCCATTGTTGATGTCAATAATCACACAATGCTCATGGGTCGCACCCAAGCACCAGCAGAGGGCGACAAAACTCCAAAAAACACAAGTAGCAAGTGGAGAATGCACTGTACTGTCATTTTAATCTATTTGAGCGGGGCTTGTGCGTTAATTACGTCAAATATTTTAACTTGATTAATTTAAAAAATTAATTACCGCCCGTTAACGCGATAATTTTGACAGCCCTAGTTCTTAGGTAAATAAAATTGAACAGAGCAAAATTTAGACAGTGACTCTTTTTTATTGCATACCACTAGAGGGACCCTCTGCACACACACATTTACATTATAGTGTAACTACTAATATGGTTTGCGTTAGTGCTGCAACGATTAATCGATTAACTCGAGTATTCGATTAGAAAAAAAGATTCGAATTAAATTTTGCTGATTCGAGTATTCGTTTGATTAATTTGGCATTGTAATGGTTTATTTTGAAAGTATTTGCATTCAGTTTCGTTGATTTAAGTGGATACACTGCCCTGTAGTCTGCCTCATTTCACATGGGGGAATCCAGCTGATCCATGTTAAGACCAACATAAGCTAAATTTTTGTTTGAGCTAATGTTTTTTTTAATGCATATATAATTTAGTTTATGAGTATATTTAGCCGTTTTTTGTGGGAATATGTGCCTTAAAAAAATAATTACAGCATTTAAGCTCACTGACTTTTGCTATGTAAGTTAGCCAATTGTTCTTTTGTTGAACATAGATCCTTATTTTTTTTTCAAATACCATTTGAGGCTCAGCTCAGGTATTTTAATTTTTCATGTTCCTTATCCGATTACTCGATTATTCGACAAACTAGTTCATCGATTAATCGACTACTAAAATAATCGATAGCTGCAGCCCTAGTTTGCGTTAATTTAGCTTTTTTTAACTACAGCAAATTGCCATTTAAAACATTTTCTAGTAATGATTGTTATTTAGTTTTAAATCTTATTCTGATGTTCTTGTCAGAGGCCATTGCTGGTGTGCGGTGAGACATTCCGCGACTTCCTCCAGGAACACTGTCCCGTGGTGAGCGAGACCTTCAGTCCAACGTTATGGTGCTGGGGAGGCCGCCTTCAAACGGTCGTGTGTTTCCTCATCAAATCCAGACCGCATGTGGATTACCGCAAGTAAACCCTAATCCCAAATTGTGCACATGCAGGGCCGGCCCTGGGTGATTAGGTACCCTAGGTGAAAGTTTAGCTAGACACGCCCCCCCAAAAAAACTGACTACTTGGCTTTGTCAATCAATAAACCACTCAAACAAGCAATCAAGCATATAACCCCCCTACAGACTCCTGTATAGTAGCTGCCCAAAGGGGCAGTTTACATGGCGACTCTGCGACACCAAGACGCAATGACTGTGAATGGCCTCACCTTCATATGGTGTCGGCGGAAACTGAAGGCGAAGACGCAAACCATTGAATCCGGGCTCCAAAGTGGAAGGATTCGATTGCGGGGCTTGAGGGGGCTTGCGCTGCATCCATATCAATGGAAAGCTCTCGCGCCGATAACGTCAGCACTCGCGCACGTCAAATTAGGTGTGCGCTGTAGTGCTACTAAACAATAAAAACAGCAAATATGGCAACACGTCGGCTTTAATTTACTGTTTTTATAATATTTATAATTTAAATATGTTGAATGTTTCCATTTTCTGCCTTTTGGAGCAAAATAAAAATGCCGTTGCTTGGAGTGGGCAGGTATGTTGTCTTCCGGGCTGAGGAGGTTGTTGGGGTCAATGTGCATCATTGGCTGTCGCCTTGTAATTCTGCACTGCCCCCCTGGGGCCTGGCATGAATACTACATCGTTGACATTGTTTGAATGGAGACGGAACCATACAAATGCAAATTTGAAATTTTTTCGTATTCTCAGAGAGTCCCCATGTAAACGGCCCCGAGGTGTGAAGTGGGGGGTTTCACTCTGGATAGCTGCAATTAGCATCTTGAATATTTGCAAATCCAAGGCTCCTTTTGCTTTGTCAAACACGGAGGAACACGAAGATGGCCAGTCGCCGTGTTCTACAATATGAGTGACATGGGAGCATTGAATGCATATGTGTTTTATCAGGCATGCACCGGAAGGCAAGAGCGACACGTGGACTTCTTGGTGGGTCCTGCAAAGGAATTTGCTCCCTCCCATGTGGGCGTGAAGAGGGCGCAGAAGGAAAAATGGCTTTGGCAATAACTTCCAACATTTAGCCCAGAGAAAAGGGCATATTATATGTCACCACATAAAAAATGTTTTTTTTTTTTTTTTTTTAAACACCGTCCCTTGTACTGTAGGCAAACTGCAGCTTTTGGAAGATTTAAAAAGGTTGTCCGCCCGATTGCCTGCCCGAGTGGTCCACTGTCTGACAAGCAATAACTGTACTGGACAAGCCTATTCGGAAGGGGGAGAGAAAATTACCTCTTAAGGTGTTCATTGCCTCAGACAACCATCCAATGGCATCTTTCTGTCTCCATACAGTTTACACACACATACATATATGTGGGACATACTGTAAGTCTGACCACAGTATGGTTCCATGCCAAAAAAAAAAGAAAACCTGACTAGTATGTTCCATTTGGTTTATACCGAGGATAAAACTGGAAGAGTTGAAGGGACAAGTCAACACTTGAAAAGAAAAGTCACATCCTGTCAGTAGTTTGGTCTATTTTATGGTGTTTTTTTCACCACAACCTGTCTTCTGGGCTTGAAAGTAATAGCAGGCAAGCTAGAGTAACACCGGTTTACCCTTCCCCTATCAGCCAAAGCAGCCCTGCCCTGCAAACACTCAAGATGCTAATTGGAGCAATCCAACCCTGTGGTTTTGCGAGTGTGAATGGGAATGACTAACAAGGACCATAGTGCTCACAAAAGATATGCTGATTAGGGTCAGGTGATCTTTCTCTGGTTACAAAAGTGATTTTTATCAACTGATCCAACTGAGTTTTTTTCCCGCTCCACACAATTTGGTGCCCCCTCCACTAGATGGAGCCCCAGGCAACTGCCGAGTTCGCCTATGCCCAGGGCCGGCCCTGTGCACATGATTGTTTATTCTTGTAATTCTTGTAAAAATTGGTCTTTTAACTAAAACAACAACGAAAGAATGTTTCATGACTTTCAAAATGGATTGGACGTCTATTGCTGTCAATGGCAGTGAATGCGTTAAATTTATATCGGACACATTTGTCGCTAAAACTTGATTTGTCCAAACAGCGAATTTATCAAAACAGCAGACGGCGGTCAGATCTCACTTGACTGGGCGGACAATGACATAAGCCCCGCCTACCCGGATGCGTCCACGCGGCCCACTGTGCTCATCCTCCCGGGTTTGACGGGGAACAGCCGCCAGGCGTACGTGCGGCACGCTGTCAGGCAGGCTGCCGGTCACGGCTACAGGTTGGAAAATCAATTTATAATTATCTTATCATCATTGAGTAAACTTTTAAAGTTGTGTGAATGTTCTTGCCTAGATGTGTGGTCTTCAACAATAGAGGCTTTGGAGGGGAAGAGCTGCTTGTAAGTCGCATAATGGTGTCGAACTTGGTTGTTTTGCTAGTTTTTATATTTCTCTCCACATCCGTCAGACGCCACTCACGTTCTGTGCGGCCAACACGTCCGATTTGGAGCATGTGGTCCAGCATGTGAAAAACCTCTACCCACAAGCCCCTGTTTTGGGCGTCGGCGTCTCTTTAGGAGGGTAAGTTAGCGTCAAAGGTAGTGCTGTACGATATGGAATGAAAAAATATTCATCACGTTATCAATGTACCACCATACAGTACATTTTAAAATATTTTGTGACAATTTACAGTATACAACATTTATGACAGCTTTATTTGTCAATTGACATTAAACTGATCTGCCACAAATGTTAAATGCATCAAGTAGTGCTGCAGCCTAAAACTATCCAGAATTAGCACAATTTCACACATTTTTTTACACAAACTTATCTAATCGTTTACTAATACTTCTAACTTGTTGTTTTGTTTATTAAGTTAGCACAACGGCATAGGTTTGGTCTCAATATTGGTAGGGACGATATAACAGCATGTACATTTTTGCTGGGGACGGGACATAAATAAGACCAAACAGACTGGGTGAACGGCAGTCAGGGCTACATTTCGCACCAATAAGAACCTAATTAGTTGACAAGCTAAATGATTAATGCAAAATGAATCGATATTGACTTGTACTTTCACACTGCAAATTTTACAGTATAACGTCTTAATGTGATAATTTTTCTTAAATCTAGTCGAATATTTTTTTTAGGGGTGTCAAACGATTACAATTTTTAATCGAGTTAATTACAGCTTAAAAATTAATTAATCGTCATTAATCGCAATTCAAACCATCTCTAAAATATGACATATTTTTCTGTAAATTATTGTTGGAATGGAAAGATAAGACACAAGATGGATATATATATTCAACATACGGTACATAAGTACTGTATTTCTTTATTATAACAATAAATCAACAAGATGGCATTACCATTATTAACATTCTGTTAAAGCGATCCATGGATAGAAAGACTTGTAGTTCTTAAAAGATAAATGTTAGTACAAGTTATAGAAATTTTATATTAAAACCCCTCTTCATGTTTTCGTTTTGATAAAATGTGTAAAAATTTCAATCAAAAAATAAACTAGTAGCCCGCCATTGTTGATGTCAATAATTACTTACACAATGCTCATGGGTGCTGAAGCCTATAAAATCAGTCGCACCCAAGCGCCAGCAGAGGGCGACAAAACTCCGAAAAAACACAACAAGTACACCTTTCACCGTGCTGTCATTTTAATCCGTTTGAGCGGGGCATTTGTGCGTTAATTACGTCAAATATTTTAACGGGATTAATTAAAAAATTAATTACCGCTCGTTAACGCGATAATTTTGACAGCCCTAATTTTTTACCAGATTAATTTGTCAGATTCTTCCACTTACTTTTACAAAATATTACCATTTGTTGTTATTAAGACCAAAAAAACTAATAGTCGGTCATTTTTCAAGAAACCCTGCAAACAGTTTGCTGAAGACATGTCAACAAAGCACAGGGATTACTTGAACCACGTCCTAAGGTCTTATGATGAGACGGCCGGGCTTTCTTGTGTACCGTCTTCAGGAGAGGCTTCCTCCTGGGGTGACAGCCATGCACACCATAAACCAATCTATTGTGATAAAACAACAAAATTGCAATAACTGCATTAACCATCAAAGTGAGTTCTAACTGTAACTGTAGTCTTAAAACAAATTTGAATAAGGGAAAACATTGCAACTTGGTTAAACTTGAGAGTAGCTGTGATCTGTCACGACAGAACATCGCTTCAATGATATCTGGCGCCATCTAGCGTCTTGAATGGGTATAATGTCTAGACCCCGAATATAAGACGACACCCACTTTTTCAGTCTTATTTAAATGCAAAAAACACCGTCTTATATTCAAGCCAATACGGTATATAAGCTGCACACAGACTACTTTTTATTGAGTCAAAGTTTAATTTTGTCAGTGTTATCCCATGAAAAGATATGCTTAAATATCTGCAGAAATGCGAGGGGTGTACTCACTTTTGTGGTTCACTGTATAACGCAAATAAGGTTGCTTAAAAGTTGGTGGGGACAATTTGAGTATCCTGAAAAGTTGGTAGTGTTTTGTCCCTACCGTCCCTATGCAAACCTACGACCTTGAGTTAGCATAATACCATTAAACATAATTCATATTTCGAATGGAATTTTTGTGTTTGGCGCAGAATGTTATTGTTGAACTACTTGGGCCGCAAAGGCGCCGACTCCGGTTTGGTGGCGGGCCTGACTGTCTCCGTGCCGTGGGACGCGCTCAAGTCGGCGGAGACCATGGAGGAACCGCTCAACTGGTTGTTGTTTAACAGGCACCTCACGCGAGGCTTGTGCCAGGCGGTTGTCAGGTTAGTTAAAGGGAGATTTTGAATCAATACAAGATAAGATAACGTCAGTGTTGAAGAGTTTACTGTTTTTGTGTTGTAGGCATGGAACGATTCTGAAGAAAGTGGTGGATATCGACTACGTCCTCAAGGTAGATTTGTGTTCTGTAGAACTTTTTTAAGCAGCAGTAATCATAATTTTTGGGGTAGGCACGCACCATCCGCGAATTTGACGAGCGATTCACGGCGCCGCTGTTCGGGTATGAGTCCTGCACGGAGTATTACCATGACGCCAGTCCAGATAAGAAGCTCCCCGGTACCAACGTGCCCGTTTTGTGCCTCAACGCCGCCGATGATCCCTTCTCCCCGCAACATGGTATTTACTGTTTTTGTTTTGTTTTTTTATGGTACTTTTTGTAGTGTCCTTAATAGTCATATCAACTATATCGTTTAGTTAACATCAGTATGCTACTTTGCAGTAAACTGTTTTTTTTTTTTTTAAGCTACAGGTGTGCACATACAGTACACTGAAAAAAATAACTGGTGGCTTTGCTTGATAAAATCTTTGTAACAATTTGCACTTACTTTTATTGAGTAAATTTTACTGCTTGCAATTACTTTTATTAAGTAAATTATAATACAAATTTACTTAATAAAAGTAAGTTAGAATTGTTAAAATGATTTTATCAAGTAAATCCACTAGTTATGCTTTCAGTGTAGTAATGCATTTCCCCTTATTTGTATGACTATAATTACACTAAATACATCACAGTTTTATTTACCTAAATACATTTTGAAACTTTTTTTTTTTTTTTTAATTGGCATACTATATACTAGTATATGTAAGAATTTTAATTGTTCTTTCCTTTTTGTTTTTTTTTTAATTAAAATAAGGAAACATTAAAAAACGAGAATATTAAGAAATATTTTAAGAATATTTGTTTATAAAATAATAATATATGAAATATTTAAATATATTTCAAATATTCAGAGGATACAAAAAGACAAAAAAAAAAAAAAAAAAAGTTGTTTCCTTAAAAAAATAAAAGAAATAATAGAGAATATAGTTTTTTCTTTTTTAATTGGAAACAAATAAAATAAGTGAATATTTATTCTTCAGAGGCTCTAAAAAGAATGAATATTTTTCAGTTAAATTAAAAAATATATTTTTAAAATAACCAGATACTATTTATCATATTTTTTATTTTAAAAAAAAAGGGTAAATGAATAATGAATGAATAAATTAATACTGATTAGTTCATTTTTTATTGTTTTTCTTATATTAACAAAATGAACATGAAATATTTTCTCTTTCAAGGTTTTTTTTAAATTGGCATACTTTATACTAGCATATGTAAGAATTTCAATTGTTCTTTCCTTTTTGTTTTTTTTTAATTAAAAAAGTAAACATTAAAATACAAGAGAATATTAACAAATATTTTAAGAATATTTGTTTATAAAACAATAATATATGAAATATTTCAATATATTTCAAATATTCAGAGGCTTCAAAAAGACAAAATAATTTTTTAAAAAGTTGTTTCCTTAAAAAAATGACTAAAAGAAATAATGGAGAATATAGTTTTTTCTTTTTTTAATTGGAAACAAATAAGTGAATATTTATTCTTCAGAGGTTCTAAAAAGAATGAGTATTTTTCAGTTAAATCTTTAAAAATATTTTAAAATAACCAAATACTCTTTACCGTATTTTTTATTTAAAAAAAGGTCAATGAATAATGAATGAATAGATTAATACTGACTAGTTCATTTTTTATTGTTTTTCTTATATTAACAAAAAGGAATACAAAATATTTACTCTTTTGAGGTTAAAAAACCCCAACTATTTTTAAGTCAACACTTTAAAAAGAGTGTTAGATTGTTTCTCCAAGCGACCTACAATTGCACTTTCATTTCAGAAGAACAAAAAATGCATTTAAAACTAAATTAAAATTCCTGAGCTTAGCCTCAAACGGTATAAAAAATGAAAAATAAATGGTGATCTAATCTAGGTCAACAAAAGAACAATTTGCTAGTTTGCATATAGTCCACTAGCTTAAATGCTATAAAATGCTAACCTTTTTTTTTTTTTTTTTACTAAACTCCTAACAAATTATTCAAACACATATTCCCATGAAAAAAATCCGAATATGCTTCTAAATTAGATAATGAATGGATAAACAAACATATTAGCTTAAACAAAAACTCACAACCTTATGTTGGCATTACCAGCAGTTGGATTCACTGTTGCCACTGGATGGCACTGTATCCACCCAAATCAATAAAATTAAATGCAAACACTTTCAAAACAAACCATTCCAACGCCACTCTTAAACGAATCCTCGAAGAAAAACATTTGATCCGAAGCCTCTTTTTTTAGTTAATCGATTTATACAGAACTAATCTGAGTGTCCATTTTTTCCGTTCTTTTGCGCGTCTCAGCCTTCCCGCTGAGCATCGCCAAGGACCTTCCCAACGTGGCCCTCCTGGTGACGTCCCACGGCGGCCACATCGCTTTCCTGGAGGGATTGTTTCCGCGCGGTGCCGGCTACATGGAGCGCGTCTTTAGCCAGTTTGTGCGCGCCGTCTTGGAAAACCCGCAGGAAGTCCGAAAAGCTTGCAATCTGTCGCAAAGCTGAATGTAGACACGCTCGCACACAAAACCACATTGTAGGACAAGTGTTGATCTACCTCACCTTGTACTGTAATAATGCCATTGAAGGCGCTAGATGTTGGACGTCAAGAGCCGTCAATGGCAGTGAATGATTTCAAATGTCAACCATGCAATGTCTGTCTATATTCATGTTATGAGCCACTGAATTTATTCACATCAATTAAACACAAATGACTTCAAAAAAACTATTTTGACATGTTTTTCTATCTTCTAATTGCAGATTGAACATGCGTCCCGGTTGTGCCAATCATGTCACAAATGTTGGGTTGTCATGGCAACAAGAGAGCACTTATGTAAGGCATTGTCGAAGGGTTAAATGGTCAATTAAACATCATTTTCCAGCATAAGTGAGTTGACATTTGAAAAAAATGCTTTTGTTGTATCCATTCAAAATGATTCTTTTATTAGTGTAATGCAGGGGTGGAACTAAGGGGGGTGCTGGGGGTGTGACTGCACCCGGGCCTCTATGGGTTCTGGTTTGTGGGCGTGGTTGGGCGAGGGGAGGATCAAACAGAAAGGTAAGTAGATGCGCTGAGCTTTAAGTGTGAAATCTCTGCCAGCCCCCTGCAAAAAATATTCCATTTCAATTTTGGGGGTGTTGGACTGGATTAGGGCATTTACATGGAAAACGCATCTCTACTCATGGAATTTTCAGTTTACGAAACTACTTCCAGAACCACTTAATTTCGTAACTAGCAATACCACTGTAATACTAGAAACTGCAGTTTCGGGGGAAATTACACCTGGGTCTTTCCTCTGCCCCACTCAGGTCTATCAATAGAATGGACAATAATGCCAGTCAATGGCATTAAACAAATTAAATGCAATTAGAAATGATTGGGAGAATTGGACGTCCATGTCCGTAAATGGCAGCACCCTCCATAAGCGTCAATGCCATCGGGGACATTTGTGGTACACGTCCTATTGATATTTAGTCATTTCCTGTTGATTTGGGGATATTGTTTTTTTTTTTTGCCATTGAAAATGAATGGGGAAAAAAATGCACGTCCATTGATGTCAATGGTATCAACTTACATAGGTGTCAATGGAATCTAAGTACATTGGCATCAATAAAATGAAAAAACATGCTGAAACGCCATTGGAAATGAATGGGAAGTTTGGACGTCCATGGACGTCAATGGCATCACCCTCCATAAGCGTCAATGCAATCGGATGAAAGTGTAATTTCGTGACTTCTCCGCTAGGTTGTGCAATTGCATGCTGTACATATCTGTAAAAATACTGTATATGAGTGCTGTTTACATGCTGCATATCTTCTTAATGTCTAAGCAGCATACCTGTGAACCCGAGGCCGTTGGCAATCTTACAAATAGTATGCCCTTACAAATTGGTGACTCATCTTACAGCGTTGTATATAGTGTGCAATATGAAACAAAAATAAAACTCAATTTTTAAAATAATATGATTTTATTGGTAACACGCCCGGATCTAGGTTTACCCACCAGAGTGGGCACTAAGAAATCTTGAGGGGGCACCCCCAAAGATCGCTAATTGCGACAGATGATCTTGTCCTAAGCACAAATTCACGTTCGCTGGACGAGGAGAGGTCTCACTCCCAATTTTTTTTAGATGAATGCATTTGCCAGTATATTGAATTTGGTGAGTAATGGTTTCAATCGTTTTCATATTTTGCGGTATGACAGCTAGCCAAATCTCCGGTGAAAAAATAGCTCCCGTTAAGTTAGCGTCAAGCTTGTGTAGTTACCGGTAATATAAAAGCAGTGTTGTCAGTAACGCGTTATGTGAGTAATGCGTAACTGTAATCTGATTACTTTCAGTAAAGAGCAATGTAATGCATTCATTTTTCTAAATCAGTAATCTTATTACAGTAACTTTCCTTGATGCCTGTGCGTTACTATTTTGTTATTGCCCCATTATGTATGTAGAAATATGAATACTGTAGTCATGGGAGTGACATCACATGTCACATTTTCTAATCGGGGATGGAAAAAAAACAGGTCACGTGTATTACCATGATGCTTGAGCCGTGAGCGCTGGGAGTTTGCGGCCAAAACAACATAGCCTTGCTACCTCGCCAGGATACAATGAAATAGGCTGGAGATATACGACAAATGGCTGCATTGCACACTGGAAACACAACCAGTACTTCACATTTTTGTCCAGTAAAGATGACAAAAATATCTCTGTGCGCAGCGAACTTTGCGCTGGGTCAAAAAGACTGTCGACCGCTAAAAGCATCCAATTCAAGCACAACTGGTAACAAGACAGCCAGGACTTTTTGATACTGCTCGTGCTCAATCCTCGGTTCAAGCTAAGTTGTTGTTGAAGGTTTTGAAAGCTTAGGTATAAAGAAATTCTAAATAACCATCTCGCCTCCTCAGCTGTAGTTTTGGCTAAGCAAAGCAAACGGTTGTCTCTAAGGTGCTATAGTCACATGATCTGTTCGAAAAATAATTTGGACCCATTATGAAATACTTTCAACGATTCTTGTTCATTTCATTCATTTTTGTTGTTTTATTGCTCTAAAACTTTTATAGACAAGATTTTAATGGCCATATTCAATGGTCTTTATTTTAAAGGGGAATTTTAAAGTGGCTAAGCTAGCGCGAATCAATGGTGGTTGAAATCAACTCCTTCAACTAATTAAACCCCCGCTAACTTGAATAATGAGCCTTATGTGAAAAATTTAAATTTTCAAATTCGCCTCATGTAGGACATTTTGCCGACGGAGGACATTTTGGCAGAACGCCGGAACATATTTCCTCCACACCCTACTCATCTTTTTAACCCCTAACCTATTTTCATGCCTGCATATATGTACAGTGCCTTGCAAAAGTATTCGGCCCCCTTGAATCTTGCAACCTTTCGCCACATTTCAGGCTTCAAACATAAAGATATGAAATTTATTTTTTTTGTCAAGAATCAACAACAAGTGGGACACAATCGTGAAGTGGAACAACATTTATTGGATAATTTAAACTTTTTTAACAAATAAAAAACTGAAAAGTGGGGCGTGCAATATTATTCGGCCCCTTTACTTTCAGTGCAGCAAACTCACTCCAGAAGTTCAGTGAGGATCTCTGAATGATCCAATGTTGTCCTAAATGACCGATGATGATAAATAGAATCCACCTGTGTGTAATCAAGTCTCCGTATAAATGCACCTGCTCTGTGATAGTCTCAGGGTTCTGTTTAAAGTGCAGAGAGCATTATGAAAACCAAGGAACACACCAGGCAGGTCCGAGATACTGTTGTGGAGAAGTTTAAAGCCGGATTTGAATACAAAAAGATTTCCCAAGCTTTAAACATCTCAAGGAGCACTGTGCATGCCATCATATTGAAATGGAAGGAGTATCAGACCACTGCAAATCTACCAAGACCCGGCCGTCCTTCCAAACTTTCTTCTCAAACAAGGAGAAAACTGATCAGAGACGCAGCCAAGAGGCCCATGATCACTCTGGATGAACTGCAGAGATCTACAGCTGAGGTGGGAGAGTCTGTCCATAGGACAACAATCAGTCGTACACTGCACAAATCTGGCCTTTATGGAAGAGTGGCAAGAAGAAAGGCATTTCTCAAAGATATCCATAAAAAGTCTCGTTTAAAGTTTGCCACAAGCCACCTGGGAGACACACCAAACATGTGGAAGAAGGTGCTCTGGTCAGATGAAACCAAAATTGAACTTTTTGGCCACAATGCAAAACGATATGTTCGGTGTAAAAGCAACACAGCTCATCACCCTGAACACACCATCCCCACTGTCAAACATGGTGGTGGCAGCATCATGGTTTGGGCCTGCTTTTCTTCAGCAGGGACAGGGAAGATGGTTAAAATTGACGGGAAGATGGATGCAGCCAAATACAGGAACATTCTGGAAGAAAACCTGTTGGTATCTGCACAAGACCTGAGACTGGGACGGAGATTTATCTTCCAACAGGACAATGATCCAAAACATAAAGCCAAATCTACAATGGAATGGTTCAAAAATAAACGTATCCAGGTGTTAGAATGGCCAAGTCAAAGTCCAGACCTGAATCCAATCGAGAATTTGTGGAAAGAGCTGAAGACTGCTGTTCACAAACATTCTCCATCCAACCTCACTGAGCTCGAGCTGTTTTGCAAGGAAGAATGGGCAAGAATGTCAGTCTCTCGATGTGCAAAACTGATAGAAACATACCCCAAGCGACTTGCAGCTGTAATTGGAGCAAAAGGTGGCGCTCCAAAGTATTAACGCAAGGGGGCCGAATAATATTGCACGCCCCGCTTTTCAGTTTTTTATTTGTTAAAAAAGTTTAAATTATCCAATAAATTTGGTTCCACTTCACGTTTGTGTCCCACTTGTTGTTGATTCTTGACAAAAAAATTACATTTCATATCTTTATGTTTGAAGCCTGAAATGAAAGTGCAATTCTGCACAGTTTCAAGAAACACTCGAGAATTTTATTTTGTATTCGCGTTTAATGTTCTTTGGAAAGTGCAATCTTAGCGAGCCGTGGTTATAGCTGCAGCCCTACATTTGATTACACAAATGCATGAAAAAAACAACAGTAAAATGAGTTTTTTCTTTTTCTCCCAACAATACGCATAATAAAGCTATTGTCTTATCACCCTTACTGTTTCATCTGCGCTTGAGGGTCAGCGGTGTCGCTGATTAACCTCGGCGACCAATCAATAATTAACTCTGAAGCGGCCGTAAAAAGGCCCACGCCCTCTGTCACAACGCTAACCCTTTAACCTCATTAAGATGCGTTGGAAAACACGCGCAAACTTTTTGGGAAAAAAAACTCAATTAGCGGTAGTGGCGGCGGTAGACGTCCAATCCGTTTAAAGCGGGAGGGATGGCAGCGAATGAACGTTCGTTCATTCGCTGCCATCCCTCCTGCTTTAAACAAATTGGACGTGTAACGCTGAATGATTTAAAAATAGCTGTTGCCCCCACCTGGAAAGTAGGAGGAGCTTCAGGTGACTGTAAATGATTCAGTGCCAGCCTAGCTGCTGAGATTGACAGACAGACAGGCAGCAGAAAGGGAGGATTGCTTAAGAAAAGGAGGCTAAATTTGAGTTTGGGTGTTTTTTGGTGGCGTCGATGCGGGTAACGTGGGGGTCTCGTCCGGTCTCCTGAGCTCACCTTGCAGTCAGCGGGTGAGTGGATGCTTGCTTCCTTCTGGAAATGTTTTCAGTAGTTCCTTGAAACTTTCTTCCTACTGCACGTTTAGTTAAATGTGCACTTTTTGAATTTCTCTACTTAAAATAAAAATGTGGTTTAGTCTTGGTATTTTTAGGTTGTAATTTCAGGAATGTATTTTGTTTTATTTATTAATTTTTTTTTTTTTAATGATTTTTGATTTTTTTAAATTTGTTTTTAAATGTCTGTTTTAAAAGGTTTTTTGTAGTTACGAGATAATATGAGGGAGAAATAATTATTACATTTAATTTCATTGATGAAAAGCTATTTAATAAAAAAGGAGCAACAAAAAAAATAAAATTTTATTGAATAAATTTAAATATGTGTTATATATGTATTCAAATCAAATCAGTATATTTTTAAGAATTTCTTTGTTTTGAAACATTTTTTAAATGAAATATTTTAGAATTTCTTTTATCAAAGTACTGTATATATTTTTTGAAAAGTAAATTTTTTTCCTTTTTTTTTCCAAATTAAATCCAATGATTAAAAAAAAAAAAAAAAAAAATACTTACATTAAAAAAAATACTTCAATTTTTGAAAAGTTTTTTTTTTGTTTTTTTTTGTTTTTAAATATGTCAATTATACTCACTGCATTTATAGCTTACAAAAATAATTAAAAATTAATGATTATAACAACCAAAAATCAAATACAGTACAATAAAAAAAGATTCATCTTAATTGACAAAAAAATATATTGAAAATATATATTTTTTACATCGCACAAAAATGCAAAAAAAGCACTAAATACTATAAGAACATACAACTGAATGTTTATATGTATATATTCTTGTTTTCAAACCTATCAATTTCATTCATTAATTTCAGTCATCCCTCTCTGTGAGGCGATAAAATACATATAAAGCTATTTTCAACACGGAACTAAATCCATTTTTAAGTGACGTGCAGCCACGTGTGAGTGTTTAAATGCGTGTGCGTGTCATAAAACAGCCCGGACGTCAGCTCGACTTCCAATCTTGACTTCCAAGCGTGTGATTTCAAAGTCAAACGTGACCAAAATTCCGCCTGAAACATGAACGTTGTTGTCGTTGCGCATGTCACAAATTACAGAGCGAGAAAGTCAACAGAAATGACCTATAAATACCCGAAATAGAACAGAAAGTGACCTGTAAACACCCTAAATTGAAGAGGAAGTGAACAAAAATCAGAGGTGGGGCTAGACAAGCAGGCCAGGCAGTTGCTTGGGGCTCTGGCCATTAAAGGGGCCCCCATTGGCTGCCAAAATGTACTTCACAGAAACGACAAGAATTGGCTACTTGAAATGACACTGCAGTAACATATGGAGGACCAAATGGGACAGAATGAAATATATAAATACATCTTTGAATAAATACATGAATTTATTTTTTAACACTACCGTTCAAAAGTTTGGGGTCACTTAGAAATGTCCTCCTTTTGGAAAGAAAAGCAGTTTTTTTCAATGGAAATAACATTAAACTAATCAGAAAAACACTCTATACAGTGGGGCAAATAAGTATTTAGTCAACCACTAATTGTGCAAGTTCTCCCACTTGAAAATATTAGAGAGGCCTGTTATTGTCAACATAGGTAAACCTCAACCACGAGAGACAGAATGTGAAAAAAAACCAACAGAAAATCACATTGTTTGATTTTTAAAGAATTTATTTGCAAATCATGGTGGAAAATAAGTATTTGGTCAATACCAAAAGTTCATCTCAATACATTGTTATGTACCCTTTGTTGGCAATAACGGAGGCCAAACGTTTTCTGTAATTCTTCACATGCTTTTCACACACTGTTGCTGGTATTTTGGCCCATTCTTCCATGCAGATCTCCTCTAGAGCAGTGATATTTTGGGAATGTCGTTGGGCAACACGGACTTTCAACTCCCTCCACAGATTTTCTACGGGGTTGAAATCTGGAGACTGGCTAGGCCTTGAAATGCTTCTTACGAAGCCACTCCTTTGTTGCCTTGGCTGTGTGTTTGGGATCATTGTCAGGCTGAAAGACCCAGCCACGTCTCATCTTCAATGCCCTTGCGGATGGAAGGAGATTTTCACTCAAAATACACGGCCCCATTCATTTTTTTCCTTTACAAAGATCAGTCGTCCTGGTCCCTTTGCAGAAAAACAGCCCCAAACCATGATGTTTCCACCCCAATGCTTCACAGTGGGTATGGTGTTCTTCGGATGCAATTCAGTATTCTTTCTCCTCCAAACACCAAAAAGTTCGATGTTGGTTTCATCTGACCATAACACATTCTCCCAGTCCTCTTCTGGATCGTCTAAATGCTCTCTAGCAAACCACAGACGGGCCTGGACGTATACTTTCTTCAGCAGGGGGACACGTCTGGCAGTGCAGGATTTGAGTCCCTGGCGGCGCATTGTGTTACTGATAGTAGCCTTTGTTATTGTGGTCCCAGCTGTCTGTAGGTCATTCACTAGGTCCCCCCGTGTGGTTCTGGGATTTTTGCTCACCGTTCTTGTTATCATTTTGACGCCACGGGGTGAAATCTTGCAGAGATTATCAGTGGTCTTGTATGTCTTCCATTTTCTAATAACCTTACCTTACCTTACCTTTTGCGGATTCAGTCTTCCCAGCCTGGCGCAGGTCTACAATTTTGTCTCTGGTGTCCTTCGACAGCTCTTTGGTCTTGGCCATAGTGGAGTTTGGAGTGTGACTGACTGAGGTTATGGACAGGTGTCTTTTTTACTGATAATGAGTTAAAAAAAAAAGAGGTGCCATTAATACAGGTAACGAGTGGAGCCTCGTTAGAAGAAGTTAAACCTCTTTGACATCCAGAAATCTTGCTTGTTTGTAGGTGACCAAATACTTATTTTTCACTCTAATTTGGAAATAAATTCTTTAAAAATCAAACAATGTGATTTTTTCCCCCCACATTCTGTCTCTCATGATTTGGGTTTACCCCTGTTGAAAATTACAGGCCTCTCTAATCTTTTCAAGTAGGAGAACTTGCACAATTAGTGGTTGACTAAATACTTATTTGCCACACTGTACGTTATTAATGTGGTAAATAACTATTCTAGCTAAAAACGTCCGGTTTTAATGTTTAATGTTTTGTAAAGAGGCCCATTTACAGCAAACACCACTCCAGTGTTCTAATGGTAGATTTTGCTTGCTAGTTGCCTTAGAAGGATAATAGATGATTAGAAAACCTTGTGTAATTATGTTGGCAAAGCTCAAAACAATTTAGGTGGTTAGAGAAGCTATAAAACTGATCTTCCTTTGAGCCAGTGGGTATCTGGAGCATCACCTTTGTGGGTTTGATTAAACTCTCAAAATGGCAAGAAATAGACAACTTTAACGTGAAACTCGACAGTCTGTTCTTAGAAATGAAGGCTATTCCATAAGAGAAATTGCCAAGAAATTGAAGATTTCCTATAACGCTGTATACCACTCCCTTCAGAGAGCAGCACAAACAAGATCTAACCAGAGTAGAAAGAGAAGCGGGAGGCCCCGCTGCACAACCGAGCAAGAAGACAAGTACATAAGGCTACGTTCATACTACAGGTCTTAATGCACGAATCCGATTTTTTCGTGTTTTTCCGACTCGAGTGAGGCATTAACTTGACGGTCTGAACGTGACAAGTCGCATAGAACTGGACCATTTCAAATCCGATCTGGGTCACTTTCGTATGTGGTTCAAATCCGATCTGGGCCACATTTTTCCAGACTGTCGCGGCGGTCTGTACTGTCCATTCTCCGGAATCGGAATTCATGCACTAATTACGTCAGCAAACAGCAAGAGGCACGAAGGACGGCAGCGATGCAGGCATTAGCTCCTAGCTTGAACTCTGCTTTTAAGCACGAAGCGGGCTTGACCACAGTCATAAAAAAATAAAATGAAGAAAAGGATAACCCTGTCAATTTTCGATTTTAATTCTGTGCGCCGAATGAGCAATATTTCATTATTGAACACATTGCCGAGTCGGGGCAAACTGACGCACCCACGTCATTTCACGCACACACGTCAAGGCTTATGTGTGTGCGTGTATGCGTTCTATCAGTCCATATAAACTTTGAAAATAAAACTAAACGTGGATTATTAATGTCTGTTATTTGTATCCTCTTTTTAACAAGAAAAATATGATAATCCCTGGAATGACAGCCAACATGTGTGGTCATTTGTTTTGATGCTTCTGCGCATGCGGGTCGTCTTGCTCAGCGTGTGTCGGACTGCAAATTAGTGCGCATGCGTAATACTTGAATGGTCTCAATGGTCAAAGACAGTCTGAACGGGCATGCCAAAAAATACAGATATGACAAAAAATCGGATTTGTGCATTAAGACCTGTAGTATGAACGTAGCCTAAGAGTCTCTAGTTTGAGAAATGGATGCTTCGCAGGTCCTTATCTGGCAGCTTCATTAAATAGTACCCGTAAAACGTCAATGTCAAAAAGAAGAGACGACTCCGGGATTTCAGGGCAGCTTGGCAGGGCAACGTTTTGGTTCCCATGAAGACATGCGTACACCCGCACAGTGTCGTAAAATCATCAATCAATGAAAAATCAATCTCCCGGCCGCCTGCAGATGGATTAGACAACATTTTTGTTTCTGTGTGAAGGACGTAATAAGATAATGAATCCAGTTGAGGCTAAACAATAGCATATGACGGTTAGCAACCGTGTGGCCCCACGCCTGACAAGTCGGGGGTGGGGTGTCACGCCAGTGAGTAAGGGTCAACAGGAAGTGACCCGTAAATGCTCTAAAATGAACAGGAATGACCCACGGGAGATATAAGGGCCAGAAGAGCAAGCATCCCCATGCAAAATTGCATTTTTAATAGTTGTAAGAATGCAAAAGAGATACAATTCAAGGGATAAATGAAGGTTTTTTTTCTGTGCTGGCACAAGGGAGTTGTTGTTGCACAAACAGTAAGTCTGAGCAAACAAACAGCTCATTAGAAGACAGCGCCAACGATGCACCCCACAGACCGGCGGTGGTTAGGGTTTGAATTATTGAGGCGGGCTCTCGCCGAGCGCCGCCGGCAGAGCGGAGGGATGTCGGGCAGCTGATTGTCTTTGAATTTGTGTTTCTGCTCTTGGACTTTTAGCGTGCGGGGATGGAGAAGCAATTGGAGGAGCTGAGGCAGCAGCTGGAGAAGCAATGTCTCATCAACCAAGAGCTGCAGAGGCAAAATAAAGACTTGGGTGAAGTGGAAAACATTTCTATTTGAATAAAAATTTTCCTTATATTTTATCTGTATTTAAAAATTTAAATCTTTAATATAATTTTTAAAAATTTATGATTGCATTTTTGTTGAATTATAAAAAAATAAAAACATTCCTTTGCAGTTTTTTTCCTTCTAATTTTCAGTTTTTACATTTAAATATGAAACACTTATTATTTTGAAAAATGTTTTATCCTGGCATCATTTTTTTCATGAAAAAATAAATAAACAAAATGGTTTGTAACTTTTACTATTTTATCATTAAAATTTTGAATATTTTTTGTAATAGCTATTATTTTATGAAATATTTTTTAAGTGTGTGATTGGATTTTGATTTATTTATTTAAAAAAAACAAAAAAACATTAATTTTCAAGTTTTTTGTTTTTTCTAATTTTCAGTTTTTGCTTTTAAAGATTAAACACTTATTATTCTTTTTTTTTTTTTTTTTTTTTTTTTTAATGTTTTATCCTGGCATCTTTTTTAAAATGATTTTTAAAAAATTAAAATGATTTTTATCTTTCACCATTTTATTATTAAAATTTTAAATATTTAAGAAAAAATCTTATTCAAATATTTTTAAAAAATATTCTAAATTTATGATTGCATTTTAATTTGTCTATTAAAAAATCCTTTTCAATTGTTATTTTTTTCTAATTTTTAGTTTTTGAATTCAAGGATTAAACATATATATATATATATATATATATATATATTTTTTTTTTGTGAATGTTTTATCTTGGCGTCTTTTTTAAAATCATTAAAAAAAATTTAAATGATTTTTAACTCCCACTATTTCATAATTAAAAGTTTTAAAGATTAAAAAAAAAATATTATTCAATATTTGTTTTTTATTTTAAATTTATGATTGCATTTTAATCTATTTATTAAAAAAATATTCATTTTCAATTTTTTGTTCTAAATTTCAGTTTTTGAATTTAAATATGAAACACTTATTATTATTATTATTATTATTATTGTTAATATTATTTTAAATGCTTTATCCTGGCATCTTTTTGTTTTTAATAATTAAATAAATAAATAAATAAAATGCTTTTTAACTTTAACTATTTTATAATTGAAAATTTGAATATTTTTTTAATATATTATTTTGTACACATATGTTTTTTTTTAATTTTATGATAGCATTTTAATTTATTTATTTATTAAATGGTAAATGGTGTTATATTTGTATAGATCATTCCTTTTCAATTTTTATTATTATTGTTATTTTTTCTAATTTTCAGTTTTTGCATTTAAATATATAACACTTATTATTTTTTAAATGTTTTATCCTGGCATCTTTTTTTTTTTAGTTATTAGGGGAAAAAAACTATTACTATTTTATAATTTTATTGTATGTTTGTATTTCTTCAATAGTAAAATTTTAAAGTTCTGTATTTTCACTTTTTATCTCTCCCACAACCCCCATAATTTTTCACTAAGGCAAAGTCAATACAATTTAAAATTTCTGTATTTTATCTGTTTTGATGTTATAACCTTTTCATTAAAAAAATTCAAATAGATGTAGATTGAATAGATGTATTTGGATGTTTTGAATTCCATTACGTGTCCTTGTAGAGCAACGTCTGCAGGAGAAAGAGAAACTTCTCCAGGAGCTGCATAGTCAATACCACGACCTCGGTAAGATGCCTTGGTAACGGGCAACAAAACCAGGAGTAATTCTTCCCCGACTGTTTCAGAATTTCCGCCACCGAGCGGCACCCAGAATGACACCGAGTTCAGGAAGAGTCGAGCGGCCGTCATCGCGTCGGAACCCATTCCGGAAACGTTGGACATCAGCACGTCCAGAGTCAAGAAAACCAGCAGGTCAGCCTCAAATCTGCCTTCAATACCGACCAAAAAGTCGCTAATTAAAAGATTTATGAATGATTGAACAAATTAATTAATGAACAAACTAACTAATAATATTTTGAATACTTGAAACACTTGAGTGAATACAAAGTAAATAAATTACTGAATTAATTAAATACACAATACAAAATACTATTGATAAAAGAAAAATATTAATGTTTAGAAATATATAATAAATGGAAACTTTCCAATTAAAATGTACAATTCATTATTAAAATTCAGTGAAAAATTGCAAAATAAACAACAACAACAACAACAAAAAAACTAAAAATATGAATATTTTAAATACAGGAGTGAATAAAAATAAGGAACTTTAACAATATTACCAAAGAAAAAAATGAAATAAACAATAAAAAATACAGCATATTAAAAATAAGTCATAAAAGAAAACTATCAATATTTTAAAAAAAAATGTAATAAGTGGAAATTCTCCAATTAAAATGTACAAGTATGTGTTATTAAAATTCTGTTAAAAAAATGACAACAACAAAATGACCAAATGTTTCCCAACTTTTATTATATTATAAATGTAAGAATAGAATACAATAACACTATAAAATATCAAATAAATAAACACAACGACAAAAGTAAATAAATAGAAAGAAAAAGTGAAATTCTGATAAAAAGCCTGTTTGTAAAGAAATAAAAATGCAACTGTGTTTTTCTGCCATCTGGTGGAAGATCACTTTTACTGCAACTCCTACTAAAGTTGAATCCACTAATCCGCTACCATTGAGAGCAGGGCCAGCCTTAGGCATAGGTGAGCGAGGCGTTTGCCCAGACCACCATCTATTGGCAAGGGCACCAAATGGCATTGAGGGGAAAAATCCCATGATTTTTTTTTTTTCACACTACGCTTTTTTTCAGAACATTTTTTTTAACAAACCAAGTCAGCCAAGTAGAACCTCCATGCAGCGGTCCCACTGGCCCAAGCCGAGCTGTCCTATTTTATTGCATCCACTGCACTACCTTCCCCACACAATCCCATCATGGTGCTAAGTAATGGCTGCCAGTCGGGGACCTGGCAGCCACAGTGATAGGGTGGTAGGTGGGTCCCACACTTGTTCTCTATGGGTTGGCTCCCGGGGTGTGGCTTCCTCTCTGCCTGGGCTGCCGACCGCGGGATTTGGGGGAGGTCGGGGCTCCGATCTCGCGTCGCCCCACGGCGGCTCCTGGGCACGCTCCTGCTTCTGCCTTCCTCTCTAGTCTCTGCCTGGGTATCCGCCCTGCGTCGCTGTCTGGATTCCGGGGGGTCGGCTGGATGCCGTCTCCGGCAGGGGGCCCTGCCGTGGGGTTGGTGGGCCGTTGGTTGTCCCGCGATGTACCGCGCCGGCTGGGGGGCTGCGGCTCGTGGGCTGGGTGGGCGTGGGGGTTGGTTGCATCCCCTCTTCCCATCCCTGAAGGATGGTTGATGGGGGCGCAGGTGGGCCACCCTGGGTCCCTGGGGGGGTAGCGATGGCCCCCTTGCTAGGCTGCGGGAGGAGGGATGGGGTGCGCTGTCCCCCCCCCGGATTGTCTGGGAAAGGGCCGGGGCCCTGGGGTGGCACTCACGCAGCATCTCCATTCCCATGCCGGACTATCACATGTTAGATGGGACTCAAGCATTACTAGGTGAAATTAGACACACTCAAATAGGAAAGTAGGATTAGTGAAATGTCAAGAATCTTGTCAAGAGTCAAGAATCTGCATTGGACAAGGTGACAATGCTGGAACGTTTGTTTGGTGCTGTTCCAGTGATATTTACAAAGATGACTGCCTGAAGAAAACATCAAAATTCCCTCAGTCCTTGGTGATATGGGGCTGCATGTCAGGCAAAGGCACCGGGGAGATGGCTGTGGTTAAATCTTAAATAAATGCACAAGTTTACATTGAAATTTTAGACAGCTTTCTTATCCTGGTTCATCTATAGCCTGTCCGTCCTGGGAGTGGATCTCTACTGATTGTGGTTCTTCCCAAGGTTTCTCTTTTTGCCCATGGGCTGTATGAGTTTTTCCTTGCCGCCATGGAGGGTCTAAGGATGGGGGATGCCCAGGACATGGACTCATCTCATTCATCTACTGTATCTGACTGTGAAAATTATTCTGTAAAGCCCTCTGAGACAAACCTGTTGTGAAATAGGGCTTTACAAATAAAATTGAGTTGAATAATCCCTTCAATTGAAAATGTGTTTGTCATTTTCCAAGATGACAATCCATCATGCCATAGAGCTAAAACTGTTTAAGCATTCCTTGGAGAAAGAATCATCCTGTCAATGTCGTGGCCTGCAAATAGCCCAGATCTCAACCCTATTGAAAACCTATGGTGGAAATTGAAAAAAATGGTCCACAGCAAGGTCCGACCTGCAAGGATGATCTGGCAACTGCAATCAAAGAGAGTTGGCACGAGGGCTGCAGCTATCGATTATTTTAGTACCATAATTTCTGGACTATAAGGCGCACCTGACTATAAGGCGCCACCCACCAAATTTGACACGAAAACAGCATTTGTTCATAGATAAGCCGCACTGGACAATAAGCCGCAGCTGTCCTCACTTTATTATGTGATATTTACACCAAAATATATTAGCCGGTAACACTTTATTTGACTGTGGCATCATAAGACTGTGATAGGACCAAATGAGCCACCATAAAGCTTGGAACCAATTGGCTGCAAAGCTTCATTGCTTCATTTGGCCATCACTGCTACCTTGGGGGAGACAGTCAACCTCTGCTGCCACCTGCTGTCAACACTGTTGTCGTCCAACGTGCCTCCTAGCATGCATTGTAGCGCTACAAATATAAATGACAATCAAAATACATGTTCTGTGCTAAATATTTCTTCAGTTACTCTTCCAGTTGTTTCATAAATTGCAACCTCTGGTATTTGGTAAAACTATTTGACAGTGGCACCATAAAACTGTCAATAAACCATCATAATTATGACATGACACTGCCATGAGCATTAATGACATCATGACAAATGTCATTTTGTGTCATCCGGCAGATTATCTCACTTTTGAATAGATGCAAAAGATCCGAGCTGGACATAAATGGAGTGTTGGTGACATAATTTGCCAGATGATACTTAATGACATCCGTCTTAACCATTCATTAATGGCCATGATAGTGTCATAATCATGTCATAATTATGACAGTCTTATGGCAGTCTAATGAAAGTGTTACCTATTAACCCAAATAAATCAACAAATAAGATGCACTGGACTATAAGCCGCAGGATTCAAAATGAGGGGAAGAAAGTAGCGGCTTATAGTCCGAAAATTACGGTAGTCGATTAATCGATGAACTAGTTAGTTCGAATAATCGAGTAATCGGATAAGGAACTTGAAAAATCAAAATAGCTGAGCTGAGCCTCAAGCGGTATTTAAAAAAAAAAAAAAAAAGTTAAAGGATCTATGTACAACAAAAGAGCAACTGGCTAACTTGCATAGCAAAAGTCCGCTAGCTTAAATGCTATAAAATGGTAAATTTTTTAAAATTTTTTTTTTTTTTTTTTTACAATGCTCTTAATAAAAGATGCAAACATATATTCCCACAAAAAAGCTAAATATATCGATAAACGAAATTATGAATGCATTAAAAAACATTAGCTTAAACAAAAACTTACCTTATGTTGTTCTTAATAGGGAGCAGTTGGATTCAGCCATGTGAAATGAGGCAGACCAGAGGGCAGTATCTCCAGCCTAATCAATAAAACTAAAATTCAAACCCTTTCAAAATAAACCATTACAACGCCACTTTAATTAAACGAATATTCGAAGCAATAAAATTTAATTCAAATATTTTTTTCTAATTGAATACTCGAGTTAATCGATTAATCGTTGCAGCACTAGTTGGCACCAAATTGATGAAGAATACTCATCAAGTCCATGCCTCAGAGACTGCAAGCTGTCATAAAAGCCAGAGGTGGTGTTACTAAATAATATAGATGTTTTTTGACTGTTATTTCTTTGTTTGTTTCTCATGATTCCATATTTTTTTCCACAGAATGGAGTGATTCCATATATATTTCCCTGCACTTGCTCTATGAAAGTAACATTTACTGACCGCCACAAAGTTTTTGATTCATTTGTTTTTAGTGTTTCTGAATGCTAAAGAGTTCAAGCTTTTTATCTTAGTATGTTCTACATGATAAAATGTCTGAGTGAGTGCTCGTCCGAGACTGGTGATTTCATACTTTTTGCTAGGGGTTGTATTAGCCATTTGCTAATTAGTGGAACATATGAGGCAGGGAGGAACAGTCTAGACTAGTTGTAGTCCTAGTTAATGTAACAACTGGAACACCTACTAAATAAAGAATTAGCACAGAACATGAAGTTTAAATGTTATTAACATCTGTAGTGCTGTAATGCATGCTGGGAGGCATGTTGTACGACAACAGTGTTGACAGCAGATGTCAGCAGAGGTTGTCTGTCTCTCCCAAGGGAAGTGAGAGATTACATTGAGAAGTGATGGCCAAATGAAGCTTCTTGAAACAATGAAGCTTTGCAGTCAAAAGCTTCATGGTGGTTCATTTGCTCTATGGTGCTATCAAGTGACGTCTATCAGCATCAATGGCGTTAATATCCACGTACTTCTCCCCTCCCAGCGAGACCAGCCTGATTGTGAAATCAATCCAGAAGAACGACTTTCTTAGCCGCCTTGATGATGAGCAAATTGCCATGATGGTAGACCTCCTGGAGACGCTTCACATTAGCCACGGCGGCGAGGTCATCAAAGAAGGCTCGGAAGGGGACAGCATGTACATCGTGGCAGGTAAGCCCGTCCGAAACATTTTGGAAACATTTTGAACATCTCTAAATGTCTTCTAGCCGGCGAGCTTCTCGTCACGCAAGCCGGTCGCGACCTCCGAACCCTGGCTAGCGGCGACGTCTTTGGCGAGTTGGCTATTTTGTACAACTGCAAGCGAACAGCTACGGTGAAAGGTTAGTGTCGGTTTGGTTTTGAAGGAGAAAAACGTGGGATAGATCTCTACTTTTTGTGTTTTAGCTAAGACGGAGGTGCGGCTTTGGTGTATGGAGAGGCAAACGTACAGGACCATCATCACCAACAAGTCCAAGAAGAAACGAGAGCAGCTTCTTGGATTTTTGAAGACGTACGCTAAGTTTAAGCTAAGCTAGCTGCCACCCCTCCCACTTCAAACGGACTGGACGTCTATGGCTGTCAGTGGCAGTCAATGCCATGGAATGTGTTGATTTTGAGGCATTTCACGTCATTTCCTGTCAATTCTCCGTCACTTCATTGTCCTTTTGGGGCATTTACGGGCCACATATCTTATAACTATTTAAGTACCGTCCATTTAGCATATTTGATAGCTTTTTGGGCTACAGTGTATCATTATATACCACGTTTGTGTTATATTGTCACAATGCTAACGTACCTACGCTAAGGCCTAATGCCTGATTTTGTGAAAGTGTGTTTGATAAAAGTAACAGTTTGAATTTTTGTCGTTCTTTTCAAAGGTCTCGGACTTTGAAGGACCTAAATGATGTCCAGTTGTCCAAAATTATTGACTCCATGGAGGAGGTGCGTCATTTTTCTCTTTAATACTTAAGGCATATGACAAATTTCGCATGTGTTGCAATTGGTTAGCCAATGAAATCCAAATTTAGGTACATTTAAAAATTTTTGAAAGATATATTCATATGCATTAACATGATTTTAAAAATTATTGTTATGTTTTCGGTCATTTTTTCGGTGAAATTCCATTTTTGGGTCATGAGGTCAAAGGTCACATAGGTCAGAAAATGAATTTCACCATAAATCAAGAATGAAAAAGGGATTGTTATCAAACTTGCAGTACATGGTAGTAGTAGGTAACCAAAGAGGTGATTAAATTTTGGGTCATGAGGTCAAAGGTCACTGATATCGGAAAAGGAATTTCACCATAAATCAAGAACGTTTAAGGGATTGTTATCAAACATGCTGGATATGTTTGTATTGTGAAATAAAAATGTGATTATATTTTGGGGTAATTAGGTCAAAGGTCAAAGAGGTCAGAAAAGTAATTTCCAGATAACTTGTTTCATACTCTATTAAATATGTCGATGCTTTGAATTTGGTTGCTTAGGCAGAACTCTGCTTTCTCTGAGTGCTTCTCTAGTTTAATAATATTTATAGTTTTTATTAATATTCAGAAATTAAATGTATTTGTATTTTTATAGTTTAACATTCGGTTTCTCTATTTTTAAAAACATTTCTATTTTAACATACTGTACGTATATTTTGTCGACATGATCAATTATTTGATCAAGATATTTGCATTAATTTTCCAGTTATTTTTATTAAAATTACAGTAATAATAGTAATGTGTATATTTTTTTATTAATATAATTTTTCCACTTCCTATTATTTTTACTACAATATTTATTCATGTGAACATGTAAGCATTGTTTAAAAATTTGCACTATTTCTTTAACATACGAGTGTTCTTCATTCCGTGCTCATAGCCCCAAATCACGCGTATCTCAAATAATATTTCCTTGTTGCCTTTCACAAAAAGAAATGTATATAAGTAAAATGCAAACCTGTGCTTTTTAAAAACATCAATTCATCACAGTGTATGTAATGCACCCCCTTTTTATAGCAGTCCATTTTGACTAGCCCCCAAATATGTTAGCTAAACTTGTGTTGTCATCTTTTTGCGCAGGTCAAATACCAAAACAAAGACGTCATCGTCCGTGAAGGAGCCGAAGCAAACACCTTCTACATTATCCTTAAAGGAGAGGTATTGTTGTGCTGACATAATGTACAGTACGCACTATACATAGAGTTTGCTTACATGTTTTTTGCTTTCTGGCGCCCTTCAGGTGTTGGTGACAAAGAACGTAAATGGGCTTCAGAAGCCTATTCGACGTATGGGCAAGGGCGAGCATTTCGGGGAACAGGCCCTCATACGGTAACCATGGCGACGCCTCACACGCCCGAGGACATTTGTGGGCACGCTTTCTCTCTCTTTTTCAACACATGCATCAGTAGCTGTCAACAGCTCGCAAGAGGCTGTTCGTTAACCCTTTATAGGGCACTTATTTAACGAATGATTGAGGCAAGACCTCCCTGTTAAAATGGATTGGACGTCTAGTGCCGTCAATAGCACAGAAAGATGAGCATTCACAGACCGTCCGCCCAGTCTAATGAAGTGAACACCTGCCAGGCAGTGAGTTAAATACACTGAAATTAATATTAGACTATAGACTTGAAACAGAAACAGACTGTGGTTTATCCACTTTTAAAATATACTGTATATATAATTGTATTTATTTATTTTTAAAAATCTAACTAGATGATGCTGCACTGAAAATGAGCTGACCTTTGACCTCATTACCCCAAAATGTAATCACCTCTACCGTTTCATATTACAAATATATCCTGCAAATCTGATAGTAATCCCTTTATTCATTCTCGAGTCGTCACAGAATTCCTTTTCTGACGACTGTGACCTTTGACCTCAGTACCCCAAAATATACCCCCCCGTTCTGTTTAATATTAAAAACATCCTGCAAATCTGATAATAATCCCTTCAATTGTTCTCGAGTCATCACAAAATTCCCTTCCTGACTACTGTGAACTTTGACCTATGACCTCATTACCCCAAAATTAAAGCACCTCTTCTGTTTCATATTAAAATATATCCTGCAAATCGGGCAATACTGCCTTTATTTGTTCTCAAGTCATCACAAAATTCCTTTCCTGTCAACTGCGACCTTTGACCTGTGACCTCATTACCCCAAAATGCAATCACCTCTTCTGTCTTATATTCAAAACATCCTGCAAATCTGATAAGAATGCCTTTATTTGTTCTCAAGTCATCACAAAATTCCTTTTTGACTTTGTGACCTTTGACCTGTGACTTCATCACCCCAAAATGTAATCACCTCTTCTGTTTCATATTAAAAACGATAATAATCCCTTTGTTCTCAAGTCATCACAAACTTCCTTTTCTGACTTCTGTGACCTTTGACCTGTGATGTCATTCCCCCATAATGTGATCACCTCTTCACTTTCATATTAAAACATATCCTGCAAATCTGATAATAATCTCTTTATTTGTTCTCAAGCCACCACGAAATTCCTTTTCTGAATTTTGTGACCTTTGACCTATGACCTCATTACCCCAAAATTAAAGCACCTCTTCTGTTTCATATTAAAATATATCCTGCAAATCGGACAATAATGCCTTTATTTGTTCTCAAGTCATCACAAAATTCCTTTCCTGACAACTGCGACCTTTGACCTGTGAACTCATTACCCCGAAATGCAATCACCTCTTCTTATATTCAAAACATCCTGCAAATCTGATAAGAATGCCTTTATTTGTTCTCAAGTAATCACAAAATTCCTTTTTCTGACTTTTGTGACCTGTGACCTGTGACTTCATCCCCCCAAAATGCAATCACCTCTTCTGTTTCATATTAAAAATGATAATAATCCCTTTGTTCTCAAGTCATCACAAACTTCCTTTTCTGACTTCTGTGACCTTTGACCTGTGACCTCATTAGCCCAAAATGTGAGCACCTCTTCATTTTCATATTAAAACATATCCTGCAAATCTGATAACAATCTCTTTAAATTTCGAATCATCACAAAATTCCTTTTCTGACTTTTGTGACCTTTGAACTGTGATCTCAGAGCCCCAAAATGTAATCCCCTCTTCTGTTTAATATTAAAAACATCTGCAAATCTGACAACAATCCCTTTATTTGTTCTCAAGCCACCACGAAATTCCTTTTCTGAATTTTGTGACCTTTGACCTGTGACCTAATTACCCCAAAATGTAATCACCTCTTCTGTTTCATATTGCAAACATCCTGCCAATCTGATAATAATCACTTTATTCGTTCTCGAGTCATTACAATTTCTGACTTCTGTGACCTTTGACCTGCGACCTTATAACCCCAAAATGTAATCACATCTTCCATTTCATATCACAAACATATCCAGCAAGTTTGAAGACAATCCCTGTATTCATTTTTGAGTCATCATGAATTACCAAAGAATCATTTGCCTACTAAAGTATGAACGAGTTATTTTTAAAAATATATAACTAAAACCATCGTTTTTTTGTTTTTTTCCAAACAACACTTCATCATTTTTCAGCTCGTGAAATCTACATCCCAAGCACAATTACTGCATCTCATCATTGTCCCTTCTGTCAAAAATGAGTGCAATTATTGCCGTTTGTTGTATCTTACTGTTGACACAGCCAGAATATTACAAGCGCTTTAACATTGTCATGGAAACAGAGCGTGCGCTAATCTGCCTGTACTGTGACTTCCTCCAACACATTTCCCATCACTAAATAATCCAACAGTTGAATATATGACCTTTTTGTGAACTGCAGTGAGGTACTGAGAACAGCCACCTGCACAGCGGATGGCCCTGTCACATGCTTCTCAATTGATAAAGAGTAAGTCCAGGCCGGAAAATGCGTCAGATGTTCGCTTTAATGATCGTGACGATATTTTTATAATTCAAGAGTATTCGAGGAGACGATCCCCATTGAGCACTTGGAGCTTTTTGATGAGTACGCGCCAACTCCATTTATTATTGTCTATCTAGTTGATAGGCAAATTTAATGTTTTTTTTAAATTTTATATCAGCTCCAAGATGCTTCAAGAGGCGCGAGCGCCAGAAAAAGCCAGGTGAGAACTTCATGAGAAGCGTTAATTGGTGTGAAATATTCTGTTTAACATGCTAATATGTTGTTATTAATATGCTATATGCTAGTCCCAGTTCCACTCTAAGATTTAAGGACCTGGTACCGGTGTTGTACCAGGAAGGGCGCTACCAAGGGGACCCCGTCACCCTCGGAGTTGGAGGCTTCGGACGAGTTCAACTGGTGCCGTAGACATTTCTGACGGACACTCTGTGTTGTCGTTTGCGGCGTTCAAATGTGTGTTTTTGCAGATGACCACGTTGAACCATGGCAAGTATTACGCCATGAAGCGGGTCTGTAAGAAGCACATTGTGGCCAAGAGACAAGAGGAGCACATGTTGTTTGAGAAGAAAATTCTTAAAGCCATCCAGTGTGACTTTATTGTCAGGTAAACACGGTTTATATAGGGATTTTGGGGTGATCACTTTAGAGCGCCTCGTTGTTGGCCGTGAGTGCACAAATGTGACGGTGAGTAAGTCAATATTAGGGGTGGGAACATCTAGGTATCTCACGATACAATACGATTTATGATACAAGGCTCACGATATGGTGATCCAACAATTATCGATACATGGTTCAGGAAATCATGCTACAATATATGATATTTTGATTTTAGGTCACATGCTGTCAGTGTTGATTTCGTCACTGATGACGATAACAAAAATGTTTCATCAATAAGCACTTTTCATGATGATAACGAGACAAAAACGAGCAAAAAATGTGTTTTGAGAGACTAAAACATAACGAACCGAATGCCACTTTTACTAAATGGGCCCTCGCATTTTGGTGCAAGTCAGACGATACGACGCTCAGGGTGGTGGCAGATCGTTCCCCTCTCATCATCTTATGAAAAACTAACATGTGCTTGAAACTTTTTTTGTGTAGAACCTCTTTTGTGTTGTGGGCATGGCTAAAAGAGATGTTTTTCTATATCCTGAAATGAGAAAAACATTCAAAATCCCAGGTGAAAAAACCCCTATTGAAGAGGGTCCTACAAAAAATGAGTCGCTACTGAGCTGTGCCGCCTCGCCCTTATTCAAAACCAAAATTATTCCTGGGCCAATTCGACCAAGTGTGCTAAATTTCGTGACTCTATAAGCTACCCATGTCCCTTAAGAAATCTGCTTCCTTTTAATGGCGAACAAAGGGTCGTCATGGCAAGAGACATGTGGACATGGGCCTTAAAAGGTAGTATGATAAATGGTTTTTATAAGTACACTGACCAACTTGAAAGGAACTGGACATGTATGAGTAAAATGAGTGACCTTCTTTTGCCACTAGTGGGCGCTGTAGGGTTGATGCAAATGACCCCTACGAAACCTTTCAGGGTACGACTCTCATCTAGCACGGGAAGTTTGGCGCAGATCTGTTGTACGGGTGCCATGTTAGGACTGTTCAAAATTTGTGGTTGGACAAAATGGCGACGGTCGTTTTCACATTCTGGTTTTGACCACTCCGCTTCAAAAAAATCTCAATATTTTTCATCAGGCACCTGAACACATGTCTCAAGGCTCCCCTGATCAAGGTTTGAAGTGAATTGATTTTTTTTCCGTGGAGGAGGAGCTTGTAAATAAAAAATAAAAAAGGGCATTTCCTGTTGCCAGCAGGGGGCGCCAGTCCTAATTGGTAATTTTTCCATGCAGTCATGTTCAGGCTGGGATAACTGTCATACGAGCCAGATAAGAAAAAGACAAACTTGGATCAGGGAGTTATTATCCATTTACTGAATTTGGCGTGTTGCCAAAAACAAAGGCCGACTTCGGCACCCCGCCCAGGTCAGGCCTGTGAATGAAAATTCACCATTTTGATAACTTTAGCTCTCATATGTCTCATTAACAGTCTCACCAATTCTGAAGAGGATCAGACTAACTCCTTTAGGCGCCAGTGTCTCAAATGTGCACCCGTAAATCACCCAAAATTTTTCACATCCAATCCAAAATACCCGTCTTCCTGTTGTTTTTGGCGGATGGGTCCAAGAGACGTTTTGGTGCAGTTTTGCACAAAGTATCGACTCCTCAATTTTCATCGTTCTATGCAGAAAAACCTAAAAGGAGAAGCATTTTTGAAATATTAAAGGGGGCACAGTTGAGCTGCAAAATTAGCGAAATTTACGCTAAGCCGCATGTTTGTATCAATTTTGTTTAGTTTTCGGGCATATTAAGGCTTTAAATTGTCAGTTTTCATTTGTTCAGGTTTGTTAGCTAATTATCTGCAAATGACGGTGATAGATGTCCGATGCATGTGGGCAGGAGAGCTGGCAGCAATCGATCCCAGTTCAAAACATCAATGTCAACGACACTCGCTCATAAATCCACATTTTTTTTGTCCTTTCCAGGCTTCACGGTGCCTTCAAAGACACCCGTTACATCTACATGGTGATGGAATTCTGTGGCGGCGGCGAGATTTGGACCAAACTCAAAGAAGTGTGAGGAAACGCGCACACGAAACGATTCAAATGTTAGTGCCAGAGCAGGAAAAAATATGCATTTTGTGGTCAGAGGACGCTTCGACGAGCAGATCGCCGTTTTCTGCACGGCGTGCGTGGTGGAGGCGTACGCGTATCTTCATAAGAAGAGCATCATGTACAGAGATCTTAAGCCCGAGAACCTCATGTTGGACGTGCGCGGTTATGTCAAACTGGTCGGTTTATTAACAGTAAGAACGTGTGATCGGTATTCTGTTATATTGATGTTTTTTTTATCCCATGTAGGTGGATTTTGGTTTTGCCCGAGAGTTGGTACGCGGCGAGAAGACGTACTCGTTTGTCGGAACGCCTGAATATATGGCGCCCGAGATTATCAAGAATCAAGGGCACGATTTTGCTGTCGATTTCTGGTCGCTTGGAATTCTCATCTACGAACTTCTGGTGGGAAGGTGAAGTGAACAAACTCTTTTTTAAATAATTGTTTTGCTCAGTGTCAGCAAGTATTTATACCTCCGCCAGTTGGTGAATCCTATAGAAGGTATTTGGTTTTGTATGTCTGTTTTTTTTTTTTGTTTGTGTTATGTTTGTGAAACTTCCATCCGTCCATCAATTATCTTCTGCTTAGTCCGGGGTCAGGTCGCGGGGGCAGCAGCTTTAGCAGGGAAGCCCAGACTTCCCTCTCCCCAGCCACTTCAGCCAGCTCCTCCGGCGGGATTCCAAGGCGTTCCCAGGCCAACCGAGCGACATAGTCTCTCCAGCGTGTCCTGGGTCGTCCCCGGGGCCTCCTGCCGGTGGGACATCCCCGGAACACCTCTCTAGGGAGGTGTCCAGGAGGCATCCGAACCAGATGCCCGAGCCACCTCAACTGGCTCCTCTCGACGCGGATGAGTAGCGGCTCGACACCAAGCCCCTCCTGGATGACCGGGCTTCTCACCCTATCTCTAAGGGAGAGCCCGGACACCCTGCGGAGGAAACTCATTTCGGCCGCTTGTATCCGGGATCTTGTTCTTTCGGTCACGACCCACAGCTCGTGACCATAGGTGAAGGTAGGGACATAGATCGACCAGTAAATCTAGAGCTTCGCCAAAAGGACCGGTGCAGAGTCCGCATCACTGCAGACGCTGCACCGATCCACCTGTCAATGTCCCGCTCCTTCCTACCCTCACTCGTGAACAAGACCCCAACTCCTCCACTTGGGGCAGGATCTCATCCCCGACCCGGAGAGGGCATACCACCCTTTTCCGGCTGAGGACCATGGTCTCGGATTTGAAGGTGCTGTTCTTCATCCCAACCGCTTCACACTCGGCTGCGAACCGCCCCAGTGAGAGTTGGAGGTCACGGCTTGATGAGGCCAACAGCACCACATCATCTGCAAAAAGCAGAGATGCAATGCTGAGGCCACCAAACCGGACACCCTCAACGCTTCGGCTGCGCCTAGAAATTCTGTCCATAAAAATTATGAACAGAATCAGTGGCAAAGGGCAGCCTTGGCGGAGTCCAATCCTCACTGGGAACGAATTCGACTTACTGCTGGCAATGCGGACCGGACTCTGACACCGGTCGTACAGGGACCGAACAGCCCTTACCAAGGGGCTCGGTACCCCGTACTCCCGGAGCACCCTCCACAGGACTACCCCAGGCACACGGTTGAACGCCTTCTCCAAATGCACAAAACACATGTTGACTGGTTGAGCGAACTCCCATGCCCCCTCAAGGATCCTGCCAAGGGTGTAGAGCTGGTCCACTGTTCCACGGCCGGGATGAAAACCACACTTCTCATCCTTATTCCGAGATTCGACTTCCTGACGGACCCTCCTCTCCAGCACCCCTGAATAGACTTTACCGGGGAGGCTGAGGAGTGTGATCCCTCTATAATTGGAACACACACAAAGGGGACCACCACCCCGGGCTGCCAATCCAGAGGCACTGTCCCCGATGTCCACACAATGTTGTAGAGGCGTGTCAGGTTTGTGAAACTTGTTTGAATATAATGCAAAATATATCAAAAATATAAGTACAACCCCTCGCAAAAAGTATGGAATACCAGTCTCGGATGAGCCCTCACTCAGACATTTGATCATTTAGAACAAACTCAGCTAAAAAGCTTGAAAAAAATAATGAATTAGTTCAAAAGTGCAACTCTTTAGCATTCAGAAACACTAAACGAAATGAATAAAAAACATCGTGGTGGTCAGTAAATGTTCATTTTACATCGACTGGATGAGTCTTTCTCCAAGGAATGCTTTAACAGTTTCAGCTCTGTGGCATGATGCATTGTCATCTTGGAAAATGACAAACATATTTTCAATTGAAGGGATAAGAAAGCTGTCTAAAATTCTAATGTATACTTGTGCATTTATTGAAGATTTAACCACAGCCACCTCCCTAGTGCCTTTGCCTGACATGCAACCGCATATCATCAAGGACTGAGGGAATTTTGACGTCTTCTTCAGGCAGTCATCTTTGTAAATCTCACTGGAACAGCACCAAACAAAAGTTCCAGCATCATCAAGTTGTCCAATGCAGATTCTTGACTCTTGACACCTTTTCCAATGCAGATTCTTGACTCTTGACGAGGTGATGATGCTGGAACTTTTGGAAATTTGTAGCAACAAATCAGAAATGACATGCAGTTCACAGCTTATGCCTTGTGAGGCGTAAAAATGCTAGTTTATTAACAAAACTGCATGTCACGGTCACTTCCACTGGAATTTTTTTTTTTTTGGAACATTGATGCCCATTGACGGCCATGCATGTCGAATCTATTGATGCCAATGTACTTGGATTCAATTGACTATATGAATGTCGATGCCACTGACGGCCATGGATGTCCAAAAATTTTCCCATTCATTTTCAATGGGGAAAAAACAAAATTTCCCCAAATTAACAAAAAATGACCAGATATCAATAAGACGTGTCCCCCAAACATCCCCGATTCCATTGATGCTTATAGGGGGTGCTGCCATTGACGGCCATGGACGTCCCAATTTCCCATTCATTTCTCATGGCATTTACTTTGTTTAATGCCAATGACGGGCATGTTTCTCCATTGTATTGATGCCAATGTACTTGCTTTCCATTGACGCCTATGTAAGTCGATGCCATTGACAGCCATGGACGTCTAAAATTTTTCCCATTCATTTTCAATGGGGAAAAAACAAAATTTCCCCAAATCAACAGAAAATTACCAGATATCAATAGGAAGTGTCCCCCAAACTTCCCCGCTTCCATTGACGCTTATAGAGGGTGCTGCCATTGAGGGCCATGGACGTCTAAATTTTCCATTCATTTCCAATGGCATTTCTTCTGTTTAATGCCATTGACGGGCATGTTTGTCCATTCGAGAAATGCCAATGTACTTGGATGCCATTGACGGCTATGAACGTCCAAATTTTTCCCATTCATTTTAAATGGCAAAAAAAAACAATGTCCCCAAATCAACAGCAAATAACCAGATATCAATAGGACACGCCCCCAAATGACCTGATATGATCAGGCCACGCCCCCAAATATTCCTAAATGACCTTATATGATCAGGCCACGCCCCCTAAATGTTCCCAAATGACCTGATATGATCAGGCCACGCCCCCTAACTGTTCCCAAATGACCTGATATGATCAGGCCACGCCCCCTAACTGTTCCCAAATGACCTGATATTATTATCCCAGGCCCCATAAATGTCCCCCAATAGACAGGAAGTGACCTGATATTGTCCCTGAATTGTCTCCAAACCAACCTAGGCTGGGTCTAAGATCTGTATCTCCACCTGACAAAGACCAATTTCTCCCGAAATTGCAGTTTCTAGTTTATTAACAAAACTGCATGTCACGGTGTTAGACATACAAGTTAACATGTTAAAATTAACCAAAAACTGCCAAATTTTGTCAAAAATAGCTCAAATTTTATCAACCCGCAAAATCTCAAATATTCAAATATATTCCAATCTGGCAACACTGCTGTCATCCCTTCCAGTTCAAATGGATTATCGAACCCCTGCCGATGGCAGCAAAAAAGGGCACTTGTCACTTTTTCATCCAACTTTTTTCTCGCCCTTCTCTTATTTCATCAACTGGAACAATCAAGCCCGCCTTTTTCAAGCTCGGAACCTCAAAAAATTTACGCCAAAATCCTGGACGGGGTTCTCAACTATCCTCCGTATTTAAGCGAGGCGGCCAAATCCATCATCAGTAAGCTGTGCAGGTGAGCCAGTATCTTCAAAGTTGCAGCGAAATAGCATAAATTAGAAATAATTGGTTGATTTTGCTGTTATATTGCAGACCGCGGCCTGGTCAGAGGTTAGGAAACACCAAAAATGGCATTAAAGATGTACGACATCACAGGTAAGCGCACGATTAATCGATTTGAAAAAAGCCTCGAATCAAATTTTGCTGCTTCGAGTATTTGTTTAATTAGTGTAGCCTTGTAATAGCTTGTTTTGAAAGTGTTTGCATTTAGCTTTATTGATTTGGGTTGATACACTGCCTTCTAGTGGTAACAGTGTATATGACATAACTAATTTAACATGGCTGAATCCAATTGCTCCCTGTTAAGACCAACATAAGGTAAGTTTTGTAAGATATCGATGGTAAAGGATGTTAAAAATCAAATTTTGCACAACAGGTGGTTCAGTAACATGAACTGGCACAAACTACGCATGGCTCAGCTGGACGCGCCCACTGTCCGTCTCATACGTAAGGTGTGTCCACAGAGTCTTATTTTTGCCGCTTCCAGTGTTCATTTTTTTTCCCGTTTCCGACTTTTAGGGCCCATCCTACATCAATTTCGAGCGCTTCCCTCAGGACCAAACAAAAGCGGAAGAGGAGTTCTCTGGTTGGGATCGGGACTTTTAAACTGGAACAGTGATGGCGATTTGAATAATAAAAATGAATTTCAATTGGTGTTCTTGAAATATTTTGACTCTAAATTGATCTTTAACTCTAAAGACTTTTTTTTTTTTTTTTTTTTTTTAAAGAAAATCATTTTAAATTCCGTGTTGTTTTCGTCAATGATGACGATAACGAAAAATATTTTGTCAATAAAGCAGGAGCAGGGAGGAAACAAAAGAAGCGGCAGAACGATTGCGAATTCAGCTGATTTTGCGGATCATTTTATTTATTTCATCAAGCCAGCCCAGTGTACTGCAGGCTTTTGTTGCTGCACCAGGGAGATACGTGTGAGCCTTTTTTAGTTTCAAAAAGTTCTCTTCTGAATCTATCCCCCTCAATGGGCTGAATTCTAAATCAGATGAAACCATGACCCTGCTGACGTCATCATCCCGCTGGGAACGCTAGAGCTATACTGACATGCAGGTCCAAACGGCAGATTAAAAGACTAATTTCTCGTCATCTGCGCTTTGCCAAATTGTTGTATATAGTCGAATTGTGTCAAAATATGATTCTAATTCACATAATAATGCTATTTAAGATTTTTTTAAGAAGGTCTGTGCTAAGTGATCATCACACACTAAATGGAACTTGTAGCGTTAGCATTCATTTATATTCGCGTTAGCATTAGGTGGATTTTTTGGGGTCCATAATCAGAGCATTTCTGTTTTTACTTGTTTTTATTTAATTTTGAGTTTATAAATATTGTATTAAAATACTAATTCCTTAATAAAAATATACATTCTATTATTCTTTTATATCTGAAAAAAGAAAAAACAGCACATCACCTTTGGGGACTTGTAAGCCAGAATCCACATGTGCGTTTGTCCCCCCCCCCATATTAAAAAAAAAAAAAGACTTTACTATAGCCTATAATAATAATATTAAGAATAGTAATAATTGAATTTAGCTTTTAAAAGGTTAAATTTAAATTTAATTAATTTTTGTATTTACATTTTGATTGCATTTTAGATTTTTTTTTTTCAAGTTTTTTTTTTTAAAACGAAAATTTTGAATGTCTTTTCTGGATTTGATGTTTTGATATTTATTTTGTGTTTTATTATCATTTTTTCATTTTTAAATTTTGTCTTAGTTTTTATCAGTGTAAATGTAAAACTTTTTTAGTTTTTCACTTTAAAATTGCTTTTTAATTTAATTTTTTTTAATGTGGTTATTGAATTCACCACTAATTTTATTGATTTTATTATTATTATTATTAATATAATTAAGTATATATAAAAATATATATATCTTTTGTATTTTTTGTATATTTTAATTTTAATTTTTTTTTCATTTCAAACTTTGAATTTGATACTTATTTTAATTTGATAATTAAAAAAATATATATCTTTTTATATTATTGTTTTCAACAATAATTTAAAAAAGTACATCATTGTTATACTGGAATTTTTGTATTTTCATTTTGATTGCATTTTTTTTCATTTTGATTGCATTTTTGGAGTTTTTTTTTTTAAATAGGTTTTTTTTTTTTTTAAACGAAAATTTTGAATGTCGTTTCTGGATTTGATGTTTTGATATTTATTTTAATTTTAAATTTGATGTAAGTTGTTATTAAAGTGTAATTAAATGTAGACATTTTTTTATTTTTCAGTTTAAAATTGTTTATTAATTTAATTATTTTAAAAAATGTTATTGATTTCAACACTAATTTTATTCATTTTAATATGATTAAGTGTATATCAAAATTTTCATTTTTTTTATTTCAAACTTTTAATTTGATACTTATTTTAATTCGATAATTAAAAAAAAAAAAAATTAATTATTGTTTTCAACAATAAAAAAACAACAACAAAAAAACCCATCATTGTTACTTGTTTTTTTTTTTTTTTTCCAAATGGACATTTAATTTTCTACTATTAATTCTAATAATAAATAAGTAACTTCTTGGCTAGTTTTAATGTCAATGACTCCAGTTCAATTATAATTAATAGCAATATAATTTCTTGCCATTTATTTTTCTCTTCTACCCTAATCCCTGGAGGGAAAGTCATTTATACACGCGTCTAAATAAGGTATCATTGTTCCTCACGGCACAGCGAAGCCTCATTTCGCCGAATCAGTGCAAACACATAGATAAGGTTAAATTAACACGTCGGCTTATCAGAAGAAGTGGTTGCTATGGCGATCTTATTTGAACAGAATGCTTGTTTGAAGACATCCTGTGATTAAAAACACATTGATTAACTTTGGCTCGAGATGTTCTTTTCCAGACAACAGGCTTAAATTAAGCTTTTTTCTCAATTTGGTAAGAAAAACAATGAGTTTATTATGAGTAGACGTCCAATCCATTTGAAGTGGGAGGGTGGCAGCGAATGAACGAACGTTCATTCGCTGCCACCCTCCCACTCCAAATGAATTGGACGTCTAGCGCTGTCAGTGAATGACTAAATCGTATGAGTACTTGAATGCTTTTCAAGGGGAGAGGAAGATGTTAGCGGGCAGATGTCATCGCCATTCAGCCAGTGTCCTGGCAGTAAAAGGTCAAGCTGTCATTCATCCTCTAGGGTTGTAGGAGGTCTCCTCATATTTTCTCATTTCTGCCCGTGACACTGAGAATTAGTCAAAGGTCAGAGTTTAAACGAGACGTTTAGGGATCGGAGAGTTGGCTTTTTTAAAGGTCATTTCCAATAAGGGCCTGTTTTCAACATGCTTTCGTTTCCATTCCGAGTTTGGCTACAACTGCACTAAAACAGTGGGACTGTTATGTCAGTGCAGTGAAAACAATAATCAAATTAGGTTCGAAACACAAATTACAAGGGGGAAAAAAATCTGTGTTTATTTTCAATATTAATTAAAAAAACAAATCACATTTCACAATGTGATAAATGTTTAAAAAAAAGAATTTAAAAAAAAGGTCCGGTGTCAAGTGTTTACATGATATCACGTTTTTATATGATAATTATCACCTTTTTACATGATAATTATTACGTTTTTTATGATAGTACATGATCGTTTCATGTTTTTACATGAGAGTTATCGACTTATCACGTTTTTGCATGATAATTATCACATTTTGACATGATCGTTTCATGTTTTTACATGATAGTTATCAACATTTTTACATTATTATCATCTTTTTACATTATATTTAGTTTTTGACATAAGTTTTGACATGATAATTACGTTTTTACATGATAGTTATGACGTTTTTATATGATAGTTGATGTTTTTACTTGATAGTTATCACGTTTTTACATTATAATTATCAGGTTTTTACGTGATTGTATCACATTTTTCATGATGGGGATCACATTTTTACGTACATGATATCATGTTTTTATTATTTATTTTTGTCACGTGTTTCCATGATATTTAGGTTTTAACATAATATCACGTTTTTACACTATTATCCCGTTTTTACATTCTAGTATCACGTTTTTACATGATAGTTATCAACTTATCACGTTTTTACATGATAATTATTGCATTTTGACATGATCGTTTCATGTTTTTACATGATAGTTATCACATTTTTACATTATTATCGTCTTTTTACATTATATTTAACAGGTTTTTTAATGCTCGTATCACGTTTTTACATGACGTTTATCACGTTTTTACATGATAATTATCAAGTTTTTACCTGATTGTTTCACGTTTTTACATAATTATCATCTTTTACATGATTTTTAACTGGGGTTTACTTGATTTTATCACGTATTTACATGATAATTATGACGTTTTTACATGATGGTTATCACATTTTTGCATAATTTTCATCTTTTTACATGAAATTCAACAGCTTTTTACGTGATTGTATCATGTTTTTACATGATAGTTATCACGTATTACATGATAATTATCAAGATTTTTACCTGATCGTATCACATTTTTACATAATTATCTTTTACATAATATTTAACAGGTTTTTACGTGATTTTATCAAGTTTTGACAGGATAATTACGACGTTTTTACATGATAGTTATGACGTTTTTATATGATAGTTTCATGTTTTTACTTGATAGTCATTACGTTTTCACATTATAATTATCAGGTTTTTACGTGATTGTATCACATTTTTCATGATGGGGATCACATTTTTACGTACATGATATCATGTTTTTATTATTTATTTTTATCACGTGTTTACACAATATTTAGATTTTAACATAATATCACGTTTTTACATTATCATCCTGTTTTTACATTCTAGTATCACGTTTTTACATGATAGCTATAACATATTTACATAATAGTATCACGGTTTTACTTGGTAGTTATCCCGTTTTTACATGATATCTCATTTTTACATAGATATCATGTTTTACGTTTTAACTTTATATTGTCATGTAAAAACCTGGATTAGTTTTTTGTTTTGTTTTGTGTGACAGCAATACGTTTCCGTGATGTTTTAACTAGGGCTGTCAAAATTATCGCGTTAACGGCCGGTAATCAATTTTAAAAATTAATCACGTTAAAATATTTGACGCAATTAACGCACATGCCCCGCTCAAAAAGATTAAAATGACAGTGTCATGTCCATTTGTTACTTGTTTTTTTGCCCTCTGCTGGCGCTTGGGTGCAACTGATTTTATGGGTTTCAGCACCATCCATGAGCATTGTGTAATTATTGACATCAACAATGGCAAGCTACTAGTTTATTTTTTGTTCGAACATTTAAAAAAAAAAAAATTATTAAAACGAAAACATTAAGAGGGATTTTAATATAAAATTTCTATAACTTGTACTAACATTTATCTTTTAAGAACTACAAGTCTTTCTATCCATGGATCGCTTTAACAGAATGTTAATAATGTTAATGCCATCTTGTTGGTTTATTGTTATAATAAACAAATACAGTACTTATGTACAGTATGTTGAATGTATATAACCGTCTTGTGTCTTATCTTTCCATTCCAGCAATAATTTATAGAAAAATATGGCATATTTTATAGGTGGTTTGAATTGCGATTGATTACGATTAATTAATTTTTAAGCTGTGATTAACTCGATTCAAAATTTTAATCGTTTGACAGCCCTAGTTTTAACATGATTCTCTTTAAATGTGATCAAGTCAATATTATAATAAGCTTAAGTTCCTCTTTTAACCTGATAACGTCCTTATTTTACCAAACGTTTCACGTTTAACCTCATAAATCAAACATTATAGCATGATAAAGATTGTGGTATTAACTTGATAAATTAACGTTTTAACGTAATAAGTGAAACGTTACATGACAAATTCATGCTACATGCTGAAGTTCACATTTTAAAGGGCTACCAAATATGTTAACGTGATGATTTTCACATTTAACGTGATAAATTTAATGTCATAACATGATAACTTTAACATAATAACATGCTAAAGTTAGCATTTTAAAGGGCTAACAAATACGCTGACTCGATAATTTACTTTCAACTTGATATATTTAACGTTATAACACGGTGAGTTTAACATTATAAGATGGAAAAGTTGGCATTTTAGAAAAATAACAAATATGTTATTGTGATCATTATTACTTTTAACGTAATAAATTTAACACTATAACATGATAAGTTTAACATAATGACATGCTAAATTTTGCATTTTAACATGACAATTTTCACGTTTTAACACGACAACATTCATTGTTTAACTTTATAACTAGAGATGTCCCGATCGATCGGGATGCCGATCCCGATCGATCGGGTCCGATCACAACATTTTCAAAGTATCGGAATCGGCAAAAGAATATCAGCCATACCTTTTTTTAATATATATATTTTTTAATTAAATCGTTTTCCAATTGTATTTAACGTTACAAACATAATATGTTACACTCATCCAGAGTCTTTAGTTTAGGCTTCAGGTAGGGTTATCCAATTTATCCCGATAATGGCGGTAATGATTTTTTTTTAATGTATCACGTTAAAATATTTAACGCAATTAATATATGCGCTGCACGACCCACTCACGCATTGTCGGGCTCAAACCATAATGGCGCCGTCTTACCTTTATAGAGAGATAAAAGGCAGCGTAAAATAAGTAGAGTGAATTTTGGCAGCCTTTGGAGCCTTTTTTTTAATTGGCTAAAGCCTTACAATCCCTCTCCCTACGATTAGAAATATCATGGGAAGCAATGTGGGGAACAAAGGTAGTAATTAATCTTTTTCTTAACACCTTATGTTATTTCCCAACGCAGAGAAGATATATCAATTGGTACCACTACGCACAGTCATGGTTGCACTTCCCATCATGCATTTGGGCAGAACAGTTAAATGGCTACAGTATCATTTACTGAAAGCTCAACAAATACACTAGATGGCAATATTTAGTCACAATATACAAAGTCACAAGTCTTTCTATCCGTGGATCCCTCTCACAGAAAGAATGTTAATAATGTAAATGCCATCTTGAGGATTTATTGTCATAATAAACAAATACAATACTTGTGTACTGTATGTTGAATGTATATATTCGTCCGAGTTTTATTCATTTTTTTCTTAATGCATTGCCAAAATGTATATGATCTGGAAAAATTATCGGGAATGATTGGAATTGAATCGAGAGCAAAAAAAAAGCAATCGGATCGGGAAATATCGGGATCGGCAGATACTCAAACTAAAACGATCGGGATTGGATCGGGAGCACAAAAACATGATCGGAACAACCCTAATTATAACATGTTAATTTAACGTTATAACATCGTAAGTTTAACATTATAACATGCAAAATGTCGCATTTTAACGCGCGAACTTCTATTTGACATAAGTTTAACTTTTTAACATGACAATTTTCATGTTTTTATGCGACAATATTCATTTTTCAACGTTGTAACAACAAATTCAATGTTATAACATAATACGGTTAACATTATAACATGCTAAATTTCGCATTTCAACGCGATAACGTCAACATTTCTCATTAACAGTTGACCCAAAATAAATTGCTTTGTTTTGTTTTGCTGAATGCAGTCATCCAAAATATGACAGCAACTGAAACGTATCACTCTGTTGAAAATGACAGCTTTCCCTGAGTTGCCAGTCTTCAAATCTTTTCTCCAGGCAAAACACAAAAGTGCAAGTGTTGCTTTTAGCACCGGATGTTCGTACAGGTAAATTTAAAAAGCAATGACATATTTAGGGCATTTCGAAGACAAACATGAGTGTTGCATAAACAGGACATATGGACACAAAAATACACACTTGTGACCTCACACATACGCCCTCACTTTCTCTCCTGGTGTGTGATGTAAGCACTTTTCTCAGCTTGTAGACGTGTTACAGAAAAAAGAACAACAACCCAAAAAAACGTGTTTTACATATAAAAGATTTTATTTAAAACGCTCAAAAAGTGCGAATGATGAGCTTTCTGACACACGAGCACAGTTGGATAACATTTAAACGTGCATGCAACACTTGAAAAATCTTGCACCGTCCACCAATATTTTTGTCCGTTTTTGTTAAGACACAATGAATGTTGTAATGCTCCCGAAAAAGTGTACAGCACACGAAACCGTAAGACACTTGAACGCCTCGTACAATCTTACACGGAAAACTGGAAATCACAATGAGACAGAATTGTTGTAACACAATTTTCATGGCTTGTGTATGGAGCCCCTAAAGGGATATTGACAGAAATAAAATTAATTTAAACCATCTGGTGTGCACCATATAGTATGTGGTGCACACTAGAAACTATCTCTGCGCATCAGAAAGAATCTGGTGCGCAACAAATAGTATGTGGTGTGCACTAGAAACTCTCCGGTGCGCTAGTGCGCACCTGATAGTATGTGTTGCGCACTAAAAACTATCTGGTGCGCACCAGGTATTGTGTGGTGCGCACTAGAAACTACCTGGTGTGCCCCAGATAGCATGGGGTGTGCACTACAACTTATCGCACCAGAGAGTATGTGGTGCGTACTAAAAACTATCTGCTGCAAACCAGATGGTGTGTGGTGCGCACTACAAACTACACGGTGCGCACCAGATAGTGTGTGGTGCGCACTAAAAACTATCTGGTGCGCATCAGATGGTATGTAGTGCGCACCAGCACCCGATAGTATGTTTTGCGCTCTAAAAACTACCTAGTGCACACCAGATGGTGGTGCTGCGCACCAGATAGTGTGTGATGCGGAGTACAAAACTATCTGGTGCACCCCAGATAGCATGGGGTGTGCACTACAAACTATCGCACCAGATAGTATATGTTGCACACTAAAAACTATCTGCTGCACACCAGATGGTGTGTGGTGCGCACTACAAACTAAACGGTGCGCACCAGATAGTGTGTGGTGCGCACTAAAAACTATCTGGTGTGCCCCAGATAGCATGGGGTGTGCACTACAAACTATCGCACCAGATAGTATGTGGTGCGCACTAAAAACAATCTGCTGCACACCAGATGGTGTGTGGTGCGCACTAGAAACTACCTGGTGTGCCCCAGATAGCATGGGGTGTGCACTACAAACTATCGCACCAGAGAGTATGTGGTGCGTACTAAAAACTATCTGCTGCACACCAGATGGTGTGTGGTGCGCACTACAAACTACACGGTGCGCACCAGATAGTGTGAGGTGCGCACTAAAAACTATCTGGTGCGCATCAGATAGTATGTAGTGCGCACCAGCACCCGATCGTATGTTTTGCGCTCTAAAAACTACCTAGTGCACACCAGATGGTGGTGCTGCGCACCAGATATTGTGTGATGCGGAGTACAAAACTGTCTGGTGCGGCCCAGATAGCATGGGGTGTGCACTACAAACTGTCGCACCAGATAGTATATGTTGCACACTAAAAACTATATGCTGCACACCAGATGGTGTGTGGTGCGCACTACAAACTAAACGGTGCGCACCAGATAGTGTGTGGTGCGCACTAAAAACTATCTGGTGTGCCCCAGATGGTGTGTGGTGCGCACTACAAACTACACGGTGCGCATAAGATAGTGTGTGGTGCGCACTAAAAACTATCTGGTGTGCCTCAGATAGCATGGGGTGTGCACTACAAACTATCGCACCAGATAGGATGTGGTGCGCACTAAAAACAATCTGCTGCACACCAGATGGTGTGTGGTGCGCACTACAAACTACACGGTGCGCATAAGGTAGTGTGTGGTGCGCACTAAAAACTATCTGGTGTGCCTCAGATAGCATGGGGTGTGCACTACAAACTATCGCACCAGATAGGATGTGGTGCGCACTAAAAACTATCTGCTGCACACCAGATGGTGTGTGGTGCACACTACAAACTACACGGTGCGCACCAGATAGTGTGAGGTGCGCACTAAAATATATCTGGTGTGCACCATGTGGTGTGTAGTGCGCACTACAAACTACACGGTGCGCACCAGATAGTGTGGTGCACACTAAAAACTATCTGGTGCGCACCAGTTAGTGTTTGGTCGGGAGTACAAAACTATCTAGTGCGAACCAAATACTGTGCGGTGCGCAATAGAAACTATCTGGGGTGCACTAAAAACTATCTGCTGCGCACCAGATAGTGTGTGGTGCGAAGTACAAAACTATCTGGTTTGCAATAGAAACTATCTGGTGTGCCCAAGATAGCATGTGGTGTGCACAACAAACTATCACACCAAATAGTATGTGTTGTGCTGTAAAAACTATCTGCTGCGCTCCAGATAGTGTTTGGTCCGGAGTACAAAACTATCTGGAGCGAACCAAATACTGTGCGTTGCGCACTAGAAACTATCTGGGGTGCACAAGATAGTGTGTGGTGCGCACTAGAAACTATCTGGTGTGCCCCAGATAGCATGTTGTGTGGACTACAAACTATCGCACCAGATAGTATGTGGTGTGCACTAAAAACTATCTGGTGCGGACCAGATGGTGTGAGGCGCACTACAAAATACCCAGTGCGCACCAGAAACTATCTAATGCGCACCAGATAGAGTGTGGTGCGCACTAAAAACTATCTGGTGCGCACCAGCTAGTGTGTGGTGCGCACTAGAAACGATCTGGTGTGCACCACACACATTCTGGTGCGCACTACATTGTTTCTCGTGCGCACCACACACTATTTGGTGCGCACCACATTGTTTCTGGTGCGCATACTATGTGGTGCACACTAGAAACTATGTAGTGCACACGAGAAACAATCTGGTCTGCACAAGATAGTATGTGGTGCACACTACAAAACAATCTAGTGCGCACCAGAAAACTATTTGGTGCCCACCAAAAAAAGTATCTGGTGTGCACTAGAAACTATTTGGTGAGACCTAGAAAGTTCCTTTCTATAGGTGCACGTCAGACACCAGCAGTTTCGACGTGCTAAATATGATAATACAGGATTTAGTAACATACCATCCGGTGCGCACCAGATAGGATGTGGTGCGCACTAGAAACTACGTGGTACACACTAGAAACTATCTGGTGCACACCAGAAACAATCTGTTGCACGATGTCCAAGTAATGCAACTAATATCTTTGTCGTTGAGTCCAAGATTGAAGTAAAGCTCAACTTAATCCTGAATAATCATTTTTAGCATGCCAAAATTAAATATATAATATTTAAAAATAACAACATATTTGACACTTGTGAGTGTTCAGCAGGGAGTCACAAACAAGCAGCTTGAAGTGAGCGCATTTTGGAGAACATTTCATTTTCTCCAAGATAAAATAGTCTCTCATTTCTTGACACAGTGGCAACAGGAATAAAAATAAGACTCTTAACATACACTGCGTTTCTACTGTCTTGTCTTTCATGCATGTTGACTTGTGGGCTTTCCAGTAAGGCACACGTGGGCGATTCCTTAGGGGTGAAGCGCCGCCTGTCACTCATCCAGGAATATATATATATTAAAAAAACAACAACCCCGTCAACATTCATCTTCATCTGGTGAGCGCGGGGGCAAACTGTGTGGAAACATACAAGGCATAGATGTGTGGTGGTGTAGAAAAACGATGAGAAGAAAAGACATTCCTTAATTGTGGGGTGATGTGTCGAGTATCCGCTTTTATCTGATGCAGATGTTTTGGACCTCGTGGGGTAAATTGATAGTAGATGAGCACAATTCCATCTATTGCGTTCTGGATTTACGGATGCGTTTAGTTATTCATGAGCTTTTGCATCATGCATTTGATACAGTCTATTTTTTCCTGGACTCCATTTTAAGTGTGTTCTCATCAGAATTTAGTAGTTTATGACCTTGGTGAAGATGTCAATCGTTTGTGCTGATATCGATTATGAGATAGTTACAATTTTTTATTGATCAATCCAGACCCCCATTTTGAGCTAAACCTATGGTCAAACATTTTTTTTTTCAACTGACAGAAGAGAGTCTACATTTTCATTTGGCATGTTCGGTGCTTGATTCTGTGAAACATTCTAAAACCGCGGGCAATGAATGAGCATAGACTTCATAATGATATTGACGGATCAGATTCGGCCTTCACTGCGCCAAGTTATTCGCAGTCGGTCGGAGCGACACATGCAGCGATCCAACGCCGGATTTAGGTTGAAAAAGTACGAAAGCTGTAGCGCATTCAAACAGCAAGGATTGTCTCAGCAGTGATTTGTTTGACGATATTATATTTTTCGTTTTTTCACAAGAATTTTCAACGTAAAAATCTCTGTTTACATATGGCGGCCGCCGCTTTGACTAACAGATTGGCATCGTACTTCGACATATTTATGTATAATATATGTTGACTGCACAATTTTTTGCTTTTAAGCAAGAATCGAGACTGTTTTACATCCATATCAGGGATTCAGGGATTTGAGCATTTATTCACAAGTATTTTCACCAGAAAAGCTTTGTTTACATATGGCGGCTGCCACATTGACTACAGACTAGCATTGTACTTCGACATATATATCCGTAAAATAAATGCTAACTGCAAGGTTTTTTTTCTGCTTTTAACCAAGAATCAACACTGTTTTACGTCCATATCTATAGGGAATTGAGAGATTTAAGCATTTATTTGCAAAAATTTTCACCGGAAAAGCTCTGTTTACATATGGCGGCCGCTATATTGACGAACAGACTAGCAAAGTAACTCGAATGATTTAATGTAAAATAAATGATAACTGCATGTTTTTTTTTGCTTTTAAATAAGAATCGAGACTGTTTTCCGTCCATACGTGTAAAGAATTCAGAATTTTCATCGGAAAAGCTCTGTTTACATCAGGCAGCCGCTAGCTACATTCACTAACAGATTAGCATTGTACTTTGAATTATTTACATAAAATAAATGCTAACTGCATGATTCTTTTTTAAAATTTTTTATTTTAAACAAGAATGGAGACTGTTTTACGTCCATATCTATAAAGAATTCGGGGATTTAAGCATTTATTCAGAAGAACTTTCACCGGAAAAGTTCTGTTTACATATGGCGGCCGCTATATTGACTAACAGACTAGCAATGTACTTTGAATTATTTGTGTTTAATAAATGCTAACTGCATTTTTTTTTTTTTTGCTTTTAACCAAGAATCGAGATTGTTTTGCTTCCATATCTGTAAAGACTTCAAGGATTTAAGCATTTATTTGCAAGAATTTTCATCGGAAAAGCTCTGTTTACATCAGGTGGCCGCTAGCTACATTCACTTACAGACTAGCATTGTACTTTGACATATTTACGTATAATAAATGTTAACTGCACAATTTTTTGCTTTTAACCAAGAATCGAGACTCTTTTACGTCCATATCAGGGATTCAGGTATTTAAGCATTTATAAGCAAGTATTTTTACCAGAAAAGCTCTGTTTACATATGGCGGTTGCCACATTGACTACAGATTAGCATTGTACTTTGACATAAATACGTAAAATAAATGCTAACTGCACTTTTTTTTGGCTTTGAACCAAGAATCGAGACTGTTTTGCTTTCAGATCTATAAAGAATTCAGGGATTTAAGCATTTATTCACAAGAATTTTCACCGGAAAAGCTCTGTTTACATATGGCAGCCGCCACATTGACTAACAGACTAGGATCGTACTTCGACATATTTTCGTAAAATAAATGCAGGATGCATGTTTTTTTTGTTGTTGTTGCTTTTAACCATGAACCGAGACTGTTTTGCATCCATATCTATAAAGAATTCAGGGATTTAAGCATTTATTCACAAGAATTTTCAACAAAAAAAGCTCTTTGTCTGTGATTCCGCTCGGTCAGCTTTGACGGCCACGCCAACCATGCAGGCCCCCTATTAATCGGCACCGCGCCCCGTCAATATCATTATGAAGTCTATGGAATTAATCGGTTGGGGATTTTCTTTTTGGACAGTTTCTAACTAAACTCCCATGAGAACACATCGACGAGGGTCATGTTGAACGTGGAACTCATTTGGTGTTTTCAACCACCGCAACCTCCATTCTGTCTGCAAAATCCGGACTTAGCCCGTTGAGGAAAAGACTTCCGTTCCGGGTCAGGGTGCCCGGCGTGAGCGACAGAGTCAAGTTGGCGTAAACCTCACGGTCCTCTCCCAGGTTGGCCGACAGTGTCCGTTTACCCGGTGTCATTTCCTGACTGGCCGAGGTGCCGATGCCCAGCTCCGACGACAGTTTGCGTTTGATGGACGCGGCACGCTGGAAGCGGTCGTAGATGTCCACGCTCAGACGCCGGCGGGTCTCTTTGAATTCGGCGGACACGTTGGCCGTCCATTCGGCGGCGTGAGCTCGGAACTCGCCCACCTACGACAGTGAATTGAATAGTTAACTCAGCGGCTGCCATTGACGGCGATAGTTGAATGAAATAGTATTTTGGAGCCAAATTATTGACATTTTAGGGCAATGGTTCTTAATCTGGGTTCTATGGAACCATTGGGGTTCGGTAAAAAAATCTAAGGGGTTCAATGAAGGGCCCTCTTTTAGACCAGTTATTGGAGTGGTTTGCCCCAATTCACCTGTTAGTCTTCAATCTAATGGAAGAAGAAACTTGTTTGCTCAGTGGAAGGTTGACTTTCACTTAGTATGGGAAGCAAAACAAACCTACAGACAGCATGGTTTATATTAGCATAAAAAACATTTCCGTCACATTTTATAGACGAGTTTCCTGAGCGAAATATGGGGGGATGCTGTGGGATGAGTTCCTGACGTCGTACCCGCATCTAATTCCAGCTAATCAGCAATGTCTTTAAACCGATCCTAGGCAGGTTGCAGATATTGACTCGCTGCCATTCGACAGTTTGTATTCTCAACCCCTTCGTTGCTTGCCTTGGTTTTTTTTTTTTTTTTAACGTGGCGAGACGTCCAACACATGTGCACATCGGTTAAAAGTGGTGACTGCTTACTACTTACTTAAGTATTTTCTTAAGGCATCTTTGATATGTTTTTGCTGTATGAATTTAAACTAGGGCTGTCAAATGATTCAAATTTTTAATCGAGTTAATTACAGCTTAAAATGAATTAATCGTAATTAATCGCAATTCAAACCATCTATGAAATATGCCATATTTTTCTGTAAATTATTGTTGGAATGGAAAGATAAGACACAAGACGGATATATACATTCAACATACGGTACATAAGTACTGTATTTATTTCTCTTTCTAAAGCGATCCATGGATAGAAAGACTTGTAGTTCTTAAAAGATAAATGTTAGTACAAGTTATAGAAATTTTATATTAAAACTAGGGCTGTCAAAATTATCGTGTTAACGGGCGGTAATTAATTTTTTTTAGTTAATCACGTTAAAATATTTGACGCAATTAACGCACATGTCCCGCTCAGACAGTATTCGGCCTTTTGTTAAGTTTCACAGCAAGGCTTTTTGTGCTGTCTAACAGCGAACTCTTGTGGTCGCTTTGCGACATGGTTTATTGTTTTCTTGCCAGTTCAATATGGCTGCACGACGTCTCGGGCTGACGCCTACGTTGTAATGTTGTGCTTATATGATCCTTGGACAAGATTTGTCCGTAAGTATGGTTGTTGTAAAGAATGTACATATTATGTTAGAAAGCGAAATGTTATATTTTTTGTATGAGACGCTTTTTGTTTATGTTTAGTGAACCTGTATAGCGTGCTAAGCCAACGTTGTTGCTAATGCAATGCTTGTGTACTTTTTGGTAGTTTTACGACGGCCAAAAGAGGCCATTTTATTAATAGATCAGATGAAAAAGGAAGAAGTCTGATTATTAAGGCATCGTTCACTTGCTGTCTAGCTTTGGAAAAAGTAGACGATTCGGAGTGAGGACAGCGTAGACAGATTTAAATGACAGTAGAGTGAAATGCCCCCTACAGTCCTTATGTACCCTATGTTGAATGTATATATCCATCTTGTGTCTTATCTTTCCATTCCAACAATTTATTTTACAGAATATATATATATATAATTTACAGAAAAATATGGCATATTTTATAGATGGTTTGAATTGCGATTAATTGCGATTAATTACGATTAATTAATTTTTAAGCTGTAATTAACTCGATTAAAAATTTTAATCGTTTGACAGCCCTAATTAAAACCCCTCTTAATGTTTTCGTTTTATTAAAATTTGTAAAATTTTCAATCAAAAAATAAACTAATAGCTCACCATTGTTGATGTCAATCAGTTGGACCCAAGCGCCAGCAGAGGGCGCCAAACACCAAAAAACAAGTAACAAGCGGACATTACACTCTGATGTCATTTAATCTGTTTGAGCGGGGCATGTGCGTTAATTGCGTCAAATATTTTAACGTGATTAATTTAAAAAATTAATTACCGCCCGTTAACGCGATAATTTTGACAGCCCTAATTTAAACAAAACAAGCTGAAAGCGCACGGTAGTACTTTGGGTGCCAAATTCGCCTCTTGTAACACGTTTCGCTGGTGTGGCACATTTTGGCAGAACACCGGTTTTGTCCTACTTTGGTCTCGTCGCATCCCGTCTTTCCTGTTCATTTTGCTTTTGCTGTTCGTTTTGTGAAATATCGACAGTTCTGTTCTGCTCTTTAATATTCCTCTCAGGTTCAAATTGAAAGGGCTGAACAGATGACATGTTTATGTCGCTACTTATACTCTTAACATTTATATTATTCACCGGGGAGTCCGTACACAGAGGTTGCTTATAAATCCACACACGTCACGTTGATAACCCCACCTAGACTACCCTCTACGTGTTTGACACGCTCGTTCGCATCGATCTCGGCGCTCCGAGGGCTCTCTGCGGCCTGTTTATTTATTTACAAGGCTCTAAAGTGTGCTTGCTTAAACTTTGAGTCCATTTAGAACGGAACGTATGTCTCACACACACACATACACAGCGGCATCACATGCTCCGATGCGTGCTTCTACCGCCTCGTTCTCACTTTGGCCGCCCGTGCGTCGGTCTCGCCAAGCTGGGAATTCTCGCCGAAGCTCTCAGCGTGCGCCGAAGCCACTAATTGGGAAAACAAGCGATTCCCCAAAGGTTTCTACAGTAGAGAGCGTGAATTGACACAAGAAATCTTTAATGGATTAGACAGCTACGGCTGCGCTGGCGCTATATGGTTGGGGTGTAAATAATTGATGATGCTGCTGCAAGCAATAATGAATCGGATTGTTTCTGTACAGTAGGGCCGCCACGAACGTTTGTTTGGGGAGTCGGGTGATTGTTTTTGCGAGGAGTCGACTATTCGGATCGTATTTGTGTCACGTTGTCACGTTATTTGTTATAATGTTAATTGGGTTTAAGATTTTAGCAGGAAATGTGGAGTTTCACTTGGATTTATTAGATCATCGAGATCTACAGAAACCATTTAAAATAAATAATTGTAATTTATTTTTAAAAAAATATTTTATTATTATTGATACAAAGAGGACAACAAAAGTCCTTTTTAAATTAAAGAAAATATTTGAAATGATATAAATTAAAACAAATAAAAAGGGATGTAAACAGAATATTTAAAGTTTTTTTCAGTTTTGTTTAAAATTTAAAAAATAAATCTATAAAAAGTATAAAATAAAATATTTGCAGTTGTTTCTTTTTTTAAATTAACTTAGTAATGTCAATTAAAATGAATGTGCTTTACTTAAAACATTTTTAAAGATAAACTCTGTAGCAATATAAATACAATAGAAACAAAACACATTTATCTTTGTTTTTTTTTTCCATGAGAAAAGTAAACTATTTTTCTATTTAAAACACTTAAAAAATTTTAAATCCCATTAATTTTTTCCTCTTTTTGATTTTTTTCTAAATTAAAAAAAAAAAAAAAATGAAAACAAATAAAAAGAGGTATAAAGAGAATTATTTATAATTAAAAAAATAAATAAAATGACAAATGCAAAATGAATAAAAATATTTACAGTTTGTCTTTTTTAAATTAACATATTAATGTCAAGGAATGTGTTTTATTTAAAACACGTTTCAAGATAAAATATGTACAAATATCCATTTTCAAATAAAAAATAAAATTGATATTTTTTTGCTTTTTAAAAAAAATTAATTAAAGTGAACTAAATTACTGGTAATTTAAAAAAATTAACAAACTAAAAAAATAAAATAAATTAAAAAATGTCTATTAAAAAATCACATTTATCTTTTTGGTTTTTTTAGAGAAGTAAACGTTTTAAAATTTAAAACACCTAAAATAATTTAAAAAGTCCCCTTTATTTTTTCTCTTTTTCATTTTTTTTTTAAAATTAAAAACATTTATAGAAATTATAAAAATTAAAACAAATAAAAAGGGTATAAAGAGAATATTTACAGTTTTTATTTTGTTTTATTAAAAATAAAAAAAAATTAATTGGATGACAAATATATATCTATATATATTTTAATTTAATATAGTAATGTCAATTAGAATGAATGTATTTTACTTAAAACACTTCTAAAGGTAAAATAAAAAAAATATACATTCAGTTAAAATCTTTTTGCTTTTAGTATTTTTTTTAACTTAACACACTAAAATAAAAAAAATACATAAATATTCAAATTTTTTTTCTCTTTTTGCTCGATTTAAATTCTAAAAATTGAATTTTAAATTAAATACTTTTTTACAAAAAAAAAAAAAAAAAATCAATTAAAACAACACTTAGTAACTTTTCAGTTTTGGTTGATTTTAGCGATGCCAGTGGACAAAAGCGGTAGTGTTTTGCCTTAAGGAAGATGGCATTTCCTGTTAGGACCAGCGCGCACCCTCATGGTGTCCTAAAATCATGATGGTCGCCTGCAGATGGATTAAACAAAATTTCTGTTTCCAGTAGCTGTGTGACGATTGAAAAGTAATTAGTTAATGAATCTAATTGTGGCTAAACAATAGCATATGACGGTTAGCAACCGTGTGGCTTAGTGTGGCTAACCCCCCCACCCTTAAAGTTAATTAGTGCCGGTGAAAGTTATACAGACTCCCTTAAGATATAAAAAAGGTGTCATTCAACTAGTTGTCAGTTGACATATCATCACAAATGTTATAAAAAATATTTCATAAAGGTTGAAAAGTTACCTAGTTTTGCTTTAAATAAATACAAATATGGCATTTTTGTACCTCCTCCTTGGTTTTCTTGGAGATGACGCGAAACCAGTCGCCGATCATGCTGAGCACAGCAGCAAAGTACGCCAGACCCACCAGAATCCAGAACCACACTACCGGCTTGTAGTACTTGAGGTACTCCGGACTTTCGGAACCGCCTGCAAGAAATCCAGTAAATTTTTATATGTAAAATCTGCATAACTCAGGAAATGAGAGGAGACAGACTGATTGCAGATAATGAAAGTAGTGCATTGTTCCTTCAATAAAAGCTGTCTGGACGTGACTGACTCACGGACGTGACATAAGCGGGAGATTTTAACGTATTCCGACCCGCGGAACAGGCGGCCGAGTTGACTTTGCGACCGACGGTGTTGGCACAGACGTTAATCCATAATCATTAGGCCCATCAGGGAGAACACATGCATGCAGTCCCACCGTTTAAATGTTGGTCGTCCCCCACACAAATTAACGTGCCATCTGTCTCTTTTGGCTTTTGTGTTTGTAAAACTCAAACAAAAAAAAAAAAGAAAGAAAAAAAAATGAAGTTCAGGTGATTTTCAAACACATTTTAACTCACCTGATTCAAATTTTAAAAAATATATATATCAGTTGAAACTATTAGGCAAAGAAGAAGTTTTATATTTAATGGTAGCTTTGCATGTGTTCCAAAATCAACCATCTGTTGTTATCCAATTCACATAAATCATACATAAAAAAATTCAGGAAGGTAAGGGGCAGGGGTTAATTTGTGCCGGACCCTGCCGGAACAAGATCCGGCACCTCTTGATTTTGGCCTCCCTGTGCTCCGGGACTTATTTGGCAGATCCTCTCGTGTATAGAAAATGATAATAGTGTAAAAACGTTTTATTGTAATAGCCACGAAGGGGGAGAAAGACAGGAGTCATTGATAGCTTTCTCCACTTTATTGTGGCAACACTAAAATAACTATAACCGCCACATTCAACCGCTAACTTTTGCTTCTCGTCTGTCTGCCCCTCGCTTCCTACTACCTCACAGCTCTCCAGTCCCAGCGTCTCTTAAAGGGACCGTGCATAGTTACGGACATAACGGTTTAAAATGAAATAATACCGTATTGGCCCGAATATGAGACGCCCCTGATTATAAGACGACCCCCTCTTTTTCAGGGTTTTTGTCACATGTACTTTGCATTCCGACAACTAGTGATTTACAAATTAAGCACTGGTAAGGGGCATAAAAATTGTATACAGAATTTGCCCAAAAACCTACAGCTCCTCCAAAATTCGCCAAAAATTTTCCCATTCATTTTTAATGGGATGCCATTGACGGCTATGTACGTCTTTCCATTAATTTCTAATGGCCAAAATTTCCCCTTCATTTTCAATGGCAGAATGTTTGTGTGTTTTGACCAAAAACTTACTATTACAGCCCATTGACATTCAATTTTGAGAAACAACATTAAGACCAGAATGACTCCTATTGAGTTATTTTTCTTTCATTTCTTATTTGTACTTTACGGAATGCTTCCCTCCTGGAGTGAAAAGTGCATTTGGCATCCATTTGAGAAATGTGCATTTTTCTGAGCCGGCTGAAAAATGTTGAAAATGGGTGCCCCGGAGGACCTTTTTCAAATTGGACTTTGGCTTTGAAACTAATGCTCACATTATGTATCCTGAAAATAAAATGAGTCTAGCACCTGAGGTACACATCTGCCAACATTGCTGCATTTACAAATGATGAACCAGGAAGCAGTTTTTTAGTCTAAAACGGCAAGAACGGCATCACCTTTTTCCCCGGCGACGAAATCTCCAAATCCGATGGTGGTGAGAGTGATGACCACAAAGTAGATGGACTCCAGCGTGCTCCAACCCTCGATGTGTTTGAAGATGACAGCTGGCAAAGCCACGAAGATCAGGCAGCCAAACAGGATGAAGAGCAACGTGGAGATCACGCGGATCTTGGTTTGGCTCACTTTCCATTTCTGGGGAAAAAAACCTTTATAATGTAAGAACATAGCATGAATAAACAAAGGTTGCTGGCAGGTGCTGACCCACCAGGGTGGCATGAGGGGGGGCAACTGCCACCCTAAAAGATAGGCTTGCCATCCTAGTTGCCGACCCAATTGGCACCGATGAAAACTTAAATTTGACATTTACTGCCATCAATTATGTAAGAAGTGGTGTCAGGGAGGCTCTTCATAATAATAATACAAAGATGTTTATATAATATATAGGATATAGTCTCTGTATATATACTGTATATAGTATAAGTATATACAGTGGGGCAAATAAGTATTTAGTCAACCACTAATTGTGCAAGTTCTCCCACAATATTAAAGAGGCCTGTAATTGTCAACATGGTTAAACCTCAACCATGAGAGACAGAATGGGGAAAAAAACCCAGAAAATCAAATTGTTTGATTTTTAAAGAATTTATTTGCAAATCATGGTGGAAAATAAGTATTTGGTCAATACCAAAAGTTCATCTCAATACTTTGTTATGTACTCTTTGTTGGCAATAATGGAGGCCAAACGTTTTCTGTAACTCTTCCCAAGCTTTTCACACACTGTTGATGGTATTTTGGCCCATTCCTCCTTGCAAATCTCCTCTAGAGCAGTGATGTTTTGGGGCTGTCGTTGGACAACACGGACATGACATTGACATGACATTGACTGGATGAGTCTTTTTTCCAAGGAATGCTTTAATAGTTTTAGATCTGTGGCATGATGCATTGTCATCTTGGAAAATGACAAACATATTTTCAATTGAAGGGATAAGAAAGCTGTCTAAAATTTCAATGTAAACGTGTGCATTCATTGAAGATTTAACCACAGCCATCTCCCTAGTGCCTTTGCCTGACATGCAGCCCCATATCATAAAGGACTGAGTGAATTTTGATGTTTTCTTCAGGCGGTCATCTTTGTAAAACTCCCTGGAACCACACCAAACCAAAGTTCCAGCATCATCACCTTGTCCAATGCAGATTCATGACTCTTGACACCTTGTCCAATGCAGATTATTGACTCTTGACTGCAAGCTGTCATAAAAGCCAGAGGTGGTGCTACTAAATACGAGAGATGTGTTTTGATTGTTATTTCTTTGTTTGTTTCTCATGATTCCATATTTTTCTTCCTCAGAATGGAATGGAGTGATTCCATATATATTTCCCTGCACTTGCTCCATGAAAGTAACATTTACTGACCACCACAATCTTTTTTATCCATTTCTTTTGAACTAATTCATTATTTATTTTCAAGCCTTTTATCTGAGTTTGTTCTTTTGTTCTACATAATAAAATATCTGAATGAGTGGTTCTATCTATCTATCTATCTATCTATCTATCTATCTATCTATCTATCTATCTATCTATCTATCTATCTATCTATCTATCTATCTATCTATCTTAGGGCTGTCAAACGATTAAAATTTTTAATCGAGTTAATTACAACTTAAAAATTAATTAATCGTAATTAGTCATAATTGCAACTCAAACCATCTATAAAATATGCCATATTTTTCTGTAAATTATTGTTGGAATGGAAAGATAAGACACAAGACGGATATCTACATTCAACATACAGTACATAAGTACTGTATTTGTTTATTATAACGATAAATCAACAAGATGGCATTAACATTCTGTTAAAGCGATCCATGGATAGAAAGACTTGTAGTTCTTAAAAGATAAATGTTAGTACAAGTTAAAGAAATTTTATATTAAAACCCCTCTTAATGTTTTCGTTTGAATAAAATTTGTAAAATTTTCATTCAAAAAATAAACTAGTAGCTCACCATTGTTGATGTCAATAATTACACTATGTTCATGGGTGCTTAAGCCCATAAAATCAGTTGCACCCAAGCGCCAGCAGAGGGCGGCAAAACTCGATAAAACACAATTAACAAGTGAGCGTTTCACTGTACCGTCATTTAAATGTGTCTGAGCGGAGCATCTGCGTTAATTGCATCAAATATTTTAACGTGATTAATTTAAAAAATTAATTAACGCCCGTTAACGCGATAATTTTGACAGCTATTATATATATATATATATATATAGATATATCTATATATCAGAGGTTGCGCTAGACATTTTCGTTGTCTGTCATTTTGACTGACAGGGTCATAAAAATCCGGTCATAGTCTATTTTTACCCGTCACTTAAATTTTTAAAATGATAATGATGACATATTCAATAGTATTTAGTTTTCATTCATTTTTAATTAATATTGTAACGCTTGCTTGGCGGCGAAAAATTAGACACGGAAGTCGTGGTATTTTTCTCCCTTTTTACTCTGCTTACCGCCAACAACTCCGCCCCCAAAGAAAAGGAGGCAATGATATAGACCCCAATCACCAACGTCACACAATGATCTTAATTGTGGTTGTCAGCCCAAAATCTTCTAAATATATATTAAATGCATCTTACCAGATATAAAAAGACTACTACATAGTCTGTGGTGATCGTTTGGTGCCCAGATTTCTTGTCGAATTACAGCAGTCCATCTCGCTCTCCTCTCCGGGTCTCTCAGAATACGGTAGAACTTCAAGTCTCTCCGTCTATCTTCTCTGTTACAGCAACCAACCGCCACACACGCCTTCACCATTTTGATTATTAATATTAACGAGCAGAAAAACACGCCGTAATAGGAGGCATGTACGTAGCGGTAATGTATAAACATGACGGGCTGACACACAATATGGCGGCTCCGGTCAGGGGGGCAGAGTTGTGACGTCATGTGATTGGGGTCTATACACAGGCGGCAATCTTGTCCATCAATTGGATGACGCGCTGGCACACCGGGTGCACCAATAAGAACCTCGCGTTGATGTGTCAATCACGGTGCCGCCGCCAGACCCCGGTTACACTACAATATTCTGACAGAATAGCCAACGACGTCATGCATTAAGAGAGACAATAGCTAATTAATATGCTAACTGTGTGAATTGCAACCTGTCAAAATGACTGACGGACTTCAGTTTTTTCCGTCACCGTTTTAAAAAACCGGTCAACGACGGAAAATTTCCGGTTAACGCGACCCCTGCTATATATAGATATATATATATCTATATACAGTGGGGAGAACAAGTATTTGATACACTGCCAATGGGTTTTCCCATTGACTGTGTATCAAATACATGTTCTCCCCACTGTATATGTATATATATATATATATATATATATATATACATTAGGGCTGTCAAATGATTAAATGTTTTAATCGAGTTAATCGTAATTAATCGCAATTCAAACCGTCTATAAAATATGCCGTTTTTTTCTCTAAATTATTGTTGACATTCAACATACGGTACATAAGTATTGTATTTGTTTATTATAACAATAAATCAACAAGATGGAATTAACATTATTAACATTCTGTTAAAGCGATCCATGGATAGAAAGACTTGTAGTTCTGAAAAGATAAATGTTAGTACAAGTTAAAGAAATTTTATATTAGCACCCCTCTTAATGTTTTCGTTTTAATAAAAAAAAAAAAAAAAGGAAAATTTTTTAGTAGCCCGCCATTGTTGATGTCAATAATTACACAATGCTCATGGGGGCTTAAGCCCATAAAATCAGTCGCACCCAAGCGCCAGCAGAGGGCAGCAAAACTCCTCAAAACACAAGTAACAAGTTGGCATTGCCCTGTGTTGTCATTTTAATCTGTTTGAGTGGGGCATGTGCGTTAATTGCGTCAAATATTTTAACATGATTGATTTAAAAAATTAATTAACGCCCGTGAACGCGATAATACTGAAGAGAATGCCACCGGCCGCTTGGGGGCAGCGCCTTTCCATACTCATGTTATTCCAAACGTGGGAGAATTAGCAGTTGTGAGAAGTTTATGCTGTATTCACAATGCAATGCAAATTGCTATTTGTGCTCCACACATATTTCGGTAAGTTTTCTTTCTTTTAGTGGCAATTATGTGTCTCTTGTTGTATTTTGGGTAAGATATGTACAGATATATGTCATACAGTAAAGGCGAGTGGACACAGGCGTTCTTTGGACCGCGCCGTTTATTGGCAACTCCTTCACAACAAACATACTGTAAGTATCGTTTAGTGAAAGCACAACAAAAATAATATTCCTATCTCTCCCCCCCCCAAAAAAAATGTTCACAAAAAGAAAAGCACTTCAGTCTATAGTAATGAGGCCCTATTCTGACACACAGTTAAACAACAATGCAAAATGAACTGGCATTCCATATCAAAATAGCTATGCAAAATACACGTAAAACTTAGACTTTGGTCACTCTATTTTTATTATTGTTATTTTTATTCTTATTATTATTATATTAACTCTACTTTTGATTGAAAATTTTACAAATTTTATTAAAACGAAAACATGAAGAGGGGTTTTGATATAAAATTACTATAACTTGTAACTATAACATTTATCGTTTAAGAACTACAAGTCTTTCTATCCGTGGATCACTTTAACAGAAAGAATGTTAATGCCATTTGTGGATTTATTGTTACAATAAACAAATACAGTACTCATGTACAGTATGTTGTATGTATATAGCCGTCATGTGTCTTATCTTTCCATTCCAACAATAATTTACAGAAAAATATGGCATATTTTAGAGATGGTTTGAATTGCGATTAATTGCGATTAATTACGATTAATTATTTTTTAGCTGTAATTAACTCGATTAAAAAATTTAAAATCGTTTGACAGCCCTAATATATATATATATATATATATATATATATATATATATATATATATATATATATATATATATATATATATATATAAAGCTAAGTTTTGCTATATCCATTTGTAAATGTCACTTGTGCCTTTTTTAAATTTTTACATACAAATACTTAAAGCCAACCCTTAACCTAGAATATCGTATCATTGTCCAAAAAATACCATCAAAAATTATTTGCCACCCTGAAAAAGTTCCAACCCCCTTCTCACCACTCCATAAATATTTTTCTAGATCCGCCCCTGATTGCTGGACAAATGGCATTAAAATTGATGAGGTTTGGGGCCTTTATAGGCTCTAACCTGCTTCACATTCAACCCCCATAAAGGTGATACAGATCGATACACTTGTTTTGAACATGCCTTTGAACTCTTCTCTTAGGCGTACTTAATAATTTATGACTACTGCATAAATGTTTTTCAATTCTTTACTACCTTTCGATGCAAGAACTTCATTCAAAAACCAAAGTGCTCACCACGATCATTTTCTCCACTTTGGCGATGCCCTTGCCAAAAATGGTGCCCAGCTGATCGCCCACTCCAGCCAACAGGAAGCCGAAAAGAGGGATCCCCATCAACGCGTAGATGATGCAGAATATCCGCCCACCTTCTGTGTGAGGGGAGATGTTACCAAACCCTGCGAAAAGGCACAATCCGCATCCATTCATTAGGTTTTCCGAGATATGACGTTTCTTCGAAGCAATTCCGAGCTGATTCAGTGTCTTGTTTAAGTGCGATTAATGAAGTGTGCGCAGTTTTAATGCAGTCATCTGTCTGCAGAATGACTTGAGGGCTGCTCGTAATGACTTCGGGGACAGGACCGACACTAAATGCGAGAAACATGTCAATCGCTTTGAGTGCTGCTTGTCGGATGGGAGCTTGTCGCAGACAAAAACAGGAAATTGGGTTTTAGTGTCAAATTGCACTTGAGTGTTTTGGGGGGAAATGAGACGGCTTGTTTTGAAGTGATGGATCGGCATATTAGAATGAAAGTGGGATCAAAACCTGAAAAATAATGGCAATGGCAGTGAATGATTATGTTTCAGTGACATTGACGGTGGTAGACGTAAAATTCATTTGGACTGAAAGAGAACGAATGAAAGAATCTAAACATGAGCCCAATTTAAAGCATCGCCATATTTTTGACCTCTGTAAGCTTTGACCATTTCAATTTTCATCATATACAGTGCTGCTCGAAAGTTTGTGAACCCCACAGCGATGGTCAGATTTTTTGTAAAAAAAACTAAAATAACCTTATTAAATGTTAAGTTATACCCAAATCCACAATACTGACATTCCAAATAATGGACTGAAACAAAAGAAATAGTTATATTGTCATTCTTTATTTAACAAAAGTGGTTGATTTAAGAAAAACTCAGATATCATGTGTGCAAAAGTATGTGAACCCCTTCAGTTAATAGAATATTGCGCCTCCTTTTGCAGAGATTACCTCAACCAAACGGTTTCTGTAGTGACTAATCAGCCTCTCGCATCTACTTTGGGGGATTTTTGCCCATTCTTCCTTGCAGAACGCAGTCAGTTGAGAGAGGTTTGATGGGCGTCTGGCATGAACTGCTCGCTTCAGGTCCACCACAGCATTTCAATGGGATTTAGGTCAGGACTTTGACTGGGCCAGTCCAGAACACGAATCTTCTTCTTTTTCAGCCATTCCTTGGTTGTATTGCTGGAATGCTTTGGATCATTATCATGTTGCATGATCCACCTTCTGCCAAGCTTTAACTTCAAAACAGATGGCGTCAGGTTATGTTCTAGGATTTGACAATATTCCTCAGAATTCATGATTCCCTGGACTATGTGGAGTTGTCCAGGTCCTGAGGATGAAAAGCAAGCCCAGATCTTGACATTCCCACCTCCATGCTTCACTGTTGGGAGAAGGTTCTTTTGGTGGTATGCAGTGTTGACTTTTCGCCAGACATGGCGGTTTTGGTTGTGACCAAACAGTTCAATTTTGCACCTACATCAGTTGATGAAAACTCTTTTTAATTTAGTCTCGACAACACAACTGTTAAAAAAACAAAAAAAAACTACTGAATTGATTGATTAGGAAATCAGGTTGAAATAATAGAAAATTCCAAAATGTTGAGGGGGTTCACAAACTTTTGAGCAGCACTGTATATCGCCTACTGTGCACATATGAGTTATACATGCTAATCCGTTATCACGCAATTCCTTTTCTGACCACTGTGACCTTTTGAAAGGAATCCCTTTATTGCGATTTATACTCTGGAGCGACTTCTGTGTGAAATTAATAACACATTCATAGACTTCATAACGTTATTGACTGGTCATATGCGACCTTCACCGCGCCACGCCTTCAAGTAGGGAGTCATCCCACAATCTGCTTGAGTTATTCACTGTCGGTCGCATTGTCTCAGGAGTGATTTTTTGAGGATTCAAGGTAATTATTAGGGTTGTTCCGATCATGTTTTTTTTGCTCCCAATCCGATCCCGATCGTTTTAGTTTGAGTATCTGCCGATCCCGATATTTCCCGATCCGATTGCTTTTTTTTTTGCTCCCGATTCAATTCCAATTCTTCCCGATAATTTTTCCAGATCATTTTTCCCGATCATATACATTTTTGCAATGCATTAAGAAAAAAATGAATAAAACTCGGACGAATATATACATTCAACACACAGTACATAAGTACTGTATTTGTTTATTATGACAATAAATCCTCAAGATGGCATTTACATTATTAACATTCTTTCTGTGAGAGGGATCCACGGATAGAAAGACTTGTAATTCTTAAAGGATAAATGTGACTTTGTATATTGTGACTAAATATTGCCATCTAGTGTATTTATTGAGCTTTCAGTAAATGATACTGTAGCCATTTAACTGCCCAAATGCATGATGGGAAGTGCAACCATGACTGTGCGTAGTGGCAGCAATTGATATATCTTCTCTGTGTTGGGAAATAACTATAATTCAGAAAAAGACCAACTACTACCTTGCTTCCCCACATTGTTTCCCACGATATTTCTAATTGTTGAGAGAGGGATTGTAAGGCTTTAGTTAATAAAAAAAAGGCTCCGAAGACTGCCAAATTCACTCTACTCATTTTACGCTGCCTTTTAGCTTTATATATAGCTAAAACGGCGCCATTATAGATTGAACGCGACAATGCGGGAGTAGGTCGTGCAGCGCATGTGTTAATTGCGTTAAATATTTTAATGTGATGAATTAAAAAAAAATTAATTACTGCCGTTAACGCGATAAATTTGATAGCCCTACTTTAAGCCAAAACTAAAGACTCTGGATGAGTGTAAGACATTTTGTCTGAAACGTTAAATACAAATAGAAAACAATTTAATAAAAAAAATAATAAAAAAAATGTGTATATATATATATATATATATATATATATATATATATATATATATATATATATAATAAAAAAAGGCATGTCCGATATTTTTTTGCCGATTCCGATACTTTGAGAATGACGTGAATAAATTAGTAATTATTATATTTTTTGTTTTTTTCACAAGAATTTTCAACGTGAAAAGCTCTTTGCTGTAAGGCTGCGCCACATTGTCTAACAGACTAGTATCGTACTTCGACATATTTACGTAAAATAAATGCTAACAGCATGTTGTTTTTGTTTGTTTGTTTTTTTAACCAAGCGTCGTACTTCGACATATTTACATAAAATAAATGCTAACAGCACGTTTTTTTTTTTTTTTAACCAATAATCGAGACTGTTTTACGTTCATATCTACAAAGAATTCTGGGATTTAAGCATTTATTCACATGGATTTTCACCGGAAAAGCTCTGTTTACATCAGGGGGCCGCTAGCTACATTCACTAACAGACTAGCATTGTACTTCGACATATGTATTTACATAAAATGAATGCTAACTGCACTTTTTTTTTTTTCCTTTTAATTGAGACTGTTTTACGTCCATATCTATAAAAAAAAAAATTGGGGGATTTAAGCATTTAAGAATTTTCACCGGTAAAACTCTGTTTACATATGGCAGCCGCCATATTGACTAATGGACTACCATCATTCTTCGACATATTTACGTAAAATAAATGCTAACTGCGTTTTTTTTGTGTGTGGCTCTTTTAACAAAGAATTGAGACTGTTTTATGTTCATATCTATGAACAATTCTGTAATTTAAGCATTTATTCACAAGAAGTTTCACTGGAAAAGCTCTGTTAACATAAGGCGGCCGCCACATCGACTAACGGACTAGCATCATACTTCGACATAATTACATAAAATAAATGCTAACTGCACGTTTTTTTTTTTGTTTTTTTTTTGCCCTTTTAACCAATAAACGAGACTCTTTTATAGTCCATATCTATAATGAATTCAGGGATTTAAGCATTTATTCACAAGAATTTTCACCGGAAAAGCTCTGTTTGCTAATGGCGGCCGCCACATTAACTAACAGACTAGCATAGTACTTCGACATATTTACATAAAATAAATGCTAACTGCACTTTTTTTTTTTTTTTTTTTTTTGCTTTTAACCAAGAATCAAGACTGTTTTGCATCCATATCTATAAAGAATTCAGGGATTTAACATTTTACAGTTATATGCCACAGGTAAGTAACAGGTGCTGTTAATTACACAAATTAGAGAAGCAGCACATGATTTTACAAAGGGTGCTAATTAGGGTTGTTCCAATCATGTTTTTTTGCTCCCGAGCATATCCCGATCGTTTTAGTTTGAGTATCTGCCGATCCCGATATTTCCCGATCCGATTGCTTTTTTTTGCTCCCGATTCAATTCCAATCATTCCCGATAATTTTTCCCGATCATATACATTTTGGCAATGCATTAAGAAAAAAATGAATAAAACTCGGATTAATATATATATTCAACGTACAGTATATAAGTACTGTATTTGTTTATTATGACAATAAATCCTCAAGATGGCATTTACATTATTAACATTCTTTCTGTGAGAGGGATCCACGGATATTAAGACTTGTGACTTTGTATATTGTGACTAAATATTGCCATCTAGTGTATTTGTTGAGCTTTCAGTAAGTGATACTGTAGTCATGCCCAAATGCATGATGGGAAGTGGAACCATGACTGTGCGTAGTGCTATCAATTGATATATCTTCTCTGCGTTGGCAAATAACATAAGGTGTTAAGATGAAGATCAATTGCTACCTTGCTTCCCCACATTGCTTCCCATGATATTTCTAATCATAGGGAGAGGGATTGTAAGGCTTTAGCCAATTTAAAAAAGGCTCCAAATGCTGTCAAAATTCACTCTACTATTATGCTTATTATACTATGGCTATTTCAAAGTAATTTTCCTTTAATGCCATATATACTGAATGTGGGTTAACAAATTAAATTGTATTTCCCATACCGGGAGTTGAACCCGGGCCACCTGGGTGAAAACCAGGCATCCTAACCGCTAGACCATATGGGATTGCGTAAACATCAATGTTAGTCAAAGCCCAATGAACAAACCCAGTACGCTTATTTACACGCCAGATGAGCTGCGTGTTACTTGTTCGTGTGCTTCTGCAGGTGTCAGATTATGAAATGCGTTGAAGTGTGACAAGAAAATAACAGTGGCTGCCTTAAAGGTAGTAACACATTCGTGTAGCATTGTGCTTTTTTTCTGACACGACGCCAATTTCACGCTAAAATGGTCAATAAAGTGGCATCGTGACGGCTTGTTCGTGACTGCATTTAGGGGGATGCTCACCGATGGTGGTGATGACGGTGCCCGCAAAGAAGAATGAAGAGCTCAGGTCCCATAAGCTCATCTGGTTGGAGGAGTTTCCTGATGGGTTCACACCTGCTCGGACGGCGGAAACCACTTGCTAAAACAAAAAGAAAACGAAGCATCGGCGAGAGAGTCGATTCTCGTGACGATTGCCCGACAGATGATGAGAACATCCGAGCGCAGCTAATTAAGAGTGTGGTGGAACAAAGAGCATCTGGTGGCTTTAGGGAGCGAGTTTGGAAAGAAAATGAGATGGAACCTTTAATTCTCTTCAATTCAGATCAGTTTAGGAAACCAATGCCAGGAGATTAACTGTATCTACATATACTTGCATACAGTGCCCTCCATAATTATTGGCACCCCTGAAAAAGATGTGTTTTTTAGCTTCTAATAATTTTTTAAAATTCAAATAATATGGGACCTTAATGGAAAAAAAGAGAAAAATCCAACCTTCAATACAAGTGCATTCATTCAGTGGGGAAAAAATCCCACATAAAGAAAAAATTATTTGACATAAAATAATGTGTGTCATAATTATTAGCACCCCTGGTGTTAATACTCATCTGACCAAAGCACACGGTCCCAGTTGAAGCCTGGGACTGCGTGTATTTTTGTGTGAGACCAAGATTGAGCTTTCTGGCAACAAACACTCTAAGTGGGTCTGGCGTGCCACGAAAGATGCGCATGCTGAAAAGCACCTCATACCCACTGTGAAGTATGGGGGTGGGTCAGTGATTCTGTTTGGCTTCCAAAGGCCCTGGGAACCTTGTTAGGGTGCATGGCATCATGAATGCTTTGAAATACCAGGACATTTTAAATCAAAATCTGTTGCCCGAAAGCTGAAGATGAGTCATCACTGGGTCTTTCAGCAAGACAATGACCCAAAACATATGGCCACATCTACACAGAAATGGTTCAACAGACACAAAATCAAGCTCCTCCCATGGCCATCTCAGTCCCCAGACCTTGTTTTGTTGGCAAAAGGGGGTTGTACAAAGTATTAACACCAGGGATGCTAATAATTGTGACACACATTATTTGATGTCAAATATTTTTTTCTTTATGTGGGATTTTTTCCCCACTGAATGAATGCACTTGTATTGAAGGTTGGATTTTTCTCTTTTTTCCATTAATGTCCCATATTATTTGAATTAATAAAAAAAATACATATTAAAAGCTAAAAAAACACATCTTTTTTAGGAGTGCCAATGATTATGGAGGGCACTGTATATGACCGGCATCAGCTTTAACGTATATAGACGTCATTGGCATAGCACGAACCCTAACAGTCCCTTACCATAATTGTAGTACAAGTTCACATAAATACACTTTCTTGTAGTACAAGGCCACATAAATGCACATACTTGTAGTTCAGTTACACATTTTCACTACAAATATGTGGACTTGCGTGTATTTGTACTCCAAGGGAGGATACCTGCGCGTATTTTCACTTAAAATATGTGTATTTGCACTACCCGCCAGTGTAATGGTACTACAAGTGTACTTGTAGTACAAGTACACAACATGTATGGACGTCATTGGCATAGCTTGAACCCTAATATTTCCTTATCACATTTGCAGTACAAGTTTATATACAGTGGGGCAAATAAGTATTTAGTCAACCACTAATTGTGAAAGTTCTCCCACTTGAAAATATTAGAGAGGCCTGAAATTGTCAACATGGGTAAACCTAAACCATGGGAGACAAAATGTGAAGAAAAAAAAAACAGAAAATCACATTGTTTGATTTTTAAAGAATTTATTTGCAAATAATGGTGGAAAATAAGTATTTGGTCAATACCAAAAGTACATCTCAATACAGCCAAACGTTTTCTGTAACTCTTCACAAGCTTTTTACACACTGTTGCTGGTATTTATTCCTCCATGCAGATCTCCTCTAGAGCAGTGATGTTTTGGGGCTGTCGATGGGCAACACGGACTTTCAACTCCCTCCGCAGATTTTCTATGGGGTTGAGATCTGGAGACTGGCTAGGCCGCTCCAGGACCTTGAAATGCTTCTTACGAAGCCACTCCTTTGTTGCCCCGGCTGTGTGTGTTTGGGATCATTGTCATGCTGAAAGACCCAGCCACGTCTCATTTTCAATGACCTTGCTGATGGAAGGAGATTTTCACTCAAAATCTCTCGATACATGGCCCTATTCATTCTTTCCTTTACACAGATCAGTCGTCCTGGTCCCTTTGCAGAAAAACAGCCCCAAAACATGATGTTTCCACACCCATGCTTCAAAGTGGATATGGTGTTCTTCAGATGCAATTCAGTATTCTTTCTCCTCCAAACACGAGAACCTGTGTTTCTACCAAAAAGTTCTATTTTGATTTCATCTGACCATAACACATTCCCCGAGTCCTCTTCTGGATCATCCAAATGCTCTCTAGCGAACCGCAGACAGGCCTGGACGTGTACACGTCTGAGAGTGCAGGTTTTGGTGTCCCTAGCGGCGCATTGTGTTATTGATAGTAGCCTTTGTTACTGTGGTCCCAGCTCTCTGTACGTAATTCACTAGGTGCGCCCGTGTGGTTCTGGGATTTTTGCTCACCGTTCTTGTTATCATTTTGACGCCACGGGGTGAGATCTTGCATGGAGCCCCAGATCGAGGGAGATTATCAGTGGTCTTGTATGTCTTCCATTTTCTAATAATTGCTCCCACAGTTGATTTCTTTACACCAAGTGAAGAGTGAAGGGTTACAGAAAACGTTTGGCCTCCGTTATTGCCAACAAAGGGTACATAACAAAGTATTGAGATGAACTTTTGGTATTGACCAAATACTTATTTTCCAACATGATTTACAAATAAATTCTTTAAAAATCAAACAAGGTGATTTCCTGGTGTTTTTTTCCACATTCTGTTTCTCATGGTTGAGGTTTACCCATGTTGACAATTACAGGCCTCTCAAATTCTTTCAAGTAGGAGAACTTGTACAATTGGTGGTTGACTAAATACTTATTTGCCCCACTGTATGCACTTATGTGTACTTGAACTACACATAAGTTTAACGGTACTACAAGTACTAAGTACAGTACCTAAGTGTAGTGGCACAACAATGTATACTTGTGTGTACTTGTACTACAAGTATGTGCACATGTGTGTACTGGTTCTATGTGTACGTGTACTTCTACTACAAGTACGTGTACACACAAGTGTTCGTACTTGTATGGGAATTGACGTACATGGCTAAATTGACTTCCTGTGGAAGCCTTACTTCTACACTTCTATAAACTATGCCAATAAAAACCACAATTCGTTCCTGGAGAATTTCTCATCTAATGCATTCTTCTGAACAGATGAAAAGAAGAGCCTGCTGGAGTGCTTCTCTCCCGCAGGGAGGCATTGAAAAAACCCCGCTGTTGTGGTCACACAAACGTGCTACCTCGCTGACATTGTCCTTTCAAGTCTCAACACAGATTCATTCACTCTCCAAGCAGTCGGGGGTGAGACTGTTCCCAGTCACCTCGTTCTATTTCGCTGATTCATTCTGTTCTTTTTTTTTTGTGCAAAGCAGACTTTTATGACTCCCGAGATGTGTCGGAACAGCAAACACAACGGCAATTTCTTGTGTCTTCCTCTGTTCCACAGGATTCGCTGTTTAGTTTAAAAATAGATTTTTTCATCCAGCAGGGCCATAACAAAGCACTTGCAGCTGAAATCACCGTTTGACTAAGTGCTTAGTGTTTCAACCTTTACGTCGCTGTCACCATGCATTTGCGATAATTATTACCTCTGATTGGCGACTATTGGCTGCTATTCACTAGCATAAGTACTTCAGAGTGCCTTGTAGTCAGTGCAAGTGTGCTCACGTTAATTTTGAAGCCTGATTTTGCACACGATTTAACTCATTCACTGGCAGAAGATGTGTTTTTATGTTTTTTTTTTCATTGGGGCGACCCCTTTAGAACACCTCGTTGTTGGCCTTATGCGTGTGCTGGTTAAGATTTTGAAGTCTTTGTTTACTTTTTAATTATTCAGTGCCAAGGAAATGTTTGTACGGGTTTTAAGTCAAACGAGCGTGTCGGTGTTACCTGCAAGTGTGCGTTTTACATGCATTTGAACTAATTTAGAGGCAAATACCGTAATTTTTGCACTGTAAGCATAAGCGGATTTTAAGGGGGGGGCAGGCCCCCCCTGGAGGCCGAAAAGTGTCATTGCATGAAAATGACTTTCCTATATATAGAACCTACTCACCAACGTCACAGAATGACGTGTCGCTGTATCCGCCCGCCATATTGTCCGTCATTGTTTATCCGTATTCTCAATGGTTTCAATTTTTCGTGCAATTTATAGTGCAATTCATGGAAGCCCCGGTGCTTTCAGACGCTGTAAACTCATTGGATGCGTTGCATAAAAGGCGTTATGTGGAAAAGCTTCAGTCTATCCATTCGCCAGATCCATATTTGATGCCTAAATCGATATTTTTCGACCCGCTGTCTTTGCCCTCTCTGCCTGACATCTGCTACCCTGATATCTACAACTATCTTGTCCACACAAAATCAGCCTATTCTCACGAAAGTTTGAAAAACTTTAAGAGCAGCACTCTAAGCAACATTACCCCGTGTGACCATTTACTTCCAAGTTTCTAAAATGGCGACAATCAATAATAAAAAAAAGTTGACTGCGATGGCTGACGCTGCAAGGATAGGTGGATATTGGACTATTTCTTCAATAAAACACGCAACAACTGTGTCTGCCTCATTTGCAAAGAGACAGTCGCTGTTTTCAAAGAGTTCGATGTGACGCGATAATGATATTACCGAACAAAACACGCTGACATGTACGACAACATTACAGGGAAGATACGCAGCGAGAAATTATAGCAACTTGAAGCTAGTTTCATTTCACAGCAGCAGTATTTCGCAAGAGCCCGAGTGTCGAAAGAGAACGCCACAAAGACGAGACTGTTGAAATTATGAATTAAAAAAAACGATAAAGCAAATGTGACACACAGAAGGGCTTGCTAAAACTTGTTTCAATATATTGTTCTATGTAAATCAGCCAAGTTAGCCCCCTACATTTTTACCACACCAAATCTGGCCCCCTTTGCAAAAGGTTTGGACACACCTGTTTAACTGATGATCCGTAGACGAGCCCAGCTTCTTTCACTTGGTACCAGCTAAATATTATTCAAAATGTAATGATGGTGGAAGAAATAAGCATCTTGAATTTGAAACTGTATGTTGTCGGCGATTAGCCTCGCAATGATCTTAATTGTGGTTGTCAGCCCAAAACCCTCTGAATATATATTAAGTGCATCTTACCAGATATAAAATAATTACTACATAATCCGTGGTAATCGTTTGGAGCCCAGTTTTCTCGTCAAATTGCAGCAGTCCATCTCGCTCTCCTCTCCGGGTCTCTCGGAATACGGTAGAACTTCAAGTCTCTCCGTCTATCTTCTCTGTTATTGCAACCAACCGCCACACACGCCTTCACCATTTTGATTATTAATGTTAACGAGCAGAAAAACACGCCATAATAGGAGGAATTTACGTAGCGGTAATGCGTCAACACGACAAGTTGACGGACAATATGGCGCGCAGGCGTGGTTGTGACGTCATGTGAGTAGGGTCCATATAAAAGTTGTAAAGCAATAAAACTGCAACAAAAATGAATGAAATGAACAACAAATTACATTTTTATAATGGGTCAAAATTATTTTTCGAACAGATTATGTGACTAGCACCTTAGATGGTCATTTGCTCTGCATATATTAAAAAAAAAATTAGGGGAGGGCAATTTTATTTTGGCATATGATTTTTTTCTTTGAAAATATTGTTTTTTTGATTTAAGCAACGTTTTTTTGGGATTGAATGATTTAGACACAAATGTCCTACCCATAATATGGCCCGAACACAAAAAGGATTGCTTCAATCAAAGAAAACTTTTTCAATGAAAAAGTGATCAAATGCAAATTTTTATATCTCAAATATTTTTTCGCATTCGAAAAAGTTTTCTGATTGAAATCTTTTTTTTTTTTTTTTTTTTTTTGATTGAAGTGATTTTTCTTTTTGAAAATACTTTTTTTTGAAGCAACTTATTTTTTGATTGAAATAATAAAGACAAAAACATCCTAGCCAAAATGTGGCCCAAACACAAATTAACATTACTTCAATCAAAAAAAGTTGGTTCAATCAAAAAAAAAAAAAAAAAACTTGACTCCAATCAAAAAAAAAAAAGAAAAAAAAAAAAAAAAAGAAAAGAAAAATAGCTTTCACTTGCATCATTTTGAGTTTCAAATTTATTTTTGCATTTTTTTAATTGCAATTTTTGACTGGGGTAACTACATTGGCGCGACACCGGCGGGCGCACCATATTCAATGGATGATGATCTTAGCTAAAAGTATTGCCTATGCGTCCTGATTTAGAATTCCCCTCAAGAATGATCGTAAACAAAAAAAACGCTCATTGTCAACTTATTATTATAAGTATTCTTGGAAGTTAATTTTATTGCTGACACTGCGCTTTGGGGTCATCAAGATGTTTTGCCCCCCCTGCCCCAAAAGTCAAACTCCGCCTATGACTGTAAGGTGCACACGGAAATGACATGTGTTCATAGATAAGCCGCAGTGGACTATATGCAGCAGCTGTCCTCATTGTATTATGGGATATTTACACCAAAAGATATTAACCGATAACGCTTTATTTGACAGCGGTATCATACAACGCTCGTTAGACCAAATGAACCACCATGAAGCTTCATTGCTTCAAGAAGCTTCATTTGGCCATAACGTCTCCCATTTGGGGAGACAGTCAACTTCTGTTGCCACCTGCTGTCAACACTGTTGTTGTCCAACATGCCTCCTAGCATGCATTGCAGTGCTACAGATGGAAAAAACAATCAAAATTCATGTTCTGTGCAAATTATTTCTTCAGTTACTGTTCCAGTTGTTTCATTAATTGCTTGTTATGGTATTTGGTAACACTTTATTTGACAGCGGCGTCATAAGACTGTCATAAGACCATCATAATTATGACATGACACTATCATGGGCATTACTGAATGCTTATGAGGGATGTAATTTAGTGCCATCTATCAAAAGTGAGATAATTTGCCGAGTAACACTACATGACATCTTTTATAAGCATTTATTAATGCTCATGACAGTGTCATGTCATAATTATGATTGTCTAATGACAGTCTTATGGCGGCACTGTCAAATAAAGTGTTACCAAATACTTTAACTAGTAATTAATTAAACAACTGGAACAGTAACTGGATAAATAATTAGCACAGAACATGAATGTTTATACTTATATGTATGAACCTTTATTGTTATTTACATCTGTTATGCTGCAATACATGCTAGGAGGCATGTTGGACAACAACATTGTTGACAGTAGGTGGCAGAAGAGGTTGACTGTCTCCCCCAACGAAGCAGCGATGACCAAATAAAGCTTCTTGAAACAATGAAGCTTTGTAGCCAATTGGTTCAAAGCTTCGTGGTGGTTGATTTGGTCTTCTGACCGTCATATGATGCCGCTGTTAAATGAAGTGTTACCGATTCATATCTTTTGGTGTAAATATCCCATAATACAGTGAGGACAGCTGCGGCTTATATTCCCGTGCGGCTTACAGTATCTATGAACAAATGCCGTTTTCGTGTCACAATTGGTGGGTGGCGGCCAAGGGCGTAGGTTTGCATAGGGACGGTAGGGACATAACACTAGCAACTTTTCAGGATGCTCAAATTGTCCCCACCAACTTTTAAGCAACCTTAGTTGCGTTTTATAGTGAATTCAGTTATATAGGTAATTTACATTGCCTTCCCATATGTTGTAAGGATACAATTGACCCTACCATTATTAAGCGAATTATTTTCATTATGTTCAGACTTATATTTACCCCTTTTTCACTTGCTGAACATGCTAGTCCATTCCCCCCCCCTCAAACTCACGTTTGATTGGCTGATGACCCATCCCACACACACCCACTGATCCGACAAAAAAACAACATGTCGCCAACATGCCGCCTCATCCCTCCTTCAAAGAGGAGGGATATTAGTTTTTTTCAGCCAGCAGCAGCCACTGTACGTAATGTAAAAAGATGTCAATGTTATGGAGGTGGGGAACACACCACTAAGTTTGCTATTGAAATTTTGGTACAACCTGCATCAGAGTTTGCATAACATTAAACTGCGTGAATTTACTAACCTGCAGAACTCAAGTAGTAGGAAGCTGCTTAGTGGGAAGTATCCTCCGCTTTTGTATGAATTTTCTGCTAACGTTAATTAAACTGTGAGAAATGTAGTGAACAGAAGTTTACCCCCTTCCACCCAATTTTTGTTTTGTTTATGTGTTCTTTTTCTTTTTTTTTTTTTTAAACAATATTTTTATTGATTATACACATTTTATAGCAACATACAACACAGAACAAAAAATAAACAAAAACAAAGCCGTCCACAAGTCAAGTAGTTTCACAACTTTTATACCACAGGTAGTTGTACACCCCATTTGTCAATAAAGTCCAATAAAGGTTTCCATATTTGCTCAAAATCATCTGCCTTCCCTCTCACTACATAGGTTAGTTTTTCCAGCATAACAGAGTTTGTCATTTCCTTAATCCAATGATTTATTGGAGGTGTGTCCATTTTCTTCCAAAATAACGCAACGAGCCTCCTGGCCTGTAGCAGTCCAAAATCAATCAAAGTCTGTTTTTTTTTGCAGATCACAGAGTTCCTTGGGTAAATGCCCAGTATAAACAATTTTGCATTATACGGTACGTCAATCCCAACAAAATATGATATATATATATATATATATACATACAATATATGTTTATGTGTTCTTAAAGCAACACTTGGTAACTTTTCAGTTTTGGTCGATTTTAGCGGCGCTGGTGGACAAAAGCGGTAGTTTTTTGAAAACTGCGTTGACCATGAGGACCAGCACATGCGCGTATAGTGTCTTCCTATGAGGGGGCGTTACAGAAAATATTTGAGAAGCACTGTTATAACTCAATACAGATTTATTTTGCAATGATCAGTTAGCCTAACAATTAATTAGGTTCATATTCATGAGAAATGTAGCCCTGACCCACGTTTACTCAATCTGTTTGGTCTTATTTATGTCCCGTCCACAGCAAAAAGTGTACATGCATGTTATGCTGTTATATCGTCCCTACCTATGTTAAGACCAAACCTACACCCTTGGTGGCGGCTTATAGTCAGATGCGCCTTATAGTGCGAAAATTACGGTAATTTTATTGTCCAATATGTTTTTTTCACGGGTGTGACTACTTTAGAGCGCCTTGTTATTGGCTACAAGTGTACGCACATTATGATTTTGAAGCCTCATTTTGTATACTGTAAAAAACAAAACAAAACATATTATCAATGAAAAAAATCGCTCTTTTTCTCACCTTGACCAAATCCTCCAGCTCTGACGAATTAACGCAAGCGTGCACGGCCAGGAAGTCGAGCTTCTCGGCCAAGATGGCGAGTTTCTGGGAGCTTTCGTGCGGCTGCTCCAGGGCCCGAAAAACGGTGGCGCCGATGACCAGGTAGATGACCACCAGGAAGAAGATGGCAGAAACGGTCTTCCAGCGCATGACGGTGGCGCGAGCGCCCTCGCACTCGTCTTCCTCGGCGCACGTCAGCACCACCGGCTTGGCCGAGAACGAGAGGCGGGGCTTGCAGTTGTGGGCGGCAGATTTGGGGTCAAGGAGGTCAGGTGCGGCCACTGTGAAGGGATGACATCGTTTATGCAGTTATAGAGAGCAAAAATCCACCCTTGTCAGGCAGCTGTTTTAACCCTGATGAATTTTGCCTAGCAACCAGTGACCTGAAATGGAAAAAAAAAAATGAAATGAAATGCATTTCTACTATGAAAAATATTACATAACCAAGTTAATACTGCATTATTGGAACTAATATATATAACAAAGCCACAGAGGACTATGTTATGGCCAGAAGAGGAGACAAGTATTACCTTGCAATAACTTCTCGTCATTACGTTGAAGAGGAAGCTCATTAAATATTAAAATATGAATATTAAAACAATTGTTAGCCAGCAACTGCGGTTGCTTGCAGTTGCATAACCACTTGATAGTGCTTCTAATGTGTTTTTAAGTAACCAGCTAATAAAAGAGAGATGAATGCAAGCTTTTTTGCAAGTGCATATAGATGGCTGAACTCCAGATTTTTTAAAAAAAGGATAATCAATGGCATTCAAATAGGACATGAATTAAATGTAAAAATTCTAAATGATAATAAACACTCAAGAAAATACACTGAACAAAATGCAATAATACTCCTACAAAAGCCATTAAAAATCATATGAATTCAACAAAAAGTAATTACAGTGATCTCTCGTTTTTCGTGGTTAACGGGGATCAGAACCCACTGATGCCCCCCCAAAACGTTTTTGTGTTGTTGTGTTTTTTAATTTTGTCCGTTTTTTCCCTGGAAACCCCTGTTTACAGACATCGCGCAAACACTTTTGTTTCGACCCGGCCATAAAACGAAAATAATGAATTATATTTAGGTAAAACTTTATAATAACTATTCGTTTTACTAGTTTATAGGTCATTAGTAAACTGTTGATACATGATTTATTGTTGATTTGTGAATATTTGTTAACAGTTTGTTAAGCATTTACAGGGTGTTCTTAACCTGAAACACAGTTTGTGTAGAAACTTTTAAAATTTTTGTGTGTTACGTTTGGCATTTCTATCTTTTCAGGTTAAGAAATGCCCTTCACTCAAAAGAAAAGGCATTTTAATAAGGCATTTTGCAGGCAGCGCTAATGTTCCGCATTTATGAAAATCTGCCATAGAAACAACAATCATTTGTACTTTTCTTTGTATATTTAACCAATAAAACTTATGACCTTCAACATAAAGTGTATATAGTTTTATTAAGATCCATCAACTAGCATGGGCATTTAGAATGGGGTCAACCATATTGGAACACCCTGTAAATGCTTAACAAACTGTTAACAAATACTTCACAAATCAACAATAAATCATTTATCAACAGTTTACTAATGATCTATTAACTAGTAAAACGGATAGTTATTATAAAGTGTTACCTATATTTATTATTTAAAATGTCTGTCATTTTTAGCTTAGAATCATTAATTGATGTCTAACATTTTGGTTAAAAAAAAAAAAAAAAAAAAATGACTTTAAAAAATTATTCACTCGCATATTTTAAACTTTTAAACAAATGACGTCATGATCACAATAAGGTGTCTGTAAAAAAGTCACGGATATCTACCTCATAACTATCGCTGAGTTGTATTTTTATTGTTACTGTCGCACCTTCTCCGATTTTTGAAATGATAAATTTTTTTTAAAAAAATGTTTAAAAGTGTAAATATATGATCTCGACCACACCTTAAAGTCTGCGATTTCTGCATTTCTTCCCTTGTTATATTACCATGTTTCACCCATAAAATCCCCCAAAAATCCAGCTGTGGCCATTCACAGCTGTGTCTTGACATTCAGTGATACATGCTGCATGGAGTTTTTGGATCGAAACAAGGTAAGTACGCGATAATGTCTCGTTAAAGTCATGGCGTCTTTAATTCTGCATTTTCCTGTTTTCACCTCTGTTAGGTTTGTGTTTGTTTTCTCCTAGTGTGACTTGCCCCTGTGATTGTCCATTGATTTCACCTGTTGTACCTGCTCCTAGTGTATCTCCAACCTGCATCCTCCTGTGCTCACCTGTTCCTCGTTGTGTCGTTACCCCTTGTCTGTGTGTGTGTAAATAAGCTTCCGGTTTCTTTTCACTCCTTGTTGCGTCATTGTCAATGTTGAAGTCAAGTCCTGTCCAAGCCCTCGTGTACCGTCCCTCCTATTAAGTAAGTTTTGTTTGAACATTGCCTTTTTGATCCCTAGTCCTTTTGGTTGTACCTTGTGATTTTGTTAGTTATTATTAAAACGTTTTTTTGAGTTCACTGCCACCTGCCTTGATGTGCTTTTTGTTTCCCTGCATTTGTTTCCACACCACCTGCCTGCCTCGCGTCCATGACAACCTCCAGATAGGGTTTCGCTGTTTAAAAACATTTTTGTTTTTAAAAATGCCCTCCTGTTCAAAATGTTTCTTCCCCCAGAAAATTGAGATTTTAAGCTTTCCAATCACGTATCACACATCCATATCGGACAATTTTGAAAGTTGACCAAATTGGGGGTCTCGGAGCGGAACTTCAAGTCACCTGAGTGTTTTCCGCCATATATGTACGTATAAATATATGTATATATATATATATATATTAGGGCTGTCAAACGATTAAAAATTTTAATCGAGTTAATTACAGCTTATGAATTAATTAATCGTAATTAATCGCAATTAATCGCAATTCAAACCATCTATAAAATATGCCATATTTTTCAGTAAATTATATATATATATTCTGTAAAATAAATTGTTGGAATGGAAAGATAAGACAGAAGATGGATATATACATTCAACAAGCGGTACATAAGGACTGTAGTGGGCATTTCACTCTACTGTCATTTAAATCTGTCTATGCTGTCCTCACTCCGAAGCGTCTACTTTTTCCAAAGCTAGACAGCTAGTGAACGACGCCTTAATAATCAGACTTCTTCCTTTTTCATCTGATTTATTAGTAAAATAGCCTCAAACCATTGTCCTCTTTAGAACGTCGTAAAACTACAAAAAAAAAGTACACAAGCATTGCATTAGCAACAACGTTAGCTTAGCACGCAATACAGGTTCACTAAACATAAACAAAAAGCGTCTCATACAAAAAATATAACATTTCGCTTACTAACATAATATGTACAGTCTTTACAACAACCATACTTACGGACAAATCTTGTCCAAGGATCATATAAGCACAACATTACAACGTAGGCGTCAGCCCGAGACGTCGTGCAGCCATATTGAACTGGCAAGAAAACAATAAACCATGTCGCAAAGCGACCACAAGAGTTCGCTGTTAGACAGCACAAAAAGCCTTGCTGTAAAACTTACCAAAAGGCAGAATACTGTCTGAGCGGGACATGTGCGTTAATTGCGTCAAATACTTTAACGTGATTAATTTAAAAAATTAATTACCGCGCGTTGACGCGATAATTTTGACAGCCCTAATACATATATATATATATATATATATATATATATGAGTGTGTATATACAGTGCCCTCCATAATTATTGGCACCCCTGAAAAAGATGTGTTTTTTGGCTTCTAATATATATTTTTTAATTCAAATAATATGGGACATTAATAGAAAAAAAGAGAAAAAATCCAACCTTCAATTCAAGTGCATTCATTCAGTGGGAAAAAAATTCCACATAAAGAAAAAAATTATTTGACATCAAATAATGCGTGTCACAATCATTAGCACCCCTGGTGTTAATACTTTGTACAACCACCTTTTGCCAACAAAACAAGGTCTGGGGACTGAGATGGCCATGGGAGGAGCTTGATTTTGTGTCTGGTGAACCATTTCTGTGTAGATTTGGCCATATGTTTAGGGTCATTGTCTTGCTGAAAGACCCAGTGACGACCCATCTTCAGCTTTCGGGCAGGGGGCAACAGATTTTGATTTAAAAAATGTCCAGGTATTTCAAAGCATTCATGATGCCATGTACCCTAACAAGGTTCCCAGAGCCTTTGGAAGCGAAACAGCATCACTGACCCACCCCCATACTTCACAGTGGGTATGAGGTGCTTTTCAGCATGCGCATCTTTCGTGGCACGCCAGACCCACTTTGTGTTTGTTGCCAAGAGTGTTTGTTGCCAAAAAGCTCAATCTTGGTCACACACAAAAATACACACGGTCCCAGGCTTCAGCTGGGACCGTGTGCTTTGGTCAGATGAGACTGTTTCCCGGCTAACAACAGAGTGCACAGTGACAAACAACCGTTCACGCCGCACTAACACCTACGGTGTGTACGTTTTTGGGATGTGGGAGGAAGCCAAAGTACCTGGAGAGAACCCACGCAGGCAAAAATAGACTAAATTTATGAAAAAAAAAAAAAGAAAAAAAAAAACGTAATGGATGGAGATGATAACAGCAACAACAGCAATAAAATAACGCAAAAATGATATGCACTAAGAAAAAAAATATATCTGGAATTGTTTTTAAAATGGAAGAAAATTAAATACTTGTAACAAAAAAGATATAGTCGAAAAATAATCAAATAATATAAAAAGGAATAAAAATCTAAATGAAATTGTCACCAGTAGGTGGATGGCGAGATAGTGTAAAGCGCTTTGAGCGCCTTGAAAGGTGGAAAAGAGCTATATAAGTATAACACCATTTACCATTTATGAATCAATGATTCAACCAATACGAATAAAATAATACAAAAAAACAGCGAATGCCATGTAAAAAAAAATATATATATACAGTATATATATAACAAATATCTAAAAAAATATATAACTAAAACAATTGTATCAACAACCAAACAATGTTATATTATTGCCGTTGAAATAAAAATATAGCACGTATATATTCCATTTTATATTGTCGGATTGCTCTTCATATGAATTCAAACAGCTGGATAAAAACTTCAAATCTTGAAATACAATACAATTTTTTTCCTGCACTCATTCCTTCAATTTGATGCTTTTAAAAACAGGCAAGTGATTGCATCTCGCTGAGAAATCATTTCTTGCACTTACTTCTCTACCATCTCCTCTCTTCTTGGTTGCCTCCTCGACAGATATTATCTCCAACAAAGTGCTGCCCCCCTCCCCGCCGCCACCTTCCTCTTCCTCACTGGAGTTGTTGATGATTTTCACCTCCCGTGACGGACGTGGGCGCGCTCCACATGGCCCCTATGGCGCGTCGTCTCCGGCGGAGGGAGAAATCCGGACGAGACATGGCGTTCTGCACCTGCTTAGACGCGTCCAGGGGGGGAAACCTCCTCCGTCCGATCCATCCAGGTGTTGGGAAGCCCTGCTGGAGCTTCCGCTGAAGCACTTTTGCAGCCTTCTGAGCCAGAGTCAAATGATGGTTGGTGTGCGTGCTTGCTTTGAGAGCGAGAGAGGAGGAGAGAAACAGTGAGAGAGCTTGAGCGAGAGAGAGAGAGAGAGAAATCCATGCATTCAAACACTATTATGGAGAAATACTGGGAAAAACTACAAAACAAGGAACACTCAATTAGGTTAGGGTAGTACATATACACCTGACATACAGAATTATGCAACAATATTACGCCTTTTAACTCATTCTCTGCCATTGACGGCGATAGACATCCAATCTATTCAAACTGGGAGGGGCTAGAAGCCATCATTCAATCGCTCTTGTGACTTCAGTTATAAAGTTATATAGGTAATTTAGATTGTCACCCCATATGTTGTAAGGATAGAATTGACCCTACCATTTTTAAGTGAATTATGTTTCTCTATTTTATGATCAGACTTACATTTACCCCTTTTCACTGCTGAGTGTGCCAGTCCATTTTTCCCTCCTCAAATGCATGTTTGATTGGCTGATGACTTGACCCCCCCACACACACTTATAGCCCCAGCCCCCATGCCACCTCCTCCGCCCCCTTCAAAGAGGAGGGATATTAGAAGGTTGTTTTTCGGCCAGCAACAGCCACTGTATTTAATGTAAAAAGACGTCAGTGTTGTGAAGGTGGGGAACACACCACTAAATTTGCTAATGAAAGTCAGACCTGTATCAGCGTTAAAGTACATTGAACTGTGGGAATTTGCTAACCAGCAAAACTTGAGTAGGAAGTTGCATAGAGAGAAGTGTCCTCCTCTATGTATTTTCGACTGTTAACGTTAATTCAACTGTGGGGAATGTAGTGAACCGAGGTTTATCCCTTTCTCCCCAATTTTCATTTTTATTTTATTTATGTGCTTTTAAAGCAGCCCAAAGGAGCTTTCATTTTTTGTTGCGTTTAGCTGTGCTTGTGAATAAACGCAATACTGTCTTACCAGAAGGAAGGCTGAATTTTTATTTATTTTTGTTATTCGCAGACTAAGAGGTTTATATATTATATATTTTTCAGTTACTGTATACAGTGGGGCAAATAAGTATTTAGTCAACTAAATATTAGAGAGGCCTGTAATTGTCAACATTGGTAAACCTCAACCATGAGAGACAGAATGTGGGAAAAAAAACAAAACAGAAAATCACATTGTTTGATTTTTAAAGAATTTATTTGTAAATCATGGTGGAAAATAAGTATTTGGTCTTTACCAGAAATTAATCTCAATACTTTGTTATGTACCCTTTGTTGGCAAGAAACGTTTTCTGTAAGTCTTCACAAGCTTTTCACACACTGTTGCTGATATTTTGGCCCATTCCTCCATGCAGATCTCCTCTACAGCAGTGATGTTTTGGGGCTTCGTTGGGCAACACGGACTTTCAACTCCCTCCACAGATTTTCTATGGGGTTGAGATCTGGAGACTGGCTAGGCCACTCCAGGACCTTGAAATGCTTCTTACGAAGCCACTCCTTTGTTGCCCTGGCTGTGTGTTTGAGATCATTGTCATGCTGAAAGACCCAGCCACGTCTCATCTTCAATGCCCTTGCTGATGGAAGGAGATTTTCACTCAAAATCTCTCGATATGCGGCCCCATTCATTCTTTCCTTTACACAGATCAGTCGTCCTGGTCCCTTTGCAGAAAAACAGCCCCAACTCATGAAGTTTCCACCCCAATGCTTCACAGTGGGTATGGTGTTCTTCGAAAGCAATTCAGTATTCTTTCTCCTCCAAACACAAGAACCTGTGTTTCTACCAAAAAGTTCTATTTTGGTTTCATCTGACCATAACATATTCTCCAAGTCCTCTTCTGGATCATCTAAATGCTCTCTAGCGAACCGCAGACGGGCCTGGACGTATACTGGCTTCAGCATGGGGACATGTCTGGTAGTGCAGGATTTGAGTTCCTGGCGGCGCAATGTGTTACTGATAGTAGCCTTTGTTACTGCGGTCCAAGCTCTCTGTAGGTCATTCACTAGGTCCCCCCGTGTGGTTCTTGGATTTTTGCTCACCGTTCTTGTTATCATTTTGATGCCACGGGGTGAGATCTTGCATGGAGCCCCAGATTGAGGGATATTATCAGTGGTCTTGTACGTGTTCCATTTTCTAATAATTGCTCCCACAGTTGATTTCTTTACACCAAGCGTTTTACCTATTGCAGATTTAGTCTTCCCAGCCTGGTGCAAGTCTACAATTTTGTCAAGTTTGGTATTGGCCATACTGGAGTTTGGAGTGTGACTGACTGAGGTTGTGGACAGGTGTCTTTTATACCGATAATGAGATAAAACAGGTGCCATTAATACAGGTAACGAGTGGAGCCTCGTTAGACCTCGTTAGAAGAAGTTAGACCTCTTTGACAGCCAGAAATCTTGCTTTTTTGTAGGTGACCAAATACTTATTGTCCACTCTAATTTGGAAATAAATTCTTTAAAAATCACACATGTGATTTTCAGTTTTTTTCCCCACATTCTGTCTCTCATGGTTGAGGTTAACCTGATAGTTAAGAGATTATTAACAAGTTTGTATTTATTGTGTATTTTAATATTATTTGAGTAATGTTTAAATATTGAAATTTAAATTTGACCTGACCTGACCCCGTTCACCCAATCTGTTTGGTCTTATTAATGTCCCGTCCCTAGCAAAAAGTGTACATGCAGGTTATGCTGTTATATCGTCCCTGCCAATGTTGAGACCAAACCTACGGCCTTATTCTTATCTCATTCTTTGCTATTTACAGCGATAAACGTCCAATTCATTAGAACTGCCATTTTAACTTGAAAGTTCAAATAGATTGGGTGTCTATGCCTATATTTGTATTGTTGGGTTGTATAAATAAACTTTACATAATATGAATGATTACAGCATGGCGAAGTTTTAATATTACTACTAGGGCTGTCAAAATTATCGCGTTAACGGGCGGTAATTAATTTTTTAAATTAATTACGTTAAAATATTTGACGCAATTATCGCACATGCCCTGCTCAAACAGATGGACAGTACACTGTAATGCCTGCTTCTTACTTGTTTTTTGGTGTTTGGCGCCTTCTGCTGGCGCTTGGGTCCAACTGATTTTATGAGTTAGTACCATGAGTGAGCATGGTGTAATTATTGACATCAACAATGGCGAGCTACTAGTTTATTTTTTTGATTGAAAATTTTACAAATTTTAATAAAACGAAAACATTCAGAGGGGTTTTAATATAAAATTTCTATAACTTGTACTAACATTTATCTTTTAAGAACTACAAGTCTTTCTATTCATGGATCACTTTAAGAGAATGTTAATAATGTTAATGCCATCTTGTTGATTTATTGTTATAATAAACAAATACAGTACTTATGTACCGTATGTTGAATGTATATATCCATCTTGTCTCATCTTTCCATTCCAACAATAATTTACAGAAAAATATGGCATATTTTATAGATGGTTTGAATTGCGATTAATTACGATTAATTCATTTTTAAGCTGTAATTAACTCGATTAAAAATTGTAATCGTTTGACAGCCCTAATTACTACTTAACTTACTTTTCGGAATATTATGAGACGTAGTGCTGTGATATGAATCAAATGCACATATTTTTTAAAAACTCACTCGCCCAAAACAGCTCTCACCTGAAACACAGCTTGTGTAGAAACATTTCAAGTTTTTGTGTGTAACATTTGGCATTTCTATCTTGAAATGCTGTTTATTTCAAAAGAAAAGGCATTTTGATAAGGCACATTCCAGGCGGCGCTCATATTGAACATTGATGAAAATCTCTCATAGAACCAACAAATATTTGTACTTTTCTTTGTAAATTTAACCAATAAAACCTATGACCTTCAACATAAAGTGTATTTAGTTACATTGAGATCCATCAAGTAGTTTCTGAGATATGGGCATTTAGAATGGGGTCAACAATTTTGGAACACTCTGTATATACAGTGAGGCAAATAAGTATTTAGTCAACCACTAATTGTGCAAGTTCTCCCACTTGAAAATATTAGAGATGCCTGTAATTGTCAACATGGGTAAACCTCAACCATGAGAGACAGAATGTGGGAAAAAAACAGAAAATCACATTGTTTATTTTTAAAGAATTTATTTGCAAATCATGGTGGAAAATAAGTATTTGGCCAATACCAAAAGTTCATCTCAATACTTTGTTATGTACCCTTTGTTGGCAATAACGGAGGCCAAATGTTTTCTGTAACTCTTCACAAGCTTTTCACACACTGTTGCTGGTATTTTGGCCCATTCCTTCATGCAGATCTCCTCTAGAGCAGTGATGGTTTGGGGCTTTCGTTGGACAACACGGACTTTCAACTCCCTCCACACCCCGTGGCGTCAAAATGATAAGAACCTTGAGCGAAAATCCCAGAACCACACGGGAGGACCTAGTGAATGACCTACAGAGAGCTGGGACTACAGTAACAAAGGCTACTATCAGTAACACAATGCGCCACCAGCACTGCCAGACGTGTCCCCCTGCTGAGGAAAGTACACGTCCAGGCCCGTCTGCGCTTCGCTAGAGAGCATTTGGATGATCCAGAAGAGCACTGAGAGAATGTGCTATGGTCAGATGAAACCAAAATAGAACTTTTTGGTAGAAAGACAGGTTCTCGTGTTTGGAGGAGAAAGAATACTGAATTGCATCCGAAGAACACCATACCCACTGTGAAGTATGGGGGTGGAAACATCATGCTTTGGGGCTGTTTTTCTGTAAAGGGACCAGGACGACTGATCCGTGTAAAGGAAAGAATGAATGGGGCCATGTATTGGGAGATTTTGAGAAATTTTGAAATCTCCTTCCATCAGCAAGGGCATTGAAGTGGTTGGGTCTTTCAGCATGACAATGATCCCAAACACACAGCCAGGGCAACAAAAGAGTGGCTTCGTAAGAAGCATTTCAAGGTCCTGGTGTGGCCTAGCCAGTCTCCAGATCTCAACCCCATAGAAAATCTGTGGAGGGAGTTGAAAGTCCGTGTTGCCCAACGACATCCCCAAAACATCACTGCTTTAGAGGAGATCTGCATGGAGGAATGGGTCAAAATACCAGCAACAGTGTGTGGAAAGCTTGTGAAGAGTTACAGAAAACGTTTGGCCTCCGTTATTGCCAACAAAGGGTACATAACAAAGTATTGAGATGAACTTTTGGTATTGACCAAATACTTAGTTTCCACCATGATTTGCAAGTAAATTCTTTAAAAATCAAACAATATGATTTTCTGTTTTTTTTTATTTCCACAATCTGTCTCTCATGGTTGAGGTTTACCCATATTGACAATGACAGGCCTCTCTAATAATTTCAAGTGGGAGAACTTGCACTTTTTAAGAATTGTTTTGAATAATGTTGGAAAGGCAAAATCTGTTTACTTTCCATTCTTTTGCACTAGTAAATGCTATCAGCATTTAACCTCATTGTTTATTCGTGATTAATTATTGTTATTTACATGATTATTTGTACTTCAATAAAGAATTTAAGTGTTCCAAAATGGTTTTGTGAACTAATAAGCTCAACAAAAAAGTCAATGCTAAATTATTTAAAAAAAAAAAAAAATTATTAGATTAGTCGACTAATCGTAAAACTAGTCAGCTGACTAATCAGGAGTAAATTTGTCGTTTAGGACAGCCCTAGTGTACCGGAACATAATTCCTCCACACCCTTCTCACCTTTTTAACCCCTGACTAGAGATGTGCCGACCAAACACGTCATTTTCAAAGTATCGGAATCGGCAAAAAAATATCGGACATGCCTTTTTTAATATAAATATTTTTTAATTAAATCGTTTTCTAATTGTATTTAACGTTGCAGACATAATATGTTACACTCATCCAGAGTCTTTAGTTTAGGCTTAAGGTAGGGTTATCAAATTTATCCCGTTAACGGCGGTAATTAAATTTTATTTAAATTTATCACGTTAAAATATTTAATGCAATTAACCCATGCGCTGCACGACCCACTCACCCATTGTCGCGTTCAATCTGTAATAGCGCCGTTTTACCTATATATAGAGCTAAAAGGCAGCGTAAATTGAGTAAGAGTGAATTTTGGCAGCCTTTGGAACCTTTTTTTAATTGGCTAAAGCCTTACAATCCCTCACTCAACAATTAGAAATATCGTGGGAAGCAATGTGGGGAAGAAAGGTGGTAGTTGATCTTTTTCTTAACACCCTTTTTTATTTCCCAACGCAGAGAAGATATATCAATTGGTACCACTACTCACAGTCATGGTTGCACTTCCTATCATGCATTTGGGCAGAACAGTTAAATGGCTACAGTATCATTTACTGAAAGCTCAACAAAACACTAGATGGCAATATTTAGTCACAATATACAAAGTCATATTTATCCTTTAAGAATTACAAGTCTTTCTATCCGTGAATCCCTCTCACAGAAATAATGTTAATAATGTAAATGCCATCTTGAGGATTTATTTTCATAATAAACAAATACAGGACTTATGTACTGTATGCTGAATGTATATATTCGTCCGAGTTTTATTCATTTTTTTCTTAATGCATTGCAAAATGTATATGATCGGGAAAAATGATCGGGAATGATTGGAATTGAATCGGGAGCAAAAAAAAAAAGCAGTCGGATCGGGAAATATCGGGATCGGCAGATACTCAAACTAAAACGATTGGGATCGGATCGGGAGCAAAAAAAATCGGAACAACCCTACCCCTGACCCATGAAGAAGGCCCCTGGATATTAGGCCCTAAAATTGCCAACTCCGCCACTGCTCACAGTGGACATGGACCTACGATGAAAATTTCGGACTCCTCCATGATTTCTACGTAGGAAAATTTGCAAAATAGCGGTGTGTTCAAGTACTTTTTTCTTCACTGTATAAACTGTATATATTTGTATTTGCTTTACCATCAATGGCAGCCAATGAGTCAATCTATTTGTATTTGTTTTGTCATTATAAGGAAGTGGGCGGAAATTAATGAGGGGAAAAAATGAATTCAAATGATATGAGCAGAAAGCCACAGTGACTAATGGAGGGGTGAAAAATCGGGGGTGTGACTACTTCCTGAACGGTCACTGCATTTCAGCGTGGGTGTGACAAAACTAAACAAATCATATAATTTTTTCCCCATCAAATTAATAAAAAATACTACTAATAATGCAGACTGCAGGCAACAGTAAACACATGGAGAAGCCTGGTGTTACCACGTAAAGCACAAGATCATGTAACCGCATCGGCTGGTCTCATAACTCAGCAGATGCGTTTGTCCTCTCAGTCAGGTCCTTGTGACCACCACCACCACCCCCTCACATTTATCCTTATAAACCCCCCTGTTGCTAAGATGCACTTATGGCAGGAAAGGTGACACTGACATCTAAGCGGGAAGGCCATTTTCTTATAGAGAACAGTATCTCACAAAAGCCAGTGACTTCTTTTTGTAAATATTTGATGACGCCTTTTCAAAGGACAATGCTGAAAAAGCATCCCTTTGCTACTATGTAATCAGTGGCAGTGAATGAGTTTTAACATATCCTGTCAGAAACAAATCTTATTGAACTTTCAAAATAAAGGACTGCTGTATTCATATACAAATTTATAATTATAAAACAATCAAAAATAATTAAAACATGTAATATATGTATTTTTATTTTTATTTTTTTTTAACCTGTCCTGTTCAGCTGTTTGACACGGAGAATGGAAGTCTAAGTGCCCGGCTAGTCTGAACAGTTTTAATGTTTCACATTGAGAGTCTGACATACTCCCTTTGTGACACAAACAACAACAAGAAATACATTGAACGCCTACTACACTAACTACTAATATGTTGGTGCTATCGTCAGCTAAATGTATTTCCGGTTGACACCCTGTGGGGGGCCTGTTGACCAGGGAAAGAGGGGGAAGAAGGTGGGGGAGTCTATAAGCTAAGTGATAGAAAGGGGTAGAGTGTACACAAATCATCTCTGTGATTTAGAACCCAGTAATCGTGTGAATCCCTAGTGAGTGTAAGCCCGTTGGCGACCGACCCTACGCCGCCCAGTCACCAATCCCGGCACCTGGACCCCCCGCCCGAGCACGCCCAATAACATCCAGCCGCATGCGGGTTCCGCCGGGCACGCAGCAGCCACGCAGACGAGCGGAGACGACACAGGGCCACGGTCCCCACCCAGCCAGCCCGGCGAGGGAGGGCGTGCCCTGGGGGGGGGGGGCAGCGCAGCCCATCCCTCCTCCTGCAGTCCAGCAAAGGAGCCCCCCCCACCCGGAATCCAGGGTGGTCCCTCGGGCCACCCGCGCGCCCATCTACCGGCCCTCGGGGATGGCAAGAGGGGATGCACCACCAACCCTACGCCCGTCCCCAACCCCGTCCGCCCACCCGGGCCACGAACCGCCGCCGCAGCCCCCCAGCCGACACGCCAGGTGTTTTGCGCAGCCCATCCCTCCTCCCGCAGCCCAGCAAAGGATCCATCATCACCCCCCACCCCACCCCCGGGATCCAGGGTGGTCTCCCGGGCCACCTGCGCACCCATCAACCGGCCCTCAGGGATGGCAGGAGGGGATGCACCACCAACCCCACATCCACCCCCACCCCCGTCGGCCCAATTGGCCTACGAGCCACAGCCGCAGACCCCCAACCGGCACAGCACGCCACAGGACCCCCAGCGGCCCACCAAGCCCGGGGCAGGGTCCCCCGCCGGAGCAGGCAACAACCAGCCGATACACCGGCGCCCAGCCAGCGACCCGCGACGGAGCACAGGGGGGATACCCAGTCGGAGAAGAAAGGGGAAGGCAGAGGCGGAAGAATGTCGAGGAGCTGCCACGGGGCGGCGCAAGGTCGGAGCCCCAACCTCCCCCCACTCCCGCGGTCAGCAGCCCAGGCAGAGGGGAGGCCATGCCCCAGGAGCCACGCCATAGGGAAAAAATGTGGGACCCACCTTCCACCCTATTACTGTGGCTGCCAGGTTCCCGGCTGGCAGCCATTACCCAGCACCGTGATGGGATTGTGTGTGTGTGTGTGTGTGTGTGTGGGGGTGCTTGGCTTGGGGGAGTGGGACCACAGCATAGAATTTCTACCCAGCCGCCCGTCCCACCGCCCTCTGCTGGAGCTCTCCTGTGGAATATGATGTGTGTGGTGCGTTAAAAAAGGTGCAGGGATGGCGGGGCCTGTCTTGAGGAGGTAACCGTGAGGCACCCCCCCCCCCGACAGGTCCCAACCACCCCATAACCTTGGTGTGTGATGCATTAAAAACCTCCTACCCCCTCTCAATCTCTGCCTATGTGTGAATGTGTCGCTGAATAGTACACGCATGTAGCGATGTATAAATGACTAAATATTTCCAGTAGCGTGTACTACATTCGTGTAATTCGTCTTTTGTGTCTTTGACATGTTCTCAGTGTGGTTCCAGAAGGAAAGAGCAAGCAGCCATAAAACGGCCCTTTTTTCCTGTCACATAAGAAGGAGTCATAGGAAGGAAAACGCCTGTGAAAAGTGTAGTCCGGCTTTATCTTCGAGAGCGCGTCTGCAGTAAATATCGTGCGGCCGCCAAATGAATGTTAATTACGACATGCCCCCTTAGGATGAATGGTCACATGACCTCCACGTTTACCTTCAAGGTCGTCCTCCGCGCAAATGCTGATGTTGCGCTCAATTTGCCGAGCGAGGCGTCGTCATGATCAATCATTTACTTCGCCGCTGTTTTCGCTGATTTACGTTTCCGGCGCATGACGGCAATTACATGGCAGGATGAATGTCACGCACCGAGTTGGACCTCCGGCAAGGCCAAACAATCCAATCTTGCCATTGAAGGTTTCAACGTGTTTATTTTTTCTCCTCGGGAAAGAGTCAATTGTCTGGGCAAAATAAAGATCTCCGGCGGCGGAGGAGAGAAACATGACAGGTCCAATTCACTTGCAAAGATTGCCCTGTTGAGCTCAGAGACGCGTATTGATTGGCCTGTGATTGTCTCTCAGTCTCAGCGCCGTTTGACATACTCGGGTGAATACAAAATCGAGCTTCACACAATTAGGAAATGTTTCCCAGAATATGACTGCCGAGAAATCTTTGCTAGTACAGACTACAGAGGAACTTTACATTTTTCCAGAAAGTCAGACTAAAACGGAATCGTACAAAATGTAGAGCAGTGTTTTTCAACGTTTTCTGAATAGCGGCACATTTTTACATTGGAAAAAATCATTAATTATAATATAATTTCTCAATATTTATACTAACTCAGTGTGATATTTGATGAAACATGAAACATAATGGAGCAGGTTTCGTCTCATCCCCGGTGAAAGTAAATCCGAACGGAACATAGCTATCACTGCACTCTTCCGAGTTCTCCATCTTCAATTTTATTTTTCCCAACGACTCATACTAGGGCCTTCATCTGGGTCAGGATCTTGTCATGGAGTCAGTTTGGATTTCAAAGTTATCCTTTTTAAAAACTTATCCATGACTGAGTGTCAAGTTAAAAAATAGATCCTTAGGTAGACATTATAAAATTACCCAAAAATAAGGAGAGAAGACACTCAAATTTCTTGGCCAAGGAGAGCAAAAGAGTGACTAGTGACAGTCACCAAAATTGATCTAAAGAAAAAATCCTCCTTGGTATTTTATTTAGGGGTTTGTCCTAATACAAAATGGATGCAGCCCTGAGGGAGGGGGTCGCAAGCTGGAGACACCCATGTGATTTTTATTGGATATGTGTGTGCATGTAGGTGGAACTAAGTGAGTACACGTATGTAAGCAAGGGCTCATGTAAACAATGGTCAAAATGACCCAGACATTTCAGTTATGCAAAGCTGCGGCCATGGAAGATGTCCTCGGATGGAAAATTGTCCTCGAAGGTCTAGACTAAAGTCAAGACGCCAGGTGCTGAAGATGTCTCGGAAGGTTTAGTTACGCAATGATGCGGCCGTGAAGCAAGGCAGTTGTCATTCTGACCCTCTTTTACTCTTTGTAACACTTAAGCATTATACTACAACCTAGTATAGCAAGCAATAATCATTTACTGGTTATATCAATAAGAAAACTATGGCAATATGTATTAATTATGGTATATATGAGCACAAGCAAATATTCAATCAATCAATCAAGCAAATATTTAATCAATCAAACCATGATAATTACCTCAACACTGAGTGTCCTTCAAAATACCGTCAGGGGCCACCCTTATAATGTTATAAAAGGGCCGGAGTGGGACTCATTTTCAGCCCGGGACCGGCCCACTTTATATCATGACCTACCGTCCTACCATCATAGACTTCCTAATGACACGGGAAACGGGGCCGATTCGTTGGGGGCCTATTTTCAAATCGTCTGGCAGTGCAGGATTTGAGTCCCTGGCGGCGCATTGTGTTACTGATATTAGCCTTTGTTACTGTGGTCCCAGCTCTCTGTAGGTCATTCACTAGGTCCCCCCGTGTGGTTCTAGAATTTTTGCTCACCGTTCTTGTTATCATTTTGATGCCACGGGGTGAGATCTTGCATGGAGCCCCAGATCGAGGGAGAGTATCAGTGGTCTTATATGTCTTCCATTTTCTAATAATTGCTCCCACAGTTGATTTCTTTACACCAAGCGAAGAGTGAAAAGTTACAGAAAGGGCCTGGACAACTTGCAATCATTAATGGAAGAATGAATTGAAAAGTTTATCAGGATGTTTTGCAGGAAAACCTGAGGCCGTCTGTCAGACAGTTGAAGCTAAAAAGAGGATGGATCCTGCAACAAGACAACGATCCAAAACACAGAAGTAAATAAACTTCATAATGGTTTCATAAGAACAAAATGCAGGTTCTGGATTTCGAACCCCATTGAGATGTTGTGACATGACTTAAAGATAGCGATTCATGCCAGACACCCGAGGAATGTGACTGAACTACAGCAGTTCTTTAGGGAAGAATGGGCCAAGATTAGTCCCGATCGATGTCCCAGACTGATCTGCAGCTACAGAAAGCGTCTGGTTGAAGTTAGGAGGGGCACGAAATACTAAATGTGGTGGTTCACATACTTACCCCCCCCCCCCCCCCCCCCGTCATTGTTTGCATACTATCCTCATTAAAATATAAAAACCTATTCTTTGAGTTAGCAGGGGTTTAATAAGTTGATTTCAACAAATTCTGTGCAGTTTGTTAGTTATTTGTTAGTTACAGCGCTCCGGAGTGGCTAAGCTAGCGCGAGTCAATGGTGCCTGCTTAGCATACCAATAAAAAACAACATATGCACATATGAGAACCACCCATGTCATCAATAGTGTTAGCTATGTTTTCAGGTTATTAAATCTTGCCAATGCATGTCAATAAGGCTAGGTTCATACTACAGGTCTTAATGCACGAATCCGATTTTTTCGTGTTTTTCCGACTCGACTCAGGCACTAACTTGACGGTCTGAACGGGACAAGTCGCATAGAAGTGGAGCATTTCAAATCCGATCTGAGTCACTTTCGTATGTGGTTCAAATCCGATCACATTTTGTCAGAACGTGACTGGCAGTCTGAACTGTCAACACTCCCAAATCGGAATTCATGCAGCGATTACGTCCTCAAAGAGCAAGAGGCACGGAGGACGGCAGCCATGTAGGCATTAGCGCCTAGCTTGAACTCTGCTTTTAAGGACGAAGTGGGCTTGACCACAGTCATAAAAAAAATAAAATGAAGAGAAGAATAAGCCTTACAATTTTCGATTTTCATTCTGTGCGCCGAATGAGCAATATTTCATTATTGCACACATGGCTGAGTCGGGGCAGACTGATGCACCCACGTCATTTAACGCACACACGTCAAGGCTCATGTGTGTGCGTGTATGCGTTCTATCAGTCCATATAAACTTTTAATATAAGACTAAACGGGGATTATTAATGTGTTATTTGTGTCCTCTTTTTGGAAATCAAAATATGATCAGCCTGGAATGACATACAGGTAGCATGTGTAATTTGGTTTGATGCTTCTGCGCATGCGGGTCTCTTTGCTGAGCGCATCTCGGACTGCGAATTAGTTTGCATGCGTGAGACTTGAACGGTCTCAATGGACAAAGGCAGTCTGAACGGGCACGCCCAAAAAACAGATATGGCAAAAAATCTGATTTGTGCATTAAGACCTGTAGTATGAACCTAGCCTAATAGTATAAAAGGCAACATTTGTAATCCAGCAGCTCTGCAGGGAACAGGCTGTCTAGCCAAGAAGGGCGAAATGATATCACATCGGTTTTTTAACAGCTCAATTTTTGTTTTGTGTGGGAACGAAAGGGACTCCCCAGCAGACTGAGCACGAGTGGCCGAATCGTTCCTCTCTAATGTGGTCACATGGATTGAACATCTATTGCTGTCAATGGCATCCAAAGCCTTAATTGTGTTTTCATCAGCTAAAATATAATAGTGTTCCTTGATGGTAGAAAAAAATAGAAACATGTGCTTCGTGGGATTTTTGGGGATAGCTGGAAAGGATTAATGTCATGTTCATCCATTTCTGTTTCAGTTTATTCGCACACATCATCAAATACAGTACATGATCATACACTAGCAGTTCACATGTTTAGATGGGCGAATAGGACACTCCAAAGAAGCTATTCAAAGCTTTTAGCAGGGGCCCAGTTAGACAACACACACACACACAGACCCACACACACACAAACATACAATTAACTGTGGATAATTTCAAAATTTTGGTTACATTGGATTTGATATGAGACACCAGTAGTGTTATTCAAAGAATCAGCATATTATACATACATTGCGAGGAGATGAGTTTTGAGTTTTTTCTTAAAGATCGAGATGGAGTGTGACATTTTAAGTGTTTCGTCCAGTTCATTCCAAATCTGTGGTCCTTTGCACACAATGCTAAAGCTTGTACACTTTAGCCTTCGTTTTTTCCCTGTGATTTGATGTTTTCTTCTGGTAGTATATGTGTGTTGAGGAGTACAGACTGGGATGAGGTCACCTAATTTATAGTTTAGTCTATGGATAATCTGATACATTACACAAGCATTTTGGTAATAGTTTTGGTCTTTAAGCCTCAGGAGGTGGTGGCGGTGAAAAATTATTTTAGTTGGAGCATTAAACTCAGACCATGTTTTTTCTGTAGTATTTCAAGCTTTTTTAAATAAGTTGGATATGTGTTGCTTGCCTGGTACACCAGACTCAACGCCGTTCCAGCTATTGAGTCTGGCCACCATTCCCACGGATACAATTTCCAGGGCGGAGCAAGCCACAACAAACAGACAGCGGAGTGGACCAATCAGCGACGGGCAGACGTGACGTTATTAACTGACGACGGAAGCACGAGGGACTTGCGCGCGGAAGTAAACATACGAAGAGAGCGGAGTTTATTCAACATGGCTAGCGCGAGACAGACTATTGTCAATGACTCGTGTCGATGTGTTTTTGGTCATTTAAAACAGAATTTACCGCGGATTGGAACATGTTCTCGGTTACCCCGTTGACCATCTGTGTTGTGGAGACGACTTTCGACGCGCAAGAGTGACGTTGCTCGTGAAGAACACGTCACGCAAATAAACGAATCTGATTTGTCGATTGATTTTGTACCTGCTCGAAAAGGCCGTAAATGGGATGGTTCCCAGACTATTTCTCTCAGTGTTTGAAAAATACAGGGAGAATAGTTTGGCAGAGCCAGGCAAATGTGTTGCACCATATGACATTACAGTATTGTAAGTGTGGTTCAAATAAAGATTTTTACAAAATGAGAAGAGCAGAGAGTGGGAGATAGTGTCTCAGTTTAAAGAAAAGAGCAGCATATTTTGACAGTTTATTTCACTGAAGAAATATGAATTGCAATAAGAGATGTCCCGATCGAACGCCGATCGATCGGGCCCGATCACGTCATTTTCAAAGTATCGGAATCGGCAAAAAAATATCAGCCATGCCTTTTTTTAATATATATACTGTATATATTTTAATTAAATCGTTTTCTAATTGTATTTAACATTACAGACATGTTACACTCATCCAGAGTCTTTAGTTTAGGCTTAAGGTAGGGTTATCAAAAATATCCCAATAACGGCGGCAATTAATTTATTAAAAAATGTGTCACGTTAAAATAATGCAATTAATGTATGCGCTGCACTACCCTCTCACTCATTGTCGCGCTCAATCTGTAATGACGTCCTTTTACCTATATAGAGAGATAAAAGGCAGCGCTAAATAAGTAGAGTGAATTTTGGCAGCCTTTGGAGCCTTTCTTCAATTGGAGCGCAACAATTAAAGCCTTGCAATTCCTCTCCCTATGATTAGAAATATCATGAGAAGCAATGTGGGGAAGCAAGGTGGCAATTGATCTTTGTCTTAACACCTCAAGTTATTCCCCAAAGCAGAGAAGATATATCCATTGGTAGCACGACGCACAGTGATGGTTCCACTTCACATCACGCATTGGGGCATGGCTGCAGTATCATTTACTGAAAGCTCAACAAATATGATGGCAATCATAAGATTGATGAAGAAGAAGATGGCAATATTTAGTCACAATATACAAAGTCACAAGTCTTTCTATCCGTGGATCCCTCTCACAGAAAGAATGTCAATAATGTAAATGCCATCGTGAGGATTTATTGTCATGATAAACAAATACAGTACTTATTTACTGTATGTTGAACGTATATATTCGTCCGAGTTTTATTCATTTTTTTCTTAATGCATTGCCAAAATGTACATGATCGGGAAGAATTATCGGGAATGATTGGAATTGAATCGGGAGCAAAAAAAAAGCAATCGGATCGGGAAATATTGGGATCGGCAGATACTCAAACTAAAACAATCGGATCAGGAGCAAAAAAACATGATCGGAACAACCCTAATTGCAATGCATATTTTGAGAGATACAAATGTGGTTGAACTGAATTTTAGGTACATGTAGCAACTGATAGATAGAAATAAAGAAAAATAGTAAGGGTAGATATAGAACTGAAGGTTGAAAGAGTGTAATACTGGCTTTTCCCAAGCACTTGCTCCCAAAATGACTCCCATTATAGAAGCCTTTTTATTATGGAGTGTAATATCTTGTTCAAATACAGTCTGTTCTCAGCGTAAAGGCTGGAACACAAATCATATACTCTACTCGACTCGACTCTACTGTACCACCTTGTTGTCCTCCATTACCGTCACTTTCAAGACTTTACTTTGCAAGCTTGTTGTCGTCAGACTGCGCAAATCCAATTAACCTTCTCTTCTCGCTGACATGGAATCGTAATTACATTTGGGAATATTGATTTCATTACACTTATTCTGCTCGAGTGTCGTCTGTAACATGTACACGGTTATATTCTTTATCCTCTAAATAGAACAACTGTTAGTGTTGCATTAATGAGCTCAAATTCAAATATTGTGCAAATATTACAATTTAGGTTGAACACAAAGAAGACATTGATGAATGTATGTATGTTTTCACTCAAGACTCCAGGTGACCAATTACCTAAACTACTCATAAATCCAAACTGCCGCCGCAACATCCCTCCCGTCGTCATAAATACGATCATGTGACCCGGCGCATCTGACAGGAGAGCAGATTGCTGGCCTGGTGAAACCGCATGTTTTGGTAATAAAGATGATAGTCAGAAAAAGGATTACCACTGTAGCTTATGGTCCGTGTGTGCTCTGTTAGTTTGCAAACATTGCAAAGTGCTGATAGTCGGGGATTTACGTTGGATGTCGGCGTATGAGTCATCTGCGCTGCGTTTTTAATTTGATAGCTGCATAAAGTGGATGGGTCATTAGCAGCCTTGCCAAAGCTTTTTAGCGCGGTCGTGTCAAAAACCACCAGGGGCCATTTACCATGAGTAATGGCGCCGACGGAAACTCGCTGGACACTTCATTAGGTACATTCATGATAGCCAAAGCATGAGTCGTATACTGTAGCGACCATATTTCTGTAAGATGTGGATGTTGAAGGAATCTGCCCTTCTAGCCAGACCGCTGGAATCGCGCCAGCTGAACCGCCGGATCCGCGCTGGCGCAGATCCAACGAGCCGGGCCGGCGGGACCCCGGCAATCCAGCCAGAAGGGCAAACTCCGCGCGTTCACCTTAGTCTTAACCCTTTGTACTGACTCCATCTTGAAAGGTTTAAAGAAGGTTCACCGAAAACAAGTTGACAATTTATTCGGCAAGGCGAAACAGAAACACTCAGGCGAGGAGGCAAGGTCACCCTATCATACGTCAACAAAATGTTCCCGAGAAAATTGACCGATTAGTCAAACATTCAGTCTTTTGAAGGCTCTTGCGCGGCGGGCCGTGGATAGGAAGAAGGGTGTGCTTGGGATTATTGTCTGTTTGTGGATTGGACAGGAGGATTTGGGAGTGACTGCTGTCCGGGTGATTGTGGATTTTGCCAACTCAGCATCAAAGGAGCTCTTGGAGTCATGTCAGTCGTGTTATCAGTTGGATATCGGGCATTCTCCTGTGTTCCTTGTGTTAGGACAGACCGTCCCGCCATTTGTTCTGGACTGTCCGGGAGAACTGATTGCGAGACTTGATGGTGCAGACGTGTGCTTGTCAGCGTCAATCTTGCTCAGTTGTATGACGCACGCACTGGGGTTCCGTGATCAGAAGGCGTTGTTTATTTCTTATGCCCTATATTCTGCTTGTTTTCCTTAAACTATGGTATAAGTGCTATCTATTTTATATTGGGTGTGTTAGAGTAATACAAACAGTTAGACGGTGTCTACAAGAAAAATTACTATCTCCTTCAATGTGTATTGTGGTCAATAATAGCCAGTGAGTTAACTCATTCAATCAAGACTTGTTCTGACATCATTTTTCAATGGGTGGACCACTTTCGAGTGCCTCGTTGTTGGCCACAAGTGTGTGCATGTTATTATTTTGAAGCCTAATTTGAAATACTACTAGTACCAGAGACATCCCAGATAGCAAAATATAACTAGAGCGGACATGGACCAGATGTAATGCAAATTTCGGCCCAATTTGGTAAAACGGATCCGCCCCAGTGTCTTTTTGAACAATGGCGCAAACTCACTAAGGTGTCACTTGGCGGATCAGCAACCAGTTTTGGGCCAGAACGACAAACATGACATTAATATATGGCCCGGATATGGCTCATATTACCCAATCTGGGCAAGATTTGTATCAAAACAGTATTAAATTTGGGGTCCATTTTTTCGATGTATCATACTGGCTCACCATCTGTGCAATCAAGGCAGTGACACAACTACACAAACCAAAGGAGGAGGGGCTCAGTTTGAATAATAATATTCAAACATTGAAAGATTTACAGCAACATAGATTAAATGCCTTCTCCCTCCATATGTTGTTATGCAACCATTTATGAATTACTTAACTTACAGACAGACATGACATCTGTAACCTTTTTTTTAAACGGGTGAACACTTCAGAGTGCCTCGTTGTTGGCCACAAGTGTGTACACGTTATTATCTTGAAGCCTAATTTGAAATTCTTGCAGTGCTAGAGACATGTTTTTATAGTTCACCTGTAATGTTTGTTTCACACGGGCGAACACTTTAGAGCAGGGGTCCCCATCTGCCGTGGCGCATTTGCTACTGGGCCGCACAGAAATAATAATTTATTAACGACAGCATCCTGGCCGAATTAACCCTGTGCCTCTGCTTAACACACCAATATCCCTGTCTACTCTAGATATAATACTACAGGATAGATTAGAATTTTGTCATAGAAATCTATTGATTGGACTGCTAGCAGTACATCTTGTTTTGTGTATACAATATATCTGTGCGCTTGTCCTCAATCATAAAGTATTACTAGGCCGCGGGCGCAGCACATTTGTTCCCGGAAATAATTAGCCCCCACACAAGCAAAACAGACGTCTTTGGAAATATTTTTTTTACGGCGAAAAGGGCACCTGGCGAGCCAGAAGATGAGCCTACAACCTCGAAGACCCACGAACTGCGAAGGAGTGGATTCGTGACCCTTTGGGAATACAGTGCCCTCCATAATTATTGGCACCCCTGGTTAAGATGTGTTTTTTAGCTTCTAATAATTAGTTTTTTTATTCAAATAATATGGGAGCTTAATGGAAAAAAGAGAAAAATCCAACCTTCAATACAAGTGCATTTATTCAGTGGGGAAAAAATCCCACATAAAGAAATAATTATTTGACATCAAATAATGTGCGTCACAATTATTAGCACCCCTGGTGTTAATATGTTGTACAACCCCCTTTTGCCAACAAAACAAGGTCTGGGGAGTGAGATGGCCATGGGAGGAGCTTGATTTTGTGTCTGGTGAACCATTTCTGTGTAGATTTGGCCATATGTTTAGGGTCAAAATCTTGCTGAAAGACCCAGTGACGACCCATCTTTAGCTTTCGGGCAGAGGGCAACAGATTTTGATTTAAAATATCCTGGTATTTCAAAGCATTCATGATGCCATGCACCCTAACAAGGTTCCCAGGGCCTTTGGAAGCAAAGCAGCCCCACAGTATCACTGACCCACCCCCATACTTCACAGTGTGTATGAGGTGCTTTTCAGCATGCGCATCTTTCGTGGCACGCCAGACCCACTGAGACTGTTTGGTTCCAAAAAGCTCAATCTTGGTCTCATCTGACCAAAGCACAGGGTCCAGTTGAAGCCCCAATACCGCTTGGCGAACTCCAGATGTTTGCGTTTATGATTGTGAGTTAGGAAAGGTTTTCTCCGTGCATGCCTCCCAAACAGCTTGTTGACGTGTAGACAGCACCTCATACCCACTGTGAAGTATGGGTGTGGGTCAGTGATGCTGTGGGGCTGTTTCGCTTCCAAAGGCCCTGGGAACCTTGTTAGGGTGCACGGCATCATGAATGCTTTGAAATACCAGGACATTTTAACACCAGGGGTGCTAATAATTGTGACACACATTATTTGATGTCAAATAATTATATTTCTTTATGTGGGATTTTTCCCCCACTGAATAAATGCACTTGTATTGGTGGTTGGATTTTTCTCTTTTTTTCCATTAAGGTCCCATATTATTTGAATAAAAAAACAAATTATTAGAAGTTAAAAACACATCTTAACCAAGGGTGCCAAATAATTATGGAGGGCACTGTAAACCGTGTGAATCAAGCATGTCTGTGCAACAGGAGGATCAGCTTCTTGAGATCGCAAATGACGGCGACCTGAAACGTACATTTGAGACAACAACTCTACCGAGGTTCTGGATTAAAGTCATTCCGGAATATCCTGACATCGCTACGAGAGCTTTGAAAACCTTTTTTTTAAATTTTTTTTTTTTTTCAACCTGTCCTGTTCAGCTGTTTGACACAGAGAATGGAAGTCTAAGTGCCCGGATTCTGAACAGTTTTAATGTTTCACATTGAGAGTCTGACATACTCCCATTGTGATCATTCAAAATACCTTTTTATTATGACAAAGCAGCGAACAGGAAGGGATTATGGGGGGACAGAAGAAAAGAAATACAAGAGAAGAAAGAAAAGAAACACATACACAAACAACAACAAGAAATACATTGAACATCTAAACTAGTTACTAATATACATGTTGCTACAATTTCCAACATGGTATCTTTGTGAAGCGGGCTTCTTAATTAATGCTTAACGACCAGGCAAAGTCATTAATGGTGAGAGAGCGGTGCGCAGTTGTTGTGTGCAGCTAATATGGCGGGATGTATCTGAGGAGAACTTTTCTACATGTCTTTCCATGATCAAACATAAGTTAATATTCCTTTCTTTAAGGAAAGTTGTAGTGTTTACTTTGGAATTGCTGCATTTGCGCATTTTGCGGCCATGTTTAAAGTTACGCGCATGCGCAGAACCGCATCGTTGCAATTTTTGATGGGTTGCAAAATTTGTCATAACACCGGTCCGTGATAAAAAAAAAACCCAAATAACACCGGTCCGTGGTGCCAAAAAGGTTGGGGACCGCTGCGTTAGAGTGCCTCGTTGTTGGCCACAAGTGTCTGTACGTTATTATTTTTTATGCCTGATTTGAAATACTACTCGGGCTAGAGACATGTTTTTAAAGTTCATCTGTATTGTTTGTTTCACATGGGCGAACACTTTAGAGTGCCTCGTTGTTGGACACAAGTGTGTGCACGTTATTATTTTGAAGCCTGATTTGAAATACTGTTAGTGCCAGAGTCATGCTTTTACATCTGTAACATTTTTCCACTGGGGTGAACACTTCAGAGTGCCTCATTGTTGGACACCAGTGTGCGCACGCTATTATTTTGAAGCCTGATTTGAAATACCAGTAGTGCCAGAAACATGTTTTTACATCTTTATAACCTTTTTTCACACTGGTGAACACTTTAGAGTGCCTCGTTGTTGGACACAAGTGTGCATGTTATTATTTTGAAGCCTGATTTGAAATACTACTAGTGCCACAGACATGTTTTTACATCTTTAACCTTTTTTTTTTTTTTTTTTTCATGAGTGAATACTTCAGAGTGTTAGGGCTCCTTGATTGCAATCACAATCAACCGCCTTCATAAGCCTACTCGTGGTTGCCGCTCGTCACCAGACCAACACTTTCGGCATCACCGTCAGTCACGTCCAGCATTCAAGTATTTCACGCATTGTATCATACCTGGCTAATCGGACCTCTTGTTCCATCCCAGGATTGCCCCTGATCCCAGAATTGGGCCATTGCCTGATTGACCTCCCGTCAACACCTGCAAGTGCGCCGCTTCGACCCTCGTGTACTCCAAATAAACGTTGCATACCCGCACAGTCTTTCTCTTTGTGTCTGCTTTGGGGTCCACATCCCAGTGCACCCTAACACAGAGTGCCTCGTTGTTGGCCACAAGTGTATGCATGTTATTTTATTAAAGATGTCCTGATCGATCGGGTCCGATCACGTCATTTTCAAAGTATCGGAATCGGCAAAAAAACATCGGACATGCCTTTATATATATATATATATATATATATATATTTATATTTATATATATATATATTTTTTTATTTAAATCGTTTTCTAATTGTATATAACGTTACAGACAAAATGTCTTACACTCATCGAAAGTAGTTTTGGCTCAAAGTAGGGCTATCAAATCTATTGCGTTAACGGCGGTAATTATTTTTTTCTTAATTAATCGCGTTAAATAATTAACGCATGCGCTGCACGACCCACTCACGCATTATCGCGTTCAATCCATAAAGGCGCCATTTTACCAATATACAGTGCCTTGCAAAAGTATTCGGCCCCCTTGAACCTTGCAACCTTTCGCCACATTTCAGGCTTCAAACATAAAGATTTTAATTTAAATTTTTTGTCAAGAATCAACAACAAGTGGGACACAATCGTGAAGTGGAACAAAATTTATTGGATAATTTAAACTTTTTTAACAAATAAAAAACTGAAAAGTGGGGCGTGCAATATTATTCGGTCCCCTTGCGTTAATACTTTGTAGCGCCACCTTTTGCTCCAATTACAGCTGCAAGTCGCTTGGGGTATGTTTCTATCAGTTTTGCACATCGAGAGACTGACATTCTTGCCCATTCTTCCTTGCAAAACAGCTCGAGCTCAGTGAGGTTGGATGGAGAGTGTTTGTGAACAGCAGTCTTCAGCTCTTTCCACAGATTCTCCATTGGATTCAGGTCTGGACTTTGACTTGGCCATTCTAACACCTGGATACGTTTATTTTTGAACCATTCCATTGTAGATTTGGCTTTATGTTTTGGATCATTGTCATGTTGGAAGATAAATCTCCGTCCCAGTCTCAGGTCTTGTGCAGATACCAACAGGTTTTCTTCCAGAATGTTCCTGTATTTGGCTGCATCCATCTTCCCGTCAATTTTAACCATCTTCCCTGTCCCTGCTGAAGAAAAGCAGGCCCAAACCATGATGCTGCCACCACCATGTTTGACAGTGGGGATGGTGTGTTCAGGGTGATGAGCTGTGTTGCTTTTACGCCAAACATATCGTTTTGCATTGTGGCCAAAAAGTTCAATTTTGGTTTCATCTGACCGGAGCACCTTCTTCCACATGTTTGGTGTGTCTCCCAGGTGGCTTGTGGCAAACTTTAAACGAGACTTTTTATGGATATCTTTGAGAAATGTCTTTCTTCTTGCCACTCTTCCATAAAGGCCAGATTTTTGAGGTGTACGACTGATTGTTGTCCTATGGACAGACTCTCCCACCTCAGCTGTAGATCTCTGCAGTTCATCCAGAGTGATCATGGGCCTCTTGGCTGCATCTCTGATCAGTTTTCTCCTTGTTTGTGAAGAAAGTTTGGAAGGACGGCTGGGTCTTGGTAGATTTGCAGTGGTCTGAGGCTCCTTCCATTTCAATATGATGGCTTGCAGTGCTCCTTGAGATGTTTAAAGCTTGGGAAATCTTTTTGTATCCAAATCCGGCTTTAAACTTCTCCACAACAGTATCTCAGACCTGTCTGGTGTGTTCCTTGGTTTTCATAATGCTCTCTGCACTTTAAACAGAACCCTGAGACTATCACAGAGCAGGTGCATTTATACGGAGACTTGATTACACACAGGTGGATTCTATTTATCATCATCGGTCATTTAGGACAACATTGGATCATTCAGAGATCCTCACTGAACTTCTGGAGTGAGTTTGCAGCACTGAAAGTAAAGGGGCCGAATAATATTGCACGCCCCACTTTTCAGTTTTTTATTTGTTAAAAAAGTTTAAATTATCCAGTAAATGTTGTTCCACTTCACGATTGTGTCCCACTTGTTGTTGATTCTTGACAAAAAAAATTAAATTTCATATCTTTATGTTTGAAGCCTGAAATGTGGCAAAAGGTTGCAAGATTCAAGGGGGCCGAATACTTTTGCAAGGCACTGTATAGAGCTAAACGCAGTGTATAATGAGTAGAGAGAATTTTAACAGCCTTTGGAGCCTTATTTTATTTGACTAAAGCCTTACATTCCCTCTCTCAGCAATTAAAATTAACGCTGGAGGCAATGTGTGGAAGAATTGTAGTAGTTGATCATTTTCTTAACACCCTATGTTCTTTCCCAACACAGAGAAGATATATCAATTGGTGCCCCTATGCACAGTCATGGTTGCACTTCCCATCATGCATTTGGGTTGAATGGCTGCAGTATCATTTACTGAAAGCTCAACAAATACACTAGATGGCAATATTTAGTCACAATATACAGAGTCACATTTATCCTTTAAGAATTAAAAGTCTTTCTATCCGTGGATCCCTCTCACAGAAAGAATGTTAATAATGTCAATGCCATCTTGAGGATTTATTGTCATAATAAACAAATACAGTACTTATGTACTGTATGTTGAATGTATATATTCGTCCGAGTTCTATTCTTTTTTTTTTTTAATGCATTGCCAAAATGTATATGATCGGGAAAAATTATCGGGAATGATTGGAATTGAATCGGGAGCAAAAAAAAAAAAAAAAAGCAATCGGATCGGGAAATATCGGGATCGGCAGATACTCAAACTAAAACGATCGGCTCGGGAGCAAAAAAACATGATCGGAACAACCCTAGTTATTATTTTGAAGCCTGATTTGAAATACTACGAGTGCCAAAGACATGTTTTTTTACATGTGTAACTTTTTTTTTTTTTTTTTACACAGGTAAACACTTCAGAGAGCCTCGTTGTTGGCCACAAGTGTGTGCACGCAGGGGCGCCCTATAGAGGTGAAAAGGGATATAGATTCTAAGGGCCCATGCCATGATGGGGCCCACAAAGAAAATTAGAACATTAGGTCATCGTTTGCAGAAAGCATATGTATTGACAGACAACCCCCCTCCCAACCCCCCGTATTTTCATTAAATGGTTTGGTCCTTGCCTGGTATACCAGACTCACTGCTGTTCCAGCGATTGAGTCTGGCGACCGTCCGGCGGATCAAATTCTTAGGGCGGAGCAAGCCACAGCAAACCAAATCAAGAACCACATGGGGGGACCTAGTGAATGACCTACAGAGAGCTGGGACCACAGTAACAAAGGCTACTACCAGTAACACGATGCGCCGCCAGGGACTCAAATCGTGCACTGCCAGACGTGTCCCCCTGCTGAAGCCAGCACACATCCAGGCCCGTCTGCGGTTCGCTAGAGAGCATTTGGATGATCCAGAAGAGGACTGGGAGAATGCTTTATGGTCAAATTAAACCAAAATAGAACTTTTTGGTAGAAACACAGGTTCTCGTGTTTGGAGGAGAAAGAATACTGAATTGCATTCGAAGAACACCATACCCACTGTGAAGCATGGGGGTGGAAACATCATGCTTTGGGGCTGTTTTTCTGCAAAGGGACCAGGACGACTGATCTTTGTAAAGGAAAGAAGGAATTGGGCCATGTATCGATAGATTTTGAGTGAAAATCTCCTTCCATCAGCAAGGGCATTAAAGATGAGACGGGGCTGGGTCTTTCGCAATGACAATGATCCCAAACACACAGCGAGGGCAACAAAGGAGTGGCTTCCTAAGAAGCATTTCAAGGTCCTGGAGTGGCCTAGCCAGTCTCCAGATCTCAAGCCCATAGAAAATCTGTGGAGGGAGTTGAAAGTCCATGTTGCCCAACGACAGCCCCAAAATATCACTGCTCTAGAGGAGATCTGCATGGAGGAATGGGCCAAAGTACCAGCAACAGTGTGTGAAAAGCTTGTGAAGAGTTACAGAAAACGTTTGGCCTCCATTATTGCTAACAAAGGGTACATAACAAAGTATTGAGATGAACTTTTGGTATTGACCAAATACTTATTTTCCACCATGATTTGCAAATAAATTCTTTAAAAATCAAACATTGTGATTTTCTGTTTTTCCACATTCTGTCTGTCATTGTTGAGGTTTACCCATGTTGACAATTACAGGCCTCTCTAATATTTTCAAGTGGGAGAACTTGCACAATTAGTGGTTGATTAAATACTTATTTGCCCCACTGTATATGAGGTTTAGAGTGCCTCGTTGTTGGACACAAGTGTGCGCACGTTATGATTTCAAAGCCTCATTTTACATTGTTTTTATGTCATCGGTTGCGGCGCGACACGTTCAATTCATTTTGATGTTGGAAAATGTAAGCCTTCACAGCCAGTCACGCACTTTGTTCCCGTGTCATGTTCCTGACAACCGTCTGTGACAATGACGCACGCCTTTTTGCTAATCAAGTGCCGACTAAATGAATGTATTGTGAGGAAATATGTCGAAATCACACTGCCTTTCATGCCCAATTACAACCTTTTCGGTCTTATGTCTTAAGTGAAAAGTCGCAACCACTCCGAGCTATATTACATTTTGTCGTGACGTGGCCCAGGTAACCATGGCGACGTGCCAGAGCGGACACGAAGGGGTGAGAACGAGGGGGAAAGTGGAGAGCAATTTGCTCGGATGAGATCAGGATTAAAAGGAACTTCGGTGTGACGGGTGAGAGATGTATTACCCATAAGGCACCACTCACCACTCACCCAACCTGGACGCTTTCCCGCATCCTGGCTTTTAACCTCACGCACTTTAATTACCTGGCATTTGCATAATGTAAATGCAATTTGTTTGTGTGTGAGCATTCAGTGGAGCATTATGCAGCCTGCTGATGTGTAATTAGACGTTTCTGAACTGTATTAATTAGGTTTATCCAGTTTTCTGCGACAACATATAAAAACGCTTTATCACACATCAGATTCTGAGATTATCTTGATTTAAAGGGTAGCACGGATAGAAAGACATGTAATTCTTAAGACAAACATTATTATTTCATATTAAATCCACTCTTAGTGTTTTTGTTTTAATAAAATTTGTAAAATTAGTTTAACTAGTAGGTCGCCATTGTTGTTGATGACGCAATGCCCTTCGGGCAGTGACGTCACTGCCTCTTTAGCTACAAAAACATGTCATCAGTTCTTATCCCGTGGAGGAAAAACAAACTGTCAGACGGGAGCCAATATCTCAGCAAGCCGCCTAGGATCGGTTTAAAGGCACTGCTGATAAGCTGGAATTGGATGGAGGTACTATAGACTTCATAGTGTATTGATGGGACACGGGGCACGGGGCCGATAAATAGGGGGCCTGCATTGTTGGCGAAACCGTCAAAGCTGACCGAGTGGAATCACAGACAAAAGAGCTTTTTTCGTTGAAAATTCTGGTGAATAAATGCTTAAATCCCTGAATTCTTTATAAATATGGACGTAAAACATTCTCGATTCTTGGTTAAAAGCAACACAAAAAACGTGCAGTTAGCATTTATTTTACGTAAATATGTCGAAGTACAATGCTAGTCTGTTAGTAAATGTAGTTAGCGGCTGCCTTATGTAAACAGAGCTTTTCCGGTGAAAATTCTTGTGAATAAATGCATAAATCCCTGAATTCTTTATAGATATGCACGTAAAACAGGCTCGATTCTTGGTTAAAAGCAACAAAAAAAATGTGCAGTTAGCATTTATTTTACGTAAATATGTCGAAGTACAAAGCTACTCTGTTACTAAGACTACAAGCCTTTAAGTCCGAGGTTCCCTTTAACAAAGTGTCAGAAATTGCATTTTGGTTCTTGGAGGCTTCAAAATCATACCATAGGCACACTTGTGGCCAACTACGAGGCACTCTAAACCTCACATGTTATCTTTATCCACAAATTTCTTCAATCTCAAACTGAACAACTTTATGATCATTTTTCACTGTGAATCTCAAGTTCACTTTAACCACCTATGCCCCTCTTTTTACCTCACTTGGCAATAAATCTGTCCTGTGTTGTGATATAAGTGCCCTCCCTCCCTGTTTCTCTCTTTAAATAAGCAGTCAGTCCGCTACGGACAAAAGCAGCGTCGGCCTGACGTCAAGACTGAGACACATTCATGAAACATTCAACGATTGCTGGAGAAAAACCTCCCGCTGCGAATGCGGATGTCTTGCTAAATGGTGCGATAACACATCACAGTAGAAGATCATTAGTGTGGAACTAATCATTGTTGCGCAGATCATTGATGTGTTAGGGACACACAGTGTGAACCAAGAGCTTGAGTTTGGTCTCAACATTGGTAGGGACGATGTAACAGCATAACATGCATGTAGACTTTTTGCTGGGGACGGGACATTGATAAGACCAAACAGACTGGTTGTACGGGGGTCAGGGCTACATTTCTCACAAATATGAATCCAACTAATTGGTAGGCTAACTGATCATTGCAATATAAATATATTTTGACTTAAAGTGCCTACGACAGGATAAAAAAAAAGTCTTAAATAGCATTATTATGTAAATTTGAATCATATTTTGAGACGATTCAACTATATGCAACAATTTGGCAAGTATTTGTCCCCAATTGCTAAATAAATGGTATGGTCATGACAAATAACAGTTTTGTGCTAAATGGAATATGAAATATTCAAAATGCATTTATTCAGTACGACGTGGCAAAATTATTCCATAATGTAGGGTGACCATGATTTGATTTCTAAAAAAGAGGACATTCGGCCTGGCCTCGAAATACTTGATTTTACTCAAAGTTAACTCAAAGATGCCTATATCACTTTAATATATTTAAAGTGTGCCTCCTCCATCTGGATAGAAAAATTCAGTTTTATTAAAACAAATTAAAAACAAAAAAACATAGGGCTATTACCACATAGTATATATTATACACTATATGGATTTTTTTTTTTTTACTCAACAGGCTTTATTCTTGCAAAAAAAAAATAATAATAATCAAACAAAACAAAAAAATTAAATGAATAAATAAAAAAATAAAAAATAAAAATAATATAGATATCTATATATATACAAAGTATATATATATATATATATATATATATATATATATATATATATATATATATATATATATATATATAAATTAGGGCTGTCAAACGATTAAAATTTTTAATCGAGTTAATTACAACTTAAAAATTAATTAATCGTAATTAATCGCAATTCAAACCATCTATAAAATATGCCATATTTTTCTGTAAATTATATATATATTCTGTAAAATAAATTGTTGGAATGGAAAGATAAGACACAAGATGGATATATACATTCAACATACGGGATATAAGAACTGCAGTGGGCATTTCACTCTACTTTCATTTAAATCTGTCTATGCAGTCCTCACTCCGAAGTGTCTACTTTTTCCAACGCTAGACAGCTAGTGAACGACGCCTTAATAATCAGACTTCTTCCTTTTTCATCTGATCTATTAATAAAATGGCCTCAAACCATTGTTCTCTTTAGACCGTAGTGAAACTACAAAAAAAAGTACACAAGCATTGCATTAGCAACAACGTTAGCTTAGCACGCTATACAAGGTTCACTAAACATAAACAAAAAGCATCTGATACAAAAAATATAACATTTCGCTTACCAACATAATATGTACATTCTTTACAACAACCATACTTACGGACAAATCTTGTCCAAGGATCATATAAGCACAACATTACAACGTAGGCGTCAGCCCGAGACGTCGTGCAGCCATATTGAACTGGCAAGAAAGCAATAACCCATGTCGCAAAGCAACCACAAGAGTTCGCTGTTAGACAGCACAAAAAACCTTGCTGTAAAACTTACCAAAAGGCAGAATACTGTCTGACATGGGACAGTGCGGGACATGTGCTTTAATTGCGTCAAATATTTTAACGTGATTAATTTATAAAATTAATTACCGCGCGTTAACGCGATAATTTTGACAGCCATGAATATAAATATATATATATATATATATATATATATATATATATATATATATATATAAAATGCAACTGTAGTCCAGTCAATACGCACACAGTAGGCTATGTGCCAAGTCAACATTTTTATAAATTACTATCACGACAATTGTCGTTGACAAATTGTTATTCCCACTCAATTTTTATTCCCATTCAGTGTTCTTGATTGTACCCAAACAATAACCGAAATAAACTGTCAAGCTATTTAACCAGCATGTTTCCAATCGCAGCAGTTCAAAACTACATTGCCCATACTGCCTAGCGCGGCTGAGCGCACTGATAGCTACCCTGTTAGCGAGTACCGGGCGAAGCAAAATCAAACTTTGCCAAAAAAGTTTACATTCATCGGCAGTGCAACGATGCGACACCAAACGGGATTTTACAGATTACGCCAGTACAAATCTCCGACAGAAGTCAACAGTTGCCATTATATACGTATTTATTAGAGATGTCCCGATTGATCGGGATGCCGATTGATCGGGTCCGATCACGTCATTTTCAAAGTATCGGAATCGGCAAAAAAATATCGGACATGCCTTTTTTTAATATATATATATAAATATATATATAAAATTTAAATTAAATTACAGACATAATATGTTACACTCATCTAGAGTCTTTAGTTTGGGCTTAAGGTAGGGTTATCAAATTTATCCCGTTAACGGCAGTAATTAATTTTTAAAAAAATTTATCACGTTAAAATATTTAACACAATTAAGGCATGTGCTGCACGACCCACTCACGCATTGTCACATTCAATCTGTAATGGCGCAGTTTTACCTATATATAGAGCTAAAAGGCAGCGTAAAATGAGTAGAGTGAATTTTGGCAGCCTTTGGAGTCTTTTTTTAATTGGCTAAAGCCTTACAATCCCTCTCCCTACGGTTTGAAATATCGTGGGAAGCAATGTGGGGAAGACAGGTAGTAATTGATTTTTTTCGTAACACCCTATGTTAGTTCCCAACGCAGAGAAGATATATCAATTGGTACCACTACGCACAGTCATGGTTGCACTTCCCATCATGCATTTGGGCAGAACAGTTAAATGGCTACAGTATCATTTACTGAAAGCTCAACAAATACACTAGATGGCAATATTTAGTCACAATAGACAGTCACATTTATTCTTTAAGAATTACAAGTCTTTCTATCCGTGGATCACTCTCAAAGAAAGAATGTTAATAATGTAAATGTCATCAGGATTTATTGTCATAATAAACAAATACAGTACTTATGTACTGTATGTTGAATGTAAATATTCACCCGAGTTTTATTCATTTTTTTTTTCTTAATGCATTGCCAAAATGTATATGATCGGGAAAAATTATCTGGGATGACTGGAATTGAATCAGGAGCAAAAAAAACGCAATCAGATCGGGAAATATCGGGATTGGCAAATACTCAAACTAAAACGATCGGGATCGTTTCGGGAGCAAAAAAAAAAACATGATCGGGACAACCCTAGTAATTATCGTAAAGAAAAAAAAAACTCATAACAAACACAGCTAATTAGAATATAATACTAAAATTCAACCAAACAAAAAAGAACGCAGAACAATTACAAGACTCGCACAATATACAACAGAAGACACGTGATCGACATTAACAGGAGAGAAACTTACAGAAAGGTGTATGGAACCACGTCTTAAAACTCCTTACTGTAGTATCTCTTGCCAAACTCTCAACCGTCATTAGATGGTGGTAATTCCCCATGAAACAAAGGGTAAACAACAAAAAACAAGAAGAAGATCTACTCCTTCTCCCACCCCTACTAGTCGGAGCCATGTCAACGCAGCGGCCGGAAAGATTCTCTTCAAATTGGTCCCATGAAAAATCATAAAAAACGGACATTTTCATGAAATTATGAAACCCGGCCGGACGCTCCGTAATAAGAGGACTTGTCCGGGCAAAAGAGGACGTTTGGTCACCCTACCATAATGGTCAAGACTGTCCATTTCCTGCACTTCTCAAACTATATTTTATGCCACCGGAGTGGCAGGAGTGCTGTCAGCATTGCTGCAGAGATTGAAGATGTGAGGGGGTCATTCCCACCACCATGCTTGACTGTGTACTCCTCACCTGGTCGCCGCCACACATGCTTCAGACCATCGGAACCAAACAATTTAATCTTCATCTCATCAGACCATAGGACATGGTTCTAGTATTCCATGTGCTTTGTTCACATGTCTTCAGCAAACTGTTTGCAGGGTTTCTTGTGTACCGTCTTCAGAAGAGGCTTCCTCCTGGGGTGACAGCCATGCACACCAATTTGATGTAGAGTACGGCGTATGGTCTGAGCACTAACAGACTGACCCCACCACCTGTTCAATCTCTGTAGCAATGCTGACAGCACTCCTGTAACGAGTCACGTGACATTTTGGAGGGAAAATGACAAGCAGTACTCAATTTGGACATTTAGGGATGTCGTTTCTAAGGGGTGTACTCACTTTTGTTGCCAGGGGTTTAGATATTAACGGCTATGTTTTGATTTATTTTGAGGGGAAAATAAATTAACTCTATTACATAAGCTGCACAAAGACTACTTTTCATTGTGTCAAAGTGTCATTTTGTCAGTGTTGTCCCATGAAAAGATGTTAGGGCTGTCAAACGATTACAATTTTTTAAATTGAGTTATTTACAGCTTAAAAATTAATTAATCGTAATTAATCGCCATTCAAACCATTTATAAAATATGCAATATTTTTCTGTAAATTATTGTTGGAATAGAAAGATAAGACACAAAATGGATATATACATTCAACATACGGTACATAAGTACTGTATTTGTTTATTATAACAATAAATCAACAAGATGGCATTAACATTATTAACATTCTGTTAAAGCGATCCATGGATAGAAAGACTTGTAGTTCTTTAAAGATAAATGTTAGTACAAGTTATAGAAATTTTATATTAAAACCCCTCTTGATGTTTTCGTTTGAATAAAATTTGTAAAATTTTCGATCAAAAAATAAACTAGTAGCCCGCCATTGTTGATGTCAACAATTACACAATGTTCATGGGTGCTGAAGCCCATAAAATCAGTCGCACCCAAGCGCCAGCAGAGGGAGACAAAACTCCAAAAGCACAGGTAACAAGTGGAGATTGCACTGTGGTGTCATTTTAATCTGTTTGAGCGGGGCATGTGCGTTAAGTGCGTCAAATATTTTAACGTGATTAATTTAAAAAATCAATTACCGCGATAATTTTGACAGCCCTAAAAGATATACTTAAATATCTGCGGAAATGCGAGGGGTGTACTCACTTTTGTAATTCACTGTAAATCTGAACATACAATAAATCACTTAACAAGGGTAGGGTCAATTCTTACTTACAACTTTACAACATATGGGGGAGACAATCTAAATTACCTATATAAATAAACTCATAAAATGCAAATAAGCTTAAAAGTTGGTGGGGACAATTTGAGCATCCTGAAAAGTTGCTAGTGTTATGTCCCTACCGTCCCTACGCCCTTGGTGTGAACTAATTGAAGAAAAAAGTCATGTTTAACATCGTTGGATTGGACGTGTGTCACAGTCAATGGCGTTCAAATATGGTGAAAACAGAATTTCATCCAGTTAAGGGTCATTAAATTGTATTATAGCGCCTCCATGAGGTTGAACAGCCTTCATAGATCATGTTAGATACTGATAGGTCACAGCAAGGGCCTTGTCACAGCGCTTTAGTTTTCAGTGACGTCATCGTGCTTTCTGGCAAGCAGCGAGGAAGGATGTTTAGTATCCATAGGAGCCAAAAGCGGAAGTACCAGATTGGTGTCATAATTGGATAAACACCCCTCATACGCCCACTTGCTCACCCCCGGGCCCTTTGGAGCTAAGAGCAGGATTATCGTGCTGCTGTGTGCTAGAATAATGTGCAGAAAGTTGGACAGGAGACTTTGTTTGCTTCTGTTGGAATGAAGCATATTTGTGTGTTTGTTTATGTTATTAATTTTGCATTTATTTGTGTTAATATATAAAATTCGGTGAGTGGAAAACAACGTACAGTAAGTGTTGGGAAAGCATGAAATATTTCTAATAATAGGAATAAGGAACATGTCATTAAATGTCACTTTTGAAAGGATGATAAGGATGAGGACTGGACATACCGTATTTTTTGGACTATAAGTCGCAGTTTTTTTCCCATAGTTTGGCTGGGGGTGCAACTTGTACTCTGGAGCGACTTATGTGTGTAATTATTAACACATTATTATATCATCACACATGTTATTTTGTTGTTTTGGAGTTACAGTAATGGTTTGGTAAACTTGTTAGCATGTTCTTTATGCTATAGTTATCTGAATAACTCTTAATAGCTATGTTAAGTTAACATACCGGCCACGCATATCGTTGTTCATGCATCATATAACATTGTCGTACTGTACACTTGTTCAGCATGTTTGTTCTATATAGTATTTTTATTTTAAATTGCCTTTCAAAATGACATATCTGTTCTATGTGTTAGATTTTATCAAGTAAATTTCCCCCCAAAATGCGACTTATACTCAGGTGCGACTTATAGTCCGAAAAATACGGTACTATAAATGGACATCTTTAATAAGCACTCAAATATCTATAACCCTTGCTAAATCCATTTTTTTTTCATGGAACCTGCAGATGCATATGTTGACTTGCATCCATCTTTTTTTTTTTTTCAAAAAGAAATGTCAAAATTCTGAATTAGTTTCAAAATCATAAAACTTTAGGTGTATCAAATGTGATACATTTGGCAATAAAGGGTTAATAAGCATTCATTAATGCTCATGACAAAAAATGCCCTCCATAATTATTGGCACCCCTGAAAAAGATGTGTTTTTTAGCTTCTAATATATATTTTTTTATTCAAATAATATGGGACCTTAATGGAAAAAAAGAGAAAAATCAAACCTTCAATACAAGTGCATTCATTCAGTGGGGAAAAAATCCCACATTAAGAAATAATTATTTGACATCAAATAATGTGTGTCACAATTATAACAAAACAAGGTCTGGGGACTGAGATAGCCATGGGAGGAGCTTGATTTTGTGTCTGGTGAACCATTTCTGTGTAGATTTGGCCATATGTTTAGGGTCATTGTCTTGCTGAAAGACCCAGTGACGACCCATCTTCAGCTTTCGGGCAGAGGGCAACAGATTTTGATTTAAAATGTCCTGGTATTTCAAAGCATTCATGATGCCATGCACCCTAACAAGGTTCCCAGGTCCTTTGGAAGCGAAACAGCGCCGCAGCATCACTGACCCACCCCCATACTTCACAGTGGGTATGAGGTGCTTTTCAGCATGCGAATCTTTCGTGGCACGCCACACCCACTTAGACTGTTTGTTGCCAAAAAGCTCAATCTTGGTCTCACACAAAAATTCACACGGTCTCAGCCTTCAACTTGGACCGTGTGCTTTGGTCAGATGGTCTTTTAAGGGTGGCAATACCGTAATTTTCGGACTATAAGCCGCTACTTTTTTCCTTCACTTTGATACCTGTGGCTTATAGTCCAGTGCGGCTTATTTGTTGATTTTTTTTTTTTAGGTAACACTTTATTTGACAGCGGTGTCATAAGGCTGTCATAACATCATCAAAATTATGACATGACACTATCATGGACATTACTGAATGCTTATGTCATTAAGTTTCATTTGGCAAATTATGTCACTAACTCAATTTTTTGTCCATCTTGGATCTTTTGCATCCATTCAAAAGTGAGATCATTTGCCGGATATCTGTTATAAGCATTCATGAATGCTCAGGACAGAGACATGTCATAATTATGATTGTGTAATGACAGTCTTTTGGCACCACTGTCAAATAAAGTGTTAGCAAATACCATAACTAGCAATTGATGAAACAATTGGAACAGTAACTGAAGAAAGATTTAGCACAGAACGTGATTTTTGATTGTTATTCACATCTGTAGTGCTGCAATGCATGCTAAGAGGCATGTTGGATGACAACAGTCAACAGCAGGTGGCAGCAGAGGTTGACTGTCTCCCCCAAGGGAGCAGTGATGGCCAAATGAAGCTTCTTGAAGCAATAAAGCTTTGCACTAATTGATTCAAAGTTTAATGACGGTTCATTTGGTCCTATGACAGTCGGTCGTATGATGCCGCTGTCAAATAAGGTTGTACCGGTTGATATCTTTTGGTGTAAATATCCCATGATACAGTGAGGACAGCTGCGGCTTATAGTCCAGTGCGGCTTATTTATAAACAAATGCCGTTTTCGTGCCAAATTTGGTGGGCTGCAGCTTATAGTCAGGTGCGCCTTATAGTGCGAAAATTAGGGTAATGATGGAGGGCACTGTAGAGTTGACAGGAAAAAAATTTGGCCTTCAAAGAAAAAAAACACGGTCCCCACAGTCAAACATGTCAGGTTCCCTGATGTTTTGGGGTGCTTTGCTCCCTCTGGCACTGGACTGCTTGACCGTGTGCATTGCATTATGAAAACTGAAGACTACCAATATACAGTGCTGCTCGAAAGTTTGTGAACCCCACAGGGATGGTCAGATTTTTTGTAAAAAAAACTAAAATAACCTTATTAAATGTTAAGTTATACCCAAATCCACAATACTGACATTCCAAATAATGGACTGAAACAAAAGAAATAGTTATATTGTCATTCTTTATTTAACAAAAGTGGTTGATTTAAGAAAAACTCAGATATCATGTGTGCAAAAGTATGTGAACCCCTTCAGTTAATAGGATATTGCGCCTCCTTTTGCAGAGATTACCTCAACCAAACGGTTTCTGTAGTGACTAATCAGCCTCTCACATCTACTTTGGGGGATTTTTGCCCATTCTTCCTTGCAGAACGCAGTCAGTTGAGAGAGGTTTGATGGGCGTCTGGCATGAACTGCTCGCTTCAGGTCCCGCCACAGCATTTCAATGGGATTTAGGTCAGGACTTTGACTGGGCCAGTCCAGAACACGAATCTTCTTCTTTTTCAGCCATTCCTTGGTTGTATTGCTGGAATGCTTTGGATCATTATCATGTTGCATGATCCACCTTCTGCCAAGCTTTAACTTCAAAACAGATGGCGTCAGGTTATGTTCTAGGATTTGACAATATTCCTCAGAATTCATGATTCCCTGGACTATGTGGAGTTGTCCAGGTCCTGAGGATGAAAAGCAAGCCCAGATCTTGACATTCCCACCTCCATGCTTCACTGTTGGGAGAAGGTTCTTTTGGTGGTATGCAGTGTTGACTTTTCGCCAGACATGGCGGTTTTGGTTGTGACCAAACAGTTCAATTTTGCACCTACATCAGTTGATGAAAACTCTTTTTAATTTAGTCTCGACAACACAACTGTTAAAAAAAAAAAAAAAAAAAAACTACTGAATTGATTGATTAGGAAATCAGGTTGAAATAATAGAAAATTCCAAAATGTTGAGGGGGTTCACAAACTTTTGAGCAGCACTGTAATTTGCAGCTGAATGTTACTTTATTCGTTAATATTTGATTTTTGTTTTTGCATGGGAATTTTAAGACCTCTTTAAAAAAATTAGTATGAATGTTTTTTTCCCGCAAATTCCTTTCCAGCCACAATTTCAACAACCCCACCTCCTCATTTGCCTTCCTCTCTTTCGCTCTGTGAATCCTCTTAGAGGTGGATTATGGGCCTTAGATGTCTGTTGAAAGGGAGAGTGCAAAGGAAGATACAAGAAGACGGCAAACAAAGCCGAGGTGTACCATGGAAAGAGACCCTCGCCCGGGATGGGCTTGGAGGGTGACTTCCTGCGAGGTCAGTATATTTACAGTTTAGGTTAAGTAAATTTTGTATATGTGATGTTTTGACTTTTAGGCTGAGACAGCAGAGCCTCATCTGTTGACGTCCAGCACTTGGTGCCACTAAGGAGCCATGTCCCGGCCCACCACCGCCCCAATATGGGGTTTACACCTCTGGGTCCCCATGTTGGTACTCTCTCAGGTGACGGCAGATGGGCTGAACACCACGCAACGCATTGGCGGGGGCTCCCAGTGTGGAGAATACACCAGTCAGGTGACGACTATGAGGAGAAAATTAGCTTAATGTTGTATCGCTATGGAATATACATGATAATGGTGGGTCCCCTTCCATTTTCTTAAACTACCTCCAGGTGATGGAGGACGGCATGTGTCGCCTGGTAGCCACGCTACCGCAGCTGGACGAGCAGCGCTGCCCCGACATGTTCCGCTGCACGGACGAGGTTTCTTACTGGCTGCACGAGAACGAGGAGCGCAAACAGCAAGTGGCGGCGTTGAAAGAGACCATCTCGGAGCTGCAGGAGGAGCTGAGGAACCACCGCCATCGCATCAAGGTTTTTGAGATGCAGGTGGGAAATCCTGCCGGCTTCTAAGTTCTTACACGTGACCCCAAATTGGATATTTTCACTATGTTGTGGAAGAAGTGCACTGTAATGTGTCATCAGCACCTCCCACTAACATATCCTTGACCTCACTAACTAACAGGATTAACCTCCTTCTCCACCACGTGTCGCCTCATGCGCCATGATCCAGCAAGCCAATGAGAAGACACGTTGTTGAGCCAAAGGTGGCCTAATGCCATGTGTGATGTTGTGCCCGGCAACAGGGCACGTGTGGATTGTCCTACCAACATCTTCTAGTTTTGTGTGGTCCGTGTTGCAGCGTTGGTAATGTCTAAGGTCCTTTTTTTTCTGTGTCAGCGTGATGACAGAAGCAATTCCAACACCACCATGGAGCAACGTTTCCATGAGATGGAGGAACACTACGCCGAGGCCAACAACTTGCTGCATCTACAGGGGACGCTCATCCTCAACCTGCAGGTATTCATCTCTAGTATAAATAAATATATGACGGAAAACAGACAAGACTAAAAAAGCTATTTCTGCTCTTGCACTCGTCTTTAAAAGAAACTGCTGTATTTTAAGCCAAGACAACTGTTGTGTTTGATGGAAAAATATGTCTATATGCTACCATAGCAAATTCATGGCGCGTGAAGCCCCCGAACTATTTTTAATTTGTCCATTTTACCCTGGAAACCCCCGTTTACAGACCTCGCGCAACCGCTTTTGTTTCAACCCAGCCAAAAACGAAGGTAATTCATTAGATTTATTATTCAAAATATGTCAAAAAATCTGCTCATTAATTGCTGTCTAATATTTCGTTTCAAAAAAACAAAACTAGGGCTGTCAAACGATTAAAATTTTTAATCGAGTTAATTACAGCTTAAAAATGAATTCATCGTAATTAATCGCAATTCAAACCATCTATAAAATATGCCATATTTTTCTGTAAATGATTGTTGGAATGGAAAGATAAGACACAAGATGATATATACATTCAACATACGGTACATAAGTACTGTATTTGTTTATTATAACAATAAATCAACAAGATGGCATTAACATTATTAACATTCTCTTAAAGCGTTTCATTCATTCATACATTCTCTTAAATTATGTAAAAAAAAAAACAAAAAAAAAACATGAATCTTCTCACAAATCCAGTAAACAGTGTTGATTTAGAAAAAATAATTTTGCCTTTTGATTTGCTTTTCGCATTGGAAAATGTAATTATACTCAATTCATTTCACACCGTTTCTATTTTTGTTTTCATGTCGACATTCTTATTCTATCGCATCCTTGCCTCAAATACTTTTTTCAGGGTGTAAAACGTGAGCAAATGTTTTTTGTTGTTGTTTTTTTTTAATGTATGTCAACGCAGTGCACGCCACCCGTAGGTCTGTGGTACTTCCTCATACCAAGTGAGAGTCAACCTTCCACTGAGCAAACCAGTTTCTCCTCCCATCAGATAGAGGACTAGCATTTAAAAGATCTGGAATAAAGCCTGTAAATTGGGGACTAACCAGTCCAAAACCTAGTTTAAAACGCTGCTTTGCTTTGATTTTGTCTACTTCCAAAAATAGAGCCCCTGCGTGTTTTAACCTTCACCGAACCCCTAAGACTGACTCACCGAACCCCTGGGGTTTTGATCGAACCCAGGTTAAGAACCACTGATCTAGTGGGGCAGGGCCGGCCCAGCCTATACGCAGACTATGCAGTTGCTTAGGGCCCCTGACCACTAGGGGGCCCCCAATCTGGCAATTGTTTAATTTGTATTCTATTTCGTTTACTACAGTTTGCTTTGACTTTTGTGAGTTTTGAGACTTGATTACAAGCTTTAAAAAAATAAGAGTTCTTCTTTTACTTCTTTCTTCCCTCTTTTAGAAAAAGGTTTGGCGCTATCAACTGTAAGTACTGACAATCATTTGGGGTGAGAAGTTTGAAGTATGCAGAGCAACAAAATCTGATTAATATACAAAATATGGACGTATGGGTTGGGTTGCATGTATGGGTTTCACAGTACAATGTGACGAAATGGTGGGCAAAAAATACAGGCCCCTTTGCATTATTTTGCTTGGGGCCCCCAAATGGCCTGGGCTGGCCCTGTAGTGGGGTATCACATTACAATTTGCAATAACACGTTACAAGTTAAAGACCGCAGATAACTGTATCGCTTTGATAACCGTATCAGATTTTTAAGTTTGGACAATATCGGGATATCGGTTATAAAGTCATTAATGGACAACGCTAATAAATATAGTAAAAACCAAGAAACAACAACAACAACAACAAAAAGCTGACTTGACAAGGCGTGGCCGTTATAGAGTGCCTCGTTGTCAGCCAAAAGTGCGCGCACATAATGCAGGAAATTTAAATCCCTGGTTGTTATGCTTAATGTCTCTTTCATAAATTTTAGAACCAAGTTCACAACCTCACCTTATTGGTGGATCAGGTGAAGAACAGTCCTGGGTGTTCCGTCAACATCGTCCGGCCTAACCCACTCATGAGTAGCCAGCAGGCCTTACACCCGGGTACGAGTCTTCTCCTTGAAAGGCACCAAAGCCATCCAGCAGAGGGCGCTTCACCCACACTTGCCTCTCCCTTTGCCCACCGCAGATACTCATCACATGAGGAACTGTCCCATCGACTGCGCCTCTATTTACTACAACGGAGTGAGGAGATCCGGCCTCTACACTGTGGTGCCATCATTTGCAGGCATGCCTGTGGAGGTCTACTGTAATATGGACATTGATGGTGCGATATCATGAACTATTTGAACAAAATTTATTTCAGACAAATAAGAAATCGGATAACTACCACAGCACACTGTTCAGGAATCACTCACTTTTTTTGAGCACAGGCGGTGGTTGGACGGTGATCCAAAGGCGGCTCGACGGGTCCATTAGCTTCGATAGGAGCTGGCGGGAATACCGGGCCGGTTTCGGAGACCTCCACTCAGAGTTTTGGCTTGGAAACGATCATATCCATGAGCTGAGCAGCCAGGGAGACTACAGCCTGCGTATAAATCTGGAGGACTGGAGCAACAAACATAAGCATGCACTCTATCAGCACTTCAGGTGGGCGTTTGCTGTAAAATTGACACTTAACGTTATTTGCTACCGTTTGTTTTCGAATAAATTTTCATCAAGAACTGTACACATTAAATTATAATAAAGAAAAAGGATTAAATTATCATTGAGTTTTTGCTAAGGCTGGGCAGACTCACGAATTAGTTAACGCAATTCATTATTTTTAATAGTGCATTATCACATGAGTAGACTTTCCCAAGGTAGATATGCACCATGTTTATGATGTGTAAACCCCTGGTTTACGTATAGGCAAAGGCGATATCCCAGGTGAACAGGTGGGACATGTCACCCTCCCCAACTAAGCTGTCCCCCCCATAGTTTTGGACACGATAAGTATTATTGGTGCGGTAGACTTAAATCAAAGTAAAATCTATTCAGTTCTCATTTTAGTCACGCAATAATGTGCTGTTTAAACATTAGAATCATTCTCTCACCACTACCTTCTGTGAAAATGCACAGAGAGTTACCAAGTTCTAAAACATCCCATGAATTAAAATCTCGAGGTTCAGACGATCAGCATCATTTCTCCTGCATTGTTCAAAGGTCCATTACAGAGTGCTGTTAAACTAAGCTAAAAGCTAATAATAGCTAAGCATCAGGTGAAAGTCACAGACAGATAGGAGCTACCTGCCTGTAAACAACTAACTATCTGGATATTGATATCAGAAATAGTTCAGATTTTAATGACGTTTTAGATTCATTTCTAGGAAGGGGAAGTGTGATTAAAAAAGCACTTTGAAAAAGTGACCAATTTTCAGTAAAAGATGCAGTATAACTTCACTTTTATCATTGTCTCCCTCAACTTTGAAAACTGAGCTCCACCCCTGCTTACAGAGACATCTTGTGGCCGTCCTGCAGCATTGCACTTGGGTCACGATAAATTCCTATTGCCAATAATAGGAAATTCAAATGGATGGAAAAATGCTATCATTTTTGTGACACCGTATGAGTTGTAATTACTGTTGCACAGTGTAGAAGATGAGGAGCATCACTACCGTCTCCACGTGTCGGGCTTCAGCGGCAGCGCACGGGATTCTTTCGGCTGGTACCACGACAAGCGCGGCTTCAGCACGCCGGACAGCGGTGACATCTGCGCAGAGATCTCCCACGGCGGGTGGTGGTACGGACAGTGTTTCTACGCCAACCTCAACGGTGTTTACTACAGGGTAATTGAAGTCCAAGTGAAGGAAGTTTTGTGAAATAGAAATAATAGTTGACCCCAGTTGTCTCGCAGGGCGGTCACTACACACCAAAGGGCAAAGGTCACCTGGGCCCAGACGAGATCGTCTGGCACTCGTGGAGGGATTCGGACTTTTACTCGCTACGGAAAGTTAGCATGATGATACGACCGCGCAGCTTTAGGAACCGTTTATCTCCGTGAATGACTGTTACCGTGGCGACTGCTGGAGGAAGTGGAGAAACAATGCAGGTGTATGTATATTTATGGACATTTTTCAAGGTGGTGTAATGTTTTTGTACGCTAATTTTGTATATTTAGATTTTAAAAATGAGTTAACGCATTTGCTGACATTGACGGCGATGGACGGCCAATCCATTAATGGACTGGGCGTCGATCGCCGTCATGGCAGTGAACGAGTTCATGACAGCTAAGCTAAGCCAACACATTTCATGTTTCAGTTCAAAGAAATTGCATTTCCAGTTGATATTTTACAGATTGTCATGTAAATTCCATTAAGTTTTGTTAGCTAGAGGCTATCAAATTATTTTTTTAAAGTAAATATTTAAGTGATACAAATCACTTTTTGAATTAATGAATTAAGTTGTCAAAAATAAATGTATTAATGTGCACCTGTATATTAAATGTACTTTTGGATAAATGGCTCACTTTCCTGTGTTTTGATATTTTGATAGTCGGATAAACGCAGATTTTTGCAACAGGTCGACTAATTGGCTAATTTATATTAATTTGGGATTAATTTTATTCAATGCCAGTACTGGTATTTGTAAAGTATGAATGCAATTTTTGGAGAAAGTGCGATAGTAGCTTTGTTGTGATGGCTGGTTCATCATATCACTTCCTATTGATTTTGAGGCATCTCAGACATCCTGTAGATATCGGGTCACTTACTGTTTATTTTGGGGCATTTAGGGTTCTCTTTTAGTTGATATCAGGTCACCTGGGTGGGAAACCAATAGGAGTGAATGGACGTTTTTGTGCTACTGAAATGAAATCGCAAATAGAATTTTGCCCATTAGAAATGAATGGGTATTTTTTGGCAAATTTTGGCCGAATTGTATGTGTTTAGCAAAAATGTATAGAAATTTTGTGCCCCTTGCCCCTAGTTTTTTGAAAAATTGTGGGTTTTGAACGCCCCCTCACCCCCCTTACATGCAAAGCTACCATCAATAACGCTAATAGGCGTCCAATCCATTTTACAATTTTAGGATTACAAAAATCAGAGAATATTTATTAAAAGGCTCAACGAAGTCGATTTAGACATTTTTTCCACAAAGGTCGAGCTGCAGCCCGCAGTACTTGCAGGGGGTGCGGTTGGCGAACGCTTGATCTGATTGGTCGTTGAAAGCAAGGGACAAAAGCTCAAGGTGGTCAGAAGACGAATCTTCAAACATCTAATTAATTTTGGAACTAGATCTGTTAATCCTTTAATGTGATATAGTTAAATTTTCGATAGGATTATATAAATCATAATATTTTAAGGTCTAGTTTAGGGCTAAAGAAATATATAATGTCCTATTTATAAGGAAGACTAGTTAGGTTTAGGGCTCAAACCCCTCCAGATAAGTTTAGAGTGAATTTTGCGTCATTAGGTTCTTAATTAAAAGCTGGTATATGCATTTGGGCAAGTCCCCTATAATGACATATCTATTTATCCCTATATATAAGGGTTAGGGTCGTTGAGAGCAGGCGACGCAGTTGACGAATGACAAATGCTTGTGTATGTCGCCCTCTAGTGGTTGGTCGCCATTACTGGGGTGTTTGCCACCTATAGCAGCCCAGCATCAGTCAGTGTAAACCAGGGGTGTCCAAACCGGTCCTCGAGGGCCGGTGTGGGTCCTGGTTTTTGTTCATACCAATAGAGCACAGACAGTTTAACCGATTAAGTTTCTGCTAAAACATGCCGTAGGTGTCGTGTTTTGTTGGAATGAAATCCAGCACCCACTGCGTCCTATGTGGAATACACTGATGTAAACAGTAACGTTAGCTGCTGTTGGCGGCACACCTCAGCAATGGCGGTTCTTCTGGTCGTTTTGTTCGGATTAGTCCAAATATAAAAGTGATGGTCGTTGAAAGCAGGGGGCGTGGTTGCCGGTTGACGACTGCTTGATCTGATTGGTGGTTAGAAGCAGAGGGCAGGTTTCCCGGATGGCGAAGATTGATCTGATCAGTCATTTAAAGCAAGGGCGCGGGTTAGCGCAGTTGGCTTGTACTGCGGGCCACAGGTGGACCCTTATCCAGTTTTTAGCTAAACGTCTTCAAAGATTACTTCACTATCAAAATATTTGTTAATTTGATCATTTAATTCGCCCTACTGTTGACATAAAGTTCAATTGCCTATTAAATATTAAGAACTTATTAAATAAACCGTGTTTGCATCTCTCAGTTTCATCCAAATAGCGAACTTATTTCAACATAAATGATTAAAAACCATTCACATAATTAGACGTGGGTAGTACGCACCACATGGACTCAGTTACATTTACTTGAGTTTTTGAAAAAAATGTAATTCTTAGTTTTACAACATACTTTTTACTTGATTACTGAAGAAACACTACTCCTACTCCACTACTTTGAGCTACACTAGTCATTGCATTTATCCTATTCATTCTACATATTGACTTTACTTTTGCCAAGAATTCTAACAGTGGCTGTCCCAGTTTCACCAATGAGATGACGCAACAATAACCACACGACTCCATTACACCAATCAGAAGTAACGCTTTTTTTCTCCACTAGAGGGCACTTGTGCTCTTTGGATGGGTCATTTTTAATTTTTCTTGTCTGAATTCCATGATTTTGTTGTATTACTTTTGACTTAATATGGTCATGTAATAGGTAATTATATAGTATAATAATAACAGATGAAGCTGTGTTGAGAAAAAAATATATCATTTTTTTAAAACTCAGACATTGTAAGTGGTGAATCACAATGTCACTCATTACTTGAGTATTATTTTCTACTAATACTTTTTTACTTGTATTTGATTACATTTTTGGATGACTGCTCATAGACTTCATAATGTATTGACAGGACACGGGGACGATTCATAGGGGGCCTATCGACGTCAAAGCTGACCAAGTGGAAACACAAAGAGCTTTTTCAGTTGAAAATTATTTAGCTTAAAATGCTTAAATCCCTGTATTCTTTATAGATATGGACGTAAAACAGTCTTGATTCTTGGTTAAAAGCAAAAAAACTGTGCAGCTTGCATTTATTTTGCATAAATATCGCGAACTATGATGCTAGTCAGATAGCAAATTAGCGGCCGCCAATCACAAATAGCTTTGCCCATTGAAAATTCTTGTGAATAAATGCTTGAATCCCTCTTCAAAGATATGGACGTAAAACAGTCTTGATTCTTGGTTAAAAAAAATATTTAAAAAAACAACGTGCAGTTAGCATTTATTTTACGTAAATATTGCAAACTATGCTAGTCAGTACGCAAATTAGCGGCTCCATATGTAAACAGCTTTTTCCGTTGAAAATTCTTGTGAGTAAATGCTTAAATCCCTGAATTCTTCAATTCTTCCCATTGGCAGTGTATCGAATACTTGTTCTCCTCACTGTATGGACGTAAAACAGTCTTGATTCTTGGTTAAAAGCAAAAAAAAAAAAAAAGTGCGGTTACCATTTATGTAAATATTGTGAACTATGATAATAGTCAGCAAATTAGCGGCCGCAATATGTAAACTAAGAGCTTTTTCTGTTGAAAATTCTTAAATGCTTAAATCCTTGAGTTCTTTATAGATCTGGACGTAAAACAGTCTCGATTCTTGGTTAAAAGCGAAAAACTGGGCAGTTAGCTGTTATTTCACCTAAATATTGCTAGTCAAAAAGCAAATTAGCGGCCGCCATATGTAAACAGCTTTTCTGTTGAATATTCTTTGGAGTAAATGCTTAAATCCCAGGATTCCTTATAGATATGGACGGAAAACAGTCTCGATTCTTGGTCAAAAGCAAAAAAACGGGCAGTTAGCAGTTATTTAAAGTAAATATTGCGAAGTATAATGCTAAAGCTGTAGCGGCTAATTTCTCCCATTGATTTTTTTCACGTTTCAAAATGCATGCACGGTACTGAAAATATAATAATTACCTTGAATACTCGAACAAATCACTCCAGCGACAATCCTTCCTGTTTGTTTACAGTACAGCTTTAGTACTTTTTCAACCTAAATCCGCCGTTAGATCGCAGCATTCTAATAGACCCTACTCACATGACGTCACAACCACGCCTCTGCGCCATATTGTCCGTTGACTCATCGTGTTGATGCATTACCGCTACGTAAATTCCTCCTATTATAGCGTGTTTTTCTGCTCGTTAACATTAATAATCAAAATGGTGAAGGTGTGTGGGGCGGTTGGTTGCAATAACAGAGAAGATAGACGGAGAGACTTGAAGTTCTACCGTATTCCGAGAGACCCGGAGAGGAGAGCGAGATGGACTGCTGCGATTCGACGAGAAAACTGGGCTCCAAATGATTACCACGGATTATGTAGTAGTCATTTTATATCTGGTAAGTTGCATTTAATATATATTTAGATGGTTTGGGGCTGACAACCACAATTAAGATCATTGCGAGGCTAATCGCCGACAACATACAGTTTCGAATTCAAGATGCTTATTTCTTCCACCATCATTACATTTTGAATAATATTTAGCTGGTACCAAGTGAAAGAAGCTGGCCTCATCTACGGAACATCAGTTAAACAGGTGTGTCCAAACCTTTTGCAAAGGGGGCCAGATTTGGTGTGGTAAAAATGTGGGGGGCTACCTTGGCTGATTTCCATAGAACAATATATTTAAACAAATTTTAGCAAGCACTTCTGTGTGTCACATTTGCTTTATTATTTTTTTTAATTCATAATTTCAACAGTCTCGTCTTTGTGGCTTTCTCTTTCGACACTCGGACTCTTGCGAAATACTCCTGCTGTGAAAAAATAAACTAGCTTCAAGTTGCTATAATTTCTCGCTGCGTATCTTCCCTGTAATGTTGTCGTACATGTCAGCGTGTCTTGTTTAGTAATATTGCGTCACATCGAACTCTTTGAAAACAGCGACTGTCTCTTTGCAAATGAGGCAGACACAGTTGTTGCGTGTTTTATTGAAGAAATAGTCCAATTTCCACCTATCCTTGAAGCGTCGGCCATCGCAGTCAACTTTTTAAAAAAAATTTTTATTGTCGCCATTTTAGAAATCACACCGGGTAATGTTGCTTAAAGTGCTGCTCTTAAAGTTTTTCAAACTTTCGTGAGAATAGGCTGATTTTGTGTGGACAAGATAGTTGTAGATATCAGAGTAGCAGATGTCAGGCAGAGGGGGCGAAGACAGCGGGTCGAAAAATATCGATTTAGGCATCAAATATGGATCTGGCGAATGGATAGACTGAAGCTTTTCCACATAACGCCTTTTATGCAACGCATCCAATGAGTTTACAGCGTCTGAAAGCACCGGGGCTTCCATGAATTGCTCTATAAACTGAACGACTAATTGAAACCATTGAGAATAGGGCTAAACAGAGACGGACAATATGGCGGCCGGATACAGCGACACGTCATTCTGTGACGTTGGGGAGTAAGGTCTATAAATGAAGGAGGGTGGGACGGCGCATTTCGGGAAGGTGTGATGCAGTGAATCATGAATGTGTCACATCATTATATTATGAAGTCTATGGACTGCTTTTAGTTATGTAATATTATTTAGCAGTAAGGCAACTCTTACTTGAGTAACATTTTTGGCTACTCTACCCACCTCTGCGTAGTTACCGTATGTATATTTCTTTCCAGCTGCACCTGATGGCAGCGGGAGCCTCCCGCAGGGCTAAAAGGCTTCTTTCAGCCCTCATCCTGACTTATAAAACGACTGCACAAACCCCCTCTTTGACCCTTTGCTCGCTCATTCTCATTCGCGGGAGGCAACAATCTACTTGCCGCGGATAAGGACCTCACTGTGCGTGAACGCCGAGAACAAAATGAGGATTCTTCGCGTATAAAAACCACCGAGCCTTCTATTTGTAATCCGAAAAAAACCCAAACATCTAATAGAATAGTGTAATATTTATTTATATGTACTGTACACTCACCAGCCACTTCGTTAGGCACACATGTACAAATAAGAGCCACCTTCAACATAGTCGAAAATCTGTCTTAACGGCCTTACTTACATTGTACACATGCACCCGACGCCGGTCAGCGTGCTTATTAAATATGGATTTATACATATACTATAATTGTGTATCACAAGATAGTAAAACAAGGTGAAACGAACAAAAAAATTTTGATTGATTGCAAGCGAAAAGCAAAAAATTATGTGTTCTAAAGCTGGTGCGCCTTCATATAAAAACAGCAGAATCACATCAAAGGCAGTGGGAATTCATTTGTTTTTAAGCTCATTGGCTGCCATTGACGGGTATAGACGTCAATGGAAGCCAATGAGTAAAAGTCTTGAAATGTAAACGTCATCAAATGCAGAAATGGAATTGGATTGAAGCTCTTTTTTTTAAACTGAGCAAGGCACGTGGGTAGAGGACAGGAAGGGTGGAGCTTCCTGTCATCTGAACAGGAAGTAAGGCGGATACACGCACAATTCCTGTACAGTACACACATTCATAAGGGAAGGCACAGATTTGTTTGCTACCGTGACTGAATTCTGACTATCCGCGAGCTGAAAGTGACTTCTTAAATTGATCAGTTACGTAAACTGCGGTTTTGCGTGTTTAGTTCCCGTCACCAGCCCGCAGATGTTAAAAAAAAAAAAAAGAGGAACAAGAATTGCGTGCCATCATCCGACGTTGTCTTTACATTGTGGTGAACTGACTGTGAGCTTGTCTCAGCTTTGCCGCAATCTGTGAATTCAAAGAAAGCAGAAACTGTTCATTAAAGCGTGACCAACGGACAAAAATTGCTCTTTACCGTCTCGTAAAACTTGACTTGCTCTTCCAGGTAGAGCTGCATGACCCTGTTGTAGTCGTAGATACGGTTGCTATGGAAGTGGTTCATCTCCGCTGAGGGATTTCAATGAGGAACGGTAAGAAAAAAAATAGCGGCGCATTTCTCGCCGAGAGATTCGTCTACCTTGTAACGAGTAAGACATGGTGCTGACTCGTTTGGCCATGGTGACCTTTTCCTGAGGGGTGATTTTACTGGTGGCCACCAACTTGTCGCCTTCCTTCACTTTATCGATGGCGGCCTGCAACAGAAAGCTTTGTTATTGTTTTCGTAAACACAGACGATGACAAAAATATTCGTTGACTAACAAATTTTTCATGACGAAATGATAACGTGCTAAAAATTTGTCTTGCGAGGAATATTCCCTTTTAATTTTCCATGTGTCTGAGTAGACCAGGGGTCCCCAAACTTTTTCCTGCGAGGGCCACATGACTTTTCCCTTCTCTGATGACGGGCCGGGGTCAGTTTGTAACAGAAAAAGTGTGAAGATTGCAAGAGTGCCTAAATGTAACAAATTATTGTTTTTCAGAAAGCCACAATCAAATAACCCTTTGTGGATTCTTCACAGAACAAAAGTAAATAAAATAAAACTAATGATATGATATAATTAGGGCAGTCAAATGATTAAAATTTTTAATCGAGTTAATTACAGCTTAAAAATTAATTCATCGTAATTAATCGCAATTCAAACATCTATAAAATATGCCATATTTTTCTGTAAATTATTGTTGGAATGGAAAGATAAGACAAGACGGATATATACATTCAACATATGGTACATAAGTACTGTATTTGTTTATTATAACAATAAATCAACAAGATGGCATTAACATTCTGTTAAAGCGATCCATGGATAGAAAGACTTGCAGTTCTTAAAAGATAAATGTTAGTACAAGTTATAGAAATTTGATATCAAAACCCCTCTTAATGTTTTCGTTTTATTAAAATTTGTAAAATTTTAAATCAAAAAATAAACTAGTAGCTCGCCATTGTTGATGTCAATAATTACACCATGCTCACTCATAGTACTAACCCATAAAATCAGTTGGACCCAAACGCCAGCACTGGGTGACAAAACTCTAAAAAACACAAGTAACAAGTAGACATTACACTGCGCTGTCATTTTAAAACTGGTTGAGCGGGACATGTGCGTTAATTGCGTCAAATATTTTAACGTGATTAATTTAAAAAAATTAATTATCGCCCGTTAACGTGATAATTTCGACAGCCCTAAAAATTATACATAAAAATTGCACTTAATCACGAATAGAATAAAAAACCAATAAATAAAATAAAAAAGTAAAAAAAAAAAAAAAAGACCAAATGAACCACCATGAAGCTTTGAACAAATTGCCTGCAAAGCTTCATTGCTTCAAGATTGCTCCCTTGGGGGAGACTGTCAATCTCTGCTTCCACCTGCTGTCAACACAGTTGTTGTCCAACATGTTACATTACACGTGCAATGCACGCTGGGGGTGATGAAGTGGTTGGCCTGGATTGGGAGAATACCCGTGCTAGTTAGCAAGCGAAGCTAGTATGACGACCGTCATGATTTTGTCACATTGTTTTATTAGTTTGCAACGTACCTGCATCCAATTCCAGCTTATCAGCAGTGTCTTTAAACCGATCCTAGGCGGCTTGCCGATAATTGACTTGCTGCAATTTGACAGTTTGTATATCCCTTTGTTGCTAGTTGCATCATTGCCTTGTTTTTTTTCGTTTGTCTGCCTCTCACCGCGGTTTTCCCTCCATTTTTAAAAAAATTCATCCCGACCTACTGTCACGACCCTTCATGTGTCTCCCTTTTCGTGATTGCGTGTTTTTTTGTGTGTGTGTGTTCATTAAACCCTTTTACGCAATCTCTATGTCATTGTTGTTTGCCTGCTGTCTGAAGTGAGCCGAGTTTTCTAATTCCGTGGTCAAGCCAGCCGTACTTTATTTTCATTCGTGTTTCCCATTCAGGTTTTACCGCACAGAGACAGACGACGCATGTGGGTTGCGATTGCTTTATAAAGACAATCACATCTAAGTTTTGTCCTGTTGTCTACGCGCTCGTCTTTCACACGGGAAACGCGGGTTCGTTTTGTGAGATATCAAGAGTGCTGTCCTGCTTGTCACTTTTCTGCTAAGGGTCAAATTCGAAGGGAAGAACTGACGACATGTTTATGTGGCTAAAGAGTGACACTGTTTTTGTTTTGGACACTGTGGTAGCCATAGCGTCATCAACAACAATGGCGACCTACTAGTTAAACTAATTTTCCAAATTTCATTAAAATGAAAACATTAAGAGGGGTTTCAATATCAAATTATTGTAACTCATACTTACCGTAATTTCTGGACTATAAGGCGCACCTGACTATAAGCCGCCAGCCGCCAAATTTGACATGAAAACGGCATTTGTTCATAGATAAGCCGCACTGGACCATAAGCCGCAGTTGTCCTCATTTTATTATGGGATATTTCCACCAAAAGATATTAACTGGTAACACTTCATTTGACAAATGCATTATAAGACTGTCATGAAACCAAATGAACCACCATGAAGCTTTGAACCAATTGGCTGCAATGCCTTATTGTTTCAAAAATCTTAATTTGGCCATCACTGCTCCCTTGGGGGAGACAGTCAACCTCTGCTGCCACCTGCTGTCAACACTGTTGTCATCCAACATTCCTCCTAGCATGCATTGCGGCACTACATATGTAAATAACAATCAAAATTCATGTTCTGTGCTAATTATTTCTTCAGTTACTGTTCTAGTTGTTTCATTAATTGCTAGCTATTGTATTTGGTAACATTGTTTGGGATAGTGGCGCCATAATACTGTTATAATTATTACATGACACTGTCATAAGCATTATTGAATGCTTATAATAGATGTCGGTTAGTGTCATCCAGCAAATTATCTCACTTTTGAATGGACGTAAAAGATCTGAGCTAGACATAAATGGAGTTAGTGACATATTATGCCACATGACATATTGACATCTGTCATAAGCATTCAGTAATGCCCATGATAGTGTCATGTCATAATTATGACGTTCTTATGACAGTCTTATGATCCCGCTCTCAAAAAAAGTTTTACCAACTAACCCAAATAAATCATCAAATAAGCCGCACTGGACTATAAGCCGCAGGATTCAAAATGAGGGAAAAAAGTAGCGGCTTATAGTCCGAAAATTAGGGTACATTTACCTTTTAAGAATACATGTCTTTCTATCCGTGATACCCTTTAAAACCTTAAATTGATGCTGATATACATCCAAACATAGCTATACTTCCTGCATTGCCATATACTAACATGCGTGACATTTTACACCTATCTATGGAAAGAAAATAATCTAGAATAAACTCCTTAATCATCTAAATCCGCCTTGGCTCTCATACCTTATGGACACCAATCGTGTCTGGGAAACATCCGAGTAAACCTTTGTACTCGTTGTTGGTCTCCATGAGGAAGTGCAGGTCCTTTTTGGGCTAGACAAAGGAAACACACACACACGGCATTTGCAAAATGTCAAGATTACAAGCTTAAGGAAGAGCACTGTTACATTTAATGGATAACTCCAGGAATCTAACAGGAAGTAGGACACAACTGATAAGTGGGAAGACTGCCAATATTGCAGATTCTAGCTATGCGATTGTACTACATTTGTCACTATTTAGTAATACTTCAAAACATGTCCATACAAAGCTACTAGTCTTGACTAGAAGTAAACAAATGTGACTAGAGGTATACATCTGGATCGGCTCAGCCTTACCGCGCAAATTTCTCCTTCGTGCCGCAGCAAAACAAAAGGCCACTTTCATAAGTCACCAAAAAAGGCAACATTTCAGTTGTATTAATATTACTATTAAAACAAATTAATGGAAAAACTAGAGAACAATTCCGCCTAAGCAGCCAAATTCAAAGGATCGCTATATTTGGTAGAGGTAGACATGGCACTCTCTTCATGTTCCCCAAAATTTCATCATTCTTTCTTGTTATTAGAGTTGTCCCGATCAAGATATTTTTGCACCAGAGTTACCCAATTTTGAAGATCGGCCGATACTGAGCACCGATCCGATACATATACACGTATGATTTATTTACTAATTAATTACAAAACATAACTCTGTTACTTTTAACAATGTCCTCGTTCATTTTGATTATTTTATTGTGAAAAAAAAATCTTATAAACACAATCTTTTTCCACTCCATTTCAACCTTCTAAAAATGTTGCGTAATACAAAACAAACAATTTTTTCGTTTCTTTTGACGACATCCTTGTATGTGTTATTTTTTTTTGCCGTCTTGTTTTGTTGTTTTGTAGCATGACAAAAAAATCGTAAAAACACGATCTTTTGCCCCTCAATTCCGATCTTTTAAAAATGTTACGTAGTAAAAAAATACACATTTTTGTTGTTGTTTCTTTTGACGATATTCTCGTACGTCTTATTTTGTTGCTTTGTGGTCATCCAATAAATGATCATTTTAAAAAATCTTTAAAATCCGATCTATTTCACCCGATTCCGATCTTCTAAAAATGATTTTGATCGCGTTTGATCGTGATCGGATCGGGGACAAGCCTACTCGTTATCATATCACATATCTATAAATTTGAGTAGAATACGCATCACGAAATTCCTTTTCTAACATCTATGACCTTTGACTTCACTACCCCGAAATTTAATATTCTTTTGTTTCATATGACAAACATAATCAAGCATATTTGATAATCCCTTCATTCATTCTTGCGTTCTTGAACACAGAAGTATGGAAAAAAATACATATTTTCCACAAAAAATATTGGGACTGAGAGTTGTCAGCTTCTGATTTTTGATTTTTTTTTTTCCAGAAGCAAGTTGCTTGGTTGAAAGGACCGGCATGTAAACATCCAGCAGGAAAGGGAGACCTGACACGAGACCAAAAAAAAAACCTACCCGAAATACATTTTAGCACAAACATAGCACACAGAAACAGTAAGCACCAGGGGCGGGGCTAAGGGGTGTGTGGCATCACGTGGGCCCAATTTGGGGGCGTAGGGGAGGGTCAAACAGGAAGATAAAATTTTGCGCGGAGCTGAAATACAGTGTTTACATTAGGGATGTCCCGATCCGATCACGTGATATGGGGCCAATCGCGCCATTTTTCAGACGATCGGAATCGGGTGAAAAGGATTGGGTTTTTAAATTTAAATTTTTTAAAAATCTTTTTCTGCTCTGCTGCTTTTCTTGGTCAGCAGTGCCCTGGAGTAACGATGATTGACAGGATTCTAGCTTTGATCTCGCCAGAGAAGCTTGGTAGCTCTACGATCAAAGGCGCTAATGTGTCAGTCATCACTTAGCTTGTTACACCATAGTGGTGGTGTGCTGTGGCAACTCATTGTGTAAATAAGAGGTAGTTTTCAGCAGCGTGAGCGGATTTGAGTGGGCTCACACAATAAGCATTTTTCTACATTATTCTTGTTTAAAAATAACTCACATTATGAAGGCGGCATGGTGGGATGGTAACACGTTCAAAACGTTTGCTAAAAAATAAATAAATAAATAAAATAAAAAATCAGATCGGGTATCGGCAGATTCTCAAAATAAGGTGACTCGGGTGCCAAAATATGCGATCGGGTACCTAATACCACCGCCACCGCTAAAGCCATCTCCACCATGAACTGCCAAATGTAACACCACATCACCCAATGTTCAATATTCATTTACATGCAATATTCTATTTGCAATACTTACTTACATGCAATATTCAATGCCTTCACTGTCAAGCTGGTGCTACTTCACTTTGATTATTCGCACTGCCTGAACATAGGACATCTCATCCACATTTTATATTTACTTCAATTTTACACTTTATACTTGCAAGTCACTTTTGAGATTTTAACTTATCCTGCACTGTTAAGGGAGACGCTGCAAACAATTTCCTTGTACAACTGCATAATGACAATAAAAGGCTATTCTATTCAAACCCCACTCCCCCACACACATCACATGATTGTCTTGGAGGCTGCTTCTTTTTGCGCAGGCGTACCTAGCAGGACGTAGTGCGTACAGGTATAAAATATTGTCCAAATTACAAAGCAAAAATATTATCCATCCTAGTGTAGCCTAAGACCCCCACCCGCCAGACAGTCACCTCGGGAGGCCTGTTTATACTCATCGCACTCGGGCCCTGTTCACATTTGTTCCGCCACTGGTAAGCACCAACCTGTTCTGCCACCAACTGAGCTATCTCCTCGTAGGTCTTCCCTGCGGCCGTCATGGCATCGGTCAGTGTTGCCTCACCTATAAAAAAAGGTTTCTTTGGTTATTTATTTCCCCCACATATCACAGCAGAATATACCAGATCTCATCTTAGTATGTCCCATGTGAGAGTGACAACAAAGCAATTCGATTGGACGCCTGCTACATTTTTTCTGACATCATAATTTCCTGTTGACAATAGCATTAGCGTAAGTGGTCGTCTCCAAGCATTCCCATAATGACTTCCTGTAGTCATGTGTTTATTACATACTTAGCTTTGTGCTAGTACCTTGGTATCCACTGCTGGTAAACACTGATGAGAGGTTCTGGAAGGCTTTACCGATTCGCTGGTATTCTTTTGGTAACGCTAAATGAACCGAGATGAAAAGAATTTACTGTAAAAACTCAAATATAAAAGCTGTAAGCTGTTTTTCAGCGGTGTGTTTTGTTCGTGTACGTACGGCCCGTGCATCGTTTCCAGTGCTCGTGGCCGACCGTGAGGATTTCTTTCACTCCGTCGTCCATTGCTTTGGTAAACCGACTGAACTGCTCGCATTTCTGCTCCCTGCGTGCCAGAAAAATACCTACAGTAAGCTTTTATATCGGCAAATGAGGGATGCTTTCTGGTTTTTTTCACTCACACTTCAATCGGATCCAAATCTGGAGCTTCAGGTTCTATCGTGGTGAAGATCATCACTCCCACCGTTTCGTCTTTTTCCGCTTTTCTCTTTCCCATTTTCCAGTCCTGTTTTTTTTTTAAATAAAAGACAGCTTAGCATTAGCATCGCATATTAGCGCTTAGCTCCAAAAGGGATGCAACAATGTACCTTCTCGTCTTTGTACGTGAGGAACAGCTGAAATACTTCGCTGTTGGCGACAACCGGGTGTCGGCACATCCTGCTCATCCAGCCCTGCAACCGCTCCATTCGCATTTTGATAAACTCTTCTTCAAAACGACCTAGCATGGAAAGAAACCGCACTCATCTCCATGTCTTTAACGTGGACTAAAGAAGCGACGGAGCGTTACTCACCTGTTACCTGCTTGTCCGGTAAAGACGGGATTGGAATGGCTGAGCCGAATTTGTCCAGCAGCCTCTCGTACAGCCAATCAAAGTGCTTGTATCGGTGATTCACCGGTCGGTTTGTGGTCTGAAAATTGATCAACGCTGAGTTTGAGTTATGCTCTAGCTAACACATCTTGATAAAGCTATCATGAAAGTAGGGTTAAGTGTACACAAATCGGCCATGTGAGGTGTAGAACCCAGTATTTGTGTGAAACCCTTGTGAGTGTGGATACGTTGGCATCCTATTCTATGCTGCCTGATCGCTAATCATAACACCGAGATTCTCGACATGAGTGTGTCTAGTTGCACTTAGTCATGCGTGAATCCCATCAGACATTTTAGTAATCAATTAATCTATCAACAAGTTAGTTCGAATAATCGGATTAGGAGTATTTTATGTGTTGTATAATCAATTTTAGGAGATTTAAAACAAAGGCTAGCTAAGACTGCACTTTCAAAAGAGCATTAAATGCGAATAAAAATAAAATTCCCAAGTGTTTGTTCAAACTATGCAGAATTGCCCTTTCATTTCAAAATTAATTAAAATACCCGAGCTTAGCCCCAACCAGTATAAAAAAAAAAAAAAATAACGATCTAAGTACAACAAAAGAACAATTGGCAAACGCGCATAGCAAAAGACCGCTAGCTTAAATGCTATAAAACCTTTTTTTTAAAATGCTCCTAACAAATAGTTCAAACACATATGCCTAGAAAAAACTGTTACCATAATTTCTGGACTATAAAGCGCACCTGATTATAAGCCGCGCCGGCCATATTTCACAAAATTTGAGAAATAAATCCAGATATATGCAGTACTTGACTGTAAGCCGCAGGTGTCAATATCTTAACACTGGATATCTACATAGATGTTACAAATAAATATTTGATGGATCAAAAATATATTTATTAACCGGATAAACATGCATCAACAACACCAACTCGTGTTGTCTGAATGCTTAAAAACAAACAAACTTTAAAAAAAAAAAAGGTTACTACATTTGCAAAGATCCACTTTAACTTGCCTACTAAATTTGAAGTGGATGAAATCCTCTTAAAAACCGTTAGCATCGAGCGCTAGCCCTTATCTATCAGCTTTCATGTAGCCCACTGTGGCAATAAAATCTTACGAATGCCAGTTGAAAATGGCTAATCAACGCTAGCATCGGGTTCTCTTGTCGTAGCAAATGGTGGATGTCCATCCATTTAGAATAGTTCTTTTGTAGAAGCATATAGTATCAGATGGAGTCATAATGTCATATTCATCTATAAAATCCTGGGTTTTTGAGGAAGTCTGACAAGCTTCTGGCAAGCTTTATGAATATGAAACTAATTTGTTAAAACAAAAACAAAAAAACCATGAATAAGCCGCTTCCTTATAAAAGCCGCAGAGTAGAAACGGCGAGAAAAAAGTAGCAGCTTATATTCCGAAAAATACAGTAAATATATTTATAAACTGTATTTTAAAAAAAACATTTTTGCTCAAACAAAAACGTACCTAATGTTGGTCTGAACAGGGAGTAGTTACAGCATGTTAAATGAGTTATGCCATATTCACTGTTGCAACTAGAGGGCAGTGTATCCACTCATATAAATAAATCTTAATGCAAACACTTTCAAAAGAAACCATGGCAATGCCACTCTAATTAAACGAATCCTCAAAGCAGCAAAATTTGATTCGAATCTTTTTTCTAATCGAATAACTCGAGTTAATCAATTAATCGTTGCAACACTACATGAGAGTGAGCTTGTTGTTTGCTCAAACAAAAACTTACCTTATGTTGCTCTGAACAGGGAGCAGTTAAAGCATGTTAAATGAGATATGCCATATTCACTGTTGCCACTAGAGGGCAGGGTATCCACTCAAAAATCAATAAAACCAAATGCAAACACTTTCAAAACAAACCATAGTAATGCCACTGTAAATATACGAATCCATCGATGCAGCAAAATTTGTTTCAAAGCTTTTTTCTAATCGAATTACTCGAGTTAATCGATTAACCGTTGCAGCAGTACATGAGAGTGAGCTTCTTACGTTTGGTGTGATTTGGTACTCGATGTAGCTCTTCAGGCCGTACATTTTCGAGCCTTTCTTGGGATCGGCGACCACACAGTCCAGCTGCGATTCAGGGTAAAGCCACACCGGACCAACCTCCCCCATCTGTGCTTGCAGAAAGAAGTTTATTCATTATCAAAGACCGTCTATTCAAATTGTCATAGCGCTTTATCAACAGGATATTGACAAATAGGGATCTTACATAGATTGGTAGCTTGTCCTTGCCCTTTGCAATCTGCTTGCATAGGAGGTACAACTCAGGACCAGACTTGGAGAACCCAGGAAACCTCAAAGGGAAACCAAAAAATGTGATTGTTAGATAATATAAGAACTAGTGCCAGAAATTAGCTTTCTGCAATTACAATTATGATTGAGTCTAGTGATGCAGGTTTGTTTTGAAAGTGTTTGCATTTAGATTTTAATTTATTTGGGTGGATACACTGCTCTCTAGTGGCAACTGTAAATATGACATAACTCATTTACCATGAGAGAATCCAGCTGCTTCCTGCTAAGACCAATTTAATGCATTTGTAATGTAGTTTATAGGTATATTTAGCCATTTTTTTGTCGGACTATGCGTTTGAACGATTAGTTAACAGCATTGTAAAAAAAAAAACGTTAGCATTTTATAGCATTTAAGCTAGCGGATTTTTGCTCTAGCCAATTGTCCTTTTTTTGTACTTAGATCCTCATCTATTTATTTATTTTTCTACCGTTTGAGGCTAAGCTTAGGTATTTTAATTTATTTTTAAATGCAAGTGCATTTTTGCATAGTTTGAAGGAACTCAGGAATTTTATTTTGGATTCGCATTTAATGCTCATTTGAAAGTACAATCTTCGCGATCTTAGCAAGCCTTTGTATTCTGCAACACATTAAATGTTCCTAATCCGATTACCCGATTATTCGAACTAACTAGTTAATAGATTAATCGACTACTAAATTAATCGATAGCCTGATTGAGCCCTTACTTGATTTTCATCGACGCGTGAGCGCCGCCTCTCTGCATGGCACTGCCATCCCCGGCTTCGGCCTCGCCGTAACCGCCGGTGGACTTGTCGTCCCACTCGTCATCCCATTCGTCATCCTCCGCTCCTGGAGTGAAGTTGGACGAAAGGAGGACAATGTAAAACATGTTAAATCAATACATTGAAATTTGACGTGGTGATGTCTAGTGCGGTTTTAGTCAACGGTGACGATAATGAAACTATTTTGTCGACGACCAAATTTTTCATGATGATGACAAGACGATAACGAGCTAAAGACGTGTTTTGGGGGTCATGCTAGTTTTCGTCTGATGAGAATGAGGCAAAAATGTGCCATAGTTTCCGTCAAATGTTCACAATGTGTAGTTAGCCTGCATTGTAACAGTGTCTGATTGTGTCACCAGTGCTTGCTCATTTTGAAACACATTCGGTAAGATTTGTTTTCTTATCTTGGCAAGAGAGAATATGCGATGTTGCTTTAGCTGAGTGATCATCGCACACTAAATGTAACTTGTAGCTCTAGCATAGCATCCACGTTAGCATTGGGCTAATGCTGAGGGCCGCCAAAAACAACACTGGTATAAATATAAACGCATAAATAAGAATAATGAACTGTTTAAAAATAAATAAATAAATATTTGAATGTTTTTGATGGTGAGGTGTGTCAAAGCACACATAAACTAATTAGAGCAAACAATAATGAGCATATTTACTTTCCACTTATAATCACGCCCGAAGTAACGAGATCATTTGAATAACATCACAGCAGGCAAGTTAGAAATCAATTATCGAATCGAGCAGTATGGACCCCCCAAAGGGACATCGACAGAAATAAAATTTAAGCAATCAGATAGTTTCTGGTGCGCACGAGAAACGATCTGGTGCACAACAGAAACGATCTGGTGCGCACTAAATTGTTCCTTGTGCGCACCAGAAACTATCTGGTAAACATTAGCATTATATAGCATTTAAGCTAGCAGACGTTTGCCATGCAAGTTAGCCAATTCTGATAAACATTAGCTTTATATAGCATTTAAGCTAGCGGACGTGTGCTATGGAAGTTAGCCAATTGTTGTGCTGTGGCAATTGGCTAACTCACATTGCAAACATTCGCTACATTAAATGCTATATATGCTAATGTTTACCAGATAGTTTCTGGTGTGCACTAGAAACAATCAGGTGCGCACCAGATTGCTTACATTTATTTCATTTCTGTTGATGTCCCTTTAGGGGCTCCGTAGAGCGGTCATATCACTATTGAATATTTACCTCCACTAGTCGGTGAAACCCACAGAAAGTTATATATTCGGTTCCTTATATCTTTAAACAAGCGGTATGTTTCTGTTCAAGATAACTTAGCAAACTTGTAGGATATATTTGTAATATGGAATGGAAAAGGTGACTAAATTTTGGGTCATGAGGTCAAAGATCACAGAGGTCAGAAAAGGAATTTTGTGATAAATAATATGTTATGAAGTTAACTCAAATTTTCAGGGCTGCCAAATATGTCGATGCTTTGAATTTGGCTGCTTAGGCTAAACTAGTATTTAGAATTGACTTTCTCGACTCTTCATGTTACAGAATAATTATTTTCACAGTTACACTAATTTTTGGACTATAAGCATTACTTTTTTCCTTCATTTTAAATCCTGCGCGTTTTATAATGCAGTGCGGTTTATTTCGGTTAATAGGTAGCACTTTATTTGACAGTGGCGTCATAAGACCGTCATAATTATGACATGACACTATCATGGGCATTACAGAATGCTTATGTGTCATCCGGCAAATTATGTCACCAACTCCATTTATGTCCAGCTGGGATCTTTTATATCCATTCAAAAGTGAGATAATTTGCTGGATAACACTAAATGACATCTGTTATGAGCATTCATTTATCCTCATGACAGTCTCATGTCATAATTATGATTGTCTAATGACAGTCTTATCGCGTCACTGTCAAATAAAGTGTTACCAAATACCATAACTTGCAATTAATGAAACAACTGGAACAGTAACTGAAGAAATAATTAGCACAGAACATGAATTTTGATTGTTATTTACGTCAGTAGCACTGCAATACATGCCAGGAGGCACGTTGGACGACAACAGTGTTGACAGCAAGTGGCAGCAGAGGTTGACTGTCTCCCCCAAGGAAGCAGAGATGGCCAAATGAAGCTTCGTGAAGCACTGATGGTGGTTCATTTGGTCTTAGTCACATGATGCCGTTGTCAAATAAAGTGTTACCGGTGTTACCAAATGAAGCAATCGAGTTTTGTAGCCAATTGGTTTGAAGCTTCATGGTGGTTCATTTGGTCTTATGACAGTCATATTATGCCGCTGTCAAATAAAGTATTACCGGTTAATATATTTTGGTGTAAATATCCCATAGTGAGGACAACTGCAGCTTATCCATGAACAAATGACGTTTTCGTGTCAAATTTGGTGGGTGGCGGCTTATAGTCAGGTGCACCTTACAGTGCTAAAATTACGGTACATCTCTTTAAACAAATATTGAATTGCATTTTTGGTATTTTACCATTAAATATAAACATATAAAAGAGATTACCACAATATCACATGAAAAGTAATTATTTAGTACTGTACTTAAAACTTGACTATATTTTTCCTATATAGCAATTAGATTAGATAAGGTTACTCATTTGGTTCGCAGTAAAAAGTGAATGTCTGCAAATGTAATTTTGATTACTTGCAAAGTCTGCTTACATTAACGACTACAGATATGATGACTAATTTATTGGCTCCTTTTTTTAATTGCATTTAAATCTAGAAAAAGTTTATCATGCATAAAGAAGCAGCTAAACCAGTCAGGCTCAAAGATTATTAGCATAAAATAGCGTCGTCATTTTCACCAACATTTCTTTAATCAATGTAAGTCATTGCAGTTCACACCAGAAGACCCAAATAGTACGTCACACATGCTTTTAATATTTGCCATTTGACCACACCATGCACAGGATACCTGTGTAATCAATAAGGTAAGGATAAGGGTAGAAGTCTTTGGAAAGAAAGAGAAAGAGGAGGAAAAGTCTGTTAATTCAACTCCGTTGTTGTTTTTCTGTCACAAAAACAAATGGAGAATTGAGGTCAGGCATCAGTTTTGCCTGCTTGACTCATGCGTGACGGCAACTTTTCCACCGCCTGGCAAGAAATCACCGTGCGCGCAATAATTGCTGGGTCAGACTACACACAGCTGTAAATGATGTTTGGTCTTTTTTGGGAGGGGTAAATGAGAGAGATGTTTCACTTGTTGTGTCGTGAAGTTAAAAAACAAAGCTTATGTTTTTACCTGGACCTTGATAGGCCTGAGGGTGGCCGTGTGAGGCGCCGCCCCAGGCGTCCCCCTGCGCCTTGCCGGTCTGGGTGCCCTCCGGATTGGACGGCCAGTTGTTGGATGTACCTGCCGAGGGGTCCGCGTTCCACGTTGACCAGGGATCGTTGCCATTGCTGTTAGCCTAGAAAGTAAAATACAAAAAAACTTTTATGCCGTGAAAACTGACTTATATATTTACCTGTTAATGTATAAATCATCTAAACATGCACACGGAAACTTCATATAGGCCTCAACATGCATCATAATTCATACTCGTTCCTACTATCCTTGCACTGGTAGTCAATCACTGGTAAGGATTTAGTGATATCAATCACTGAGACCAAGATAAATTAATTCGTAGATTAGTTGTCTGCCAAATTCAAGCTTACACGTAAATCCGCGCAATGGTCAACAGATTCTTGTAACTAAGCACAGCTTTTGAGTAGAAGATCAAGTTTAGATGTGAGTTCTAGCTTGTTTCATATTGATTACCTGTGGCGAACATAGACAATTTGGAAGGCAGGTGCTCAGAAGGGCAAAAGAAGAGCACCTTTTGCAGAGTATGTAACTGCCAGAACGGCTACCTCGTTAGAACAATGAATTAATAAATGAAAGAAAAAACATAGTAGAAGTATTATGTAATTATTTATTTATTTTAGGGCTGTCAAACTTATGGCGTTAACGGGCGGTAATTAATTTTTTAAATTACTCACGTTAAAGTATTTAACGCATTTAAACATGCGCGGAACGACCCACTCACGCATTGCCGCAAACAGACTACAATGGCCGTTTTATGTATACTGAGAGCTAAGAGGCAGAGACAAGCGAGTGGAGTGGACACAGGCATTCATTGGAGCCGCGCTATTTATTGGAATAAGCTTTGGCATCTTTTCCACAAAAAATATAACTATTGCGGGGAGCGACGTGGGGAAGAATGACAGGAGATGTGCTCTTTCTTAACACCCTGTATTGAACACAACGCAGAGAAGATATACCATTTGCAGCTACCACTGACAGTCATGGTTGCCCAAATTCCCATCATGCATTTGGGCAGTTAAGAACATATGAGCCATTTCTGAAACCAATTGAATAATTAAAAGTCAGGTTATTAGTAGGGCTGTCAAACGATTAAAATTTTTAATCGAGTTAGTTACAGCTTAAAAATTAATTAATCGTAATTAATCGCAATTCAAACCATCTATAGAATATGCCATATTTTTCTGTAAATTATTGTTGGAATGGAAAGATAAGACACAAGATGGATATATACATTCTACATACGGTACATAAGGACTGTATTTGTTTATTATAACAATGAATCAACAAGATGGCATTAACATTATTAGCATTCTGTTAAAGCGATCCATGGATAGAAAGACGTAGTTCTTCAAAGATAAATGTTAGTACAAGTTATAGAAATTTTATATTAAAACTAGGGCTGTCAAAATTATCGCGTTAACGCGCGGTAATTGATTTTTTCAATTAACCACGTTAAAATATTTGACGCAATTAACGCACATGTCTCGCTCAGACAGTATTCTGCCTTTTGGTAAGTTTTACAGCAAGGTTTTTTGTGCTGTCTAACAGCGAACTCTTGTGGTCGCTTTGCGACATGGTTTATTGCTTTCTTGCCTGTTCAATATGGCTGCAAGACGTCTCGGGCTGACGCCTACGTTGTAATGTTGTGCTTATATGATCCTTGGACAAGATTTGTCCGTAAGTATGGTTGTTGTAAAGAATGTACATTTTATGTTAGTAAGCGAAATGTTATATTTTTTGTATGAGACGGTTTTTGTTTATGTTTAGTGAACCTGTATAGCGTGCTAAGCTAACGTTGTTGCTAATGCAATGCTTGTGTACTTTTTTTTGTCGTTTCACTACGGTCTAAAGAGGACAGTGGTTTGAGGCCATTTTATTAATAAATCAGATGAAAAAGGAAGAAGTCTGATTATTAAGGCGTCGTTCACTAGCTGTCTAGCTTTGGAAAAAGTAAACGCTTCGGAGTGAGGACAGCATAGACAGATTTAAATGACAGTAGAGTGAAATGCCCACTACAGTCCTTATGTACCGTATGTTGAATGTATATATCCATCTTGTGTCTTACCTTTCCATTCCAACAAATTATTTTACAGTATATATATAATTTACAGAAAAATATGGCATAGTTTATAAATGGTTTGAATTGCGATTAATTATTATTAATTAATTTTTAAGCTGTAATTAACTCGATTAAAAATTTTAATCGTTTGACAGCCCTAATTAAAACCCCTCTTAATGTTTTTGTTTTAATAAAATTTTTAAAATTTTCAATCAAAAAATAAACTAGTAGCCCGCCATTGTTGATGTCATTAATTACTTACACAATGCTCATGGGTGCTGAAGCCTATAAAATCAGTAGCACCCAAGCGCCAGCAGAGGGCGGCAAAACTCCATAAAACACAATTGGCAAGTGAGCGCTTCACTGTACCGTCATTTAAACGTGTCTGAGTGGGGCATCTGTGATTATTGCGTCAAATATTTTAACGTGATTAATTTCAAAAATTAATTGACGCCCGTTAACGCGATAATTTTGACAGCCCTAGTTATTAGCAATTGTTTCTACAAAATGGATAAGCGACAAGACTTTTGTCAGGGACTGTATATAGAGGATTTGGTCAGACAATATTTTATAAATTAATTCTTTCCCAACAGACACACACACAAAAAAAAAATCAACAAATCACACGTTGTTGAGAGACAACTGCAATTGTACACTTAGCCAGTAGGTGGTACCATACACTTGGCTCAAGTGGTTCATTTCACATAACTACTTCATATTGTCACAAAAATATTAGCATCTAAGCCAATGTTCTGGTTGGTGTTTCTCTTCATTCAAAGAGGTTTCATCATGTGAAAGTTGTGAAACTATCTTGGTCTCATTTTTTCAATCACAATCGGCTCACATTTGAACTTTTAATACCAATTGTAAAGTTAAATATAGTACATTGATCACGATCCCTAAGGTGCTGATTCAACAGGGCGATGAACAGTAAGTGCAACGTCATGCTTTTTACAGGCAATGGGAACCGGTTGGGGCAAAATGGTGCAAAAACAATTGAGGGTTCAGCAGTGGAGGGGGGTTTCATGCTGCTGTTTACAACCCTCGAGTGGCAGTTACCTCATCAGGGGACGAAAGGTAGGGGGAAACTGGGGTATCGGGGGTGTCGGCCTGGGGGCTCAAGCCCCTAGCGTCCACCTTGAGGGGAGGGAGAGAAGGTGACATCATCACAAAGCGCCGACAGCCAAGCAGGTGAGGGATGGAGTGGGAAAAACAAAAAGTCAAGGGAACTTTTGCATGAGTGACTCATCCGCTTTCTCTGGACAGATTTTCTACTGATGCAGCAGTACACTCATTTCCTTGGAACTTCCTGATCTAGCTCATTTCCTCCTAGTACTGCTAAGATTTGCTCTAAAATGAATACATGGCAAGCAGCGTGACATATGCGGGCTCTCACTTCTGCATTTCGGGCCAAGTGTTGCGTTACGAACAATACCTGATTTTGGTGCGTCGCTGCAGGAGCGAAGGAGTCGAAGAAGGACAGATCCGAATTTGCGATGTTTCCGACGTTGGCGGGCGGTGCCGTGGGTGCAGCCGTGGGGAATGATGGAGGGAGAGACTTGTTGAGCTGCAAGATGGGAAGAACAAGAAGAGAAATTCCAAAAGTTGAGTCTTTATGACTTTTGCAGGTGCATTCCTCAGGGGTAACGTGACGACGTTCCAGTGGAAGTTATGTGCTGGAATTTTCATTAGAATAATAATAAAGTAAAACTGACATCTCATTATGGGCATGTTTTCATGACAATGTTGAGGTTTTTTCCTGCATTAAATTGCTTCAGTGGTAAGAAAATAAGTGATCATGTTTCAGTGCTTAGCACACAATTGATTTGACTGAAGAAATAATTCAATATCATATTGCATTATATTAAACAGTCAAATAGTAATACAATCATAAAATCCACTATTCATGATTAATTCTTTTTATTAGCTGTAGCTATGCTAACACAACAATAGCCTAACTACAATGATTCGGCCAATCTGCTTATTATTTCATAAATGGAATGCATACAGTGGGGCAAATAAGTATTTAGTCAACCACTAATTGTGCAAGTTCTCCCACTTGAAAATATTAGAGAGGCCTGTAATTGTCAACATGGGTAAATCTCAACCATGAGAGTCAGAATGTGGAAAAAAAAAATCACATTGTTTGATTTTTAAAGAATTTATTTGCAAATCATGGTGGAAAATAATTATTTGGTCAATAACAAAAGTTCATCTCAATACTTTGTTGACAATAACGGAGGCCTAACGTTTTCTGTATCTCTTCACAAGCTTTTCACACACTGTTGTTGGTATTTTGGCCCATTCGTCCATGCAGATCACCTCTAGAGTAGTGATGTTTTGGGGCTGTCGTTTACCCATGTTGACAATTACAGGCCTCTCTAATCTTTTCAAGTAGGAGAACTTGCACAATTAGTGGTTGACTAAATACTTATTTGCCCCACTGTACAAACAGGAAGGATTGTCTCAGGAGTGTTTTGTTCGAGGATTCAAGGTAATTATTATATTTTTTGAACCATGCATGCATTTTGAAAAATTGTGAAAAAAATCAATGGGACAAATTAGCCGTTACAGCATTCGCATTATACTTACCAATATTCATGTAAAATAACTGCTAACTGCCCGTTTTTTTGCTTTTTATTTAAGAATTCAAGGATTTAAGTATTTATTCACAAGAATATTCAACACAAAAACCTTTTTGTTGTACTAAGGGGGCCGCCAGAGTGACTTAACTAGCAGCACATTCGACATTTTAACGTAAAATAAATGCTAACTGCCCGTTTTTTGGTTTTGTTTTTTTTTTTTGCTTTTAACCAAGAATCGAGACTGTCTTGCGTCCATATCTATAAAGAATTCAGGGATTTAAGCATTTATACACAAGAATTTTCAACGCAAAAAGAACTTTCTTGTATGAAGGGGGCCGCCACAGTGACTTAACTAGCAGCACATTCGACATATTTCCGTAACATAAATGCTAACTGCCTGTTTTTGTTGCTTTGAACCTAGAATCGAGACTGTTTTATGTCCATATCTATAAAGAATTCAAGGAATTAAGCATTAATTCACAAGAATTTTCAACGCAAAAAGCTCTTTGTTGTACTAAAGGGGACGCCACAGTGACTTAACTGGCAGCACATTCGACATATTTACGTAAAATAAATGCTAACAGCCCGTTTTTTTTGTTTTTTTTTTTGCTTTTAACTTAGACTCCTCGAGACTGTTTTACGTCCATATCTATAAAGAATTCAGGCACTCAAGCATTTATTCACAAGAAATTTAGACGTAAAAAGCTCTTTATTATACTAAGGGGGGCGCCACAGTGACTTAACTAGCAGCACATTCGACATATTTCCGTAAAATAAATGCTAACTGCACGTTTTTTAGCTTTTAAACAAGAATCTAGGCTGTTTTACGTCCATATCTATAAAGAATTCAGGGATTTAAGCATTTATTCACAAGAATTTTCAACGGAAAAAGCTCTTTGCGTTTCCACTCGGCCAGCTTTGACGGAGATAGGCCCCCAATAAATCAGCCCCGCTCCCCATGTCAATACATTATGAAGTCTATGCTCAAGATATAAAAGAGGTATCATTCAACTAGTTGTCACTTGACATATCGTCACAAATGTTACAAAAATATTTTATAAAAGTTGAAAAGTTACAAATGTGTGCTATAACTGAATAAAAATTTAACATCTGTAAATCCACAAATGTAAATACAGCAACCAAACACCAGTGGGCCAGATTGGACCATCTAGCAGCCCGCTAGACGTATGTTTAACACCTCTGGTCTACGTGACCCTCTTCCTGTCTATCTTATTGACTTGTTTTTATTTTTTGGATCTCCTATTTGAAATATTTTTAGGGCTGTCAAAATTATCGCGTTAACGGGCGGTAATTAATTTTTTAAATTAATCACGTTAAAATATTTGACGCATTTAACGCACATGCCCCGCTCAAACAGATTAAAATGACAGCACAGTGTCATGTCCACTTGTTACTTGTGTTTTTTGGTGTTTTGTCACCCTTTGCTGGTGCTTAGGTGCGACTGATTTTATGGGTTTCAGCACCATGAGCATTGTGTAATTATTGACATCAACAATGGCGAGCTACTAGTTTATTTTTTGTTTGAAAATTTTACACGTTTTATTAAAACGAAAACATTCAGAGGGGTTTTTAATATAAAATTTCTATAACTTGTACTAACATTTATCTTTTAAGAACTGCAAGTCTTTCTATCCATGGATCGCTTTAACAGAATGTTAATAATGTTAATGCCATCGTGTTGACTTATTGTTATACTAAACAAATACAGTACTTATGTACAGTATGTTGAATGTATATATCCTTCTTGAGTCTTATCTTTCCATTCCAACAATTTTTAACAGAAAAATATGGCATATTTTATAGATGGTTTGAATTGTGATTAATTACAATTAACTCGAATAAAAATTTCAATCGTTTGACAGCCCTACTTTACCTTTTACTCTCCTCAGCCACTACACTCACCTTAGCAAGAGCAGCTCTCATATCATTTTTGCAAAAAAGTATGTTACTTTTTGCTTTCGGCTAACATCCTTGAAAAGAACTGCTTCAAAAACAAAACAAACAAAAACAACAAATGTTTCTAGAGTGAGCGTGTATTTTGACCTCCGCTGAATTCCGGAGACTGACTCACCAGCCCCCTAGAGTTCAATCAAACCACATTTAGGGCAAACCGAAATAGACGTGTCCTCTATACAAACCTAACAATGTTTGATATGTCTATCTGGAGTAAACCTCGACTCTTAACACACAACTCAGGCTACTTATTTCTCCAACGGAAATCAAATTAAGGCAAAACAGATGAGCTGAGAAGACCGAATCAGCACAATTCTCAAAGAAGCGCATCCTGTTGTGATTTCACTTTCGTGCAGGCGGCCAGCTGTGACCTTTTTTTCTTTTCAAATACACTCCAGGATGCGTGACATCTAGTCATGTGTACGTGTTACTCATACCTCTATGTAGTCTTCGGGCACTAGTCCAACAACCCCTCTGGAGTTCTGCGCTTCAATCCATCCGCCGCCGATGTGCTGTAACACAAATGTGACACTTTTAGATAATTCACGTGTAGTGGACAATTCCAAATTAAATTGCTTGCAGCAACACATGTTAACTTTTCAGTTTTGGTTGATTTTAGCGACGCCGGTGGACAAACGCGGTAGTGTTTTGCCTTAAGGAAGACTGCGTTTCCAATGAGGACCAGCGCACACCCGCACTGTGTTGTAAAATCATCAATCAATCAAAAATACATCTCCAGGTCGCCTGCAGATGGATTAAACAACATTTCTGTTTCAAACGGCTGCGTGAAGGATGAATAGTAATAAGGTAATGAATCCAGTTGTGGCTAAACAATAGCATATGAAGGTTAGCAACCGTGTGGGTTAGTGTTGCTCATGTCAGCGAATGAAAGCCGGGCCAATGTTTATTCTGTATCCTGGTAGCCTCCCTTTTTTTTTCCTCCTCAGACCAAACTTTTTATCTCATTTGTTGCTCTGCCATCTTGGCAGAATTTGCGTGAAAGCGTTCGCATAGACTTCCGACTTCATAATGATATTGAAGGGTCAGATTCGACCTTCACTGCGCCACGCCTTCAAGTAGGGGGCCATCCCACAATCCTCTTCAGTTATTCACAGTCGGTCACAGCGACACATGCAGCGATCCAACGCCGGATTTATGCTGAAAAAGTACAAAAGTTGTACCGCATACAAACAGGGTGGATTGTCTCCGGAGTGATTTGTTCGAGGATTCAAGGTAATTATTATATTTTTTTGTTTTTTCACAAGAATTTTCAACGTGCAACGTGCTCTTTGTTGTAAGGCGGACGACACACTGTCTAACAGACAAGCATCATTCTTCGACGTATTTTCGTGAAATAACTACTGCACGTATTTTTTTTATTTTAACCAAGAATCGAGATTGTTTTACGTCGATATCGATAAAGAATTCAGGGATTTAAGCATTTATTCACAAGATTTTTCACCAGATAAGCTCTGTTTACATAAGGCTGCCGCCACATTGACTGACAGAATAGCATCATTTTCCGACATATTTACGTAAAATAAATGCTAACTGCACGTTTTTTTGCTTTTAACCAAGAATTGAGACTCTTTTACGTCCAAATCAATAAAGAATTGAGGGATTTAAGCATTTATTCACAAGAATTTTCACCGGAAAAGCTCTGTTTACATATGGCGGCAGCAACATTGACTGACAGACTAGTATCATTCTTCGACATATTTACGTAAAATAAATGCTAACTGCACGTTGTTGTTTTTTTTTGCTTTTAACCAAGAATTGAGACTATTTTACATCCATATCTATAAAGAATTCTGGGATTTCAGCATTTATTCACAATAATTTTCAACGTAAAAAGCTCATTGTTGTCCGGTGGCCGCCACATTGACTGACAGACTAGCATCATTCTTCGACATATTTACGTCAAAAAAAAAAAAAAAAAAAAGCTAACTGCACATTTTTGTGAGTGATTTGTTCGAGGATTCAAGGTAATTATTATATTTTTTGTTTTTTCACAAGAATTTTCAACATGCAAAAGCTCTTTGTTGTAAGGCGGACGACACACTGTCTAACAGACAAGTATCATTCTTCGACGTATTTACGTGAAATAACTACTGCACGTATTTTTTTGCTTTTAGCCAAGAAGCAAGACTGTTTTATGTCCATATCTATAAAGAATTCAGGGATTTAAGCATTTATTCACAATCATTTTCACTGGAAAAGCTCTGTTTACATATGGCGGTCGCCACATTGACTAACAGACTAGCATCGTACTTCGACATATTTCCGTAACATAAATGCTAACTGCCTGTTTTTTTTTTTTTTTTTTTGCTTTTAACCAAGAATTGAGACTGTGTTACGTCCACATCTATAAAGAATTCAGGGATTTAGGCATTTATTCACAAGAATTTTCAACGCAAAAAGCTCTTTGTTTACATATGGCGGCCCCTAATTTGCTTAGTGACTAGCATCATAGTTTGCAATATTTATGTAAAATAAATGCTAACTGCACGGTTTTTTTTGCTTTTAAACAAAAATTTTCAACGTAAAAAGCTCTTTGTTGTCAGGCTGCCACCACATTGTCTAACAGACTAGCATAATTCTTTGACATACAGTGGGGAGAACGAGTATTTGATACACAGTCAATGGGAAAACCTATTGGCAGTGTATCAAATACTTGTTCTCCCCACTGTATTTACCTTTAAAAAAAAAAAAAAAAAAAGCTAACTGCAGGTTTTTTTTTTTTTTTTGCTTTTACCCAAGAAGCGAGACTGTTTTACGACCATATCTATAAAGAATTTTGGGATTTAAGCATTTAGTCACAATCATTTTTACCGGAAAAGCACTTTTTGTATATGGCGGCCGCCACATTGACTAACAGACTAGCGTCGTCCTTCGACATATTTGCGTAACATAAATGCTAACAGCACGTTTTGGTTTTTTTTTGCTTTTAACCAAGAATTGAGACTATTTTACATCCATATCTATAAAGAATTCTGGGATTTCAGCATTTATTCACAATAATTTTTAACGGAAAATCTCTGTTTACATATGGTGGCCGCCACTTTGACTGACAGACTAGCATCATACTTGGACATATTTACATAAAATAAACGCTAACTGCATGGTTTTTTTTTTGCTTTTAACCAAGAATTGAGACTATTTTACGTCCATATCTATAAAGAATTCAGGGATTTGAGAATCTATTCACATGAGTTTTCAACGAAAAAAAGCTCTTTCACCCGCTCAGCTTTCACGGCCACGCCAACAATGCAGAACCCCTATTAAATGGCCCCGCGCCCCATCAATATTATTATGAAATCTATGGAATGTGGAAAGGGGGAAGTGACGTATGCCGGAAAGCAGTCAGCACATTTGTAGGGTTTTTTTTTTTTTTTGTGCGGCAGGGTTCCTGCCACCCTCCTCAAAGTTAATTAGTGCCAGTGAAAGCGATACAGACCCCCACAAGACATAAAAAAGGTGTCCTTCAACTAGTTGTCAGTCGACATATTATCACAAATGTTATGAAAAATATTTTATAAAGGTTGAAAAGTTACCTAGTGTTGCTTTAACACACACTTTGAAAACTATGCAGGTCTGCAAACACGGCTAAGCGACCTTTGAACTGTTGGTCACTGACTAATGACATCATGTTTGCGCTCTTCCTTCCTTTGAGCAGTGTTTTTGACACTGTTTATGTATGAATAGAGCGCACGGGACTTGCTTGGACTGTTTGCTTTTTTTTTGGCTGGTCTCCAATTTCATTTGTGGTGCGAAAGATAAGAATATTGTGGGGAACAATGGACTTAATGTTACTAAAAAGGCAGATGGGGGCGACTCACCTGATTGGTGACAGTGACGGTCTCGCCTTCCTTCACTGTCAGCTCATTGTTTCCAGGCTCCGCAGTGAAGTCGTATAAAACCTGTGCCTGAGCACAAATAGACAAGGCACGCTTGTTGGGTTTTCCGGCATTTTCATGTAGGCGGCACAACATTAACATATATCAACACACATGGCAGAAGCGGAGTCAGTGCTACGAAAGTGGACTCGCAATGAAACAGGCTGAACTAGTTTCTCTGTTTTTTGCCGACTCTTCATTAGATAGCAGTGTCAACCAAAAACAAGCAACGGAGCGAAGCGGATGTTTCGCAAACGGTGCACATAACTTCTGAAATTTTTAAAAACTAGTTATTTTGTAAAATCAACATGTAATTAGGTAATTTTGCAACAAAGGTGTAGGTTTACATAGGTATATACAGTGCCCTCCATAATTATTGGCACCCCTGAAAAAGATTTTTTTAGCTTCTAATATTTTTTTTTAATACAAATAATATGGGACCTTAATGGAAAAAAAGAGAAAAGTCCAACCTTCAATACAAGTGCATTCATTCAGTGGGGAAAAATCCCACATAAAGAAAAAATTATTTGACATCAAATAATGTGTGTCATAATTATTAGCACCCCTGGTGTTAATACTTTGTACAACCCCCTTTTGCCAACAAAACAAGGTCTGGGGACTGAGATGGCCATGGGAGGAGCTTGATTTTGTGTCTGGTGAACCATTTCTGTGTAGATCTGGCCACATGTTTAGGGTCATTGTCTTGCTGAAAGACCCACTGACGACCCATCTTCAGCTTTCGGGCAGAGGGCAACAGATTTTGATTTAAAATGTCCTGGTATTTCAAATCATTCATGATGCCATGCACCCTAACAAGGTTCCCAGGGCCTTTGGAAGCGAAACAGCCCCACAGCATCACTGACCCACCCCCATACTTCACAGTGGGTATGAGGTGCTTTTCAGCATGCACATCTTTCGTGGCACGCCAGACCCACTGAGAGTATTTGTTGCCAAAAAGCTCAATCTTGGTCTCATCTGACAAAAGCACACAGTCCCAGTTGAAGTCTGGGACCGTGTGTATTTTTGTGAGAGAAAAAAAAAATCTGTGAAATGAAATCACACATCACAATTTCATGTGAGTACTTATGTTTGAGTCTTGGGGCAGTCTAGTAAGCCTCAGATGTATGTAGATCAGTCCTTGGATAGCTGTTTTTTTTTTTTTTTTTAAATTACTATTTTCCATATCACTTTTATTACAATACTTTGAGTCTAGGGGTGCTCCAGTGTCCCCCAGAAGTGGAGCCGTTCTTGGATAGCTCCCAGTTTTAATAAGTGGACTTTATTAAATGCCCCCGACAGAAATACAACATGTCGACAACATGCCGCCCCCTTCAAAGAGAAAGGATATTAGAAGTATTTTTCAGCCAGTTGCAGCCAGTGTAAGTAGGGTAAAAAGACATCCACGTTGTTGAGGTGGGGAACACACCACTAATTTTGCTACTGAAATTTTGCTAAAACCTGCATCAGAGTTTGCATGACATTAAACTGTGTGAATTTGCTAACCTACAAAACTCAAGTAGGAAGCTGCTTAGAGAGAAAGGTCCTCCTGCATGTGTTTTCTACTTTCAACGTTAATTAAACTGTGAGAAGTGTAGTGAACCTAAGTTTATCCCTAATTTTCATTTTTATTTTATTTATGTTGTTTTAAATCAGCCCAAAGGAGCTTTCATTTTTTGCCGAGTTTGGCTGTGCTTTTGAGATTATTAACAAGTTTGCGTTTATTCTGTATGTTAATATAATTCAAGTTATGTTCAAAAATTGCAATTTAAATTTGCTCATAAAATCCACACATTCATTCTGTAAGTTTTCAAAATGCTTCTTTAGTAGTTTTTGAAAACAAAGGTTTGAATCGAACGTTATATCACCTGAACCAATACACATGAACGTTAGTATAAGTCAATTAAGACTTATTTAGTACAGATCATTTAGCCTATCTATTAATACAGTTCATATTTGTGAGAAATGTAGCTAGGGCTGGAGCTATCGATTATTTTAATAACTGATTAATCGATGAACTAGTTAGTTCGAATAATCGAGTAATCGGATTAGGAACATGAAAAATTAAAATACCTGCACTGAACCTCAAATGGTATGAAAAAATAAAGATCTATGTACAACAAAAGAACAATAACTAACTTAGGTAGCAAAAGTCTGCTAGCTTAAATGCTATAAAACGCTAACATTTTTTTTTTTTTTTTTTTTACAGTGCTCTTAACAAATGGTTCAGACGCATATTCCCACATAGAAATTGCTAAATATACCTATTAACTAAACTGAAAATTCATTTTTTTTTAAATTAGCTCAAACAAAAACTTGGCTTATGTTGGTCTTAACATGGAGCGTCTGGATTCAGCCATGTGAAATGAAGCAGACTAGAGGGCAGTGTATCCACCCAAATCAATAAAACTAAATGCAAACACTTTCAAAATAAACCATTACATGGGCACTTTCATTAAACGAATACTCGAAGCAGCAAAATTTAATTAGAATCTTTTTTTTCTAATCGAATTCTCGAGTTAATCGATTAATCGTTGCAGTACTAAATGTATCCCTGACCTCTGTGCAATAATTTGTTTAGTCTTATTAATGTCTCGTCCAATGTTGAGACCAAACATACGCACTTGTTTCGAAATGTATCAATTTTCTTAATTGATCGAAAACAATACAAAACTAATGTGCCATTAAAAGTTTTGTTTTCCGAGTTTATTCTACAAAATGGTTAAATATGAATATTTTTTTGTTAAATAACTACTTTATCTATTTTGTATTGGTCAATTTCTCAGATTAATACATTCATTAGGCAAAACTACAAACAATCGTCAAATACTGCTAGCAAAACATCAGGTTTCCTTCACTTACGAATGACTACATTTCCCAGCGTGCATTAGTGACGGGATCTGTCGTTCACTTGAGTAAACGAATCCATTCCGGTTCGTTCAGTAAAACGATTCGTTCAAACGAATCGTTCAACGAATCGTTCGCCCCCCTCATCTCCCTCCCCACCCAAATGAATCGTTCGGTTAGTGAACGGGAAGTGACGTTGCCGAACGAATCACCAAAGACCGCTTCGCAGTATAACTGAACGGGAAGTGACATTGCTTGGTCCCTCCCTCTCTTGCACATTGACCACTCGTCGTAGTTTCAGAAATGAGTGACAGGCGATATCATTCTGCTCTCAGAGACAGCCTCGTCTCCCTCCCGCTGCTGCAAAAGCGAGGGAGGACTTCCGCGTCGTCTGTCCTAGTTCTATGGGCTCAAAGTCATGGCTCGTGCTTGCATTTCGAATTAGGACACGGTTAAACATTTTCCTTTTGAGGGGGAAGTCGGGGTTTGGGGTCGGGGGCGCACGGACTTTCTTTAGCATGATCTTGCTCACATATACAATGCTGCTGCTAACAGCCAACGCGGCATGCTTGCTGTCACGAAAATAAAAATAAATCGAAAGTTTAATTTCTAATTATGGAACGGCCAACACATCATATTAACCTCTCGCTCTGTTGTATTTTCGTTTTTTATTATTAAGATGATCGTTTTGAATTTTTGCACTGGTATTAATAAATAAAATAATCCGGTCAGCTCCCCTGTCGTCCCCGCATCTCAGATCGTCAAATGCTGACGAGAAATAATTGTTTGCTTTATGATTTCGCCTTTCTACTCTTATTAGTCTGTTAAGAAAAATGTAGACATATTGCGACATCTCCCGTGTCCGCGCGCTTTGTTTTTGGGGCGCTTGAGTAGCACATGATGGACGGATTGACATAATTTGTCAAACCAACCGACACCCTCTGACACGAAAAAAAAAAAAAAACACTCGGAAAAAATTGACATGTATATACAGTTTCATTGCAAATCAGTATTATGGTGATCATACTAAATATTATTTTTTTTCTGTGCACATATGAGGTACATATCGCTGCCATGAAGCCTCCATATAGTGACAGTTCTCTGCCCGCTTCACTGCCGTCACGCGACCGCAGCTCAGGTTTTGCTTGCCTCGTAGCTACGTGTGTTTTAAATTACTGTAAATTTGATAGTATATCGTCATAGGCACAGTCCCGAGTCTGTTGAGAAAAGTAGAACACTAAACCATGCTCGCTAGATTTGTGTGGTGTTTTTGTCTTTTTGAGCAGCATTTGATAGGCTCCACGTTAACAAATATGTGACAAAGTCGTTTCCTTTCATTTTATGACTCGTTCACCGCATAGTCATTACTGGAAAGTCAAGTTAGCAGCAAGCTAGGTCAGGAACCGGAGGACCGAATCACTGAACGGGAAGTGACAAAACTCAGTCTTTCCCCCCTGCCTGCACGCTGGCTGCTTATTGGCCACACGTGGAAATGAGTGACATACGCCATGATTCTGTTTCCGCTCCCTCCCCTGCCCGCGATGAGGCTGGCGTCTGATTGGTCGTGTGCGATGTCAGAAGACGCTGCCGCTTGCTCAACGCCCTCCCACGCAGCGAACAAGCGCCACCAACTTCATAGAACGAATCAGTGCAGATGGTGATTAGTTCGGTCTCGTTCACCCAAACAATTCGTTCAAAAAGAACGAATCGTTCGCGACCGATACAACACTAGCGTGCATCGCGAGTGGCAAGTGACCCGCACTTGAAAGGTAGTAAAATGTCACAAGACTCTTTCTTAATGAGACACATTTTCCCATGTATGGCAAAATATTAGCGTCATTTACTACTTCGCACAGGCGCCGTAAGAGTCACCCACACTTTTAAAATCCATATTCAAACGTTTTTGCTCCTCGCTTGATAACTTTGACTTTCGAAGTTACAGTAAAGCTAACGAGAGATACTGCAAGTCAGACTGTTTCTGCGTGTCCTAAGTGGAATTGTGACGGCGACGACACGTTCAAATCGCTGTTATTCCAACCTGTAAGCGTTGCTGCACTTACCTTCAGTGCCATAGTCGAAGCATTTATTAATCATTACAAAAAAGCAGGCCCCGGCGCTTGGTTTGGAGGCTTTTCCAATATTCAGCTGGACATTTCCTTCCGCAGCGTTTCGTATTCGGGAGGTAAACACGGCGGTTCTTCGAAGCAACCGTCAATAAAACACTTTTACGAAAGCTAAAGTCGGTTTGGGTGAAGTCGCAGATGCGATCGGTGTTGGTTTAGGGCCGCCCAGAGCTGTGTGTGTGTAAGCTGGTAAGCGGGGAGGGAGTGACCCACACCCGCTGAGGGGAAACCGGAAAGGTGGACTCGATCCGATATGGCCTCGCTAAAGATTCCACCAACGTGCTTTTTAAATAAAAACAAATTGTATTTATCATTCAAAAAACAACAACAACAACATTGTGTCAATTGTAGCTAAACAACATTTGTTTACGTGTGCAAAATTCTTCCACTGCTTCATAAAAAGTGAATATTTTAAAAATTCAGTTAAAGTAAAATCCAAATGTGCTGATTATTACGTGAATTATTTTTTTTCTTCAATAGTTTCAGGTAATACTAATCGTAGACTTTTTCAAATTCAAAAAGAGCAACAATTTAATCGAACAATGGCAATTTTATATGTCGGTGTCTCCCTCACATGGCTGAAAGATGCATTACAAGTGAAGTCAGGTCCTATCAACACGTAAATAACGCTAGATGGCTAGAGGAGTCAGCGACGTAGTAAACAGGAGGCCATCTTGCGCCGGGGGACTCTCCATCACACATAAAAAATATACATGTTATATACAAAATAATTTTGCATGAGCTTCTAGAACAGACTTGCATTTTTTTTCAATATTGAGTGATTTGAAATAAAATTCAATTTCAATCAAGAATAATTTAAAGTTCGGATTTGTGTTTTAAAATTTAGATTTATGAATATGATGTGTACATCTTTAAAAATCTCTGGAAAATTGTTTTCCCTTTAATTCGATTTTTTTGTTTCGTTTTACATAAAATATACGTGTTTTTGTAGTTCAGTCCAAAATTTTCCACTCATGGGGCAACCATGAAACAAATGAGTCAGTTTCAGATTCAGTCTTACAAAATGAGCATTTGTTGTAAACGTCCTTAAAACGAGCCATGAATGCATTAGTAGGGTATATATTATGTAAAATCTTCAAATACAATTCCTTTACTTAGTTTGAAACATACAAATTAAAAGGAACAAGCCACGCCTCTCTCCATTTAATATTATCGAACTGCGCATTCCAGAAGAATTTCCCACATGATACATTTTTCCTACTTGTATAAAAAGAGTCCCTTATATGTTTTTTAGTACATTTCTTGCTTAAAAGAGCTATATCATTTAAGTAAAGGATAACAGATTGCTCATTCTGTTCTTTATAATCTGTCATTAATTCAAATATTCCTCTGGGGATGGAGTTCGTCAGGGGAATTTTCTTATGGGCTCTACCCCAGATGACGTAAAGTGAGGCTTTTTCTCCACCACAAATACTCTTACCTCATTGAATTTTTGACAGATTTACAAACGGCTGGATCTATGAAGAACTGTATTAACGTATCTATAAAACAGGCCGGATGTTGAAAAATGTTATAATTGTTCTTGAGTATGCAATAAAATGTGATAATTTTTTTACAAACTAATCAGAATAGCCATCAAATCTTAATTTCTGTCATGTTTTATAATTAGTGCTGCAACGATTAATCAATTAACTCGAGTAATTCGATTAGAAAAAAAGTTTCAAATCAAATTTTGCTGCTTTGAGTATTCGTTTAACAAGAGTTGCGTTGTAATGGTTTGTAAAGTGTTTGCATTTAGTTTTATTGATTTGGGTGGGTACTCATTTAACATGGCTGAATCTAGCTGCTCCCCGTTAAGACCACCATAAGGCAAGTTTTTGTTTGAGCTACTATTTTATATGCATTCATAATTTAGTTTATAGGTACTGTATATTTAGCCGTTTTTTTGGAGGGGGGTGTGTGTTTGAATGATTTTTTAAGAGCATTGTTAAAAAAAAAAAAAAAAATGCATTGTTGCTATTGGCTAACTTCATAGCAAAAGTCTGCTAGTTTAAATGCTATACAATGCTAATGTTTACAACAATTGGCTAATTTGCATTGCAAAATTCCGCTATCTTAAATGGTATATAATGCTAGTGGACTTTTGCTATAAATTTAGCCAATTGCAACAATGCAACAATTGGGTAACTTGCATAGCAAAATTCCGGTAGCTTAAATGCTATATAACGCTAATGTTTACAACAATTGGCTAACTTGCATAGCAAAATTCCGTTATCCTTAATGCTATATAATGCTAATGTTCACAGCAATTGGCTAACTTGCATAGCAAAGGTCAGCTAATTTAAATGCTATATAATGCTAATGCTTACAACAATTGTCTAACTTGCATAGCAAAAGTCTGCTAGCTCAAATGCTACATAATGCTAATGTTTACCAGACTCTTTCTGGTGCGCACCAGATTGTTTAAATTTATTTTATTTCTGTTGATGTCCATTTAGGGGTTCTGTGCGCATCGAAGACAGTTACATTAAAAAAAAAAAAAAAAAAAAAAAATTAATATCTCTTTTTTGAATCTCAGTAGTTCGAGCATACAGTGGGGCAAACCAGTATTTAGTCAACCACCAATTGTGCAAGTTCTCGTACTTGAAAAGATTAGAGAGGCCTGTAATTGTCAACATGGGTAAACCTCAACCATGAGAGACAGAATGTGAAGTGAAAAAAAAAAACAACAGAAAATCACATTGTTTGATTTTTAAAGAATTTGTTTCCAAATTAAAGTGGAAAACAAGCATTTTGTCACCTACAAACAAGGAAGATTTCTGGCTGTCAAAGAGGTCTAACTTCTTCTAACGAGGTCTAACGAGGCTCCACTTGTTACCTGTATTAAAGGCACCTGTTTTAACTCATTATCGGTATAAAAGACACCTGTCCACAAGCTCAGTCAGTCACACTCCAAACTCCACTATGTCCAAGACCAAAGAGCTGTCGAAGGACACCAGAGACAAAATTGTAGACCTGCAGCAGGCTGGGAAGACTGAATCTGCAATAGGTAAAACGCTTGGTGTAAAGAAATCAACTGTGGGAGCAATTATTAGAAAATGAAAAACAAACAAGACCACTGATAATCTCTCTCAGTCTGGGGCTCCATGCAAGATCTCACCCCGTGGCGTCAAAATGATAACAAGAACGGTGAGCAAAAAT